>NC_065913.1:5981666-8947500 GCF_905147045.1 Nymphalis io | reverse complement strand
TTCTGTTAGCTTGAACTTGGCTTGACACGCTACACGTACAGCTTTTTAACCAACAGGACAGATATTTCAGCCTCATCGAGATGTTCATATTCTGGTGAATTTAATGTCATCTCATCCAGTGTCGAGCGTCTTGGAACGTAAGTAGGATCTGCAGAACTATTTGTGGTGTCTACCTCACTATCTGAAACATTTACTGTAATTATACTCGACCGTGTTCTTGTTTGGGCATCAGAAAACTCTGGTCTTACGGTGGATGGTTCTTTAGGAGGTGGACGTTGTAGCAGTAAATAAAACTTCTTCTTGTAGAACAGTAGAGTATCGTGGAATTAGTGGAATGTTTTATTGAAAAACGGTACGAGTATATATACAAAAAGTGGAGTAAAATGTACCAATCAGAATACAAGAAAAATGTAAGTTGTAAAAATGTAAAAATGATAACAAATGCGCGCGTCTACATTAAAAGTAGGGATTTTGATTGGCGCGTAAAAACCTGTTTTGCGTCTTCCTCCCGCGCTTGATTCCCCTCTATCGATGCTTGGCTGATTCTACAAATACTCGTTTTACCGCGGCGTCGCGTTCAGTCAGTTCGAGCGGCGCGTGGAGTGAAGACGTGTTTCAAGAAGTCAACAAGTTGAGTCGTTTTCATTGAAGAAGTGAAACCAATTGAAGCGAAGATTATTATGTGAAGATTATAACTATAAAAACAGCTCTTTTAAGAGCTTGACATTACGTCATACTACGTCATTGCATGCTGCTTCTTGTTTCAAATAAACAGTTCTTTTCAGAGTTATTCATTGTTTCAAAGGATGACGTCAAATAATGAGGCATGCGTGGCGTGTGTATTCTTGTTGCTATGCGTACTGCTACATTTCAGACTAGCTCGGCTGAGGCCGTTCATCTTGCTGTGAGTACCGGTCACCATCTAGGATTGATTTGGGTCATGACCAACACTCACAGGTTTCGCCGAGGCATCATTTTGAGAAAACTCAATGAATTCAAAATCAAAAATGTGATTTATTAGTCAGAAATTTAATTTCCTAGAAAATCACATCTCTTACTTGGACAAACTTATATGATTTATCAGGATCCAATAATCGAAACCTTCAGTATCCTCACAGTACCCAACATAAATATGCTGCTTGGATTTCGGATCCAGTTTGTTTCTAATTGCCTAACAGCATAGGCAATGCAGCCAAAAACACGTAAATGACTAACATCTACCTTTGTATTCTTCCATTTTTTTTCAGGTACTTATCCAATTAGAACCTTAGTTTTTGTCCGGTTTTTGAGACACGGCGGTATTTACAGTTTCCACCCAGAATTTGTTGTCCAGGTAGGCATCCCTCAGCATACAACTGACTTCCTCGACAATGGTCCTGTTCGCTCTCTCTGCCACGCCATTTTATTGTGGAGAATATGGGACCGTTGTGTGATGTTTGATACTGCATTCTTTCATGTAAGCCTGTAATTTAGAATAAACATATTCACCACCGTTGTCACTACGAAGAGTTTTAATTTTTTTAGTTAGTTTCATTATACTTTGAAACTTCATCTTTATTATGCAAAAAATAAACAAATGTTTTTCTACTAAAATCGCCTATAAATATCAAAAAATAATTTTGCACCACCAACAGACTGCTTTGGCATTGGTCCGCATAAGTCTGTGTGTACCAATCCTAAGAGTGGCAGTTGCCAAAACTTCACACCTTCGACTTCCTCAGCACATACAATACATTTCTGGTCATTAAATGTTACTTTATAACGTTTCTTCACTAAACAAATGACAGAAAGTAATTTTCTAAAAGATCAGGCACAAAATAAACGTCTCTAATTGTTCTCACGCAGTCTTGCAATTTGACACGGACATTACCTTTTTTTTTTTTGGGGAGGAAAGGCATTTACTCCTGCCCCCCGGTTCGGGGGGACCGGGACGAGTATGTGGGCCTCACGGGGCAGAAGGCCCCGTCCTACCCACCAGGATTTCCGCCTCTCCGCAAGGTGGCGGGGTCACGGGAACGTTGTGACTTACAACCGCAACCCCGCCAGCGGTCGTCGCCACAAGGCGACCCACCTCAAGAGCGCGCCAGGATGGTAGGGCACGTCTCCCTCCTCTCTGCCTCCGTCCAGTACCGTGATGGACTCCCCCGAGTCTGCCACTGAAGGCTGGGCGTCAGGGCTCAACGCCCCGCGGCGGATGAATAAACTGGCTCCGCCACCAACCACACACACCTGCTCAATGCACTCAAGGCAGCGTCTGGCCCGCGAAGGCCCTTCGCCGTCGACCCGGTCTCCTCCTTCTCTGCGGGAGCGAGTCGACGTCGTCCTCTCGACACTGCCGCCCAGATCTCTTCGCTTCATCTTCTCGACGAGGACCGGAGCGAAAGGTCCCCTCCCACAGCCGTGGATACCACCTCACACAGGTACCGGCCGAAACAACCGTGGCCAGTCAAAAGCTGTGTGAGGTGATACGTGGGTGGGCCGTGCTTGCGCTCGACCCACTTCTTCAGCACCGGCCGAATGGCCGCAGCGAGGTCCCGGCTAGCACCCGGGACACCCAGTCTCTCCGACCACTCGGCGAATACCCTCTCGCGGGTCTCCTCCCGCCACAGCGCTCAGATCGTCCGCCCATATCGGCGCCCGGTAGAGCGCCATCTAGCGCATGACGTCGGTGTACAGGCGCCTGCAGGAGCCTCCTCTCGCTCGGGGAAGAGCGTGTCCACTACCCTCTCCAGAAGCTGCGGCTGGAGACTGCTGGTCAGCGGAGGAGCCCAGGGTCGGAGCTTTTGTCTCACGACCCGATACGAACGCCCCCACGGATCGCTGTTGAGCGTCTCCAGCCACTCCTCCCACGCCGCCTCTTTGGCCTGTGCTATGGCCTTTTGTAGGGCCTGGCAGGCGGTCTTATATCCGGTGTAGAAGACCTCCTAATCGCGTCGTAATCGCGGACCCTTCGTCTCCTACACCGAACGTAACGGCGCCGTGCCGCCACGCACGCCTTGCGCAGCCAACGGAGCTCCGGACGCCACCAGTACACCCGACGTCATGGCGGGTGCGGTTTAGCCCTCGGCATCACCGCGTCGCACACCCGAGACAGGGCGCCGTTGATCCGGTCGGCCTCCTGGTCGATCGGGAAGGCCGAGTCGGAACCGGCCCCCCAGGCTTCGACGATGGCCGCCTCCTTCGCCAACTGTCCGTCGAGGCGACCCAGGCACCAACGCGGACGACCTTCCATTCTCCCAACAGTGGGCCGAACATCCGAACGAGCCAACGCAGAGACATCGAACCGAATATATCGGTGATCCGACAGTGTCTCCACGCCAGTCTCGACCCTCCAATTTGGAGTACGGCGGGCCAGGGCGTTGGACGCGAACGTAACGTCCACGATCGATTCGCCCTGCTGCCACACGCACGTGCTCTCTGACCCACTGTTGAGGACCGCCAGTCCCAACGAGATCGCCCCTCTCCTCCAGCACCTCACCCCGGGCATTAGCCACAGGAGAACCCCAAGCCGTTGATTTGGCGTTGAAATCCCTCGCGACCAACACCGGTGCGGGCGCTGCTTGTCCGATCAGAGTTTCGACCTCCACCAGCATCTGCTCAAATTCGGCGAGACTCCAACTGGGCGACGCGTAGACGGCGACGACCGTTACACCGCCGACGACGGCCAGCACGCACCCCCTGCCCCTGGCCACACCCTCGATGGCTGGAGCGCCAGCGACCGCAGGGGCGACGATGGCCACGACCCGTTCGTGGTTCCTTTTCTTCGTTGTTTACCTAATTCCACTTGGTATTGGGCGGATCGTAAAAAATATATTTTTGTAATGATACTTTAAAAGCTTTAAAATTTTTAAGACTATAAAAATAATTTCAAAACGATTAGAACAAACTTGGAAAATTTTGAGTACACAAATTTTCATCAATTTATACGACCAATAATATTGCTATTCAGATGAACACTATTATAATATTATTCGTGCAGGAATCAACCAAGACAAAGTTATTTTATCACAGAAAACCTTTAAAAAAATAACAAATATTTTATTCATCGTCATTTCAAGTTAAACATGGATTTTCAAATTATTCAAGATGAGTATATCTATGATATGATTTGTAAAAAAAAAGCCTTTCATTATTCATTTTTAGCTGTCAAAGTTTAAAATATTACACTTTAATAAATATAATAGTTTGGACTATTTTTGGCATGCATTTAAGTTGATTAGGCTGTGTGGATCTATCTTCTTAGGAACGAATGGAAAAAAACGAAAATGATATTACTGACGTACGTAATTGTCATTCATCATTTAATCTTCTGTATGTGGCAGCTTTTTGATTGTCTATACTAATATTATAAAGAGGTAAAGTTTGTGAGGTTGTAAGGGTAATCCCTGGATCTATTGAACCGATTTTGAAAATTCTTTTACCGATAGAAAGCCATATCATTTGTGAGTGCTGTATATAGATTTGCAAAGTAAGTCGGAGGAAAAACGGTCCAACGAAAACGATGGGAGATATACGATCGAGTTCTAGAGAAAAATTGTAGAGTTTGATAATGCCTACAAGAAAATCAGTTTTACAAGTTTATATTTAAGTAACAAAAAGCTATTTTTTATATTAAGAAAATAAATCATTAGGTTGTTCGTTGGTCAAATTATCAAAAATTATGAATTCTTATCAAAATAAGTAAACTTATCGTTTAAGCACTTGGCTTAAAACAAAAAACTTTTCCCTTCTACTGCATATAATTTGGACGAATGGTTGAAGAGATAGCTATGGTATAATCTATTCAGTGATGAGTAGATTACAAAGGATCCAGAGATACAATACTGCATTGCAAAGATGGCCAGCTAAAAAGAGTGTCTGAATTACATCGCGCTTACGATCCCCTTCAGTATTATTTGACTTATACAATAAGCGAGTTTATAGATGATAGAACACCTTGGTTATGAAACGATCGTCTTCCGACTATATTTTTACTATTTTTATTATACTTTTTTTATAAAATTTGTAAACAATTTCAAGGCATGATAATAAAAATATAAAAAAAAAAACCGTTGAGTTTCTTTTGCCGATTCTTCTCTGGGCAGATAATAATAAAATATAATACTTTAATAACTGTTTTTAATTTTAATTTTGATTAAATTACTAAAATATTAAATGTAATTTATTAATTTAAATTGGTACTTAACATTTTTGCATTGAAAGAAAGGACGACTGTGATTTTTGGTTTAACAATAATACAGTTAAACACTAAAATTTTAAAACATGTTTTGAGTTGAAAATTACAAAGAACTTTGTTCCTGACGGCACAATTTTTATTAAATCATGTTCATGCAATAATCTATGAAGTTAAGTACACTTATAATTGACGAGCCGGTTGGCATGTTTGGTAGAGACTTGCCTTTCACGCCTATGGTTGTGGGTTCGATTCCCACGCAGGACAGACATTTGTGTGCACGAACATGTCTGTTTGTCCTGAGTCTGGGTGTAATTTTCTATATAAGTATGTATTTACAAAAGAAAAGTAGTATATGTAGTATATCAGTTGTCTGGTTTCCATAGAACGAGCTCTGTACAAGCTTAATTTGGAATCAGTGTGAATAATGTCCCAGGATATTTATTATTATTATTAATTAATATTCATATCAGAAACTGTTTATATGTGTGTGTGACTGTGTGATACATGTATATTGCTAGTGTGCTTATTAAATAACTAAATAATTATTAGTATTGGTTTTAAATTGGACGTATAATAGTTAATTGAAATAAGCAAGAAAGTGCAAACCATTAATGCAGCATCCAGAACAGAAAACGGAACTGTCGATTCAGAACAGAAAAAGCAGTGCAAAGTGGCATGCAACAAGCTGCAGCATCAACAGCAGCAACAGAAGCAACAGTCGCAGTTGTCTAGACAAACAGCAGCAAAACTTCAAAACAGCAGAGCCTCCAAAAACTCCATCTCAGCAAGCACTCTTCAGTTGACTTCACCAAGTCAAGTGCTGTGAAAAAAAAATACTTATAACAGAAATTGCATAAATACTTAAAAAAAGCCGAGATGGCCTAATGGTTAGAACGTGTAAATCTTAATTAAATTCGGTCGATTACGAACGCATACAGTTTGAGATAGTGTTAGGAGTTACAAGTTTATTAGGAAGCCGAGATAGCCCAGTGGTAAGAGTGTGTGAATCTTACCCGATGATCGTGGGTTCAAACCCGGGCAAGCACCACTGAATTTTTATGTGCTTAATTTGTGTTTATAATTCATCTCATGTTTGATAGTGACGAATAACATTGTGAGGAAATGTGCATGTGTCTAATTTCATTAAAATTCTGCCTCATTTGTATTCTACCAACCCGCATTGGAGCACCGTGGTGGAATAAGTCCCATACCTTCTCTTCAAAAGGCAGAGGAGGCCTTAGACCAGCAGTGGGATATTACCAGGATGTTTCTGCACTGTACTGTAAATTTCAAATAATTATTTATGTGATTAAAGTTATTAAATTGGTCATTTTAAAAATTCCCAAATATGGAAACTAATTTCTTAATTAGTAATAAAAAAAGAATGATAAAGTTATTTATACCTATTTATAATAAAATGAAGCATTTAAAAGATACAAGCATATTAGAATTAAACCATGGCATTCAGTATATTGTCGAAAGCAAAGTTTATTTATTGTTTAAAATATTAACAAATTTATTAAAATAATGAAACATGTAGGATATAGATTAATAATGTTATTAATGCATCAACTCACCTGAAGAATGTTTAAATACATCAAAATTCGGCATTATACGTCAAATACTGCACGTGGCATGTTTTGGCACAAATACTGAAATTAAACGATAAATCAATTAAACAATACAATTAAATGCCTCGATTAAGAGAATATACATTATTTCACTTACTGTTAGCTTGAAATAATGACGTAGGTAACCTTTCGTTACATGTAATCTGTATACAATCTGAAACAAATACACGAAACGTACAAATAATATATTACACGACAATGATTTACGATATTCACTGACAATACTTACAAAAGAAATTATATTTTACAGTTTGAAATTACAAAGCCTTAGTAATTATAATCTTGGTCAACGACCGGTGTCTGCTCATGATCAACTTAATAAATGTCAAATGAAAAATTTATGGTCCGAGTCTAGCTGTAGACAGTAGAGGTAAGGGTATCTTTAAGTATAAAAAATGACCCTCAAAATGTATAAAATATTGACAGCGCTGCTTAACGTGTTGAATCGAAGTATTAACTCATTTAATTAAAATTATATTAGAGAGAAAAAGTCAGACATCCGCCTTTAGAAGGAGCTTTTTACAAATTATACAGTTAAACAAATAATTCATAAATTCCAAATGATAAACGTAGTCTCACAATTTATGAAACCCTTATATTTATATATTTCGTTAGACACCTTTTCAAATGAAGACCCGAGATGAATATTTGAGGTTCTCATCCTTACCATTCAACTACACTCCATAACACTCCATAATGCAGTGCTGCCAACACAGAAAAAAAGAATCGATATGAGCGTAGACAGAGAAACAAGTTTAGTTTCTCTGTCTACGGATATGAGTGTTGAAACAAAATGTCGATTCAATAATCGATGTTTACTTATTAAATAACAAAACAGAGATATTGCATCGAAAATAAAGTTCAGATATAATTATTATAATATTTGACGTTGGTTTTTTTTTAAAAGTCCTTGTTATTTATTTAGTTGTCGTAATTTGAATAATATTTATTATCTTTGTATATATAATTATTCTGTACGTGTGTGTGTCACTGAAAATAATCTACCGGACCGATTTTGACAATTTTTTGGGTGTTTGATTGGATTCCTGGAAGGCTTTAATTGAAAACGAATTGAATTGAATTAAATTGAATTTGGTGCTATGAGTGCTATGAGTAGGATAAAAAAATATTTGTAACAAAAAAAAAACATACATATTTCAACTGTACTAATCGAGATGGACGAGCAGATAGTAATATATAATATATACTGTTTATAATTTATATAGATGTATAGTTTAAAGTGACATCTATTTATAAACGAAGTAAACTATTTCTATTAAACAATAATAGTTCCTTGCTGAAGAGATAGATGGCATTTACAACTTTATTATTTTGAACTAAACGACAATACTCGAATATCCTAGGAATAAATCAGTGGAAAAAATATTACCACTTTTGCATTAATAATATTAGTGAGGCTTAGTAAAGATATTCTAAAGCGAATAAAATGAACTCGAGCTTTTTTAATAACATTTCTTAGAGTTAGTCATTTTAATGACAATAATGTTAAAGAATGACTAATGAATTCTACAATATTATTTTTTAAATAACAATTACATAGAAAAGACGTATAATAAAAGAGAATAGAAAAAAATAATCGCATATACTCGAGCTCTGTATCTTTTTAACTGCTGTCGGCCACCCGATTACCTTGTGTATGTTTTTTTTTTTATAGAATAGAATAGGAAGGTGGACGAGTATATGGGCCACCTGATGGTAAGTGGTCACCAAACGCCCTTAGACATTGGCATTGTAAGAAATGTCAACCATCGCTTATAGCCAATGCGCCACCAACCTTGGGAACTAAGATTTTATGTCCCTTGTGCCTGTAATTACACTGGCTCACTCACCCTTCAAACCGGAACACAACAATATCAAGTATTGCTGTTTTGCGGTAGAATATCTGATGAGTGGGTGGTACCTACCCAGACGAGCTTGCACAAAGCCCTACCACCAGTATAGTTTACTACGAGTAGGTAATTTGGTATATAGGTATTGACGAGTTTTGGTGCTATAAATAAAAAAATGTTTGAAATATGCAAATTCATATAATATATTTTCCTCAAATTTTCTATAATGACTATGGTTAAATTTAGTATTAACAAAAAATACATTTTGGTATTAATTTTCAATGAACATAAAACTAACTTAAAACTAACAAATATTTCAGCAACGCAAAAAAATAAATTTAATGACCTTTTATAATATAAGATAAAATGAAATAATTGTAACTTTAATCTTGTTTTTAGTTTAATTTATAGCTTCTAATAAACTTCTTAATTATTTTGAGCTCAAGCAGTGTCTTCACTCCCTCCCTATGTAAGCAAATATTGGGTCCACACTGGAGTAACAAACAGGATCGTGAAAAGTGGAAGGCCTGACCTTGCAATACTCGCCTGAGAACGAACCTCCGAATCTGAATCTTGCGGTATTCTGTATCCGCCTTTCGTCGCACGTACGTTCGAGGTTCAAAAAACCAGAGCGGCGAGTATGCATTCTTATTAAAATTTTGTGTTCTGTCAGCTGACTCAGTACCCGCGTGTCATGAATGTATTAGTAGTAAAAAAGTAAAAGTAAAGTAACAGCCTGTAAATGTCCCACTGCTGGGCTAAGGCCTCTTCTCCCTATTTGAGGAGAAGGTTTTGGAGCTTATTCCACCACGCTGCTCCAATGCGGGTTGGTGGAATACACATGTGACAGAATTTCGATGAAATTAGACACATGCAGGTTTCCTCACGATGTTTTCCTTCACCGAAAAGCACGAGATGAATTATAAACAGAAATTAAGCACATGAAAAT
The DNA here is from genome assembly GCF_905147045.1 of Nymphalis io. Lineage (NCBI taxonomy): Eukaryota > Metazoa > Arthropoda > Insecta > Lepidoptera > Nymphalidae > Nymphalis > Nymphalis io. The sequence goes on along the minus strand of NC_065913.1, from coordinate 8,937,894 downwards.
TCAGAGGTGCTTGCCCGGATTTGAACCCACGTTCATCGGTTAAGATTCACGCGTTCTTACCACTGGGCCATCTCGACTTCTCTTATAGTAGTACGCCGATATAATTTCGATGTTCTATCCCAGGCTCCTGCGTTGACATGTTAGAACGCACTGTATTCGTTGCTATTATGTTCTAATAAAGTAATGGCTAGATTGGCTTTTACTATCGACATTCCTACATTGCGATTGAGTCCACACTGATTCATTCATTTGTTGGCAGACCTGCAGTGGTTTTCAGGGACAAGCGATCTAATCAATGAAATAAAACTCCTCCTCTTACCAAAGACCAGTAGGTACAGCAGGCTTGTGAAGAGCTAAGCCGTAAGAATGCCTTCGTCAACCTAATGTCGTGCTGAGCGCCCGACTGCCGAAAGTCAACGGCCTCGAGAGTGACTACTCCCATCCAGGGACCATGGCTTCATTATACAGGTTGGTGTTGGAAACGATACGCATGTGAGGCCTGAGGCATGAATAACTTCAAATTACCCATAAACCTGGGTCTCCGCGACACTCTGACTCGAACAGGGAAGGTGAGGGAAGGGCCTTTATGTAACAGCGGCTTTCTTATGCACTATGCGGGTTAAGACTCACGAAGTTTGTAGCATTCCGTCTTTACGTTTAGTTCATTAACCAGAACTGGTTTTAAGGTTTTCAGGTGTACTTTGTGACTTGCTTTTTGTGCCAACTTATTTTTTTCCACAGATCCTATTGGATCCGGCGGCAGAATTATCGTCAGTACCAGATATAGTACGAGGTTCGAAAGGCTGTCTGCATCCTTAGGACCGCCAAGCCAAGCATGGAAATATGGCACGTTTTGTGGCAGCCTCAACGACTTTCTCACTGTGTCCCGAATCTATTCATCCGATATCCTTTCTAGCATCAGACCGGCATATACCTCGGGATCAGTTAGCCTCCTGCCTTGGAGATGTTATCCTTGATGATTGAGATGGTTCCTTTCTAGCCCAAAATTTTCATCTTTGGATTTTTTGCAACAATACCCAGACTGCCATCCGCAGACTGAACCACAAGGTCCCAATGGAAAAAAAAACCGCTAGACTAGAAGGACTCCGTAGAGACCAATCATCGAGACTGTTGCGAGGAATCTCATTCCGAAGTTACCACCGCATTACTCAGAGAAACCCGAGTCAAACTTTTACTGGTGGTAGGGCTTTGTGCAAGCTCGTCTGGGTAGGTACCACCCACTCATCAGATATTCTACCGCAAAACAGCAATACTTGATATTGTTGTGTTCCGGTTTGAAGGGTGAGTGAGCCAGTGTAATTACAGGCACAAGGGACATAAAATCTTAGTTCCCAAGGTTGGTGGCGCATTGGATATGTAAGCGATGGTTGACATTTCTTACAATGCCAATGTCTAAGAGCGTTGGTGAACACTTACCATCAGGTGGCCCATATGCTCGTCCGCCTTCCTATTCTATAAAAAAAAAAAAAAAAAAAGCCTCACGGCGTGTCAGTTAGAAATAAAAAAATGTACTAACGCGTCTAATGCCTAACCGCGGGCGGCAACCTCACAGTTGCTAATAATTACAAAATAATTGTGTTTTATTACACCAATATTTCCAATCATCAATATAAAAATTAGACGACATTTGAACTTCAAGTAGAACAAGAACGTCTTACCACACTGAACCCAAAAAGGTAAATAGGGAGCGACACGTTATCCGCATCTTATCTCATATATAACTATCTCTAATTATTCGAAAATAGAAAGCGACTCCCTTATACGCGAATAATTCTGCAGTACACTAAGATAAATATCAATCTCCTCATCAAAGTTAAATATTAAGTCATCAACAAATGATAAAGGAAATAAGCAGGATAGCATAAACCCAGAATTCAGCATCAAGAAGAGAAAATGAAAATGTTGATTCAGTATGATAATAAAAGCAGAGCAATGTGGCAAGCAGTTGCAGGCCAGCAAACAGCAATTTAGTTTTCAACAAAACGAGCCCCCAACAGCTGCATCCCAGCAAGAACTTTTCAACTGATATATTACTACTGTAATATCATAAAGTCTTGTCCTGTAAACAAAACAATTTATTACCTGCCCTGAATATACTAGATCAAATACTATGTCTTGAGAATGAAACAAACACAGGTACAAATAAAAATAAAGCATTAAAATGTTACTAATAACTTATATGATAAGAAGTAATTAATGTTCTCATTTGAAATGCCACAATATGCTTTTTTTGCTTAAATAGCAATTAAAGAGTATAAGAGAACGAGAACAATAATAATATTAATGAAATTAGGTCTTTAAGTATTCCAAACACATTAGGATTCAACCTAAGTCATCTAGTAGCTTTGCTTTTAATGTATGTGTTTTGTTTAAAATATCAAGATATTAATTGAAATAAATAGTGAAACATATTGGATATTAACTAATAATGTAATTAATGCATCAACTCACCTGAAGAATGCTTAAATGTATCAAAATTGGGCAATATGTAAGATATTAGTACAGTTGACGTACGGTGCTATATCGTTTGTGCTATACAAAATAATCCCTAATTCCTTATAAAAGTGTTATTGGAAGTGACTTTTTATTTCATGTTGTTTAATAAGTATTAAAGTATATTTGTGCTTGTTTTTAATAATATACAAAGACACAGTATAATAAAAATATTTAAAATACTAAAACAATCACAGTAATTACATTGAAGTGCATACTATTTGAAGAGAACGCGTAAGTACGCGATATACGCGGCGCTTACGACTTTTTGGGCGCGAGCTATTATCGAAGAGCAAGGTAAATTGAATACGCTGTGTTAACTCATTAAAGCTTACCTACATTTATTTAAAAGCGAATAGAATGGAGTGTAAACATTGCTTATGCTTATTGAAAGTTGAAGAATCTATTAAATGTACTGCTTGCTTAAATATATATCATCATGGCTGCGTGGGAATTTCGCTTGCAGCTTTTAAAAAGATTCTACCGATGAATAAAGCTAAATGGAAATGTCCAAGTTGTAACAGACCAAAAAAAATAATAATAAAAGTCCCATTACACCTAATGTCGCCAACGAAACCAATTTAGATCTTGCACAGCCCTATTCAACCTTGAATACTAAATCTATAATAGACCACTTTGATGAACGTTTCACTCATTTAAATTCATCTATTGAATCATTTAAAAGTTTTATAACAAAGGAAAAGGGTTATTTGTTTTGTTGGGTACGTAACTGCACGATTATGGTAAGACGCACAGAAAGCTCGCCTGTCCTGCACATCACTTCTGAAGATTGTTTAAAAAAAATCGTATAAGTGCGAAATTGTTTTATTTAAAACATAAGTTTCAAGTGTCTAATTTTATTTTGTTAGTATTTTTTCATAACTTTACTTTATTAGTTAGTGTCCATTTTCATGACTTTTTTAGTTATTATTTTATTGTTAGTGTTGTATATTCTTTTATGATTTTATTCGTTTTATCTGAGTAGCGTTCATTGCGGGAATCATTTATTTATGACTTATTAGAAATAGAAACTATGAAGGATTTTTTATTACAGATATGTAATATATACAATTATTATTTGTGTTTTAAGTATTCAACATGTTCTTAAATATTTTTTATCATAACGTCCGAAGTTTACGGACTAAAACTAATCAATTTTATAAAAACGTGCTTAATTGCGATTATGACATTATTTGCCTAACAGAAACTTGGCTTTTACCTGGAATCTTTGACAGTGAATTATTTGATGCTCGATATAATGTTTATCGTAACGACCGTGATTACGAGCAGTTAGAAATGACAAAGGGAGGTGGTACTCTGATAGCGGTCCGTCGCGAAATTGATGTTGATGTGAGAAATGTTCAGTTGCCTAATTTTCCTAGTGCTGAAGTCACTTATATAAAAATTATAACCAAACGCGGTATTATTATGAAAATTCTGCATCTTTTTTGTTGTTACTTTCCACAGAATAATTCTCAAACGGATTCACAGCTTAATTTTTTTGAATTTATATCTGATTTGATTATAGAAAATTCACAAGATGATATAATTATTACAGGTGATTTTAATATACGAGATGCTGTTTGGTCATTAAATAATAATAATTCAATTTATATTTTAAATCCCTCGGAATGTCTCCTTGTACATCAAATATTTGTTTTTATGAATTTTACTGGATTACAACAATTAAATTATATTCTTAACTTAAATAACAGGCTCTTAGACTTAGTACTTTCCAATCTGAATTGTAACATATCTCGTGTGGACCCTTTATCAGAACCTGAAGATGAACATCATCCTTCCCTTTGTATTAAAGTTGATATGAATACCATTGAGCGAAATTTAAATCCAGCTATTCGTGTTGTACGTCGCTTTCACAGCGCTGATTATGATAAAATTAATTTTGAATTAGCTAAAGTTAACTGGCAACACGAGTTTAAAAACAAAGATATTAGTCAGGCAGTTGATACGTTCTATCTTATCGTAAATCACATTATAGAGACATTTGTCCTGTCTAAGTGTATAAATGAGATCAATAAATATCCACGCTGGTTTACGCGACCCTTGATAAAGTTAATTAATAAAAAATTAAAATTCCACAAAAAATGGAAAATTTACGGCCAACAAAACGATTATAACAAGTTCTCTGAATTACGACTACAATCAAAAAACTTAGAAGGAACGTGTTATAATGAGTTTCTGGAACGAGCAGAGAATAATATTCGTTTTAGCTCAAAACAGTTTTGGTCCTATATAAAGACTAAAAAAGGTCATACATCTGTACCTAATGTAATGTATTTTAACTCTCAAGTTGGATACAATGGACACGATATAGCAAATATGTTTAATTCTTATTTTCATTCAGTTTTTGAGGATAATAGTGGAAATCAAACAATGGATCACTATTCTACTAGCGCAAATCAGACTATCATCAGCTCTATCGAGATTGTTGACAAAAAAGTAGAACGATATTTATCGAACATAGATACATCCAAGGGTTATGGTCCAGATGGAATACATCCCATTTTCTTAAAAAACTGCAGTAAAGTGTTATGTGTGCCTTTAACAATGCTTTTCAAAAAATCATTGGACAATGGATTATTACCAACTAATTGGAAAAAATCTTTAATTACGCCGATTTATAAGTCTGGAAATAAAAACGATATAAAAAACTATCGCGGTATTTCTAAATTGTCAGTTATTCCAAAACTTTTTGAAAGGATTGTCTATGATACGATATTTCCATTATTAAGGCCTCTACTTACCTGTAACCAACATGGTTTTATTAATAAGCGATCCATTGAGTCCAATCTGTGTGAGTTCTTGCATACAGTATTGAGTGCTATGGAAGTTGGTTTCCAGGTAGATGTCGTATACACTGATTACTCGAAAGCATTTGATAAGATATCGCACAATTTGTTATTACAAAAATTTAACAACATCGGTATACATGGTGACCTTCTACGTTGGCTTACATCTTATCTCCGCGAAAGATCTCAAGCCGTTGCTATTAAAGGATATACGTCTAGTTTTATTCCTGTAACATCGGGTGTACCACAAGGTTCTCACCTTGGCCCTTTACTTTTTAACATTTTTATTAATGACGTAACTAATTGTTTCAAAAATTCTCAAGTTTTATTATACGCTGATGACACTAAAATTTTTAAGATAATAAAAAATAATCAAAACTGTTTTCATTTACAAGAGGATTTAAATAAATTAGGACAATATTGCATTGCTAATAATTTGCAGCTTAATGTTGACAAGTGCTGTGTAATTACATTTTCGAGAAAAAAAGAACAAGTAATTTTTGACTATTCCATATTTAATACTAAATTAAAAAGGGTAACCGAGGTGAGAGACCTTGGGGTACAACTAGACAACAACCTTATATTCGATAAGCATATTGAGGAAATAGTGATGAAGTCGTATAAAATGCTTGGATTTATCTTTCGGCAAGGGGCAGATTTTAAAAATATTCATACCTTTGTAATTTTTTACAATGCTTTCGTTAGATCACATTTAGAGTATGCGTCAACTGTTTGGAATCCACAATATGCAAAATATGTCTACTTAATTGAAAATATACAAAAAAAAATTATCAGGAGGTTGCGATACAAATTTACTTTTCCTGACTCTGTTTTTATGCCACTTGAAGAACGTAGAGAACAAAGAGACCAAATGTTTCTTTACAAAATATTAAATAATTTAATTGATTCTCCATATCTGCTCAGTGAGATTTTATTTAAGTGTCCTCGTTTTAACGCTCGCTCTCAGGATACTTTTTCAATACCCATTTATAAAACTAATTATTTCAAAAATTCTTTTATTCTAAGATCTTGTAATAGTCTTTTTTTTTTTTTTTTTTATATCGCCGGGAGGGCAAATGACTCCACTCCACCTGATGGTAAGCGGTAGTAGAGTCCAAACGCGACGACGGCCAGTACAGACGGGAAAAACGTTCTGCACTAGCCGCCTTCGCCTTGCCGGCCCGCAAGATGCCTCTTCACGCCTCGTTTGAAGGAACCCGGGTTGTAAGAGGAGGGGAATACGTGAGCTGGTAAGGAATTCCATTTTTTGGAAGTGCGACAAAGAAAGGAGTTGCCAAATTTCTTTGTTCGCGATGGAATTGATGTCACAGTTAGGCGGTGACATCGAGAACCAGCTCGCGTGGACTTAAGAAGGAAGGGGGAAGCAGGAATTAGAGAGAATAATTCCTCAGAGCACTCGCCGTGATACAGTCGATAGAAAGCGCTCAGTGCTGCTATCTCACGACGCAATTGTGAAGGTTCAAGGGTGTTTGTGACCTTTACGTCGCCAATAATGCGTACGGCACGTCGCTGCAACCGGTCCAAGGCCTCAAGTAGGTACTTAGCGGAGCTATCCCAAAGGTGCGAGCAATATTCCACGCAAGACCGTACCTGTGTTTTGTTCAGCAGGCACAGTTGTTGTGGCGTGAAAAAGCGCCGCACCTTGTTCAGAACTCCGAGTTTCCGTGAAGCTGTTTTTATAACAGCCTCGATGTAATCCCTTGGACTAAGGTCGCAGCGAACGTCAATCCCCAGCATGGCGATTTTGCTTTGCATCACCAGCGGAGTACCACAGAGGGAGGGAAGAGGGGAAAATGTTGACTTTTTCGCCGTGAGAGCGCATACCTGTGTTTTCTTGGCATTAAACTCAACAAGATTATCAGAGCCCCATTTGGCGATGAGATCTAACGTCCTATCGAGTTCAATGACAAGATTCTCCCGCCTCTCCTCAGTTTCCGCCCGCCCAGCCACTGCGCGTCCGTGGTATCCACCATGCACTGTACTATCATCTGCATAGCAATGTATGTTCCCAAGGGAGAGCATATCATTGATATGCAAAAGAAAGAGTGTGGGAGATAGCACAGATCCCTGGGGGACCCCAGCATTCACTACATAGAATTGTGAAGCGCAACCATCTACTAAAACACGAAGGCTACGCTTGTGTAGGAAGCTGGCAATCCAGGTGCATAGCTGAGCAGGCAGACCATATGCCGGTAGCTTGGAGAGAAGACTTCTGTGCCAGACCCTGTCGAAAGCCTTGGAGATATCGAGGCTGACAGCCAACGATTCTCCATGCTTGTCGATAGCTTCACCCCAGAGGTGTGTTACGTACGCTAGAAGATCACCTGTGGACCGTTTTGGTCGAAACCCATACTGACGATCATTAATTAGACAGTGATCCTCTAGGTAATGGATCAGTTGGTTGTTTAAAATCCGTTCCATCACCTTACAAAGTACTGAGGTGATAGCTATTGGCCGATAATTTGCCGGGTCAGACCGATCCCCTTTTTTGGGAACCGCTTGCACATTAGCTCTTCTCCAAGCCTCCGGCACACTTCCCGAAGAGAGAGAAAGTTGGAACAGGCGCGTTAACACAGGAGACAGCTCCACTGCGCACTTCTTCAGCACTATGGCTGGTATTCCATCGGGACCGCTAGCTTTCCGTACATCAAGTGATTGCAGCTCCGCACGCACATCACGTTGCCTGATTTTAATGTCAGGCATCGTATGGCCACATGCAGGTATTGTAGGTGGCAGTGCACTACAATCATCGATGACGGAATTGTCGGCAAAGAGTTTAGCCAGGAGATCAGCTTGCTCTTGCGGACTGTGAGCTAGCGATCCGTCCAGATTTCTGAGCGGTGGCAGCGAAGGTTGGCAGAAATTGTTTTGCACAGACTTGGTCAGACGCCAGAAGCTACGGGAGCCCCTAGGATGCGAAACAAGGTCATGACCAATCTGTACAATGCGCTGTGCATCCGCTCTCGTGTATGCCTTTCTACAGGACTTGGAATTTTTATTATAGTTTGCTTTCAGTGAGTCAATGTTAGATGCCCCGCTAATGCAGCCGTTGATCCACTTGCGATATGCCGCCTGCTTAGATGATACAGCATCGGCACATTCACGAGTGAACCAACGGTTACGCGTACTCCCACTGACGAGATCTGAGCTAGGAATGTAGTATTCCATTCCCAGTATGATCTCGCCAGCAACAGCAGCGGCACTAGCTGTCGGGTCATTCCCACTGAAGCAACGTTCCTTCCAAGGGACCGACGCATAGTAATCGCGCATACCGTCCCAATCCGCCGACTTATAGTGCCAAACGCGACGTTTGCATACCGCTAGTGGCGGCAGCTTGGCCTGTGGCACTCTGGTAGAAATAAGGCTGTGATCCGAAGAGCCAAGAGGAGCCTGAACCACAACCTGATATTCCACCGGGTGAGAAGTCAGCAGAAGGTCCAGTAGAGAAGGTGCTTGCCCATCAATGTCTGGGATCCTGGTGGGCTGATCAACCAGTTGGGTCAAGTCATGTGTGAGAGCAAAAGCATGAGCAGTCCTTCCAGCATGGTCAGTTTTGAGGGATTTCAACCAGGATTCGTGGTGAGCATTAAAGTCCCCCAAAAACACCAATTCCGCGTTAGGAAATTGCTCTTGCGCAGCATCTGCCACCCGACTAAGATGGTCAAATAGTCGGCTTGTCTCCAAGTCACCATTGTGGGATCTGTAGAGGCACACGTAGACTCGGCTCTGACGAACCAGGTCCACACGTACCACCAACATGGAGAAGGAGGGGTCCTCCAAGCAGCGCAGTCGGTGACAGCAAACATCCGTCCTGACGAACAAGCATACTCCGGCTTTCGCTTTGAAGGATTCTTCAAGCGTGTAGCCGGGATAATTAAGGTAGCTGGTATCGGCAGGACGGAGTATTTGTGTCTCCGTGAGAAAGAACATTGCTGGCCGTGCTGTCTCGAGATGGTGGTGGACAGCGTTGAGGTTAGTGTGGAGTCCTCGGATGTTAGAGAACTCGACCTCAAACAGCGAGGGTATGGTGGGGGTGAGCACTGTACGACCGTTATTTCTTTTTTGTTGCGCCATTTGGGAGAAATTAAATGGAAAAGAGACGTGAAGCGAGCGATGTATTGCCACGATAGGGATGGGCAAAGTGTGGAGGCGTGTTTCCCCAAGTGGTTGCCAAAAGGAAAAATACACTGACCCGCCGGACGGAAGGGCCCCCGAACCCCCCCGGAAGTGGCCGCCGGGACCCCACCTACCGGTCACCAACCGGCACGACGGTCCACCCCGAGATTATGCGTGGCCTGGTGGGGCAGCCTCACGAGCTGGTTAGGCACGCTCGGGCCCCTGTACTATGCCACGGGCGGCCAGCGGAACAGCCGTTTCTTCGGGTCTCCCTGACCGGCAGGTCAATACAGTTTCCCCCGGCATTGGTTCAACAGCCGTCTCCAACCGGACCAACACGCATCGCGGCAATACTCGCTCGGGCTCTGGCTGTACGCTGGCTGACCTCGAAACGCGGCTGCAAGCCACTTCACGAGTTTTTCACCATGCGTACGGTGGTAACAAGCCAGGCGGATGTTAGCATCCTACCACCAGATGAGCAGATGGTCGCTCAGATATCCCTTAGTCGCCTCTTACGACACCCATGGGAAAGAGAGGGGCAGTGAAATGTATTCTTTCTCCGTCACTGCACGGATGAATAGTCATAATAGAAAATACAACCACATTGATCTGTTTAAAAATAGTTTAAGTAAATTTTATAATCTTGTGAAAAATACTTATTAGTAATTAACTATAACCATATTTACGTTAAAATTTTACTTTGTCATAAATAGTTATATTTTATGTAACATCAAAATTGGTCCACTTCCCTGTTAAAACAGTAGTGGAAACTTAACTGGCATAAGTGTTAAAATATGATTATTATATTAAGTTGTAATATACGATATGCTGTATGTTTCCCTAATAAATAAATAATAAATAATATTCCAAGTGGCCGCTTTTATTATCAAGAATGTAATTAAACGAAGAATTTATTAAATATCACAATCGATATACCTCCATTAAACGAATACAATTTAGTTTTACTTACAATGTAACAACGTAACCAAAAACTTCTTATATATTTAAAATGAAATAGATGACATAGTAATAATCCGATATACGTAATCTGAAACAAAAAAAAAGAAACGAAAAAATCACATATTAAATATAAGCACATAGTTAAATATACTAAATACTGATAATATACGATATTCATTGATACTACTTACAAATTAAATAATATTTATTGTCGTTTTGTAATGGAAACGTTTAAGATATAAAGTGAAAGTGAAAGAATGCATTTAATGAATTATGAGAAACCAATACTAAACGTAATGTTGAAATTCAAATGTCCAAACGGGTTTAACGGGTCTAACAATTCATTGCCAACCGCAAGAAACTAACGCTAACTGCTTATTTTACCAACATGAGATATGAAATTAACGTGTGATTTAAAACATTTTACTTTATCTGTGTCGAATCGATATTCGTTTTAAATTAATAATCGTAAAATCAGGCATTCTTTTAAATTTCACTGTGATCCTAGTTTTATTATAAAGGCGGCGGGCGAGTAAAATAGTAATCTTTGAAATTTTCTTTTTTTTATTAAATTAATATAAATGTTTAATAAATAAACAATCGTTTTTTAAAAAGAATTTGTATATTATGCCATATTTATTTCTTTTTATAAACTATCTTCGTAACGTGCAATTATTTGATCTTTCCTTCTAGGCATAGTAATAACAGTATTTGTTTATATTTTTGTTGATTCATTCGGAAATATATTTAACTAGCGTTTCGCGCACGTCATAATCGAAACTCCAGTTAAATAGGATAATAATAAATATGTTAATTTATCATATTTTAGCTGTGGTAAAGCGTGCAGAAGTAACATATATTCACAAAAGACACAACCTTTATTTATTGTATTCTATGTGTCTAACTTTTAAGTAAACATCTATAAAATTAAAAACAAAATATTAACTTAGAATTAATAGAACAAAATTACAACCGAATTAATAATTGCAACCTAAAGCCACAAAGTATTTAATTCTTTCAGTCATTGTAATAATTAAATGAATGAAAAATCAATCAGACGAAACGAACAAGGACACAACAATTTAGAATTTGGCGTATTTAGCACACCGCCATCTATTGGCTGATATTGGCAACATATATTATAACAACAAAAATATGTATATGAACATTACATTTTTATAACTTTTGATAGACAACCGATTTTGATGAAATAACGATTAGCGTTCACGCGACGTGTATATAATTAAGACGTAATTTTACTAATTATACACGTTTCCGTAAACATCCGTTTATTAAAATTTTGACAGATTTGTTTGTACATTTTTATCTCTTATTTCATCCCCATGTGGGTCGAAATTTAATAAATGCAGGAAGTAATGTTTATTTACTTTTTATCAAGTGCGTAAATACAAAGTTCCGTGGTTTTATCTTCGATAATGACGAATTTCCATACAAAATTGCATCCTATTTAAACCCTGTCAAGCATTTTTTCGCAATAAAAAATAGCTTATGTTCTTTTCCAAGATCTAGTCTATCTCTGTACCAAATTTTATCAAAATTTGTTCAGTGGTTTAACCATGAAAGCATGTTAGCCGGACAGACATAGGCACTTTCGCATTTTTAATATTAGTAGAGATAAGTAAGATATACTGATTAAAAAAAAATCTGCAATCGCAAACTTAAGATCCCTGTGCGCATACGACTTTTACATTGTTACATCTGGCCTATACTTTTTTACGGGTGCGAAGCATGGAAAATTAAAAAAAAAACAACATGGCAACTTTTGGAGACTGTCAAGAAAAGAAAAGTTGCATATCTCGGATACGTGCTTAGGCATGAAATATAATAACTTTTGCAACTCATTATGATGGGAAAGGTTGCCGGAAGGAGAGCTTTTGGTCGCAATAAAGTGCTGGTTGTGCAACATCCGAGAATGGACGGGAATCGCGAATGCGATCGAACACTTTCGCCTCGCGAAGAACAAGAATGAGTATTCAAAGCCGACTGCCAACCTCCGCTAGTCGGAGTGGCACTCGAAGCAGAAGAAGATAAAAGAAAAAAAAAATTGAAGCAACTACTAAAAAAATGAGTTTAAAAATTAAAACCAGACTACGGAAAAAACGCACTTTAATAAATATGAAACAAGAAAAAAATGTCTAATATTCTTATATACAAGTGTTATTCAATATTTATTAACGATGAACCTCTCCTAATGAAATTAATTTTAATCGTTTTATTAAATAAAGTTCGAGTAGTAAATCGATATTTGTTCCATCAACTAAAATCGATTTTATAAAGTTTGATGGTTGGCAGCACTGCATCGTTCGTCGTTTTCGACTGGTCACTGGAGGTGTTCTCTTTCGTGACCTCTTTGTAGGTTCATTTCCTTTTTACCTCAGAGTAGGAGTGGTCGGTTGGTTATCGTTACCACTATTCATTACCAGTAACCGGCGCTTTGTAATTTATAACGATAAAATGTCATTAAATTTGTAAGTATTACCAGTTAATATCGTTTATTATTAGCATTCATTATATTATACGTTATATATATTCTTCTATTCGTTTCAGATTATATCCAGATAACATAACGGAGGATTATCTACGTCATCAATTTTATTTCAAATATTTAACGGGTTTCCGGATGCCGAACCGTAAGTAAAACAATTGTATTCGCCTAATGAATGCATTCGATTTATTTATCGTGGCATATAAAATAGTTTTGTTTTAATTTCAGTCAATGTACTAAAACCGGCCACGTGGTTATGTCACATAATACCCAATTTTGATATCTTCATACACCCCACAGGTGAGTTGGTGCATTAGTTACATTATTAATCAAAAACCTACACGGTTCAGTATTAATTTCAATTATTTTTTTTGATATTTAAAACAAAAATTGAACTTGGCTTTTGACAGCATACTATACCATAATCCAATCGGAGTAAAGGTACACAATGCATGCGATTTTCTCATTGTTCTGCTGTATTATGCGCCATAAACAGTTCTTGATTAATTTACCTTTAATTATAATACAAAACTATTTCACTTAACTAATTATAGCCACATTAATTTAACTTTCGAATTTCCGATTACAACTTCGCGGACATTGAAAAAGCCAATTTTTCACGAATCCATAGTGAATTACAATATAAAAAAAAGTAATTATAGATTTTACATGATATCGACCAATGATATCGGTATCAAAGTTGTTTATTTGGGTTTACTCCTCTTGTATTGAATCTTAAAGTGTTTAAACAAATTTTAAGATTTCATTTTATTTATTTTAATATTGTTATTGTTTTTTTATACTGTTGTATTGCTAATTAAGTAAAATTTAATTAATTTCCTATATTGGTGCCTAAAATGTTAACTTCAATCATAAGTTGACTGGCGATTTACCTGAGGCTTCGCTCAGGTCATAGTTAGGATTAGGAATACACATATGCAGAATCAGTGAAATTAGACACATGCAGGTTTCTTCATGATGTTTTTCTTCTCCACCAAGTGTGAGATAAATCATAAACATAAATTAAGCACATTGAAATTCAGTGGTGCTTGTGCAGTTTTATATATATGTATTAAATTTTAATAATTTATTTTCTACTTGTCTCTATTTTAATCTTAAGAACTAATATTTATCTAAGAAATTAATAAGATGTTTTGTTTTCAGGGTGAGAGATTTTTATTATGTTACAATAGTAATATAATAACATTAATGAGCCGAAGAGTTCTTGCTGAGATGGAGCTGTTGCTGTGCTGTTTTGTTGAAGATTAAACTGCTGCATGTCCAATAAGCTGCTTTGCTTTGCTCTTGGAGATTTTGCAACATAACTTGATTAGCGAACGGCTTTACGAACGCTGCTTAAACTATAACACAGCTATATGATTGCTTTCTATAAAAAGTTTTTTAGCTTAAAGATGAAACAGTAAAAATTCAACGATGGCGTTTGTATGTATGTTACGGTTAATTAACAAATTCATTAAATATGATTCAAGAATATATGAAGAATGTATTGTAGTATAAAGTTAGTTATATTATGAACTAAATGTTTGACTCTTGTGATATCACATTTCAAAAAATTATCTCTATGTAGGGGAATTAGGGCAAATGTGTATTTTAAATTAAAATAAAATAACATTTTTTATATTAATGTTAACAACCGCTATATCATTATGAATGCTACTTACATATTTACTCAGGTTACGTTACGCCCCAAGATTTTAATTTTTTTGTCTGATCTATGCCCTTGAGTGATGAGAGGCGAAGTTAGTAGAAGACTAGGGGCAGCAGGAATCTCATTCATCCATTCATACTTGTCTAGATGTCGTTTGTCGACTAATTAGATGTCGTTTTGGGTATTTTTCCGCATGCCTTCGTTCACCCAATGTCGTGCTGAGCGCCCAACTAGCTGGGAGTCGTCGGCCCCGGGAGTAACCATGCTGTTTTCTACTCCCGTCTAGTGACCGCGGCCGTGGCTGCATTGTACAGGTTGGTGTTGCAAGCGGTTGAGCGCAGTTGATACTGGAGAGGATACCTGCATAGCGGATCTACCCATACTGTAAGAATGTGGGTCCGATACCGTGAAGGTCCTGTAGAAACCCGACTCAACCGACGCCGTTGAGATTGCGGTCATCTGGTTGAACCTGGTCCAGTTAATGTGTGAACCTCTCAGAACGAGGCCTGGTATTTGCTCGAATATGGATTTTTCAAGCCCGAGGAGTTCGTGTATCTCCCTTGCAGAAGCGCCGCTCCAAACACCGCGCCAGGAGGCGGTACATGAGGTGGCACGTACACTTTCCGCTCCAGATAGCCCTAGTCTATCAGCCACCAACTGGACTAGCTCAGCGTGTTTCCTGTATTTGCTACGTTTCGCACGATGAGCGTCGTCCTGCGGTCTCTGACCCTAGACTATCTGAATGTTTATGATCACTCCAGCCCCGCCCCTAGCAGCGATTATATCGGGCTTTCGATACCCTATTGAGGTCACGAACCTCGGCTCCACTACCGCGGTCCATCCTTTTTCTACCAACGCCTCGGCGATGACTTTTGTGACGCAATTATGGCGTTCGATCCGCCGTGCGTTCTGAAGCACTGCTGTATGGTATGAGCCGTCGTCTCCCTGAGCATGCACCCGGCACGACAGTTTAATTTCGACTCTCCCATACATCGAGATTATCCGGAAAAGAACCGGAGTCACCGACATAGCTTGCAAAATTAGCAGGCTGAAGTGGCAGTGGGCTGGTCACGTATGTCGTAGGACCGATTGTGGATAGTGGACAACGATTGGCTGTTGATTGATTGATACATCGACGCCCTCGTGATGCCCGGAATCGGGAAGGGAGGGCGTTAATGTGGCAGTGCACAAATTGCACGTAGTCTCGACCACTATACTGCATGCATCGCTCCCTTATCCACTTAGTGGAGGCCGGATTCCGGAACGACTCTCGAAGTTCGAGGCCGTCCGTCGACGCATACAGACTCCCGCCAATACTGCTCCACAGATGTTAGATAGGTTTTCGGATTTTCCCTGGTGAATTTACTTAACTGCTTTTTGGCCCAGCTGAGTTTTTTACGGATCCTCTCGGATCTGGCGGCAGCGTTGGCAGCAGACCATCGCGACGAAGCCAGCCGTCCGTACCTCCGTAAGATGAGGTTTGGAACGACTGTCCGTAGCGATGGGATCGCCAAGCCACCGGCCTTAACTTCGGCGTGGAAATAGGCCTTAGGCACATCATGTGGAAGCCTTAGCCACTTCCTCACTGCGCCCCGGATCTCAATGTCGAGCATTCTGAGTCGATCATCCGATATCGTTCCTAGCACTAGACCGTGCATGAACCTCGGAATCAGGTGACCTCTCACAACTTCGAGCCGCTGTTGCGGCTTGAGAGGTGCCTTGGAGATGTTGTCCAAAGCCTTGCGCACCTCCTGCTCGAGCATTGAAGCCCCGGACGATTCGAAGTCTATGCCAAGGTATCTCCAGCGTTCCACGCAAGACACCTGCCGAAGCTTTTTCTTCCCAACAGAGAACACCCTCTCCGTCAGGTAGTGGTGTTTCTTGCGTTTCCCGTCTAGCACCATTGAAAGAACGGAACTTTTACTGTGGTTGATACCGAGACCCACCATTTCGCCGACCTGCACCACACGATCGATGGCTTCCTGCATCCCTACCTTCGAGCCTGCAAGCAGGACTAAATCATCGGCGTAGGCTAGAGCCGAGATCTGCTTATTTTCTAGCCTATATCCGACTCCTTTTGGTAGTGACGCAAGGACTAGGTCCATCGCCATGTTGAATAGTATCGGTGAAAGGGGTCTCCCTGTCGCATCCCTCGACCCATTTTAACAGGATGGATACATTCGTTTCCGACAGCTAAGGTGGTACTTGCCGTCTCGTACATGGTAGCCATGTAACTGCAGAACCCATCCGGCAGCCCTCTCGCCCTAAGCAGCTCAACAAGTGCCGCGTGCGACACTGTGTCGAATGCCTTAGAGAAATCGAGCACCGCCACGTGGCATTCTCGCAGTTTTTTCCTGCTATCCCCCAACACAGCGTCAAGCACGGCGGTGTTTTCGAGAGTACCATCGGCACTCACGAAACCGCGCTGACGCCCGTCAGGTGGGCAGTAGGCGAGCAACCTCCTCGCCAGGATGCTGTGTAGGTGCCGAAGTGGTACCGACGCAATTGAAATTGGCCGATAGTCACCCGGACCTTTCGGGGCATCACTTTTCGGGATGAAGATTGTTCGACACTGTCTCAGTGTTTCGGGGATACTCCCTTGTACCATCCATCCGTTGAACATTTCCACTTTTAATGATGCTGGAATTGCCGGCCAGTCATCCGCACGGATTCCGTCCGGACCTGGCGCAGTCCTCATGTCGATGCGGGACTTCCGACACAATTCTTGCATCTGTGCGTACTCTGCTCGTCTCCGTTTGCGGCTAGACCGAAAATCTGACGCAATCGGTTAGTCATTTCCATAATTCTTACGGCGGTGGCGTCTCCTAGCCTTCGCCCCAGGCTCGCAGCGCCGCTTCCGTCTCTCAATCTCCAGAAGGAGATCTTCGAGTACTTGCGCCGCGTTCGAGCCGACTGGGGTTTGGGCTGTACGGCGTGGCTCATCGTCAGGTAGGTCTTCGGAGGCGCTCTCTGGCTCTCTCGTAGGCAGTACTTCCAAGTAATTCGATGCGCGAACCCCTTCTCGCGTTGGGCTCAACTTCCAAGAGTGCCAACTCCTCCAGACATGTTCACACAAGTCCTTTGTATTTGGCACTCCGGCGTTGGCCCTTAACTGCTTCCAACGTCCTACGGAGTTGGGGCAGTTTGGCGAGAAGGTCTGCGTTCGGACACTACCCGGTTTCCCTGGTAAGTTGCGCCTCGACTCGAGCCATGAGAAGCAATTCCTCCTCACTTCACCTGCGCTTCACCAACGCTGGAGCAGCCTCCGCATTGGCCTCGACGGGGTGGGCTCTACGTTTGTGGACACCCAACCCCGTCTTGGTTCCAAAAGTACGTCCACACACTGGACAGGTCCATCCAAGTGGCTGCCCAACATTCCCGCCGGGAACGCCAGATCGAACCACCGGGGAGGAATTGACCGTGCTTCCCGACTCCTGTGGAAGATCGAGGCGGCCCAATATTCTTTTAATCGGACTTTTTGCAACGGAAAATTCTCAAGGGGATACTCCATTGTACCATCCATCCGTTGAACATTTCCGCTTTCAATGCTGCAGGAATTGCCCGCCAGTCTGGAAACCTACTGGTTTCCAACTTTCTTAGGTTGTGCTTTACGGCCCGAGTGTGTCCGTCGATCACTTCAGCTGCTGCACGACTGGGACTCTTCCGGAATAGTTTCTGCATCCTTGCGTACTCTATTCTCCTCCGTCAGCGGCTAGACAGAGTCTGACGCAGTTTGGTTGTCACCTCCATACTTCTTACGGCGTTGGCGATTCCTAGTCTTCGCCCCCGGCTCGCGGCGCCGCTTACGTCTCTTTACCTCCCGAAGGAGATCCTCGAGTACGTGCGCCGCGTTCGAGCCGTTTGGGGTTTGGACTGTACGGCGTGGTTTATTGCCAGGTGGGTCTTCGGGAGCGCTCTCCGGTTCAATCGTAGGCTGCACTTCAGAGGTCCGCTCAGCGCACGACCCCTTCTCGCTTTGAACTCAACTTCCGAGAGCGCCAGACAAGACTCTCCGGTGATGGCCCTTAACTGCTTATTTCGTTCTACGCAGTTGGGTCAGTTTGCCGAAAAGGCCTGCGTTCACACACTTCCCGGTCTCCTTCGTCAGTTGCGCCTCGACTTGCGCCATGAGAAGCAACTCATCCTCATTCCACCTGCGCTTCACCAGCGCTAGGGTATCGTCCGCATTGACCTTGACGGGGTGGGCTCTACGTTTCTGGACGGCCAGCCCCGTCTTGGTTCCAAAAATTACGTTTACAAGCTGGACAGGTCCAGCCAACATTCCCGCCGGGAACGCCAGGTTGAACCACCGAGGAGGAATTGACCGTGCTCCCCGACTCCTGTGGAAGATCGGGGCGGAACAATATACTTTTTATCGGACTTTTTGCATCGGTTAATTCTCCCTTGTGGTCGAGCCGCAAACCCAACCACGGGGCTCGCCCACGTTTTTTGCAAGGTCCTAGCCGAAGAAAACCGCTAGGCTTGAAGGACCAACCATCGAAACTACCGCCACCTGGATTATATCATTAAAGATGACACCGCTCGAAGATAATCCAAGATCAAAAATCTGTAAGAGAGTAAAGTTCGCTTGAATCAAGTTAACTAAGCCCGCGCGGTGCTTTTTATCTAAATTGGTATTAGTCGTTCTTTATAATCGCAAAACCCGTTCTCTTTGTACTTGTGTATACACCCAACAAGCTCGTGTGTTTTTGTTTGCGAGCGTGCGTGCGTGCTTTTCTTGGTGGTAGCACTGAATAAGCTTGTTCGGATGGTTACAAACTGAGTCTATCGCCAAACGGCAATACATAGTACTGTTGTGTTTGGTTGTTAGGGAAACTGAGCCAGTGTAATTATGGATACGAGGGACGTAACGTGTTAGTTCCCAAGGTTTTTGGCTAACAGCTTCAATGTCTATGGGCGGCGGCGAATACATTAGGCGACCTATTTGCACATTTGTTTAAAATTAATATACTATGTATTTTGGTAAGGATTCATACTTTGGGACAGAGAAACTAAACTAGTTGTACTTCCTTATTCCTTTTTAAATGTGAGTTATCTTTAAAAGATAGATACATGTTGTTGCTGATATTTTACATTTTGTGTACATACAAATCTCTCATGTGAAGTATTTTTATGTATCAATTTTGGCGGCCTTCGGTTCAAACGCTTCTGGACCTGTTATTTTCTCTCGGACTGTCAGCGCGCTATGCTATGTCTTTAAAGGTGCTTCATATGACCTTACTGTATATGCCTATGTCCGATCTGAAACATTAAATGAAATAATGTGAAACTTCGGTACTAATCGAATTGGAAGAGAATCGAGTACGTGATATAGGTGTAACTGAAAAAAAAAAGATCTTTTTATAACATTAGTATTATTATTGTGTTGATATTTAAAAATATATATATATAGAAAAAACGTAAATGACAAAAATTGGGTTTGCAGGATGCAATTCTCTTTCAAATTGCCACTCTAGCAGTTGGTGACTGGTTTAAACCAAAACTTAACAGCTCCAGTAAGTTTCGTATAACTGTATTAATTAGTGGTCGCCCGATTTTCGATCGTGATTCACTGATAATAAAAATGAGACGACATTCATAGAATTATACACATTAATGCATTAGTTTTTGAAATATAAACGGTGAAACCTGGTACTGGCATAAACAAAGCCAAGGAATTTCAAACGAGTCGTTATGTTTTGTAATGTTTGAAGCAATAAACTTCTCACTATTGAAGGTAAACTCTATTCGAATCTATTAGCGGGGTGTTGTTAGGTTTGTTATAATATATATAAAAACAGTGTTCATAATTATAATTTATGTAATTTAATTTCTGATACAACAATTAATTAGTAAAAACACCTACATATCATTGTCTGTTTTTAATTCATGTAATATTTACGAGCGTCTGATTAAATCACTCGGCGTATGTAAAATAAACTACCCGTACTTATAAATGAGCAATATGTATTATAATTTGTGTTATTTTGTTTATAACATTAGCTCGTATTGATGCTTATTTCGTTTTTATTAATTTTAGAAAGCTTTGTGTCTAACAAATGTTATTATACAATTAATTCATAATATTCAGTGGTCAAAAGTTAAATTTCCTCGAAGTGTTTAAAATATCGTTTTATGAACTCGGTTTTGTAATTGTCTTCATTGTAATTTAATTTTTTCTTAAAGTTTTAATAAAAATGTACTCAAAAGTATAATTTGGATTTTTATTTGTCAAAATATTTAAGTTTATTTTTGTTTCAATGTCTGAATGCTTAACAATGAAAGGTCATTATGAGTCCTTCAATGAGCGGTATGTTAGGTTGTTATTTTTTAAAGTGCGTAAGGTATAAGGGTGACAGTGTATTGTGTATGAGAGATACGTAAATAATTTCCTTCAGCGATAACATATCTTGTTTCTTTATGTAAAACTACAAACAAAATTGAACCTTATTGCTAGAACACTATTATATATATAACGTATATCTTCTATTTATTTAAATCTAACGAATGGGATATTTATAAAAAGGTTGTTTTTTAATTTACCCTCAAGTAAAATTAAAAATGAAGCTTTGTGTGCAAGTCAAGTTATTTAATATTAAAGTTAAAAAATGTTTGAATGGGTGGGCCTATTGAGCCTTTTGAGAAAAGCTACAAAAATAGGGTTTTGTTGCTTACATACCAATTTATCTTGTACTTATGTTTATTTGTAATAAACTAGTTTCATTTAATTCTACATTAAAATGATAACGTTAAGGCGAGCTGGCTCCTCCGTCGCCTGTGTTTTGGTGGTTATTTTTTGGTGTGTTTTGAAAATTAAGTGGAACATTTCGTGTGTAATTTTAAGTTTAGTTAATGGATCAGTCAGTCTGGACAAGTAATTATATTTCTATAAACTGTTTTTCTTTTCATGTTTCTAGATTTGCCGACGATTGAAATTTGTGTCTTAATATGACATTACATAGACTTGTGATTTGTGAATAAATTCGTTGTATTCATGTAAATCAGTAATAATATATGTCGCCTGAATGAATGTGGAAATTATAATTATTATCATAATAAATAAAAAAGTAAAGCACTAATCTCTGTTTTATTAGACAACTATAGACTATTTTTAGTTTTTCGATTGTGACTATGTTTAGATGTCTATGAAAACTATCGAGAAACGCACCTTACTTGTGCTTAAAATGCAATACAAATATCTATAAATTGCACTATGGTTCGAAATTCCCGTCCTAACTTCTACCCTCTATTTTTAATGGGCGGTACATAAATGGCGCAGGACGCTTTGGAATATTTTCCTCAAAACTTTTGTATGAAGTCATTATTCTTCTCTCCGAGTTAGTGTTCTGTGCTCATAATGCCTTCACAAATCTTTCGTGTAACAGACAAATTTAATTACTACAGAATAATTATTGACATATGGTTAAATTTAATATTTAAAATGAATATTTTATTGAATTTTATATAACTTGGAAATTATTTATTTTCGCCAAATTATATAAAAAAAGTAAAATAAAAATAATATAAACAACGCATTTTTCAAACAGACTGTTTACAGGTGGCACTGCTAGTCTAAATAAGTTTTATTTATTGCATAAAATAATTAATGTTACTTAGAATAATTATACCAGATTTATTTTGAATATGGTCACAGTAAATTAAATATTTTAACGATGAATTAAACATCAAATGTGTTCATCCAATTCCAATAACTATTTGAATATGAATTTCGTGTGTTTTAGACATTAAAAAAAATATAATCATTTAAAACATAACTTAAAACAAAAAGATCAATATTTGTCAATATACGCCGCTAGATGGCGATATGAAACTTGCAAGTCATTTGCCCTCCCGGCGAATATAAAAGAAAAAAATATATATATACTATTGTGTCTCATTTTGCGTTTATTTGGAACATAAATTTTTATGAATAGTAATAATTGTTAGAATATGTGAATATGTATATATAGAATAGAATATGCTTTATTGTACACCGGAAAGCTATACAGAAACACAGTTATAAACATAAAAGAAACTCTTAATGGTATGTACGTATGGCGGTCTTGTCGCTAAGAGAGTGATATCTTCCAGACAACCTTTTGGTGAAGGACATGATATTAATAAAGCGATAAGACGTATAGATCAAATAATTTAAAGAAAATATTGTTTTATTTATTGTTAAGACTTCATCTGAAAGTCGCTCCAATTGTTAATTTTTTATAAAATTGTATAATGTAACAAATTTTTTATTTATTTTAATGTTTGTTTTCGTATTTAGGTCTTATAGCTTTATGTCTTTTAAATAAAAGCTTGTTGTGAAAGAGAAGAATTATTTACTATTAATTCTTTTGAGCAAGAATAATGTCCATCGCGACGACGTCACTTTAAATACCGTCTGTAGTATTCCGTGTAGTTAAAGTTCCAATAGATGGCGCTATCATTTTAAATAGCAGTATAAGATCATATTAATTTTATAAAGAAACTAGCTGACCCGTACGCACTTCGTTGGGCGTTAAACATTTTTACTTGTGATCGATTGGCCGAACATTAGTAAAATTGTCGGGCGTATTTGATATTTTAAATTGTCTTTTAAACTATGCAACCAAAAAACAAACTGTACAACATGAATTTTATCTAAATAGAATTTCCTTGGTAATAAAGCAATTTAATTTTAAATAGATTGACGTGTTGTAAATGAAAAAAAAAACCGTCTAATAGAAATATCACTGAATACATTACGACACGGTCGCGGTTCCATACCTATGTCGTATTATCTCTTTAACCATTGGTCCAAATTATATGCAGTAAAGGGAAAAGTCTTTTGTTTTAAACGCTTGAGACGTTAAGTTTACTTATTTTGATAAGAATTCATAATTGTTGATTTTATGACCAATAAACACGACCTAACGATTTAAATTATTTTTTTAATTTAAAAAACTACTTTTTGTGACTTAAATATAAAAGTTGTAAAACCGTCTAATACAAATATCATTCAATAGATCACACGGTCGCGGTTCCATACCTATGTCGTATTATCTCTTTAACTATTTGTCCAAATTATTTATATTATATTTATTTATATTTTGATAAGAATTCATAATTTTTATTAATATGATCAATAAACATGACCCGAATGAAATGAAAAAAATATTATCGAATATAAAAAACTAAACCTAAACTAAACCGTGGAGTACCGGCTTAGAATAGTACTCCCCCAATCTCATCCCGTGGGTGTCGTAAGAGGCGACTGAGGGACGGGGAAAAGGGGGGATGGGCAGCAGCGTCCCCCCTCCCATAAACATCTTATCCCCTACTGCGCTCGCCAACACGCCTGCCCAGCGCGGCGAGTATGGGCAAACCCCTCCCTTAATGGCAGATGCGCCCAAAAAAAGGCCCCCAGTTACCGGCAAGCCCGCTAGGCCCGACCAAGGTAGCGGTCGCGGTATCGGCAGGGCAGGGGGTGCTAAGAATCACCGGTTCACGGCAGGCTACCGTATAAAACGACTGAAAATGGCAACGTATAATGGACGCTCGATGAGGCTGGACCATCACCTCGCCGAATTAGAAGTAGAGTTAAGTCATATAAACTGGCATATACTGGGGTTATCTGAAGTCCGAAGACAGGGGGAGGACACGATAACTCTAGAGTCCGGTAACTTACTCTACTTCCGCGAAGGTGATAACCTCTCCCAGGGTGGTGTCGGTTTTCTAGTCAAAAAGGATCTCATTAGCAGCATTGTGGAAATCAGTAGTGTGTCGAACCGGGTAGCGTACCTTGTCCTAAAACTTTCCGACAGGTACTCCCTGAAGGTTGTACAGGTATATGCGCCAACTTCGACATACTCTGATGATGTGGTCGAAGCGATGTACGAGGACATCGCAAAGGCCCTCAACGACACCTCGAGGGCCCACTACAATGTTGTTATGGGAGACTTTAATGCTAAAGTGGGAGTACAAGATAGCGGTGAATCGAAAGTCGGACCTTACGGCTTGGGCTGCAGAAATCACAGGGGGCAAATGCTGGTAAACTTTCTCGAAGCGCAGGGGCTTTTTTTGATGAATTCTTTCTTTCAAAAAAAGCCTCAGAGGAGGTGGACCTGGCGAAGCCCTGATAACGTGACAAGGAACGAGATAGACTTTATCATTTCGAATAAAAGGCACATATTTAGAGATGTTTCAGTGATCAACAAGTTTAATACCGGTGATACCAAGCGGTGATACCAAGCGGTGATCACTTATCACCGCTTGGTTCGAGGCACTCTAAATATCAACTTAAAAGCCGAAAGATCGAGAATGATGAGGTCTACTCTCCGACCTACCATGCTCCAAGCTGCTCAAGGCTCCGAAAAGTTCCAAATGGAACTTCAAAATCAATTCACCGCGTTGGAAACCATAAGCAGCATTGATGAGAGAACCGACACGCTGGTCAAAATACTGCAAAACACATCCCGCAAGTGTTTTCCGCCACAGAGAAGAGACAACGCACCAAAACTCTCTGCTGAGACACTCGAGCTCATGAGAAAACGACGAGAACTATCATCGTTTTTGTCAGATAAGGCCTTAAACCGAACAATAAAAACGCTGACGCGACGCGATCTCCGACGCTCCAATACCCGTGCCATCAAGGCTGCGATTGAGCAAAATCGGGGATCGAAAGTGTTCGCTCGCAAGTTTGGGAGGCCGCGTCTGACAAAACTTAAAACTGAAAATGGTGGGGTCGTTACCTCTAGGCCTGAGATTATCGGAGAAGTAGAGAGGTTTTATGGGCAGTTGTTCTCTTCAAGATCGGATAAACCCGTGGGAATCAGTATTGATGACCAGCGCGCCCCTCTTATGCGCCATTACTCCGAGGAGCTCCCGGTCGTTGACCAAGGAGAGATTAGGGCGGCTCTAGAACAGCTTAAAAACAACAAAGCTCCGGGAGATGACGGAATCACAACAGAGTTGCTTAAGGCAGGCGGGACTCCGGTCCTGAAAGAGCTAGCAAGCCTCTTTAATTCCGTCATCCAACATGGCAAGACCCCGGAAACGTGGAGCGGGAGTGAGGTGGTACTGTTTTTCAAGAAAGGTGATAAAACCCTCTTGAAAAACTACAGACCAATCTCCCTCCTGAGTCACGTGTATAAGCTGTTCTCAAGAGTCGTCACGAACCGTCTCGCCAGACGACTTGACGAGTTCCAGCCCCCAGAGCAAGCCGGCTTTCGATCAGGCTACAGCACCGTGGACCACATCCATACTGTTCGGCAGATTGTGCAGAAGACCGAAGAGTACAATCAGCCGCTGTGTATGGCATTTGTGGACTACGAGAAAGCCTTCGACTCCATCGAAACCTGGGCAGTGCTCGACTCATTGCAGAGATGTCATATCGATTGGAGATATATCGAGGTACTGAGATGTCTGTACAACGCCGCTACAATGACTGTCCACATCCAGGACTGTAAGACGAAGGCGATCCAACTGCGCAGAGGGGTGAGACAGGGGGATGTAATATCCCCGAAACTGTTCACCAACGCGTTGGAAGACGTTTTCAAAACGCTGGATTGGACTAGGTATGGAGTCAATGTAAACGGCGAGTACATCTCACACCTTCGATTTGCCGACGATATCGTCATCATAGCAGAGTCGCTGGAACAACTCACCGAAATGCTGCGTAGCCTAGGCGAGTCTTTCCGGTGTGTCGGTCTCGGTATGAACTTGGACAAGACCAAGGTCATGTTCAATAGGCATGTCGTGCCGGGACCGATATACGTCGAGGGGAAACCTCTCGAAGTTGTTAGTGAATATACCTACCTAGGACAGATAATACAAGTCGGTAGGAACAACTTCGAGAAGGAAGCCGATCGAAGAATTCGCTTGGGATGGGCAGCATTTGGCAACCTTCGTCAAGTCCTCAAGTCGTCTATACCGCAATGTTTGAAGACGAAAGTCTTCAACCAATGCGTCTTACCTGCCATGACATACGGTGCCGAAACGTGGACACTAACTGCGGGACTAGTCCACAAATTCAAAGTCGCTCAGCGTGCTATGGAGCGAGCTATGCTCGGAGTATCTTTGAAGGATAAGATCAGAAATGAGATTATCCGGAAAAGAACCGGAGTCACCGACATAGCTTGCAAAATTAGCAGACTGAAGTGGCAGTGGGCTGGTCACGTATGTCGTAGGACCGATGGCCGTTGGAGCAGACGAGTCCTAGAGTGGAGACCGCGAATCGGCAAGCGCAGCGTAGGGCGCCCTCCAGCCAGGTGGACCGACGACCTTAAGAAGGTGGCGGGCACCAACTGGATGCGGAAGGCGGAGGACAGGGAGCTTTGGCGCACCTTGGGAGAGGCCTATGTTCAGCAGTGGACAACGATTGGCTGTTGATTGATTGATAAAAAACTACTTGACATTTTAGACATATGCTGTTGCTGACTTTTTTGTAGGCATTATCAAGGTATACAACTTTACTCTAGAACTCAATCATATATCTCTCATCGTTAAGTCCGCGTTCGTAAGAAATGTTTTCGTTCGACCGTTTCTTTGCAAATCCCACTACTACGAAAAAGTCTTTTCATTTTTCGGGTTAATATATAGCCTATGACACTCACAACTGATGTGGCTTTCTATTGGTAAAATAATCTTCAAAATCGGTTCAGTAGATCCAGAGGTTACCCCCTACAACCTCACAAACTTTACCTCTTTATAATATTAATATAGATGAGTTGCGTTTGTCATTTTTATGGTTTCAAGCAAAAACTAGTAATCCTATTAATATGCAACATCATAGATTATATACTGTTTATATGTATCATATTTTTTTATTTATTTTTATTTTAGAGGGAACAAGCGAGCAGGAGGCTGACCTAACCTGATGGAATGTGACTTCTATGGCCCATGGACATCTGCAACACCCGAGGGCTTGTAGGTACGTTGCAGGTTTTTGGGGAATGAGTACGCTCTTTTCTTGAAGGTTTTATATTTTTAGTGATATAGCTACATATGTCAACGAACTCGGCCAAAGCTTTAACAGATACCAAAAAACTTTGACTTTAAGAAGGTAGCGGGTACCGACTGGATGCGGAAGGCGGAGGACCGGGAGCTTTGGCGCACCTTGAGAGAAACTTAGGATGTTCAGCAGTGGACAACGATTGGCTGTTGATTGATTGAATAATTTTGTAAGAGATTTGAATGTCCCCAAAATATCTACGAAAAAGCCAG
Organism: Nymphalis io; assembly: GCF_905147045.1. Taxonomy (NCBI): domain Eukaryota; kingdom Metazoa; phylum Arthropoda; class Insecta; order Lepidoptera; family Nymphalidae; genus Nymphalis; species Nymphalis io. The sequence continues at coordinate 8,910,101 of NC_065913.1, read as the reverse complement.
ACTCTTTCTAATGCATATATTTATACATAACTCTTGTATTTGAGCGTTCATATGTTTATCATAAGATTTAAAATTATACTATCTTAAATCGACTAGATGGCGCTGTTATTTTTTTTTTAATAAATGCAAAGCTAAGAACCAGTAACTTCAAGACCTAGATTATCAGTTTTCAATTAGAAAACAGTTTCAGGTATAATAAAAAGCAAGCATTTATCAAAATAAATTTTATTATTTTCCATGTAAAGATTATAAAATCTATTGGCACGGCATACATATATACCAATACACATAAAATCGACTTTGAGTCGACAAAGTTTTAAAAACATAATTCTGTGACTACGTGCACCTTGTATAGTCTGTAGTTGTATTATAGAATTTATAAATTTCATCGAAATTGACAATCGCGTGTGTGTTATCGTGAGATTGAGTAGCTGGTTTATGACAAATCTGGAGAAATTCTAAGCTGTCGAAAAATTGTGAACAAAGTTTTTGCTACTAAACGAGAAATTTTATATAATAAAGCGTGACAATTTCTCGTTTACATTATGGCTAGATTTGTTATAAGCTAGTTCCATTTACATTCACACATTTAGTAAAATCACCAATATAGTAAAGATTCGTAAATCAATTTACAATAAAAAAAATTTATTGCACGTGTATTGCTGTTCACGGGCTACGAGTGAAACTTCTTCAAATATACAGCTCTCTTTCTCTTTACGTTGTCACTTTATATCTTTCTTCTCTTTCTTGTGACGAAATTTACTTGACATTTAAAAATTGTATTATTTTATTAACTGACCCTGGGCCGGAGTCTTGTAGGGCTAATCGACGACTAAGGAGTTTGACTTCATATACATAAAAGCTGTAAGAACAGCTATAAAATAAGTATTTGTATATCAGTTATATGAAATTCGATATTGAGATAATGGAATTGATATTCCAGTTTTAAAACCAGCGCGTGTCGGATAGAAATCCCATGTGTATCCACCACCTTACATAAGATTCTCCTTGAAGGCAAAAGAGAACTTCAATTAAAAAAAATAATCTCGTTTTAAAATCCAACTCATAATCACCTATTTATAATCGCGGTCATCATTAATGTAGGAAAGTACAACGATGGTGAAAGTCCGATTTACTAATTACAAAAAAACGCTAAAAGCTTATCGTTTTTCTGTCAGAAAATTCTCAGTAGCAGCCCGGAGTCTGGTAGTTGGAAGTGTGTACACTTCCGTGCCTCGGAAAGAACGTAAAGCCGATGGTCCTGCGCCTAAACTCTTTTCGGTCGTGTCGGATCGCCGTCCCATCGGATTATGAGAGTCAGGGAATAGAGAGTGCACCTGTGTTTGCGCACACACTTGTACACTATAAAATCTCCTGCGCAGTTGGCTAATCTCTTGAGCCGCCGTGGCCGCAATCGGTCCGGAGGACTATATAAGTGGAAAAATGTATTGCAAATATATATGAATCAAGAACTGCTTGCAGTGCATAAAATATCAGGGCTACTTAGTAAACTACTAGATATTTTAAATAACATAGCAGCTAACACCAAAATTAAGAAACTTATTGACTAAAGCGATCGCAATCGATCTATAAATCGAGCATCGCTTGCAGCTATATAATAAAATGTTATTATATTTAATATAAATCTTACAGCTGAGCATTCGTCATTCGAGACAGTCATTAAAGCTATATAATATTGTAATATCTATTAGAAACAGATCATTCTTATTGCTTATCGTAAAAAATACCCATAAGAGGATATTTCTAAGGCACATTGAAACAGAACGAAACAAACGCATCGTCATCACACAATCAAAATATTCTCAAAATTTCAGCGGCGGGATCGTTCGCAACTTCGGTCAGACGGAGGGCACCGTGAGCGCTTTATTTACCAATTTTCCGTTTTCGAGCTGCACGTCGAGTCCTTTGGGCACTAATTTGCTCAGCTTGGACGAATCCTCGCCGATCCGCTTCCGTCTATTGAGGACGGCGTCTTTCAAGCGATCCCAGACCAGCGGGTCGTCGGCGCGCACGTACGTGTTCATGGTCACGTAGGAGCGCAGCTCCGGGTCGAGCGAGCGGTCGTTCGCCAGGTCGCCCAGCAGCAGCACGATGGCGCGCTGCCGCCCGTGCGCCGCGCGAAACTCCATCCGCGCCTTCGCGCCTTCGCGCGCTCCGTGTGAGCGCGCGAAGTGCCGCGACAGCACGATGATCGTGTAGCGCGACTGCTCGACCAACCGCGCGATCTGCGCCGGTATCCAGTCGCCGACGACCCAGTCCCTGGAGTGCACGCAGAGACGCAGCGCCGGCCGACCGCTCTCCAGCTTCGGCAGGAGTCGTTTCATGACGAAATCTTCATCCTGGTGTGCGAACGAGACGAACGCGTCGTAAAGTTCGCCGTCCGTCTCTTTCGCGCAATAGAGCCCGTACTTCCTTAGCAGGATCCGGATTTCCGTCGAGTACCTATAGGCGATCGCCGTGCAGACGGCCAGCAACAGTCCTCCGACCGCCAGCGAGCAGCCCACGACGGTCGCGTCCCTCTCGGCGCACAGCTGTTCGACGACTATATTCCTTACGAGAACTTTGTTCGAACAAGTTACAAACTCATAATCGGGAATCCGCGCCTTGTACATATTCAATACGACGACGTTGCTTTTCTCCTCGCAGGAACAATCGAAGGGATTATCCTTCAGGTGCAGAGTACAATTACGTTCGAGCAGATCGATCGGCGCCGCGGTCAACTCGTTGTCGGTCAGATTTAGTTCGACCGACGTCGCTGTCGGCGGTCGGCTGAGACTCAGGGACGACAGATCAATCGTCGTCACACGTTGCGGCAGCATCGGTATATCTGTTACACGTTTCAGTTTTATGTACGTAGAATTCGTCCCGGGTGGGAGTGGGGGGTACACATCCGGCAGCCCATTGCAGGACATTTCGAGGCGAGATTTGTCCGGACGTATCGTGCACGAGTCACAGTTGGCGCTTGAATTAGTTGGACGATTAGTTCGTGTTATGAAATAACCGGTGGAGCAATCCACTTCGCACGTTAAGACTTCCGGCTTCAAATCCGTCAACTTAACCCCCTCTAGCGCCGTCAGTTGAGAGCACTGCGTCTTGTTAATTTTTATATTCATTTTTCGTCCGCTTTTATAGTTTCTTATAAAATCGTATAGCTTGCAATCGCATCGGAAAGGATTGTAGTCCATCAGAAATGTCGGCACGGCCGTGTTCGATATATCGACATTCGGATGGAAATATTGTATGTTGTTGTGTCTGAAGTCAACGGTCACGTTTGTTGAGAAATCCATATCCACGTCCTGAAATTCAAATATGTATATATATTAAGCTATACTAATAAATGAGGAGATGTTTTCTTGTAATGCCTAAATGATGCCACTGGTGGTAGAGCTTTGTGCAAGCTCGTCTGGGTGGGTACCACCTACTCATCAGATATTCTACCGCAAAACAGCAGTACTTGGTATTGTTGTGTTCCAGTTTGAAGGGTGAGTGAGCCAGTGTAATTACAAGGGACATTACATCTTAGTTCCCAAGGTTGGTGGCGCATTGGCAATGTAAGCGATGGTTGACATTTCTTACAATGCCAATGTCTATGGGCGTTGCTGACCACTTAGCATCAGGTGGCTCATATGCTCGTCCGCCTTACTATTCTATAAAAAAAAATAAAAAAATAAACAAAGAATCGACAAAATCAATATACATAAAACTTATACTAAAGGATGCAGCGTGTTTTGGAGATTTCAGTATTTAGTATTTAGTAGAGATTTCAGTTTTTTTTTTTTTTTTATATTCGCCGGGAGGGCAAATGACTCTACTCCACCTGATGGTAAGTGGTAGTAGAGTCCAAACGCGACGACGGCCAGTACAGACGGGAAAAACGTTCTGCACTAGCCGCCTTCGCCTTGCCGGCCCGCAAGATGCCTCTTCACGCCTCGTTTGAAGGAACCCGGGTTGTAAGAGGAGGGGAACACGTGAGCTGGTAAGGAATTCCATTTTTTGGAAGTGCGACAAAGAAAGGAGTTGCCAAATTTCTTTGTTCGCGATGGAATTGATGTCACAGTTAGGCGGTGACATCGAGAACCAGCTCGCGTGGACTTAAGAAGGAAGGGGGAAGCAGGAATTAGAGAGATTAATTCCTCAGAGCACTCGCCGTGATACAGTCGATAGAAAGCGCTCAGTGCTGCTATCTCACGACGCAATTGTAAAGGTTCAAGGGTGTTTGTGACCTTTACGTCGCCAATAATGCGTACGGCACGTCGCTGCAACCGGTCCAAGGCCTCAAGTAGGTACTTAGTGGAGCCATCCCAAAGGTGCGAGCAATATTCCACGCAAGACCGTACCTGTGTGTTTTACAGCAGGCACAGTTGTTGTGGCGTGAAAAAGCGCCGCACCTTGTTCAGAACTCCGAGTTTCCGTGAAGCTGTTTTTATAACAGCCTCGATGTAATCCCTTGGACTAAGGTCGCAGCGAACGTTCATCCCCAGCATGGCGATTTTGCTTTGCATCACCAGCGGAGTACCACAGAGGGAGGGAAGAGGGGAAAATGTTGACTTTTTCGCCGTGAGAGCGCATACCTGTGTTTTCTTGGCATTAAACTCAACAAGATTATCAGAGCTCCATTTGGCGATGAGATCTAACGTCCTATCGAGTTCAATGACAAGATTCTTCCGCCTCTCCTCAATTTCCGCTCGCCCAGCCACTGCACGTCCGTGGTATCCACCATGCACTGTACTATCGTCTGCATAGCAATGTATGTTCCCAAGAGAGAGCATATCATTGATATGCAAAAGAAAGAGTGTGGGAGATAGCACAGATCCCTGGGGGACCCCAGCATTCACTACATAGAATTGTGAAGCGCAACCATCAACTAAAACACGAAGGCTACGCTTGTGTAGGAAGCTGGCAATCCAGGTGCATAGCTGAGCAGGCAGACCATATGCCGGCAGCTTGGAGAGAAGACTTCTGTGCCAGACCCTGTCGAAAGCCTTGGAGATATCGAGGCTGACAGCCAACGATTCTCCATGCTTGTCGATAGCTTCACCCCAGAGGTGCGTTACGTACGCTAGAAGATCACCTGTGGACCGTTTTGGTCGAAACCCGTATTGACGATCATTAATTAAAGAGTGATCTTCTAGGTAATGGATCAGTTTGTTGTTTAAAATCCGTTCCATCACCTTACAAAGTACTGAGGTGATAGCTATTGGCCGATAATTTGGCGGGTCAGACTGATCCCCTTTTTTAGGAACCGCTTGCACATTAGCCCTTCTCCAAGCCTCCGGCACACTTCCCGAAGAGAGAGAAAGTTGGAACAGGCGCGTTAACACAGGAGACAGCTCCGCTGCGCACTTCTTCAGAACTATGGCTGGTATTCCATCGGGACCGCTAGCTTTCCGTACATCAAGTGATTGCAGCTCCGCACGCACATCACGTTGCCTGATTTTGATGTCAGGCATCGTATGGTCACATGCAGGTATTACATGTAGGTGGAGGTGCACTACAATCATCGATGACGGAATTGTCGGCAAAGAGTTTAGCCAGGAGATCAGCTTGCTCTTGCGGACTGTGAGCTAGCGATCCGTCCGGATTTCTGAGCGGTGGCAGCGAAGGTTGGCAGAAATTGTTTTACACAGACTTGGTCAGACGCCAGAAGCTACGGGAGCCCCTAGGATGCGAAACAAGGTCATGACCAATCTGTACAATGCGCTGTGCATCCGCTCTCGTGTATGCCTTTCTACAGGACTTGAAATTTTTATTATAGTTTGCTTTCAGTGAGTCAATGTTAGATGCCCCGGTTATGCAGCCGTTGATCCACTTGCGATATGCCGCCTGCTTAGATGATACAGCATCGGCACATTCACGAGTGAACCAACGGTTACGCGCACTCCTACTGACGAGATCTGAGCTAGGAATGTAGTATTCCATTCCCAGCATGATCTCGCCAGCAACAGCAGCGGCACTAGCTGACGGGTCATTCCCACTGAAGCAACGTTCCTTCCAAGGGACCGACGCATAGTAATCGCGCATACCGTCCCAATCCGCCGACTTATAGTGCCAAACGCGACGTTTGCATACCGCTAGTGGCGGCAGCTTGGCCTGTGGCACTCTGGTAGAAATAAGGCTGTGATCCGAAGAGCCAAGAGGAGCCTGAACCACAACCTGATATTCCACCGGGTGAGAAGTCAGCAGAAGGTCCAGTAGAGAAGGTGCTTGCCCATCAATGTCTGGGATCCTGGTGGACTGATCAACCAGTTGGGTCAAGTCATGTGTGAGAGCAAAAGCATGAGCAGTCCTTCCAGCATGGTCAGTTTTGAGGGATTTCAACCAGGATTCGTGGTGAGCATTAAAATCCCCCAAAAACACCAATTCCGCGTTAGGAAATTGCTCTTGCGCAGCATCTGCCACCCGACTAAGATGGTCAAATAATCGGCTTGTCTCCAAGTCACCATTGTGGGATCTGTAGAGGCACACGTAGACTCGGCTCTGACGAACCAGGTCCACACGTACCACCAACATGGAGAAGGAGGGGTCCTCCAAGCAGCGCAGTCGGTGACAGCAAACATCCGTCCTGACGAACAAGCATACTCCGGCTTTCGCTTTGAAGGATTCTTCAAGCGTGTAGCCGGGATAATTAAGGTAGCTGGTATCGGCAGGACGGAGTATTTGTGTCTCCGTGAGAAACAACATTGCTGGCCGTGCTGTCTCGAGATGGTGGTGGACAGCATTGAGGTTAGTGTGGAGTCCTCGGATGTTAGAGAACTCGACCTCAAACAGCTGAAATACTTAACCGTGCAGTGACGGAGAAAGAATACATTTCACTGCCCCTCTCTTTCCCATGGGTGTCGTAAGAGGCGACTAAGGGATATCTGAGCGACCATCTGCTCATCTGGTGGTAGGATGCTAACATCCGCCTGGCTTGTTACCACCGTACGCATGGTGAAAAACTCGTGAAGTGGCTTGCAGCCGCGTTTCGAGGTCAGCCAGCGTACAGCCAGAGCCCGAGCGACTTGACCGAACCAAACTTGACTTACCGAAAGCAAACTACAATAAAGATTCCAAGTCCTGTAGGAAGGCATAAACGAGAGCGGATGCACAGTGCATTGTACAGATTGGTCATGACCTTATTTCGCATCCTAGGGGCTCCCGTAGCTTCTGGCATCTGACCAAGTCTGTACAAAACAATTTCTGCCAACCTTCGCTGCCACCGCTCAGAAATCCGGAAGGATCGCTAGCTCATAGTCCGCAGGAGAAAGCCGACCTCCTGGCTAAACTCTTTGCCGATCACTCCGTAATCGATGATTGTAGTGCGCTGCCACCTAAAATACCTTCATGTGGCCACACGATGCCTGACATCAAAATCACGCAACGTGATGTGTGTGCGGAGCTGCAATCACTTGATATACGGAAAGCTAGCGGTCCCGATGGAATACCAGCCACAGTGCTGAAGAAGTGCGCGGCGGAGCTGTCTCCTGTGTTAACGCGCCTGTTCCAACTTTCTCTCTCTTCGGGATGTGTGCCGGAGGCTTGGAGAAGAGCTAATGTGCAAGCGGTTCCCAAAAAAGGGACTCAGTCTGAACCGGCAAATTATCGACCAATAGCTATCACCTCAGTACTTTGTAAGGTGATGGAACGGATTCTAAACAACCAACTGATCCATTACCTAGAAGATCGAGTTTCGACAAAAACGGTCCACAGGTGATCTTCTAGCGTACGTAACACACCTCTGGGGTGAAGCTATCGACAAGCATGGAGAATCGTTGGCTGTCAGCCTCGATATCTCCAAGGCTTTCGACAGGGTCTGGCATAGAAGTCTTCTCTCCAAGCTGCAGGCATATGGTCTGCCTGCTTAACTATGCACCTGGATTGCCAGCTTCCTACACAAGCGTAGCCTTCGTGTTTTAGTTGATGGTTGCGCTTCACAATTCTATGTAGTGAATGCTGGGGTCCCCCAGGGATCTGTGCTATCGCCCACACTCTTTCTTTTGCATATCAATGATATGCTCTCTCTTGGGAACATACATTGCTATGCAGACGATAGAACAGTGCATGGTGGATACCACGGACACGCAGTGGCTGGGCGAGCGGAAACTGAGAAGAGGCGGGAGAATCTTGTCATTGAACTCGATAGGACGTTAGAGCTCATTGCCAAATGGGGTTCTGATAATCTTGTTGAGTTTAATGCCAAGAAAACACAGGTATGCGCTCTCACAGCGAAAAAGTCACCATTTTCCCCTCTTCCCTCCCTCTGTGGCACACCGCTGATGATACAAAGTAAAATCGCCATGCTGGGGATGGACGTTCGCTGTGACCTTAGTCCAAGGGATTACATCGAGGCTATTATAAAAACAGCTTCACGGAATTATTCTCTCTAATTCCTGCTTCCCCCTTCCTTCTTAAGTCCACGTGAGCTGGTTCTCGATGTCACCGCCTAACTGTGACATCAATTCCATCGCGCACAAAGAAATTTGGTAACTCCTTTCTTTGTCGCACTTCCAAAAAATGGAATTCCTTACCAGCTCACGTGTTCCCCTCCTCTTACAACCCGGGTTCTTTCAAACGAGGCGTGAAGAGGCATCTTGCGGGCCGGCAAGGCGAAGGCGGCTTGTGCAGAACGTTTTTCCCGTCTGTACTGGCCGTCGTCGCGTTTGGACTCTATTACCACTTATCAGGTGGAGTAGAGTCATTTGCCCTCCCGGCGCATATAAAAAAAAGTATATAATATTATTTTATAACTAGCTGCGCTTTACGGTTTCACCCGCTTTAACCATTCAAACTATGACGTCATGTGACTCACGAATCACTCCATGCATTGGTAAAAACCTTATGAAGAACCGTTCAATAATTTTTATAGTTTATCACAGTGATGTATCCATCTACCCACAGTAAAGCAGCGTGGTGAAATGCTCCACAAACACTCTTACGGGTCTTTGCTCGACAGTGTGACATTTATTTACTTGAATATATCTCAATTAATAACAAGATATGAACATGTGTTCCCAGCTTCAAAAATTTGAAAAGCATTGACTTAAATTTAACTTTTTTGTTATATTTAAAATGGGTAGGTTGTATGTGTCCACCACCGCCAATAGACACTGGCTGTGTGACAAATATTAACCATCCCTTATAATATAATTCATCTCGTGCTTGACGGTGAAGGGAAACATCGTGAGAAAACCTGCACGTGTCTAATTTCACTGAAATTCTGCCACGTGTGTATTCCACAAATTCGCATTGGAGCAGCGTGGTGGAGCTCCAAAAACTTCTCCTCAAAAAGGGAGTGGAGGCCTCGGCCCAGCAGCGGGACACTCACGGACCGTCACTATACTACTGTAGATGTTACATACAGACCGTCAGCGAAGCGAAGTTGTTATAAGAGAGGTCCAGCTCGACCAAGTTGAACATCCGGAGCCAGTCGTCGCACACGAGCGCCACGCGGTTGCGGCTCAGGTCGAGGCGCCGCAGCAGCGCGAGGTGGCGGAACGGGGAGTCGAACGCCGCGAGCGCGTACGCCGACTGCGAGAACAGCGCCAGGCTGTTCTCCTCTTTCGATATCGTGATATTGTTGCGCGCGAACGATAGCGTCTGAAACCGGAAACGATTTCGTTAAAAATAAATATTAAATCAATAAGTCACACACTCACGCAACGATACTGAGTACTGCTGTTTCGCGGTAGAATATCTGATGAGTGGGTGGTACCCCCCCCCAGACGGGCTTGCACGAGGCCCTCCCACCTAGTATGTATTTTATATGGAGTATTTCTTATGGCTTATTATTATTTATTAATAAAACATACCACACGAGCATTTATACTTTGTCAATTTTATCAACCGATCGCCATTTAATTTAGAATATATATATATATATATAGATACTTATGAATATATTTATATAAGACTCACCTCTAGAGAGAGTGTAAATTCAAACACAGCGTGATTTAAGTACTCGATTCGATTCCCGGCTAGAGACAGCTCCGTCAGGCTGGTCAGCCCATGGAACACAGACCTGGAAAATATGAGTTATTCATTTATATATAATTCCTTTCATGCACAACAAAATTAAGTAACAAAAACATATAAAACTAGCGTTTTTCCCGTGACTTCGCGTCATAATAAATAAAGGATTCTCAAACAAAATTTCATCCCCTCTATCACTTTTTTTTGACGCCCACGGGAACAGTGGGGTTCACCGATGTCCAAGACGCCGAGTGCGCCCCGAACATCGGAATACCCACTAAAAAACCAGCGGTACCCTTTCTGCCTTAACGAGGAGCGCCACGGGATCGATCTGGCATGCTACCGTGACGCTCTGACGATCCCCTCTACCACTTACCTTAGGGGTTATATTTTCAAAAGTCCTTCCTTAGTGCTAAACTACGGTGTAAGAGGAATCCGTGTGCAAATATTCATGGCGCCAGCCCCAGTCGTTTGGGCGGTGTGTTGATAAGTCAGTAAGTCAGTTAATCTTTTATATATATAGATATTTTCAAGGACCGTATCTCGTTTACAATACAAACTCAAAATGCAGGCAAAACCGCGGATTTTAGCTAGTTATAAATAAATATATATTAATCGAACTCCTTGTAGTACATAATAGAGCAGAGCTATTAGCCAATCGCATGGAATATAAGGTTTGTTTATCTTTATTCCTATACAAAAAAGCCGAGATGGCCCAGTGGTTAGAACGCGTGAATCTTATCCGATGATCGTGGGTTCAAACCCGGGCAAGCACCATTGTATTTTCATGTGCTTAATTTGTGATTATAATTCATCTCGTGCTTGACGGTGAAGGAAAACATCGTGAGGAAACCTGCATGTGTCTAATTTCATTGAAATTCTGCCACATGTGTATTCCACCAACCCGCATTGGAGCAGCGTGGTGGAATAAGCTCCACCTTCTCCTCAAAAGGGAGAGGAGGCCTTAGCCCAGCAGTGGGACATTAACAGGCTGTTACTGCTACTGTTACTGTATACATAATAAATGCTGATGTTAAAAACTCACTTGGACAAATTCTTCAGAGAATTATCGGCGAGATCCAATTTTTTCAAGCTTTTAAGATTAGAGAATAGCCCATCGGGCAAACTTTCTAAGACATTCCGCTGCAACTCCAAGTTCACCAACGAATCTTGCTCATCGAAAACATCCACCGGAAGTTCGCTGATAGAATTATTACTCAAGTTCAACAAATTCAACTTTTGCTTCGAGAATATTCCATTCGGCAACACTTTGATTTTATTCCCTTTCAAAGATATTTTTTTTAGATTCGTCGTGTTTAGGAACAGGTCGGCTGGTACCGTTTCGATGGAACTCTTCTCGAGTTTCAAGTTATAGAGGGAGGGAAAATTGGAAAACGTCCGGTTTTCTAGTTTCAGTGTTGCATTGTTGTCGAATATTAAAATCTGAAATTATAGAATAAATAAATATGAAGTTTAGGCAATTGGGCAACTTGATGGTAATCCATCAAACCTTGTCAAGTTACAATGTTACGTCATTTTGCCTGTAGTTTTCCTGGCTCACTCACTTTTCAAACCGGAACACGACAATAATAAGTATTGCTGTTTGGTGCTAGAAAATGTGATGAGTGGCTGGTACCGACCCAGACAGTAACTACCACCAAGTAAGAAGTACTCTTTGCTTTAACCCAGAGCTATATATAGTTCGTGGTTCATTCAAATGTAAATCAAAATATACTTTTAATCGAGTAGACTTTAAATTTAAAGTCTATCAGCTGTTCGGAGTGTAGATTCTACTGAGAAGAACCGGCAAGAAACTACCTAGTTACTATTTTCAACAAATTAACTAACATAGGTATGTCAATTAAATACAATTAAATTTATATAAAAGACAAAGTAAGTCTTTTCGGTATGTTTGTCTGTTACGCTTTCACGGCTAAACTACTGAACCGATTTTAATGAAGTACGATGCAATTTCGAATTCAAAGGATTTGACCTAATTTTAATACCTAACACTTTGGATTAGGGGGCTTCCCCGTCCAAGATTTTAACCAAATGGGTTTGAGGTTATGATGCCTATCTTTTTACGAACAACAAAAATACCTCTTTTAATTTCTGCAGGCCGCTGAACAGTCCCTCCGACAAGCCGAGCAACCTGTTCACGTACAAGTCGATTCGGCCGATGTACGGCGAGTGCCGGAACAGCCCCCCCGGGAGGTGGGATATGAGATTCACGTTCAAACTGAGATTCACTAGTTGAGTGAGACCTGAAAGTCAACGTTACACATATATTTTTGGTGTGTTTGTGTGTGTGTTCTTAGGTAATATATAATAATAATAATAATAATATCCAGGGACATTTTTCACACACGGCCACCCAAATTAAGCAGAGCTCGTACTATGGAAACCAGACAACTGATTTACTACTTATACTATTTTTCTTTTATAAATACATACTTATATAGATAATTACACCCAGACTCAGGACAAACAGATACGTTCATGCACACAAATATCTGTCCTGGGTGAGAGTCGAACCCACAACCTTCGGCGTGAAAGGCAAGCATCCACCAACCACGCCAACCGGCTTGTCAATATATATTTGTATTATTTTTGCGCTGTGTTCAATATAAGTGTAAGTTCGTATTCATTAAATTAAATTTATATTATTTTATAAATGCCAATGTACAGTCAGCAGATAAATAAAAAAAACCAATACAATTTATATTTAATTTAATAATTACTTAATTTTCAAACATAATTTTTAATCACGACTTTCGGCTCCAGACATTGCAAAGTCCTCATTCTCGCTCTCGTCCCATAAGATATCTTAACGAGAGTTCGTTCTCACATTGTATCGAACGTCTCAACCATGAAACTACTTTTTTCTCTTCAATAGAATAAGTGTTTAAGCAAAAATGTCTTCATTTCCATACAGTTATGGCATTAAATTCGAAAAAAAAGCACATAAACATTTCTCTTCACAGAGGTTGCCTGGAAGAGATCAATATAAGTGATGAGGCCGCCTTCGCATACTTAATGTTCGACTTGCTATTATATGATACTAAATGTTTGTAAAGTGTGTGCGATAAAGGATTAATAAATATAAATAAATAAAAAAATTCGTTCAGTACACAGTAGGGCCTAATAAGAGTCCACACACAACTTTTTTTTTTTTTTTTTTATATCGCCGAGAGGGCAAATGACTCTACTCCACCTGATGGTAAGTGGTAGTAGAGTCCAAACGCGACGACGGCCAGTACAGACGGGAAAAACGTTCTGCACTAGCCGCCTTCGCCTTGCCGGCCCGCAAGATGCCTCTTCACGCCTCGTTTGAAGGAACCCGGGTTGTAAGAGGAGGGGAATACGTGAGCTGGTAAGGAATTCCATTTTTTGGAAGTGCGACAAAGAAAGGAGTTGCCAAATTTCTTTGTTCGCGATGGAATTGATGTCACAGTTAGGCGGTGACATCGAGAACCAGCTCGCGTGGACTTAAGAAGGAAGGGGGAAGCAGGAATTAGAGAGAATAATTCCTCAGAGCACTCGCCGTGATACAGTCGATAGAAAGCGCTCAGTGCTGCTATCTCACGACGCAATTGTAAAGGTTCAAGGGTGTTTGAGACCTTTGGCGTACGGCACGTCGCTGCAACCGGTCCAAGGCCTCAAGTAGGTACTTAGCGGAGCCATCCCAAAGGTGCGAGCAATATTCCACGCAAGACCGTACCTGTGTTTTGTACAGCAGGCACAGTTGTTGTGGCGTGAAAAAGCGCCGCACCTTGTTCAGAACTCCGAGTTTCCGTGAAGCTGTTTTTATAACAGCCTCGATGTAATCCCTTGGACTAAGGTCGCAGCGAACGTCAATCCCCAGCATGGCGATTTTGCTTTGCATCACCAGCGGAGTACCACAGAGGGAGGGAAGAGGGGAAAATGTTGACTTTTTCGCCGTGAGAGCTCATACCTGTGTTTTCTTGGCATTAAACTCAACAAGATTATCAGAGCCCCATTTGGCGATGAGATCTAACGTCCTATCGAGTTCAATGACAAGATTCTCCCGCCTCTCCTCAGTTTCCGCCCGCCCAGCCACTGCGCGTCCGTGGTATCCACCATGCACTGTACTATCATCTGCATAGCAATGTATGTTCCCAAGGGAGAGCATATCATTGATATGCAAAAGAAAGAGTGTGGGAGATAGCACAGATCCCTGGGGGACCCCAGCATTCACTACATAGAATTGTGAAGCGCAACCATCTACTAAAACACGAAGGCTACGCTTGTGTAGGAAGCTGGCAATCCAGGTGCATAGCTGAGCAGGCAGACCATATGCTGGTAGCTTGGAGAGAAGACTTCTGTGCCAGACCCTGTCGAAAGCCTTGGAGATATCGAGGCTGACAGCCAACGATTCTCCATGCTTGTCGATAGCTTCACCCCAGAGGTGTGTTACGTACGCTAGAAGATCACCTGTGGACCGTTTTGGTCGAAACCCATACTGACGATCATTAATTAGACAGTGATCCTCTAGGTAATGGATCAGTTGGTTGTTTAAAATCCGTTCCATCACCTTACAAAGTACTGAGGTGATAGCTATTGGCCGATAATTTGCCGGGTCAGACCGATCCCCTTTTTTGGGAACCGCTTGCACATTAGCTCTTCTCCAAGCCTCCGGCACACTTCCCGAAGAGAGAGAAAGTTGGAACAGGCGCGTTAACACAGGAGACAGCTCCGCTGCGCACTTCTTCAGCACTATGGCTGGTATTCCATCGGGACCGCTAGCTTTCCGTACATCAAGTGATTGCAGCTCCGCACGCACATCACGTTGCCTGATTTTAATGTCAGGCATCGTATGGCCACATGCAGGTATTGTAGGTGGCAGTGCACACAATCATCGATGACGGAATTGTCGGCAAAGAGTTTAGCCAGGAGATCAGCTTGCTCTTGCGGACTGTGAGCTAGCGATCCGTCCGGATTTCTGAGCGGTGGCAGCGAAGGTTGGCAGAAATTGTTTTGCACAGACTTGGTCAGACGCCAGAAGCTACGGGAGCCCCTAGGATGCGAAACAAGGTCATGACCAATCTGTACAATGCGCTGTGCATCCGCTCTCGTGTATGCTTTTCTACAGGACTTGGAATTTTTATTATAGTTTGCTTTCAGTGAGTCAATGTTAGATGCCCCGCTAATGCAGCCGTTGATCCACTTGCGATATGCCGCCTGCTTAGCTCATACAGCATCGGCACATTCACGAGTGAACCAACGGTTACGCGTACTCCTACTGACGAGACCTGAGCTAGGAATGTAGTATTCCATTCCCAGCATGATCTCGCCAGCAACAGCAGCGGCACTAGCTGTCGGGTCATTCCCACTGAAGCAACGTTCCTTCCAAGGGACAGACGCATAGTAATCGCGCATACCGTCCCAATCCGCCGACTTATAGTGCCAAACGCGACGTTTGCATACCGCTAGTGGTGGCAGCTTGGCCTGCGGCACTCTGGTAGAAATAAGGCTGTGATCCGAAGAGCCAAGAGGAGCCTGAACCACAACCTGATATTCCACCGGGTGAGAAGTCAGCAGAAGGTCCAGTAGAGAAGGTGCTTGCCCATCAATGTCTGGGATCCTGGTGGGCTGATCAACCAGTTGGGTCAAGTCATGTGTGAGAGCAAAAGCATGAGCAGTCCTTCCAGCATGGTCAGTTTTGAGGGATTTCAACCAGGATTCGTGGTGAGCATTAAAGTCCCCTAAAAACACCAATTCCGCGTTAGGAAATTGCTCTTGCGCAGCATCTGCCACCCGACTAAGATGGTCAAATAATCGTCTTGTCTCCAAGTCACCATTGTGGGATCTGTAGAGGCACACGTAGACTCGGCTCTGACGAACCAGGTCCACACGTACCACCAACATGGAGAAGGAGGGGTCCTCCAAGCAGCGCAGTCGGTGACAGCAAACATCCGTCCTGACGAACAAGCATACTCCGGCTTTCGCTTTGAAGGATTCTTCAAGCGTGTAGCCGGGATAATTAAGGTAGCTGGTATCGGCAGGACGGAGTATTTGTGTCTCCGTGAGAAACAACATTGCTGGCCGTGCTGTCTCGAGATGGTGGTGGACAGCGTTGAGGTTAGTGTGGAGTCCTCGGATGTTAGAGAACTCGACCTCAAACAGCGAGGGTATGGTGGGGGTGAGCACCGCTGTACGACTTCAGATGACGTCAGCGTAAGATTTATTATTATAAGTGCGTTAATGTGTGCGTGAGATCGGTACACGAGCACACACGTTAACACATCAATTCTCACGAGTACCTTGGCTCACTTAATTTTTGTAAGTATAAACTAATTAGTAGGAAAATAAAAATACAAAATGGTACTTCTGATGGTACTTATGCGAGAATTCATGCTAGTCAAGTTTAAATTTAAGTTAATGTCAACATTTTTTCGGTCATGATAATCGGTCGAGAAGTTAAAACGTAAAAGCGTACCAAAGAAACAAACACACTTTCACATTCATAATATTAGTAAGGATTCTTTTGACCCTGTTGGTCTAGAAGTGATATATAAGGCCGCTGATCTCGAGGTCCTCAGTTCAATCCCCGGGTGGGGCTGATAGAAAGTTATTGGGTTTTGAAAATTCTCAATAGCAGCTCGGAGTTTGGATGTTAGATGTGTGTTCATACCCGTGCCTCGGAAAGCACGTAAAGCCGTTGGTCAAGCGCTTGGACTCCCTTCGGTTGTTGTTGTATCGTTGAAACGTAAGCAATGAAGTTCTGAACAAAAATATCATCTATACTTAATATTATAAATATGAAAGTAACTGTATGTCTGTTACGCTTTCACGGCTTAACCACCCCCCTATAACACGCGTGCGAAACTGCGAGTGTTAACTAGTATTCTAAAAGCAAAACAAAAATAAGCTTAATAAACATAACTAAATCTAAAAGTATAAGTAAGACATTCTAAAATAATTGTCTAACCATAAATCCATAAAATAACAAATAAAAAGCAAAAATCCACGCGAGTCTTGGTTCCAAAATGTCTTATACCATTCTAATCGCGCGCGGATTACACATATTTCTTCTATTTGTTTAATATTTAAATTTTATTATTGACGGGCCGGTTGGCGTGGTTGGTAGACACTTACTTTTCACGCCGAAGGTTGTTGGTTCGATTCCCACCAGGACAGATATTCGTGTGCATGAACATGTCTGTTTGTCCCTAGTCTGGGTGTAATTATCTATATAAGTATGTATTTACAAAAGAAAAGTAGTATATGTAGTATATCAGTTGTCTGACTTCCGTAGTACGAGCTCTGCTTAGTTTGGGATCAGATGGCCGTGTGTGAATAATGTCCTAGGATATTATTATTATTCGAACAATAATGGGTAATCTAATTTTTCAGACAAAAATGGACTCGTTCTTCAGCCTCTTCGATCCGTCAGATGGCAATACGAACAGACAAAATAATAAGAAAAAACATAAAAACGATCAAGAGAACGGCAGGAAGAACCCAGACGCACCCAAGGGTATGTACAAACCTTTGTATATATGTAATAAGTTTATTTATTGAAATAAAAACTAAAGTCGTTGCTCTGTTAAGCGAAATTTATTCTTTTTTATATTATATCACAAATTACTTCTGCAAACAAAGTATGAGTACAAATTATAATTATTTACTAACCCGTAAAAAGAAACAACATTAAAAGCTATTGCTTCAAATATTTTTTTACAATCTGAATTGTTTCTTTTTTTAAAAAAACGTCGTTAACTTTTTATTATATTAAGACAGTGTGAATTTCTCTAATTATAGAATGACACATGACATAATGCAAAGTGTTGCCACAATAGATAATACTTGGACGTATTAAGTCGAAGTTAATGCACGTGCAATTTAAATTTAATGAAGAGCCCAAAGAGCTTCATTTACATATATATAACATACTGACATATAAACGCACAGCCCAAACTACTATGACATGAAAATTTGCATACGGGTTCCTTTTACGCAATAGGTTAGCACTTAGGAAGGATTTTTGAAAATTTAACCCTGCAGAAGGAACTTGGGCAGGAAGAACAGAATTAAGAAGAACAAAGTATCACCAGCGAAGGACGTCCTAACAACAGCATGGCAGAGTTCATCACAAGAAGTACCGGAACCGTTGAATAATCAATCGTCGATACCAAAGGTCTGTGACGAGAAAATCGGAAAGAACGTCAACGATTTGAAATCGGAAGACGATTTTAAGAAGACGAAGAGGAAACCGACCAATGATGATGAGGATGCAACGAGAAGTGGGACAAAGTTTGCCGATAGAGTGTACAATATCATCGATAAGTTGGAGAAGGTCAGGATAAAGGACGATATGTATTTAGCTGGTGATTTCAATTCCGAGGACTTGGAGAGTGACTTCTTCTACAGCTCTGATGATATGGAAGACTTCTGCGATGATACGTAAGTGATGTTTTTTGTTAATAAAAAAAAAGTATTATAATTTATGTGTTGTAAAGTAGTAAAGTAAAGTAACAGCCTGTGTATGTCCCACTGCTGGGCTAAGATCTCCTCTCCCTTTTTGAAGAGAAGGTATGGGGCTTGTTCCACCGCGCTGCTCCAATGCGGGTTGGTGGAATACACATGTGCCAAAATTTCAGTGAAATTAGACACATGCAGGTTTCCTCACGATGTTTTCCTTCACCGTAAAGCACGAGATAAATTATAATGACAAATTAAGCACATGAAAATTCAGTGGTGCTTGCCCGGGCTTGAACCCACGATCATCGTTCAAGATTCACGCGTTCTTACCACAAGACCATCTCATCTCTTATGTGTTGTAATTTTGGGTAATTATACGTTTTTTCTTAAGGCTTTGCTTGCTTTCCACGGTATGGAAGAGCAAGAAACAATAACATATCTATTCGCTTCGTCCGGGATATCAATCAAGGCTTTATATTTAAGCTCATTAACTAACATCTACATTAAAAGAGTCAATTAGTTTCAGAGATGTAGAATTAGGATTACAGTGTTAATGTACCAGAAGATCATAAACAGTGAGTCGGTCTCACCGAACGATTAGATTAAAAGAGTCAATTAGTTTCAGTTAGGATTACAGTGTTAATGTACCAGGAGATCATAAACAGTGAGTCGGTCTCACCGAACGATTAGATTAAAAGAGTCAATTAGTTTCAGTTATGATTACAGTGTTAATGTACCAGGAGATCATAAACAGTGAGTCGGTCTCACCGAACGATTAAATTAAAAGAGTCAATTAGTTCCAGTTAGGATTACAGTGTTAATGTACCAGGAGATCATAAACAGTGTGTTGGTCTCACCGAACGATTAGATTAAAAGAGTCAATTAGTTTCAGATAGGATTACAGTGTTAATGTACTAGGAGATCATAAACAGTGAGCGGTCTCGTCGAGACAAAAATATTATTTTGGTTGGATTACCAGAGCCTAAAAATTCAGATAAAGTCTCTCGGCTTAACCATGACAAATATGAAGCCATGAAAATTATTAAGTCTGTATTCCCAGAATGCCCTACATCTCACTCAGTTTTAAGATTAGGAAAATACAACCCTAACAAAAACCGACCGGTTAAATTATGCTTTGAGAAACAGGAAACTGTAAAATTTATTTTGAGGAACCAAAATAAAACCATTTCGGATACAGTTCGTTTTTATCCTGATCAAACACCAAATCAACAACAGCATATGAAAAAATTACGTAGCGAATTAGCATCTCGAGTACAGAAAGGAGAAACCGACCTTATCATAAAGTATATTAAGGGGATACCTAAAATAATTAAAGATAATTCAAAAAACGAAACCCGCTTACTGTTAACACAAAAAATATAATAACTAGACAAGAACATATTCCAAATATTACCTATCAGAATCTTAATTGTTATGAAGATATACATAAAAACAATTCGTCATTAATATTTATCTATGCAAACATAAGAAGCCTAGTAAAGAGTAATAAATTAGATGAATTAAAAACCTTAATAAGCCGTGGAGTACCGGCTTAGAATAGTACTCCCCCAATCTCATCCCGTGGGTGTCGTAAGAGGCGACTGAGGGACGGGGAAAAGGGGGGATGGGCAGCAGCGTCCCCCCTCCCATAAACATCTTACCCCCTACTGCGCTCGCCAACACGCCTGCCCAGCGCGGCGAGTATGGGCAAACCCCTCCCTTAATGGCAGATGCGCCCAAAAAAAAGGCCCCCAGTTACCGGCAAGCCCGCTAGGCCCGACCAAGGTAGCGGTCGCGGTATCGGCAGGGCAGGGGGTGCTAAGAATCACCGGTTCACGGCAGGCTACCGTATAAAACGACTGAAAATGGCAACGTATAATGGACGCTCGATGAGGCTGGACCATCACCTCGCCGAATTAGAAGTAGAGTTAAGTCATATAAACTGGCATATACTGGGGTTATCTGAAGTCCGAAGACAGGGGGAGGACACGATAACTCTAGAGTCCGGTAACTTACTCTACTTCCGCGAAGGTGATAACCTCTCCCAGGGTGGTGTCGGTTTTCTTGTCAAAAAGGATCTCATTAGCAGCATTGTGGAAATCAGTAGTGTGTCGAATCGGGTAGCGTACCTTGTCCTAAAACTTTCCGACAGGTACTCCCTGAAGGTTGTACAGGTATATGCGCCAACTTCGACATACTCTGATGATGTGGTCGAAGCGATGTACGAGGACATCGCAAAGGCCCTCAACGACACCTCGAGGGTCCACTACAATGTTGTTATGGGAGACTTTAATGCTAAAGTGGGAGTACAAGATAGCGGTGATTCGAAAGTCGGACCTTACGGCTTGGGCTGCAGAAATCACAGGGGGCAAATGCTGGTAAACTTTCTCGAAGCGCAGGGGCTTTTTTTGATGAATTCTTTCTTTCAAAAGAAGCCTCAGAGGAGGTGGACCTGGCGAAGCCCCGATAACGTGACAAGGAACGAGATAGACTTTATCATTTCGAATAAAAGGCACATATTTAGAGATGTTTCAGTGATCAACAGGTTTAATACCGGAAGTGATCACCGCTTGGTTCGAGGCACTCTAAATATCAACTTAAAAGCCGAAAGATCGAGAATGATGAGGTCTACTCTCCGACCTACCATGCTCCAAGCTGCTCAAGGCTCCGAAAAGTTCCAAATGGAACTTCAAAATCAATTCACCGCGTTGGAAACCATAAGCAGCATTGATGAGAGAACCGACACGCTGGTCAAAATACTGCAAAACACATCCCGCAAGTGTTTTCCGCCACAGAGAAGAGACAACGCACCAAAACTCTCTGCTGAGACACTCGAGCTCATGAGAAAACGACGAGAACTACCATCGTTTTTGTCAGATAAGGCCTTAAACCGAACAATAAAAACGCTGACGCGACGCGATCTCCGACGCTCCAATACCCGTGCCATCAAGGCTGCGATTGAGCAAAATCGGGGATCGAAAGTGTTCGCTCGCAAGTTTGGGAGGCCGCGTCTGACAAAACTTAAAACTGAAAATGGTGGGGTCGTTACCTCTAGGCCTGAGATTATCGGAGAAGTAGAGAGGTTTTATGGGCAGTTGTTCTCTTCAAGATCGGATAAACCCGTGGGAATCAGTATTGATGACCAGCGCGCCCCTCTTATGCGCCATTACTCCGAGGAGCTCCCGGTCGTTGACCAAGGAGAGATTAGGGCGGCTCTAGAACAGCTTAAAAACAACAAAGCTCCGGGAGATGACGGAATCACAACAGAGTTGCTTAAGGCAGGCGGGACTCCGGTCCTGAAAGAGCTAGCAAGCCTCTTTAATTCCGTCATCCAACATGGCAAGACCTCGGAAACGTGGAGCGGGAGTGAGGTGGTACTGTTTTTCAAGAAAGGTGATAAAACCCTCTTGAAAAACTACAGACCAATCTCCCTCCTGAGTCACGTGTATAAGCTGTTCTCAAGAGTCGTCACGAACCGTCTCGCCAGACGACTTGACGAGTTCCAGCCCCCAGAGCAAGCCGGCTTTCGATCAGGCTACAGCACCGTGGACCACATCCATACTGTTCGGCAGATTGTGCAGAAGACCGAAGAGTACAATCAGCCGCTGTGTATGGCATTTGTGGACTACGAGAAAGCCTTCGACTCCATCGAAACCTGGGCAGTGCTCGACTCATTGCAGAGATGTCATATCGATTGGAGATATATCGAGGTACTGAGATGTCTGTACAACGCCGCTACAATGACTGTCCACATCCAGGACTGTAAGACGAAGGCGATCCAACTGCGCAGAGGGGTGAGACAGGGGGATGTAATATCCCCGAAACTGTTCACCAACGCGTTGGAAGACGTTTTCAAAACGCTGGATTGGACTAGGTATGGAGTCAATGTAAACGGCGAGTTCATCTCACACCTTCGATTTGCCGACGATATCGTCATCATAGCAGAGTCGCTGGAACAACTCACCGAAATGCTGCGTAGCCTAGGCGAGTCTTCCCGGTGTGTCGGTCTCGGTATGAACTTGGACAAGACCAAGGTCATGTTCAATAGGCATGTCGTGCCGGGACCGATATACGTCGAGGGGAAACCTCTCGAAGTTGTTAGTGAATATACCTACCTAGGACAGATAATACAAGTCGGTAGGAACAACTTCGAGAAGGAAGCCGATCGAAGAATTCGCTTGGGATGGGCAGCATTTGGCAACCTTCGTCAAGTCCTCAAGTCGTCTATACCGCAATGTTTGAAGACGAAAGTCTTCAACCAATGCGTCTTACCTGCCATGACATACGGTGCCGAAACGTGGACACTAACTGCGGGACTAGTCCACAAATTCAAAGTCGCTCAGCGTGCTATGGAGCGAGCTATGCTCGGAGTATCTTTGAAGGATAAGATCAGAAATGAGATTATCCGGAAAAGAACCGGAGTCACCGACATAGCTTGCAAAATTAGCAGGCTGAAGTGGCAGTGGGCTGGTCACGTATGTCGTAGGACCGATGGCCGTTGGAGCAGACGAGTCCTAGAGTGGAGACCGCGAATCGGCAAGCGCAGCGTAGGGCGCCCTCCAGCCAGGTGGACCGACGACCTTAAGAAGGTGGCGGGCACCAACTGGATGTGGAAGGCGGAGGACAGGGAGCTTTGGCGCACCTTGGGAGAGGCCTATGTTCAGCAGTGGACAACGATTGGCTGTTGATTGATTGATTGATTGAAAAACCTTAATAAAATCTACACAAACAACTATACATATAATTATACTGACTGAAACGTGGATAAAATCAGACTTGGACGCATCACTGCTCCAAATTTTTGACTATACTCATGTGTACAATTATCGAAAAAATCGTATTGGTGGGGGAGTGTCTATTTATATTCATATTAGTATAAAATTTGAAAGCACCACTACAATCAATAAAAACGAAAACGAATTTCTCTGGATATACTGAAATAAATATGCCTTAAACATTGCTGTTATATACAAGCCACCGAACACAAATATCAGTGATTTTTTAGAAACCTATGAGCAACAGCTAACTATAAAACGTAGAAGTTTAATCTTCGGTGATTTTAATATCAACCTATTAGATGAGGGTGACCGGAATACAAAGGATTACAATTCTATTCTGAATGAAACCGGCTTTCATATTTTAAACAATTTAAGTGAAGATTACTGTACACGAGAGACTGTAACCAAAAAATCCATTATAGATCATGTTTTGACTAATATACCAGAAAACATCTTTCACATGGCTGTATTAGACACGCCTTTATCGGACCACAAACAGATATGTTTAGATATTAAAATGACAAAACAACAAATGAAAAGAGACAAACGCGAATACTTAGCAACTAATTATGAAGCCCTATACAAATCAGTCAAGGACACTCCAATCGTAAATGAACAATGCATTTATGAGATTTTGGAAAACTATATCATAACTAAAATTAAAGAAAATAAAACTATAAAAATAAAAGTTCTAAACAAACCAAGAGAAGACTGGATAAATAGGGCTGTAATAAGTAGTATATTTAATAGAAATATTGCTTGGAGTCACCACAAAAAAGATCCTAAGAATTCTGAAATTGAATCGATCTACAATATCAGTTAATGTGGTCTCACCGCTATGCGTTGCATTGTAAGTTTTTATAGCATGCGTAATTATTACTTTTCTAATACTACCTACATCTTTTTTAATATTGTTAACTACTTTAATTTACTGTATCCGAGACACTATCTTTATTTTTAACTTAAATTAACGTAAAAAATTGTATATTTCTCATTTTAAGTGAATTTTTTGTATTCTTTATGAGAAATAAATGTCTATAAACCGAATCTAATCGTTCGGTGAGACCGACTTACTGTTTATGATCTTTTAATCTAATCGTTCGGTGAGACCGACTCACTGTTTATGATCTTTTAATCTAATCGTTCGGTGAGACCGACTCACTGTTTATGATCTCCTGGTACATTAACACTGTAATCCTAACTGGAACTAATTGACTCTTTTAATTTAATCGTTCCACCGAACGATTATTCTAATCGTTCGGTGAGACTGACTCACTGTTTATGATCTCCTGCTACATTAACACTGTAATCATAACTGGAACTAATTGACTCTTTTAATCTAATCGTTCGGTGAGACCGTCTCACTGTTTATGATCTCCTGGTACATCAACACTGTAATCCTAACTGAAACTAATTGACTCTTTTAATTTAATCGTTCGGTGAGACCGACTCACTGTTTAAGATCTCCTGGTACATTAACACTGTAATCCTAACTGAAACTAATTGACTCTTTTAATCTAATCGTTCGGTGAAACCGTCTCACTGTTTAGGTTCTCCTGGTACATTAACAACGTAATCCTAATTCTAAATCTTTGAAACAAATAATAAAAACATCCTGGGACATTTTTCACACACGGCCATCTGATCCCAAATTAAGCTTGTACAAAACTCGTGCTATGGAAACCAGACAACTGATATACTACATATACTACTTTTCTTATGTAAATACATATTTATACAGAAAATTACACCCAGACTCAGGACAAACAGACATGTTCATGCACACAAATGCAAACACTGTAATACTAACTGAAACTAATTGACTCTTTTAATCTAATCGTTCGGTGAGACCGACTTACTGTTTATGATCTTTTAATCTAATCGTTCGGTAAGACCGACTCACTGTTTATGATCTCCTGGTACATTAACACTGTAATCCTAACTGGAACTAATTGACTCTTTTAATCTAATCGTTCGGTAAGACCGACACACTGTTTATGATCTCCTGGTACATTAACACTGTAATCCTAACTTTTTTTTTTTTTTTATATATCCGGGATGGCAAATGACTCTACTCAACCTAATGGTAAGTGGTAGTAGAGTCCAAACGCGACGACGGCCAGTACAGTCGGGAAGAATGTTCTGAACCAGCCGTCACCACCTTGCCGGCCCGCAAGATGCCTCTTCACGCTTCGTTTGAAGGAACCCGGGTTGTAAGAGGAGGGGAACACGTGAGCTGGTAAGGAATTCCATTTTTTGGTAGTGCGACAAAGAAAGGAGTTGCCAAATTTCTTTGTGCGCGATGGAATTGATGTCACAGTTAGGCGGTGACATCGAGAACCAGCTCGCGTGGACTTAAGAAGGAAGAGGGAAGCAGGAATTAGAGAGAATAATTCCTCAGAGCACTCGCCGTGATACAGTCGATAGAAAGCGCTCAGTGCTAATATCTCGCGACTCAATTGTAAAGGTTCAAGGGTGTTTGTGACCTTTACGTCGCCAATAATGCGTACTGCACGTCGCTGCAACCGGTCCAAGGCCTCCAGTAGGTACTTAGCGGAGCCATCCCAAAGGTGCGAGCAATATTCAACGCAAGATCGTACCTGTGTTTTGTATAACAGGCACAGTTGTTGTGGCGTGAAAAAACGCCGCACCTTGTTCAGAACTCCGAGTTTTCGTGAAGCTGTTTTTATAATAGCCTCGATGTAATTATATGCCCTTGGACTAAGGTCGCAGCGAACGTCCATGCCCAGCATGGCGATTTTGCTTTGTATCATCAGCGGTATGCCACAGAGGGAGGGATGAGGGTAAAATGGTGACTTTTTCGCTGTGAGAGCGCATACCTGTGTTTTCTTGGCATTAAACTCAACAAGATTATCAGAACCCCATTTGGCAATGAGCTCTAACGTCCTATCGAGTTCAATGATAAGATTCTCCCGCCTCTCCTCAGTTTCCGCCCGCCCAGCCACTGCGCGTCCGTGGTATCCACCATGCACTGTACTATCGTCTGCATAGCAATGTATGTTCCCAAGAGAGAGCATATCATTGATCATGCAGAAGAAAGAGTGTGGGATATAGCACAGATCCCTGGGGGACCCCAGCATTCACTACATAGAATTGTGAAGCGCAACCATCTACTAAAACACGAAGGCTACACTTGTGTAGGAAGCTGGCAATCCAGGTGCATAGCTGAGCAGGCAGACCATATGCCGGCAGCTTGGAGAGAAGACTTCTGTGCCAGACCCTGTCGAAAGCCTTGGAGATATCGAGGCTGACAGCCAACGATTCTCCATGCTTGTCGATAGCTTCACCCCAGAGGTGTGTTACGTAGGCTAGAAGATCACCTGTGGACCGTTTTGGTCGAAACCCGTACTGACGATCATTAATTAGACAGTGATCTTCTAGGTAATGGATCAGTTGGTTGTTTAGAATCCGTTCAATCACCTTACAAAGTACTGAGGTGATAGCTATTGGTCGATAATTTGCCGGGTCAGACCGATCCCCATTTTTGGGAACCGCTTGCACATTAGCTCTTCTCCAAGCCTCCGGCACACATCCCGAAGAAAGGGAAAGTTGGAACAGGCGCGTTAACACAGGAGACAGCTCCGCCGCGCACTTCTTCAGCACAATGGCTGGTATTCCATTAGGACTGCTAGCTTTTCGTATATCAAGTGATTGCAGCTCCGCACGCACATCACGTTGCCTGATTTTGATGTCAGGCATCGTGTGGCCACATGAAGGTATTGTTGGTGGCTGCGCACTACAATCATCGATCACAGAGTTGTCGGCAAAGAGTTTAGCCAGGAGGTCGGCTTTCTCCTGCGCACTGTGAGCTTGCGATCCGTCCGGATTTCTGAGCGGTGGCAGCGAAGGTTGGCAGAAATTGTTTTGTACAGACTTGGTCAGACGCCAGAAGCTACGGGAGCCCCTAGGATGCGAAATAAGGTCATGACCAATCTGTACAATGCGCTGTGCATCCGCTCTCGTGTATGCCTTCCTACAGGACTTGGAATTTTTATTGTAGTTTGCTTTCAGTGAGTCAATGTTAGATGCCCCGCTAATGCAGCCGTTGATCCACGTGCGATATGCCGCCTGCTTAGATGATACAGCGTCGGTTTCATTTCACATTCACGAGTGAACCAACGGTTACGCGTACCCCTATTGATGAGATCTGAGGTAGGAATGTAGTATTCCATTCCTAACATGATCTCATCAGCAACAGCAGCGGCACTAGCTGTCGGGTCATTCCCACTGAAGCAACATTCCTTCCAAGGGACTGACGCATAGTAATCGCGCATAACGTCCCAATCTGCCGACTTATAGTGCCAAACGCGACGTTTGCATACCGCTGATGGCGGCAGCTTGGCCTGTGGCACTTTGGTAGATATAAGGCCGTGATCCGAAGAACCAAGTGGAGCTTGAACCACAACCTGATATTCCACCGGGTGAGAAGTCAGCAGAAGATCCAGTAGAGAAGGCGCTTGCCCATCAATGTCTGGGATCCTGGTGGGCTGATCAACCAGTTGGGTCAAGTCGTGTGTGAGAGCAAAAGCATGAGCAGTTCTTCCAGCTTGGTCAGTTTTGAGGGATTTCAGCCATGATTCATGGTGAGCATTAAAATCCCCCAAAAACACCATTTCCGCGTTAGGAAACTGCTCTTGCGCAGCATCTGCCACCCGACTAAGATGGTCAAATAATCGGCTTGTCTCCAAGTCACCATTGTGGGATCTGTAGAGGCACACGTAGACTCGGCTCTGACGAACCAGGTCCACACGTACCACCAACATGGAGAAGGAGGGGTCCTCCAAACAGCGCAATCGGTGATAACAAACACCCGCCCTGACGAACAATTAGGATTTAGAACAAATAGGTTTCAGTTAGGATTACAGAGTTAATGTAGCAGGAGATCATAAACAGTGAGTCGGTCTCACCGAACGCGGATGGCATTAATCGAAATAAGATCAATGTTAAATATATTCGATTTGGCCCTCAGAACATCCGACGCCGACGATTCCGGCGACGAGTGCTACGGGAGTCTACTCCCGGAGCCTTGTTTCGGGAACGTCGAGTACAAACTGCAGCTGGTCTCGCCGTGCGAGCGACGCTTCCAGCACCTGGTGACGCAAGTGAATAATAAATAATATTAAATATATAACATTATATATAACTTAGGTAGCTAACTGGGTAGGTATCACCCACTCATCAGATATTCTACCGCAAAACAGCAGTACTTGGTATTGTTGTGTTCCGGTTTGAAGGGTGAGTGAGACAGTATAATTACAGGCACAAGGGATATAACGTCTCAGTTCCCAAGGTTGGTGGCGCGTTTGCGATGTAAGCGATGGTTAACATTTCTTACAATGCCTATGTCTATGGGCGTTAGTGACCACTTACCAGCAGGTGGCCCATACGCTCGTCCGCTTTCCTATTCTATAAAAAAAAACCTTTGATATCACACAACGGTTATTAATTGATACAAAAGAAACACTTTATTAGGAAAAGATTTTCCTTGTTCGAAACATTTTATTAAATCACGATGGTTTTAAAAATATGCTAATATTGACTTTTAACGCTGATAAAACGCAACCACGAGCTACAGTGTGTGCTTTCATACATACCCTGTGGTCTTGAGAGCTCAACGCCACGAGGTAATTCATTTTATAACACGGATTAAAAAAAAACAATAGTGTTTTTATATGTCGTTTAAGCAATATATATGTATATTCAATTTGAGCGTATAATACAAACAATTTTATTGAGTTTGTGCTCGTGAAATATATCGATGCGATGCTCGTAGTTCCACTCGGGGCCGATAGGTGGCGCCGTTTCGAGTGACGTACAACGTTAAGCGGCATGTCAAAAGCATAATAATGCCCCGGATACACACGTGTGGAGCTGTTAGTTAGCGAATCGTTTAATTAAAATGAATTTTGGTAGGCGATTGACATTCAGCAAGATAATTTTTTTTTTATAGAATAGGAAGGCGGACGAGCATATGGGCCACCTGATGGGAAGTGGTCATCGACGTCCATAGGCATTGGCATTGTAAGAAATGTTAATCATCGCTCACATAATCAATGCGCCACCAACCTCGGGAACTAAGATGCTATGTCCCCCGTGCCTGTATTTGCACTGGCTCACTCACCCTTCAAACCGGAACACAACAATACCGAGTACCGCTGGTCTGCGATAGAATATCTGACGAGGCACCCCCTCGTACCCGGACGGGCTCGCACAAAGCTCTCCCACCAGTAAAAATATATCGTATTGTCACCTCGACACCTCAACACGTGCCCCCCCCGCAGCTGAAGTGGTGGCTGCGCTCGGGCGGCGGCGCGGCGGTGTACGTGGTGGGCGTGCGCGACTGCGGCGCGCTGCGCGGGCTGCGGGCGGGCGCGCTGCGGGCGTCGCTGCGCGAGCTGCGGGACATGGCGCGCGCGCTCGGCGCCGCGCTCATGGGCGCGCGGGCCCGCCGCGTGGCGCCCGCGCGCGCCGTCACCGAGGTGTACATCCGCAAGGTGGGCACGCCTGGAACTGGTACACCGAGGGGCCGCGAGGCCGCGATCGAGACGGAGATGGTTTGTCGATGTGTGCTTATAACGTTGCCATAGTACCCGCGTTCCCTGTTTTGGGAGATTTTCGGGACTTAATTAAAACTAAATAGGGTTATTAAATTTTACTTTTTAATGTTTATTATACATTTTTTTTAATTATAATATTTTTTGTTTTCCTCCTACACCCGAAAACCGTTGCATTGTTTGTTTCTGTTTCCGTTATCAATAGTACTTCGGCATCTTTATATGGTACTGGATTAGCGTTCTCCTCATAAAGAATGGTTGCCACATATATTTCTATGTTACCCTCTTGACTCGGAATCTAATAATATTATAAATTCATGAAGAATGTCAAATCATGTTGTCGTTAGAAAACTATAAATAGGATAACGAATAAATTAAAATAACATATATACATATAACGAAGCACTTTAGTTTATTAATGGACTCCGTATTTATTTGTTTCATTGTCGACGAGTCGATATTTTTTATCGAATATCGGGACTTTTTTTAGCCGATGCTTTCAGCACTTACATGATAAATAATTATAGGTTATGAATAATAAAAACTGGAAAATCATATTATCTTTAGGATTTTAATGCGATATAAGGTTCCGTCATGCTATGGCATAAATAAACATCACTGAGAAACTATATTTTGAGACAAAATAGTCGTACTTACGCGTGAAAACACACGCCGGCAATTTTCATCTTGCTGTCGCTTTAACATGAAATAATACGACACTGCACCACTGTATAACCATCGATATGATATAAGGATTGTTTCTCGGCCTTTACACTGGATTAGAATCGTTTTCTAACATAAATATAAGCGAAAATTGAACATAAAACACAATGAACGAGGCGGGCAAGTCGACGCTCATAGGCGTTCTCACTCAAGGTACGTTCGTTATTATCTTGTTGAAGTCGTGAGTTCTAGTAACTAAATTAAATATTGAGTATTTAATTACAGGCACAAGGGACATAACATCTTAGTTCCCAAGGTTGGTGGCGCATTGGCGATGTAAGCGATGGTTAACATTTCTTGCAATGCCAATGTCTATGGGCGTTGGTGACCACTTACCATCAGGTGGCCCATATGCTATAAGAACAATCCCCCACCCACTTGCAAAGCCCGGGCAAACACCACTGCACTTTGATGTGCTTAATTAATGGGCACATTGTCAGGAGATCTGCTTTTATGGGATGAAGTATTGCTATGTATATCCATCAACCCGCATTGAAACTGCAATTTAGAGCTCCAAATCACAAGTGGAGGGGAGGGCTTAGCCCAGCAGAGGCGTTATTTTTTTATAATAAGTAAATAGAAAAGAAAAGTAAAAGTAAGTTGTACACTAGAAGTGAGATTTGGAAGCATGTAAAGACATTGTTTGCGCCTGAACTCTCTCTAATTTTCACCCTGGGATTTTATGTAAATGTCTATGTCCCACGGCTAAGCTAATCCGTCCCTCTTCTCCCTTTGATGAGGAGCTTATTCCAATACGCTGTTCCAATTTAGTGGTGCTAATCTGAGTTTTAACACGCTATCATTGGTAACGATTTACACATTCTATTCACTACCATCTCGGTTCTCAATAGGATTAAGAGTGTGTGGAAATAGAGACTGTCTGTGCTTGCACGCACACACAAGTACCATTATTAGTCCCGTGCAGTTGTCTAAACCGTTCGTATCCGTAACAGCCTGTGAATGTCCCACTGCTGGGCTAAAGGCGGGTTGGTGGAATACACATGTGGCAGAATTTCAGTGAAATTAGACACATGCAGGTTTCCTCACGGTGTTTTCCTTTACCGTCAAGCAGAGATGAATTATAATCACAAATTAAGCACATGAAAATTCAGTGGTGCTTGCCTGGGTTTGAACTCACGATCATCGGTTAAGATTCACGCGTTTATACCACTGGGCCATCTCGGCTACAAGTTGTCTAAACATTATCTAGTTTTCATACTCATTTTTCAATTATATTAATCTTAGTAAAAGCTTCCGTTATTCTATTATCCAGTTGTATAATGGCGTATGTTACACCCCGTTAACGACAGATGGCGCTCATTCGAAATGTCACATTCCTGAATCGCGCTGTCTAGATATTCGCTACGGAGTGTATATAGTGTAGAAGTGATTGTTTTTGTAATCTAATAAATTGTAGTTTCATTTACCTAATCCCAGGTATCAGTGTTGCAGAACTATCGATAGTTTGACCTCGAAAACTATTATGACAGTACTTCCGAAAGTATCGTCTTGTGTCAATATTGTCGATATTATCGATAGTTACTATAGCTCTCTGTTCACAATACTATTGATAACTCGTTTGCCTGCCTCGTTGGTCTAGTGGCTTGATATAAGACCGCAGACCCCGGAGGTCCTGGGTTCAATTCCCAGGTCGGGCCAATAAAAAGTTATTGGGTTTTTCTATCAGAAAATTCTCAGTAGCAGCCCGGAGTCTGGAAGTTGGAAGTGTGTACACTCCCGTGCCTCGGAAAGCACGTAAAGCCGTTGGTCCTGCGCCTGAACTCTTTCCGGTCGTTTCGGATCGCCGTCCCATCGGATTACGAGAGTTAGGGAACAGAGAGTACACCTGTGTTTGCGCACACACTTGTGCACTATAATATCTCCTGCGTAGTTGGCTAATCTCTCTTGAGATTGGCCGCCGTGGCCGAAATCGGTCTGGAGGACATTATTATTATTAATACTATTGATAACAGCAATCCATAGGTATTCATTCGATAGTAACGATTTAATAAAACTTCATTAATAATAGTGTTGTTACTGGGCCTACTGCATTACTTATCTTGACAAAGCAATAATAATATAATAATAAAAATGATAACCCCACCGACGTATCTTTATATTGCCGACGTGGTGGGGCTTGTGCGCTTCAATGATTCTTAGGGCTATGCCAATAGAGCTACTCATGTTGGATTGGCGTAAGATGAGAAGACAGACCAAGAGAGATACAACCCAAGCCAAGGTGGAACAGCGTACGCCGAGGGCTCCATGGCTAAGGGGGTGCTTTTTTTTTTTTTATATTCGCCGGGAGGGCAAATGACTCTACTCCACCTGTTGGTAAGTGGTAGTAGAGTCCAAACGCGACGACGGCCAGTACAGACGGGAAAAACGTTCTGCACTAGCCGCCTTCGCCTTGCCGGCCCGCAAGATGCCTCTTCACGCCTCGTTTGAAGGAACCCGGGTTGTAAGAGGAGGGGAACACGTGAGCTGGTAAGGAATTCCATTTTTTGGAAGTGCGACAAAGAAAGGAGTTGCCAAATTTCCTTGTTCGCGATGGAATTGATGTCACAGATAGGCGGTGACATCGAGAACCAGCTCGCGTGGACTTAAGAAGGAAGGGGGAAGCAGGAATTAGAGAGAATAATTCCTCAGAGCACTCGCCGCGATACAGTCGATAGAAAGCGCTCAGTGCTGCTATCTCACGACGCAATTGTAAAGGTTCAAGGGTGTTTGTGACCTTTACGTCGCCAATAATGCGTACGGCACGTCGCTGCAACCGGTCCAAGGCCTCAAGTAGGTACTTAGCGGAGCCATCCCAAAGGTGCGAGCAATATTCCACGCAAGACCCTACCTGTGTTTTGTACAGCAGGCACAGTTGTTGTGGCGTGAAAAAGCGCCGCACCTTGTTCAGAACTCCGAGTTTCCGTGAAGCTGTTTTTATAACAGCCTCGATGTAATCCCTTGGACTAAGGTCGCAGCGAACGTCAATCCCCAGCATGGCGATTTTGCTTTGCATCACCAGCGGAGTACCACAGAGGGAGGGAAGGGGGGAAAATGTTGACTTTTTCGCCGTGAGAGCGCATACCTGTGTTTTCTTGGCATTAAACTCAACAAGATTATCAGAGCCCCATTTGGCGATGAGCTCTAACGTCCTATCGAGTTCAATGACAAGATTCTTCCGCCTCTCCTCAATTTCCGCTCGCCCAGCCACTGCGCGTCCGTGGTATCCACCATGCACTGTACTATCGTCTGCATAGCAATGTATGTTATCAAGCGAGAGCATATCATTGATATGCAAAAGAAAGAGTGTGGGAGATAGCACAGATCCCTGGGGGACCCCAGCATTCATTACATAGAATTGTGAAGCGCAACCATCAACTAAAACACGAAGGCTACGCTTGTGTAGGAAGCTGGCAATCCAGGTGCATAGCTGAGCAGGCAGACCATATGCCGGCAACTTAGAGAGAAGACTTCTGTGCCAGACCCTGTCGAAAGCCTTGGAGATATCGAGGCTGACAACCAACGATTCTCCGTGCTCGTCGATAGCTTCACCCCAGAGGTGCGTTACGTACGCTAGAAGATCACCTGTGGAGCGTTTTGGTCGAAACCCGTATTGACGATCATTAATTAAAGAGTGATCTTCTAGGTAATGGATCAGTTGGTTGTTTAAAATCCGTTCCATCACCTTACAAAGTACTGAGGTGATAGCTATTGGCCGATAATTTGCCGGGTCAGACCGATCCCCTTTTTTGGGAACCGCTTGCACATTAGCTCTTCTCCAAGCCTCCGGCACACTTCCCGAAGAAAGGGAAAGTTGGAACAGGCGCGTTAACACAGGAGACAGCTCCGCCGCGCACTTCTTCAGCACTATGGCTGGTATTCCATCGGGACCGCTAGCTTTCCGTACATCAAGTGATTGCAGCTCCGCACGCACATCACGTTGCCTGATTTTAATGTCAGGCATCGTATGGCCACATGCAGGTATTGTAGGTGGCAGTGCACTACAATCATCGATGACGGAATTGTCGACAAAGAGTTTAGCCAGGAGATCAGCTTGCTCTTGCGGACTGTGAGCTAGCGATCCGTCCGGATTTCTGAGCGGTGGCAGCGAAGGTTGGCAGAAATTGTTTTGCACAGACTTGGTCAGATGCCAGAAGCTACGGGAGCCCCTAGGATGCGAAACAAGGTCATGACCAATCTGTACAATGCGCTGTGCATCCGCTCTCGTGTATGCCTTTCTACAGGACTTGGAATTTTTATTATAGTTTGCTTTCAGTGAGTCAATGTTAGATGCCCCGCTAATGCAGCCGTTGATCCACTTGCGATATGCCGCCTGCTTAGCTGATACAGCATCGGCACATTCACGAGTGAACCAACGGTTACGCGTACTCCTACTGACGAGATCTGAGCTAGGAATGTACTATTCCATTCCCAGCATGATCTCGCCAGCAACAGCAGCGGCACTAGCTGTCGGGTCATTCCCACTGAAGCAACGTTCCTTCCAAGGGACCGACGCATAGTAATCGCGCATACCGTCCCAATCCGCCGACTTATAGTGCCAAACGCGACGT
Source organism: Nymphalis io (assembly GCF_905147045.1). Classification (NCBI taxonomy): domain Eukaryota; kingdom Metazoa; phylum Arthropoda; class Insecta; order Lepidoptera; family Nymphalidae; genus Nymphalis; species Nymphalis io. Next base: position 8,875,043 of record NC_065913.1, on the reverse strand, counting down.
TTGCATACCGCTAGTGGCGGCAGTTTGGCCTGTGGCACTCTGGTAGAAATAAGGCTGTGATCCGAAGAGCCAAGAGGAGCCTGAACCACAACCTGATATTCCACCGGGTGAGAAGTCAGCAGAAGGTCCAGTAGAGAAGGTGCTTGCCCATCAATGTCTGGGATCCTGGTGGGCTGATCAACCAGTTGGGTCAAGTCATGTGTGAGAACAAAAGCATGAGCAGTCCTTCCAGCATGGTCAGTTTTGAGGGATTTCAACCAAGATTCGTGGTGAGCATTAAAATCCCCCAAAAACACCAATTCCGCGTTAGGAAATTGCTCTTGCGCAGCATCTGCCACCCGACTAAGATGGTCAAATAATCGGCTTGTCTCCAAGTCACCATTGTGGGATCTGTAGAGGCACACGTAGACTCGGCTCTGACGAACCAGGTCCACACGTACCACCAACATGGAGAAGGAGGGGTCCTCCAAGCAGCGCAGTCGGTGACAGCAAACATCCGTCCTGACGAACAAGCATACTCCGGCTTTCGCTTTGAAGGATTCTTCAAGCGTGTAGCCGGGATAATTAAGGTAGCTGGTATCGGCAGGACGGAGTATTTGTGTCTCCGTGAGAAACAACATTGCTGGCCGTGCTGTCTCGAGATGGTGGTGGACAGCGTTGAGGTTAGTGTGGAGTCCTCGGATATTAGAGAACTCGACCTCAAACAGCGAGGGTATGGTGGGGGTGTGCACCGCTGTACGACCGTTATTTCTGTTTTGTTGCGCCATTTGGGAAAAATAGAATGGAAAAGAGACGTGAAGCGAGCGATGTATTGCCACGATAGGGATGGGCAAAGCGTGGAGGCGTGTTTCCCCAAGTGGTTGCCAAAAGGAAAAATACACTGACCCGCCGGACGGAAGGGCCCCCGAACCCCCCGGAAGTGGCCGCCGGGACCCCACCTACCGGTCACCAACCGGCACGACGGTCCACCCCGAGATTATGCGTGGCCTGGTGGGGCAGCCTCACGAGCTGGTTAGGCACGCTCGGGCCCCTGTACTATGCCACGGGCGGCCAGCGGAACAGCCGTTTCTTCGGGTCTCCCTGTCCGGCAGGGCAATACAGTTTCCCCCGGCATTGGTTCAACAGCCGTCTCCAATTGTACCAACACCCATCGCGGCAATACTCGCTCGGGCTCTGGCTGTACGCTGGCTGACCTCGAAACGCGGCTGCAAGCCACTTCACGAGTTTTTCACCATGCGTACGGTGGTAACAAGCCAGGCGGATGTTAGCATCCTACCACCAGAATTAGTCGTTAGTATGCGAACTTTAGAGACAAGGGGACCTCTAATTTAATTTACCCTTATCACAGTGAATGCAGGGCTCTGCTGTGATTGACTTTTATGTCCCTAGCTACTCGTGGGAATAATATGATAACTAGTTCTAAAACTAAAAAATATATACAGTCGAACGTGCCATCGTTAGAAGAAGAGTCCACGCAGACTTCTAATTCATCCTCTAAATCTTTATTCCCATCAATACCCTCTTCATCACCAATTTTGTATGCATCTTCACCAAATTCATCATCAACCGGTGCTCAACTGGCGGATGTTGCACAGGAGACAAATTTTGTCAGTGAACCTGTGCCCACCACCAGTGGCATAAAAAAACGTAAAAAATTGAGTATGGAAATGAATAAGTTCATCCTACGTACCTACCTATATCTTAAAAATTTAGAATCATACACAAATTCATATATTTCTTCATTACATATAAAATTTATAGATAAATATCCACATATGAAAGTAAGCAGATAGAGAATTGGTGACCAACGTAGAGCTATTATACAAAAGAAATTATTATCACAAGAAACCATTGATCAGATTTACGATGAAGTTAAAACAGAATTGCAAGTAATCCAAACTCACACACACATCCCTTACCACACTAACAGGAAAACGTATGAAATGGACAAATGAATGCAATGAAGCAATTATTAGGATTTATTTCAAAATAACACAATTAGAGACTAATAAGACCGCTTAGAGAAAACGTTTGTATGAGGAGTTTATAAACTTATACCCAGAGTTTACACACATTACAGAGCAAAGATTAGCGGATCAACGAAGGGCAATAATAAATAATAAATATATTAAACAAGATAGATTAACACTGATTAAACAACAAGTAGCAGATGAATTACATTATACACACACACTAACGGAAGACACAGATAATGAACATTTACAAACAACAGAACAAAGTAATATTACACACTACGATGCATTCAAATCTAATTCAAAAACAAACTCACAAGCTAGGAAAATGCAAAACACTACAGTTACATGCACTGATTCCGTTACATCAACCCTTATCGATGAACAAAACATAGAAAGTATCACCCACGATCATGATGTGACCTTAGAAGTAAACACTGAAATAGAGAACACATTCGTTCATGCTCTAGAACATTTTTGTGATACTGAAACAACTAGCAGACCATACATTCCTAAACAAAGAACTTCTAAAAAGTTTTCATTAATAATGAAATACATAGATACAATGATACTGACAAAATTTGTAAACACTGATACTGATTTTATCACTACAGACAATAATTTACTGTGCAGCATTGACAGCAGCTAAATGTAATGGGGCAAGAATGACATTCTTAACACAAAACAACCATCAAAACAAATCATACAGAAAACCTAGCTGGCAAAGAAGATTAGAAAATAAAATAAGGAAGTTGCGAGCCAATATAGGCAGGTTAACACAATTTATTAGAGGAAATAGAAACCCAAAAGTAGTAGCTGCAGTAGAACTCATAAAGACACAATATCAATCACACGCACAATATGAAAATACCAACACGCATATAGAACACTTCTTAGATACCTTAAAACAGAAACTCAATGCAGCAGCTAGTAGACTTAAGAGATATTTGACGTGTACTGCCCGTAAAATAGAAAACAAAACATTTGCTAACAATGACAAAATCTTCTATAGAATTTATTATCTAACTGCAAAGATAATGAGCAAAATCTAGAAATACCTCCCCCTGAAATATTTCGACAATTCTGGGCTAAGACATGGGAAAACCCCATAGAACATAATGAACATGCAGACTGGGTTAACGAAATAACTTCACATATTCCAGAGATGGAGTTCAACTTCATACCAATAGAAATATTTATAGATGTCATCAAACGAATGCACAATTGGAAATCCCCAGGCTCAGACAATATTCACAACTATTGGTACAAGAAATTTAGTAGCATACACTCATACATACATAAGTACTTAAATACATTCATTCAATCACCACATTTACTACCGAAATATATAACACATGGAATCACATACTTAGTACCTAAAGATAAACATGATACCACAAATCCAGATAAATACCGACCAATAACTTGCTTACAAACCATATATAAATATTTATCAGCTTGCATAAGTGAAGAAATATACAAACATTTAACTAAACATAATATATTAGCCGAACAGCGAAAGGGGTGTAGAAAAAATAGCCAAGGTTGTAAGGAGCAGCTTACTTTTGATGCAATCATTTTAAGTAGTGCGGTAAAATCAAAATCAGATATCCATACTATGTTTATTGATTATCAAAAAGCCTTTGATTCAGTCCCGCATAGCTGGTTATTGTATGTCTTAAAATTGTATAAAATAAACCCAACCCTCATATCATTTCTTCAAAATTCTATGCAAAACTGGCAAACTGTATTAAAAATAAAACAATCGTCCATGAAATCTCTAACTACTGAACCAATTCGTATCCAACGAGGAGTTTTTCAAGGAGACGCTCTGAGCCCCCTCTGGTTTTGCTTGGCCTTAAATCCTCTTTCACTCTTGTTAAATAAAACCAATACAGGATTCACACTTTACGGTAATAATACCCAATATAACTTATCACACCTCATGTACATGGACGATATAAAACTTTACTCCACTGACAAAAACACGCTGCTTGAGTTAGCAAGCATTACGGAACAGTTCTCCAAAGATATTCATATGAAATTCGGTGTCGACAAGTGCTAAATTCTGTCAATCTCGAAAGAAAAATCCTTAATAATAGCTACACACTCGAAACTGGTGAACAAATTGAACAAATGGATGAACAAAGCACATATAAATACCTTGGTTTTAAACAATCTAGGCAAATACTACAAACTACGACAAAACAAGAACTGCTTACAAAATTCTCGCACCGATTAAATCTCGTATTAAAGACACACCTTAACTCTTAAAACACAATAAAAGCTATTAACACATTTGCCATACCCTTACTTACGTACTCTTTCGGAATAATACGATGGTCAAAAAGTGACATAAAAAAATTGCAGCGTACTATAAACACTCACTTCACTAAATATAGGAAACATCATCCAAAATCTTGTATTCAAAGGCTCACACTACCACGCAAAGAAGGAGGAAGGGGATTAATAGACATACACAATTTACACAATAAGCAGATACTCTCACTCAGACCATACTTCCATGATAAATCCGAACACTCACCTCTACATAGACACGCAACAGAAATAGACAAAAAGCTTACACCATTAAACCTACATGACAAAAACACTCAAGTAAACGAACATATCATAAGTACACAATAACAAATGTTGGCATGGACTGAAAAAACACTGCATGGGAGGCACCGAGCCTATTTGAACCAACCCCACGTCGACAAAGAGAAGTCGAACGAATGGCTCAAAAGAGCTGAACTGTTCCCTGAACCGAAGGTTTTATGCTCGCCATTCAAGACCAAATAATAGCAACTCGTAACTATAGGAAGTACATAATGAAGGATAATAATCAACCTACTGACTTATGTAGACAATGTAACGCAGCCTCTGAAACTATTCAGCACATAACGAGGGCTTGCAAATCTCTCGCACAGACCGATTATAAGCATCGACATGATCAAGTGGCTGCAATCATACACCAACATTTAGCATACAAATATAAACTTATAACAGAAATGAATCCATATTACAAATATAAACCGGAAAGTGTATTAGACACTAGAAACCACAAAATCTACTGGGATAGAACAATAATAACTGACAAAACTATCTGCTATAATAGACCAGATATTACCGTTCATGATAAAATCAATAGAACCGTTTATCTTATCGATATAGCCGTTCCTAATTCACATAACATACAAACCACAATATCTGAAAAGTTAAGTAAATATCAAGATCTCGCCATAGAAATTAAAACGCAATGGAAAGCACAAACAGTACACATAGTCCCAATAGTCCTATCATCCACAGGTATCGTGCCAAAATCCTTGACACAAAGTCTGAACACCTTACAAATGCCAGCGTATATCCTCCATATACTTCAAAAAGCCATCATCCTTAACACCTGCCGTATCACCCGAAAGTTTATATCATCATCCACTTTATCATCAACGTTTTTAATATAAGCAACACTCCTTAACGCTTGGCTGCAGCCCGCGTTTTCGGTTTCCCTTCGAAAGAAGAGAAACTTTAAAAGTTAAATAGAAATAATAATAATAATAATATTGGACATTATTTACACACGGTCATCTGATCCCAAATTAAGCAGAGCTTGTGTTATGGAAACCAGACAACTGATATACTACATATACTACTTTTCTTTTGTAAATACATACTTATATAGATAATTACACCCAGACTCAGGACAAACAGACATGTTCATGCACACAAATGTCTGTCCTGGTTGGGAATCGAACCCACGACCTTTGGCATGAAAGGCAAGTAACTACCAACCACGCCAACCGGCTCGTCAAAAAATCAATACGTCAATACTATCGAAAAATCATTGATTATCGATAGTCCAAAACTATCGATTTTATCGATAATGGACTATCGACATGCAACACTACCCGGTATTACTTGTACCTAAAATGAAAGTCATATAATGTATTACATTCATATAATCAGGGTAATGTCGTCAACTACGGTTGTTCCGAGCTGATGACAGCGGAGCGCATCGGAGAGAGGAGCGCCAAGCTGGTGTCTTTCCTGGACCTGGCGGGCCACAGCAAGTACCAACGCACCACGCTCCACGGGCTCACGGGTTACTCCCCGCACTACGCCGTCCTCGTTGTAAGTATTGTGGCGAGTGCACAATGCGTCTAAACGCAGCACAAACATCACCTGATCAACTACGTCATTGATCAGGTGATGTTGCAGTGGTCTGATGTATGTCGTCACACGTATGGATACGCCCCTTCGGCAATATGGTCGCATGCGCATCTATTGTCCTCGCAGCGACGTCACACGCTTGACCACACCCCCAGCAAGATGGCCGCATGCATCGCTTTTGTTTTCGCCTAGGAGGAGGTCCCAAAAGTGGCAAGCACGCGTGGTGGTCATCGTGAGAGGGGAATGCCTATATAAGCGCTGTTGTTGTTGTTTATTTTTAATTAATTAATTATTTCAATTATTTTTACTGTACGCTCTAATGTAAACATTGTTGACTTGTCAATGTCAAAAATGTCAATAAATAACTCTTAAAGTCTGCCGGAGTTTTTAATTGGTGGTTAAGCTACGACTCCCTTCACTGGTGACCCCGACGTTTGAAGCACGAAGAAGAAGAAGACCTTTCAAGATGTTGTGGCGAACGCGACACTTACCAGATCCCTACAACCTATATAACTTATATAAATAAAACATTATATATATAATCATATAATATCTTATATATTTTTCATACATAAAATAATAAATGTAACATAAATACAAATATTACTATAACATATGTACATATAACTATACTATATATACTATAATACTTTATATACTTATATAAATTATATAATAAATACATATTATATATTATAACATATACATGTAATACACAATATAAATATTTACACTTTAAAATCATATAAATAATTAAAGTAAAATATAATAATTTATGTAATGTCGGAAGGCAGTCGCCGCGCGATCGTATAATAGAAATGTCTATTCTTTGATTATATACCGTTACTTTAAACAAAGAAACGTAAGCGCATCGGCTCAGCAGTCGGCCGCCTTCCGCCAACAGTCGAATCCTAGATCTCGTACTGAACGCACGTCGCTTCTAAGTTCTAATTTGCTACACAATTTTGAACCTTAAGTGTTTGTGATAAGTCATACTTCCTTCTTGCATCTAAACTTATCTTCATACTTCGTTCTTATCATTCTACTCTGTGCTGTGCCTATCTTTATGTTATTTATTATTTCTACAAGAAATAAATTAGTAGTGGAAGAAACTGTTTTAATTAAACCTCATCTACAACATCAACCACAACTCCGCTACAATGTCAATGCCGGACGCTCCATTATCACGTGACGCCACAGCTGTAACCGCCCTTCCGGCCACTGGAGAAACGATGCGAGTTGGAGTGAGAGTACCTGTATTCAACCCAGATGATCCAGAATTATGGTTCGCACAGCCCGAAGGCCAATTCACCCTGTCCGGCATCCGAGAAGACTCCACGAAGTTCTATTACGTACTAGTGCAACTGGAATCACAGCACACGGCGGAAATAAGGGACCTGGTCGTAGCTCCACCTTCCACCGGCAGGTACGACAAATTAAAAGCCGAATTAATGCGGAGGCTGTCAGCTTCACAAGAGCGTAAAATAAAACAACTGCTAATGCACGAGGAACTCGGTGATAGAAAGCCCACACAATTTTTACGGCATCTACAACACCTAGCTGGGCCAACTGTTCCAACCGATTTTATCCGTACCATCTGGTCAAGTCGACTCCCAACGCATTTGCAGACGTGTATAGCAGCGCAGCATACGAAGATGAGCCTTGAAGACATGGCAGAGCTTGCCGACCGTATCAACGAAATCGTTCCAGCAACATTGCAAGTGTCCGAGCAAGTAGCCGTGCCAGTAGCCGGTCGAGTAGCCGGGCAAGTAGCTAGTGCATCTAGTTCCACTCTAGGATTACCAAGTACTAGTTTCGAAAGCCTGAACCAGACCGTAGCTGAGCTGAGCAAGCAGATGGAGATACTTAGCATGCAACTTAACCGAAGACAGCCACGATACCGCTCACGATTCGCCATAGATAGATCGCGACGACATTCCCGCGCACGTTCCCGCTCACAAACAAATAACTACCCGTACTGTTGGTACCATTATAGATTCGGCGAGCGCGCACGCAAATGTATTCAACCGTGTAGCTACAAGAAGATGGGAAAGGCTCAAGGCAGCCAGTAGTGGCGGTAAACGACTGCCTTACAATTTCGGGCCGCCTGTTCATCACGGATCGCAAGACCAAAGTGCAATATTTAGTTGACACCGGTTCAGACCTCTGTGTCTTTCCAAGATCCGCTGGTCGGGAACCTAGAAACAAAACGGGATACGAATTGTTCGCTGCAAATAAGACTATAATTTACACATATGGCTTCCTCCCCTTAACGCTGGATCTAGGACTTAGGCGCGCTTTCACGTGGCGTTTCGTCGTAGCAGACGTCTCAAAGCCCATCATCGGCGTCGACTTTTTAAGTTACTACAACCTGCTAGTCGACTGTCGCAAGCAGCGCCTTGTTGACGGTGTTACCACACTTGCTGTTGCACTCCCGAAACAACGTTCTACGGAAACAATTTCCTCAGTCCGTACGACTTTAGAGGATACATCTTATCATCGCCTGCTTAGAGAATTCCCAGAAATCACTCGTCCTGCTGGAAAGCCGCACATCACCAAACACTACGGTGCACCATATCCGTACCACCGATGGACCACCGGTATCTAGCCGCCCGCGACGGTTAGACCCGGAAAGACTAAAAATTGCTAAGCAAGAGTTCGAAGAGATGTTACAGAGTGGCACAGCAAGAAGATTTGACAGCCCATGGTCATCACCGTTACATTTAACTAAGAAGAAAAACGACGGGTGGCGACCGTGCGGCGATTACAGAGCCCTAAACGCCCGTACAATTCTCGATAAGTACCCTATCAGGCACTTGCATGATTTTACGTGCCAGTTGACAGGCAGTACGGTCTTTTCAACGATAGACCTGGTTAAAGCTTATCATCAGATACCAGTATACGAAGACGACATTCCGAAAACTGCTATCGCCACTCCTTTCGGGCTTTACGAATTCCCGTTCATGACGTTCGGTCTTCGTAACGCCGCACAGACCTTTCAAAGATTCATGAACGAGGTACTGCGGGGCTTAGATTTTTGTTATGGGTACCTGGATGACATTCTAGTCTTCAGCAGCAGCAGTACCCTTCATCAGGAGCATCTCAAGTTGTTGTTTCAAAGACTAGCAGAATATGGAGTTCTAATAAATACCAACAAATGTACTTTCGGCAAAACGCAAGTCCAGTTCCTGGGACACAACGTGTCAGCAGCAGGAATACAGCCGTTAGAATCGAAGGTTGAACCCATTCAGAACTTCCCGGTACCCAAGACGCTAAAAGAATTACGAAGATTTTTAGGTATGATCAATTTTTATCGCCGTTTTATACCTAATGCTGCAAAAGTTCAGGCACCGCTCAACCAACTCCTCGTTGGGCCTAAAACGAAGGGATCGCAGCCTATTAACATGACGCCTGCTCTGTGGACTGTTTTTATACTACTATGCGTAAAAGATGTGGAGCCCTGGTGCGCAGAGTACGGGACAGTACCAACAGCATCTTGAAACTAATCGCGGGCAGGCTGGACTGCACATATGTGGGTCACTGCTGCGCTATTTCTAATAGAATGGCGCAGAGGTGACTCACATATCTAAATATTCATATTTTTTAGATAGCCTTAGGTTAAGTACTAACATAGACATTTAAGTTTTTGTATTACTAACAAAATGAGTCCATGATACTTGAAATAAATATTATTATTATTATTATTATTATTATTAGAGTCTTTCGAACTGTCTAAAAAGCAACTTTCAGAAGCCACGCTTTTGGTCCACCCAGATCCTCAAGCAGAACTGTCCATACAGACGGACGCTTCAGATACAGCAATAGGTGCTGTGCTGCAACAGTTCAAGAACAATGAATGGCAACCCTTAGCATTCTTTTCGAGGAAGCTAAGTGTTGAATATGTGAATAATATATAATATTATTCATAATTATTTGAGGATAATTACTGAGCGCAATAAAAGACGTCCATTCGGTTGAGCGTTTAATAGCGAGAGACCACCATACATGGGTTTACAATTACCCACAGTTATAAAAGTAATATTCTAAAACTACCCCATACATTACACCCTCACCCTTAATTATTTATACATTACTTAGAATTAACTTAACCTAACTTAAAAATAAATTATATAATATTAGTTGCCTAATCAAATTCGAATCGAAATCGTTCAACTGGTTTCCTAACGCGCTGGGAACGAATCGATGGTGGAACATCTACCTGAGTCTCAGGGGATATCGATGGTGGAATAATAAGTTCCGTGTTGGATGATTCAGCCGACTCAGTCGTCGGTATACAGACCCAAAATTACCATCTATTTTACCTTTTAACCATTTGTTTCCTTCCCCATAATTCCTTACCCAGACATTATCCCCTTGTTTAAATTGCCTTATAACTCCTTTTCCTCTTTCTATTTGCTTATTTTGCACCTCCCGTACTCTATCTTCCATCGCCCAATCCCTATGCAATAAGTCTAGTCTTGATCTTATACGCCTACGTTGTAAAATCATGGCAGGTGAAAGACCCGTGGTACTTTGATCGACGTTCCTGTATGCTAATAAATAGGTTTGCAATGCGGCATCGATATCGCAACCATCCCTTAACGACTTTTTTATTGCCCGTTTGCACAACTTAACAGCGCCTTCCGCTGCTCCATTACTAGACGGATGATACACGGGGGAGAATGTAACCTTAATACCATTGTTCCTCATAAAATTGGCATATTCTTTGCTCGAGAAAGGCGGCCCATTATCCGAAACAATTTCTTTAGGCAAACCGAACCTAGCGAAAGTTTCCCGTAAAACTTTAATAACAGCAGCCGCGGTCGTATTTGGCATGTTAAAAATTTCTAACCATTTCGATGTGGAGTCTATTAAAACTAAAAATGTTTTACCGCTAAGCGGTCCTAAGAAGTCAATGTGTATTCTTGACCATGGCTCCGGAATAAAAGGCCATGGCTTGATCGGAGCTTTCGCTGGTGCTGCGTTTTCCATCGCACACGTAACACACTCATTACAAGTGCGTTCAATGTCGGCGTCGATACCGGGCCACCAAACGTAACTACGTGCAATGCTCTTCATCTTTACTATACCTAAATGACCAACGTGTATTTCCTTTAGCAACTCAGATGTTAATGATTTAGGTATTACTAAGCGGTATCCCCAAATTATACACCCCGCATCTAAATACAATTCATTACGACGTACAAAATATGGCTTAAGATCTTCATCGTCGCACGCCTTGGACCACCCGGATTGTAAGTATAAAATTACTTTCTTAAATATGTTATCCTTATTCTGATGTTCTACTACTGTCTTCCGTGTTATAGGTAAAAAAAATTGTATGAAATTAACGTAAGTTTTCTCCTCTACTTGTAGTTTCCCTTCTCCCGTTGGAAATCTAGATAAAGCATCGGCCGCGTTCTTATTACTTTGAACGTATTCAATATTATAATTATAACCAGCTAAAATAACGGCCCACCGTTGCATTCTGCTAGCCGCCATTGTAGGGATACCATGTTTATCACCGAAAATAGCTACCAACGGTTTATGATCCGTGCGTAACGTAAATTTCCTTCCGTATAAGTACGTGTGAAATTTTTTAATGCCATAAATAATAGCTAAAGCTTCCTTTTCAATTTGAGCATACGATTTCTCAGCAGCATTAAGCACCCGAGACGCATAAGCTATAGGTCGCTCCCCTTTAGCGGTTATATGTGAAATTACAGCCCCTACTCCATAACTACTAGCGTCAGTTGTTAGAATTAAGGGTAAGTCAGGTGAATAATGTGCTAAAATTTCACTAGATGTTAACAATTGCTTAACCTTATTAAAAGCTATATTACTTTCTGTATTTCATTCATATTTTTTTTTCTTTTTTAATAAAATATACAATGGTGCTAAAATTGTACTAATGTTTGGAACAAATCTAGCGTAATACATAACTAATCCTAAAAATGAGCGCAATTCGGATACATTATTCGGTATGCGAACCTTCTGAATTGCTTCAATCTTATTTGGGCATGTATGAACCCCTTCTTTACTAATTACAAAGCCTAAATATGTAACAGAGTCGGCAAAGAACGTACACTTATCTTTTTTAATTTTTAAACCATATTTTTGTAATCGATTAAATACCTCGTGAAGTGTTTTTAAATGTGATTGGTCGTCCTCCCCGGTAATTATCACATCATCTACGGTCTTCTGCTGGCTTTTTGACATGCCGTTCTTCGCAGTCATCAACAAGTGTGAACTGGTTAGCAACATCAATGCTGTTGTAGCGAGGCTGGCTCAATTGTTGGAACCCGCTAATAAGGTCAGTGATTTTATTTTAAATAGCATCTATAAAGACTAGCTTATAAACTAGGTTATTATTTCTTACATCAATGCTTATGGGTGATGGTGACCGCTTACCATCAGGTGGCCCAATTGCACACATATAACATAAAGAGAAGCCGGGGGGGGGGAAAGTTTAACAGACTAACAGATATATTTACTTTCCCATTTATAATATTAGTATATATTGTAATTGGAAACATGCAGGTTTCCTCGCGATGTTCTTCAAGGAGCACGAGATGATAAATCAGGGATGCTGTATAATTTACAGATTTATTTAAATTTAAAGTAATGGTATATATTGGTATTATTACAGAAACCGCTGTTAATAACTGACGAGAATATGGCAAGGAACTGCGTTGCGCCGCAAAAGTCGATACTGGACACCATAGACAATCTAGACGAGGAAATCAAAAAGGATGAGGAGTGAGTAGCTTCAGAAGCCTTTATTTAACCCGAAGTGTTTCTGGGTGAACTCTTATGTATGACCTTAAAACGAGTTCCATACTATTGGTAATGGTAATAGTATTGTCTATAGCTACGCCAACCACCTTTGCTAGATACTTGCCTTTCATGCCAAAGGTTGTGGGTTCGGTTCCCACTCAGGACAGACAATTGTGTGCATTAACATGTCTGTTTTTCCTGAGTCTGTGTGTAATTGTCTATACAATAGTATATCAGTTGTCTGGTTGCCATAGTACAAGCTCTGCTTAGTTTCGGATCAGATATATATATATATATAGTTGAACGCAAATCACAGTAGTGTCGGCCGGCAGGGTGGCCGTGTTCCCGGTGAGCTGCGTGCGCGGCGCCGGCCTCAACACGCTGCACGCGTTCCTGCTGGCGCTGGCGCCGCGCCGCGACTTGCAGCGCCCCGAGGACGTGAGTGAGCCATATGTTGCGCAGTTGACTAGTATCCTTTTTATTAAATTATAAATGTTATAATTTATGTCACTTTACAGGAGGCGTGCGAGTTTCAAATAGACGAAATTTTTCACGTAGAGGACTCGACGGGGCCCGTCGTGGGGGGACTGCTCGCGCGAGGACGACTCTACGAGGGCGACGAACTTATCATAGGTGCGTTGCGTTCTGTTTGTTGTGAGATAAATAGAGCGACGTATATTTAACACCCCCCCCCCCCAGGACCTCTGGAGTCCGGCGAGTTCGCGGAGATATCCGTGCGCACGATATACCGCAACCGCGTCCCGTGCGGCAGCGTGCGCGCGGGACGGTCGGCGTCGCTGGGCCTGGGTCGCTTCCCGCCGGGACTGCGGCAGGGCATGGTGCTACTAGCGCGGCCGGGGGGCTACGCCGCGGGACACGAGCGGCCCACCTTCGGAGGCTGTCCGCCCGGGACTTGCAGAGGACGACAGGTGGGTCGCTAATTCAAACCTTATTACTAAATAAAAACTTACATGTATTTAAGACAGAATATATATACGCGGACAGTAGTGCTATTCTAGAATTTTAGATTCATCACTCTCCGGTGAAATGTTGACATGATGATAATGCGTGTGGTGAAATGTTACAATTATGAGAATGTTCTTACAGAGTACTGGTTTACTGGTTGTAGCTTTATATTTAAAATTATATTATACAAACGATTTATATAACGATTATAAGGTCGAGATGGCCCAGTGGTAAGAACGCGTGAGTCTTAACCGATGAACGTGGGTTCAAACCCGAGCAAGCACCTCTGAATTTTCATGTGCTTAATTTCTGTTATAATTCATCTCGTGCTTTTCGGTAAAGGAAAACATCGTGAGGAAACCTGCATGTGTCTAATTTCATCGAAGTTCTGCCACGTGTGTATTCCAGCAACCCGCATTGGAGCAGCGTGGTGGAATAAGCTACTTCATCGTAAAGTACGAGATGAATTATAATCACAAATTAAGTACATGAAAATTCAGTGGTGCCTGGATCATCTCGGCTGTTTTTTTTATATGCTAGCAATATTAGCACAGACTGTGTAATATAATATGTAATGCGGTCATGAATTAAATTTGATTGAATATAACAGGCATCCGTGCATGTCCTGAGACAGTCCACGGCCATCTACCCAGGGTTCCAGTGCTCTGTGCATGTCGGGAACGTGCGTCAGACGGCCATTATCGAGGTAACGAATACATACATCAAACTCACTTTGCGGAGTGGAATTAAATAGTTTAATTTTGGTAAAATTTGTGGTGTTGCGTAAAATACTTAAGTATGATAATGATATTTATTTTTTTATGTTATATTCCTGTTTAGCGGTAGAATATCTGATGAGTGGGTGGTACCTACCCAGGCAGGTTTGCACAATGCCCTTACCACCAGTTACCACACACACTTATAACATATTCTGCCGCCAAACAGCAATAGCATTGTTGTTGGTGAGTAAAACAGTGTATCTACAGGCACGAGGGACATAACATCTTAGTTCCCAAGGTTGGTGACGCATTGGTGATGTAAGCGATGGTTAATATTTATTGCGGTGTCAATGTCTATGGGCGGTGGTGACCACTTACCATCGGGTTGCTCATCTCATCGCTGACCACGGGTATATTTTTCGCTTTAGGGTATAATGTCTCCGAACAACGTGCTGAGGGCGGAACAAACAGATACACAAACAGCCATTTTTATATATTAACGAAATTGTTTTGTTACAGAGCCATCGACTGGGTCACGCAAACCTTCCCGTACATACCATGAATTCTATAGAACACGGCTCCAATGTAAAATTTGAGATCTCTCTAGAATATTCTAGATAAATTAAATATATTAATTGTATCTGTAAGCAGTTTTCTTGTCGTGTTCACTTCATGATTGCGTGGGAGGCGTTTCGCCTTGCGGATTAAATTACAAAAAACGACAAACGATGATGGTATTTTTATGTTACATAAAAACAGTGTTGCCAACCTCTTAGAAGCATCCTCCTGACGGATGAATTGAAACAAATACAAAATACATTTATAATATGATGTTAAAAAAAGCAAATCAAGTACTGCAAGTAGCATTAGTAAACTTGAAATATACTCAATTAAATGATGCTAAAGAGTTAATCCCCGGAGAGAATTTATTTAAAAAAATGTTCCTCCTAAAAAATGTACATTCAAAAACATTAAATTCTTAGTTATACCATGTTTGCCTATCTACCCTTCCGTGACGCCACGGTGACAGGACTATGTTATAATCTCATCGTATGTTAAATTGTTACAATAATAACTTATTTAGAAGTTAGTTGACTTAAAATTTCAAATAAACTGAGATTTAAATTAAATATTCTTATTTAAAATCAAAATAGCACTATGTACGTGTTAATATTGTATTTAATACACCTTTTACAATTAGTTGAAATGTATATTTAGTATATTCCAATCGTAGGAGTAAATATAAACTAACTTTATATTTCCATATCCCGTGATAGTCGCTAACAGCTCAGCTTAACTACTTTCTCGAATAAAACGCAATTTTTTCGCAAATCCATAATGAATATCACAGAAAACTCAAAATCTCGACCAATGATATCGCGCCAATTCAATGTCGGTTGTTAATTTGCCTTTGTCTACTCTTGTGGCTTTTTTATTAATATACTAGTTATTTTCTATTTAAATGAAATAACATATATATATGCATACATATATAACGTAACTGTTTTTAAAATGATAATCACGCCCCAAGGAACAAATCTTTAGGTTTGTATTTTTTTTTTTTTATTAATGGTAGCTCTTACAATGCCGATGTTACTTTTGCATTAAGCCGCGCTGATATGTAAGACTCCAATAACAATTGATTATAAATTTAAAACAATAATGTTGTACGGTAAAATAATTTTTGTATTTATTAAAAAAAAACATGCTTAGCATTTTAAAAACACAAACGTCATGACGCCATTTTGAATTACAATTTTGGCGCCATTAATATAATCACTACCTCAAGAGGTAAACCAAAATTAGCTTTCATATTGTTAGTATTTAAACTTTGTACATTAAATGATATATCCAGTTCCTGTTTATAAATTGCAATTTTAAGTTAATGATACATATTTATATAACATTACGATATCTAACTATCAATGATCGAATTATTTAATGCCGATTTTACTTTAGACGATATGACATTGACTTTTTATGATTTGTATTAATTAATATTTTTATAGCTATCTGTGGCATCGATATTAATTAAACTACAATAATATTAAACATAATTTAATAAAAGCAATTAATGGTTGAATAAGATTTTTTTTAAACAAAGATAATTAGTATCATTTACGTTTTTGGTCTAAGAAAACGTGTCGCGTTAAAAGTTATTTTTTTAAATAAAAAAACATATTCAAACCTTTACTAACCTGATTATTATATTACACATAACAAATTAAAAAAAAAATGCAGCATAAAATAATGTTAATTATATATAAATTAAAAAATAAACATCCAGGTATTTAGGTATAAGTTGTAATAACTCGGTCATATTTTTTTGAGAACTTCAGGCATTATAAGCACGAACTATTCCCGTCAATCATATTCTGATCAGTTATAAATATAAATGAAATTTCGTCTATTACCTAACTTATGCAATACTAAATTTGAATATGTACCAAAACAAAATTATATATTACTATTTTGGTAAATTTTTACAAAATTCAAGCGATTCATCACTGCTTGAAAATTATATTTTATTCTTATTAGGCGCCATTTTGAATATATAAGGAATGGCCTGTGTTTAAGACTCTGCGCCATTTTAAATTTAAATTTTTTAGAATTAGGATTACGTTGTTAATGTACCAGGAGAACATAAACAGTGAGATGGTTTCACCGAACAATTAGATTAAAAGAATCAATTAGTTTCAATTATAATCAATGCTGTTTCTCACGGAGACGCAAATACTCCGCCCTGCCGACACCATCTACCTTAACTATCCCGGCTACATGCTAGAAGAATCTTTTAAAGCAAAAGCCGGAGTATGCTTGTTTGTCAGGGCGGGTGTTTGTTATCACCGATTGCGCTGCTTGGAGGACCCCTCCTTCTCCATGTTGGTGGTACGTGTGGACCTGGTTCGTTAGAGTCGAGTCTACGTGTGCCTCTACAGATCCCACAATGGTGACTTGGAGACAAGCCAATTATTTGACCATCTTAGTCGGGTGGCAGATGCTGCGCAAGAGCAGTTTCCTAACGCGGAATTGGTGTTTTTGGGGGATTTTAATGCTCACCATGAATCATGGTTGAAATCCCTCAAAACTGACCATGCTGGAAGAACTGCTCATGCTTTTGCTCTCACACACGACTTGACCCAACTGGTTGATCAGCCCACCAGGATCCCAGACATTGATGGGCAAGCGCCTTCTCTACTGGATCTTCTGCTGACTTCTCACCCGGTGGAATATCAGGTTGTGGTTCAAGCTCCACTTGGTTCTTCGGATCACGGCCTTATATCTACCAAAGTGCCACAGGCCAAGCTGCCGCCATCAGCGGTATGCAAACGTCGCGTTTGGCACTATAAGTCGGCAGATTGGGACGGTATGCGCGATTACTATGCGTCAGTCCCTTGGAAGGAACGTTGCTTCAGTGGGAATGACCCAACAGCTAGTGCCGCTGCTGTTGCTGATGAGATCATGTTAGGAATGAAATACTACATTCCTACCTCAGATCTCATCAATAGGGGTACGCGTAACCGTAAGTTCACTCGTGAATGTGCCGACGCTGTATCATCTAAGCAGGCGGCATATCGCACGTGGATCAATGGCTGCATTAGCGCGGCATCTAACATTGACTTACTGAAAGCAAACTACAATAAAAATTCCAAGTCCTGTAGGAAGGCATACACGAGAGCGGATGCACAGCGCATTGTACAGATTGGTCATGACCTTATTTCGCATCCTAGGGGTTCCCGTAGCTTCTGGCGTCTGACCAAGTCTGTACAAAACAATTTCTGCCAACCTTCGCTGCCACCGCTCAGAAATCCGGACGGATCGCTAGCTCACAGTGCGCAGGAGAAAGCCGACCTCCTGGCTAAACTCTTTGCCGACAACTCTGTGATCGATGATTGTAGTGCGCAGCCACCAACAGTACCTTCATGTGGCCACACGATGCCTGACATCAAAATCAGGCAACGTGATGTGCGTGCGGAGCTGCAATCACTTGATATACGGAAAGCTAGCGGTCCTGATGGAATACCAGCCATTGTCCTGAAGAAGTGCGCGGCGGAGCTGTCTACTGTGTTAACGCGCCTGTTCCAACTTTCCCTTTCTTCGGAATGTGTGCCGGAGGCTTGGAGAAGAGCTAATGTGCAAGCGGTTCCCAAAAAAGAGGATCGGTCTGACCCGGCAAATTATCGACCAATAGCTATCACCTCAGTACTTTGTAAGGTGATTGAACGGATTCTAAACAACCAACTGATCCATTACCTAGAATATCACTGTCTAATTAATGATCGTCAGTACGGGTTTCGACCAAAACGGTCCACAGGTGATCTTCTAGCGTACGTAACACACCTCTGGGGTGAAGCTATCGACAAGCATGGAGAATCGTTGGCTGTCAGCCTCGATATCTCCAAGGCTTTCGACAGGGTCTGGCACAGAAGTCTTCTCTTCAAGCTACCGGCATATGGTCTGCCTGCTCAGCTATGCACCTGGATTGCCAGCTTCCTACACAAGCGTAGCCTTCGTGTATTAGGAGATGGTTGCGCTTCACAATTCTATGTAGTGAATGCTGGGGTCCCCCAGGGATCTGTGCTATCTCCCACACTCTTTCTTTTGCATATCAATGATATGCTCTTCCTTGGGAACATACATTATATACCACGGACGCGCAGTGGCTGGGCGGGCGGAAACTGAGGAGAGGCGGGAGAATCTTGTCATTGAACTCGATAGGATGTTAGAGCTCATTGCCAAATGGGGTTCTGATAATCTTGTCGAGTTTAATGCCAAGAAAACACAGGTATGCGCTCTCACAGCGAAAAAGTCACCATTTTACCCTCATCCCTCACTCTGTGGCATACCGCTGATGATACAAAGCAAAATCGCCATGCTGGGGATGGACGTTCGCTGCGACCTTAGTCCAAGGGCATATAATTACATCGAGGCTATTATAAAAACAGCTTCACGAAAACTCGGAGTTCTGAACAAGGTGCGGCGTTTTTTCACGCCACAACAACTGTGCCTGTTATACAAAACACAGGTACGATCTTGCGTTGAATTATGATATTGATTGCGTTGATATTGCTCGCACCTTTGGGATGGCTCAGCTAAGTACCTACTGGAGGCCTTGGACCGGTTGCAGCGACGTGCAGTACGCATTATTGGCGACGTAAAGGTCACAAACACCCTTGAACCTTTACAATTGCGTCGCGAGATAGCAGCACTGAGCGTTTTCTATCGACTGTATCACGGCGAGTGCTCTGAGGAATTATTCTCTCTAATTCCTGCTTCCCCCTTCCTTCTTAAGTCCACGCGAGCTGGTTCTCGATGTCACCGCCTAACTGTGACATCAATTCCATCGCGCACAAAGAAATTTGGCAACTCCTTCCTTTGTCGCACTACCAAAAAATGGAATTCCTTACCAGTTCACGTGTTCCCCTCATCTTACAACAAGGGTTCCTTCAAACGAGGCGTGAAGAGGCATCTTGCGGGCCGGCAAGGTGGTGACGGCTAGTTCAGAACATTCTTCCCGACTGTACTGGCCGTCGTCGCGTTTGGACTCTACTACCACTTACCATTAGGTGGACTAGAGTCATTTGCCATCCCGGATATATAAAAAAAAAAAGTTAGGATTACAGTGTTAATGTACCAGGAGATCATAAACAGTGTGTCGGTCTTACCGAACGATTAGATTAAAAGAGTCAATTAGTTCCAGTTAGGATTACAGTGTTAATGTACCAGGAGATCATAAACAGTGAGTCGGTCTCACCGAACGATTAGATTAAAAGAGTCAATTAGTTTCAGTTAGGATTACAGTGTTAATGTACCAGGAGATCATAAACAGTGTGTCGGTCTTACCGAACGATTAGATTAAAAGAGTCAATTAGTTTCAGTTAGGATTACAGTGTTTGCATTTGTGTGCATGAACATGTCTGTTTGTCCTGAGTCTGGGTGTAATTTTCTGTATAAATATGTATTTACATAAGAAAAGTAGTATATGTAGTATATCAGTTGTCTGGTTTAAATAGCACGAGTTTTGTACAAGCTTAATTTGGGATCAGATGGCCATGTGTGAAAAATGTCCCAGGATGTTATTATTATTAGTTTCAAAGATTTAGAATTAGGATTACGTTGTTAATGTACCAGGAGAACATAAACAGTGTGTCGGTCTCACCGAACGATTAGATTAAAAGAGTCAATTAGTTTCAGTTAGGATCACAGTGTTAATGTACCAGGAGATCATAAACAGTGAGTCGGTCTCAGCGAACGATTAGATTAAAAGAGTCAATTAGTTTCAGTTAGGATTACAGTGTTAATGTACCAGGAGATCATAAACATTGAGTCGGTCTCACCGAACGATTAGATTAAAAGATCATAAACAGTAAGTCGGTCTCACCGAACGATTAGATTAAAAGAGTCAATTAGTTTCAGTTAGGATTACAGTGTTTGCATTTGTGTGCATGAACATGTCTGTTTGTCCTGAGTCTGGGTGTATTTTTCTGTATAAATACGTATTTACATAAGAAAAGTAGCATATGTAGTATATCAGTTGTCTGGTTTCCATAGCACGAGTTTTGTACAAGCTTAATTTGGGATCAGATGGTCATGTGTGAAAAATGTCCCAGGATGTTATTATTATTTGTTTCAAAGATTTAGAATTAGGATTACGTTGTTAATGTACCAGGAGAACATAAATAGTGAGTCGGTCTCACCGAACGATTAGATTAAAAGAGTCAATTAGTTTCAGTTAGGATTACAGTGTTAATGTACCAGGAGATCATAAACAGTGAGTCGGTCTCACCGAACGATTAGATTAAAAGAGTCAATTAGTTTCAGTTAGGATTACAGTGCTAATGTACCAGGAGATCATAAACAGTGAGTCGGTCTCACCGAAAACTTTTACTGGGGGTTGGGCTTTGTGCAAGCTCGTCTGGGTAGGTACCACCCACTCATCAGATATTCTACCGCAAAACAGCAATACTTGATATTGTTGTGTTCCGGTTTGAAGGGTGAGTGAACCAGTGTAATTACAGGCACAAGGGACATAAAATCTTAGTTCCCAAGGTTGGTGGCGCATTGGATATGTAAGCGATGGTTGACATTTCTTACAATGCTAATGTCTAAGAGCGTTGGTGACCACTTACCATCAGGTGGCCCATATGCTCGTCCGCCTTCCTATTCTATAAAAAAAAGAAAAAATTAGATTAAAAGAGTCAATTAGTTTCAGTTAGGATTACAGTGTTAATGTACAAGGAGATCATAAACAGTGAGTCGGTCTCACCGAACGATTAGATTAAAAGAGTCAATTAGTTTCAGTTAGGATTACAGTGTTAATGTACCAGGAGATCATAAATAGTGAGTCGGTCTCACCGAACGATTAGATTAAAAGAGTCAATTAGTTCCAGTTAGGATTACAGTGTTAATGTACCAGGAGATCATAAACAGTGAGTCGGTCTCACCGAACGATTAGATTAAAAGAGTCAATTAGTTTCAGTTAGGATTAGAGTGTTAATGTACCAGGAGATCATAAACAGTGTGTCGGTCTCACCGAACGATTAGATTAAAAGAGTCAATTAGTTCCAGTTATGATTACAGTGTTAATGTACCAGGAGATCATAAACAGTGAGTCGGTCTCACCGAACGATTAGATTAAAAGAGTCAATTAGTTCCAGTTAGGATTACAGTGTTAATGTACCAGGAGATCATAAACAGTGTGTCGGTCTTACCGAACGATTAGATTAAAAGAGTCATTTAGTTTTAGTTAGGATTACAGTGTTTGCATTTGTGTGCATGAACATGTCTGTTTGTCCTGAGTCTGGGTGTAATTTTCTGTATAAATATGTATTTACATAAGAAAAGTAGTATATGTAGTATATCAGTTGTCTGGTTTCCATAGCACGAGTTTTGTACAAGCTTAATTTGGGATCAGATGGTCATGTGTGAAAAATGTCCCAGGATGTTATTATTATTAGTTTCAAAGATTTAGAATTAGGATTACGTTGTTAATGTACCAGGAGAACATAAACAGTGTGTCGGTCTCACCGAACGATTAGATTAAAAGAGTCAATTAGTTTCAGTTAGGATCACAGTGTTAATGTACCAGGAGATCATAAACAGTGAGTCGGTCTCACCGAACGATTAGATTAAAAGATCATAAACAGTAAGTCGGTCTCACCGAACGATTATATTAAAAGAGTCAATTAGTTTCAGTTAGGATTACAGTGTTTGCATTTGTGTGCATGAACATGTCTGTTTGTCCTGAGTCTGGGTGTAATTTTCTGTATAAATACGTATTTACATAAGAAAAGTAGCAAAAGTAGATTACAGTGTTAATGTACCAGGAGATCATAAACAGTGAGTCGGTCTCACCGAACGATTAGATTAAAAGAGTCAATTAGTTTCAGTTAGGATTACAGTGTTAATGTACCAGGAGATCATAAATAGTGAGTCGGTCTCACCGAACGATTAGATTAAAAGAGTCAATTAGTTCCAGTTAGGATTACAGTGTTAATGTACCAGGAGATCATAAACAGTGAGTCGGTCTCACCGAACGATTAGATTAAAAGAGTCAATTAGTTTCAGTTAGGATTAGAGTGTTAATGTACCAGGAGATCATAAACAGTGTGTCGGTCTCACCGAACGATTAGATTAAAAGAGTCAATTAGTTCCAGTTATGATTACAGTGTTAATGTACCAGGAGATCATAAACAGTGAGTCGGTCTCACCGAACGATTAGATTAAAAGAGTCAATTAGTTCCAGTTAGGATTACAGTGTTAATGTACCAGGAGAACATAAACAGTGTGTCGGTCTCACCGAACGATTAGATTAAAAGAGTCAATTAGTTTCAGTTAGAATCACAGTGTTAATGTACCAGGAGATCATTAACAGTGAGTCGGTCTCACCGAACGCGGATGGCATTAATCGAAAAAGATCAATGTTAAATATATTCGATTTGGCCCTCAAAACATCCGACGCCGACGATTCCGGCGACGAGTGCTACGGGAGTCTACCCCGGAGCCTCGTTTCGGGAACATCGAGTACAAACTGCAGCTGGTCTCGCCGTGCGAGCGACGCTTCCAGCACCTGGTGACGCAAGTGAATAATAAATAATATTAAATATATAACATTATATATAACTTAGGTAGCTAACTGGGTAGGTATCACCCACTCATCAGATATTCTACCGCAAAACAGCAGTACTTGGTATTGTTGTGTTCCGGTTTGAAGGGTGAGTGAGACAGTATAAATACAGGCACAAGGGACATAACGTCTCAGTTCCCAAGGTTGGTGGCGCATTTGCGATGTAAGCGATGGTTAACAGTTCTTACAATACCTATGTCTATGGGTGTTAGTGACCACTCACCATCAGGTGGCCCATATGCTCGTCCGCCTTCCTATTCTATAAAAAAATATATTTATAAGGCTTCGTCTCCAGAAGTTTTTGATTCGATTATCATGTAGAGATCCTATACGTGTGTACTCGTAATAAGGAGATGACGTCTTATCCCAGCTGTGGGTAAAAATGCTGTTACATTTTTAAACAAATTAAATGATACCTACTCATTCGCGACAAAAACCGACTTTGTTAATATTATATTGTAATATCATTTATTTTATCCTCAGATAAATATTTTATGGTCAAGAAACTTAGTTGTAATTACAATGGCAGTATAAAATTTGATCTTGAAATTGTAACGACATCATTGGTTGATGGTATGTTAGCTGTTTGTAGTGAGCAATACAATAATTTTTCTTTTCTACAGTTGAACTCGATAACGGTAGAGGGAGCGCTCGCCTGAACATGTTCAGGCATTTGCACGAAGTGAAAAGTTGTATGACGTCCTTGCTCAGCCACGAGATACTCGACTTCGATGCTCAGGTGCGCTAATGATTATTTTGACGTTTATTTAAATTAAGAACAATCCCCCACCCACTTGCAAAGCCCGGGCAAACACCACTGCACTTTGATGTGCTTAATTAATGGGCACATTGTCAGGAGATCTGCTTTTATGGGATGAAGTATTGCTATGTATATCCATCAACCCGCATTGAAGCAGCAAGCTAGAGCTCCAAATCACAAGTGGAGGGGAGGCCTTAGCCCAGCAGAGGCGTTATATTTTTTATAATAAGTAAATAGAAAAGAAAAGTAAAAGTAAGTTGTACACTAGAAGTGAGATTTGGAAGCATGTAAAGATATTGTTTGCGCCTGAACTCTCTCTAATTTTCACCCTGGGATTATGTAAATGTCTATGTCCCACTGCTGGGCTAATCCCTCTTCTCCCTTTGATGAGGAGCTTATTCCAATACGCTGTTCCAATTTAGAGGTGCTAATCTGGGTTTTAACACGCTATCATTGGTAACGATTTACACATTCTATTCACTACCATCTCGGTTTTCAATAGGATTAAGAGTGTGTGGGAATAGAGACTGTCTGTGCTTGCACGCACACACAAGTACTATTATTAGTCCCGTACAGTTGTCTAAACCGTTCGTATCCGTAACAGCCTGTGAATGTCCCACTGCTGGGCTAAAGCCTCCTCTCCCTTTTTTTAAGAAGGTTTGGAGCTTATTCTACCACGCTGCTCCAATGCGGGTTGGTGGAATACACCTACTACTTGTGTATTCCTAAAACCTGTATGTGTCTAATTTCACTGAAATTAGACACATACAGGTTTCCTCACGATGTTTTCCTTCACCGTCAAGCAGAGATGAATTATAATCACAAATTAAGCACATGAAAATTCAGTGGTGCTTGCCTGGGTTTGAACTCACGATCATCGGTTAAGATTCACGCGTTCTTACCACTGGGCCATCTCGACTACAAGTTGTCTAAACATCTGTATCTAGTTTTCATACTCATTTTTCAATTATATTAATCTTTGTAAAAGCTTCCGTTATTCTATTATCCAGTTGTATGATGGCGTATGTTACACCCCGTTAACGATAGATGGCGCTCATTCGAAATGTCACATTCCTGAATCGCGCTGTCTAGATATTCGCTACGGAGTATATATAATGTAGAAGTGATTGTTTTGGTAATCTAATAAATTGTACTTTCATTTACCTACTCCCAGGTATCAGTGTTGCAGAACTATCGATAGTTTGACCTCGAAAACTATTATCGACAGTACTTCCGAAAGTATCGTCTTGTGTCAATATTGTCGATATTATCGATAGTTACTATAGCTCTCTGTTCACAATACTATTGGTAACTCATTTGCCTGCCTCGTTAGTCTAGTGGCTTCATATAAGACCGCAGACCCCGGAGGTCCTGAGTTCAATTACCAGATCGGGCCAATAAAAAGTTATTGGGTTTTTCTGTTAGAAAATTCTCAGTAGCAGCCCGGAGTCTGGAAGTTGGAAGTGTGTACACTCCCGTGCCTCGGAAAGCACGTAAAGCCGTTGGTCCTGCGCCTGAACTCTTTCCGGTCGTGTCGGATCGCCGTCCCATCGGATTATGAGAGTTAGGCAATAGAGAGTGCACCTGTGTTTGCGCACACACTTGTGCACTATAATATCTCCTGCGTAGTTAGCTAATCTCTCTTCAGATTGGCCACCGTGGCCGAAATCGGTCTGGAGGACATTATTATTATTAATACTATTGATAACAGAAATCCATAGAAATTCATTCGATAGTAACGATTTAATAAAACTTCATTAATAATAGTGTTGTTACTGGGCCTACTTCATTACTTATCTTGAGAAAGCAATAATATAATAATAATAATAATAATAATAATATTGGACATTATTCACACACGGTCATCTGATCCCAAATTAAGCAGAGCTTGTGTTATGGAAACCAGACAACTGATATAATACATATACTACTTTTCTTTTGTAAATACATACTTATATAGATAATTACACCCAGACTCGGGACAAACAGACATGTTCATGCACACAAATGTCTGTCCTGGGTGGGAATCGAACCCACAACCTTTGGCGTGAAAGGCAAGTATCTAGCAAGGGTGGTTGGCGTAGCTATAGACAATACTATTACCATTACCAATAGTATGGAACTCGTTTTAAGGTCATACATAAGAGTTCACCCAGAAACACTTCGGGTTAAATAAAGGCTTGTGAAGCTACTCACTCCTCATCCTTTTGATTTCCTTGTCTACATTGTCTATGGTGTCCAGTTTCGACTTTTGCGGCGCAACGCAGTTCCTTGCCATATTCTCGTCAATTATTAACAGCGGATTCTGTAATAATACCAATATATACCATGCATTAACGTCTCTATTTTACCTGAGTCTGTGTGTAATTGTCTATACAATAGTATATCAGTTGTCTGGTTGCCATAGTACAAGCTCTGCTTAGTTTCGGATCAGATATATTTATATATAGTTGAACGCAAATCACAGTAGTGTCGGCCGGCAGGGTGGCCGTGTTCCCGGTGAGCTGCGTGCGCAGCGCCGGCCTCAACGCACTGCACGCGTGCCTGCTGGCGCTGGCGCCGCGCCACGACCTGCAGCGCATGTTGCGCAGTTGACTAGTATCCTTTTTATTAAATTATAAATGTTATAATTTATGTCACTTTACAGGAGGCTTGCGAGTTTCAAATAGACGAAATTTTCCACGTAGGGTACTCGACGGGGCCCGTCGTGGGGGGACTGCTCGCGCGAGGGCGACTCTACGAGGGCGACGAACTTATCATAGGTGCGTTGCGGTCTGTTAGGTGTGAGATGAATAGAGCGACGTATATTTAACAACACCCCCCCCCCACGATATACCGCAACCGCGTCCCGTGCGGCAGCGTGCGCGCGGGACAGTCGGCGTCACTGGGCCTGGGTCGCTTCCCGCCGGGACTGCGGCAGGGCATGGTGCTGCTAGCGCGGCCGGGGGGCTACGCCGCGGGACACGAGCGGCCCACATTCGGAGGCTGTCCGCCCGGGACTTGCAGAGGACGACAGGTGGGTCGCTAATACAAACCTTATTACTAAATAAAAACTTACATGTATTTAAGACAGAATATATATACGCGGCCAGTAGTGCTATTCTAGAATTTTAGATTCATCACTCTCCGGTGAAATGTTGACATGATGATGATGAGTGAGAGAATGTTCTTACAGAGTAGCCATACTGGTTGTAGCTTTATATTTAAAATTATATTATACAAACGATTTAAAAAGGCCTTTTTGAATAACGTTTCTACCGCCATGGCAATACTTAGTATTATTGTGTGCTAGTTTGAAAGATGAGTTAGACAGTGTAACTATAGGTACAAGAGACTTAATATCTTAGTTCCCAAAGTTGATGGCGCATTTCGATGTTAGGGGTGGTTAATAGAATGTGACAAAGTCTATGAGTAGTGACGACCACTTACCATAAGGTGGTCATTTGCCAGCGTACCTATACGAAATTAAAAAAGTAATATATTTTCATTTTCAAAATTCATTGTTACAGATATCAGAACTAGTCCACTCGTCGTAAGCTTCGGAGAAGAATCGAAAGAACGCGAGGAGACAGAACAAGAATATCCTCCAGGACATCGCCAACGTGAAGAACAGCCTCACGAAGACATCGGACACGAAGTGCACGAACGTGTACGTGTCGGACGACGGGAGCAAGTACAGTGACGCGCACGTGTCGAGCGACACGCAGGACAAGTGCGTGTGTGACGACCTGGTGTTCCTCGAAGACCCAAACGACCCTAGACGCTGTATATACTTTCAGGTGAGCAGAAAACTCTACTCGTTTTTAAAAGATTAGCAAACCTTAGATATGCGATTCCACGCGATTCGCAACCAGCTCTGCTGTATTGTACACTACAAACACTTCTCGATCAATATATCTCTATACATAACACGACATTGTTACACTTAACTACTTATATACACTTTAGTTTTACTTACAAAGTTCCGATAACAACTACACAGATAACCAAAACGGTAAATTTTTCGCGAATCCATAGTCAATACCACAGAATATTAAGATTTCGACCAAGTTTCAAGGTCGAAGTTGCTTATATACTCTACTTGCTATTGGAATCGACCATAGACTTGTATATGTTTGCACAGCACATTGTGTGTGTGTGTGTGTTTTTTTATCCGTAACAGCACGTGAATGTCCTACTGCTGGGCTAAAGGCCTCCTCTCCCTTTTTTGAGGAGAAGGTTTGGAGCTTATTCCACCACGCTGCTCCAGTGCGGTTTGGTAAATACACATGTGGCAATATAATATGTAATGCGGTCATGAATTAAATTTGATTGAACGTAACAGGCATCCGTGCATGTCCTGAGACACTCCACGGCCATCTACCCAGGGTTCCAGTGCTCTGTGCATGTCGGGAACGTGCGTCAGACGGCCATTATCGAGGTAACGAATACATACATCAAACTCACTTTGCGGAATGGAATTAAATAGTTTAATTTTGGTATAGTTGGTGGTGTTGCGTAAAATACATAAGTATGATAATGATATTTATTTTTTTATGTTATATTCCTGTTTAGCGGTAGAATATCTGATGAGTGGGTGGTACCTACCCAGGTGGGTTTGCACAATGCCCTTACCACCAGTTACCACGCACACTTATAATATATTCTGCCGCCAAACAGCAATAGCATTGTTGTTGGTGAGTAAAACATCGTAACTACAGGCACGAGGGACATAACATCTTAGTTCCCAAGGTTGGTGACGCATTGTTGATGTAAGCGATGGTTAATATTTATTGCGGTGTCAATGTCTATGGGCGGTGGTGACCACTTACCATCGGGTTGCTCATCTCATCGCTGACCACGGATATATTTTTCGCTTTAGGGTATAATGTCTCCGAACAACGTGCTGAGGGCGGGCGAGGGGGCCTCCGTGCTGTTCAGGTTCGCCCGCTGTCCGGAGTACCTCGTGCGGGGCCGCCGGCTGCTGTTCACGGTGGGGCTGGGGACTAGGTACCGCTCAACGAACCCAACGATAACTTCTAATTACAGTTGAATTGTTGAGCCAATAAAGTATATCGTCAGCTCAGTGTTGGTATCCAATATTGCTAGCTCCACTGACTTTCACACATTTAAATTATAAGTGTTCGGTGAAGGAAATCCATGCATCGAAGCAGGTTGTGGAATAAGCTCAAACCTTCTCCTGAGAAGGAGAGGTTTTAGCCCAGCTGTGGGACATTTATATACTGTAACTGTTTTGAATCATGTTGGAATAAGTTTTGTTCTTAAGAAGAGATATCTTCGACCAACAGACATTTTTGTACTTTACTAGCAAAACCCGGTAGGTGGCTGTTAATGTGGTACAGCGCCATCTAGCGGCGTTACAACGAAGTGGATATTATAAAATCATTCATGAGTCATACATCTAAATTTCAACTATGATGGTGATTCAAACGGTCCGAACTCTATTAATCACAAACAGATACACAAACAGCCATTTTTATATATTAACGAAATTGTTTTGTTACAGAGCCATCGGCCGGGTCACGCAAACCTTCCCGTACATACCATGAATTCTATAGAACACGGTTCCAATGTAAAATTCGAGATCTCTCTAGAATATTCTAGATAAATTAAATATATTAATTGTATCTGTAACCAGTTTTCTTTTCGTGTTCACTTCATGATTGCGTAGGGTTGCGTGCGTTTCGCCTTGCGGATTAAATTACAAAAAACGACAAACGATGATGGTATTTTTATGTTACATAAAAACAGTGTTGCCAACCTCTTAGAAGCATCCTCCTGACGGATGAATTGAAACAAATACAAAATACATTTATAATATGATGTTAAAAAAAAGCAAATCAAGTACTGCAAGTAGCATTAGTAAACTTGAAATATACTCAATTAAATGAAGCTGAAGAGTTAATCCCCGGAGAGAATTTCTTTAAAAAATGTTCCTCCTAAAAAATGTTTAACCTGAAAATATCCTATTTGATTTCATCTGACATAGCCCTATTTAGGGGGAAAACCCCCAAGTTGGCAACACTGTATAAAAAAAATGTGGACCATCCATATAAACTTTCATATATTTAACACTAGCGGACAAATTTTTAATAAACCATCATATGTGATCGAGCAAATTTTCACTCATAACTCATTTTTATTCAGTCAGTTAATTAATCAGTGTCAGAGTTTTTATTACGTATATACCATACATGCAAAACGTCTATGCTTATGTATAAATAATATTGCAATATATAAAGGCTTATATATATGTGGGACCTACATTACCTACCACACGCAGCGTCCATACAAAACATCAAGCATATGACCGTCGTGAGCCGAAGGCGCGCGGTTACTAAAACGTAGGAGCACATACGCCGAGTTTTGTATGGACACAGATAGGCGCGTATTTATATGGTGCCCCCCGCGGCGACGGTGCGCCCCTCACC
Organism: Nymphalis io; assembly: GCF_905147045.1. Classification (NCBI taxonomy): domain Eukaryota; kingdom Metazoa; phylum Arthropoda; class Insecta; order Lepidoptera; family Nymphalidae; genus Nymphalis; species Nymphalis io. Next base: position 8,844,120 of record NC_065913.1, on the reverse strand, counting down.
TCTCATACAATTCGTAAGAAATAATTATTGTTCTTACATACTCACTCGCTATTGGTAGAAAAGCCAATGTTTTGATTTGTACATAATTTTCTTAAAGAATTTTATTCTTGTTATAGCCCTTCCGATTGGTAAACCGGTAATTAAATTGTAACTCACATTATAATCCAATTTCATTGGTTATAATGTGAAACTTTTTATTGGAGACGAATTTCTGTAAATATTGTTTATTGGTTATTAATAATTGTCATATTTGTATATATATCTGTGTAAATTTCAAAAAAAATCATTCCACCTGAAGCATCAACAAGTTTATTACGATACTCAAGAAACCGCCGAAATAGTTAGGGAAGCAACAGCCCCTACATATATATATGAAAATATAATACATCCAATTTCTAGTTAATATTAAATAATTATATAACTAGGTTTATGAAATAACGTACATACACAATGGATATTACATCTTGGTTCCCAATGTTGGTGGCACATTGACAATATAAATGATGGTTAATATTTCTCAATGACGCGGTGGAGAATTACCACCAAAATTACATTAGCCTTCCTATTCGAAATTAAAAAAGAGAAACAGAAATCGCAACAGTAAAAGGTTATAAGTCTTTATATTTGAAAATATGTACATTCAAAAACATTAAATTCTTAGTTATACCATGTTTGCCTATCTACCCTTCCGTGACGCCACGGTGACAGGACTATGATAATCTTATCGTATGTTAAATTGTTACAATAATAACTTATTTAGAAGTTAGTTGACTTAAAATTTCAAATAAACTGAGATTTAAATTAAATATTCTTATTTAAAATCAAAATAGCACTATGTACGTGTTAATATTGTATTTAATACACCTTTTACAATTAGTTGAAATGTATATTTAGTATATTCCAATAGTAGGAGTAAATATAAACTAACTTTATATTTCCATATCCCGTGATAGTCGCTAATAGCTCAGCTTAACTACTTTATCGAATAAAACGCAATTTTTTCGCAAATCCATAATGAATATCACAGATAACTCAAAATCTCGACCAATGATATCGCGCCAATTCAATGTCGGTTGTTAATTTGCCTTTGTCTACTCTTGTGGCTTTAATACACTAGTTATTTTCTATTTAAATGAAATAACATATTTATATGCATACATATATAACGTAACTGTTTTTAAAATGATAATCACGCCCCAAGGAACAAATCTTTAGGTTTGTATTTTTTTTTTTTTTTTTGTTAATGGTAGCTCTTACAATGCCGATGTTACTTTTGCATTAAGCCGCGCTGATATGTAAGACTCCAATAAAAATTGATTATAAATTTAAAACAATAATGTTGTACGGTAAAATAATTTTTGTATTTATTTAAAAAAAACATGCTAAGCATTTTAAAAACACAAACGTCATGACGCCATTTTGAATTACAATTTTGGCGCCATTAATATAATCACTACCTCAAGAGGTAAACCAAAATTAGCTTTCATATTTTTTTATAAAAAAAAGCCGAGATGGCCCTGTGGTAAGAACGCGTGAATCTTAACCGATGTTCGTGGGTTCAAACCCGGGCAAGCACCACTGAATTTTCATGTGCTTAATTTGTGATTATAATTCATCTCGTGCTTTACGGTGAAGGAAAACATCGTGAGGAAACCTGCATGTGTCTAATTTCACTGAAATTCTGCCACATGTGAATTCTACCAACCCGCATTGGAGCAGCGTGGTGGAATAAGCTCCATACCTTCTCCTCAAAAAGAGGAGAGGAGGCCTTTAGCCCAGCAGTGGGACATTCACAGGCTGTTACGGATACGGATTTTGTATTTTAACTTTGTACATTAAATGATATATCCAGTTCCTGTTTATAAATTGCAATTTTAAGTTAATGATACATATTTATATAACATTACGATATCTAACTATCAATGATCGGATTATTTAATGCCGATTTTACTTTAGACGATATGACATTGAATTTTTATGATTTGTATTAATTAATATTTTTATAGCTATCTGTGGTATCGATATTAATTAAACTACAATAATATTAAACATAATTTAATAAAAGCAATTAATGGTTGATAAGTATGGGATAAATCGTTCTTCAATATAAGGGCGCAATAAGATTTTTTTTAAACAAAGATAATTAGTATCATTTACGTTTTTGGTCTAAGAAAACGTGTCGCGTTAAAAGTTATTTTTTTAAATAAAAAAACATATTCAAACCTTTACTAACCTGATTATTATATTACACATAACAAATTAAAAAAAATTGCAGCATAAAATAATGTTAATTATATATAATTTATTTATTTATTTATTTATTTATTTATTTATGGTCCACAAAACAGATTATAACTAAAGACACATTTAATATATAAGTAAACATTATAAGCAAGCTAAGTTATAACCCAACAACTATGTGAACACAGATTGTAGACGAAATATTTCACTTATAAAAATCGAATAACATATAAATTAAAAAATAAACATCCAGGTATTTAGGTATAAGTTGTAATAACTCGGTCATATTTTTTTGAGAACTTCAGGCATTATAAGCACGAACTATTCCCGTCAATCATATTCTGATCAGTTATAAATATAAATTCAGAAATATTTATGGGAACAAAATTAATTAAATAATTTGCTGTTTCGTTTTTCATCTGTAAAAACAATTGTAAGTAAATATTTTAATTTATAATTTGTATGAACTAAAAATACCTAAAAAGTAATCCTACTAAAAAAAATTATATTTATAAGTGTATTTTTTATATTTACTCTATATTTATCATCAAATTTGTATTTTATATATATTCCACTAAGATTCATTTTAACTTTTATCTTCTTCTTAACGACTTTAAAATTTTCTTACATATCTTATTGTTTATACAATAATAGTCCTTATTGCATAAATTTTAAGTACGTATTTTATTAGATCTCTTTGCCTCAAAGTATCAATTAATCCGAATTAATTTAATTTGATAAAGTAATGGTAAGCGATGAAATGATGGTGTTAAATAATTAATTGTGTATTATCTGTGGCAGTTCGCTTAGAATATTAATTTGAAACGTGTGTTTCTTTAATTTTTTAATTTTGTCAGAGTAAACGGCCAGTTTTAATAAAAGTTAGCTTCATGTCATCGATTTATGAAAATTTTAGGGTGTTAATAGACTAAATTAATCTTTTTATTTAATTATGCTTTGAATAAAACGTGTGATTGTGACTTAAAAAATAAAACAATCTTTTTTACTGACTTAGAAACATGTTATATATTAGCAAAGATTAAAAAAATTTTTAAATCAGTCATTCAATATAAAAAAAAAATTAAAACATTTTTTAGCACATCATTAGACTATAATAAAAATAATTAAAGTATGTTGGATTTTTTATTTTAAATCTTTATAATTTAAGCTACACTTTGTAAAAAATAAATTGGCAAGTATTGTGTCAACCCGCGTTCATAAGAAAGTTTCACGACAATGCGCGCTTGCTGAGTTGGTGATAATTAATCAAGTAGACTTATAAGTACATTCGAATTATTTCACAAAGGTTTAAAGCTACTACTTGTGGATATATGCAGATTCTACCAAGAAGAACTGAACCGAAGAAAGAAACTCAATAGTAAATCTTGTAGCGTTAATCGAATTCCATACATTAGTATATAATCATAAATATCATTGTACCCATTTAGTCGATTATATGATTTAATTAATGATTAAACGAACTTACCATAATGTCTAGCATAATGTTACATGTAGTAGACACTAGATGTCGCCAGTCTGCACTGTATTTGGATTTTTTATTATAGTAGCACAACTTGGTGCTGGTGCCGCTTTCTACTATCTTCATTATGTTCAGAGCATCTTCTTTGCAAATAATGATATTTGAGTATCAAGTAGAAAAATAATTTAAATAAAAATTAAAAAATAATTTATTATAAGGGAAATGGTAAATGGGGTGGTTGAGATGCTAATCTATTCTCTTCAAAGTCCTCGTATAATTATGACTGCCTCGTTGGTCTAGTGGCTTGATATAAGGCAGACCCCCTCCGGATCAATTCCCAGGTCGGGCAAATAAAAAAAGCTATTGGGTTTGTTTGCCAGAAAATTCTGAGTAGCAGCCCGGAGTCTGGAAGTTAGAAATGTGTACACTCCCGTGCCTCGGAAAGCACTTAAAGCTGATGGTCCTGCGCCTGAACTCTTTCCGGTCGTATCGGATTGCCGTCCCATCGGATTATGAGAGTTAGGGAATAGGGAGTGCACCTGTGTTTGCGCACACACTTGTGCACTATAATATCTCCTGCGTATTTGGCTAATCAATCTTGAGATTGGCCGCCGTAGCCGAAATCGGTCTGGAGGACATTATTATTATAATTCAATTATAGATTAAAAGAGTCAATTAGTTTCAGTTAGGATTACAGTGTAAATGAACCAGGAGATCATAAACAGTGTGTCGGTCTCACCGAACGGTTAGATTAAAACTGTAAAACTCCTGGTACATTAACACTGTAATCATAACTGAATCTAATTGACTGTTTTAATCTAATCGTTCGGTGAGACCGACTCACAGTTTATGATTTCCTGGTACATTAACACTGTAATCCTAACTGTAACTAATTGACTCTTTTAATCTAATCGTTCGGTGAGACCGACACACTGTTTATGATCTCCTGGTACATTAACACTGTAATCCTAACTGAAACTAATTGACTCTTTTAATCTAATCGTTCGGTGAGACCGACTCACTGTTTATGATCTCCTGGTACATTAACACTGTAATCCTAACTGAAACTAATTGACTCTTTTAATGTAATCGTTCGGTGAGACCGACTCACTGTTTATGATCTCCTGGTACATTAACACTGTAATCATAACTGGAACTAATTGACTCTTTTAATCTAATCGTTCGGTGAGACCGACACACTGTTTATGATCTCCTGGTACATTAACACTGTAATCCTAACTGAAACTAATTTACTCTTTTAATCTAATCGTTCGGTGAAACCGTCTCACTGTTTATGTTCTCCTGGTACATTAACAACGTAATCCTAATTCTAAATCTTTGAAACTAATAATAATAACATCCTGGGACATTTTTCACACACGGCCATCTGATCCCAAATTAAGCTTGTACAAAACTCGTGCTATGGAAACCAGACAACTGATATACTACAGATACTACTTTTCTTATGTAAATACATATTTATACAGAAAATTACACCCAGACTCAGGACAAACAGACATGTTCATGCACACAAATGCAAACACTGTAATCCTAACTGAAACTAATTGACTCTTTTAATCTAATCGTTCGGTGAGACCGACTTACTGTTTATGATCTTTTAATCTAATCGTTCGGTGAGACCGACTCACTGTTTATAATCTCCTGGTACCATTAACACTGTAATCCTAACTGGAACTAATTGACTCTTTTAATCTAATCGTTCGGTAAGACCGACACACTGTTTATGATCTCCTGGTACATTAACACTGTAATCCTAACTTTTTTATTTTTTTTATATGTCTGGGATGGCAAATGACTCTACTCCACCTAATGGTAAGTGGTAGTAGAGTCCAAACGCGACGACGGCCAGTACAGTCGGGAAGAATGTTCTGAACTAGACGTCACCACCTTGCCGGCCCGCAAGATGCCTCTTCACGCCTCGTTTGAAGGAACCCGGGGTGTAAGAGGAGGGGAACACGTGAGCTGGTTAGGAATTCCATTTTTTGGTAGTGCGACAAAGAAAGGAGTTGCCAAATTTCTTTGTGCGCGATGGAATTGATGTCACAGTTAGGCGGTGACATCGAGAACCAGCTCGCGTGGACTTAAGAAGGAAGGGGGAAGCAGGAATTAGAGAGAATAATTCCTCAGAGCACTCGCCGTGATACAGTCGATAGAAAGCGCTCAGTGCTGCTATCTCGCGACGCAATTGTAAAGGTTCAAGGGTGTTTGTGACCTTTACGTCGCCAATAATGCGTACTGCACGTCGCTGCAACCGGTCCAAGGCATCCAGTAGGTACTTAGCGGAGCCATCCCAAAGGTGCGAGCAATATTCAACGCAAGATCGTACCTGTGTTTTGTATAACAGGCACAGTTGTTGTGGCGTGAAAAAACGCCGCACCTTGTTCAGAACTCCGAGTTTTCGTGAAGCTGTTTTTATAATAACCTCGATGTAATTATATGCCCTTGGACTAAGGTCGCAGAGAACGTCCATCCCCAGCATGGCGATTTTGCTTTGTATCATCAGCGGTATGCCACAGAGGGAGGGATGAGGGTAAAATGGTGACTTTTTCGCTGTGAGAGCGCATACCTGTGTTTTCTTGGCATTAAACTCGACAAGATTATCAGAACCCCATTTGGCAATGAGCTCTAACGTCCTATCGAGTTCAATGACAAGATTCTCCCGCCTCTCCTCAGTTTCCGCCCGCCCAGCAACTGCGCGTCCGTGGTATCCACCATGCACTGTACTATCATCTGCATAGCAATGCATGTTCCCAAGGGAGAGCATATCATTGATATGCAAAAGAAAGAGTGTGGGAGATAGCACAGATCCCTGGGGGACCCCAGCATTCACTACATAGAATTGTGAAGCGCAACCATCTACTAAAACACGAAGGCTACGCTTGTGTAGGAAGCTGGCAATCCAGGTGCATAGCTGAGCAGGCAGACTTTTAACTGGTGGTAGGGCTTTGTGCAAGCTCGTCTGGGTAGGTACCACCCACTCATCAGATATTCTACCGCAAAACAGCAATACTTGATATTGTTGTGTTCCGGTTTGAAGGGTGAGTGAGCCAGTGTAATTACAGGCACAAGGGACATAAAATCTTAGTTCCCAAGGTTGGTGGCGCATTGGATATGTAAGCGATGGTTGACATTTCTTACAATGCCAATGTCTAAGAGCGTTGGTGACCACTTACCATCAGGTGGCCCATATGCTCGTCCGCCTTCCTATTCTATAAAAAAAAAAAAAAAACACGAAGGCTACGCTTGTGTAGGAAGCTGGCAATCCAGGTGCATAGCTGAGCAGGCAGACTATATGCCGGTAGCTTGGAGAGAAGATTTCTGTGCCAGACCCTGTCGAAGGCCTTGGAGATATCGAGGCTGACAGCCAACGATTCTCCATGCTTGTCGATAGTTTCACCCAAGAGGTGTGTTACGTACGCTAGAAGATCACCTGTGGACCGTTTTGGTCGAAACCCGTACTGACGATCATTAATTAGACAGTGATCTTCTAGGTAATGGATCAGTTGGTTGTTTAGAATCCATTCAATCACGTTACAAAGTACTGAGGTGATAGCTATTGGTCGATAATTTGCCGGGTCAGACCGATCCTCTTTTTTGGGAACCGCTTGCACATTAGCTCTTCTCCAAGCCTCCGGCACACATCCCGAAGAAAGAGAAAGTTGGAACAGGCGCGTTAACACAGTAGACAGCACCGCCGCGCACTTCTTCTGCACAATGGCTGGTATTCCATCAGGACCGCTAGCTTTCCGTATATCAAGTGATTGCAGCTCCGCACGCACATCACGTTGCCTGATTTTGATGTCAGGCATCGTGTGGCCACATGAAGGTATTGTTGGTGGCTGCGCACTACAATCATCGATCACAGAGTTGTCGGCAAAGAGTTTAGCCAGGAGGTCGGCTTTCTCCTGCGCACTGTGAGCTAGCGATCCGTCCGGATTTCTGAGCGGTGGCAGCGAAGGTTGGCAGAAATTGTTTTGCACAGACTTGGTCAGACGCCAGAAGCTATGGGAGCCCCTAGGATGCGAAATAAGGTCATGACCAATTTGTACAATGCGCTGTGCATCCGCTCTCGTGTATGCCTTCCTACAGGACTTGGAATTTTTATTGTAGTTTGCTTTCAGTGAGTCAATGTTAGATGCCCCGCTAATGCAGCCGTTGATCCACGTGCGATATGCCGCCTGCTTAGATGATACAGCGTCGGCACATTCACGAGTGAACCAACGGTTACGCATACCCCTATTGATGAGATCTGAGGTAGGAATGTAGTATTTCATTCCTAACATGATCTCATCAGCAACAGCAGCGGCACTAGCTCTCGGGTCATTCCCACTGAAGCAACGTTCCTTCCAAGGGACTGACGCATAGTAATCGCGCATACCGTCCCAATCTGCCGACTTATAGTGCCAAACGCGACGTTTGCATACCGCTGATGGCGGCAGCTTGGCCTGTGGCACTTTGGTAGATATAAGGCCGTGATCCGAAGAACCAAGCGGAGCTTGAACCACAACCTGATATTCCACCGGGTGAGAAGTCAGCAGAAGATCCAGTAGAGAAGGCGCTTGCCCATCAATGTCTGGGATCCTGGTGGGCTGATCAACCAGTTGGGTCAAGTCGTGTGTGAGAGCAAAAGCATGAGCAGTTCTTCCAGCATGGTCAGTTTTGAGGGATTTCAACTATGATTCATGGTGAGCATTAAAATCCCCCAAAAACACCAATTCCGCGTTAGGAAACTGCTCTTGCGCAGCATCTGCCACCCGACTAAGATGGTCAAATAATCGGCTTGTCTCCAAGTCACCATTGTGGGATCTGTAGAGGCACACGTAGACTCGACTCTGACGAACCAGGTCCACACGTACCACCAACATGGAGCAGAAGTATGTATTTACAAAAGAAAAGTAGTATATGTAGTATATCAGTTGTCAGGTTTCCAAAGCACGAGTTTTGTACAAGCTTAATTTGGGATCAGATGGCCGTGTGTGAAAAATGTCCCAGAATATTATTATTATTAGTTTCAAAGATTTAGAATTAGGATTACGATGTTAACGTACCAGGAGAACATAAACAGTGAGACGGTTTCACCGAACGATTAGATTAAAGGAGTCAATTAATTTCAGTTAGGATTACAGTGTTAATGTACCAGGAGAACATAAACAGTGAGTCGGTCTCACCGAACGATTAGATTAAAAGAGTCAATTAGTTTCAGATAGGATAACAGTGTTAGTGTACCAGGAGATCATAAACAGTGAGTCGGTCTCACCGAACGATTAGATTAAAAGAGTCAATTAGTTCCAGTTAGGATTACAGTGTTAATGTACCAGGAGATCATAAACAGTGAGTCGGTCTCACCGAACGCGGATGGCATTAATCGAAATAAGATCAATGTTAAATATATTCGATTTGGCCCTCAGAACATCCGACGCCGACGATTCCGGCAACGAGTGCTACGGGAGTCTACCCCCGGAGCCTCGTTTCGGGAACGTCGAGTACAAACTGCAGCTGGTCTCGCCGTGCGAGCGACGCTTCCAGCACCTGGTGACGCAAGTGAATAATAAATAATATTAAATATATAACATTATATATAACTTAGGTAGCTAACTGGGTAGGTATCACCCACTCATCAGATATTCTACCGCAAAACAGCAGTACTTGGTATTGTTGTGTTCCGGTTTGAAGTGTGAGTGAGACAGTATAATTACAGGCACAAGGGACATAACGTCTCAGTTCCCAAGGTTGGTGGCGCATTTGCGATGTAAGCGATGATTAACATTTCTTACAATGCCTATGTCTATGGGCGTTAGTGACCACTTACCATCAGGTGGCCCATATGCTCGTCCGCTTTCCTATTCTATAAAAAAAATACCTTTGATATCACACAACGGTTATTAATTGATATAAAATAAACACTTTATTAGGAAAACATTTTCCTTGTTCGAAATATTTTATTAAATCACGAAGGTTTTAAAAATATGCTAGTTTTGACTGTTTACGCTGATAAAACGCAACCACGAGCTACAGTGTGTGCTTTCATACAGACCCTGCGGTCTTGACAGCTGAACGCCACGAGGTAATTCATTTTATAACACGGATTAAAAAAAAACAATAGCGTTTTTATATGTCGTTTAAGCAATATATATGTATATTCAATTTGAGCGTATAATACAAACAATTTTATTGAGGTTGTGCTCGTGAAATATATCGATGCGATGCTCGTAGTTCCACTCGGGGCCAATAGGTGGCGCCGTTTCGAGTAACGTACAACGTTAAGCGGCATGTCAAAAGCATAATAATGCCCCGGATACACACGTGTGAAGCTGTTAGTTAGCGAATCGTTTAATTAAAATGAATTTTGATAGGCGGTTGACATTCAGCGAGATATTTTTTTTTTATAGAATAGGAAGGCGGACGAGCATATGGGCCACCCGATGGGAAGTGGTCATCGACGTCCATAGGCATTGGCATTGTAAGAAATGTTAATCATCGCTCACATCATCAATGCGCCACCAACCTCGGGAACTAAGATGCTATGTCCCCCGTGCCTGTATTTACACTGGCTCACTCACCTTTCAAACCGGAACACAACAATACCGAGTACCGCTGGTTTGCGGTAGAATATCTGACGAGGGGGTGGGACCTACCCGGACGGGCTCGCACAAAGCTCTCCCACCAGTAAAAATATATCGTATTGTCACCCCGAAACCTCAACACGTGCCCCCCCCCCCCCCGCAGCTGAAGTGGCGGCTGCGCTCGGGCGGCGGCGCGGTGGTGTACGTGGTGGGCGTGCGCGACTGCGGCGCGCTGCGCGGGCTGCGGGCGGGCGCGCTGCGGGCGTCGCCGCGCTCGTGGGCGCGTGGGCCCGCCGCATGGCGGCCTCGCGCGCCGTCGCCGAGGTGTACATCTGCAAGGTGGGCACGCCTGGGGCGCTGGGATGCCGGGGGGCCGCGAGGCCGCGATCGAGACGGAGATGGTTTGTCGATGTGTGCTTATAACGTTCCCATAGTACCCGCGTTCCCTGTTTTGGGAGATTTTCGGGACTTAATTAAAACTAAATAGGGTTATTAAATTTTACTTTTTAATGTTTATTATACATTTTTTTTAATTATAATATTTTTTATTTTCCTCCTAAACCCGAAAACCGTTGCATTGTTTGTTTTTGTTTCCGTTATCAATAGTACTTCGGCATCTTTATATGGTACTGGATTAGCGTTCTCCTCATAAAGAATGGTTGCCACATATATTTCTATGTTACCCTCTTGACTCGGAATCTAATAATATTATAAATTCATGAAGAATGTTAAATCATGTTGTCGTTAGAAAACTATAAATAGGATAACGAATAAATTAAAATAACATATATACATATAACGAAGCACTTTAGTTTATTAATGGACTCCGTATTTATTTGTTTCATTGTCGACGAGTCGATATTTTTTATCGAATATCGGGACTTTTTTTAGCCAATGCTTTCAGCACTTACATGATAAATAATTATAGGTTATGAATAATAAAAACTGGAAAATCATATTATCTTTAGGATTTTAATGCGATATAAGGTTCCGTCATGCTATGGCATAAATAAACATCACTGAGAAACTATATTTTGAGACAAAATAGTCGTACTTACGCGTGAAAACACACGACGGCAATTTTCTTCTTTCTGTCGCTGTAACATGTATGTTTTAGTGGTGCTAATCTGGGCTTTAACACGCTATCATTGGTAACGATTTACACATTCTATTCACTACCATCTCGGTTCTCAATAGGATTAAGAGTGTGTGGGAATAGAGACTGTCTGTGCTTGCACGCACACACAAGTACCATTATTAGTCCCGTGCAGTTGTCTAAACCGTTCGTATCCGTAACATCCTGTGAATGTCCCACTGCTGGGCTAAAGGCGGGTTGGTGGAATACACATGTGGCAGAATTTCAGTGAAATTAGACACATGCAGGTTTCCTCACGGTGTTTTCCTTCACCGTCAAGCAGAGATGAATTATAATCACAAATTAAGCACATGAAAATACAGTGGTGCTTGCCCGGGTTTGAACTCACGATCATCGGTTAAGATTCACGCGTTCTTACCACTGGGCCATCTCGGCTACAAGTTGTCTAAACATTATCTAGTTTTCATACTCATTTTTCAATTATATTAGTCTTTGTAAAAGCTTCCGTTATTCTATTATCCAATTGTATGATGGCGTATGTTACACCCCGTTAACGATAGATGGCGCTCATTCGAAATGTCACATTCCTGAATCGCGCTTTCTAGATATTCGCTACGGAGTGTATATAGTGTAGAAGTGATTGTTTTTGTAATCTAATAAATTGTAGTTTCATTTACCTAATCCCAGGTATCAGTGTTGCAGAACTATCGATAGTTTGACCTCGAAAACTATTATCGACAGTTCTTCCGAAAGTATCGTCTTGTGTCAATATTGTCGATATTATCGATAGTTACTATAGCTCTATGGGTAAGTGATGCGTGTGTTAGGGTCTGTGAGAATATTATAATAAGAAATGAAACTCACGCGGATGGTCCATAAACGTGTATATTATATACACGTTATACACACAATATATGCACACAGAAGAAATAACGTTATACAGGCATAGAAGATCACATATGTACACATAAACACGAGCACAATACTTAAACACAAAGCGAATTATTTTTAAGCGTAAGTAACGGTTATGACGGTGGTAGAATAATGAATAATGCGTTAGTCGTAAACGTTGGTAGGATCATTCGTAGCCAATATAAAAAATCCGTCGCTCCAATGCGCTTGCACCGGTAGGCGGGGCCTCAACATAGAACAAAGGACGACGTCACAACGGAGATAAACAATGCGGTTGTCCACTGTGTACGTTCGATCGTCCGTTGTGTCGTCAATTCAATATTCCATGTTGAGTTGGAATGTGTTGTGTAGTATGTCTGTTTGGATGTATGTTTATAATATGTGTGTAAGTATGTATGTTAGTGGGATGCACATGTGGTGGACGCCACATCACTCCCCCCCAGAGAGCGTCCCTACGGACGGTAAAAATCCGGGAATCGGACCTTTCGACCCGAGCGAGTTGCTCGGACATCGGGGCACACAGCATCTTTAGCTTGGCTGATGTTGCCGTGCTGGACTTCGATACTTGTGGCGGGTTCTGTGGCCATGTACGCTGGTTTTAGACGGTCGATGGAGTCGGAGACCTGTTTACCCTTGACTAGGATTTTAAAGACTTTGTCTCCACTTTGTACAACCTTATAAGGGCCGGTGTATGGTGGTTGTAAGGATCCCCGCACCGCGTCTTCCCTGAGAAATACGTGGGTGGAGGAAGCGAGGTCTTTAAATACGAAGACTTTATTATTCGCGTGACGTGAGGCTGGAGAGGGTCGGAGATTATTAATTATCCTGTGCAGGCGAGCGGTGAAGTCGGAAAGGTCCGTGGTACCGTCTACACAGGAATTGAAAAATTCTCCGGGGAGGCGAAGAGGTTCGCCATATACGAGCTCCGCGGATGAAGAGTTGAGATCTTCTTTGATGCAACTGCGCATGCCAAGGAGGACCAGGGGTAGCGATTCAGTCCAATGGCTATCGGCATGGCACATGATCGATGATTTCAGCTGACGATGAAATCGCTCTACAAGACCATTGCATGCGGGGTGGTAGGCGGTGGTTCGTCGATGATGAAACCCGGCTATCTTGGACAGGCAGTTAAACAGAGCGGACTCGAACTGACGTCCGCGGTCGGTAACGATGTCTGTCGAACAGCCAAAACGGGATATCCATCCCGACAGCAGTGCCTTGCCAACCGTCTCAGCTGTTATGTCTGCGATAGGTATCGCCTCAGGCCATCTAGTAAAACGGTCTACAGCTGTGAGGCAATATTTGAAACCTTCAGATGGCGGAAGAGGTCCCACTAGGTCAATGTGAATTTGAGTGAACCTGGCTCGTGGTAATTCGAAGGTGCCTAATGGTGCTGTCACATGTCTTGTGACCTTGGCACGTTGGCAATCCAGGCACTTCCGTGACCATTCGCGGCAGTCTTTCCGCACACCTGGCCACACGGTTCGCTGCGATACAAGTTTGGCAGTCGCATTAGCACCAGGGTGACTAAGGCAGTGCAGACTGTCGAAGACTTGACGCCTAATTGATTTAGTCACGAATGGTCTCGGCGTAGGGGTGCTTACGTCACAGTATAGTGACATTAGGCTACCGTCAATTGTCTTCTTCTCGAGGCGGAGTGAAGATTCACCACCGAGTAGAAGTGTTAATTCAGGGTCGTTGATTTGGGATTTGGCGAGTGTTTCAATGGCGACAGGGCTCTGTAGTGCGTCCACCCGGGACAAGGCATCAGCAACAACATTATCTTTGCCAGATATATGCTGAATGTCTGTGGTGAACTGCGCTATGAAATCCAGGTGTCTATACTGACGAGGGGAGCTGCTACTTTTCCTCTCGTGGAAGGCGTAAAGCAATGGCTTGTGGTCAGTATAGACTGTGAAATGTCGCGCCTCTAGCATGTGGCGAAAGTGTTTGATTCCCTCGTAGATAGCAAGAAGCTCGCGATCATACGGGGAATACTTTTGCTGTGCCGGACTCAATTTCCGTGAGAAAAATGCTAGCGGTTGCCAAATCCCATCTTTGTGTTGCTGCAAGACTGCCCCCATAGCCTGGTCAGACGCATCTGTGACGAGAGCTAGTTTGGCCTGGATATCTGGGTGTGCAAGTAAAGTGGCATCACAAAGACTCTCCTTACTCTGGTTAAATGCTGCGAGGGCTTCGCCAGATATATGGACTGGGTGGGAGCCTTTCACTGAACCGGTGAGTAAGGCGTGGAGGGGCTGTTGGATTTTAGCAGCCTGAGGTATAAATCGCCTGTAAAAATTCAACATACCTAGGTAACGTCTCAGCTGTTGGACGGTTTTAGGTACTGGGAATTGCTTGATGGCGTCTACCTTAGAGTCTAAGGGCTTGGTACCAGCTGCCGAAATTCTGTAACCTAAAAACGTTACCTCCTCGGCACCGAAGACACACTTGGCTGAGTTGACCAGCATGCCATAGTCTCGCATTCTCCCGAACAGTTGATGCAGATGCTTCTCGTGTTCGGCCTGACTTTTGGAGAAAACCAGGAAGTCATCCAGGTAAGGGTAAACAAAATCTAACCCGCGAGTCATCTCGTCAACCAACCTTTGAAACGTTTGGCCTGCGTTCCTGAGACCAAAGGTCATGAATGGGAACTCGAACAAACCAAACGGGGTTGTAATGGCAGTTTTTGGGATGTCATCTTCACTAACCGGCACTTGGTTGTAAGCTTTAACCAAGTCGATTGTAGAAAAAATTGTACAACCTGATATATTATGCGCGAAATCGTGGATATGTCGGATGGGGTACATGTCCGGAATTGTCCTCGCGTTGAGCTTGCGGTAGTCCCCGCAAGGTCGCCATCCGTTGTCCTTCTTCGGAGCTAAATGTAATGGCGACGACCATGGACTCTCTGAAGGACGTGCAGTGCCGTTGCTCAGCATAATCTCGAATTCGCGCTTAGCTATGGTGAGCTTATCGGGAGCTAACTTGCGGGGAGTGCAAGCTATGGGAGGTCCAGGTGTGGTGCGTATATGGTGTACGGTGTTATGCCTAGGTGTGCAAGGTATACCGGATGGTCGGATTAATCTTTGGTATTGCGACAGAATAGAATGGTATCGAGATTCACCAGTCAAGACCTTTACAGAAAAAGCATTGCAAGTATCTTTATTGTAGTAAAGCTCAGCAATTGAAGTAAGTGAGGTGATATTGTCTATTAGGCGCTTATTTTTTACGTCTACAGATAAATTGTATTTACAAAGAAAGTCTACACCTATGATAGCTTTGGTTACATCCGCAACAATAAAGCGCCAAGGAAAATCCCTGCGTAAGCCTAGATCTAAATTAAAATTAACAAAACCATACGTGTTGATGACACTGCCGTTAGCCGCCGACAGTTGATAGCCAGTCTGCTTGCACTGGTTGTGTAGGGCCCGAGGAAATACGCACAGGTCACTGCCCGTGTCGATAAGGAACTCGTTCTTGGTCCGGCGGTCAGTGACGAATAGACGACCTGGTGTTGGGTTGGAGCAATCGGTAGTCGTCATTACCGACTGCTTTGAGAGTTTCCCGCCTTCGAAAAGTCACACGGCTTTATGCACTTCGTTGCGCCGTCCCTAAACCGTTGGTGATACCAGCATATCGGATACTTCCGATAGCTGGACTCGGAACGTCTGGATGATCCACTTCTGTCACGGCGCTGATGTCGAGTCCTCGAGCGGGGTCGTCTGCCAAGCTCAAGGGTCAGATCCTTAACCATTCTCCGCAATTCGGCTATCTCACCAGCCATGGACTGTAAACTGGGTCCATGCGCAGATGTCGCAGCAATGTGGTGCGGTGGGGATGCTATATCTTGCACCCTGTCGGCCAAGTCTGCAAGGGTCTCCAGTGAGCTATGAGGCTGTGATGCGAGAAGGGTCTGGATGTTTCCGGGCAGGCGACTGCACCAGATGGTACGGAGAAAGTCCTCAGGCACGTTCTGGCCCGCGAGGTTCTGGAGATGACGCAGGAATTGGGATGGCTTTCTATCTCCAAGGTCTTCATGCATGAGAAGCTGTTTCACCTTACGCTCTTGAGAAGCCGAAAGTCGCTTGATTAGCTCGGTTTTTAATTTGTTGTATTTATCAGCAGCAGGTGGAGCCAGTAAAATATCCTTGACCTCGCACGAATATTGGTGGTCGAGGTTGCCGATGATGTAATTGAACTTGGTGGAGTCACCAGTAATTCCGGCGTTCGCGAATAGAGCCTCGACTTGTGCGAACCAGACTTCCGGGTCATCAGGGTAAAAAGATGGTAGTCGAAGACCGGCGTTAAAAGTTCCAGAGCGTTCGCTCGGTTTTCGCTTGGTCACGTTATGACCACCGTTTTGTGAAGTGCATGACTTAGCAGAATCGCTGCTTTCGCTCATGGTGTTCTTTAAAAATTACAGCTCGGGGTCACCAGTGATGGGTAAGTGATGTGTGTGTTAGGGTCTGTGAGAATATTATAATAAGAAATGAAACTCACGCGGATGGTCCATAAACGTGTATATTATATACACGTTATACACACAATATATGCACACAGAAGAAATAACGTTATACAGGCATAGAAGATCACATATGTACACATAAACACGAGCACAATACTTAAACACAAAGCGAATTATTTTTAAGCGCAAGTAACGGTTATGACGGTGGTAGAATAATGAATAATGCGTTAGTCGTAAACGTTGGTAGGATCATTCGTAGCCAATATAAAAAATCCGTCGCTCCAATGCGCTTGCACCGGTAGGCGGGGCCTCAACATAGAACAAAGGACGACGTCACAACGGAGATAAACAATGCGGTTGTCCACTGTGTACGTTCGATCGTCCGTTGTGTCGTCAATTCAATATTCCATGTTGAGTTGGAATGTGTTGTGTAGTATGTCTGTTTGGATGTATGTTTATAATATGTGTGTAAGTATGTATGTTAGTGGGATGCACATGTGGTGGACGCCACAGCTCTCTGTTCACAATACTACTGAAAACTAGTTTGCCTGCCTCGTTGGTCTAGTGGCTTGATATAAGACCGCAGACCGCGGAGGTCCTGGGTTCAATTCCCAGATCGGGCCAATAAAAAGTTATTGGGTTTTTCTGTTAGAAAATTCTCAGTAGAAGCCCGGAGTCCGGAAGTTGGAAGTGTGTACACTCCCGTGCCTCGGAAAGCACGTAAAGACGTTGGTCCTGCGCCTGAACTCTTTCCGGTCGTTTCGGATCGCCGTCCCATCGGATTATGATAGTTAGGGAACAGAGAGTACACCTGTGTTTGCGCACACACTTGTGCACTATAATATCTCCTGCGTAGTTGGCTAATCTCTCTTGAGATTGGCCGCCGTGGCCGAAATCGGTCTGGAGGACATTATTATTATTATTAATAATATTGATAAAATCAATCCATAGGTATTCATTCGATAGTAACGATTTAATAAAACTTCATTAATAATAGTGTTGTTACTGGGCCTACTACATTAATTATCTTGAGAAAGCAATAATAATATAATAATAATAATAATAATAATAACCCCACCGACGTATCTTTACGTTGCCGACGTGGTGGGGCTTGTTTTTTTTTTTTTATATGTCCGGGATGGCAAATGACTCTACTCCACCTGATGGTAAGTGGTAGTAGAGTCCAAACGCGACGACGGCCAGTACAGTCGGGAAGAATGTTCTGTACTAGCCGTCACCGCCTTGCCGGCCCGCAAGATGCCTCTTCACGCCTCGTTTGAAGGAACCCGGGTTGTAAGAGGAGGGGAACACGTGAGCTGGTAAGGAATTCCATTTTTTGGTAGTGCGACAAAGGAAGGAGTTGCCAAATTTCTTTGTGCGCGATGGAATTGATGTCACAGTTAGGCGGTGAGGCTATCATTGAAGCGCACAGTTGTGCGCTTCAATGATTCTTAGGGCTATGCCAATAGAGCTACTCATGTTGGATTGGCCTAAGATGAGAAGACAGACCAAGAGAGATACAACCCAAGCCAAGGTGGAACAGCCGAGGGCTCCATGCCTAAGGGGGTGCTTAGTCGTTAGTATGCGAACTTTAGAGACAAGGGGACCTCTAATTTAATTTACCCTTATCACAGTGAATGCAGGGCTCTGCTGTGATTGACTTTTATGTCCCTAGCTACTCGTGGGAATAATATGATAACTAGGTCTAAAACTAAAAAATATATACAGGCGAACGAGCCATCGTTAGAAGAAGAGTCCACGCAGACTTCTAATTCATCCTCCAAATCTTTATTCCCATCAATACCCTCTTCATCACCAATTTTGTATGCATCTTCACCAAATTCATCATCAACCGGTGCTCAACTGGCGGATGTTGCACAGGAGACAAATTTTGTCAGTGAACCTGTGCCCACCACCAGTGGCGTAAAAAAACGTAAAAAATGGAGTATGGAAATGAATAAGTTCATCCTACGTACCTACCTATATCTTACAAATTTAGAATCAGACACAAATTCATATCTTTCTTCATTACATATAAAATTTATAGATAAATATCCACATATGGAAGTATGCAGACAGAGAATTGGTGACCAACGTAGAGCTATTATACAAAAGAAATTATTATCACAAGAAACCATTGATCAGATTTACGATGAAGTTAGAACAGAATTGTAAGTAATCCAAACTCAGATACAACAAAACGCCACAAATCTTAAAACATCCCTTAACACACTAACAGGAAAACGTATGAAATGGACAAATGAATGTAATGTAGCAATTATTAGGATTTATTTCAAAATAACACAATTAGAGACTAATAAGACCGCTTATAGAAAACGTTTGTATGAAGAGTTTATAAACTTATACCCAGAGTTTACACACATTACAGAGCAAAGATTAGCGGATCAACGAAGGGCAATAATAAATAATAAATATATTAAACAAGATAGATTAACACTGATTAAACAACAAGTAGCAGATGAATTACATTATACACACACACTAACGGAAGACACAGATAATGAACATTTACAAACAACAGAACAAAGTAATATTACACACTACGATGCATTCAAATCTAATTCAGAAACAAACTCACAAGCTAGGAAAATGCAAAACACTACAGTTACATGCACTGATTCCGTTACATCAACCCTTATCGATGAACAAAACATAGAAAGTATCACCCACGATCATGATGTGACCTTAGAAGTAAACACTGAAATAGAGAACACATTCGTTCATGCTCTAGAACATTTTTGTGATACTGAAACAACTAGCAGACCATACATTCCTAAACAAAGAACTTCTAAAAAGTTTTCATTAATAATGAAATACATAGATACAATGATACTGACAAAATTTGTAAACACTGATACTGATTTTATCACTACAGACAATAATTTACTGTGCAGCATTGACAGCAGCTAAATGTAATGGGGCAAGAATGACATTCTTAACACAAAACAACCATCAAAACAAATCATACAGAAAACCTAGCTGGCAAAGAAGATTAGAAAATAAAATAAGGAAGTTGCGAGCCAATATAGGCAGGTTAACACAATTTATTAGAGGAAATAGAAACCCAAAAGTAGTAGCTGCAGTAGAACTCATAAAGACACAATATCAATCACACGCACAATATGAAAATACCAACACGCATATAGAACACTTCTTAGACACCGTAAAACAGAAACTCAATGCAGCAGCTAGTAGGCTTAAGAGATATTTGATGTGTACTGCCCGTAAAATAGAAAACAAAACATTTGCTAACAATGAAAAAATCTTCTATAGAAATTTATTATCTAACTGCAAAGATAATGAGCAAAATCTAGAAATACCTCCCCCTGAAATATTTCGACAATTCTGGGCTAAGACATGGGAAAACCCCATAGAACATAATGAACATGCAGACTGGGTTAACGAAATAACTACACATATTCCAGAGATGGAGTTCAACTTCATACCAATAGAAACATTTATAGATGTCATCAAACGAATGCACAATTGGAAATCCCCAGGCTCAGACAATATTCACAACTATTGGTACAAGAAATTTAGTAGCATACACTCATACATACATAAGTACTTAAATACATTCAACACATTTACTACCGAAATATATAACACATGGAATCACATACTTAGTACCTAAAGATAAACATGATACCACAAATCCAGAAAAATACCGACCAATAACTTGCTTACAAACCATATATAAAATTTTATCAGCTTGCATAAGTGAGGAAATATACAAACATTTAACTAAACATAATATATTAGCCGAATAGCAAAAGGGGTGTAGAAAAAATAGCCAAGGTTGTAAGGAGCAGCTTACTGTTTATTGATTATCAAAAAGCCTTTGATTCAGTCCCGCATAGCTGGTTATTGTATGTCTTAAAATTGTATAAAATAAACCCAACCCTCATATCATTTCTTCAAAATTCTATGCAAAACTGGCAAACTGTATTAAAAATAAAACAATCGTCCATGAAATCTCTAACTACTGAACCAATTCGTATCCAACGAGGAGTTTTTCAAGGAGACGCTCCGAGCCCCCTCTGGTTTTGCTTGGCCTTAAATCCTCTTTCACTCTTGTTAAATAAAACCAATACAGGATACACACTTTACGGTAATAACACCCAATATAACTTATCACACCTCATGTACATGGACGATATAAAACTTTACTCCACTGACAAAAACACGCTGCTTGAGTTAGCAAGCATTACGGAACAGTTCTCCAAAGATATTTATATGAAATTCGGTGTCGACAAGTGCAAAATTCTGTCAATCTCGAATGGAAAAATCCTTAATAATAGCTACACACTCGAAACTGGTGAACAAATTGAACCAATGGATGAACAAAGCACATATAAATACCTTGGTTTTAAACAATCTAGGCAAATACTACAAACTACGACAAAACAAGAACTGCTTACAAAATTCTCGCACCGATTAAATCTCGTATTAAAGACACACCTTAACTCTAAAAACACAATAAAAGCTATTAACACATTTACCATACCCTTACTTACGTACTCTTTCGGAATAATACAATGGTCAAAAAGTGACATAAAAAAATTGCAGCGTGCTATAAACACTCACTTCACTAAATATAGGAAACATCATCCAAAATCTTGTATTCAAAGGCTCACACTACCACGCAAAGAAGGAGGAAGGGGATTAATCGTGATACACAATTTACACAATAAGCAGATACTCTCACTCAGACCATACTTCCATGATAAATCCGAACACTCACCTCTACATAGACACGCAACAGAAATAGACAAAAAGCTTACACCATTAAACCTACATGACAAAAACACTCAAGTAAACGAACATATCATAAGTACACAACAACAAATGTTGGCATGGACTGAAAAAACACTGCATGGGAGGCACCGAGCCTATTTGAACCAACCCCACGTCAACAAAGAGAAGTCGAACGAATGGCTCAAACGAGGTGAACTGTTCCCTGAGACCGAAGGTTTTATGCTCGCCATTCAAGACCAAATAATAGCAACTCGTAACTATAGGAAGTACATAATGAAGGATAATAATCAACCTACTGACTTATGTAGACAATGTAACGCAGCCTCTGAAACTATTCAGCACATAACGGGGGCTTGCAAATCTCTCGCACAGACCGATTATAAGCATCGACATGATCAAGTGGCTGCAATCATACACCAACATTTAGCATACAAATATAAACTTATAACAGAAATGAATCCATATTACAAATACATATAAACCGGAAAGTGCATTAGACACTAGAAACCACAAAATCTACTGGGATAGAACAATAATAACTGACAAAACTATCTGTTATAACATATCAGATATTACCGTTCATGATAAAATCAATAGAATCGTTTATCTTATCGATATAGCCGTTCCTAATTCACATAACATACAAACCACAATATCTGAAAAGTTAAATAAATATCAAGATCTCGCCATAGAAATTAAAACGCAATGGAAAGCACAAACAGTACACATAGTCCCAATAGTCCTATCATCCACAGGTATCGTGCCAAAATCCTTGACACAAAGTCTGAACACCTTACAAATGCCAGCGTATATCCTCCATATACTTCAAAAAGCCATAATTCTTAACACCTGCCGTATCACCCGAAAGTTTATATCATCATCCACTTTATCATCAACGTTTTTAATATAAGCAACACTCCTTAACGCTTGGCTGCAGCCCGCGTTTTCGGTTTAAACCCTTCGAAAGAAGAGAAATTTTAAAAGTTAAATAGAAATAATAATAATAATAATATTGGACATTATTTACACACGGTCATCTGATCCCAAATTAAGCAGAGCTTGTGTTATGGAAACCAGACAACTGATATACTACATATATTACTTTTCTTTTGTAAATACATACTTATATAGATAATTACACCCAGACTCAGGACAAACAGACATGTTCAAGCACACAAATGTCTGTCCTGGGTGGGAATCGAACCCACGACCTTTGGCATGAAAGGCAAGTAACTACCAACCACGCCAACCGGCTCGTCAAAAAATCAATACGTCAATACTATCGAAAAATCATTGATTATCGATAGTCCAAAACTATCGATTTTATCGATAATGGACTATCGACATGCAACACTACCCGGTATTACTTATACCTAAAATGAAAGTCATATAATGTATTACATTCATATAATCAGTGTTCCGAGCTGATGACAGCGGAGAGCATCGGAGAGAGGAGCGCCAAGCTGGTGTCTTTCCTGGACCTGGCGGGCCACAGCAAGTACCAACGCACCACGCTCCACGGGCTCACGGGTTACTCCCCGCACTACGCCATGCTCGTTGTAAGTATGTTTATTTATTACTAGTTCCCATAAGTGTGGGGGTGGCTCAGATTTTAGGTATCCTAAGTCTTTTTCTATAGCCCTGATAACGTGTTTTCAAATTATTATTAGGTAAGGATTTTTTTGGAGTCCTGACATATCAAACCAAAGTTAATTTTCATTTTATTGAATAAATATCTTATCTTATTAATACATTTTTACAAACAGCTCAAAATCAAAACAATTTATTCAGGTAATAATATATAAACCTAACACCGGCTCAAACTGTAGATCCTACTAAAAATAATCGGCAAAAAACTAAACTCTTTTGCTACAATTAAACTATGTAAGAGTTTAAACACAATTTTTTATCATATTTATAAACCCTTATCGAGCAATACGTCTTATTAATGAAAGTTTTTTAAGAGAGAGAGTTGGTTCCTCCTAACTGGCCTAGGCCAGTCTGGGTACGGGCCGCGGGGTTGCCCCCTAACTTGTCGTGTCTTTAATTTTTGGCCCGAGGGGCCAGGGTCACAGCGACCCAGTGGCTGTAAGTTTTTTAATTCAGCTACAAGATAATATTATAGATGGCCCTGTAGTCATATTATCAACTTATACTATAATATATTTTTTTTATTTCTAGATTTCGGCAACAGCCGGTATAACTCGCATCACAGAAGAACACATCGGTCTTCTGCTGGCTTTGGACATGCCGTTCTTCGCAGTCATCAACAAGTGTGAACTGGTTAGCAACATCAACGCTGTTGTAGCGAGGCTGGCTCAATTGTTGGAACCCGCTAATATCAAATCAATCAACAGCCAATCGTTGTCCACTGCTGAACATAGGCCTCTCCCAAGGTGCGCCAAAGCTCCCTGTCCTCCGCCTTCCGCATCCAGTTGGTGCCCGCCACCTTCTTAAGGTCGTCGGTCCACCTGGCTGGAGGGCGCCCTACGCTGCGCTTGCCGATTCGCGGTCTCCACTCTAGGACTCGTCTGCTCCAACGGCCATCGGTCCTACGACATACGTGACCAGCCCACTGCCACTTCAGCCTGCTAATTTTGCAAGCTATGTCGGTGACTCCGGTTCTTTTCCGGATAATCTCATTTCTGATCTTATCCTTCAAAGATACTCCGAGCATAGCTCGCTCCATAGCACGCTGAGCGACTTTGAATTTGTGGACTAGTCCCGCAGTTAGTGTCCACGTTTCGGCACCGTATGTCATGGCAGGTAAGACGCATTGGTTGAAGACTTTCGTCTTCAAACATTGCGGTATAGACGACTTGAGGACTTGACGAAGGTTGCCAAATGCTGCCCATCCCAAGCGAATTCTTCGATCGGCTTCCTTCTCGAAGTTGTTCCTACCGACTTGTATTATCTGTCCTAGGTAGGTATATTCACTAACAACTTCGAGAGGTTTCCCCTCGACGTATATCGGTCCCGGCACGACATGCCTATTGAACATGACCTTGGTCTTGTCCAAGTTCATACCGAGACCGACACACAGGGAAGACTCGCCTAGGCTACGCAGCATTTCGGTGAGTTGTTCCAGCGACTCTGCTATGATGACGATATCGTCGGCAAATCGAAGGTGTGAGATGTACTCGCCGTTTACATTGACTCCATACCTAGTCCAATCCAGCGTTTTGAAAACGTCTTCCAACGCGTTGGTGAACAGTTTCGGGGATATTACATCCCCCTGTCTCACCCCTCTGCGCAGTTGGATCGCCTTCGTCTTACAGTCCTGGATGTGGACAGTCATTGTAGCGGCGTTGTACAGACATCTCAGTACCTCGATATATCTCCAATCGATATGACATCTCTGCAATGAGTCGAGCACTGCCCAGGTTTCGATGGAGTCGAAGGCTTTCTCGTAGTCCACAAATGCCATACACAGCGGCTGATTGTACTCTTCGGTCTTCTGCACAATCTGCCGAACAGTATGGATGTGGTCCACGGTGCTGTAGCCTGATCGAAAGCCGGCTTGCTCTGGGGGCTGGAACTCGTCAAGTCGTCTGGCGAG
Organism: Nymphalis io; assembly: GCF_905147045.1. Classification (NCBI taxonomy): domain Eukaryota; kingdom Metazoa; phylum Arthropoda; class Insecta; order Lepidoptera; family Nymphalidae; genus Nymphalis; species Nymphalis io. Next base: position 8,819,001 of record NC_065913.1, on the reverse strand, counting down.
ACGGTTCGTGACGACTCTTGAGAACAGCTTATACACGTGACTCAGGAGGGAGATTGGTCTGTAGTTTTTCAAGAGGGTTTTATCACCTTTCTTGAAAAACAGTACCACCTCACTCCCGCTCCACGTTTCCGGGGTCTTGCCATGTTGGATGACGGAATTAAAGAGGCTTGCTAGCTCTTTCAGGACCGGAGTCCCGCCTGCCTTAAGCAACTCTGTTGTGATTCCGTCATCTCCCGGAGCTTTGTTGTTTTTAAGCTGTTCTAGAGCCGCCCTAATCTCTCCTTGGTCAACGACCGGGAGCTCCTCGGAGTAATGGCGCATAAGAGGGGCGCGCTGGTCATCAATACTGATTCCCACGGGTTTATCCGATCTTGAAGAGAACAACTGCCCATAAAACCTCTCTACTTCTCCGATAATCTCAGGCCTAGAGGTAACGACCCCACCATTTTCAGTTTTAAGTTTTGTCAGACGCGGCCTCCCAAACTTGCGAGCGAACACTTTCGATCCCCGATTTTGCTCAATCGCAGCCTTGATGGCACGGGTATTGGAGCGTCGGAGATCGCGTCGCGTCAGCGTTTTTATTGTTCGGTTTAAGGCCTTATCTGACAAAAACGATGATAGTTCTCGTCGTTTTCTCATGAGCTCGAGTGTCTCAGCAGAGAGTTTTGGTGCGTTGTCTCTTCTCTGTGGCGGAAAACACTTGCGGGATGTGTTTTGCAGTATTTTGACCAGCGTGTCGGTTCTCTCATCAATGCTGCTTATGGTTTCCAACGCGGTGAATTGATTTTGAAGTTCCATTTGGAACTTTTCGGAGCCTTGAGCAGCTTGGAGAATGGTAGGTCGGAGAGTAGACCTCATCATTCTCGATCTTTCGGCTTTTAAGTTGATATTTAGAGTGCCTCGAACCAAGCGGTGATCACTTCCGGTATTAAACCTGTGGATCACTGAAACATCTCTAAATATGTGCCTTTTATTCGAAATGATAAAGTCTATCTCGTTCCTTGTCACGTTATCGGGGCTTCGCCAGGTCCACCTCCTCTGAGGCTTCTTTTGAAATAAAGAATTCATCAAAAAAAGCCCCTGCGCTTCGAGAAAGTTTACCAGCATTTGCCCCCTGCGATTTCTGCAGCCCAAGCCGTAAGGTCCGACTTTCGATTCACCGCTATCTTGTACTCCCACTTTAGCATTAAAGTCTCCCATAACAACATTGTAGTGGGCCCTCGAGGTGTCGTTGAGGGCCTTTGCGATGTCCTCGTACATCGCTTCGACCACATCATCAGAGTATGTCGAAGTTGGCGCATATACCTGTACGACCTTCAGGGAGTACCTGTCAGAAAGTTTTAGGACAAGGTACGCTACCCGGTTCGACACACTACTGATTTCCACAATGCTGCTAATGAGATCCTTTTTGACTAGAAAACCGACACCACCCTGGGAGAGGTTATCACCTTCGCGGAAGTAGAGTAAGTTACCGGACTCTAGAGTTATCGTGTCCTCCCCCTGTCTTCGGACTTCAGATAACCCCAGTATATGCCAGTTTATATGACTTAACTCTACTTCTAATTCGGCGAGGTGATGGTCCAGCCTCATCGAGCGTCCATTATACGTTGCCATTTTCAGTCGCTTTATACGGTAGCCTGCCGTGAACCGGTGATTCTTAGCACCCCCTGCCCTGCCGATACCGCGACCGCTACTTTGGTCGGGCCTAGCGGGCTTGCCGGTAACTGGGGGCCTTTTTTGGGCGCATCTGCCATTTAGGGAGGGGTTTGCCTATACTCGCCGCGCTGGGCAGGCGTGTTGGCGAGCGCAGTAGGGGGTAAGATGTTTATGGGAGGGGGGACGCTGCTGCCCATCCCCCCTTTTCCCCGTCCCTCAGTCGCCTCTTACGACACCCACGGGATGAGATTGGGGGAGTACTATTCTAAGCCGGTACTCCACGGCAAAATTTGTTCAAAATTTTATAAAATTTATCGATCATTAGGTTTATTGACTTACAATTACAAAATTCGCTTAACCAATTGATATTATTTAATTCTGAAATTATACTTACGTAGTCAGCTTTAAAATAGTTCTTCTTATCACCAATAACATTACTTTTTAAAGAAGTTCTTGGTGAATAAGAAACTAATATATCTAAGGGAGGATGGTGGTGATCTGGAGGCACTATTGGCAAAATAGACTTACTAATTTTTATGTTATTATGATTACTGAATATTAAGTCTAATATGTTATTATTGTTATTACTAATGTTATTATGTTGAACTAAATTATTGAGAGATGCAAAATCAACTAGCAAATTTCCTAAGGAACTATTAGAAATAACATTATCATCAGTAGCGAACCAATTGATATTACTTAAATTAAAATCACCCACGAGCATAACATTTTGTCTATTCTCTGCAATTCTACTATTAAAATTATTGATAAAATTAGATAGCATATTACGGCTGACGGGACGAGGCAAATAAACTGCACATAATGCAATTGAGTTACACTCATCGTGACAATTTTCTCGTTCAATATTTATCCAAAGATCTTCACACTGACTTTCACAAAAACTGAGTCGCATTGATTTCAGTTTATTTGAGACCGCCACTAAAACTCCACCATCTTTTTTACAATGTAAAAGTAAACTATCACGATCTCTTCTGTATACTGTATAACGGTTGTCGAAGACTTCATGGTTCTCTATTTTATTATTAAGCCACGTTTCTGTTAATATAATAACATCATAATTTGTACACGATAAATTGCAGATGAAGTCATGTGTTTTAGTACGGAGACCTCGGACGTTCTGGTAGTATATATTAAGACCGTTGAATTTTATAACATGAAACACTAAAATGATCTATGAGTTTAGAGAGCAAAGCAATTTACTGGATATTATTCAAAACAGTATGATTTTTTACATAAATACATTCTGAATGTTCTATCTTTCTCATAAATACCTTGCCCTTTTTTTTTTTTTTTTTCTCGCTGTAAAAACACATTTATGTGTTTCCCCCACATAAGGTGGGGGGGTATGTGGGACTGACCGGCGCTGAAGGCGCCGGAATACCCACTTAAAAACCAGCGGTACCCACTCCATCTTGTCGGGGGACGTCACGGGATCGCTTGCGCATACTACCGTGCCGTCCCGACGGTTGGCCCGCTTCTGCGGGCCTCCAAATCCTAGGGGGTACTCGGGGTACAGAGACCCTCTGGCCCCGGCGACACTCACGGCGGGAGGAGAAGATGCGCATAGCGCCGGCGTCTTCTCCCCGGTCTTCTTCGACGAAGCGGGTCAGCGGAGGCACTCTCCTCGCGCTCCCGCTCCGCGGCCTACTTCTGCGACATGACATTTTCGCAGAAGGAGACCATCTCCATCCAGCACCTTTCACTATCAAGCATGGCATTTATCACGCTCGGCAGTGAAAGGTCTCCGCCAATTAAAGTCGCCAGGGAAAGGCGCTGAGGCCCCCAAGCGGCACACTCCATCAGAGTGTGGCATGCCGTGTCCGTAGGCGCTCCACACTCGTGGCAGGAGGGCGTTACCTCCCGCCTGACTATTCCGTGCAGGTACTTACCGAAGCACCCATGTCCAGTAAGCACCTGAGTCAGTCTGAAGGTCAGTGTGCCGCCTTTTCTCGTTACCCAGCGACTCAAGTGGGGACGGATCGCCTCCACTGTCGCCAGGCCTGCTGATGGGGACCTCAGATCCTCCTCCCACCTGCGAATCAGGGCTTGCTGGGCGAGAGTCCTGATTCGCAGCACCTCCTCCAACCCTGGACGGTCGCCACGCGACCTCACTTCCGCCCGGAACCGGTACACTTCCGCGAGCACCTCCGCCTGGAGCTCCCAAGGCGGATCGTCCGCGAGAAGTGTTGCCGCCGTCCACGACACCGTACGATATCCGCGTATCACCCTCACCGCTATGATTCTCTGCGGCCTTCGCAAGAGAACCTTGTTCCGAGCGGTGAGAGCGTCCACCCAGATGGGAGCACCGTACAGAGCCATGGACCGCACAACACCGGCGTATAATCGCCGGCATGGCGTTTCCGGCCCTCCTACATTTGGTAGGAGCCGGCTTAAGGCAGCAGCAGCGTTGATGAGCTTCGGGCCAAGTTGGACAAAAAGGGTCAGGCCCAGATACTTCATGTGGGCCTGCACCTTAATCACCGTCCCCTGGACGGTGATAAACGCCCCTCGAGGGGGACCTCGACGTGGACCGTGGAATAAGAGGGCCTCCGTTTTTGAGATGGAGACCCTCAAGCCCAACATTCCTATGCGGTCCACTGTGAGCGACGTACCGACTTCGGCCAGGCGAGCCGCCTCCTGATAATTCCGCCCTGTCGCCGTGATGAGAGTGTCGTCCGCATAGCACAACACCCCCATTCTGGGAAGGACGGATGTCCGCAGGAGCCAGTCGAAGCCAACGTTCCACAGAATTGGGCCGAGAACTGACCCCTGTGGAACGCCACAGCCTACCCGACGCCGGACAAGACGCCCATCGCCCCCCTCCCAGAGGACTACCCGGTCCTGGAGGTATGCCCCCAACAGCCTCCTGAGATAGGAAGGCACCCCGTGGTATCGGAGTGCCTCCCCAATAGTCTCGAAAGGAAGACTATTGAAGGCGTTCGCAATATCTATCGATACCGCCAGAACTACGTCCCCTCGGGCCACCGCATCCGTGGTCCGGGTTTTCAGGGCGTCCAGGGCGTCGATAGTTGATCGACCCGCCCTGAACCCGTACTGAGCCTCTGACAGACCCGGCCCCACCTCGTCGAGGTGCTGAATAAGACGGGCAGCGAGAATTTTTTCGAAGAATTTGCCCGTCTCGTTCAGCAGCACAATCGGCCTGTATGCCGAGGAAGAATCTGGCGGTCGACCTTGCTTTGGCAACAAGACCAACTTTCCCTCTTTCCAAGGCTTCGGAAACTGCCCGCTGCACAGACATTGGTCGAACAGCTCCCGAAGCCTTACGCCTAGGTATTCCAGAGCGTCACATAGAACACGCCCTGGAATCCCGTCTGGGCCCGGCGCAGTGTTTTTGGCCCTCAAGCGGTCGAAGGCCACCTCCATCTCCCGCTCCGTGATCAGTGGTGGAGCCACTGTGTCGTCAATCATAGAGCGAGGGACCATCTGTGGAGGGACATGCTCACCTGGATGGGGGAAAAGTTCCCCGACCAGGCGCAGGAGGAGATCCGATGACATTGTCTCTGTCACGGGGGCACCCTGCGTGCGGAATTTCCACGCACACCGCGGAACGGACGCCCCCAGGGGTCCCGGTTCAGGCCCGCCAGTAGTTCTTCCCTAGCTTTCTCCTTGGCCTGACTTATCGCCAGCTGTAGGTCTTTTTTCAGCTGACGATAAGCGGCCAATAGCTGTCCCTCCAAGTCCGCATCAAAACCGTTGCGCCTCCTACAACGGACGTAAGCCCTTCGCTCCCGGCTGCACGTCGCCTGAAGTTCTGCTATTTCGGGCGACCACCAATACACCTGCCGGCGCGGAGCTCTATGCCGGAACCTAGGCATGGCAGCATCGCAGACCTCTTTGAGGGCACTGCGCATGTGGCCCGCTAGCTCTTCTGCACTGGCGCCCTCCCACCTTCCCGTGGAACCCCATCGCTGTACGATGGCAGCCTCCCTGGCCAGCTCACGATCTAGCTGGCTAAGAGACCACCTTGGAAGCGTGGTTGGCACCCTAGAGGGTTCCACCGTCCTGCTAAATACCTTGCCCTGTCTAACCCACACAAATCTGTATTTTTTTTCTTTAGATTTTATTCGAGCTGCTGCATGTAAAGACTTAATAGCCGGTGACAAGTGTTCCATAACATATATTGGCTGCTTATCTGCTGCAATACCTATGTGACTTGTGTTAAGTTTATCGTCAGGATGCGATTTATTGTAATTGATGACACATGCTAGCATCGTGTCTCTCATTCGTGGTGTGGATAGCTTTACAATCACAGATCTGGGTCTTTTGTCGCTGTTGTTCAATTTTGCAACTCTAGTACAGTGATGTATATCATCCTTTAGATCACATGATATTGCTTTACTCGGTTGCATTACTGCACTAATTAAATTTTCATTTTTATGCTCAGGAATCATTTGTATTTCAATGTTATTTGATCGATTATACTGCTCCATAGTATGTATTCGTTGTTGCAAATCAGATGTTACATTTTTTAGTGCATTTTCTATCTTTCCATTTCCGCAATTTTATCGTCGTAACTTGCAATTATTTTTTTAGTAGATTCGTATTCTTCGCTCAAAAAAGTCATCGAGTTTTCAATAGTAGATATTTGCTCTTTTATAGGTTTAAGATTTTCTTGAATCATTTTGTTTAACATGTTAGTGATATCATCCAATAGTAAATTTTTAAAGGCCTGAAACTCATTACGAATGATTTGTTCAACGTCTTGTTTAGTAAGTTGTTCTGATGCAGGCGACCACTTTTCAGACTGTTTGCTTTTTTGCCGATTTGTCACATTGTAAGATTCTGGAGAAGTATTATTTCTTGTTGTTATTATTTTTTTCTGTGGAATCATTCTTACTTAGTAACGACTATAACAGCAACTTCTTAACAGAAAAATAAATAAATTGAAATAGGTCACCAACAACTTGGGTTTGAACCCGTATCGCTCGTGCGTGGAAGTATGGTTCACACCGTTGGGCCAACGATATGGTTATCGTTCAAGTAAAAATTGCGAACTGTATGTACAATATTATAATCTGCGCCTGGAGATTTTATTAAACACCCGCTACAAAAAAAGTTATTCTCTTTGTATCTACTCACTTCACTGTATATTTTTTAAAGTATTTCTTTGTTTTAAAATAAATTACTAGAACTTTAGGTGTTTCTTAAAATCGTTTTATAAAGCATTTATTTTTATTAATACACTACTTTCTTAATTTATTTTGCTCGTAAAATAAGTCACTGCCCTCAGTAAAAGTACCTATATTATATAATTATCGTTTCACCCTTTTGCGTATTAAACTTATTTAAACAATAATGTTTTTATATAGATCACACACTATCTTTGTTATATACACATATCTACGTTTTATGATTTCAAAACACAGTCCTTATATTTTTAAAACAATTTTTTTTTACGGAGCTATATAGTTCCGTGCGCTTACGTCGATGACACACATGATATTATATTCCCTTTGTCGTTTTGAATCCTCCAGTGAAAGTTGGTTTATTTCGTCTATAGAGAATCGAAATTATGATTTACAAAATTATGATTTACAAATTTATATTTAAAATTATATTATACAAACGATTTATATAACGATTATAAGGTCGAGATGGCCCAGTGGTAAGAACGCGTGAATCTTAACCGATGAACGTGGGTTCAAACCCGGGCAAGCACCTCTGAATTTTCATGTGCTTAATTTCTGTTATAATTCATCTCGTGCTTTTCGGTAAAGGAAAACATCGTGAGGAAACCTGCATGTGTCTAATTTCATCGAAGTTCTGCCACATGTGTATTCCACCAACCCGCATTGGAGCAGCGTGGTGGAATAAGCTCCAAACCTTCTCCTCAAAAAGGGAGAGGAGGCCTTAGCCCAGCAGTGGGACATTTACAGGCTGTTACTGTACTGAAACGATTTAAAAATGCTTTTTTGAATAACGTCTCTACCGCCAAATGGCAATACTTTAGTATTATTGTGTGCTAGTTTGAAAGATGAGTTAGACAGTGTAACTATAGGCACAAGAGACGTAATATCTTAATCCCCAAGTTTGATGGCGCATTACGATGTTGGGGTGATTAATAGACTGTGACAAAGTTTATGGGTAGTGACGACCACTTACCATAAGGTGGTCATTTGCCAGTGTCCCCATACGAAATTAAAAAAGTGATATATTTTTTTATTTTCAAAATTCATCGTTACAGATATCAGAACTAGTCCAATCGTCGCAAGCTTCGGAGAAGAATCGAAAGAACGCGAGGAGACAGAACAAAATAAGTTTGGTAAATACACATGTGGCAAAATTTCAGTGAAATTAGACACATGCAGGTTTCCTCACGATGTTTTCCTTCATCGTAAAGTACGAGATGAATTATAATCACATTTGCCGGTTGGCGAGGTTGGTAGATACTTGCCTTTCACGCTGAAGGTTGTGGGTTCGATTCCCACCCAGGACTGACATTTGTGTGCATGAACATGTCTGTTTGTCCTGAGTCTGGGTGTAATTATCTTATATAAGTATGTATTTACAAAAGAAAAGTAGCATATGTAGTATATCAGTTGTCTGGTTTCCATAGCACAAGCTTTGTACAAGCTTAATTTGGGATCAGACGGCCGTGTGTGAAAAATGTCCCACGATATTAAATTATAATCACAAATTAAGTACATGAAAATTCAGTGGTGCCTGGATCATCTCGGCTGTTTTTTTATATGCTAGCAATATTAGCATAGACTGTGCAATATAATATGTAATGCGGTCATGAATTAAATTTGATTGAATGTAACAGGCATCCGTGCATGTCCTGAGACACTCCACGGCCATCTACCCAGGGTTCCAGTGCTCTGTGCATGTCGGGAACGTGCGTCAGACGGCCATTATCGAGGTAACGAATACATACATCAAACTCACTTTGCGGAATGGAATTAAATAGTTTAATTTTGGTATAGTTGGTGGTGTTGCGTAAAATACATAAGTATGATAATGATATTTATTTTTTTATGTTATATTCCTGTTTAGCGGTAGAATATCTGATGAGTGGGTGGTACCTACCCAGGTGGGTTTGCACAATGCCCTTACCACCAGTTACCACGCACACTTATAATATATTCTGCCGCCAAACAGCAATAGCATTGTTGTTGGTGAGTAAAACATCGTAACTACAGGCACGAGGGACATAACATCTTAGTTCCCAAGGTTGGTGACGCATTGTTGATGTAAGCGATGGTTAATATTTATTGCGGTGTCAATGTCTATGGGCGGTGGTGACCACTTACCATCGGGTTGCTCATCTCATCGCTGACCACGGATATATTTTTCGCTTTAGGGTATAATGTCTCCGAACAACGTGCTGAGGGCGGGCGAGGGGGCCTCCGTGCTGTTCAGGTTCGCCCGCTGTCCGGAGTACCTCGTGTGGGGCCGCCGGCTGCTGTTCACGGCGGGGCTGGGGACCAGGTACCGCTCAACGAACCCAACGATAACTTCTAATTACAGTTGAATTGTTGCCAATAAAGTATATCGTCAGTTCAGTGTTGGTATCCGAGATCGCTAGCTCCACTGACTTTCACATATTTAATTTATAAGTGTTCGGTGAAGGAAATCCATGCATCGTAGCAGGTTGTGGAATAAGCTCAAACCTTCTCCTGAGACGGAGAGGTTTTAGCCCAGCTGTGGGACATTTATATACTGTAACTGTTTTGAATCATGTTGGAATAAGTTTTGTTCTTAAGAAGAGATATCTTCGACCAACAGACACTTTTGTACTTTACTAGCAAAACCCGGTAGGTGGCTGTTAATGTGGTACAGCGCCATCTAGCGGCGTTACAACGAAGTGGATATTATAAAATCATCCAGGAGTCATACATCTAAATTTCAACTATGATGGTGATTCAAACGGTCCGAACTCTATTAATCACAAACAGATACACAAACAGCCATTTTTATATATTAACGAAATTGTTTTGTTACAGAGCCATCGGCCGGGTCACGCAAACCTTCCCGTACATACCATGAATTCTATAGAACACGGTTCCAATGTAAAATTCGAGATCTCTCTAGAATATTCTAGATAAATTAAATATAGTAATTGTATCTGTAACCAGTTTTCTTGTCGTGTTTACTTCATGATTGCGTGGGAGGCGTTTCGCCTTGCGGATTAAATTACAAAAAACGACAAACGATGATGGTATTTTTATGTTACATAAAAACAGTGTTGCCAACCTCTTAGAAGCATCCTCCTGACGGATGAATTGAAACAAATACAAAATACATTTATAATATGATGTTAAAAAAAAGCAAATCAAGTACTGCAAGTAGCATTAGTAAACTTGAAATATACTCAATTAAATGAAGCTGAAGAGTTAATCCCCGGAGAGAATTTCTTTAAAAAATGTTCCTCCTAAAAAATGTTTAACCTGAAAATATCCTATTTGATTTCATCTGACATAGCCCTATTTAGGGGGAAAACCCCCAAGTCGGCAACACTGTATAAAAAAAATGTGGACCATCCATATAAACTTTCATATATTTAACACTAGAGGACAAATTTTTAATAAACCATCGTATGTGATCAAGCAAATTTTCACTCATAACTCATTTTTATTCAGTCAGTTAATTAATCAGTGTCAGAGTTTTTATTACGCATATAACATACATGAAAAACGTCTTTTTTTTTTTTTTTTTTATATCGCCGGGAGGGCAAATGACTCTACTCCACCTGATGGTAAGTGGTAGTAGAGTCCAAACGCGACGACGGCCAGTACAGACGGGAAAAACGTTCTGCACTAGCCGCCTTCGCCTTGCCGGCCCGCAAGATGCCTCTTCACGCCTCGTTTGAAGGAACCCGGGTTGTAAGAGGAGGGGAATACGTGAGCTGGTAAGGAATTCCATTTTTTGGAAGTGCGACAAAGAAAGGAGTTGCCAAATTTCTTTGTTCGCGATGGAATTGATGTCACAGTTAGGCGGTGACATTGAGAACCAGCTCGCGTGGACTTAAGAAGGAAGGGGGAAGCAGGTATTAGAGAGAAAAATTCCTCAGAGCACTCGCCGTGATACAGTCGATAGAAAGCGCTCAGTGCTGCTATCTCACGACGCAATTGTAAAGGTTCAAGGGTGTTTGTGACCTTTACGTCGCCAATAATGCGTACGGCACGTCGCTGCAACCGGTCCAAGGCCTCAAGTAGGTACTTAGCGGAGCCATCCCAAAGGTGCGAGCAATATTCCACGCAAGACCGTACCTGTGTTTTGTACAGCAGGCACAGTAGTTGTGGCGTGAAAAAGCGCCGCACCTTGTTCAGAACTCCGAGTTTCCGTGAAGCTGTTTTTATAACAGCCTCGATGTAATCCCTTGGACTAAGGTCGCAGCGAACGTCAATCCCCAGCATGGCGATTTTGCTTTGCATCACCAGCGGAGTACCACAGAGGGAGGGAAGAGGGGAAAATGTTGACTTTTTCGCCGTGAGAGCGCATACCTGTGTTTTCTTGGCATTAAACTCAACAAGATTATCAGAGCCCCATTTGGCGATGAGATCTAACGTCCTATCGAGTTCAATGACAAGATTCTCCCGCCTCTCCTCAGTTTCCGCCCGCCCAGCCACTGCGCGTCCGTGGTATCCACCATGCACTGTACTATCATCTGCATAGCAATGTATGTTCCCAAGGGAGAGCATATCATTGATATGCAAAAGAAAGAGTGTGGGAGATAGCACAGATCCCTGGGGGACCCCAGCATTCACTACATAGAATTGTGAAGCGTAACCATCTACTAAAACACGAAGGCTACGCTTGTGTAGGAAGCTGGCAATCCAGGTGCATAGCTGAGCAGGCAGACCATATGCCGGTAGCTTGGAGAGAAGACTTCTGTGCCAGACCCTGTCGAAAGCCTTGGAGATATCGAGGCTGACAGCCAACGATTCTCCATGCTTGTCGATAGCTTCACCCCAGAGGTGTGTTACGTACGCTAGAAGATCACCTGTGGACCGTTTTGGTCGAAACCCGTACTGACGATCATTAATTAGACAGTGATCTTCTAGGTAATGGATCAGTTGGTTGTTTAAAATCCGTTCCATCACCTTACAAAGTACTGAGGTGATAGCTATTGGCCGATAATTTGCCGGGTCAGACCGATCCCCTTTTTTGGGAACCGCTTGCATATTAGCTCTTCTCCAAGCCTCCGGCACACTTCCCGAAGAGAGAGAAAGTTGGAACAGGCGCGTTAACACAGGAGACAGCTCCGCCGCGCACTTCTTCAGCACTATGGCTGGTATTCCATCGGGACCGCTAGCTTTCCGTACATCAAGTGATTGCAGCTCCGCACGCACATCACGTTGCCTGATTTTAATGTCAGGCATCGTATGGCCACATGCAGGTATTGTAGGTGGCAGTGCACTACAATCATCGATGACGGAATTGTCGGCAAAGAGTCTAGCCAGGAGATCAGCTTGCTCTTGCGGACTGTGAGCTAGCGATCCGTCCGGATTTCTGAGCGGTGGCAGCGAAGGTTGGCAGAAATTGTTTTGCACAGACTTGGTCAGACGCCAGAAGCTACGGGAGCCCCTAGGATGCGAAACAAGGTCATGACCAATCTGTACAATGCGCTGTGCATCCGCTCTCGTGTATGCCTTTCTACAGGACTTGGAATTTTTATTATAGTTTGCTTTCAGTGAGTCAATGTTAGATGCCCCGCTAATGCAGCCGTTGATCCACTTGCGATATGCCGCCTGCTTAGCTGATACAGCATCGGCACATTCACGAGTGAACCAACGGTTACGCGTACTCCTACTGACGAGATCTGAGCTAGGAATGTAGTATTCCATTCCCAGCATGATCTCGCCAGCAACAGCAGCGGCACTAGCTGTCGGGTCATTCCCACTGAAGCAACGTTCCTTCCAAGGGACCGACGCATAGTAATCGCGCATACCGTCCCAATCCGCCGACTTATAGTGCCAAACGCGACGTTTGCATACCGCTAGTGGCGGCAGCTTGGCCTGTGGCACTCTGGTAGAAATAAGGCTGTGATCCGAAGAGCCAAGAGGAGCCTGAACCACAACCTGATATTCCACCGGGTGAGAAGTCAGCAGAAGGTCCAGTAGAGAAGGTGCTTGCCCATCAATGTCTGGGATCCTGGTGGGCTGATCAACCAGTTGGGTCAAGTCATGTGTGAGAGCAAAAGCATGAGCAGTCCTTCCAGCATGGTCAGTTTTGAGGGATTTCAACCAGGATTCGTGGTGAGCATTAAAGTCCCCCAAAAACACCAATTCCGCGTTAGGAAATTGCTCTTGCGCAGCATCTGCCACCCGACTAAGATGGTCAAATAGTCGGCTTGTCTCCAAGTCACCATTGTGGGATCTGTAGAGGCACACGTAGACTCGGCTCTGACGAACCAGGTCCACACGTACCACCAACATGGAGAAGGAGGGGTCCTCCAAGCAGCGCAGTCGGTGACAGCAAACATCCGTCCTGACGAACAAGCATACTCCGGCTTTCGCTTTGAAGGATTCTTCAAGCGTGTAGCCGGGATAATTAAGGTAGCTGGTATCGGCAGGACGGAGTATTTGTGTCTCCATGAGAAACAACATTGCTGGCCGTGCTGTCTCGAGATGGTGGTGGATAGCGTTGAGGTTAGTGTGGAGTCCTCGGATGTTAGAGAACTCGACCTCAAACAGCGAGGGTATGGTGGGGGTGAGCACCGCTGTACGACCGTTATTTCTTTTTTGTTGCGCCATTTGGGAGAAATTAAATGGAAAAGAGACGTGAAGCGAGCGATGTATTGCCACGATAGGGATGGGCAAAGTGTGGAGGCGTGTTTCCCCAAGTGGTTGCCAAAAGGAAAAATACACTGACCCGCCGGACGGAAGGGCCCCCGAACCCCCCCGGAAGTGGCCGCCGGGACCCCACCTACCGGTCACCAGCCGGCACGACGGTCCACCCCGAGATTATGCGTGGCCTGGTGGGGCAGCCTCACGAGCTGGTTAGGCACGCTCGGGCCCCTGTACTATGCCACGGGCGGCCAGCGGAACAGCCGTTTCTTCGGGTCTCCCTGACTGGCAGGTCAATACAGTTTACCCCGGCATTGGTTCAACAGCCGTCTCCAACCGGACCAACACCCATCGCGGCAATACTCGCTCGGGCTCTGGCTGTACGCTGGCTGACCTCGAAACGCGGCTGCAAGCCACTTCACGAGTTTTTCACCATGCGTACGGTGGTAACAAGCCAGGCGGATGTTAGCATCCTACCACCAGATGAGCAGATGGTCGCTCAGATATCCCTTAGTCGCCTCTTACGACACCCATGGGAAAGAGAGGGGCAGTGAAATGTATTCTTTCTCCGTCACTGCACGGATAAATCTATGCTTATGTATAAATAATATTGCAATATATAAAGGCTTATATATATATATGAAAATATAATATGGAACTAATGGCTTCTTATGTATGTACACACATACATTCAATTTCTAGTTAATATTAAATAATTATATAACTAGGTTTATGAAATAACGTACATACACAATGGATATTACATCTTGGTTCCCAATGTTGGTGGCACATTGACAATATAAATGATGGTTAATATTTCGTAAAACGCCAATGACGCGGTGGAGAATAACCACCAAAATTACATTAGCCTTCCTATTCGAAATTAAAAAAGAGAAACAGAAATCGCAACAGTAAAAGGTTATAAGTCTTTATATTTGAAAATATGTACATTCAAAATACCATGTTTGCCTATCTACCCTTCCGTGACGCCACGGTGACACGAATATGATAATCTTATCGTATGTTAAATTGTTACAATAATAACTTATTTAGAAGTTAGTTGACTTAAAATTTCAAATAAACTGAGATTTAAATTAAATATTCTTATTTAAAATCAAAATAGCACTATGTACGTGTTAATATTGTCTTTAATACACCTTTTACAATTAGTTGAAATGTATATTTAGTATATTCCAATCGTAGGAGTAAATATAAACTAACTTTATATTTCCATATCCCGTGATAGTCGCTAACAGCTCAGCTTAACTACTTTCCCGAATTAAACGCAATTTTTTCGCAAATCCATAATGAATATCACAGACAATTCAAAATCTCGACCAATGATATCGCGCCAATTCAATGTCAGTTGTTAATTTTCCTTTGTCTACTCTTGTGGCTTATACACTAGTTATTTTCTATTTAAATGAAATAACATATTTATATGCATACATATATAACGTAACATTTTTAAAATGATAATCACGCCCCAAGGAACAAATTTTTAGGTTTGTATTTTTTTTTGTTAATGGTAGCTCTTACAATGCCGATGTTACTTTTGCATTAAGCCGCGCTGATATGTAAGACTCCAATAACAATTGATTATAAATTTAAAACAATAATGTTGTACGGTAAAATAATTTTTGTATTTATTTAAAAAAAAAACATGCTTAGCATTTTAAAAACACAAACGTCATGACGTCATTTTGAATTACAATTTTGGCGCCATTAATATAATCACTACCTCAAGAGGTAAACCAAAATTAGCTTTCATATTTTTGTATTTAAACTTTGTACATTAAATGATATATCCAGTTCCTGTTTATAAATTGCAATTTTAAGTTAATGATACATATTTATATAACATTACGATATCTAACTATCAATGATCGGATTATTTAATGCCGATTTTACTTTAGACGATATGACATTGAATTTTTATGATTTGTATTAATAAATATTTTTATAGCTATCTGTGGCATCGATATTAATTAAACTACAATAATATTAAACATAATTTAATAAAAGCAATTAATGGTTGAATAAGATTTTTTTTAAACAAAGATAATTAGTATCATTTACCTTTTTGGTCTAAGAAAACGTGTTGCGTTAAAAGTTATTTTTTTAAATAAAAAACATATTCAAACCTTTACTAACCTGATTATTATATCACATTTAAAAAAATAAATATAACAAATTTAAAAAAATTGCAGCATAAAATAATGTTAATTATATATAAATTAAAAAATAAACATCCAGGTATTTAGGTATAAGTTGTAATAACTCGGTCATATTTTTTTGAGAACTTCAGGCATTATAAGCACGAAATATTCCCGTCAATCATATTCTGATCAGTTATAAATATAAATGAAATTTCGTCTATTACCTAACTTATGCAATACTAAATTTGAATATGTACCAAAACAAAATTATATATTACTGTTGTCGCAAGCGCCTGTTAAAACTGTGAAGCAATTTAGTATATGGACGTTACGGAACGATTTAGATATAAGGCACTTTGTTTATTGTAATTTTTTACCTACCCTGTCATAAAAATATGTAACACAATAAAATTTTCATTGCAACTAAACTACGCCTTTTTTAATATCTCCTCGTTAAATACTATCAAAATCCGCAACATGGTCCTTCGAGCCGGATGTGAAAAAACTAGTTCAAATTAAAGAAAATTTATCAAGGATTTATTAAATTGTTGGACATCAAGAAATATTATATACGCAGCTGGGAATCACTGCATGATTTTGTTGCGTCATCCAGAGGATAACTTGGACGCTTATATAATAAGAAGATTCTGTGGTCAGGATAGCAGAGTACCCAGTGGTAAACTCATAAAGATCTTGATGATTATTAATTCCCAACACTCTAAGGTAGTATTTAACGTAAAATAATTTGCTTAAGGTTAGTATATCTTTGTTATTACTGTAACGTGAATAAAATTCTACGAATATTATTATAATAAATTTAATTTAACTTAATCAAGCCTAGTTAAATTATTTTATTAATTATGTTGTAAAGATCTATCAAAGAGTAGTTATCAAAGAGTATAAAATAACTGCATTATAAACGCTTTGTTAGGTCATAAAGATTAATTGCAACATCACTTTACGGTTATAATTTATTAAGATTTCAGTTTATTTAGCTTTATTAATATTGAAGTTAAGGTAATTTTGTTAAGTTCTTAGAGCACGTGCTAACTTGTAACCTGTAGTTATTTAAATTTTATTTGTTGTACTGTTAAATCTTTAAAATATTGTCGTATTGCTTATTATTACAGTCTGTAACTAGTATAAATTGTTGATTTGTATAAATTCTCACTTTGATTTGTATAAATTCCAGATTGTTACACCAGCCTACGCAATGCCTGAGGATAAGGAGCTTACTAGGAAACGTGCGAGTTACAAAGGAAGATTAACTTTCTTTTCTAACTATTTAAATTCATTGGATCCTTCAACTTTGAGCACCTCTGAGGTTAGTGAGTTATAGTTGCATTTGAGTAAGCTCGAGGCTATGTATGAACAATACAATGAAGTGCAGGTGTCATTAGAATGCAATACTGACAATATGGATAGTCAATTGTCAGAACGTAGCGAGTTTGAATCCTTTTATTATAAGTCTATATCTCGAGCTCAAGAAATACTTGCAAATCATAAGAAAAAGGATCAAGCAAATAGTGACGCGACATTAATTTCTAGCAATCATAAATTTGTAAAGTTACCAACGATTCAATTACCAAAATTCAACGGATCCTACACAAACTGACTAGAGTTTCATGACACTTTTATGAGTTTAATACATTCAAATGATGACATGAATGATATTAATAAATTTCATTATTTAAGATCCTCGCTAGAAGGATCTGCTGCTGTGGTAATTAACTCAATTCAGTTTTCTGCTGCGAATTATTCTGTGGCTTGGCAACTTCTTTGTGATCGATTTGATAATAAGCATTTATTAACTCAACATCATGTATCAACATTATTTAATATGGATGTCATTCATAAGGAGTCGTCAGTAACATTGAAAAATTTAATAGATCAGATAAATAAAAATTTGCGTGCATTAGCATCACTAGGTGAACCTGTTAATCAGTGGGATACTCTTTTAATCTATATTATTACACATAAATTAGACAGTAAAACGTATCGTGAATGGGAGGAGTACAAAGGCAATCTCGAAAAGAATTCAAAAATTACGTTTTCCATATTTTTAACTGTTATTAAGAATCGAGCTGATATAATAGAAACATTAGAACTTTCAAATTCCTCAGCTAATAAAAATGCAAACACATTAAAAAATGTTAAAGTCAAGACAATGATTGTACAAGATTACAACAATAAAGGTAACTCTGGTGATGATAAAAATAATTTAAGTTCTGCTTTATTTAAACCTAAAAAGTATCAAAAGTGTAGCGGTGACCATAAATTGAGTTCGTGTCCTGAATTTTTGGCACTGTCATGTGAAGCACGTTTGCAAATTTTACCTAGCTATAAGGTATGCTTTAATTGTTTGTGTGTGGGTCATTATGCCAACAACTGTAAGAAGGCAGGCTGTAAAATATGTCGTCGCAAACACCACACTCTTGTACACGTTTCTGAACATTCAAAATTTAAAAATACTCCCTCTGTTCACAAAACTGTTAATGGTAATGATACTGGTAATAATGCAACTATGTCCGCTCAATCAAATCAAAGCGCAAACTTATCGTTAACGGCAAAAATTGAACACAGTGTTTTACTTTCGACCGCATTTGTAAATGTGATGGGGGGAAACAATATAGTTTACACCGCTCGTGCTCTTCTTGACAGCGGCAGCACGTCCTGTCTTATGACCGAAGCATTGTACAAACGATTGGGACTTTCTGGTTACAATGTAAGTAAAGATAAATTGTTTTGTGTTAACATCCATAACTGAGAATGTTCCTAATAACTATATAAATCCATCCAGCCTTAAAATCCCATCTGATATCTGTTTGGCTGATCCAAATTTTAATACGCCGGCCCCGATAGACATATTACTAGGTGCTGATATATTTTGGGACCTGTTAGGATCGAAGATAATAAAATTAGGACCAGGGCAACCCATTCTTTGTGAAACTAAGCTAGGTTGGTTAGTTTCTGGGCCAACGGGTACTGCTATGCCATTGCCCTTTACAAAAGGTAAGTGCAACTTCACAAAGCTCATCTCAGATGATGAGGATAATCTGAATGACAATATTCAACATTTGCTTACGCGGTTTTGGCAACTAGAAGAGGTTTGCACATCATCAAATCATTCACCTGAGGAAATAACATGCGAAGATCATTTTGTAAAAAATACTACGCGTTTAGAAAACGGTCAGTTTTGTGTAAAAATTCCTTTAAAATATCCTTCTGACCTCCTAGGTGAATCTTTATCTCGAGCAAAGCATTGTTTTTCATCGTTAGAGCGCAGATTTAAGGGTAACTTACAATTCTGTGAAATGTATAAAAGTTTTATGAACGAATACGAGCTCTTAGGTCACATGTCACTATGTGACACTACAAACAAAGACGCATATTTTATTCCGCATCACGGAGTGATGCGTGAATGTAGTACTACAACAAAATTAAGAGTGGTTTTTAATGCTAGTAGCCCAACAAATACCGGTGTTTCTTTTAATAATTTACAAATGATAGGACCCGTAGTACAGGATGATCTGTTATCTATCCTAATTAGATTTAGACAACATAAAAATATAATCGCCGGAGATATCGAGAAAATGTACCGGACTATAGTGGTTCATCCTAATGACAGACACTTGCAGCAGATTGTCTGGCGTGATAACCCTCTATCTCCACTACAAACTTATCAACTAAATACTGTAACCTACGGCACAGCTAGTGCTCCGTTCTTAGCAACCAGATGTCTTCGTCAATTAGGTCTAGAGTGTGATAATCAAAAAGTTTCAGAAATTATTCTTCATGATTTTTATGTAGATGACCTCCTTACAGGCGGAGATGACATGGTTGAAGTCGAGCACTTGCGTCAAGAGATAACTTTAACTCTAGCATCAGCCCAAATGAATTTAAGGAAATGGAAGTCAAACATGCAGTTTTTTAACGGATGTGACATGTCGCAGTCTTCGCTAGACTTAAATATTGGAGGACTTGAATCGACTAAAACATTAGGTTTAGGATGGCAGGCAATGTCTGATGAATTGTGTTTCCCATCAGTGATTCAGTTATCGACAGTAATAGTAAACGTGAAATGCTTTCTGTTATTTCACAGATCTTTGATCCTCTAGGCCTTCTAAGTCCTTGTGTAATGACAATGAAAATGTTGCTTCAAAAATTATGGTTACACAAACTGTCTTGGGATGAACAACTGCCTCCGGAAGTTAATAAACTTTGGTCCGAATTGATTGTTGATTTACCGGAATTAAATAAAATTAGGATTTCACGACGTGTTATTATTGATTCATACCAGTTTTTAGAATTTCACATTTTCTGCGATGCGTCTGAACGAGCCTACGGTGCGTGCCTATACGTACGTAGCGTTAGTGATGAGGGTGATGTATTAGTGCGTTTATTAGTAGCTAAAGGTCGAGTTGCTCCGCTTAAACCCACAACTATTCCGAGGTTGGAACTTTGTGGTGCCCTGGTAGGAGTTCGTATATATGAAAAGGTTGTTGCATCATTACGAGTACGAGCAGCACGAACCTTTTTTTGGAGTGACTCTATGATAGTGCTAGGCTGGTTAAAAATGTTGCCAAATAAGCTTCAACCCTTTGTCCGGAACAGAATTGCAGAAATTTTAGATAAGACACCCAGTTATGAGTGGAGACACGTTCCTACCGATAAAAATCCCGCGGATTATATTTCACGTGGTGTCGCATTTAAGTTAATACGGAATTTGAAAGAATGGTGGTCCGGACCAGAATTTTTGATGAAAGATATGTCATGTTGGCCAACTAAACCTTTACATACAGATGATGATACACTACCGGAAATTAAATCAAATATTACTATTTTACATGCTTTGGCCAACAATGATGAATTAAATAGATTAATTAATTTTAACTCTTTTTCTAATTTTCTACGGCTTAGGCGTACTTTAGCTTGGGTTTTACGATTTGTTGATCTGAAATGCAAAAAGATAAAGAATATTGGTCCTTTTAATAGTAAAGATTTACAAAGAGCTTTAAATGTAATAATTCGGGCATCTCAAAGTGAATCATTTATAGAATATACTTTATTAATAAATAAAAAGGAGTTGCCTAAGAAAATTCCACTAAATAAATTCAAAGTATTTTTAGATGACCAAAATATCATGCGTGTCGGTGGTCGACTCCAAAATTCAAACTATCAGTATGATAAAAAGCATCCTATTCTTCTACATTCCAATCATCGGTTTACAGTGTTAGTATTTGAATATGAACATAAAAGGTTATTTCATGCTGCCCGTCAATTATTATTATCTTCTATTAGAGAAATATATTGGCCTATTAGAGGACGGAATTTAGCTCGAAAATGTTACTTACAATGTACGCGGTGCTGTCGATTCAGAGGTGAAACAGTTACTCCCACTATGGGTTACTTACCACAGCAGCGACTTCTAGGTGGTTTTCCTTTTGAAAATATTGGTTTGGATTATGCAGGTCCAATCCAATCAGCAGTTCGACAAGGTCGAGGTACAAAATTAGTTAAAGTTTATATTGCCATATTTATTTGTTTTACAACAAAATCAATTCACCTCGAGTTAGTAGGTGATTTATCTAGTAATACATTTATTTTAGCTTTAAAAAGGTTCATCTCACGTAGAGGAAAGCCGAAAAATATATATTCCGATAACGGCCGTTCATTTGTCGGTGCATACAATGATCTTTCGAGCTTTCTTAAAACAGATTGTGATTCGGTAACTGAAGAGATGTCAAAGGAAGTTATAAACTTTCATTTTATCCCGGCATACTCCCCTCATTTTGCTGGTCTTGCAGAGGCTGGCGTAAAATCAACTAAACATCATTTAATTAGAGTGTTGGGCCCTGTAACCTCTTTTACGAAGAATTATACACCACTTTAGTCCAAATAGAAGCTATCTTGAACTCGAGACCACTGACGCCATTATCATCAAATGCCGATGATTTAACGCCATTGACGCCAGGAAATTTTTTAATTGGACGCCCCTTAGTATCATTACCATCGCCAAACTACGAACATCGCCCTGTAAATTCCTTAACTCGCTTTCAACGAATAGAACAGCTGAGACAACATTTTTGGACTCGATGGAGCAAGGAATATATATCGGAACTTCAGATAAGAACCAAATGGAGGTCATGTAAGGGTTCGCTGAAACTCAACTCTTTGGTTCTTTTAAAAGAGGATAACTTGCCGCCACTAAAATGGAGAATGGGGAGAATCGTGGCTGTCCATCCCGGTCCAGATGGGATCATCAGAGTTGCAGATGTCAAGACGTCCAATGGCGTAGTTCGAAGATCATTTAGCAAAATTTGCCCATTACCCGACCTTTCTGAAGATGGAAATTCTGGTTGAAAGGGAATCTTTCAACGTCCGGGGGTATGTTGGCGCAAGCGCCTGTTAAAACTGTGAAGCAATTTAGTATATGGACGTTACGGAACGATTTAGATATAAGGCACTTTGTTTATTGTAATTTTTTACCTACCCTGTCATAAAAATATGTAACACAATAAAATTTTCATTGCAACTAAACTACGCCTTTTTTAATATCTCTTCGTTAAATACTATCAAAATCCGCAACAATTACTATTTTGGTAAATTTTTACAAAATTCAAGCGATTCATCACTGCTTGAAAATTATATATTATTCTTATTAGGCGCCATTTTGAATATATAAGGAATGGCCTGTGTTTAAGACTCTGCGGCAAAATGATTTAAAAAAAATACCGCTAAGCTAAATAACAATAATTATTAAAAGAATAGCAGACCTAACATCAGAAATAGCATTTGAGTGATAACCATCCTCAAGAATATTAAAAAATGCTCTGTTATATCATATTCTGTTATTTTGAAAAGACCCCATTTTCAAATTCGTATTGTGTTATTTAAATTTATTAAAATATTAAATATTTTTAAACGTAATCATGACGCCATTTTAAATTTAAATTTTGGCGCGATTCATATTATTGTATTGTTGTATAAATATCTTTTGTCGAAGTATTTAAATTTTGTACATTAAATCTAAATGATTTTTCTAGTTCCTGTAAGCTGATATAACTTGCTATTTTAAGTTAAATATACGTATTTATGTAACACAAACGTAAGACATTTTTAAGTGACACCATTTTGAAATTCAGAAATATTTATGGGAACAAAATTAATTAAATAATTTGCTGTTTCGTTTTTCATCTGTAAAAACAATTGTAAGTAAATATTTTAATTTATAATTTGTATGAACTAAAAATACCTAAAAAGTAATCCTACTAAAAAAATGAATATTTATAAGTGTATTTTTTACATTTTCATGTCATCGATTTATGAAAATTTTAGGGTGTTATTAGACTAAATTAATCTTTTTACTTAATTATGCTTTGAATAAAACGTGTGATTGTGACTTAAAAAATAAAACAATCTTTTTTACTGACTTAGAAACATGTTATATATTAGCAAAGATTGAAAAATTTTTTAAATCAGTCATTCAATATAAAAAAAAAATTAAAACATTTTTTAGCACATCATTAGACTATAATAAAAATAATTAAAGTATGTTGGATTTTTTATTTAAAATCTTTATAATTTAAGCTACACTTTGTAAAAAATAAATTGGCAATTATTGTGTCAACCCGCGTTCATAAGAAAGTTTCACGACAATGCGCGCTTGCTGAGTTGGTGATAATTAATCAAGTAGACTTATAAGTACATTCGAATTATTTCACAAAGGTTTAAAGCTACTACTTGTGGATATATGCAGATTCTACCAAGAAGAACTGAACCGAAGAAATAAACTCAATAGTAAATCTTGTAGCGTTAATCGAATTCCATCATTAGTGGTTTTCCATGACTCATTTAGACATTTTTTCTGTTTATTTCCATAATTTATGTTTTTTTATCCTTATACAGATCCTAGGTCATCTTTTATTTAAATTTTATTATGAATTAACAAACACACTAGGTTCACATAAACAATATTAATATCAAAATACTTTATTCAACATTGAAGCATTACACTTGCTTATTGATAGTCAAACTAGAAACTTCCACCGGTTAAAAGTAACACCCAGCCCTGTGTCGAACCAGTGAAAGAAACTCAGACTATTAGTCTATAAAGTAAATAGTAGTCTTTTTGTAATAAGCAACAAATATATTTTTATCAAGGCAGAATGTTTTGTACACAACTAGCATAGATACTGGTAAAAAAAATCAAATTTAGAAATAAATTCGAATGAAGTCTCTGGATCATTTCTTCTTCTTCTTCGAGTGCCACTCCGACTAGCGAAGGTTGGCAGTCAGCTTTAAATACTCCTTCTTGTTCTTCGCGAGGCGAAAGAGTTCGACAGCACTCGCGATTCCCGTCCATTCACGGATGTTGCACATTCCCATCATAATCAGTTGCAAAAGTTCATATCTTTCATGCCTAAGCACGTGTCCGAGATATGCAACTTTTCTCTTCTTGACAGTCTCCAAAAGTTGCCGTTTTTGGTTGACGCGTCGCAGAACTTCCACGTTCGAGACCTTTTGAGTCCAACTAATGGTCAACATACGTCTATAAGCCCACATCTCGAAAGCTTCTATACGTTTTTTGAGATCTTCTTTAATTGTCCTCGCCTCGCATCCGTAAAGAAGTATAGGCCAGATGTAACAATGTAGGAGTCGTATGCGCACAGGAATCTTAAGTCTGCGATTGCAGAGTACTTTTTTCAACGTGCAGAAGGCACTTCGAGCTATTTCGATGCGAGTCTTTATCTCCTGTTCACAGCTCCAGGTGTCATTAAGCCATGTCCCCAGATATTTGTACTTGCGCACCCTCTCAATTTTTTGGCCTGCTACAATGATAGCAATGTCATCGAAGCTATGTTTAGATAACACCATGATCTTCGTTTTTGATAGGTTCATCCTCAGACCAGCGTTTTCACTGCACTCATTAACACGGCTCATAATTAATTGCACCTCTTCAGGAGATGATGCTATTAGGACTGTATCGTCAGCGTATCTGATGTTGTTAATATACCGGCCATTTATTTTGACTCCACATTCTTGGCCTTCAATTGCTTCTGCTATTATTTGTTCCGAGTACAAATTAAATAGCGTGGGTGATAATATACAGCCCTGTCGGACTCCTCTCTTTATTTCTACCTCATCAGTCTCCTCATTGTCAACTCGTACAGTAGCATTCTGGTTCCAATACAGATTCTGGATAATACTTCTCGAATCTTTGTCATCTAAGCCGATATCATGTAATATTGCAATTAGACGGTCATGCAGTACTCTGTCAAAGGCTTTTTCGTAATCGATGAAACAAAGGAAAACGTCTTGTTGCATGTCTCTGCATTTTTGTACGAGAACCTGCATTGCGAAAAGAGCCTCTCTCGTGCCCACTCCTATTCGAAAACCAAAC
Organism: Nymphalis io; assembly: GCF_905147045.1. Lineage (NCBI taxonomy): Eukaryota > Metazoa > Arthropoda > Insecta > Lepidoptera > Nymphalidae > Nymphalis > Nymphalis io. Next base: position 8,794,009 of record NC_065913.1, on the reverse strand, counting down.
TGACTATCTGCGAGATGTTCGTCGCATTTAGCTCTTATTCGCTCGTGGATGATATTCAGAAATAGTTTCAATACTTGGCTCAAAAGGCTAATCGTTCGAAACTCTTCGCACCTTCTTGCGTTGGTCTTCTTAGGAAGCGTAATAAAAGTTGAGGTTAGCCAGTCTTTGGGTAAGTAGCCAGAGTCGTATACCAAGTTAAAGAATTTAACCAGGAAGTTAATATTTTCGTCTTCAATAAGTTTGTGTACCTCTATGGGAACATTATCCGGTCCGGTTGATTTTCCCGTTTTAGCTTTTTTAAGAGCGTTTGCGACTTCATTTTTCAGGATAGGATATCCCTCATTTGGATCACAATTTACCGCTATGCTTCGCAAATCGTCGGTATATTGATGAAATGTATTGTTCCCATAGGTGTTTTTTTCCTGATATATCTGATATGGGAATATTATTTTCATCCGTAAGTTGGTGAGTCGTCTTTTTGTGTCCTACCAAAGATTTTATTTCCTTATGCAGGTTAAATGCATCATGTTTAGCATAAAGGTCCTCCACAAAATCACACTTGCACTGATACCAAGCATCTCTAGCATAACGAACTTTACACCGAATTTTCTTATCAATCTCAGTATACTTGCTATTGTCGGAATTCTTGTAGATTCTCCTTTCTTCGATAAGATCATATATTTTTTCTGTCATCCAACTCTGCTTAGGAATCCAATCTCTTTTCAAGTATATCTTATTGATGTTTAATATTTTGTTCTTCACTGAACACCACTCTTCCTCCACCGTACGCATTATCCCAGGTTTCTCATCTGCTGCCCACTCGTTTATTTCTTTTGCCACTTTATCTTGGATGTTAAGTTCTTTAAGTTTCCTCACGTCTATTGCGTGGTACTGTGTTCTCTTCTTTAGTTGTTTGAGTCTACATGATATTAACATGGTTCGGTTTGATTTTGGTACTAAGTTAACAGGTGTATTAATGTATTTTGTGTTTATGATTACTCCCACTCCATACTTGTTGGAGCTATCCTCGGAACCAGAGTAATACATGGTGTAATTATTATCTATTTGGTGTTTACCTTTGCCTATCCATCTAATCTCACTTAGTCCCATGATGTTAATCTTCATTCGTTGCATTTCTTTGCAGACATTGTAGACTTTTTCAGGACTCTTCAAGCTTCTGACGTTCCACGTTCCTATCTTCATTTGTTGTTTTTTCCACCTGGAGATTCTTAGCACCCCTGTCCCATCTAAGGGACGCCAGGAACTCGGGGCCATTTCTTTCTTAGACTTTTCCATAAAGCTGACGATAACTAGGGAATAATAGTGCAGTGGTTTCCCCTTGCCTTCTGCACCAGACATTTTAGAGGTTACTTGTACCTCAAGGTCGCTGTTTCCCTTTTTCCAATCATGGTGCGTATGGTTATACCACCATTGATCGGTCGCCAGAGCCTCGTCTGTTATCTAGCAGGGAGCACCACGTACAGGTGAGGTTGGCAATTGGGTCGGTTTAGATGGTAGTTCCGTTCCCCCCTTACCCCCCTTTCTTATAAAATAATATAACATTTATAAACATATTTTATAGTAAACATACAAAAAGATTTTTTTAAATTTAACTTTTTCTAATCTGTTATGACTAATAAAAACATTAAAATGCCTTATCGGTTATCTGATGTGATTATTTTGATAATGAAATTTGTCATTCATGTTATGTTATTGTATTCAAAAGGAATGTTACTTATCTGTTCCCAAGTCACTTTCTGTGTGTTTTTTTTAAATATATATATCGAGCAGGCATAGTGAAATACATATAACACTACCTTAAACAATAATGACTGTTTCAAACCTAAACAAGCACCAGTGAATTTTCATGTGATTAGTTTGCGTTTAAAAATATCGTGAGACAGCCTGCATTTATAATTATCAAATTTCACTGAAATTCTGCTAAACAATCCACTGTGTATTATCCAAAAAGGTAGAACAGACCTTAACCAGCCAGCTTACTCGTACTTCCTAAAAATAACATAAAATAATTTTGAATTACATTGCTTGTTCGACTCTGTTACATATAATGACATTTTCGGAACATCCAGAATAAATACAGAAATTGGCAATATACCACTTCAATAAAAAAAAAATAACCAATGCCAGAAATGAAAATATGGTGTGTTGCCAAAACAATTTATAAAGCTTTTATTTTACAATAATACTATAATTATGAAATCGATTTTCAATATTTATTTGTTAAAATAAAACTTCAAAATATACAAGCGCTGTCCCGCAGTTTTATTCGCATTCTATCCAATTGAAGTTAAACAAAATGACGCCCTGAATTCGAGCCTTTTATGAGACTAATTTGTTTATAAAAAAAGGAATGTGAATAAAACCTCGGGCGGAACTAATTTGAAGCCTAGCAGTAGTATTTATATTATATGACGAGCCGTTTGGCGTGGTTGGTAGGTACCTGCCTTTCACGCCGAAGGTTGTGGGTTCGATTCCCACCCAGGACAGACATTTGTGTGCATGAACATGTCTGTTTGTCCTGAGTTTGGGTGTAATTATCTATATAAGTATGTATTTACAAAAGAAAAGTAGTATATGTAGTATATCAGTTGTCTGGTTTCCATGGCACAAGCTCTGCTTAATTTGGGATCGGATGGCCGTGTGTGAATAAAGTCCCAGGATATTATTATTATTATTATACATAGAGCTATACAATAAATATTAGTTGGCGGTTCTGTGGTCGCGTTATCGTATGTCTATTGTATGAGCAAATAAATATTCGCTTTCAAATTGAGTTCCAATTTTAAATTAAGGCTTAGTTTGTTTTAATTTTTGTTATTTTCAACGTTAGGTAGTAATTATTAATATAAAACAATATACTTATATTTAATTTCGTGTCGTTTCGTCTCGGTAGAATGCACACGTGAGTCCGATGAAATTATGCCACTTCACTGTATCAGATTATATAGACTTTAGATAAAACAGTTCAGTGCCTTCTTCTCCTCTGTTAAAGGATTCTTTTTTTTAAGCTTTAGTGTTATTCATAAAAAAAAAATTAAAGAGTAGAAAAAATTACGGTCGAAATATGCAAATTCATATATGTCTACAGAACTTGTACCTATGTAAGTATGTTTATAGATGTAGTAAGGGCTAGCTAATGTCGATAATATTAGTATATATGTTATTTTAAAGTTGCCGTCATGATTTTTCTTTAATACAATGATTATAAGAAAAAACTATGACAGATTTTTTTTTTGACGTCAAAGAAAATGACGCCCTGAATTCGAGCATTTTACAAGATACAAAAAAAAGACAAGTATCTACTGCTGCTTTAAGCTTTAAGGTCTTATATCCCTCTATGAAGGGTAGGAGCTGTCTCAGGTTACTGCATTACCCTCGTGGTTAGAAGCGCGTTATTATATAGATTACTAACTCCGTAATATTTTAAGGGCTTAAATAAAATGTTTTTACGGAAGGACAGACAAAAAAAAATTACTTATTTTTGAGTCAGAAATCTTCGCAGTTTTACACAGAACACCTCACCAAAACTCATACACAATCGAATGATTAGTTCAAGAACGTTTACATAACGACAAACATACTTACAAACATTCCTTTTCATTTATCAATATGCTTAATGTTATTATGTATATTAGTAGTTTTATTCAAAACATAGAGCCGAGATGGCCCAGTGGTAACAACGCGTGAATCTTAACCGATGATCGTGGGTTCAAACCCGGCCAAGCACCACTGAATTTTCATGTGCTTAATTTGTGATTATAATTCATCTCTTGCTTTACGGTGAAGGAAAACATCGTGAGGAAATCTGCATGTGTCTGATTACACTGAAATTCTGCTACATGTGTATTCCACCAACCGGCATCGGAGCACCGTTGTGGAATAAGCTGCAAACCTTCTCAAAAAGAGGAGAGGAGGACTTTAGCCCAGCAGTGGGACATTCACAGGCTGTTACGGATTCAAAGCATGCTAATTTTATTTTTATCGTGTCAGTGAACTCTATTTAAATTTATTTATAATAAGAAAATTCACGATTGTCACGTTAAGAGTCTAAATTTAAAGAGGGTGACACTGCGAAGTACATCTATTTATATAATAATAGTTTTCGCCCGCAGCTTGACCCATGTTTGAGGGACTGAGACAGATGTATGTCCTTTGTCCTTTTCTGTTACAATGTCAACATTTTTTCGGTCATGATAATCGGTCGAGAAGTTAAAACGTAAAAGCGTAACAAAGAAACAAACACACTTTCACATTCATAATATTAGTAAGGATTCTTTTGACCCTGTTGGTCTAGAAGCGATATATAAGGCCGCTGATCTCGAGGTCCTCAGTTCAATCCCCGGGTGGGGCTGATAGAAAGTTATTGGGTTATTTTTTTGAAAATTCTCAATAGCAGCTCGGAGTTTGGATGTTAGATGTGTGTTCATACCCGTGCCTCGGAAAGCACGTAAAGCCGTTGGTCAAGCGCTTGGACTCCCTTCGGTTGTTGTTGTATTGTTGAAACGTAAGCAATGAAGTTCTGAACAGAAATATCATCTATACTTAATATTATAAATGCGAAAGTAACTGTATGTCTGTTACGCTTTCACGGCTTAACCACCCCCCTATAACACGCGTGCGAAACTGCGAGTGTTAACTAGTATTCTAAAAGCAAAACAAAAATAAGCTTAATAAACATAACTAAATCTAAAAGTATAAGTAAGACATTCTAAAATAATTGTCTAACCATAAATCAATAAAATAACAAATAAAAAGCAAAAATCCACGCGAGTCTTGGTTCCAAAATGTCTTATACCATTCTAATCGCGCGCGGATTATACATATTTCTTCCATTTGTTTAATATTTAAATTTTATTATTGACGGGCCGGTTGGCGTGGTTGGTAGACACTTACTTTTCACGCCGAAGGTTGTTGGTTCGATTCCCACCAGGACAGATATTCGTGTGCATGAACATGTCTGTTTGTCCCTAGTCTGGGTGTAATTATCTATATAAGTATGTATTAGTAGTACGTAGTACGAGCTCTGCTTAGTTTGGGATCAGATGGCCGTGTGTGAATAATGTCCCAGGATATTATTATTATTCGAACAATAATGGGTAATCTAATTTTTCAGACAAAAATGGACTCGTTCTTCAGCCTCTTCGATCCGTCAGATGGCAATACGAACAGACAGAATAATAAGAAAAAACATAAAAACGATCAAGAAAACGGCAGGAAGAACCCAGACGCACCCAAGGGTATGTACAAACCTTTGTATATATGTAATAAGTTTATTTATTGAAATAAAAACTAAAGTCGTTGCTCTGTTAAGCGAAATTTATTCTTTTTTATATCATATCACAAATTACTTCTGCAAACAAAGTATGAGTACAAATTATAATTATTTACTAACCCGTAAAAAGAAACAACATTAAAAGCTATTGCTTCAAATATTTTTTTACAATCTGAATTGTTTCTTTTTTTAAAAAAACGTCGTTAACTTTTTATTATATTAAGCCAGTGTGAATTTCTCTAATTGTAGAATGACACATGACATAATGTAAAGTGTTGCCACAATAGATAATACTTGGACGTATTAAGTCGAAGTTAATGCACGTGCAATTTAAATTTAATGAAGAGCCCAAAGAGCTTCATTTACATATATATAACATACTGGCATATAAACGCACAGCCCAAACTACTGCGACATGAAAATTTGCATACGGGTTCCTTTTACGCAATAGGTTAGCACTTAGGAAGGATTTTTGAAAATTTAACCCTGCAGAAGGAACTCGGGCAGGAAGAACAGAAGGAAGAAGAACAAAGTATCGCCAGCGAAGGACGTCCTAACAACAGCATGGCAGAGTTCATCACAAGAAGTACCGGAACCGTTGAATAATCAATCGTTGATACCAAAGGTCTGTGACGAGAAAATCGGAAAGAACGTCAACGATTTGAAATCGGAAGACGATTTTAAGAAGACGAAGAGGAAACCGACCAATGATGATGAGGATGCAACGAGAAGTGGGATAAAGTTTGCCGATAGAGTGTACAATGTCATCGATAAGTTGGAGAAGGTCAGGATAAAGGACGTATGTATTTAGCTGGTGATTTCAATTCCGAGGACTTGGAGAGTGACTTCTTCTACAGCTCTGATGATATGGAAGACTTCTGCGATGATACGTAAGTGATGTTTTTTGTTAATTAAAAAAAAAGTATTATAATTTATGTGTTGTAAAGTAGTAAAGTAAAGTAACAGCCTGTGTATGTCCCACTGCTGGGCTAAGATCTCCTCTCCCTTTTTGAAGAGAAGGTATGGAGCTTGTTCCACCACGCTGCTCCAATGCGGGTTGGTGGAATACACATGTGGCAAAATTTCAGTGAAATTAGACACATGCAGGTTTCCTCACGATGTTTTCCTTCACCGTAAAGCACGAGATGAATTATAATGACAAATTAAGCACATGAAAATTCAGTAGTGCTTGCCCGGGCTTGAACCCACGATCATCTTTCAAGATTCACGCGTTCTTACCACTAGACTATCTCATCTCTTATGTGTTGTAATTTTGGGTAATTATACGTTTTTTCTTAAGGCTTTGCTTGCTTTCCACGGTATGGAAGAGCAAGAAACAATAACATATCTATTCGCTTCACCCGGGATTTCAATCAAGGCTTTATATTTAAGCTCATTAACTAACATCTATATTAAAAGAGTCAATTAGTTTCAGAGATGTAGAATTAGGATTACAGTGTTAATGTACCAGAAGATCATAAACAGTAAGTCGGTCTCACCGAACGATTAGATTAAAAGAGTTAATTTTGACGAGACGTTGGGCGCGGTTAGTAGATACTTGCCTTTTCACGCCGAAGGTTGTGGGTTCGATTCCCACCCAGGACAGACATTTGTGTGCATGAACATATCTGTTTGTCCTGAGCTGGGTGTAATATTCTGTATAAGTATGTATTTACAAAAGAAAAGTACTATATGTAGTATATCAGTTGTCAGGTTTCCATAGCACGAGTTTTGTACAAGCTTAATTTGGGATTAGATGGCCGTGTGTGAAAAATGTCCCAGGATATTATTATTATTAGTTTCAAAGATTTAGAATTAGGATTACGTTGTTAATGTACCAGGAGAACATAAACAGTGAGTCGGTCTCACCGAACGATTAGATTAAAAGAGTCAATTAGTTTCAGTTAGGATTACAGTGTTAATGTACCAGGAGATCATAAGCAGTGAGTCGGTCTCACCGAACGATTAGGTTAAAAGAGTCAATTAGTTTCGGTTAGGATTAGAGTGTTAATGTACCAGGAGATCATAAACAGTGAGTCGGTCTCACCGAACGATTAGATTAAAAGAGTTAATTTTGACAAGACGTTTGGCGCGGTTGATAGATACTTGCCTTTTCACGCCGAAGGTTGTGGGTTCGATTCCCACCCAGGACAGACATTTGTGTGCATGAACATGTCTGTTTGTCCTGAGTCTGGGTGTAATTTTCTGTATAAGTATGTATTTACAAAAGAAAAGTAGTACATGTAGTATATCAGTTGTCTGGTTTCCGTAGCACGAGTTTTGTACAAGCTTAATTTGGGATCAGATGGCCGTGTGTAAAAAATGTCGCAGGATATTATTATTATTAGTTTCAAAGATTTAGAATTAGGATTACGATGTTAATGTACCAGGAGAACATAAACAGTGAGACGGTTTCACCGAACGATTAGATTAAAAGAGTCAATTAGTTTCAGTCAGGATTACAGTGTTAATGTACCAGGAGATCATAAACAGTGAGTCGGTCTCACCGAACGATTAGATTAAAAGAGTTAATTTTGACGAGACGTTGGGCGCGGTTAGTAGATACTTGCCTTTTCACGCCGAAGGTAATGGGTTCGATTCCCACCCAGGACAGACATTTGTGTGCATGAACATATCTGTTTGTCCTGAGCTGGGTGTAATTTTCTGTATAAGTATGTATTTACAAAAGAAAAGTAGTATATGTAGTATATCAGTTGTCAGGTTTCCATAGCACGAGTTTTGTACAAGCTTAATTTGGAATCAGATGGCCGTGTGTGAAAAATGTCCCAGGATATTATTATTATAAGTTTCAAAGATTTAGAATTAGGATTACGTTGTTAATGTACCAGGAGAACATAAACAGTGAGTCGGTCTCACCGAACGATTAGATTAAAAGTGTCAATTAGTTTCAGTAAGAATTACAGTGTTAATGTACCAGGAGATCATAAACAGTGAGTCGGTCTCACCGAACGATTAGATTAAAAGAGTCAATTAGTTTCAGTTAGGATGACAGTGTTAATGTACCAGGAGATCATAAACAGTGAGACGGTCTCACCGAACGATTAGATTAAAAGAGTCAATTAGTTTCAGTTAGGATGACAGTGTTAATGTACCAGGAGATCATAAACAGTGAGACGGTCTTACCGAACGATTAGATTAAAAGAGTCAATAAGTTTCAGATAGGATAACAGTGTTAATGTACCAGGAGATCATAAACAGTGAGTCGGTCTCACCGAACGATTAGATTAAAAGAGTCAATTAGTTTCAGTTAGGATTACAGTGTTAATGTACCAGGATATCATAAACAGTGAGTCGGTCTCACCGAACGCGGATGGCATTAATCGAAATAAGATCAATGTTAAATATATTCGATTTGGCCCTCAGAACATCCGACGCCGACGATTCCGGCGACGAGTGCTACGGGAGTCTACCCCCCGAGCCTCGTTTCGGGAACGTCGAGTACAAACTGCAGCTGGTCTCGCCGTGCGAGCGACGCTTCCAGCACCTGGTGACGCAAGTGAATAATAAATAATATTAAATATATAACATTATATATAACTTAGGTAGCTAACTGGGTAGGTATCACCCACTCACAAGCTTAGCTTCACAAGCCTTTATTTAAACCCGAAGTGTTTCTGGGTGAACTCTTATATATGACTTTAAAACGAGTTCCATACTATTGGTAACGGTAATAATATTGTCTATAGCTACGCCAACCACCCTTGCTAGATACTTGCCTTTCACGCCAAAGGTTGTGGGTTCGGTTCCCACTCAGGACAGACAATTGTGTGCATTAACATGTCTGTTTTTCCTGAGTCTGTGTGTAATTGTCTATACAATAGTATATCAGTTGTCTGGTTTCCATAGTACAAGCTCTGCTTAGTTTCGGATCAGATATATATATATGTTGCGCAGTTGACTAGTATCCTTTTTATTAAATTATAAATGTTATAATTTATGTCACTTTAGAGGAGGCGTGCGAGTTTCAAATAGACGAAATTTTCCACGTAGGGGACTCGACGGGGCCCGTCGTGGGGGGACTGCTCGCGCGAGGGCGACTCTACGAGGGCGACGAACTTATCATAGGTGCGTTGCGTTCTGTTAGTTGTGAGATGAATAGAGCGACGTATATTTAACACCCCCCCCCCACAGGACCTCTGGAGTCCGGCGAGTTCGCGGAGATATCCGTGCGCACGATATACCGCAACCGCGTCCCGTGCGGTAGCGTGCGCGCGGGACAGTCGTCGTCGCTGGGCCTGGGTCGCTTCCCGGCGGGACTGCGGCAGGGCATGGTGCTGCTAGCGCGGCCGGGGGGCTACGCCGCGGGACACGAGCGGCCCACCTTCGGAGGCTGACCGCCCGGGACTTGCAGAGGACGACAGGTGGGTCGCTAATTCAAACCTTATTACTAAATAAAAACTTACATGTATTTAAGACAGAATATATAAACGCGGCCAGTAGATTTAGATTCATCACTCTCCGGTGAAATGTTGATATGATGATGATGCGTGTGGTGAAATGTTACAATTATTTCCGTTTTCTGCGGTGAGTGAGAGAATGTTCTTACAGAGTACTGGTTTACTGGTTGTAGCTTTATATTTAAAATTATATTATACAAACGATTTATATAACGATTATAAGGTCGACATGGCCCAGTGGTAAGAACGCGTGAATCTTAACCGATGAACGTGGGTTCAAACCCGGGCAAGCACCTCTGAATTTTGATGTGCTTAATTTCTGTTATAATTCATCTCGTGCTTTTCGGTAAAGGAAAACATCGTGAGGAAACCTGCATGTATCGTAATGCGCCATCAAACTTGGGGATTAAGATATTACGTCTCTTGTGCCTATAGTTACACTGTCTAACTCATCTTTCAAACTAGCACACAATAATACTAAGTATTGCCATTTGGCGGTAGAGACGTTATTCAAAAAAGCATTTTTAAATCGTTTCAGTACAGTAACAGCCTGTAAATGTCCCACTGCTGGGCTAAAGGCCTCCTCTCTCTTTTTTGAGGAGAAGGTTTGGAGCTTATTCCACCACGCTGCTCCAGTGCGGATTGGTAAATACACATGTGGCAAAATTTCAGTGAAATTAGACACATGCAGGTTTCCTCACGATGTTTTCCTTCATCGTAAAGTACGAGATGAATTATAATCACAAATTAAGTACATGAAAATTCAGTGGTGCCTGGATCATCTCGGCTGTTTTTTTATATGCTAGCAATATTAGCATAGACTGTGCAATATAATATGTAATGCGGTCATGAATTAAATTTGATTGAATGTAACAGGCATCCGTGCATGTCCTGAGACACTCCACGGCCATCTACGCAGGGTTCCAGTGCTCTGTGCATGTCGGGAACGTGCGTCAGACGGCCATTATCGAGGTAACGAATACATACATCAAACTCACTTTGCGGAGTGGAATTAAATAGTTTAATTTTGGTATAATTTGTGGTGTTACGTAAAATACTTAAGTATGATAATGATATTTATTTTTTTATGTTATATTCCTGTTTAGCGGTAGAATATCTGATGAGTGGGTGGTACCTACCCAGGCGGGTTTGCACAATGCCCTTACCACCAGTTACCACACACTCATAATATATTCTGCCGCCAAACAGCAATAGCATTGTTGTTGGTGAGTAAAACAGTGTATCTACAGGCACGAGGGACATAACATAACTGGTGGTAGGGCTTTGTGCAAGCTCGTCTGGGTAGGTACCACCCACTCATCAGATATTCTACCGCAAAACAGCAATACTTGATATTGTTGTGTTCCGGTTTGAAGGGTGAGTGAGCCAGTGTAATTACAGGCACAAGGGACATAAAATCTTAGTTCCCAAGGTTGGTGGCGCATTGGATATGTAAGCGATGGTTGACATTTCTTACAATGCCAATGTCTAAGAGCGTTGGTGACCACTTACCATCAGGTGGCCCATATGCTCGTCCGCCTTCCTTTTCTATAAAAAAAAAAAAAAAAAAAACATCTTAGTTCCCAAGGATGGTGACGCATTGGTGATGTAAGCGATGGTTAATATTTATTGCGGTGTCAATGTCTATGGGCGGTGGTGACCACTTACCATCGGGTTGCTCATCTCATCGCTGACCACGGATATATTTTTCGCTTTAGGGTATAATGTCTTTAGAGTATTATGTAAAAGGTTATAAGTCTTTATATTTGAAAATATGTACATTCAAAAACATTAAATCTTAGTTATACCATGTTTGCCTATCTACCCTTCTGTGACGCCACGGTGACAAGACTATGATAATCTTATCGTATGTTAAATTGTTACAATAATAACTTATTTAGAAGTTTTTTTTTTTTTTTTCAGCCTTTTGCCGTCCACTGCTGGACGAAAGCCTCCCCCATAGAACGCCAACCATCCCGATCTTGGGCAGTCCGCATCCATCCCGAACCTGCCACCTTTTTTAAATCGTCGGCCCATCTTGTCACAGGGCGTCCTACACTACGTTTGCCTAAGCGTGGTCTCCACTCCAACACGTGTCGGCTCCATCGGCCATCAATGCGCCTGGAGACATGACCAGCCCACTTCCACTTCAGCGAGCTAATTCTAAGCGCGATGTCGGTGACTTTAGTTCTCTGGCGAATGTCCTCATTTCGGATTCTATCTGCCAGAGAAACCCCAAGCATCGCGCGTTCCATTGCTCGCTGAGCGACCCTAAATTGGTGGACCAGTCCTACGGTAAGTGTCCACGTTTCGGCACCGTAAGTCATTACAGGTAGGACGCACTGATTGAAGACCCTGGTCTTAAGCGACTGTGGGATCGACGATTCAAAAATATGACGTAACCTCCCGAATGCCGCCCAGCCCAAACGTATTCTTCTTTTAGCCTCCTTCTCAAAGTTGTGCCGGCCAAGTTGTATAGTTTGGCCCAGGTAGATATATTCCTGCACAACTTCAAGTGGAGAGCCATTTACGACCACTGGTCTCGGGGATACATGACGGTTTGCCATAATTTTGGTCTTTTCAATGTTCATCCCGAGACCTACTTGTCTTGAAGAATCGCTCAGGCTGTTTAGCATCTCTTCCAAATCCTGCAGAGTCTCCGCCATGATGACAATGTCGTCGGCAAATCGCAGATGTGTAATGTGTTGACCATTTATATTAATGCCGCGTCCGTTCCAATCGAGCGTCTTGAAGACGTCCTCCAATGCATTGGTAAAGAGTTTCGGTGATATTACATCTCCCTGTCTTACCCCGCGATGCAATTGGATTGGTCTTGTGCTCTGATCTTGTACTTGGACGGTCATGGTTGCGGCTTCGTACAAACACTTTACCACCTGGACATACCGACAGTCAATTAGGCATCTCTGCATGGATTCCAGAACAGCCCAGGTCTCGATGGTATCGAAGGCTTTTTCGTAGTCCACAAACGCTAGGCATAGAGGCTGATTATATTCCTCGGTCTTCTGTATTATTTGCCTTAGTGTGTGTATGTGGTCTACGGTACTGAAGCCTTTTCGAAACCCAGCCTGTTCCACGGGTTGGAAGTCATCGAATTTTCGGGCAAGACGATTCGTGATTACCCTCGAAAACAATTTGTAAACATGGCTTAAAAGTGAAATGGGGCGGTAGTTTTTCAGAAGAGCTTTATCGCCTTATTTAGAAGTTAGTTGACTTAAAATTTCAAATAAACTGAGATTTAAATTAAATATTCTTATTTAAAATCAAAATAGCACTATGTACGTGTTAATATTGTATTTAATACACCTTTTACAATTAGTTGAAATGTATATTTAGTATATTCCAATCGTAGGAGTAAATATAAACTAACTTTATATTTCCATATCCCGTGATAGTCGCTAACAGCTCAGCTTAACTACTTTCTCGAATAAAACGCAATTTTTTCGCAAATCCATAATGAATATCACAGATAACTCAAAATCTCGACCAATGATATCGCGCCAATTCAATGTCGGTTGTTAATTTGCCTTTGTCTACTCTTGTGGCTTTAATACACTAGTTATTTTCTATTTAAATGAAATAACATATATATATGCATACATATATAACGTAACTGTTTTTAAAATGATAATCACGCCCCAAGGAACAAATCTTTATGTTTGTATTTTTTTTTTTTTTGTTAATTGTAGCTCTTACAATGCCGATGTTACTTTTGCATTAAGCCGCGCTGATATGTAAGACTCCAATAAAAATTGATTATAAATTTAAAACAATAATGTTGTACGGTAAAATAATTTTTGTATTTATTTAAAAACAAAAACATGCTTAGCATTTTAAAAACACAAACGTCATGACGCCATTTTGAATTACAATTTTGGCGCCATTAATATAATCACTACCTCAAGAGGTAAACCAAAATTAGCTTTCATATTTTTGTATTTAAACTTTGTACATTAAATGATATATCCAGTTCCTGTTTATAAATTGCAATTTTAAGTTAATGATACATATTTATATAACATTACGATATCTAACTATCAATGATCGGATTATTTAATGCCGATTTTACTTTAGACGATATGACATTGAATTTTTATGATTTGTATTAATTAATATTTTTATAGCTATCTGTGGTATCGATATTAATTAAACTACAATAATATTAAACATAATTTAATAAAAGCAATTAATGGTTGATAAGTATGGGATAAATCGTTTTTCAATATAAGGGCGCAATAAGATTTTTTTTAAACAAAGATAATTAGTATCATTTACGTTTTTGGTCTAAGAAAACGTGTCGCGTTAAAAGTTATTTTTTTAAATAAAAAAACATATTCAAACCTTTACTAACCTGATTATTATATTACACATAACAAATTAAAAAAAATTGCAGCATAAAGTAATGTTAATTATATATAAATTAAAAATAAACATCCAGGTATTTAGGTATAAGTTGTAATAACTCGGTCATATTTTTTTGAGAACTTCAGGCATTATAAGCACGAACTATTCCCGTCAATCATATTCTGATCAGTTATAAATATAAATGAAATTTCGTCTATTACCTAACTTATGCAATACTAAATTTGAATATGTACCAAAATAAAATTATATATTACTATTTTGGTAAATTTTTACAAAATTCAAGCGATTCATCACTGCTTGAAAATTATATTTTATTCTTATTAGGCGCCATTTTGAATATATAAGGAATGTCCTGTGTTTAAGACTCTGCGGCAACATGAATGGAAAAAATACCGCTAAGCTAAATAACAATAATTATTAAAAGAATAGCAGACCTAATATCAGAAATAGCATTTGAGTGGTAACCATCCTCAAGAATATTAAAAAATGCTCTGTTATATCATATTCTGTTATTTTGAAAAGACCCCAATTTCAAATTCTTATTGTGTTATTTAAATTTATTAAAATATTAAATATTTTTAAACGTAATCATGACGCCATTTTAAATTTAAATTTTGGCGTGATTCATATTATTGTATTGTTGTATACATATCTTTTGTCGAAGTATTTAAATTTTGTACATTAAATCTAAATGATTTTTCTAGTTCCTGTAAGCTGATATAACTTGCTATTTTAAGTTAAATATACGTATTTATGTAACACAAACGTAAGACATTTTTAAGTGACACCATTTTGAAATTCAGAAATATTTATGGGAACAAAATTAATTAAATAATTTGCTGTTTCGTTTTTCATCTGTAAAAACAATTGTAAGTAAATATTTTAATTTATAATTTGTATGAACTAAAAATACCTAAAAAGTAATCCTACTAAAAAAATGTATATTTATAAGTGTATTTTTTACATTTTCATGTCATCGATTTATGAAAATTTTAGGGTGTTATTAGACTAAATTAATCTTTTTATTTAATTATGCTTTGAATAAAACGTGTGATTGTGACTTAGAAAATAAAACAATGTTTTTTACTGAGTTAGAAAAATGTTATATATTAGCAAAGATTAAAAAAAAATTTAAATCAGTCATTCAATATTAAAAAAAAAATTAAAACATTTTTTAGCACATAATTAAACTATAATAAAAATAATTAAAGTATGTTGGATTTTTTATTTAAAATCTTTATAATTTAAGCTACACTTTGTAAAAAATAAATTGGCAATTATTGTGTCAACCCGCGTTCATAAGAAAGTTTCACGACAATGCGCGCTTGATGAGTTGGTAATAATTAATCAAGTAGACTTATAAGTACATTCGAATTATTTCACAAAGGTTTAAAGCTACTACTTGTGGATATATGCAGATTCTACCAAGAAGAACTGAACCGAAGAAAGAAACTCAATAGTAAATCTTGTAGCGTTAATCGAATTCCATACATTAGTATATAATCATAAATATCATTGTACCCATTTAGTCGATTATATGATTTAATTAATGATTAAACGAACTTACCATAATGTCCAGCATAATGTTACATGTAGTAGACACTAGATGTCGCCAGTCTGCACTGTATTTGGATTTTTTATTATTATAGTAGTAGGCACAACTTGGTGCTGGTGCCGCTTTCTACTATCTTCATTATGTTCAGAGCATCTTCTTTGCAAATATTGATATTTGAGTTTCAAGTAGATGGTTAATATTTGTCTCTGGTCAGACACTCTCTGTCCAATAAAAAATAATTTATTATAAGGGAAATGGTAAACGGGGTGGGTGAGATGCTAATCTATTCTCTTCAAAGCCCTCGTATAATTATGACTGCCTCGTTGGTCTAGCGGCTTGATGTAAGGCAGGCCCGGAGGTCCTGGGTTCAATTCCCAGGTCGGGCAAATAAAAAAAACCTATTGGGTTTTTCTGTCAGAAAATTCTAAGTAGCAGCCCGGAGTCTGGAAGTTGGAAGTGTGTACAATCCCATGCCTCAGAAAGCACGTGAAGCCGTTGGTCCTGCGCCTGAACTCTTTCCGGTCGTGTCGGATTGCCGTCCCATCGGATTATGAGAGTTAGGGAATAGGGAGTGCACCTGTGTTTGCGCACACACTTGTGCACTATAATATCTCCTGCGTATTTGGCTAATCACTCTTGAGATTGGCCGCCGTAGCCGAAATCAGTCTGGAGGACATTATTATTATAATTATGATAGAACTTCACGTACAGGTAAGTTCGTTTAATCATATATTATACTCATGCTTTGTCCTCGAGATTAGCATAAAGTTACATGTAGGTATTGAGAGTGAAAATATCAGCTTTAAAGAACAGGACATTTTAAACGAAAGTATAATATCCTTCTTTTAAAATATATTAATTTTAATTAAATCAATCATTTAGTGTATCACTCGTAACAATTCTTGTGAACGTGTCATTGTGATTTGCATTAGTAATGAGGTATTTCTCTTTTATAAAATTTACCAAAAACTTTGGAGCGACCGCTCCGCCCTGTACTTTTTCTGATCTGATCTAAATTGACAGCCAGCCTATGTGCCTTGGAAGTAGCCACTTGTACTTTTAGCGGTATAAATTGACATATATTCCAGAACTACTTAAAGTTGATTTAAACCCTGTACTGAGTGACTGAGGTGTGATGGGTGCATGAGGTTTTTCGATTTCTTATAAAAAGACCATCAGTACTACGTAGAGATTGTGTTTTATATTTACCAGCTCAATGTGAGACCAGGGCATGTTTCTCGTCGTTGACGAAAAAAAGGAAGGATTAGCACTGGCTGCGACGACCCTGGACGGGTTTTTATCAAATCTGGGATTTTGATATTAATCTCATTAACGAGAAATTTTATATTTTTTGTACAAATTTTGGTGATCGTTTGCACTCTATGTGCTGTCGTTATCGCATGTAAAGTTGATCATTCTGATGATAATTTTTCAAAACTTAATGTATCGTTAGGGTACCAGTTTGCTAAGTAGTTAAGAACAATAGATGTGCCATGTAGTATCATACTTAGGTAAATTTTTAGGTAGTATTTTAGGTAAGGTAGGTCAATTTTTGGATTTCCGAAATTTTATATAATTTTTTTAAATGCGAAATCTGACAGTTCCCATTCAAAATCTGGATGGATACGACGTGGTTCAGCATCTGCGACAACATTATCGGTTGAGCATATAGTAACAACATTGCCAGAGATCTTGACGTTTGTTCGTCGCGGGAACTGAACACCTCCCATACGATTCATGTATGATATGGCTGTAGTATTGTCACGAAAAGACTGCATTTTTAATTCGAAAAAAAAATGCAGCTAAAATTTCTAGATAATTGATGTGACGGGAACGTTCCTTATCCGTCCACATCCCATTAGCCTGTTTCCCACCACAGGCTGCTCCCCATCCCATTGTTGAGACTAAGCAATAGATTTCCAAACAAAAACTCATTTTGTCTAATGTCATTTAGCGGGCGAACGATTGCTTGGGACAAACAAACTAAGTCTGATAATATTTATGGCGGTATGTTCATAAATTGGTCATAATTATCGCTTTTTTTTTAAAGTTAAATATTTACATCTTACAAGTTCTTTTGTATAAAGCCAACCGTATTTGACGGCTGGGCAGGCTGAGTTAAATAGCTGAACTAAACTAGCGAATTGTCGAACCTTACAACGTTTTACACTACGGAATTTATTTAATTCAGATTTGAATCTGGTAATTTTATCATGATGTAAAATAACTTTTTGTAAAATTATGGGAGTTAATTAAAAACCCAGGAATTTACATGTGGTATCAGGGGAGAGATTACTCTTTTCTGTGTTTATAATAAAGCCTAGCGCTTCTAACAGCCTCGTTGTATCGTTTATGTTTTTATGACAGGCTTTTAGACTATTAGATATCAATAATATATTGTTTACAAGTGGCCACAAGATCGCAATAAGCTGATCACAGGTTTCATAATTTTGGTGAAAACAGAAGGAGCAGTACATAAGCCAAAAGGCAGGGCATTAAATTCATAAATCGGAGGTACTTATAAAACATTCCTTGGAAACCAGTTTTAAGGCCGTCCGCAGGTCTTCGAGTTTGAAGTGTGCGGTATCAATGAATTTATTTAGAGTTTTTAAATTCATTATAAGCCAATATTTGCGGCTTGGTTTTGGTACTAAAAATATAGGAGATAAAAATTGGTTCCGTCAAGGTTTATATTCCGTAGTAGTTCCTATTAGTAAAAGATCGCGAATCGACTGTTCGTATTGAGTTCTTTCCGTTGCGGAAAGTATTTGTAGCAGTACGCATTGCAACAAGAATACACACGACACGCATGCCGCATTATATGACGTCATAGTTTCAAACAACGAATCACACAAGCATTCGAAGCGTGTAAAGCAAGCATCTCTAACGCGACTTTACTCGCTCACCCATCTCATCAAGCTACACTTGCGATATTCAGCGACGCCTCTGACAACTCAGCTGGAGCTATATTACAAAAATATATTAATGAAAAATGGCAACCACTCGGCTCAAAATAATTCACAGACGCTCAGAAAAAATATTCAACATACGATCGTGAATTACTAGCTATATATATGGCAGTAAAACACTTCCGTAAAATATTCGAAGGACTGCCGTCCTTAATCATATTTACCGATCACAAGCCACTTACATTCGCAATAGTCCAGTCAAAATAAACATTTGACTTAGCCAAAATTCGCATAAAGCTGAAAATTGGCAGAGACATTAAATACATCATTATAAATAAAATGTCAAAAATCCCCTTCGATCCTACTTCTGCAAAAAAAATTATTCAGGGTACAAAACGTACAAAATTAAGGTTTTTTTCCATTTTTCTCGAAAACGGTAAGTTTTATCGTGAAAATATGTTAGACAAAAGTTGTAGATCATAAAATTCTCTACAAAAATAGTTCACCTCGATATCTCACCATTCGGTGACCATTCGGTGAGATATCGAGGTTTTAATCATTAGTAAATTCATATATTTATAATTTTTTTTAAATGTGTGCATATTATACGGAAATGTATAATATGTATCACCTATGAGATAATGTACTTGGCGCATTTTTTAACGTGGTTTACCCAGTTGAAATTTTGATTGAAAGAATGGCAATATTGCTAATGATCAAAGTGGAATAGGTTGTTTTCTCCTAAATGGTATTTATATTAGATAATTGTCTAATTCTACTTCGACAATTATTTCTTCGTCTTCATTTTCTTCTTCTTGCAGAATTTCTGTTCGCTGTTCTAAGAAAAGGGATGCATCAATTGTCTCTTCATTAATATCATAAATATTTTCATCTGTTGTATTTGTTTCAATATTGGAGCAAGTCTGACCCTGACAATTGATGCATACTGGCGAACAAAATAATTCCACTTTTTTACAGCCACAATTCTTACTACAATCCATCTTGCATTTACAAAAAACAGTATTAAGCAGTTTTTCTGGAGCAGGCGGGAGTAGAGTTTGAAGTCAATCAATCAATCAATCAATCAACAGCCAATCGTTGTCCACTGCTGAACATAGGCCTCTCCCAAGGTGCGCCAAAGCTCCCTGTCCTCCGCCTTCCGCATCCAGTTGGTGCCCGCCACCTTCTTAAGGTCGTCGGTCCACCTGGCTGGAGGGCGCCCTACGCTGCGCTTGCCGATTCGCGGTCTCCACTCTAGGACTCGTCTGCTCCAACGGCCATCGGTCCTACGACATACGTGACCAGCCCACTGCCACTTCAGCCTGCTAATTTTGCAAGCTATGTCGGTGACTCCGGTTCTTTTCCGGATAATCTCATTTCTGATCTTATCCTTCAAAGATACTCCGAGCATAGCTCGCTCCATAGCACGCTGAGCGACTTTGAATTTGTGGACTAGTCCCGCAGTTAGTGTCCACGTTTCGGCACCGTATGTCATGGCAGGTAAGACGCATTGGTTGAAGACTTTCGTCTTCAAACATTGCGGTATAGACGACTTGAGGACTTGACGAAGGTTGCCAAATGCTGCCCATCCCAAGCGAATTCTTCGATCGGCTTCCTTCTCGAAGTTGTTCCTACCGACTTGTATTATCTGTCCTAGGTAGGTATATTCACTAACAACTTCGAGAGGTTTCCCCTAGACGTATATCGGTCCCGGCACGACATGCCTATTGAACATGACCTTGGTCTTGTCCAAGTTCATACCGAGACCGACACACCGGGAAGACTCGCCTAGGCTACGCAGCATTTCGGTGAGTTGTTCCTGCTATGATGACGATATCGTCGGCAAATCGAAGGCGTGAGATGTACTCGCCGTTTACATTGACTCCATACCTAGTCCAATCCAGCGTTTTGAAAACGTCTTCCAACGCGTTGGTGAACAGTTTCGGGGATATTACATCCCCCTGTCTCACCCCTCTGCGCAGTTGGATCGCCTTCGTCTTACAGTCCTGGATGTGGACAGTCATTGTAGCGGCGTTGTACAGACATCTCAGTACCTCGATATATCTCCAATCGATATGACATCTCTGCAATGAGTCGAGCACTGCCCAGGTTTCGATGGAGTTGAAGGCTTTCTCGTAGTCCACAAATGCCATACACAGCGGCTGATTGTACTCTTCGGTCTTCTGCACAATCTGCCGAACAGTATGGATGTGGTCCACGGTGCTGTAGCCTGATCGAAAGCCGGCTTGCTCTGGGGGCTGGAACTCGTCAAGTCGTCTGGCGAGACGGTTCGTGACGACTCTTGAGAACAGCTTATACACGTGACTCAGGAGGGAGATTGGTCTGTAGTTTTTCAAGAGGATTTTATCACCTTTATTGAAAAACAGTACCACCTCACTCCCGCTCCACGTTTCCGGGGTCTTGCCATGTTGGATGACGGAATTAAAGAGGCTTGCTAGCTCTTTCAGGACCGGAGTCCCGCCTGCCTTAAGCAACTCTGTTGTGATTCCGTCATCTCCCGGAGCTTTGTTGTTTTTAAGCTGTTCTAGAGCCGCCCTAATCTCTCCTTGGTCAACGACCGGGAGCTCCTCGGAGTAATGGCGCATAAGAGGGGCGCGCTGGTCATCAATACTGATTCCCACGGGTTTATCCGATCCTGAAGAGAACAACTGCCCATAAAACCTCTCTACTTCTCCGACAATCTCAGGCCTAGAGGTAACGACCCCACCATTTTCAGTTTTAAGTTTTGTCAGACGCGGCCTCCCAAACTTGCGAGCGAACACTTTCGATCCCCGATTTTGCTCAATCGCAGCCTTGATGGCACGGGTATTGGAGCGTCGGAGATCGCGTCGCGTCAGCGTTTTTATTGTTCGGTTTAAGGCCTTATCTGACAAAAACGATGGTAGTTCTCGTCGTTTTCTCATAAGCTCGAGTGTCTCAGCAGAGAGTTTTGGTGCGTTGTCTCTTCTCTGTGGCGGAAAACACTTGCGGGATGTGTTTTGCAGTATTTTGACCAGCGTGTCGGTTCTCTCATCAATGCTGCTTATGGTTTCCAACGCGGTGAATTGATTTTGAAGTTCCATTTGGAACTTTTCGGAGCCTTGAGCAGCTTGGTGCATGGTAGGTCGGAGAGTAGACCTCATCATTCTCGATCTTTCGGCTTTTAAGTTGATATTTAGAGTGCCTCGAACCAAGCGGTGATCACTTCCGGTATTAAACCTGTTGATCACTGAAACATCTCTAAATATGTGCCTTTTATTCGAAATGATAAAGTCTATCTCGTTCCTTGTCACGTTATCGGGGCTTCGCCAGGTCCACCTCCTCTGAGGCTTCTTTTGAAAGAAAGAATTCATCAAAAAAAGCCCCTGCGCTTCGAGAAAGTTTACCAGCATTTGCCCCCTGTGATTTCTGCAGCCCAAGCCGTAGGGTCCGACTTTCGATTCACCGCTATCTTGTACTCCCACTTTAGCATTAAAGTCTCCCATAACAACATTGTAGTGGGCCTTCGAGGTGTCGTTGAGGGCCTTTTCGATGCCCTCGTACATCGCTTCGACCACATCATCAGAGTATGTCGAAGTTGGCGCATATACCTGTACGACCTTCAGGGAGTACCTGTCGGAAAGTTTTAGGACAAGGTACGCTACCCGGTTCGACACACTACTGATTTCCACAATGCTGCTAATGAGATCCTTTTTGACTAGAAAACCGACACCACCCTGGGAGAGGTTATCACCTTCGCGGAAGTAGAGTAAGTTACCGGACTCTAGAGTTATCGTGTCCTCCCCCTGTCTTCGGACTTCAGATAACCCCAGTATATGCCAGTTTATATGACTTAACTCTACTTCTAATTCGGCGAGGTGATGGTCCAGCCTCATCGAGCGTCCATTATACGTTGCCATGTTCAGTCGTTTTATACGGTAGCCTGCCGTGAACCGGTGATTCTTAGCACCCCCTGCCCTGCCGATACCGCGACCGCTACCTTGGTCGGGCCTAGCGGGCTTGCCGGTAACTGGGGGCCTTTTTTTGGGCGCATCTGCCATTAATGGAGGGGTTTGCCCATACTCGCCGCGCTGGGCAGGCGTGTTGGCGAGCGCAGTAGGGGGGTAAGATGTTTATGGGAGGGGGGACGCTGCTGCCCATCCCCCCTTTTCCCCGTCCCTCAGTCGCCTCTTACGACACCCACGGGATGAGATTGGGGGAGTACTATTCTAAGCCGGTACTCCACGGCAAGTTTGAAGTAGCTCCAAATAATTATCTGTTAATTTCCAACCCCATCCTTCTGGGTCCAGCTCATTGCCTAGCAATACTTGAACTTGATAATACACACGATACAAGTGTTGAAAGGCAGAAGCAGATGTTGGAGGCAGACAAGACAACTGTACTGTTTTTTTTTGTTCCATGCAGATTTTACAAACTTCAAATATCTATATTTGTCTATGGAATCAATTTTTTTTGGAGCACCATATATTGCAAGAAGAAAACGAATTCTATTCGTAACGATGTGGTGTGGAGAAGAGTCAATCTTTGTAAATACGCGCAATCAATTAAATCATTACGTTTTTCGGACAATTTAAATACTGCTATTTTACCTCTTTTAAAAATTGCTGATGTAGTTTCGCAACCAGCAAAAATAAAATATGAGCTTGACATTTTGGATATGCAGTCAGAATTTGTGATGAATATATTGTTGATTGTACTTGAGCTTTCCCAGGTTTCAAAAAGTAAATAATTTTATCATTTGGAGTCCGTGCAGTCAGTAATATCAACAAATCAACATCTGCCCTAACAACAAAACAGTTGTATTTGAACTTTTCCATTGTTCTATTGCTGTTTCAGTTATAAGGACATCAGCATCATATATCAGCTTGTTTTATTGGAATATCAGCAGCTGTAAATTCTTCACAAAACATTGAAATGAAGCGAGACTTATTGTGAGTATTTGCAAGAAATTGTTGTTGGTTTGTTGGAACTTGGACGACGTTGTTCTGCAGCTTTAATATTTTTCGTATGATTAGTATAACCATCAAATACAATCGTACTGTTATGACTGTTATGTTTTTGTACATACTGAACATATTTTTCAAAAATAATATGAAATGTTTCATCTCGATCCCATACAATACGGTGTAATAAAAACCCTCCATTGATGATGTAGATAGCATTTGTGTTACCTGAAGTTGAAGTTGAAGTTTAAACATTCAAAGCAATTATAAAGAGCTGACTTCATAGTTTTACGCATTCCCACTGCATCAAAGAGTGATAATGGGTAAGGAGCTAATTCATATGCGAAGAATGTTTCAAGTTAATCTTTAAATATCTTAGTAATGCTCATGCGTTGAAATAATAATACAGGGTCTATTGGCACCTTTTCATCATGTACTTTTATGACACTACTTGCACTTAAAAGAGTAAGTACTCTATTAGCGCGTTTTGATTTAATATTATTAAACGTTTGGCTAGTGATTTTGCTTATAGAAGCAAGTCCAACTGCACGAGCATTATGACAGTATGACTCCGCTGGCAATGGACATAAGTTTTGGAAACACAGGAAACGGATCGTGTGATAAGAGTTTATTAATATCTTCAATATCTCTCTTTACACGAGAATCGCTTGCATCCACATGCTGGTCTGTTGTGTCCATTCTAACATTAGCGAGATCTTCCAATCCTTCACACACAGTATTCATGGTATGCATGCCATAAACCCATTTACTAATGTCACTTTCTTGCGTACTTCTCCCTCGAGCAACACCTCCGTCTGTTTTCATATACTACATGATTGTTCAATCACCATATCCGTCGAAGTTCCACAATTTAATTTATCAGAACGTCTAATAGTGAAAAATCCTTCGATAAATCTTTGATAAACACCAGGATCCATCAAGTTCTCTAATTGCATCATATCTTGTAGATATAAATGCGCAGACTTGGCATATTATTATATTCTGACACATGAAGATAGGGAAGCATTTCTTTAACGCAATTCAAATTAGCTCTCCAATCTCCCATACGTTCAGCTCTTATAAATTCCTTTACAATGGACACCATATGAAAATATCGTATCCATAGTTTCGCTGTAGGTCCTAGGTTGATGAATAAATGGTAAAAATAAAATTCGAGATTCCGAAAAATGTATAATTTACTTGTTAAATGTTCAATATAACCATTCCATCCGGGCAATAATAAATTTTTCCATTTCCTATATAACCATAACATATCTACTTTTAAAGTAAAGATGTTGTATTACTTTCATAATTAAAATCCTGCACAGCTATTTTACTATATCCTACTACACCATCTGTTTGAAAGACTTGTATTGGCACATGAGGTTTTTCTGCGAAATGTTGCGCTGAAGGAAGTATGTTTGTTCGTATTATAGGCTCTTCTGCTGTAACTGAACTTTTTGAAGAAATAATTTTATTGATCTCCATGATGTGAAGCGTATTATGACCGTCCAAAGTATGTACATTTATATCAGCATTATCTGCAACATACTGAATAAATGTGCCAGTTTCTGGTGGCAAAATATGCGGTGGACGAAAAAAAGTCTGTATAAGACGCTTAGATCTAAATCTTCGATGAAAAAAAACTGATAAACCCAATTACAATAATGATTTGAAAAACCTAGGCTGAACAGCAGTCATTATACAGTTGCTAATAGTTGTACATATTAATTTCAAATGATCTAATTTAAATTATCGATTTTTTTAAATTACTTGCTCCAAAAAATAAGTCAAGGACTTCAGAATATCGCTGTCAATATTTTCAAACATTTGACTCGGCGGGGGATAATTATCATTATCAATCATTACAGATTGAATTGAATATCCTCTCGAATAATTGCTGCGGCAGCTTTCAGTATTCTGAATCGTTCTTCGTTTTTATTTTGTTTTTTATTTTCATACCAAGCTTTATTAAGAATATCAAACTGATTGTTAATAAAACAGATAATTATTAAGCTCCCTTTTTTCTCAGTTATAATAATTTTATCACGATACTTTAATCTTCTTTTCATTGTTTTATTATCTATAGTTGGATTTTTGCCAATGTCTTAATTCTTGCAATGAAAATTGACAATCATCATTATTTTCAATGTATTGAAATATTTCCTCCATCGCCAAGTTCACTGAATAATCTTCAGGACGACCGACTTTATATCCCGTAGTAGGCCTCAGAAAGATATTAAAACAGTTATTGTAGTACTTAGCTTCAGCAGCAACTAAGTCAAATTCATACCCAATGCGGGCAATAACAGCTTTTGCTACATCATCAGAACGAGTCCGAGCTACCGTTAAAATGGAACATTTAAATTCAAGTGTAGATACATTATATATTTTACGACGAACATTCTGCGCTTTCTTCTTTTCAGCTTATTTACTTGCTTCATCGCCGCAAAATAAACAATATCTTCTAAAGTTAAAATCGGTTCACTTACTCGTGCTCTAGTATGAGGTGGACTTATCATGGATGTACTACGTTGTTCGGTCTCGCACTGTCTTTTAGCTGCAATAATACTACTCTTTCGAGTGTACATTTTACGACACTGCACGTGGACTTTCACAGATTGCTCGTGTTTCAAGTATTCAAAAAACTTATCATTTCTTTCAACACTTGCATCAATCAAAGTCTTCATTCCACGATCGACAACAACAACTTTACTTTCTCTCAAAGGCTTATCACAAATGAAACAAACTTCTGACATTTTGTTAAAATTATTTAACAGCACAAATTAAAATTGAAAATATTACCAATAAGCACGTCTGATCACTGCAAAGGAATTTTCAAACTAACAGTATATACTGAGTTATTTCATTTTCTTCCTTCAAAAATAGGCAGGTATGCGACACTCGAACAATGACGTAGTTATTACATGTTACTCAAGGTTACTGACGAAGGGAATTAGGGACTGTCAGTACAGTCTTATTTTAAAATACTCATTCAATTTATACAAGTTTTATTGTGTGTGTACCAAAAACCAATAGTTTCTTATTTTCATTTATATTGAACGTCCGATGACGTGTACAGGCTGCATTTTAGTGCATATTATGTAAAATATGAATTTTCTAATAATTAAAACCCCGATATCTCACCGAATGGTGAGTCGTAAGAAAAAAAGTGACTGAACTATTTTTGTAGAGAATTGTATGATGTACAATTTTTGTCTAACTTATTTTCACGATAAAACTTTTCGATTTTGTACGTTTGACCTTGAATAATTTTTTTTGCAGATGTAGGATCCAAGAGGATTTCTGACATTTTATTTATAATGATGTATTTAACGTCTCTGCCAATTTTCAGCTCCATGCGGACTTTGGCTAAGTTATGACTTATTTTTGTCTATTTTGACTGGACTACAATGAATAAAACTCATTCACCAAACAACATGACGTCAAAGCCGTATCGCAATCCTACACAGACGCAATCAGGCCGCATCGTTAAGCTGCCGGTACATTTCACTTGAGGGGGACTCCTGTAGCAGTACGCATAGCAACAAGAATACACACGCCACGCATGCCTCATAATATGACGTCATCTTTTAAAACAACGAATAGCTCTGAAAAGAATTGTTTATTTGAAACAAGAAGCAGCATGCAATGACGTAGTATGATGTAATGTCAAGCTCTTAAAAGAGCTGTTTTTATATTTATTATCTTCCTATAAAGCTGACTTCTCGAAACACGTCTTCACTCCACGCGCCGCTCGAACTGACTGAACGCGACGCCGCGGTAAAACGAGTATTTGTAGAATCAGCCGCGCATCGTCAATAGTGGGGAATTAATCGCGGGAGTAAGTAATGTAGACGCGCACATTTGATATTAATTTTTCATTTTTACAATTTATATTTTTCTTGTATTCTCATTGGTTAATTTTTACTTCACTTTTTGTATATATACTCGTACCATTTTTTAATAAAATATTCCACCATATTCACCGTTTCTACTGTTCTACAATAAGAAGTTTTATTTTACTGCTACAACGTCCACCTCCTAAATATTCTTGTAACGGGAAGGTTTGTCTGTTTTACTAGACGAGAAAAGGGTATTTGATACTCTTCTACCCATGACAGAATAGTTTTATCACACGTGTCATCAATCACGTCAAGTCACCAATGTCTGCTAAAGTTCTTACTTTTTTAAAGCCTACCCGCATTTTTTACCGTATCTAATGGCGGTTGCGATGCTGTGCTGGACGCGACGACTGCTTCGTTGATTTGTCGGGGCGATCCTTGTTGGCAGGCTCCTTCGTCCTCTGAATGCCTCTCAGCCTGTGGTTCTGGGGAGGAACACGCTAGTTTAAATGTTTATACTGTTTAGTTTTTACAGTATGTTGCTTAGAAGGAGATAGTCATAGTTCATGTCTGCTCCGGATCTTGAGGTAGCCTTAGATGCTTTTAGAGTTTCAGCTAGGTTTTCGCTAAAAACAATTTGTCGATTTTTGTCGCTTGCAATTAATTTTTAGGCTGCTTTCTCAAGGTATTAAGAATGAAGCTTTTTCTTATTGTTGAATCAGTGTACTGTCTATCACACATAAGCTTAATAGCGTCTATCAATGTTTGAATAACGTCAGTATTTTTTGTTTCTGATGTCATAAGGGATGTAAGAGCTTCGGCTATGTATGACACTGCGGAAGTTCGCTGTTTTCGTCTGAACTCAATGCCTTTACCTCTTTTATGAACAGCTTCGGGAATGGCAGCTACCACCTCCGGGTTGAGGGTGGGTGTCAGTGAGTCGGTTTCACCGAACGATTAGATTAAAAGAGTTAATTTTGACGAGACGTTTGGCGCGATTGGTAGATACTTGCCTTTTCACGCCGAAGGTTGTGGATTCGATTCCCACCCAGGACAGACATTTGTGTGCATGAACATGTCTGTTTGTCCTGAGTCTGGGTGTAATTTTCTGTATAAGTATGTATTTACAAAAGAAAAGTAGTTTATGTAGTATATCAGTTGTCAGGTTTCCATAGCACGAGTTTTGTACAAGCTTAATTTGGGATCAGATGGCCGTGTGTGAAAAATGTCCCAGGATATTATTATTATTAGTTTCAAAGATTTAGAATTAGGATTACGTTGTTAATGTACAAGGAGAACATAAACAGTGAGACGGTTTCACCGAACGATTAGATTAAAAGAGTCAATTAGTTTCAGTTAGGATTACAGTGTTAATGTTCCAGGAGATCATAAACAGTGTGTCGGTCTCACCGAACGATTAGATT
Source organism: Nymphalis io (assembly GCF_905147045.1). NCBI lineage: Eukaryota > Metazoa > Arthropoda > Insecta > Lepidoptera > Nymphalidae > Nymphalis > Nymphalis io. Next base: position 8,765,239 of record NC_065913.1, on the reverse strand, counting down.
AAAAGAGTCAATTAGATTCAGTTAGGATTACAGTGTTAATGTACCAGGAGATCATAAACAGTGAGTCGGTCTCACAGAACGATTAGATTAAAAGAGTCAATTAGTTTCAGTTAGGATTACAGTGTTAATGTACCAGGAGATCATAAACAGTGAGACGGTTTCACCGAACGATTAGATTAAAAGAGTCAATTAGTTTCAGTTATGATTACAGTGTTAATGTACCAGGAGATCATAAGCAGTGTGTCGGTCTCACCGAACGATTAGATTAAAAGAGTCAATTAGTTCCAGTTAGGATTACAGTGTTAATGTACCAGGAGATCATAAACAGTGAGTCGGTCTCACCGAACGATTAGACTAAAAGAGTCAATTAGTTTCAGTTAGGATTACAGTGTTAATGTACCAGGAGATCATAAACAGTGAGTCGGTCTCACCGAACGATTAGACTAAGAGTCAATTAGTTTCAGTTAGGATTACAGTGTTAACGTACCAGGAGATCATAAACAGAGTGTCGGTCTCACCGAACGAATAGATTAAAAGAGTCAATTAGTTCCAGTTAGGATTACGTTGTTAATGTTCCAGGAGAACATAAACAGTGAGACGGTCTCACCGAACGCGGATGGCATTAATCGAAATAAGATCAATGTTAAATATATTCGATTTGGCCCTCAGAACATCCGACGCCGACGATTCCGGCGACGAGTGCTACGGGAGTCCGCGAGGCCGCGATCGAGACGGAGATGGTTTGTCGATGTGTGCTTATAACGTTGCCATAGTACCCGCGTTCCCTGTTTTGGGAGATTTTCGGGACTTAATTAAAACTAAATAGGGTTATTAAATTTTATTTTTTAATGTTTATTATACATTTTTTTTAATTATAATATTTTTTTGTTTTCCTCCTACACCCGAAAACCGTTGCATTGTTTGTTTTTGTTTCCGTTATCAATAGTACTTCGCATCTTTATATGGTACTGGATTAGCGTTCTCCTCATAAAGAATGGTTGCCACATATATTTTTATGTTACCCTCTTGACTCGGAATCTAATAATATTATAAATTCATGAAGAATGTTAAATCATGTTGTCATTAGAAAACTATAAATAGGATAACGAATAAATTAAAATAACATATATACATATAACGAAGCACTTTAGTTTATTAATGGACTCCGTATTTATTTGTTTCATTGTCGACGAGTCGATATTTTTTATCGAATATCGGGACTTTTTTTAGCCGATGCTTTCAGCACTTACATGATAAATAATTATAGGTTATGAATAATAAAAACTGGAAAATCATATTATCTTTAGGATTTTAATGCGATATAAGGTTCCGTCATGCTATGGCATAAATAAACATCACTGAGAAACTATATTTTGAGACAAAATAGTCGTACTTACGCGTGAAAACACACGCCGGCAATTTTCTTCTTGTTGTCGCTTTAACATGAAATAATATGACACTGCACCATTGTATAACCATCGATATGATATAAGGATTGTTTCTCGGCCTTTACACTGGATTAGAATCGTTTTCTAACATAAACCACCAACTGTCAAGTTTGTTTCGCTACTTAAGTAGCGAAACAAACACCAACACTGGTTACACGATAAGGGTCAAAAGATTTGATAATTCTATCTCTGTCTAAACCTGTCTACGCTACAGTACGTACTCGGTTCGCAGCTGGCGGACACGCAGCAGAGCGTCGAGCTGCGGGTCGCGGTGATGGGGGCGAACGAGGCGGGCAAGTCGACGCTCATAGGCGTGCTCACTCAAGGTACGTTCGTTATTATCTTGTTGAAGTCGTGAGTTCTAGTAACTAAATTAAATATTGAGTATTTAATTACAGGCACAAGGGACATAACATCTTAGTTCCCAAGGTTGGTGGCGCATTGGCGATGTAAGCGATGGTTAACATTTCTTGCAATGCCAATGTTTCCTATTCTATAAAAAAATATATTTATAAGGCTTCGTATCCAGAAGTTTTTGATTCGATTATCATGTAGAGATCCTATACGTGTGTACTCGTAATAAGGAGATGACGCCTTATCCCAGCTGTGGGTAAAAATGCTGTTACATTTTTAAACAAATTAAATGATACCTACTCAGTCGGGACAAAAACCGACTTTGTTAATATTATATTGTAATATCATTTATTTTATCCTCAGATAAATATTATTCCCGACAGATGGCGCTAGCGTTCCAGAGATGATACGATTGCGACAAATATATTCCGCAGCCGCTTGAGTCGACTTGCTATACGAGCCAGCCAGCAGCGCAGCACGTAACGACCATCGGGAAGCGCCTTGACCACATGATAGGGCCCACGCATGCCTGAATTAAGCTTGCCAGTAGTGTGCTAGATGCTCTAACGCCCGTTGCCTTTGCACCTCACGCACAGCTTCGAAGTGGTCGACACGTAACTAACGTGTTTGCTCGGCTGTACCTGACCTTAACTGATAGTGCAACCTAAGAGTTCTATATTAATTGCTAAAAAGGCATTTCTTTAAATTAATAGAAAAACCCACACATCTATCAGTCTTGAGTGACTTTGGACACAATATCAACGCATTCGTTAGCAGTTGCTAATTAAAATTATTTACTAAAAGTGACTTGACATACCGTTAACAATAAAGACAGACTAGTAGGGCCAGTACAGTCTTTTCCTTATACTCTTAATCGAAAAGCGCCGAACACGCTTCAGATCACAATTGCCAATGTGAGACTAACTCTCGTTATCACTCCATTTACTTTAAACTTTAGCACGATCTGCCTCCTCGCACCAAATACATATCAATGTCGAAATTAGAAATATAAAAATATTGGTTGGATCTCACCGAAGTATTGATAGATCGTATCGCATCAATGATACGATCGGCAGCACCAGCATCGCGGTTCGTGGCAGAGCTCACAGCCTTGGCGAAGACAATGCCGCAGAATCCTGATGCTCCACCATAGTCACAAGCACTACTCGCGGTCGCGGTAGCGTGGCTCGTGGTGATGAACGGTTTATTCTTTCAATGACGTTAATCGATTTCTGGAACGAGAGCCATGGTAAGCGATTGTTATTAGGCAAGTTTCTTAGCTATTATTGCAGAAGATCATTGTTAATTAATAATCCAAAGCAGGGTAGATAAATAAAGAAATTATCGCAATGTAGGTACAAGCTAACTTGTGAAGTTACTAAGAAACACAGTTTCGGTTTTAAACAAATTGGAACGTACTCACCAGATTTTTTCATTGTATAATACGTTACCACAAATTATTATCACTTTTTGTTGTCATTTCTTACATGTTGGTAGTCATTTGTCATTTGTCTTGTAAATGCTAAGCGATACAGACGCGAATCGAACTGGGCAATATGGGCCAGCACATATGACATAGCGATTTCTTCGTGACTTAATCCTTCCATCTAGTCAACAGTGACGTCATCACACGGCTTGCATATGCCGCATGGGAGATTTGTGACAGCCACGACAAGACACTGCCCTTCAGTGCCTTACTGAGAGCTATGATGAGCGATACACCTTCCAGTGGACGTTCATTAACGCAAATATCAATCGTAGCACACCAAGCACGTGGATCAGCATCTCGTTGCTCTATTTCTCTGCTGAATCGCGAACATTGAGCGCCAATGGAATTCAGATCCCACTTCTGATGTTGAAAGTCACTAGCAGGAACAGATATTGTTAGCTTCGATAGCTGCTTTTGTGGTGGTAAAAATAACGAAGACTTTGGAAATTGAATACTTGTATTAATGATAAATCATTATAAGAACTGATGTGTGTCGCGCACGCGAGTCGAGACGACAAGTGAAGTTAAGTTTGTAGGCGCGTCCCCGCACCCCGCGATGATAGATAGTGAAGCGCCGCAACATACTCCCCGGGGTTGAAGGATTCTTCAACAGCTAGATGTCTCCGGAAGAGGGCATATGTTATTGTACGCTCTCCGAATAGTCCCTTTTTTGGTTAGAATCTCAGCGACCCTGTTTACCCCGTCTGGTCCAGGATGAAGTCCTGTTATCCTGCCCAAGACCCATAAGAGCGGTGACTGAGTCCTGTCCCGGACGAGAACCATGGAACCCAGTTCCAGGTCCCTGTTGGAAGACCGCCACTTGACCTTCCGTTGCAGCGCAGTCACGTATTCGTGTGAGAAACGCTGCCAAAAATGCTGTTTTAGTTTTTCAATTCGTTCATAGCGTTGCAGTTGTTGAATGTTTTCATTGTCTAGTGGTGGCTGAGGAACAGTTAGAAAAGTTCGTCCTATGAGGAAATGGGCTGGGGTAAGGCAGGAAAGGTCTGAAGGATCTGAGGATAGAGGTGTTAAAGGACGGGAATTAAGGATTGCCTCTATCTGAACTAAGCAGGTTGACATCTCTTCAAACGTTAAGTGAGTTAGGGAAAGAATGCGCCGTAAGTGATGTTTGATGGACTTCACAGCGGATTTCCACAATCCACCGAAGTGTGGAGAGTAGGGCGGAATAAATTTAAAATCGATACCTTTATTTGTAGCGTCTGTCTGTATATCATCTGAATAAGTTTTAAAAAAGTTATAAATATCGTTACTCGCACCAACAAAGGTAGTTGAATTGTCTGAGGAGATGGTTTGAGGCTTTCCACGACGACCGATGAAACGATGAAGAGCAGCTAGAAACGATTCTTTTGATAAATCTGTCACAAGCTCCAGATGTAAGGCTTTAACTGCAAAACACACAAAAATACATATATATGACTTCGTAAGCCTACAGCCCCTACCCCTTCGATCGGCAATCAGCACCGGCCCAGCGTAGTCGATACCCGTATGTAGAAACGGAAATACAAGGTGCGTTCTATCTCGCGGTAAGTCACCCATTATGGGTTGAATAGGTTTTGGTTTAAACCTAGAGCAACGTATGCAGCCATGAACAGTACGCCTGGCGAGGCTCCTCCCCCCCAATGGCCAGTACGTCTGTCTAACGTGAGATAGTAGCATGTTAGGCCCCGCATGAAAGGAATCTGTGTGAAATTTGTGAAAAATGATTTTCGTGAGGTGATGTTTGGAGCATAAAAGAATAGGATGTTTGACATCGTAAGTGTAGTATGAGTTGTTAAGGCGTCCACCAACGCGTAATAAGCCATTACTGTCAATGAACGGAGACAGTGAAATTAATCTGTTTTTCTTTGTTAACGATTTATTTAATAATAGTGAATTTATTTCATCCGGGAACATCTCCTGTTGTGTCGTGCGTAATACAACTGACTCTGCAACGTTAAGTTCTGATAATAACAAAATACCTACAGTTTTAGGTTAGGTTATATATAAGCTACTGTTCTAATTAATTTTGTATAGTTTGATTTTTTTTGTACTAAGTGTAATATAATATTCTCTTTACTTATGTTTGTTTGTTTGGTATGAAGTGAAATTTCTGGAAGTGGTATATCTTTCTGTTTTGTTGGTGTTTGTGGGAAGTTTATGTATGAATGATGAAGGAAGCTAGGACCCGTCCACCACAAACAAGAATCGATGAGGTGAGTAGCTTTTACTCCACGAGAGACCAGGTCTGCGGGATTCAATTTACATGGTACGTAGCTCCAACTATTAGCAGATGTAGTGTTTTGAATTTCACCGATTCTGTTTCGAACGAGTCTTTAGGCGACTAGGCGATGTATTTAGCCAACCAAGAACTATCATCGAATCTGTCCAATAATAACAATTATTAAAAGTTTTTGTTAGTGATTGTAGAACTTTAGTGCAAAGCCTAGTACCGAGTAAAGCGCCGCATAACTCCAGTCTGGGGATAGTGACAGGTTTTAAGGGTGCTACTTTATTTTTGGAAGCAAGAAGACGGACACAAACTCTTCCTTGCTCATCAACTGATCTCACGTACACACATGATCCGTATGCACGTTCCGAGGCATCTGTAAATGTGTGTAGTTCGTACGTAACTGACGCATCGAGACAAACCCAACGTGGTATGCGAAGTGAATTTAAAGCTACAAGTGAATTAATAAAATTTAAAAATTTAATTTGAATATCATAAGAGACCCCGTCATCCCAGTTGAATTTGTCGAGCCACAATTTCTGCATTAGAATTTTTGCCTCGACTGTACACGGGCCTAATAAACCTAGAGGGTCGAAGACTTGACTGATAAGAGATAAAATAACGCACTTCGATATTTTCTTTTTATTAGTCTGAACGTTTATAGAAAAGAAAAGATTGTCTGAGTTACAATCCCAATTTAACCCTAATGTTTTATTGGGAAGTTAATCATTCAAGTCTAAGGTTTTTTCTGATTGTTGTTGATTTGTGTTTTGCGTAATAGAGTGTAATATAGTTGTATTGTTTGATTGCCATTTTCTTAAATTAAATTTAGCAGTATCCATAATTTTTGTAACATTTTTAGCTAGTTCGATGACAGAAGCGACAGAGTCGCCCCCACTGAGGTAGTCGTCGACATAAAAATCTCTGCGAATTGAATTTTTTACTTCAATATCAGTGCATGTATCTGCTAATGTAACTAAACATTTAGTCGCGAGGTATGGCGCTGATGACGTGCCGTACGTTACTGTGTTAAGTGTATATGATTTAATTGGTTCTTTAGAATTAAATCGAAATAAAATCTGTTGTAGGTGGCGTTGAGAAGGTGTAACGAGAATATCTCGGTAAATCTTTTCTATATCGCCTGAGATTACATATTTATGTTGTCTGAATCTGAGTAAAATAGATAAGAGATCGTCTTGTACAATCGGTCCTACCATCTGTATGTTGTTATAAGACTTACCCGTAGTTGTGACTGCTGACGCGTCGAAGACAACTCGTAATTTGGTCGTTGTACTCGACTCCCGAATCACCCCATGATGAGGTAAGTAATAGTTAATATTTTTATCTGACATAATTTTCTTATTTTCTGACATATGCCCTAAGGCTAGATATTCTGACATAAATTGTAAATACCTTTCTTTTAAAAGTGAATCACGTAAAAATCTGCGCTCCAAGGAAAGAAGACGACGTTTCGCCGCTGCATAGGAATCCCCGAGTACTTCAGGTGAGTCTTTTAATGGTATTGTGACTACAAACCTGCCGTCGCTGTTTCGTGCTGTGGTCTCCGCGAAGGTTCGCTCACAAGCTCGTTCCTCCTGTGATAAGCAGTGCTCGGAAGATACCGCCTCCAGCTCCCAGAACCGGTTAAGTATTGACTCATCATTTTGAAGAAAGTGACAAGAAGAAGAATGTTCTGTATTATTATTTGTGTTGTTATGTTTTGTGTGTGTATGTATAATGCCTGAAACTAACCAACCTAATTTAGTCATTTGCAACTTAGGACGCTGCTTACCTAAATATATGTAATTGTTAGTTATAACTTGCCAAAAAATTTCTGCCCCGAGCAGTATGTCTACAGTCGAGGGAATATTGAAAGAGGGGTCTGCTAGTTGAATGCCCGAAGGAAGAGGCAAATGTGTGATATCTATATAATTATGTGGTAATAATTTTGTTATTTCTGGGAGAACAAAACATTTTAAATTAACATGATAACCACCCGAAATAGACTGGATAGTTATGACGCAAGACTCTGCACTATAGGAACATTGATTGTTTATACCTACAATAGTGGAGCTCGTATCATGTTTCGTCAAACCTAGTTTCTCGCAGAAGTGCTGCGTGATGTAGTTAGAAGTGCTGCCGTTGTCTAGTAGAACGCGAGCTGTGCGAAGTCTCCCTATAGAATCCATCACCTTCACCAACGCTGTGGAAAGCAGTACGGAAGAGGTTTTAGTATTTTGTATATAAGTATTAGTAGATGAAGTGAGTGTTACTGGTAATTCTGTTTGATTTTGTATGTGTGTGTGTAAGAGTGTATTATGTTTAAGCTTACAATACTTGCAGTGTGATAATTTGCAATGTTTATCTATATGACCTGGACGTAAACAATTTTTACAGACCTTAAAATTATTTATTTTTTGTAAACGGCTATTGACGTCAAGGTTTCTAAATTCCTGACAACTAAATAAGAAATGACTCTTTTTGCACATAGAACATGTAGTATTAATATTATTTTGCTTTGTATCTGTTTTTTGTATGTGTTGTACTTGTAAATTAAATGTATTTTGTTTTTGTTGAGTGTTCTGTTTATATGTCATTTGTTGTTGTATAGTGTCTAATAAATCAGATCTGTTTGTTAAAAAAGTTATGAATTGTTTTAGAGTAGGGTAACCTGTTAATGTACTACGAAATTCTTCCCACTCCTTAAAAGAAATTTCATCTAATTTTTTAGACATGATATGAATGATAAGCGTATCCCAGTGGTCAGTTGGTTGGCCGAGACTGGCAAGTGCACGCAAGTTTTTATTAGTGACATCAATAATGTTTCTCAAACACTGACTTGATTCTTTTTGTGCTTGTTGTAAATTAAATAATGCATTTACATGATTATTAATTAAGAGACGTTCGTTGTCGTAACGATAAGTTAATAAATTCCAAGCTATTTGATAATTATCTGCAGTGAATTCTATATTCTGTACAATTAAAGACGCAGTACCTTTAAGAGCAGCGCGTAAATAATGAAATTTATTAATATCACAGACTTTTATTATTATGAATGATAGATAAATACGTATCTCTAAACTCCAGCCAGCGCTGAAAGTCGCCATCGAATAAGGGCAAGTTGATTTTTGGCAGCCTTACGAAGTCATGATGCACGGATTCGGTAGATGATGAGTCATATCTATGACGAAGGTGATCTCGTTTCTGGCGCTCTGCATTCGTCAACGATGTGGCTCAAGCCACATGCATGCAGAATAATATTTATTCTCAAATTGTATACGCTCGTCGAACTTCCCATCTCCCTCAGACAATATCTCGAACTCCGTCTGTAATTTATCAAATTCGTTATATGTAATTTCTAATTTTGACAAACGTAATTCTATTTCCGTTATCTGTAAGTCTGTTAACGGCTGAGTAATATCTATTGTATTTATATAAGTATTAAATAGCGTTAGTTTGCTTTTAACATTCCCGCGTAATTTAATAATGTCCTTAATACGAGCTTCAGCCATTATTAATTAATTATATATAATAATAACAAGTTACTAAATGAGAAATAATAAAAAGTGCATAAAATATTAAATGAATGTAACGATTAGAAATGATTTACGATAATGCAAAGCAAGCGATAGGTAGATATAGCTAGATAAGTAGATAATACAACAGACGGCCGGCACGCGATAGCAGCTCGACGCAGTAGCAATGCAATAACAAGATAATAAATGCATATATAGCAATATAGCGTTGAGATAGATGCGCTGCGGCTGTCAGCTATTATAAAAAATATTTTCATATAATATGATAAATTGATTTACAGAAAATTACGATTAGCGTTAACAATATGAAGAGATGTCAATATGCTATAATAGTTTACTTTAAATTGGATAAGCAAAGAAGTTAAAAGGAAAAGATAGGAAATAAAAAGGAACGGACTCACTCGATTATTATTTTTCGTATCCGTGTTGCTCACAAGGGCCAAAGTCCACTTCTCTGTTATATTTTTGTTTCTGTTAGTCAATCCCGTCAAAATATTTTGTAAATTTGTTTCCACTGGTGACTTGAATGTTGTTGTAAAATTACGTTGACTCCAAATTGTAGACGTCGCGACGTCGGCGACGACGCGTCTTAGGTAGGCCACGTGGTGACGTTATATGCTTGAACTGGATGATCGTCAATATGAAATGATCTGCTTCGTCTTCCTTGAATATCGGACGATGAAAAGGTATCCTCGATGTAGAAAATTTGCCTTTCTGCACAGGTATCCTTTGTGTGACTTGTCCACGTGGGTGCGCGTGCGCGTGCGTCGATAAGAATGACGCGTTTTTCTCTAATTTCTTCGTTATTTAATATTTCACGGGCGAAGGACCATTTTGTTAGCTTCGATAGCTGTTTTTGTGGTGTTAAAAATAACGAAGACTTTGGAAATTGAATACTTGTATTAATGATAAATCATTATAAGAACTGATGTGTGTCGCGCACGCGAGTCGAGACGACAAGTGAAGTTAAGTTGGTAGGCGCGTCCCCGCACCCCGCGATGATAGACAGTGAAGCGCCGCAACAGATATTTAATGGGTGAATCCGAACTTTCCAAATGAATTGTAGGAAAACACAATCAAATCTATTAACAGTTTTTATTTTAAAATGTCACAGACACAATTCACACGGGACACACTCTCATTCGCTGTCGCCCCCGATCGAATGACTCTTAGCAACACGACACTAACAAACTTAATCGCAATGGATTACAAAAATAACACAGTATGACACCAATCGACCGAACACACGATAGCAAAAAGAGACCTGTCTACCGACCACCCTCCTTTAAATACACTTCCTCCCACTACTACCCTCCTATATTCCTACAAACGCTAACAGACGGCCATTCTGCTATTGGAATGTCCCCATTCCAAATAATGCTCGGCCATTCGAATTAGAGTATGACCACATACGACAAATTTTAGAGTACATGTATATTTTATATATTAAGTTCTAAGATAAGATATTTAATTAAATAAATTTAGGTAGAAAACCCGAGTTACATTGAATGAAAAGTAAATTATATAATAAAAAATAAAATAAAAATCAAAAGTAAATATTACAGTAAATACCTAGTACACCGTACTTGAGTTTTTACACATTTATTTAAATGATAATCATAGAATATAGTTAATTTCTGAGTCTATCAAATAGTTACGTTTACACATTTATTTAAATAACAATCTTGATAGGTGGGTTGATAATTTCAAGTTTTGATCAAACATTAAGAAACATTTAAAATGATACAATCACTTAATTAATCAATAGTTATTCCGTTAATGTCAGAAACACTTATAACGCACTTCACTGGTAATCACTACACTAATAAACTAGATATCACTTCATTCTTATTTGGACGTACATTGTGTCAAGCTTAATGAACTAGAGCTACCGTTTGCCGCCCTCGGGACACGGCCTGCTCATTAACAGCACATAGTCGAGGTAAGCTACCGTTTGTCACCATCGGAACACGGCCTGCTCATACGTCACATAACGAAGCTACCGTTTGTCACCATCGGAGCACGGCCTGCTTATACGTCGCATAATGAAGCTACCGTTTGCCGCTATCGGGACACGGCCTGCTATTCGATTTTACTCTTCATTTCATGGGATTGTCTCTTTTTTTTTTTAATAATTTCGGGAAATATTTAATTCAGTAATCACTTGCCCTGATCGATTCAGACATCAGACCTAAACTGTGGGTATCTTCGAACGTTCATCCCACTTCTGATCTTATAAAGGTAAGATCAAATTAAGACAATAACAATCCTAACCTCTATTTATTCAAATAATATTAACATGAGCAAATTACAAAATAAACTAAATAGGAACTAAAAAAACAAAATTAGCACAAATAAATGAAATCAGAATTAGCGATCACCAATATTCAATCAATGGTCCTCCTGGCTGGCCTAGGCCAGTCTGGGTACGGGCCTCGGGGTTGCCCCCCCTACCCGGGCTGGTCCTCCCCGACGGTTCAACCGTCGTGTCACTTTATTTTGGCCCAGAGGGCCAGGGTCGTTATGACCCGGTGGCTGTAAGTCCTTATTGGTTTTCCTTTTTTTTTTTTTACGGGTAATGTCGTCCTACCGTGTCTCCAGATCGTCGTCGTCCTCTTCACCGATGCCCGCATCGGCGCTGATGGTCGGCGACAGTAGGAGCTCACGAGGTAACGGACGCCCCTCAGGTGGTCTGGCATGAAGCGGTGCTATACCGTGGAGGTGTTCGCTCGCACTGCTATCCGCCTTAGCAAATAGCGAGCGAGCGAGCTTGCGGACGAACTCCTCCACGGTGGGCGTCCTGGTGTCTCGATGGATGACATCATTTCTGACGTACCTCGGAGCTCCTACAATCAAGCGCAGGCATCGGTTCTGTTGGATCTGAAACCTCCGCTTCTGGTACGCTGAGCAGAGTGCGTACCAGGCGGGGGCCGCATACGTCAGGCGCGAGCGGACGTAGGCACCGTAGACCCTCAGTCTGGTCTTCAAAGGAAGCCGCGACGTAAAGAGGGTGTGCAGCTTAGACCGGGCAGCCGCGGCATGACTCACCACCTTGTTAACGGTGGGTATCATGCGCAGCCTGCGTTCCAAGTGACACCCCAAGTAGCAGACTGAAGTCTGCCATTCCACGTCCTGGCCTCGGAAGGTGATCCGACGCATCGGCTTATCAGCACCGACAAGCAGAGCGGCCATCTTACCAATGTTGACAGCCATCCTCCACTTGTCTAGCCAATCCGGTATCAGATCCAACACACGTTGCATCCTGTTGATAGCGACGATATGGTGGTAGGACGACGAGAAGTATGCGCTGTCGTCCGCGTACAGGGCCAGCATCACATCCTCTTCACCCTCTCGCAGATGGTCGCGGAGGGTAGGGATGGGATTATCCGTGCAGTGACGGAGCGTTGGAGGGTAGGGATGGGATTATCCGTGCAGTGACGGAGAAAGAATACATTTCACTGCCCCTCTCTTTCCCATGGGTGTCGTAAGAGGCGACTAAGGAATATCTGAGCGACCATCTGCTCATCTGGTGGTAGGATGCTAACATCCGCCTGGCTTGTTACCACCGTACGCATGGTGAAAAACTCGTGAAGTGGCTTGCAGCCGCGTTTCGAGGTCAGCCAGCGTACAGCCAGAGCCCGAGCGAATATAGCCGCGATGGGTGTTGGTCCGATTGGAGACGGCTGTTGAACCAATTCCGGGGGAAACTGTATTGACCTGCCGGACAGGGAGACCCGAAGACGGCTGTTCCGCTGGCCGCCCGTGGCATAGTACAGGGGCCCGAGCGTGCCTAACCAGCTCGTGAGGCTGCCCCACCAGGCCACGCATAATCGCGGGGTGGACCGTCGTGCCGGTTGGTGACCAATAGGTGGGGTCCCGGCGGCCACTTCCGGGGGGGTTCGGGGGCCCTTCCGTCCGGCGGGACAGTGTATTTTTCCTTTTGGCAACCACTTGGGGAAACACGCCTCCACACTTTGCCCATCCCTATCGTGGCAATACATCGCTCGCTTCACGTCTCTTTTCCATTTCATTTTTCCCAAATGGCGCAACAAAACAGAAATAACGGTCGTACAGCGGTGCACACCCCCACCATACCCTCGCTGTTTGAGGTCGAGTTCTCTAACATCCGAGGACTCCACACTAACCTCAACGCTGTCCACCACCATCTCGAGACAGCACGGCCAGCAATGTTGTTTCTCACGGAGACACAAATACTCCGTCCTGCCGATACCAGCTACCTTAATTATCCCGGCTACACGCTTGAAGAATCCTTCAAAGCGAAAGCCGGAGTATGCTTGTTCGTCAGGACGGATGTTTGCTGTCACCGACTGCGCTGCTTGGAGGACCCCTCCTTCTCCATGTTGGTGGTACGTGTGGACCTGGTTCGTCAGAGCCGAGTCTACGTGTGCCTCTACAGATCCCACAATGGTGACTTGGAGACAAGCCGATTACTTGACCATCTTAGTCGGGTGGCAGATGCTGCGCAAGAGCAATTTCCTAACGCGGAATTGGTGTTTTTGGGGGATTTTAATGCTCACCACGAATCCTGGTTGAAATCCCTCAAAACTGACCATGCTGGAAGGACTGCTCATGCTTTTGCTCTCACACATGACTTGACCCAACTGGTTGATCAGCCCACCAGGATCCCAGACATTGATGGGCAAGCACCTTCTCTACTGGACCTTCTGCTGACTTCTCACCCGGTGGAATATCAGGTTGTGGTTCAGGCTCCTCTTGGCTCTTCGGATCACAGCCTTATTTCTACCAGAGTGCCACAGGCCAAGCTGCCGCCACTAGCGGTATGCAAACGACGCGTTTGGCACTATAAGTCGGCGGATTGGGACGGTATGCGCGATTACTATGCGTCGGTCCCTTGGAAGGAACGTTGCTTCAGTGGGAATGACCCGACAGCTAGTGCCGCTGCTGTTGCTGGCGAGGTCATGCTGGGAATGGAATACTACATTCCTAGCTCAGATCTCGTCAGTAGGAGTACGCGTAACCGTTGGTTCACTCGTGAATGTGCCGATGCTGTATCATCTAAGCAGGCGGCATATCGCAAGTGGATCAACGGCTGCATAACCGGGGCATCTAACATTGACTCACTGAAAGCAAACTATAATAAAAATTCCAAGTCCTGTAGAAAGGCATACACGAGAGCGGATGCACAACGCATTGTACAGATTGATCATGACCTTGTTTCGCATCCTAGGGGCTCCCGTAGCTTCTGGCGTCTGACCAAGTCTGTGCAAAACAATTTCTGCCAACCTTCGCTGCCACCGCTCAGAAATCCGGACGGATCGCTAGCTCACAGTCCGCAAGAGCAAGCTGATCTCCTGGCTAAACTCTTTGCCGACAATTCCGTCATCGATGATTGTAGTGCACTGCCACCTACAATACCTGCATGTGGCCATACGATGCCTGACATTAAAATCAGGCAACGTGATGTGCGTGCGGAGCTGCAATCACTTGATGTACGGAAAGCTAGCGGTCCCGATGGAATACCAGCCATAGTGCTGAAGAAGTGCGCAGCGGAGCTGTCTCCTGTGTTAACGCACCTGTTCCAACTTTCTCTCTCTTCGGGAAGTGTGCCGGAGGCTTGGAGAAGAGCTAATGTGCAAGCGGTTCCCAAAAAAGGGGATCGGTCTGACCCGGCAAATTATCGGCCAATAGCTATCACCTCAGTACTTTGTAAGGTGATGGAACGGATTTTAAACAACCAACTGATCCATTACCTAGAAGATCACTCTTTAATTAATGATCGTCAATACGGGTTTCGACCAAAACGGTCCACAGGTGATCTTCTAGCGTACGTAACGCACCTCTGGGGTGAAGCTATCGACAAGCATGGAGAATCGTTGGCTGTCAGCCTCGATATCTCCAAGGCTTTCGACAGGGTCTGGCACAGAAGTCTTCTCTCCAAGCTGCCGGCATATGGTCTGCCTGCTCAGCTATGCACCTGGATTGCCAGCTTCCTACACAAGCGTAGCCTTCGTGTTTTAGTTGATGGTTGCGCTTCACAATTCTATGTAGTGAATGCTGGGGTCCCCCAGGGATCTGTGCTATCTCCCACACTCTTTCTTTTGCATATCAATGATATGCTCTCTCTTGGGAACATACATTGCTATGCAGACGATAGTACAGTGCATGGTGGATACCACGGACGCGCAGTGGCTGGGCGAGCGGAAATTGAGGAGAGGCGGAAGAATCTTGTCATTGAACTCGATAGGACGTTAGAGCTCATCGCCAAATGGGGCTCTGATAATCTTGTTGAGTTTAATGCCAAGAAAACACAGGTATGCGCTCTCACGGCGAAAAAGTCAACATTTTCCCCTCTTCTCTCCCTCTGTGGTACTCCGCTGGTGATGCAAAGCAAAATCGCCATGCTGGGGATTGACGTTCGCTGCGACCTTAGTCCAAGGGATTACATCGAGGCTGTTATAAAAACAGCTTCACGGAAACTCGGAGTTCTGAACAAGGTGCGGCGCTTTTTCACGCTACAACAACTGTGCCTGCTGTACAAAACACAGGTACGGTCTTGCGTGGAATATTGCTCGCACCTTTGGGATGGCTCCGCTAAGTTAGGTACTTACTATATACTTACTTGAGGCCTTGGACCGATTGCAGCGACGTGCCGTACGCATTATTGGCGACGTAAAGGTCACAAACACCCTTGAACCTTTACAATTGCGTCGTGAGATAGCAGCACTGAGCGCTTTCTATCGACTGTATCACGGCGAGTGCTCTGAGAAATTATTCTCTCTAATTCCATTGCTTCCCCCTTCCTTCTTAAGTCCACGCGAGCTGGTTCTCGATGTCACCGCCTAACTGTGACATCAATTCCATCGCGAACAAAGAAATTTGGCAACTCCTTTCTTTGTCGCACTTCCAAAAAATGGAATTCCTTACCAGCTCACGTGTTCCCCTCCTCTTACAACCCGGGTTCCTTCAAACGAGGCGTGAAGAGGCATCTTGCGGGCCGGCAAGGCGAAGGCGGCTAGTGCAGAACGTTTTTCCCGTCTGTACTGGCCGTCGTCGCGTTTGGACTCTACTACCACTTACCATCAGGTGGAGTAGAGTCATTTGCCCTCCCGGCGAATATAAATGTCGTCCGTGTACACCGCGTATAGACGCGGTGACAGGCAGCTACCCTGGGGTACTCCGGCTCGAATGGGGCGCGGCTGAGAATCCGCGCCTTCCACCGAGACATAAAAGCTTCGGCCTTCCAGAAACGACGCCACTACTAGCACATACGCGAGAGGCGCCGAGGTGTCCAAGAGCTTAGCCAGGAATCCGGCATGCCACACCCGGTCGAAGGCCTTCTCCATGTTGAGAAAGACCCCGACGGTGGGATGCCCTTTGTTTCGCTCACTGGCTAAGTGGCTAAGAACTCTCGCCAGCTGGAGCGTCGTTGAGTGGTCGCTGCGGAATCCGAACTGCTCCTCGCGCATGGGCAGGTGAGGCGCGAGTCTCCGCAGCAACAGACGCTCGAACAGCTTGGCGATGTGCAAAAGTAGCGTGATAGGCCGATAGCTTGCCGGGAAGCAACGATCCTTCCCGGGTTTAGGGAGGGCGATGACCTTCCCTATATTCCACGCCTCGGGGAAGTGTCCGGTCCGGAGTATCCCGTTAAATGCACTCTCGAGCGCTACGAGGCAGTTGTTGGGTAGCTGCATCAGCGCGGCGTTGGTAATTCCGTCGGGGCCTGGCGCCTTCCTCTTCGGTAGTCGGAAGACGGCCTTCCGCAGCTCGGACAGAGAGATATAATCGTCTCCCTGGAGCGGCGGGATTGGGGCCGACAGGAATACCTCCACTTGATTCTGGATCGCCGCGTGATGATGGACGACATCGGTTTTAGACAAGTCCGGTGGGTTGGAGGTAAGTTGACCCTCCAAATATTCCGCCAGGATCTCTGCTCTGTCGCTGGCGGAATATCTTCTGTTACCCGCTCGATCTAGGAGCGGGTAGACAGGCGAGTCATGTCCAGTAAGTTGTTTGCAGAGGTGGTACAGCGTAGTGTCGTGCTCGGATGCTCGATCGATGGTGGCCTCCCAGTAGTCATCCTCGAGAGCCACTAGCGCACGCGACACTTCCTCTGCAATCCTGTTGAGGTCACGCTTCACCCTCGCGCAGCGCGTTCGCGCCCCTAGTCGGCGAAGATCTCGTTTCATCCTCAGTTTCACTCGGAGCGAGCTCGGCAGCTGGTCCTGACGACTTCTCGGCGTGCTTCCTTGAGAGGTGGCTGCTTCTTTGGCTTTCTGGATCGCCTCAGAAATTTTAAAAGCAGCTCCTTCTACATCTTCAGTCGTCGCGATCGGGACCGTGAGCTCAAACTCCGAGAGCTCTGAGGAGTAGCGCCCCCAGTCGACCCGCAAACGTGGGGAGCGGGGCACTGTGAAGTCGCGCACAATTGGTAGGTGTTGTGTGTTGAGGTCGTAGTTAACCTCAACATCGATGGGTGCGTCTAGTCGGTGGTGCAGCACGATGTCCAGGACGTCCGGCTGGTACGTAGGGTTAGTCGGTATGTGGGTCGGCGCTCCTGGACCCAACACACCGTGTCACACCCTGTCCTTCGCTATCCTCGAGCAGGTGCCTACCCACCTGGGTGATGACGCGCGAGCCCCAAGCGTGGTGCTTCGCGTTCAGATCACCCACGATCAGTGTAGGCATCGGCGAGTCGATAAGCGATTGGACATCGGTGCTGCAGAAAGTGTGTCCGGGTGGCTTGTAGGCGGCATACTGCAGCAGCTCCATCTCACCAGCATGCACACGCACCCCCTGCGTACGTAGGCTCACAAACGGTGCATGTGCAAGTTCTTCGTATATGATATCCCTCCTTACCAGGGCTGCAGTTCCTCTGAATGGGCAGCCCCGGGGAGAGACTTCATCTCGCCGATACACAAAGAAGTTCGGGATTCGGAGCTTGATTTCGGCCGAGAGCTTCGGCTCGCCCAGGAAGATGACATGAATATCCTGCGACTGGGTGAGTAGGGTCAGCTCCCGGATATGGCTTCGTATGCCGCCTGAGTTCCAGTAAAGTATTCTCAGCTGGAATTAAGCTTCGCAAGAGTGGCTATTCCAGCAGAGATGGCAGGTATAATGTCCTGGCCTTGTGTATAGGCGACCAGGATCGCTGTCAGTGCCTCCATGAAGACCTGGACGATGATGGTGGTGTCCGGGCCTTTCGCACTGGCCGAGGTCGTCATCTGCACAGGGGGAGGCACTTCTTGCCTCACCACCGGCCGCGTGGCGGCAGCCGGAGCGGACTTTGGCTGCGTCGCTGCCTTCCTGGGCTGCGGCGTCGATGCCGCCGCAGGCTCAGTCCTGGGTGGCCTAGCTGCCCTCTTCTTCTTCCTCTTTTTGCTAGGCTCCTTTAGGGGTTGGTCCCTGGCCGTCGGCTGGTTGGCTGGAGGCGCCAGAGTTGTTGGGGGCGCAAGCTTAGCTCGCACCTCCGTGGCTTTCTTCGCAGGAGGTGGCCGCTTTGTTAGCTGGTCGACTACTATCGTCGCTCTAGGTTCTGCGACGATAGGGCGACCAACCATCTGCTTAGGTGCTACCGGGGGGACACGCTCCCTGTCACCCTTTGGCTGTGCTCTTGGTTCGTTCGGGCGAGGGGCGGGCACGTTAATGCCCCTCCTTCGTGCTTCTTTTTTGAAGACCGGGTACCTCCGGTCCTTTGCTGTGTGCGCCTTGGCACAGTTTGCGCACGTTGGCGGTTCTGAAATCGGCCTCGGGCAGTCCCGTGCCAGGTGTTCGCCGGCGCAACGAACACACTTCTGTTGTCTGTGGCAATTGGCCGAGGAGTGGCCAAATGCCTGGCAGCGGTGGCATTGAGGTGGGCTCTTCGCGCCTTTCCAGGCCTCGATCAGCAGGCCGGGCATGCACAGGAGCTCAGTTGTTTTGTATAAACTTATGAGCTCCTGCTCCTTCAGGTGCACCAGCTGGACGATATAAGTGCACCCATGTCGACCTCTTCCGCCTGGAATCGCCTTCGCGCTCTGCGCAGGGAACCCTAGACTGCGCAGGGCGGCGACCACCTTTTCCGGGGGTGTGTCGAGTGGCAGCCCCCTAATGGCCACCTTGGTTGGCAGTTCCGTATGCGCCGCTCAGCCGGTGAATCATTGACTCCGTCGAGCACCGACAGATGGCGCTAGCGTTCCAGAGATGATACGATTGCGACAAATATATTCCGCAGCCGCTTGAGTCGACTTGCCATACGAGCCAGCCAGCAGCGCAGCACGTAACGACCATCGGGAAGCGCCTTGACCACATGATAGGGCCCACGCATGCCTGAATTAAGCTTGCCAGTAGAGTGTGCTAGATGCTCTAACGCCCGTTGCCTTTGCACCTCACGCACAGCTTCGAAGTGGTCGACACGTAACTAACGTGTTCGCTCGGCTGTACCTGACCTTAACTGATAGTGCAACCTAAGAGTTCTATATTAATTGCTAAAAAGGCATTTCTTTAAATTAATAGAAAAACCCACACATCTATCAGTCTTGAGTGACTCTGGACACAATATCAACGCATTCGTTAGCAGTTGCTAATTAAAATTATTTACTAAAAGTGACTTGACATACCGTTAACAATAAAGACAGACTAGTAGGGCCAGTACAGTCTTTTCCTTATACTCTTAATCGAAAAGCGCCGAACACGCTTCAAATCACAATTGCCAATGTGAGACCAACTCTCGTTATCACTCCATTTACTTTAAACTTTAGCACGATCTGCCTCCTCGCACCAAATACATATCAATGTCGAAATTAGAAATATAAAAATATTGGTTTTTTTTTTATATGCCCCGGGATGGCAAATGACTCTACTCCACCTGATGGTAAGTGGTAGTAGAGTCCAAACGCGACGACGGCCAGTACAGTCGGGAAGAATGTTCTGTACTAGCCGTCCCCGCCTTGCCGGCCCGCAAGATGCCTCTTCACGCCTCGTTTGAAGGAACCCGGGTTGTAAGAGGAGGGGAACACGTGAGCTGGTAAGGAATTCCATTTTTTGGTAGTGCGACAAAGAAAGGAGTTGCCAAATTTCTTTGTGCGCGATGGAATTGATGTCACAGTTAGGCGGTGACATCGAGAACTAGCTATAAGGACGAGGGAAATGAAACGCTCGAATGTTGATATAAGACTACTTTATTAACGTTACTGGTGTGGGTTTTATATTATAATGGCACTAAACATGTGTATATCTAGATAGATACCACACCTTCCCTCTCAAAGAAAAAAAAGAAATGCATATATTTCTTTTTTTTATGTTAAAACAGTATTTAAATCATCATATTATTGACATAGGTACAACATTAAAGAAATCATAAAAAAAACTTAAGACTATTATTATAATTACAAAAAAAAATGAACTACAATGTGTATACATAACATATTATAATTTTTTTACGTATATATATTTTAAGGGTAATACAATTTCGTTCGATTTTTGTGAATCACATAATTTTTTCCATCTTTCAATATTTCAACATTTGGTGAACAATCTTTAATAACTAAATATGGACCGGAATAAATTGCGCTGAGTTTGTTGCCTGTTTCTTCTTTAACTAATAACAAAACATTGATTTTAAAAGTTATAGGGTTCATTTTAGAATCATATTTTGATTTTCGAACAATTTTACTATTTATAAGATTTTCTCTTGCTTCTTTTTGTGAGGTTTGTAGGCGATATTTTAATTCTAATGGATAATCATCGTAATTATAGAGGGGTTCTACGGTTTTTGTTAAGTTACTAGGTAAAGTACATTTTTTGCCATAAACTAACTCGAATGGGGTATATTTTGTTTCACGGTGAACGGAAGTATTATACGAGAAACACCAAAAGGGTAGCCAGGAACTCCAAGACTCGGAGTGGTTGTCAGTCTGTATGCGTAAAAATGCTCCTAAACTCTTATGGGAATTTTCTAAAGCGCCGATGCTCTCATGATGGTATGCTGTGGAATTTAATTTTTTAATTTTTAATAAACTACATACCTCTTTCATTACTGTGGACATAAACTCAGTACCTCGATCTGTGGCTATTTCCTTGGGTATTCCATGTCGAAGAATGAAGTTATTTACGAATGCCTGAGCAACTTCAACTGAACTCTTAGAAACTAACGGATATGCTTCTACGTATTTAGATAACTCACATTGGAGTGTTAATATATATGAATAATTATTACTATCTCTATCTAAAGGTCCTACAATATCTAAGAAAATTTTTTCGAAGGGAGTTTGAGCTGTAGAAGTTACAATCATAGGCTCCCTAACGGGTATAGAATACTTTTGTTTCTGGCATTTGTCACAGCGTCTCACAAATGCTGTTATATCTCGTTCGATACCTGGCCAAAAGTCATATTTTTTAATGTTATTTAACATCTTCTTAATACCCGCGTGGCCACTAGTGGGGAGGAGATGAAAATCATTTAATATTACTCTTTGGTCGTCTTTGTTGTCAATTCTTTCAATTTCATTTAACACAATAATTCTTGGACCGGGCCAATTTTCAATACTTTTAATTTCATTTATTACTTGCTCTATAAATTTTTTTTTTCTTTACATTTCATGAAGTATAACTTCGTTAATATTTATTTTTTTACAAAAATCAGACAGCTCCCTCACAAATTCGCCTCGCGATAATTGTGATCGAATAGCTGGATTTATATAAATTGTCATTTTCTTTAAAACGTATATAAAAGTTCTAGATTCGCATGCGATTTCATTGTCCTTTCGTAATTTTTGTAAATTACTTTTGTTGATAAATCTTAATTCTATCGATATCTTCGGTTTGTTGTGTACCTCTACGACTCTTGGGTGATCAAGCCAATCGTCCGTATTCACACTATCACACAAAGAATCATTGTTCATCCCTGACATACTATGTTCCTCTTCCATCCTTTTCTTCTGAGCTCTAGTCAACACATTCAAACTACACTCACTCATATCTTTTAAGTCTTTTGTTGTAATACGTATTCTGGATAAAGCATCTGCGGCGGAATTTTCACTTCCTCTTACATACTCTACTATATAATCGTATTCTTCGAGCGCAAGTCTAAATTTCAATAACCTACTCGAAGGATCTTTTATGTTAAAAAGATAAATGAGAGGTTTGTGGTCCGTATAAATTTTGAAAGAACGTCCGTATAAATAAGGCCGGAAGTGTTTAACAGCCCATACAATCGCTAATAATTCTTTTTCGATTGTTGGGTAGTTTTTTTCCGCTCTATTTAAAGTTCGGCTAGCATATGCTATAGGTTTACCATTTTTATTGAACAGTACGGCTCCTATAGCGTAACCTGATGCATCCGTTTGAACTACAAATTGGTTACTTTCAGAAAAATCTGGGTATTGCAGTAACGGAGGTGACATCATATCTTGTTTTAATGAATTAAATGAATGTTGACACTCGTCACTCTAATGAAATTGTACATTTTTACGGCATAATTTATTTAAATAAAAAGCTTTCTCTGCAAAATTTGGAATAAATTTACGATAAAAGTTCGCGAATGCTACAAAGCGTTTTACCTCGTCTGTATTAGTAGGAATAGGGTAATTTTGTAAGACTTTGATTTTTTCAGGATCCGGTAAAACACCATCTCCAGATACAACATGACCCAAATACAGTAATTCCTTTTTTAAAAATGTACGCTTATCGGGGTTTAGCTTTAAATTAACTTGTTTTAATCGTTCAAATACTTCCGTTAAATTTTTATTGTGATCTGCTAAATTTCTAACAAAAATTATGATGTCATCAAGGTAAATAAAACATTTTTCAAATGTTAAGCCTGCCATAGCCATATTCATCATTCTAGAGAAAGAGCTGGGACTGGTTTTAAGACCCATTGGCATTCTGGTCATCTGGTATTGACCAGAACAGAATGCTGTATACCCACGGCTATTTGGATCTAATTCTACATTATAGAAACCTTGATTTAAGTCTAAATGTGTATAATATATACAACCTGAAAGTGAGTCGAGTATTTCTGTAATATTCGGCAAAGGATCACTTATCATCAACTATGGAATTATTTAATTTACGATAATCGATTACTAATCTCCATTTTTTATCGTTACTTTCCGATTTTTTAGGTACCGGTAGAATGGGACTTGACCATTCACTCTTACAAGGTTCAATAATTCCTTGATTTAACATTTTATCTAATTGCCTTTTTATTTCTACTTTTTGAGAATGGGGTAATCTGTATGGTTTTACATAGACTGGATCTACATTGGGTTTTAATGTAATTGTATGTTTATAGATATCAGTCACAGTCAAGTTGTCTCCAGGTAAATAAAAGATATCACAGTATTTCGCACATATGTTTTCGATTGATACCTGTTCTTCCCCCTTTAGATATTCGTGTAATTTTAAAATAGAAAATAATTTTTTTACGCGTTCCGAATTCTTATTCGATTTTCCAAACATACATATATTATACTCACTCGCACTATAAATGTTAGGGCTTACGTCACCCAAACAAAAATCTCTGTCGGTTGTATTTATTATTCGAATCGGTATTTTCCCTCTAATTTGACTTACTAACATACTGGCTAAGTAAACACCTTCCGATAACTCTTTCGAACGTACCACACAATCATCTTTCATATCAGTATTTATAAAATGTATAGATTCCGATCGCGACGGAATTTACAAAACCTCATTATTAATATTACTAAAAGTAGGTAAATAAATTCGATCATTATTTGAATTAATCAATAAAAATAATTGTTTTCATAATCAATTATCGCCGCATACTTTTTGCAAAAGTCATCGCCAATTATAGCAGGAACTTTAGTAGGTAGAGTATCAAATACAAAGACTTTATGTTTAAAAGATCCTTGGGGCACTTCCAAATTAAGAAAGACATATCCAATTGCTTCAACACTACCTCCAATTCCGCTAAACTCACATTTCTCTTTATGGAATGGAATGTTATAAGTATAAACAAGTTTCGATTCTAGCGCGGAAATTGATGCGCCGGTGTCAATTAAACAATGTGAAGTAAAACAATTGTTAAAAGTAAATTGAACTAAACGCGAATGATTATTACATGAAAATATATGACCTTTACTCACGAAAAAACCGATTATTATTATCAACAGATGGGGTGGGTTGGGACTGTGAATTATTTCGATCGATGATGTTTACATAACCTCGATTTTGCCCAACGCTTAAGCTATTGTTTCCATTTTTCATACCTCTATTCTGGTACAGGCGGGATTTACCACGCCATGATCTACCTCGCTGAGTGCCACGCCACGTTGGCTGTTGGCCTCTGCTCATACCACCGCCGTGCTGCGGGTGGGCACGGTACCCTCGATATTGATCACCTCGGTAATTATAACGTCCCCTGGAATTTCGAAAACAGGAAACTTTTTTATTTATGGTCATCAAATTGGAATTAGAAGTGGATGGCAACTCCTCATCTAATGCAGATTGAATAGCGTCTTTTAAGGATGTAAAGTTACGCACTGTAATTATGGTCCCGGTTCTACGATTTTGCAGTCCATCAGCAAATCGTTTGATTGCTTGCTTTTCATTTAAGGGCTTAAGCACCTTATAAGTCTCTGGGTCGTTATCTGCCTGTGAAATAGTTAAGTCAACAAACATTTCAGTGATTTGCTTACCGTATTCTTCGATGGTCAACTCATTCTGCTTAAAATTCAGCAACCGTGTTTGGACGGCCGTAGCAGATTTTTTCGGCAAAAGCTCTTTTTTCATATCATGAATTAAGTCTGAAATACTAGAATAGCTTGGATGTAATTTAAGTTTTGCTGATTGCGATAAACGATTTTTTAACACAAAATTTATTAATTGGGGCTTAGAATCGGCAGTAAGGGTGGTTTCATAATATTCAACGGAATCTATTAACTGTTTAGTTACAGATAAGTCGTCATTCATAACCGGTAACAAACTCAGAGCATCTTTTAAATCAAATTTTTCCATGTTTATAGTTTCTATAGTCTGACCTGAATTACTAATAAATTCTTTCGAATCGGATGGCGTTGAAGAGTATCTAACAATATCTTTACACAATGAAAGAAATTGCTGTGAATAATCGACAATCAACTCACTATCGCTAGCACTAATATTACCACAATTTACTTCTTTTTGCAAATAAGAATTTAATGTTAAATATTGGCTATACAAACTATTTGCTTCGCTTAACTTAACAATGTAAATGTTACCCTTTCTACGCTCAGGACCAATTTTCCTTAAGTATTCTTTAATCAATTTTAACTCTTAGCACAATATTTTTAAATTATCTGCCATATCAAAATATAAAAATTATACATATTACTAAAATTCATTATTGCTAATTACGTATTTTGAAGTTATACAAAAATAATATGAATACTTTAACACTAATTATCTAGTTATTACAAATATATTGCTACATAATATGTATTATTATAATTATATAAAACTATCAAAGTCCGTCTCTGCGTTGCATCCCTTATATAGGCATGTTCTGCATTCTGGAGTCACGTTACTCGCGCACTGTTTGGACAAATCACAAATTTTTTTTTTCTTGAATATTAACAATTTTTAGACGCGGCTCCAATCCAAAATCACTTCAATTTATGTTTCTTGTTCAGCAACAGCTGGAGAACCGTGAAGGGTAGCCCGTTGACGTCTGAACGATCCACGAAGTACATATTGATGTATACCCTGCTGGACCCAGCGATGATGCATTTTTCGGTATACTCTCCATACAACGTAGATGATAAACAGACTCATCAACAGTAATATTATTAGTAAAAGAATGTTTGTGGTGGACGCTTGGAATTTCAATTCTTTTATATATGCATTATTTTCGGCAGCTACAGAATTTTGGTTTATAAAAATGTCCTTTTCTACTTTCGAATTACACATATTTTAAACTACAGTGACCATTATTAACTTTGAACTTTGGCGAGTTTGAATTTACACGTGTCGGTAATTTAAATTAAAGCAACTCGCGTTACCGATGCGCATACTGCGCTGGCAGGGTCGCCATATAAGGACGAGGGAAATGAAACGCTCGAATGTTGATATAAGACTACTTTATTAACGTTACTGGTGTGGGTTTTATATTATGATGGCACTAAACATGTGTATATCTAGATAGATACCACAAAACCCGTACTGACGATCATTAATTAGACAGTGATCTTCTAGGTAATGGATCAGTTGGTTGTTTAAAATCCGTTCCATCACCTTACAAAGTACTGAGGTGTTAGCTATTGGCCGATAATTTTCCGGGTCAGACCGATCCCCTTTTTTGGGAACCGCTTGCACATTAGCTCTTCTCCAAGCCTCCGGCACACATCCCGAAGAGAGAGAAAGTTGGAACAGGCGCGTTAACACAGGAGACAGCTCCGCCGCGCACTTCTTCAGCACAATGGCTGGTATTCCATCGGGACCGCTAGCTTTCCGTATATCGAGTGATTGCAGCTCC
This sequence comes from Nymphalis io, assembly GCF_905147045.1. Lineage (NCBI taxonomy): Eukaryota > Metazoa > Arthropoda > Insecta > Lepidoptera > Nymphalidae > Nymphalis > Nymphalis io. Next base: position 8,738,751 of record NC_065913.1, on the reverse strand, counting down.
GCACGCACATCACGTTGCCTGATTTTGATGTCAGGCATCGTGTGGCCACATGAAGGTATTGTTGGTGGCTGCGCACTACAATCATCGATCACAAAGTTGTCGGCAAAGAGTTTAGCCAGGAGGTCGGCTTTCTCCTGCGGACTGTGAGCTAGCGATCCGTCCGGATTTCTGAGCGGTGGCAGCGAAGGTTGGCAGAAATTGCTTTGCACAGACTTGGTCAGACGCCAGAAGCTACGGGAGCCCCTAGGATGCGAAATAAGGTCATGACCAATCTGTACAATGCGCTGTGCATCCGCTCTCGTGTATGCCTTCCTACAGGACTTGGAATTTTTATTGTAGTTTGCTTTCAGTGAGTCAATGTTAGATGCCCCGCTAATGCAGCCGTTGATCCACGCGCGATATGCCGCCTGCTTAGATGACACAGCGTCGGCACATTCACGAGTGAACCAACGGTTACGCGTGCTCCTATTGATGAGATCTGAGCTAGGAATGTAGTATTCCATTCCTAACATGATCTCATCAGCAACAGCAGCGGCACTAGCTGTCGGGTCATTCCCACTGAAGCAACGTTCCTTCCAAGGGACTGACGCATAGTAATCGCGCATACCGTCCCAATCTGCCGACTTACAGTGCCAAACGCGACGTTTGCATACCGCTGATGGCGGCAGCTTGGCCTGTGGCACTTTGGTAGATATAAGGCCGTGATCCGAAAATGATATTCCACCGGGTGAGAAGTCAGCAGAAGATCCAGTAGAGAAGGCGCTTGCCCATCAATGTCTGGGATCCTAGTGGGCTGATCAACCAGTTGGGTCAAGTCGTGTGTGAGAGCAAAAGCATGAGCAGTTCTTCCAGCATGGTCAGTTTTGTGGGATTTCAACCAAGATTCATGGTGAGCATTAAAATCCCCCAAAAACACTAATTCCGCGTTAGGAAACTGCTCTTGCGCAGCATCTGCCACCCGACTAAGATGGTCAAATGATCTCACCGAATCTCACCGAAGTATTGATAGATCGTATCGCATCAATGATACGATCGGCAGCACCAGCATCGCGGTTCGTGGCAGAGCTCACAGCCTTGGCGAAGACAATGCCGCAGAATCCTGATGCTCCACCATAGTCACAAGCACTACTCGCGGTCGCGGTAGCGTGGCTCGTGGAGGTGAACGGTTTATTCTTTCAATGACGTTAATCGATTTCTGGAACGAGAGCCATGGTAAGCCATTGTTATTAGGCAAGTTTCTTAGCTATTATTGCAGAAGATCATTGTTAATTAATAATCCAAAGCAGGGTAGATAAATAAAGAAATTATCGCAATGTAGGTACAAGCTAACTTGTGAAGTTACTAAGAAACTTATGATGTACAACACATAGTAAGACACAGTTTCGGTTTTAAACAAATTGGAACGTACTCACCAGATTTTTTCATTGTATAATAAGTTACCACAAATTATTATCACTTCTTGTCGTCATTTCTTACATGTCGTTTGTCATTTGTCTTGTAAATGCTAAGCGATACAGACGCGAATCGAACTGGGCAATATGGGCCAGCACATATGACATAGCGATTTCTTCGTGACTTAATCCTTCCATCTAGTCAACAGTGACGTCATCACACGGCTTGCATATGCCGCATGGGAGATTTGTGACAGCCACGACAAGACACTGCCCTTCAGTGCCTTACTGAGAGCTATGATGAGCGATACACCTTCCAGTGGACGTTCATTAACGCAAATATCAATCGTAGCACACCAAGCACGTGGATCAGCATCTCGTTGCTCTATTTCTCTGCTGAATCGCGAACATTGGGCGCCAATGGAATTCAGATCCCACTTCTGATGTTGAAAGTCACTAGCAGGAACAGATATTTAATGGGTGAATCCGAACTTTCCAAATGAATTGTAGGAAAACACAATCGAATCTATTAACAGTTTTTATTTTAAAATGTCACAGACACAATTCACACGGGACACACTCATTCGCTGTCGCCCCCGATCGAATGACTCTTAGCAACCCGACACTAACAAACAATCGCAATGGATTACAAAAATAACACAGTATGACACCAATCGACCGAACACACGATAGCAAAAAGAGACCTGTCTACCGTCCACCCTCCTTTAAATACACTTCCTCCCACTACTACCCTCCTATATTCCTACAAACGCTAACAGACGGCCATTCTGCTATTGGAATGTCCCCATTCCAAATAATGCTCGGCCATTCGAATTAGAGTATGACCACATACGACAAATTTTAGAGTACATGTATATTTTATATATTAAGTTCTAAGATAAGATATTTAATTAAATAAATTTAGGTAGAAAACCCGAGTTACATTGAATGAAAAGTAAATTATATAATAAAAAATAAAATAAAAATCAAAAGTAAATATTACAGTAAATACCTAGTACACCATACTTGAGTTTTTACACATTTATTTAAATGATAATCATAGAATATAGTTAATTTCTGAGTCTATCAAATAGTTATGTTTACACATTTATTTAAATAACAATCTTGATAGGTGGGTTGATAATTTCAAGTTTTGACCAAACATTAAGAAACGTTTAAAATGATACAATCACTTAATTAATCAATAGTTATTCCGTTAATGTCAGAAACACTAATAACGCACTTCACTGGTAATCACTACATTAATTAACCAAATATCACTTCATTCTTATTTGGACGTACATTGTGTCAAGCTTAATGAACTTGAGCTACCGTTTGCCGCCGTCAGGACACGGCCTGCTCATTAACAGCACATAGTCGAGGTAAGCTACCGTTTGCCACCATCGGAACACGGCCTGCTCATACGTCACATAACGAAGCTACCGTTTGTCACCATCGGAGCACGGCCTGCTTATACGTCGCATAATGAAGCTACCGTTTGCCGCCATCGGGACACGGCCTGCTATTCGATTTTACTCTTCATTTCATGGGATTGTCTCTTTTTTTTTTATAATTTCGGGAAATATTTAATTCAGTAATCACTTGCCCTGATCGATTCAGACATCAGACCTAAACTGTGGGTATCCTCGAACGTTCATCCCACTTCTGATCTTATAAAGGTAAGATCAAATTAAGACAATAACAATCCTAACCTCTATTTATTCAAATAATCTTTACATGAGCAAATCACAAAATAAACTAAATAGGAACTAAAAAAACAAAATTAGCACATATAAATGAAATCAGAATTAGCGATCACCAATATTACGAATAGCACTTGAGAGCACAACCACACAACCGTCTCGCCCCAGCGCCGATGCAAAAAGTGAAGCGCCGCACGGTATTGCTCCGTTCTCTTGTTGCTATCCCTTCCACCTGACGTCATCGCGCCGATGTACTAGGTTGAGAGGGATTTTCCTCTAAGACGGCCGTTCCTGACAGCTGAACGGCCTCGTCAGCTTGGATTTCTGCAGCAGGGTCTCTTTGTAGTCCATCCTCACTTGATGGTTCCTCATCAACATCATTCTCTTCAGTCCCGAAGAATGCCTCGCATGTATCCGGGGTCCACTCACCCCGCCACGGAACAATACGACGGAGGATGAGCCTCAGCCTCATCAGCACGGTCCACAGCTTCCAAACGTCAGCACTACATCCAGGAACGCGCGTCGGCTCCAACACTCGACCGCACCGTCCGGCCGCTGCACAAGAAGTGTCGTATGCGCCGCTCAGCCGGTGAATCATTGACTCCGTCGAGCGCCGACAGATGGCGCTAGCGTTCCAGAGATGATACGATTGCGACAAATATATTCCGCAGCCGCTTGAGTCGACTTGCCATACGAGCCAGCCAGCAGCGCAGCACGTAACGACCATCGGGAAGCACCTTGACCACATGATAGGGCCCACGCATGCCTGAATTAAGCTTGCCAGTAGAGTGTGCTAGATGCTCTAATGCCCGTTGCGTTAGATGGTGTTAATGGTGACGCCGGCGGACTTCAGGGCCCGAACGAACGTGCCCTTCAAGTTGCCCGACCTGTCGGCAACCTGCAGAACGACGTCGAGCGCTTCCTTCACCGCCGCGTCCAGCGCGGCAGACGTCTGCGGCACGTCCACGGTCGTGCCGGGTTGGCGTTTCTCTACACGGGCCGCCCTTTCTTCCGTGGCCACCTTGGCCGCCGCACTGTACGCGGCCAGTGCGTCCTCCGCCTCGTACCGCCGCTCCTTAGCCTTAGCGGCTTTCAGCTCCTCGCGGGAGCGCCCGAGGCCGACGTATTCGCCCGTCGTGGGCGGTCGACCACGCCCCCTTTTGGGGGAGGGCTTCAGCCATTTGCTGATGCCTGACCCCGAGACGTCGCAGCGAACCATTTTTTTTTTTTTTTCGGGGAGGAAAGGCATTTACGCCTGCCGCCCGGTCCGGGGGGACCGGGACGGGTATGTGGGACTCACGGGGCAGAGGGCCACCGTCCTACCCACTAAAACCTCCCCGGGTTTCCGCCTCTCCGCAAGGCGGCGGGGTCACGGGAACGTTGTGACTTACAACCGCAACCCCGCCAGCGGTCGTCGCCATAAGGCGACCCATCTCGAGAGCGCGCCAGGATGTTAGGGCGCGCCTCCCTCCTCTCTGTGCCTCCGTCCTGTTACGTGACGGACTCCCCCAAGTCCGCCACTGGAGGCTGGGCGTCTGGGCTTGAAGCCCCGCGGCGGATCAACAAACTGGCTCCGCCGCCAACCACACCTTAACTCTGCAGCATGAGGTCTCCTTCTTCGTTGCGGGAGCGAGTCCACGTCGTCCTCCCGCTCCCGCTCTGCTTCCTCCTTTTGCGACATGACGCATCCGCTGAACCGGGACACTGGCGCCCAGATCTCTTCGCTTTCGGCCATCTTCTCGACGACGGCCGGAAGCGACAGGTCTCCACCTACGGCCGTGGATAGGACCGCGCGAGGCTCCGCCCAAGCCGGGCACTCTACGCTTGTGTGTTCCGCCGTATCCACGGCTCCTCCGCCACAATGGTGGCACTTCACCGTCGGCTCCCTACCGACCATCTCACACAGGTACCGGCCAAAACAACCGTGGCCGGTCAAATGCTGTGTGAGGTGATACATGGGTGGGCCATGCTTGCGCTCGACCCACTTCCTTAGCACCGGCCGAATGGCCGCAACGAGGTCCCGGCTAGCACCCGGGACACCCAGTCTCTCCGACCACTCGGCGAATACCCTCTCGCGGGCTTTCTCCCGCCACGTCCGAACCTCACGTGGGTGGGGCCGGTTCTCCCCCTCCGCTCTCACTGCCGCCTTGATCCGCCCATAGACCCTCGAATTAGCTTCGGCCTCGAGGTCCCATGGCGGGCTTCCGGCGAGCAGGCACGCCACGGTGTACGACACCGTGCGGTACGCCCGAGCCGCTCTGAGCGCCATCGCTCGCTGTGGACGTCGCAGCGAGGCGACGTTACGGGCGCTCAGAGCGTCCGCCCATATCGGCGCCCCGAAGAGCGCCATCGAGCGCACGACGCCGGTGTACAGGCGCCTCCTGGCCCACCCACGTTCGGGAGGATCCTCCCTAGCGCCCCGGCTGCAGCCACCAACTTTGGGGCCAAGCGCCGGAAGTGCTCTTCGAACTTCCACCTGCCGTCGAGCACGAGTCCCAGGTACTTCATCGTCGACCCGACGGCGATGGAAGTTCCGCCCACCGTTATCGCCGCCCTCGGAGGTGACGCGTTCCGAGGCCCGTGAAAGACGAGGGCCTCGGATTTGTGTAGGGCCACCTCGAGGGCCAGCGCACGGATTCGGTGGACCACGTGCGCCACCCCAGCCGTAGCGCGATAGGCCGCATCCCGGTATGAACTGCTGCTGGCCGACACGAGGGTGTCGTCAGCGTAGCACGTGACGCTGACCCCCCGCAACGTGGCCTCGCGCAGCACCCAGTCGTAGCCGATGCACCACAGGAGCGGTCCTAGTACCGACCCCTGCGGAACACCGCACGACAACGACCTGACGGCCCATCCGTCCACAGTCGTGAAGGCCACCGCCCTGCCCGAAAAAGTCACCATTTTACCCTCATCCCTCCCTCTGTGGTATACCGCTGATGATACAAAGCAAAATCGCCATGCTGGGGATGGATTACATCGAGGCTATTATAAAAACAGCTTCACGAAAACTCGGAGTTCTGAACAAGGTGCGGCGTTTTTTCACGCCGCAACAACTGTGCCTGTTATACAAAACACAGGTACGGTCTTGCATCGAATATTGCTCGCACCTTTGGGATGGCTCCGCTAAGTACCTACTGGAGGCCTTGGACCGGTTGCAGCGACGTGCAGAACGCATTATTGGCGACGTAAAGGTCACAAACACCCTTGAACCTTTACAATTGCGTCGCGAAATAGCAGCACTGAGCGCTTTATATCGACTGTATCACGGCGAGTGCTCTGAGGAATTATTCTCTCTAATTCCTGCTTCCCCCTTCCTTCTTAAGTCCACGCGAGCTGTGACATCAATTCCATCGCGCACAAAGAAATTTGGCAACTCCTTTCTTTGTCGCACTACCAAAAAATGGAATTCCTTACCAGGTCACGTGTTCCCCTCCTCTTACAACCCGGGTTCCTTCAAACGAGGCGTGAAGAGGCATCTTGCGGGCTGGCAAGGCGGTGACGGCTAGTACAGAACATTCTTCCCGACTGTACTGGCCGTCGTCGCGTTTGGACTCTACTACCACTTACCATCAGGTGGAGTAGAGTCCAAAAAAAAAAAAAAATCGAAGAATCTCATTAGCAGCATTGTAGAAATCAGTTGTGCATTGAACCGGGTAGTCCCCAGTGCAGGCCGGCTTTCAATCCAGCTACAGCACCACATCCATACTGTTTGGCAGATTGTGCAGAAGACCGAAGAGTACAATCAGTCGCTGTGTATGTGTACATTTGTGTACTACGAGAAAGCTTCGACTCCATCGAAACCTGGGCAGTGCTCGACTCATTGCAGAGATGTCATATCGATTGGAGATATATCGAGGTACTAAGATGTCTGTACAACTCCGCTATAATGACTGTCCACATCCAGGACTGTAAGACGAAGGCGATCCAACTGCGCACAGGGGTGAGACCCCTGTCTCACCCCTAAACGTCAAAGGGGAACCTCTCGAAGTTGTTAGTGAATATACCTACCTAGGACAGATCATACAAGTCGGTAGGAATAACTTCGAGAAGGAAGCTAATCGAAGAATTCGCTTGGGATGGGCAGCATTTGGCAACCTTTGTCAAGTCCTCAAGTCATCTGTACCGCAATGTTTGAAGACGAAAGTCTTCAACCAATTCGTCTAACCTGCCATGACATACGGTGCCGAAACGTGGACACTAACTGCGGGACTGGACCACAAATTCAAAGTAGCTCAGCGTGCTATGGAGCGAGCTGTGCTTGGAGTGTCTTTGAAGGATAAGATCAGAAATGATATTATCCGGAAAAGAACCGGATTTACCAACATAGCTTGCAAAATTAGCAGGCTGAAGTGGCAGTGGGCTGGTCACGTATGTCGTAAGACCGATGGCCGTTGGAGCAGACGAGTCCTAGAGTGGAAACCGCGGATCAGCAAACGCAGCTTAGAGCGCCAGGTGGACCGATGACCTTAAGAAAGTGGCGGGCACCGACTGGATGCGGAAGGTGGAGGCTCGGGAGCTTTGGCGCACTTTGGGAGAGGCCTATGTTCAGCAGTGAATAATGATTGGCTGTCGATGATGAATTGACATTTTCAGATTGACTTTGACACCGACAGATTGACTTTGACACATTGACGTCAATGTCAGATTGATACGTAAATGAATAAATCTACACTCAAATTTTAAAAAACGCCGCATTAGAAACGGACATTTGAATTTGTCCGCCTTTACTTTGGAGTATCCACAGATGACATCAAATCATCATGAAAGACATCAGTCACTTATCTCACTCTTGTACATACGCGGTTACGCAAGTACGCGGTTAATTTGTCGCACTTTTTGTTAAAATTATAAATTAAAATATTAGTTTCTATCAAGATACCTACCATGATTTTTACAAAAATATCAAACACAGTAGCGTATTACAATCAACAGCAGTTGACGACGCAGAATTAAAATAATAACTTAGTTTATTCGCACCGCATCTTTAACGAAGTAGTTTGAAAGTGATGATAATTGTAGAGTTATAAGATTTTTTTTTTTTTTACTCGGCAACTAATCTTTACTAATATTATAAAGCTAAAGAGTTTGTTTGGTTGAACGCGCTAATCTCAAAAAATACCGGTTAAAATTAAAAATTATGTTAGTGTTCCCCTTTATCAAATGTTATTATTATATTTAACCTCAAGCTACAACCAATAGGAGCAAAGCATCAATAAAAAATTTTGCAGAAACGGGGAAAATGTATTCTTTTCGAGAGCTTCCGCTGCGTGCACTGCCTAAACGGTTAAAGTTAAGCAACAATCACGAATGCCAGAATTGTTTTTCTTAAAAGATAAAAACAAGCATCAACGAATTCATATGTGTATCATTTCAGGATGACTTACTGTAACCTTTTTTTACGATAATCAAATTATTTCTATAATAATCCATTATTTGCGTAGATTTTTTTCTCATTGTTTCGTTTAGTTTATAATTACTCGTTTTTTTAATAGTTAGTTATTCATTAATACTTATTTTTTAAATACAGATTTACCTTTCAGTTTTAAAAGGATACAATTTCTTGAGAAGGTATCATTTGCAGTCATAATAAATAAAGTACAGAGACAGACATTAAAATATGTCTGAAAAGATTTAAGGGAATTCAGTTTTTCTCATGGCCAATTGTATGTTGCCCTATCTAGATCTGGATGCGGGGAAAACCAATAAATACTAATATCCCACAAAAATGAAACTAAAAATGTTGTTATTACTGAAATTATATAAGTCCGCTTTTAGTGATTTCTTTAAGTTATACACGGGTGGAACTGCGGGCACAACTCGTTACCAATAAAACACTTAACTGAGTGATTTAAAATAGCCTGATATTCTGTCATTTTTAAGGGTGATTATACTTTTAAGAAACAGTGATATTCATTTTTTTATCTGTATGTTAGCATTATACATTATTCTCTTTAATATTTAATCTAAAGTATAGTTTACCTAAAAATAGTTTTGATTTTTTTGTCCATAAACAAAAACATATAATTATTATGAATAAATAATAAATAAAACAGTATTATTGCATATGCATTATTATTAAAACAAAACATTTGTGTGGTTTAGGAAATTAAATGAGTTTAACTAAGAGACGTAAATGAAGCTATGTGAAATGTTATATGCAAAGTAAATAAAGACATCTACAAAATTTTCAGCAATCATCACTTAGACTTTTTTCACATAAGGGCCTTATGTCTAAAAGTTTATAATGCAGTAATCCTTAGGTGAATAAAGTCTTAAAATATTAGTCCTTATGTACAAAAAGTAAATATTGCATTATTGTTCATGTAATTATAGGCACAACATCTTAGTTCCTAAGGTTGGTGGCGCATTGGAGATTTAAGCAATGTTTAACATTTCTTACAATGACAATGTCTAAGCGCGTTGGTGACCACTTACCATCAGGTGGCCCATATGCTCGTTCGCTTTTTTTTTATAGGACAGGAAGGTGGACGAGCATATGGGCCACCTGATGGTAAGTGGTCACCAAACGCCCTTAGACATTGGCATTGTAAGAAATGTCAACCATCGCTTATAGCCAATGCGCCACCAACCTTGGGAACTAAGATTTTATGTCCCTTGTGCCTGTAATTACACTGGCTCACTCACCCTTCAAACCGGAACACAACAATATCAAGTATTGCTGTTTTGCGGTAGAATATCTGATGAGTGGGTGGTACCTACCCAGACGAGCTTGCACAAAGCCCTACCACCAGTAAAGTGGCTTTCCTATTTTATAAAAAAAAAGATAAATAGTCATAATTCCTTATGTGCAAGAAGTGTTGTTGTTGTTGTTATTGTAGTAGTAGTAGTTGTAAAAGTAGTAGTAGTAGTAGTAGTAGTAACAGTAGTATTAGTAGTTACTTAATTTATTCAAGGCTTTTTTCCTTTTTTGTACATAATTCCTTATGTACAAAAGTATAAAAGGCTTTATTCCTAGTGTGCATACTTAAAAAATGCATTATTCCTTATATACAAAAAATATATAATTTACATTGACAGATTAATATTGACAGATTGACATTAACAGATTGACATTGACACTTTTATATTGACATTTTTAACGTCACACAAAATAATGTAGGTACTCTAAAAATCGAAATCAATATATAATATAATTATTGAAGTTGACTTTTAAATAGGATGTGATACATGTACATGTGGTAAATGCATTGTCCAGCAACGATTCGTTTCAACCGAACTAGACGTCTTGGGACTAAATTAGCTTCCTATCCCCGCAGTAGCATTTTAGTCCCTGTCCAAGTCGGTTGACATGGATCCCTGGCCTTCACGGCAACAAAAAAGGCTAACTTAATAGTGGCTCTGTTTGCCGAAAATTCGCGTCTCGATGCGGAAACTGCCTCACCGCCTAACTTACCACCTTGCGACTCAATCATGCCAGAGATACGAATTTGCCAAAGGGAGGTTTAAAAATTCTCAGCACCTTGAATTTGAATCAGGCCAGCGGCCCTAACGGGATTCCAGCAATAGTCTTGAGGAATTGTGCACCTTAGTTGTCTCCTGTTCTAACACGCTTGTTCCGCCTCCCTCTTAAATTCGCTTAAGTTCCTAAGGCTTGGAAGATTGCCAACGTACAACCTGTACCTAAGAAGAATAGCACGGTTTGCGCAGCATTCTTCGCCAGCATCATATCTCGAACGCGTCGATCTTCTTTCTCTCCAGTGAGCGAATTGTCCAGGATTCCGAGCCATAAAGAAAGATGGAGAATATCAGAGTCTGAACGAGCCGTTTTTTCGTTATATTCGATATTTTCCTGTTCTGCCATATTCGGGTTAGTTTGCTCATTGCAGACTTGGCCATTTGAGATCGTCGCTGGATCTCCTTTTCACGGCCTCCTTAGTCGGTCAGTAGTGAGCCGAGATACAAAAACTCAGAGACAAATGAAATTGGCTATCAGTTATATACAGCCATTTTTATAATATATAAAATTTAAAAAAATACGCAGAGATTGTCCTGAGGCATTGTACCCACGTTGGCACTATTACCTCTCTGCACCGCAGGACTCAGCCTTTGGGCTAAAACCACCTCTTGGCCAATTACAGCCCCATAGCAATCACCTACATACTTTGCAAAGGTTTGGAGCTTGCATTGAGTAACAAACACCAGGCGTACCTCGAAGAAAACGATCTCTTATCGGACCAGCAGTACGGCTTTCGTCGGAATTGATCAACAGGAGATCTCTTAGTGTACACTACTCACATCTGAGGCGAGGCCATGGACAAGTATGGTGAAGCGTTAGCCGTTTCACTTGATGTGTCCAAGGCTTTCGACTGGGTCTGGCATAATGGACTTCTGAGCAAGCTTCCTAGCTACGGGATACCTGTTGGCTTTTGCAACTGAATATCAGATTTCCTGAGTGGACGATCATTTCGAGTTGTTCTAGATGGCTTCTCGTCTGATCTAATGGCGATTAATGCTGGTGTACATCAGGAATCAATTCTATCCGCTACGCTCTTCCTGCTGCATATGAACAATCTGCTGAAACCCGGTATCTTTTGGTACGCAGACGACAGCTCTGTAACGGAGAGATACATATCCGGTCCCCGAGCTAGTGCAACAGAAACTCTTGAGCACAGGGATGCCTTGGTAGAACGCATCAATTTGACATTAGGAGAGGTATCGGATTAGGACGACGATAACTAAGTCAAATTTAATCCTACCATTGAGTCTTGGAAGGATGTGTGTGTGTTTGTTCACCGCCAAGAGGAGTCCATTCCCCCTGACGCCAACTTTCCAAAATGTATCTGTACCCATCACCGACAGTATAGAGCTTCTAGGAGTTACTTTTACATCCAAACTCAACCTTGAACAATGCATTGAATCCAAAGCTAAAACTGCTGGCAAAAAACTTGGCGTCCTCAATAAGTTCAAACAGTACTTCACACCGGAACAGCTTCTGACCTTGTATCAAGTCAGATCATGCATGGAGTACTGCAGCCATTTACGGGACGCCTATGACCCGGGGAGGAACGAAGTCCTTTGCAATATTTTTTCGTGTGCGAATGGACTTCAAGAACAGCCTTGCTACTGGATACGTGCCGATGAGCAAACCGTTCAATGGTGATATGCTCACACGCAAATTTTCGTTATCTTGTATAATTTTTCGTCTGTTCTTTCTGCTCTACTATTTCTCATGATTGTTACTTTATTCGTTCGACGGCCCATATCTTGCGTCTTGCTGACATTATTCACTATAACAAACAAACGGAAATAGTACTTAATGATAATTTTAATTTATTGTTAAAGGGTTTAAATAAATTTGACAATATTCAAAATAAAATCCTTTAGAATTAATATCATTATTCAGAATCAAATTTAATTTTATGCAATAAGTAAAACTTAATTCCATTTGAAATCTGTTAGCACCTTTGAACATATTATGTTTGTTTATAAAGTTTGTGTAAACTAAATCATCTCAAGTTGTGTAAAATATAAAACTATATTTTAAAAAATATTTGTCAGGAATTTAATTTGTCTGTTTAAATAGAAACTGTTACTTGCTAATAATGCGAAGGCCGTTTTAAATCGATTGAAAGGCAATAAAAAGACGCGCTTGCCTCACTGGAATTATAAAACAGTACAGTATAAGTGTATCAGCCTGTGAATGTCCCACTTCTGGGCTAAGGCCTCCTCTCCTTGAGGAGAAAGTATGGAGCTTATTCCATCACGCTGCTCCATTGCGGGTTGGTGGAATACACATGTGGTTGAATTTCAGTGAAATTAGACACATATAGGTTTCCTCACGATGTTTTCTTTCACCGTCAAGCACGAAATGAATTGTAAACACAAATTAAGCACATGAAAACTCAGTGGTACTTGCCCGGGTTTGAACTCACGATCATCGATTAAGATTTACGCGTTCTAACCACTGGGCCATCTCCGTTTATTATATTATTATTTTTATATAATTATAAAACGGTTCAAGCCGTGATGAGCCGAGATGGCCCAGTGGTAAGAACGCGTGAATCTTAACCGATGATCGTGGGTTCTTTTTTTTTTTTTTTATAGAAAAGGAAGGCGGACGAGCATATGGGCCACCTGATGGTGAGTGGTCACCAACGCTCTTAGACATTGGCATTGTAAGAAATGTCAACCATCGCTTACATATCCAATGCGCCACCAACCTTGGGAACTAAGATTTTATGTCCCTTGTGCCTGTAATTATACTGGCTCACTCACCCTTCAAACCGGAACACAACAATATCAAGTATTGCTGTTTTGCGGTAGAATATCTGATGAGTGGGTGGTACCTACCCAGACGAGCTTGCACAAAGCCCTACCACCAGTAAAACCCGGGCAAGCACCACTGAATTTTCATGTGCTTAATTTGTGATTATAATTCATCTCGTGCTTTACGGTGAAGGAAAACATCGTGAGGAAACCTGCATGTGTCTAATTTCACTGAAATTCTGCCACATGTGTATTCCACCAACCCGCATTGGAGCAGCGAGGTGGAATAAGCTCCAAACCTTGTCCTCAAAAAGAGGAGAGGAGGCCTTTAGCCCAGCAGTGGGACATTCACAGGCTGTTACGGTACGGTAATAAAACGGTTCTGTGTAATTGTCAAAAAATAAATTTAGTAAAGTTGTTTTTTTAATATAACTTATAATTCGCTATTTTATACTTTATTTTAAATAAATTACTATTTCACTAAAAAGATTAATGACATTTATTAATTTAAATCCTTACATAACATTTTTCACAAAAAATTAGAGACAGAGTTGAATAGAGGAAGTGACAAAAATACAGTAATGTAATTAATAAAAATATACATTTTTTCAACTCAAAACGTGTTAAAACACATTTCAATATATTTTTTTATTATTACAACTTCAAGCCGCTATATAAAAATTGAGCGGGCGCGGTGCCTTTTCAAACTTAGAACATTAAACGATGCGATAGTGAAATAGCCAGAGCAATATTTCGTATGTTCCATTCGTATGTACTATGCTTATCACATATTCTACCACCAAACAGCAACGTTTAGTATTGTTGTGTTCCAGCTTAAAGGGTGATGGAGCTAGTGTGACTACAGCCACAAGGGACAATTTAGTTCCCATGATTGGTGGCGCATTCGTTATGTAAGGGAATATTAATATTTTTATAGTGCCAATGTATATGGGTGGGGGTGAGCATTTCCCAATACTAAAAATGAACCAAATAACGGACCACCTTTTTCAAATGTTCTGTCTCATAATGTGGGACGAATGTACGATGAGCCACCACTCACACATAAAATCCGTAGACAGAACCTAAGAAAACAATAACAAATAAACGCATGAAAAAATACGCAGGGTGTTGCTTTATGCATATAGGTATATAATTATGCCGTATGGGCGAATAGATCGATTGACGAATGTTTATATTATTGATTAAAAATGCATGGATAATATCCTTATTTTACCTGTACGAAGTCGGGGCGGGCAGCTAGTACCGTACATAATGAATTATGCATAATTTACAAAAAGTAAACAAGGCTTTTCTCGAAAAAAATAGGATAAAATAGAAGTATTAAAGAATACAATAAGTATATAAGATATTATTATACATCTTTATTTTTTTCGAATAATGCCTTATATACTATTTGCACACACAAACTCAGCTCGGCTCAGCTCTGCACTAATATTTGTAGATAAGGATTAATGCATTATACATATATTATGCATATATATTTAATAACTTTATGTACATAAAGAATTCATCTAATGAAATTTTGTTTAATTTTTTTGAATTATTCCTCATATTATACTTTTTGTAAATAATATACAAAGTCTCATATACTATATGTACATAAACACTAAAGCCTTGTATACTATTTGTTCATAAGGAGTACTAATTATTATGTTTATATTTTTTTCGAATATTGTTTTATAAACTTTTTGTCAGCTCAACTCGGCTCGGCTCAGCTCGGCATATTGGTATTAAATTCGGTAAATCAGGTTGACAATTAGTTCAGTGGTTTAGTTTACGAGTTAGCAAAAGCAGGACAGGATACTTTTAGATTTATAATCTCATAATATAAAAACTACATGTTAAGTAACTTTCATTTAAAATAAAACATATTTAATAACTTTCTTATAATTGTTTTAATTGTTGTAAAGTCTTAAGAATTAGGCAGCGACACACTGTCTTACTTGACATGTGACATTTTTAGACGTGCAGCCTCTAGCCGAGACCTGAAACCAATAATCAACATCAGTTCACAGAACAAATTAATTTTAGGGAAGCTGAAATTAAGCTTTTATGCTAGTTGTGACTTTAGAGATTTTTTTTTTTAAATGAACACAAATAATTCCAAATATACGGCTCGGTATATACGGTTATACGGTTAAAGTATAACTAAAAATGGAAATGGGAAAATTATTATCACAGCAAGGCGATATTTTGTCAAGAATTTTAAGAAAGTATTTCTTATAGGACTAATAATAATTTATGTAATTGTTTGACTTGTTCCACAATTAGTATTTAATCTACATCATAATTCTGAAATAAATTAAATTGAACATTCAATAGCTACAGTTGAAAAGCTAACGCCAGTTTAAAACTAAATAAGTATTAGCAATTTATTTAAAAAGTTGAATTGATGCTAATACACACCGGCCATCCCGCCCAGCAAGGAGATTATGTTTGTGAAGGAGCTTAGATTATCGATGGTGTGCTCGAGATGAGAAGTTATCAGTGATGACAGAGCACTCGTGTTGGTCGCTAGGCTGAGGGTAAAATGAGATACATTTAGAGACAAAATGCAAAAGTACTGATGATAGTAAAAGCGTCTGTATAATAAATAAGTAATATAAATATATTATATTCTTTATTTTTATAATAAACATATTTTTTTAAATAATCTTAAATTCGAAACTTACGTAAGACGTGAGCAGAAGGTGTAAATACAACTATGACCATACATTTCAAAAGAACGTTGAAATTATTTAGTATAGTTACACGCTTTTTTATCATATGTACGAACACATATATAAAAAGTATAAAGAAAAATAATAATACATAATAATAAATATCGATGAATTGATTGCAACTTTGTCGTAAATATATATTGAGTGGTGATTACTCAGATTTTTTTTCAATCTAGTAATAAATTATTATAAGAAGAGTATTTGAATTGTCTTATTAGACAAAAGACCAAATTACACGTAATATAATCTCAGCATTTATACGTGTTATGTACATTGCGTTACAATTGTAGGTACTAAGTTGCTACATCCGTTGTCTCTATTGGCGCTGGATTAATCGGCCTTCAAACTATTACACAACTATACAAAGCAGGCTGTTTGGCCTGGGCGGCGACAGCAGTTCAATTATATACATAATTAAATAGTATACATTAAGCTTATGTATATAAACTGGTGACCCAATTTTTTTTATTTTTTTTAATATATAGGCTAGCGCTTGAGTGTTATCACACCTGATGGAAAGTGAGATACAGTCTAAGATGGAGCGCGCTTGCCTAGAAGATGCTTATTCACTCTAGACTTGAAGGTACATTGTAGGTGGTGGGAAAAACGGAGGTCGGGAGGGTATTCCAGGCTTTGTCGGTGCGTATCAGAAACGAGGAAACAAATCGTTTCGTACGTGTCTTAAATACGTCAACTACGTACGGGTGCAGATCTTTTCGATGCCTCGCAGTTAATTAAATTAAATAGTTCATGAGCACACTTGGAAATATATCCTGTAGAAAACCGACAGACAGGCAACCTTACGACGATGTTCTAAGGTCTAGAGTTTTGTGACCAGTGTCTGATCGCCAATGAGCCTTCTAGCACGACGATCCACTGAATCCAAAGCTTCAAGCTGGTACTTAGTAGAGCCGTCCCATAAATGGCTGCAGTACTCCATGCACGATCTGACTTAGACTTGATATAAAGTCAGAAGCTGTTCCGGTGTGAAGTAGTGCTTGACCTTAAAGAGGATGCCAAGTTTTTTGCCAGCAGTTTTAGCTTTGGGTTCAATGCATTGTCCAAGGTTGAGTTTGGATGTAAAAGTAACTCCTAGAAGCTCTATACTGTCGGTGATGGGTACAGATACATTTTGGAAAGTTGGCGTCAGGGGGAATGGACTCCTCTTGGCGGTGAACAAACACACACACATCCTTCCAAGACTCAATGGTAGGATTAAATTTGACTTAGTTATCGTCGTCCTAATCCGATACCTCTTCTAATGTCAAATTGATGCGTTCTACCAAGGCATCCCTGTGCTCAAGAGTTTCTGTTGCACTAGCTCGGGGACCGGATATGTATCTCTCCGTTACAGAGCTGTCGTCTGCGTACCAAAAGATACCGGGTTTCAGCAGATTGTTCATATGCAGCAGGAAGAGCGTAGCGGATAGAATTGATTCCTGATGTACACCAGCATTAATCGCCATTAGATCAGACGAGAAGCCATCTAGAACAACTCGAAATGATCGTCCACTCAGGAAATCTGATATCTAGTTGCAAAAGCCAACAGGTATCCCGTAGCTAGGAAGCTTGCTCAGAAGTCCATTATGCCAGACCCAGTCGAAAGCCTTGGACACAACAAGTGAAACGGCTAACACTTCACCATACTTGTCCATGGCCTCGCCTCAGATGTGAGTAGTGTACACTAAGAGATCTCCTGTTGATCAATTCCGACGAAAGCCGTACTGCTGGTCCGATAGGAGATCGTATTCTTCGAGGTACGCCTGGTGTTTGTTACTCAATGCAAGCTCCAAACCTTTGCAAAGTATGGAGGTGATTGCTATGGGGCTGTAATTGGCCAAGAGGTGGTTTTAGCCCAAAGGCTGAGTCCTGCGGTGCAGAGAGGTAATAGTGCCAACGTGGGTACAATGCCTCAGGACAATCTCTGCGTATTTTTTTAAATTTTATATATTATAAAAATGGCTGTATATAACTGATAGCCAATTTCATTTGTCTCTGAGTTTTTGTATCTCGGCTCACTACTGACCGACTAAGGAGGCTGTGAAAAGGAGATCCAGCGACGATCTCAAATGGCCAAGTCTGCAATGAGCAAACTAACCCGAATATGGCAGAACAGGAAAATATCGAATATAACGAAAAAACGGCTCGTTCAGACTCTGATATTCTCCATCTTTCTTTATGGCTCGGAATCCTGGACAATTCGCTCACTGGAGAGAAAGAAGATCGACGTGTTCGAGATATGATGCTGGCGAAGAATGCTGCGCATACCGTGGACGGCCAAGAGAACCAATGTCTCGATCCTGCAACAACTGCACATAAAACGAGATTGTCAAGTATTTGCTAACAGCGTGTCCTTTGTTATTTTGCTCATATAGCGCGAAGACAGCCTGACAGCCTCGACAAGCTGTTGGTGCTTGGCAAAGTAGAGGGGAAACGACCAAGTGGCCGCTGCCCCACATGATGGTCGGACCAAGTTACCAACCTCACTGGTCTCCAAGTGACCACAGCCCTGAGGAAAGCTGAGGACAGGAAGGACTGGAGAAAATTCACAGAGATCGTGACCCAGACCCTAGATCAAAGTGGACACGACCTTCAGCAATGAAGTAAACGACCGAGAAGAGCCAATTTCAATAAAATTAGAAGTAGTTGAGTGTGTACAGAGTCTACGTTAAAATATATGTATTTAAGTCGTTACAACACTTACCCATCCATTTGGCATTCAACTCGGGCAGTCATCTGTAAAAGATACATTTTTTTGTCAAAAAGGTTTGTAGTAAATATTGTTGATCAAATATATGCTTATAATCATTCATTGTTAATATTAATCACATTTTGAAAATAATCATTCAATAATTCATTAAGTTTATTATGTATTAAATAACTAAAACTCAGTGTACGCGAAAATTCCAGCACAATCGGTTGTGTGGATAGTGGACTATATAAATAATACTTGTATAAATAGAATAACTTAGAATAAATAATAGAGCACCAAAGCTGCTGCTCTTATGCGGGTTCGTGAATACACAGTTATCAAACTTGAAGACTTTCTTACGAAGTTTTCCTTCACAGCTGCGCACGAGATTAATTATACCGCAAATTAAGCACATGAAAGCTCTTCTGTGCTAGCACTTATTTAAAACCACAATCAACATTAACATTCACGTTTTGTAACCACTGGACCATCCCGGCTCAAATTTTGTTTTATATTTTTTTTATATATTTGACTGGAATGAAAATGACCACATGATGGTAAGTGGTAGTAGAGTCTAAACGCGACGACGGCCAGTACAGTCGGGAAGAATGTTCTGCATTAGTCACCCCCGCCTTGCCGGCCCGCAAGATGCCTCTTCACGCCTCGTTTGAAGAAACCAAGGTTTTAATAGGAGGGAAATACGTCGGCTGGTAAAGAATTCCATTTTTTTGAAGTGCGACAAAGAAAGGAGTCGCCAAATATCTTTGTATGCGATGGAGTGAATGTCACAGTTAGACGGTAACATCGAGAGCATTATAAGTAATATACGAAACGTACAAAATTAACTTGATAAATTTATTGATGATGTCCTCCTCATGTATACGCAAAATATAAGTACATTTTCTGTTTACTGGTGGTAGAGCTTTGTGCAAGCTCTTTTGGGTAGGTACCACCCACTCATCAGATATTCTAACGCAAAACAGCAGTACTTGTTATTGTTGTGTTCCGGTTTGAAGGGTGAGTGAGCCAGTGTAATTACAGGCACAAGGGACATAAAATCTTAGTTCCCAAGGTTGGTGGCGCATTGGCTATAAGCGATGGTTGACATTTCTTACAATGCCAATGTCTAAGGGCATTTGGTGACCACTTACCATCAGGTGGCCCATATGCTCGTCCGCCTTCCTATTCTATAAAAAATTGCCCTTTTTTATCGCTGAAAAAACGCATTTCGCGTTTCCTCCACGGAAACATTTTATGGGAGGGTATGTGGGGCTCGCCGGTGTCCAAGGTGTCAAATTTCCCCAAACATCGGAATACCCACTCAAAAATCAGCGGTACCCTTTCCGACTTAACGAATAGCGCCACGGGATCACTTGCGCATGCTATCGTTACGCTCTGACGACTTCTATTGCCCTCACCAAGACCTGCAGATATATATGCTTTCTAGTGGAGACCCAGCTTCACTTACCATAAACACGACAAGCAACGAGAGAGCAAAAGCGGAGAGACAAGAGAACACGCGACGCACCATCTTCACTAGCAAGTTTCTTCAACTGTGTTTCAGTTGATTTTACTGCAATTTATATATGTTATGAGAATTTGCGAGTAAAATTATACTAACAATGACTTCAGATATATTATTGTATTGTTATATATTTAAATGTGATATATTTATCAGTATATAAATGCAGCCCTTGCGCTAGATTCGCTCTTGTTATAAGATAATAGAGAAAGGTCGGCTCTATATATCGTTTACATAATTTTATATAAGTTAATTATGTATTTTATATAGTACTTTTTGTTACAATTTTTGTATGATAGTTAAAATTGATGAATTTAAATAATCGTATTTATGAAGAGATAATCTAGTTTGGTAATATCACCTTACCTGTTCGAAAGTTAATAATGCTCATAGTTAGTCAATTAAAATGTCATTATTTGACGATTAATGTAATGGCAGCAAAGTAGATACAGACATCTACAAAATAGGAATTTTTCTAATATTACAAGCCTCAGCGTAAAAGAAGTCATCTGCCTGATATCCGTTTATGCGTTGTAATCGAAAAAGCGTTCATTCTAATTAAAATATTTAATAAATTAAGGTAACAACTTCCAGTTTTTAAGGATTAACATAATATGTATATAAAAACACTATTTTTTAAGGATTTTTTAAGGAAAAATCATATATTTTTCTTTAAGGATAAAAATAAATCTTTTTTTTAAATAAGTTATACTAGATCAACTACCAAAGAAAATCATTTTTTTATTAATTAATATAAATAAAGTATTATGCTAATATAAAAATAAAAATTATATCACTGTTTCTTAAAAATATAATCAGCCTTGAAATTTACAGAATATCAGGCTATTTTTAACCACTTAGTTAAATGTTTTATTGGTAATTGGTAACGAGTTGCGTCCGCGGTTCTACCCGCGAATAACTTAAAGAAATCATTAAAAGCGGATTTATAGTAATTCAGTAGTAAAAATATTTAAGTTTTATTTTCGTGGAATATTAGTATTTATTGCTTTTCGCCGCACCCGAATCTAGATAGCAACATACAATTGGCTATGAAAAAAACAGATTTCCCTTAAATCTATTCCGACATAAGGTTAATTTTGTAAAAAAAAGAATTTTCACAAAAATGCAGATGTCCGTATCTATTTTGCTGCCATCGAATGTGTGTCATATCGTATCGTAACAGCCTGTGAATGTCCCACTGCTGGGCTAAAGGCCTCCTGTCCTTTTTTTTTGAGGAGAAGGTTTGTAGCTTATTCCACCACGCTCCAATGCGGGTTGGTGGAATACACATGTGGTATTTCAGTGAAATTAGACACATGCAGGTTTCCTCACGATGTTTTCCTTCACCGTAAAGCACGAGATGAATTATAATCACAAATTCTCATGAAAATTCCGCGGTTGCCCGGGTTTGAACCCACGATTATCGGTTAAGATTCACGCGTTCTTACCACTGGGCTATCTCGGCACGGCTATGAATGTGTGTCATGTTCGAGTTATTTTTTTATAGCCTAGAGCCAGTGATTGGCAGACTTACGGTACAGTACGGCAGACAAGCTGCGATCACGTTTTAAAAGTTAATTTTGACGTTTTTTGACCTCTGGACAAAGCCAAGGAACCATCGACGGGAAATAGTAAATCCCCATTTCACCGACGGCAGATGAAATGGTTTACCTAGCATCAATATATGATTTGCTAACATACCATAAGTCTGCCCATCGCTATCTCTCAATCTATTATGCTAAGCTAAGCATCTTATCTATAATTATATTATTATTTCAACTTTTGTTTATGATTACTGTATTTATGTGTTTCTATATGAAATGACGCAGAGGCAGATTTATGACAATATATTCGGGTTACAGAGCAAGAAGTTCTAAGCTAGAGATTCTGAGTTTCTCTCGCCGGTTCTTCTCAGGGCTGGCTGTTTCTGCTGTGTTTGACTTTTTTTATATGCGCCGGGAGGGCAAATGACTCTACTCCACCTAATGGTAAGTGGTAGTAGAGTTCAAACGCGACGGCCAGTACACTTACTTAGTACTTGCCGGCCCGCAAGATGCCTCTTCATGCCTCGTTTGAAGGAACCTGGGTTGTAAGAGGAGGGGAACACGTGAACTGGTAAGGAATTCCATTTTTTGGAAGTACGTGACTATCAATAAGCAAGTGTAACTGCTTCAATGTTGAATAAATCATTTTGATTTTAAATTTAAATTCTTTGAGATGTTTATGCGAATATTGGTGTCGACTCATGTAGGTATTTAGAAATACCTTTCTGTAAAAAATAAATAAGCGATACTATAAAATGTCTGTAGTAAAAAAAAATTCCGTCCTCTCTGTCAAACTTCGACACAGTATTATTTTATGTTTATTCCGCAGTCGTAACGTTTAAATCGGACCTCAGTAATGCATACAATGGCGTCGCGGGCTGCGATCGAACGGGACGTAACACTTTACACAGGTAATGTTATTTGTACTACTTTCTTAATACTAATTATCGTATAAGTTGTATTCTTATAATTATTATTTAATTATACGTAATTGACAATCTATTCTTAAGCTATATAGTATATATTTAAATAATTACCTGTAAAAAATAATAATATCGTATACAACCATTTGTCAAGATAGTGATTGCACGAGCTATAACTATATAGCTATGGACATATTTTTGAACATTATGTTTTTATTGCAGCTCCAGTATCACAGCGTAAAAGATATTTAACGTTTGATTTAGTGCTTATGTTAAGCACAATGTTATTGTAAGAGATGATGCAAAATTTTCGGAATCGTTCTTCCACTTATGACATTTGGAATTTACTGTATGTTACGTTACTGCTAATATTCTAACAATCGGTGGTCCAGCTAAACACCATTAATAACTTCAAGGTTAATTGTAAGTGCAATAACTTTGATACTTGATACTTTTAACGTATGTTAATATGTTAAGTCTTGTCTTACCGACATAGAGAATATAATTTCTTGACAAAGTCAAATCGTTACCGCTACGATGTCATTACTTATAAACGGTAAAAATTAATACAAATTCCAATATTCAAGATTTGTTGGTAGGATTGAAAAAATCCAAGGGTACTATTTTAACAAAGAGAAAGAAAAAGAAATTTTCAAATGAATAAACCTTGTAATATTTGCACATAATAAAAATAACTAGTAGTCCAAAGGTAGAATAAAATAAATTGTTAAATAGAACAAATGTAGATTAACCGCTTCTGAATATGTCACTTAAAAAGGCTCTTTAATATCTACCGGTCGGGTGTTGTTTAATAATTTTCACGTGATGTTCACCTTATATGAATTTTCATTTCCATAGATTATATGTTGCGGGTATATCTGTTCGTAGACAACAATGTTACGTTTACGTTTCGCACCAACAGTTGACATTAGCGAAACTGCCGCAGTGGCCTCCCTTGTACCCACGTCTCTTGCACTCGGCGTTGCAGTCTGAGGTGTAGTTGACAGCGCCCCACACGCAGCTGCCGATAAGTTTGTCCGCTTGGACTGCATTTTTCGGAGACGAAACAATCACCAGGAATGTGACGCAGACCAACAGCAACATTGAATTTTTCACCATTTTGACGATTGCAAAGAATATATTTTTGCTGATGGAGAAAACTGATGCTTCGATGAAGAGACGCGAACTTCAACTGTATCCAATAAGTCAACGTTTTCCGTATTTATATCGTTGGAATCGGGTTTAACCCGCTAGCAAAAGGCTCGATTTCTAACGGAAAATAAAGTACTGATAAACAAGGAAAACCCGATCACCTAATTAATAAGTCGTTTGTGTGGTAAAACTTGAACTATAACGTATACACATAGTTGTGTTGTATTAACATCATTAAAAATAATTGTCACTATTATAAAATTACTTCGTTAGTTTATTGCGTAATTTGTGCATGTAGTTAACAAAGAATCTGATTGCACGATATTTTTTCTAAATCTATCGTTTTGTTTGTTTATAACATAAACTATATCTTTATAACTTTACACGTTTCTATACCTGTGTTTCATATCAATGAACTTCTCTTAAGCGACTGGATCAATTTGGATGATTATTTTTTAATTGATATAAATTTTTTTTAATCATACGAAACTAGGTCGAACAGCTAGTACTATTTAATAATATATATAAAATTATAAAAACAATATGTAGAACAAACCTTTAATATTTATTCGTTAATACAGCTAATGTATTAATTATAATAAATTATACAACAATAATAACATACTTAGTCATTGTTAATACAATTTTACAATCACTCTTGATTAGTAAAGTTCGGGGACGTGACCTACAACTTCGAGTACATAAATTATTTTATAAAAAACTAATCAATAACATTGTGACCATTTCTAAAGCATAATGTAAACATAGCTCGTATCGGGTATGTTTCATCTACAGTACAGTACAGTAACAGCCTGTTAATGTTTCATCTGTTCTCACATTATTCTTCCGTCGCCGTAATTTCTTTTGTAGTGGTAATAGATCGGTGGAAGATAGTAATATGTCAAATTAAATGCAGCATAACTGGTTGGCCCGACAGACGACAGATGTTTATTACTGTAAAATTTCAATTAAAAAAAAATTGTGTTATTTTTGCATTTTCTACGAAGCGATTGGAAAGTGGTAGAAATAAAGAAAAATCATATTTCTGAGAGATGATTGTATCTACTGACGACAAGTGTCGTGCATTACATTAGGGATGGAGTACGTTCAGAAGAATGCTGACAGAGATGAATGTCGGCATTACGCCACTAGAATGCCGGAAACGTGTGATATGACTGTTATGCGATCGACTTGGACCCAAGCGGTTTTGTTTAAAAATTTAAGTTATAATTGAGTTATCACCGAATTTTACGTAATCATCCAGAGCGTAGTATCCAGCCTGTTAATGTCCCACTGCTGGGCTAAGGCCTCCTCTCCCTTTTGAGGAGAAGGCTTGGAGCTTATTCCACGACGCTACTCCAATGCGGGTTGGTAGAATACACATGTGGCATAATTTTAATGAAATTAGATACATGCAGGTTTTCTCACAATGTTTTCCTTCACCGTCAAGCACGAGATGAATGATGAAACACAAATTAAGTACATGAAAATCAGTGGTGCTTGCCCGGGTTTGAACCCACGATCATCGTTTAAGATTCACGCGTTTTAACCACTAGGTCATCTCGGCTTGTTTCATTCGTCATCAACATCATCCACAGCGTAGAAATGCTTTAATTCAAGTCGTTTGCTGTGACGTCACGCCTTTGTTCACAGTAACGCTTTATGATATACGACATCTTTCGTTTCCTGGCGCATAAACAGAAGTAATAGTTTTCTACCACGGAACAGGTTACATACAATTATTGACAGTACGGGAAGCATCTATTTTGTATTCACCCAGGCAACGGTTATCTATTAACTCCCTGTGTGGATACATTTGTACATAATTATTTAAGTACACTTTATTATATTTGGCATGTATATAGTTTTTATCATTATCAATATAAAATATACCATTTTTGTTTAACTCTCTATCAGATATTTGATGATGATGACATACACGATGTGATGGGAACATCGAGATAGTACTGCCTTGTTAATTTGATTTAAACAAATGATTTTAAATATAGTTACGATAGTAACGGTTCACAAAGTATGGTCGAAAAAATAATTTAATATCCATCGAGCGCCGACGAAGTTACAGATACAGCTGAGGCTTGCGTGGTGCCGCCATGTACATATGGGCACTGGACCGTGCTGCCATCTGGTTTCATTGTAAGTAATAAACCAAATCAATACTTTATATCTGTAAAGCGCCATCTAATTCGGAACTGAAATAACACAGGAAATATTATTAACAACTTTTGCTAGACAGTTAATAAAATGTGGAATAATAAATTATAATTCATAATTTAAAATCTATTTTGAATAATACCGAGGTCAACATGCTTATTAAAATAATTTTGGTATGCAGAATGAATTAAGCAAGTCACTAACATTTTTGTACCTACCGTGTTGACGCTATGATTTCCTTACAGATTATTATGATAAGTAACGAATTAATTTAAATAAGATTTAATAGATGTTTTGGATATGTTTTATGATTATCTAATATTGTTTTATAATTATAATATAATTTTGAAATGTAAATATTATTTGTTTTGTCACGACTGTGTAAACTCGATATTTCCGGTACATGTTTTTATTATAGTTAGTAATAAATAATTAAGCTAATTAAAATATATTATAATATATTTCAACTTTTAATTAAGATAAAAAAAAAATTAATATTGTTTGTACAATTATAAACCGTAATTATTAATTATATTTGTAAAAAAGTAAATATAGTATTTTTATTGATAAAAAGAAACATGTCGTAATTTAGTAAGTTGAAAAGTAGGCTTGGGCTGGCATTCTTTCGACGATTGTTGTACTGAGTGGTTGATCAAAAATATAATCAAGTTCATTTATATTGTCTTTTTTTTATTGCCATCATGGGTCCTGGGGAGAACTTTGGCGAGTCACCGACATACACTTTGAGAATATTTGTAATACTAGCCTGAATCAAACTTTCACACCTCATGTAACATGATTTAAAATTTTTTATTTTTTTTATTACTTATGATGTGGTATCTATTATATTATACAGGCCTGGAATTATAGCTCCAAGGCCCCTAGGAACGTTAATATTTGAGACCCCTTTTTCCGAAGGGGTTAGAGTAAAATTACACTATTTTTGACCGGTCTTGTAGGCCAAACCATAAAGCCTGGGCTGCTAGTAGCTTGCAAATTGTAAAGGTTTCATTTTGCATCAAATGTTGGTTTTATTCAAGAGTTGAAACTTCCCATATCCTCCATTAAAATATAACATTTACAAACGATCGTCTGCTTAAACAACTTATAAGAAAATGATCTAAAGAAATGTTAAAGTACTTGTCGCGTCTCCTTGTTATAAAACTTATAATAAAGTAATCAATCGACTTTGTGTCGTGTTTTCTTTGCTTACAGACTGATATCATATTTTCAGGCCAAAATGTAGGTACCGAGATTAATATAAAATTTATTACAAGATTATTAATAAGAGTGATTAATCTTACCTATGAAGATGTTGGTAAATGTGCTTCTGATTGACATACATCGACATTAATGTATTCAAATAGTTGTCTTTATTATTTTTTCCAGTGAATACCATAATTACGTTATTTTACATAAATATGTATTTGTTTTTTAATTTATTTAGATTTTACGGAAAATATGAGATAAAGTGATTGAACTTAAATATATACAGATCAATCATATAATAATCAATAAAACCGGATGTTAAATCTGCTGTACCCTATTCCAATCGATGGAGAAGTTAAGATAAACAAACTTTAGATTTACATATTCAAATTGACTACAAATAGTTCTTAATTGAAACCTTATTTATAATACAAAATTATTCAAATTACACCTAATACTTTCTAGAACTGCGCCAACATTCTAAGTGCGATTGTTTAACGAATCCATGACGGATGCCATAGATTATTCAAGTTTTCAACCAATGATATCGCGTTAATTCAATGTCAAAGTTGTTAATTTGTTTTTACTTCTGCGGTTCGAATAGGCTTTATTATTTTGTTGAACTCGCAAATCACAAGGTCAGTGATAGAACCAATCTCATCCAATATTATTATGGTTTATGGTTTAAGAATTTATTTCTCAAAAAAAGAATACAATTCGCTTTAAATATTTAAGAAAACATTATTAACATACTTAAATATTATATATACAACATACGGGCGGTACACAGCAATAAAGAACAACAAATTAGACTCTTAACTTTAAATAACGTGGGTGTGACAAAAACAAGATGCAATATAACGTATCGCTTGTGTTATAGCAATTGATATTATTTTCTTTAGCTAATTTACACATTAAAAATTTGTAAGAAAAATACAATAATCAAATAATATATCAGATAAAGAAAAATACAATAATAAAAAAATGTAGCAAAATTAATCGTTGATAATATTAAATGAAAATTTTTAAAACAATTTCATAACAAACGCAAATACTTTAGGGTCTAGAGAACTGTGTGTGTGTCTTTAAGATGTGGTGTTTTGGGATTTTTTTTTGTATAATGCCCGGTTTACATTATTCCAGTCCAGCGATCTAGTCCAGTACTGGACTCAATCCAATCCAGTTCATTCCAGTGCCGGTTTACATTTTTCCAGTAAGCAATCCAGTACTGGACTAGATCGCTGGACTGGAATAATGTAAACCGGGCATAAAGTTAAAGACTGAATATCCTTAATGCTATTAGGTAGGTATTAGGTAGTCCGTTGTATAACCGTGCTCCTTCATACAATATGCTTTTTTTACCGTAGTCGGTTCTTGGTCGTATGAGACTTATATTATTCATCCGTTTAGTTAACCGTTTCTGTGTTTGTCCTATTTTTGTAAACGATAGTTTTGTGTTTATGTTTTTGTTCAAAATCTTTTGCACTAATAGACACGTGTTATATTTAAATATTTGAGATACTATCATCAACCCTGTTTCGTTATACACTTTTTCAGTATGAGATAGATAATTATAGTGAAAAAGTAGTTTTAGTATTTTGTTTTGTTTTATTTGTAATTTTTTTAAGTTATTATTTGCAAAAGTTCCACAAATTTCAATCAAATAATCAAGGTGAGGTTTTACCATTGAATTATATATAAGATATCGTACAGATTTCAGACATTAATAAAGTAATTTAAAAAAACCATCAATAAAAATGTTTAATCTCTTAAACGTTTTACGCAAATCATGATCCGAAATTATATCTATACATATATATCTGTAACCGATCGATGTCTGTATATGAAAGATATATGAGTAAGACTATTACCGCAATAGAAGCCTTTATCAACGCAATAGAACCCAAAACTACTTACTTACTGGTGGTAGGGCTTTGTGCACTGGTGGTAGGGCTTTGTGCAAGCTCTTCTGGGTAGGTACCACCCACTCATCAGATATTCTACCGCAAAACAGCAATACTTGATATTGTTGTGTTCCGGTTTGAAGGGTGAGTGAGCCAGTGTAATTACAGGCACAAGGGACATAAAATCTTAGTTCCCAAGGTTGGTGGCGCATTGGCTATAAGCGATGGTTGACATTTCTTAGAATGCCAATGTCTAAGGGCGTTTGGTGACCACTTACCATCAGGTGGCCCATATGCTCGTCCACCTTCCTATTCTATAAAAAAAAAAAAAAAAACAATCATTGTTAGAATTTTTGTCTGTTTGTCTGTGCGTTTGTGCACGGTAATCTTAGAAACGGCTTAACGGATTTGAGTGCGGTTTTCACTAATGTATTGTGGCAAGCTTCACTTAAAATTTAGTGTTTGTTTTATTTCGGTCCGTATCATTTGCATTCACAATAAATAAAGCACGGGGAAAGACATTCAAGTATGTCGGAATAGATTTAAGGGAATGATGTTTTTCTCATGTATGATTCCACTTGTACGTTGCTCTATCTAGATACGGGTGCGGAAAAACCGAATAAATACTAATATCCCATGAAAATAAAACTAAAAATGTTGTATACACTGAAATATTATAAGTCTGCTCTTATTGATTTTTTTAAGTTATATGCGGGTGAAACCTCGGGCACAGCTAGTTATAAGTAAATTACTTTAGAATAAGAAAAAGGTTTAGGCAATTACATTAAAACAATACATTCATTTTGTTTTGTTTAATATTACGGCAGTGACAATAATTAATAATAATAAATTAACAATTTAAAATCCTTGTTTTTAATAGATACAAAATTTTTATTGTTTATAAACTTATTAATATTATAAGGCAATGAACGAATGAATGAATGAATGAATGAATCATTTATAAATAATTTTAAATAAATTAGGAACATCTTCTAACTCCGCACATAGCATCACCTGGTCGACGCACGCTGGAACGAACATAAATTTTATTTGTACATAGGGTCTATAAAGATAATTTGGACAGATATTTGATCATATAGCTCAGTTTTGGGGTTAATACATAAGTAGGAATAGCAGTATGACAGTGACGTACCGACCCCGACTCATCCCAATAATCCGATGACGTCAACGACGGCGTTCAGTTTGTCGATACACCTCTCGATCTTGTTGATGATGAGAGCTGCCACAATCGACGTGCCGTCACTGGAGATAAATTATTTGTATTAGCCAGTATTTAAATACAATCGTGATGGGTATTGCCAGAATACAGAAAACTAATTATTTGTCGTTTTAATAGAGACATAAAACATGTGATAATTCATCTAAAGGCTAGCGTTGAATTGGCGAAATTTACAATAACGGATACAATAAAATAAATGAACTAAACGACTGGATCTCGAAAACATCAAAATAGACGAATGCCCAAAAAATATCGCGCTCGATCGCTTCTGTAGAGTCAGATTCTGTTGAGTATAGAAATATACACTTTAATAAATTCTTACAATTTCCCTCCGTAATTATTCCAATGTTTGCAAATATATTTAGGCTAAGGTTACCTGGCCATCCTAGGTTCTATATTTATATATCCAAAACTTACTGTTGAATGTTACTATCTGTATATAATTAGTGAAAAGGTTCTTATTTTTGTAATATATGAATGTAAGTGACGGCCCGTAAATAGGATTCTGGGTAAATGTTCGTACTACTTTGATATCTTTTAAAAGAAAATCCTAATGCCACATTTTTTTATTTGCGCCGGGATGGTAAATGAGTACTCCACCTGATGGTAAGTGATAGTAGAGTCCAAACGAGACGACGGCCAGTACAGTCGGTAAGAATGTTCTGTACTAGCCGTCCCCGCCTTGCCGGCCCGCAAGATGCCTCTTCACGCCTCGTTTGAAGGAATCCGGGTTGTAAGAGGAGGGGAACACGTGAGCTGGTAAGGAATTCCATTTTTTGGAAGTGCGACAAAGAAAGTAGTTGCCAAATTTCTTTGTACGTGATGGAATTGATGTCACAGTTAGGCGGTGACATCGAGAACCAGCTCGCGTGGACTTAAGAAGGAAGGGGGAAGCAGGAATTACATATTGAAAATATTGTTATTATTAATAACATAAATTATCAAAGAATGTTCAAAAAGTATTACTTACGTTTGACCGTTCACGCAGGAACATAACTGAAAATAAATAAAACTTAATTAGACTCATTATATCAGACTAACTATTTTTATTATTAACCTAAAAAGGTCCAGAGGATAGAGAACATGGATTTTATAACCGAAGATCATCAGTTCAAATCTGGAAAATCACAACAGAGCTTATTGCCATCCTATCAAATTATGAGATAGAAAGAAAATAAAGTGCAGTTGTGTTTACACGGTATGTCGATAGCAGGAAGACATAATCATGCTCATCATCACTCATAAAGCTGGAGATGGATACTGGACTCTTCAATGAAATTGGCATGGACGTGTTTGTTTGTGTGTGAATTTGGCGAGCCGGTTGGCGTGGTTGGTAGATACCTGCCTGGTGGGTTCGATTCCCACCGACACCCAGAACAGACATTTGTGTGTATGAACATGTTTCTTTGTCCTGTGCCTGGGTGTAATTATCTTTATAAGTATGTATTTACAAAAGAAAAGTAGTATATGTAGTATATCAATTGTCTGGTTTCCATAGCACATGCTCTGATTAGTTTGGGATCAAATGGCCGTGTGTGAATAATGTCCCAGGATATTATTAAATAAAAATCAAAAATATAAAATGTTATAAAATTATTAAAATGTCAAAATAGTTATTTATCTAATATATTATTTGCAAATTGTCACCAAATAACTCGTATTGTATTTTTTCCTTAAAGCTACTTGTATCTTCCAAGTAGTAATAAATATTGAGATGGAAGGATAAACGATTTTTATATTTACCATCAACAGGACAGGCAGCAAGAGAGCGAAGTGTGGGAGCCATGACAGCGCACGGGACGACATGTTCACGTCACGGCTATTCGACGACTACTCAACAACTACTGACTTACGTTTGCGACCAGTTCTTTATATAGTTAATACTGTACTGTATAGAATGTACAGAAACAAGAAATATTCAAATAGAAACGCTCATGAGATGTTTTGTATGTTGAATCTCAAGAAAATAATAAAAGTTTTGTTTTAGACAAACTTAGGGGTACAATTTAGGCTTTTTTAAATACATTTTAAAATAATTCATAAATATTATAAGCCTTGCATTATATCGATTATTTTAAATGATGTAATAAACAATAAGCTATTTTTTAAAACACTTTCTATGATAGAATATGTCAGTGTTCCATATTTTTTGTACTATTTTGTATTTGCATTAAAATTAAATGCCTTGAGCTAGTTTCATTCAAGACGCAGCAACGAGAGCGAGTCGAATTGAGGGAGGTAATTGTTTCATAAAATGTATTAGAAAAACAGAATACATTTACGTATTGACATAACTCTGACCAAGTAATTTTTATTGAGTGTATGTGTACTGAGACAAAAAGAGTCGAAAATATACAAATATTTTTAAAGACTTTCAAAACCTTCAAGTTATTCCAATCGGCCGGCGTTATATACAAGAACATGAAATTCCCGATTGTCTCGTCAATAGTCTAAGTTTAAAACGGGTGAAACTGCGAAGCGCAACATCTTATATAATAATATTATACACTAAAACCATCTCCGAAAAGCGCTGCATCTTCTGGCGTAAAATTTATTTACATTCTTCCAGTAGTTTTTCTGTTAGATGATGAGTAATGACATTTTTTTTGTAAAACACAAAAAAAGTCTCAACATTTATCAGTATATTATTATTATATATTAAAAATCAATGTTCAGAAAAATAATAATAGAACCGACGCCGGCGTATTTCATATCGAATCTACGAGTGTAAGCAATAATAATAACGTGAAGACATTTAAGTAATGAAATAAACATATCTCTTTCAAAAAGGGAAAGGCTAACAATTCGACTGATTTTATTTTGTAATAACACTATTATTGCGATAAGAATAATCAAAACATTTTTACTTCTTAAATAATTCCAGACGACAAAAAATATAAATGGACGAGTATACTTACTGATTTTTTCTTAAATATATGCGTGCATACAACAGCATACACTATAGTTTAGACTTTACTTTTGTTATTTAAAAAAAAGAAAATCCAATATACACGTTCTATCTTCATATACAGTTTTAATAAATTTTCCGATGGAGTTGCATGTTTATGGTGTAATATGTATTTTGTTTTTTTTTTGAGCTAACTGTATCGACCACAAACTGAGTTATTACTGAGTTTCTTGTTGGTTCACCTCTACATTCCGAAACGGAATAGGAAGAACTACTACTACTACTTGAATAAGGAATATTTACATTTTTGATAAAATCCCCTGAATAGTGTTTACATTTTGGCGCGTAATAAATTGTGAGCTTGAATTGTAATATTTTAAATGATAAAATAATTTAAGTATGTTCATGTTCTGCTCATCCATAATAATTATAAAAAACATAATACAGAAAACGATTACTACATTTTTGAAGTGGACCTTCCTGTGATGATTTTGTAGTTAAATTTTAACATCGGGAAAAAATATTTGGGTAAAACGTTGCTATACGTAACGTTTGTAAGTTGAAAGTCTTTATGTATTTATAGAAAACGCAATTAAATATTTCTTATAATGTGTAATGAATAGATATTAAATATCGTCTCCTGATCGTCCCGCACCGTCTCCCGGACCTTCTCCCCGAGGGTGCGCGTCGGGGCGGGGACCGTATCAGTGGTGGCGCGACGGTCTTACCGCGCAGACGTGTTTAGTGTGTGCTCATATTCTTCGTATCGCGGTAAGATGTCGTTGTGAAAAGTATTATAATTTTATTTGCTATTCGTTTAGTGTTTAAAAAGATGTTTTTCATTTTTAATAATTTGTATCATTTATTTTAACGTTCATATTAGTTCTTATTTTTAAAGGAAAATGTTTGTTTTCATTCTTGAATAATTCTCAGCTAACTGTTAAAGTTTATTAGAAAATTAGTTAATATGTATGATTTTTGTCAACAACAGTATTTAAGTATAGAGATGTTGTTTTGTTTTTTTTTTTAAGTTGATATATTGTATATTTTACAATAGAAGTAGTGAGTAAGTACCAATTTATTTGAAAGCCTATAGACATATAAATAAACAAAATGGAGTATTTTTAGTGTTGTCAAAACCTTTTCTTGTTACTAATACCTTTTACATTTATATACATTTATTTTCTCTGTATCATATAATTGTAATGACGTTGAATACGTAATAATTACACGTATTTTCACATAATATATAAAAGTAGTATTATGTTCAAAATATCTTCAGTCCAATCAATGTTTACGTAGCATTAAGTGTCAATTTTGCGCTATACCTTAAGAGCGAGTATGTTAATTATCTCGTCTTAGTAATTTCCTCGGTCCACTCGTTCTTCACACCGGAACTAACACATTGTGAAGTCCCCGAGCCGGTAATACAGCGATTAAATGTGACCGACCAGAAATAATAATTATTCAAGGCAGTCCGAAATATACTGTAACATAATTATATTTTTATTATTTAATATAAAATAAAAACCGAATTTGGCTTAGTATAATTACTTAATGAGTAATTATTTTCAAACCATAAAGACTGTGACACTAAGAGTACGAAACATAACAAGTGCCGGGCAAAGTATAATTCGCTTATAAAAGTTGTGTAACATGTTTACACTTAACAATTAATTATAAGTTTATGTCAAATAAAATAAAATACACACTTAAACGATGACGGTGTATTTTGCGAGCCAAGGAAAGAGGGTTCTGAGTGGTTTTTTGTTCATATTCAGAATCATAAAAAAGCGTAACTGCTGAAATAGACATCTTTCTAAGTCATTGGTTTAATTCACACGGTATGCCAAGACGAAATGACGCAAACAGTTAGATAAATGTGCCTAATAAACTTATTAGTTTCTAATCGGGCCGGTTGGCGTGGTTAGTAGATATTTCCCTTTCACGACAGAGATTTGGGTGCATAAACATGTCTGTTTGTCCTGTGTCTGGGTGTAATCATCTATATAAGTATGTATTTACAAAAAAAAAGTAGCACATGTAGTATATCAGTCGTCTGGTTTCCATAGTACAAGCTCTGCTTTGTTTGGCATCAGATGGCCGTATGTGAATAATGTCCCAGGATATTATTATTATTATTAATAAAGCTCACAACTGGCAAAACCGCCTCATTGTCTTATAGCGAAGCGATTAAACTTTAAAGGTATATTTACTACTATGGTGGTATTGTAACTTGTAAACAGGTAAAATCATCATTTGAAACAAAACTTGTAAATTGAATCAGCAACGTAAAATGAAACTGAAAATATAACGCTCGGGGCCTCGAGTTCCACTTCAGTAATAAATTAGACAGCCCTTGAAGAAGCGTCCGTGACTGAATTGTATTATGAGTTCTTACAAGGATAGTTCGGTAATCGATGTCACCGGATTATTTCTATCGGATTACGGAGAAGGATTTAGAGATAATCTATTCAAGGATCTACATATATGTAAGCTTGTGTGGGTTTGACGATGTCGTTTGTGAGAAATATACTATCGAATAGTGTCGGTTTCATTCGGGTTAAAGATCTATTTTAGATAAAAATCTGGTCATGAACATACATCATATGAATAGGAGACTTGAACTACAATTTACGGAAGAATTGCTGAGATTCTTGGAAATGTATGCCATGTATGTCAACCTGTAACCGACCGCCGTGTTATAAACGCTTTAATACTCTATAATCTATAACCCATAGCGAGTCGCAAAAAGAATTTGTCCAACAGTACTGATGGAATTTCTTATTAGTGATATTAACAGTTATTGTGGAACTTATAAAGAATCAAGTTCGCAGACACAGAAGTCAGAGCAGAAACAAGGATAACATTGTAAATTCGAATGTTAGATACCAGATACGTAATACCATGAAAAATCCTTTTATAATAAAAAGTATTTTATTCTATTTTTTTATCTTGCGGGCCGGCAAGGCGGGGGCGGCTATTGCAGAACATTCTTCCCAACTGTACTGGCCGTCGTCGTGTTTGGACTCTACTACCACTTACCATCAGGTGGAGTAGAGTCATTTGTCCTCCCTGCAAATATATAAAAAAATATTTTTTTTTATTTATTATTGACTTTTTGGCATATGTGAATTCATTTCAGTTTGTATCACTAAATAAATATTCCTTTCCATTGAGATTAAAAAGGTATTTTCAATCTGACATTTGGGAACGTTCAAGCCTCGCCTACAATGTTTGTAGCACAAAATTAAAGGAATAATAAAACTCCCAGCACCAATTCCTCTCCGTAACTTGTTATTGCGTAAATTTTTCCCAAGCCGTTTGTCGCCCGAAACAGCTGACAATCTGCGGAGACGAAATTGCGAATATTCTATGATGATATTGTCTTGATAACTTTCATGTTCCTCGTAGTATTCTTCCTTTTAATATTGTACACGTAGATATAAACACAGTCATTTTGAAGATTGAAAAATTAGGATGTTCACTAAGGATTAAGGCGGGAGAGTGTTCACATGCCTACCTATACATACATTTTTTTTTATAGAATAGGAAGGTGGACGAGCATATGGGCTACCTGATGGTAAGTGGTCACCAAACGCCCTTAGACATTGGCATTGTAAGAAATGGCAACCATCGCTTATAGCCAATGCGCCACCAACCTTGGGAACTAAGATTTTATGTCCCTTGTGCCTGTAATTACACTGGCTCACTCACCCTTCAAACCGGAACACAACAATATCAAGTATTGCTGTTTTGCAGTAGAATATCTGATGAGTGGGTGGTACCTACCCAGACGAGCTTGCACAAAGCCCTACCACCAGTAAAAACATATGTCTATTTGAGCAGTCATTCTGTGTTTTAATTAAAATAATTGAATAGTGGTGTGATCACTTATAAAGTTGAGCATTTCTGTGTTTGCAAAGTCTCCAACAATATAATTAAATATTGTGTAGTTAATTCAATAAACTTTTGTAACGTCAACGACGTGTAATTTTGCATTTTTCACTAGAATATGGTAAGGGGCGGTCTCTATAAGGTGATATTTTAAACACTAAGTATTTTTATCGGGCCGAAACCGAAACCAGAAATTACGATTCTGCAGCCTATATAATACATGGTAATGGTAAAGACAACACGACACGACAAACACACTTAACGACGCACATAAGCTTTTTGACGTCAAAAGCTTTAAGCGTAAACGACATAAATTCTAATTAATTAAATAAAAATTATATTAACATTATTTTGAGGATATCATAGATAAAGTTTATGTAAAATCTATTTTATATAGAAAAATAATTATGTCAAAAATGCAAAGAGCAACCTGACGTACCATTTAGTTGTATTGTGTCATATTCGTAACGTGTGTCTGTCGTTGCCTTCTATTATATTATTGATGTCGTATCTAGTTGTTATTTCTTGTAAAACAGATTCAAACATGTCGTTAGCTGATCTTGTTATTGATATTTTGTTTGTAAAATGTTCCTTAAATACGTTGTATCTACATTACGTTTGTCATACGTTATCATTTGTAATTATTTGTCAATACTCTCTGTGTGTATGAACTACCTTATGATAATTATTAATCGTCAGGATTATTACATTCGACTATGCTGTACCTGAGCTATTAAAAAACGCCGAAATGGCCCAGTGGTTAGAACGCGAGAATCTTCACCGATAATCGTGGGTTCAAACCCGGACAAGCACCACTGAATTTTCTTGTGCTTAATTTGTGTTTATAATTCATCTCTAACACTTCACATACGCAAAATCAGCATGACCCATGTACCATCGTTCATGAATCTTTTCCAAAATTTGCCGAACAAACCTGGGCCAGCGTGAGATAATATTTATTATTATTATATTTCATAGAGAGGAATTTACTAATATTGATCCAAATTTGCTAAGACGATTCCATAAACGTTTAAAATAGCTTAAGTGATCCAAGATCGTGTATATCTAATGACCGTCAAATTGCTAACACGACGAGATAATAAAATTATCAAACATTTGTAAAGATTAAAATCAAACAGACGGTTTTGACAATTTTGCTCCTTAATCTGAAATCTGACATTGAAGCTTCCGGTCATTTCCATGCTCGACTATTGAATTGTAAATAACTCTCGCTAACAAGTTGTAAGGAAACATTAAACATAAAAGGACAGAAATCCTCTTTTTAAAACTTGTTAAAAATATTCAACATTTCTTAATGAAAACTGCAACACGTCACACTTTTGAGAAAATTTAAAATAATTCCTTACCTTTTTTCAAAATATAGCATCGGAGTTTTGCGTGTCAGGATTTTTATGCCAGAGATAAAAAATCTAGAACATAAGTTGAAATTGCAGCTTCCACGGAAACGCCTCGGGGACCGGAGGTTCATTATTCACTCTCCCTCGAGGTCTCGTAACCTACGTCCAGTTAATTTTATCTGCCTCCTGCGGTTAGATTGTCCTGATCAGCGTTTTCTATTACTTTTCAAATTATAGTGTTATCTTGCATTTAAAAGAAAATGGACCTAAGTATTAGAAAAAATACTCGTATCTACTTAATTAATTGTTTATTTTTTACTTTGATTAAAAGTCATGAGTATTATTGGCCCAGTGTGTACCGGAGGCTTAAGATACTAATACTTAAGTACTTGATGATTTCTTAGTTTTTTTCATTCAGTTTCATTGTATATATTATGAAATGTTTCCAGTTACAATTGGATAACGCGACAACGTATTTATTATGGTTATACTATATGAAACGATGAGATTTTTATTAAATAGATAGAGGTAATATCGCAGTTAATAAATCAATTTGCTCAAATTCAGATTATAATATGATTAAATTTGATTTGATATTCAACTCAATTCAACTGAAAATTCTGCATAATTACGCTTGTATTATAATATTTGGAACGAATATCGTCTCATCGGCTCATATGCAATATAATTTAAACTAATAAATCTATATACTTTTATTTAAAATAATTGTTGACTAAATAGCTCGAAATTATTTATTTACTTGCTACGTAATTGTGGTCGCATTTAATCATTGGCCATTATATAGATAACGTTAAAATATTTTATATCGGAATGAAGTTTAAATTATAAATAGTTAGTGAATAATTAATGTTGCAGCGCGATGTTGAATTTTTTATTTCTTGCATTTTCCATTTAACTATTGTTGATAGCAACACATATAATAAATAATTGTTTGAATGAATTTTAATCGTGAAAAATATTTTATAATACTGAACA
Organism: Nymphalis io; assembly: GCF_905147045.1. Taxonomy (NCBI): domain Eukaryota; kingdom Metazoa; phylum Arthropoda; class Insecta; order Lepidoptera; family Nymphalidae; genus Nymphalis; species Nymphalis io. The sequence continues at coordinate 8,699,172 of NC_065913.1, read as the reverse complement.
CCATTTTGCTGTTGTAAAAATAAAGTGTAATAGTTACAAAAGGTTTTAAAGTAATCTACGATAAAGCGCTACCAACGCTTCTGGCCGTCCATTTTACCGATTTGTTTTTTAAAGATAAAAGATGTATTTGATTATTTGAATCTTAATCGAAGGGCATAAATCTAGACAAGCGCCACATTTTCTTGTGTTCGGTGGAATAGGTTTCAAACCTTTTCCTTAAGAAGAGAAGTGCCCTCTGACCAGTAGCAAAATGGTCAAACTATGGATCTGTATTGACTTTTCCTTTACTCAACAATTTACTATCAGATTTTTTTTAGAAGATAGGTCCTTGATAATTTTGATTCATATCAGGACTGGAGCGCGTTGGAATAAATTCCAAACCGGATAGAGATTAAATATCTTAAGGAAGACAGACGCGTTTGGTTAACAGTGGAATATTTACGGCTACCTTATGTAATTTTTTCGTCGTAACAATGTATTTTTTTTCGTTCAATGTTAATTGAACGAAAAAAGTTAATTCTTTTAATCGTTGTGTTTAAGAATATTTCAAGTTTGATCCAACATGACTGTGTTATCGACAAAATAAATGTAATTAGGTACACATTCTTTGATATTGTTGATCAAAATATCAATATCACTGATCTCTTATTGAGTTTCCATCACCTTCTTTGCCATTTCTTGCTCGTAAAGGTTAGTACCAAAATAAGTTCTATCCGTATTGTATAGAACTTTATCAAAAACAAAAAAAAACAAGTGTATATAATGAGAAATAATAGCAAAATATAGGATATAGGTAGTGTAAGGGATGATAAAATGTCAAAAAATGAATACGTTCTTCAGCATATAAAATACACATCCATCAATTTAAATCATCCAGTCTCTTCGAGCACAAAGTTACTACTCAAGTTGGTTTAATGTAATAACTATGTGTGAGACTACTGTTTGATTTGCTCTTACTAAATCTTGGTCTAATATTGAAGAATACTCTGGAACTGTTCCTTTGTCGTCTCGTGTTGTTGTATGGTAATGTCTAATTTATTATATTTATACCAAGTCATCAGTCTGAACTTCGCGTGCAAGTTAGCGGAAGTATTGTCATGTTGTTTATCTTCTCTGAAGCTAAAATACGAAAACAGTTGTAATTTAGTATTCATATAGAATTAAGTAACCCTATTTATTTATTTATTATTAGGAAGACTATCAAGAATGTGATATGATGTTGAGAAGGATTTCGACCCCGGCGGCTATTCTCAATGAAGATGTAGCTACTTCGCTTTATATATTATTGTAAATAAACGTTTTAAAATAAACAATGACACGCAAACCTAACTAAATAGTGAAATTAGCAAGTGGATTTGGGCTTTTGATTTGCTCTTATAACCCAATGCCAATCCGTCACAATAGAAGACAGATCAGGCGAGAACCAAGAGGACCCTGCACGTGTCTGATAAATTTAATACGTAAGTGTTTTCATCAACTGACACTCGTGCTTCATGAAATAAATTTGAAGCTGACTCTTTATGAGGAGACCCACCAACCTCGGGTAACATTTACTGGTTGTTAGTTTACTTAACGCTAATTCTAATTCCGATATTGTTTACACTATTTCTCAAGAACACATTTAAATGTTGCATTGTAGTATTCTTCATCAGCTACAATCTTCAATTTGTCACGATTTACAGATTTTTATTTGAAAAGCACTTAATCAGAGAAGACTTTCTGTATTAATCGATACCCTTAAACACCAAGTTAATTAGATAAATAGCGGCTTCTTTAAAACTGCTTTATAAAGTCGTTCGAACAAACAAAGCCGCGTGTCCGAGCAATCATTTCTCCCCCACGTGTTGAAGTACTCTTTAATCAAACCCTGATTTATTGTAACACGTTGAATGATTGTAATGATAGCCGAGGGTGTCGTATTCGAAGAAAAAAAATACATATTCAACAGTGATACGAGCCTTTTTTGCATAGCAGTCATATTTAAATCGGCAAACTATATAAGAACTATTATGTGCAAAGGAATTACAACCTTAATGCTTTGTTAAAAGCTACATTTTACATAAATGAGCGAGCTTAGAGAAACGAAAATCGTTTCAAAGTAATTTCAACCGAAATGTAATACATTAAGATTCATTTAATACTAAAACGTACGTGTCTAGCGGGCAATTTCAAAGGACGCTACGATCATTTTAAAACAATTTATATACATATTTTGTTTAAAATTAATAAGATTCGTAATTTTGCCTTGCGTAGCTTGCGGATGTCAGTGTACCTAATTTGAGTTCTAACTTACTTCTTTTATTACCATTACGTGCTATTTATTTTATCTTTTGAATTAAATCCATTTTAAAAGTTTTGAAATTGTTAGTCCCTTATTGCAAGGAAGCAAATCTAAACAATAGGTATAAATTGTACAAAATTTTACGATTACGATTAACCAATTTTTTACACCCGTCGGCGCCGAGATCCAGAACACGCGAATCTTAACCGAAGGTTGAGGTTTCAAGCCCAGAAGTGCAGAAGCACATCTGGGTTTAAATGTTTATAATTGATCTCTTACTCTTACGTTGAAGGAATCCTTCTACCAACACGCATTGTCGCAGCGTGGAGTAGTATAAACATGATCATAGACCTTAAAACTTTTCCTCCAAAGAAGAGATAGGCAATTACAGCCTGTTACATTAACGCGTTTCGACAAAGTTGCAATAGTCTGCAGCACATGATCGTATAACCCGAATAAAATAAATATGAAATGGATAACTCATCATGTGAACATTGTGTTTTGCGGATATATGTATATTAGTTTATTAAAAAACTTACGACATCACCCCCTTCGTGAGATTAAGTTCACTTAATCTGCCCAATGGACAATTCAACTTCTGATAATACGGTTAAGTAATGTCCTAATGTTTCAAGGTTCCACTGACTGGACTGTGAAGTCAGGTATATTTTGGTGTATGTCTGTTTGTAAAACATGACGTTTAATTAATCGACAATCATTGCACGCCATCTGGCGGGCGAAGTCTCTGGAATAGAATATATAAAATAAAGTTTTACTATTAATATTCTACACATATTCAATAGAAAGTTCTCGACTTTCTCAGGAAGTACTCTAAATGTTTCCTTCCACACTTCTTAACTCAAGACCATACTTGTCAAACAAATGTACACCGTATATAAATATCATAAAACTTAAAATCCATTGGTATTACCCGATCACGTCTATCCGCTTGGCGAATTTGAGGAAGATTCAAATGAAAAGCGGCTCTAATTCAGTGGTTTAAAATTGAATTCCCTTTGACATGTAACGTTGTTAAGTAAAAATGACATTTACAGTAAAAGGATAAAGCTTAAAATGAAAAGTACTAGTTTTATTGTTAGCAATTTGTCTCTTCTTTGTGACATGTCCCGCAGCATCTCCAAGTTTTGTTTTATAAGAAATACGATTATACGAAGCGGTGTTAACGTTTTATGTTATGATTTTACTCGAATTATACAGACGTCCCGATTTTTAGAAAAGTTTCCGTTCAAAAACATTTTTGGGACATCGGAAAAAGATACGCCAATGGGCAAATTTTACTAACTTAAAATTTAGAAGTTGTGAGTCTAGGCTTTTCGTTTCTTATAATTATTGCATTTGTTGATTTTATATAGACGTTTCTAATTTATTATCTCTCCAGTATAACTTCGTATTATTTTTGTATTACAATTTTTAAAATTAAATTTAATAGAACAATTTTTAATTTAATAGAACAATTTTCTGTCTGTGGAGTTGACACATTTGTTCAGATAGTATAATATGATGTAGAGTAACAGCCTGTTAATGTCCCACTTCTAGGCTAAGACCTCCTCCCTTTTTTTGAAATTAGACACATGCAGGTTTCCTCACAATGTTTTCCTTAACCGTCGAGCATGAGATGAATTATAAACAAAAATTAGGCACAAGATAATTCAGTGGTGCTTGCCCGAGTTCAGTGAATCTTCAACGACGTCACGATGATCGTGAGATCGTTTAAGATTCACGTGTTCTAACCACTGGGCCATCTCGGTTTCAGATTAATATGTTATATGCATTCAATAATGAAAATTACCTTAAAATTGCCAAAGCTCGCCAGATACGTCGGACAGTGTCGAGGCTGCCTTTTGGTAGATAATGTTACATCACGTTAAATCATTTTGAACGTAATGTAACATGTTACCTAGGTTATTAATAGCGAGACGAGCTTGTTCGACGAATCCCTTTTGCGTGTTGCATAACAAGTCAGTACAGTCGACGTGTCGTTGCGAACACACGCATCTGAAATTTATCTCGAAGGTTGCTACTCACTAAAGCATGAGAGTGTCTGAGATTGATTCATGGGATCTGTTCATTGTTTGAGATCGAATAAAAAATCGAGCACCTTGACTCATAAAATCGATTCTTTGCTTAATCTATTTCACATTATCAACCCTATTTGGAATTTCTATTCGATATGTATATTCCATATATGTATATGTGACAAGATGGACCGACGATTTAAAAAAGGTGGCAGGTTCGGGATGGATGCGGACTGCCCAAGATCGGGATGGTTGGCGTTCTATGGGGGAGGCTTTCGTCCAGCAGTGGACGGCAAAAGGCTGAAAAGAAAATGTATTTTCTGTATTACTGTCTCCCATATTCTCTGCGTATGATGTCTTGGCATAGTTGTAGTATGTTATTATTATCGTATGATTCCTATGTTACTTAGTTATTTTACGTATTTACGTAGTTATCGCTTTATTTTATTAACTTTATAAGTTAACAGGTTCAACTTTAGATCTAGGACTAATAACAAAGACATTTGTGTTTTTAATTCTCTTCTTGCTGAAAAAAATCTCGTGAACATTTAAAGTGACAAAGGTGACATCATGAGAATACCTGCCTGCATGCGTTGGATGATTTCTTAATTTATTTTATTATTGCACTCGTTACTTTTTTGTATTTACCTTTGTTTATTTTGGTTAAGGAGTAACTAAAGTAATGATATTGATTAACTATTATTTATGTATTAATTGATGTTTTTCATATAGTCGATCGTGAAATGGAACACCGCGGTATAAATGTGACATCGTTAGATTTTATTTTATGTTCGGCGCTCAAATTACAGTACAATGTATTAACGATGTAACACGTTGACAGATGCAGCGTCCGTGGAGATGAGCGCGCGCGGTGCATCGCTCCGTCTCGCTCGCACTCACCCCGTCCCCCTCCCGCGCGCACGATGACGCGCTGCGCTCTTCTAACCACGCTCTATTGCACCATTCTTATTGGTAAGTAATTTAATAATTTATTAAAAAAAGTACGAGGGTACATCTTCAAAGTTTGATGACTATTCTTTCAGCGGAGCTGTGTTTTCCTTTTTTTTTATTTGAAAACAACTTGACAATTAATTAGTCCATTATACTATATTTCAATGGCAGAGGGGCAAGATAAAGTAACCTTAGCAGTGTTATTAGCAAATTACAAGGAATATCTTTATTTGTCTCCTTCTGTCATTGGAATAGTCTTTAGATTCAAACGATTATATTGATAGTGTTCATAGAATCGATTGCAGAATTAAAGAAATTAAAAATATAAGCTTAGCTATCTATGCAATGTATTTTAATTTAAAACCATATATTTAATTAATATATATACATAGTTTTAAAACAAAAACCTTTTCGGTCGAGTTGATTTATTTCCAGATATATTTTTCGCTAAAAAGCCGAGATGGCCCAAAGGGTAAGAACGCGTGAATCTTAACCGATGATCGTGGGTTCAAACCCGGGCAAGCACCACTGAATTTTCATGTGCTTAATTTGTTATTATAATTCATCTCGTGCTTGACGGTTAAGGAAAACATCGTGAGGAAACCTGCATGTATCGAATTTCACTGAAATTCTGCCACATGTGTATTTCACCAACCCGCATTGAAGCAGCGTGGTGGAATAAGCTCCAAACCTTCTCAAAAAGGGAGAGGAGGCCTTAGCCCAGCAGTGGGACATTCACTGGCTGTTACTGTACTGTACTGTTATATTTTTCGCTAACACGTCCGAACGCTGGGGTGTTGCTCTATAAGAAAGCACGGTTACGTTGCGGGCACTGGTGACGGCGACACAACCCCGATCATAGAATTAAATATCAAGTTTAATGCTATGATCTAAATTATAACTATTGAAATAAAACGCAATAATAAGGCAGACACGGAACTCATCGTAGAACATAATCGTGAAATGTCAGAAAGTGATATACGATATTGATTATAATATATGAGTATGTTATATAATAAATATAATATATCACTGTTGGCTTTAAACATTTCACCAGTGGCGAAGTAAGTTCCTACAGAACTTGCTGGTCGAAGAATTTTAGGTAAAGAGTGTTACCGACTTTAGATATATCATTGTTTTAATAAAGCGGAAATATACAATATTTTAATAAAACACAAAACTATATCCTACAAATATTTTAGTATCTCAATTGATTCTTTCCGTTTAGATCGAAATATTTATTTTGATTAATAATATAAGTTTTATTTTGACTCGAAATTAAACTTATAATAAAAGTCGGAAAACCAGCCATTCGTTTGCTAGATACCGAGCAAGAAAGATGTGCTAACAAATAAATAATTGTAATACAAAATTACTAATTGTCTTTAATTATAATTCAAAACCTAACGTCCTTGAAGTAAAGTGCAGTAGTGAAAAATAAAGCGTTGTGCAGTTTGTGACTAAGCTAATAAGACAAGGCCGTAACAAGAGATTGACAAGTGTCTATGTCACTTCTAATTCATCGTTCTATGTTATCTGTTCTAGAAACTTGTCTCACCCTCCTGTACTCTCTGTAGCGGAGCCGGCGCCCGGCAGTAATCTGTCAATGCGACGTCCGATTCAATCAACTGACATCCATTTTACGCTGTTACGCTCATATAAGAGAAGCGATTTTATTAGCGGTTAGCGGACTAGAACTTTCTAAAAACAAGATAGGTCGACCTAGCTAAGATTATAGATCATAGATTATACATTGATGTATAGTTTATCCATAATCGAACAAGTCGAGCGATGCTCGATCGCCTATGTACTTTTATTTAAAAAAAGTTTAATCAAGAAAAGAATATCATTATTTATTTAAAATGAGATAATATGAAGATAATTATTTAAATTTTTAATTATAATATTTATAATATTATTAAAAATATAAGTTATCTCTTCTCTATGTATTTCTTTAACACTTGTATATAAGCGCAAATATTTACAAATTCTATATAATTTGGTTTATTGCTTCCACTATGTAATGAGCGCGAAAATAAAACATTTTATCTTTCACGATGAGTTATTCGCGTTCGCTTGTATCATACGAGTATGACCTATTTTTCGATCGCTTTGCTTGTCATGAGGAAAATGGAAACGTGCTCAGTGGCGCAAGTAATAACTCTTAAACATCGCAGATATATTGAAATATTAATATTTGTAAAATTATAGATGTATTTGCAGCTGTCTATTCATAAATATTCTGTATTGAAGATAATAATATATCATTTTGAAATAATATCACCCTCGATAAAAACTTCATCATATTATATACGTTGTTTGAAATCAAACCAAGTTTTTTTTTGTAAAATCAACTTCTAAAAGACTAGAAAAGCAGCGAAAAAATAAATTATAATTATAACAATTTTTTGCAAGATAACAATAATATAATATAATAATATCCTGGGATATTTTTCACACACGGCCATCTTATCCCAAATTAAGCTTGTACAGAGCTTGTACTATGGAAACCAGATAACTGATATACTACATATACTACTTTTCTTTTTGTAAATACATACTTATATAGATAATTGCACCCAGGCTCAGGACAAACAGACATGTTCATGCACACAAATGTCTGTCCTGGGTGGGAATCGAACCCGCAACCTTCGGCGTGAAAGGCAAGTATCTACCAACCACACCAGCCGGCTCAAATAAGATAATGTACACAACTTTATATAGCTCACATATTACGCTAATCTCTTAATTATTAAACATTAACGCTTGCGGACGCACACACTCAGGCATTTAAAAAATAATCAAGCAGTTTTACTCTTTGAATTTGTTCGAATAAAATAAAACGTGTACAGTATTAAAAAAAACCTTCGGCTTATAAGAAAAGATAATGAAAATATATTCTAAAGCAAAGAGAATTTCTGTTTAAGAAGCATGTACAAGGAGCGCATATCGGGGTACTGTAAAAGCTCGAGTGGGTGAGTACTTGTTCAAGGCGCTGTAAAACGTTCGTATAGAATTACCATACAGGATTCACTGCCTCGAGCGTTCTGTTGGCCTGGTACATTTACTCTAAGTATGTATATCATTAAGATATTTTAACATTCCCCTCTTTCTTTATCTTTTCCGTTTCCTTATTGTAAAATTGTTTTCGCATGTTAAGGAACTTTCTTATATCTCATAAGGAGTGTTTTTATAGAAAATCTATGTGGTTTAATATTTTTATTATTTATTTTTAAGAAATGTAATGTAACAACTACTGTCGCGGATTATATTTATTTGTAAAAATTACATTACTTATAAAAATAAATAATTTTATACTTTATGTATATTCAATATTTTTCAAAGCATTAATTACATTAATTTTTAATGAATTATTATTTAAAAAAATCTGCCATTATCATTTTTTAAGCAATCGTGATCAATCAAATTATCATTTTTTAATTTATTTCTTCAAAAACTTTACTTATGTTCCAAAATATTGATTTCGGATATTTTTCATGGCATAGATAATCAAAGTTTCCGGCAACTCGAATGGCTAAAAGTTTCATACGTACGCTGGCGATGTCGCAGGCAACTGCTTGTTATAGATTCATTCATATTAACTGATACCGAGCTTAACTAACTACTGTATTTATAAAGCAGATCAGGGCATTTAATTCAAATAGAATTTTAGGGGAAAACAAAACATATGGGAATTGTACCATTGCTCGAATAAATGGAGTTGAGATTAGCCCAAATAGAACAATGGATATAATTTCTGTCTAAAAGGGTATAAAGGCAAATCCTCGCACGCAATATTCATTTTATTGATAAAGGAATTAGGATTATTTTAGCATGAGCTAATATTTCAACTGATCTTGTTTTGTGATTAATATGAGTAATTTATGTTTAGGAAAACACATACAGAAGTTGTTCTACATAAAACCTATTACATAATGATGTTCATAACATATTTTAGGGTAACTTAGGAGTCTTTATGTTTCACCAACCCTCATTTAAAATAAGTACTTAAATTAATTTTAACCTTTGCCTCTTCTTATTATTCTTTTCTTTTGTTTACACTTGTGAATAACAAGAAGAAAATGAAAACCAAAATTGAGTTAAACATTATAAAAAAAAACACACACAATGTAAGCTGATGCTCAGAAATGATTTTACTTAAAATCTTTCATTCATTTCATAAAGCAATTATAAGTGTGTCGGATATCAATCATCCGCTTGAAGCAACCAGACATTCTTCCAGAACGAGTGGGACTCCACGAGATTGCACAACTCACAATATTCGAAGTGAAGTTCCTACTTAATAATATTTTAATACATAAAAGGAATGGCCCGTTTTCTTATATTAAGGATATCATTTTCTCCCCTCTATTCTTTTATCGGTATAATCAAGATGTTAGACGCAATTTTATTCGGTTTAATTTATATATACTTCATATATCCGCTAAAACATTTCACAAAGCCGGCAGTTGAGCACAATTTGCATCGAAAAAACAACTGGGATTCCCGCAATCTCCAAAACTGCCTTACAAAGACACATTCCCTATTTTATTATCGGAAATCGTATATTCCTACCCCCTCTACAAATAAATTGGGACTGTATCCCCGGGGATTTGATTTCAAATTCGCTTGTCTCCAACAATATCGTCTAATCCGTACAATCAACAGAATTCCATGGCCCCTATCTTGCCAACCATAGAATAAATGCGGCAGAAGCGCTATTGTTGAATATCTCTAAAAGCTGTTTTCATCTCTAATCTTATAAAACGCTGTGTTTGCTAAAATATTTCGCTCCCGGAGGGGCTAGATAGGGTAATGCAATGCGTTGGTTTTCGTTTTAATTGTTAACTAGTTGGATTAATTAACTAATTTTAACGGTTTAATTAAAATTCTGATGTTCCCAGTTAAGATGTCACTAGCTATGAGAAATATATAACTGGGCTATCACTATTAATTGATGTTTGTTTCGCAGGTGGTTATTCATTATAATATTCTTATTAAATTTGGAAATTATTCCTCTCAAGTACTCATGTGATGAGATGCTGCTACTTATATTCTATGTAATTTTATATGATGTTACAAAATAAAACATCAAGTAAAGTAATGGAACTGATAACCACCGCACATTATTCAGTTAAGTTAACTTAAGTTTAAATGGAGATTATTTAACATTGCGTTGCTCGGAAACACACTTTAAAAAGTAATCGAATCGATAGCACTAACGAATAGCCATATAAGCCGCCGATAAAGTTGCCGCTAAAACGATATTAAGTCCCCTTTTGTTTACTTTATTTAGAAATTATTTACCGAACATGAAATACTCGTGATAATTATTTCTACTAGTATTACGTAATATTTCAAATATTTTATGAGTGCTTCTGAAACGTCATTTTACAAGAATAAATAAAAAAATCGTATTGATGTTTATTTGAAGTAAGTTATTAAAAGTGTGAATTTGAGGATTAAAAGAAAAATGATATAGAATGTTACGAATAATCATTAAACATTTTTACCAGAACGACTTTCCATTGATTACCAAATCCTTAACCTGTTTCTAAAATATTTGAAACACTTAATATATAATTCAACTTTAAGATTTTGGCAAAATACTTTAAGTTTTAGAAGACTTTAACGTTATATAGAATAGGTTTAACTTAAATTGTTTATGTAACATTTTGTCTGTTTCAATCTAAGGTCTCTTGTAAACACTTTTGGAAGACGAAACATCATCGAAATGTATTTAAATTACTATCCTTTTTGTAAGCCAATAAATTATTATTTTACTTAGCAGATTAATAAATATAGAGCCTGTGTACAATTTCCCCGGCTGTCGAGTTATATTCCATGTGATTTTGGTTGTTAGACGTTTTTCCAACGACGTGTAGGACACACGTATTGTAATTGCTGTTGGAAAAAGTTAATAAATATAAGCACTGTAAACTGGTGTACTTAAACATTATTTAAACTTACTTTTTTAAATTCGAACGAAGAAGACAAAGTATTATATAAATATCATTGTACTTAATCAATAAATTTTAAGATTTCGGTTATTATAAGTGATTCGACATTAAAACGGTTCCTATCTATTTAACGAGTCGCATCTATTTTATCATCTATGATCAAACACGCTCCGTCGCAGCATTATTTGCAACGTGTCTGCGGAACACGCTCTGGGCGGTCACGGCGGCCATCTTGTACGCAATTCCACTAAATACTATTTGAAGTATTTTCTCGTCTTCAGAATAAATCAAGATATTGGTATAAGATATTTCTGTTGCCTGTTATTTTTTTCTTTATTTAAAAGATTGATAAAGTGTCCTGAAGTGTCGCTGAGGACGCCGTCATCTAACGCATGAGATGACGTCGTCCAAAGCATGAGATGAATTATAATCACAAATTAAGCACATGAAAATTCAGTGGTGTTTGCCCGGGTTTGAACTTACGATCATCGGTTAAGATTCACGCGTTCTTACCACTGGGCCATCTCGGCTTATACTATTATGGATGCTAGATAATAATGCTCTTGGTAACTAAGTCCGCCTTTTTTATAATATATATTTACATATGAACCATTTTATTAAAAAACGCTCTTAAAAATGAGAAAGTAGCAACACCTATAATGAATAATTACCGCTCTCTTTAATATTGATGAGAGCGGCTTCAGTTTTTAATCTCAACCCATGAATATATTAGCGGACCGACTTCATCTCGATTCCTTTAAAGATAACTTCCTCTTCGAGTTGAACTGAGATGAAGTAAGTTATTTAGAAAGCTATTAAATGAAAAGGGTATAAAATTTTTATAGCTTTGAATATAATACATAGCATTTGCATCTTGTATAAATAATACAGATTTGATATACTATACAAGATTTTTGTGCGACGGTATCACTCTTCCTATACGGTAAGTAATATACAGGCCATATTATTTATTTATTAATTTTTTTGCTATTGCCTCATGAATTAACAGTAATAATATTATTTTATACTGAACATATTATTATTATTCCACAAAAAAAATCAGTAGAGCGTTGTTTGAGTAATAAGTATTGTTTCATATACAAATATGGGTGCCAATGAAAATAATGGGAGGAGGATAGATTTTTGGTTGGAAATACATTATTATGTAAAGAATAGCCAATGTTAAGGTAAACAGTTATTTATTGAAACTTTTATAAGTAAGATGAGTGAGTGAGATCCTATCGTTATTCATAACAGGCGAGTTCATTTTATAAAATGTGTTATTAACCGAAATACTGATTTAATAATATCACCCTGATGGAATTCTTTACTTGCTTTCCGAGGCAGAGGAGTGTGACACTGCTGGTTTTCTCACTCTGGCTACGGCTGATAATTTATTAATAGATAAATACAGTATCTTATAATTTAGGCACGATCCGGGATATGGACTCTGTGCGTGCATTATAAGCTAACTACTAGACTAACGGGATATTTGATATAATTTACATCTAAACATAAATAACAAACTTGTATCACTCAATTGAACTCAACACATTTTCATTTCTTTTTTTTTTTTTAAATTAAAACGTAAATGTCTCTTGTTTAAAACTTTAATGACGTAGCGATTATAAGATCAATAAGCTACGACATCGCTACGAGCGCTACGCAAGTGATAACCTTTGTCTTCGTTTTAACAATGATGTATTCTTATTATAGAACTTTATTATTTTTAAAAGAATTGTATATTTAGACGGTGATGAATTAAAACCTCAAAAACTCAATTTGTTCTAAACACTGAATAAAACACACCCAAGTAGTGTAGCCAAGATGTACAAATGAGATACTTCTATTCAAAAGTGAGCCGAGATGGCCCCGTGAGTACAACTAAGTAAATTGCGAGTTCAAATCCGTGTAATCATTGCTAATTTGTGTCTATCATTTATTGAGATCGGGGACGTAGAAAAATAACGCGAGAAAACTTGCATGTGTCATATTACATTAAGCCACATGTTTGTTGACCAATCCGCACTGGAGCAGCGTGGTGCAATAAGTTCTCATTAAGAGAAGAGGGGTTGTCCAGTTTACTATGACTATCCAAATGTAAAGTAAGATATTTCTTACTACCGCCTTGTACTTAATACTAACTTTCTTATTTCATTCTAAATAATGATGATAATGAAGAAAACCTAAAGTAAAATCATAAATGTTGATAACATCCGTGGTTACTATAAAATATTGAATACATAGCAATTACATTATTGGTTCTAAGTTCGCTTAAAGCGTTTCTTAAAAATATTTATTCGATTGTATACTAATACAACAAGTATAAACTTTAATTATACAATCGATAACTTGGGATAGATCTCCAAGTAATTACAGTACTCTAACTTACTACGTCGCAGTAGAAACAGATATGAATCGTCTCCGTTCGTTGTTAGAGTCTACATTCCAATGGGAGCTTGGTTTAATTATTCTTGAATAAAAATATTTCAATTGTAAATATAATGACTTTGTATTTTGTATAGAAGTAACAGCCTGTAAATGTGGGCTGGTCTAAGGCCTCTCAAACTGAAGTTGAATAAGATAAATTTAGGTTTCCTTCACCGCCAAACACGAGATGAATTGTAACATAATTCAAGTACATGAAGATTGAGTGGTGCTAGCCTGGGTTTGAATCCGTAATCATCGGTTTAGATTCACGCGTTCTAACCACTAGCCCATCTTGGCTCGGTATTATTATCTTAATGTTGTTTCACAAATGCAATATATTTAAATAGTTTTACCAAACGAGCGATATTAACTACGATTTTTAAAATACCAAAGGTATTCATATATATGTGTGTGAATACGTATTCGGATGTGCGTATGTGTATTTCATTGTTCCACACATCTCAGGGTCTAATATCATTGACATTAAAATTAATTTTACCGGATTGTAAAAACGAGATCGTTAACTTTACATGAAATTCAACTAAATTTTTTTTTATTAAATTATATCTTAACAGGAATTTAATAGATTTGGTGGACGATATCACACCCAGACTAATTGCTGGATTTCTAGTGAATAGTTTAATTAGTAAAGTTAGTTGTAAACTTACAAGAACCTTGACATTTAGGTGACCGGTGGTTAGCATGTGGTATGTAATTGTATGGAACCCGTACTTTGTTTGTGAGTATATAATACATGCGTTATGTCAAAACTGTGTCACTTAATCTTAAAGAGCGGTAAAACAAAGACCTCGCTTGAAATCGACGCTATACTTTGCGATGTTAATAGAACTGCATGTCAAAATTTCCATCGCACAAAATTAAACGAGCAACCTAAAGAAATATCCCATTATAAAATTATCGAGTGAGTTCGCTCGGTAGGTTTTCGTAACCGCAGTGCTTCGAGTGCATTGGATGTTAATTAATGCACCGACAACAAAGGAAGCCAATGAGGGGCACCTATTACCATAATAATTTCTACAACAATCGACTTGCAATATGAATAGCGCGCAAAGTAAACGAATAATTATTCGAATCGGTTCAACTGTTTCGAATAATCGAAGTTATTGGGAGCCTGTTTGAATTTATTATTCGTGCAACAATAACTGTTTGTGATCACATCAGTCCACATTTGCTAGCGTTAATAACATAGTATATTGCAAAGTTTGCAGGGCATACGTTTGTTCATACGCGGAAATAACCGCTAAATGCATTTTATTCTGATTTTGATTTTAAATTACGCGTGTAAGTGTGTATCTCTGATATTGAATAGCGATGCCAAATAAATAATTTGTTATATATTAGTTATTGCACATTAAATTAAAAAAAAATGCTTTAAAAGTTTACGCCCGCGGTCAGATCAGGTGTGAGGTTAAAAGGTAATATTACGAGTAAATATAGTTATCATCGTTATGTAGATTCTACCGAAAACTAAAGTTTATGTAATAATTACTTTCAGGAAGCTCATATGTCAATTTGTCACTAAATATTTGAGCAAATATACATGTCTATTTTGTTTATACAGTATTTCGTTATCACAATAATTTGTAAAACATTGTTATATTGTATCAACATCGAGCGTCTTTGTGACTTCGCGACTGAGGGCGCGAAATGGTAGACAAAGTTGTGTGATTGTCTCCTTAGACTATTTTTATTACCGAAGTAAGAGAGTGTCCTGTGTCGAGTTTAATTGAAATCGATGAAGGAGAATAAGCAACAACAGAAGTACACACTTCGTCATCTTCAGCATTCGCTTGCTTTGCTTTTGCTTTGGTACATTAAATTGTGGTCGGCACAAATTATTTTCTTTTCCATTCCTCATAAATTCCAAAACTCCCTCAGTAAATCTTTTCTTGCAATCATAGTCAACATCATCATAATCCACATTTTTTTGGTTTTTCTCTGATAAACAGTTTCCTATTCGCCGGCCATTCTCAAGTTAATTTTTATCATTATAATTAGTAAGGCACGCTACAACTGGAAAACTTATACTTCTTATTTGTACGACCTGGATCATATAGGACCAAGGAGGCAAACGAAATCAAATTTATTAAACTGGTAACACATTGAATAGTCGTCTGAGGCATCCAAGATTTAATGTAGCGAATATAAAACTTAGGCACTTTGGGCACCTCGGGGCCGTGATCGATTGTATAAGTCAGATGTCACTGGGGCGGTATCGGCTCATTTGTATTGCAATTTATATCTCCTATAAATTGTTTCGATAATTGTGTTTGTTTTCGTGCGATGGCAGCCAAAGCTTTTGTTATAAATATATATTTTTACCGCGCCAGTATTGCACGATCTACTGAGTGTGACAGTAAATATTATGTTATTGGGATACATATAAATATTGAAAATATATTATACGTTCACAGAAGATAAGATCTTACTCGTAATTGTTCAAGACATTGTAATTCGTGTAAATTTAATTAAAAAAGATTCAGTAATTTGGAACTCGTACAGACAGGATAAGAAACAAAAACTCAGAAATCAAAGAAATCAATTAAAAAAAGTCTGCTAAGCAATGATAGTAAAATATTTAAAGCAATCTTTTATTATAAAAATTCATCACAATCAATATCCCAGAACGCAGAGATCCTTTAATCGAGAAAACATTTCATCTCGGGTTAATCCCCAAAAGGGAATCAAGGCAATAAGTATTCCTGCGCTAAGCTGAGACTTAAAACAACGAAGTAATTAACAGAAGAGTCAAGAAATGCTGAACTTGCGCCCGACCGGGTCGAGCTCAGCTCCAGATATATATTGCTCTTTTATTCATCTGGCCGTTGAACAGATTTATATTAAATATTATCTCAGAACTCATTATGTTTCCCCGGCATTTAATATCCGCAATAAATATATTGTTGAAGATTACGTATAATATTAATGATACCTTATAAGGCAATAGAAACCCGTAGTTTGGAGTATTTACACTAGCGTGTCAGTCCTGTGGATTATATCCAATGGCATTTCGACCCGCCCGAGTAAAGTTCAGGTCAAAGAACAGAGAGTGCACTCATACTTGTCCACACACCTGTACACTATAAAATGTCCCGCGCAGTTTCCTAGTCTTCGCTGAGGATCAGATTACTTAGATTAGAACAAGTCCTAACAGTTTTTTTAAGTACCAATCATTACTAACAACGAATTTATTATATATTGTCTGCTTATTAAATAAATTATCATAATTATGATTAATTACAATTATTTATTTAAAATACAATTGTGCAAAAGGTGGGTTTAATTGTCAACAAATTTTCTAGCCGGAAAGAACGTATTGTACTTTAATTTACTTTTAATTACTATTACTCGAATATGTTATAATTGTTTCTACATAAAATACTATGTCTAGAACATGTGAATCTTGACCGAAGAGTGCGTTTCAAACTCATGAATTAGCTCCAAATCATCCTAAGTAGGACAGTAGGCCTTAACCCAGAGGGACATTCACGGGCTGTTAATTTACTAAAATATTATTGGATACGAGTAAACTTTATGACCGTAACCCAAAACAATCGATTCGTGAAAGATAATATACCCCGAAGCGATTATGGTAAAAAGGTCGACTGAACAATTTTGTATCGTCAGGTACGACTCAACCCTTTCAGATTTATATTAAGTACTTGACAAATGGAGCATATCGCAGAACAATCGGAATAAACAACTTCCCAATTGCTTCCGAACGAATTGACCGTCCGGTAACGTTCGGATACGTTCGGATACGTTCGGTAACGCTTTCCGAATCCTGACCATTTTACAGCCGTTGTAAAATTTCCAATATCGCCTGTTTACTCAAACGATCATTCAATCCGTCGAATTGATGGAGCAACAAGATGAATTGATATTTATTTAGTTATTTCAATTGTGACTTTATGAATTAATTTTGTGATTAAATTAATTGGTGAACGAAAATATCGTGTTGAATTACTTAAATAATATTTCTTTCGATGGTGTAATTGTATATGCTGTAATAGGATTTCTAAAGTAAGAATATCATCAGCTTTTTTTAGTGCTCTGGCTCTCTTTAGTGCGGCAAGTAGTAGTTCGCACTCTGTGTTTAACTAGTACATATTATGTAAGATGACGATTTGATTGAATTATATGTATCGCAAAAGTCTTCTAATATCTCCTAAAAAACCAGATTTCTTAACAAAGTTTTTTATTTAAAAAATTCCATCAACCCAGCATCATCTATCGATATAATTCCGGGTGACGTTTCTATTATCCTCATCAATCTTTACGAATAACATTTTATGTGAAGACTCGTACGTGTTACAAGTATTAGTATATGTTATGTACGTAAGTTAATTAAAAATATTGAACCTATTTATTAGGTACTGATGGCAATAATTATGAACTAATCATGAAAATTACAATCGACCTTCATCCTATAATACTAAAAGCGAGCTAACTATTAAACTTATTTAAATCCATGATCAATTTAATGTATATCTCTTTGACGTAATTATAATTGTACAAATCAGACATCACACATCAAACGCATATAGCTCAAGTTAGCGTCGCCTCACACAGAGCTGCGGTTACTGTCGGACCGCTGTAATTGCCACGAGATCTGCCCGTAACCTGTTATACGTGTAATGAAATCCCAGCAGCTCGCGCGCTCGGCGCTAGAATTAAATCATTACGTATTGGTTTTGGATTGTAAAATGAATCAAATTTAAAATTGAGTCAGAGCTAACATGTCCCAAAAATGAAAACCTCAAATGAGCGCGGGACAAATTTCGGTTGAGCTGAGAGTCGTGTGCCAAGTTAATTAATTAATTGTAGTGTTGGTTCTCGATGGTGGAAGAAGGATAGAGCTTCAAGTTTCTGTCGTAATAAGAGGATATTTAACTATTAGGATGATCACAAAATCATATAATATATATTTATTAGCTGAAATATATTTATGTACTTTTAACATCACCACCGAGCAGTATTGCTAGAATTTTATATAAAACATACCAAGCAATATGTTATATGTTTATTCATCTTATTTAAATTGACAATAGTAATAAAAGAAAAAATCCGAAATTTTTAATAATAATAAAAATAAAGTATATTTAATATTATAAAAAAGCTATTTCGAAGTGCGTAATATTCTTGTCTGCTTAATGCCGTCATATTATTATAAGCAGCATGCATATATTCAGAACATCAACTTATAACATTCGTTGTAATAATTCGTCTTTAATTTTCTGTTGAAATAGTTCATCGCTGTTTTAATAATTTAATTTTCTATAAAATAATAAAATCAGTTTAATAATTATTATTATTATTCCTTTAATTTAACAGTTTTACTTGAAATTAACAAAAAAATCGGTTCACGTTCTAAATAAACCAGTTTTCAGAAAGCGAAATAAATTTTGTTTTAAATCGAGTAGAAATTTTACGACTGGAATCAGCTTATCTTATCGTACTTTGAGCATACTAGGTTCTCAACCGGAACAGCTGCCATTCTGATAAGACATGATTGCTTTTTATTAATATCTCTATTCTGAAAATTTCTACGTTAAAAAAGGTTGAAAATATAATTTGGGATTATAAAATTTCATACCAAAAACTTGTATATTTTTGCAGCTACAACTAATCTTTTCATTTATAAGTTGTCATCTAAAATAAAAATAAAACTGTTATAGCTTTTAAACGATGATAACCGATCTAAACAAAGTGTGAAATATATAATTTTATAACCACTTCATAATTTTTGTGCAAAGATTTGCGTACAATCTTAGAATTTATTTCATCTAACTCGAGGCCTCGTATTAAAATTATAAACGAAGGCTCTCTCGTCGGCACTTCATTATTTTCTGGAACGTTGCCGGCTTATCTCGGAGTATCCCACTCTTTTCGACGAGGACTTTGTTAAAATATATAAACAATTATATTTGTATCAACACACTGGAATGAAATGAATTGTCAGATTTAAATAATTGCAAGATTTTATTTTCACGTAACTTTTAATGGTATCTATATCGACAAATATGTGCAAGAACTTATATTATAACATCCGCTTAGATTTGATACATTTGCTCAATTTCATAAGGCATTACAGTTGATATGTAATTGAATTCATAAAAAAATCACTTCTAAGGTTTATGATAAGCGACAGTAGTTTTACCTTTAATCAAAACTCGTTGTATGTGAATAAAGTATGTTTTGAATTAGACGCCAGTCTAAATCCACCTTCATCAGAGAAATCGTAAAAGGCGCAACTACCACATACCATATTGTTATGTTTGATTGATTATAATTACAGATCTATAAGCGGCCACAGGCTACGTATCGAATCGTATCTCATGGTTAGAAGCGTATTGACAATGTCAATGCATACAAGTCCCATATGTTATTAATATCTAAGAGCAAACGTAATCAATTGGTACTGAGCTGAACATTTGCATATAAAAGTGAACACCTCCCCGGGATTTCTATAAACAACGTTGACTTAAAAGTTCTAAGTTTGCAAGTCTCAACGGCTTAATGAATAGAAAACGTTGTGTAAGGATTTTAAAAGCAAGCTCTTATTAAATCCATGTGCAAAAACAACACTCGATTGTATTGTCACCGGAACTACTGGAAGTGTTAAAAAATATACAGCATAATTGGGGTGGAATCGTTTAAGAATCGCAAGTTTTGACTCCGAAGTAGGACTGACTAACACCGTTATATAAAAGCCCGTAATATTAGGTTCGTTCTTTCGTTTTATTTAAAACCAAATTTATCAATGTTATAAAAATATTATTATTTAATACGATTTTTTAGTGGGAATTTATATTTTAAACAAATTAATTTATTGATTTAGTATATTATTAGTTGAGTAAGAGCTAAACGTACAACTGTTGGGCGAAGGCTTCCTTTCTTTTTAAGGTTGGTTATTCCACCATGCAATTTCAATGCGGGTAACCGACACGTGCAGGTACGATGTTTTTCCTTATCGCCGTGCACGAGGTGAATTATAAACACAAACTAAGTACATGAAAACTCATTGCTTGTCCAGATTTGAACGCGCAATATTCCATTACGATTCAAGACACGTGGCTATCTCGGCTCTTACCGAAATGATAAACGAATGAATATACATTTTAATAGGATAGTGCTTTGAACTTTTTTTTTTAATTAGTCCACAAAACTGACTACAATTATACAATCAACAATGATGTACAATAATACATTTTAATTTTAATTTAACTGAAAATATTTACAATTAAAAAAAAAATACATTACTTAGTAACTACAGCATACATGCAGGCAGGGGTGTTTGTATTTTGTACCTGTCCGGTATAAGAAATATAAACATACGGGTACGCGACCCCGCCTTCCCCGAGCTACTTATGCTACACCCTATGTCTTCCGTGGCATAAGTATCCCTATACCTTGAATTCCCACCAAATTTCCTCAACACCCTTCTATCCTGAACTGGTTTTCAACTCTAGATTGGGGAGGTCAGACGGCAGTCGCTCCTTGTAAAACCAGTACCCGCCATTTAACATGGAAAAAACAAAATAATTTTAGGTACAATAGCTAGGGCGTCGCCGCAAAACGACGCGCAGGCACATCGACCTAAACCTGCAACAAGTGGAAAAGGGCTACCGTGTCAAGTACGGGCACGGCTAAAGAAGCAAGTACCTAAAAAGAAGCTTCGCTTTGCCACCTGGAACATCGGCTCTCTCACAGGTCGCTCCCTTGAACTGGCTGACGTACTGACGAGGCGCAGAGTTCGTGCTGCATTCTTGAAAGAAACTCGTTGGAAGGGCAACAAGTCCCGTGATATTGGACTGGGTTACAAGTTGATCCCCCTCAGGAAAGAACGGTGTGGCCGTAGTACTATCCGAGGAATTCCAGAACAGTATTCTAGAAGTCGATAGACTGAGCGACCGACTTCTTCGGGTGAAGCTACTGATAGAAGGAGTAATTACTCATCTTATCAGCGCCTACACTCCACAGGTCGGCGGCTCTGAATAGGAGAAGGAATCCTTCTGGAAGTCATGCTCCGCTACATTTCGAACACCGAGAGCATCGTGATAGGTGGAGATTTGAACGGCCACGTTGGTGAGGACTCACGTGAATATGGACGTGTACATGGCGGCTACGGCTATGGTCGTGAGAATGCAGAGGGAGATTCAATTCTCAGCACCTGCTTATTATCAGACCTTGCCATTGTTAACACTTTCTTCCAAAAGAAACCCGAGCACCTCATCACCTATAAAAGTGGGCCGCACTCCACCCAGATCGACTACTTGCTCATAAGAAGAAGCCAAATTGCTAGAGTGACCAACTGCAAAGTAATTCCTGGGGAATGCCTCACAACACAACACCGCATCCTTGTCATGGACATGCTGGAAGTAACAAGCAAAAAAGTGCCTGAACGACGCAGACCTAAAACTAAATGGTGGCTGTTGAATGTACCAAAACAGCATGACTTCTGTAAAGTCGTAGCTAGCTTCAACTTAAGCACAGACACAGATGAATCAGTCGATAGTCAATGGTCTAGTATCCAGCCAACAGTGAACACCATTGGAAAACAGGTCTTTGGCACTTCGAAGGGAGGCCGCGTCATCGACAAGGAGACGTGGTGGTGGAACAGCTCAGTACAGGAGGCAGTTCGAGAGAAAAAGACACAGTTTATAAAGTGGCAAGAGACCAAATCTCCTGAAGACCGGGACGCGTATAAAGAAGTTAAATGTGTCACCAAACGAGCAGTTGCCAAAGCCCGCTACCAGACGTTGTCACCTCTTTATGACACGCTTGAGAAAAACGAGGGCCAAAAGACTATCTTCCGTTTGGCAAAAGCTCGGGAGAAAGCGACACAAGACATTACAAAATGTCTTTGTGTAAAGGACTCAAATGGCACTTTGGTTTGCGACGCAGTTAAGGTGAAGGAGAGGTGGCGCGACTACTTTAACGTGTTGCTTAACACACAACAAAGTAATGTCTCTCCTCCAGAACTGCCTCCTAATCTCGGACTTGTTGCACCGGTAACACATGACGAGGTACTCAAATGTCTTCGTACAATGAAAAACCGAAAAGCCGTAGGCCCTGACGACTTGCCGATGGAAGCGTGGAAAGCGATGGGTTCTCATGGTGTGAACCTACTTACTGAACTTTTTAA
This sequence comes from Nymphalis io, assembly GCF_905147045.1. NCBI lineage: Eukaryota > Metazoa > Arthropoda > Insecta > Lepidoptera > Nymphalidae > Nymphalis > Nymphalis io. The sequence goes on along the minus strand of NC_065913.1, from coordinate 8,676,345 downwards.
CCAAATACTTACTAGCCGGAAGATGCCCAACTCTTGGAGATTGAGTATCATTACTCCAGTATATAAAGGCAAAGGTAGTGTACAGGACTGCGAAAGCTACCGCGGTATTAAGATTATGTGCCACACCATGAAACTCTTCGAACGCGTAATCGAATCAAGGCTCCGGCAAGAATGTACTGTCTCGGAATGTCAATATGGGTTTAGCCCAGGCTGTGGAACCATAGACCCCATCTTCGCCCTAAGAATACTGGCCGAGACTCACAGGGAAAAGAAGAAGCCACTGTACATGGCGTTTCTAGACCTGCAGAAGGCATTTGACTGCGTCCCACGCCAAATTATATGGTGGGCTTTGAAGATGAAGAACGTGCCACAAATCTATATTGACATTATCCGAGACATGTACCATAATTCGGAATCAATAGTAACGACCGCCGTTGGCGACACACACCCTTTCCCGATCACAGTTGGTGTCCACCAAGGCTTGGCCCTGAGTCCTTTTCTGTTCAGTGTAGTGCTTGACGTTGTCAAAGTGAAAGCCCATGAGCCGTCTCCCTGGCTCATGATGTATGCTGATGACATTGCACTGGTAGATGAGGACAAACAGGTATTGGAGCAAAAGGTGAACCAGTGGAAGAGTGTGCTAGAGAGGGGAGGTCTGATGCTAAATGTTGCGAAGACCGAGTATATGGCCTGTGGCAGTACGGACCCCGAACCCATAAAGATAGGCGGAGAACCCGTTATCAAGACGGAAAAGTTTAAATACCTCGGGTCCGTACTGCACGAGTCTGGTACAGTCGACCACGACGTCAGAGCTCGAATAAACGCAGCCTGGGCCAAATGGCGGGATACCGGTGAAATTAAAGGGCCTTGTGTACAAGTGCATCATCCGACCAGTCTTATTGTACGGCAGTGAGACGTGGCCAGCTCTCGCGAGACACGTTCAGCAACTTCACGTCGCGGAAATGAAGATGCTGCGGTGGATGTGTGGCGTTACGAGACTAGATCGCATTCGTAACGAGCACATCCGTGGTAGCCTTGGAGTTTGCGATGTAGCGGATAAGTTGCAGGAAAGCCGTCTGCGTTGATTTGGCCACATGCCTGAACTTTGTTGTCGAAGGCCATAGATCCCGCGGCAGGCCCAAGAAGCGCTGGCTAGATGTTGTGAGGGACGATATGAGAGAGCACGATCTCACTAAGGAGGATGCTTTAGATCGGGCAAAGTGGAGGCATAGATGCAGGAAAGCGGACCCTGGCGTTACTAGGCCGGGAAAACGCTAGGCAGAAGAAGAAGAAGACTTGGTAACTACAGCGTAACATTAGAACAAACATAAGAAAAATTTAACAATATCATTCGATTTTATAATGTAACAAATAGTATCATATAAATCCGTATATTCACGAGTTATGTTTTTTTTATATATAAATTAAAAATGTATTTTCGCAAACACAGGTATAGTTCTGTAGTTATCTCGTCCTGCCCTGTCCACTTAATTTCGTCTGCTGTAACACGTGTAATTGCGGCCACAAACTCGCGTGTCGCGTTCATTAAGGCCTTTGTGAGCTCACAGTTGAAAGCCACTTCAGTGCGCACTGCCGCCGCCCCGACGTGAGGTCACCTTACATACGCTCAGGAAAATACTTAGGTTTAACTTACTTTCAATTAATTCTTCGTTTTTTTCTATACAGTCCAGATATTTATTTTTCTACTAAGAACAAATTGCTTGTCATCTAATTTGTAGAAAAATAAGTAATACATAGGCTGTGAGGGAATGTTCGAGAAGTGTATGAAATTAAATTTAATTTATTCATGCTATAAAAGTCAATCAACTTTAATGACGTGAACGTTACTTCATTTTAGAACGCGGACAGATGAAAACTTTATTAATATTTATTAGAAAAATTATTGAATGATTATTGGAACGAAGTTCCTTATCGCGCGTTACACAAGACAATGAGAGTCAGGCAGAAAGTGCCAGATATCGACTGACCAGACTGTAGTTATGAAAACACATATAAACTACAGCAAGTATCTTTTAAAAATATATCATAGTGTAATTGTGATTTTATTAACATTCCTTCATATATTTTTTATAATCAGATTTTATTTATTTATTATGCCTTTTATTTAATACATAGTAAAACTTCGTTTCAACCGAGTCACGCGACATCTGTCGTTTCTCCAGTTAGTGGCATTTTAACGTTCATATTGTCTGTTTAAATTATAGTTATAAATAGGCAGCGGTAGTCAAAAGAAAACGGTTGGTTTGGTTTTGTTTATTAATAATAAATCTTCTCAAATATTTTAGCATTATGTGGAGTGGATGTCAAGTGTAATGACATTTTTGTTGCCGCGGCGCTGTCATTACACCGAGACAGTGCAATAATTGCACTTTCAAACAATAATCGTGCATTTATTCTGCATACTATGATTGCAATTCTGCAAGTCAATTTCACTCTTAAACGTTCATAATAAGGGCTATAATACAACAAACTACGATAATACTGCATGATACTACAGATTTTGATTTAAATTTATTGTAGTTCTTACTACATTTTAAAATAAGGTTGAAATTGCCTTACTGTGGCTATTTCGTAGTTTGACTTATTTTTGTGATGCGTAAGAAGTGTTCTCCGATACTTGGTGCTGAAGCATTATTTTGTTTTTCCTAACTTTGTTATTCCGTTTGATTTTATTGATGACGGTTAAAGTTCAGAGTCGAAGTTTAATTTAAAAGTTTAAGTTTTGATTTTTATCAGCGTGACTGTTTATTTAGTTTTACTATAAACACCGAAATGAAAGTTCAATATCAATTGTATCCAGCATTACAGTAAAATCTATTAAAAAAACACGAACTTTAAAAAAAAAAGAATAAAAAAATGTTAGTATACTAAGTGTATATAATTTATTTTATTTTTTATATATTTATTACGGTTTACTAACGGTTGTATATTTAAAAAATATATACATAGAATAGCGTAACAACTAATTATAGGTATACACCGCTTGTAATTAAACATAAAAAGAAAACAGTAGCGACATCACATTCATGTAACATTAAATATAGATAAACTCAAAAAATTTTAACAACAATAGAATAGGAATATCGGAGACAAGAAAAAAATGTATAACAAAAATATGTATATCTGAAAAAGTTGTTATTTTATTTTAGGTTATTGAATATGTATTTGAGTTTAATTGATTTCGATATCGTTTTACGAAGTTGGCACGTGTAGGATCTCTTCATGGACAAGGTTTTTATATATTTTGTTGTAACTCGTTAGATGGCGCTGTAGTACATCAACAACTGTACTGTCGAAGCGTTTATTTGAGATTTTTTTTAATTATTATTTTGTTTAATAGATGGATTATATTTCATTATTATTTTCTTAAGAGGGGTCCATATTGATCCTACATAAGTAAATTATCACTAGATGCCTCGTCTGTAGCCATATGTACTACTATTTGAAAAGCGACACAAAAATCAATCATCGGAATACCGTAACAGCCTGTGAATGTCCCACTGCTGGGCTAAAGGCCTCCGCACCTCTTTTTGAGGAGAAGGTTTGGAGCTTATTCCACCACGCTGCTCCAATGCGGGTTGGTGGAATACACATGTGACAGAATTTCAGTGAAATTAGACACATGCAGGTTTCCTCACGATGTTTTCCTTCACCGTCAAGCACGAGATGAATTATAATCACAAATTAAGCACATGAAAATTCAGTGGTGCTTGCCCGGGTTTGAACCCACGATCATCGGTTAAGATTCACGCGTTCAGACCATCTCGGCTTTTTTTTCGGCCATCGGAATACAGTTGAAAACAAAACAAACGTAGGCAGGACAACGTCCAATCGTTTCACTAGTAGAATGTATTAATAGTGAAATATACAACGTTCTAAATCCAAAGATAGGGAGTTCACATGAAACTATCTTTTCTTTGTAAAAGATTTATTACTGGTAGTAGAGCTTTGTGCAAGCTCGTCTGGGTAGGTAGCACCCACTCATCAGATATTCTACCGCAAAACGGTAGTACTTGATATTGTTGTGTTCCGGTTTGAAGGTTAAGTGAGCCAGTGTAATTACAGGCACAAGGGACATAACATCTTAGTTCCCAAGGTTGGTGGCGCATTGGTGATGAAAGCGATTGTTAACATTTCTTACAATGTCAATGTGTATGGGCGTTCGTGACCACTTACCAACTGGTGGCCCATATGCTTGTGCGCTTTTCTATGCTATAAAAAAATCTTATCAGTATTTGTCGCGATGTTAACTTGTTTGTGTTTTTATTCTATGTGGTTATACAGAAGTTGGAGAAGAAGGAAGTAGAGGGAGAGAGAGCGACCAGTAGAACTAATATCCATCTTAGCATTCAGGGTGTAAGTTGAAAGTGCTGCAATCACCAAAATGTACGCAACGTAACGTATCGGATACACAAACATCAACATTGCTTTACCGCCGGAGCCAGAGGCCGCTCGTTTGTGTTACAAAGCCGTGTTCGTCATCGAAGGCTTCGTTTCATTGGTTTCACACAAAGGCATGTTAGCATAATGATTGTACTAACAACGGGCCTGCTCAGTGACGTCACCTGATTCAATATTTAGTTATATTTTGTTGACCGAAATAAAATAAAAACAACTCTCGACTATTACAAAAACAATACGCAAATTATTCATTTTAATACTTCGCTATTATCTGTCATACTAAAAATCTGAATGAATCTCGCGAAACTTGCAGAGATAATTATAAGCATCTTAATGATCGCATGAAGACAAGCTCGACGTAGACGAAAGTATTTGAAGACACAACAGCTTCACAGCCGTAATTATAGCAGTAATTAAAGGGGTTCCTACATCTTATATTCCGTGTTTGACGCATTGACGGTGTCAGGAGTGACTTAGATTTATTATAGTACCATTGTTCATAGGAAAGTGACTCCTTACCATTGAGTGAACCAATTGTTTTGGCACAAATAAATAAAATTATAGTTATTTTTACTATTTAAAGTGGATTAGTGCAAAAAATACTTCATCCCTTATATTACCAAAATTTTTAAATCTATTTTATGAACTAAGGTCAGCCTTGTTGTATTGTCATTGTGCTTTTAATTAAACTAGCTTTTCATACTGCTGTTCAGGTCCCAAGATTCCTTCGTCACGGTAGCATGCGAAAGCGATCCCGTGGCGCTCCTCGTTAAGACGGAAAGGGTACCGCTAGTTTTTTAGTGGGTATTCCGATGTTCGGTCACTCGGCTCCTTTGACACCGGCGAGCTCCGCATACCCCTACCCCCATTGTTCCCGTGGGGGAACAGCGTAAAGCGTTTCTCCAGCGTTAAAAACAAAAAAATAATATAAAAAAAGGTCCCAAGATCCTCGCCGACGCCCAAGACCCTCAACGGCAAATTTCATAATGATTGGTTCCGTTGATTTAATATGATATGACTCAGGGTTAAAAACATTTAAAATTAAAAATACTCTTATATTAGTTACATGTTAAATCTCGAAGTATCGATACAGACATTTGGATGCTTTGACCTAGTTCGATCAAATCTGAGAGGATGTCAGGCCGGGACAGGATGAGAGCGACGATAACCATTGATGAGCTCGCCTGGCTGGCTGTTTCCAATCGAATATCTTGTTATACCTTTATATTTTAAATGCATGTATTAGAAGGAACTTATAGAAATTTTTTGATTCGTAAAGTACATTTTCTTTGGCTTAAGACATTTTGAAAGTCAAATTCTGATTTTTTGAAACTAAAGTTAGTTTATTTATTATCGAATGACACGCCTTTTATATTAAATATTAAAATATAATTTTAAAATAAATTTACAATTATCTTATATGCTTTTACATCAGATGCACGCGACTTCGATAATTTTTAAAGCTTTTGAACAACTCGTTCTCAACGTTCTACCATCCGTAAGTTAGTTGATTATAGTGACCGGACATTGTGCGTCAGTGACAAATTTCTTTTAATCGATTATCTTTGTGTCGTATTGGCTTAGTCGGGAGTCAGAGGCTAATCTAACAAAAACCGTCAGTATGTTCGTTATTTGTAAATTAAGACAAATCTATAAGACACGCAGAGTCGGTCGCTTTAACTAGTCTTGACTTCATCAAAACATCCCCAGACGAAACTCCACCTGAATATTAAACAGTAAAGTTATTCGGTAAATAAAATCGTTTATCTCGCCTTCACTTTATCATAGTCCTTAAAAAAAGAGCCGTAAGATCGTTTATTCTTTACCCACAGTTCAGCTCCCGAGACCTCAAATATGACTTATGATAATGAACCTTCAACGTATATTAATAAAGATCAAAATTCAATGTTATATCAGTCTTCTGTATGTAGCCAATGAAAATATAATAAAAACCAACGCGAAATACATCTTAAAGTTTAAACAATAGAGTTCAAAGTTGAGTGCATTTTTTTTGTTAAAATTTTCTACAAAGTGTACTGCAATCGAAACGAGCGGAAACCATCATTCTTCTCACAATGGAAACAAACAAGAGCATATTTTTAAAACTTTCCTCTTAAATTCGGATGTTTTTATCGTTGATATAAATTGTTTTTGTCCGGCAATAATGAATGATACAGGTATATTAAAGTCGTAAATTCAAGAAGATATATTTAGCAAAGGGTAGACACAGTTATTCGATTGTTTTTAAAATTATTGAAAACAATTTATTAAAAAATACTTAAAAAAAAATAAAACAAATATACTTCATTCAAGTAGCTCTGACATCTAATTTTGAATCGTCATTGTACAAGATTAAATTTAATATAAAGCAAACGTCGGTTCGGAAAGTAAATACCGAGAACGACAGGCAAGAATTTCAGTAATTACTATTTTACATTAATGATAATTATTTACATATAATACTCATATACAAATAAAATTATGTATCGTGTATGAAAATCCACAAATGAATCGCTCACCAAATTCTAAACACTATATGAGACGACTCACTTTAAAGAAGATTTATAATAAGTGAAGGCAAAGAGAGAATCAGAAGGCAGTTACCACAGCCCTTAAATATTGAAATATTGTCAACGTCCATTCCAAGATGAATTGTGCTTGTAATAACTTTAGCAATAGGCGGATTTACCCTTTACAGGAACATAGCAAGAAAAAGTTTTGGTGTTTGCCGGTAGAATATTTAAGTACCGGTACCTACCCAGACTTGCTTGGACAGAGCCTTACTATCTTGTATATATATCTTAGCTTATCTTAGCTAATTAATATATTTTAGTTTCATATATAATTATATACGTTATTATTGCATCTACATTTACTATAAAAGTTAGTTAATAGGTAGTTAAGACGTTTGTTCCTTAATAAGGTCAAATAAATATTAAGTGTAATAAGTATTTACATATTAATGTTAATATATCCGTAACAGCCTGTGAATGTCCCACTGCTGGGCTAAAGGCCTCCTCTCCTCTTTTTGAGGAGAAGGTTTGGAGCTTATTCCACCACGCTGCTCCAATGCGGGTTGGTAGAATTCACATGTGGCAGAACTTCAGAAAATGTTAATATATACTATTTAACAATTTAAGCTACCAGAGAAGACCCATTGGTCTTGCGGCATTCCGCATGTGATTAAGGAGCGTTGAACAAAACTCCTTAGACAAAAAACTTTTTATTACATAGATAGGATAAAACTAAGTTTTCATGGTATATATATAGCTCGTTCCTACCACAGTGCTCATGTTTTAAGTATATAATATATAGACATATATATATATGTATCTTATTATATCTTATTATATTCAATTGTTTGTCAAAAACATGAGCACTGTGGTAGGAACGAGCTGACTGTCGTCAGCCATTCGAGTCAGTCGGTAAAAGATAAAAGTTTATCTATAAAATACTCAATCTTTAAAAAAAAGTAGAGCTTCATCGTTTTAGATTATTTCTTGTTCGGTTTAATATTTAAAATGAATGCAGAGAAAATCAAATGGAAATAGTCCAAAACCGCAGGAAAACAAAAAATAAAGTTGTCATAATTATATCTCGTTGAGCAGCAACGGTCGTTCAGGAAACATCGAATTTTTTTTCCGGTCATTAGTCAGGTAGACTGTTTAATATTTATATGAAACCATGCTTAAGTATTTCCCCCACTCGTCTGAATATGGATAAATAAGAAGTATCTCCTTGTTAATTTTGGAATTATTATTCATATCAAAAATAAAAAAAATGCGGAGTATTGAAAAAATATTGGAAACAGTAATTAAGTTAATACATATTACCAGCTACCCGCCCCGTCTTCGTAGTAAAAATAAGGATTTTATTTCGTGCATTTTTTAATCAGTAAGGGAGAAACATTCGTCAATCGATCTATTCGCCCATACAGTAAAGTGGCATATAATAATACATATGCATAAAGCACCACAGTGCGTATTTTTTATGCGTTTTTTTGTTAATGTTTTCTTAGGTTCTGTCTACGGTTTTTATGGGGAGTGGTGGCTCATTGTTTATTCGTCCTACATTACTAACCTTTTGAAAAAGTTGGCCCGTTATTCGTTTTCTGTTTAAAATTGGTAAATAGTCACAACCACCCATAGACATTGGCATTATAAAAAAATATTAACCACCCCTTACATCGCCAATGCGCCACCAACATTGGGAACTAAATTGTACCTTGCGCCTGTAGTTAAACACTCCTTCGCTTTTCAAACCAGAACACAGCAATACTAAATATTACTGTTTGGCCATAGACTATGTGATAAACATAGTACATACGAATGGAACATACGAATTCTTTGCGCCAGCTTCTTCGCCATCGCATCGTTGGTGGTGGCCATAATATTTTTTCTTACGCAAGATTTATAACTTTGCCGTAACTCCTAAGATATTAATTTAAATTAAGTATATATTTTTATGTTCAAAGTTTGAAAGGGCACCGAGGCGACTTAATTTTTATATATCGGCTTAAATCTTTTAATAATGTAAAAAAAAACCTCCGGTCTAAATAGTTTGTGTTTATTTCTTTCGATAGTTTTTTGAACGCTGAGTATATGATTTCACAATAATTACACTGTAATGCATGTAAATAGTAAACACTCGAATCATATATATATTGAATGTATGTAATATTTAAATACTTGTATTCATTTATACGATTTATTTTTATTTTTTGAAGGTTGTATTATTTACACTCGCTGCAGTTTCAGTTTTTCGACTTTTGTCATAAAATTGATACGATGAAGACGCGTTATAAGTCCCGTTTAAATTAAAACGATAAAAAAATGTGCAGTCGAGGAACCCGAAGGGACCCGGGGAGGAACGAAGTCCTTTGCGATATTTTTTCATGTGCGAATGGACTTCAGCAGTAGATTTGATACTGGATTCATGCGCAACACATCCCGGCTGACTCATGTTTAAATTTGAGCGCATGACAATGGGAGACATTCAATATCTGGCTCGTACCTGGATGTAAATGCCCGATATACTTATTGTCGCTGTCGGTCATAAGCTCTGTGTGTATTTACTACGAGTCGGCGCGTTTGTCTCCGTTCCAAATGTCGTCGTTGATTTCGTTCAGCTCGTGCCTCTTGTGATTGAGATGCACGCAATTGCGACATACGAATTGCGATCACACGTACATTTTCGCTATCTTATTGGATTTGTTTGTCTGTTCTTTGTGCTTTACTATTTCTCATGTTTGTTGCTTTATTCGTTCAACGGTCAAAATGGGCACCCTTGCGTCTTGCTGGAATTGTTCACTGTAAAAAATACACAAACACACACAAATAGACCAAATTGTTGTTTTTACTGATGAAAAACTATACCGGTAATATATTTGTTTCTTTAATATTACAGTCATAAAACACGGTATATATTTCTTATAAATTAATAACAATTGTACAAAATATGGCACGCACCGCGTTGTGATTATGCATCAAATGCAGAATGAAATGTCAAAATTACTTGCCTATTTGTGGATAAAGTTCTACACACACTATGACTAACACTATGAATTATTTAGTTTTGTTTGAAATACGACGACGGTTAAATTATTTGGATATTTTTCATAATTAAATCGCGATAAAAAATTTATAGCGATTTATATCTTATATAAAAATATATAATAATTTATTTATTTTTTGATGTTAAATCAAAATAAAATACAAATTAATTTTTTTTTCAAAAAAAAATAAAAAAAAATGTATAAGGACACCCTAATAACCTAGCGGTAAATATACTTAACGACCTATTCTCATACCTCCCAAATATACATAACAAATTTCATAAAAATCGGTCAAGCCGTTTCGGAGGAGTTCGACCACAAACACCGCGACACGAGATTTTTATATATTAGATAATAATATAATAGTACAGTAGCTGTACTGTCTGTCACTGTCTAGTAAATCGATCGTTGTGATTCGTGTATGGTGGGCATGTGCGACCCCGTACGAGTCTCGTTTCCTTTAGTTATTAGGGACTTCTCCCGTGTATCTTTCCAGCTTCAGTGATCTTACTTATGATTTCGATGAGTAAATACCACTGTAGACACAAAAATAATTTAAACGTGGCTCTTTTGTCTCTAAAACGCAATAAAATATGTACCATATTATTATCTTAATTGCTTTTAAAAATTAAATAATTGGAATTACTAAATTCATATGTAAATCGTGTGTAAAATATAAAGGTTAAACATTTAAAAGCTATATGAAAGTATACATCCTAATAAAGATACATAATATTTTATTTAACCTTCAACGTTACACTGCCCACTAAAGTTTATTACACATACATATGTACGAAAGAATATTTATTGAATCAATATACTCTTTTGTGAATAAAAATACAGATTATTTTAATTTTGGGTCGCCTCCTACCTAACGTGGGAGGACCGGAGCACTATGTCGCTGCCTCTATGCCGGCGTAGGAAGATCGATGGCACTGTACGGTGCCTCGATATGGGGCTCACTGCTCACGCATGCCGAGGCCGCAGAGGGTAATAGCGGTGAGGGGGATAAAAGGGTAGTGTATTGTGTTTCGGACAGTGGCGATGCTCCTTGCGGGCTATCCACACTGAGAACTCCAGGCGGAGGTGCTCGCAGAAGTGTACCGCAACCGGGCCGAGGCGGGAGACTGCGGTGACCGTCCAGGGTTGGTGGATGTCGGGCGGATCAGGGCTCTAGCCCAGCAAACCCTAATAGCCCGATGGGAGAAGAACCTGGGGTCTTCTAACAGTGGAGGTGGTACGTCCCCACTTGAGTCGCGGGGTCAAAATAAAAAGAGGCACACTCTCATTCAGGTTGACGCAGGTACTTACCGGACATGGCTGCTTCGGTAAGTACTTGCAAAAGATAGCGCGGTGGGAAATGTCACCTTCCTGCCACGAGTGTAGTGCGCCTATCGACACGGCCCAACACACCCTGACGGAGTGTGCTGTGTGGGGGCCCCAAAGGCATTCACTGGCGGCAGTTGTCGCTGGAGACTTCTCCATACCGAGGATCATCAACGCGATGGTCGAAAGCGAGGAGTGCTGGTCGGAAATGATCTCCTTCTGTGAAAATGTGATGTCGCAGAAAGAGACCGCGGAGCGGGAGTGGGAAGAGAACGCCGCTACAGACCTGCTCCGCCGAAAAAGACCGGGGAGAAGAAAGAGGCGCTATTCCTTCCATTCCAGACCTTCTCTCTCCGCCGCAATAGGCGTCGCCTGGACCAAGGAGTTTTTCAGTACCCCCTAGAGAATGGAGGCCTGCAGAGGTAGGCCATCCGCCAGAGCGTCGTGGTAGCATGCGCAAGCGATCTCGTGGCGCTCCTCTTTAAGACGGAAAGGGTATCGCTGGTTTTTAGTGGGTATTCCGATGTTTGGGGCGCACTCGGCGCCTCGGACATCGGCGAGCCCCACATACCCACTATTCCCGTAGGGGAAACGCGTAATGATTTTTTCCAGCATAAAAAAAAAATATATATATTGATTGAATATAACATTGGACAGACGTCTAAACGAGAGCATCCTTTGGGAATTAAGTCTACGACGGATGATCACCGGCTTTGTCGTGGAGTTTCGAAAAGTAATTTTATATCTAACAAGTACATTTCAGTCGCGTAGGAACGAGACCTCTGAACTTCGCAATGCTAACAATGATCGGTCGTAATTACGACGTTCTTTCGCGCTCCTACTTGCTATGCACCCCTGGTATGAATACATAAAGATAATTCAGCTTCTGTCTGAAAACATCACTAATAAAATAAATCCATTTTACAATATTAAAGTGTTTCTTGGTTACACGACATCATTGCGCGTTACGCTGAAAATTTGTTGTATTTTAATAAAATAAATGATGTTTCAAATGAATTTGTTTGAATGAAATATACAAAAGTTACTCAATATAATAGTTGATTGTATTATATACATTATGCCTGGGGCACATTGTTCTGTACAATATTATTTAATTTTCATCTGCTTAATATGTATTTATAATTCATCTCATGTTCAGCGTTGAAGGAAAACGTCGAGAGACCTTCTAAAATGGAGAGTCCTGGCCCAGCCGTGGGACATTTGAAGGCTTGATATTTACAAGATTAAACATGATAAATGTTAAAAAAGCTTGGATTTAGTACTAATTCATTGAATTTCATACGGGATATATAAAATTAGTCGTATTTGATAATATAACATGCTTAGATTGGTGAAAAGTAACAAATGAGTTCCTTCTTGGTCCTTCTTGGTTTCTACCAACATCGCGATGGTTAAGAAGTTTAAGAGTTAAATTTAATATAATCTTGTAAAATGAATTTAATCATTTTCAATTCAATTTAATGTAATCTTGTAAAACATTTTTTTTTGCTTTAAAAATAAATTACGAAAGTAACATAAGTACTTTTTAACCGACTTCAAAAATAGGAAGGTTAAAAATTACTATTGTATCTTAATGTACAACGAAAATATTATTAACACAATCATAGTGCAGTCGGTTTTCTTCCAAACTGTAGATATAACATGTGATTACTATATTATTCATTTAAAAAGCTATCAAAAAGCACTCGTCAAAACCGAAGTGAAAGTTTGTTGTTGTGAACATTTTTGTACAAGTTTAAATTTTATTGTGCCTCAAAGGTGACGCCGCATCGGCTGAATATTGATCTCAAGTGTTATTGAGCAAGATTAATATTAAATAGCTAGAGCGAACATTTTTCACTTATTACAAGAAAGTGTAAAAATAGTTTCTTAAAGTCGTGACTCAGTATATATATATATTATGCATCAATCTTATATATATATAAATAGTATATAAGATTGATGCATAATATAATATAATAGGTGTAGGTATCTAACAGTGATATAATGCATGCGTTGTGAACTTGTTATTGGACTGATCCTTTTAATGTAGTGTATAAATAAAATCATTAGCTCACGACACGTTCGAGTTAATGCGTAACTCAATTTCACCGTCTTCAACATCAATGGTTAAAAAGGCCATAATAATAAAATTTCGAATACCCTCTCCTACCCCTCCGTAATTGGCCCTCTTATATAATTAGCTCTCGACTTCTGCAAAGCTTCGTTGTAATTCAATTACAGCAAATACGTTACGACCCGACGCAAATTGATATGACGTGAACGTTACAAGGTTTTAACAGACAGTTTCGGAATTAAACTGCTTAATATCATTTGCTTGGGAATTTTAAATTAAAAGCCAAGAAACTGAAAAGCTATTAGCTATTGGTGCTTTCTTACGTGGAAATAGTATGATGTTTGAACGACACGATGGCTTACCGATATACATAATATTTTTTTGAAATATATTTTGACGTCGCTGTTAGTATTTATTTTTTATATTTTATTGAATAGGTAAGTGAACAAGCATATGAACCACCTGATGGTAAGTGGTCAAAAACGCCCATAGACATTGGCATTGTAAGAAACGTTCACCATCGCTTACATCGCCAATGCGCCACCAACCTCGGGAACTAAGATGTTATGTCCCTTGTGCCTGTAATAATTCTAAGTTTGAAGGGTAAGTGAGCCTCACTTACCCTTCAAACCGGAACAAAACAATACCAAGTACTACGGTTTTGCGGTGGGATATCTGATGAGTGGGTGGTAGCTACCCAGACGAGCTTGCACAAAGCCCTACCACCAGTAAAACAGTTACAGTTGAAAACATCACGAATGAAGTTTCGAGTTCAACAACAGGTACATTGAATACTTGTTAATACAAGAAACGAAAGAAGAGACGAGTTTGAGTTATAATGAAATACGTTTCACATTGAAATTATTTTAGCTCATTAAATAATATTGTTATCTATAAAAAAAAAACGTATCAGCGATCCATTTCTACAAAGTCAGCCAGTACATCGAGGGGCTGGTCGAAGTCCTCGATGCCTTGTAACTGCCGACACTATCTCTCACAATATGTGTCCGTAACCATCCGCCCCGACTTTTAATATTTCCTATTAACATTATATTCAGAGTTATTTGTCGAAAGGAAACTTCTACGTTAAAAGGTTCTACGTCTGATCTTTCTCCGATCATCTCGGATTGTTGTTACATCGGTATGACATGAAAGTAATAGAGAGTGCACTTGTATTTGCGCAAACAGTTATGCACTATAATAGTATAATACTCCTTAACCCATCAGTGTTAAGTCAGTGGGCCATTTGCTAGTCAGCCGTAATAAATAAATCCAAAGAAACATATTTACCGCTGTCCACTACAACTGGTTTAATACAATTTGATTGTCTTTGCAATTAAAATAATGGAAAAGGTAAGGATCTGGCAAGAAACTCAGTAGGAGTATTCTATTCTCGGTAGGAAACTGGTGGTAGTGTTACAATGAATTCATTACTGTATAAGCCTTATAAGCTACTAGAACAGTTTTTGGTTTGATATGATTTAATTTAGAATAAAATATATAAATACATATATTTAAAAAAAACTTAAGCATATATATGAAAAGTTTTATAATTTATTAATTTAAGTCAAGTCTACTTTAATAAAGTTTATTTTGATTTCGATAAAGTTGTGTTGGAAATTTTCAGTACCTAATTTTAATCTAGAAGTCCTTATACAAAGTTTTGATATATCTACTTGAGTTTGGGAGATAAAGATAAAGCACCTGGGAGACATTCGCTCCGACTACATTGAAAAAGTTAACTGTATCTCATAAACTATATAACGTGAAACTTTAAACTATCACGATAAGAAGCTTTTTGAATAGGCTGAGAAGTGTTTAAGTGAATCTAAAATTAAGAAAAACCCAAGCTAATTATACAACCTATAACATATATATATTATAATACATAGTACAAGCTCTGCTTAGTTTGGGATCAGATGGCCGTGTTTGAATCATGTCCCAGGATATTATTATTATTATATATAATAATATAACCACAACCTATGTTAAATAATTGTATGTTGTAATGTGAGTGCGGTTGCATCGCTAAAGATATATAATAATTTAAGTTTTCTTCATCTTCGTCGTGACACTCTTGTAAGAGAGGTTTGGTCGCCATGAATTTTTATGAATTGTTCGGCGTAGATGTTATTCACCTCAAGAGCCTTCCGATATGTCCCTGTTAGTGGTGAGCCTCGTACATTCATGCAAAGGACCGCCAACAGTTGTTTTTATATGGTCGGTCCATCGCATGGGCGTCCTTCCACGTGGTAATTTAAATCAATTTAATTTAAGTATATAGTATATTAACTTAATTGGTGGAAAAGAGTAACTACTATGTTTCTTAAGATATTCTCGGCAGAATCTACATACCGAACCGGTGGTAGCTTGACATTTAATTTAATACAATGACATGATAAGTCATTAAGAGCCTAATTTTAATTTTATACCAAATTCACACCAAGTGTGCAAAATAGTTCACTGGGTTGACATAAACTATTTCGTCCAACTATTCGTTTTAGTACATAAATGAAATAAAAAAATGTTTTTTAAAAGTTTTTTATTATTCTCTTAACTTTTAATCGTTAATAAAAATAACATTACTTTTTTAATATATCTATTAAATATAACAACAAATACAATTGTATCGTGGAATCCACTTCATAATTCGTTCCCCAAATCCGTCCGTTTTACGAGGTTCAATCAACTCGGTGGCATAAAGGGGGATCAGGGTGTATCGCACGACCTCACTAAATTACTGTCGATAGCTATCTGTAGATCTATCCACTTATTTATAACTAGACGGATTTTATTACTTACTTACTTATCTTTGACTTAAACTGACTTACTGCTCTGTTATATTCGATACTTTGTCTAACTTATTGCAAACAATTTACAAACATATAAAAGAATAAGGAGTACATATAGTATGCAATGGCGGCCTTATCACTTACAGTGATCTCTTCCAGGCAACCTCTGTGTAAAAAAATATTTATGTTTTTTTTTGCCAGGGTCATTCGGGCGTAATGTGCGAAAAACTTATACTTATTACTTATAAACTTAATACAAATATGTAATAAACCAACATACATATTCTTATATATAATATATACATGTACACTTAAATCTGTCATCAATGTGTGTGCTTTTAATGAATTTTGTTTTATTTCTCAACCGATTTCAATGATGACGATAAACTACGAAAAATTATTCACTTTCACTTTGGTTCACTGGTGGTAGGGCTTTGTGCAAGCTCGTCTGGGTAGGTACCACCCACTCATCAGATATTCTACCGCAAAACAGCAATACTTGATATTGTTGTGTTCCGGTTTGAAGGGTGAGTGAGCCAGTGTAATTACAGGCACAAGGGACATAAAATCTTAGTTCCCAAGGTTGGTGGCGCATTGGATATGTAAGCGATGGTTGACATTTCTTACAATGCCAATGTCTAAGAGCGTTGGTGACCACTTACCATCAGGTGGCCCATATGCTCGTCCGCCTTCCTTTTCTATAAAAAAAAAAAAAAAAAAAAATTCTGGATTTTATTTGAACATAGTATTTAGATGGTTATCATAATTTTATATTGTACAATATTTAACTAAAAAAGTTTATCATTTTAAATAGAAAAAATAAAAAACAAAAAAATATATTTTTATAAAAACTTAGTTGAATTTTTTAGGAAATTTAAATATATTATTGAATCAAGCTCGAGTAAACATCCTTAATTCTATTTAGCGGATTCGTTGTAAAAACAATATTCTGTGTCGGTCCTTTGAAATTAATGTAAAACCCCGAAGAGGTTAGATTTACTTCCCTTCATATGTGGATGTGTACATTATTTTAAGGTAAAACAACTCTTATATCCAATAAATAAGGTCCACTGTCGTTTGCTTCATTCGGGTCTGTTTAACGACTTACATTAATATTAATGAAATTGTTATATCTGCAGGACTTAATAAGTCTATACAGATGTAATGTTTGTATTGAGTAATAATTTGAAGTTTTGCGGTTAACAGAACCGACCGAAAATTATATATATAACATTCAGGCTTCAGGGTACAAGTTTACATATTTACATTATATTTTCCTGCTGTAATTTTAATATTTCATGTGTGAAATATATTTTTTCAAGTTTATATTTTATTTAATTAACAGTGACAGGCCATAAATGGCCAGCTGCTATGATATTTACGGCCTCTCTGGTGAAGGAGGAGGTAACTTATTCCACCGATTGACATACATTATACATTTATGGCTGTGGCAGTTTTATCCGACACAAGTTTCTTTACGATGTCTTCCTTCTCCGCTGACCAAGAGATGACTTATCGAGAAAGTGTTATTAAGAACGTGAAAACTCAAGACTTATTCAATTTCGAAACCTATGGTTAATACTTAAGTGTTCGTCTCGTGAGACATCTCGGTCCTTTTATTTAAATTTGGAACAAATCAAGAATTGTCGGAGCTCTGCGAGTTTGAATCATTACTGTAAATTAGTGTATGTAAATTTTATTGTAAGCCACAAGACGGCGGATTTCTACGAAAATTTATGGAATTCTCTCATTATTTTTTTCTGTCTTCATTATTTTACACTACACTTTTTGGACAATTCAGCTCGAATTTATTGACCAAATTTAAAACACCGACTTTATTTTAGCTTTGAGTTCCTGAATATTTTTGTAATTTAATTTTGTTTAAGTATGATGCAAATGCGAAGACATAAATAATCAGCAATATCGATCCGATCGTAAAGAGAACTTTACTGACAAACAAACATACAAATGAAGCGCTACGACCGAGACAAGAGTATCCGCTGCTACATTTGAACACGTGCTGGTCTTAATAATGTTGACTCTGTTGATGAGATTGTATCAAAACAGAAAAATCTCAAGGAATATGTATATCTCTTAATATATCTTAAAATGCTTGGAACGATTTTCCTTAAAGCAATGTTTCAATACATTTGATATATTTTTTTACATTACATTTACTTATATGTAGTACATAGTAGATAATTTCAAATCCCGGTGCAATACAAGAAACGATTAGTTTTTCTTACGGATAGTTCTGTCTACGTAATTCATTATATTCCATTGGGTTGATTACCTTACGGATCTTCTTACGAACAACGCATTATTCATTAATTAATTGGGTTGTTCATTGTCAGTTAATATAAATCAGTGTTATTTCATTTTCATATATGTGCTTAAAGGTGATGACGTCACTTGAAAATTTTTTTTTAGCAAACCGACAGCAGATTATTAAAATGTATAACATCTAACGAATCGCTTCCTGGCTGAACAAATAAAACCAGAACCAAGTGATAATAGGCCTTATTACAATGATAATAAAGATCGTTAGTGCAATACTGAAGATGTAACAAAAACAAGCGATAATGAACTCTATATAGAGAGTAATAAAGGTTGTAAAGCTTTAGGTGATGGGGTGGACCACAAATTGTCGCTACGTGAGTCTCTCTCCAATGCTAATGACGGGTGATTACCCAGAGAGGGTCCATAGAATTTAGATCGAAGTTTTTGAAGCAGAAATTTGTAATGGGAAAGTTGTAAAATACTTTAAAATATGCCCAAAGTCGAGTTAGAATTGAGAACGCGATATTCAACATATTTACTTCTTGTTTTCATTTAACAGTTTTGCAGAATAATTTCCATTCATTAGAAAATAAAACTTCAAACTCTAACAAATTTCCGCTTCGAATTTTGTTTTACATATTTTTCCTATTGAATATTTTTTATATTCCTTGAAAGGTAATTAATTGCAAATGCAATTATTTCATATTTGAGATTATATATATATATATATATATATATATATACCTTCTCCTCAAAAAAAGAAGAAGAGGCCTTAGCCCAGCTGTGGGACATTCACAGACTGTTAGTTTATATATATATATATATATATATATATGCGAGTATTCTTTGACGCTTTAAATACTTGTTTAAAGATATCCATCTACAATGTACCAAGGGTGTGTCTATACATATATATTATATTTTTATTTAAGTCTGGCTGTGTACGTTTCAATATGGAAAGTAACCACCTCGATGATTAAGGCATTTTCTGCTGCACAACAAGTCTGTGGGACCATTCGTCGCTGACAGTTTTTCCGAACCGATATGACAAACCTTTAAAGAGCCCATTCCTTCAAAGCTAGGCTGACAGCGCATCTGCAAGTTCTCCGGTGTTGCAGATGTCCATTTGCAGCGGTAGTTACTATCAGGTGAACCTCCTAATCGTTTGCCCTATTTATTTAATAAGAATTTATGACAATTAGTACCCTAGAAAAAAGAGGAGAAATCTATATTAATCAAAAACATGATAAGAAACAGCATATATTTGTATATACTTAATAAGAAGTAAGTCAAGAAAGCGATAAATTTCCAAGGACCGTGTTAAATAAACTAGACTGTTCCGCGGCGCTTGAATACATCTTAACTTTAAAGTTCCTGACTCTGTTTCTTAACCGCGGGCACGTACAAGTTATAATTAACTTCAAGTTCGCGGTTAATTGTGCTGTTGTTTTTAATTCATACAAATAATATTTTCGTCGTACTAAATCCATAATAATATTGGTTAAATGTAAAAACAGATCACCGTAGTGTCGGAGGAGCGGACCAGATCTCAGGACGATTAAATCAAACTTAATGAGAGCATCATTGGTGGTTTTCACGGATGAGATACAAAGACGCAAACATGTAGATACTTTATAGATACATGTAATAATGAAGAAAGACGTTAAATAGTTTTTTTAGTTAATATATTACAAAGATATTATGTATACAGCTAAATTTTATTCATAAGAATATAACGGAGCCTAATAAATTAAAAACCATAAAAAGGAAACTCAAAAAGGCACGGACGCAAAAGAAATAGATTAAATATATTGGTTAAGAAGACAACGAATTAATTGAATTTAGAATCTACCGAGAACCGGCAAATAATTAATTTATTATTTTTCTCTAAAATAAATTACATAAATAAATTTAAGCATAAATATGTTTATGGAAATTAACTAACTCCACGATTTTTAATCATCTATTTAATAATGTCGAGTAATATGCCTTGTTTATAATCTTTTTAACACAAGTCTTAAATTAATTAATGATGTTACAGTTATGGTCACATGTTATATCTATTTTATATTTACAAATGATATATATTTGGCTCTAGAATCATACCGGTTCCGGACTATATATGTATGATTGTCTCATATAAGTAAAAATAATTCATATTTATTGGTTGAACTCTTACGGATGTGCTTTTAGAGTTTGAAATGGTAGTTGAGGTTCAACAATTCTTTATATCTTATCGCCATCTCCTATACTAGTAACTAACTCGGAAGCTAGCAATTTGTATGTATACCAAAATTTAAATTCATAAGTGTGTTCGTTGCTTCAGCCTCAGCTACAAGATCTCATACATGGGACGTGCCAAGAATCTCGACTTTGCGCGCCCCGAGATTCTGTATATAACTACGATTAGTTTAAATTCCTATCAAAATTCTTATAACGTACATGTTCGACATTTTGGCGTGTCGGCTGTCGGCTGTCAGCCTTTAGGACAGATGACGTCGAAACACGGATAATTTAGTTTTCATACACGATCCAATAATATTCGCCTAAACCACTGAGTTTTTGACAACGGTATGTGACCTGGGTGACGTTTTGTAAAACAAAATAGTTTGACATTACGCTTACATACACGAAAGTGTAAAATTTCAAGGTTAAAATAATCACTAGCAATGGTTTTTAAAATCTTCCCACGGCAGCTATTACTTTCCGCTGCGTCTTATAAAAGTCCTCAGAGGCCTCTTAATCTAAGGGACGTGGAATTATTTATAAGAGGCGGAATTAAGGTACTTTACACGTCACGGTTTTGTGAAGTTGATCAAGAAGATATTCTACTTCATCATCAGGACAACGAGAGTATTTGTTCTTTTTTGGACTTTTCAAAATTTTATATAAATATTCAATTACGTCATAACAGAAATAATTTATCGTAAAAAGCAGCTTAATAAAAAAAGTTTGTATATACTTCAAATATGTACAATTTAAAATTAAAAAAAAGCTTCTGTATAAATCTTAACCTCGTAAAATTGAGGCAATAGAGCTAGTAACCTTTTTTGTGAAGTGGTGGTGGGTATGTGTCGGTAGAGGCAATGGCACGGGGGGTGAAACTGTAAGAATACAAAACACGATACAAAGCAGTCCGGCAAAAATGGGCTACCGCTTACCTAAATTGTTTTTTTTTTTTTATCGTTTATTATTTTATTTATTTATTTTTACATATTTTACATACATAGGATTACAATTTTATAATACGAAGCTTCAGAAAAAATAAAAGTCAAGACTATATAATATTATACTACATAAGTATTAATATTTACAGTAACATTCATGCTTAATATTAATGCGAGAATTCGTATGTATTGTTTGTGTTCACTTGTATGGGTGTGTGTGTGTGTGTGCGTGTGCGTGTGTGTGTGTGTGTGTTTATTATTCACTTAATTTTTTTCCGATGAATTTGATTTATTTCTCCTTTCAATTGCATTTTTGATAAGTAGAAAAAGTCAAGGTCAGAATAAAATTTGTTATAAGTTCGTGCCAGACGTTGTATGATACATATAAGTCTTTTTTTTTTATATGTCCGGGATGGCAAATGACTCTACTCCACCTGATGGTAAGTGGTAGTAGAGTCCAAACGCGACGACGGCCAGTACAGTCGGGAAGAATGTTCTGTACTAGCCGTCACCGCCTTGCCGGCCCGCAAGATGCCTCTTCACGCCTCGTTTGAAGGAACCCGGGTTGTAAGAGGAGGGGAACACGTGAGCTGGTAAGGAATTCCATTTTTTGGTAGTGCGACAAAGAAAGGAGTTGCCAAATTTCTTTGTGCGCGATGGAATTGATGTCACAGTTAGGCGGTGACATCGAGAACCAGCTCGCGTGGACTTAAGAAGGAAGGGGGAAGCAGGAATTAGAGAGAATAATTCCTCAGAGCACTCGCCGTGATACAGTCGATATAAAGCGCTCAATATTAATTTGAATATTGTTCAAGGGTGTTTGTGACCTTTACGTCGCCAATAATGCGTACTGCACGTCGCTGCAACCGGTCCAAGGCCTCCAGTAGGTACTTAGTGGAGCCATCCCAAAGGTGCGAGCAATATTCAACGCAAGACCGTACCTGTGTTTTGTATAACAGGCACAGTTGTTGTGGCGTGAAAAAACGCCGCACCTTGTTCTGTTTTTATAATAGCCTCGATGTAATCCCTTGGACTAAGGTCGCAGCGAACGTCCATCCCCAGCATGGCGATTTTGCTTTGTATCATCAGCGGTATGCCACAGAGGGAGGGATGAGGGTAAAATGGTGACTTTTTCGCTGTGAGAGCGAAAAAGTCACCATTTTACACCATTTACCTGTGTTTTCTTGGCATTAAACTCAACAAGATTATCAGAACCCCATTTGGCGATGAGCTCTAACGTCCTATCGAGTTCAATGACAAGATTCTCCCGCCTCTCCTCAGTTTCTGCCCGCCCAGCAACTGCGCGTCCGTGGTATCCACCATGCACTGTACTATCATCTGCATAGCAATGTATGTTCCTAAGGGAGAGCATATCATTGATATGCAAAAGAAAGAGTGTGGGAGATAGCACAGATCCCTGGGGGACCCCAGCATTCACTACATAGAATTGTGAAGCGCAACCATCTACTAAAACACGAAGGCTACGCTTGTGTAGGAAGCTGGCAATCCAGGTGCATAGCTGAGCAGGCAGACCATATGCCGGTAGCTTGGAGAGAAGACTTCTGTGCCAGACCCTGTCGAAAGCCTTGGAGATATTGAGGCTGACAGCCAACGATTCTCCATGCTTGTCGATAGCTTCACCCCAGAGGTGTGTTACGTACGCTAGAAGATCACCTGTGGACCGTTTTGGTCGAAACCCGTACTGACGATCATTAATTAGACAGTGATCTTCTAGGTAATGGATCAGTTGGTTGTTAAGAATCCGTTCCATCACCTTACAAAGTACTGAGGTGATAGCTATTGGTCGATAATTTGCCGGGTCAGACCGATCCCCTTTTTTGGGAACCGCTTGCACATTAGCTCTTCTCCAAGCCTCCGGCACACATCCCGAAGAGAGAGAAAGTTGGAACAGGCGCGTTAACACAGGAGACAGCTCCGCCGCGCACTTCTTCAGCACAATGGCTGGTATTCCATCAGGACCGCTAGCTTTCCGTGTATCAAGTGATTGCAGCTCCGCACGCACATCACGTTGCCTGATTTTTTTCATTCCTAACATGATCTCATCAGCAACAGCAGTGGCACTAGCTGTCGGGTCATTCCCACTGAAGCAACGTTACTTCCAAGGGACTGACGCATAGTAATCGCGCATGCCGTCCCAATCTGCCGACTTATAGTGCCAAACGCGACGTTTGCATACCGCTGATGGCGGCAGCTTGGCCTGTGGCACTTTGGTATAATAAGATATAAGGCCGTGATCCGAAGAACCAAGTGGAGCTTGAACCACAACCTGATATTCCACCGGGTGAGAAGTCAGCAGAAGATCCAGTAGAGAAGGCGCTTGCCCGTCAATGTCTGGGATCCTGGTGGGCTGATCAACCAGTTGAGTCAAGTCGTGTGTGAGAGCAAAAGCATGAGCAGTTCTTCCAGCATGGTCAGTTTTGAGGGATTTCAACCATGATTCATGGTGAGCATTAAAATCCCCCAAAAACACCAATTCCGCGTTAGGAAACTGCTCTTGCACAGCATCTGCCACCCGACTAAGATTGTCAAATAATCGGCTTGTCTCCAAGTCACCATTGTGGGATCTGTAGAGGCACACGTAGACTCGACTCTGACGAACCAGGTCCACACGTACCACCAACATGGACAAGGAGGGGTCCTCCAAGCAGCGCAATCGGTGACAACAAACATCCGCCCTGACGAACAAGCATACTCCGGCTTTCGCTTTAAAAGATTCTTCAAGCATGTAGCCGGGATAGTTAAGGTAGCTGGTGTCGGCAGGGCGGAGTATTTGCGTCTCCGTGAGAAACAACATTGCTGGCCGTGCTGTCTCGAGATGGTGGTGGACAGCGTTGAAGTTAGCGTGGAGTCCTCGTATGTTAGAGAACTCGACCTCAAACAGGGTGGGTATGGTGGGGGTGTGCACCGCTGAACGACCGTTATTTCTTACTTGCGCTACCATTTGGAAAAATAAGGAAAAGAGACGTAAAGCGAGCGACGTATTGCCACGATAGGGATGGGCAAAGTATGGAGGCGTGTTTTCCCAAATGGTTGCCAATAGGGAAAATATACTGATCCGCCGGACGGAAGGGCCCCCGAACCCCCCCCGGAAGTGGCCGCCGGAACCCCACCTTCCGGTCACCAACCGGCACGACGGTCCACCCCGAGATTATGCGTGGCCTGGTGGGGCAGCCTCGCGAGCTGGTTAGGCACGCTCGGGCCCCTGTACTATGTCACGGGCGGCCAGCGGAACAGCCGTTTCTTCAGGTCTCCCTATCCGGCAGGTCAATACAGTTTCCCCCGGCATTGGTTCAACAGCCGTCTCCACTGGACCAACACCCATCGCGGCAATACTCGCTCGAGCACTGGCTGTACGCTGTCTGACCTCGAAACGCGGCTGCAAGCCACTTCACGAGTTTTTCACCATGCGTACGGTGGTAACAAGCCAGGCGGATGTTAGCATCCTACCACCAGATAAAGTCGTATACATTATACACGATAAATATATTAATGTAATGGTAACTGATTTCTGTACATTTTCTTTCAAGTCTAGTATATCAATAAATAAATATATTGTCTTTATACGTAAAATAAAAAAATAAAAAAATATTTAAATCAGACTTTGGGCACATAATATTATGGCGTTAATACATATTTAGTTATAAAACATTTATAATACATTATATGCCGGCAGAATAAAAAGAAAACAATGCAATTAAATAATCTTTCTTATTCAAGTACCTGAGACTGCCGTGTATCTAATGATTACACAGATCTGTGAGCCAGTGTATTAATAATAATAAAGAAGCGTCACATTGACTGTGTGTGAAGTGGTTCATTCTCACTATAGGTATTCAAAGCTAGCCACTTAGCAGGCTTAGACTTGGTAATAAGGCTTTATGCAAGCCTACCTGGGTAAATAGCTCGCACTCGTCACAAATAATAATGCCAAGCTGCTATACTTATTGTTGTTACGTCCTGATTTGAAGGGTGAGTGATATAACATTTTAGTTAACAAGGTTGGCGGCGCAATGACGATATATGGGATGGTTAATATTTCTTACAGGGTCAATGTCTAAGGGCGATGGTGACCACATACTACCAGGTGGCCCATTTGCAAGTCTGACTAGGCAGACTGGAGGCAATCGCTTATAGAGATGCTTTATTTTGTAATTCATTTTTTGTT
This sequence comes from Nymphalis io, assembly GCF_905147045.1. Lineage (NCBI taxonomy): Eukaryota > Metazoa > Arthropoda > Insecta > Lepidoptera > Nymphalidae > Nymphalis > Nymphalis io. The sequence goes on along the minus strand of NC_065913.1, from coordinate 8,650,541 downwards.
CATGTTAAAAATTCGTAAGAACATAACTGGTACATAGATAATAAAACAAATAAATGAGATCGTAGTAGATCTATACACCTCACGATATGTCGTGTCGGACGGGAGAATCTTTATAAAAAGATCTTCGTTAAGAAGTAATGAGATGGTTTACGGTCGGCGATCTTTAGTGAAATATTAATGAAGCCGGCAAATCTGGTCAGGGTTTTTAAGTACATGATTTTTAGTTCGAAGTTTAGAAAGCTGCTTTTTACTTTTAATATTAGCTTGTTCGTTTTTCTTGCTTGTGTTTTTAATTTTAACGAAAGCAATTAAAAATGATGTCTGGCTATTTTAAATGTTTTATTTCAATATAAATAAAAAGACTGAAACTACATTTACACGTGATAGAAGTAAAATTTATTTTTTGCATGACATGTTACGTATTACAACGTTTGAAATAAAATCAAAATACTTTATTCAACATTGAAACATTATACTTAGTTATTGGTGGTCAAACCAGAATTTACTGGTGGTAGGGCTTTGTGCAAGCTCGTCTGGGTAGGTACCACCCACTCATCAGATATTCTACCGCAAAACAGCAATACTTGATATTGTTGTGTTCCGGTTTGAAGGGTGAGTGAGCCAGTGTAATTACAGGCACAAGGGACATAAAATCTTAGTTCCCAAGTTTGGTGGCGCATTGGCTATAAGCGATGGTTGACATTTCTTACAATGCCAATGTCTAAGGGCGTTTGGTGACCACTTACCATCAGGTGGCCCATATGCTCGTCCACCTTCCTATTCTGTAAAAAAAAAAAAAGCTACCACCGGTTCGGAAAAGAACCACCCAGCCCTGAGAAGAAACGTCGAAAAAAACTCAGCGGGTTTATTTTTTATATAATGTTTCGTTTACAAATAAAATTGTCATTGAATTAGAAATTAAATATTTCGAACATCACGATTGATTACTAAAAGTTTAACTTGCAAAAAATATCAACTAACTAATAAATGATTACGTATGAAGTTTAAATCAAATATTTATAATATTAATTTAACACTGTCTTGTAAAATTTGTTTGAATGTACGATGTTAAGTTTATTAACATTTGAAATAGGAATTTAGATCGCTACTGAAACCAACGCAATGTAATCATCAAAATCGGTGCAGAAATAAAAAGTTATAACTTTTAATACGCGAATTACCACTAACGGACTCATCACGAGATCTCCGAAACTCCGTAGGTCCGATTGACTTGGAATTAAGCATAGTCGCTACCTAGACGCCCACTAAGAACTTTTTTGACGCAAATCCTATCCAATAAATTTTTCATCATCTATCTTTGTGAAGGCGAGGCGGGTCCCTAAGCTTTTATTAAACATGTATAAAAAGTAAAGTAATTAAGTAACAGCATGTAATTTCCCACTGCTGAGCTAAGGCCTCCTCTCTCTTTTTGAGGAGAAGGTTTGGAGCTTATTCCACCACGCTGCTCCAATGCGGGTTGATGGAATACACATGTGGCAGAATTTCGAAGAAATTAGACACATGCAGGTTTCCTCACGATGTTTTCCTTCACTGAAAAGCACGAAATGAATTATAAACAGAAATTAAGCACATAAAAATTCAGAGGTGCATGCCCGGGTTTGAACCCACGTTCATCGGTTAAGATTCACGCGTTCTTACCACTGGGCCATCTCGACTTGTATAACTTTATATTAATTATATGCACAGACGAATTGAGAACTGTTTTTTAAGTCGATTAAAAATCGACTAAATAATGAAAATAAATTTAAAAATTTAACGCGTAATTAAAGTAATAACACGTTTTTAAATATTATGAAACCTTTAATTTGTATAAAAGATAACTATCGTAAAATATTAATTATTTTTCTATTTATGTCGAACAAGATGAATAATCATCTTTCGCTTCCAAATTGTTTTATAATCAAATTGTATTCAGCAGTAATTACGACTTTCAAAGCGTTGATTTCTAATTAAGTTTCAACACCGTCTTTATCATTTACTAAGTACGAAGCGTCAGAGCAATCATTTATTTTTCTTACTTTTACAAAAGTTATATCCAATTTTCATCTATTTTTCGTCTCTGTCTCGCGCTTAACCTCTGACCTGCTAGTGAAAAGGACGACTGTGACTGACTTCATATTTCTTTGTCGGGAAGCTTTAAGCGACTTCTTAAGCAAAATTCCGGCGACACAAAGTTTCCTAATGAACAAAGGGATGGTCTCAAAATTTGTTAGGAAATAAAATTTTGTTGCGTCAGAAACTTGTAAAGAAGAACTAAATGGAAATTTACGTCTGACTTGGCGATCTCTATTAGCTTTGATCTGCTCGCTACGAGGAAGGGTTAAGAGTCGGATGCTGTATAACACGACAGATTCAAAAAAAGATTCATTAAAACAACCGTTAAATCAAATAATTAATTTTACAAAAGTAATTTTAAAATTACAGTGCATTAGAAGGTATTTTTAAATAAAGATCTTGTCATAGGTGGACGTGGAATTGGTGATTATTCAAATTAATTAAAAAAAGTCTTAAATTAATTTTAAATACTTGTCGATGTAAATGAAATTTAGTTTTTGCGAATTGAATGAGGCTTAGAGAAGATAAAAGATGTGACTTTTGAAAATTTTAAATAGAAAGGCGTATGGTACGTGGTCACTATCTGTTGACATTATAAGGAATAGTCGTCAAACAATGATGTTTTATTCTTCAACCGGATAAAACTAAAATTAAAAAACCCCCGAATCAAAAAAACTACATACCTTCTTACATCTTAGTAGCTATGTATACATAATTACTGTTAATTTTTGGTTTTCCTCTATTAGATCTATAATTAATTTTATTGATTGAGTATTTATTTTATTACAGTAGTTTAATATGAAGTGGTACTCCGACGCGACAAAGTTTTGATTTAAATAATTATGTATATTATGTTGTATTATAAATTATAATATAATGTATTCAGTCGAGATTTTTATATACACCTTAGTATTCATTTTTGATTGTTAATACATTTATAATATTTATATTATTTAATACTTTTTAAAGTTTTATTTTATGATTTTTTACCTGTTTTGTTATTTTTGTGAGTCGAGAAAAATTTAATAAATTGCGAGGAAAAAAAAATACTTTGCAGATTTACTTTAAATGAAGTTAAAACGTCTTGTTAACAAAATTATAATTTGTAAGCACTTAATACGACTTTGTCTCAATTTAAAATATGACTTTCATAAAACTGCTCCTCTGTGAGGGTGTCAATCATTTTGGCGTTTTTTATTGAGTGTCATTTATATTGCGTCTTGTTTCGAGTTAAATGAGTTGTCGTAATTCCTATTTCGAATATCTTGTTAGTGATCTGTATTTGAATGGAAGCAATTAATTTACTGGTGGTAGGGCTTTGTGCAAGCCCGTCTGGGTAGGTACCACCCACTCATCAGATATTCTACCGCAAAACAGCAATACTTGATATTGTTGTGTTCCGGTTTGAAGGGTGAGTGAGCCAGTGTAATTACAGGCACAAGGGACATAAAATCTTAGTTCCCAAGGTTGGTGGCGCATTGGCTATAAGCGATGGTTGACATTTCTTACTATGCCAATGTCTAAGGGCGTTTGGTGACCACTTACCATCAGGTGGCCCATATGCTCGTCCACCTTCCTATTCTATAAAAAAAAAATAAATAAAAAAAAATAAATATATATATATATATATATAATTTTAATAACTTAATCAAGTACTTTATTGTACTTTAAAGATTTTGCTTAATTGTTTTGGAATAATATGCTCTGTGTATGTGTAGAAGTAGTACTACTACTACTATATGCTCTGTTAATGATGTAAAAATCCAACTAATCAAAGACCTCCTATAATTTTATAGGGAAGTTATCTTCCTCTCAATCAGTAAATAAGCAACATTTCCATTTAATGCGTTTCGATGGATACATAATTGCTATAATTTCTTCTAACACATGCAGGCTTCCTCGCAATGTTCTGTAATTAAGGCCACGTGTTGTTTCCACTGGGTCAGGCAACTAAAAAGTTCTTATGAAATTAACTATGATTAATATTAAGTCTATTATATTTAAGTATTCGGTTTTGAAATTATTGGTTCAGATTAATTTGGTTCGAACTCTTGATTTGCCTTATGAGTCTCCGTCAAAGGAATATCGGTAAATGTTGTGTTGTCTTAAAGCGTTGGTGTTTTACTCACAACGAAAGTTATTTTTTTAATATTGCTTAACTTCATTTTTATCACTATTTTTTTTAAATAAAACTCAACGTTTGAATACTAAAATTAAAACATATTTCTTTCAAGTCTTTAATTCAGTCTAAATCAGTTTTATATTTGAAGTTATAAATATTAGCAATATTATAATAAAAATTAAATATATTTATTTATAAACAATATACTAATCAGGGGTTAAAATATCATAGATTTAATTATAAATTAAAATAAAATCAATTTTACCAACAACTAATAAACCTATGTTGTCCACAGGCTTCCTTCCCGCTGTATACTCCGATAGGAGTAGTTCTGAACGCTCTCCTGCCTCCCTTGATGCGGCAGAGCTTCTCCGCGATGCTCCCCTTTACCCTCCTCTACGTGACTCCGACCACTATGTAGATATCAATAATCTCGCGAAGAGAAAAATCAACGAAGAAGACAACGACAAAACAATAAGTGATTTAGTTCCGGATTTTAATAACGACGATTTGCAACCTTTTTTTGACACAAATGAGTTTAACGATGAGGATTCTATTGAAAATACTGATGTAAATGAAGTACATGGTGTTGACTATGATGATCCTGAAACTAGTAGTATTCTAGTTACTCCTGAAGAATCTACATTCGATGAGTTCAAAACGAATTTGAATAACAAAATTGTTGAAGTTCCTAAATTATATGACGAAAATAAATATGCAATTGATTATACAGATAAGAGTAAATTATATCAAAATGATTATAATGACGTTACTACTGCAGGGACAGTACAACATAGAAAATTAACTAGTGACGTTAATAATTCAAGAAATATATTCCCAGACGACATGGAACAATTAAAAGAAACAAACGGTTTTATAGTTGCTCGAGGTTACAATGTAGAAGAAATAAATAGGAATTTAATGGCTGAAGAAGGCAGAGCTGAAGACGAACATCAAAACTTTGGTTTCGACGAATCATTGAGAGAATTAATTCTAGGGAAAATACCTCAGAAAGTAAACGAGGACGAAGATGCTATTGATCGTCAGAAACGAAGCAGTGGACAAGAATGGGAAAAACCAACTAAGGTAATATTAAAATTAAATATATTGGCTAACGCCTTTATTTAATCTAACTAGTTACTTATAGGTTTCTTTAAAAAAATATATAATGCATCAAGTTTTAAGACTTGAAAAGTTTGTATCACACCTATATCTATTAATTACTTGAACCTTATATGTAAGTAACTGAAATTGGAAAGTTAATTTAAGTTTCAATGGACACATAAAGACTAGCGTATTAACTGGGGTATTTGCTATATCTTCAAACAATAATACACAGTCACGTCGAGTTAAAACCGGTGACACGATCCTCAATATCCGCGGAGCTGTCCGCGATGCTATTGGTGACGCAGGGGCAGCTCCAGGTATGCGAGCGTCATCGCGAGTGGATGCATTCGTGATCCGTCCGGCACCAGTTATGAGAGATGAGCCCAGAGATCAGATGAGGGAGGCTAGAAGAGATAGAGTATCTGCGTCACCGCCTCAGGTAAACTAAGCGATACGCATGTAATTTGACATAAGAGAGACAAGTGACTCATATTTACTAAATAATATACCTCAAGTATTTCTATCAGATTAATCATCTTTAATAAAGTTAGTCCTTATCTAATATAGCTAATTATTACGCAGTAAGCTAATTTTATTTCTCAATTAGAGAAAAAAAATAACATTATTTTGACAATACACTCGCAAGTTCTAGATTAATGAATACTCCAAAAGACTACTATAAGATCCATATGTAAATCTAATCACGTTTATTTGATGTTTACGATAAGGCAATCGACATCACTCTTTGAAAATCGTTGATTACGTTTTATTTATTGAATCACATAACAATACTCTGAAATTCGGGCGCAATTTTAAATGAGATGCTTGAAGCGCAACACATTAAGTATTTAATCTTTAATTGTTTCTTAACTCACGCAAAGATGCTGAAAACATCTCAAACATTCTCTCAATCGCGAAGTCAACATTTTATCCCAAAGAAAAGCCAATTAATTACGAGACGGTCGCCTCCCGTGCTACAGAACAGACCGCTTCAAACGGAGGCCTTTTACTCGACATTAAATTTTAATTTGCTCCTTCCTTTTTCTCCTTTCGTTGGAAATTATTTTGTATTTTGGTACGTAAATAAATATAGACAAGCTAAATTTAATTTCGCTGGTTGCTGTTTGTGGTTGTAAGACGTTCAATTACTGGGGACTCGTGTTTTAATATAAATAAAGTCAGTCCAAACTCAGTACCGTTCGAGTGAACCTAAAGAAATGAGAGAAAAATAATATCAAAGTTTGAAGTTTCTACGAAGTAAAGTTGATTTGACATAGATTCCTAAATAAATATTTTTATTAAGTATCGAAGTTGTTGCTATAACAATAACAAGAATATTATGTTCAGTAAAAGAACTTGCTACATTTTCAAAATAGAGTCTAAAAATCATTTTACATTAATAGCTTTGCTTTTTTTAAATTAGCTCAAGTTTCACTTCAATAAATAAGCATATAAAATCTAAAATCGTAAAAATATAATAACATAAAATACAAAATAATAATAATAATGGCCGTAGACTCACCATGTTAACATTATGTAATAGTGCTTGCTTACTTTTTCCCTTTACTCACCTACAACAATGTTAAATTATAGTGTATAAACAAGCTCAACGTACAAAGTAATGAATATACTAATACCCACCCGTTTCATAATTCTTATATTTACTTTTACAATTAACGTGTATTTCTCATATTTAGTGAGTTGTTTTCTTTTTGAGAAATAAATGTTTAAATAACCATCACATTTTAAGAGTATTAGGTTTTTTGTTTTATTACATCTGATAAAGAAATATCCATTTAGAACCATTCTTGTGTCATCTGTAACAGTATTTTTGATATAAATTATTTTTTCTTTTATCTTACCTAGCCATTGAAACAAGAACGGGATCTACTTGTGGAGGCTCACGCACACGCTCGAATACTGTGCGATCTCGTCAACATTACAAATCTGCGATGGTATAAAGATAACGAGGTAAGTTCTGCTCTAATTATAAGTCGATATAATAAATTAAGATTTCGGTTTATAGAATAATCAATATTTCTTTATACTAAAGCCATTGGCTTTAGTATAAAGAAACTTTATACTAAAGCCAATTACTAAACGATACGAAGTGCCAAAGTCTTTAAACTAAAGCCAAACACTTGGCTTTAATATAAAGACTTTGGCACTTCGTATAATAAATAAAAATAAATAAATCTAAAAATAAATCAATAATTATTTTGGGAAATAGTTATAGTACATTAATAAAAATGGTATTTTCGTAATGAAACGTCAGTTAACGTAGTAAAGGAGAAAATATTTATATCCAAGATTAAAATGCTTTTTCATAAGAATTACTTAAGATTGGGATTAAAATATTCCGTAAAAAAATATATAATAAGATTGTCTAATTAATATTCTATCGACGTGTCGCGAAGTTAATTAGTAATTAATATGTAAAACGAATTCTGACTAGCATTTATTTCGTAAGCTAGCAGCGTACATTCAAACTGTTACGCTTCCCGTTTAGAATCAAAAATACTTTGCAGAGTGCTTAATATAGTAAATATAGGAAATTTTAGGAGAAAATTAAAATCAATTTCGAAGGATATTAAATATACTAATAGAGTATGCCACCTAAACAACTCACCGCTGATCAAATATTCAGATGTCACTGAGGATCGCCTGCAACGTGATAGAATATAGATTTATTATTGTAGAAATCGTAGATTTTCTTATGAAGTTAACGCGACATCAACATGCTGTATACATTAAAATTCAGTTCATAAAACTTAGGAAAAGGGCCCACGTTCTTCCATGAAAATCAATGAATATATTCAATTCACAGAATTATTTAGATTTTCCCTTAAAAATAATATATATATATATATATATTATTTTTTAATATATATATTTTTTAATATATATATATATAAAGTAAAAAGAAATCGCTAAGTAGTTACTTAAGTTAACATATCAGTATCTGTTTCTTTCAGAGCTAATATTTTTTACTCATATTCCATATTATAAGTATCATTTATAAGATAAATTATTATGCGCAAAACGCAATTGACTAAGATAATTTTCATATACAAATGTAGATACCAAAAGTTAGGTAGATTAATGTGATTATTTATCAAAACAATTTACGTAGCAAATCAATCTACCGTCTTCACCTGGCGGAGGAGAGTCGGCCTGGAGGGAAGGTGATGCGGTGGAAATACCGCGAGCATCTCGAGGTCACGCCGCACGCTGGAGGTGCTCCGGTCGAGACTGGTCCGGACGCACCGTGACTGGAGAACCAACGAGGCTTCTTATATATGGTACAAAATAACCTTTGTAACTACTGTTATAGCTTTATCACTTTTTTAATCACTTAGTATAAAAAGTTTATTCATTTTAAAGTTCATTTTTAATTTTGTCGAGTCAGGGTAAGCTGTTAGAAAATTATGACGGACTATCTATTAAATGGAAATTTTAGCACAACTACAATCAAAGTAGGATATGGAACGACTTGAGTTCATTTAGAAAAACTTTTGACGTCACATTATGCCTGTCCAACAATGATACCGTAAGTGTGATACGTGTCGTGTGATAGCTGTCAAACCATAACTTCATTATAAATATATAAAATGTTATTAAATTCGCGAAGGAAAATAAAACAACAGTCCTTAACGTTCTCATTGTTGAGTAAAGGATAAGACGTGTGCACTACGCTGCTACGATACGAGTTCGTCGATCAGTTAAGATTGACGTGTTGTTAGGTTATGTGAAATTGGCGTTTTGTACGGGAGAAATATAAAGTCAATTTTTTTTATTGTAAAATATATTTAATTAATCAAAGTATGCACCGTTGTTATCCCTTTACTAAAAAAACCATAGGGGCGAGAATCAATAAACTCTTTAAAGACGGTTTGGACTGCCGCATCGAAGTTGAATTTTTTTCCTTGTAAGAAGTTGTCCAAATTCCAGAAAAAATGGTAATCTGTTGGAGCAAGGTCCGGGGAGTACGGTAAATGTCCAATTGTAGCTCATCTAACTTAGTGGTTGTTTGTTGTGCAGTGTGGTCTTGCGTTGTCGTGAAGCAGCAGTGGCCAAGAGTGATTGACCAATCTCGGTTGTTTAGCAGCTTGTTCTTCATTCATAGTTTGCAGTTGCTGATAATAGATATCTACCGTAATCATTTTCCCAGATTTTAGAAAGCTGTATTGAACGACATCGGCACTAATCCACCAAACACTCACAAGTAACTTTTTCTGAGTCAATTTTCGTTTAGGGCAGGATTTGGCTGGGTCTCCAGGGTTCAGCCATTGTGACGAGCGCTTCCGATTATCGTACAGTATCCACTTTTCAAGTAATGATTCAATTTAAAATCCCTTCATTATTGTGTCGGTTGAGAAAAGTAACACAGCAGTCGACGCGTGTTTGCAAGTTCGATTCACTCAATTCATGAGGTACCCATCGTTCAAGTTTTTTGACTATCCCGATTTGCCTCAAGTGGATTAATAGTTTTATCACTTACCTCGAAGCCTGCAGATATCTCTGAAGTGCTTTGTGATGGATCCGCTTCCACGATAGCCTTTAATTCTTCATTTTCCACTTTGGTCTCCGGCCGTCCACGGGGTTGGTTCTGAAGGTCGAATTTCCAGAACGAAAACGTTGAAACCAAAAACGTACCGTGCTTTCTTTTGCGACACCAGCGCCGTACACATCATTAATCCTTCGAGCTGTTTCTGCAGCACTGGTGCCACGGTAGAACTCATACTCGTAAATAAACCGACATTTCATGTTTTCCATTGTGAGGTAATAAGCGACTCCATAGAAAAAAATAATGAGGAAAAAACAAATGGTCACTAATTTTTTTCAAAACTCAAATGTACCAGTTAAATTTTATAAGTGTACCAGTTAAGATATAAATTATAAATGTACCAGTTAAGGTATAAATGTACCAGTTAAGATTTATAAATTTGAATTTGGAATTCTTAACCAAAAGGGGAGATATTTCAGATCAAAGTGGTCAGTACGACAAAACGCTAATTTCATATGAACGGACCTAATATATCCACTCGGACAGCTCATCTTAATCGATAATTATCAAAGTATGTAATTGCTTATCTAGTTATTAACTTATATAACAGGAAAAAAACAATCAATAATGAATATTCATACTTCAAATAAGCGTAGTGATGCGTGTTTTGTTTGTTTTCCATAAATAAAATAAATTAACCTATAAAATATGTACTGCTCGAAGAGACGGTTAGGAGTGCATTCCATTCCATTCCATTCCATTCCACGCTACTTCAATGCGTGTTTGTGGATAAACATCTGGCAAAATTTCCTACGGCATATGTTTCCCCCGCGCTGTTTTCCTTCGCCGCCGAACACTAGCTGTAATATAAACACAATATCGGCACATAAATATTCTATAGTGCTTGCTCGAGCTTGACCTGCAGTCTTCGGTTTCACGTGTCCTAACCACTGCGCCATCTTAGTTTATTATCTATATTAATGTTTAAACTAATATCTAAACAACATATCAAATCATTCCGAGGCATAATGTTTGTACAATAAAAATAGATATTTTGACTTTAGGTAGGTAGGTGGGTAGGTTTAAAATTGTAATGAACGTGATGGGAATCACTTGATCTAATTTATTAGTTCTAATTAAATTAATGCGAGTTTTAAGTTACACGTTTATTAATCATAAATAAATAGATTATTCAAATTGGGCAATTTACTTTAAAACATTATAAAAACAAAAATATTTTGTATAAATTTAAAATGCATGGGTGTTAAGCTGGATAGAATTGCATTGACCTTGATGAATAAGATTGTTACTCCCACAATAATTAATTAAAGCATATTTAATCATTGAAGGTAATTCGGAGCTGAACCCTTAAACTCGATTCGACAATAATCTTGTGGGTCGATAAGAACTCCCACTCATAGATAGCAATTTTGATCTCATCTCCTTTGTTATGAATTTTTGTAAGCTTCTTATCAGATAAGACCAAACAATATTTCTGTATTTGTAGTGTTTCTTAGTATAATGTATTTGTATATAATCTTATATATATATAGTAATAAACTTATAAACGACGTATTTTATTTACATCACAAGCAAATAGATGTTGAGCTACTACTTCCGCGATTCGTTAGACGATTAGACGAACTGGTATCGTAGACATGTATGACAGCATACTTTATCTGTTGGGCTCAAAACCCCGGATTAGGACAATGTACAGCCACAGTCGGAAGAAATAAAGAAAACACTAAATGATATACAGAGTCAGTCATAAGAATGGGAACGGCACGAAGAAATACTTAAAATCACATGAATATATTAATAAATTGTATGGAGCAGAAAAGCAATTATTTAAAGACGATCGTAATATCACAATTCGGGGGTACCACGAGTAAATTGTCACCACAAGCCGTTGTGACGATGGTGGACGGCGCATAGGCACGAGCCGTCGGTACTCGTTTACTACGCCGTTCACTCGGGTTTGCGTTGTATTAATAATAATAATTGTTATTTATTGTTAAGTATTATATATATAATATTATATATGGTATTATGTTATTTCATTGTTACAAGTAAATTGTGTTTTTATAATTGATATTTAAAACTGTGTGTATGTGTTTTCCCACAAAAGGTTTTTTTTAGGGTTTTCTAAAGCACAAATTGTAATGTTTCAAGACATTTGAAGATGATCAGTACTACTACAGTAAATATTATAATTTAATGAATTTGACAACAGAACCTGTGCGGTCTGTGTATCTGGCAGTGGACGGAAGACGCCTCGACGCTGGTAACACTTGGGTACCTGTGCGGGACAAGACCGTGCTTGAGGTCAGATGTGTCGCAGAAGGTAAGCTTTCTGCACCATATATTCAACTATATCCCAACTAAAATCGTTTTATTTTTAAGATCAAACACATTTTCCTTCTAAACGCTAGCAACGGAATTACCAAGTATCGAATACTTGTAAATGGGTCTATTGGAGTTAAAATGCTTTTACAATACAAGTTGCATTTTCTGGCAGCGTTCGAACTTTCAAATGCTTTCAGTGCTAGTTCTTAAAAGCCTTTTTATTGATGTCTTTGGACGGGTAAAAGAGAATGGAGGCTATTTGTGCAGTTGGCTTAGATTTAAGCGTGAAGTCGGTCAAGTTTTAAAGATTTGCAGAACAATAGAAGCGTGAACTCCGATACGTAATTGTGAAAAGAAAGATATTTTATAACGTTTGTTACATGGAAGTGATTTATTTTCACATTTAATACAAGAGTAAAGTATTTGCAGAATATACATTGTTTTAAAAGCGATTAATTGTACAATTATTTTTCCTTTCTGCTTTGATGAGTCCTTGATTTATATACAACTATGAAAGTGGGGTAAATCAAATATTTGTATAGAATCTAATCTAGGTATATTTTGTGTATATAAATGATATGACATCGATATATGTTATTTATTAACTGAACTCGATCGTTCTCAACATGTTATGATTGAAGATTGGCCATTTACTTTTATATTAATACAAGATTTATTTCTTTGTGTGTTACTAGGTGGAATTCCACCTCCAGAACTGTCATGGCGTCTTCTGGCTTTAGAGCCGGCTCTAGATCATCGACCCTATCTTCGTATACATCACACTAATTATACCATCGGTAATTATTTTTTTTATAAACTGCAACAAATCTAATATTTTTTTCCAAAAAATATATGGAAGTTAATTCTACAGTGAATGTTACCCTCAAAAATGTGAATTGAATTTGAATTTCTTAGTGGTCAAATAAGTTACACCTTAATTATTATCGTCAGCAATTGTAGAAATGAATCTTCCGTACAACAGAGGCTGTAGCGTGGTCACGAGTGGTCGTAACAGCGGCACGAGAGCTCCACAACGCCACGTTACAGTGTGAGGCGAGGCAGCGACGTCCGGACACCCCGCCCGTGCCGGCGTACGACGTGCTAACAGCCAAACTTGAAATACATGTCACTTGTAAGCATTATTTTAATAGCCGATTAAAAAATATTTCATAAATTTGGTCAGTGATTTGTAAGGATTCCCTACGAACTCAGTACTTAACACAGTACTTAATCGACTACCGATTAAGTACTGTGTTTCTGTCTGTTAGAAGGTTAAATTTTGGAAGCGCAGTTGGTTAAATTTTACAGAAAATGTATAATTGTAGCCGCTATTATGACAATTATATAACACCCTTGCGTTTGCGTACAATTTGCTTATAGTAACTGTGTTAGTCAAAAATTCCAATCACAACGATGTTATGACCTGTGCGCGAGTATGACTCTTTTTATCTTTATGAATAAAGAAAGAATTATTTTACCCATCTGGGTGGATTTAGGTTGAAGGGCAATATATTTATATAATGTTAAATCTTTTAAAAACTATTTTGTACCAGATCCACCGTCATTCGTGATATCACGCTGGCCAGGATTCGGAATATCTCTTTCCGCTGGCGGAGCTGCTGCTTTGAGATGTGACGTGGACGCCAACCCCCCGGCTAGAGCTACTTGGATGAGAGACACTGACAGACCTTCTAGGTAAGTAGAAATTAAGTATAAATGTGTCTTTTTTTTAACGTTTCATTTTAGCCACATTAGGATAAGTAACTACAACATAATATGTGTATCTAATATAAAAAATTGAAGTGTCTGGTTGTTTCAAAGTTTTATTAAAGCCTTTTAAGTTAATATGTCTATTATCTAGTTATCGGTACAAATATTATTTTTTTGTTATTTATGTCTGTTGTTCGAGGTAATCGTAAAAACGGGTAAAAATTATAAATTAATGTGAATAATATGAATGGGTTATAGGGTATATTATGTAATTAAATACGAGGTAATGTTTAGTCTTTATATTTTAATCAAAACCGATTGTGCTTGTAATATATAAATTAGGTATATGAATATGTAATTATAAAATTAATATATTTTCAGGATCACTATAAAAATAGTTGTTTTGCTTCCTTTAATATTGTCTGGTTTAAATGTTTTTTTTTTTATTATTTCACGTTATAATATAATTTTGACGTGAGACAAAAATAGTAGGTCCCATTTTTTTAACTATCATACAGTGCCATTTTTTTCTCTGTCGTAAACTAATATATATATATATAAGAATAAATAACTAAGAACTATTAAAAAACTTTATAATTTATCAAATTTTAAACTTTATTACCGTCGTTTAAATTAAAACGCTTTGAAGTCTAGTAATAAAGATTATATTTTCAAATATTTTCCAACTGAGGAGATATAACTCCGTTGTAAAAGCTTTTATAGCTAATTTATCATAATAATTCTCTCATCGGATGGTATGGAACATATTAGAACTTGTTTTATATAAAAGTTTTCGTAGTTTAAATAAAATACAAAAGCTCAGACCGCACCGCTGTGGACTATCGTGACCACTCCTGACGAGAGCTTTACTCGGGTGATAGTAACTTTTTGAAAAAGTATATCACGGCTGGTCTATAAAAAACATAAGGTGTTCCGGGACACACGTTAGGGATGAAGTTTCTTTTATTTTATGTATTAAATACGAGGCAGAATGCAAAAAATGAAAAAAAAAGTAATTAAATTATACTATTAATGGTGTTTTGTCTAATGGTATTCTTTTTTATTTAAAGTATATATGCGTCTTTATACATAGACAAATGGGCTACCTGATGGTAAGCGGTCGTCAACGCCCATAGATACTGGCGCTAAAAATAATAACCACCCGTTACTTCGCCAATACGCCACCAACCTTGGGAACTAAGACGTTATATCCCTTATGCCTGTAATTACACTAGCTCACTCACATATTTGACGGTAGAATATGTGATTAGAGGGCAAGTAAAATTTAAATTGTTATTATTCTTTCAGATTATGAAAATTAAAATTGTATTTATTATTATAAATATAACACACGTCATACACTCGTAGTGTGTGTACTCGTATACGAGGTGTGACGACGTCGTAAGTGTTACACTTATTGCGGTCTGGCTCTCATTCGCTAATTGTCTACATAGTAACTTACGATACAAAACGTTATTACAATAATAAAAAAGCACAGCTTAACAGACACAATAAATAAGCTCATATTGATTTTGTATATAAAAAAGGACTAAATTTTATTTACGTCGTATTAATGATGTTTTATTTGTTTTTAAACAAACTTTTAATAAAATCTTAAATTAAAGTTCTGAATTTTTTTATCTGTGTTTTAGTAAGTTTCTGGATAGTTTAGATTGGGATTAATAGTGGCGCTGAGTTTAAGTTTCAGATCTTTTTTTTAAATAAATGAACAATATACTTCATTCAACAGGAATATATCAAGTCAGAACGGGCAAACAGTCATCAAGTAAAATATTTATGATTGAAAGCGTCTTTTAAAAACCAGTAGTTTTTCATGTTCGCAAAACCCATTATAAAATATAAAACGGAAATTAAAAGAGCATTCAATGGAAGCTATGTCTATTGAATAATATCAATGTTAATCTATTATTTCTCAATATCTGACATTTTAATGCAAGGTAAGAGAAACTCTTATCATCCGTCTGCTTTTATTGAATTTGTGTTTTTCCATGTTTTTATATCAGCGATTTTTACATCGTTTGGTTATCCATACGCCAGTGTTCTATTGACACTAATTAACGCGTCTATATTTTTACACACTTGTGCTCTATATCTCCTGCGCAGTTGATTAGTCCCCAAAGAGATTGGGCATCAAAATTTGATGTAAGAACATCATCATCTTCTTTATCATCCTCATCATGATCAATCTTGAAATCAAATAGTTTAGTCAATATTAAGTTCTTTAGTTTCAGGGCCGTAAGTCGTATATGATCGTCAATTTCCTGGGCCAGGTGTTGATTGTGGCAATGTCGCGAGAGCTACTATTGTCTGTTTAATTGGAGAAAGTACTATGTATTGTTCAAAAGATGTATTGAATGGTTCTTGTTGAACATTTACTCTTCCATTCTTGTACGAGAAGTCATTCAGCACTGATCTAATTGCTTTATTCTTGGATAGAGATTTCCACCGAGCCTTTCTTGCAGTTACTAGGAAATTATCTATATATCTGTATAATCGACCACTAGCTTCAATATAATCATAAAAACATTATTTTCTGATCGACGTCGGTAACGGCGCCCACTTTAAACGGAGTATAGCTAAAAAATAATTTTCAAAATCGGCTTTTAAATGGCAGTCTTGAATATAATCAATGGTTGCATGATCGTATTAGAACACCAATGAGTTATTACCAAGAATTCGACCAACCAACTCGCATTGTAGCAAGACGTTAAAAAAACTCAAAATCATATTTTTCAATTAGGCTTAGCCGAGACGGCCCAGTGGTTAGAACGTGTGAATCCTAACCTGTGATCGTTGGTTCAAACCCGAGCAAGCACCACGGAATTTGACGGTGAAGGAAAACATAGTGAAAAAATCTGCATGTATCTAATTTTACTGAAATTCTGCCAGAAATATATCTACCAACCCGCATCTGAGCAGCGTTTTGGAATAAGCTCCAAAGCTTCTCCTCGAAAAAGGATAGATGCCTTATCCCAGCAGCGGGACATTCAGAGGCTGTTACTGTACTGTAAGTTTAACTATTTTTAATATTCCTAGTCCACCAACACCTCTGGAAGTAGGCGCTGATGATGGTGCATCTCTGGGCTCTGCCACGCTCCGCTGGACTAGGCTGAGGGAGTCTCATGCCGGATGGTATCGGTGCAGGGCACGATGGATGGACACTGAGTACTCTTCCATTGGATACTACCTTAATGTGCTGCGTACGTATTTCAGTTCCATTATTTCGTTAGTAGTCGAAGCTAATTATAATTATTAACACTTTCTACACTGAAACCCATAGTAAAATAAATTACACAGTATCTTCGGGGAAAGACGACCTAAAGCCTTTACATTTGTCTCATTAGTCGATTGAATTAAGCTTTTTGTAAAACCAGCTTAAGATATATATTTATAAATATATATATATATATATTTATACCGGATATGGTGTATAATTTTGTGAAAAGTTTAATAGATGGTATTGTTCACTTTATTTTTCACTCTGAATAATACTAGTTCACATAAAGAAACATTATTAACTCCGTAATTTATTAAAATATAATGTATTTGTCTTGAAAACGATTGATGTATTACTTACATATGTAATTCTTATTTACCTATTAGATAAATTCCGATACAATTTACATTTAACATAATCTTGTATTAAATGTTTATTTATATTCTTGAATAAAGTATATTTTGATTTCATTTGAGAAAATTATTTATTTTAGCAATGCGTTTAATTATTTAACATACTCATATTAACGGAATGTTGGGTCTCTTTATTATGTTTTGTATATTTTGATTTATTTCCTGGTGACTATAAAACATTTATGTTATTCTTTTAGCTTTTATATGGGCAACAAAATCGTAAGGAAGTTATAAATAGTACAAGTTTTAAACATAAATGTAGTCCTCCTTTATAAATTTATAGTGTTTTCGGAGGCATGGGAGTTGGGAAATTGAGGATCTCTTGATTTGCGGTCTTTTCAGCTAGCCAATAAACCAACGAGGTGGTAACGCGAGACAGATAAATAAAAATAAAGATTACTTTTATTAATAATAATGTTAACTGTGTAGCAGCCGCGGATGAAAACGCACAAACGGCGGAACCAGATGCTAACGATGAAGTACCAGATCATCAGAATGTTGAAGTTCCTTTGGGAGGGAACGTTCAGTTACATTGTCCTAAAGGTACCAAATGCTTGAACAGCTCCAATCCAATCTTTGACGAAGATATAGTTCATAAATCAGTTTTAAATGTGTTTTACTTCTTCTTCTTTGTATTTTAATTTATAAAAACGTATAATTAAATAAAATGATGATAATATACAAACAATAACCTAATGTAGTGAAATTGATTAATTATCTTGAAAAGAAATATCTATTGTCTGATAGAGACTTATTATTGAATTATCTTAAAAATTAAATGGCCACAGGTATATAATATAAAAGACTTAATTATATAATGTTTACATATAACAAATGATTTCAGATGTTAAATTTTAGAATGTCTTTACTGTACACAATATTATAAAGATAGGAGTCAAATTACAAATTTATTCTCGATTACTTTTCCTGATACCGTGTATGGAGAGAAACAACAACAATCTTAAGTCTTCATTATTATATGGATATTGTGTTTTCCGACAAATTAACAACACGTCTTGATTATAACGCAGGGAGTGTGGGGTGCTGGTGGAGACGTGTGGTCGGTAACTCCAGTGAGTCGTGGGCTCCCGCTGGCTCTCATCACGCGCATGGCGTTCTAGGTATGTATTAGATAGTCTTAGTAACGTACTTTTTTTATTTATATAGTATACAAAATATTAAAAAAATATTTTTACTATTATTATTATCGTAGAACAAATCACCTGAGACATTAATTAAATAATATACATTGCCGTCAGCAGCGGCTTTCGTGTTATGTACAGGACGCGGTGACGTAAACGATCCGGACGGGTTATAAGATAAATAAAGGAATACGTTACTGTTTATTTTAAGCTACATCTTATGAGTTGTTCAAAACAACAATAAAATAATTATTTGTTTTAGATTTACAATACAATTTAAGCTATCCTTTACAAAATACATATTTTTTGTAACAGTTTTAAAAAAAACGTAATCTGTTTTATAATTATACTGGTGGTAGAGCTTTGTGCAAGCTCGTCTGGGTAGGTACCACCCACTCATCAGATATTCTACCGCAAAAAAGCAGTACTTGGTATTGTTGTATTCAGGTTTGAAGGGTGAGTGAGCCAGTGTAATTACAGGCATAATAGTAATAACATATTAGTCCCCAAGGTTGGTGGCGCAATGGTGATGTAAGCGATGGTTAACATTTCTTACAATGCCAATGTCTATTGGCGTTGGTGACCACTTACCATCAGGTGGCCCATATGCTCGTCCGCCTTCCTTTTCTACAAAAAAAAAAACAACCAAACATCCCGAAGGACTTAAAATAAATTAAGAGTACAAAATGTTTGTGTCATAAACAAACTTGCATAATGTAGAAGTTTCTAAAACAATGTGAATTGGGCAGGTATCAAAGAAGCCTTATACGAAGAAGGCGGCGAGTACAGGTGCGTGGGGGCGCGCGCGCCGGACCTCAAGCGCTTGAAGGAATTGAAGCGAGTGACGCTAAAAGTAACAGGTATGTTATTGTACCATGAGTATATATAACCGAAAGGTGCTTTTTTACACAAAGGCCTGCGACCCATTCTATCCAACTCTCCATTGTGCGGGTACAAAAGTCATATTATTTAAATGTAGGTTATGTCATTCTAACTTTTTCAACGTCAAACAAAACAACCTGTTAACATTAAGCTTCACGTGCCAAAAAAGAAGCATTTATGTAATAATCTTGAACACTATACAAAGAAAGATTTCTTCGGCAGGGCCCAAAGTTGTTTCACTACTAAAGTCAGTGGTGCCGGTCCAGTTTAGATATTTTGTTTTAAGATGAGATCTGTAATTTACTGAGCAGTTCGTTTCTTATCCTCATCTTTTTTCACACCCTAAAATTACAGACCAACTAGAAACCAAGCCTATTTACCTTACACACAAAATTATGATTTGTAACATTTCTCGCGATCTTAAGTATATCAGCCAGTTACAGTCATCGTTGTACATACTAATAAGTCATTAAATGTTTGTATTGGTTTTATTTTTGATGATTTTTATATAAATATGGCTTATATTCGTTGATGTTTCCTTGTATTTAATTCATAATTCAGTGGAGACGACTAAAAAAAAACATAATATTAATAAATGTATCTTATATAGAGGTAATAAATGATTGTCTAGGAGATTACATTGCTAACTATTTATTGTTACTATGTGCAGTCTTAAATCAAATACTCCAAAAATCCGATAGATAATCTTATTTATATTACACAATACTGTCTCCCAAATCCTTAGGTGGAGCGACAGCGACCGCTGTGAACGCTGAGCCTACACCTAACGGCTGGCGGCTAGAATGTGGAGCTTGTGGGCGTAACCTCCGCGTGCTATGGCTTAGGGGGGGTAGATCCACACCCGCCATCCTCACACCAGATCTAGCTCAACACTGCTGGAGAGCAGTGCTTTTAGTACCAGAACCAGATGAGGTCTGGTGCGTAGCTGTATCGTCTAATGGCGGTGCAGTTGCAGTTTTTCCTAGAAGGTCGATCCAGGCTTCTCCTTCACCCGCGCGACACGCGGTGAGGGCCTTACACGGAGACGCGAATCACCCAACCTATACAACGGTATTGTATATTTTCGCGCTAATCAAAGGACTTTTGTCAATTTAAGTATTTGACTTTCTGCTGTGAAGATGCCATTATTTTAAGTTTTTATCGACTCAATTACTTTTTAATATATTATATTATTGAAATATTTAATCGTGTAATCAATTTCTTTAATAATATGATGTTTGTAATCTTATTTTATCTTAGTAACTAATACTATTTTCGTTATACCATTGATTGTTTTAATTTATAATAAGTTTAGGGTTATTTTTTTATTACATCGTATAATATTAAATATTCTCGCAGCAGGGAAAGCTTTTAATGTCTATCGAAATAATTATCGTGATTATTAGTAGACAAGTTTATCCTCAAGAAGTACTAGAGAAATATGACTGAAAATTGTATTTAGACAGTCCTGATTTCCATTTTGTACAACTAATGAGGTAAAAGTACTGAATATTGGAATAAAATCAGTTGAAATTGTACCAAAATCTTCATCCTCAAAATTGAGAGTCAATTTAGTAAAGAAAAATTATCGTCCAAATTTTGAAGCCCGTATTGTGACTTGAACAAAACATGAATGAATGCGATACTCTTAGACGTGTATTATAGATGGTAAACGATCTGTGTCGTTAAAAATATTACAGTAAATTAGACTTTATTGTGTACTAGTCCTTGTATCTTAGGGACTAAAATCGTGTGAACTATCTTCGTAGAAATGTGTCCTTGTATAGCCTTCGTAGTGCTCCTATAATCATAATTTGTTATACGTATTTAGTAGAACTCTTTCTGTCTTGGCACGTTCGTTGCAGTGACATTTGAAATTAACGTTGTGGGGAAGAAAATTAAATAGAATGTGAACATTTTCCTTTTTTAAATCTAGAATTGAAATTGTAATTGCATAACATGCTTCTACTCTTACTAAAATATTTCTTATAATTTTGCAATTCTATTGACTTTATTAATAACAAGAATTTTCATTTCAAGTTTTTATTAAATGATATATTTTTTAATGTAAAACTAATATTTCCTTCCTGAGTAAAATTTCAATATAAGTTCTTGAATTCGATTGCCATTTGAAAGCTTTAGAGAAGAATAATCTTCTCCCATTTTTCGTCTAAGCAACTGTCGAATGCATTGCTACGAACGCACCTTCTATGCATATTTCATCTCTAACGGTAGTTATTCTTTCCTCTGTCTTATTCCTTTCCTTGCCATTGTTATTTTAGTTCTAGTAAGTGTTTAAAACAGGAATGGAATGTGCCAAATTGTTGATAATTGTAATAGATTTTTCTTATATAAATGGAGGTAAATTGTGAATTGAATATATTTAATTTTATTGGGTATATTACGATGTCTGAATGTTTAGAGCAATGAACACCAATGAAAATGAAACTTAGAATTTGTAATTTATTGGTAATGTTAAGGTCACTTCCTCGAGATTCGCGTGTTATCTAAACGAAACTCGAATCTCGCGGAATACAACGCCCTACCGGCATATATCTATACTATATTTTATATAGACGTCAAATTCGTAAACTAATAATATATGATGTATTATAGCTTAACAATTATGTAAATTTCGATGTCAATTTTAGAAGTCCATTAAGTTCGGACCGATTTTTGTATGGAGTACATTTGCTAACATTTTGATTGAAATGAAAATGTTTATCACATGTTCAATGTTGATCATTAGTTTTATTATATTACTTTCTTACAGCTCAGATCAAACTGTGCACTAGGTTAGTGCTTTCAGCTAGCGCACATGGCACACTATGGCTGAAAATGTGTAATCGACTGCATTTTAATCGATAATCGTCTGTAATAGAATTGTCAATTTAGTTTTAAATTATTTTTTGCGAATTCATAAGTTATGTGAACATTCTTATATATAAGCGGCTGTTTGGCTGAATTCATACCGAGTCGTAATTTAATTATATCGGCAATGAAATAGCAATGTGCGTTAGTTTTTAGTATCACAGCATCATCGTTATATTGTTAAGATTGTGATAACAGAGGCGCGGGCGAGTTGCGGGTTCACTGAAATATAAACGAAAAAATGAAAGAAATTATAAAAATCGATTAGTTTAGTTAAGTTAGATTATAGCTAAATGTATTTTTGTACCGTATCAAAAAAAAAAAAAAATTTTGGTCAATTCGACAGTAATTTTAAACGAAATTTAATTTACGTACCTGTTCATGAGAATGTAAAGATCCGTCCATTGCGGAGTCCGGCCTAGTTAAGGAGCTATGTAGAACCCTGTCTGTCCATCCTTAACTTCTTGTAATGCGAGTTCAATAGATAGATGAATTTATAGATAGAGTAATGGCTTAGATCTTCTGACGTACACGTTTGGCTCTTCCCCTTTCCTCGACTATACCCCGCGACCCCCGCCCCTCTATAAAACCATGTATACTTGTCTGAGTAATCATTTTATAAACGACCAGCCCACGATATGTTCGCAGTATGTATATCAGCGGCGTAGCTAGAAAAGGATGCAATAACTCAGTGTTGCTAAAACTCTGGTGGGTCTCTATTAGTTTGAAGATTAAAATAAATTTGACAAAACTGATAATAACATAATAAACTCCAAATCGTCTTTGCCCACTGTTGCCCTACGAATCAATAGCTGCGCTCATAGCCCTTATAAGAAAATCAATGGCATGTGTCTACAATTTTCATTCAATTCATTTTAAAGGTTCATGTATTTTTAATCCGAGTAAGTGGATGATGGTTTTAATAAATTTGTGTTTCAAGCGCAATTTGATGAAGTCGATCCCAGGTTGTTTACTGACTCATCGATTTATTGATAACTTTTTCGTTGAGTAAATTCTTATTTGGGGATCGCCTTTGTTGTTCCAATGAGTTTTATCATCACACATTAATAAATATATTTAAGCAATAATATTTGAAAATCACCTCCCACAACCAACCCACAAGATTTCTTATTCAGCAGGAATAGACCGTTTCCACTGTATAGTTCGACTATTGTTGATATAATAAGAGAAATTGAAAATTTTAGATACCTTTTGCCATTTTTATCATCACTGTCATGTGTTATATACGATATTAAAGTATTATAATACGATATTATCTCTTGATGGAAATTGAATAAATAGAGACGGACATACACACTACGAGAGAAAAGTTTGAGTCTTCGGAGAAATAACAAATAAACAGATCATATATTAATATTTATTATACATGTTTATTCGTAAACAACTGTAAATAAGTTACTAAAAGAGTGTCAAAGAGAATTAGAAAATACTCATATGAATAGGTAAAATGAAGAAAGATATTTTAAAAACAAACAAAAATAATAATTATTACTACAAGTATATGTTATATGTTTTTACGTGACAAAGCGATGTGACGTAACGAATAGGCAGCACTCAGCTTGATGTTTTCAACATAAGAAGTATATACAGTTTGTTAATACAAAGTTATCACACAGAGGAATTCATTCAATTCAAACAGTGAGATAAAAAATTAACTCTACAGAACATTTTAATAATGATTAATATTTACTATTTAGTCTATATTTTTTTAGTTAGTCGGCACTATTCCATACAAAAATCACGTATGTGTGTGGATTAAATATTGCCACTTAATTTACATTAGTTCCACACAGCCGATAGAGCTGAAATTCGCACATACTTTCGGTATAAATCACTGGTAATAAACACTTATACAAGTATACTAAATTGTATCCGTTACGCTTTAGATCGGGCAAAGTGGAGGCGTAGATGCAGGAAAGCGGACCCTGGCGTTACTAGGCCGGGAAAACGCTAGGCAGAAGAAGAAGAAAGACTAAATTGTATTCGTTTCATAACATAAACATATGAAGTAAATACGTTCTTATATATCTGTTTGATTTCAACATAATTCACAACTAGCATATAACATATAAATTATAAAAATATAGAAGAACTTACTCAAGCACGCTCACTCGGACTTACTCGACAGTGTGTCACGTGCTCAATTATACTCGTGTTTCGTCTCGTAGTGTGTACGTGCTTCACCCCGGGCCGGTCGTTTTTGACATTACGTTATTTCTGTAGTCTTTCGTACTAGCGTCCATAATACGATACGTGTAAGTGACGTATTGGTGCCAATACATTATGTAGTAAATCATTATATATAATATATATCTATATATATTTACATTTTATTATACATATTATCGTTTACTTTGATAATGAATGTACAGTATCCATATATCCAACGCATGTACGATCTCCTATACCGAAAAATAAATGATATAAAAAAACTGCGTGTTTTTTTTTAAGTGGAGCTCAAATTCATTTACGTAAGCAGAAATTTTCCTTTACAAGGGAAAAAATTTAATAAAATTAATCTAGTGAGTGCGTGCAAGCAGCGAAGTGTAGAATTGAAGAGCTCCAGGGCGCAGCTTCAGTGTATAACAAAGTAATCACACACGTGAAGGCATATTCTAGTTTTAACTTTTGTATTTTTAATTTTTAATGATAGGCCTGTGTGGAAGTTCGTCACTTATTATATCACCAAACATAAACTGGTAATGGTAATTAATGAACTGGAACTGGTAAAATTAGTATTGGGATTTAAAGATTGAGAAGTCTACTGTAATTACAGGCATGTTGAAATCTTCGATTTTATAGAATAATAATATACGACCTAAAAAGTGGTACCTCTTGCAGTATTAGTATCTATGAATTAAGGTGACCGATTAACGGATCGTGTGCGACCCATTTTCTCGTGATATGAAAAAATAATACAAATTTTTAAAACGAATGATTGTAATTACGTTTTGCCTCATATGACGAAAACATATTTATAGTGTGTCATGATTTTCACTGGTGGTAGAGCTTTGTGCAAGCTCGTCTTGGCAGGTACTACCCACTCATCAGATATTCTACCGCAAAACAGCAGTACTTGGTTTTATTGTATTCCGGTTTGAAGGGTGAGTGAGCCAGTGTAATTACAGGCAGAAGCGACATAACACCTTAGCTCCCAAGGTTGGTGGCGCATTGGCGATGAAAGCGATGGTTAACATTTCTTACAATGGCAATGTCTATGGGTGTTGGTGAACACTTTCCATCAGGTGGCCCAAATGCTCGTCCACCTATCTTTTCTATATATATAAAAAAAAAATTATCGTCCATAAAATTAAAACCAAATGTTCTTTATTCAAGTTATTTCTTATGAGCACCATTGAATCGTCATCTTACAGAATTTTATTAAACATAAAGCGACCTCTAGTTCGGAATATAGATTATATCGAGGGAAAATGACAAGGAGCTCAATGTAATTATCAAATATTATATACAATTAATATTTTGTTCATATTATGTCCTATACAGAAATTCACAAAATTTACATACATTACATTTTTTTTCATATATAGTATATACATAAATTATTTTATTGCGTAATAGACACTATCAATTAATCATTAAGTTACTGAGACACAGCACCGATTTCTAATAAATGCCATAAGTGCAAACGAAGCATGACGGGCTAATGAGCCATATCAAAGTAACTGACTACTGTAAGCACCCGTAAAAGCCTACTTGTATAAAGTATTTTTTTAATTGTTTTTTTACGATACGCAATTTTACAAAGTAAAGGTCATGAAGTACAATAATATTCTGTTTATTCGCAATTATAATTATAGATCTATTTTAAATAAATAAACGACAAGCATTTGTTGTTTCCGACTCCGCAGTCTTCCCGCGGCATAGTATTCGTTTCTTTAATATTATAAGATTCAGCAGATGTTTTTAGCTTGGCTTTTTACTTAATTAATTAAAATTTTATGTTAAAACAGGTTTATTACTCGATAAAAGACTATACATATGATAAAAATTATTAGTATTTCTTAATTTTTATGCAGGAAAAATGTTTTTTTTTAAAATAATTTATAAAGAATATACTTTTGTATTTAAGGTGGAATAGAGTAATTACTGAGTATCTATCCGGTTCTTCTTGATAATTGAATCTACAGTCCGAGCCGTTGGTAGCTTAAAAAATCATTTAATCCTGTAACATGATGATTCAAGTATGTATTTATACTTGAATTCTAAATTCAAAACACCGAGTCACAGTCATAGTTATACTTCACGGATGTAAGTAGTAATGTCATTACTCATCTCACGCTAAACAAGTCGTGTATTATTCTGGATGTTCGCCAAAAACACTTAAACTGGATTGAACAAAACAATGTCATAAATTGTAGATACCTTTACGCACTATCACTTCCTATACGTATAAAAATATTAGCGGTGGTATATCAGTGCTATGAACAAGTCTATGTTACCGCCCACTTGCTGTAGCAGCTGCGTTCCTGGTTAATGGTAAGTTAGTATTAATACATACGAAGATCATGATTAAATTAAAATTAAGTTTTATACTTAATTTTAAACAAAAGTAGTAACAGTATCATAAGATATAAGTTAGCCTAAATGGCCCAGTGGTTAGAGGAAGTGATTCTGAACTGAAGATCGTGGGTTTAAACTAAATTTAATATTAAATAAAAAAATATTTACCAATAAATAAGTCATATTATTACTGTACAGGATTATAAAAATGATATAAGAGATTGGAGTTAGCATTCGTTGATCGTTCATATGATATATAAATAAAATATGTAATTTGCTAATTGTTATAAAGAGTAACTACTAAAATCCTGGTTTTTCTCGGTAGAATCTACATTCCAGCGAACTGAACATAAAGCTCCCGTTAAAATAAAAAAATTGTAAAATTACAATTCAAAAGTGGTTGTGATAGTTTAGATACTTGAATAAAGTATATTTTTGGCTTTGAGTTAAACCACTGAAATTATAATTTTGAACGTAGACACCTTAAGTGATATGTGTCAAGTTTTTTGATGTCTTATTTGTAGATACACCATGTCTCTGAGCCATATAAAAGAACGGGGATAATTAGTGCCTTGTAGACACTAATCTTTGTCTCTAATTTGAGGTCATAGGATTTCCACACACGATCAGTGAATCTTCCGAAATTGGCGGCAGCGTAGGCATACGTGATGGAATTTCCGAAGACAATGTGTCTTCAGATCAAATGTTGCTCCCAAGATATTTAAAGTGAGTGACTTTCTTTAGTAGTTTCCCATCCAGATTTAGTGCCGTTGGATCCGCTTGGAAATGTCTTGGTGGTTGTTTCATGACTTGTGTCTTGGTAGCACTTATAACCAGGCCAAACCGTTGACAAGATTGGTGGAGTACGTCAACATAGTTTTGGAGATATTCCATGCTGTCGGACATGAGGCATACGTCATCGGCGTAAAGTATCTCCAATATGGAGATCTTTTAGATCTTAGTCTATAATTTTAAAAATTCGTTTATGAGAGTAGGGAAATACAGAATGCACCTGGGTTTACCATAATAATATCATCATCATCATCATCATCATCAGCCGAAAGACGTCCACTGCTGGACAAAGGCCTCCCCCAAGGATTTCCACGTTGCCCGATCTTGCGCTGCCCGCATCCAACGGCTTCCCGCGACTCGTTCTAAGTCGTCGGTCCACCTTGTAGGGGGCCTGCCTACGCTACGTCTTCCGGTTGATGGTCGCCACTCGAGAACTTTTCTGCCCCAGCGGCCGTCGGTTCTGCGAGCAATGTGCCCCGCCCACTGCCACTTCAATTTAGCAATTCTTCGGGCTATGTCGGTTACTTTGGTTCGCCTGCGGATTTCATCATTTCTGATTCGATCTCGCAGAGAAACTCCGAGCATAGCCCTCTCCATTGCCCTTTGAGTGACCTTGAGCCTTCTTATGAGGCCCATTGTGTAATAATATCAACACTTTGCAAATGTCAAATACCAATAGATAAGGAAAGGGTTTGTAATATTATTTCACCTTACTACTCCTATCCGTTTTATTTGTGTTTACACATATGACACTCTTTTATCCAACCCTACTTTCCACACGATGTTTTTCTTCACTACCGAGAACGACATGCGTAAATTATCCTCGTGAAAATTCAGTGACGTAGATACTCGGGCTTGTAACCGCAAACTTTGGATATGATTCACCATTATTGTTCTAACCACAGTGCAATCAGTACCCAGCAATATATCTATCCACTCGTACCATGCATAACTACCCACACCTACGCACACATACGTACACCTACCGCGAACTCCATTCCTTTTCCAAGCGCTTTTTCAAATATCTTTTGTGTCAAAACCTACTGATCGAAACTGCAAAGTTTAAGAGGATGTATTTATAGAAAACGCTCAAAATTAATATGTGACTTTTACTATGTAACAAATCATTAATAAAAAGATTTTTATCAAAATAAATAAAAAAAACTACACATTTAATTATTATTTTTTATCTTAATTTATAAGATAACACAATTTTTAGAAACATGATTTATGTAGTTCATTATTTCTTTTTTTGGAATGAGTTTGAGTACTTTCTTCATTCACAATAGAAACCGATTAGATTATTATTTCAAATTTTATTCTTAAATTTTAGTCATTTAACATAAGTTCTGTTTTTGTTTTAGTTCTTTAAGTCATATCACTTTAAATTTGTTAAGTTCTTAATTTTAATTTTACTATTTATATTCGCTGTTACTTAGTTATATGTGATGGATGCTGTGGGGTCCTGTAACTGAGGGAGCACATAGATTTATAATTCGCATATTATATTAAAGCTTGTCATGTCTATTTCTTGTTGGAGATCCTAATAAAATAAAAATAAAATTACGCGTATAAGTTAGACGCGCGACTACAGTGCCACACGCGTTGATATCTGAACTAACCGGTCGAAATTTTACGCGCTCTAATAAAAAACTGTAATGTGTGTTCTCTGTGAGTTCTATCATTATATATAGACGTCGTATAAATAGGAGGACCGAAGACACGTATTGGGCCCAGTATACCTAACCTAATTGGTGCTGTTGAAGGCAGGTGCTTAAGCTTGTACGTTAACATTTATTATATTTTATTTTTCTCTTTCTTTTTTAAACCCATAAATGCTTACTATGCGTTATCTATTAAAGATAGATAAATAATAACGAGCCGGTTGGCGTGGTTGGTAGATACTTGCCTTTCACGCCGAAGGTTGTGGGTTCGATACCCACCCACCCAGGACAGATATCTGTGTGCAAGAAAATGTCTGTTTGTCCTGAGTCTGGATCTAATTATCTATATAAGTATGTATTTTCTAAAAGAAAAGTAGTATATGTAGTATATCAGTTGTCTGGTTTCCATAGTACAAGATCTGCTTAGTTTGGATCAGATGGCCGTTTGAGAATAATGTCCAAGGACATTATTATTATAATTGTAATTGCAAATTTAAGAGATCTCTCGTATGTACAAAGTATTATCTGTATAGTATAGTTGTGGCAGACGCATCCATCCTTAAACTATACTTACCACAATATAAAAGTAAAATCAAATAATTTTTGTGCGGATAAACAAACAAATACAACTCACCTAATGCTGATAGTATTTTTGCAATCATTCCACGCGGTCATGGTTTATAAAGTAGCTATTTTAAATTTTTGTTAGTATATAACATATAAGTCTTTAACGTAAATTATTCTAATGTACCTTTTTATAATATTAATATGATTCTATAAAGTACATTTAAATTAATTAGTTTTTTATGAAACTTCTAACTCCAACTGATATTATGAAAGTTACTTTGTATCCGTTCATTAAATTCTGCAACAAATTAACGATTGGTCGGTTTTTAATTAAATTAGCTGTAAAAGTCGATTCACGGAATGAGAAGAATATAGAGAATATAGAATGCTATTATTTTAATTAAAAACGACCAGAATGAAACTGTTTAATTTACTGCGTAGCGGGCAGCTAGTAGCTACAGTCCATTATTATAAAATAAAATCACGTTACGATAGACTTAACGTGATGTTATATAGCCTTTCTATACAAAACCTTTCTATATAAAAGGGCTTTCTAACGCAATAATATTTTTAGTGTAGTTTCTGATTCCTGAGATTATTAAGTTCAAACAGACAAATGAACTCTTAAGCTGCATAATAATAGTAATGGTAATTTATAAATAAGTCACAATCTTAATCGTTTTTAGTTTTGAAAACATATACGGTAGTTTTAAGTTAATTAATTGTCTCACTAATAAAATATTCATTTTTAAGGGCATTTTCTAAACGAATATTGCTTTTACGTATTTGTCAGTTATGGAGAAATATTTTAACAATCACATTTTGCATAAAATTTATTTAAAAAAAATGCTATTTCTAAAAACAGCAATAAAAGTATTGTAACGTAAAAAATGATTTATATTAGAATATATTTTAGTAAAAGCATGACCAAACTTTTATTATACGATTGTATAAAATTCGTTATAGAATTAATCATGTTATGTCGTCACTTCTAAGAGCTCCATAATAATTGTTAATGTTTAAAACTATTTACAGTACGTTCTTGTATTTTTATAAATGCATGATAATACTGATAATACTAATAATAATAACTCCACCGAAGTATCTTTACGTTGCCGACGTGGTGGGGCTTGTGCACTTCAATGATTCTATATGCCAATAGAGCTACTCATGCTGGATTGGCCTAAGATGAGAAGACAGACCAAGAGAGATACAGCCCAAGCCAAGGTGGAACAGCGTACGCCGAGGGCTCCATGACTAAGGGGGTGCTTAGTCGTTAGTATGCGAACTTAAGAGACAAGGGGACCTCTAATTTAATTTACCCTTATCACAGTGAATGCAGGGCTCTGCTGTGATTGACTTTTGTGTCCCTAGCTACTCGTGGGAATAATATGATAACTAGGTCTAAAACAAAAAAATATATACAGGCGAACGTGCCATCGTTAGAAGAAGAGTCCATGCAGACTTCTAATTCATCCTCCAAATCTTTATTTCCATCAATACCCTCTTCATCACCAATTTTGTATGCATCTTCACCAAATTCATCATCAACCGGTGCTCAACTGGCGGATGTTGCACAGGAGACAAATTTTGTCAGTGAACCTGTGCCCACCACCAGTGGCGTAAAAAAACGTAAAAAATGGAGTATGGAAATGAATAAGTTCATCCTACGTACCAACCTATATCTTACAAATTTAGAATCAGACACAAATTCATATCTTTCTTAATTACATATAAAATTTATAGATAAATATCCACATATGGAAGTAAGCAGACAGAGAATTGGTGACCAACGTAGAGCTATTATACAAAAGAAATTATTATCACAAGAAACCATTGATCAGATTTACGATGAAGTTAGAACAGAATTGCAAGTAATCCAAACTCAGATACAACAAAACGCCACAAATCTTAAAACATCCCTTAACACACTAACAGGAAAACGTATGAAATTGACAAATGAATGCAATGAAGCAATTATTAGGATTTATTTCAAAATAACACAATTAGAGACTAATAAGACCGCTTATAGAAAATGTTTGTATGAAGAGTTTATAAACTTATACCCAGAGTTTCCACACATTACAGAGCAAAGATTAGCGGATCAACGAAGGGCAATAATAAATAATAAATATATTAAACAAGATAGATTAACACTGATTAAACAACAAGTAGCAGATGAATTACATTATACACACACACTAACGGAAGACACAGATAATGAACATTTACAAATAACAGAACAAAGTAATATTACACACTACGATGCATTCAAATCTAATTCAGAAACAAACTCACAAGCTAGGAAAATGCAAAACACTACAGTTACATGCACTGATTCCGTTACATCAACCCCTATCGATGAACAAAACATAGAAAATATCACCCACGATCATGATGTGACCTTAGAAGTAAACACTGAAATAGAGAACACATTCGTTCATTCTCTAGAACATTTTTGTGATACTGAACCAACTAGCAGACCATACATTCCAAAACAAAGAACTTCTAAAAAGTTTTCATTAATAATGAAATACATAGATACAATGATACTGACAAAATTTGTAAACACTGATACTGATTTTATCACTCTACAGACAATAATTTACTGTGCAGCATGGACAGCAGCTAAATGTAATGGGGCAAGAATGACATTCTTAACACAAAACAACCATCAAAACAAATCATACAGAAAACCTAGCTGGCAAAGAAGATTAGAAAATAAAATAAGGAAGTTGCGAGTCAATATAGGCAGGTTAACACAATTTATTAGAGGAAATAGAAACCGAAAAGTAGTAGCTGCAGTAGAACTCATAAAGACACAATATCAATCACACGCACAATATGAAAATACAAACACGCATATAGAACACTTCTTAGATACCTTAAAACAGAAACTCAATGCAGCAGCTAGTAGACTTAAGAGATATTTGACGTGTACTGCCCGTAAAATAGAAAACAAAACATTTGCTAACAATGAAAAAATCTTCTATAGAAATTTATTATCTAATTGCAAGGACAATGAGTAAAATCTAGAAATAC
This sequence comes from Nymphalis io, assembly GCF_905147045.1. NCBI lineage: Eukaryota > Metazoa > Arthropoda > Insecta > Lepidoptera > Nymphalidae > Nymphalis > Nymphalis io. The sequence goes on along the minus strand of NC_065913.1, from coordinate 8,617,520 downwards.
CTCCTGCTGAAATATTTCGACAATTCTGGGCTAAGACATGGGAAAACCCCATAGAACATAACATACACTCATACATTCATAAGTACTTAAATACATTCATTAAATCACCACATTTACTACCGAAATATATAACACATGGAATCACGTATTTAGTACCTAAAGATAAACATGATACCACAAATCCAGATAAATACCGACCAATAACTTGCTTACAAACCATATATAAAATTTTATCAGCTTGCATAAGTGAAGAAATATACTACAAACATTTAACTAAACTAAAGTTGTAAAGAGCAGCTTACTTTTGATGCAATCATTTTAAGTAGTGCGGTAAAATCAAAATCAGATATCCATACTATGTTTATTGATTATCAAAAAGCCTTTGATTCAGTCCCGCATAGCTGGTTATTGTATGTCTTAAACATATAATAGTCTTAAAATTGTATAAAATAAACCCAACCCTCATATCATTTCTTCAAAATTCTATGCAAAACTGGCAAACTGTATTAAAAATAAAACAATCGTCCATGAAATCTCTAACTACTGAACCAATTCGTATCCAACGAGGAATTTTTCAAGGAGACGCTCTAAGCCCCCTTTGGTTTTGCTTGGCCTTAAATCCTCTTTCACTCTTGTTAAATAAAACCAATACTGGATTCACACTTTACGGTAATAACACCCATATAACTTATCACACCTCATGTACATGGACGATATAAAACTTTACTCCACTGACAAAAACACGCTGCTTGAGTTAGCAAGCATTACGGAACAGTTCTCAAAAGATATTCATATGAAATTCGGTGTCGACAAGTGCAAAATTCTGTCAATCTCGAAAGGAAAAATCCTTAATAATAGCTACACGCTCAAAACTGGTGAACAAATTGAACCAATGGATGAACAAAGCACATATAAATACCTAGGTTTTAAACAATCTAGGCAAATACTACAAACTACGACAAAACAAGAACTGCTTACAAAATTCTCGCACCGATTAAATCTCGTATTAAAGACACACCTTAACTCTAAAAACACAATAAAAGCTTTAACAAATTAATTAACAAATTTGCCATACCCTTACTTACGTACTCTTTCGGAATAATACAATGGTCAAAAAGTGACATAAAAAAAATTGCAGCGAACTATAAACACTCACTTCACTAAATATAGGAAACATCATCCAAAATCTTGTATTCAAAGGCTCACACTACCACGCAAAGAAGGAGGAAGGGGATTAATAGAGATACACAATTTACACAATAAGCAGATACTCTCACTCAGAGCATACTTCCATGATAAATCCGAACACTCACCTCTACATAGACACGCAACAGAAATAGACAAAAAGCTTACACCATTAAACCTACATGACAAAAACACTCAAGTAAACGAACATATCATAAGTACACAACAACAAATGTTGGCATGGGCTGAAAAAACACTGCATGGTAGGCACCGAGCCTATTTGAACCAACCCCACGTCGACAAAGAGAAGTCGAACGAATGGCTCAAACGAGGTGAACTGTTTCCTGAGACTGAAGGTTTTATGCTCGCCATTCAAGACCAAATAATAGCAATTCGTAACTATAGGAAGTACATAATGAAGGATCATAATCAACCTACTGACTTATGTAGACACTGTAACGCAGCCTCTGAAACTATTCAACACATAACGGGGGCTTGCAAATCTCTCGCACAGACCGATTATAAGCATCGATATGATCAAGTGGCTGCAATCATACACCAACATTTAGCATACAAATATAAACTTATAACAGAAATGAATCCATATTACAAATATAAACCGGAAAGTGTATTAGACAATAGAAACCACAAAATCTACTGGGATAGAACAATAATAACTGACAAAACTATCTGTTATAATAGACCAGATATTACCGTTCATGATAAAATCAATAGAATCGTTTATCTTATCGATATAGCCGTTCCTAATTCACATAACATACAAACCACAATATCTGAAAAGTTAAGTAAATATCAAGATCTCGCCATAGAAATTAAAACGCAATGGAAAGCACAAACAGTACACATAGTCCCAATAGTCCTCCACACCGTGTGTGTATCGTGCCAAAATCCTTGACACAAAATCTGAACACCTTACAAATGCCAGCGTATATCCTCCATATACTTCAAAAAGCCATAATCCTTAACACCTGCCGTATCACCCGAAAGTTTTTATCATCATCCACTTTATCATCAACGTTTTTAATATAAGCAACACTCCTTAACGCTTGGCTGCAGCCCGCGTTTTAGGCTTAAACCCTTCGAAAGAAGATAAACTTTAAAAGTTAAATAGAAATAATAATAATAATATCCCGGGATACAAAGCTTGTGCTATGGAAACCAGACAACTAATATACTAAATACATTACTTTTTTTTTGGAAATACATACTTGTATAGATAATTACACCCAGACTCAGGACAAACAGACATGTTCATACACACAAATGTCTGTCCTGGGTGGGAATCGAACCCACAACCTTCGGCGTGAAAGGCAAGTATCATTCAACGACGCCAACCGGCTCGTCAAACTGATAAAGGCTGCAAAAAGGTTGCAACACTGGCTCACTACCCTTTCAAATTGGAAAACTACAATATTAAGTGTTGCTCTTTGGCGGTGGAATATCTGATAAATGGGTGGTATCTAACTAGACGGGCTTATACTAAGCCGTACCACCAAGCAAAACTTTGACTTATTGTGTCCTGATAACTTTCATCTCACCATCCCACCTTACTTAAACCCACGTGTTATTCTGGGACGCCTCGACTCAATAGTTTATGTAGATTATATACAAGTGGCTATGTACTCACACTGTCGTCTTGCGAGAAATGTGTTGTTAATGTATGCTAACATCTTCAAGCACTTAAGGTACATTAGTATTTATGGACAATACTAAATAACAGAGTTTCGTTATTTGCGTAACACATTCGATGTGAAATTCAATCACTTTCTAATGATGATCATGTCATTCTTACCAATTTCAGAGACCATTTTTATGGAAGACTAACCATATTAAATATATTATGGTGCGTAAACACAAGCGTTCTCTTATTTCCTACAATCTTGCAATCTTATGAGAAAAAAATGAATAAAAATTCTACAAGTAATGTGATTCTGTAAGAATTAACTTTATGACTCACTCGTGAAATGTTAACAACTTACTTGAGTCTTACAGAATAGCCTTATTTACGTTATTTCCGTTACCCAGGAGTATGGACACCACCAACTCCTAGATTTCGGGCTGTTATTGAAAAATTTTTGATGGAAAAACTCAATAACTTCTCACAAATAAAATTCATTAACCAAAAAAATAACGCTATGGTAAGAAGTGCATAAAATTTGTATAACATGACATTACATGCACGAAATAGTTTTTCACTTTCAAGTGCTACCGCTTACACAAACTACAGACAAAGTGTGGAAATGCTATTCATAATATCACAAAGGAATGCAAGCTGTGGGGTGTGAACTTTATTAGTTTGAATCTTGTGATAAAAACTTTGACGTTTACGTTTTGATGATGTCGCGAATCTTACATGACTAGTCGCTACTACCGCAACTACATTTATTATATTTCCCATATTCTACATTTTTTTTTATATTATAGTATTTTTATGTATTTTCAAAGTCTAAGGCGGTAGTTTTGTTTGTTCTTCGTGATGGAGCACACATACTCAATGTTGAGCAGAAGACTTGAAGCTCATTCAACTACTGCTTAGATGATACCTTAGGAATAAAATAATCGATTTTCACGCCACTTCAAGTAACAACACGGCCTTACTTACAAACTTTGTTAAGCGTGTGACTAATTTAACAATGCCGCGTGTCTTCTTCTTTCGAATGTCAAATTAACAGAGACGGAAAGGAAGAAACTAGTATTTAACTAATCAGTCGCTAAGTAACGTTAATAAGTAACGCCGGTAATGTTTTTCATTTTATTGTTAACCAAAATTATTGATGTGATTTTTTCAAATACTGCCTAATCTATTATTATAAATAAATAAATAATTTACTGGTGGTAGGGCTTCCCTGGTGGTAGGGCTTTGTGCAAGCTCGTCTGGGTAGGTACCACCCACTCATCAGATATTCTACCGCAAAACAGCAATACTAGATATTGTTGTGTTCCGGTTTGAAGGGTGAGTGAGCCAGTGTAATTACAGGCACAAGGGACATAAAATCTTAGTTCCCAAGGTTGGTGGCGCATTGGCTATAAGCGATGGGTGACATTTCTTACAATGCCAATGTCTGAGGGCGTTTGGTGACCACTTACCATCAGGTGGCCCATATGCTCGTCCACCTTTCTATTCTATAAAAAAAAAAATGACTTTCCTTTCTTCTTTTCATTTTGGTATAGTCAGCTTCGTATATAATGTAACAGTCAACATTGTTAAGTACATAGAACCTTAAAGTGATCAATAACATTCATACAACAAGTCGTCAAATTATTTAAATCATCCTTTTTTTCCAAATATATCGGAGCGCGAACATTGTTAAATACATAAGTTTATTCAAACCGTTATTAAAATAGTAACAATCAAAGCGCCAGTGATTTCTAAACATCCAAAGTATTCAAAAATATGGAACACACTAAAAACCAACCTTATCGCAATACATTTTAAGTACATTTCAAACGGTTGGGTATTTATGATATATTGTAATATCCATGACAGCAAAAATTAGATACAATATATAATAGATGTTGGACACCAGACATCTTTTATTTTCAAATCTCAATTACGAGTATTGGTCCTTTATTTGAACTTAATTTGTTGCTGATTCAAACGTACTTTCTTTCTTAAGGATTTCAATGTTATTTGAGTACAATTAAAGTCACTTACTACGCACGGCTCACCAAATATTTTTATTATGTTCGACTATTAGTATACTCTAAGGACTTGATAATATTAGCTTTCATTATACATGAAACTGACTGTAATATATACGAAATTAGAAACGTAATAACATGTAGTCTTATATTGAAATAAAATACCCTTTTTTTTTTTCGCTGGAAAAACGCGTTAACGCGTTTCCCCCACTTGAAGTGGGGGGGTATGTGGGACTCGCCGGCGCCGAGTATGCACCGGAATACCCACTAAAAAACCAGCGGTACCCACACCGCCTTTTCGAGGGGCGTCACGGGATCGCTTGCGCATACTACCGTGACGCCTAGACGGTTGGCCCGCCTCTGCAGGCCTCCAAATCCTAGGGGGTTCTCAGGGTACAAAGACCCCCTAACCCCGGCAACACTTAGGGCGGGAGGAGAAGATGCGCATAGCGCTGACGCCTTCTCCCCGGTCTTCTTCGGCGAAGCGAGTCAGCGGAGGCCCTCTCCTCACGCTCCCGCTCCGCTGCCTCTTTCTGCGACATGACATTTTCGCAGAAGGAGACCGTCTCCAACCAGCACCTCTCGCTACCAAGCATGGCATTTATCACACTCGGCAGCGAGAGGTCTTCACCGACTTAGGCCGCCAGGGACAGGCGCTGAGGTCCCCAAGCGGCACACTCCATCAGAGTGTGGCACGCTGTGTCCGAAGGCGCACCACACTCATGGCAGGAGGATGTCACCTCCCGCCTCGCTATCCGGTGCAGGTACTTACCGAAACAACCGTCTCCGGTAAGTACCTGCGTCAGCCTGAATATGAGTGTGCCGTGACTCCGTTCCACCCAGCAACCCAAGTGGGGGCGGACCGCCTTCACTGTCACTAGGCCTGCCGAGGGGAACCTCAGGTCCTCCTCCACCTTCGAATCAAGACTCGCTGGGCTAGGGCCCTGACTCGCTCAACCTCCGCCGATCCTGGACGGACGCCGCTTGACCTCGTTTCCACCCGGAACCGGTGCACTTCCGCAAGCACCTCTGCCTGGAGTTCCCAGGGCGTATCGCTCGCGAGAAGTGTCGCTGCCGTCCATGACACCGTACGGTACCCACGTATCGCTCTCACCGCTATGACTCTTTGCGGCCTCCGCAGAAAAGCTCTGTTACGAGCGGTGAGAGCATCCACCCAAATGGGTGCACCGTACAACGCTATGGAGCGTACCACGCCAGCGTATAAGCACCGACATGGTGTTTCCGGCCCTCCTACATTGGGTAGGAGGCGGCCCAGGGCAGCAGCAGCGCTTATGAGCTTCAGGCCGAGTTGGACAAAATGCTGCCTGAAGCTCCCTCTTCCGTCCAGGATCAGGCCCAGATACCTCATCTGGGCTTGCACCTTAATCACCGTCCCCTGGACGGTGATAGACGCCCCTCGAAGGGGACCCCGACGTGGACCGTGGAATAGGAGGGCCTCTGGTTTTGTGACAGAGACCCTCAAGCCCAGCATCCCAATCCGGTCCATCGTGAGCGATACTCCGACCTCGGCCAGGCGGGCCGCTTCCTGAAAGGTCTGCCCCATCGCCGTGATGAGGGTGTCATCCGCGTAGCGCAACACCCTCATTCCGGGAAGGATGGGGGCCCTAAGGAGCCAATCGAATCCGACGTTCCACAGGATTGAGCCGAGTACCGACCCCTGTGGAACGCCGCAGCCTAACCAACGCTGGACAAGTCACCCATCGCCCCCCTCCCAGAGGACCACTCGGTCCCGGAGGTATGCCACCAACAGCCTTCTGAGGTAGGAAGGAACCCTGTGGTATCGGAGTGACTCCCTTATCGTCTCGAAGGGAAGACTGTTAAAGGCGTTCGCTACGTCCAGCGATACCGCCAGGACTACGTCTCCTCGGGCCACCGCCTCGGTGGTCCAGGTCTTTAGGGTATCCAGGGCGTCAATGGTTGATCGACCCTCCCTGAACCCGTACTGAGCCTCTGAAAGACCCGGCCCCACCTCGTTGAGGCGCTGAATAAGACGGGCAGCGAGGATCTTCTCGAAGAGCTTGCCAGTCTCATTCAGCAGCACAATTGGCCTATATGCCGAAGGAGAATCGAGTGGACGCTCCTCCTTCCGCAACAGAACTAACTTTCCCTCCTTCCACAGCTTCGGAAACTGCCCACTGGAAAGACATTCATCAAACAGTTCCCGAAGCCTCCCACCTAGATGTTCCAAGGCATCACGCAGAACACGCCCTGGAAACCCGTCCAGACCCGGCGCTGTGGTTCTGGCCCTCAATCGATCGAGGGCCATCTCCATCTCTCGCTCCGTAACGAGTGGTGGAGCCGCACTGTCATCTGTTACAGAGCGAGGGGTCATACTTGGTGGGACGTGTTCGCCTGGTTGGGGAAATAATTCACCAACCAGTCGCAGGAGGAGATCCGGCAGCTTCGGGCTTCCCCACGGGTCCCTGTTCAGGCTCACCAGAAGCTCCTCCCTTGCTCTCTCCTTAGCTTGACTTATCACCTGCTGCAGCTCTTTTTTCAGCTGGCGATAAGTGGCCCACAGCTGTCCCTCCAAGTCCGCGTCGAGGCCGTTGTGCCTGCGACAGCGGACGTATGCCCTCCGCGCCCGGTTACATGTCGCTCGAAGCTCCGCTATTTCGGGCGACCACCAGTATACCTGGCGGCACGGTACCCTGCGCCGGGTCCTCGGCATGGCCGCATCGTACACCTCCTTTAGAGCGCTGCGCATGCGGTCCGCCAGCTCGTCGACACTGGCACCCTCCCTCCTTCCGGCGGAACCCCATCGCTGCACGATAGCAGCTTCCCTGACCAGCTCACGATCCAGCTGGCCAAGGGACCACCTGGGGAGCGTGGTTGGCACCCTCAGAGGTTCCGCTGGCCTGCAAGAGGTGGAGATCTCAAACCGGATGTATCTATGGTCCGACAGAGTCTCCACCTCCTCCTCCACTCTCCAATTTCTCACTCTGCGCGCCGTGACAGGCGTAGCGAACGATAAGTCTCCCCATTCCGCCACTACGTAGCCCGAGCCCCTCTCAATGAGTGAGAGGGAAGGACTCGTACCTTTCCGAGTGAGGACTGCCACGGTGTCGTCCAAGTCCCCTACCCAGTGAGATAAGGGAGAGACGAAATAGGGCTCGCAGGCCACAGCCAGGTCAATTTGCCACTCCGCCATGGACTGCAGTAGCAGGTCTTGAGCCCCGGCGCAGTGGTTGACGTTCGTCTGGAGGAATCTGAGTTTGTCGCTCATGTTGACATGGGTGCTTCCTCTTCGGCCTGGCGCCGTCCGACGTTGGTAATGGTGTGAGTGCCTAATACCATCTTTCCTTTTGTGAAGGGAGGGTTACACTCTCCCGAGCCCATCACGTGCCCAGAGGGTCTTCCAGCGTCCGCACATACTGCACAATGCAGCTTTCCAGTGCAGGTCGAAGACTTGTGGCCCTCGATACCACACCGGAAGCAAAGCCTACCTCGTTCCGCCTTGGATGGGCAGAGCATCTTTGTGTGTCCAACGCCCATGCATTTGTAACAGCCCAGAGGGCGCTGTTCCAGGACGTACACTTTGGCTGAGCTCCACCCTACCAGAAGACGACCGGCGTCGGACAGCTTCTTCGCCACCGTAATGGGACAGGTGACGCGGACCATACCCATATATCCGGGTCCACGCTGCAACGCTCCACACTTGACTGCCTCAGGCGTGCAGTCCCCTGCACGTGCGACTGCCGCAACCAGCTTCTTTGGGGTGACTGAGCCGTCGAGCCCCGTCACCTTCAAGTCAACTCTTTTTATGGGCTGGACAACGTTGGCCACCCCGTCAAGCACAGTACGAAGCTTCTCCGCAAGCTTCTCCACCTGCTCCGACTGTGCTTTTGGTAATTCCAACACTCTAGCCCCTGTTGCCGAGCGACGGACCTTAAGTCCGCTACAGATCCCGAGGTCCTGGAGCTTTATGCCCTGTTCGGCTCGCTCCAGGACCTGTGCGTATGTTACGCCCTTCTCTTCCGCCTCCGGTTGCAGCGTGACAATAACTGCAGTGGTTCGAGGGCCGGTCAGCTTTGGCTTGGCCGCTTGTGTCTTTGTCACCGCTGAGATAACTGGAGCGGAGATTTCGGCTGGCGGGGAAGCTTTCTTCTATCGGTGTTGCCGGTGCGACTGAGGCAGCTGGCTTGGAGCGGACGGATGACGGCGCTTGGGTACGGCTGCAGCATTTTTCGGTGGGACCGGGCGGGTGGCCTGCGCATACGTAGGTGCAGTTTCCTGCATCGCATCCCGCCTTATGTCCGCGGCTAGCGGGCGACGGTGTATCTTCGCAGGAAGGAGGCGCTCCTCAATTCCCGCCAACTTGGCGTTTATCATTACGCCGACTGACGAGACAATTGAGGCCCTGAATTCTTCCAAAGCCTTCAAATCTTGCAAGGGGCTAGTGCCCGACCCGTTCGCCGCTGCTACCGAGGCTCATCTCGGTGAACTCGCGGCGATGCGCCTTAAGCTCGGTCTTTAGGTCGTCAATTTCCTTGCGGAGGCGACCATTATCCGCACGGAGCCTGCGGGTCTCCTCCGCTTCAGTCCTTGACGCCAGAGCATCGACGATACACTGAAGCGAAGCCGCCGAATCTTTCAGCTTCTTAATGAAGCCACTCTTCAAATTGCCCGACTTTTGGGCCACCTCTAAAATAAGCGCTGCGTTGCGGCCAGCCTCCGCACGCAGCTCCTCGGCACCCAATTTTATGGGATCCTCTCTACGGACATCCGAGGAAGAGGATTCGTCAGAGTCCAGCACGACTTCGGTTGCATTTTTACGGAAAGCCCGACTTCTTAAGGAGCGCTCGAACGCCTCCTCCCTGGCTTCGGCGGCTTTCGCCTTAAGCTCAGCTTTAGCCCGAGTTAGGACAGTTCCGCGTCCCTTCGAAGTGGGCTTCCCGCGACGTGCACTATTACACTTCGCCGTAACTCGTCCCTCTGTCTCAGTATAAGAGCCAGAGTCGAAAATGCCTAAGCCCACGCGTGGGCGCTTCCGACCAGCAAAGGCATCTGAGGACAACTCCGTGTCCATCGTCAACACAAAAAAAAAAACAACAATTTGTCTATAAAAGACTTATACCTAAAACAAAAATAAAAATAGGTCTATAAAGACCTATACCAAATAACGAAACCAATTCTTAAACAAAACAAAAGTCCATATTCAAGCCAAAATTCAATAATATGACGCGTCAGAAAATCAGAAACCAATAAACAAAGCCAAAGTGGGTAGTCGTGAAACATTCGGAAAGCGTAGATAAGAAGCGTATGCACACAACCTCACTCGACGACGGCCGAACCGTCAATCGAAATAAAATACCCTAGGGATATTTTAATTTAAAAAAACATGAAAAATCTAAAAATTTGTACGTAGTATCCGAACTCATAGATACCAAATTGGCTATAACAATCATTGCCAGTGACACAATATAATTGGACAAGGGGCGTCAGTGTGTTCCATCTTAATTTTCATCAACTTACGTCACCTCTACTAAAAATACTGCTCCATGCGCGCATTGTCAACTGTCGGATATTTATAAATGTTGTGTCCACATTGCCTGTAAACACACTGTCTCACTCATTCTGCAAACGTACTCGGCATTTTTAAGTATTTCTATTTGGCTGTCAAATAACCATAGAACTTCAATCTATCCAGACTTTATAACCAGATATATTTAAATGGTATCAAATTACATTTAACAAGAGACATTTAATTCTTCCAGCTAATATTAATTAGGTAAGGCACCTTGGGTAGGAATTATTTATAATTTTAAGTCAAGACAAATTTAAACTCAGTATAATACAATTGATTGATTGATTGATAATACAAATAGCCTCCAGCACTCATTATAATATTAATATTTTCCTGGTTGAAAATTCTGTTATCCATATTTATAAAATTATATATATGTATATATATATACGATGAGGTAGAGTTCTACTTGTCGGATCGAGTTTAAACATAATTTAAGGTTTTATTCAATACTTTTAAGTGTACAAAATATTATAATATAACTTTTTATCCAACCGATAAGATGCGTTCTTTTCATAGTGTATACTTTTGTTTTTATAACAAGAAAAATTCACGCTTGTCACGTTAACAATTGAATATAAAGCTGGTATTCATTTTATTTATAATTAAACTTTCTCCGAAACGTGCTACATTTCTTCGTATAAGTTTTATGTATTGATTCGGTTGTTATTTCAGTGAGATACAAATAAATCCTCGCCTCATTTTTTATTATAGATTCATATCAAAAGATAAGATTTTTGATGTAATATTGCAAAAACTTTCATCAAAAATATAACACCTAATCTTATTGCCTCTACTGGTAATAGGAGGTCTGGTTCATTTTTAGCTCACAGGATCGGAATTGCGATTCAAAGGGGAAATGCTGCTAACATTCTTGCAACCATTCCACGCGTTCACGATTTGTACAGTAGCTAATGTTGTTTTTTATTTGTATATATTTAAGACTTTAATTATGTAATAAATAATTATTTAAAGGTTAATAATTACCTTATGATATTACAATAACATACTTAATAGAGATGAGATGGCTCAGTGGATTGAATCTCACCTGATCGATCGATTGTGGCTTAAAATTCAGCCACTAACCAATGACATCTTGTTTGATTAATTTAAATTTTGAATATAATAATAATTCATTTCATTTTCAATGACTAAACACATTGTGTATACGTTTGCATTGTTGGTTAACATTCGATAGAGTAGAAGAGATCTTTACCCAGCCGTCGGATATTTATGTTACTTAAATACTATTATTATCTACTTATCAGTAGTTAATATTGTTATTAATTTTGCCTGATGATACCTTTTTTTTTTAAATAAGTATACAGGCTGACAAATAGACTACCTGAATAGGTGTTTACTAGCATCTATAGACTGCACTGCTAATATTAAGAAATATTGATCATTCCTTACATCTTCAATGTACCTTCAATGGAGAGAACTAAGATGTTTTTTCGCACCACGCCCTACCACCAAGTTGATCTTCACACAGAATATTATCTGCAGTCGCAGAGTATCACTTACGTAATTATAGTGATATTCTGCAACTTGTACGGAACCAAAAACAAAGCTGGGGATATATCGTGCAACGCTTATCTCTTAACTAAGCAGCAAAGCCCTTGCGAGCAGACTCGTGGACAAAAACGAGTATATGTATTATATGAGTTAGACTAAATGTAGCAAAGATCACAACAATAGGGTTAAATAAAGCCAGAATAGATGCTTGTTAAAGGCTATAATAGCTAAATGTCTGTCCTGTTGTCACGCGTGACGAATTAACTGCATTGCGTGTCACAGACAAAAATGAACCTTACTAATCGATTACTTAAAGTTGAAATTAGACATTTAAATGCTAAGCTATAAAGTCACGCAAATATATGCCTTATAGCCTTGTAATAAAAGTCAAATATTTCCCAGTTAGCCGAACTTATCCAGTTTTCATAGTAAGTTACAGGAAGTAAACCTGGATGCAAATGTAGGTTTTATTCCATTGTAATAAAGTATTTTGTATACTTGTACTTGTTGCAAATGTTGTGAAAAGCGAATTTCGTCCTTGTTGTTTCCGCGTTAAAATATTTAGATAAATAAAAAAGTACAATTTAAATTGAGCCTTGCGCCATAAATCGTTAGGTTTAATTCAAACATTACAATGTTAAGCCGATTCAATTTATTCGATTTAATACCTTATTACAAAGGTGTAAAGTTCAAAGTTGCTTACTATATCTATTTGTTTGGGGATGAAAGCATATACATTACTCTAATGATAAAGAGATGAACACACAGATTAATTTGGAATAGCCATTTGTGTTTAAGTCTCATCGCAGATAGGATATATCGTCGACTTACTGCAAGAATTCGTTAATTGCAAAAAGTCATGCAGTGTGTTAATATCTTAGCTTAATTCGACTCAAAATGATTCTTATATCTACTATATTTCTATATTTGTAACACAGTTTTACTAGTGGTAAGGCTTTGTGCAAGCTCGTCTTGGTAGGTACAACCACAATCTTGTAAAATTGGTTCGTGATTCTTCGGTAAAGTATACATATTTAGACTTAGGTTTTTCACTACTAACACAAACATATTATTACTTTTTAAAATAACTGTTTTTTATTGTGTAGATAGGCGGATGAGCATATGAGCCATATGATGATAAGTGTTCACCAACGGCATTGGCATTGTAAGAAATGTTAACCATCGCCTACGTCGCCAACGTGCCACCAACCTTGGGAACTAAGATGTAAGATTTTATTGTTCTATTATATAAAATTATTTCTCGTATTTTAATTTTTAATAACTTTATAAATACTTACTTAATTGCTGTGACTTCTGCCTTGCTCTAACACTCTGCTTACTCTTTTGGTTTCTGATTTGTATATAGTGAAAACGTGTGTATATAATAAAATTTGTATCTATTTTGAACTTTGGACTTATAATTTAATAATTCACACACATGTTAATCATATCATATCACATCCGATATAAGTTCAACTGTGTTTTACACACACTTCAATCAACAGCCAATCATTGTCCACTGCTGAACATATGCCTCTCCCAAGGTGCGCCAAACTCCCTGTCCTCCGCCTTCCACATCCAGTTGGTGCCCGCCATCTTCTTAAGGTCATCGGTCCACCTGGCTGGAGGGCGCCCTACGCTGCGCTTGCCGATTCGCGGTCTCCACTCTAGGACTCGTCTGCTCCAACGGCCATCGGTCCTACGACATACGTGACCAGCCCACTACCACTTCAGTCTGCTAATTTTCCAAGCTATGTCGGTGATTCCGGTTTTTTTCCGGATAATCTCATTTCTGATTACATTTATTATTATATTACACACACTTGTGTATGATCATATACCTTGCACAGTTGGCTTGTCTATTGAAGACATCACTATACTAGTGCCGCACTTGGCATTGAAAACAAATATATTCCTAGCAGTGGGACATATATGGACGGTCACGTCCATATATGTATTTCCCACTGCTAGGAAAATACCTCTGCTGTTTTTTCTTTTTTGTTACAAATTGCAGAACGTTATTTAATATTAATAATATGATTGTCATATGTAATATTTGGAATTGGTGGATGCTGTTCGAAATAAGCTGCTTATGGTCCCATGAATGATCCCATGAATCTGCTCTTTGTATCTTAATAGAAAAATGAAACGAGTTCATTATCATATTCACGGCCGTGACATAATTACGCGCAGAACCGCGATCTAATTTACATATTAAAATAATCTGCGGATAAACAACAACCCGCAAATTTCTACTTATTTATATATATTGTTATGTAAATAGCAAAGCCTTCATTATAATAGACAGACTTTATTTAGTATTCATATTATATTATAAATTCGACAGTAGGTTTGTTTATTTGTTACACTTTCGCGTGTATGTACCGACCGATGTAACCGACCATCATGGAATTTTGCATACACATCATCAGGGATATTGAAACGGACATAGGGTACCTAACACTACCCCCCCCCCTCTCTTCTCCTCAGACGAAAGCGAAGCCACGGGTGGTAATTAGTTTAGTAGAAATGCTTTACATTTGATCATTAATTGTCAAAAATAGGTAAATGGCTCACCAGTAGCGTCACATGGTTTACATCCGTTATCTTGATTCGATTATCATTTAATGTGAACGTTATCATGCAGGTATTTGTTAATCTATTATGATAATTACTTGCAGATCTATCTTAAATAAAACAAGATCATAGCTATGCAAGCTAAATAATACAGAAATATCAACATCACTTAATTTAATAATTAAATATACATTAATTATATCATTATATATTTAGAACAGCTTAATTTCTGGGATTCATTTATAATAAAATAATTTCCGTCCATGGTTTCTTCCATTTCTGAGGTTACCCGTTGTTTTTTTCTGTAACCCTAACAACGAGTTTGAAAAATTTCATAATTTTGAGTAGTAAAGCCGTGAAGATATAACAAATAAAGAAATAAACAAACATACTCTTTTTCGCATTAGACATTGCTTAGCTGTAAGAAATATTAACCATTCCTAACATCGCCCATGCACCGCTAACCTTAGGAACGAAGATGCCTTACCCACCAACAAGTATGTGAAATTCTTACCTCCTAAAACCACTGCAATAGCCGTCTTCGGAGCGGATCGGAGAGACCTCAGAATCGTATCGATACAACGCATCCGCGGTCCCGCTCGTGTCTCGGCTGGCCGAGCTGTCCTTAGGGGGCGAAGGTGATCTCACATTCACTCCTCCCCTCCGTACTCCTCGCTGGTGCGTATAATTTGTATTTATTATTCATGTTCAACAATAAAACATGTGTAAATAATCACTGGATAAATTACAAACTCAGATAACAAGTAAGCACGTGAACTTACAATCGACTAAAATAACGTATAACACTTGAATAATAATTGTAAATCATTTATTATGTAAAGCTCAAAGTTGTCGAATTACAAGCCGGCTTAACTGTAACTTATCATAATTGTCAAGTTAGCACAATTAAGTAGATCCTAATATAACAACCATGTAATGTTCGAAGAAGTCTTTGGAAACAAAATAGTTTTAGTTTGCTAGAAACTAAAGTTCATACGAATCCATGGCAACGAAGTCTGAAATTGTAAAAACAGGAATTCCGTACCATTATTGTTCAAGTTTCAAGTTGAATGGAAACTCTTAAACAGTAGAAGCACTAACTTTCGGTGTAATCGCTGTAACAAAACTTTATCAAGATATAAATGTTTAAGATCCGACTTTATAATGTTTTGGAAGATTTTTAAGTCTTCTTGATATTCACAGAGATTACTATTATAATATGAAACCTTGGCCCAAATATACTGATATACGCAGTACACTCGTAACCCACTCATCTATGCCTTACCAGTCACGGCATTCAATATATTTTGTGCTTGTATTACATTGGATCACTTACCTCTCAAATCGGTATAGCTAGACGAAGCTGTTGCGGTTTGGTTGTAAAATAGCTGATATGGATAATAAAAAAGTGTGGACTTATATTTATTTCTTTTCGTGGATGATAAATAATATTCTTTATCATATTTAATTAACATTTTGATGTAATTTAATTGGTGGACAGTTACTTAGCAGATCGATAATATAATCTATTTTCCGAACCAGTGGAATTTATTTTTAATCCTGTCACATTACGATTCTAAGGTATTTTGGAATATGATTGGTAGGTGGTACCCACCAAAAAGACAAGTCCAATTGGATTATGATTTGCTTTAAATTTTTAATATAGGTGTCTTCTTCTCTTTTTTTAAGAGTATTTCTTAGTAAATAATATTTAAGGCCGTTTATGTCTCAGACGGTCTTCTGAAATATGATTCACTTGTGCCTTTGTTCGTTCGGTCATGATGGATGGAGTATTTTGCTATCACATGGAAAGTTTTTTATTTCACGGGATAAAACGTCGACGTCGTAATGTATGTGCAAACAACACGACTATATTTTTTGTTACTGTAACACTGAATTCACACTTACAATTGTGACGATGTATTTATTAAATTTCCAAATGTAAAAGTTATTATTGTAAAACATGCGTGATAGAAATCGTATATATAGGTATGCATGTAAGAATAAGACCTTTCTATTTTAAATATTTAAACATTTCCACTAGTATATATATCACAAAAATATAATATAAACATAAAAATGGATACAGTATCCATTTCGGTTTCTATAAAAATACATATACAGAATAAATAGAAAAAAAATCTCAAAATTGTTACGAAATTAACATTTGCTTGATCACTAATACTTGATACCAAATGTAGTAGTAGTTTTGTAATAAAGCTAAATTTCAGAGATTGAAAGTTCTTAAGTTGCCGTGCATGTAACGGTTGTTCCTACTTGTTTAATCGCAACTGCTATCTCCAGCTCTGTGTAATTATTGTTGCATAAATATGCATTAATTATCACGTGAAATTATACATTGTTTTGACTTTAAAATAATTTTATTTTTTATGAATATAATTGTATCTTTATTCTTCACAGATTTCTGTGTAAATGCCATTTTGTTATTATTTTGCTAATTTAATTAATGATTTATTGTTTAATATTAATCTGCATCTACTTTATTTCTATACATAAATAGGCAAAAACACAACAATTAAATACCTTTACCTTATATGTTTGTCAATTGATTATCTTTTATAATGTATGTAATCACATGATTATAAGAATGGATATGGATAATGTTCGACACATGCAAATTTTGAATTATTTGCGTCTGCGGCTGTGGCTTCCGCGCCGCCGACTTTTAAATGGAGTAACATTATATTTAGACATTCAACCATCAGTACCACTTAGCTTCTCAAAAATTAGCCTGCTCATTCCTTAAAGCCAAGCAACGCCCCTGCAAGCCCTCTAGTATTGCAAATATCCATGGGCGGGGTGGTAGTTACTTTCCACCAGGTGAGCATCCTGCACGTTTGCCCGCTATTACATAAAAAATAGTAGAAGAAGGTGCTGTCTCACCATTGAATGTTACTTCCAAATGTTGTCGCGAGAAGTTTTGCTTTTCTACTCAGATAAATGAAAATATATAAGTAGCTATATCTCATCGCGATGGTTGTAGATAGATAGGTCTATACATCAGCGTCTTATCGAAGATTTTTCCCGGTTTTTGGTTTCAAATCTGGGCAGACACAATTGAATTATCATGTGCTTAATATTTGTTTATTAATCATATCATGCTGGAAACATGCAGATTTTGCATAACAAGCTAACTTTATATAAGACTTGTTATAAACTTCTATATAGTTAAATTTGGATTAATAGCAAATATCTATATCCATTCAAAAACAGGACGAGACTCGAGGTAACAACAAAACGCAAGATAATAAAACAAGTTGCAACTTTATAGATGCGTCTGCAACTTGAAAAGTTATACCGTTATTCTGTAAGCAACTGCAGCCTTGTTAAATAAATCTTGTCGGTATATTGTGTTAAGTTAAATTTATTATATAAGACGTGTGTAGCTTTTAACTTTAAAAGATTTAGCAATTTTATTGGTTTCTAGATTATTGCGATTGTTTTCTGCGCGTTTGATATTTATTGAATACTTTGATAGAATTTCAATCAATAATTCGATCACGGTAAGAAATTCTCTTTATATTTTCTTGTGTTTGTGTTTATCAAAATAAAGAAATAGAGACACTCACAGCAGTATAGTAATCTTAGGCACAGCGGGCTAATCTCTCCCGAGAACTCCTTGAGGTAATTTTATTTCTGAAGAACATTGTTACTAACTAGGTTCCACCCGCGTCTAAAGGGAAGGGAGCAGGTATATTAGGTTAGGTACACATAGGCCATATGTGCTATGCAAGGGTTTAAGCTATCTCCATTCTTATTTTCATCAAAATCCGATCAGTAAATATTGCGTGAACGAGTCACAAAGATCCATCCATAGCATAGCATAGCATATCCAGCAGCGTGGTGGAATGCTTATTCCAAACCTTCTCCTCAAAAAGAGGAGAGGAGGCCTTTAGCCCAGCACAGCCCAGCGGTTACGGTTATGTAATATGTAACTCCAATGTTGTTCATTGTTTTTCAATAAACAACATTGGATCATTTAAAATTAGCTTTCATATAGATTTAAATTTGTTAAATAAATAAATGATGCATTTGTCCTTGGCATAAAATATCTTGAAATATCGTTAATTAAGAACAGAGGAAATTAAAATAAGAAATATTTCTTTTTGAAATCGCTGAAAAGTCCCTTCAATAAAAGACCGCTACCACAATCTCTCCGGTACATTAATTTCCGAAACCATTATCGTGGGCTATAAACGAACCGCTAATTGTGGTTCTTTATGCTAATTTGATTGGGTCTGACTGCCTCTGATTTATGAGAGCCTGGTAGCCTAGACTGTCATAAAAGAAATTAAAATAGATCGTTTTTAATTTATTTTAAATCGTGCTTCATTGGTTGTGTAATTTATGTAAATTTTATTATGTAGTGTTATGGTATTATATAAAAATCATTGTATTTAAGATAAAGAGTAACTAGTGAGCTTCTTGATATAAACTATATTCAAAATTACTATATTCAATAAAGGATTCGATTTGTTTACGTTTTCTGTCTGTGAAGCGTAATTCAAAAGCATCTCAATAAAACACGTTCCGCAAGTTTCTTAGCCGCATTTGTGTGATGTATAATAATTTAAAAACGATTAAGAATTTTAAAACGATTGATCACTGATGATGAAAGCCGAGATGGCCTAGTGGTAAGAACGCGTGAATCTGAACCGATGATCGTGGGTTCAAACCCGGGCAAGCATCACTGAATTTTCATGTGCTTAATTTGTGATTATAATTCATCTCGTGCTTGCGGTGAAAGAAAACATCGTGAGGAAACCTGCATGTGTCTAATTTCACTGAAATTCTGCCACATGTGTATTCCACCAACCCGCATTGGAGCAGCGTGGTGGAATAATCTCCAAACCTTCTCCTCAAAAAGAGGAGCGGAGGCCTTTAGCCCAGCAGTGGGACATTCACAGGCTGTTACGGTTACGGATCACTGATGTACACTTACGATTCTATAGATATAGTAAGCGGGTATTTTTGATTTAATGCTATTAAATAACGATTCAAATAGAGTGTGTTCTTATGCTGTATTGTGTTACCGCTAAAAAGAATTGGTATTATACATGGCGTCTAAGGAAAAAAGGACATCATGAGTATTTTTTTATTAATTATATCACCACAGACGTTTGTGCTTGTGCCATTTTGCAATAGCTTGTTTGTCTTTTTTATTCAATGTATTTAAGATACGTATAATATATTTTAGCGTTCTGCACTCGTTCGCTACACAATACACTATGCTCCTCCGTTCACGCAATACACTTAAAAACGGGTACAAAGATTTCTCTTCACGTATACAGTACATTATAGTATATAAGTATAGTATATAAGTCCATTCTATACCGTTCGCAAACCACCCACTGCTGGTCAATAATCACGTGAATCATCCGAAGAGTTCATCCGTTCTCTGTTGCCGGATCACGTTTCATACATTCTGCGAGTCATGCAGGTCGCCTCGATGTTTTCATTCAACGCAGATTATGAGATGAATTGTAAGTTTATTGGAGACACTTGGAAGACTTATTTTTATAAGTCGGGGTATGGAACTCCGTATAAAGATATTTAAATTTATATGTAACTATATTTTTTTGATATTTGATATTGGACATTAAAATGACCCTAAACAAGAGAGAGACAGCACACTGGGTGCGGAAACAAATAAAAAACACTAGACACTTCAGCACCATTTGACCGATCACCATGAAAGTTGATAAGTATATATGTATTGTATTTAAGAATTACGGTTAATAATAAGTTTAGATGAAAAAAGGTAAGTTAAACAATAAAAAGAAAGAAAAAAACACTAAATTTTAATTAATAATATTAATATTAATAATATTTTGGGACATTATTCACACAAAGCTCTCTGATCCCAAACTAAGCAGAGCTTGGACTATGGAAATCAGACAACTGATATATTACATATACTACTTTTGTTTTGTGAATACATACTTATATAGATAATTACATCCAGACTCAGGACAAACGGATATGTTCATGCACATAAATGTCTGTCCTGGGTGGGAATCGAACCACAACCGTCGGCGTGAAAGGCAAGTATCTATCAACCACGCCAACCGGCCCGTCAATAATTTAAGCGAAAAGCTATATTTAAATAGTTTTTCAAATATTATATTGTCTAGGTCTATCTATAGCCAATTAGTGTAACGAACAGCAATATTTGGTATTGTTGTGTTCCGGTTTGAAGGGAGAGTAACTACAGGCACAAGATACCTAGCATCTTGGTTCGCAGGCGCATTGGCGATATACGGAATGGTATGTTTTATTTAAGAAAAGTATTTTTTGTGAATTCCAAAAATGTTTTTTTTTTTTTGATAACGACAATTGTTATTCTTTTTTTTTTAAAATAGAAAGTACTAAAATTGATTAATACATGAGATACAGTAAGTGCTCACACACTCGATACGTTACACTAATGGCGGCTGTCACTACACATTCGAAAATACTAGAACGTTTGTCAAGCAACACGTTTGACAGATCGGTGGAAAACTTACAAAGTACGAGAAGACGTAATCCATTTTTCATGAGCCGAATTTCTCTGAAGTTTTTAGAACATGTCGTATAAATATAAACACATGAAAAGAAAATTCATCAAGGAACTTCCCTTGCTGTTGTCGGAGTAGAGCGACCATGTTTTGTATAATTTGGGGACTTATTCAAAGTAAAAGTCAAAAATCTTTATTCAATATAGAAGCGTTACTTATTGATTATCATATGTACCGGTTCGAAAATAAACACCTCAGACCTGAGAATATGTCTTATATTTGGTAAACGTAACGTAAAACTTGACTTCATTATACTTTAAGTAAGGTGCTGTTTAGTGCCTGGTGGATTGGTGAATTGCTTTAAATTATTTGTTTATTTTATTTTTCCTTTTTAACATCAATTAGTTAATTGCTTTTATAAATCAATACAAAGTAAATAAGTGTAAAATCTATAGACAATCATTATGCATGATATTTATAACTTAATTTAATTATAAGTATTTTTTTTTACAATTACAGTAGATTGTTACTACTGGTGATAATAAACAAAATATTTTAATGTCATCAATGAAACCTTATTATAAAAACAATGTTACCTAATACTGTACGACTATTTCTTACATAAATTAATAATAACATAAATAAGTATACATGGAGGACCTTTGAATCCCGCGTCGATATATATATATAAATGTGTGTGTTTATATATGTTTTCTACATTGTTATTTGATTATTGTATTTTTCTTACAAAATTTTAATATGTAAATTAGCTACAGAAAATAATATCAATTGCTATAACACAAGCGATACGTTATATTGCATCTTGTTTTTGTCACACCCACGTTATTTAAAGTTAAGAGTCTAATTTGTTGTTCTTTATTGCTGTGTACCGCCCGTATGTTGTATATATAATATTTAAGTATGTTAATATTGTTTACTGAAATATACTTGTGATTTGTGATGTGTTCACATGTGTTATGCGGAGTAATATTTAGTGAGTTATTTACATCAATTTGTATAATTTGATCTTTTTTAAAAAGACCAATTCGACGTTTTTATAAAATCAGTTTCAGTTCTGCATGCTTATTATATTCTATTTCAATTTGTTCTTGTTATTATCTCAGGACAGGACCATTTTCAAAACATAACGTGTGGCCGCCTTACCTTCACTCCTCCGGTGTATAAATCATCCAAAAGATGATATCGGGAGGAAAAGTTTTTGGTTTCGGGAAAAAAGATGACTCCGGACGAATTAATTCATGGCAACAGGAAATTACGTAAGTTTGTAATGTGTAGGTACGTTGGAGCCGTAAAATAATTTTACGTTATAATTTTACGAGCGCTTATCGGCTTCCCTGCGAAGACAATTTTACTGCTTCATGGAACTTTTTTGTGAGGTATTATTATGAAACAATGAGACAGGTTGTTCTTTTATATAAAATAATATATTTCTGTGAATAAAATTCCTTTGATATTTGAATCATATAACTCAATATAATTTTTTGTAGATATATTGTGTATGCCGTCGTATTAAAATATTCTTATTTATTTATGCCGAATCGTTTATTCTTCTATTAAGACAAATTTCAATTAAATGTTCAAACGCAAGAATTAACCCACTTTTCGCTACACCTATACCTAATAGGAACTAATTATTACTAATACTTAAAACACACACACACACACACAATTATTGTGCAAGCAAACTTTAAGTAAATTTTCTAATGAATCTGCACGTAATTTCGCAATTATGCATGCATAGAGGATTATATAAAATAAATAACACAAAACAAGCAAGTTTTAGTTATAAAAAAACAGCCAGTCATGCAAATGTACTTCCTTGGGTTTCAAAGTTGCTCTACACAAAATTTCATCAAATTCGGTTTAGTGATGAAATCGTAAAAGACACACAGATAGACATCCAGACAGACAGTTACTTACGCATTTATAATATTTGTTCTTTTACGTAATCAAAAACATATTAATTTTAGTTGACAGTTTAAGTTTACACTGACGTAGCTTTTGAAATTGACTTTTTCAACTAAAAAAATTATTTACAAATAAGCAGCTTTTTAAACTGTGGCAAGGTTATTTTATTTAAATAGTAGATACATTATATTATTAAATAACTTAGAGTTGCCATTAATTTAATTAAAAATGTTGCCAATATTGACTATAATAATATCGTTTTAAATTGTAGCCGCAAATTGATTACAAATATTATTCAAAAACAAATTTATTACTTGTTAGTACATAATATTGTATAAATACATAATTTTTTTTTAATTACCTTTAACTATTTTAATAGTTAATTCCTTCAATGTTATTTCAGCGCTGGCAACACTTCTGCCGTAAAACTTTAACTTGTCTTGACATTATCAGAGTTTCGCGACGCGGTGTCTCAGCTCGTCGTGTATATTTTAGTTTTGTGTCGTTTATTTTCATGTTTTCTGAAAGTGTATTTTTGTTCCCTTCAATTGATAACTCAGGTGATTAATACCTCGCCGTACTATGTGTATAAAGTAACAGCTTGCAAGTGTCCCACTTCTGGGCTAAGAGCTCCTCTCGTTTGGGATAGAATTTCGAGCTTATTCCACCACTCTACTTTAACGCGGGTTATACACATGTGGCACTTTTACATCTGACACATATAGATTACCTTACGATGTTTTTCTTCACCGCGAGCACGAGACGAATATTTATGTACATAAATGGAGCACATGAATCCGAAATATCTTTGATCAGCAAAGATACACAATATAACCCAGCCAATTTCTGAAGACAAATATTTTAATTAAATATTTTGATGTATTGTACTATTTTAGGAAATAATAATATCTTTGTTGTATAATGAAAGAAGCTTTGGCATTCTCTTTTGTACATTATAATTATAATAGACTTCGAATAATCGAAGCTATTTTAACATATTTATATACGCATTTTGGTTAAGACTTTGTTGCTATAATTACGAAGTTGTTTCTGAAATGAAATATCTCCACCTACTTAAGTAAAAAATGATAGACATACAAAAGCAACTATACAGTCATACGAACGTAACAAATAAATTCTTTCCCTAGATTGTCGTTTGTGTAACAGATTTCCAATCTTACACACGCTTCGCAAGCGTTTTTCCGCTTCGATCGATCGCAGATAGAAGTAATAAAACGACCCAATGTCAGCGCACTTCTGTTCTCAACTTTGACCACTAGAAGATGACTTAGGTCATAAGCGGAGCGAGTAGCGTTATTATAAACCGTTCATACTTGAATATTTTTAACAGACACCAACACTGGTAACTCTAAGGTGAATGTAGGCCTGTCTGTATTACCTCTGGAGTGATTTTTATATTCTTTACGCATGGTGAAGGAAATGCACTTGCAGCTGCGCCAGAAGCTGTTTTTTTTTATATTCGCCGGGAGGGCAAATGACTACTCCACCTGATGGTAAGTGGTAGTAGAGTCCAAACGCGACGACGGCCAGTACAGACGGGAAAAACGTTCTGCACTAGCCGCCTTTACCTTGCCGGCCCGCAAGATGCCTCTTCACCCCTCGTTTGAAGGAACCCGGGTTGTAAGAGGGTTTTATAACAGCCTCGATGTAATCCCTTGGACTAAGGTCGCAGCGAACGTCAGTCCCCAGCATGGCGATTTTGCTTTGCATCACCAGCGGAGTACCACAGAGGGAGGGAAGAGGGGAAAATGTTGACTTTTTCGCTGTGAGAGCACATACCTGTGTTTTCTTGGCATTAAACTCAACAAGATTATCAGAGCCCCATTTGGCGATGAGCTCTAACGTTGCGTTTTATTGATGATTAAAATCGATTTTTTTGCGTGCGGTTCAGAATGCGTCATGGTTTTTTCATTGCTAAATGTCGAATCGCATGATAGGCGATACATGAATTTCGTTATGTAGTTGTTAATGTTAGTGAACATTTTACTGTGACCATAACGCGCTGTGAGTCGCTTTTTGGCTGAATTGGAGTTAACGTTGTATCATCCAATATAATAAAATATTTGATACGTCACAGAGTAATTAATCCTTATCAAAATAAATAACGTATTCATTTTAATCGTTTTATCTTGATAAATATTGCATTTTCACTAGAACCTTTGATACCTTTGGAAATATAACGAGATATTTAAAGATA
The DNA here is from genome assembly GCF_905147045.1 of Nymphalis io. Lineage (NCBI taxonomy): Eukaryota > Metazoa > Arthropoda > Insecta > Lepidoptera > Nymphalidae > Nymphalis > Nymphalis io. The sequence continues at coordinate 8,592,367 of NC_065913.1, read as the reverse complement.
CGCGCGAAGAGTAATAAAAAAGAGTAAAATTTGTGATTATAATTCATCTCGTGCTTTACGGTGAAGGTAAACATCGTGAGGAAACCTGTATGTGTATAATTTCACTGAAATTCTGCTCCATATGTATTTAACCAACTGGCGCTGGAGCAGCGTGGTGGAATAAGCTCCAAACCCTCTCCTCAAAAAGGGAAAGGAGGTCTTTAGCCCAGCAGTGGGACATTCACTGGCTGTTACGGGAAGGGTAATAAGATTCTGTAGAGATTGTCCAGATCAAACGCTTGTTGTTAAGAACAATGCCTTAATAAGACTCCATTAATAGGCTTATCATTATGCCGGTTCACATGGAACACACACCACGACGCATTGGCACATATTGGCGAAGATGGGGCAGATTGTGTAGTATATATTGATGTTAATTTTTTTTTTACATTCTAATTATTTTCGATTCTTTTTTAATATGTATATATGCTTACGTATGTAATATTTAGTATGAATTTTAAATATAAACAAATACCACCACCCACTCTGATCTCAATTTTCAAATGTCCTAAGCCTAAAGGTATTTTATTTATTTATTTATTATAATATCAACACCAACAAGAAGTAATAAATACAAATTGAGTCTTTAAACATAACGTTATACAAATCAAGTGTCTCCTAAATTATAGGTGTTGCAAAATATATCAACATTTCGAGTTAACAAAAAATAATAATTTTAAAAATCAAAATATTTATAACAAATTGAAAAGACATTAGCAATTAAATTATTATAAAATCATCACTTGATTGGTATAAAATGAATAAAATATAAATATCTGCGCACATTTAAAATTTTTGAATATTAATTATTTGGAAGACACTGCTTGTAAAAAGATAAGAAGATAAAATGGTTTTTTTTTATTTCAGCTGTTCTTTTAACCAGTAATGTAGTATATAAGGAATTAAATAAATAGATAAATATCATCACAATATAAAAACGTGTTAGTTTCAACGATGACACGTAGAAGCAATTGAGTTTCGTAGTCCCCTGGCACAAAACAGCTTTTGCTCAAAACTTCGCTGATTACCTCGGTCCCAAGTTGTATAATGTTGTAATTACTACGATAAAACCAAAATAACTTACTAATTACAAATGTAAAATAGTCCTTAACTGAAAACATAAACACTTGCTACGGGCCGGAAGCCCTTCTGATAACAGTTACATAAATTACACAATACAAATATAAATCAATTATATATTAAAACAATTAACGTTACTAAAAAAACAGAAAAGAAAAAACTCAATCTTTTTCCAATAATTACTACTAGCTTCCTTGTATCACCGTGCCTTCACACGCGATGGTAGGTGTTAGGTAGCCTATGTACCACGTCAGATTATAAGCTATGTCTGTTTCAAATTGTACCCATACCCATTCAGTCGTTTTTGCGTGAAAGACTCGCAGATCCATGCATCCTCACAAATTTTACATTATTATTTCTTATTGTACAAATCTCCAGTTTTGATATATATAAACTAAACTGCCTCGTTGGTCTAGTGGCTTGATGTAAGGCCGCAGACTCGGAGGTCCTGGGTTCGATTCCCAGGTCGGACCAATAAAAAGTTATTGGGTTTTTTCTGTCAGAAAATTCTCAGTAGCAGCCCAGAGCCTGGAAGTTAGAAGTGTGTTCCGGTCGTGTCGGATTGCCGTCCCATCGGATTATGAGAGTTAGGGAATAGAGAGTGCACCTGTGTTTGGGCACACACTTGTGCACTATAATATCTCCTGCGTAGTTGTCTAATCTTTCTTAATATTAGCCGCCATGGCCGAAATTAGTCTGGAGGACGTTATCATTATATATATATGACACTGACATATTAAAGCACAGCCAAACTACAGGAGCAAGCGCTAAGGAATTTGCACACATCAGGTAGTACCTGAAGGTAGTGATAAAGGGGATGAAATATTTTTATGAAAATCCTTTATTTTTTAAGAAAGAGCTAGAGGGATATGGTTATTTAACAATTCTGAATTATGGCGAGCGAAGCCACAAGTAAAGCGTTAATATTCTATAAATACAAAAGACAACAATAAGAATTCCACTGCGATACAATAAGTTAAATATCGCATTTTTTTAAATGAATTCAATTTCAAAATTACAACATCAGTACCTGCTTTCTAAGTACGAAACTTGCCAAAGATAATTTTAGTTTCTGGCATCCTTAACCTGTAGAATGATTGGCATGATTTCAGTAAGCGGTTTATCGTGCTGCATCATAACTTACCACAGTGAGTTTGCGTTCTATGAGTTCATATTTTGAACACCAAAAGCATTGAACGATGATTTTGGTGAATATTTTTGAAGTGCTTATTGGGAATTTCTCATTTTATAATTTAAATAATCGAGTCTGTTCGTGCATTTTAACTCTAGTTATTACGACTATATGACTGTTGTTTATAGAGCGGGCAATGATGTGCTGGCTATACTAGAAAAAAATACTAAAACGAAACCACAAGCTTAACTAAGTAATGATCACAAGAATAAATTACAATAATAATCGCAAAATGGTTGTATAATTATGACAGTAAAAAAATCAATACATTTTTTTACTTAAAATATAAGTATAATCGAATCTACGATAACTTGATCATAAGTCTATTGCTTACTCCTTCTAGTGTCAATTTAGTAATAAAATAACTGATAACTTGAACGTACAATGTATAATGGCGCCTATTGAAGAACTTATTCTCAATAAGCGCCATTAATCTAAAGATTAAGTAACAAGTTATACGTACTCGTAATAATAGAGAAATCCTTACGTATTATTGTGTTGCATATAGTAGGTACTTTCTGTCAGCGAACTTCTTATGAACGGCTAACTTTGACAACGATTCGTCTGTGGTACGAGATACGAGCGGTTTGATGATATTCTGTTTATTATTATTACACTGGAAAAATCCGACGAATAACGTAAATAATATAATGTAATATAAATATGTCGGCGAGACTGTGGTGCTGTCAATGATTTAGAGTATACAATTTGAGACGAGAGTGATAGCAGACTTTTGTTGCTATGTCACTGGCGGAACGTCAAACGGCCAGCCATATATCGTGGTTGGAGGACATCGACGGATCGCCGTTAATTTTAATTACGTTTGAATTATTCTTTGGTTTTGAATTATGACATAAGATGGGTTTACCTAATAGAACAAGATTTACCTAATGTCTCTACTGACACGCCTATAAATACATTAGAGCGTTTTTAATTCGCGGTTTTAATCATCATTATAAGTCAACTAATTGCAGTTAGCCCTTTATTATATACTTTGCATGTTAAATTTAATGATAATTCAATCAATTGGTTTAAGTTCCAGACTTACGAGGTGCATTGAAATATTGCAGTCCCTTTTTAGTGCCTTTAGTAACCCTGGGTACCCTACTAACCCTACTGGGTGACGCATCTCCTTTATCATTTCTTACGAATTAAAAAAAATAGAAATGCTTAGACTTGTACCACAAGAACCTCGGTACAAGTTCCGGCCAACAAAAGAAGTCGGTTTATTTCATTCGGCGACTCGCGGCAGTCTTGCTTAGTTTGGATTTTGCTTCGGCATTAGGTAACGTAGTTAGCTGCTTCGGACTTCGCGGTACAAGTTAAGCCGAGGTTCGATAATGTCGTACAGCTTTATCTCCTTATTTCTTATGCTAGCCTGGTACTCTAGCACGGCTCCTTGCTTTAGAGTAATGACTTCATTTGGCTTCTTTTAAGTTTTTATTCAGAAAAGTAAATGTTGTTTGCATTTCCAATTTTTAAATAATAATCATTAATATTATTTATAATAGCTTAACTGTTTTATTTATTTATTTGTGGATTCAGATAATATATTATTGATATAGAGAGAAGGAACACAACAGGAAATTAAAAAAAATGAAAACCACGTCCTAATGTAGAATGAACCAACAGATATATATATATATATATATATATATATATATATATATATATATATATATATTCGCATTTATAACATTAGTAGTTGCCGCCCGCGGTTTTCCTTCCCTCTCTAATCCTTCCTAGACTAGGTAACCTATGCTCTTTCCTATACCAATGTTATCGGTGACTTTCAAGGTGATCCGTCGAGTAGCTTAGATTTAAAAGCGTAATAAACAAACTCACTTTCATATTTATAATTTCAGGAATATCGCAATAAAATGCTGTTTGAAAAATACATATATATGTATAAATAAAATTATAATTTAACAAAGATATAGTATGGTGTGAAATATAGGACAGCCTCGTCTAATGTTACGATTTACGACATCGCTGGGGGCTTTTTAATACGCTCGGATATATTATATCGCTAATAAAAATATATTTCTATGTTACTGCGTATTTGATCGTCAGTAAAAACTCGTATTTTCAGGCGATTTTAGACGACGGAGCCGCAGTATAAGGAGGAGAATATTAGTATATTTGATATTTGTTGTGTGTATTTTACTTCATATCATCTTCGCTTTTAAAATTAATTTAGTGTATAGACTACTTGTTTCCGGCAGTGGTTTTGCCCTCATATGAGTAGGAGAGAGAGAGTGGCAAGTGTTAAGTGTAGATAAAAATATAATTATATAGTTTATTTTTATGTAAAGTAGGAGGAATGCTATTAGTGCGCTTGCCATCATTCATTTTTATTTTTAATATGTAAATATTTTTCAAATATATAACAATTGTTTTTTTATAAAGTTTAATAAGCCTTAAACATAATTTATATTTTTCTTTACGTTTACATGTTCATTTATTTATTTAGTAACATTTCATATTTATTAAAGTTAAGATAGAGAAGCTCTGCTAGCTTAGGTTTAGTTTGGATTGTTTTAAAAAAAAAAAATTTTTACCGTCTGCTCGCCACTTGATTGTGAGAGACTAACAAAAACTGTTGATTGCTCAAAGCGACGAGCAAATAACGAAACTGCCGTATGAAAATGGTTTTGATATTTCAAAATATTTTCGAGTGATATTTTGTTAATTGTAACTGAGAAATAATAAAAAACTCAACCAGCTTATTTCGAGTTTTTTTTAATATTTAAATATACGCTGTTGCTCGCGCCTCCGCTCGCACTTAAATGTCATTCTGGTTAGAAAAAAATATATTAAGATTTTTATTTTTTTATTATAGATTGATTATTCTTCTAATAATTAAATTTGATTTAATATATTTTATAGTGAATTAAATGTGTTGAAGAAAAATTGATTTTATACAATATGTCTTCCAATCTACGATTCTGTCGGTTAAATACCGCGGCATCTATCCACGCCATTGGATATAGTTAATACTGTAAATGAGCAAGTGTACGAATATATTTTTTTAAGTCTATTAAACTCAGATTAAACAAAACTATTAAACTCAATGAAAACTTTATTAATAATGAATAATCGAAGCAACTCCTTGTAAACGGTGGTAGGGCTTTGTGCACTCCCGTCTGAGTTGGTACCAACCACTCATTAGATATAGATAGACTGCAATACTTAGTATTCTTGCGTTGAAAGATGTGTGAGCCAGTGTAGCTACAGGTACAAGGGAAATAACATCGTTGTTCCCAAGGTGGTGGCACATTGGTGATGAGAGGAATTGCTACTACTTCCTACATAGCCAATGTCTATGGCGATGGTGATCAATAAACATCAGGTGGCCTATGTGACAGTCGGTCTACTTATAACATTAAAAAAAAGACGTTTGCGGTGTTTCCTTTTGTGGCTAAGTTACTCGCAGAGATCACTCTAAAAACTGTACATGTGATAATAAATCTCACTAAAATCAATGCCGGCCATGTTCAACGATTGTCATGGGGAAGCACACTTTAAGAGGAAACTATATACTTTGAAATTCGAATGATAATATATGATGAATAATATATTGTCATGGATGGTATTCTTGGAATGAAAATTATCTCTCCTCTACACTTGACAATGATAGAAATACGTTTTCTTCACACAAACTTTGACATTGTGTATTTTGCATTTCGTTATTTGCACCCAGAAGTATTTATATGAAGTTTTTTAGCAAATATGTCCATACAAATGTTTTAACCCTTCAAAACAAAAATAAAAAAAATTCGGCTACGTTTGGGTGGAATTTCTAAAAACTTTGAAATACATGCTTATTAAATCAATCAAGAAACATAAATAGTAAATTTCACGCAGATCGGAATATTTTTTTTCATTTTTATACTAATGTTTCAAATCCATTTCTCCCGTTTGGCGTTGAATTTCTAAAAACGACGAAATACCTGTGCATTTTTTTTTTCTCAGAAGTTTTAATATTAAATATCAGGTGAACGGTTGTATGGGATACAACTGTTCATCCCTTATTTTAATCTTTTAGGGGTGGCATTTTCAAAAATCCTTCCTTAGTGGGTGTTTACATCATAAAATGCATCAACTGCCAACTTTTGCTGTATTGAATACCTTTCCTTGTCACATTATCAGAGTTGGAAAATTAATGTTTCTGAAACTATGCACAACGAACCTTATACATAAAACTTATAACCAATGAGCCATTGCGATAAAAAATTAAAGTATAATTAATTACCCCAACCATCTCGTCCAAACAAAATTATTCATTTTCATTTATTTCAACGAAAACGCACTTTTCACTTAATCAAAAAATTTCAATATTTTCCACGTGATTCTCACCTTTAAATCAAGCAAAATAAGGGTTACTATGGCTTACATCTGTCCAGCCCTTCGAACATAAAGACGTCAAAGCGATTAACGGAGATACAAAAACAGTAACAAAAGTATCTCGAATAAGTGAGTTCGTTCATTCATTGTTGCTAGGGTTGCCACTTGACCGTTTTACTATTTTATTAAATTATTAATTTGAAACTGATATTAGGAGAAGACATCACATAGGCTAAGTAATTTGAATTGGAAGAAAAATGATACAAGCCTTGAACCTCAGAAAAATTAAATCAAAGTATTCATTCATTTATGCTTTTATCATATATATGTGTATATTGTGCATTTTTTTATTGCTTCCTTGGTCTAGTGACTAGATATGATGCGGCAGATACCCAAGTAAGATGGCGCTGTGGCGGAAATCTGTCAGGAGCTCATCATCGTTATCATGCATTTTATATGTATATCATTCTCTGGTTTTACCGGGTGTCATATTTGTACCTATTTTTAATTTTGCCTGACATTTCATTACTGTTTGCTTCAGTCGTGGTCACGCTACTACAACAGTCTAACTACTGACTATTTAGATTACTTTGTTACAACTTACTACTGTGACAACTGTTTTCTTATATTTATATATATATATATATATATATATAAGAAAATATATATATATATATATATAGAATAGAATAGAATATGCTTTATTGTACACCAAAAGAGTTACAGAACCATTTTAAACACAAACACAAAAGAAACGAAAACTATTTTGTACAAAAGGCGGTCTTATCGCTAAAAGAGCGATCTCTTCCAGACAACCTTTGTGGGAAGGACATGAAATAAATAAAGCGGTAAGGAGGTGTGCTAATGATCTCAATTTTTATTTTTTAAATATATATATATATATATATATATATATATATATATATATATATATATATATATATATATATATATATATATATACAGTACTCTAACTAAATATACATACAAATAAATAAATAATATATACATAAACATACATATATAATATATAAAACAAAACATTAAAAAAAAAGAATGTTATTATGATAATAATAATAATAAATTGCAATAAAGTGCAGCAGATACTAAAACAACACTCCCTGATAATTATAAAGATAAATATATATTTATATATAACTTTTTTTTTCTGCCTTTTGCCGTCCCCTGCTGGACGAAAGCCTCCCATAGAACGCCAACTATCCCGATTTTGGGCAGTCCGCATCCATCCCGAATAATAATAGAAAGTTCGGGATACCTTTCTATTATTATATTTTTATAAGGGCTATAAGCACGACCGGGTTTTGACGACGATAAAAGATTATGACACAAAAACGCCTGAAGGAGATATATTTGGCTGTGCGTATTTTAAAATGTCTGCCAGACAATCATTGTTTATTTAATTGCTAATACAGAAAATAACGTAATACAACGATTTGACAATTTTATTGTTGTATGTACAAACGATATACAAATAATTATAAATAAAATAATAAACAAAAAAGATACAAGAGTCAAACCATTACAATAAATTAATTCAAAACTATCACTGCAATAGTATATAAAACTAATTATAACATTTTTCAGTTAGAAGTTTACGAATTAAATGGAACTCATTTTGTTAATTTTTTTTATAAAATCACTAGGGGACGGGCAAAATCTGATGGTAAACGGTCACCACCGTGCATAAGCATCGGCAACGTAAGAAATATTACAGTACAGTAACAGCCTGTTAATGTACCACTGCTGGGCTAAGGTCTCCTGTCCCTTTTTTTGAGGAGAAGTTTTGGAGCTTATTCCACCACGCTGCTCCAATGCGGGTTGGTAGAAGACACATGTGGCATAATTTCTATGAAATTAGACACATGCAGGTTACCTCACGATGTTTTCCTTCACCTTCAAGCACGAGATGAATTATAAACACAAATTAAGCACATGAAAATTCAGTGGTGCTTGCCTGGGTTTGAACCCACGAACATTGGTTAAGATTCACTAGTTCTAACCACTATTAACCATTCCTTAAAGCAATGCGTCCCCACCTTGGGCACTGTACTTACACTGGGTAACGCTTGTACTAAGCTATATTGCTGCTTGTTTATTTTATTATCGGATTATTTGCAAGTCAAAACTTTTAATTCATTTGTAATTGACAAACACAGTGTATTTTAATTAATGTAAATAGAAAATTTACTTGACATACATCAATATTCCTCTCAAATATAAACAAAATGTTAAATAAGAATTCCTTTTATATTTACCGTTTATGTCAATCATAAAAGCAATCTGACTATCCCAAAATTTCAAATAACTGGCTTATTTTAATAAAAATCCCGTAATTCTATTCGTGACAACCCTACCGTTGCCTCTGGGAACAATACACTATTGTTCACCGGCCACAGTATCCCTGGCTTTATCGCCAACCCTGGATTATGAACGACTATCTGTTTCATTGGAGCTTAAACTTTATTATAACGACTGTAGAATTTATTTTCGAATAAAAACTTCGCTCCATTCGGCTCTGTACACTCGATAAAATTCTAACTCTTTAGAATAGGAGTTAAGGTTTATTTTTGAATGTATTAACGTAGCTATTGTTCGGTTATATACGAGTCATTATCGTTCTTATGATACTGGTATTAAGGACTATGAAATATGCGTAGTTTTTCGAGATATTTCTTTGTATCTTATAGTTGCGTGTACAAGTTTAAGCGATTGAATCACGGTCGAAATAATAGCGGTTAAAATAAAAAACATAATTACCTAATAAAGAGATTTCATTATTTTACTAACACATAGAATCAATTTGTATTTATAATTAATTTCTTTTAAGAGAATTAAAAGAAAATTGTGTAAAAAATATTCTATGCTTAAATATTTTTAACCAGTATTTGTATGGGGTCATTATAGCTTAATATCCATACATGCATGCATCCAGCAAGAGCATTTGGGTATATTGGTACCATATCTTAATGATGGGAGTGGGGCAATATAGTTACATTCTAAGTCTGTCTCGTTGGTCTATTGGCTAGCTAACCAACAAAATGGTTCAAAACTGATCAGGTAAATACAAATTTTTTGGTGTTCCCTATTAGGAAACTCGTAGTATCAGCTTGAAGTTAGCAGGCTGAAAGCTGTCTGAAGACATCATAATCACTTTATTTTGTTAATATCGCCAATGACTACGGGCGATGGTGTCCACCTACAATACGGTGGCCCATATGCCCGTCCGCCTACCTATAACATCAAAAATATATATATATTGAGCTAAAAAAGAAACGCAGACTCCGTAAGATGGTTCTTTCAGTTAAAATATAATAGAAAGATTTACTTCTATAGTGGAATTATTTTATTTAATATAAAGTAATTCCACTAACTAATTCATATATTCTGTGAAATCATATTTATACAGTTAATAATATTTATATACTGTTGTTAAAGAAATGATTGTCAAAGAGAAGTGTTCACTTCGTTATTTAGAAAAATATGCTTTCATTAAAACCTAAAAAAAAAACTATCTTCGAATCAATACAAACATAATGATTTTTAGATTGAATCAAAATAGGTTAATTGTCGTAACAAAAATCAATTAGATTTTTTTATTGACAATTGTTGCCTTTTCCTAACAAATTATGTAGAGTGAAGTAACTAAGAAGCCTTTACATATACAAAAAAATAAACATGATTATTCAGTAGTGCTTGCCCGGGTTCTTTTTTTTTTTTTTATAGAATAGGAAGGCGGACGAGCATATGGGCCACCTGATGGTAACTGGTCACCAACGCTCTTAGACATTGGCATTGTAAGAAATGTCAACCATCGCTTACATATCCAATGCGCCACCAACCTTGGGAACTAAGATTTTATGTCCCTTGTGCCTGTAATTACACTGGCTCACTCACCCTTCAAACCGGAACACAACAATATCAAGTATTGCTGTTTTGCGGTAGAATATCTGATGAGTGGGTGGTACCTACCCAGACGAGCTTGCACAAAGCCCTACCACCAGTTAGAGTTCGCCCCCCGATCATCGGTTAACATTAAGTGTCTGTCTCTGATTTCAAAATAACTGCTTTGTTCAATTAATATTTCTATTCGAAAATAATAATACCAAAACCAAAGCAACCGTTATATGATAAATTAAAAAAATACAAATATAATTGGATCATTACAGAGCTTTTAACAGTTTCGTTTTTATTTCGCAAAAGTGAAGAAAGCTTCAAATATTTACGTACTTTTTTACGCTTAAAATTGTTTTGGGTATATAAGTTGATAGTAAATACTAAAGACAATATTCACGATTTTTCAAATTTAACTTGGATAGACTGGACTTGATTTACATCCGTTAATATTGTTTATTTTTTTATTTTATAAAATAGGTAAGCGGAATGAGTATGATGGGTAAGCGGTAAACTCCGCTTATTGGCCCTGTAAAAATACTGAGTATGTTGCCGCTGTTTGGCAGTAGAATATAACATAGTCGTAACTACCCAGATCAGACAAAGCCCAAATGGATTAAATAGATTTTTTTATTATTCCGTGTACATAATCGCGTGGCATAGCCAGTACTCGTTAAAATATATTATTTAGCTGAATGTATTTATTATATCGTTTGTGTAAGTAATTACTTTGAATCATGTTTCACATCACAACCGACGCGATGTTTTAGCGGTAAAATTTCAGAAGGTTCTCGCTATTAGTAATAAAACTCCGGAACAAAAACGTTTTATGGAAATACGTAGGCCATCTTGTTAAAAGTCGACGTAACCTTGACACTTCCACATGCCTGAGAGCCATTCGGAGTCATGAAAATTTAGCTCACCCTCATTAAATAAAAACCCAGAACAAAATACAGGCCATTGAAAAATAATAATAAAAAAAATTCAATTCTTATTACGGAATAAAATTTTGGAAAGAAAATTTTGTTAAAGTTTTTATATTCGTTTAAAATCTAAAATTTGAAAGGATTTTAATGTGAGCATTTTTAAAAGCGCGATATTTTACGATATTAGACGAGTTTTTCTGTTTTAATATAAAGAGTGGAAATATACTTTTATAACAAATCTTACTTTTGCAACATTAATTAAAATATTATAAACGAACTAGCTAATTTTCAACTGTTACACGTACATATTTACTTCAAATTTATTTCGCTTCTGTGTGCGTTAATTAAATCAAAGTTTAATTATCTCACGCAACGGCGCACCACACCCCGACGGAGTCTGCAGCGTGCTGGCTCTAGAGGCATTCCCTGGCGGTGATAGTTGGCGGAGATCCCGTGTTGGATGGACATTGTCTTTTTTTGTGATAGTGTTATGTGACAAAAAGAGCCTGCGTAGCAGAAGTGTGATTAGAGCCTCCGCTGACCCACTTCGCCGAAGAAGACCGGAGAAGAGGGGTCGTCTCTTCTATATATTTTTACGGGTAGTTCCCTACCCGCAAAAATATTATCACAATGAATATGAATGCAATAATGGCAGTTGTTAGCAGCATATCTCCGTCCTTGGGTTTCCAGCTTGACGCGTACCAAATTGCATCTAAATCGGCTTAGTGGTTTAGCCGTGAAAGCCCAGCAAATCGACGCATAAAACAAAAATATATTATCCAATGAAAACTAGGATATGACTACAAAATGTGTCGAGTTCAAAAATATATATTATATAAAGTTTTTGTCAATTTATTTATCTATTAATCGTGGACTACTATAAAAAATGCAAACATATTATCGTTACTTCATCAATAATATCAGAAGGATAACTATAATCAATGCAACTCCAACAATCGCTCGACTCTTTCAGTATTAGTACTGTTATTAAAAGTGACCGTTTACCGCGAACGAGAGCCTTCATATTTTAAATAAAAAATAGTTTTACTATGTAAGAGCAAAAATCATGTCAACAATACAAAAGACCTTCTCAGCTAACCCGTAACAGACGGTGTCACACGTCGACATGTACAGTCAACACCAAAATATAATGAGTATAATTTTAAGCTTTTTTTGTCTTCTTAATCATGTCACGCTGTGAGAACGATCGTTAACATCGTGATATGTTTAGGGCATAATGTTTTTCGCCTGATGCTTGCAGACTGATAGGAGAACGCACATAGCAGATTCGTTTTGACCAGTTAATTTAAACAAAACGGTTGATATAATATTGAAAACGACTTAAAAAGTGTTTTTTTTCGGTAAAATCTATCTATCCGTTAGCGGTAAAAGGTTCATACATTTTGACTTTTCAAAAGTTGTTATGAGAGTCAACTTGAATGTCTTTGTCTGCCTGTCTTTTACGCTTTTAGGGCTAAATCACTGAATCGATTTTGATGAATATTAATTTTTATATCTAACACGTGGGCGACTAAATATAATAAATTATTTTGATAATATGCTCGTAGGTAGAAATATAAATATTTTTATTGTTATATATCATATATAATAATAATAATAATAATGTCCTCCAGACCGATTTCGGCCACGGCGGCCAATCTCAAGAGAGATTAGCCAACTACTTCCCTGCTTCCCCCTTCCTTCTTAAGTCCACGCGAGCTGGTTCTCGATGTCACCGCCTAACTGTGACATCAATTCCATCGCGAACAAAGAAATTTGGCAACTCCTTTCTTTGTCGCACTTCCAAAAAATGGAATTCCTTACCAGCTCACGTATTCCCCTCCTCTTACAACCCGGGTTCCTTCAAACGAGGCGTGAAGAGGCATCTTGCGGGCCGGCAAGGCGAAGGCGGCTAGTGCAGAACGTTTTTCCCGTCTGTACTGGCCGTCGTCGCGTTTGGACTCTACTACCACTTACCATCAGGTGGAGTAGAGTCATTTGCCCTCCCGGCGATATAAAAAAAAAAAAAAAAAACTACGCAGGAGATATTATAGTGCACAAGTGTGTGCGCAAACACAGGTGCACTCTCTATTCCCTAACTCTCATAATCCGATGGGACGGCAATCCGATACGACCGGAAAGAGTTCAGGCGCAGGACCAACGGCTTTACGTGCTTTCCGAGGCACGGGAGTGTACACACTTCCAACTTCCACACTCCGGGCTGCTACTGAGAATTTTCTGACAGAAAAACCCAATAACTTTTTATTGGCCCGACCTGGGAATTGAACCCAGGACCTCCGGGTCTGCGGCCTTATATCAAGCCACTAGACCAATGAGGCAGTCAAAAAAGTTTGACCAAGTCATATATATATATATGTGAGTTATATATGATATTACTTCGAGAATTATCGTTTTACACATTGCCGAGTATATCAATATATGTCAATATGTCGAATATATGTACATATTTTTAAGGCTGACTGTAAATGTTAAGGCTTGTACATGTATGTACATGTTGATGAAGGGACGACGAATCAGCAAACTCACGTAGGATACGACAAGACAACTCAATAAGTTGACAGGTATGTCTTCCTTTCGTGTTGTGAATTTTAGTCATATATATAACGGACTATATCATCAAATTATTGCTCGAGTTACGTAACAACTTGTCAAATAAATGCTACAACGCTACACTACTGGACATAGGCTATCCTTTTTTCTTTTGTTTTATAACATAGGTAGTTGGAATGTGTAGTAGGGCAGATGGCCCACCTGATGGTAAGTTGTCACCACCACCCATAGACATTGGCGCCGTAACATACTAATCATTTCTTACATGGCCAATGCGCCACCATCCATGATATTATATCCCTCAGCCTAAAACAGTAAACTATAGTAAGTATTGCTGTTTGGTTCGGTAGAATATGTGAATATCTAGACGAACTTTTACAAAGGCTTACATCCGAGTAAAAATATTCTTATGAAGAAATTTTGGAGTTTATTCCACTATGCTGCAATGTGGATTGGTGGATACACTTATGCAGAAACTCATCACTCATGCAGGTTCCTGAGAACAAAGTGAATTGAAAGAAAAAAAAATGTGCTGTCCGGATTTGAAGCCGCAATCATTGCTATTAATGTGTTCTCTGCACCGGAGATACATAAATAAAATAATCACGTACTATGTATTCAGTAAATATTATTTGTATTTTGTATGAATAAACTATAATTTGTTTTTATCTATAGCAAAGCTATTTCCCACTAAAATAGTATATCTATAAACACAATACAAAATGAAGAAGTATTAAATTAACATCGTAATTTTGTCAAAAACATACCTACCGAAAGGTTAGTGGAAAGAGTATCGTAATATCGACCATTTAACTGGACCCTTAGTATCATTTTAGAACATGTATAAAATGTATAGAATACTAAGGGTTTCATGGAGAGGCACGGGTCTTGTACAGTCGACGAAGCATACCACGTACTGTGTATAAGCACATGTAGAAGTGAACCTTAGGTTTAAAAGCTTAAGGGTTGTTATTGTATAACATATTTAGGGCAATTAAATTTGTACAAGTTACTATATATCTTACATGTCACGTGTCCCAAAGGGCATTGTACGAAGCTTTATTATTTGCTTATGTGGGCTTATTTCGATATATAAAAAAAAAATTTTAAAACTTCTTAGATTATTACATATTAATTTAACGCTGTTGTCTTGAGTTATTAAAGTAATCTTTATTTAATTGACTTTTTGATTGAACAGATAACTTAATATCTACGATACATTGACATTTATTATTTAAAAAGTGCTTTCCTCTAAAATACGCCTTCGTATCTCATTCGCGAAAATATTGAAAACCAACTGACGCACACTATTTTGATGCTTCTATCCTTAAAATGTTAAATTTATCATTATTAATCTCCTGGGTTAAGCACCCAGGTCGGGTGAGTGAAAGCTATTGTGTCGATTAAATCTGAATAAACACTCTTTATATTCACAGTGCATACATTCCTGTGCCTCAAAAAGCAAGCGAAGCTATCTTTCTTGTGTCATCACGCTCCAGTCATTTTAGACTGTCGCCCCACTAACTTTAATTAAAAAAATGTCAGAGAAATATAAAGAAAATAACTATAATGCCTTAAAATGCAATTTTAGAGAGAAACGAAGCACTTTTTAATCAGCTATCAGTACTGTGCATATTTGTAATTAGTACATAATAATAAATTCAAAAGTGTTTAATATATGTACTGTATATGTGCCTTTTCTAATAAATAAATGAATGATTGAATGAATGAATAAATAAATAAATGTGCAAGTTTCACACAGTCGAACCAGATGAGCAAACGGGCCACCTCATGGAACGTTTTCCGTTTCGCCCTTGCTCATTGGTTCTGCAAGAAGACGAAATAACTTATTATACGTATACCTTCAGTTACACTAGGTAACTCACCCTTCAGACCGTTACATACAAAATATTTCTGTTTGTCAGTAGAATAATATTTATGAATGCTTGAGACTAGTAACGCGTATACAAAGCCCTACTGGTAATAGTATTACAGCGATAGTGTCTCCTAAATTTTACCATCCAGAGGGGAAATATGTCAACATTCTTGGCACTATGCCTGAAGGTGTCAAGCCTTAAAGTGAATCAGCGTGAGGAGTGTTTTATCTAAAGCTCTTATTGTTGTAAGAGCTAAGATAGCACAGTGGTTAGATACTGTGAATCCTAACTAAAGATTGCAAGTTGAAACCCTTGGAACTGAATTTTATGTGGTTAATTATATTTATAATTGATCTCGGCTCGTCGTTGAAAGAAAATCGCGATAAGAACTGACTGGGTCGAAAGGAAATCTACCGCATATGTATCCACCAATCCGCATTGACGCAGCGTTGTGGAATAAGCCTTACACTTCGCGTAAAAAAACCCTGTAGTGGTATATTTAAGCTACGTACTTTTAGTTTTTAATAATTACGTTTTACATTGAGTTCATTATTATTTAGTTTATTAAGAAATATATATTTATCGATTTTGGTTAAATTTCGCCTACTTATATTAATATGTTGTTAACATACCTATTGGTTTTAATTACTTCATATGGGTCTCAATAATTATTTATTCTACCGAACATTTTGTACTATTTTACAATTTATCTGTGAATAAGGAAATATCAGGCAGGCAGCGCCGGCCCTGGAGAGCAAGAGGAGCGATCCCTCCAGGCGTCAGGTGGCAAGGGGTGCGAAAATGTCAAAAAAAAATTTCAAATACATAAGCATCGTTTGATTTTTATAAATGTTATAATTATTATTTATATAACATTAATTGAAATGCAATTTATGTAAAGTGTAAGCATCAACCAAAGAATGCTGAGAGGCAATCACTTAACCCTGTTCAAGTTCCACGGCAGGCGTAGGCATGACGATATCAACGTTGATATATTCTAATAATCTGCCATGGTTTGCGGAGCATTGTCAATATAATGGTGTATACTAAAATTATATATGAACATCAACGAATACTGACCACGCGCCTTTATCACAACAATGTTGTATATAAAGAATCTTGTCCCGAGTAATCTTACTGCCTTAGTTTTTTTTAACATTAAAATTCATTTATTGGCATAGCTTACATCTGATCCGTTTACTAAACTGATATAAGATATTCAATCGTCAACAGCGCAATGGTTTACGTGCCGCTTAGCGATGTAAAAGTCGTAGGTTCGATCCCAAACCTTTGGACTATTATCGTTTCCACTTCTAACACAAGCTTAACGCTTAATTGGAGAAGTAAATAGGAATATTATTTATTAAAAAAAACGGGCATTGCTAATATCTTCTTAAGAAAATCTCCAAAAAGGTTTTATTCGACTACGTTGAAATAAGGATTCATGTAGCACACATTACAGTTATGTTTCACTATATAAAACCTTACATAACGCATGCGTGGCTTGCTGACAGTGCTCTTTAGTTTTTGATATCTCACTAACATATCTAACCATTGCTATGAATATGAATGTTTGTATGTTTGATAGTTGCGCTTGAATAACTAAAGCTATTATTAATTAACTTAAAAATAAAGTATAATAACTATTATACTTTATTTAAAATAATTTTTTTAGATTTTCTAGATTCGTGATAGTTGTTTTTATCTTCGTGTTCGCGTTGTTTTCTTATGAATAAAGCATCTCTGTCCATAGTTGTTACATTTATTAATGAGGTCTTCTAGTGTTTTTTCAATGTTGATTTAATTAAATATTTCGACACCTTTTCCACCAATCAAGTGTAATAAAATTGCGATTTTTCCCTTTTCACACTCCTTATCTAAGCCAGTGACTAATAAATGTAGTTCGGAATGTAGTAGCCAATTTTTCCAAATTAAATTGTTATTTATTTCGTTGTTTATAAGCAATTTCGGTAGGTAAAACGTTGAATTTTTATATTTATCTAAAATTAAAGTTATAAATTAGTAGTTAGATGTTCTTTTTTAATTAATTAAAATATATCTTCTTTAAAAACCGTGGACCTGGCATACTTGTGGCATAACTCTTAAGCATCTTGTCAGTGACATCAAAACAAATATTGTTCTAAAATATAACTAGATGCGCAAATCTAGGAGAAATCAAAAAAATATATAAATTAAGAATTTTATTGAAAATTAAAGATTTGGATGTCGATGCAGTGTCGAATCTATCGGCCTCAAGTACAGCTTAGAATAATCCAGGTGAACACATAAATAAGAAATATTTACGAAGACATTTGAAAGCAAAAGCATTTCAAAACCAACGGTAGTTTGTATATAAAATATAAAACATTTTTTTGTAATATTACTTATAATTGTAGTGTATCAAGCAAGTTGTAGGCAAGTGCTTGTCTTAGTTATGTTAATAATGCCTCGTCTACACGTGCCCTGTCAACTCACAGAGCTGATTTATGTGACGTTATTGCTTATGTGACGTAGAGGAGTCACTCGAGCGTAATTATAAGGTTTTATATCTTATAATATTAGTATAGTCGCTGTTTTTTGCGACTTCTCAAAATAACTCAATCATAAAAAATATATAGTAGGTATAATAGGGAACGGATTTTAAAATTTGTGAACCCTAATGGAATAACGTCTTGGAAAAATATTGGATTTTATCCAAATAAGTTACATACCAGAGAAACAGCAAATAGTTTGATCGTTTCAAAAGCGTTACGGACATCAAATGTTTGAGTTTAGATTGTGATGCTGCTTAGTAATAAATATGCAGCACTTTTCGGGTTTGTGTCACTTGGTACTTTTACGGTAAAAGCGAGTGCTTTTAGCAATTCTTCAAGAGCTTGAGGTCCGGCGCGATAATTTTTTCCAGGATAATATAAACATTAGATATGCTTTTTTAATATTTTGTATAATAAATAAATAACAAAGTATATATTCCCAACATTTTTCTTCCAAACCAGGCAATACTTTTGGAAAAAGTCGAATACATTTGTTACGTTTAATAGGAAAACCCTTTTATACAAGCCAGTAACTACACCCTGGCAATAACAGTCTTTCTTTACGATCTGCTAATATTAGTCGTAACCTCGGGACGTGCCATTTCTAATGTAGCTCAGAATTAGCACGTATGGAAGTAACGTTACGTCAAGTCCGTGAATTTGAAATAACCCTGTATACGATATAGGTATTTATCATTTTTGACTGCCTCGTTGGTATAATGACTGGATAATAGGCTACAGATCCCGACGCCTTGGGTTCAAACACCAGGTCGGGCCGAAAAAAGTTATGAGTTTTTTTTTCAAAAATTCTCAGTGGCAGCCTAGCGGGCTCTACAAGTTAAAAGCGTGTACACTCCCGCGCCTCAGAAAGCACGTAAAGCCGATAGTCTTGCACCTAAATTCTTTCCGGTCGTGTCCGTTTTGCCATGCCATTGGATTACGAGTGTGAGAGAATAAAGAGCTTAATAGACTACATATATTAAATATACACTAGAGAATAGATACCTAAGTAATTGTTTGTTTGCACCTTTGTAGACTATAATATTCCCTGCGCAGTTGCCGTGACCGAAGTCAAGAAGACAACATTTAAGTCACACTCACTGTATATACCAAGAAATTATAAACAGACAAGGTATATTATTGGACAAGGAAAGTTATCCAACCGTCAGGCACCAGTGTTGTGTGGTTACTTGTAAGATAATTATTACTGTTATGTAGTCCACATGTCAGATACTAAATCAATAAAGCTTTTCTTCCTTCTATATAGTTTAGCACTGTTAAGTTTCTTGTTGGTTATTCTCATTAGAATCTTTAAACGTAACACTCACTCTTGATGGCAATTTGAATATACATGTGGAGCCTATATGCAGAAAATGTATTTTGATTTATGCAACGACATATTACGTCATATCCTAAATAATTTCAATAGTTAGAGTATTGCATGTCCTTTACAAAATCTAACAATACTCACCAGTCCATAGAACTCAGTACCTATATATGGATCCGGTGATATGAAGTCAGTCAGCCTTGCATTTAATTCATCCAGTTAGGATTTCAAATTAGAAATTCCAATTTAATTTTGTGTCGCGCAGCAAAGTTGCGAAATTTTCGAATAGTTAACTAATGCTTCTGACAGCAACCGACCTAAAACAAGTCCGTAGACCTGATTTTCAGATTTGTGAGCGCTATGTCCCACGTATCCGGAATATATAAATTACATTGTTACCTGCAGCTGGCCAGAAGGGTAGCCATGAAGACTGATTGTTTTTAAAAATAAATAATAATAAAAAACGTCGTTAGGTATAACCCGTTATCAAAAGATGGCGCTAATTAATTTGTGTTTCTAACCCACATAAAGAGCCTTAGTATATATTATTTACAGATCATTTTTTTAAAACTGATAGCCAGACGTCACAGAAGATTCCCCCAAAACGAAAGTATTTGGAGTTCTTAAGTGGACTCTCAACATCTGGCTTGAGTTTTAGCACTCGTCCTATCGCCCTGTTGCGCTGGCAAGGCCAGTAGAGTTCTGGAGCATGTACACTTTGGAAAAAAGTGATACTTGCGAATTATTTTTTATATTAATTGTAAATTTATAGTGTTAAGAACATTATTAATTCAATCGTGTTTCAATCGTGTCAGGGGTACAGAAGAGCTATTAGAATAAAGTCGTAACTCATCACAGAACACGATCATGAAATGTCAGCAAGTGATATGCGATATTGATTATATCATTCAATAAAAAAGCGCATCTAACTACATACGACTTATAATCATTTAATAATAAAGCCTACAATAATAACGATACTAGTTAAATAAGATTATATTTAAAAAAAAATTACTGTCTTTCTCTATTCGTCAAGGTATGAGTATGTGGCAACATATGTCTGTATACGATATTGGAATAGTATGAATAAATATGTATAATAACAAATCATCATCATGATGATGATGATGATTGGAATAGTAATGTAAAATAAATTGTAAATTTAAAATCTATTCATCTAATAAAACTTGGTAATAATGTCTATTTTGCATTTTATATGTAATGGATACATAAATGATGTCAAAGTAGAGTATCCAAAGCTATCACCACGTGTGGTGTCAAAGCGCGCGTGTTCCAATCTACTACGTGAGACCTCCTGTCACGAGTATATGAGCTCTTCGAAATATTTTTATAAATATAGACTGCCTTTTATTTCGATTAATTCAAAAAGTAAAAGTAAATGTTAAAATGTGAATTTTTATCTAGTTTTAGTGTTTGCGTGAGTTTGCGCATGTGTGTTAGTGTTCATGTATTGATTACATTAATTTAGATGTAGATTTTATACTAGTCATTTCAAAAACGTTTCATTTTATATTTTTTGCTGGAATGCAATCGGTGTAATGGGTCAATTGGCTGGCTAATGTATGGCTATCGATATTCATAGACAGTTGAACTGTGAGAGTATAAGCTATTATACTCTCACAGTTCAACTATCTGAATATATAATACCTTTAATGTACTACCGATCATGACATCTATAATGGTATTCCCTTTGTCAATGCTTTACTATTTTGGTATAAAAGATATTATTTCCTTGGCAAGAAATAGTAACCATTCCTTACATAGCCAATGCGCCGCCAACCTTGGAAACTAAGATGCTATTTCCATTTTGCCTGTGATTACACTGGCTCACTCACCCGTCAAACCGGAACACAACAATACCAAGTACTCCTGTTTTGCGGTAGAATATCTAATGAGTGTATGGTACCTATCCAGATGAGCTTGCACAAAGCCCTACCACCAAATATATTTAAGCACTATTATTCAAAGGTATTTATTTAAATTTAACACCAATATATCCATTACGAATGCTATAACAATTTTCAACAGCACCTTTGAAAATGGTAAGGCTTTTGACTACTAGCTTTTATTAATATTGTTAAGTAATGATGTGCGTGAATTTATCTTCAAAGAAATATAAAAATAATACATACAAAGATATTTACTTACGCTAGATAAATAACGTATACCATATACCGTCTTAACATGATCATAGAAGATACCGGCTTGTATACAAATGAGCTCTCAGAATAAGAAAAATAGAAATGGCATATACAAGTCTGTTTAACTAATACTAATGTATTAGATTAATGTAATGTATTAGACTTTTTTTTTTTTCATGACTTGGTCAAAGTGAAATCATCTCATGTCGTATATACGTTTTGACACGTATATACGACTTACCGAGGAGACCAGGACCCCCGAGATGGCCCAGTGGTAAGAACGCGTGAATCTTAACCGATGAACGTGGGTTCAAACCCGGGCGAGCACCTCTGAATTTACATGTGCTTAATTTCTGTTTATAATTCATCTCGTGCTTTTCGGTGAAGGAAAACATCGTGAGGAAACCTGCATGTGTCTAATTTCATCGAAATTCAGCCACATGTGTATTCTACCAACCCGCACTGGAGCAGCGTGGTGGAATAAGCTCCAAACCTTCTCCTCAAAAAAGGGAGAGGAGGCCTTAGCCCAGCAGTGGAACATTTACAGGCTGTTACTGTATTAGACATTATTGATATAATGTTTTTTTAATTCAAATATCTTAAGTTCGTTTGAGGTTGCAGTTTGAAAGTTCTGATAGCAAACGCATTCCGTTTTATATATTCTTTCAAAATTGTTATATATTATTTTTTAGTTCAGTTTCAAACTTCAAGGCCATGCATTTTAGTCCCACTTTGGGCGCCAGTGAAATACTTCACTTTTTAGTATAGATATTATTATTCTTTAAATACAATTGATATAAAAATATATATCAATGAAATCTTTTTTACTGATCGAGGTTTTTTATTTGTAGTTGGCGTGACCTATAGCATTTCTAATGTAGATTTTAAACATTGAATTCGTCGCTGCTGAGAATATAAATTGATACATATTGCATTACAAGATCAGGAGAAAACATATTTTGTATGCATCAAGACCCCTAGAGACCTAGCTGGTCTATCTACCAATCATTTACTTATAGTAAATATATGAAAATTAATAAATTAAAAATATTTTACTTCATCAGATGATCGTTATTACTTTAATTGTTAAGATCTTATTTGAAGTATATATATATATATATATATATATATATATATATATATATATATATATACTTCAAATAAGATATATATATATATATATAAGTATATATATTATATGTATAAGTATATATATATATATAATTACAGGCACAAGGGACATAACATCTTAGTTCCCAAGGTTGGTGGCGCATTGGTGTTGTAAGAGATTGTTAACATTTCCTACATGCCATTGTCTATGGGCGTTGGTGACCACTTACCACCAGGTGGCCCATATGCTCGTCCGCCTTCCTATTCTATAAAAAAAATATAATAAATAACTGTGACCAGGTATACAATAAAAATATATTGTTACGTAAAACTGTATTTGTTTTAAGGCAAAGTGAAAACTCTTATTTCATACTAAAGTCAAAGTCCAGGCTGCTACGCGAGAACTGGCTCTCTAGGCGTAAGGTAATTAGAAAAGGAAAGTTGTTAAAAAAATCACTGTTTTATATATTCGTTTACAACCTATTTCAAATTGCTTATTATCATTGGCTTTGGCAATTTATTGCTGTGTGGCGGTAAAATAAATTAATGGGCTAGCACAAAGATCTACTGATACATTATAGCGTCGTATGTATGTATGTATGTATTGGGTATGAACCCAATCATGTTGAATAGTATTACTTATGTATAATCTGAACCGTACTAATTAATCTCCTCTCGTGTCTTCTCCATTCCATGTTACATTTCCAAAATAATATAAACGAAGTCATCCGTCTTGACGAAAATCTTAATTAATCTAAATTAATTTTAATTAAAATAGATATCATAACTATCGCAATTACATTTACAATGTCTGACGATGTAAACTTGAGAAGACAAGAGAATTTGTGCAAACTATTACAAACTAATATTACTCTCTCCGGTAACACACATAAACTGAAGTTATTTTAATGATCTAGCCGTAAGCCGTAACCGTCGTAACAGCCTGTGAATGTCCCACTGCTGGGCTAAAGGCCTCCTCTCCTCTTTTTGAGGAGAAGGTTTGGAGCTTATTCCACCACGCTGCTCCAATGCGGGTTGGTAGAATTCACATGTGGCAGAACTTCAGTGAAATTAGACACATGCAGGTTTCCTCACGATGTTTTCCTTCACCGTAAAGCACGAGATGAATTATAATCACAAATTAAGCACATGAAAATTCAGTGGTGCTTGCCCGGGTTTGAACCCACGATCATCGGTTAAGATTCACGCGTTCTTACCACAGGGCCATCTCGGCTTATATAATAATCTAGAAATTATATATAATGATCTAGAAAGTAGGTAAAATAAAGATATATAAATTATTATCAAGAAAGTTATATTTAATAATTATAATAATAATAAATTATTTACACACCCAAAAAAATACATGTACACAATTTGTTAGCAGTGTTATCTAATTCTAGGGTTTTTATTACGTCGAGATGCAAAGATCTATTTACCTTTAGTCAGGTCCGTATGGTACTTACCAATTTTATTTGATCGCCAAATAACAAATATTTGTATTGGTGTATTCCAACCGGGCTTGTGCAATCAGCCAATCACAATCAGCCATCAACCGTGAACATTAACCGTGAACCGCGAACGTGACATATTATATCCCTTAGTTGGCAGCGCATTGACGGCGTACGAAGTGGTTTATGTTTGTTATCACTATCAGGTGTTTTTTTGTCTGTATTTTAATATATATTAAGATCCGAAATTTTTCCACTTCACTCTTTAATCAATTTAATTCTTTTATCAAAATATATTAGGATCTACGTTCCGAACCGGCTTATATTAAATTCAATATTATTGAAGTGTTTTTATGAGCTTACTTGAACAAACAAGGACAAGGAAAAAGTAAAAATTACAATACTAAGAAATTATTTAATTAGGTTGCTCTATTAACTTACATAGAGGCTGATTAAATTCTACGTATGATACATTCAGCCACATTTTTTTTTTTAATAAAAGCGTAAATTCGACTCTAATGGTATCCGTCGTTTGTCGTTGAAGTGATTGATCGAACGTCACACGTAACGGCTCGAAGCGAAGACTGATTGGGTGATCTAAGCTAGGCTTAAGCGAAAACAGCGTCTTAAATATTATAACTGTGTGTTTTATATTGTGTAAAGGTGTTTGTATGTTGTGTGGTTTATTTTAACCGACTATTATGTATCATTTAATAAAAAAAAGAGCGTACTCATTCCTCAAAGGCCAGCAACGCAACTGCAGACCCTCGGGTGTTGCATGTTATGTTGGTGTCCATGGGCGATCGCAGTCACTTTCAATCAGGAGAGACTCCTGCTCGTTTGCACCGTCAAACATAAAAAATAAAGTTGTTCACATAGATTTCTTCACATAGATTCTGAATGTGGATTCCGAAAGCTTTTATACATTTAATTAAATACTTCAATGGTGCTTTTATCAGGCTTCTTAAATAAAGAATATTTCAATTGTGTGTAATGGAATAACCTTGTATAATAGTTTTGCAAATCCTAGTTTTATTTATATATATTAGTTGTCAATATTATGTAACGGCTATAACAGTCGAATTGCAATATTATTATTTTCTTATTTGATTTGTTAGACAGAATAAATACTGCTAATTTCCAAACAACGCATTGCTATTCAGATTCTCTTGACAATCCCTATTACTTTTTACTGGCCCGACCCGAAGCTGAACCGAGGAGCTCAGGATTTTTAAAATTATGAACCAGCCACAAAACCAACTACGCAATCAATAACGATTAATATATTAATTGATAAACACGACCTACTTGTCTATTATCCGTTTGTACAGAAATACCAAATGCATTGAAATACAATTAATCCAATCATAGAATGGACGTTAAATTCCTGCAATCAATTTAAAATGAATCCCGAACAGTTTTGGAAGAGATTTTAATAAGCGTTGCGGAACATGTGATGTACAAACGTAAGCCTGATTTAATTATGTGTTTGTATTAACGATAGCTTTGTGTAATGAGAATTTGTTCAATAAATTTACGAACCGAATTTCAAATTATGAGTAATACTTTCAGCAGATTTTTTTGGAGTATAATTATTTATTTAATTTGATGTCTGTAATACCTATTTAATCCGAATAAATGTTTTCATATTCTTGTTGCTCTAATATTGGCCGGTATGGGTTCCAAACATGTGGAAGATTTTCATTCGACACACGAAGGTTTCTTCACGATGTTTTTTTGAACTGGTGCTCGTACAAGATATATTATACTATAAACACAAATTAAGCACATGAAATCACAGTCACAGCCTTCTATCTTCGTTTAAGATTCACGTGTTGTAGCTGGGTCATCTCAGGTCTATTGTATTATGAAATTTATAAAAAATGCAGCGTGTGATCTAACTATAAATAATTATCCTGGGACATTATTCACACACGGCCATCTGATCCCAAACTAAGCAGAACTTGTACTATGGAAACCAGACAACTGATATACTACATATCCTACTTTTCTTTTGTCAATACATACTTATATAGATAGAACAGACTCAGGACAAACAGACATGTTCATGACAAATGTCTATCCTGGGTGGAAATCGAACTCACAACCTTCGGCGTGAAAGTCAATCTACCAACCACGCTAACGGGCCCGTCAAGAAACTATAACCGAGAACATCCTGATAATTATTGATTAATGTATTGAAATAATTTTAATTTTTAAACAATCATTATTAACACGATTATGTGTGTATCTTCAATATTATAATGTATTTATAAAAGAAATATCATACTTTTGAAAATTACATAAACTTCAATCATGTCTCGTAAGAACTCACTTCGTATTTTACTCGTAAAATGTTGTTAATCTTATTTTATTATTCTAATTAATATTACAAAGGCAATATGAGAGGGCTTTATCGTTATCAGCGGTACAGAAAAGGATATAGGACGTACCCCCGCTTCACATGCGAGCAAACCGTGGGCGGTAACTAGTTTTACATATATGTTCCACTTAGACCAGCCAAGAACGTAAGAAATATTATAGTGCACGAATGTCTACGTAAACACAGGTGCATCCTGTTATGCACTCCCACTGTTATGCATTCTCCTGATCCGATTCGAAAATCCGATACGTCTGGAGAGCGCTGAGGCGTAAAGTTCACGGATTTATTTTCGATCCGATACACCGAAGTGTGACACTGCCAAATTACTAACTTCTAGCTCCTTAGAATTTCGTGACCGTTAACGCAAAAACTCCGGTATTAGAGCCATCACCCGTAATCCTATAAATTAATTAACAGAATTATTTTATGTACCTATATCTACTAAGAAATGAGAAGACGAATTTTTAAATTTAAAGAAAAAAAAAACCATTAAACGAATATAAATAAAATGTATACCAGGTGATGCAGCGAGTTTCGGAGAACGTTTTAGTATGTATATATATATATATATATAACAAATTAAATTATATATATATATATATATATATATATATATATATATATATATATATATATATATATATATATATATATATATTTGTTTTTTATATATATAAGCTAGCGCTTGACAGTTATCACACCTGATGGAAAGTGATGATACAGTCTAAGATGGAGCGCGCTTGTCTAGAAGATGCCTATTCACTCTAGACTTGAAGGTACCCATATTGTAGGTGGTGGAAGGTCGGGAGGGTATTCCAGATCTTAGCGGTGCGTATCAGAAACGAGGAAGCAAATCGTTTCGTACGTGTCTTAGATATGTCAACTACGTACGATGCCTCGCAGTTCTGTTGTATAATATTATTATATAAGTGTAGTTAAGTGGTGGAGCATTGGCGATATAAGGAATATTTCTGATAGCGCCAATGTCTATGAGTGGTGCTGACTTACCATCAGGTGGTCCTTTTCTCAGTTTGCTTACCCCACTTCGTACAAACAAACATATAATAGTGTTCCAAATAGTATCTTGTGTTTAAATTTGTAAATATAATATGATAACATAATAAACACGATATTGTAATAACAGACTTTTCATTTCGATAATGACATCGATACATGTGTAATGTTATATGTATGATCACAATCTAACGCTGATTTAAACCCACCCTGGGACCGAGCTGGTTTTGTTATGTGTAGTTTTAAAGTGTGCGTGTCTGCTATTAAATTCATATTGAATTTAAATGTGAATATAAGGTCTCATGATAATCACTACATATTGTAAAATAAAGTCATAGGCCGCGTCTGTTTGTCCTTGAGAAACTCAAAAACTACTAAAAGGATTCTCATAAGGTTTTCACCAACGGACGGAGTGATTGTTGAAGTGAACAGGTAGTAGGGCTTTGTGCAAGCTCGTCTAGGTAAGTACCATCAAATATTCTATCGCAAAACAACAGTCAGAAAAAGTTGAGATGGCCCAGTGGTAAGAACGCGTGAACCTTAACCGATGATCGTGGGTTCAAACCCGTGCAAGCACCACTGAATTTTCATGTGTTTAATTTGTGAATATAATTCATCTCGTGCTTAACGGTGAAGGAAAACATCGTGAGGAAACCTACATGTGTCTAATTTCATTGAAATTCTACCACATGTGATGATGATGTATTCCATCAACCCGCACTGGAGCAGAGTGGTGGAATAAGCTCCAAACCTTCTACTCAAAAAGGGAGACATGGCCTTAGCTCAGCAGTGGGATATTCACAGGCTGTTACTTTACTTTTTTACTTTAAGTTTCTTGCCGGTTTACATTTAATATAATTCTTCAAAATGACGATTCAAACGTGCTTTGAAATCTCACTTAACAAAGTATATTACTTTTTGATTTTTAATTATATTTAACCTTACATTTCAAAAGGTTATTTTTATTTCAGAAATGCTCACAAACAAATGATGAATGATGATAAATGTGGTCCATATATATATATATATATATATATATATATATATATATATATATACTTCTAATACTGTCAACGCGCCAACCACGGGATCCGAGATGTTATACCGCTTATACCTTGAAACCGGAACACTACAACACAAAGTGAAACTATTCCACTCAAAACGTGATATTAAAAATGTTATATTTATTTTCCTGAAACATTTTCAAATAACTAGGTTACTATGTATATGTTTATTTATCAATCTCACACACATACGTGAGAAACATTTTACGATTAAATCATAAGACTGAGAAATTCAGTATAATATATAATTAATATATATTTTAGCATTTTTATAAATAACTGTGCGGCCACTGCCATAACTGTACATTCCAGTAATCTAAATAATGATCAGTCGTTTTCTCTAAAAAATAAAATAAAATATTATTAGTACTGAAAGGTAGGAAAAAAAGGAATATATTTTTATCCAGTCGTGTATTTATAAGAAATTAGTCGGTAATTATTGGGATGTATTATGTTTGTTAAGAACCGAGATAGCCCAGTAGTTAGAACGTGTGAATCTTAACCGATGACTGTGGTTTCAAGCCCAGGCCAGCACCACTGAATTTTCATATGCTTAATTTGTGTTTATATTTCATTTTGTGGACAAACATTGAATAAGCCTGTATGTGTTTAATTTCACCACATGTATATCCATAAAACAGCATTGAAGCTGAGTGGTGGAATAAGCTCCAAGACTTCTACTCCAAAGGAGAGGAGGACTCATCATTGACAGGCTGTTTATTTCTTTTGGTCGTATTAATTTATTTTATTTTTATTTCACTAAATAGGAAGCCAACGTTATATATTCAGAAAAACATTTGTTATTGCATGTATAAAAATATTTAAAAATATATATACCAAT
The DNA here is from genome assembly GCF_905147045.1 of Nymphalis io. Classification (NCBI taxonomy): domain Eukaryota; kingdom Metazoa; phylum Arthropoda; class Insecta; order Lepidoptera; family Nymphalidae; genus Nymphalis; species Nymphalis io. The sequence goes on along the minus strand of NC_065913.1, from coordinate 8,562,537 downwards.
TAAAGGCTAATTTAAAAATCCAAAATTAAAAAAAAAAATCCAATTCTAATTGACGAAATACAAAACAAAGAAAACAATTGCATCGTTAACTTAAATAACAAAATAAATAACTAAATTTTGATAAAAACTAGTGCACTATAATGTAAATTTGAATTAATAAATTAAAAGGTAAAAAAAATAATTATTCTGTAAATATAAACAAATAAAATTGAATTACATTATATTAAAATTTACAATTTTTATATATACTGATACGTCATACGTGAAAGACTTTCACCTCTACCCTCTGAATTTAAAATAATCTTTAGACAAAACTATGCAAACATGTTTTATATGTATAAAAATAAATTGATTGCACGTAAAGGCCCATAGCGTTATTATTCAATTACTTAAGTAACTTATTTGACACAAATATTTAATTTAATTGACATGACAAGCCGTTTGACGTGGTTGGTAGGTACCTGCCTTTCACGCCGAAGGTTGTGGGTTCGATTCCCACCCAGGGCAGACATTTGTGTGCATGAACATGTCTGTTTGTCCTGAGTCTGGGTGTAAATATCTATATAAGTATGTATTTACAAAAGAAAAGTAGTATATGTAGTATATCAGTTGTCTGATTTCCATGGCTCAAGCTCTGCTTAATTTGGGATCAGATGGCCGTGTGTGAATAAAGTCCCAGGATATTATTACGGGATATTATTAATTTATATATTTAAAGTCATTACACAATACCACGGTTATATGGAGGTTGTTTAATATTTATATGTCACAATGTATTTTAATAACCTATTCTTGAAATATTCTTCAGTCAAAACTATTTTTAACAGTCAAAATACACAAATACTTGGTATTGTTGTGTTCCGGTTTGAAGGGTGAGTGAGCCAGTGTAATTACAGGCACAAGGGACATAACATCTTAGTTCCCAAGGTTGGTGGCGCATTGGTGATGTAAGCGATGGTTAACATTTCTTACAATTCCAATGTCTATGGGCGTTGGTGACCACTTACCATCTGGTGGCCTAAATGCTCGTCCGTCTTCCTATTCTATAAAAAAAAACCGCCGGGTACTCATCCAAATATTCGAGATCGATTGTATATCAAACATAGAAACACACAAAAACATGCATTTATAATATAGTAATATTATAAAATACGAACCGGAAGACGTAGCGTGGGCAGGCCCCCTACAAGATGGACCGACGACTTAGAACGAGTCGCGAGAAGCCGTTGGATGCGGGCAGCGCAAGATCGGGCAACGTGGAAATCCTTGGGGGAGGCCTTTGTCCAGCAGTGGACGTCTTTCGGCTGATGATGATGATGATGATGATGAATATTATAAATACCTCACTTCATGTTTGTATTATAAACATCTAACCTCTTTGGTCATATTTATGGGTGTCTAGTAATTAATTAATAGTGTATTAGATCACTTATAAATGGTTAAATAAACAATGAAAGCACGTCGTCAATTAAAGGTGGAACTAAAATACCGACATTTATTTTTCTTTCTAATCACAAGCAACGCCGGTGATATAACTTTGTTTACGACGAAAATAGTGGACGAAACTACGTTACCCTGCTACTGAAATTAGTTTGACAGGGTCACCAAAATAACGAATTTATTAGAAATATAATACCATCGTGAATTATACAAAATTCGATTTGGTTCAGTTTTTAGAACACGTGAATATTAACTAATTAACTAAAGCCTTAAAATCGAGCAAGTGTCACTGAAATCTCATGTTCTTAATTTGTTTTATCTCATGCTTGGTCGATAAAATCTTGAAGAAACTAACCCGATTGGAATAACGTGGTTGAATGACCTTCAAACCTTTCAAGGCTGGACTGGACCTGAACCAGTGATTTATGACAATCAGTAAGTGTCACGCTTCTGTATAAATATAATATGTATTGAATAAAGATTTTTTACTTTGACTTTAAGGGGAGGAGGACTTAGCTCGGTAGTAGAACACGGTAATATTAAATTAAAGACTGATTAATATAAAAAACTGCGCCATCTTGCCCGTTATCAAATATTAATTAATTGTATGTGAATTACATGTATGAAGATACCTCAGAACTTTGTTTCTGTTTGTTTTTTTTTATTGTTAGCACTTTGTATGGACATAACTATCTGTAAAAGTCGCCTCGTGTGTCACACGAGATAAATTGATAACCGTTGTACGTCGGTACGCTATTTTGATGCGTGTATCCTTTAAATATTATAATTATTATAGTCCGATATTTCAAGATACTGTTTTATGATGATCTTTGTATTTAATCTTTCATAATACTTTGAAGCAACTCTAAAAAAATTAATATACTCAAAAAATCGTTCTCATCCAAAAGCATTGCCACCCTACACGGGTCAGCTTTCACTGAAATTAGCATAGGCCGGCCAACTTTAGGAATTTCTGAGCGAAAACCAATACCAGAGCGTATAAATAAAAACTTCGCGAACCCTTTGTTATTTAAACGTATTATTTCTAATCAGATTTCTTCCAATGGCTGCTTTTAGTACGCTTTCTTGACTTTTATTAATAAAAATTACGGTCGGTGTAGACCGCTCGGTTCATGTAGGCTAAGAAATATAGTTTTTGTTATTACTTGAAACTCAACTATTACAAATTAAACTCTGTATTTATATTGAAACAGAAATATGATAATAAAAGGTTCTTGACGCGGAAACAATTTTATTTTGTATAACGACAAAAAATATTTATATCACATTTCTATCAATTCCTTAGAATTACATTATATTATAATGTTAGTGAACAACGCCACAATGTCTGTGTGTGTATGAAGTCACCATTGTAGTTTATTATATATTTAACGATAACATTGATTCTAAGATATTCAAATAATCACTGTATACAAAAATAAATAAAAAACTAGCAATTAAATGCTACACACATAGCTATTACAATTATTACTTTTTTCGTCAATTACATAAAATTTAATTTATACATTCAGTATAGAAAACTAAGCCGAGTCGAGATGGCCCAGTGGTAAGAACGCGTGAATCTTAACCGATGATCGTGGGTTCAAACCCGGGCGAGCACCACTGAATTTTCATGTGCTTAATTTGTGATTATAATTCACCTCGTGCTTTACGGTGAAGGAAAACATCGTGAGGAAACCTGCATGTGTCTAATTTCACTGAAATTCTACCACATGTGTATTCCACCAAGCCGCATTGGACCAGCGCGGTGGAACCTTTTCCTCAAAAAGAGGAGAGGAGGCCTTTAGCCCAGCAGTGGGATATTCACAGGCTGTTACGGTATAGAAAACTAAAACTGAATCCAAGCTTTTATTACCATATATAATCTTGTAATGTATAGGCTTTATTAATTTATCAATAAATTTGTTTTTAATTCAGACAGACAAAATAAACCATGATGCCAGATATATAATGTATTGTATAGATAAAGTTATTCGGGTACTTAATAAGATTAATTTATGTGATCGAAAGTCGTCTGAAAAACAAGCGAGCTTATTTGTTCATTCAATTATCTCGTGTAATCAAGTCGTAGGGAGAAAATGCGATTATCAGTCTTTCTAAAATATTTGTTAACGACTTATGCAAGGGAATTCGTTCGTGTGGCATTTGAAGGTTTTTATTTGTAGACCTTATTGGCTACCGTCAGTTATTTCGTCACGTCACCTTGACGGTCACCTGACTGCATGTTAATTAAGGGAAACGTTTTTCCAACTTTTTCTTGAGCAGCATTTTGTTGCTCAAACTTTCGAATTTCGAATTATTGCGATTCCATTAAAATCGATTTTGAATTGGCATTCGTGATGTTATCAATATATGTTATTTATTTTTTCAATAAAATGTTATCTTTATATCAGGGAAATTTATATTCGGCTGTCGTGGCCGAAATATTCTTTCATTATTCGCTTACTCCCATGACCTGATGGGACGGAAAACCGCTACAGCCTGAGAGAATTTCAGGGTTAGTGGCGACCACTTAGCATTAGTTGACCCACTTGCCAGTCTTCAAGTCTTTCTGAAATATATTATTTCATTCGAGTTTCTTTTCATAACAACAAAAGGCATTTCAATATATAAATAACAGATTTATATTATATTTTTATGAAAATATTCGAAAAAATTGCTTGATTTTAATTTAAAAAAATCTTTAAATCAAAATCGAAATATTCTTTATTCAAGCATCTAATAAGCAGTTTGGAATCATAAAGCTAACACCATTTTTAAATGTAGGTCGTAGACAAGACCCGACAAGAAACTCTAATCGAATCTACGCATTTCATTTAATTGATATCTTAAATATTAACATTTCAAATGTAATTGCGGCAAATAAATTTGCTCATATACTAAGTATAAACACATTTCGTTGACTTTTTTAATTTATATCTACTATTTTACTGAAGGATTATTGAAAAATAAAAAATTAACAATTTAAAAAAAAGTTAAAATTGTTTCTCCCCTCACTTGAATATTTCGTAAGTAGTTACTATATAGGCTATTATAAGGCATTATTATAAGCCATTGAGAACAGCTACCGTGACTAAAATCGGTTATTAAGACTTCATCTTTAATAATTAATTATTAAAATTTGCATACCAAAATAAATTAAGATCCATATTTATTTATTTTTTATTTAAGAAAAACAGCATTATACAAAATACGTTGACAAAAAAATACAATATCCAGATAATAGAGTCAATTACTGTTTTCCATTGAATTACGCAAATCTGCAAAATTATTATTTCTTATTAATGTTCTAAAAGTAATATAAAACAGTAGTCATATGATATATACCACGTCAAATTTACAAGATTTAGATTATATCGCTTTTTGATTAAAAATGTATGGAACAAACATTTTATAAAATGAATGAAAATCATTTAAGATTTTTTTACTAAGTTTTATTATGTTTGTAGTTATTAAATTAAATAACAATAGCACATTTAAGCAGAATAATTGATAATAACGTTGTTTTTTTTTTAAACCTACGTTTAGTTGATTTTCTATTATTAGTTTTTGCTTCATCTCTATACAACATCCAACAATAGTCTGCCATTATAGTAACATCCCAACGACCTGCATACCCTCCTTTTACTATCGAACGGCCAGGCAAACGCGACCAAAGCACCATAAGTACACAGTGGAAATTCCCCGCCTACGTACAAAGCGCTTTGAATCTACATTCATCATTCGCAAAGCGAAACTATGGGATGCTTTGCCTGAGTCCGTATTTCCTGATAGGTACAATGTTGGTGTCTTCGAATCCAGAGTAAAGGTTTCTTATAGGCAAGCGTGCTACATCTTAGACCGTGTCGATGCTTAACATCAGGAAAGTCAATGGTCAAACGCTGGCCTATTAATTTAAAAAAAAACCCTTCTATCCATATCTTTAACATCTTGAGGGAACCGCTCACCCTATTCCTCGCTGTAGTCGCTCAGATTTTAGGAAAACAATCAATGTGTGATTTCAAATAATAATTTTTAAACTTAACTTGTAAGATTGTATGTACTATTGGTACATAGAGAATAGTAGTCTAGATATATTGTAAGCAGCCAAAAAAATGTGATTGTATACATATATAATATGATTAATATTTATATTTATTTTTTACCTTATTATTATTGTTACGTTTATGTTTAATTTTTAAAAGGTTTAGGTTTGTATGTATGGTTTAGGTTTGTATATTTCGTTTGACTGCCTCATTGGTCTAGTGGCTAGATATAAGGCCGCTGGCCCGGAGGTCCTGGGTTCAATTCCCAGGTCGGGCCAATAAAAATATATTGGGTTTGAATTTGTGTTTTTTTTGTTTTTGTAGGCATTTAACATATCCTCGACAATATTTTTATAATCAGGATTTTGTATTACATAAATAAAGGTTTCATCAAACCAATTTTAATATGAAGTGGTGGAAGCAGCACTTTATCACAACAAAAATTAAACATAAACGTAACAATAATAATAAGGTAAAAAATAAATATAAATATTAATCATATTATATATGTATACAATCACATTTTTTTGGCTGCTTACAATATATCTAGACTACTATTCTCTATGTACCAATAGTACATACAATTTTACATATACATAATATATACTCCATATATTGTTAGATTGTTAATGAGCTGCTAATTGCCAAATCGTCATTAGCCAATTAGCACCGCACATTAAAATAATTTGTAACCCATTATCAATTTCAATTGTATCATGCTATTGATATAGGGAATATCATATAACAGGTAGTGTTACCCGATGATATTATAAAACGCGTTAGAAATTATCACTAATAAAATTGTTAAAACCTGTTAAGAAATGTTTGTATGTCTTTTTATTACACGAACAACTTTATTGAATTCTTATGACATAGCTAATGTACCACCGATTACCCGAGGTACCCGAGATGGCAAAAGAAACAGAGGTGAAAGACTATGAGATAGGAGGACGACATTAAAAAAGTAGCGGGTCTAACATGAACTCGCAAAGCAAAAGACAGGATTGAATGGAAATCATTAGAGGAGACGTTTGTCGGAAGACAAGCTGTAGGAGATTAACGACCGTGAGCCGATATTTTACTTTAAAAGTTTAGGGCACATTCAAAAAAGTATACAAATATAATTATTATTATATTTGTATAATTAAGAACAGCAATAAAAGCTTTATTTACTTTTATTTATTTAATGTACCACCAACCATGGAAACGAAGATGATATGTCCCTTGTGCCTTCAAACCGGAACGCAACAATATTAAGTATTGATGTTTAGCGGTAGAATATCTGATGAGTGGGTGGTACCCAGACGGGCTTGCACAAAGTCCTAACACCTATTAAATTACAAATTTACGGTTTTCATAATTTTCCCAATAAGTGTGCTAAATGAAATTGCTTTTTGCCAAATTTGACATAATTCTTGGTAAACAGGAAGTACCCTATAGATTTCAATTCCCTTGCGAGTATCAAAACATCCATTTTGCGGCATAAATGGGGTTCAAACCCGTATCGGGCCGTATCTTTTGATTGCGTTAATTAAGAAGTTTGATATTTTCATTTCTCCAATGGATTGCATACTTGAGTATTTGGTATAAATTTCAACTTGATTTTTTGTAATGTTATAGTAGGAAAACGAGAAGGAGGCTCACTTGATGGAAAGTGACAGGTGCATTGCCAGCCTTTAAGGAATGAGTACGCTCTTTTCTTGAAGGTTTGTATATCACATATCACATCGGTTCGCCGGCGAAAGCTGATACCTCCACGCGTTTCTAGAAAAAGGGTCTTGATAGACGGATAGACGAACGGACAACGATGTGATCTTATAAGAGCTCCATTTTCCTTTTGAGTTACGGAACCCTAAAAACCCAGTATATTATTATAATCAATAAGAAAGTATAATACTACTTTATTAAATAGTAACTGCTACACGTGGTTTCTCCCGCTTTAAGCTTTACTGCTTCACTACCGTGGATCATAACCTGATGTTATATAGTCTTATAACCTTTCCTTATAAATGTACTAACGAATACATTTTTTTTTTTCAAAATGTCTTGGTAGATTCTGTGGTTAACGCGTTTAAACAAACGTAGTATCACTTGATCTTGAGTTTGTATGGATGAATGCAAATTGTTTGGGAAGCTTCCATCCATCATCATCGCGTTCCAGATCTTTTCTATTTAAGTGCTTAAGAACGCACTCGTTCCACTACAGGTACGCTCTTCCTGACTCTCATAATTCAAAGCCTTTTTAAAAATAGAACGCCATCACACTACATCACAATTTCATACATTCAACAAATCATAAGTCGCGCCAGTAATAATTAATTAATTACTTTACCTTCCAGTCCATCAACAAAGTCATGATTTTAAATTAGCGCGCCGTTTTTTTTAACAACGCTGTTGTAGGAATCAAGGAATCTCCTAACTATACATATAACAGGAATCAAGTAGCGGTATATAATATAAATAAATAGCGTAACAAGTGAACGAACTAAAATTCGCTGTAAATTCCGAAAACAAATTACGGATCCAAAAAAAATTCGTCGTCGTCAATGTCAGTCGGCAATTTACGTGAAAAACAGCCTTCATGTGTGACAGGCTGAACGTTTGTAATTGAATTCATGCCCAGACTTCACCGTTTAACAATTATTATTGATTAGTTTATATAGAAAAAAAGAGAATGGAGGAGGGGGGGGGGGGTATTATGACAAAAAAAAACTATTATATCAGGAAAATTTAAATAGTACACTCAATTGTTTACATTCTCGTACTCCGAACGCAAGTAAAACCGTCGGTGTTGCCCTGTCGGATATGCTTTCCTATCAGTTCCTTCAATAATGAACGGGGATGTCTTCCTTACCAACTTCGGTCTCGACGGATATAGAAAGAACAGCTGTCGGCACTATAATATATCATTGGTGGTAGAGCTTTGTGCAAGCCCGTCTGGGTAGGTACCACCCACTCATCAGATATTCTACCGCGAAACTGCAGTGGTACAACTACTTGGTATTGTTGTGTTCCAGTTTGAAGGGTCAGTGAGCCAGTGTAATTACAGGCACAAAGGGACAAAACATCTTAGTTCCTAAGGTTGGTAAGCGCATTGGTGATGTAAGTGATGGTTAACATTTCTTACAATGCCAATGTCTATGGGCGTTGGTGACCACTTACCATCAGGTGGCCCATATGCTCGTCCGCCTTCCTATATTATAAAAAAAAAACACGGTCTGGTCGGCTGGTCTCAGGAGGTTCCCAAGGTTGATGGCGCATTGGCGATGTACGGAATGGTGAATATTCTTATATCGCAAATGTCAGGTGGCCCATATGCTAGTTGGTACCTAGATAGGTAGACTATGAAATATATATTTCATTTAAAATACTTATATAACGCGAACAGATAAAAAAAGAATATTGCGACGGTACATTCAAGTGCTTTCATCACACAAACAAGTTGACAGGACAGATATGGGTACCAAGAATATAAATAAATGTTAATAATATTGTTGGAATGTATAAAATATAATAAAATTATCTGTATTGTTTTAAATTTATTGCTATTTTTTTTAGTTAATGTATAATTATTAATAATAATGCATATTGCATGATATTACACACCGTTAAATAAATATAAGCACGAAAAATATATAAGCACATTCGCAATACACATAAATAATGCACATAAAAAAGTAAAATCAAAACAATGGAAAAAATACACAAAAGGCAATGGACAACATATTGATTATTTAAGAAATGAAACTGAACCCTCGGATATGATACCGGACGAATTACATAAAAGATCTCAAGATTATAAAATCTGAACCCTGAAATACGAGAGGGTGGGAGGAGGGGTGAGTAACGCGACTTCAACTTAGAGCAGCTTAAGCTCGGGGATTGAAAAGTGTTATCAACTTACTTATATATATTTATATATATAAAGGGACGGGTTTGTCTTTTTTTAAAATAATTTGGACATTATTATCATCATATGTAGAGTATGTATATATATAAACTAATTTGTTTATTAGTCTCGTGTTGTTATTATTAGTCTGCACGGCCTTATAATTATGTATATAACTCATAACAATTTTTTTTTTGTTTCCTACCGATTGAGTCGACTACCGAGATTAATTACTAGATCCTGTCGGTACTTTTCAGTTTATATTCAACAACGGCATATTGCCTTTTTGAAATCGTAAAATGACAGCTCAATATAAGAAAAAAAATTGTACGTAAGTAGTCGAGTTAACGTCTTTATTTTATATATTTTTATGTACCAATCGTATTATAACAATATATTTTCAAGTGTATGTATTTACAAGAATTGTGTTATCAAGGAAAGCTTATATATATAATAGGATTCCTTGCTTCGGTAAATATATTAACGAAGGTACATAGTAAAAAATTAAATAATATTACTGTCCTAGGAATAGTAAGCTTAGAATTAGGAAAGAAAAATTGTGTGCATATATTATGAGTATACATATCTACCTGTACTACAAATTTTCTTACTAATATTAATACCGTAACCGTAACCGTAACAGCCTGTGAATGTCCCACTGCTGGGCTAAAGGCCTCCTCTCCTCTTTTTGAGGAGAAGGTTTGGAGCTTATTCCACCACGCTGCTCCAATGCGGGTTGGTAGAATTCACATGTGGCAGAATTTCAGTGAAATTAGACACATGCAGGTTTCCTCACGATGTTTTCCTTCACCGTAAAGCACGAGATGAATTATAATCACAAATTAAGCACATGAAAATTCAGTGGTGCTTGCCCGGGTTTGAACCCACGATCATCGGTTAAGATTCACGCGTTCTTACCACCGGGCCATCTCGGCTTTTTAATAAATATTAATAATATTTTATAAAATATAATATAATTTTATTTAAACTTAGAAATGCTCAAAACAGTTATGTATTTTCAAGTGTAAGCTAAACTGATATATACAATTCAATAATGTATTATTATTAAAAGTAAAGCTGTATGTTTCTCAAGAATGAATAAATAAGATATAATATATAGTAATAAATTCATTTTCTAATTACCTGTACTTAAATATTTCGGGCAACGATTTTAAATGAATCCGGCGTATGATATTTGGCGTAGATTTTTTCTATTGATAAATTATATGACTCGAGGTACTTATTGCGCTTTGATGTTATTATGTTACTTTGCTCAAAACAAGTCTACAAAGTATCGTAATCAAATAAATGGTATACATCAGTCTGATATGTGCTTTAACCTTGAGTAGAGAAAAAAATTTAGAAGTATTTTTTAAAATTGAAAAATCGTAATACTGCATGTATTCCAAAAATTTTACTGGTGGTAGGGCTTTGTGCAAGCTCGTCCGGGTAGGTACCACCCGCTCATCAGATATTCTACCGCAAAACAGCAATACTTGATATTGTTGTGTTCCGATTTGAAGGGTGAGTGAGCCAGTGTAATTATTTGGTGGCGCATTGGCTATAAGCGATGGTTGACATTTCTTACAATGCCAATGTCTAAGGGCGTTTGGTGGCCACTTACCATCAGGTGGCCCATATGCTCGTCCACCTTCCTATTGAATAAAAAAAAAAAAAGCATGAAGCGTAAAGCAACGAGTAACAGCTAGTTTGAACTAAGCCTTGTACCCCCACGGCTTATATTTTTCCATTTCCTGTGTCGTTCAAATAGAAATGTGAAAAGATTTTGAAGGTTCTTTTCATTTTAAATGATATACATAGTACTAATAACTATTTAATTTTAATTTAGTTTTATTCAGTAATGAAATGAAATGAAAATCTGTGATAAGTCACACCTTTAATTTATAGGTACGCGCCAAGGAGCGCTTGCCATTAGGTGGCCCATTTACTCGTTTGCCTTCGTAATATAAATTAAAAAAAAAAACTATTTTGAAAAATATGACAATAAAGCGATTTGGATTTGAATTTTGCTCTACATGTATGGACTCGCAAAACCGACTTAGGCGGTAAATCCGCGGGCAGCCGCTAATACATAATGAGCGCCGTCAGTTACCAAGCCGTAATTGATGTTAATCACATAACACGCTGGAGCCATTTGCATTCAGTATTATCATGACGGTAATTATATTAAACCACTACGAGTATGATGGGAATATTTGTAAATTAAAGCTGTGTATTCAACTAGCACTTTTTGTTGGTGCCCAACAACAGCATAATACGTATCGTGAAGAAATATGAACAGCTCCAACTTATCATACGATGGAAGGCAGTGCCTAGACGCAAGTAATAATAAAATTACATTTTAATAGCACTCATTCATCAAATATTCTACTACCAAGTAAGCAAAACTTAGTATTTTTGTGTTCCAGTTTGAAGGGTGAGTGAGACAGACACAATATTTATTTATCAAATCTTTTATATATATTAGTCTTCTATTAAATCTTATTTCCCAAGGTTGGCGATCTAAGGATGGTTACTATTTCTTTCAGCACACCTATGTGTACCAGTGCGTGATTATGGGTGTGTCACTCGGTGTATGGTCGTGTGCGTGTTTGAAATAATAAAAATATCTATTACATAACCATTAAATTAAACTAATATATAATGTACTATATTCTATTATTATGAAATAATCGATACGGGAGACAGCACATACGCGTCACGCGACTCTTAGTGAAAATATTATATTTGTGCGGTGGCATTTAAATAAAGAGCTCAATGTTAAGTACTATAAAGTACAAATTGCCGTTAATTAATATTAATTATGTCATTAAAATACTGTTTGTTCTATTGATATGTGAATTCAGTTCTTTAGATATTATATTATGATTATATCGAATATAAATAGGAACATATTTATTTAATTAGGACTGAAATTATAAATGACATTCGAATTTGTGCTCTATCGTGTATGAGTTAAGACTTAGTTTTAATAACGAGCAAAATATGGACTATTTGTACCGTGAAAAGTGATGTAATTGCTTTATGAGACGTTCTCATTGCGAACTTAACTCGACCGCTAAGACATTCGTCGGATAATCGTTGTTTGTTTGTTTTAAGTTTAAGGATGGCGTTCATTTAATAAATTTGATGTGATTTATGTGTAGCAAAATGGCGATGTACTTAATAAGCAACTTTGGGATTTCAAGCAGCAATACTTAGTATTGTTGCGTTCCGGTTTGAAAGGTGAGTAAGCCAGTGTAACTACAGGAACAAGGGTCGTAACATCTCAGTTCCCAAGGTTGGTGACATATTGGCTATCTAAGGGATGGTTAATATTTAAATTGCCAATGTCTGCAATGTTGACCACTTATCATCAGATGACCCATTTTCCTACCTACACAACGATCTCTTTTAGGCAATTTAAGATGAACATCTTCAGGATTAAGAAATCTATAGTAAAGATTAAAAAATGTGAACTGCCAATCTCTGACAAATGATTAGTAATTAGTGCAAATTGCCTAGGTTATAGACAATTATCGACCGGTCTTAATACAACAAGACATATTGGGTATTAAACAGATGAATAGTTGACGCTATTGATGTGACATCTGCTATTGAAGGTTGATGAATGTCGCTGATATGTCATGTTATGTTTATTACCAAAAAGCTTTCATTAATATACTGTCACCGTAAAGAAATGTTACGCATCTAATCAAATAACAACTGAGGAAAAAAAATAACAAAGAACTTAAATCTTTAAAAGAAACTCAATGCGTCTTAACTTAAACTAATAATTTTGTTCTATAAAGACCATTTTTTTATATTAATAACAATATATTATCGTTATAATCTTTCTTAGGCAAACGTAGTGTAGGATGCCCTGTGACAAGATGGGCCGACGATTTAAAAAAGGTGGCAGGTTCGGGATGGATGCGGACTGCCCAAGATCGGGATGGTTGGCGATGGGGGAGGCTTTCGTCCAGCAGTGGACGGCAAAAGGCTGATACAAATCTTTCTGCCTGCCACATCTAGCCACTGGACCAACGAGGCAGTCGTGTAAGTGTAAAGCAGACCTGGAGGTCCTGGGCTTAAATCTCAGGTCGGGCCAATAAAAAGTTATTGAGATTTTCTGTTGAAAATTCTCAGTAGCAGCCCGGAGTCTAAAAGTTGGAAGTGTGTACGCTCCCGTGCCTCGGACAGTACGTAAAGTCATTGGTCATGCACCTGAGCTCTTTGAATTGCCGTCCCATCGAGTTATGAAGGTTAGGGAATAAAGAGTGCACCTGTGTTTGTGCCTTATGCACTATAATATGTCCTGCGTAATCGCTCTTGAGATTGGCCGCCGTGGCCGAAATCGGTCTGGAAAACATTATTATTATTATATTAGTATTAAGAAGTGTAAACATTAAGAGAGGACTCCAAGTATAATTAAAACAATAAAAAGCATAATACTGAATCAGACGGCATCCATATTGGAGATGACCCGATTAGCAAGAGTAGCCAAATACCATCCAAACCAGAGGAATCCAGAATGTTACTAAGATAACTATCTCTTTTGAGATCGGCCGCTGTGACCGAAATCGAATCTTTCTTTCTATTTCTATGAGTAGTAGATATAGGTGCAAAGACGTAAATGCTTGTATTCATTAATTTCATTTTAGTTATTTCTTTTCTAGGAATGGAAAATGTTCACTATTTAATATTCGCTACAACTATTGCACGATGCCATACATACAAGTTCACAACAAATTAAAACAGCGTGAATTAAATTTAGTAAAATATAGAGTAATTATATAAGGCAAATTTATTATGGTTTTAAATATATTTTTTTTGTTCATTTCATTCAATTTATTAAAATTTCTATGTATTTTAATTAATGAATTAGTTATTTTCTTATCGTTTTTCCTATGAGATTAAAATGAGAACCGAATGTACATGTTTGTTAACTTCTAAATTAAGGACGTTGTAAAAGTTAATTTTAATAAAGTGCGATTTAATTCCATTTAGTTTTGTATTTATCAAACAGTTACAAGTTAAGCACATGAAATTTCAGTGGTGTTTGCCCTGGACTATGTGTGCCAATACAACGATGTCTTTAGACTTCTAATTTTCGTTAGCTGAAAACTGTTATCAGCCAATAAAATATCTTCATTACTGACATAACAATCATATTATACAAAATGAAATAACGTTTTCGTTGATATAAAATATAATGCGCTTGTGTCAGAAGGGGCTTTGTATCTTAAACAATTCAATGCCTAAGTAAGTCTTTTATCGATGGCTTTCAATATTTCCCTTAGAACTTGCAATACTGATATTGCTATTCAATTTTATATAAATTTTACGTATAAAATGTTATGAAGACACTGTTTGACGTTTTGAATAATCTTAATGTACTGTTGAATAAGAGATAACGATTATCATAGTTTGTTATATTAAGATATGTATTCATATTCATACTGTGAATGTGAAGGTATTTGTTGGTACCCCAGTTTGTCCTTACTTTATGCAGCACCAGGACCAGGGGAGGACCCTCCTCTGATGTTATTTGTTGCGTAGAGATACTGTATGGGCCTGTAAGTGTTCATGACATATTCTTGTGAAACATTATTTTTATCCAGCAACAATGCGTGTATAATAAATAAAAAGCCGTCGGAATGGAATAAAATTTATCCAGCATCTGATCTTGTAAATTTTAACAATATTATTTAAAAACACATTAGCGTCGTAATATAACAAAATTATAATAAATAAAATTTAAATTAACTTTAATTTTAGTAATTTATTGATTAATAACGGTTGTATTTGTGTATCTAAATTAGTTTAAAACTTTGTCTTGTGGTGTATAATAAAGTATACGTGTTTACAATGTTTGCAATTCAAATGTGCCTTTAAGAGCCAAATTAAAAAAAGCATATTTTAATATTATTTTTTTTGATAACCCACCACTGTATTGATTACTAGAACTTTAAAATAATAATGTTGAAATCTCCTATAATGGTAAAATATACATTTGTTTGAAACGGAGTCGGAATAATTTAAACAAAACCTGTATTAAACATGAAAAAAATTGAAGGAAGCAAAACTTCTTTGGGCGTAATACGATTTAGATTTCAAGGTCGAATTTTAATCAAAACATTACGTAACGTTACAAATGATTTTTCTTAAGTTTCTTTTTTTTATAATTAGTTTTAATTAGTACCAGAAGCTGTGGATAACCCACTACTGGGCAAAGACTACTCTCCTAGAAGGGAGGTGGAGCATACCTCACTGCTCCTGTGTGAGTTGGTGACACATTTGACAAATTTGATACATTCAAGTTTCTTCGCACAAGTCAGTTCCCCGAACTCCACGAGATGATATATAAACACAAATCAATCATATAAAAACCTTAAAGTGTTTACAAGGTTTATATGCCAGCTTATCGCGTTCGGTTTTCGAATATTATATATTTATTATTTCTAATAGGTAGGTGGACTAGCAAAAGCACTTTCTGATTGTGAGTGATTACGAGCGCCTATTGACATTGGCGCTGTAAGAAATATTAATCATTCCTCGCTTCACCAATACGCTACTCACCTTAGGAACGAATATGTTATGTCCCTTGTGTCTGTATAACACTGGTTCACTCAACCCTTAAATCGGAACACAACAACATAAGTAATGCTGTTAATAAGAGAATGTATATTAAAAAACTTATTTTTTTTATATATTGTTTTGAAATAAACAATAATGGATGCATCGTAATTCTAAAACAGATTTAACAATAAATTGAATTATCTTTAATTAATTCGCAGATATTCAATTAAAACCGAATAGTGACGGGGGTAGAGGACTTGTGGGGGAGGGCGCCGGTGCGGGGTAGACGGGTGAGGGTGTAAACGCGATATGAATTGTGAATGACGAGATGCGAGTGGAAATGACGTTTATAGCAGATTCGGTGTAGCGGTTGCTATGGTTACGGAATTTTGACTATTTATTATTATGGCCTATCGTATAAAGTTCATTGTGAAAAGGAATTAACGATCTGAAAATGTCCCATTGCTGTGGTTAAGCCTATTCAGGGCAAACTTTGAAGCTTATTACATCAAGCCGCTTCTTTGACTGTTGGTGGATACACACGATCGATACGAGGCGATTATAAGCACCAGAAAAAGCAGCCAAAATCCACCGTCCCGTTGTCCGGGTACGAACCAGCAATCTTTTGCTAATATTTATTTTACATCCACTGGACCAGAAATTTAATATATTAAAGTTGAATTGATAAATCGAAATATCAGGCGCAGAGGCAAAGACTTTGGCTTTACTTTCTCTATGAGGCACAAAAGTGAAAACATTACCAGACAAGCAGCTATTTGATTTCTTCATATTTCCCGTCATCAATCATTGACCCTGTAACTGAATTCGACGGTATAGTTTATTATATTTATAGTACACTTTTTATGGATCAAAGCACTTAACTTATGTTAAGTCAGATTCGTCGATCTTCCGAACAAAAAAATCTTATTCGAATTTCAAAGCTACACCTACAGAGCTATAACTACGTTTCATTGTTAAGGCAAAATCAAATGCTATCTGAAGGACCTATTTGCGTTCAACGCATGTCTAAACGTCTTCAGAGTGTGACAATCTCAACATGACGGCGATAAAATGTAACAACGTCGACCTCACGACCTCACACCTGAAGGCCCTTTTCCAATATTCACGCATCGTTAAGGGTCGATTCTGACGGGGCGGTGCGAACGATACAAAATAAAAATTCCTGTTACAAAGTTTATTTTGATCTGATTTGACAGTTTTTATTGGACATATAGATTCTACTTCAAAGCAGTACTTCTACTTCAATATTTATTTTTAGTTTGAATAACGACGGCATGTCGACAACCCCCTAATCCTGAGTGTCACCTCTCACCGTAGAAATTGGCTCAATCAGTTCTATGCTATTTCATATATCGTCAGTTTGCATCCAAACGTTTATACACTGGCTCACATACCCTTCGAACTTTTACACTTTAATAAAAACTATTAATGTTTAGTGTTAGAACAACTAATATGTGTGCAATACTTAACAACCTCAACGGTTAAAATTATATAATAAAGTAATACATTGTCTTATAATATAAACGGTGCGATCGGGGGCGTTTTTTTTTACTTAAATTTAATTGATTATATTCCTTTGTTCAAATTTCTCTTATCACACTAGATGAAAAGATTTAAATTTATAAAATTCATTTAATTTTCTTAGGAAAATAGTAATTTATTCAAATTTAAATATAAAATAGTGAATTAAAAGTTATTTATAAAAAAAAAACAACTTATTTATTAACATAACGTAATATAACAATCAATATAAGCAAACATTATTTTAACTTTGTTCACAGGACGTGCGGCTATGAGAATTCAAATGGAAGTAAGTTTATTGCATATAATAATTAAATTTGATTCAGAATATAGATATAAATTCAGACGGTTTTTTTTGTAATATTGTCACAGTGAATTTAATATTTTAACAATGTATTAAAATGTATTTTAAAGTTGCAAACAATCAAAACAGAGTCTACTATAAATTAATAATAATGCCCTACCTTTTATATTGAGTATTTTTTAAAGTTTGAATGTAAAGCATACATCATTCATTGCATTCATGCATCATATCATTTTTAAACAATTTCACTTTTCTTTACAAATCAACCGTATAAAATAGAAAAAGACAGTAATGAAGAGAAAGAGACGGGAGGCATAGCGCTAACTTGTTATGCGATATGGCCAAGGCCACTGCCATTACACTGTACTATAAGCCGCGTAAAATAATTTCGTTCCAAAAAGGATGGAGGTATATCTGCTTGAGATTAATAGAATTCGACATCGCTTAAACGATCACCACAATACTCACACTGCATACCATATGTGCCGATATTCAGTATTAAGTATTTTACATAAAGCCCTTTTTTGTACTGCTTACATTGTTATCATTCGCCGCTAGATGGCGTTGCTTCACTTATAAGCAATTCAGCAGATTGTTATGAGGATTGTTATAATATGTAGATAGGAAAAATTCTGCGGATTTTTCTAAGGTCTTTTCTATTAATGATAGCGTTAATAGTCTATGTTCAAACATTTAAAGTCAAAGCAGCGTTTTCCGTTAATTAAGTATTTCGAGTACTTTACTCCATATGATGTCAATTCGATTCCAATTTTCCGGACGATAGCAACTCCATTGTGACATCTATTCTATTTTAGATTGGGGTTTTGTGGATAATGAGTATAAATTAAACAACATTTGTAATTAACTTTGCTGTTTATTGTGTAATGTTTTATTATGTAATAGTATAATATATTAGTATTTTTTCTGTTATTAACCATTGTATACTATCATATATTTTGAAAAAAAAAAATTTTCATTTTTAATTCAATCAGTTTTTATAATTGTTAATTATGGAAATGACGAATAAATATTAAAAATATTTATGAGTATTCATAAAATATTCTTAGATTAAATAATAAATAATTGCGTTATATTTTTGTAACGCCGTGTTTACTTTAACCCTTAACATCGTGAGGTGAATACTCGTTGACCCGCTAAGTGTTACACGAGTACAGAATAACTACAACGCCTTGCTGTTAAAATGTATAAATAAGAAAAATAATAATTTTTTTTCCAATCACAAATAATAAAAGGAACACACTAAGAAATATATTAAGAATACGAAAAATTTTCAAAATAAATAATCATAATTAATATTTGTTACAAGGTAAGGTAAGTAAGTAAATGTTCTAGATCGACGGAAAGATCTCCTCTTGAAGAGTTTTGAAGCTTATTCCGAATTGATTCCACATTGCAGAAGAGATACATGTGGTAGAATTTTTTACTGCCGACCACGATGATATATGAGATACGAGATGTGTTTTAAGCACAACAAACATTTGTAGTACTTTAGGTTTGAGTCTGCAATCTCGGTAAATATTCGTAAATCTTTTGCAAAAACAAAGTGTTTATTTAATCCTGATAAGAGATAACTCTTTCTATAATTATTGACTTGACATTCGCATGACAAAGACAGCATTATTTAACTAACCATACCCCAAAACAAAGTTTATAGCTGTAAAAATTCTAATAACTATTTGTTTATACTTAATATGTCTGTGAGTGTAAAGCGTAAAACGTCAAAGGGTTGTGGCACACATTTACTATGAGATAAAGGTTTTGCGTATTTGCAATAAACGCGGATTTCAATTGTTTTCTATCATATAAAGTAAGACAACGACGTACTAACAATAATGTTGATTATTCTGAAAACAGTTATAGTCATAGTATAAACACGAGATAAACTTAGAACACAATACTTCCGACTCCGCAAAGTTAATACATCCTTCCGGGGGGAGACATTTGATACAGCAATGAAATCCTGCACTTGCATTATTTAAAGCTGTTATCTAAATAAAACTAAAAATCAGTACATGTACTTTTTGTTTTAGGAACGAGATATATAAATTTAATAATGTGCAGTTGACTATGTATTTCATTTAAAAAAAAAGAGACTACATTGGTAGCGTTTCATTTAATTTTATCTTTTGATATGAATGATGACTGATCAAATGTGCTCATAAGAGAGTGCTTGCATAATAATGTTTTAATTTTTAAAAGAGGAAATGGAATTACTATCAATTTAGTTGTATATTACTGTATACCACTTTACTGGTGGTAGAGCTTTGTGCAAGCGCGTCTGGGTAGATACTACCCACTCATCAGATATTCTAGCGTAAAACAGCAATACTTGGTATTGTTGTGTTCCGGTTTGAAGGGTGAGTGAGCCAGTGTAATTACAGGCACAAATGGCATAACATCTTCAGCACAGTTCCCAAGGTTGGTGGCGCATTGGTGATGTAAGCGATGGTTAACATTTCTTACAATGCCAATGTATATGGGCGTTGGTGACCACTTATCATCAGGTGGCCGATATGCTCGTCCGCCTTTCTATTCTGTAAAAAAATATATATCTGATATGTAAAGGAAAAAGAGGAGTATCAGCTGATTCTTCGCGATAGTACTATCACTTAATATTGCTGTGTTCCAAATTCAACGGTGAGTTAGTGTAATTAATAAGTAGATAGCTTAGTGAAAAGTGTTATATATAAGATATATACAGACCGAGTGGATGGTTGGAGGTCACATCCCTTCAGGAAGCTTAATTGGTTTCTTACATTGCTAAATTAAATTATACTATATATTAATAATACGCCCACATAGGTTTTTTATATTTATCTTTAAAGAAAATATGAT
The DNA here is from genome assembly GCF_905147045.1 of Nymphalis io. Taxonomy (NCBI): domain Eukaryota; kingdom Metazoa; phylum Arthropoda; class Insecta; order Lepidoptera; family Nymphalidae; genus Nymphalis; species Nymphalis io. The sequence continues at coordinate 8,541,878 of NC_065913.1, read as the reverse complement.
AAATAACGATAAAATAACCACCAAAGTGTAATAACGTTCGGATGATCACAACTCCCTAATCAATTCTTTAACTGAACCGAAAAGTAAATATTTACCAGAAGTTCCACAGCACACTGACCAGCAATTACCTTTCACTTGCTTGCGGATGACTTATAATAGAATGAGTATCGAACCCCGCCCCATGTTCGAAGGCACTATAAAGCCCGGCTCAAAATAAAAAGTACCCTTTAGTAGTAAAAATAAAAAATAACGAATGTGGCGTCCAAAACGAAAGATACGACTCACACAATATAATTATTACAACTTGAAAAACTGCACAATCTATTACCAACTTTATATTCGGTCGACAAAAAGGTTTATTTTGGTGTGTATATATTTGGTACTTACAACGTTATTCTGTGCAAGCACTGTATCTCCTTAAATCCGATATACGACGCTTCTGATACCCAAAGGCGTACATTGCCTTTCACGCGATTAACACCTAACTTAAACTTTGTTAAATTTAAACTTAACTTTAATCGAAGAATATAGAAAGCTTAATTTTGTAAAACAAAAGGAGAGTACTTACGTCGTTTGTGATCTGTCGTTACATGTATGAAATCTTCCGTGTACCATTATAAAATTTGTTTATTATAAAATGAGCCTTATTCCATTACAGTAGGATTGATTTTTGTGTTGATAGGTTTCTAGTTTTTAGCTCACAAAGTCGTAAAAGGGGTGTAAATCAATAATAGTTATGGCGATTGGAAATTGTTCGCCGGTATCGATAATCGCCGGGAAGTTTACTTACTTCACACTTGTTACAGAGTTTCAAAATATATCGAAATTTTTGGCTCTCTTCTAATCTTTACTGATTCTGAACATTGTAGTAGCACCCAGTATATAAATAACCCAGTAGTATTAATAAGGGCCTATTTACCTTATCATGAGAAGGTTTTGGAGTTTGTTCAACAACGCTGATTCATTGCGAGTTGAGAGATATAAAAATAAGTATTTATAAAAAATATAACATGATTTTTTTAAGAAATTATTTAAAAACTACTTATTATATTATATTATTTTATATTTTGAGAGATAAATGAAATTCATTTAGTACGTGTTTATTAATGTAGTCTCAATTTACGGAAAATAATTTTAGAATTAATACAATATTTGAACTTTAAAATCATATCATAAACTGATTGATTAACAAAATATAATAACAATTACTATGTATTTTTACAACACATATACATAGGTGCCTCTTTTTACTTTTAAAATACTATTCCCGAAGATGTGTCTTTTATCCTTGTCTCGTAGCACGTGCTACAAAAGCGTAGCAGAGCTACGTATTGCTACGTTCTAATTTTATATGAAAAATAGCATCGTTTGTTGGCTTTGGTGTAAATATTTTTATGTAAATAGTGTTAAGTTACTTTTTATATTAAAAAGCTTCATAATGGCTTATGTTCTTGTAGTATTTGTTAGTTGTTTAGTTAAAGATAACGGTAATTAATGTATTATCTTAAAACACAATTATTATGGAATGCTATTGTTTGATGTAACTTAAAAGTAGAAAGAAGAGAAGGTTGCGAGCTTATTCCACCACGCTGCACCAATCCGGCCCGGCGGGTACATGTGTCAGATTTTTTGTAAAATTCAACACATGAAGGTTTCTCCTCCACCGAGCACGAAATAAATTATATTATTTATCATCTCAATGTTCTCGAACACTGAAAAGATTAATTGTAAATTCTAGTAAGAGCAGCTTCATAAGTAAAAAGACAAGCCATTTAATAAAACAAATATAAGCCAAATGCAATGCCACAACATATTTAATAAACCAGATAGCTTGACGTAAAGGAAAATCTAAAATAATTAAGAGCATTTCATCATTTGATATTAACTTATGCGTAACATCTGTTTTACAAAGAAAAAGACGTCAGCAACTGTTCAACCCGGATTCGAACCCGCTACCGGTTTGGAATAACAACGAGAAACTAGCCAAATCTAAAATTCTAATTTGCGTATACCAAAGAAAGTTTCAAACGAATGTGATACGAGTACTTTTAGTGATTCTAATACATTGATAGCTTTGTATGTGTCGTTATTAGTAAGTATCAATAAACTGAGCAATGAATTGAAAATTTAAATATAATTTATTATTAACTTAAGTTAGTAGTTGTCGGTTTTAAGATTGCAGAATTTTTAGAATCAAAATGCGTTTTCTTTCTTGAATCAAAATTACAAGGAAGCAACGATATTATTTTAAATATAAATGTCTTACTTAATAAGTTATATAAAATGATAGTTTAATATCATTAAAATTATAATTTTAAACAGTTTAACTAAACAAAAAAAATATATACAGACATTACATAACAATTTATAAAAAAATACGCGTTCAAAAAGTTTTTCGTGTGGCATTGTACCCAAGAGGCTGAAATGAAGTTATTTATTGGGTTTATGTGGGTGCCATTTTTAAGTTATTTAATATTGTTAATATTTATTATTCCTGTTTCACTATTAAGAGATTAAAATCTAGTAAAAAATTTGTTGTACAATTTTGTTATTTTAAAAATATTAATACTGTAATTTATGTAAATATGCCTCATGTTATGTAAAGGACAGTCTTTTGATTTCGAAAACAACACATTCATTGAAAAATTACACACGACCTTAACATCCTTCACCGCCATGGATCCATGTATCACTTAACAACCTGCCCGCTGCAAATTACATTATTTGCAGAATCAATCTACTATCGTATGAAACGAGACTAATTTATGGAAAAAGGTCGGCATAAATCAATGACAGACACACATTCACGCACTTTGTCGCTTCACGGGGGTATTCAAAGGTATCGCTGAATTTATGTTGATAAAAAAAGTAGTTTATGTCTTAGTCTTTATGTCTAAAATTTTACATAGAACGACACATTATTACATAAGTAAGGACTTTCAATATAATAGAAAGTTCATGCGTGTCGATTTTAGTCGATCACCTAAAATCCAGAGCGATTTGAATCGTCTAAGCTAATTTAAGCCCTACGACCGTCTGAAGGTATCACCTATTTACCAGTTATTCTATTGCATTCCATAGTCTATTCTGAAAGGATATTACTTAAGTTAATTTAATTTAAGTAAAATTATATAAACATCAATATATAAGATATTCAATTAAAAAATGAGATAAAGGGGTATTTTTTCTTTCAATGCATAAAAATTTAAAAATAATAATTAGCTAACAGCGTAAGAGTGCACGCTTATAAACAATATATATATATATAAATGATTTCTTTTGTAAGTCGGTTAACACAATACTAGTGTCATATTTCATCTTCTTAAATAGTCAGTAAATTTGATAATTTCTTACGTTTTTTTAAATATTTAAACGAAGTAACCAAATTATTTAATGTTTAGTAGCATTTCATAGTTGAATAAAAATATATATATTGCATTCAAAATTGTACAGGGAACATTCTCTCAGAATAGTCCCTTATATAATAACAAAGGGACTAGACAGGGGTCGGTCAGATAAAAGAGATTTACGTCCAACTTTTCTGCCGGATTCGCCAACTCCAGCTTAGTATTACACGGACTTTTTCTATCTTAACTTAGCTAAAGTTTCAAGGCAAAATCACCTATACAGATTATGTATTATAGAAATTCTAAGCACAACACGCGCTGCTATATATTATTTGCGACTAAACAATAGCGTATATATGCTACAGTATATATTTATATATATATATATATATATACATATGTATTTAGATATTCAAATCAAACTTGGCTACGTCTCTTACGTCACGCGGGAGCAATTTTGAATTTTGTAATTTGTTTCATTTTTTGAACTACAAACTGATAGTACCGTATACGACAGAGCCGAGATGGCACAATGGCTTTAACGCGTGAATTATAACCGAAGATTCCGGATTCAGACCCCAGTATTTATCACTATGTTTTCATTTGTTTAATTTTTGTTTCTATCCTTCGGATGAACTTCCACTACATGTGTATCCAACCAGTATTGGACCAACGTGATAGAATAAGCTTCAAGCTCTTTCCTTAATAAGAGACGGAAGCCTTTGTCCAGGACTAATATTCTCTCGGTCGCTTACTTCATTGCTGAAGGTCGTGTCCACTCTGATTTAGGGTCTGGGTCATGATCTCTGTGAATTTTCTCCAGTCCTTCCTGTCCTCAGCTTTCCTCAGGGCTGTGGTCACTTGGAGACCAGTGAGGTTGGTAACTTCCGACCATCGTTTGGGGCAGCGGCCACTTGGTCGTTTTCACTCACCATAAGCTTGATATACAATATATATTTATGTAAGAATTATTCATATTGAAGCCTTATATTTATACAAATAAAAATTAAAAAATAGCTACTGTACAAATCGTGACCGCGTGGAATGGTAGCAAAAATGCTAGCAGCATTTCCCTATTGAATCGCAATTTCAATCCTCTGGGCGAAAAACTTAAATCCAACTTAATAACGACATTCAAAATAATCATTAATACAGATTTGGATCTTTATACAACCATTCGTTCCGCGTAATGATGGTTACTAAAGGAGATAATATTAAAGCTTATATCTTAAAATCTCGTATCAGATTAAAAGTTTTAATCAAAATTAATATTTCATATTATTCAGCTGAATAAATATTTAATGGTATACCTATTTAAAATGATTACTAGTGTTAGCACTTTAGATAATCGAACAATAAATAACGTTACATTGACAACGGTGTCGTATTTCTGACCAGCTTAAACTAGTTTTTCTTGATTTGATTGATTAATTATATATTCACATAATTATACCTAATGTTCAAATGGTTAGAACTCGTGAATCTTAACCGACGATCGTGGGTTCAAACCCGGGCGAGCACAACTGAATATTCATGAGCCTAATTTGTGTTTATAATTCAACTCGTGCTTGACGGTGAAGGAAAACATCGTGAGGAAACCTGCATGTGTCTAATTTCATTGATATTCTGCCATATGTGTATTCTACCCGTATTGGAGCGTGGTTGAATAAGCTCCAAACCTTCTCCTCAAAATGGGGAGGAGGCCTTATCCCAGCAGAGGGATATTAACAAGCTGTTACTGTTACTGTTCAAATATAATATCTTATTGTAGATATTCATATTTAATATAATATAATATCCGGGGATATTATTCACACAAGGCCATCTGATCCCAAACTAAGCAGAGCTTCTACTATGGAAACCAGACAACTGATATACTATATATACTACTTTTCTTTTATATACTTATATAGATAATTACACCGTCTGAGTACAGACAGAGTATCCTGTGATAAATTAAGATACTAAATATTCTTAAATGATAAAATATATTTAAATAATCAATAGGATTATTTTTACATCTATCCTTCTCAACCAAACAAGCGAATCGTATTTTACCAATGATAGGTATCACGTCTTTTTTCTTAAAATATTTTTGAAGCATTGTATAATTTAATGAACTTAATTGTTACGTATAACAACATATTAACAGATATCAACGTAGCATTTGTAGAAAGGTATCGAGTTTTCGTTGCCAGAATTAGTTGTGTTATCACTGGATCTCTTGTTTTCAGAGCGAAAGGGTGTAACGTGGCCACTACCCGTATAGTTTTTGTTTTGTTTGTATATCGCATATAATACATAACGTAATAATTATTCTTTTATGTGTTAAAAGTAGAAGAACGGGCAAATGGGCACCCGATGGTTAGTGGTCACCACCACCCATAGACATTGGTGATAAAAGAAATATTAACCATTCCTTATATCGCCAATGCGCCACCTAACCTTTGGAGCTGAGATGTAATGTCTCTTGCGCCTGTTATACTGGCTCACTCACTCTTCAAATCGGAACTCAACAATACTACGTATTATTGTTTAGTGGTAGAACACCTGATACGTGTGTGGAAACTACCCAGACGGGCTTGCACAAAGTCCTAACTTAGAAGACGAATGAAGTTCCCAGGGAAGATAAAGATAATATTTAGAGCATACAAAATGGTACATCGAAGCGTGGTCACACGGCTTGTACGATATAATATTGATTACATATAAGGTGTAAAGATACACATGCCGTCAATCAGGTTATTCGCTTTTTAAAAGCTTGCGTAAAGTGAACGATAAAATTTCGCTTGCAAATTATATCGCAAGCGAACCTATGACCGCGTAAAACCACCCCATAAAGAGAAAGCATTAATATAACTACAAAACTGTCTTCTGATTAAAAATAGTGTATTTTATTTATTACGATGTAATTGTTACAGTACATCGCTTGTAACACGAAGTGGGTCTTCGACAGTAAATTTCCGAACGTTTCAGCAAGAGAATAAATCGAATAGATACGAACTATTTATGATCTTAAGCCAACTTGTAGGGCACCTTTCTCTGACACACGAACAATACAATATCATATATGATTATATTGAGAAGATATTCCTGTATACCTAAATGTAATGCCGCCGCCTAGCGATCAGAAAGCTGCAGGTTCGATCCCGACTTGTTGAACTATTGTCAACTCGATTTTCAAATAAGCATTTAAAATCGGAAAGGATCGTTAATACAGTTTCTAAGCGAAGCGCAAAGTGAAACCATGGTTGAAATATCTACCCGCATAATGTTCAATAATGGAACCAATCATATGGTCCATCTGATAACTATATATATTTACAGAAATGTATGCTGTGCATTTTTTAGATTATTTTTAAAAAATAGGAATGCTGTGCTGCTTTCCTGGTGGTACGACTTTGTGCAAGCTCTTCTGGGTAGGTACCAACCACTCATCAGATATTGTACCGCAAAACAGCAGTACTTGGTATTGTTGTATTCCAGTTTGAAAGGCTAGTAAGCCAGAGTAATTACGAGCGCAAGGGACATAACATCTTAGTTTCCAAGGTTGGTGGCGCAATGGCGATGTAAGCGATAGTTTACATTTCTTTCAATGCCAATGTACACTTACCATCAGGTGGGTCATATTATGCTCGTCCGCCTACCTACACCATTAAAAAAAAAACAAAAAAAGTATTCGCTTATTACATCGGAAAGTCGAATCCTTAAGATTAGAAAATTATATATGTTATATATGTTTTCGAAGTAAAGTCTGCGCCTGGTCTCTTTTCTGTCAGTTTTGGTTTGTCAGAAAGACAGAACAGAAAGAGCTTATTGTACTCCTACTTATGTTGAACATCTAGAGTGTGCGCTTCAACTTCTCTTGACGTGCTTGGCAATTCCTTAACAATGACGGCACTGAAAATCAGTGAGGCTAAAAATATTAGTATACATACATTTCTTATATTTACATGAATATAGAAAATTTAGCATAGACTATATTTAAAGAATGATCCTATATACAAATGAATATAACATATTTACATTTAGCCAACTTCCACTTTAACTTAAGTAGACAACGTGAGCGGATAAACACGTACAGGCTGACTGCACTCGACGCTGGAACAAGTGTTTTGAGAATGAAATACTCAATTTAATACCAGGAGCAGTAAAGGTAAACGTAGTAAACATACTTGTCAAAATGGGTGGACAAATAAGGTAGTTTTTTTACACCTCATTGCAATACGCTACTCCACTCCATATTAGAGGAATATGTGCCAGAACTTCATATGAAACTTACAACCTGCAAGTTCCTTACGATGTTTTTTTTAATCACAAACACATGCGAAAATTCATTTAATATGTGCGAAAATTCATTAATAGCTTCGAAACTTAATTTAGATCCAGGTATTTCACTTGGTCATTTCGCCGTGAAGCTGTAATGGTCCAGTTAGTGGACGTGAATCGTAAATAATAATTCCGTTTCAAGACCGGGTACACAACACTGAATTTTCATGTGCTTAATGTGTGATTATACTTCAACTAGTGATCAGGTGGTTAAGAAAAACATCGTTAAGAAACGTGCAAAAGGCCGATTAATATCTGCCATGTGTATCCATCAACTTGCGTTGGAGCAGCGTGGTGGCATAAGCAGCACAAAGGGACAGGCCAAAGCTCATCAGTGGGGCATTTAAAGACTGTTACTTTTATTTTATTTCGCCTGTTTTCTTGTAGCCTCTTTAACTTAAGAATAAGTCCTTTCATCCGTATGTCAGGTCGGCGTCAAGCACGTAGTGTTTGATAAGACAACTTGATTACCTTGAAGTAAGTTTATTCGTAGAACGTGACTCGTTAACTGTTTACGCTATGCTGATTTTATTATAACAATTATATTTGCGTTCTAATAATACTAAACAGAAAATACTCGACAAGCTTGTTACGAACTTTTCTATTATGGTATAGACCTACTAGCACTACCTGGGTTTGTCTGCAGAAAGAATATAAATATATTTAAGTGTTGTTAACGCGAGATGATTATCTTATCCCAAAAACGATAAGGTTTGGAACATATTCCATAACGCTGCTTCAATGCGGTTTAGTAGATTTATATATTCGTCTGTGCTAAATATAACGAAACCTTAAACAAATCTATTTAATCAATTTAAAGAAAGTGTGCAGAGCTATCCATAAATTATATTTTACAAAAAACTTTCTGAATGTCCTCCAAATATCAAGTCTCACCTCTAATACTTTCAGACGGTGCAATAATAGATAGTAAGACAAGACATTCCCGTTATAAGGACACCGCATACATACAAATCTGTTTAGGCATTTTAATGTTATGGTGGAATATAGAAACTCACATACATCATTATATACATATGTACTTTACTCGAACCCTGGAAACACTACTCTCATTTATGGGCAATCGTATAAAAATGATAAAAAAAATATGTTGCGTTGTCTAGTTTTCTTGTGGACTGCTATACTGGTTAATTGATACCAGGAAACAATTCCAGCGCTTAATCGACATTAGTAATAAAATATAAATTCTAATAAAAGCAATGCAAGCAACGTCTACTACAATCTGTCTGTATGTTTAATTGTATCTCCATAGACGAGTTGTGATTGCCTTAACTATATCTTATCTGAAATTATAATGATGTTTTTTTTAATATACCTGCAATTTTATTACTAAACAACAACCTACCTTATTGGAGCAAACGTGACTCGGAATGTGTGCCGGTTGACGATGATGGGGACTTATTCATCTTAGTGGCATTCTGCATTCCTCTGGTCTGGATGGTATTCGGCTACTCTTACTAATCAGGTCATCTCTAATATGGATGCCTTTTGCTTGTTATCCAGAATCTCCTTGGTAGTCGCTATTTGTCAATTCATATTAAAACAATTACTTTGATTCAATATTATCCTTTGTATTGTTTTATACGTGACGCTAAAATCGAAGACTTAATTTTATTTATACTTGAAATACTATCTCTCTCAATGTTTACACTTCTTAATACGAATAGAATAATAGCACTTCTAGAAACAAAAATGATATTATTATTATTTTTTCTGATTTAGTTTTCCTATAAAACCTTCATCGTAAACAAATTAATTGACTAATTACACGGAATAAAAAACAAACTAAGGAAAAACAAGGGTTCTTCAAAAGAGTATAAAATTTCCTTAAGATAAAAAAATGTATTTTATTTACGACTAGTTGCTACCTACGGCTTCGCTCGCGCTTAAATATGGATTTAATAAAGGATAAATGTCTGTGATTTTAAAGAAAGAAACATAAAATGTTATTCTGGTTAGAAAAAAGTATATAAACAGTTATTTTTTTTATTTTTTGAACTTACTTTCCTGTAGTTTCACTTAATATAGTGACTTAAATGGCTTAAAGAAATATTTATTTTATACATGTCTTCCGGTCTACGATTCTGTTGCCTAAACACCCGGCATCTATCCACGTTGTTGAATATAGTTCATACTGTAAAAGAGCAAACGTACCTATATATATTTTTATTCTATCAAACTCAGATTAAACAAAACTATTCAACTCACTGAAAACTATATTTATAAATAATAAACGTAGCACCTCTTTTTAAACGGTGGTAGAGCTTTGTGCAAGCCCGTCTGGGAAGGTACCACCCTAAACAGCAACACTTAGTCTGTTGTTCTGATTTGAAGGATGAGTAAGCCACTGTAGGTAGGTGCAAGACATAACATCTTCGTTTTCACGTTGGTGGCATTGTCACAGAATGCGATAAAGAAAACATAGTTCCTGTTAAAGAGTCCATGTATGGGAAGATATTTAAACAAGAATTTAATATACACTTTAAGGAAGATAAGACTGGTCAGCAGCTTTGCTGTAGATCATGAAAATGCTTTGCTGCAGATAAAGAAAAAATGATATTTTTTTGCTTGCTTGCTATGTAAGGAATGATTAATATTACGTACGTCGCCTATGTCTATGAGCGGTGGTGTTCACTTAATATCAGATGGCCTATTTGCCCGTCCACCTGCCTATAACATAAAAAACGAAGTTTTCGGTGTTTCCTTTTGGGGCTAAAATTACTAAGTTACTCGCAGAGCTCACTCTGGATCATGCAACAAAAAAACTATCCATGTCACAAAAGTTATTACTAATATCAATGCCGGTCATGTTCAACAGGCAATGGAACTTTTGATTGTCATGGTGAAACACACTTCAAGAGGGAACTATGTATATATATGTATATATAAACTCTTCAAGCATATCCTAAAATAAATCTGTAGGAAATGAGGGTCATGTTGAAGCACAGCTTCGAACTACCAATTAAGTGATACACATGACAATAATGGAATACGTTTTCTTTATACAAACTATCACTTTTGATAGACTAAACCGTTTTGATGAAGTAAAGACTAAACGGCACCGTAAAATACTTCGTTTAATATTTCAGTTATTTGTAATCTTACCCGTTTTAAAGAGCCGTTTAGCCTGGACAAACAGACGGACAGACAAAAATTTTTTGGTTTTAGTAAATTGCGAATAGCCATATTAAATTTAAAAGAGGCAGTTATTTTGATATCACAGACAGACACTTAAATTTTATTTATATGTATAGAGTATAAATAAGGAATTTATAATAAAAGATTGACGTTGAAATAATTAGCATCAAATGAGTCTACTATTGTGCTTTAACGTTAACTAAATACCTATTGACAGCTGTCTTTAGATAATACCGCGCTCTTAACATATGATTTGTTATCATGTTCCCTCAAAACTTTTAAAAAGAAATTTAATGAAAATCTGTTAATTTAATAATTATTGTTTATTTAATCTTTTGATCCATGTTTGTAATTTATATGAATATTATTTATTTACAATGTACTGGTTGTTTCCCGAAGGAAAAAAAAAAACAAAATACTAAAATAAGCGTCATATACTATGGATACGTTTAAGATAAAATAAGAAAACATAACATTATATAAGAAAAAGTAAAGCATAAAAATGTTATTACACGACTGGTGCTATTGTAGAATACTGATATTCGTTTTTTATATAAAGTTTGCGAAAGTTGTACGTAATTAAACGGTTGCTGATTTGACTGATTTAAATGTTATTAAAGGCTCCAGTTGAGAGCAATGACTCGGTCTTCACTGAGACATCGTTAAGCTAATTAACATAATAATTATAAACTTTAATTTCACTTCACCTATTGACCCGTGTAGGACAAATTTATTTAAAATTTTGTAAATACTTTTCGTACTGATGACAGTCTAATATGCTATTTAATATAATTTGTTTAAAGAATTTGCCAACGATAACCTTTGGCTTAAAAGAGTTTATATTTTGTAACTTTTGTAAATATGTGTATATTATCATTTAAATAAAGGTGATATAATTATTAGTCTAGTATTTTTTTAAATATCCGTAATTAAATTATATTCTAATAAAATAAGCTCGTGAAACGTGCACGGGACTCCCCCAGACTAAACAGACCTGAAGATGACAACCCTTTCAGATCACCGTGTGTCCTACCCGGTAGGAAAAACCTATCCACTGCATCTTCAATGCTGTTGGATGTAATTAAAAACTCCAATCAATTTCGAATTATCATCAGAATTCACATGAATTTAAAATGGAATATTAAATAGGATCCAATAAAGTCGGTCATCAAACGCAGATTTCTTTCAGAACTGTCACAGGCTCGCTCGATATTTCAGAGGTTCATGTCTGTTGGTGACAGCCGAGGTGGTGGCGTTACTGTGCGCGATATTGATTTAATGCATCCCTTGCTACATTCAATGTTTTTTGTTATAATACCAATGTACCAAGTTGCCCTTTTTCTAAGTAGACAAGTAATCCACTATTTACCCACTTATCTATAATTCTTCGACTGCCAAATATCAATACTCGTATTTTACTTGTATTCTTATTACAGTAATTCAGTGTAATAATTTAAATTAGCCATGCTCATAACAGCCCTTTGACGGCGTAAGTAAAAGTTTATATATCTTGAAATATATTTCTTTGCCGTCCACATAGAAATAAACTAGTAAAAATTAATAAATAATTTTGATGACAGGGAAGTTATTTACGGAAACGCTACTATACTTGTCACTATTCAACGAGGTTGTTTTGTACATTTGATATTTTTAGCTTTGATTCGTATATACTTTTTAACTGCTCAATGTTAATATTTTTGAGTATATTTAATTATAAAAGATTATAATTTCGCGTTTACTGACAACCCACTTACTAAAAGGGTATAGGGTGTCCATCAGTTATGTCAGACATCCTGACGCGTCACGCCATCCCTTACTTAACATAACACTCTTAGTTCACATAAAGTCATATTAAATATATTCTCGTCTCTTGTTGTGGCGTATTTATTTATGAATCACTGATACAATGTTACATTATTATAACTGTCAATACACTCCAATAATCATGTCATTAATGGTAGAGAGATTTTGCGATTTGTGCAATATACACATTCAAACATACAATTGCATGTATGCTATGTCCACGACTATATTTACTGTGACCATGTGTGTGTTCACACAACCTTATTTTTTTATTTACTATAATAATACCTTGGTTGGGATGTTACATGTATACCTTCGCGATCTCTCACCTGGCTCACATAACACGGACGACTGGGGAGGCTGCTAAGAGTGCAGCAGCGAGAAAGCGGGAGAAATATGCCCTTGTGTAATTTTTTTTTATTTGTGCCACTAGCGTTCGAAACTTCGGGATGTTGGGGGTCGAATGCCCTTACTTTATAAGGGAGATTGGCTGTCGCCTTAGAGAGAGGGGATTTAACAGTCGCTCCGGGTCCTACTTGGCACAGAGTTTGTCCATTGCCGTACAGCGCGGAAATCGGCCTGCATTATAGGCAGCTTTGCCTCGGGTGGGAATCGGGAGGGACTATTTTAAATTTGACTAAAATAATTTGGAAAAAAAAAATTGCCATTGTTATATTTCCGTGTCAACGTGTAAAATATTTTAACTTAGATATATTTATGTTTCAATGTAATATTAAATAAATTTAGTTGATTTGAAAAAAAAAACAATTGCAACAAGGTTCAATAATAAATTAATGTAGAATGAGAGCATAATACATGTGTTAGAAAATTACAGCCGTGTCTAGTTCGTCTACTTCGTAATACCCCGATATGGGCGTTTGTTCTAGCGCCAGGTAAAGTGGCACCATTTGTATTAATTATTACTCTACAATGATAAAAAAAATATATAATAGTGAAACGTTCAATGTGCTTACAAGTGATTTAAATTTTGAATACGTAATATAACTCTTACAAATTACGTAGGTATTTTAACACCACGTGATTTGTAACTGTTTTATTGTAAGCGGCATTTTGGTTGTATAATAGCAAGCAATTTATCAACCAGTGATGGATTACACATCGTGGTAGAAGGCAAAAGCTGTACAAAAATACATTTGTGTACCAAATGCTTTAGATTTTAAGTGTATCTTTAACTAATTTATTGCATATTAGTGCATAGATTTAAAAATATATAAATATTGCACAAAAAACAAGCTTCATGCAAAGGATTCTCTATTGGCTTTAGAAATTGCAGGAGACATAGTTAGTAGGTGTGCAATATAAAGATTTATTATTTTACTATAAATAATTTACTCATAGTACAAATACACATATAATAGTATATAAATATATAATATGTAATGTACTTAAATCACTTTATATAATATAAAATTAAACACTGCCGGCCTTATTTATAAACGTTACTTAGCGGCTGTTTAGTTAAAGACCGATTTCTCTCTTTCTGTCATTAGTGATTTGACAATCAAAGAACTTGGCATTTTTGACTAATTATCTGCTAAACGATGTTTATAAGAAATACCGAAAATTGATAAATTTCTTAATTTGTCAATTAAAGGCGCCAGGCACATTTTTTTATTATGGACTCTAACTCGTAATTTGTTCCAAAGGCGAACGGCCGACTTGGTTAATGAGTGAGATAAAAAACTGAACTGACCAGAAGTGTTGAATAGCAAGCTACATAAAAACTTTATTATTTTTATTTAAAGTAAAAAGTAAAGTAACAGCCTCTGAATGTCCCACTGCTGGTCTAAGGCCTCCTCTCCTTTTTTGAGGAATAGGTTTGGACAGAATAATAACTATAAAAATCAAAGTAAAAGGAAAAAACGTAACATTAAATGGATGTACAATGATAACATAACATTATATACACATTGTATAAATAAATACAATCAAATTAATTAATAAACATTTTAACCTTTATCTATTGAGGGTGTCGGATATCGGTTCGTATTTCTCTTTGTAAAAATCAATACAATTGTTATTAAGCTTAAATCTCTTCAATCGGCAATTATAACAGAATTATAATAATTTTAAAGTAAATTTTACATAAGCAAACATACTAGACAACGCATCATCATATTCATATTTGTTCAATTATAGTAATCACGATAAACTTTGGGCACATCGCTTGAACTTTATCGAGTTTCAAGAATTTTGGTATATTCCTTAAGTTTCAAAGCTCGAAATGGTGGTCTAATATTTAAGTTACACGTGTGTTAACTTAATTTGTTATATTAAGTCTTATATGCGGCTTTAACTAAAATATAACATTTTGTTCTACCTAATGATTTCCTCTGGTTTCATTTCATGGTTCAAATATTTTCGGTAATCATTCAATTATGAATTGACTTGTGTGTTTGTTAGTCATACGCCCGAACTGGTGGTAAATGATCCCCACTACTTAAAAACATTCCCGCTACAAGAAATATTAATCATTTTTTCTGTCGTCAATTTATAACCAACCTTGGAAACAAAAGTGTTATATCCCTTGTGCCTGAAGTTACCCTAGTTCACACACCCTTCACCAGAAAAGAACAATACTAAGTATTGCTTTTTTGCGGTAAAATATGTGATAAGTTGGTTTTACCTACCCAGTCGGGATTGCACAAAGTCATACCTCAAAGTAATGTTGTTATGACAGACAAGGGAATTGGTCACTTGATAATTTTCATCTCCAATCATATTTAATAAAAATGTAATAACCTATAAATGCCGCTCCATATTCTGCAACGCACTCCTTATCTCTTAAAAGCTGCTCCAAGACAAACATACACAAAGCATCACCGCCACTAGAAATGATCACAACAATTCATCAACTTAGCTGCCATTTATAAAGTTAACAAAACTTATCTTTATCTAATATTCCACGGCTGGACAACCTCAATAAACGCCATTAGGTAGAAAATATATAAACCTTAATCCATCACGCTGCTTCACTGTAAATATTTCACAATGAATTTCTTTCAGCGACAGCTTTTTCGCATAACATTTTCTATTACCACAAGCACGAGACAAATTGGTACACAAATTTGCTCATCCTACGGTTAAAATACACGACTTCATTCGTAGCCATATAGCATAGCCCGATAGTAAAATATACATTCAAGTGAATAAAATTGAATTTTCTGCCTTTGAGTTACCAAAACCATAACAATCATTTTTTTCTTATTTTCTGTCGATCTGTCTGCTTACTCGAAATAATCTTTAAAACGGCTAAAAATTACAAATTGAAATAACATTATAATAAGAAGTATTTCAAGGTAACGTTTCGTCTTTATTTTATCAAAATCGGTCGAGGTCATTAAAAGTATAAAATTTAAAGGTCACGTACGGTTTTTTGTTGTTATAATATTGCAGCCTTTAAAATAAGGATGGCGGTATGCTAAAACGTCAATTTCTTTATCGTGGTATCCAGATTGTACGGAGAAAAGTAACATTCTGTCATACATAATATAAGCAATCGACTTTCGTTCGAATTTGCGTTGTTATTGATTAGTAGTCGTTTCGACTGTTTTTTTTTATTATTACATTGATAATATTAAATACTTTGTTGCTTTAGATTGCAATTATTAAGTCGAATGTTATATTAGTCTTCAGTTAATATTAGGTCCTTACATATGAAATTGGCGTTTTGTACGGGAGGAATATAAAGTCAAAATGTTTTGGTAAAATATATTTAATTAATCAAAGTATGCACCGTTGCTATCTATGCACTTTTGCCATCTCATAGGTAGTTCATTGATCCCTTTACTAAAGAAACCATGGGCGATGGGCGAGAATCAATAAACTCTTTGAAGGCGGTTTGCACTGCCGCATCAGAGTTGAATTTTTTTCCTTGTAAGAAGTTATCTAAATTCCGGAAAAAATGGTAATCTGTTGGAGCAAGGTCGGTACGGTGGATGTCCCAGACATGCCAATTGTAGCTCATCTAACTTAGTGGTTGTTTGTTGTGCAGTGTGTGGTCTTGCGTTGTCGTGAAGCAGCAGTGGCCTAGAGCGATTGACCAATCTCGGTTGTTTAGCAGCTAGTTCTTCCTTCATGGTTTGCAGTTGCTGACAATAGATATTTGCTGTAATCGTTTGGCCAGATTTTAGAAAGATGAAAGTGACACCGGTGCTAGTCCACCAAACACTCACAAGTAACATTTTCTGAGTTAATTTTCGTTTAGGGATTTGGCTGGATCTCCAGGATTCAGCCATTGCGACGAGCTCTTCCGATTATCGCACAGTATCCACTTTTCATCATAAGTAATGATTCGATTTAAAATCCGTTCATTATTGTGTCGGTTTGTCGGAGCAAAGTGACACGGCAGTCGACACGTGTTTGCAAGTTCGATTCACTCAATTAATGAGGTACACACCGTTCAAGTTTTTTTACTTTCCCGATTTGCTTCAAGTGCATTAATACAGTTTTATCACTTACCCCGAAGCCTGCAGCTATTTCTGAATTGCTTTGTGATAGATCCGCTTCCACAATAGCCTTTAATTCTTCATTTTCCACTTTGGTCTCCGGCCGTCAACGGGGTTGGTTCAGAAGGTCGAAATTTCCAGAACGAAAACGTTGAAACCAAAAACGTACCGTGTTTTATTTTGCGAAACCAGCGCCGTACATATCATTAATCCTTCGAGCCGTTTCTGCAGCACTGATGCCACGGTAAACTCGTACTCGTAAATATACCGATATTTCATGTTTTCATTTGTACGATAATAAGCGACGCCAAAGAAAAAAATAATGAGGAAAAAACAAATTAATGACTGTTTTCAAAACTCAAATGTACCAGCTAAATGAATTTATAAATTTGAATTTGGTATTCTTAACCAAAGAGGAGATATTTCAGATCAAAATGGTCAGTACGACAAAATGCTAATTTCATATGTAAAGACCTCATATTTTTGATTAGAATTCTATATTATATAATTATAGTATTTATGTTGCGCCGTTCCACTTTTACTATATAATTTTAGTTTTTTGTTTTAAATGTTAATAGTTGTTTTATTTTTAATAACTGAACTGTAATAAGATATTTACAGTAATTCATTTCCCGCAAGTTGTGTTTGCTTTGAAATTATTTTGCATTACACTGTACAATTTCTAATTTTATGTTCTTTTACTATTTACTATGTAAAAATCGGTTGCAAACCAAAAAAAGGATATATTCAGTTTTATCCTTATTTTTATAGTTTAATTAGATGAGATGGGTTGTCAAATTATTTTATTACTGGCTACTGCTTTATCCATGGGCTACATACTATAGCATGTTCACGCGAAACAACGTGGTCACGTCGTCCTAACAAATTCAAATACAGTAACAGTAACAGCCTGTTAATGTCCCACTGCTGGGCTAAGGCCTCCTCTCCCTTTTGAGGAGAAGGTTTGGAGCTTATTCCACCACGCTGCTTCAATGCGG
Source organism: Nymphalis io (assembly GCF_905147045.1). NCBI lineage: Eukaryota > Metazoa > Arthropoda > Insecta > Lepidoptera > Nymphalidae > Nymphalis > Nymphalis io. The sequence goes on along the minus strand of NC_065913.1, from coordinate 8,523,776 downwards.
ATTGGTAGAATACACATGTGGCAGAATTTCAATGAAATTAGACACATGCAGGTTTAATCACGATGTTTTCCTTCACCGTTAAGCACGAGATGAATTATAAACACAAATTAAGCACATGAAAATTCAGTGGTGCTTGCCCGGGTTTGAACCCACGATCATCGGTTAAGATTCACGCGTTCTTACCACTAGGCCATCTCGGCTTCAAATTCAAATACTACACCTAAAATAGTATATAAGAAGGCATTACAATATTTCAGTAAATCCATTTTTCTTTAATTACTAGAATAATAATAATCACACTAATATCATAAATATGAAAGGTTGTGTGTTTTGTCAATATTGGTTACTTGTTCACGATTTGTCACAGCTATATGACACCATTAATATATTTTGGCTTTTTTATCACGTTTGACTAGATTTTCGGTTATCGGGCGAAGCGTTATTGAAATACTAATCTGTGTTTTCTAAGGAATTCACCCTTCAAACTAAAGTAAGTACGCAATAAAATGGCCATCATATGAACTTTATTGGGAAAAATAATATGCAAAGCAAGGATACTATATACCTATTTAAATTGGATTTAGCTAATACACTATGTCAGAACTACTAGGCAAAAGTTAACATTGCTGTGAACCTCATAAGTAAGCAAAGATCAACAATTATCGGACTAAACCCAGTTCATAACGGCCAAAGTCAATTTTATCGACCTCGTATTGATAGCAAATCAATTTGCTTATTCGAAGACTTTGCAAAATTACTACCCATTGTTGACTTTGCTAACTCATCGTATGCAAAGTCTAACTAGACATTATATTCAAAAGATCTTTCTCAATTTCAAAATTGATTGAACAATTTATATGCACTTATCGCTAATAAAATAATATTTTATAATCAATTCATTAGGAAGCTAGCTTAAGATAATAAATTTTCAATTTGCTCTTTTTATCGGCGAGATGGTAGCTGGCTGAGTTCCAGCATCGCATTAATTAGAAACTCCTTTGCATCTCAAACAGAAAGTAGATCAGTTTTAAATTATATTATAATACAAATTGCTAAAATATCCTGGAGAATGGTCGAACCTTTGCATTAGGTTTGCAAATTTACCAAGTAACAATATTAGTTACTATCGTAGTATATAGAGTTTTTTTTTTAATAAATTAAAGAAATATAAATAACTAATATATAAAATTATAATACGGAATTCATTAAATTTGTTAGCATATTCAGTGAATTGATTAACTCGTTGATCTATTGGCTTACAAGGCTACAAGCTCTAAAGTTCTGGTTTCAAATACCAGGTTAGGTAATAAAAATAAAGTTATAATTTTATAGTAGCAGTACGAAATTCGGTCGTAGGTTTCCACTTGGTCTCATCGGTTGTGTTAGATTGCCATCCCATGGGAATAAGAGAGTACATTATCATTATTGTAAACAAATAGCTATCTAGCGTGTCAAGCAAAGTTCAAGCTAACAGAACTGGCGAGCAGCACCGTGTGTAATATTACACGAACCATTTGGAGCCACTTTTGAACCCCTCATAACTAAAAAACTATTTTATATAAACATGTTAAATTTGGCTTATATGTTGAGACTTGCGAGATACATAAGTACTCTAAATTTCATAAACACACCTCAAACGTTTATTTAGTATATGTATATAGTATATGTATATAGTATATTAACTTCCAAAAATAGTCATTTTTTTCACTGACTGACCAATTCCATGACTGTTTTAATAGGTACTTAATAATAATTCGTACATGAAAACTAACCAAGTCAGACCTTAGGCTTCTTTATATTATCCTATGTTATAAGAAGAAATGATATTTTAAGTTGTTATAAAATATTTCATGACACATTATATTGGCAACGCAATAGTCTTGTTAAGATTAAAACTGTTATTTAACAGTGCAATTTCTGGTTATACACATTTATAAAGGAATGCCGCAATTAAAAAATTTGCAAATTTTAAAGTTAATATTCAAAGTAGACACAGTGGAACGTAAATCAACACTTTGTAGCTATCACACGCCAAGACACTCTGCCAATTAAAATGTTTGCTTTACCTGCCGTGACGGAACTCAAGATACGATTTTAAGCTGTTAAACTAATTTGAATCTAATTATCAAAATGAATGGATTGTTTGTTTTTTCTTGGATGATCCTTTTTTATTTTCAAGGGTTAACAAAATAGTATATTAAAAACATTATAACAGAATTTATTGAAATAAAGATTTAAATATATACAAATAAATATTAAAAATAGCTTCTGTTAGAATTCTGACCTCGTGGAATGGTGGCAAGAATGCTAGCAGCATTTCCCCTTTTAAATCCTGCCCTCCTGTCACCAGTAGAGGCAATAAGGCGGCGTGTAATATTTTAATGAAAGTTCACACAATTACTCAAATAAATACTCATATGTATTTCGAAACAGATAGATTAAATTAAAGCCAATCGGTCTCCAACTCAGGGCGTCATAAGGGCTAAAGAATTCAATTAAGCTTATAGCCTACCAGCAAAAGCATTCCAAAAGAAGCAAAGGCCTTTGATCGTAAAAGTCTCTACCTTGTAAATGGAATAAGAACAAGCAAATTATGTTTATATATTCTCAATATTATGATGATGATCAGGATTAATATCGAAATCGAAAACTATTTATACATTATTCATGCAGAACCCAAATACCAAATCGTTTGTATACGATGAAATATTTTAATCTGACGCATCCATTAAAATTATAAATGTACATAATATGATTATGTCTTGGATGTCTTCATTCACTCGTCCATCGAATACCATAATTATCTCCGTGACATGGGTGTTTAAGGGATTCTTGGGGGGACAGAAAGGGGCGAACACAAAAGATCTCGGAAGGTATAGTGCATGTAGTCTGCTCGACGGATCCAAGGGTCGGGATCCTATTATGCAGTTTTTGAAAGTGATTGATTAATATATGGCACAAAAATGTGAACACTTATTCTGTTATATTTAATAGTTTTCTTTATGACTATGACTCAAAACGCGACTATGGACGTTACACATTTAAAAAAGTACGTTAAACATACATAAATGATTTTCAGTAGAATCTGATTTCATCGTGTTCACTCAACGATAAACTGAACTAGTATTCTCTAAGTTTATCGAGCAATTCTCGATAAACAACATAAGGGTATACTAAACAAATAATAATATAATAGTAAACGTTAGTTTTATAACTAGATCAGTCCTGATCAGCACGATTTTGGGTTACATTTAATTTTTATTACAACGTATCTGTTTAATTAGGGTTCTGTAATTATTTGAATAATTGATTAATCAAAATAAACAGTTGGAAGTATTCAATCAATTTTGTTAATTCAACACACAAAGGCTAAAGTGACATATTTATTTTGGTACTCGAGTCGGATTAAGGTTTGTCTTTTATTAATGTTATGTTATGTTTGTCTGAACTCATTTCGTGTCTCACTCGTGAAATGTTGAAAATCGATTAACGGTGATGCTCTATTGTAATGCGTGTAACCTTTGAATGTTATAATTAACTAGATACCCGCCCTAACTTCATAAAATCCATAAAAAATACCCCATTTCCTTTTAATTGAAAAACTGTTTTTTTTATTATTCAATCTATAAAAATATTTAATAATCTTTCTTATATATTCTATAATTGAAAACACTAAGACCCAAGAGCTAGCGCTTATTTAGCCCAAAGGCCGAGTCTAGCAGAGCAGAGGCAGCGTCTTGGGTACAATGCCACAGGACAATCTTTTAGACGGCGTTTTTTCTATAAATTTTTAATGCGTAATAAGTGCTTATAATTCATCTCGTGCTCGGCTGTGAAGAAAATCATCGTGAGGAAACCAACATGTGTCTAATTTCACTGCAATTCTGCCACATTTGCCAACGAACCCACATTGAAGCTGCATGGTGGAATGAGCTCCAAGCCTTCTCCTCAAAAGGGAGAGAAGACAATAGGCCAGTAGTGGGAAATTTACAGGCTGTTACTTTACTTAGGTTAAAATAAACCTCTATTCCTCAGCTTTCTAGACTCAAGACAAACGATTTTATAACTAAAGTCAATGTCCCTACATTTTCTGACACTTCACAATCGTGTTCTGTGTTCAGCTTAGACTTTTTTCTTACAAAATAACACTACTGTTCTTATAAAGAAACTAGTTGAACCATGGAGAACATTTTAATTGTATTTTGTCCTAGTTCTTTAATCAGGAATAGAATGAAACTATCTTTGTACAAAATTTTACATGGTCTATTAAGAAATTGGGGCGTAAGTACGTGACAGAGCAACACCATTTGTTAAACATTTATATTATATATAACAAAAGAGTGCAGAGATGGTCCAGTGATTAGGACACGTTAATCTTAATGGATAATTCCGGTACATAACTTATTCAATAAACTAGCTGGTACGTATCGCTGAAGAAAAAAAAATCGTGAGAAACTTTTATTTGACGGTAGATACACATTTGGCAGCATGTGTATCCCCCAAAACATAACAGCGTTGTGGAAAACACTCCAAAGTTTCTCCTAAAAAGCAGCTGAAGCCTTAGATAAAACAAGAATTCCACCAATCTTCAAACCGTACCTATGTGTCCACCGAACATTAGAGAAGTGTTGGAATATCTTCCAAATCTTATTTTTGAGTGGAGAGGAAATTTGCAATACCTAATCTCGCGCTGTAATAATAATTATTATTAAGAATAGCTATATTATTTAAAATTAACAACATAAACAGCAACATTAGCTTTATGACAACAGCTTGACACTTGCCCGAGGCGCGGGATCATTACTTTTCCAACATCCTAACTTTGAAGTTCCACTGATAATATTTAGGTAACCAGTTTACTTTTACCGGCTTAATCCGGTATTTGAACTTGGTATCCCAATAAGGTGGTACAGTAACAGCCTTTTAATGTCCCACTGATGGGCTAAGGCATCCTCTCCATTTTGAGGAGAAAGTTTGGAGCTTATTCCACCACATTGCTCCGATGCGGATTGGTAGAATACACATGTGGCAGAATTTCAATGAAATTAGACACATGCAGGTTTCCTCACGATGTTTTTTTATTAGGTAGTGATGTATTGCAATGTTGAATATGCAGATTTGTTTATTTGTTTTCCAGTTCCGTAATATAATAACAGTTACAATGTACACGCTGTGATGTATGTGACTTCTTTTTATTTGAGTCCATTGAAGCGAGTCGACTTGCTTTGTTATATTCCTAGATTTATGGCATTGCATTATATGACCTGCCGTCAAAGACTATACAGTCGATCGAAATTATAAAACATTAAGATAAGAATATACACCATATGAATATACTCCGCAATGGACTATACCATAGATTGCGGCTTCAAATCCGGCTAAAAACCACTGAGTTCTCGTGTGCCTAATTTGAAAAAAGCATAACTATAAAACTCATAAATATAAAGACTAAGTAACACTAAAACTACGAATCTGTCACACACTAAGGGGCGCCAATAGATGTTCCAAAAAGAAAACATCAAATAAAACTAATGTGGTTATATTTTACTACAAATTCCAAAAACGACTTAAAATAATCGTATTGTTAAGACTAAGGTAAAATGTTAAATATATTTACTATATATATGATAATAATATTACCTGTGACTTAATTTCTGAGACATCGCTCGTGTAGGCATTAACCCAAACATTGAACCACATTTATTATAAATATTCTGCACGCCGCGTGCACGTGACGCGCCATTTATCACCCTTTATGAGTGGACATCTCAGTTTTTACGGTGGCGTCGAGTTAGCACGGCCATAGAACAAAAGCTCTATAGAAATGTTTAAAAATAAAGCGTTTGTCACTTGAGGCATTGTGATAAGTTTAGACTATTTTTTGAAACAAAGTCTTATGGTACTACAGATCTCAGTAACTTGTCGAATGAGAGATATACAAAAATAAAACGCGTTTTATTTATTATTATTAATATAATATTTAATAATTAAGTATTTCTTGCACAACTATTAAAAATATGATATATCATAACAAATTTATTTCCATTCCTTCATTTATATTGTATTCATAACATTTCACCTGGCCTGGCAACGGGAACGCGTGGCGCGAACGGAAGTGCGATGTGAGAAGCACGAATTCACGTGGCGCGGTTTTCAAGCCACGGGCAGTTACAATCAACATCGCATCTATTGTAGACCGAGGGCGAAATATAAATATAAAATATATGCATATCAACGTTTTCTCGATGGACAGATGGACGGAAGTAATAAAATAATACTTAAAATTGAACATGTTGCGGGTACCTAAACGTACAAATAAAGCACAACACGTATTAGAACAAAACAGAACAAAATGAAAATTGATCAAAGATTCAAAAAAAGGAAAAACCATTTTTAATTGTAAAAACCAGAGATAGGATAATTAAAAAAAAAAACAAAACTCAACTACTTTCCTTATAATTCAAAATTATAAAATCAATCTTATTAACACTAAAATTAAGTTAATTAAAATAATATCACAATCAATCCTAAATTAATGCTATTTCTAATCTTACACTTCCTATAACCAATATGGACACATCTAACCAACACAACTGTTTAACTTATTAGAACTAGACAATTATTACGAATTACGAAACTAATATAATTAATTAAAATAAAAAGGACCATGAATTTTGTAAAAGCAACTATCTAACGACCGCCGCTCGCAAGCGCCCGCACAAAAGAGAGTCTGAAAATGTCGTGATCCCTCTGACGTAGTCTTACTTCTACCCGACACTTGTCAAGCTTTGATAAATAATTGGAGGGTAGGATGTTGGTCATGTCTCATTTCCTTGCAAATTCTCTAATACATTAAAAACTGCATATTCCATGATCAGACGTATTTTAATGTAATTTTAATTTAAAATAGATAGGCGGACGAGCAAATGGACCACCTGATGGTTAGTGGTCACCACCGCGCCACACCACATTAGCGCTGTAAGAAATACTAACTATTCTTTATATCTCCAATGCATTAACAACCATAACTAAGATGTCCCTTGTGCCTGTACACTAGTTACCATTTATACCGAAACACAACAATATTAAGTATTGATGTTTGGCGATAGAGTATGAGATGAGTGGATGGTAACTACCCAGATGGCCTTGTAAGGCCTTGAAAATATATAACTTACTTTAACATTCGATAAATTTAAGTTATATATTAATCTTTACATATAATAATTGTAACATCATCATGTCTGTGAATTACATAACATTTATTAAAAAATAATTGCTCAAAACTTACTTACTTTAATATAATGCTGCTAACAACTATTTTCTGACATCCCCACAAATGGCACACAATACACTAAGATGAAATGTATTGTACAATTTGTTTAGTCATTAGTCGATAGTACATCCTACTTGAAATAAAATTAAACTCATTTTACGCGGTGAAGGAAAGATTGTGTGTACACCAAGTACGTCTTCTAAAATAGAAACTATTTGTAAGCCAAACTGAAATATGCACCTCACCTCCTTTATAACCATGGTCTTGTCCAGCAGTGTCTGTAATTATTATTATTATGCCTGAACTTACATATTTACGCTTCGTTAAAAAAATAAAACATAAAAAAATCTGCAATTTAATGACACTTCTATTACTTGCTTAGTCTTTGGACAACAGCTCCAGCCAAAGGGTCCGAAACCCTTGGACGTCTAATATTAAAGAATTTTTTTTGTACTTTTAGACTTACTTATACTTAGAAAGAGTTTTATAAAGCTATAATATATTCTTACAATATAAAGTATTTGTATTAAATATGATATTTAAATTAAATGTTTAATTCACTAAAAGCAACATTACTAAATTTGTGATCAACATGAAGACTTGAAAATACATAGAAGTGTCCGTTTAATTTATCTGTGATATATCACAGATATATATATGTGTGAAATTAATCTGACTAAACTTGACGTCTCTTAAATAACTCTTTGTGCTTCATCTTCTGTCTTCGTAAGTTCGATCATATTTCTCAGTATCGTGATAAATTAAAATGGTTTACTATTCGACAACGTAGAGACTTCCGATTACTATCTTCACTTTTCTCTATTCTCTCTGACCCTCTCTCTCCTGATTATTTGAACGGGAAGTTCAAATTTTTGTGTGATAAGCACAGTCGTCAGCTGCGCTGTAACGATTCTTACATTCTTTCTGTTCCTATTCATACTTCTGGTTTTGTTTCTAATTCTTACTCTGTTCAGGCTGTCCGATTATGGAACAAACCTACCTCAGCATATAAGAAAAGCCACCTCAAAACTTACTTTCAAGACTCATCTCCGTGAGCATATCTTATCAGAATGTTCCTAGTTCTCTTCATCTTTGACATCTATAATGCATTATTATTCATATGTATATATTATTCATATGTATATATTATTTATATATATATATATTATAGCTCTTTTTTTATTTTCTTTGTTGTTGTTATATTTTTTTGTATGTATATTTTTGATTATTAATTACCGCCTTCACGAATTTTTGCTTAGCCTAAAGGTTGACTGGTAGAGAATGCCTTTAGGCATTGAGTCCGCCTTTTGTCATACTACACAATGTGGTGGGCAAAAAATTTTTTTTAATAAAATGAATTACTTCAGTTTATATTTTTCAACATAGATATCATAGAACATATTCAATTTATATTATTTATACTAATATTTAAAATAAATATTTAAATATTTTCAAGTAATTTTAACTAACTGTATAAATTTTTAAGAAAATCGTACAAAATAAAATTTCATTTAACTGTTTTATAAATGCTGCTAAATAACCGACTTCAATAATGTAAATATGCTATTTAACGCGGCCGATCTTTATGCTTTACGGTTATTTCAATTGGATACTATCTTCAAACTTCTAAATCTAAATATCGAAGTGTTAAAAAACACATTGTTGATCAATAAGATTAATATTTTGTATGACAAATTTTCGCGTCACAATAATATGAAAAATAATAACAAGAACTGACAAATTACTAATTAAATTAAATTAGTTTAAAAAGTATAGGTATCACATTAATAGGTAATTAACACATTGAACACGCCGTGCAATAAAAAGGTAATTTGAAGAGTCAAAAATAAAATCAAAACCTTATAATTTTTTTTTTATATAATAGGAAGGCAGACGAGCATATGGGCCACCTGATGGTAAGTGGTCACCAACGCCCTTAGACATTGGCATTGTAAGAAATAACTAACCTTGGAAACTAAGATGTTATGTATCTTGTACCTGTAATTACACTGGCTCACTCACCTTTCAAATCGGAACACAACAGTACCAAGTACTGCTGTTTTGCGGTAGAATATCTGATAAGTGGATGGTACCTACCTAGACGAGCTTGCACAAAGCCCTACCACCAGTAAACCTCATAAATTGAGTATCATGAACCGATGCTGAAACTCAAGGAGAGCGATATCTTCACTAAATTTATTTCTTATAATTTAATGTTCGTTGATACGGGCTATAAAAACTGAATACTGAGTTCGTCCAGTGGCCGAAATTTGAACATCCTTATATATAGGAATTAAATATAAGAACTACATACTCAAAAAATCATATATTACTATATATTTCGAACTTTTATTTTATTCTATCATTTTCAATATTTTTTTATTATGAGAATAAACATAAAAAAGTATAATCGGTTGACGAACAGAGGAAAATGTTTTTAATAATTTTATCTTTGCGGATTAAAATACATTCATACATATTGTACGCGTATATGTATCAGAGTTTCTTTGTATGATGGAACCAAAAATTACAAAATCCGCAAGCGAACCAAAATGACGTACAACGTCCAAAGATTTGAAGAAGGCTTGAAGTGTCAGTGGGCGGAGCACATCGCCCATAGATTCACATTTTTTTGGGGACAGACATTTTTAAAAGGGGAAGTGATTCGAATGATGTAACTTGATGAGTGAAAAAGTCCTATAAGCTGTGCATTGATAATAATCAGTCATTGTCAGGCTATTGTCTTATATGAAATAAATAAAAAACACATAAATATTTGTTAATGCCCAGTTTCAATGCAAATGGTAATTTTACGCTCAAAAAAAATAATTCAAAACGCAAGAATCGTCTTGAATCGAATCTAGTATTATAAACAGGGTGTTAAGAACAGATGTGGCGTTACTCCCCGAGGGAGGACGGAGCACGCGAGTACTCAAAAAGTCATTATCCACACGATAACATAAAGAGTCTACTGAGGATAATATAGTTTAGTCATAGGAAGAAATAATAGCGTTTTTGAATCCGTTAAAGTTTTATAGTCTTATTTACATCATTTATACATTCACAAATAATATAAAAAACAATACATAATAATTATTTACACTGTGTACGCCTTTATATTGTGTTCACTTAGTTTCCGTGGGATTCTAAGACCAGGAACGTTAGGTAGCCTATATGTTAGGTGGAGGCATAAGCTATCTCAATTCCAAATTTCATCGAATTCCGTTAAGTAGTTTTTGCTTGAAAGAGTAACAAAGATCTTCACTCCCTCCTTCACTACCTCCTCCTCACAAGCTTTCGCATTTATAATATACAAAAGTAGAATATGGATGGTATAATGACTTGTACATGACGTCACATTTTGATTAACAAAACAATTGTTTGATAGTATTAGTATTTGTTGATGCAAAGTATATTAGGAACGAATTTTTAACTCTAATCTTTTACGATTTAAAAACAGCATTAAATATATTTATTTTAATCAATGTACGAAACAAAATGTGTACGTAAACAAGGAAAAGAGAGTCCACCTGGCACTCTCTTTTCCCTTACTTTCATTATCCAATTGGACAGCAATCCGACACGAAAGGAAAAAGTTTATGCGCAGGGCCACCAGATTAAAGTAATTTTCGGTGTAAGGACTCCGGGAGTCTGGAAGTTGGAAGTGTGTGCACTCCCACGCTTCCAATTTCCAGACTCCCGGAGTCCTAGGAACCCGAAATAAATAAATGTGTGTAGTATAGCGTATACAAGTAATATAAATAAAAATATGAATTCAATACAAACGTATATTACTGGCAATTGTCATATATGGCAACTTGAACACATCTTAGTTATCAAAAATCATAATAAATATAATATCGAAAAAATATAGTTAAGTGACATTAAGCTCGATACTTAAAATAACTCTAATTCCGGAGATAAAAAATAAAATTCATATACTTTTTACAAACCCCGGTTGGAAATAATTTTTTTGCAATATTTTTCAGTAAAAGAAGGAAAAAAATTTATTATTCATACTTCAGAGACATCTGCGTTCCTTAACGTGTTGAAACAACCTTCTTAATAATATTTTCGCTAAAATATGTCTTATTTTTATCGCGTTAAGGCGTATTTCTGCATATCCACTTCTCTGTTGTTGGATAACTCGTTTCTAAAGTTTTGTTTTAAAAATATAGGGTAAGGGTGAATAATATGTTTCCGTAACACTAATCGTTACTTCCAGTTCTGTTATTTGTACGTGTAACCTTTTCCTTCACATACCATCAAAAATGTCTGTTTTTAGGTCCTCAAACTATTTACTTCCAAAAATGGTAGATGATAAGTACTTGTCTGTCAGGGAATCACCCTCTCATCAATACTATTAATTACTGTGGTCCGGTTTGATGGGTGAGTAACCCAGTTTAATTACAGGCCCAAAGGACACAAGTCTTCTGTAGAGCCCAAGGTTGACGCCGTATTCAATATGAAGAAAAGATATATAATTCTTTGCAGTACTAGTTGATGAGGATGACCATTTACCATCATGTGGCCCATTTTCCTGAAAAAGGAGAGGAGACTCTTTTTAAGAGAAGTTTTGGAGTTCAATTATTTTCGCCTAAAAACAGACTACGAGGAGAACCTGCAATATCCGATTAAGATTTACATTTCTTAGAATCTTAAATCAATAAAAATATATTAAAATTGCGTAAAACACATTACAAGACTAAGCCCTTATGTTTCGCTTTAACATTGATATATATATATCTAAATTTATATAACTACAAAGCAGGGGTCTGTCGATTGCAGATTATCTCGACAAAGATCCCTTCCAATTGAATCGTTTTTCAATTTTAAGCTGATTTGGAGATGAAAGGGATGTAATTTCAAATCGATATTATCCTCATAACATTCTCAAGAAGTTTTAAATTATCTATACATATAAATAAAATTGTAGTGTCTGTCTGTGATTGCAAAATAACTGCCCCTTTTAAAGTTTTATGGCTATTTGCGATTTACCAAAACCAAAACAATCATGTAATTTTTTATTTTTGTCTGCCTGTGTGTCTGTTTCTCCAGGCTAATCTCGGAACGGCTAAAAATTACAAATTGAGATAACTAAAATATTATAAAAAGTATTTCGAGGTTTTGTTTAGTCTTTATTTCATCAAAGTCGGTCAAAATCGGTATATCAAAAGTTATAAAAAAATACGTATTTTTGTTGTTATATCTACATACATATAATGACTTTTCCTGACTGATTCATCAACACAGAACCTAAGCTACAGGGGTTAGCAAATTTGAAATTTTGGCAATTGATACATTTTATGATGCAAGCACTCACTTAGGAAGGATATCTGAAAATTCCACCCCTAAAGGGTTAAAATAAGAGATGAACGATTATATGGAAACCCTTCATTTTTGAAGTTAGAAGGCATGCAATTTCATATACAACCTTCTGGTTATAAATAAATAATATGTATTTCAGTGTTTTTAAAAATTTACTTCCTAAGAAGGTAAAATAGGGTTTGAAAGTCCGATCTGGTTGAAATTTACTTTTTGTGTTTCTTGATTGAATTGATATACATGTATTTCAAAATTCCACCACAATTTTTTTAGTTTTTTTTTAATCGTTAGTACTTTTGTACATACTCACTTAAAAATCTTCATTCAAATACCTCTGATGCAAGTAATACTCTTTTTTAAACGAACTTAACATGTTAGAGAAGTTTGTACTGAAAACGTCTTCCATTATTGCCATGTGAACCACTTAACTGATAGTCTCGAAGCTATACCTCATCATGACCCCCAATTCCTTCAGTTTTATTTTAGAATGTGCTCGAGGAGAAGTAGTTTTCATTCCAAGAATACCATTCATCAGAATATATTCGAAATTAAAAGTATATAGTTCCCTCTTAAAGTGTGCTTCCCCTTGACAATCAAAAGTCCCATTGCCTGTCGTTGAACATGGCCGGCACTGATTTTATTGAGAACTGTTATCACATGGACAGTTCTTATGTTGCATGCTCCAGAGCAAGCTCTGCGAGTAACTTTGTAACCCAAAAGGAAATACCTCAAATGTCATTTTTTATGTAATATTCACACACGGCCATCTGATCCCAACCAGAAATGAAACCAGACAACTGATAACTGCATATACTACTTTTCTTTTGTAAATACATACTTATATAGATAATTACACCCAGACTCAAGACAAACACACATGTTCATGCACACAAATGCCAGTCCTGGGTGGAAATCGAAACCAAAACCTTCAGCATGAAAGGCAAGTATCTACCAACCACGCCAACCAGCCCGTCAACTTATATTACAATTTATATTAGTTTCGGAGTCAGAGGTCCACCACCTATGTTGCTTATGAAAAAACCCTAGATTTAGATAAAACTGCCAACTAAAATTATTTACATGTTTTGGGTGTAAATAAATTTTATTATTATTTATGTTTTAGGTAGCCCGACGCGCAAATGGGCCACCTGATGTTAAATGATCGCCACCGTCCTTAGACATTGGCGATGTAAGAAATATTAATCATTACCTACATCGCTAATGCGCCACCAAACATGGGAACGAAGATGTTATGTCCTTTGTGTCTGTAGTTACACTGGCTTCCTCATTCATCCTTCAAACCTTCCGGTTTGAACCACCAACCATACTAAGTATTGCTTTTGAGCTGTAGAATATTTGATGAGTGGGTGGTACCTACCCAGACGGGCTTCAAGGACGGGCTTGGTAGAGCCCAAAGCCTACCACCGTTTACAAAGAGGTGCTTCGATTATTAATTATAAATAAAGTTTTTAGCGAGTTGAATAGTTTTGTTTAACGTTGCTCAGCAACAGAATTAGGATTCTGTTGCTGAGATTCTGATATTCCGATCCAGGGATCGGAATATTAGCTAGGAATAACTGAAAGTTCACTGATGGTTATTAAAGTAATCATCAATCCAAAAAAAAAATTCCCTTAACCTTACTTTCTTCTAACCAGAATGACATTTCATGCTTCTTACTTTAAAATCACTTCCAAATTATCATTTATCCTTTCCTTATAGTTAAGCGCGAGCGAAGCCGCGGGCAACAGCTAGTAGTAAATAAGTTTTGTGTCCCGACTACTATCAATAAAATAGAAATAAAACCTTTTGTTTATTGAATTTAAAATATTTCACTAGAAATTGTCTTTGAATTAAATTCTTTCTTATTATCTTTCAATTTCACGCTATTTTAGATTTAATGAATTTATTTTTTGGAACCGAGATAGCCCAGTGGTAAGAACGCGTTAATCTTAACCGATAATCATGAGTTCAAACCCGGGCAAGCCCCACTGAATTTTCATGTGCTTACCTTGCGATTATAATTCATCTCGTGCTTTACGGTGAAGGAAAACATCGTGAGGAAACCTGCATGTGTCCAATTTCACTGAAATACTGCCACATGTGTATTCCACCAATCTGCACTGGAGCAGCGTGGTGGAATAAGCTCCAAACCTTCTCCTCAAAAGGGAAAGGAGGCCTTTAGCCCAGCAGTGGGACATTCACAGGCTGTTACGGTTACGATTACGGTCACGGAATTTATTTGTAATAGTTGTTATACAAATTGAATGGGTCATTCGCTACGAAACGAGACTAGCACACTTCATAATGATATCGCCGTATATTTAGTGATATTTTGATTTTATATAAACTCATTCAAGGTGAAATATCATCGCCTGAATTATTTCAGCGTATAAGTTCCTCGTATTATTCCAAGACGTCCAATTAGAGAATCCTTTTGCACTCCAACCTCAAGAACAAATATAGGTATGATTAAATTCAATTACTTATCATCTAATGGCGATATCGACTTTTTTTTAATAACAAACCAATTTTTTTTAAACTTTTTAAAGATCTCATTAATTGATCTCACAGCGTATAAGTACGCTTATTATTTAATAATATTATATTAATTTTAAAAACTAAGTGTTTAGTGATAAGTTGATGGGGTAACACTCAATAAATAAATAAATAAAATAAAATATACAGGAAACCAACACTAATAAATGCTCACATAAGTTTTACGCGAATGTTAGCTGTGCTTGTGTTTCTTAGTTCAAAATAGAAAAATAAATCACATGTATTTCTTTTGCAAATACATCACGGTTTAACTGACGTAGCGTTACCAGAAATCGAACAAAATAATACTCCATCTTACGCTGCCTCGACAATGAAATCTCGGAACTAAGCGAATTGTTGTAAAATTCACTTTTAAAAGGATTCCAATTTTGTAAAACAGACGCCATCGTAGGCGAAAAGTTTTGATTTCGCCACGGTAGCATGCGAAAGCGACCCCGTGGCGCTCCTCGTTAAGACGGAAAGGGTACCGCTGGTTTTTAGTGGGTATCCCGATGTTCGGGGCGCACTCGGCGCCTTGAACACCGGAGAGTCCCACATACCCCCCCCCCCCATTGTTCCCGTGGGGGAAACGCGTAATGCGTTTTTCCAGCGTTAAAAAAAAAGAAGAAAAGTTATAACCAAATATAATAAATTATTGTAATTGTTGTTTGTACAAATTTGTTGAAATTTCTAAATTGATGGTTATAGGCAGAGTTTCGTTAATAAACACAAATATATTTTAATTATTAATTCAATAACTCTAATGTATACCAATAAACATACATATACGTAGTTAGCATACAAGAACGATGTACAAAAGGCTGCCCTATCGCTAAAACAGCGCGCCCTTTCAGGCAACATAGTAACATAGATACGTAGTAGAGAAAGGAAATATATATGGAAGATAACATCATTAATCAAGTTCCGGTCTTATAACACGGTTGTTCAATTGATTCAAATGACAAGTCAATATATAATACAAGGCTCGACAGATGTCAACAGATCAGAAGTGGTTCAGTGTTGAACACGGCACTATCGGTGCTCTGTTTATTTGGTAATTACCCAGGTGAGCGTATTTTTGTATTTATTCTGTTAATTATGTTATTTAACTTCATTATTTTATGTATCAAATTCGTTGTAATCAGTGTTTAGAAATAAGTATAATTACTTGCTATTATATTAAATATACTTTGTTTTCTTATAAATTGGTTTTACTATTTATTTTGTCTCCCATTGTCTCACATATATATAGTAAAGAAGTATATACGCACGCACACTGTGAGTGTCTGTGGGCATGATGCATAAGTGGACGTCATCACGTTTGCCGTCCCAGTATACGTGATCTTACCCCAATGGCGCGTCAAAAAATATTTCACATAAAAATATATATATGAATATTATTTGTATCATCTGGGCACTTAGCATCCATTCAACTATATTCTACCGCCAAGCAGAAATACTTAGTCATCTTGTGTTCTGGTTTGAACAGTTAGTGAGAGACATAACTTATTATTTTCCAAAGTTAACTTAGGCCAGTCTACCTAATCTATTTTAATTTAAAAAATACATTTTCTCAGAGATATTGTGATCACTCAAACAAAACAACAATCGAAGTATTATAGAATTCAATAGTAATCTGCCATCAGTTCGAAAAGAAATACCTCAAACCTGATAACAGCCGACAAAAGAAACTCAGATCGATAACATTTATTTTTTTAGCAACAATTTTACTCACAGTAATAATTTATTTTTCGCCCCTGGAGTCGATCGTTTCATTCCCAAGGTGCTATCGTGTACAACGTCGTTATAATCACCTTTAGCACAAAAATTTTCTTATAAACCTTACTATTGATTTGGGGAACGTTTTCAGAGAATCTGCCGTAAAAGAATTACGTGGTCGATTGAGAATCGCGATGGCGCGGGCAAGCTACCAATGAATCGATCGAATTTTCATGTGAGTATTTTTTTAATAATACATAGCGTGCTCAATAATGGAAAAGATCATGCAACCTGCATGCGTTCGACAATCTGCCCCATGTGTATCTACTAATCCGTATTAAATCAGAATGATTGAATAAGCTACTTATAATCACTTCTAAACAGCAATGCATATATGCAATACATATACAACTCTATAAAGTAAAAATAAGTCCTAAATGACAATAAACGAATACGAACTCCGCACTGTTTTATCACCTATATACATTCCTATATAACAAACTAATAAGTTTTAACTATTTATGTTATATCAACATAAGTATTATTTATTTATTTACATCAACAACAGTTGTATATGAAATACATCGAAAACATGCTTTACACTTACATAAAACTAAATAAGTACGAACATAGGAGAACACACCATTTACATCCACAATTATTACATACATTTTTTTATTGAATATTTAGGTGGACGAGCATACGGACCATCTGATGGTAAGCGGTCACTAACGCCCATATATATAAGAATTGTAAGAAATGTTAACCATCGCTCACCTCGCCAATGTGCCACCAACCTTGGGAACTAAGATGTTATGTCCCTTGTGCCTTTTATTACACTGGCTCACTCACCCTTCAAACCGGAGCACAACAAAACCAAGTTCTGCTGTTTTGCGTTAGAATATCTGATAAGTGGGTAGTAGATAACCTACCCAGACGAGCTTGCACAAAGCCCTAAGTTAAAACTAAACTAATAACTTGTTAGGTCTGAACAGCGAAATACGTAATCCCAATAATGCACTAAGCCTATAAATTTTTTCACCCCTTAACAGGGGCTGACGCTACCCCTGCGGATTTCATCCTTATCGTGTCGTTAAACTCGTTAAAATAAAATTAAATGACTCGCATTTAACTATTATATGTCTTTTTATATTAATGCTTTTAACCCAATCCATTTCAGTCGAAATCAAATTAGCTTCATCAAAATTCATTTATACATACAGCTATATATAGGTATATTAATGTTTCACCGTCTCATAAGTAAAGTGGCCAGAAATAAAGCCACATATCCAGAGGTCCTGGGTTCGAACCACAGGTCGGGACAAATTGAAAGTGATAGTCTGGAAGATAAATTCTATTATTTTGAAAAATCATCCCTTACGATGTAAGTCCCTTATACTCTTTGTAACTGTGGCTTCCCAGCCAAGTGCAAGATTAAGCACTAAATACCCTTCGAATCATCTTTGTTATGATATATCTGATACATTTAGAAAACATTTATTTTCTACCATACCTAAATAACTCGCCAAGAAAATGACAGAATTAAAGTACCATTTTATTCCGACTACGGGGCAGAAAACGTATTATTATGTTTGCAATTATTTTGTGTATCTATTTTTACTTTATCGCACAACATGTAAAGAATGATTACATCATAGTAATGGAAAAAAATTGCGCTCAAAGGCGGTATTGTCTTTTATCTCGCAGGAAACTTGAGGGGAGAAAAATTTGGTAACACAATTACAGCGCGATGATTCTACTAAAAAATTGTCACTTTATCGCAATAGAATCGCGTGATCGATGACGTTCGTCCGTCTTCCTATTATTTAATTTAATTATCGATTATTGGCATAAAAGTTAACAATTTAGTTTGGTTTTAAAATAAAGGCATATGTTAACATCATATCGGTTCGGTTCCAATCTGAATAAATATAGATTAGTCAAAGTTTGAATGAAATTGCATCGGGAACGTATCGTAATCGTTATAGATGAGCAGAATGCGCCCTCAGTTAAAGTAAGAATACAACAAAGTATGTGATTACCTTAATTTTCCCTTGTAAGCGGTAACCAACTTATCATATTCTGACAAATGAGATATCGTACCTTCTACATCATATTAAATCCAACATCGCGAATATGACTTGCCTAATACGCTGAGTAAGAAAAAGAAAAAAAGCTTGAAAAATGAATCCAGTTACGATGCCATATTAATTTTTTAAATTGTATGAATTTAAAATATTAACATGGCTGAAAATATATAATTTATATTATTATTCGTTAATTTGTTCCTTATCAAAATTTATACTACAATTTTAATTTATAGTACCAATATAATAATTTATTTTAGATGAAAGTCCATAAATACACAACACATACATCCACTTTGTTAATATTAAGAACAAAAGAATTAAAAAAATTCAATTAAAAAATTAAAAATATAACACAATACCTATATTTTTTTTTATTAACACACAATGCTTATAATACAATATACAATTTTATAATATAATTTTTAAGAACAAGATTTATCTAGTTTTCTATTTCTTTTTAATGAGTTTTAGTACTTTCTTCATTCATACTAGAAACCGAATAGAAACGTTCCTATTGGTTAGAAGCGCGACTACAGCGCCACATGCGGTGAACTATTCTCTTGTCATCGATATCCGTACTGACCGGTCGATATATTACGCGCTGTCATAAAAAACTCTAATCTGTGTTCTCTGTGAGTTCTACCATCATATATATAAATGTAGACGACACTCCCTGGTTCCTTCAGCAATGGAAGATGTATAAATAGGAGGACCGAAGACACGTACTGGGCCCAGTATACGTAAGCTAGTAGCTACTGTTGAAGATAGGTGCCTAAGCTCAATTCTCTATTTTACGTTACAGGTGTGTACATAATATTGTTATAAAATTGAATATAGGATGTTTTACAACATATTGTGCTAATTTAGATTTAAATATTTTCATTGAGTTCCAATTATCAATTATTGGGGGTAGTTTGCAATAAAGTTCGTTCACGTCTCCGGGAGTGTCAACCAACTAACTCGGAGACAACTTCGCTTTAGCGTTATATATAATATATTTTCTTAAATGATGAATTTATTTTTAACCGCATATGTCAAATAAAGTTGCGGTCTTTGTATTTACAAATAAAATTATTCACACAAACCCAACCCACAGGAGTTGAACGCGCTAAACAAATGGTCGATCAAGCGTGAAATAGGCAAATTAGCATCTATGACCTTTATTACAAGGGACTATCTTCTACAATCGCATTTCAAGTTCGACCCCCGTGGCTTTAGCAAGGGGAATGTGTAATTTCAATCCCATGAGTTAAATCGAATTACTGCACTTGGAAATGGGAAATGTCACAAATAGTTTTCACAAATTCTAGCTGATTACATATACATATAATAATAATAGACCAGACCGATTTCGGCCACGGTGGCCAATCTCAAGAGTGATTAACCAACTGCGCAGGACATATTATATTGCACATGTGTGGGCGCAACCACAACCACAGGTGCACTTTCTATTCGCTAACTCTCATAACCCGATGGAACCCGAAAAATTGGATTGGAAATTGGATTTGAACCCAGGACCACTGGGTCTGTGGCTTAACATGTAGCCACTAGACCAACGAGGCAGTCTCATATACATCTATGCAATATAAAACAACATCTTGCTACACTTGTAACAACCTGTGAAATGGTAAAAATGCCTTTAAGAATTTACTTGAAAAAAGTAAGTATATTTAGATTTTCAAATATTTCATCAATCTCTTGGCTAGCTTGCGATTTGCTGATGAAAATGTATTGGTTTTCTGTCCAGGTATCAATAGTAGCAGTTTGTAAGTAACTATTGTTTATATTCCCGTACATCGGTAAGCACATAAAGCCTGAACTCTCATCGTGTCAGATTTCTCATCCGTAATCCGGTTGGGTGAGAAATTTACTAATTAAGAGATATCACCTTTGCTTACGCACACACTTTTGTATCATAAGACCTCTTGCACGGTTAGCTAATCTTTTTTGAGAATAATTGCCGTGGCTGACGGTCAAGCGAACATCAACATTTAATTGTGAATTATAAATTTAAGATTTTAAGGCCTTTTTCTTTGACTTCATTTTTCCAAAAATTAAATTCATTTTACATGCTAAGTTAATTAAAAATATTAATTTCACCAGTCTACAGTTGCTTTTCCTACGAATCAGTATAGACGCTCGAATAAAAATAACAAAATGGACTTCTTCTATATTTACTATTTATATTTCTATTTCATTAAATAATGGTCCAATCTCAGGTATATGTAGAACGAATCCAAGTAGTTCTTTGAATCGATTCCCAAGAGCAAATGACTATTAACATTTGCTTTAAAGATACATTACTAATTTTAAATGATGAAGAATAATACATTTTGTTGCCAGAATTTAGCGTTGTATTGTTAAGTTGGTTTTCACCCGCAGCGTCCCTTGTGTTAGAGAGCGTGAAAGTGTTAGGTATAAAAAGCTTGCTTCAGACAAACTCATCATTTGCATTTATAATATTAGTATAGATGTCTTATAGTTATTTAACTTACATGTGTGTGTTATCTCTCGTTTTAGAGGTGAATACATTCACATTAACTACAACTGGCATTTCCTCTTCTTGAAACAATATATATATATATATATATATATATATATATTTAGCTATATATATGTATATATATAAAACTAGCATGCACACATAAAACTTGAACATTTACCGCTATACAACAACACCTACGCGGTTTTACGATTTTCACTAAAACTACTTTTAAGAGTTTCTTTCAAGACACGTTTCCTTATGATTTCCTTTTCACATTAAACTAACTTCTGCTTTTTATAAACGTTGAAAAAAAACGAGCTCCTATACTATATTAAAGATATCTTGTTTTTAAAAATATATGTAATAAAGTTACTCTATCTCTTTCTTTCAAATGTCAAATCAACGATGATAGAAAAAGATAAATCAGTTTTGAGCTTGTTTTATTCCGCTAAGCAACGTTTATAAGTAAGCCGATGGTGGCCGAGATAACAGCTTATAAAAATCCTGCCCTTTTTAAACTCATCTTGGGTCCTTTTCGATTACTAAATTCATAAAAAAAATATTCAACTATATGGTACCAGCTAATCAGGTCGCTTGGCTAGAAATATAACTCAATGTATCGTACATTAGCTTGGAACAGATGAAACGTCCAATAATAGTTTAGTTGCCCGTGAACAAAATTGAATTCATATAAACAAAAACAGAAAAGAATGTCATTTGTCAATAAACAATAGGGGAATAGGAAATATTTTACGTGCATACCGTTATGTCATAGATATCTGATACCATATTTTATTGGGCAACCAAATCAAAAAATTGAATAACTACGTACGAAGTGCTTTGAGTCTACATTCATCATTCGCACTGCGAAACTATGGAATGCTTTACCTGAGTCCGTATTTCCTGATAGGTACAATGTTGGTGTCTTCAAATCCAGAGTAAACAGGTTTCTTATAGGCAAGCGTGCTACATCTTAGATCGTGTCGATGCTTAACATCAGGCAAGTCAACGGTCAAACGCTTCATGATCAAATAACTATGTCCCTTGCTCATATACGAAAGCGTAAGTACATATGTATGTATACAGTCCACTGCTTTTTACGTGTGATTAAATATGAATAGAATTTTAACCCATAAGTCTGTACGTGAAAGATGTAAAGTAAACTCACTTGCAGGTTAATTAAGAACTCTTTTAACCCTTATTTACCCGAGGCAGAGGGAAAACTGTAGCGAGAACTATTATTTTAAAAACATCTCATAAAGTAAGGTTTTATCAAGTAAACTTAGAAGTATAATTTTAATCTAATTAATTTGATCTTAGGACAAACTAGATGTAGAGGGCGAATTTTCAAATGGATATAAAAGGCCAAATTTGAATTTTATCCAACTTTTATATTTTTATGATTACATTTATGCATACATGTACCATACTTATGTTTAAAGAAATAAAAAAAAAATAACGATAATTTTACTTTTATATGAATCATTAAAAAATAAACTTTCAATGATCTTCTGCTTTTTTCGAGTTGAATAAAATGGGAAATTGGATTGAGGCGGGTTGTTAGGTATATAAGCACTTGACAATGTTGGCTTTCATATGGTTTGACTTGACGCCGATTATATTATAAAATGTGTTTTATCTCTTCACTTATTGAAACATCTTGGACGTATATTGTATAAGTCCACCCTTGCGAAACGAAGTAAACTTAATGTCAAATGTTTTCTCTAGTGGCTTCACCCGGGTGTTCAGTGCTCTATATCCTTCTGTAACTGTTATGAAGTTTTTCAGTAGCCAAGACGTAAATGCATAACAAACAAAAGAATAAACAAACTCACTTTCGCATTTATAATATTAGTAAAGATTATAGTCCAACATATATTACTGGTGGTAGAGCTTTATGCAAGCTCGTCTGGGTAGGTATCACCCACTCATCAGATATTCTACCGCGAAACAGCAGTACTTGGTATTGTTGTGTTCCGGTTAAAAGGGTGAGTGAGCCAGTGTAATTACAGGCACAAGGGACATAACATCTTTGTTCCCAAGGTTGGTGGCGCATTGGTGATGTAAGCGATGGTTAACATTTCTTACAATGCCAATATATATGGGCGTTGGTGACCATTTACCATCAGGTGGCCCATATGCTCGTCCGCCATTCTATTCTATAAAAAAAAGTATCTGTCTTAAGGAGGAGGTTGGCGTGATCGGCGGTGATGAAAAATATTGTAAGGAAACTTGTGTCAAATAAACGTTTTCATTTAAAAAAAAGGAGCTTCATCCTTCCACCAAGCTGTTCCAATGCGGATTAGTGGATGCACATGTGGCATAATTTCATCCGACACACATGCAACTTGCATGATGTTTTCCATCACCGCTGACCACGAGATAAATTATAACCACAAACAAAGAACATAATAACTCAATTGTGCTTAACGGTTTTGATCCACCGACCTCGTAAGAATTGTGAAACCAGATAAAAATGAAGTTTCACGAAAACCAGAACAAGTCCATTCCTGGACTAAAATCAAGCGATAAATTTTAATTGACACAAAGAATTTTAAAATAAACCCACTCCGACCTTTTATAAAAAAGAGCGCTTTAAACCAACTCCAATTTGAAGTTCACTAAAGCAATTACAGGATACCTTTGATCGTTCAAATCATAATAAAAACAAGCTCCCGGTAATTCGAGGGGAGAGTAGACTTTTAAACTCGTGCACTTGACTTTGATGGCGTTTCAGGTTGGAGCACCATTTATACCAAAGAATAGTCCTACATTTATAAAAAGCATCAAACATTTATTTTAAAAATTGGTTTCAATAAATATTTCATTTGTGATGTTTTACAAGTTTTGTTTTAAGGTTTCATTTTACTTTTTTTAACACTTATCTGCCCATGTGGTTTTTACCTCTACTGAAAAAAAACTTGCGTAACTGAAAAATAATAATGACTGTAACATACTCAAATATATATTTATAAACAACGTATTATGTTTAGATTTTTAACATCGTACCAGCCAGCATCACAGAACAGATTTCAGGTGCTTACCGGACACGGCTGCTTCGGTAAGTACCTGCACGGAATAGCGAGGCGGGAGATATCACCCTCCTGCCATGAGTGTGGTGCGCCACTGGACACGGCACATCACACTTTGACGGAGTGTGCTGCGTGGGGCCCCAGAGGCATACCCTAGCGGCGATAGTTGGCGGAGACATCTCGCTGCCGAGCGTGATTAATGCTATGCTTGGCAGCGAGAGGTGTTGGATGGAGACGGTCTCTTTTTGCGAGAGTGTTATGTTGCAGAAGGAGGTCGCGGAGCGAGAGCGAGAGGCGAGGTCAGCCGCCGCTGATTCGCTCCGCCGAAGAAGACCCGGGAGGAGGCGCCGACGCTATGCTCACCTTCTTCCCCCACCGTAAGCGCTGCTGGGTTAAGGGGGTACTCCGTACCCCGAGAACCCCCTAAGAATGGAGGCCCGCTTAAGCGGGCCAACCGCCGGTGCGTCACGATAGGATGCGCAAGCGATCCCGTGACGCCCTTTCGACAAGACGGAGTGGGTACCGCTAGTTTTAGTGGGTATTCCGGCGCCTTCAGTGCCGACGAGCCCCACATACCCCCCCACCTCATGTGAGGGAAACGCGTAAATGCGTCTTTCCAGCGAAAAAAAAAATCACAGAACAGATTTACTCAAAGAGTTAGGCTTGATTGCAAATACACGCAGAGAAAAAAAGGAAAAAAAGTTGGGTCCTTTATTAGGTTCAATTCAAAATAGGAATGTAGGCTGGCAAAGCAAGTATGACGTTCTTATGATTACACTGGCAATGATAAGTCTTGCTGTTTAGTTGTAGAGTAAATGATGGATGAGTGGTATAAACAGGCTGAGTTACACAAACTAATGAAAGTGTATTAATAAAAATAAACATCAACATAATAAAAATAATATTTTTTTAATTATAATCGAAGAGCATTCTTCATCATATAAATACAATAAAATAATGAATAGGCGATTATATATATTCCGAAACGGACTAACGCGCCCTACATGGCCCTACAACCAATAAATAATAACACATACTTAATCAAAAGGCAGATAATATTTTATTACGGTTATAACAAAATCGAAATTAACCTTGTAATAAAGCGTCCCAGTACGTTTCACTAGAAATAACATTAAATTAACGCCTGCCATTTTACGTTGAGCAATAATTTGAAACCGCAAATTGAGCTTAAATTAAAGGCTAGGCGCTTCACTGATTACACAATGGTTTTTAGGATCAAGCAAAATTAATAGGCCTACTGTGACTCATTTATCGATTGTTACTTTTTAAATTATCGATATAGAAGAAAATTACACGTTTTTTTCCTTTTATAGAAATGTTGAATTACTACTGCCCTGTCATTAAAAAAGAAGAATGTTTTTTATTTTATTTTAAGTTTAAATAAAATACCACGAGAATGAATTTATTATTGACATAAAAAAAACAGATATTCATTTAGAAAATTGCTGTTGGGCTATGGTCTCTTCTCTTAAGGAAAAGGCTTAACCAGACCAGATATGGAAGGGTTTCATTCGACTCGTGTCGGCTCTCTTCACAATAGGACATGAACTCAGTGGCAACTCGGATTTAATTTTACAACCTTCAATTAAAATTCGAGATTACGGTTGGTACTCTTAGCCCATCAATAAATTCATGAAATGAATGGTTTAAATAAGTTTTATATATATAGAACTATACCTGAATTTTTATTACATTATTATTATATATATTATAAATACATTATTATTCAAGCAATTATTACATACCTTTAGAAGATACACAAGAATGTAAAATGTGTATATTTAAATAAAGTTTTTAAATATTATATTTACTTTTTACAAAACTATAAGTTGTCGAGCAACTGAAAATACTGCCAAGTCGCTGCCAGTTTGGAACTCTGCTAACTGTCAAACGTACTGTACGATTGCCAAACATCATTGTACTAGACAAACTTTCGAATAGTTTCTGTTAAAATTCTGTCAGCCGTAACAATGGGTGCACGTATCCGGATTTATTTTTGAACCTCCGTTTCGGATGCTGCGAATGAAAGGTCATTTTCCGTCAAAGTGCATGTCGAATAACAGTATTATAGTATTTTCCGAATTTTATTTGAACTCTGTATAGTGCAGTCAAATATTGACAATTGCTTTTTCATTTAGATTTGTCCTATAATCAAAATAAATTTACTTTACTCATAAAACCTTTTAAAAGCCTCAATATATACCTGTGTAATCCTTGACTATACACTGGCTCACTTACCGTGATACGAGTTGCACTCTCTTCCTTTCATAAGGAAGTATTAGTATAAGTGCAAAACATTTTATATGCAATAACGAAGCACAACATCGTAAATAATTTATTTATATACTTTACTAGACAGCAAAGGAAAATTTCACAAAGGGTGAGTTTAACGTTACTGCTTTCTCTCCCATGCTAAACTCTAAACGTATACGAAATATACATACATACATATATTTACAAGACAAACAGAATGATGTATCATTAGAAATTATAAAAAATGGCGATAGAATTATTTACTTGATCCATCAATGAAATATTACTGGCTATTTGAGTTGAATATGTTAACGGTAATGGTAGGGCTTTGTGCAAGCCGATCTGGGTGTACCAACACATATTCATATCACATATTCCACCGCCAAGCAGCAAATCACGGGCCGGTTGGCGTGGTTGGTAGATACTTGCCTTTCACGACGAATGTTGTGGGTTCGATTCCCACACAGGACAGACATTTGTGTGCATGAACATGTTTATTTGTCCTGGGTGTAATTATCTATATAAGTATGTATTTACGAAATAAAAGTAGTATATGTAGTATATCAGTTGTCTGGTGTCCACAGTACAAGCTTAATTTGGGATCAGATGGCCGTGTGTGAATAATGTCCCAGGATATTATTATTATTATTATAATTGCATTGTTTTGTTGCTGTTTGAAGGGTGAGTAAGCCACTGTAACTACAGACATAACATCTTAGTTTCCAAGGTTGGTGCCGCATTGATGATGTAATGGATGGTTAATATTTGTAACTGTGAGTATGTCAACATGCAATGATTTTTAAAATTGTAAACGTAATATATATTTCAAGTTATAAAAGTAATTTTGTGCTACAAATACAGCCGCATCGATATTCAGAGTTAATAGGGGAAGTACATTTGTATGTTAATCTGTGAATGTGTTTGTGAATTACATATGTTACAGTATAATGATATATAAACATTCACGAAATATCGTTGAATATTTGATACTTTATTATATATAAATATTTATATATAATATTTTTATTTTGTAAATTCGATTTAAGTAAAACATAATGTTGTATTAGGTCCTTACATATGAAATTTATCTCCTCTTTGGTTAAGAATTCCAAATTCAAATTTATAAATTCATTTAGCTGGTACATTTGAGTTTTGAAAACAGTCATTCATTTGTTTTTTTCTCATTATTTTTTTCTTTGGCGTCCCTTATTACCGCACAATGGAATGAATGAAATATTGGTATATTTACGAGTAGGAGTTCTACCGCGGCACCAGTGCTGCAGAAACAGCTCGAAGGATTAATGATGTGAGCGCTGGTGTCGCAAAAGAAAGCACGGTACGTTTTTGGTTTTAACGTTTTCGTTCTGGAAATTCGACCTTCAGAACCAACCCCGTGGACGGCCGGAGAGCAAAGTGGAAAATGAAGAATTAAAGGCTATTGTGGGAGCGGATCCAACACAAAGCACTTCAGAGATAGCTGCAGGCTTCGGGGTAAGTGATAAAACTGTATTAATCCAATTGAAGCAAACCGGAAAAGTAAAAAACTTAAAAGATGGATACCTCATGAATTGAGTAAATCGAACTTGCAAACACGCGTCGACTGCTTTGTTACTTTGGTCAACCGACACAATAATGAAGGGATTTTAAATCGCAATGGCTGAACCCTGGAGACCCAGCCAAATCCTGCTCTAAACGAAAATTGACTCAGAAAAAGTTGCTTGTGAGTGTTTGGTGGACTAGCGCCGGTGTCGTTCACTACAGCTTTCTAAAATCTGGCCAAACGATTACGGCAGATATCTATTGTCAGTAACTGCAAACCATGAAGGAAGAACTGGCTGCTAAACATCCGAGATTGGTTAATCGCGTGGCCTTGTTTCACGACACTGTCAGACCACACACTGCACAACAAACAACCACTAAGTTAGATGAGCTACAATTGGCATGTCTGCGACATCCACCGTACTCCCCAGACCTTGCTCCAACAGATTACCATTTTTTCCGGAATTTGGACAATTTCTTACAAGGAAAAAAATTCAACTCCGATGCGGCAGTCCAAACCGCCATCAAAGAGTTTATTGATTCTCGCCCCCATGGTTTTTTTAGTAATGGGATCAATGAACTACCTATGGGATGGCAAAAGTGCATAGATAACAACGATGCATACTTTGATTAATTAAATATGTTTTACAAAAAAAAATTTACGTTATATTCCTCCCGTATAAATAATTATTTTGTATTGTTAATGTATTATTTCGAAATACTGATTCTGTTCAAATACTTTACATTAACTTACATTTTACTTATCATTTATTTAGTGTTCTTTCATTATACATAATTATCAATACATATAATAGAGCAGTAGAAACAAATTATTATGTACAAAATTTATTATGTACAGTGAATAAATTCATCAAAATTCAAGCGTGGGCAATAAAAAATGAACTTTTTTTTTTTTTTTTTATATCGCCGGGAGGGCAAATGACTCTACTCC
Source organism: Nymphalis io (assembly GCF_905147045.1). Lineage (NCBI taxonomy): Eukaryota > Metazoa > Arthropoda > Insecta > Lepidoptera > Nymphalidae > Nymphalis > Nymphalis io. Next base: position 8,494,551 of record NC_065913.1, on the reverse strand, counting down.
ACCTGATGGTAAGTGGTAGTAGAGTCCAAACGCGACGACGGCCAGTACAGACGGGAAAAACGTTCTGCACTAGCCGCCTTCGCCTTGCCGGCCCGCAAGATGCCTCTTCACGCCTCGTTTGAAGGAACCCAGGTTGTAAGAGGAGGGGAATACGTGAGCTGGTAAGGAATTCCATTTTTTGGAAGTGCGACAAAGAAAGGAGTTGCCAAATTTCTTTGTTCGCGATGGAATTGATGTCACAGTTAGGCGGTGACATCGAGAACCAGCCCGCGTGGACTTAAGAAGGAAGGGGGAAGCAGGAATTAGAGAGAATAATTCCTCAGAGCACTCGCCGTGATACAGTCGATAGAAAGCGCTCAGTGCTGCTATCTCACGACGCAATTGTAAAGGTTCAAGGGTGTTTGTGACCTTTACGTCGCCAATAATGCGTACGGCACGTCGCTGCAACCGGTCCAAGGCCTCAAGTAGGTACTTAGCGGAGCCATCCCAAAGGTGCGAGCAATATTCCACGCAAGACCGTACCTGTGTTTTGTACAGCAGGCACAGTTGTTGTGGCGTGAAGAAGCGCCGCACCTTGTTCAGAACTCCGAGTTTCCGTGAAGCTGTTTTTATAACAGCCTCGATGTAATCCCTTGGACTAAGGTCGCAGTGAACGTCAATCCCCAGCATGGCGATTTTGCTTTGCATCACCAGCGGAGTACCACAGAGGGAGGGAAGAGGGGAAAATGTTGACTTTTTCGCCGTGAGAGCGCATACCTGTGTTTTCTTGGCATTAAACTCAACAAGATTATCAGAGCCCCATTTGGCGATGAGATCTAACGTCCTATCGAGTTCAATGACAAGATTCTCCCGCCTCTCCTCAGTTTCCGCCCGCCCAGCCACTGCGCGTCCGTGGTATCCACCATGCACTGTACTATCATCTGCATAGCAATGTATGTTCCCAAGGGAGAGCATATCATTGATATGCAAAAGAAAGAGTGTGGGAGATAGCACAGATCCCTGGGGGACCCCAGCATTCACTACATAGAATTGTGAAGCGCAACCATCTACTAAAACACGAAGGCTACGCTTGTGTAGGAAGCTGGCAATCCAGGTGCATAGCTGAGCAGGCAGACCATATGCCGGTAGCTTGGAGAGAAGACTTCTGTGCCAGACCCTGTCGAAAGCCTTGGACATATCGAGGCTGACAGCCAACGATTCTCCATGCTTGTCGATAGCTTCACCCCAGAGGTGTGTTACGTACGCTAGAAGATCGCCTGTGGACCGTTTTGGTCGAAAACCGTACTGACGATCATTAATTAGACAGTGATCTTCTAGGTAATGGATCAGTTGGTTGTTTAAAATCCGTTCCATCACCTTACAAAGTACTGAGGTGATAGCTATTGGCCGATAATTTGCCGGGTCAGACCGATCCCCTTTTTTGGGAACCGCTTGCACATTAGCTCTTCTCCAAGCCTCCGGCACACTTCCCGAAGAGAGAGAAAGTTGGAACAGGCGCGTTAACACAGGAGACAGCTCCGCTGCGCACTTCTTCAGCACTATGGCTGGTATTCCATCGGGACCGAACTGAACAAGAAAATGCATTTTTTTGCTTGTCTGTCTGTGTCATGCAGATGCATGTATACGCTGATCTCCAAAACCACGAAACCGATTTTCTTGCAGTTTTCAAAAGTAGATTCATCTCAGCCTGGTACAGTATCTAGACTTTGTTTAATTGAAATCGAATGACAGTGAAAAAAGACCATTTAAAATTAGTCTTCTAACCATATAATAAAGAAGGAAAAACCGTGGGTCGATTAAATAAATTTTACAACAAACAAGTATGGGTGATATATAGTTAACAGATATAGAATAAACCTAACATACTCTTATCTTGTATTAATAATATATTAACGAGCTACCTGTCCCGGCTTCGCACGAGTGGAATAAGAGACCTCATTACACTGGCTCACTCACCCTTTAAACCGGAACACAACAATACCAAGTACTGCTGTTTTGCGGTAAAATATCTGATGAGTGGGTGGTACCCAGACGAGCTTGCACAAAGCCCTACCACCAGTAGACATAAGTTTACATATTAAGAAGTTGACATAATTTTTTTCGACATCTTCAACAATCATCTTCATATTCACCCAAGTTTCATAAAACCATAATTAATTTTACACGTCCCTAATTAATCACTCCGTTCATTAGTGGAAACCGTATGAAAATTTAGGCATTTGAGTGTATCATGATCTGACAAACAAACTCGGCGGGGGATTTAGTATTATAATGTATAGTACCGTAACCGTAACAGCCTGTGAATGTCCCACTGCTGGGCTAAAGGCCTGCTGTCCTCTTTTAGAGGAGAATGTTTGGAGCTTATTCCACCACGCTGCTCCAATGCGGTTTGGTGGAATAGACATGTGGCAGAATTTCAGTGAAATTAGACACATGCGGGTTTCCTCACGATGTTTTCCTTCACCGCAAAGCACGAGAGAATTATAATCACAAATTAAGCACATGAAAATTCAATGGTGCTTACCCGGGCTTGAACCCACGATCATCGGTTAAGATTCACGCGTTTTTACCACTGGGTCATCTCGGCTCACTTTTAATGTATAGTAATAGTGCCAAAATTATGCAAGCTAAACAGTTGTAACAGGAAAACTGACAAACGAACAGAATGAAAATACAAGGGTTCCGTTTTTATTATTTGGCTTCCATAACTAATATACACATTAATAGATACCAAAAATCGAATACACCTTAAAGTTTTCACCATAACACTATTACAACGCCATGACCTCAAGGTATTTGCGTTGACGTAATCATGTTCAAATCAAGACATTACATAATACACGAACGATGATTTAACGATACGAGAATGTTATTTAATATTTACAAAAAAAAATCAGTTTACATTAAAACGAGTTTTCTTCATTGTTTATTTAAGCCAATATGGCTAATTTGATATTCTACAAGGATACTTACTGATTGTAGCGAGATCAAATAAAAGCCAGTAAGAATGAAAATATTTAAGCATTCTGAAGTAGTTTTGGATTGTCGTTTAACAAGATTAAATGCAAAGGTAGCGCCTTCACTAAAACGCGATGATTCTATGAATGTTTTATAGAATTATAATTAGTACAAATATCAGAAATTATTTCTTTGTGTAATTGTGTAATATGTACATTGTCAGTGTGCTTATTAAATAAATAAATAAAACCGACAACAACCTCCGTAGAAATATTATTGTCCTTCTGACAAATTTCAGTCAAGGCAGTCAGTCTCAAGAACAAGTGTATGCGCCGACACGGGCGCTTTGTTATTTCCCTCGTTCTCATGATCCGATGGAACGGCAAATCCGATACGGCCGGTGAAAACTCAGGCGCAGGATCACCGGCTTTAAATGCCTTCCTAGGCTCCGGGATATAAATACTACCAATTTTCACACTTCAGGCTGGCGATGCCGTGGCGATGGCGAATGGCGAGCCAATAGACCAATGAAGCAATCGATATATTATTACGTTACGGATAACATAAATGATAGAAGAAATTGCTAGTATTCTATGATTTTCACGTTGCAACATATGATTTTATATGATTACTATATGTATATGATTAATAAAAAAGAGTATAACTAATGAGTTTCTTGCCGGTTCTTCTCGGCAGAATCTACGTTCCGCAGTGCTTCACATCGTAACTAAAACCATAAATGCGAAAGTCAGATTTTTGATACGCTTGCGCGTCTTAATTATTCGATCCATAGAGGATTGATGGATGAAACTTTATTAATATATCACGTAAAAAATAGTGAACGGTTTTGTATGAAATTTTAAATAGAGATAGCTTTTACCCTGTCTTACCAGGTTTTCAAGTAATAAATTAATAAATACTTCAATAACAATAATGATGAATGAATATGCGAATCAAATCAAGTAATTTAGCTTGAAAGTTAATCTTTTATAGTAGTTTATATAAAATAAATCTTTAGTCTTGTAATTATGGTAAGCATTCTTTCAAATTCACGAATCTTTTAAATTTCCTTTAGCAATTACATTTCCAGAAATCGCCTAACAGGCTCTGTCCTATAAAAGGGAGAGGGGGGACGGGTGGGACACGGAATGCAATTAAGCAGCCGGCATGTCCGCGATTTCTGAAATGGTTCAGTTTCAAACTATTTTATAATTGACTTAAATTCGTTGATTTTTTCAATATAGGACATCCCTTATTTTGACTTTTAAACTAAATTATATTTCAAAATAAATTACATTTTAATATTTATGATTCGATTTTTTTTTTGTGTTTATTTCTAGTAAACTTCTGCTCGGATTACGCTCTTAGAGATTATAACTTGAAAATGTCTGTAAAGACAGACACCGCGGCGTTTGACGAGCTGACCTAATCTAGAGATTGCGACTTTATTCCATCTTCTTAGCGAAAGCATCGTTGGCGGTTTTCAAGATTGCATTACAAAGAGGCAAACGTGTAATGATGATTAAATAATAGATATTGCAGTAATGCAATTATATTACATGTTATGTCCTTTGTGTCTGTAGTTACACTGACTCACTTCCTTTAAGCCGGAACACAACAATATTAAGCTTTTCTATTTCGTGGTTGAATATGTGACGGACTTGCACAAAGCCCTACAACCAAGTAAACCAAGTTTGATAAGCCACTGCGACCACTTAGTAGTTACTCTTTTACTCAAATAAAATATAGAATCCTGTTCTATATGGAAATTATTACATTAATGGAATATGAAACGCACGTTTCTTTATCATTATATTGCACTATATAATAAAATAGTTTAAAATTGATTACTTGTTTATGAGCAAAATTAAACTATCTAAAGTAAATAATACACTTGCACACATAATATAATGTACGAATTAAGCGACGCATTGTCACCGAGTCCGTGCCAATTATAAGATAATGATACAAATACAGTTACACCACAAGACAGCACTGAGTGTTGCCAAATGTATAAAACCTCTTTCGTGACAAGTTAAAACAGAATTAAAACTCCAAACAAATCCGATCCAAAACACAATACAAACGAAAAAACCAAACAAACCTTTCGTTTTGACAAAACTAACCCGAAAATGTAATCCGGTATGGAGTTGAAATTTTCAACCCCTTTCACAACACAATTTTGATATTTATTTCATAGCCTTTAAGCTTCTAATTCAAATAACTCAAACGTAAAAGATCCATTTCTATTAATTTCGCACAATAGTCGTCTTTAAAATCTAAGGGATACGTAGTAAAATTCTATACTCGCAAAAGAAAATTGCATAAAAAGATTAACCGTTAAAGAAAATCCGTCTTTAATGTAAAGATATATGGATTAAGATTCTATGTTCAAATTATTTAGTCAAAAGTGTTTAAATAGAAATAAATCTTATTTGGTGTATAATAAGATTCAATTTGTATAAATGTAAGAGTGGATACTGCATGTGACAAACGTGTCCGAGTGAAGCAACTCCATGTAGGTAAAAGTTTGTAGCGCATTTGTCGACTTAAAACATTTCTTTTAACTTAATTGTATTATCATAACTCATGCACATGATAATAATTGCTGCAAGGACAAAATTTCTCGGGAAACAAAGTTAAGTTTAAGAATAAATTGTTTGTGTATATATTGTATGTGTATATGTACTTGTATATTTATTTAATTTATTATCTTTGTTTTCATTAATTGTTAGTTCTTTTTTACTTTTTGAATATTGTTTCTCTGAAAACTTAGCATACTTTTTTTTTTTTTTTTTTTTTTTTTTTTTTTTTTTTTTTTTTTTTTTTTTTTTTTTTTTTTTTTTTTTTTTTTTTTTTTTATAGAATAGGAAGGCGGACGAGCATATGGGCCACCTGATGGTAAGTGGTCACCAACGCTCTTAGACATTGGCATTGTAAGAAATGTCAACCATCGCTTACATATCCAATGCGCCACCAACCTTGGGAACTAAGATTTTATGTCCCTTGTGCCTGTAATTACACTGGCTCACTCACCCTTCAAACCGGAACACAACAATATCAAGTATTGCTGTTTTGCGGTAGAATATCTAATACTAAAACTTTATTAATGCAAGTTAGTTATTTTCTTTATTATAATGGATTTATATACGTATTTGTTTAAGTTTAACCGAAGATTGCGGGTTCAAAATCGGGTAAGTTTTACAGAGTCTTAAATTTACCTGATTAATAATCGATACAAAACAGCTTTAGACAACTTTAAACTAAAAAAAAGAAAACCCAGCTAATATTCAAATACAAGTATGTATGTTTAAAAACTCGGCTAATTATAAAAAATACATACATTCTTTAGGGAGTAATTGACAGTAATTTCACACGGTTAAATAATCATTATATATATAATGAAGTTCATTAATATTTGAGGAGGAAAACGTGTTAAATATTATGGTGATAATGATGGTCCTCCTCACTGATTTAGGACACGGTGTAAATTGTACCAGGAGAACAAATATCTGCACAGACCATATGATAATGCTCGAGTGTGTGACCAAGCAAATTTACATCCTCTATACCCTCGATTTTATAGATAGATGACAATCTCACACGTTTCAAAATTTCATTCCTTAAAGACCGGCAACGCACCTGCAAGCTCCGTTGTTGCAGGTGTCATGGGCGGTGGTAGTCACTTTCCATCAGGCTAGCTTCCTGCCCGTTTGCGGGGGGCAAGATACATCATCTTACATCAAAAAAATCCGAAAAGAAATCAGACAGAAAGTATATTTCAAGGCACGAGACTGTAACCCCAAGTTGTTACTGAGAATTCTTTGACATTTAAATCTAATAAATAGCCGAATCCCAAAGCTAATAATTTTTTTTTTAAATTATAATCGGTGAACTGACTGATGGGCCAATTTTGAATCAAACATTGGGCAAATGGGCCACATGATGGTATATGGTCAAAGACATTGGCGCTATAAGAAATATAAACTGATACCACCAAACTCGGGAACTAAGAATTTATATCACTTATGAATTACACTGAATCATTTACCCTTCAAGTCAAAAAACAACAATACTAAGTAATGATGTATTGGTGGTACTTACCCAGATGAGCTTGCACGAGACCCTACTAACAATTAGCTGATCATGCTCAGACCAGCCACTATAAAATAGTGTCACAATAAGGCAGTAGTGCTATAACAACGTAGATTTGCCTATTTGCCTGCCTTGGTATTTGGTCTAATAGGAACATTGTCTGACTTAATAATACACAAACCTTGCACTATCATAAGCTGTAAAGTAATTATGATTTGTTCGTCCGACACGGGTTTGCGGTTCTACTTGCGTACGATGCGGTTACCTTATTCTGAGAAGCGATATTTCTTTGGTTGAAACAATTTGCCTCATATTTTTGATTGTTAAGTCTATAGTTATTTTAAGTGAAATTCATTGAAATTTATTTTTAATAGCGCCACGAATTAGTCAATTGTTGTTGATGCAATTAGCATAATTTACGTAATTTCGTATTTTAATACCTACTTTAACGTCTTCAGAGCTCTCCTAAAAGAGGAGGTTTTTCCCAATTACAGCCTATTAATGTAGAGCCAATAAGGGACATGAGAAAATGTGATTGAAATTTTCTTACCTTATATAGGTCAGCTTGCTATCTAAGTCTAAATTTACTGTATAAAAAAATGTGTAAAAGAAATGATATGTATGCAAAGGTATGGATGGCTATGTATGCAAATTTTCATGGTGATTCGGTTTTTTTTTTGGACTGTGCAAAACAGACAATCAGTCGGTTAATATTTTATATATACATATACGTATATGTGTGCTATATAATGATACATATATCATCTTTTTACGATCTGGAGCACACGTCCAGTTTTTGGCCATCTTTGTCAAAAAAATGTGTAAGTAATCTGTTCGTAATTATTCACTGTATAAAATGACTCTTCTGGTATATATTTCATAAAAAATTTATGTATTAAGTTTCATTTATAATCTTAATGATACTTTTAAAATATATAACATAATTATTAAAATGACCCAGGAAACTCTGTTTATATGCTTTACACATACGACATATTATGTACAAATTCTCAGAAAATTAATCTGTTATTATTTTTCTAACTCAAGAGAACATTTGTCGAATCCTTGCAATGACTCACGTGATAAAAATGGCCGTCATTAAAACATAATCAACTTAAAGTGATTCAACATTATACAGAGCACTTGTCACCTATGTACGTCATATATGTATAAACTTTATTTGTTTTTTTTATATCTTTATATTACGTCACTTCCGTTTATAAAATAAATGTAATTAATATTAATCACGTTCACCGCAAAAATCTTTATCTGACAAAAATTGTAATTTATATTAACCACTTTTAAAGAAAACTAAGTCATTGTTAAATGTAAAAGGCTATTGTTTGGTGTGATTTATAGAGCAAATACTTTGTAAATACGTTTTTTTATTGTTTCACTGGAGTAAATTTTACTTATAAAGACTTTTAACATGTTAAAATAAGGTAGTAATCTTATTTATATGTTTCTTTCTCCGTAGAGTTCAATTTAAGTCTGTGGTTTTTGAGTTTAATTTTAGTATTATATATTATTAATATTGTATATTATTATATTAACCATAAGTATATATATTAATATAATTTTTTATATTTTTTTACAGCCTTTTGCCGTCCACTGCTGGACGAAAGCCTCCTCCATAGAACGCCAACCATCCCGATCTTGGGCAGTCCGCATCCATCCCAAACCTGCCACCTTTTTTAAATCGTCGGTCCATCTTGTCACAGGGCGTCCTACACTACATTTGCCTAAGCGTGGTCTCCACTCTAACACGTGTCGGCTCCATCGGCCATTAATATAAATGCTATTTAATATTTATCTGTCTTTGTAATAGAGGTTTACTCTTATCGCTATTATAATATATATATAATGTTTGTATCTAGTAGGACCAAAACTTTATCAAATAAACACTAATTAATTTCAAAATGGTTAATTAACTTATTAAAAAAGAGAAAGCGAGACAGTTTTATGTATAGACATCAAAATGATAACACGTTTCACTTTTGTATCGACGTTAATATCTAAAGATATGTTTTAGACACGGTCCCGTGATAATTTTATTTTATGAAAAGATAATATCCGAAATGACAGCCATTTGACGTTCACGATCCATTTAAGGCATACTAGTACCATTAGGGAAGGCCATAAGTAGAGTACTCGTTGAGAGATCCTCGATGAGACTATTATTGAATAAAGAAATGTATAATGTAAAAATATAGATCATAATTTAAAATATATTTTACAAGAACGTTTTAAGATTAATTCGCTATTATATTCAATTCACGGACTGGTACGAGACATTATACATACACGCAAACACAGTGTATTCTCTATTTTCTAACTCTCATAATCATATGGAATATTATTCCAACACGAGAATGACTGAACACTGCAGAGAGATGCAGCACCAAATCCCTGCCTACACCTGCTAATCTGGGTTTCTGCTGAGAATTTCTCCAGACCTTAGCACTTTACCGTCAGGAATCGAGATTGAAACCATACAACCTTATTAGTAAACACTACTTGGAACAAGACAGTTATATTTACTAATAAACTCATGATCTTTTAGCCTAACTGACTGACGAGTATAGAAGGCTGAAATTTAGCACATAGGTTTTATTTTATAATGTTAAGCATCGCTATGAAAGGCCATTTAGAAAATTCCAATTTAAAAGGAAATGGGGTTGGCAATTTTGTATGAATACTACTCGTACAAAAGCGGGAAGGCTAGTATGACAACATAATAAGTTAGCTAATTAATTACTTAATAAATATATTCGATGATTAATTCATGCCCCTAAGTACTAATTAATGAAATGGTAACTAGGTCCAATTACATCATAACGATATAATTAATTAATAACGAAAAACATGAGTACAATGTATTTATTATAAAAAATTTGTATTGTAATTGTTAATTTAAGTAATTTTAGAAATTAATTAGTAATATCAGATGCCCTTTATACAACTCGATAATATATTATTATAAGTATATTGTACAAGTATAAGCTATAAGCGATGGTTGACATTTCTTACAATGCCAATCTCTAAGGGCGTTTGGTGACCACTTACTATCAGGTGGCCCATATGCTCGTCTACCTTCCTATTCTATAAAAAAAAAGTGGCTTGTATTGTATTTTATACTAGAAATGCTTTACGATTTTACGCGAGTGACTTTTTTTTAATATCTACATCTGATAGCTCGAAAACTGGTATGATATGAATATATATATATATATATATATCAGCTTTAAGTTCTTATAAGCTTAAGAATCTATCGCTTCTGATGCTATGAAAGACTAAGCCTTTAAAATCTCCTTAATAAATCAAAATTTTTACATTTATAGTATAGGAAGGCGGACGAGCGTATGGGCCACCTGATGGTAAGTGATCACCAATGCCCATAGACATTGGCATTGAAAGAAATGTTAACCCTCGCCCACATCACCAAAGCGCCATCAACCTTGGGAACTAAGATGTTATGTCCTGTGCCTGTAATTACACTAGCTCACTCATCCTTCAAACCGGATCACAACAATACCAAGTACTGCGGTTTCGCGGTAGAATGTCTGATGAGTGGGTGTTACCTACCCAGACGAGCTTGCACAAAGCCGTACCACCAGTAAAACGTATTGTATGTAAACAGAAAGCCACTCTCTTCTACCGACCTACCGCTGTCTACTCCTTTGTATATTTTTATTCTACTAACGAGACTCGGTTTTATTTATTTTATTCCATATTTATTGATTGATTTCCTTTTATTACAAATTATATACATTTTGATGTTTCGTATCTGGCGGGCGTCCTGTGACATGCATGTTTTATTTTTATATTAATGGGAATATTAACTGATTAAAAATAATATTAACATTGCAATAGAATTTGAAGAACATGTTGCAATAGAATTTGGCGACACGGATGCGACGGCGTGTGAACCGACCGAGGGAAACTAAAACGTATCTCTTGTTACATTTTCGTAAAAAATAATAAAAAGTATTCAAAATAAAACAATATTATATTAATTCATATAACATACATACATGAAAATTCTAGTAATTTTATAAAACGTGAATTATTTTTTTTAGAATTAAAAGCACTAACATCCGACAACAACAAACAAGTAATGGAAAGAAATGTTTTTAATTTAACATTAATTATATTTTTAAATATAATATTTAAAAATGTTTAGACAATCTAATTGTATTATGAAATAATCAGATATTAATATTTCTTTAATTCTCTAAACTCTTATATATATTTTCTATCATCAAGTTTATATTAATATATTTTACAATAAAAGCTACGTCTTAGCGTTCTCTACATACGAGTGTTCGAAAAATCGGAAAAATTCGCTTGAATTTATGTTTTTAATACTCTTTTGCGCAATTCGGAATGAACTAGTTGCCAATTAAGATTTCATGCATATGCATGGGAAGATGGTAAAGCCGTTGTTTATGTAACTGTTAACCGCATATATGGTCATGCCTTTAATAAAATACGAATGCATATGATATTCGTTTTACTGAATGGTAACTACTTGGCTTCTCGCTGATACTTCTCGGCACTAGCTTTTATTTATTAGGTACCACCCACTCATCAGATATCACTAACCAGCAATACTAAATAATGTTGTATTCCGCTTTGAATTGAATGATTGAAAGCTGAGATGGCCTAGTGGTTAGAACGCGTGAATCTTAACCGGTGATCGTGGGTTCAAACCCGGGCAAGCACCACTGAATTTTCATGTGCTTAATTTGTGTTTATAATTCGTCTCGTGCTTGACGGTGAAGGAAAACATCGTGAGGAAACCTGCATGTGTCTAATTTCATTGAAATTCTGCCACATGTTTATTCTACCAACCCGCATTGGAGCAGCGTGGTGGAATAAGCTCCAAACCTTCTCCTCAAAAGGGAGAGGAGGCCTTAGCCCAGCAATGGGACATTAACAGGCTGTTACTGTACCGCTTTGAATTGTGAGTGAGCCAGTGTAACTAAAGGCACAAAGGACATAAAATCTTAGATCTAAATTCTTATGGCTACGGGCTGTGGTGGCCAACTACCATCAGCTGGCTAATTTGCCAGTATTTCATAAAAAGCTTTAAATTAGATTCAATCTTGTAAAATTTAAAATGCAAAAGTGATTGTAAAAGCATAGAAAACACATTTTTTATTAAAAATATATAACTAACAAACGTAACTAATGTAACTTACATTAATTTGTACATTTCATAGCTTGACTTTTACTAACTTCATTATTATACATAATGTTATGTACTAATTCTTATCTATACAAATATTATAAATGCGAAATTAACTCTGTCTGTATGTAAGGCTACCACGGATAAGCCACTGAATTGAATTTGATGAAATTTGGTATGAAGCATGCATGAACCATCAAGATGAACATAGGCTACTTTAATAAACCTTACATGAACCCTTCCCCAAAAGCGAGCGAAGCCGTTGCTGAAAACTAGTATTAAAGTAAGTAACACATTAATTTTAAACATTTCATCTAGATTAATATTACATTTTGCAATATGAAACGGTAGTAATATAAATATTACGCGATATTAAAAAGAATTGTTAAAGAATACGCGGTTTGCGGGGAATGTTTATAAATATAGATAAAATGCTTACTATACCCGTGGGAATGCCGGAACGTGTAGTTAGGGGTAGTTATATATATTTATATCTAACTGTTAAATGAGGCGAGATGACTCAGTGGTTAGAACTCGTGAATCTTAATCGTGGGTTTAAGCCCGGCAAGCACCATTAAATTTTTATGTGCCTCATCTGTACTTGTAATTAATCCCGTGCTCGGTGATGGAAAATATAAGGAAACCTGCATATGTCCACTTCCAATGAAATTCTACCTCATGTGTATCCACCAACCGTATTGGAGCAACGTGGTGGATGAGGAGGCTTTAGCCCAGCAGTGGGACATTAACAGGCTGTTACATTACAACTGTTTCATAATAAGATCATGGTGCGTTCATTTTACCAACATGATGTTGAGATGGGTAGTTAGTCTTACATACAAACTGGCACTTGTTTTTATTGTACTCCAATATCCAGTTACTATATTCAAGAAAACGTTTTGCTTACGGATAACAGAACAGTTAACGAGGCGTCCCTGCAGTAATCTCAAAAGCCTCTTAAAGCTATTTTTAATTACAAATCCGATATATAGATAGATATAGGAGATTGCCATTAAGAGATTTTCTCCATAATATCCATGGGTACATCCACCACGCCCTAATGACCGGGGCGATGAGTCGTGATTTATTTTATTAGTCTGTCTTTTACGGAGAATGAGCTGAAATAGTCATTCGTAGCTTAGGTAGAGTGTATTACTTCTTATTTATTGGTAGGGTTCATACCCAATACCACCTACTAGATAAAATACCCACCTTTGGTTTTATTTGTGTACTAAGTACAAAAATTTAATTATAATGTTCGCTTAACATACGCTTTGCTCACTACTCGCATACGCTCGAGCGAACGCGCAAACGCTCGAAAAAGCACACATTTGTATGCTCGCGTATACTCCCCCAGACACGTTCCGTGGCACTATCATTTGTGCCTCTTTGAAGCAGTTAATTGATATATAATGAAATAACCGCTGCATTCCATATCCAGGCCAGGCTTAGAAAAGGAAGTCACCTCAGATCCGCTCAAAATGTGTCAATAATTGACTCATGGTGTTATTTGACATAATTTTTTAAGCAACGATTATATACATTACAATAAATAAATATTCATAAACAATACAATCAAATTTCCAACACACTTAAAAAGATCCAATCCAATCGTATGACGACGTTATATTTTATAGCAATCTTATAAGTTATGGCTTTAAATCACGTACATCTAATAAAATATTCAGTTTTCAATAAAGCAGAATTATTGTCGTAAAGAAAGCGAGTGTCGTTTCGCGCCAAAATTCGCACGTCATGCAATGGCCGACCGTAAAAGCAAATGGAAGAATGACAAAGGATGGACGATACTTTATTTAACAAGGTAATCTAATACGCCCCGTCAGCGGGTAAGTTATTTGTTTTCGTATCAAGATACCGATTTATTTTGAAAACTCAAGTTTTGCAAGTTTAAATTATATTAAAACAATGAATTTTACTTAGAAAGATTTTCGGTCAGTATCAATATCAGCTTTTTGTTATGTTAAAATTATATAATAAGAAACAATATTATTTTACATAACAATGAAGGCCGAAAAAAAATTAAGTTCTTATAAGTTGTTGCGCTTTCGACTTTACGTGCGTAGATAATAAAGTATATGATATTTTTACTGTCCTCTGTAAATATCTCACTTCTGTGCTAAGATAAAAGGGATTTTTGATGTTAAAATTTATTTGGACAGGCTACCCAAAAGTTCGACTCAATTGCTCAATTGCTCGACTCATTGCAGAGATGTCATATCGATTGGAGATATATCGAGGTACTAAGATGTCTGTACAACGCCGCTACAATGACTGTCCACATCCAGGACTGTAAGACGAAGGCGGTCCAACTGCGCAGAGGGGTGAGACAGGGGGATGTAATATCCCCGAAACTGTTCACCAACGCGTTGGAAGACGTTTTCAAAACGCTGGATTGGACTAGGTATGGAGTCAATGTAAACGGCGAGTACATCTCACACCTTCGATTTGCCGACGATATCGTCATCATAGCAGAGTCGCTGGAACAACTCACCGAAATGCTGCGTAGCCTAGGCGAGTCTTCCCGGCGTGTCGGTCTCGGTATGAACTTGGACAAGACCAAGGTCATGTTCAATAGGCACGTCGTGCCGGGACCGATATACGTCGAGGGGAAACCTCTCGAAGTTGTTAGTGAATATACCTACCTAGGACAGATAATACAAGTCGGTAGGAACAACTTCGAGAAGGAAGCCGATCGAAGAATTCGCTTGGGATGGGCAGCATTTGGCAACCTTCGTCAAGTCCTCAAGTCGTCTATACCGCAATGTTTGAAGACGAAAGTCTTCAACCAATGCGTCTTACCTGCCATGACATACGGTGCCGAAACGTGGACACTAACTGCGGGACTAGTCCACAAATTCAAAGTCGCTCAGCGTGCTATGGAGCGAGCTATGCTCGAAGTATCTTTGAAGGATAAGATCAGAAATGAGATTATCCGGAAAAGAACCGGAGTCACCGACATAGCTTGCAAAATTAGCAGGCTGAAGTGGCAGTGGGCTGGTCACGTATGTCGTAGGACCGATGGCCGTTGGAGCAGACGAGTCCTAGAGTGGAGACCGCGAATCGGCAAGCGCAGCGTAGGGCGCCCTCCAGCCAGGTGGACCGACGACCTTAAGAAGGTGGCGGGCACCAACTGGATGCGGAAGGCGGAGGACAGGGAGCTTTGGCGCACCTTGGGAGAGGCCTATGTTCAGCAGTGGACAACGATTGGCTGTTGATTGATTGATTGATTGACCCAAAAGTTAATTCCGTAAGATGGGTTGATAACATTGCCGAAGCACTACCTGGAAGTAAAAGGCACAACGCTGTAAATAATGGGAGGAACGAAGTTTACTTACTGACATACTTTAGCTTGTTGATGATAATTATGAGAGTGATAAGAAAATATTTGGTGCAGAAAATTTGACGGGTACAAAAACCCTTTTTTCTCGCTGGAAAAACACATTTACGTATTTCATGAGGTGTACGTACCCCATGAGGTGGGGGGTGGTTAATATGGGACCCGCTGGTGCTGAAGACGCCGAAATACCCACTAATAAACCAGCGGTACACACTCCGTCTTGTCGGGGGACGTCATGGGATTGCTGGCGCATACTACCGTTGGCCCACCTCTGCGCTGCAGGGTTCTCGGGGTACAGGGACGCCTAGCCCCGGCGACACTCACGGCGGGAGGAGAAAATACGCATAGCGCCGACGTCTTCTCTCCGGTCTTCTTCGGCGAAACGGATCAGCGGAGGCGCTCTCCTCACGCTCCCGCTCCGCGGCCTCCTTCTGCGACATAACATTTTCACATATGGAGATCATCTTCATCCAGCACCTCTCGTTACCAAGCATGGCATTTATCACGCTCGGCAGCGAAAGGTCTCTACCGGTTAAAGTCGCCAGGGAAAGGCACTGAGGCCTCCAAGCGGCACACTCCATCAGAGTGTGGCATGCCGTGCCCGTAGGCACGTCTGTACCACACTCGTGGCAGGAGGGCGTTACCTCCCGCCTGACTATTACGTGCAGGTACTTGCCGAAGCACCCATGTCCGGTAAGCACCTGAATCAGTCTGAAGGTCAGTGCGTCACCTTATCTCGATACCCAGCGACTCAAGTGGTGGCGGATAGCCTCCACTGTCACCAGGCCTGCTGATAGGGACCTCAGATCCTCCTCCCACCTGCGAATCAGGGCTTGCTGGGTGAGAGTCCTGATTCGCAGCACCTCCTCCAACCCTGGACGGTCGCCACGCGACCTCACTTCCGCCCGAAACCAATACACTTCCGTGAGCACCTCCGCCTGGAGTTCCCAAGGCGAATCGCCTGCGAAAAGTGTCGCCGCCGTACGATATCCAATATCTCTGCGACCTTAGCAAGAGAGGGTACAAAAAAAATCCCTGACAAGAAAAGTTTAATACAATTTTATCAAATACAAAGTATGTTACGAAATTAATATAACCAATCACAGACGTAACCAACTGTATATTATTATGTAAGTTCAAATCTAATTTGTTCGTGTAGCAAGCCAATCAAAAGTCTTGGCAAGGTCTGATAAAAGTTTTTTGGGTTCCGTTAAATTAGGTTTCGGTCCCGCGGGCTTCAGATATGAAGATAAAGATATCCTTTCTAACGTTACGTTATTTATATTAAATTCGATATTACATGCGCAGACAATGTTGTCAAAAATAAAGATCAAATAAGGTCAACCTGCAATTATTGAGGTGGCTTGTGAATCTTTTTATAGATGTCTGTGTGAAGGTTGGATCAACTAGTGCTGCCGTACGCAATTATGAAGGATGCAAGGGAGATAGCTATTCCCCCTAAGGCAAATTTACCCGCACCACAAGTGAGGTATAGCACAGGACCGGCGAATGCGCATGAGAAAAAACGATCCCACTATCTCTTCGGTATAGCTTCCCACAGCCCAGCTTTCCCAGCGTCCGATACAATCGTAGTTGTATCTTATGCCTTACATTCTATATCTTGCTTATATAGAACCTCAGAAATACATCATAAACTTATATCGAAAATACTACATTAATGTAGTTATGTATTAAACTAAAGTTAAATTTGTACATATTTAAATACAAGTAAGTGAATTACCGTATGTTTGAGTCTGTGTGCTTGAGTGTGTGTGTTTTTGTGATAAATCAAAGATTTAACATTATACAATGGATTTATTCTTTGTAAATTATATAATATATAATCTATGTTAATAATTTTGGTTCAAAATTAAATATAACAAAATATGTTAGCAGAAAATTGTAAATGTAAGCAAACAGTTAAATACAGCCTTTTCAATTCAACACGATGCTCAACAAAATGGCGGACCGTTTCATGCGCTTTTCCATTTGCACGCGACGTCACTCTGACATTGACAGCCAGTCCGGAAACACGATATTACGAAGCTTTTAAGGCAACAAATTTACAAAACTACTTAAGTAGTTTTATTCAAATTTATCTATATACTTAATGTAGTAGGTATTTTCATATTACATCACGCATTTATTTATTAATTTTCATAAGAATTGCCAACCAAAGTAACAATAAACCATGAACAAATACAATTCATTGCACTTATATACTAATTACACTTTTAATTATAAGCAATTACGGCTTGCTCTGAAATCAGATTGGTATATAATTTGATAGTACTTATTTACAACGTTATATTTTTAAATATTTATTGCAATCAACAGAGTATATGAAGAAAAATGTAAGTTGTGATAACAAATCATTTATTTTCATAACAGTAACAGTAATAGCCTGTTTATGTCCCACTGCTGGGCTAAAGCCTCCTTTCCTTTTTTTAAAGAGAAAATTTGGAGTTTTATACCACGTGCACCAATGCAGATAAGCAATGGGGATACACATGTGGCAGAATTTCAGTGAAATTGGACACATGCAGATTTCCTCACTACGTATTCCTTCACCGTCAGCACGAGATAATTTATAAACGCAAATTAAGCACAAACGATCATCGATTAAGATTCACGCGTTCTAACCACTAGGACATCTAGGCTTATTATTACTTACATGTTATGTATGTTTGTATGAGTAAACAACAGTCTAGTCTCTTGAAGTCATTTGTTTTTATTTAACTTATCTTTCTATTTTCTTGCATTTGATAAGTCGGCTGGTTAAAAATGCTTCTTTCATTAAGCCGTTGTTTTGTTCATATATATAGAGATATACAATAAAAAAGGATATTATATACATATAGAGCGCGCGTTAACACAATACTATATAACGTGCCGTATGTTCCACTGCTGAGATAAGTCTACTGCCTCGAGGGCCAAGTTTTAAACGTTATTTCACACGTGGAGCAGAATTTGACATACACTTCTTCAACGTTTTTGATAATCACCAAGCACGAAGCTACAAACATAAATAAAACTGAACTTATTATGCTAACCGACTAAAATTATAATAGAATGAACTAATGTCACATCTATACTACTACCCGCAAACAAAGACAAAAAACACACACACAAATGAAATCAAATCAAAATATATTTTATTCAAATAGACTTTTACAAGGACTTATGAATCGCCAAGTTCTACTATTTGTTCGGATTGTGGATTCTACCGAAAAGAACCGGCGAAAAACACTAGAATTATTTACCCATCAACTATTGTCAAAGTATATCTAAATATATGTATTGCAACAGGTAAAAAAATACAATTCACACAAATTATTCTCACTGACTCATGTATGTGACTAAATCGTACATATATTATATCTTTGTCATTGCATTGAAACCACAATGAATCATGGGAAACTATTTTAGCACATAAACGGTAGCACGCATACCTTGAGAGTACTTCGCTGATATCAAAACAATTAAATCAAGACCTGGTCTTCCGGTCTCGTTATTTAAAACAATGTCATTTTTTGTCTTTGTCAATTAATTTATGACATTTAAATTTTAAATCAAAAGAAAAAAACAAAAGGAACTTTACGGGTACTTTTATATAGCACTTGGCCCTTATCGAGACACCTAGAGTAATAGTGCCAAAATAAATCTAATACTTGTAACATCCCGTCCTATTGTCTTACTTATGATGTTTTTTGTAACTAAATTGGAATGGTCATACTTGTTTTTTTCAGTTCAAGATTCTTAGTGGCAGCCCGGAGTCTGGAACTTGGAAGTGCATTCACTCTCGTGCGTCGGAAAGCAAATAAATCCGTCGATCCTGATATCTCCCTCTCTCTCTCTGATCGTATCATCTTAATATCGAAGCCTCAGGGAATACAAAATGCACTTCAGTTTGGGCACTCCCTTGTGCACTATATTGTATCCTGCATCCTTGGTGATGAACCACCGTGGATTTCTATTAGGAAGACATCGTGTCGAGGCTTAGTAACTGTTATCCTCGTCAAAGGTTTATGGACAAATTAACAGACAGCGTTCATTACTTAATAACCTGTTAATCTTAGAAATTCTCTCTTCAATTTAATTCACTCGTAACAAAGACAATTATATCACATGCGTGGATGTCACAATTACCTTACATTAGCTACTTCACGCTGATAATTGAATCTTCTCACTAACAGATGGAATAAGGTCATGATACCTAGCGGAGCGTATTGTGTATTTTATCATCGCATCCTAACCAATGTCCTTTTTTTACCTGATGGTAAGTGGTCACCATCCTTAGAAATTTTAACCATTTCGTATATCACTAATGATGTTATGGTCCATGTATGTTGTGTAGTTACATTGTGTTTCATATAAAACAATTGTAGATTAAAATAATCTTGCACCATAATAAAACGACTTTGCGTCATAAACGTTTTACTCGAGCGGTTAATTTTGTCTAAATAGTTATTTCGATTATAACAATATTGTATTTACAAATATGATATCTAAATTCATTTATTATTTATTTATTTATTTATATGAACTTTACTCGACTGGGGACAGGATACCTGGTTTTTTTTTTCTTTCAAAGAATGAGATTTGCGATGACAAACGAGGATACCGCGTGTTAAGTGTTAAGTCCTTCCTTATTTCCATGTAATAAATACGTGAAATTATATTTACCTTATATGCTTTTAATTATCCTGACTTGCTACACGTATACATAATATATGATGACAACACTTGGGTTGTTTCTGCCCAGGCCGATTTCCGAATAATTTCATTATTTTTATTGTTATTCGCTTTCTGTTGTCTTTTTTTTTCTATTATTTGGACCATATATGCTCTTATGAACGAAACTTTAATTTATAAGAGAAAGCATTTTGGCGTTACGTCTCTTTTTATGAATAATTTTTGAGCAAATAAAAAAAAATTATTTATAGTATTAAAATCGCGAATGCCTATTATGAAACCTTACCCCAAAAACTCGATGATGACCTAAAATGCGCCTTATTTTAAAAAGGGTAAGGACCAAGAAATATCTGCACCTGCCAGGCCAAGGTTCAATACCCGGGTTACGAAATAGATGAGGCTTGATTAGGCATTTACAAAAGGTCACACATGTTCATAGCATTATACCCCTTCTCAGTATTGTTTGAAGAGCTATAATACTGTAAAGTGTTTTTTTGGGTCTTCGAAAGGGTTTCGGCAAATAGAATTATTTGATTAAAGTTTTTTTCGTATGTAGTTCACTTGGCTCGACTTTTCTGTTGTAAAAATAATTTTCCCGTACATCAGTACGTTAATACTGCAGACTAATGCGAGTAGGAAAGTTTTGTTTGTTTGATTAAACCAGACTAACTCCAAAATTACAAATCATCCGTATCGGATACTTTCTTATTTATTACGTTAATGTCACACTGTTCCTGTATTAAGTTTAAAGATACGTATCGATGTTTCTTTTCTCTAAATTATATAAAACAAAGTCGTTGTTTGCATCTGCTGCAATAATAAAAAGAGCAATTTCAATAATAAAAAACGAGGAAGTTTTTTATATTATTTTTAAAAATTTTATGCAAAATGGCTGAACTATTTTTATATATTATAGATTAGTAAAAAACTAAAGTTTATTTGCGAAACTCATTTTTTCAATTGAAGGGTGAGTGAGCCAGTGTAATTACAGGCACAAGGGACATAACATCTTAGTTCCCAAGGTTGGTGGCGCATTGGTGATGTAAGCAATGGTTAACATTTCTTACAATGCCAATGTCTATGGGCGTTGGTGACCACTTACCATCAGGTGGCCCATATGCTCGCCCGCCTTCCTATTCTATATAAAAAAAAAGTTTCCGTGGTGGGTGACGCATTGGCGCTATGAAGGATGGTCAATATAACTAACACTGTCTAAGGTGAGTGGTGATCATCTAAACCACCATACTGATGGTGGTATTTAAAAAAATATTTAAATTGCCGAGTCGGAAACCCTGTTTAATTATTTATTACTGTTTATATCGAAATATATTAATACGCAGATACGCTGTTTCGTTGAGTTTATACTTCAAATATTATAAATATTATAGTTAATGTCACATATCATTTTTTTATTTTTATCATGATCTAAATCTACGACAAGTCTAGAGTAGAGTACAAATGCAATTGAGAACGTTCTCGTTTAACAGGGGATTAACTGGTGAGTGAGCAGTAGGTAACCCATAGAGGCCTGGAGTGCTGCCTATCACAATTACTTGCGTCATGGATGTAGATAATAATGAAATGACAAACCCGTAACACAACAAAACCGCATGTTGTGGGTGTGACCATGTCGCCTTTGTATATTGAAATTAAAAATGTATGTCAAATCGTTATTGTTAGTAAAAAGTCGTATGTGAAAAACACTCCTAATATCAAACTACGAAAACCCACATATTACTGTAATTCCGGAACGAAGTTCCTTACCGTACGTTACACTCGACTAGACTGGACTCTTGGCGATAGAGCCGAAAGTGTAAGACTTCAGATGTCAAGACACTTTTGATGTAGTATGTGTTTGTAGATTAACTGGCGTAAGTCTTTATTTATGGATATAACTGCAGTACAGACGTGCAGCGTGCGAGACACCTGTATTCGTACTTTATAATAATGATAATATAATCGGCCTTATTAATAAACGTTGTTTAGAGGATTTTTAGTAAACTCTGCTTTATCTCTCTCTTTCATCACTGATTTGTCATTCGAAAGAAGAAGACATAACATTCTTTGCAGGAAATGTTTATTTTTATAGCTTTTAGAAATATATAATTAATCCATTACAATTTTATTTCATTCAAACATCATCGCTTCATTTCACCGTGACTTGTTTTTAATCTTTAATACTGATATTATAACGTAATTCTGTATATCTTTTACGCTTTCACGGCTGAACTACTGAACCTATTTTGATGAAATTTGGTATGAACCAAGCTTAAGCCTCATAGGTTACTTTTTTATACTTATTCCTGCCCCTTGCACATGGGTGAAGCCACGGTCGCAAGCTAGTACATAATATCTAGCAAAAGAAACTTATTTCCAAATAGTTGTCGCATAATACTTCTCGTTAATTAATAAATAAATTAAAATCTATAGTAATTATTTTATACATTGGTTAATATAAAAAATAAAGGAGAGAAAGAAAGAAGAATATAATATGTTGAATAATCGTAAGGAAATAAATATATTTTGTGCTCTAAAGTACACGAGACTGTACATACGACCTTATTCATTTACAATACTAATAAGGTAAAAGATATGAGTAATAGTTGTTACGTATTTGCTCTATTTTAATTACATTAAGGAAAGTATAAAGTAGCCTATTCTTATTACTTACATTTTTCTTGTATTATAAATGTGTTAGTTTGTTTTTATGATTATAGTTATTATATCGTCCTGATCGATTTCGGTCCGGCGCCCATTCTCGAAGGAGACTGTCTGAGACGAAAACTGATACGACTAGAAAGAGTTCATGCGCTAGGCCAACGGTTTTGCTTAACTTACAAACTTCTACAAAGAATTTCTTAATAGAAAACTTAAAATATATTTTATCGGCTCGATCGTGGTTTGAACCCAGGATATCGGAATGAGCAGGCAGCTACTATACCAAAAAGGCAGTTTTTGTTTTAAAGTATAAATCATGATGATTCATAGGAAATCTAGAAATGAAAGTAGAGTTTTATCGTTATTGGAACACGTTTTTCTATCGGGAAAGTTGAAGTCTTTATAAGGTATCTTGTTGTTGTGAAAACTTATGAGTAACTTGTGGCGTATATTATTGCTTTATTTCTTTAAGTAATTATAATAGTTAGAAATCCTCTGGTTTAATTATGTTAGGAATTAAGTTAGTATGGTAGGGTTTTGAAGGTTTTTTTTATTACTTTAAATTGGTAAACTGACAGACTAGCAAATAGGTCACCGGTTATAGACATTGGCACCTTAAGGAATATTAATCTTTGTTTATTGTTAATCTTTACTGGTGGTATGGCTTTCTGAAAGCTCGCTTGGATAGGTACCACCCACTCATCACATATTCTACCGCAAAACAGCTGTACTTGGTATTATTGTTTTCCGATTTGAAGGGTGAGTGAGCCAGTGTAATTATAAGCACAACACATGGGGCATGGCCTCTTGGTTCCCAGAGTTGGTGGCGCATTGGCAATGTAAGCGATGCTTAACATTTCTTGCAATGCCAATGTTGAGGGCGTTGATCACCACTTACCATCGGGTGGCCCATATGCTCGTCCGACTACCTATATTATAAAATAAAATAAAACAGTCTATAATAAATTGAAAGGCATGTAATTAATAAGCCAGAGTCCAGATGCATGACCAACGGCTTTACGTACTATCCGAAATACGTGTGTATACAATGGTAACTAAACTCTAGACTGACTGAATGACTAAGATTTGTTCCGAAATTCCCTTTTCCTAAAAATTTCAGATAGCTTTTTAATAACATAATGGAATTCTTTTTGTTCAAAAAAAAGACAGCAGGTCTTATTTGAATTTCTGAGACCAAAAATGCTTACGCTTTAACTGAAGTAAAATTTTTAAATATAAAGCATCCAAATCGAACCTGAAGCTTAATTCACCAATCGATAGAATCATAAGAAGCTATAACTGCGTTCACTCAAGAAAGGACCGGACTTACCAACAGTATATACTTTAGTAGGACCATATTTCCATTAACAAGCGACACTTATTACCTTTATTATATACATTATTTTTTTTGTAATTTGGAAATTCGATTTTACTTATATTTTGATATTTGTTTTATGCTCCACTATTCCCGTTCCCATATTGTTTATGCAGTTCTCATCTGTAATTGAGGTACCACTTTTTGTCTTAATTTTACAACTTCGTATTTTCATATATTTCTTCTTTGTTATCGATCTAATAAATAATTTGAAAAAACCAATAACGCTTATGACCAGGGACTTGCTTGCCAATACAAGGTATTATTATTAGACAGACATATATTGATCTGAAACTAGGTAGAAACTGTACCAGACAAACTACATACTTACTAGTTTTATTTACCATAAGAAATAAACATGTATTTATAAACATCTAAGAGCAGATTCTAGTAAACACTTTTACGACACGAGGAAATGTAACTTACATTCTAAATTCCTTCCACGTTTGGCTCTGAACCACATAGTGTGGTGTGACGCAACCTTCACCGCCCAACATTTGTATTTGTCGGTCAAGGAGGACCACCGATCGCACAGATAAGGCATTCGCTAGATGAAAAGCGATTTCACGAGCGGAAACGACAGCGGAATGATTGATTGTAAAGGCATCACGCATCACTCGCCAAATAATAATATCAAGCTAATGTCACTGTGTTATTCTGTCTTTAATAAAGATCATATAATTTATAAAATAATTCAAATCATTAGTGAATCATACAGTAACAGCCTGTTAATCTCTCACTGCTGGGCTAAGGCCTGCTCTCCCTTTTGAGGAGAAGGTTTGGAACTTATTCCACCACGCTGCTCTAGTGCGGATTGGTAGAATACACATGTGGCATAATTTAAATGAAATTAGACACATGCAGGTTTCCTTACGATGTTTTCCTTCACCGTCAAGCACGAGATGAATTATAAACACAAATTAAGCACATGAAAATTCAGTGGTGCTTGCCCGGGTTTGAACCCGGTTAAGATTCACGCGTTCTCACCACTATTCCTAGTAGGTACTCGGTCATGACTCATAATGACATTTTATTATGGAGGTTTATGTTATATACTTTCTGTTTTGTCAAATATTATTTGAAACTTCCTACACGTTTGGCAGGTATTTGATACTACTTTTTTTTAACAATGATAGGTAATTGTGGTTTTACTACTGAGTAAGTAGTTGAAATGAATTATATACAAAGACGTTGTCTATCCTCTTGTTATAAAAATAATATTAAATTACCAGAAACTTTTGATTAAAACGCCTTATATTTGACGTATGTTTTATCTAATTTCAATTACGGTCTATAGATGTTTATTTAAAAATAATTAAGATTAATTTCTATCGAATTGAAAATAACTTTTTTTACTAATTAAAGTTTTAGATAAGCAATTAATATTTAGATATCTTTATTAACTTCTGTTTCTTTTTTTATATAATTGCTGGATAAAATCAAGTAGATTTTTGTTTATATTTTAAATGAAAATTACAAAACGATATATTGAAATGGACTCTATGTCATTGCTTCGTGTGGTTAGTGATTTACTTAAATGCTGCAAATCCCGAGGACCCGGGTTCAAAGCCCAGGTTAGACCATTATTAATTTATTTGGTTGCCCGTTTCTTAACTCTTTCCAGTCGTGTCGGATTTGCCCACCCCATCGGATAATGAACTTGTTCATTATATTACCGAAGACGGAAAACGGTCAGGATATCAGAATCACTAATAAAAACTAAAAGTAAGTTTACGTTCTTTATATATTTATCAGTAATATATATCATATGTTAAGCACATCAGGAAGATTTCCACCAAGTACCTTATAAAATCATCACCATGAATAACTCTTATTTCGAAATTTGAAGTCATTGGTACAAAGTTTTTAAGATTTTCCTATCAGATATTTACATTAGCTTTCCTTTTTTTCTTGAATAAGATTTTTATACGATCCACTTTCCTGTAACTGACCGCTAGATGGCGTTGCATCACATCAACTTTTATAACGTTCAACTGATCGCTGTGACAATTGGTATATACATATATAATACGCAGGACATATTTCGGGTTTCCCTAGTACAATATAAGCTAAGGGTGACACACTTAATACATATACGATATGTATGTTGTGTAGTTTTTAAGTAACGTTCACTTCTGAGTTTTAAAGTTTGAGATTCTTTTGAGAATTTATTTACTGTAAAACCCACAATCAAAATCTTAAGTCTTAATCTGGTAAGCTGATTTGATTTGTATATTTAAACATTTGTTTAAACAATTCTATTTGTACGGAGAGACCGTCGGATTATCGATGCAATGTTTATAATACCTTATGAAACTTATAAATTGTTACAATTTTAACAAACACAAGCTGTTCTGCAACTTAGTTAATGTGAGAATTTGCTGCGCTCTATTTTAAATAGTACTACAATAACGAATAACAATAGAAACGCATTACTCCATTTGATCAAAATATAATAAAAAAATTATCAAAATCGATCCCCTCTTTTAAACTATTTATATATAATTAACTCGATATTTTATGTACAATTTTAAGAAACCCCAGCTAAATATAATGATATCAGACCAAATAAATTAAATATTTAATACCAATTATAAAAATATTTTTGTCCAAGCCTGTCGGTGTAATAAAATGAAAACCATATTCCGAGGCCTTAGCCCAGCAGTGGGACAGTTACAAGCTCTCAATTACTAGCTCTGTGTTTTCGGTTAACAGAGGTAACAAGCTTATCAAAAAACTAAAATATTATTTATTCAGGTAGACTCTAACAAGCACATTTGTACTTCAATCGTCGATTTAATGTTTAGGAATTAATTGAATTTAAGCTTTTATTGTTTCTGAATCTGGATAGTACCGAAAAGAGCTTGCAAGAAAATGTATAGTAACACTCCTTCAGAAATGAGACATCCATAACTTTAACCACGAACTCACATGTTTGTAAGTTGGTCAAGTTGTATGTTAATGACGAAATATAATTGTCATGTAATCGCCGGGTATGATTTGGTACCTTGAGTTAGTACAGTTAGCGACATGTAATGTATTTTATAAACATTTAATATGGTGACATTACCTTGCCCTTGAAAAGCTCTAAAAGCATTTCAGATATCACCATTAAAAAAAATTGTTCCAATCTTAAATGTTCCATTGCATTTTATGGGACTTGTTTCACCACGTGCCCGTTATTTGGGTGTGGTTTTTTTTATTTCAGTCCGGTTAAGGGAAACAACGCGAGGAAACCTAAAAATCTCTGTGTATTCACCAACTCTCGCTGGATCATCGCAGTAGTATCTCCAAACCAAATCAAATCGAATTAAAAAGAAGAAGAGGCCTTCGCCTAACAGTCGGCCATTTACATTTTACCGTTTATAGAAGAATGATGATATACAAATATTATATATATGTATATATGATTTACAATAAGTGTCGCAATTCTAGATATAAACAAATGTCTGCGCAAATACAGGTGCGCTCTCAATTCAAAAAATCCGAGATGGCCCAGTGGTAAGAACGCGTGAATCTTAACCGATGATCGTGGGTTCAAGCCGGGCAAGCACCACTGAATTTTCATGTGCTTAATTTGTGATTATAATTCATCTCGTGCTTTACGGTGAAGGAAAACATCGTGAAGAAACCTGCATGTGTCTAATTTCACTGAAATTCTGCCACATGTGTATTCCACCAACTCGCATTGGAGCAGCGTTGTGGAAAAAGCTCCAAACCTTCTCCTCAAAACGAGGAGAGGAGGCCTTTAGCCCAGCAGTGGGACATTCACAGGCTGTTACGGTCTCAATTCAACCTCATGGTTCAGTGGGACGGTAACCCAAGAGAGTTCAGATGCAAATCCAATAAATATTATGATCTAAGCAGCATCTCCAATACAGCACATCTAGATTCGAGCTACATATCTCATCGTCAGCAAACCGCTCAAATTTTTTAGTCGTGTAATATATCTCAACTGCTCCACGTTGCAAAACGTAAAAGGCATTTTTTAATAACAGAAAACGCTAAAAATATATATATTATTATTTTGAGATTTAATACTGTGTGATAAATAAATTAAACATTTTTTTACTAACTATATATCTAATCTATCCTAATAATCCTTTATAGTTTTTAAGCAATGTTAGCACAAGTTAAAGTACCTTTTTAAGACTCGATTACACATCGAATTAAATATAATTATATGTTTTATATTCTAAAAGTTTAAACTATATAATATTGAAAACTGTATTAAAATCCATTGTCTAATTGAGGAGAAGGTAGCGATGAAGTGGATAGACGCGAAAAGTGAGTTTATTTTACACTAATAAATATAATTATTCCATTCTTGTGTACGTACTATTAACTATAATATATTAAAATGATATCCAACAATGATATTCCAGACTCTTTCACATGTATCGTACGGTTAAAAAATCGATCTAAAGTTACGTATTGGCTGAATTCGAGAGATAACCAACAAAAAAAACGCTTTACACCAATTTGTTTCGTACCGTGCGATATTTCGTTCAAAGTTTGCGGAAAAAAACAAAAAAAAAGTGAGAACAAATTGTCTATTGTGTATTTTTAGCTTTAAACTTCAAAGAGTTCAGGTTTTACAATTGGTGTGAATTATTGATGTTTTAATAAGATACATTTTCGATTCGTGAATGCTAATAATTATGTACCTTTTTTATAGTGTCAAGTAGGCACCTAGGTATCAAGTAGGCCACCTGATGTTAAGTGGTCACCAACGCCCAAAGACATTGGCTTTGTAAGAAATGTACCTGACGATGCATCTTCGTCAGTCATAAGCACTGGCGCTATAAGAAGTATAATTTATTTAAAACAGGTAGGCAGACTATCAAATGAGCCACCTGATAAGTCACCACAGCCAATTAACATTGGCATTGGCTTTTAGAAATAGTAACCATTCTCTACGTCACCAATGCACCATCAACCTTGGGAACTAAAATATTACCTCTTGTGCCTGTAATTACACTGGCTCACTCACCCTTCAATTCGGAGTCAAATCAAATAAAAATCTTTATTCAAGTAAGAATTTCCAGGGCACTTTTGAATCGTCATGTTACATATTGAATTAAATGTAAAGCTACCGCCGGTACAATTGTAGATTCTACCGCGAAAAACCGGCAATAAATTCAGTAGTGACTCTTTTTCATTATTTTAATTACGAGCAATCAAATACTATTACATTTATGCACATCTTGCTTGGAACACAACAATAATAAGTAATTCAGTTTATCAGATGAATTATAATAGAACAGTGAATGAAGTTGATTTATATGTTAAGTTAATGTTTCCAAGAATTCAATTGTTTTTATAAAAATATATAAAAGGTTTTATTCATTTAATTCTTTATAACAATAAATAAAAATAACAAGTGAAGTTTCCGACAAAGCCGAGTGTACAACAAATGAATAACCTATAATAATTGTCTAAAATCATACGCGAAACAACCGTGGGAATTTTTATTAAACAATCACTTACAAAGCTAATGATTGTCTGGAAAATCGAAAAAAACATATTTTAACATCATTTACGTACATTTAAGTATATAATGTGTAGATTAATCTTCCATTATTAATGTGTTAAAATATGCCAAGTAATTAAGAAGTTTTCGCTCTGTCTGCGGTATGACTTTTAATATTACCTAATTATATAATTAAGAGAAGTTTTTTTTCGGATTCATTTAAAAACTACTAATACGATTTATATATGGAATTTTTAGAATATCGATCAGGACGAACAAAGCGAAAGTCAACCTGTAAATATTTACTACTGGGCAATGACTTGAAATCTCTATAATGAGCCGGCTTTTCATCCAACACAGGTGCAGGTTTCGTCGCGATATTTTCCATGACAGCGGAGCACGGGATGAATATAAAAACGAATTAAACACATGAAAATTCAATGGTGCGTGTCCGAGATTGAACTTGCAATCATCGTTTTAGTTTCACGCGTTCCACTTGGCTCAACTCGGCTCACAGGCTCAGAACCGACTCTATCCACCAATCAGCATTGTAGGTTCTGCATTTATGTGGGCGTGTGTTTCTATTTATTTTGTTTCAGAGTATTACTAATATATCCATTTTACAATCCAGCTTAGCATAAAGTTTGAAGAGGTACCATATTAGCCTATGGGATCAGGATTGACCTGCGACATCACATCACTAGGCGGTGTATATACTATTGAGGCATTGGAACTTCATGAATTAACAGTAAAAGAAAAAAGCCGATCGGAAATAGAAAGAGCACTCATGTACCGTATTCGCTAATCACAAATCTCCTATTCCGTTGATCTATATATAAACGAACATAACAGACCTTGCTATTATTTACAAAAGCGATTTACTCGATGACACCAGATGTGCGGCCCTCGCACACGATTAACGCTCTTAATTAAATGCTGTTAGACCTATAATGGTGTGTAATTAATCCACGTTTAGATACATCTAAATGTTGTTTGGATATTATAATAGTATTATATCATTATTATTATATCATTTATATACCGCTTTATAAGGATATTTATAATTATTAAACAATTAATATTACTTGGCAGGTACCATCACCTGGGAAGGTACCGACCGATCGAAACAGCTTGTGAATGTCCCACTGCTGGGCTAAAGGCCTCCTCTCCTAATTTGGAGGAGAAGGTTTGGAGCTTATTCCACCACGCTGCTCCAATGCGGGTTGGTGGAATACACACGTGGCAGAATTTCAGTGAAATTAGACACATGCAGGTTTCCTCACGATGTTTTCCTTCACCGTAAAGCACGAGATGAACTATAATCACAAATTAAGCACATGAAAATTCAGTGGTGCTTGCCCGGGTTTGAACCTACGATCATCGGTTAAGATTCACGCGTTCTTACCACTGGGCCATCTCGACTTTTTTTTTGGGGGGGGGGGAAGGTACCACCTACCGTCAAACAGCAATTGTTATATTCCAGTTTGAAGTGTGTGTGAGCCAGTAAAAGACACAATGGACATAACATACCATTTCTAAAGTTTGTAGTGCATTGGTGATGTAATGGATGGTTAATGTATCTTACAGCGCCAATGACTATGGGCGGTGGTGATCACTTACAGTTCGGTGGCCTACTTGATTTAGTGAATTATTAATTTGAATAATTATTTGATGAACAGCTGTGATGACAAAACTAGTATGAAGTGAAGTCTGTACTAGCTCATTCAATTTGGTACCATTCAACCAAAGCAACAACTATATAAGCGCAAAATATATCAGACGAACTTAGATTCCATGATTACGTAATAACGGTTCAAGTAATGGTTTTATTTTAGTATTGTTATATATATGAATAAATAAAATGTAAATAAAAATCCCTTTAATAAAACCATTCGCCATGCCTTAATTAAACCTGTAAGAAAACTTACCTTTGTACCTTTTTTACTTCAAATGAAAAAAAAAATGGAAACCATATCAGACCTCTTTGTTGTCCGTCTATCAAGGCCTTTTTTCTCATATTTATATTTTTTTCTCATACGACCTTAGCTATAAATCTAAAATTAATATTGCATAAAAAGACTCATAAATTCAATAACTCGTGATCTTAAATCAACGCAAAAAATCCGTACTTTTCATTTTTATTACAATATATACAGATGTTATATATACAATGTTTATGTTATATACTATACAATACTTATTCGTAGATAATAAAACCCATTACCGTACCAGTAATTGACTTATAATCATACAGGCGTATTGATAATACTCTGAGGCAATTACTGCACCAACTAAGAATATTAATATTATAACTCAGTATATTGTTATAAAATAGCATTTTTATTTTTATTTTAAGATCGTAGAGGTAAGGCGTGACACAGTGGTTAGAACATCTGCATCTTAATCGAATATTGCGGTTTCAAGCCCGGTCAAGCACTAGTTAATTTTCTTGTGATTTTTTGTGTTTATTAGCGTGCTTAGAGTTGAAAGGAAAGCGTCGGAAAGGGTCCAAGTGTTGCATGAAAATCTATCATGTGTATCCACCAATACGCAGCAGCAGTTGTGGAATAACCTCATACCTTCTTCTCAAAAAGAAAATCCTTAGCCCAGCTGTGGTATATTTACAGGCAGGCTACTTTACTTTTACTTTAATGATACCCATTACGGTAGGACGGTATTGACACACAAACATTAGCCCCCAAGGTTTCATAGCACAAGTAATTAAAACGTTTTTAATACTTTAAGACAAATTTATGCACAAATATTAAAAAAATTAACATTTGAACGAAGTCTTATTATTAGAATAGCACTCGAGCCTAATTATTTTCTTATTATTTTAAATTAAATGTAAATAAAAAATACTTGGCCGTCACGGAACGGCAGCTAAAAATTCAATTTAAAAAAAATATAATGAAATATGGAATACAATAAATAAAAATAAAGATCTTTTTTAAGAAAATAAACATATTTTTCTCATTTTTGTTATAATATTTAGCATCGAAGTATACAGTATACGCGCCACGCACACACAAGGGTGTAAAGAGTAACGGCAAAGAGGGGTAAGAAAGAGCGTGACGCCGTTTGCCGTCACGGCATACGAGTCGGTTTTACACCGATACATGTTTCAAGTCAAAAATATATATTTTTATTATTATTATTTTATTTAGATTAATCGATAGGAAACTAATATCATTATTGAGACCACGATTACTTTTACTTTAAGGTCGAAGCTTGAACGCTGACATCAGCGTTTTAAAGAGACCACGACTTTATACTTCTATAGTATACCGCGACGCGGCGTACGGTGTGACGTAAGCGGCCGATGGCGTTAGAAGATCTCCTGAATGCTTACTAAAAAAATGTGAAACAAAAATTTAATGCCTATTAAATCAAAATGTGGTGATATTTTTTTCCGACATGTTTAACAATTATCGTCACATTACAGACAATATACTCAAAAAATATTGAAATATACTCCTAAACCTTCTTCATGATTCTCTCCGTTCGTTGGTGAGAACCGTATGAAAATCCATTTGGCAGTTCTTTAAATTATCGCATTCAGACGACGGCTCCTTATAAAATGACGATTCAAAAATATTTCTTGTATGACAGGTCATAAAAGAATCAAGTAAATAACAGCCTTTGAATGTCCCACTGCTGGGTAAAAACCTCTTCTCCTTTTTTGAGAAGGTTTGGAGCTTAGCTACGCTGCTCCGATGTGAATTGGTGGAATATACATGTCGCAGAATTTCAGTGTAATTAGACACATGCAGGTTTCTTCACCGTCAAGCACGAGGTGAATTATAAACTCAAATTAAGCACATTCAAATTCAGTGGTGCTTGCGCGGGTTTGATCCCACGATCATCGGTTAAAAACTAGGCCATCTCGGGTTATTAATAAAATCGGCTTATTATTAAACAAAATAATTGTTTTATTATATAAGGCAAGTAATTTAAAAACAAATCTAATCATAATTTAAATAATACTATCCCTAGTAAATCATATTGTCTGTAGTCTAATTTTGATTTGTTTTTTACAAATTGTTTTAGACATATATATTAATGATAATATACTTTTTAAATAATATTATAAGTTTGGTTCCTATCTTTTTATAAAAAAGACTAAAAATATATTACGTCAATTATCGATATTCGCGTAATACATTATGCGTAAATTTTTACTTCAAGTGCATATTGGGTTCAATATATTTCATACGTGTCCAGCAAAAACTGCTTTAATCATCACATAAAAATATTTTCATGGAACTTTTAATTAAAAATAAATCAAACGAAGCGCTGAATTACATCACGCAAGTACCAAGTCAAAATTCGTTCGTTAGCAAGGACCAGTAACTGAGAGCCCCTTTGAAATTATTAACAATTCACAAGACCTTAATAAATATAATTAGCAACATAATTGAGTTCTTCCTTTACACCTAAATTAGCACTCGGCGCTACATCTGTATAACGATACCTACTGTAATTGAACCGATTCTTTGTTTATTGAATAACTTATAAGGCTACAGATTATAATATGATTCTAGGTTAACGCCTCTTTTTTTAACTCTGGAAAAACGCATTGCGCGTTTCCCCCATGGGAACAGTGGGGGGTATGCGGGGCTCGCTGGTGTCCAAGGCGCCGAATGCGCCCCGAATACCCACAAAAATACCCGCGGTACCCTTTCCGTCTTAACGAGGAGCGCCACGAGATCGCTTGCGCATGCTACCGTGGCGTTGGGTTAACGCTCCTGAGCCAATAAGAAGTTTTAGAGTGTTTCTTTCAAGAAGATTGAAAATTCCGTACCTCGGAAAGCATGTCAAGTTGATCCTGCGCCTGAACTCTACCCGCTCGTGACGGATTGTCGTCCCATCGTCATTCTATATATACAATAAGATACATTGATTTCTAAGCCGCCATGAAAACAGCAACGGAAAAAAATATGATTATTATTATGATAATAATAAATATGATTACGTATTATAAAATAAACTCCCCCGCCGCGTCTGTCTGTCCGTACGCGATAAACTCGAAAGCTACAAAATGGAATTTCATACGGTTTACAACGGTTTACGGTTGAAAGAAGTGATTCATGAGGAAGGCGCAGATGTACTTGTATAATTCATTAAAAGTTTTGTATAATTTTTTTTTTATAGAATAGGAAGGCGGACGAGCATATGGGCCACCTGATGGTAAGTGGTCACCAACGCCCTTAGACATTGGCATTGTAAGAAATATCAACCATCGCTTACATATCCAATGCGGCACCAACCTTGGGAACTAAGATTTTATGTCCCTTGTGCCTGTAATTACACTGGCTCACTCACCCTTCAAACCGGAACTCAACAATATCAAGTACTGCTATTTTGCGGTAGAATATCTGATAAGTGGGTGGTACCTACCCAGACGAGCTTGCACAAAGCCCTACCACCAGTTAATGCTAAATATGGTGATGATTGTTGAAAATGTCTGACAAAGTCAAGCTGACTAGGGGTTTTACTGGCGTACACAGCGTAAATCAAAAGGTTTTAAATTATATAATATATTAAGACATAAACGTGTTATGTAGACACTTAGTCTACCGTGCGAAGCCGGGACGGGTAGCTAGTTATACTAATATAATATCAATAAATAATTTAGATTACGTACGTATGTATATTCATCTGAATTTTTAATATTCTCTACTAAAACAACCTTTCACGACATTCTTTATAATTATTATTATCAAATTAAAGAAGAAATTAATTTCCAAGCATCTGCAGTACTATTTTATAAGAACTCACTTCATTACTCAACCGTGAAATGTTGACAACCGAATTTTATTGATACACTGTTCTGATGTATGTATTCTTGAAATGTTATAATTATTATGGCCAATGTTGCATATCACCTTCTGACATTTCACGTCCTTTTTCTGCGGTTAGTTTGGAGTTTGTTCTTACACAATAACCCTACCAGACTACGATGTGTACGTCGGTGTGCTCATATTTTTCCCAAATTACTATAACTTTGGGTTATTAAAAATCGATTAAATATTAAGCAATCTCTGCAACTGAATTTGTTTTATCACAGTAAAACTTGTATTGTAGAATTATTTATTTTCTATAACATTAATTTAGAAATTTACTCGATTAGCTTGTGCAAGCGTGTCTGGGTAGGTACATCGCACTCATCACAAATCTACCGCCAAACTGCAATGCTTACTATTATTGTATTCCGGTTGGAGGGGCGAATGAGCCAGTGAAAATTCAAGCACATATAGGGACATAATATCTAAGTTCCTAAGGTTGGTGGCACATTGGCACAAGGAATGGTAAATATTTCCTACGGCACTAATGTATTTGAGCAGTGATAGCCACTTACTAGCAGGCTGACTGTCAAATGAACCACAATTATTTTTAAAATAGTACCTACGGTTTGTTTGTAAAAAGTAAATATAACTAGTTAATTTCTAAGCGTGATCAATGATAAATCCATGCATTTTGTTAACTTGAAATATATATTGATGACATGTCTCTCTCAACAGAGAATATCAATTAATAATCTAATGCAGCAATAAGACGGCAATCCGATACGACCGGAGAGGGTTCAGACGCAAGACCACCAGTGACGTGATGTAAGGAATGGTTATTATTTCTTACATCGCCAATGTCTATGGGCGGTGGTGACCACTTAAAATCAGGTGTCCCATTTGCTCATCCGCCTACCTTTAAAATAATAAATCTGTAAGTTATTTCCGAGGCCTGAGAGTATTATCACTGCCAACGTCCAAACTTCGAACTGATCAGGGCCAATGGGATTATTTGAGAAATGTGTTCGTGCAGTAAGTTGCCATCTATAAACGTTATTCCATAACGCAGATGACCGAATACTATCCAGACGAGATATACAGAATCCCAAGACAACTAATACCCCTTCAAGGAAATCAACTGGCACACATTCCGAGGCAACGAAGTCTACTACTCGACATCAAATGTAAACCTTACTAATAAAACACTGCAATATTTTTTTTTGTTTTCGAAATCAAAATGACATTCTATATTGAAGCATTACAATTGCTTATTGATAGTCAAATCAGAAAGTACCCCCGGTTCGGAAAAGAAACACCCAGCTCTGAGAAGAACCGGCGAAAGAAACTCAGCGGATTATTTTTACATGTGTCATGTTTCCTTTACAAAAAAAAGAGAAATAAACAACCATGCGGCAATTATTCCTAACGTGTGTTATCATCCATAAATTCAATTAATACCTCTATCAATTTTTCAATCCAAAAACGTAGATTGTGATGCTGGCTGGTAATAAAAGACCAGATACGTCAAATCTAAAAAATTAGTATTGGTATTTAAAATTAGACGTAACTTACAAGTGTGTCGCAACAAAGGTTCGCCTGTCGTAACCGAGACGTGCTAAACACAATACGTAATATTTTGTTTATTTATCTGCGTTTACAAGCGACATGAGTCAAGAATGTAGGTCACGACGAGGAATTACAATCAATGGATAGAGCATTGTATTGCTCGAGCGTACTCATCATATTAACCTTCTTTTGCTAAGTGACTTTTGCACAGATTTTTTTAAAATTATTACTTATTATTTTAAAGGAACGTTTTTCTTTGATATGTAAATAGATTTCCTGCTCTATTCCTATTTCATAATTTAAACTGTAGATGACAAATTTAAGAAATTGTTAACTAGCGAATTTTGTTGTTAAGTGAAAGTTCGATGCACTCTGCAGGATATTCAAATAATATGAATATGAAACATACTTGCTTGTACTGGTAATAAGACCGACCCGTATGCCGTGACGGCAAACGGGATGACGTTCGCTTATGACGCCTCTCTCCACTCTCCGCTTGTATACTATACACTTCGTTGCTATTAAGAAACACATATATATATAGTTTTAATTTATTCATGATTTTATTTAATCATAAATTAATTTAATAACAATCATAACTATTTCACATCTGCTATCACATTAGCCTACAACTTATTTATAAATATTTAATTTCATAATATACTTCCACTTACGTATGTAATGTCATATTGTGTTATTTTATTATGCACTTATAAAGTATATAAATTAAATAGTTCAGGCAACTAATTATTTAATATACATATTATCGCATTAATTAACTGAAATCTAAGAATATTATATCAATACTTAATCATTAATTGCAGTCCACAGTGTGTACTTGTGGTAGGCTTGTAATAATGAGATCATTACGGACCCTTGCAATCACATACTAGACAGTTGTAACAACTTAGTAGGAGAAAGGACACCAACAAAGGAATATAATTACGTTATTTTATAGTATTGCTCGGTACCACTCAACATTTATTCAAACGCCAAACAGCAGTACTTACAATTGTGTTCCGGTATAAAGGGTGGGTGAGCCAGTAGATGAACTTTTTAGTTCTTAACGTTGGTGGTCGATTATTTATTTAAGGGATAGTAAATATTTCCTAAGGCACGAACATATATTGCCAACGGTGACCACTTACCAACATGGCTCATTTTCCAGTCCGCCTACCTATTATAAAAAAAAAAAACTAAATTAGAATTGTTTTAATGAAATGCCTTTATTATAATTAATTATTTATTTAGTAACTCACTCTTCTATTGTAACTAAAATTCAAAATTCCAATTCCAAATTCAAGAATGGATGGATTGCCGTTATTAGAAGCAATTTATATATATTAAATAAGTACCTATATACCACGTTAGGTATTACGAGCAGTAATGCATCGGTTAGATATGACTAACACTTCTTAATATGCTAATATAACCAACCACAGACATTTTAAAACTTACATACATTTTGTATATACGTCTGATATGCTTTATATAATACATAATATAGAGTAAATACTAAATTTCTTACCGATTCTTCTAATTACAATCAATACAGTTTTGTAAAATGTTAGTTGAAAATGATTATACTACAGTAACAGCCTGTTAATGTCCCACTAAAGCTAAGGCTTGCCTTTTGAGGAGAAGGTTTGGAGCTTATTCCACCACGTTGCTCCAATGCGGGTTGGTGGAATACACATGTGGCAGAATTTCAGTGAAATTAGACACATGCAGGTTTCCTCACGATGTTTTCCTTCACCGTCAAGCACGAGATGAATTATAAGCACAACACATTATACAAATTATTAATAGAAATCTATTTTGTGTATCTCGAATAATAAAGATTTGGCTCGAATTGTTCACATACATAATAAATCCATGTGTTTATATATAACAGAATCAAAAAATATATAAATATTATATATTTAAAATAATAGAGAATAGTGCACCTGTGTTTGCGCACACACTTGTGCACTATAATATATCCTGCGTATTTGGCTAATCTCTCTTGTGATTGGCCGCCGTGGCCGAAATCAATTTGGAGGACATTATATATTTAAAAAAAAACTTAATTATATTATAAAAATGATCATATAACTATCCAGTGTAAATATATCTGTGTAACCATTTAAGATTCCGTAGTGACCTCCTATGTAAACCGTTTCTCCTGGTTTTTTTTACTATTTCACTACTTTTTATATGTTTATTTAGTCCCGTTTGTGTAGTAAAGTAGCTCTGGTTCTCTTTTTATGCGCCATTTTGTGGAAAAATAAGGATTTTTCGGTGGCCTTTTCTAGTTAAAGTTTTCAGTTCTGTGATATATTTATCTTATCCGAGCGTTTAGTTGCAGTTTTCTTTATCGACTTAGGTGTAATGACCTTTGTTTATGTATTACTTATATGGAATTTTCTTGTAAAATGCTAAATCGATTTTAATAAGTACAGTATGGTATCAGCCTGTTAATGTCCCACTGCTGGGCTAAGACCTCCTCTCCCTTTTGAGAAGAAGGTTTGAAGCTTATCATCACGCTGCTCCAATACTAATACTACTAATTGGTGGAATACACATGTGGCAGAATTTTAATGAAACACATGCAGGTTTCTTCACGATGTTTTCCTTCACCGTCAAGCACGAGATGAATTATAAACACAAATTAACCACATCAAAATTCAGTGGTGCTTGCCCGGGTTTGAACCCACGATCATCGGTTAAGATTCACGCGTTCTAACCACTCCATCTTGACTTTATCTTTTATTACATTACATTAAATTTTTATTATGTAAAGTAAATAATGCGTATAATTGTTTGATATAGTACGATAACGGTCGCCCGGAACTTATTTTCATACTTAAAGGGTAATCATAAATATGTTCATAATATAGTTTTAGTAAATAAATCTAACTTTATTAAAATACATTAATTAACTCAAACATAAGGGAAATAAAAAAAATACCATTGAGATTCAATCATTTATTTAAATTATAATATTTATATGAACGCCTTAAGACTAGTTCCGACTTAATTTAAATATATTTTTAATGTATAAAAATATCTTATAAATTAATATAATTCAGTGGTTCGATATCTTAACTGTTATAACATTTATTTATTGCATGCAATATTATATTTATTTATTACCATTTCATATATTCTGATTTCATTTAAAATGAATGCGAACATTTGTACACATTTCTTTGGCATGTGAATAAACAGTTACATATAAAAAAATATTGTATTTATTTTAAAAAAAATGTGACGTATAAAAGGACGGAAACACATTGATATATATATATATAATATAAATATAGACAGATTGATTGGGAATATAATTAATTTTATATGTATATTTTAATAGCAACGGCCTAAGTTGTAAAAAATATGTCGCAATACAAGTTTTCTTTATGATGGCACCATTAACATTAGATCAAAACGATTTCGCAAATATTATATGTATAATAAGCACACATGTGTGTTGGTCACGGCCTACTTTTTTTCCATAGTTACGAAACTCGTGTCGTAAGACATCTATACCATCGATGGACCTTAAAAAAGACCTTACACAATCCTATGACGAAACGTAAACAAACACGCCCGTACATACAAAGTATGTGTACTTACGTCCATACTAATTTTATTAAAAATATTCAAAATGCATGTAACGGTTTCGAAAATAAATGTACATGTTCATGCATAGATATATTATAAATGTTTCGTAAATTTGAATAAAAAATACAAAAAGTAATTGTAGGATATTGATGTATATATAAAATAAAAAAGATTGGAATTTTAATAATTAAATTAAAAAAGCAATGCTATGTATAGTACCGACACTTAAGTTGCATCCAAATTAAACAAAGTCAAATCATAAGCTTAGCTAACATCACAAGTAAGTACCAAATTATAGGCAAGTAGCTAAGCGAGCCGAGGTCAAATTTTTCTCATACCCCACTACAAGACGACAATCCAAGCACAGCTTACGACGCTGTTTGCACCTAATCGCTCTTGCAACATGAAATTAATATATTCAACCATTATAAAGACTCCCAAAAGAATATTTAATAATATCCAACATC
Source organism: Nymphalis io (assembly GCF_905147045.1). Taxonomy (NCBI): domain Eukaryota; kingdom Metazoa; phylum Arthropoda; class Insecta; order Lepidoptera; family Nymphalidae; genus Nymphalis; species Nymphalis io. The sequence goes on along the minus strand of NC_065913.1, from coordinate 8,453,323 downwards.
ACCTAAGTCTACTGTAATTAAAAAGTTTTAAAAGTACATAGATACATACATGTTTATATATATAGTATGCAATTTATATTTCCTTGAATATAATATATCAATATATTTTATATTATATGTATATTGTATTGTTCAAATTATATATTCAATATATATGACCACCTTTGCACACCATTTCTTTCTGCTATTCATATGTCAATTCATATAAATAGTCTATCAAAGTAGCGATAAGGCTTAACACTAAAACCATAGATTGGAAGGTCAGTTATGTACTCTGCTAACTTGCATAACCAAGCATTTGTTACGAGCTACTGTCGTGGGGCATCGAGGTCATATACCGAGTTATGAGTCAAGGCAGGTGATTCATAACTTAAGGAGGATATTAATGATTAAATAAGGCGTCGAATGAACTTTGAACTAGGTGTGGCCCTTATCGAGATTATAAATATAATTTCGATTTAAACGATTCGAGAATAAAAAATATTACACCGGTCTTAACCAACGGAAACAGCATCAGGCGTTTGTGTCGAGAATAACAGATTCGATTCTTGTTCGTGAGATTGGAATGTTATTTATAAGTATATTTATAGTTTGTCTTACTAAGCTGCGATCAATATTACAATATACATGTAAAACTTACTAAAATACTGAAGTTTCGTATTCAAATCTAAATATATTAAGATTAAAATATAAAATTTCTTATAATATCAAAATTTTTATCGAAAGTTTATAAACTATAAATAAAATTACAATAAGATATTACGATATAATGATTTAAATGACACAAATGGTAACATAAGAGCAAAAGTCAGTTCGGTATATACGAAACAAACTATGAATAAAATTTCATATATTTCCTTACCAAGGAAACGAATTTTATTCTAAAAAAAATAAAATTACCTAGAAGAATAACTTTCAAAAAAAAGAAAATCGCTTAGGATTCGACTCGATTCGTCGAATTCGATTCGGAATGCAGATCATTATCGACCTTATAATAAAGGTATTAAAGAACAGACTTGCGTTAACGGTAGGCCATATACAATCGGTGGTAAAATTTAGCTAAGGTTATCATTCATATCAGTTATTGTGACCGTGGCCTCTAACTACACAAACATTTATGCTAGAAACTTGTTATATAAGGAATTCACACAATTAACATAACTTATATTTTCCTTAACATATACTTTTATAAGCGGCGCTTATAGCCTCCATCTTGATTGAAATGACGTCATTTATAATTATGGAAATTAAAAAAATATCTGTTTAATAACACGCTTCTTTGCTTTGCAAAGACCTATGAATGGTATTTAGCGCATATATATATATATATAGTGTTTACATTGTAAAATATTTAGAATCATAATAGATTCGCACCTGAACTATTCAAGCGTTAAATTGCTCCGGTCACAATACCCAATACGGCTTTGTACAAAGATTCATTACAATTATAATATTACCTCGAATGTTAACATTCCGTCTCACCCTCTTTTCGCTCCGTGATATAATGTTCAACTTCTCTCAAAGTGTTAAACAGCTTCCAGGCGAGGATAACTCCCGTGATCTCAACTAGAGATATAAGTAGAGACGCGCCGGCGACGGACGAACTGATAATCTTTGTATACACGGATGCAACCTTAGCACAACCTAATCTCTCATTAGCTTCCTTATCAGTGAAGTCACATGTTGCCCTGTAGTAGCTGTCTTGACAGCAGGTCAAAGGCAGGTCGTTCCTCCAGCTCCTGTAATCTCTGGCGTCGTTCGCACCGCAGCACCTCAGCTTCCTTTCGATCCTTCCAAACGCTTTGAAGACATCAGGGTTGGACTGGGAGTTGTAATATCCATCGTAAACCGTATCCTTTATGAATCTGTCTGTGTCTTCGCCGTTAACGTATACGAAGATCAACGTCGCAGCGATCACTTGTCCAAGGATAATAAGTATGAAGAAAAATCCATAAATACCGAGTAATCCTCTGCTCTCTTTGTTAGCACCAAACCATCCACAGAAGGCCACAATCATGACGAAAAGTCCCAAAAATATGAAGAACCATGGTGCTACCTGTGGCCAGTACACTCTATAGTCCAACAGGTAATGGTTACTATTTCTCAAGGCCACGAATTCTGATAGTTGCACAAAGAACCAGACACCCGTCGCGGCCGTCACGAGCCCAAACACGGCGTATATCACATTCAACACATACAGAACACCCTTAATCGTATCTTCTTTCGCCATCTTTAAATACGTCCGAACCGAATGATAGCTGGCAGTGGTATGAGAAATGTTGCAACATAGCGACTGGTTTTATAAACTCATGCGCAGCGTAGTCAATAGTTAAGATACGTTGATTTACACTCGACGATGCGACAACGCCCTGGTGGAATAGGGAGAGATGTGACTAAGATTGTAATTAAACCACTTCCCGTCGGCTTACTAATTTTAATTATTATAATTTATTTTGCCAAGTCAGTACAGAAATAAATTTATTAATAACAAACTATTACTGTCACAAATGTCTCACAGTCAAGAAATCTTATATACATGTTATAGTTCATTCGAAATCTGTCAATCGTGTCGTATCAAACGTGTCGTATCCGTCCCGTGTAATAAAATCAATTATCTACGTGATTCAACTAACATCTAAGCCGGTTCTCGATGACATAGTTTGTTTTCAATACTTTAGCTGATGCGATCGCTACGTCTATTACGCAAAACAACACGTAGTGTGCATGCTTCCCGTGGCCTTCGAGACAAACGCTTTCCTTTTATTAAATAAAAAATAAATATTGCCAATTTATTCAATCTATACATGTATTAAATGATTGATTTCTTTTTTTTTTTCAAGATATTATAATTATTAAAAAATATTTTAATATAATTTAGAAAAGCTCTTGAGGATTTGATACTTCACCAATGCGATAGAAGTGTGACGAATTTATTGAGATTAATTATAAATTATACTCATTGGTGCGTCTGGGGTTGAAGTTACTTCGATTAAAATTCACGTGATCTAGCAATTACAAAATGTCTTAAAAACAAAACGTAACTTTCAAAAACGTCTACAAGCCACGGGAATTGCATTCAACAAATTTGCTCTTAGTTGAATTCTACTAAAGGCGTACCATCCAATTTTGTTGTATTTTAATCTATTCTATTATACACAATCAAAAAATCATTTTCATTCATAATAAAGCGTTTAAAACGGTCATATTAATTTTTTATCAAACGTTTTTCCCCTTAAATACGAGAACACAGCACTAAAATATTTCTCAAAATTCGTATGAAGATATTTAGTTAAATTAAGTTAGTACAATATTAGTAGTGTGATGTTAAAATGAGAGATTTATATCCTTTGGTATGTACATATATTAGATATTATAAATTCTTCTAAAATGATAATCATTACTAATCACCTTATATATTAAAATAACCGCAAATAGTTTTAAAAACAGTTATCGACAAAAATAATTAAAAATCAATTAAACTTTGCTACAGTTGATAAATGACTTTATATTATACATTAAATTACAAATCGTTACTCGAAACTTAAATTTACTTAACAAGAAATAACAATAAAAATAGCGCCATTTTATCTAAAGAAAAATATATAGAGTTCCTAAAATATATCACCTTTGCAAAATGCAATGTTGAACTTTAAACTGAGCTTTTATAATAAACTTCAACTGAAAGTGTTTTTACAATACATGATAATTATTCCCAATCAACCACAAGTCAATACACATACGTTATATACATTAAAACGTATCATTACATAATATTATACTAATACATACAATTAATATATAAAAATAGATAAATACAATAATATGACAAACAAATCTGTTTCTATACTATACTAGGCTTGTAGATATTCATTATATTTCCAGTCTTACTAGAGTCATATCCACACGTTTTATTAACAAAATTACTAATACTACTATTGTTACAAAATGCAGTATACATCTGTCTCCGTCGCACTTAAATGCGTTGAAAAGAGAAAACAAAACCCATAACATACTACGCCCTACTTTCTAACAAATCGATTATGTTAAAAGCTATTTCATTATTAAGATTACTTATACATTAGACTAATGCTATTAAATAAATAATTAAAAAACTAAAGAACTTAATTAAACATGCATGTTTATGATTATTTACATGTGTTATAATTAAAAAAAATATTGTTTTAAGCAAACTAAACTAACAGTCTTAAAAGTAAAATATGTAATACTATTATTAAAAACCCTATAAAGGGAGTTTGCTCATGTTTAAAGATTGCCAGATACAAACTATAAAAACGACACGTCACTAAATGAGTCATATATGACTATGTTATCGAATTAATTAAACATAAAACGCTCACTGTTGAATAAAAATGAAATTAGACCTTGTTTAATTAATAAAGGCATTTGTGTGTTTTAAGTATACGCTTATAAATATATATTTACATACTTAACGTTAAAACTGAACTCCACAAATTGTAAAGTAAAAAACATCTAGTTAAGACACTATATCGCGTTGACAATGTAAAGAAGCTATTGAATATTTCAAAACTAACAATCAAAGGTAATCACCTATCGTTAGATGGTCTATTAAAATAACTTTAACGTCCACATTTCATATAGAACGTCATTTATTTAATTAAAAATTAATTAATAAATACCTATCATTAAATTGAACTTACATTGAAAACTTTTAGCTATTTCTCAAGTCAAATTAAATCTCAAAATGACATTAAAAGTTAACATTAAATAGGTTATTGCGTTTGTTATGTTCAAAAACGTATCTTGATCGTAACATGTAACATCAAACAAAAATCAACATTGTTCGCTAGCTTTACGTGCGTCGTTTTAACAGTATGCATCTGTCTTTAAGGTGTTTTTTTTTTCACGTGAGTACGTGATATTATCTCCGTCATGTTGTAAGCTGAATGTTTGTTCGCCGAATTAGCGCCTTCATATATTGAAGTTACTTGTTTTCTCAAACGAGAAAAGAAAAACTTCTATACAGAAAAATCAACCGTGTTTAAATAATAATAATAATCATTTATACATTAGAACAAGTTTTTTAAATATTGTAAGAGCTGTCTAAAGCATTTATAGTTATGTATGTCATGGGAAAAACATGATTTTGTTACGAAACAAGTCATTCTACATGCTTCTTTAGATCATTAGATATTTAAAGTAAACCATTACTTTTCACACTTTTTAAATCATGGAATATTTAAAAAAAAATACAATGTTTGACAGTTTAACGTAATCGAATTACATAAACCACTTACGTCTACAGTAAAACCTTTTTGCTCTCTGACTCGTGCTGGACTGGTGGCCGATTCCTCTTCTCCAGCGCCCTTGATAACATAACAGCAGCCGCAACACTCATTATGCTAATAAACGCCGTAAATAAAGACGCAGCAGACAAAACCTTGATGGCAATTCTTGCGTACTGAGCAGCGACCGTCGAACACCCGTGCCTCTCATTGGCCAATTTATTCGTAAATTCACAATCAATCGTATAAGGTTCCAACCATCCGTGGTAATACACGTCGCAGCATGACATCGGGAACTCGGATTTCCAGTTCTTGTAATCCCGCGGGCTATCAGCGCCGCAACAGTGTAGCTTTCTCTCGATAACGCCAAACGACTCGGCTACTTCCGTGTCAATTTTCGCTTGGAAATACACATCCCATACCGTGTCCTTGACGAAGTCATCCGTTGATTTGTTGTCAGCAAAAACCAAGGAGAGAACAGAGGCGGCAACCAAACACAGAATCACAATCGATGACATCGTAATATACACAGTTAAGAGGCCCCGACTTTTCTTCTTGGCGCTGGCGAAACCGCACGCCGAAACTCCCACAACAAACAGCGCGACGAAGAAGAACAACCATGGTATGGCCTGGGGCCAGTACACGGTGTAATCGAGCAAGTAATGATTACTGTTCCTTAATCTTGTAAATTCATTAACTTGACAGAAGAACCATATAGAAGCTGATGCGATCGCGAGTCCGATTATTAAACTAATTGCATTTAGAATGTGAAGGGCAACTTTAGAACCGGTGCTAGCCATGATAGCGGCGCGTGCGTCTCGTTCGAGGTTTCACAATTGAATGGCGTGTGGGGACGATAGATCTTGTTTATAAAACTTCGTAAACGCTTCCTAGTGATTCATAAGGATCAATGGAATTATTTAATATGTTCTGTTTGTTCTATTTGTATTGACGCACTATTCTGTTGATTATACATCGCATATAAGGTCGACTTTCGTGTACACAGTTTTTAGAGTTTATGACATTATGGATGTAATAAAAAGGATGAGAGTCATCTCAATACTACGATGATGATGTCAATTATAATTTGTCAATTGAATGAGACAAGCGTAGTAGTAGCCGACGACGCAACAATTATCCAATATAATGTTCCGTCTGTGGTTTAGCTCGCGTGGGTTTCGATATTAACAGGAATATTAACGAGTTTATGTAATATATAAATGGAACAATAATTATGAATTTTACCCCTTTGTTATATACTTATATTTACTAAACTTTTTTATATAATGTTTCAGTGACAGAGATTATTGGTAAAACAAATAAATAAATATCCATTTATTAATTTTGATTTATTCTATTTCATCGTATAAAGATGATATATTTATTAACTGTTAAACAAAATATTGAATTATTTTACTTTGTATGTTGAATCACGTGGAAAAATAAATGAGAAATTATTAAAAGTAATAATTTATCGAATTAAATGAATAAGTTATAATATACAGTTGTTCTTTTATACAATTTAATTTACCTTACAAAAAGTAACTTATAAAATGGTTTGTTAAGCATTTTAATATTAAATAATCATTTATATATTAAAGAAAAAAAATATTTCAATTATTTAATATACTATGTTCAAAGAAATAAAATTTAATTTAATGTGATTTTATTTAGACTTTGGCTGCCTCGTTGGTCTAGTGGCTAGATATAAGGCCGCTGATCCGGAGATCTTAGGTTCAAATCCCAGGTTGGACCAATAAAAAATTATTGGGTTTTTCTGTCAGAAAAGTCTCAGTCCGGGGTCTGGGAGTTGGAAATGTGTACACTCCCATGTCTCGGAAAATACGTAAAGTCGTTGGTCCTGCGCCTGAACTCTTTCCGGTCGTATCGGATTGCCGTCCCATCGGATTATGAGAATTAGGGAATAGAGAGTGCACCTGTGTTTGCGCACACACTTGTGCACTATAATATCTCCTGCGTAGTTGGCTAATCTCTCTTGAGATTGGCCGCCGAGGTCGAAATCGGTCTCGGGGACCTTATTATTTAGACTTTTCTGATATTTAATTTAAAATATAGTTTTAATCAATGATTCGGTTATTTTCAATATGTAGTCTGCAATATTATTGTAAAAACATATTTGTTTGTCTATAATGAACCAAATTAATTAGATACACCATCTACATACATTTGAAGAAATATATAATCAAAGTGATGGAAGGTACGAAATCAGAAATCAGACTGCTGAATGAAAATGAAAGAAAAAAACTGACTGTTCATACTTCCTATCCAATTAAGGACGGGTAACGTCTCGGGTCAAGAAACATAAAGTACAGTAACAGTAACAGCCTGTAAATGTCCCACTGCTGGGCTAAGGCCTCCTCTCCCTTTTTTTGAGGAGAAGGTTTGGAGCTTATTCCACCACGCTGCTCCAGTGCGGGTTGGTGGAATACACATGTGGCAGAATTTCAGTGAAATTAGACACATGCAGGTTTCCTCACGATGTTTTCCTTCACCGTAAAGCACGAGATGAATTATAATTACAAATTAAGCACATGAAAAGTCAGTGGTGCTTGCCCGGGCTTGAACCCACGATCATCGGTTAAGATTCAGTGTATTAGGATTACTTTTTGTTTATACAAAATCTATTATATGATTGATATATAAATTGCAGTTAATAAATAACGACAAGCTTATCACGACTTCGTTGATACCAAAGTACATTTTTATCCTGCCAAGCATCAATACTCTGTATTACTGTACTTTAGCCAAAGCCACTGGTACTACCAGAAATTTTAGTCACGTACAACGTACAATACACAACCAACTCCGAGATCTATGTTATATCCATTTACCCGTAATTACACTGGCTTACTTACCCTTACAAACCGGAACACAACAATACTACATTGCTGTGTAGCGGAGAAGTGAGTGAGTGGTACCTACCCAGACGGACTTGCAAAGCTCTATACCTAGCACGCATCACGTCAATTACTGCTTAAATTATTCTATCCTGAAAAATAGGTCAATATGTCGTTGCGCACGTGACCTTGCTGTTTTCATACTATAGACTAATGCAAATATGGAAACATTTAGGTGTCATTCAAAATAATTCCCACCCAGTTTCAGGAATATCCGAATACATTCAGGAAAAACCGAATGATGAAATTATTGATTTCATAAATAAATATTATTAATTCACGTAGTCAAATATTCACTTGAACTAAGTATTAATACAGAAAAGAGTGTTAATATGATTAATATTAAGTAACAGCCTGTAAATGTCCCACTGCTGGGCTAAAGCCTCCTCTCCATTTTGAGGAGAAGGTTTGGAGCTCATTCATATGATATGTTCTTAAAATTATTGTTCATTGTTCAACAGTAATCATAATCGAAAATTATTGAAAGGAAATTATATATGAATTTAACGGTTAAGAAAAAATTTTGTTTACATTTTTTTTTTCATTTTTTTAATTGCTTGTCGCTAACCAAAGGTCGTAAATACATACCAAATAAGTAAAAAAAAATCGATTGATAAACAAGGGAGAAAAGGATTTTAAGCTATATTGTCTTTGCCTATTATTAAATAAATATAGACGTTAATTTTCATCATATAATAATTTAATTGTATTTAATCTAAATAAACGAAACTATATCATTTAATTGGAGGAGAGTAACTACTGTATTTCCAGCTGGTTCTTTGTAGAATCTACATTCTGAACTGGTTAACATAACCAATGATATAACCACTATTTATACCTGTATATATATTATATGTGCGAAAGACATTCTGTCTGTCTGTCTTTCACGGTAAAACCATTGAACCGATTATGATATAATTATATTAAGTATAAAGCATGCATGAACTCCATGGAAGGACATATGCTACTTTTTATAAAAAACAAGCGAAGCCGCGTGCGCATACTAGTTAGGATAAGTAGCTAAATAAAAAAAAACCCCAGCGATTATACCTAACAAAGATCGTATGACTCAAAAAGTGTTGTAAAAAAATTGTAACCGGAAGATTTCCTTAAAATATTTCTTACGCAGGTTCATACCCTTTATCTCCTCAAGGTTAGAGAATTTTAAATCAACCATACTATCGTGTTTACTACAAAACATACTACAACCGATGTTTCATTCATAAACCTACCAAAAGTAACACAATCGATAATGAATCGTATCATCATGTAATAGAGTATAAACTTATATATACAATCAAATGAAAATATTAAATAATATTACATGTGAAATTAAGCCTTAAAACAAGGGGGTACAGTTTAAATTTATTTTAATTGTTCTTAATTCACCGGTTGGCCTTTGACGTGGGTATTTATTTTATATATGAGTCACGGATATTCGCGGTACGGTACAAGTTTTACTGAGAACAGATAGAATCAAGAAAATTATACTCGTTGTCATTTCGTGACGTCATCGATGTCACAAATCAAGAGCCTGTAAATTTATTGCTTGGCTAAGGCCTCCTCTCGTGTGTCAATTTTCCTTCCTTATAGAGCACGTGACGAATTATAAACACAAATTAAGCACATGAAAATTCATTGGTGCTTGGACTTGAACCCATTGTAGCTTGGTGTAAGATGCTTCTAACCACTGAGCCAAGATGGCTCAGTTAACCTTTATTTTTTTAGTGAATGTTAGTTATTGCGTCGTTGGTAAAGTTTATTACCCCCTTTTTCTATATAGAGCAACAAGGCAAGAGTTAATTAGGGTAGTGTTTTCGTAGGGGCGAATATAGGGGTGAATAAACCACCGTGTCATGCAATTTACATATCAACAAAAACTTATTTTGTTCTCAGCTTAGTAAAACTATTATTTTAAAATAGATATAGTTTTATAATATTTTGTATAATTTATTTTATATATGTACATTGCCATAACCGAGATGGCCCAGTGGTAAGAAAGTGAATCTTAACCGATAATCATGGGTTCAAACCCGGGCAAGCATCGCTGAATTTTCATGTGCTGAATTTGCGATTATAATTCATCTCGTGCTATACGATGAAGGAAAACATCGTGAGGAAACCTGCATGTGTCTAATTTCACTGAAATTCTGCCACATGTGTATTCCACCAACCGGCATTAGAGCAGCGTGGTGGAATAAGCTCCATACCTTCTCCTCAAAAAGGGAGAGGAGGCCTTAGCCCAGCAGTGGGACATTTACAGGCTGTTACTTACATAGCAGTAAATTCAGTTAGTTAGCCATTATCGCTATTAATTTTAACTCTAGCAAAGAAAACTTTACCCGAGTCACAGCTTTAACTTCCTACGGATGTTTTTCAACGTATACGTGAATAAAATATTTTTTATTGTACTCACAAACGCTTTTCGTTGGATGATCGCTCGATCGTCGATGCGTCCAAGGCTATCTTCATTGTACTCATTGTTGCGGGCGTCGATTTTCATTTAACGTTAATTTTCCTTGCGTTTTATACTTGTTTATATAAACAGCAAATCGGCTGACGTTGTCTTATCTGTGTATATTTAGGTCTTTATATAAAATTGATGATAAGTATTTGGTGACAGATGATATCTAATCATAATATATAAACAAAAGAAGAATATAAAATATGATCTGTGCTCAAACACTTACCTATGTATAGAAGTTGTGGGAGAGAGTTTCGGGATTATAATTTATAACAAATCACAAAAAGGTATAAAAATCTTCATGAATAAATACATATTTGTTCGAACTTTCATGGTAAACGGTCAAATGCTGTTGAACTATGTTAATCTCAAATAAAAATATATATCAATGTACAATGTATTAATCAATGTACGAAAACGAAAACTTCTAAGTGGGTATGTGAATAATTCCAGCATAATTAAATGGGTATAACTTGTATAAAATGCAGTTTTTAGATTAGAAATCTGCTAAAATATACGACATAAAGGGTCTGATGGCTTAATAAATATTCTGTTCCTAAGAAATTTGATGATGACTAGGGAGTCATCGTCACGCCGTGACCGAAATTAGGGAATTTCGGTCACGGCGTCCTTTCTCATGGGATACTAGCCAACTACGCAAGACAAATAGTGCATTCTTTATTCCCTCACTCCTCCTATCTGACAGTACTGCAAACATACAACCGCTACGAAACACGTAAGAGCTCTAAATATCTATCAAAATAAAAACCATAACAAATCAACATAAGCCTTTGTTTACATAAGAATAATTAACATTGAAGCCCTAAAACTAAATAATAAAGCCACTATATAAATAATGACCGTGTGGAATGGCAACAAGCATTTCCACTATTCCTAACTTTGAAACGCAATTTCGATCCTCTGAGCGAAAAATAAACTCCTATCACCAGTAGAGGCAATCGAATAATCATTTATAAATTTGTTCATTCAACGCTAAACATACACACACATAAACATGTATATAATATTGAATTCAATAGCATTGTTTATTTACGGAACCTGCCTTAATGGGAACAATAATTGTGTCACGTGATATGAATGCAAGTCGTTCGATCGTTACAGAATAACTAGAAAACCTTGGGAGTGTGTGTGAAGAGACAGCATACCTTTTCCCTTGTGATTTATGAACACTTTGTTTATATGCGATATATCTGGGAATATATAGGAATAAATATTTTATATATTAATGAAAAGGCTTTTTTTTTTCATTATTATTTATTTTTTGTTCTTTTTGTTGTTACTTTCGAGAATCTTAATTTCTTTTCCTCGTCATTGATTTGTACTGTATTTTATCATAACATTACATTTGTCAATAAGATTAATACGATACGATTAGATTGTCTACCCTTCATACTGTGTGAAATTTCTTAAATTGCTCTTTAAGTGAACTGTGTGTTCTTTGAGTAAAATAAAGATCTTTAAACTGAAGGTAGACGTATATAGTGCCAAACATTGAATAAAACTTTTAGGGACATTAATTAATTGAAAAGCCATTACATTAACAAAATACGCAAACGAATTTTTGGATCAAATGTACAATAGCTTACTACTTAATGAAATAATAGACTAATTCGATACAAATAATGTTATTTAAGCGAGTACTGGCCCTGCCACACAAAGACAAAACCAGGTCATTAATACTAATATAATGTTGCTCGGTAAATAATATATTATTGACTAAAACATTTACAAGAAACTATTATAAAAATCTATTAACCGATAGTAGCACTTAATTTTATATTATTCGCGTTCTAATATGTTGTCTATTTTATTTATCCATTTTTAATTACGATAATAATAATATTCTATCAGATGGTCCGGTTATAGTTTAAATTTAAATTATAATGATTTGTGTTTATAACTTATATTGTGCTGGGTGACAAAGAAAACTATAATAAAGTCAAAAGTCGAATAATTTATCCAAGTTAACTCCCACAAGCACATTTAAATCATCATCTTAAAATTGTAATTATAATATAAAGCTAAAACCGGTTTCAATTCTACCGTAAAGACGCAGCAACAAACTCAGTACTTACACTTTTTAACAATGAAATAATTATATACAATTATATTTATACTTTGAATGAACACCAACGACACAAATTCCAAGCTATTCTATCATTTATATAATCATATACAGTATAAAGAGCCTTTTAAAAAAAATAAAATGAGTTTTAAATTTAGTTTTGGTAAATATAAAATAATCTGGGGAATTTTATTATAGAATCGAATTGCTTGGCGTAGTGAGCTTGGTGGTGAAAGCATCGTGAGGAAGCCCGCATGGGCATCCGATTACCCTTATTTGACCTACGGGAGCATAAGCCCCAAGCGTTCTTCTCAAAAGAAGAGAATGACAATAGAAATATGAGATACCATACATATGTATATAATTATATCGAATGTACATGAATTAATTATTATTATATAGTAATATTTTGTTATCTATAGAAATTTATTTATTTTATAATTGTTAATATTTATTACATAAAGACAACCTAACAAAACTGTGTACAGTCATTTTCATAATATATAAAATTAAAATAAAAAAAAAACAAAATACATATTACAAATTTATAGCAAAAACACGCCGTCTAAAAGATTGTCCTGTGGCATTGCATCTAAGATGCTGGCACTATTGCCTCTCTGCGCCGCTGGACTCAGCCTTTGGGCTAAATAAGCGCCAGCTCTTGGGTCGTCAGAAGTGTGGACCAGTTTCTTATTATTTATAATATTTTTAGTACCAGACGACCATGGACCTAATATTTCAAAACCCTGCCTCGCAAATTCATATTCGTATTGTTATTATTAAATTTATTATACTCAGTTCACTGTGCCTTGGCATGACAGCCGTGAACTCCTCTCCGCCGAGTTTAACGCGAAATATAATTAAATAAAGCAACGCAACACGAATTCAGTCAGATCCTGATATTATGTAAAACGTAAATGTAAATATAAAGATACTTTTCCCTATGCAGCAATATTGCATTACTTAGATATTTATTAATTCAATTATAACTAAACCAAGTTATATAGTCTAGTTGTACTACAGTATTATATATATGTTTGTATAAAAATTCGATTAGTTAAAAGACAATGCTTGCGTGTTCCGCATCGAGGCAACCCTTCACCGCCACCCCTTTTAATATATTTAATCATTACATCACTGCAATGAAACACGCAATGGAAAAACCTATGTACGAGGCATTTTTAATCAATATCTAATATATATAAGGTAGCTTAAAAGGGGTTGTGGTTCCATTATTTTGTCTGTCACTCAGTACAAACTAAGGTTTGTCAGTGTTTGATAGCTTATTCATTTCTAACATGATGATAAGAAACATTCACTGTTATTTAATCATAGCACATCTTGGAATGCTATAAAATGTATGAAGCTATTATTCCTATTTTCTCTTTTATAAAAGGATCGAACTTGCGACTTATTTACCACAAGACGGCATATACCGTTGAGCTATTGGGACTTGTTTAATTTGATTTCAATTTGAGTCCAATGATTTTTCCATATCCCATATTTCCAGAAAACTAATTCTCTTAAACCTAATGATGCACGGCTTGTAATTTTTTTTTAATATATTTTCACACTTAAAAATTAAACTATATGTACTCCTCAACATTTATCCTCATTTTAAGTTCAAGCTAAAAAAAATTGTTTCTTGTTTGGATTTGAACTCGCAATGCTAGCAAACGAAATGATCACTGTGCTGTCTCGGCTTCTTGAATATCAAAAATATTTCTAATTAATTTAACTGCACCAGTCATCGTTTCCCCTTAAAGGGTTCCACTTAACTCAATTAAATCGGGCTTACTGTAATCTACTGAGCGGGGGTGGGATGGTAGCAAGGGTGGAAGGGGAAGGGATGCGTCCTAATCTGGCGGATTTATGATGATTTATACGGAACACTGTCCTCGGGTGCGCGAGTTTGTTGTTTATGGTGATATGATAATGTCAACGGATTTGAATTAAATATGCTGCGAACGACGCGTCTTTATCTCGTTACAACAAAGAGCCGTTGCATTATTTTATTTTTAAATAGCTGACCGTACAGGCTTCGAAAATGATTATATCGTAATACTATAACGCTATATGTCTACGAGGCGCAGTCCGCATGATTCTTTCTGATATCTTCAACAGTCATCGTCAAATTTCAGTCAATTTAAACAAACCCCTTAATTAATTATACACTTAACTTCCTCCTGAATTACTCAATCCATTGGTGAAAATCGTAGGAAAATCTGTTCGGAAGCTTTTGAGTTAAGGCAGACAGACGCAAAACATGTAGTGAAATTATGTCACCGTGCCGAACACTGATAATAAACAAATAATGTTTGTGCTCCAAACTTTCTCCTCAAAAGGGAGAGGAGGCCTTAGCCCAGCCATGGGACATTAACAGGCTGTTACTGTGCGTGTTATAACACAAATCCACGATCCTCCGTTAAGTATAAGTCCGATTTTTTATCCACTAAGCCATCGAATACCATAATTCTTTCTTGAAATATAAGAAAGACGATTATACGATTATATATTTCGCCTTTCGTTAACTAAAGTTAAAACTATCCCACTGTTGGGCAAAAGCCTCCTCTCCTCTCGATTTGAAGGTTTGGAACTTATACCACCAAATCACATCCGGAAGATGCAAGTTTCTTCACGATGTTTTTTAACCGTCAAACCCGAAATGAATCACAAACTAATATTTAGTACATTGAACCCAGAATCTTCGGTAAAACTTCACATTATTATCACTATACCATCGCGACTCGTCGTCGCTTCTAAAGATATTCAAACACAAAGTACATTTGAAATGTCAACCTGTTGTTTAGATACTATCGAGCAGAACCGACAAGAAATAATACGACAAAGATAGATTAATAATAAATTCTATGTAACATTCTCTCACATATGACAATTCCTATTAATTAATATTATTATATACAGTCATATGATTCAAACTGTGAGAATATCAAAACCAAATGACATAACACTATTATATTCATTAATGCGCGCTGCTTCGTCTATTAAACCACAAAGAACACAACAGTATAGAAATTAACATATTATTTAAAATCATACCGGTACAAATAAGAAGTTTTATCAAAATATTGACAGGTCCTTAACATATTTTATCTTTATCATATCTTACTGTCTCTTTCTACAAACTATAAGTTGGATTAAATGTTGGAACATATTTTGGAAAATTAACAAATAAATATTAATTTTATTTCAATTTATAAAACTTTTATTTAATTTATTCATTGTATTAATATTAAAAAAAATGATTATTTACTCTATTTAGAACGCGTGAATCTTAACCGATGATCGTGGGTTCAAACCCGGGCAAGCAACACTGAATTTTCATGTGCTTAATTTGTGTCGTGCTTGACGGTGAAGGAAAACATTGTGAGGAAACCTTTTTTTTCATTTCATTGAATTCTGCCACATGTGTATTTTACCAACCCGCATTGGAGCAGCGTGGTGAAATAAGCTCCAAGCCTTCTCCTGAAAAGGGAGAGGAGGCCTTAGCACAGCAGTAGGACATTAACAGGTTGTTACTGTACTGTATTGAAGTAAGAAAGTCCTTTCCGATTTTCATATATAGAATACATATATACCCAATATCGAATATATAGACAGCGCGTTTCAGAAATGTGACATATTCAACTAGCGCCATCTATCACTATCGAGTTGCAACATATGCCGTTATACAATATTTCATAATTTAAACGTACAAACAGAAGGTATATTGGCGTATTGTTTTATAACATTGTTACGATAACATCCGCATAGCAGCAAAAATATATACAAGATTACGAGTTACAAGTAAACACACGTTTTCATAATATAAAAGCGATGCTATGCTGTATTTAATTAAGATACAGGTTTGAATGTGTACATGACAATTGACCTATATACCTTTGGTCCTGTATCTAAACTCAATCCGGTCTTGTCTGATTTGTCATCCCATCCCATCGAATTACAGTTGTGTGGGCAAATACATGTGCACCCTCTATTCTATAACATGTATAGTCTAGTCGGCTAGTCTCTCTTGAGAATGGCTGTCGTGGAAGAAATCAGTCAAGAAGCCGTCAATAAAAGCCTGTGAATGTCCCACTGCTGGGCTATGGCCTCCTTGCCCTTTTTGAGGAGAAGAAGCCGTCATCATCATTATAACTTTTTTTTTTAACCAGCCCGTTTCAACTCAAAACCTCGGAAGAGCCCTATCAGCTTGTCACTACGATCTGATTATAAAATGATAACTCTATATAAACATAAAATTTAAACTATCGAAATCAGCAGTCACTTTATTGAGAAATAAAGCAAAGTTTATATAAAGCACACGTTGATGAACGTTTGAAAAAACGTTTGTCTCAGAAAAAAATAGGACAGATTATATTATGTATAAACTAGCTTCCGTCCGCGGCTTCGTCCGTGTGCGATAAAATGGGGCAGTTGTAAGCTGCCCTATGTCCTTTTCTGTATCTCTGATAACATGTAGACAAAATTTCAAGAGGATGGGTGGAGTAGTTAAGATTTGAAAGCCAAACAAACAAACGCACTTTCACATTTATAATATTCGATTCGTTCGATTTGTCATTTTTTTTATATTTATCAGGCGAAATCCTCTATATCGGATTAAATATAATTTGATTTACATATATAATGTGATTAGTTTATATATATTTTTCTTAATTATGTATTACTATTAGCCCCACTCGCCTCGAGTGTAGCCCACTGACTGTA
Source organism: Nymphalis io (assembly GCF_905147045.1). Taxonomy (NCBI): domain Eukaryota; kingdom Metazoa; phylum Arthropoda; class Insecta; order Lepidoptera; family Nymphalidae; genus Nymphalis; species Nymphalis io. The sequence continues at coordinate 8,435,863 of NC_065913.1, read as the reverse complement.
GCCGATTGGAGTCCACTATTAATACAGCCGAAATAAGAGAAGCCCACTTGAGCGCTCAATGAGACAAAGTCTTAAGGGTGTCTCCTGCAATAGCGCACATGGAAGCTTACAACATTGTCACAATAGAGGCGCTAAACGGAGCATGTGTGTTCGTCACATCCGTCAACGAAACGTCACAAGCCAGTGACCTGGTTTCCGCCGACGAAGACTAAATGTATACCTATATATCGATCTCGCACCTGCTTAGGGAGCGATGGCTATTGTGATGCTATCGCTGTTGTCATTCAGGACATGCTTAGGTCGCTTAACACTGTCTGGTATGTTTCCTCTGCCTGTATATGAACTGGCCTTAACAATTCTCTCGGTGAATTTTAGTTTAGCAAAAGGACAACAAAGAAAAAACTTACATGACTGTATAATAGCAATTTGTATGAATGTTATCAGGAAGTCTTAAATTGGTTAGTAATCTCGTACTACCGACTACAAGGTAGTACCTTCATGATGCGTCACCATTCATCCTTGCATTTATATTTGTATCACGATGTAGTTTTCGCTCAACTTGAACGTACTCAGTCTAGATGTGTCATGTTTTTAAATATATAAAAAGATCGTCAATCATGATAGAACCAAATATTCTATTTATTAAATAAATAATCATTATAAATTAAAATATAATAATAAGTATAATTAAAATATGTGGGAATAAGAACTTTTGAATTGTTAACTGGAAAATGATTAAATTGTAAGTTAACCTATTAACAGTTCGTAAGTTAGATTCTACCAGCAATAAATTCAGAAATACACAATATATTATATATATATATATATATTATAATATATATATATAATATATATATATATATATATAATATATATAATATATATATATATATATATTCAGAAACCTTCTCCTCAATAAAGGAGAGGAGGCCCAGCAGTGGGACATTCACAGGCTGTTACTGTTACTGTTACAATATATTTGTATAAACGACCTTGTATGTTTTTGAGAACTCACTTCGTGTGTCACGCGTAAATTGTTGTAAGTAAGTTGTATTATTTAATTAATTACAATAGCATTGAGTCTAATTACAATTTTTAATAATGTTGTATGATTCCATTTATAATGAAAGAATGCAATGAGACGTTGTTGTTTAGCGGTAAAGTAACAGATTTCGTAGATACTATTCTAAGTAATGAAAAGAAGGTGATAAAAAAACAATAATAAATAATTCTTAATAATATAATCAACAAAACAAATAAGTTGAGGGAGTGACTCCCACTCATATTTACAACGCTTTGCAATGTCCTGTGTATTCGTGGGTTCTTAAGTAGGCAAGATTTACTGCGAGTTTTCGGTCTCTTGATTTATGTTTTTTATTGATCTCGCGTGAATATTGGCATCGCTACTAAATCGATACATTCACTGTTACGGTTGTGTTTTACTAGGAATTTCATATTAATTAGGAGATTGCGTATGTTGACATTTCGATAAACCTTCTAAAGAAAAAAAGATGTCATTCTGAACCTAAATAAGATGTATATCCACAGCAGAATATAAAACGATTTCCACAGAATTCTTCCTTATATTTCATAAATAAATTAAACATACAAGTAATACTATACTGCAAGTCAAGATCCATCTCGTAAAAAAATATTTCCATTTGTAAAAAAAACATTATCTTAGTTCAATAGATAAAAATATTAAAACACGTAACATAGCGCCTTGTAAGAGTCAACAGGAAAATTAATGTCATTAAAACACGCGTCACTTCCATCCAAGTTACATCAATACAACACGTGCGCCGAGTTGACTCACGGCGCACCTCGTGCATAAAAACTATATGAAAACAATAACATTATGCACTTTTGATATAATTAAATTTCGTCGTCAGGTGTTAGGTTAAAACTTTTGTTATATAATATTCGATTTCGCTAATCAAAATCGTTTTCCGATGACGCATTTCAAACGCAATATGATTATGAGAAAAATGAGTCATTGTTCTATGATTCTGTGAATATATTTGATTTTGTAATTTACGACACATATTTTGCTAATCAATACGATGACGTCACTTAGCTATGGTACTTTTTTTTAATTGACTAGCCATAAGTAAGCGTTTGTGCACATAAATATCATAATTTGTCAGCAGATAAATAAATAAACAAAACTTTTATATTGTTTTATATTTATGAGTACTTCTTCAACTCCATATATTTCGTAGCCATCTTTATTTTCGCCTTAATTTTAAATCACGTATCTTAATGATAATTCTGATATTGTATCTAAGGCCTCGTCTCAAGCTTTCAGCCCCCACTTTTACCTTACGGGGCAAATTTTACTTCCTTAGTGCCGACCCTGTTAAAGTATGGAACTTGTACACGAGATCCAGTCAATCTAATTATTCGAGCTGTGGATTTTTGTCATGGATGTATTTTATGCACATTTTGATAGTATATACATATATAGTTAGGAGATTCCTTTATTGATACAAATGCGTTGTAAACAAAAATAAAAACACGCGCGCCAATCTTAAACCGCTATTTTGTTTTTGTTCTCTCGGTCAGTAAGGCGAGGTCGTTATTGGCGCGAAATGATTATGATTTGGGAAAATACTTGTATTATTTGGATTTTTAAGAGTAATTGAGTGAGTAAATTACTTCAATATGTATGGTTTGGTGATTTGTTTTTATTAAAATCAATCCGATCTTAATAAAAATAATATAAGTTCTGGATGCTGAATATATTTCACATGCTTATGCTTAAGTGTTGACTACTCTAAATTAATTTCACAAAAGTAAGCATAGTAGATGCTTACTTTTACCTAAGAACCTCGAGGTCATTGACCTCAAAAGTTTGTGCGAAAATTTGAATAACAGTTTCTGTACAAAATAACTATGTTGTGCAATTCTAGCGAAACGATTTACCTGTAATAATGTTTAATTGCGTGTGTTAGAAACACACGACTTGAATTACCGTATAATCTCGAAACCGTAAACCGTTTACTGCATGTTTGTGTTATCTGTAAGCCGTTTACTTGGTGGGCTCCGGTTTGGACGGTGGGTGAAACAGAGTAATTATATACATGAGGAACAGCGTTGGTAGCTCATTGACAATGTAAAAAGTTATCTATGTAAGAATTTACACTCCCGTGTACACATTTCCGACAGAACTTCTTGCTTCTTGCTGCGGATAGCACGTAAAACCGATGGTCCTACACCTGAACTCTATCCGGTCGTGTTGCATGCCTTCCCATTGGATTATGAGTGCGAGTGAAAATAGAGTGTATGTGTGTTTACGCACACACTTGCGCACTATAATATGTCCTACGCAGTTGGCTAATTTCCCTTGAGATTGTCCGCCGTAGCCGAAATCAGTGAGGAGGCCATCATCATCGTCATGTATATCTTGAACAAACCGGTACCGTGTATTGAAACATAATTAATAATTCCAACTATTTTTTTATATATCTGAAAATCGCTTTGTAAAGTGAATGAGTAGGTATTTTAATCTGACGTAACCCTTGTATAAGATGGATAGATCGTGAAATAGCCACGCCAGACACTTAGGGACATCACTATTGACAGGTCTCCTTGACACAGATACCAATGAGGTTCAAGCGCACGATATATTTAATGAAATAAGCTTAATCCTTTTATACAAGCTTTAATTCAACTTGACCAGTCTGTTTGAGTAGGATGATAATTATTAGATTTTTTAGACTTAAATTAAGGCGTACAAAGGGTTATTTATAGATGATAAAAAATGTGGAGTTAGTGACCAAATTCAAAATATTCTTTAATGCTCAGCATAGACATAAATTGTATATTAGATACATGTACAAGAGGCGACCTTATAGCTAAAACATCGATCTCTTTCAAGCAATATTACGGTAGAAGAAAAAAACAGAAGAAAGAATGGTACCTAGGAAGAACATAGCATAAACAAACATGTATAAATAAATTATATATATATATATATAACAATTATTTAAAGTTACAATTATTTAAAGTTAACTGAAAGTTACGGACGCATGTATCTAATAAGCTTAAATTTATTTATCAATTTAATTAATAAATCGTTTATTCTTTACTGTAGTACTACAATGAGAAGGAAGATTAATGGGAGGTAGCAATCGAATTTCCCCTCTTTTTAAAATTCAGAATATTTTTAACACGTTTTAAGAACCAAAAAAGAAGGTAGTAACGACATTATTTTATTATTCAAATTAATTTAACTATATCCTTACTAATATTATATATGCGAAACTAATTTTGTTTGTTTGTAATGCTTTCACATCTTAACTACGCAACCAATCATCATGAAATTTTGCATACCTAACACCGTCTCCCTTTCCCTGACACGCAGATAGTATATACAAAGATTTCTTTTTCATAATTTGTTTTTTAAACTTGTTGAGTTTTTGTATGTATGTTTTAAAGATGAAATTCATCTTACAATATTTTCCTCTCCAAGAACTGACGTGAGGTACATTACATTACTCAGGTACTTCACACCAAAACTCATGAGTAGGTAACGGTCATTGTGGTCTTGCGGTCAAATCGTTTACCTAAGTACTTGAAGGTATTAAGCACAGTCATATCTGGCACCCTGATGCTTAAGTAACTAGAGTTACAGTAAGGGGTTCATAGTATTATTTTTCTTTATACGCTCATAGACATTGGCGCCATAAAAAACCTTAACTATGTTTGGCTAGCCTATCTGGGTACTTACCACACATTTATAATATATTTTACCGCTTTGTAGCATAGTACATAAGATTGTTAAGTTCCGATTTAAAGTGTGCGTGAGCCAATGTAACTACAGGAACAAATCATATTCGTTCTGAACAGTTGGCGACGGCGGTCCCAGTAGGTACATCATCATGTAAAGTTAACATTTGTTAAAGTGCCAGTGCCAGTCGGTGGTGACCAATTACCATCAGGGGGGCCAGTCTGATTATTTTACTATTTTAAATTTAAAAAAAATCTTAATTGAAGTATGCAGGTTCAAATCCAGCAATATTTAATTTTCATGTGCTTGTTTTGTTTTTATATTTCATTTCGTACGTGACTGTGAGGAAAAACATCGTGATTTGACATCAATACATTTGCCAGATTTTGACCCAGGCATACTTAATAAAGGTGAAGTTTAAAAACTCGACTCTAATCCCAAATTATTCATCGAATCGGTTTTGATTTAAGAAAACGTAAACCTTATTGATAACGTGAATTTTATTGATAACAAGTGACAGGAGTTTTTATATTATACATAGTTTGTCCAAGAAATTTGAACGACCTAAATTTTGGTTCTGATTTATTTGAGAAATGAGTACAATGTATGCTATTCTTGCCACCGTTCCACGCAATTATGAATTCTAATGTTTTTGGACCAAGATTTATTTTATTGGTAATTTTCGACAATCTTGTGAAAAAGATAATGATGAGGTCTAGATTGGAGTGCGCTCGCCAAAAATATGTCTCTTTATTCTTGTTTTGAATGTCATATGTGACAAAACACTGAATGAACTTGAGTCTGAAACAACGTGAGGCGCTGCTCCAGCGTGAAGCACCGCTCAACCTTGTCTGGAATACCAAGCGTTTTGGCAGCTGTGATGCATTTCCTGAAATTGAGGTTAGATGAGATTTCGATATCTAAGAGCTTAATGCAAGAGCTCAGTGCTCTTATCGGTACGAATATATTTACGAAAGACAGAACCAAAGTGAAGGGCCCTTTTTTGCGGTAAAAAGTCACGGTTACGTCTTAATCTCAAGCTCACATAGTCGTACTGATACCACCTTCTTACAAAATTCTAGACTTACGTCATAATTAAGCCCCCACACAGTTGTATAGTAACCACTTTTTCACGAAAATCTAGACTTACTTTTATAAATTCCTTATAAGGAATCATTTCGTAATTCATTAAGACCTTTATATGTACTCAAACAATATACAACATCCAGAGACAAAATAAGCAAACTCATTTAATTTGTGGCTTCTTTGTTGAAGGAAAACTTCTTAATAAATTAATGATTAATACATCATTAGAAGAAATACTTGGAAAAATGTATTCAAGGCTCTCAAGGCCAGACCAGAATAATGAATTCGATAAAAGTTAGCGTTGAATTCATTTTACTAATGAATAAAATAAAAAATAAATATTGATATATATATATATATATATATAATATTGATATATATATATATATATATATATATATATATATATATATATATATATATATATATATATATATATATCAATATATATATATATATAACGGAAATGTACAAATATAATACGTGGTGTTGCAACCAGTTGATGTTGTTCTATATAAAATTACTGTCCACAAATTGTCATACAAACCAATATGATGCAACAATACCAGTCCGATTTGGAAAAAAAATTTTCGTATTAGGTAGTTCATTTACTGCGGTTATATAATATATTATGTAACATCACGCTACGACCGACGGAGATCAGTAACATTTGACACATGTAAAACCACGTGCAACAATTTTTTTTTATAGAATAGTAAGAATACGGCCACCTAATGGTAAATGGTCACCAACGCCCATAGACATTGGCATTGTAAGAAATGATAACCATCGCTTACATCACCAATGCGCCACCTAAATAAAAATATAGAATACATAATGTCGAAATTATCAACTATAAATTGTTAGACGAGATAAATAATATAACTGATGTGTAGTTGAACCAGTTTGTGATGTTCTCCTGGCTGATTTCGACCACGGCAGGATTTATTACCGTGCACAAGTGTATGCTCAAACTCAAATGCTATTTATGCAGTTTTTTTTGTATAGAATAGGAAGGCGGACGAGCATATGGGCAACCTGATGGTAAGTGGTCAACAACACCCATAGACATTGGCATTGTAAGAAATGTTAACCATCGCTTAAATCACAAATGCGCCACCAACCTTGGGAACTAAAATGTTATGTCCCTTGTGCCTGTAATTACACTGGCTCACTCATACTTCAAACCGGAACACAACAATACCAAGTACTGCTGTTTCGCGGTAGAGCCTGAGCGAAAGCCAATTATGAATTGCAAATTAGAATGTAAAATATTTGACAATCATGAAATCTAAATTACGAGATGAATAAAAATCTCTGAATCACTTCAATACTTAGTAAACAATGACTCACTATAATCGACAACCTAATTACGACGTCATAACAAAATTAAATTATCGTAGGCAAGACGACGACGTGTGATGTTAACGGCCGGCCCTTAAACGTTGTACTATAATAAAAATTTAAAACAAATTATATTGCTTTTCGCTATTTGATTGCTTAGCCCTTATACTGTCATATATCCTACTTAATATAAAAAATGCGAAGTTTGTGTTTGTTGTTCGTTACTCAATCACGCAAAAACGGCTAGACGGATTTTGATGAAATTTGGAATTGAGATAGCTTATACTTTCACTTAAAACATAGACAACATTACTACACCACATTACCTAACACCTTTTTTTCACGTAGTGGAAACCTTCACAAGTTACACGGCTTCCTTTAGTGGGGGAACCGGGTACTGTGGGATTCTTACCCACTATAACCACTGCGAACGCTGTCCTCGGCGTGGATCGAAGAGGCTGCGGTTGATATGATGTGGATATAAATCATCCACGGGCTCCCAAGACTTCCTAACACCTGTCCCAAGGTCACACACGGAAGGACTATATGTGCCCATCGCATTAATACCAAAAAAATAATAATAATTGACATCAACTAAGCGCAGGCCTATCCACGTATTCGCGGCGTCAAATTTTTACGATGTTTTCCATCACCGAAGAACACAAAATGAATTATAAACATAATTAAGGTACATGAAAACTCATTGGTGCTTGACCAGGTTTGAACTCGCAATCGTCGCTTAAAGTTCACTTTTTTTAACCAATGAGCTACCTGTGTGTATTTCACTTACTCAGTTGTATATAAATATTTTTATTCAATTAACATAATTGTTTACGTATTCGAATCATCGGCAAACTACCGAATTAACTATCTTGTCGGTTCTTTTCGGTAGAATCTACATCAAAACCGCTGGTAGCTTTGCATTAAATATAACCTTATAAAATGATGACTATAAGTGCTTACAAAACCCTATTAAATAAATTATTTTTTTATTTCGATTTTTATATAAAGCGTAAAACGTAAAAACCAAATGTAGTAGGTTCACGTCTGAACATGCATTGCAACACTGACATCTCATTCAGATGCTTTAATTGTGTTTAAAATTCAAGAAAAACCGCATATAGCGTTTGTCGTTCCGCGTATCCACAAACCCGCATTCCACCAGAGCGAAAGAATAAGCCCTTACCTTTCTTTGAGAGAACGTTCCCCAACAGCGACTCGATTACCTCTGCTTGATGATTTATTTTAAATAAGGATAGCACTAATTTAAAATAAACTTCACCTTAAAACTTGTTCTCATTAAGAATAACATAATAACAATAAAGAATGTACAGACACGATCCCGTTAAACTATATATATAGATGTTATAAAGATAAAAAACCTCTTTGTTTAGTGTTAATGACATTCGTTTGACCGAAGCAACAAAAAGCAAGTTCCGTCGTTTGTTATTTTTTATAATTTCAAAGTTAATTCCCATTGTCAAGGCGTGCGTTGAGAAAAACTAGCTTCGTTACAAAGTATATTATTAGTAAGGAAAATCACAAGAAAAATCCAAGCAATGTATAATATGAGTCAAATGTTAAGTTCCTATAATATACTTAAATTTTTGTTTAAAGCGCGTGAACCACATAAATAAATAGTCTTTTTGGCAATTGGCATAAATCAAATCAAATCAAAATATTTTTATTCGAATAGACTTTTAAAGTACTTAATAATCTTTAAGCGCTGTCACCGAGCAGAAAAAAATAATAAGCAATTGGTTTTTCCAAATAGCCTCTGTGCCATCCTGCGTATATACGGTTTAAAATCACTTTATTTCTCAAGATTACAATCACTTCGAGGAGAAATAAATAAACTTAACAAATTAGTTACAATTAATATACAGAGTGCGCAAATAAATAGACGGTATTACAAAAAACTTGATTAACAAAAACATTTGTGAATATGTAGGTACATTTCAATAATTGTCTTGTTATTGAGAATAGCATAAAGGCCGGTTGACATGTTGTTAGAAATTTTTTAAAAATGTTATTTTTGAAATATGATTATTTAATAGCATTACCTTTGAAAATGTGATCTTTAAGTAATTTTTTATAAATATATATTGTTTTTGCGTTTTTTATATAATTTGGCAATGAATTATAAATTCGTGCTCCTTGGTACAAAATACATTTTTCTCCGTAATTAGTTTTAGGTTTATATACTTGAATGTTATGTGCCCGTCGTGAGCTTCGTGTTTGTATCTGAATGTTTTTTGTTAATTTAATTTGTGTGTGAATGTTATTGTTTAAAATTTTTCTTATCAACATTGCTGTATTGTATTTGTAAATTTGTGTAATATTAAATAATTTAGTGTCATCGTAAATTTTATGGGTTGGTGTTGGATATTTGTATCTAAAAAGAGCTTTAATTAATTTATTTTGTGTTCTTTGTAAACTATCGAGGTGGGTTTTTGCAGCTGATCCCCATATCTCAATAAAATAGTCAATATGAGGTTTTACCAGAGAGTTGTATATGGTATAGCGTACTTTTAAAGGAAGGCAATTCGATATATTTCCTAAAGCACCAGTGAGACTGTTTATTTTGGATCGTAAGCTTTCTATGTGCGGCTTCCACTGAAGTATATCCCATTCAATTGAATTATATCAAACAGCAATACCTGGTATCATTGATACTTTTTAAAAAGTGAGTGGAGCCAGAGTAACTGGCACACAGTATGTGACATTTTTAATTAGTTACTTAACAGCGCCCAGATGATCTGCTTATACTTCTAATAGTGGCAACGTATATACACATACACACTATAACTTACAATCATGTGATCTATTTGCTTCTCTGCTTTCCAAAAAATAAAGATAACCGAGCATCTCGATTCGAGCTTCGCATGACATCTTTTATTGATTATTCGACGAATTTTCTAAGTAGTAATAATCCCAAAATATTAGTTCACTATATTGATAAAAGACAAACTTTTGCTTCACAAATCTAAATTTAAAGCGAGTGAAACTGCGAAGTGCGGCTACTTATATTATACTTTGCTTTTTGACTTTATCCGAAAAGTGCTGCGTTTTGTACAAGCTTTATAAATATTCGCTTACTGGTGTTTTCAGTTATGCATTACAAAACAAACATCAAACGTGGGTAGGCGACCTGACAAATGGGACACCTGATGGTAATTAGTGGTCACCACCGCCCATAAACATTAGCGCTCTAAGAAATATTAACTATTCCATATATTGCCAATGCGGTACTAACCTCGGGAACTAAGATGTTACGTCTCTTGTGCCTGTAGTTACAGTTGAGTTAGCACACACCCTTCAAACCTAAACACAACAATACTAACAATATGTATATATGTGTGTGTGACTAAAGCGTCTCATAGCATCGTACGATCAACAAGAGAAGGCGAACACAGCTATACCCTTATGAATGGTAATTACTTAAAATCTTATAAAATAATATGATAATTCAAAAGAGAATTTAAATAACTTTTAAATTTTTTATAAGAGTCTGACTTTGTTCAATTATGTTAATACTTTCAAAGTTGAGATTAAGTTTTATAACGGACTTACAACTTCGTCTCGATTTTATATCAACCATAAATAGAAGAGAGAGATCGAAAGATATCTCTAAGAATACGATTATTATAATTTATTTTACACACACATCACATATACCAATAAACTGCACTGTGCTGGTTAATGCTAATATAATTATAGACACAAGAGACCTAGAACATATTAGTTCCAAACCTAAGTGATAGACTTTTGTTATAGAATAGGAAGGCGGACGAGCATCTGGGCCACCTGATGGTAAGTGGTCACCAACGCCCATAGACATTGGCGTTGTAAGAAATGTTAACCATTGCTTACATCACCAATGCGCCACTTACCTTGGGAACTAAGATGTTATGTCCCTTGTGACTGTAATTACACTGACTCACTCACCTTTCAAAGCGGAACACAACAATACCGAGTACTGCTGTTTTGCGGTAGATTATCTGATGAGTAAGTAGTACCTACCCAGACGAGGTTGCACAAAGCTCTATCACCAGTAAAGACTACAGGGCACAGCTGATAAATAATTTGAAAAATTATTCACATAAAAATTTACATTGAGGACTTAAATGTGCATATACAAATTACAATCTAACAAAGCTACAATATAAATGACGCTTGGAATGATGGCGAGAACGCTAGCAGCATCCTGAATGACAATTCAGATCCTCTGGGCGAACGTACCAGCCGGTCACCAGTGGAGGCAATGGGACGGGATGTTATATGTTTTAATAGCCTTCCAACTTCGTACGAATAAAACTTGTTAGAGTCACACCCGTTTCTTCCCCTTAAAATTGGAATTTCTTAATATGTACCTAGAGCACCAGTATTTTTGGTTCGGATCAAAGATATAATACGGAATAAAAAACGGATATTTGCGTCGTTTGTTCGCTTCAGAATTTTATAATATTAAGTACTCACTAATGATATGACTTTATCTCCATAAATATTATCCAAATTCTATCGTCACGATAAATCTATCTAAAGAGATAATAATTATTATCAAACTAATCTGATATCGGTTTCTTATTTAAAGCTTAACCTAATTGTGATTAATATAATTATAATAACATAAGTAATATAACTATGTTTTAAGAATCAAAATGCTAATGAAAACCTTATATTTAGGACTTATCTTTTCGCGTTAATATAAGGCAGTTCCTCATATCCTATGTTCAAGTACTATTCAAATTTTTAAAGAAAATTATTGGCATTTTTTGTCAAGAAATTACGTAGTAGCCTGAGTTACACTCTGGTCTCTCGGGCAGCATGGACAGCCGTCAGTCCTGCGCCGTGTGAGATTCTTGTCGTGAGGGAATAGACTGTGCAAATGTATTTGCGCATGCGCAATTACACTATAATATGTCCCGCGTATTTGGCTAGCTACCGAGTCCTATAGCAGGAGAACATCGTCATTAGTAATAGTAGCTTAGCAAGCGCAACCCTTCTACTATAATACATTTAACAATCAATCTTAATAAAAAAAAATCTAATATTTTCAATATTATCTATATAAGTATGTAATTACAAAAGAAAAGTAGTACATGTAGTATATCAGTTGTCTGTTTTTCATAGTACAAGCTCTGCTTAGTTTCCGATCAGATGGCCATGTGTGAATCATTATGTCCCAAGATATTATTTATTTATATTTATACTAGTACAATATATATATTTGAGAAACATAATTTTGTTATTATTTTTTACACAGTTATAAATCATCTTAAAGAAATTACATATTAAGACATTTAATGTAATTAAAAATAACAGTTTCTACTTTCAATTTGGACCATTGGTTACGAAAATGTTATACGTGAGTTATTTGTTCAGGCGCGGATTCGGCACCACTGTCGCTGTTATAGAAGCATTGTATTATTTATTTATTAATGTTGTAAATTTTATATAGTTATATTCAATACAATAAACTATATATATATATAGAATAGGAAGGCGGACGAGCATATGGGCCACCTGATGGTAAGTGGTCACCAAAGCCCATAGACATTGGCATTGTAAGAAATGTTAACCATTGCTTACATAGCCAATGTGCCACCAACCTTGAGACCTAAGATTTTATGACCCTCGTGCCTGTAATTACACTGGCTCATTCACCCTTCAAACCGGAACACAACAACACCGAGTACTGTACCAAATTGTAAACTGTATCCATAATCATCTTGAACGCTGAATTATACACCTATTTGGGGCACAGCACGTTTACAAACATTGCTGTATATTCAATAAATCTATATGTATACAGACATAAAGATAGATTTTATAATAGTTATTATAATTAGTGTTTTATACATTTCTTTCGAGAGTGTGTTAACAGCTATGCAGATATGAAAGATAATGTGCGCATTGGTATTATCGCTAGTATATTTCATTCATTGTGTAGTTATCGATCGGTCGAATATCAGAAATTATGCGTAAGTATTATTTAGTTGAATTTATATAAGTTGAATTTATATAAGTAATTTAAATAAGTTGCATTGTTCAATATTTTTTGTCCTATTTTTGTATATATACTGAACATAAAAAAATGACATAAGAATCTTAATCATCAGATATCATGAGCCAAAATAAAAATATTCATTATTGATTTCAAGCGAGATTCAAGTAATACTAATTCCATGACGCCAAGATTCAACGCGCTTCAAACAAGTCATTTTCAAGTAACCTGAAAAGAAACTGTTCAAAAAGATACTTGAAAAAAACTTTATTTAAGCGACGATATGACGAAATATAAAAAGTCATTCGACATTTGATACTTCACTTAGCATTAAGCTGTTAATTTATATACTGTTAATATTATAACTGTGACAGTTACTAGATTGGCTTAAAATAATAATAACTCCAATTTAATTACAGTTTTAATACTTCTTATATTGACGCCAATATTGGCTCTAAGAACGTTTGAGCCACCACCACCTGAACTTATGAGCCGAAATACTCCCATAGAGGGCTGGGTCAATGTGAGATTAAACCACTTCGATGCTTCCAATACTGAGACATTTCCTATGGTAAAGTATTTATTATTTAGTAGTAACTATATAACCGCTTCTATTTATCAAATAATACATGTTTATAGTACTCATCAATATCCACAAAAAAATCCGCGAGGCTATATTATGTCTAACTATTATAGTTAAGTCACAATAACTGCTTTATGTTCAAATGAGTTAATCAAAACACGGGCAGAACTGAAAGATGATGACATTCGTACCTTAAACAACTAAAAGTGTCATAATAAAGGTTCATTATGTACACGTAAATTCTTCTTTTAAATAGTTAAATCGGATCTTTCGTTTAGAAGGTCTTAAGGATATAAAATTCTAAAAGTAAGACAAATGCCGCGATGTAAGCGTACCACGGATATCGGGAGCGAACAATACGCAAGTAAGCTCAATATATTGTTAACATACACCTTTTATTATTTGTAAACTAGAAACAGTTGAATAGTTTGTAAATTTAATATTTTTTTATTATTTAAAACTTAAAACACTATATAAAAATTAAGCGGTCGCACGCGATGACCTTTGAACTTTAAGCATATTTTTCCTTTAAACTATATACTTAATTTCTACTTAATTTAATTTTGACTGTCTCGTTGGTCTATTGGCTATATGTAAGGCCGCAGACTCGGAAGCGCCTCGGAAATCACGTAAAGCCGTTGGTCCTGAGCCTGGACTCTTTCCGATAGTCGAATTGCCGTCCCATCGGATTACGAGAGTTAGGGAATAGAGAGTGCACATGTATTTGCGCAATCACTTGTGCACTATAATATCTCCTGCGCAGTTGGCTCTTGAGATTGGCCGCCGTGGCCGAAATCGATCTGGAGGACATTTTAATTAATTACAATGAATATGTTAGGAGATATGGCATAATTAAAATTCTTGCGCAAGAAAAAAATGTATGGTGGTGGCAAACAGTGCCAGCGCAGTAGCCTGCGCACAGATTACGTATGTTCCATTCATATGTACCATCTTTACTTGGTGGTAAGGCTTTATGCAAGTCGGTCTGGTAAGACCACCACCCACTGATCACATATTCTATCGTAAGACAACAATATTTAGTATTGTTGTGTTCCAATTTGAAGGGTGGAAGAGTGGAGGAATGGAGAAGCCAGTGTAACTACAGGAACAAGGGGCATAACATTATACTCTCCAAGGTTGGTGTCACATTGACGCTGTAAGGGATAGTTAATATATCTTATAGTGCCAATGTCTATGGGTGTCGTTGACCACTAATCTATTACAATAAAAAAAACATTAACGGACCAACTCTTTCAAAAGGTCTGTCATAGTATGGGACGATAGTACGATGAGCCACGACTCATACAAAAAAAACCATAGACAGAACCTTAGTATATAATAAGTAAATAAACTAATGAAAAAATAAAAATACGCAAGGCGTGTTGTACATGTGGAGAACACACAATAAATAAAAATAATAAAAAAGAAACTGCCATCACAACCAAATACATATAGCTTATTATGCTCATAGCACTGTACTGTATGTGCAAATAGATCGATTGGCGAATGACTCTATACTGTATTTACAAGTATTATATTTCTTTCTAAATATATATATATGTATATATATATATATATATATATATATATATATATATATATATATATATATATATATATATATATATTTTATAGAATAGGAAGGCGGACGAGCATATGGGCCACCTGATGGTAAGTGGTCACCAACGCTCTTAGACATTGGCATTGTAAGAAATGTCAACCATCGCTTACATATCCAATGCGCCACCAACCTTGGGAACTAAGATTTTATGTCCCTTGTGCCTGTAATTACACTGGCTCACTCACCCTTCAAACCGGAACACAACAATATCAAGTATTGCTGTTTTGCGGTAGAATATCTGATGAGTGGGTGGTACCTACCCAGACGAGCTTGCACAAAGCCCTACCACCAGTAAAATATATGTTTAAAAGTAACTTAATGAATGAGTAAGCAAACGTAGTATTTAAATAAGATTGCGTGTATATAATTACATACTCAATTGGTCTATTTATGGACGCAAACATTTATCTAAGTTATTTTTTTTACGTAAATGGAAGACGCCACACTTCCTGATTATACTTTTATTGTATACGATTGTGAATCATTGCTATAGCTATATACAGATATAATAATAGTACTACTAAATAATAATTGTTAGGTGGTGTGGAGGGATGTCAACCACATGCCTAAACAACGAAATATTTAAGTTAGCCATTGATTAGCATATTGCTAATTTATCTGAAGTTATCGGTAAGATGCAACATAGCGTAGTTACAACCAAATATATTTATATATTTTTCCGAATCCCATGAATCCATAAAATGTAATTGCTATTCTGACTTCAGACAAGATGAACGTAACAACTCACATCCCAAAACTGCTAACATATACAATATACATGGAATAATGAATATCTTTCACGTATTCAATGCCAATGTCTAGGCACAGTTGACACATACCTTTTGTTCGTTAAACTTTCTCAAATTAATAAATAAAAAAAATTACTCATTTAAAAGAGCTTGAATTAATTAAAACTTTAATGATTAATATTAAAGATAATAATTTAATAATTCCGTTAAAAGTTAGGATATAATGCTTGTATATGATTTTGTATTGATTTATAATTCCAGCGATACTACTACAACAACCAGTTCGCGAAAAACGGACATATCGTGATCTTCGTCGGCGGTGAGTGGTCGATCTCCCCGGGCTGGGTGACCGGGGGCTTGGCGTTCGAGCTGGCTGAAAGAATAGGCGCGGGGCTGTTCTACACAGAGCACAGATACTATGGACAAACAAGGCCTAGCAAGTAAGCATTAAAAAAATCACTATTATTATTTTAAAACTTTATATGTCATATGTATAATGTATATATGTAATTCTTCTATGCGTGTGTACGTCACTGAACTCCTAAGTGGTAGTTTTTTTGCGTATGTTTACGTGGGTTCCTTGATGGTCTAAATTGGACGCAGATGGCGCTCTGATCGGGATCCAATAATTTTTTTAATAATTAATAAAAATAATAAACATTTTTTTAATTTCATTCGAATGAAATCGGAACGGCGAGTCAAGTATAGGTACACATTTTTAGTTTCTGATGCAGTGGCATGTCACTTCGGAATGACAGACGACTAAGGATAGAATATTGCTTTGAGACCGGAATTTGCCTAGGAACCGAATCTTTATCGAACATCGTGCTTAATTCTTGTTTATAATTCTTCTCGTCCTCTGCGATGAGGAACATCGTAAGGATGTATTTTCACACATGTATCCACCAATCCACATTATAACAGCCTGGTGAAGTAACTCCCAAACCCTCTTATCAATAAGTCCTTACATGCTATATATATGCTCAATATGAACAATATTGATATTCAGTATATGGAAACAAAATCTTTGTGCTCAAAATTATAATATATCGTCTTAGAATACTCATAACTATTCAACTAAATAAGGTAATTTAACTAACACCTATTAAATCAACTATCATGCGATAACACGCATGATAGTTGATTATAAATATTTGACCTTTGTATCGTATAAATTCCAGGAGTTTTAACCACTGACCATCATTTTTTAAATTTGCTCGTTCACCTTTCAATAATTGTTGAATAATAAACTATATAAATATAACTATATTTATAAAAGTTCGAATGCATTAAGAAGCAAATTGAATTACTTTGCTAAAATAATAAATAGAGACCTAAGAAATAAACCAATAAGACCCAACATCTTTCTTGTATTTGAACGGTCGAAAATGATGTGTCCAATCACGTTCATTGGAATTATTCCGTCTTAAGCAATTAAAATATGTATATTAAGTTCAGAATGCATTTTCTAAATGTTTTCTAAGTATCATTGCAAGAATGAAATCGGTCCCAAAGTTAACATTACGGCCATAATCACTAGAATAACCATTGCACAGATATCAGTGCATGCAGGAAGCGAGTCGTAACGCGATCACATACCGATTCTACAACTGTGGCCGCTAGTTACACAGAAGCTAAAAATTATTCATCTTATTTAAAAGTATATACCATGAATAGACTCTATAGTTACCTTCACTAAAGCGTACAAACGTGGTGTCCTCCTGGATGGTTCCAGCCATTCCAGCTAGAGACTAGCCAACTGACACATATTATCGTGCATAAGTGTGTGCCCAAACACAGATGCACTCTCACAATCCGATGGAACGGCAGATCTGAAAGGTGGTATCTGCAGCTATATTGCAGCCACTAGACCAACAAGGTAGTCAAATAAAACATAGTGAGGTATTAGTTGTTCGATACCAATATAATGTATTCTGGCTCACTCAACCTATCCATGGGAACAAAGCCATTGCTGCGAGTGAATGCGCGCTTACACCTGGACCATAATAGTTTATATATAGTTGACGACTCCATTGATATTAGCCAATATGATGGAAAATTCAGTCAGGGAGACAACGGTCTATAATAATTTAAAGCGATAGATTGTCCAACCAATTAATTTATGACAAAGCGCTTATATTGAATACATTGGACAAGGTCAATGAAAATGTATAAATCTCTGATTATTTTCAATTCGTTTCTTTCGGCGTTTACAATGTACAGAGTCTCCGCTATTATAGTAATCGGATGCCTCCCACGTATATAGACTGATCTACAATAAGACACTGCAATGATGGTACAAGGTTAAAACATTTATGGAGTTTACGGTATCTAAGTGCTTAAAGAATAAAGAGTGTAAAGAATATTAGCTGTTATTTTCCATTAGTAAAAAATCTTTGGTTCATTGTGAATAACGTTTTAAAACTATTTTTAATAATTATATATAGCAGTAAGTGGTTTATTTGCAATTGTAATAAAAATAAAAAATCAGATATCGTGTAGTATTAAAACAGCTTGTCTTTGTTGTGGAGAAGGTTTTAAAATAATATAAGGTTGACATATGTGTTTATATATCTTACAATATTTGCAGTTTTTTTACAACATTTTCTTTCACCTTTTAGATAAATAATTAACGCACACTTAGTACATACAACTTAATGATACTTTCTCAGATAAGAGAACCCGCAATCTTTGATCCACGCATTTTATCCACTCAACCATGTCGGCTGAAAACCTTGTCGGCAAAATAACCTACTTTTTTTTTCTTGCATGAAAACCTTCAGGAAGGTATCCGTGTCCCATGGGGGTGGAACCGGGTTATGTGAGATTCTTACCAAACCACTGCTATGGCCGTCCTCAGCACGGATCGAAGAGGCAAAAAAAATAACTACTTCAACTTACAATTTATTTACGTAACAATGCTTCCTTATTGTTTCGTATGATAAGTTCATTTACCATTATTCAAAGTCCGATACAACGTCAGCGTCTTCTTGAGCACATGGACTGAAAGGCTCCTGTCATCAATACAATATTTACGTAAGAAATATCGGATCATTTAAAAAAATATATACAGAGATATTTCAGGGTATGGTCAATATCTTTTTACTTTTCTGTCGAAAAAATCTCAGTAGTTTAAGATGACAGAGCTGATACTCCCGTACATTGGACACGTGAACCTGAACTACCTCCGGTCTTATCAGATTTGCCTTATAAGATTATAAGAGTGAGGGTACAGAGTCTGGTGCCGACTAACTAGCGTCCAAGCATAGCTGTGCACTGTAATATTACCTGGATAGTTATTTGAGAGACCATGGTTGAAAAACCATGACAATGGTCGATATCATCAGTTTCAAAAATACAATATGAAAATATACACAAATAACTTGCACTAATTAAAATATAATTTAACAATCGTTGTAACTTCCTAGAGAATTGTAAGCGTTAACTCCCACAAGAGGAAGATTAAACAAAGGATATATATCAACGTCCCGTGAGAAATCTGAAACGCAAAATACTTTGAGTTCTCCCAAAGGAAAAAACCCGGGGAACGATTAAAGGTTGCTATATTTTAAACAAAATATAAAAAACTGTGGGCGCCACGGGACGCTCGCCCGCTGTGAAACGTTGAAACTGATAGTTATTGAAAGAAAACCGATATAAAAATAAATTGAGAATTAATAGATTAAATTTATTATTATTATTTTATTAATAATATATCAGTTTTTACTCAACGCCAATAGATTAATACGTTTCACATAAAAAATATAAAACTAGTACTTATAAAAATATTGAACGTATGGTTCCTATGTAAAATAATTTATAATTAAAAAATAATGACACATAAATTGAATACACATGTAAATAAAATGGTAGGAAAATGTTTAAAAATAAATAAAAATTATGACGTAAATCAAATGGAGAATTTTACGACGTTCACAGCCGCTCTTCAAAAGCTGTAAACTTATTAAATTCAAAATATATTTTTTTATTATATATATGTGATAATAATTTTTCACAGAGGACCGATGAGGTCACAGGTGCTCCAGCCCCTAAAGCGACTACGTCGTGTAACGAAATTTTACCTAAATGATCACAACCGACATTCATTAGTAAAATTTGTAAGTGTGACTATAAAAATACAGATGAGATGCTTCTTCTTTCTTTCCTTTTAACCTAATTTATCATAGATTCTTTATCTTGACAAACTGTTCGTCAGTTCAACCAAGATGACTGCCTCCCCTTATAGATCATCTACTCATTGAATTCAGATATAAGTATATTAATTAATGGAAACGTATTTTAAGACGTTAAATCGTAATTATTGTAACCTATTTTTTTATTTCTAAGCCGACACTGAGATAGTTTGAGCCAAATTACTATAATTCATGTATTCTGACTCAATCACTATTTATGAAAATATAACAATTGTATATTTGCGGCTCAATAAAAAAATTGTGTGCAGAAATGTTCTAGTCTACAAAATGATATGTAAAGTACAGCACAGTAACAGCCCGTGAATGTCCCACTGCTGGGCTAAGGCCGCCTCTACCTTTTTAAGGAAAATGATATGCATACGGTGTAATAATACAAGCTGCACGGTGTGACAGAAGCCTGCAAGCCCCAGAGTATTTGGGCATTAATTAGTCGCCTCTGATTCCGCGTCTAACATCCACAATTCCATTTTAAGCTCCAAAGCAAATGTTCGTTACCGTTTATTGTCCTTTGAGATAAAATTATCATATTAAATTTAAATACCTCATTTTAAATCATCTCGGTGAAATTTGACCAGCTTTTGATTATAATTATATTAACCATGCAATTAAACTGGTATTCCATTCGTCGAATACATAAAAGGCGGTACATTAGTAAAGTTTAGTATTTTGATTAATATTACGAGTCTGTGAATGGTAACTTAGTACAGTTTTTCGAACATTACTCTCCAGCGCCATCAACGATAAAAATAGCTATAATGAATGTTATAAAACAAGAAATTCTTCAGCTCAGTGTTAGTAGATAGAACCACCAAATTACTGGCCTATAGTTAAAAGCCAGTGTACAAGGCATCTAGCATCCTACTGCAAAGCATCGAAGTAAAAACAAGTAAAGGAACAACCCATACCTCTTTTTCTTGTCTCTCTCCTCTCAAGGAGATGGCTTGAAGATTCAACCACGTTCCTCCAATACGAATTGTCTAAGACACATGTAGCAAAATGGCATCCGAGACATGCATTTCATCAAGACGCCAATCAGGGCGTGAAATATAATGAGAAATTAATCATTTAAAAAATGAATGGAGCAGATTTGAAACCATGATTTTCGATCAACATCCACTGTGCTGTCACGGCTCAGATGGGTTTTAACCCATATATATCATCTTTTAAGAAGATATACAATGAGGTGGCTTATTTGATCTTCTTTTATCTTACTATATGCAAAAAACCAGCATCTCTCTTTCTGTTCTTCTATTTACTGTTTTCTTTATCACAATGCGCTGTGGGTGCATCAGCTGTGGTATTTTTATGAGCTGTTATATTATACGTAAAATAATCCAACGATTTTATTTTGAGTGAGAGAGTGGGAGTATATTTTATCATTCCCAGCCATAGCTTTTTTGAATGTTTATCTTCTTCTACAAAGCGCGATTACACATCAAATGATACAAACTAAAATTTACGGTAAAACAGTAAATACAAATCTAGAAATTTCATCTAACCAGACTCATAAACAAAAGCTCAAAGGTGCCAATAACTTGCCATTAGTCTATGTCTCATCATTAACCGTAATGGCCGCTTTAATGGCAGCGAGCTGGACCGACGCCAGCGTGACGTCATAAAGCCATACTCGGTGAGGTATGGAAAATCGCTTGCCAACTTCGTATCGGTTTAGTTTATGTTTATGAAGTGAAAATAATATTTTAAGCATTTTTATATTAGAGGGTAATTTAAATTGAAAATAAAAACATTATCCAAAATGAAAAATACTATATTCAACTACTCTTTGTTACAAGTACTTTTGTATTATTTTACAAGATTATATTAAATGCAAAGCTACCGCTTCGGAAGATATCAGTGTAAATTCTACTGAAATAGTTATTGACTTTCTTGCAGGTTCTTCTTGTTGCTCTTTTTCAATAAACAAATATAAAATATGATTAAATTTGTACATCCTGTCTGAAAATCAACTCATAATCTTCATTATATAAAATATATATAAATTATATTATTTCTTGAGTGGTATTCATCAATTACCAATGTTTTTTTTTTTTAAACCAAAGACAATTACGTTACGACTATTTCTTATATTTGTCTTAAATTATTATTAATATATCTTAAATTAATTAAATATAAAGTATACATAGGACCTGTAATTCGTTCTTGTTATGAAAACTTTCTGCACTGCGGCATAGTACTTAGGAACATATTTCTTTACGATGTTTTTATTGACTACCGAGGGCGATATTAATTATTATATAGCCCATGAAAATTCAGTGGTGCCCATATGGTATTCTACCACGAGGCCATTTTGGCTCTTAACTTGCTTTTATGAAATCCATGAAGTTTATTATGAACACAAACTAAGCACATGGAAAATTGAGTAATGCTCTCTTGGATTTCAATCTAACACTATTGATTAGTAACCACTGAGCTATGACAGTAAAACTAAGATATGTATCTTATAAATTTGCTCGTAACTCAATTTAAATGTATTTTTTTCACGTAATGTAATTTATGTAATGCAGCTTACAAACAATATTTTATTTTTAACTTTGTTACCCTTACACACAAAAAAAAGATTAGCAACTTTCTTTATACCTTCTTTTAATATTCCATTTATATTTTCTTTTGGTAGTTCACAGTCACAGATATATTTACTTAACAATAAAACATTAAACACATTTCTAAATTTTAAGTTAATAAATGATTCACTGAATACTTTGCAAACTATATTAATACTAGTATCCAGTCGGGGCTTTGTCCCCGTGTTAGGGAGGGGAGGTAGGTAAGCTGTATTTTTCTTTACAACGTGTACACAACGTGACAACGTGTATGCAAAATTTCATAATTATCCGTTGGGTAGTTAAGACGTGAAAACGTAACAAACCAAGAAATTCATTTTCGCATTTATAATATAAGTGAGGATTAAAAAAGCCGAGATGGCCCAGCGGTAAGAACGCGTCTTAACCGATGATCGTGGGATCAAATCCGGGAAACACCACTGAATTTTCATGTGCTTAATTTGTGACTATAATTTATCTCGTGCTTTATGGTGAAGAAAACATCGTAAGGAAACCTGTATGTGTCTAATTTTACTGAAATTCTGCCACATGTCTATTCCACCAACGCAACGCATTGGAGCAGCGTGGTGGAATAAGCTCCAAACCTTCTCCTCAAAAAGGGAGAGGAGGCCTTTAGCCCAGCAGTGGGACATTCACAGGCTGTTACGGTTACGGAAAAAGCTGAAGAGTATCTTTGTCTTACGGCGCTAATCTCATCATCTACCGGTACGATTGAAAGAAAAATGTTTGCGCTATATTAATGACCGTTTATGAGAAAAGGTTGAAAATTAGTTAATGTAAACCGAAAATATACAGATTATAAAGAAAATGTTTCTTTTACTATTTGATCTCCTAAATGGAGCCAAATGGGTTTGCATAAAGCGTTACCCTGAAATATAAAACTATAGAATACAGTGGTAATCAAAGTTTTGAAGAAAAGATACAATATTACTAAGGACCTCCTGCGGACCGCGCGTCCAGAGCATTCACGTGCATCGGATTTCCTAATCTGGAGCAAGTTTAGTCATTTCATTCCATAATCTCAATGACTCTTTAAGTATTCGTGTCTCAGTGAGTCTGGGCGTGAACAATTGTTCGTAGGGTTGGTTGTCATTTAAATATAAAAAAACTATTAAGAAGGTTGAATAAAACAATGTAAATAGTCCAAAAATGTGTGCCATAATAGACAAGATTGAAATTTAAAAAAAATAACTTTCAACGCAATACATGCAAAGAAGTGAAACACCTTTTTACGTTCGAAAAAGGAGTCTTCTTTTAAAATATTAGGTTTAATACTTATCATTTTTTTTATATGTCCGGGATGGCAAATGACTCTACTCCACCTGATGGTAAGTGGTAGTAGAGTCCAAACGCGACGACGGCCAGTACAGTCGGGAAGAATGTTCTGTACTAGCCGTCACCGCCTTGCCGGCCCGCAAGATGCCTCTTCACGCCTCGTTTGAAGGAACCCGGGTTGTAAGAGGAGGGGAACACGTGAGCTGGTAAGGAATTCCATTTTTTGGTAGTGCGACAAAGAAAGGAGTTGCCAAATTTCTTTGTGCGCGATGGAATTGATGTCACAGTTAGGCGGTGACATCGAGAACCAGCTCGCGTGGACTTAAGAAGGAAGGGGGAAGTAGGAATTAGAGAGAATAATTCCTCAGAGCACTCGCCGTGATACAATCGATAGAAAGCGCTCAGTGCTGCTATCTCACGACGCAATTGTAAAGGTTCAAGGGTGTTTGTGACCTTTACGTCGCCAATAATGCGTATTGCACGTCGCTGCAACCGGTCCAAGGCCTCCAGTAGGTACTTAGCGGAGCCATCCCAAAGGTGCGAGCAATATTCCACGCAAGACCGTACCTGTGTTTTGTACAGCAGGCACAGTTGTTGTGGCGTGAAAAAACGCCGCACCTTGTTCAGAACTCCGGGTTTCCGTGAAGCTGTTTTTATAACAGCCTCGATGTAATCCGTTGGACTAAGGTCGCAGCGAACGTCGATCCCCAGCATGGCGATTTTGCTTTGTATCACCAGCGGAGTACCACAGAGGGAGGGAAGAGGGGAAAATGCTGACTTTTTCGCTGTGAGAGCGCATACTCGTCATTCAGATTTCGAGATTCGGAGTCATTTGCCCTCCCGGCAAATATTAAAAAAAAAAAAGCCAGGAGGTCGGCTTTCTCCTGCGGACTGTGAGCTAGCGATCCGTCCGGATTTCTGAGCGGTGGCAGCGAAGGTTGGCAGAAATTGTTTTGCACAGACTTGGTCAGACGCCAGAAGCTACGGGAGCCCCTAGGATGCGAAATAAGGTCATGACCAATCTGTACAATGCGCTGTGCATCCGATCTCGTGTATGCCTTCCTACAGGACTTGGAATTTTTATTGTAGTTTGCTTTCAGTGAGTCAATGTTAGATGCCCCGCTAATGCAGCCGTTGATCCACGTGCGATATGCCGCCTGCTTAGATGATACAGCGTCGGCACATTCACGAGTGCCGACGCAATCTACCTTCATACCTACCGCCAAACTATAATTATTGGTTCCCGTTTGTATGTTGAGCCAGTGTAATTACAGGCATAAGGAACATAAATATTAATTCAAGGTTATAGATGATAGGTGATGCATAGGCGTTGTAGGTAATCATTAATATTGTATACAGCTATTATGTAATATTTCGAGTGGAGAATGGTGACCGCTTAACATCAAAAGGTATTCCCCAGTCCACCTACAAATTTTATATAAAATACATAAAAACTAAACCGATTTCATCTCATCTGACTCTTTCATGTCGCTCTCAAAAAAGATTCGCTTTAACGATTATGTTGACTCAAAAAATGATATTTGGTTTACGTCAAGTGTCAGCCCTGGCGCGTTACAGGTTAATTGCCGATTATCCAAATGACCCGCGGTCAAGAGATTACGCGATGGTACCGAGAGTGTAATTTTATACTTAACTATGTGTCATTCATATCTTCGGAGCAAATAACAAAAGAATCATCTATTTCACACAATCCGTTCACAAATTTTAAAACTACAAATAAAAAATTACTTCGAAAAATTTACTTCAATTTATGGTTCAATTAAAAACTTAACCAGGCATTGTCGTATAATATCAATAAAATTGAGATTATGCCGTCTTAGTCCTATGCTGGACCAGATGCAAAAAGATTTTCAAATATATTGTAATAACAATATTTTTACTATTTATGGCAGTATAAGCGTCTACAATCACATGGATTTTGAGCGTGAAGTTACATAATGTATTATTATATACTTAACATATCAAACTAAACAATATCCATACAACTTTACAAATGAAAGTTAAGCCAAAAAGTTAAGTTAAAAAAACCATCTTCTGCTCAACCAAATGTTAAGAATTCAAGACCAGCTTGAATCACAATTCCTATTCTTAAAGTAATTTATTATTACAGTGCAACTACCGTGCCAGAGCTCCGTTACCTGAACGTAGACCAAGCGCTGGGCGACTTGGCACAGTTCATCCAATACGTCAAGAGTGACAGCTTTCAAGGTGGAAAATTCAAGTGAGTATTTGCTTTAATTTGACAACTGATTGACATTGGTTTGTGCACCTGTTTACTAACTTTGAGTTGCAGTTTCCGTCACCGCTTATAAAAACATTTGCTTTGGTTATTTTCGATTAATTTTAATTTTAAGCAGGAATAACAAACAAACAAAACTCACCTCCTTATAATGAAAGTATAATATAAATGAATAATAAAAATCTACACGTGTGAAAATGCAAGTAAAACAGAAACATATATAAGATACAATGTTAAATTGTTAAGCGTTTATTGAAAATAATGGATATCTAAAAGTGAAATTTGTTATGTTGAAGTTCTCAGAACAACCTAAATAAAATATATCCACATAATATAACTAAAGACAAAAACTAAACAAGAAACAAAATAAAATTTTTGCAGAAATTACAAAATATCGTATGAAAACGCAATGTTAAAATGTTTTCGTCCGATGCACTTCTTAAAACGGTTATTTATATCTTGCCAGGTTTTAATAACGAATACATTCTTTAATATTTCACGTGCGAACTCGAGAACGGTAACTAGTGAACTTGAAAAGACGAGCAAGTTATCTTAAATATGCTTTTCGAAGACAGAAATAGAGGAGTATACATTCGAAAAGTTGATTCTTTCTTGGAACCTGTCCAGGGTAAATGTCCACGTTCTACCTCTGAAACATATTTGTTACTTACTTCAATTTACATAAAACGTTACTTAAATAAAAAAAAATATCCCTTACTTTATTAAAGCGATATATTTTTTTAATAGCCTTTAGGCTGATTGGTTGGCTTTCGTGCAAGCCCGTCTGTGTCGTCGTAATCTACCGTTAAATTCTATAATCCACTGTGTATTTTTTTTTTTTGTATCCTATACTCATCAGACATTCTACCGCAATACAGTAGTACTTGGTGTTGTTGTGTTCCGGTTTGAAGGGTGAATGAGCCAGTGTAATTACAGGGACATAACATCTTAGTTCCCAAGGTTAGTGGCGCATTGGTGATGTAAGCGATGGTTAACATTTCTTACAATGCCCATGTCTATGGGCGTTGATGACAACTTACCATCAGGAGGCCAATATGCTCGTCCGCCTTCCTATTCTATAAAAAAATATCCTTAATTATAAATATTGCTAATATTCTCTTTAAAAATAAATACTTACATTAATTTAATTAACATTCTAGCCACCAATTCACGCGGTCATAATTTGACAGTAGCCATTTATAATTTTTATTTGTATATATTTAAGGCTTTAATGTTAATTGTTATGTAAATAAATCATATATAATATATAAGCAACTTACAAATAAAAATATTAGTTGATTCAGTCTTTCTGAATGCAAAAACCGTTGAAAGTGACTGGAAATTAGAAACGGACTTGTATACTAACGTCTTCCAAATGCCCTTGCAGCTTGTTTGCACACTTTTCATTAGAAATGCTGTCCACTACATTTCGATAGTAAGAAAGGCGTCAATATGTAATATTAAGACGAGCCGGTTGGCGTGGTTGGTGGATGCTGGCCTTTCACGCCGAAGGTTGTGGGTTTGATTCCCATCCAGGACAGATATTTGTGTGCGTAAACATGTCTGTTTGTCCTGAGTCTGGGTCTAACTATCTATATAAGTATGTATTTACAAAAGAAAAAAATAATATATGTAGCATATCAGTTGTCTGGTTTCCATAGTACAGGCTCTGCACACGCTTAATTTGGGATCAGATGGCCGTGTGTGAATGTCCCAGGATATGTTATATATATATATTATTATTATAAATGAAAACATGAATTTGTTATTTTAGAACAGGTAACGTGGCTCTCGTCGGCTGTTCCTACGCAGGTAGCATGGCGACCTGGATGCGACTCGCGTACCCTCACATAATAACAGTTGCATTCTCCGACAGTGGACCGCTGCACGCCCAGGAGGACTTTCCGGGTATACAATTTAAATACTAGACACTTTAAATTAATGTACTTTTTAATATAACCAGTGGCACATGATTCTCGTCTGTCTGTTTTGCACCTAAAAGTTGAAACAATAAGAATAATATTACATGTCTATATTCATAAATGTAAATATTCATATATATAATGCATTAGACTTCGATTCGCAATAGCCAGAGCGAAACAAAGAAGAAAGCTTTACAGCCGACTAGAGAGTGTACTTTGTATGTGTCGGCGCGTGACATTATTAAATCATGAAAATCAGTTAATTTTGAGAGTTAAAATTTATTTTGTTATTTTTTATCGTTGGTAAATTATTCTGTTTAGTTTATTAGAACGGATAGCACCGACTCGAGTTGCGTTTGTCACAACGGGTGAACGTCATGTCAATCATGGACTGGTTGACAGGGATGGTACGCGGTGATCATTCGCAAACCATTAGCTCTAAAGCACTTATTATTAGTGTAATCTCTCATTGTATAAGAAATTGAAGTGTTTGTTATTAAAATAGTAACAGAAGTCAACGTTGCAGTCTACTTATGTTAACGTTTCCTGAGCATAACACCCAACAAGGATTCCCGTGTTAACGAGTTCACGAATCAACAATTAGATGCGATAACCCGGCTTTCCGACGTCCTTATATATATAAATATTAATAAGAAATATTAAAACATTATACGTTAAAACATTATGTGTAGATAAACACACAAGACTTTTTTCTGAGGCTGACATGAGATAAATTATTGTGCTTATGTTTATAAACATGATTAATGTCTGAAACTAAACACGAATTTTTTCCACCTCCAACTGAAGCAAGAACGTACAGATTATGGTAAAATAGTCGGAACATTTATTAATTATATAACAATGGAGACTGTTTATATTTTTTCAATTGTGAAATATTTTTATTATTTCACTAAAATAACATTCATGAAACGAACAAAAAATCACCCTTCCGAAATAGTTGGCGAGATGAAATTCGGTTTAATAATTTGACTCACAAACTGCGTGCAAAAACTTTTTTTAAATACTGTATAATATCGCTTCCAAACGTACAACAGCTTTTCACTGGACTGTTATGAACACGTTCAAACGTTAGGTTTTTTTTTTTTTAAATAGAAAAGAAAACTGACGAATGAGGACCTGATGCTTAGTGGTCACGACTACCAATAGACAACAGATCAATAAATATAACCCATTGTCAATGGGCCACCGACCCTGGGAACCAAGATGCTATGTCCCATGTTCTTCTACTTAAACTTCACCTCACCTCAAGTTTAAAAATCTTTATTTTATTTTTATAGAATAGGAAGGCGGACGAGCATATGGGCCACCTGATGGTAAGTGGTCACCAACGCTCTTAGACATTAGCATTGTAAGAAATGTCAACCATCGCTTACATATCCAATGCGCCACCAACCTTGGGAACTAAGATTTTATGTCCCTTGTGCCTGTAATTACACTGGCTCGCTCACCCTTCAAACCGGAACACAACAATATCAAGTATTGCTGTTTCGCGGTAGAATATCTGATGAGTGGGTGGTACCTACCCAGACGAGCTTGCACAAAGCCCTACCACCAGTAAAAAAATTTCAACTGATAGAACAAGAAACTAATATTTTGGTTACATTTTGGTTCTCAAAATTATAACGAGCGTTTACATATTTCAGAATACCTCGAGGTGATAACCGAGGCCCTCCGAGTACAAGGCAGTGAGGCGTGCGTGTCTTCTATTGAGGAGGCGATGAGGCACGTGATGCAACTTCTTGAAACACCAGCTGGAGTTGAGCGGGTGTCCCAATTATTTAAGTGAGTGTACTGTGAGTGGATCAATTTAAGAGAAAATTTCCATTTACCATCAGGTGCTCTCTCCACGCGTCTGCCATTAATTATCATTTTTGTTTTGATAAACAATTTTTATTATTTGTATAAAATTATAATCCAATGCAATGCAGTGCTTCTCAAATATTAGATCGCCCCTAGCATCGCGGTGTGAAAATAAAAAACCGAGTCGTTGCGCTTATTGTTTAATCGTTGTCGTAAGTGTTTAATTTGCGAAGCACGTCGCCGTGAAGGCGAGAGAGAC
Organism: Nymphalis io; assembly: GCF_905147045.1. Taxonomy (NCBI): domain Eukaryota; kingdom Metazoa; phylum Arthropoda; class Insecta; order Lepidoptera; family Nymphalidae; genus Nymphalis; species Nymphalis io. The sequence continues at coordinate 8,405,408 of NC_065913.1, read as the reverse complement.
GCAATGTTTTATTATTACATTACTGTAAAAAATTAACACTTCAATTATATTATCTACATACGCTTTTAAGTGTTTTTTTTATGAAAAAATTAGTTGAAACATCTTGTACTGGAGCCTAATATAACTGTGGCATAAAAAAATGTTTGGGGAATCTAGCTATAGCGCTAATCCATCTAGCAACTAAAAACCAAAATCAAAATCATCAAATATCAAGATGCCTTGATCACCTACAATAAACTAACCTTGATACATCTACCACAGGCAATAATATAACCACAGAGTATATCTTGGAGGTCTTGTCGAAAACAAATTAATAATGTAATGATGGTTACCTGGAAGAGATCGCTATGTAGCGATAAAGTCGCCAAAGTCATATGCTACTCATAATTCGGTTATATCCATGTTTTGTAATTTTTTTAATCTTTCTGCTCTACAATAAAGTATAAAAGTATGTAAGTAATGTGCCCTGCCACGTAGCACCTGCTCGCCTCTGCGGACGACACCTCTGGACCTTGCAACTTTCTTCTGGTTCGGCATCACGGAAACTTTCGCGTACCTGGTGCAGTACGCGACGCCGGGACATATACCAGCCGCGTGCGAACGACTCACGAACAACACACTTGGTAATATTTCATCGTTTAATTGCTATAAGCTTAATTCGCCGTGTGCCTGTAAATAATTAAGATGATCCACAAAGGATCAGATAAAGATATCCGTGCCGTGATGGCGGGCGCCCATAGCCAGCGACCGCAGCAAGTTATCGGTGGTGGTACTATTGGTACTAGTGGTGCTATTTTAACATGGCGTGCGTATTTATATTTTTGATGACCCTCTAAAAATAATTGCCGAAATTAAAAAGACCATCAAAGGGGTAATCGCGTCACGAGTTCTATCGTTACAAAAATGTTAAAAAGAATGATTAAAACGAAATATATGTAGAGACGTTTCCTGAATAGTTTGAAATGTTTTTTTTTTAAGTTTTTGCTTAACTTTACTTGTTTTATTAAAAAATAATAATAACCTAATTTAGTTCTATTATCATATTGTAACAACGGTTCCGCTTTCTACATCCCGTCCTCGGGTGTATGATACACATTTTAAACCAAGAAAAATTACATGACGTTCGGTTAAACGCTACTAAAGTTGATGTACAGCGCCATCTAGCGGTGAGTTATTATAATGTGGATACTAAAACCCAAGTTCCAAGTTTAATGATCGGTCAAACGGTATAGAATCCTATTAATCACAAACAGATAAACCAACATTTCTATTAATGAAAATTATTTTCAAATCGTTTGAGAACAGATGTATTTTAATATTTATATAAAACAAAAACAGCAAAATAACCAACTTTGAAGCAGCGCCACTCAGCTCGTAACTCAGCCAAGGTCAGTTAGCTGTGTGTCGGCGTGTGATGACGAGTGACGACACCTTTGATATAAATTTTATAAATAGCACGGACAAATGCAGATTAAGAGACCGTGGCACATCTTCACAATATCACACTTAAACAAAGTCTAGAAAAAAATATTTAAATCAATTTTCCTTCTTTTGATTGTGTATAATTTGTCACACCCATAAATCACTTTAAATTTGAATATACATAAGTATATAAAAATGTTTTAGGTGACACTAATATTAATTGTGATTTAATTGAATTAGTTTCCTCAGGAATACAAGATATTACTTTGATTACAAAATGTACATTTATTAAGAAAAATAATGTACTCTGTTACTCTGCCGATGTGGTTTGTCGACGTGGTCATCGTCGATTCCTTGATGATGGAACCCCTAGTTGTCTATGTGAACATGTCGATAATTTCTCGACAATCGTTAGTGAATTTGGTTTTTTTTTTAATAACTATAATAAAAAACAAATTTTATTGTTAAATTTCTCAGCTCAATCGTTTCACTGGTACTGGTTTCATATTTAATTAATAGATTTAACGGACGTTAATTAACTTGTGACGTTAAATAAAAGAAAAAAAAATGAATTATGAAGGTTTTTTGTAAATGAAAAAAAATATTAACTCCACGGCGGGGAATCGAACCCCGGTCTCCCGCGTGACAGGCGGGGATACTTACCACTATACTACCGAGGATGTAACTGATGTGTTGAATTTTGTCTACATTTCCTATCAAGAGAAAATTTTTTATAAAAATTTAGATATTTGATAAGAATTGAAATGTTTTAAAATTACACTTATCAAATGTTATTATATGTTATATTACAAAAATATAAACACAGAACACTTTAAGAGCAAATAATATCCTATAATATTATCTTCTTTAAAAGATATTTGACAAGCCGTAACACACGCAAATTGTTAACCCAAACAATTAAATCTTACTAATATTATAATAAATGCGAAAGTTTGTATGTGTGTTACGTAATAACACTTCAACGACGAATTTACATAGGTAAAAATAATCATCGCTTATTAATTATTATTATTTAGATACAACTCTCATTTGTCAAAAGCGTAAATAGAATTACTGATCAGTTTCATTAGAAAACTGGGGCAATGAGGTAAATATATTATTACTGAGGTAATATATTTTTACAGGTGACCCAGTAGAACGTTTAGCCGCTTGGATAACCTCTCAGTCTTGGACGCAGCCGTGTATCGAATCCCGGTACTCTGAGCAGATCGCTGAACACACGAACACCAGCTACGATGCACCGCAGAGCACAAGTAAGCTTAAAGATGAAAGAATATGTTTATTTATTTGCATAGATTATTCAAATACAGATAATATATCGTACAATTAATATATATATATATATATACTAAGTTGATTTTAAAAATTACATTACCTATCTATTATTAGTCAATAATAGGTACGTGTTTTGATTTTTTTAATTTTCTTTGTTGTTCTTTGTAAATTTTTACAAAATCTGACAAGAAAAACTTGATGAGTTTAGTTCGCCGTTTCTTCTATCGAATTTGCTTTCCTTACCGGACGTATATACATACATTACATTATATACTATACATTATATTAAGACTTATGTTATGTTATGTTAAGTCCAAATAAAAAAAAACATTTAAGAAATTGCCGATTATTTGACCGAATATTCGTATTCGGTAAAATAAACAGCTCCTCTAGACCAACGACTCTATCAACAAAGTATAAAAAAAATAAACGAATAAACTCGATATGCAAATCGTTCGACAAAATAATAAATAATGCTAAATCCATATTCCGTAGAATTCAGAAAGCTTCTTTAAGTCCTGGTAACTCGAAACTCGAAATACATTTGCATTTGAATAGCGGGCTTGTTGTTAAAGGCTTTTATGTTAATAATAATAAATTTAAAATAATACGATTCGGACATTCGTAGACTAAAGTTACATTAGTAGCGTGTGATAAATTGGTTATGTTTCAAAATGAATTAACACAATGGGTAATGTTACCCGTAAAGGTAATTAAACAAATAATATCATTAATAAATAATTAAACAAAGTAATTTCTTATATAGAAATCACAGTCGAAATAAACTCAATTTTAAGAGGAACATAGTCGGACGTTATTTCAATATATTTTACTTTGTGGTAGGGCCTTGCTAGGTTCTAATCACTCATACATATATCGTTGTATTCCGGTTTGATGGTGAGTGAGCCGGTGTAACTACAGGCACAAGGGTAATAACATCTTAGTTCCCAGAGTTTGTGGCGCATTGGCAATCATAGGGTTAACATAAGAAATATTATACAATTCTTCTATTCTTAAGTTCTTAAACATCACATCAGATAACCTATTTGACAATTCGCCAACTTATTCGAAAATAAATAATTAATTGCTTTCGTTATATACAATTCAGCATTTTTACAACCAATTATCAGATACGACTCGCAATATATAATCAGTGTTTTTAGATAAAAAAATATATTTCGTAATCTGTAATTACTGATAATCTTTGGCGGTTCTTTTCAATAGGATCCACTTTTTGATCCGGTAATGTTTCACGCTTAATTAATTCTTGTTAATTAATTCAAAAGTGCTTGTAAAAGTATCCTTGAATTAAGTTTATTTTGATCTTAACAGACACGATGTACTTGTAAAATTATTATACAAAAAATACATAATGATATATATAGTGATATATTATTTGCTGAAACAAAATACATAATATTTTAACTTTGGTTTTGGTATCTAGCCAGTACGCATAAATGTTTGCAGGTTCAAACCCGGGCAAGCACCGGTTAGTTTGTTGTTGCTTAAATTGTGGTAATAATTCATCTCGACGGAAGGAAACCAGCGTGAAGAAACGTACAAGTGTGAATAAGCTACTAAAGCTTTTCCTTATTAGAAGAGTAGGCCTTTGCTTGTGGGACGTTGAGGGGCTGTGAAACTCTCTTCTGAATTGTTCAGAAACTTTTGTCGAGCCGGTTGGCGTGGTTGGTAGAACACTTGCCTTTCACGCCGAAGGTTGTGGGTTCGATTCCCACCCAGGACAGACATTTGTGTGCATGAACATGTCTGTTTGTCCTGAGTCTGGGTATAATTATCTATATAAGTATGTATTTACAAAAAGAAAAGTAGTATATGTAGTATATCAGTTGTCTGGTTTCCATAGCACAAGCTTTGTACAAGCTTAATTTGGGATCAGATGGCCGTGTGTGAAAAATGTCCCCGGATATTATTATTATTATTACTTTCATTAAGTATGTAAAGAAATTAGTTTTAAATTATCATAAATAATAAGCTCATAATTTATTTAACATATATTTATAAATAGTTATAAAAAATGAAATATATTATAGAAAAAATATCCTTTGTAAAAACACACCTTACTCATAATAGATATACTGTACATAGAACAAGTGACATGACAAAATACACACGAGGAAGGTAAGAAATTAATTAACAACGAATACCCATGGCCTTAACCGTCACACGTATTACGCGTCTATACGTCTGCCAAACCCGCTGTACACGTGTAAACATGTTAGCGATTGATCTATATCTAACAAACAATATCTTCGATCCATTCTTCAAAAAAATAATACAGAAGACAAAAGAATATAGAAGTATCAATCGCTTATTGATTATGAAAACTATTTAGGTGTGTGAAATGTACTATGTATACATACATACATATATAAATATATGTAAAATTTAATTGTTTTGTAAATTTCGTTTAAAACACTCGTAAGATTGATGTTACCTTGAAAGAAGAGGATAAAAGTCCGATTGTGAAAAAGCTTTAACGTTGTAGTAGAAGTCCTTAGAGTGAAGGGAGGTAATGTGAGAGTTTTCAAATTACTACTCAAATACATTAGGAATTTCCCATAAAAAATACTACTTTTTGCTAATTGACACTAATTATTTATAAGCAGTATCCAGAAATGAATCAAAAATAGTATTGTTATCATCAATTGTGATGCTGTTTGGAAATAAAAGCATGCAGGCACATCGAATATAAGCTCAATCATAATAACAAAAACATACACCAAAGGCAAGGACATTCCTGTGAATATTTTTATATTTCAAGAAAAAACTATTTTACTCCTTTATAATGATTACGCAATTTTAATAAAAATAATTGTAAATAATCACACGATAGCTTTTTGAAACAATTTTTATTAAAATATCAATTTTTATAACATGTTTCCAGTGCGTCTCTGGACGTACCAAACATGCGTGGAGTACGGCTGGTATCAAACCACGACCAGCAGAAAGCAGCCGTTCCTCTCTGCGGTTCCTCTGGGCTACTTTCATCAGATGTGCAAGGATTTCTTATCTACAGCGTACGTACATTTCATTGAACATCTTCAGTTTTACGGATAGCGCAGTGGATATTACTTTAATAGATATTATTTTTCTAACGTGAATGAAGTTATAACAAATTTCGATTCCAACATATTTTACTGGAGACAGCTGTGTGTAAGAACTCCAAAACATCGATACTTTGTATTGCTGTATTTGTGAGTGAGCGAACTAGCCAATATAACAGTTAACCAGTGATAAACGAGCTAGTGTTACTAAAATCACGAAACATTTGACATCTCAGATATTCACGAAACAACGACGAAGCAAAGAATGTTTTAAACTCCGTAAAATACTACAGACGGAGTGAGCGAGGGTTCTAGCTGGCAAAAAGCCAGTCCGCATCGAGAGTCTCCTTACCCAGGCTTATCTTCACTGGCAAACTAGATTGCCGCGTCGTTTATTCTAACCTTAAAGGCCAGGGTCAAACTTGACCCAATGGCTGCATAGACAAAGGTGACAACTTACCAATAAATATCCATCTGCCTAGCCATTGTATACATATTCAAGACGAAACAACTTCGCAGTAGGAAAGAAAACACCAATGACCTAATGTTTTGTCAACAGCTTCGACGAATCGTTATTGCGTTCGGGTATAGAACGAACGAACAACTTATTCGCCGGCTTAACGCACATGCCTGACAACGTGGTGTCGGCGGTCGGTGGTCACGACCCGTGGTCGCCGATGGGGCCGAACGCGACGCACGCGACGAAAGCGTCGCCTGTTTACGTCGTGCCTACCGTCTCGCATTGTAGAGCTATTAGGTATGTGAAATAAAACTTAAAAGAGAATTTTTGCGACCATCTGACGTATCATCATCAATTGATGCAAATAACTCGCTCAATTATTATTCTTAAAAATCCAAATAACACAAGTGAACACATTCAACAAATCATAAGTCGCGCCAATTATTTTCTTGTCTACCAAAAAATGGCGGTTTTAAATGAGCGCGCGTTTTTTTTTTTAACAACGCCGTTGTATGGACCAAGGAATCTCGTAACTATATTTACTCTGTTTCCAGATCTACCGATGACAGCGAGACGACAGATTTACAAAATACAAAAGTTGACATATTGCTGTACATGGAACATCTGATGACCGGTGTGAGAGCCAGCGCTAGCGCCGCGGCGCTGTCTCCTGTACTGGTGGCGGCAATCGCCAGCCTATACACGGCATTGTAATATCACTTTATGGTTTCATTTAACAGAGGAAAATAAAAATATTTAACAAATATAACAGTAAATAAATGTCCCACTGCTGGGCTAATGCTTCCTCTTCCTTTTTTAAAGAAGGTTTCAATAATAAATATATATAAGTTAATAGTGTTTTATTTTTTCTGATCGTACCTTATGAAAAAAAACATTTTATCTCCATCACCGGAGTGTCTGATGTTCTTCAAACTGTCATTATTCTGGAAGTTTTTTTGTCTTAATATAACGTACATATATATTTTTTTCAGCAATCATAATTATTCTGTTACTGAATAATTTATGTGTAGTCTGTATAGGGTTAGCAGAGGTTATATATATATGTGTGTGTGTGTGTTTGTGTGTGTGTGTCTGTGTTATATGTGTATGCAATTTTTGTTTCTTATATTAATAGCTTAACTCCCAAAGGTCCTATAATCACCATTTTAAATAAAATAATTCCTCAATACATAAGCTAGTCCTGTAGTGTCACATATGTTAGGAGTTTTCGTTAAAAAGAAACACATCTACAATGGCAATGTTTATTCTATGTTACATACTTAGGTACAGTGATATCTAATGTGTATAGTTTTTGTTTATATACAGCTTGTTAATTATATAATTATACATTTAATATAAATTAACGTATTTTCAATACGATATACGGAAACATCAATTCCTATCATAGAAAGCTTATTCGAAAATCACTACGCTGTTTACACAAGTTGTCGAAAATCGGTCACCCATCCAACTGTCGGCCGAAGTGAACGTCGCTTTACCGGTTGTTGTTGTTTTTCTTTACTTTTTTGGTTTTTTTCTCTATATAAATTAAACAGCTATGTATCAACTAGTTACATACGTCAGTTAATATGGCATTAGCAAGGTACTAGGAATATTTAGGGCACTGTGGTACAAATCTACACTTACTATCTATATAAAATATCGTGTCTGTTTGTACAATACGTGGAATAACAGGACGGCCCCGTGGATATACTTATATTCAAACAATAACATAAAAAATATATATATTGATGTTTTTATTTAAATAAAAAGAAATCAAAAAATTATAATTTCGTAGAAAAAACATTGTCAAAACTTTAAATATTACTTTTATATAAAATTGATTTAAAAAATTAAAGTTAAAATTTACTAACAACAATCAAAATAAATAACTTATAAAAACTCGATAAACCGTCCAACGGGCCGCCATTTTACATTACATACGTATAATATTATTAACAATGAAAAATACAGAATTTTATGTATATTGTCAAATAATACTTTTTTTTTATTTCAAAGTAGCGCAACATACCGACATACAGCGAGACATTATTTACATTATTTATACACGTATAGTATAGAAACGCAAAATAATATATTTATACAAGCGATCACAACAAATTACTTATGGAATACGAAAAAAGAAACAAAATAATTGATTTAATACTAAAAATATTACAAAACGGTAACGTTGCGATTACTGTTACATTACAAAATATACAATATTAGTACGAGTTTAATATTCGACGGGACATCGAAACCGTTGGGTGGTCAAGAAGCTGGGTCGAATTTGATGAAACTTTCAACAAAAATATATATCGATTTTTTGGAGAAAAATCTCGTTTTTTCGTCAAGTTTCGTTAAGCGTCACAGTGGGGTCACGGGCGGACGGCGAAGTCTTCAGCTGGGAGATCAACCCCCATTACTCGGTTGGTCCTGTTGGCAAAAAATCCACTGTTAAAATATTTACAGATTCACAATTTATCACAAGCGGAATGAGGCAATGTTTGAAACCTTTATTGGAAAACTATTTCATAGTTTATTAATTAGTTTAATAATAACTTCTATACTGAACGATTCATTCTATACTGCAATATAGAATGAATTGTTCCTGAGACTTAATTTCTGGCAAAATTCTCACCTGGAGTCAGAAATGAGTGGGAAAAAAACTAAATTAAATAGCGAGTAATGTAAAATCAAAATCTACGTAGTGTTATTGAGGAATCGAGTGATGTTGCCAGTTTGATAAATAATACAAAATAACATAAAAAATAATTTTTATAAGAAATTACATTACAGTTAAAAATATAACATTTATAGCGAAAAAAAAATTGTTTAATTTACAATAATAACCAATTAGCATTCAATAATTTATGTTTAAACTTTTTTTAAGTTACTTAAGTATTAAAATATAAATTACACTCTATCGTCAAACATTTTTGAATTTGTATTGCTTTTTTTATATAGAACAGGAAGGAGGACGAGCATATGGGTCAGCTGATGGTAAGTGGTCACCAACGCCCATAGATATTGGCATTGTAAGAAATGATAACCATCGCTTACATCACAAATGCGCCACCAACCTTGGGAACTAAGATGTTACGTCCCTTGTGCCTGAAGTCACATCGGCTCACTTTTTATTTAAACCGAAACATAACAATACTAAGTTAATCTGTTTTGCGGTGGAATATCTGATGAGTGGGTGGTACAGATAAGTGGGTCACTGTAATTACAGGGGACTTAACATCCCGCGGCGTGGCTAGTGCATTAATGTGTTGGCCATTTACTCCCCCGAAGTCCATACACTGTATAAAAATGTAAAATTTATCCACTACAATGTAAATGAAATGCCTGGCCCACAACTTTCAGACTACAATTATACGATAGCGCATTTATTAATGAACGTCAATATACCAACGGACCTGTATCGACTGGTCAACTCCTTTAGGGAAGATCTCCTCCGTCACTTGAAATTCTGGAATGATACGAAGCAAGCGTTAAGGTAGCGTCCGAAGCGTTTTTATATTCGATGTACAACTACGGCGGGGATTGAACATTATGTTTGCAACGAGCCAGTCGCCAGGCCGGTCGCCAGGCCGGTCGCCAGGCCGGTCGCGCCGGTACCTCTCCGGTGGCGCGCGCAGTCGGCGCGGTCGCGCGCGGCGGCCAGCTCGGCGCGCAGCGCGCGGCGCTCGCGCTCCAGCGCCGGCAGCGCCGCCAGCAGCGCCGCCAGCGCCGCCTGCAGCCCGCACGCGTGCGCGCTCAGCCGCGCCGCCAGCGCCGCCGCCGCCGGGGAGCCCGCCGGCTCTGCGAATATTTAACAAATATTTATAAATGGACAAAGAACAATCAGATCGAAACGTGCAAATTTATATAGATTACTTTTCAAATTGAGTTTGAGAAATCGTTACGGGTGAAAACTATATTATAATTTATAAAAACCGACATACCGTAGGCGGCCTCGAGACTGGACTCGGAGGCCGACAGGTCGGTCAGCATGTCGAACGACGCGTCGGCCTCCAGGCTGTGGTCGAATCTGTCCTTTGCGCGCGAGCTCTCCGCCTCGTCCGATTTTTCCGTCTGGTGGTCATTTGTATCTAAAATAAAAAATATATAATAATTACTGTAATCGAAGTCGATATACAAAATAATCGGGCAAAATACGTATACGTGCAAAGCGGATAACTATCAAAAATACTACTGCGATTCGTCTCAAGACCGCTCAAAACATGATTTGACGAGCTCTTTTTCAGCTTAAAAAAGACTTGTAATAATAGCGGCGCACCTCCTGCGGCGGCGGCCGGCCCCCGCGCGCGGCACGTGGCGCAGCGGCCGGCGCGCGCGGCCACGGCGCCCGCGTCGCTCACGGCGAGCGCGCCGCTGAGCGCCTCCGTCAACTGGTTCGCTGCGGGGGCGCACGGTTCGTTGTAGATAGAGATCGAACGGTCCATCGAGAAGGAAAATATTCACTGTGTTTTCGTTAAAACGAGTCAGTGTGCATCGGTAGTATTCACCTTGCGCCTGCGCCGCCAGCAGCAGCTGGTGCAGATCCGGAGTCGTCTCCGTCTCGCGAGCCGTCTGCAGCTCGCCGCACACGTCTGCGGGAGAGGGGAGGTATATTAGTACGCCAGATCCGAGTTGAAATACGTGGCGCTGAGAGGTGTCGGCGCGGCGGGACCCACCGACGTGGCCCAGCGTGTCGGCGACTGCCAGCTCCGCCAGGTGCGCGAAGCTGTCGGGCGGCACTCCCAGCAGCTCGGCCACCACCAGGCTCTTGGCCCGCAGCGCGCGCCGGATGGCCTCGTCGAGCCGCCGCAGGCGCTCTGTGTACAGCGGCGCGGTCAGTACGGGCTCGGCCGGGAAGGGCGAGGGAGGGGAATGGGGGGTGCGCCGACCGTGGTGCGAGAAGGCGCGCGTGGCGGTGTGCACGGCGGGCGGCGCGGCGCGCACGCCCACGGCGCACGCGTCCGGCGCGGCGGGCGACGCTCCGTGCGTGCTGATGCGGCCCACCGCGCGCCGGTGGCTGCGGAACGTGCTGCTATATTAGTACGGGTGTCGGTGCGTCTAGCACGCTCAGGTTTAAAATCGAAATTAAAAGTTTTATTCGCAAAATTTCGACTTTTTTAAAATATATTCTATAATAAAAGTATATATTATAAATGAGTTAGCAGTCTCCCTCGGTCGGTACTCACTCGTGCCTCTCGTCCTCCTCCTCCTTGTCGACGGACACGGAGCGCGTGTCCCGCTCCCTCTCCTCCTCCCGCTCCAGCGACTGTTTGTCTCGTTCGCTCGTGTCGTCTCGCTCTACGGACGTTCGGTCTCGCTCGCTCTCGCAGGCTTCCTCGGGGGGAGCGCTGGACGTCGATTTCTCGGACGCATCGGAGGGATTCCTTGACACGTTGATGCCTGGTGACCAAGAAATAATGTCATAATTCTGTTTTCATTTCGTCAGAAAATTACCCAAAACTAAAAAGAAATAGTCTTACACAAATAACTAACACAAATCAAGGTTTATCTCAACAGTCACTCACCGGAGTCGTCGGTGGAGCGCGTGTGCTGGTGGGCGGCGCTCAGCGCGGGCTTGGTCTCCGCCAGGCGCGCCAGCGGGGACTCCCGGATGTGCTTCTCCCACCTATTGCGAACCGAAGAACTTATCAGTAACAGGACGAACTTACAACTATATACATAGGAAAGGATATATGGAAATGGGCCACCCGACGGTCACCACTTCCCACTCTCACACACAGACACACCATCGGTGATTAGTTACACATTAACTGTTCCGAATACAACCAATGTACTTGTAATTACCATCATCCTAATTATTCCAAAAATAAGCTCGAAATAAGAGTTCCAGTAAAAAATCCAAAACAAACGCGACCTATTTAACGACCTAAAGCGATACAACCATAAAGTTCAAACTCACGTGACATATTCGGTCGCGGTGTGGGTCGACAGCTCGTGCATCTGTATCGCGTTAATATTCATCAGGAAGAAGGTGTTCCGGACGGCCGCGTTCGGCCTGAAGAGGACCTTATCCCTGCGAAGGCAAAGTGCGAATTGAGTCGAGGGTTACGCGAGGGCTAGGGTCTACGCGTCGTGGCGAGACGCAGCCGGCGCGCACGCACCACTTGATGATGGGCGACAGCAGCGCCGCGTGCGAGGGCTGCGCGAGCGGGCGCAGCACGAACTTGTCGCCCTCGCGCTGCAGCAGCACGAGGCAGTCGTCCAGCATGAGCGCCAGCACGGCGATGCGCTTGGTGTCGGTGCGCAGCAGCAGCTCGCCCTCGTGGCGCAGCGCGTGCGCCGTGAGGTCGAGGCGCCGCAGCTCGTCGCACTCCGCGCCGCCCGCGCCGCCCGGCAGCCGCACCTCCAGCTTGCTCTGGATCGAGCGCAGCCTGCGGGGGGGACTCGGTTAGTCGAGCTGACTTGTATCGATGGTAGGTGAGGGTTTTTTTATTGTGAGATTACCTTCGGCGATTACCGAGTCTCTCTTAGGTGTAACGAGTCCCTTGTGTCAGAAACTACCCACTTCATCGCTCAGCCCTCAAAATCGTAAAGAGCAACTCAAAGTATTTGTACTTGTTGATAGAATAAAGAAGTTTAGGTCCCCGACACTTACCGGTGCTCGTTCTCCGCCGTACGTATGGCGGTGTCCACGCTGTGCAGCACGTCCTTGGCCACGTTGAGCGCCTTCCTCAGCTGGTTGATGTCCTCCGGACTCTCGCCGTCCGCGCTCTCGTCCTCGCTCGCCGTCTTCAGTATACTCTCCAGGAGAAGCTGGTATTTCGTGAGCCTACACCACAGATATTCCATACGTTGGATCATTTAGAAAACAACTCATCAGACTACAATCATTTTAATAGTTCGTTATACCGCTACAGTCAAATTAGTTTTGAGAAAAGCAATGTCTTTTAATGTTATGTTCTGCCAACCGAATGTTAGTTAATGAGTGACCACGATAGATCTTCCTAAATTATGAAATGTTTTTGTAAAGAAAAAATAACGTCAGCACTCTGAATACATATTTTATTTTAAGCTGATTTGATGTTCCGTTAGCTAATCGTGATAATTTTCCATGTTTTTTTGCAAATTCTCTCTCTATCTCACCTCTGCCACACGCAAGCCAGCAGGTCCTTCAGCTGCAGCCGTCCACAGCGCGGCAGCTGCTCCCGTCCCGTCAGGAACTGATGCAGCTCCTTGTTCTTGCGCCTCCTTTCACGCAGCGCATCCAAAGCCATGCGCTGGCCGCGGCAGAACTTGGAGAGACATGAGGCGTAGCCCGAGTCGCCGAGCTACAAATAGAGAACAGCGTTGAAATCAAGTGGATTCCTTATATTCCCCGCCATAGCGTTGCGGCGCGCGGCCTCACCGTGCTGAGCATGGCGTCGGCCACGGGGCGGATCTGCACGACGTGGTTGGGCGCGTCGGCGCGCACGGCGCGCAGCTCGGCGTACAGCCGCGAGTGGCGCTCGCGCACGCCCGGCAGGTTGGGGAACAGCGCGCGCAGCTCCTCCGCCGGCAGCAGCGCCGGCTGCCGCTCCAGCGGCTTGAGGAAGTCCACGCCCAGCACCTTGAGCCAGCGCACGTGCGAGCCCTCGGACACTATTAGCTCTGTGCGGAGACGTTCGTGGTCAGTCCCGTGACATCTTCTCTTGCACGTTTAAAACAATTATTATGTACACTTATGTATATAATGATTGTTTTAAACTTGCGTCATAACGAAAATATATGATTTTATTGAACTAAATCGTTATTATATAATAAGGGTTCTGGTTCGCGTATCGAAACTTATACTAACACTTATAATCACTAGTAACTAAAATGTTTTTTCAAATGCAAAATATTGTGGTGTTTGTGAACAATACAAGATTGTTGAGTGCGCTGTGAGTAAATCTGAATATTCCTCATACCGTGTATAACCTCCTGTCGTTTCCTGATGGGAGCCGAGAGTATGATCGTATCTCGGACGTGCGGCGGCAAGCTGTCCGACCACTGAGCGGCGAGGGGTTCCTCTTCCTCGGACCAGTCGGATTGGGATGCTGCAATGAAATAAAGATAGGAAACGATGTGTACAAACAAAATACACTAATTTAATTGAATGTAAATTATATTACAAGTTCTCTGCATTAAATCTACTCTCTCAATTTCGAGTTCTATATAGAAAAAAAAGTATTGAGTAGTAGTTTGTGCAACATACTTTACAAGTTTGCAATAAAAGATGAGAATCACATTTCTAAATTTTTAGTTGCTTTTTGTTTAAAAGTTTAATTTTACGTTTACGTTCCTTGAAATTCAATTCAAATAATTATTAAACAATAATGTATAACATTTATGAGTGACATACCTTGGTGTTCAGTAGCGACGGTGTTGCTCTCATTGCTTCTAGAAGAGAGACTGGAACTACTTGAGCTGCCCGAGGGAGCGGTGGGCGCGCCTGGCTCGAGATCACTGCAAAAAATAATTAACAAATTCATTAAATACAATTAAATATATTTATATGACTTATAAAAATAATTATTTTATACTGAAATATATTTTTCACATCACATTAACATACAATATTATAATTAAAGTCCGTTTAATTAACGTTTTAAAGCATAATATGTGTTCTTTATTTAAATATATTCAATTACACGGAGCTTCTCAAGGCGAATCATTTGAATAGGTCATAAACATAATAATATGGTCCTTCGAGCCGGACTTTAACCGACTTAATGAAAATAAGGAGGACAAATTGAAATACAATAAGATATTAACATTTTAAGAAGGAAGAAAGGAATATTATTCATGTTAATATGTTATAAGTTCACTATGTTGTAACATTCTGATATGCGTGCCCACTTGATATCCCGCTCATAACTCTTTGAAACGATAACTTCTCAGTTCGCAGGCAAAGTACATAAAATGCATTACGGAATTATTAATAAACAAGGCGTATATAAACGTCTAATCCGACTTTAATTCGCATAAACGAACAGATGCTGGACGGCACGTTTCAAAGGTCGAAGGAAATGCAGTTCATAACACGCGAAGGAAGTTATAAAACGCTCTAAAACTAGCGTCGCTATGAAAATGTGCTCTCGCTTCAAACGATTGTTTGGCTTCTATTGGCACAGAGCATCGTAGTCCTCGTGTAAGTGATCTATTAAATTGGAAAGAAATATGTTTTATTGAAATATATTTATATAGGGACGAGATGACCCATAACATATTTTGTTATTGAACACATCGAGCGAGCGCTTTCCTATGTTTGACACAAGTCTCCAATGAACATTTTAACAAGGCTGGATCGGTATATAAAATAATATTTTTGATCTCTTTTAATGACACCGGCAGTTATCGTTCTAAAACTGGAAGAACCTACACGAAGTAAAGATTTCGAAAACTAATGATGTAGTCAAAGAAACAAAACAAACTTTTTTTAGTGTATTTCATAAATAATAATAATAAAGAAGTTTATTCACTTAAAAGAAACAAAGACAAAATTAAGGTACAAAGCCATAAAAAAAGAGTTAACAGTGTGATTTTTGGTACTTCGGTGAAAAGGTCGGAGCCTCGGCTAGGCTGTTTTTCAGTCTACGCCTTGTACATATGCTGGCAGCAAACGTTACATTCAGTAGGTATTTCAAGAAATCTAATTAATATGTAAATAAATATAAAACGTAACAGTCAGACGTGTTTTCCTATCGATATGTGTTAGGAACGACCATCGATTGCAACCCCCAGATTTCCAATCCCTACGAACAAAACGCTGGAACTTATAAAAGGTGTATTACAAAATGAGACAAATTCCATCTTTTAATAATTAGCATTTCATCCTTCAACCCAATTAGTCGTCACTCGCCTTTCAGGTAATTAGACGTTCGCTGTGAGAAATGTATGTATGTCAGATGTAAGATGTGTTATGCATTTGTTTATGATTTAAAAACGTAACAAGATGTACATATATTTTTATAGCACGTATGCGTAAGGAAATAATTAAAAATTAAAAATAAATTCAAAAATACAAATTATTAATCTTGTACTTTAACAACAAGATTGCTTAAAAAAAATTAAACAACAATTACTCTGTTTCTAGGACCTGCATCTACCCTTGAACTCGTACCCGCTACAACTATATAATCTATAGTCTAGGTGGAAAATAACTCGTCACCGTTTTAATTGCACGTACTCACTCAAAATTAATGGATTCCAAGCAAATTACATAGCTTTTAAATTCTGTGGAATAATAAAATTCCATAATTCCAAAACTTGAAATTTTGAAATTCAATATGAAAGTAATTTAATAAAAGCGAACTTATGTTCATCACAAATACCTAATAAAACCGGTTTTAATACGAAACGATTCGTATGAAAAAGGGAACATTTACAATTTTAGTGCAACAAAAAAATATATACAAACAAGTCCAAACACAAAAATGCTGCAGTCAGTTACAGAGATAAAAATAATTTATCATAATTGTCAGTCGACTTATGTCCGCGATAACAGACAAACATCCGACAACTGCCGTTCACGAAAAATTAAATCTCTTTAAATAAAAATATAGAATGCATAATGTCGAAATTATCAACTATAAATTGTTAGACGAGATAAATAATATAACTGATGTGTAGTTGAACCAGTTTGTGATGTTCTCCTGGCTGATTTCGACCACGGCAGGATTTATTACCGTGCACAAGTGTATGCTCAAACTCAAATGCTATTTATGCAGTTTTTTTTTGTATAGAATAGGAAGGCGGACGAGCATATGGGCCACCTGATGGTAAGTGGTCAACAACACCCATAGACATTGGCATTGTAAGAAATGTTAACCATCGCTTAAATCACAAATGCGCCACCAACCTTGGGAACTAAGATGTTATGTCCCTTGTGCCTGTTTTTTTAATTACACTGGCTCACTCACTCTTCAAACCGGAACACAACAATACCAAGTACTGCTGTTTTGCGGTAGAATATCTGATGAGTGGGTGGTACCTACCCAGACGAGCTTGCACAAAGCTCTACCACCAGTAATTTTTTTTTATCAGTTTCAAATTAAAAATAAAACAACAAAATTCATTTTAATGATTATTTCACTGGACTAATATGACAAGTTACTCATATGTAACACATTTAATTATGATTCTTACGCACCGACTGACACACAGATTCAACAGTTGTGGAAAAAAATATAGAATATTTCTTCAGTTTGAAGGTTAATTAAAAAAAAACAATTAGATATATAAATAAATAAGAAAAGTTTGAAGTTACGTCACAAGGTGATACAGTAAGTAACCAAATTAGATGCTGCATTTCACGAATAAACCGTTAATTAAGTTAACGCTGTCAAAAGTTACCAAAACAGACATCAATTTAGAAATATATCGTTAACTAAAATTTGACCTAGTTTCCTCAATAAATAAATATGTTCAAAAACTCCGAAGTACCTCTCCGACATCGTCCGCCGCGCCAGCACGCCGACAGCCGGCGGCTGTCTCCCGGCCGGGAGCGACACATTCCGCGAGACGCGAGGGGGCGCTTGAGTCGCCATGACTTACACTTGATTACACTTTTTAACACTCTTACATATCACTACCACTTCAACTTTATTGATTTGTCACTGTTTATTGTTCACCCTTGTATATGTCTCGTTATAAATAGTTAACAAGTTGCTATATTTGTAAAATTAAGTTATTTATATACATATAATTAAGACCGCCTATGTTTGCGTCCGTATAAATTTACTATCGTGCTCAATATTAACGTACTTTTTTCTATTTATAATAATATTATAAATACGAAAGTAGCTCTGCCCGTCTATCTGTTAAGCTTTCACGACTAAACCACTGAACCGATTTTGATGAAATTTGACATGAAGCAAGCTAGAACCCCAAGGGAGGATGTATACCCCTAAAACGCATGCGAAGCCGCGGACCAAAACTAGTATTATATATAAAAAATGTTCAGACGAATAATATCGGTGATCATTATTATCTCTTGACTAACCTGACCCGTTCGGACGCGGAACCCCGGGATCGGCATTCTTACGATCCAGACACGAGACCAAAGAGCACATCAATGTAATGAATTATTACGTAATGTTCAGGAAACAACATTCGCCTGTCAGTTGGTTTGTTTCATGTGTTTTTTTCTTACTATTATATATTCTTTATATATTCTTGATAATTTATGTAATGCGCATTTGCGTTGCGTCTCGAAGATTTATTACCGATGCGTAAAAATATTCTAATATATGTATCATACTTGACGTAATATTGCAGTCTAGTTTACACTCTTGAGTCAGTTTTTCTTTTCGTTTTAAATTTAGAACCGTCCGAGCTAAAATATTATTTAATCTGTTGCTTTACATTTCGAAGATTTTAATCATTAAGTATATCTATACTAACTGCTCTGCGCGGTTTCACTCGCGTTGAACTTTACCGCTCCACCTCTATAGATCATAGATTATATATATACAGAAAGATTTTATGCAGTCGCATAACCTTTCTTAATAAATGATAGATTCTAATATTAGCACGTTTAAGCAAACCACACGATGTTAAGTCATCTTCACCGTCAGAAATCTTTACTGTCATACAGACGCCGCCAACCTATCACCAACGGTGGGAACTAAAATGTTAAGACCATTGCGCTTTTAATCACCAAACTGTTTAAAGTCATTTTTACACACCCCTCAAACCAAAACATAGTATCAAAAGTTACTATTTAAAGTTATAATGACTGGTGATATGAAGTTATGATGAGTTGGTAGAAAATCTTTGGTGCAGATGTATATTTTAATGCTCCGTAAAGCCTTTATAACGTTCTCGTACGTGGTACACATACCACGTACCGAATCTCTACAAAACAAAAATATAATAAAATACGAAAACAACGTGTTTTTATAATGTAATTAAATTACGAAGCAACTAACGATGTTATTATGAGATATAATTAGCGGATATTTCATGAAACTCATATTCTATTATATATTTTCTTTATATACCTCTACCAACATGTTTATATATGTATTTTAAACCAAAATATTCTATCGTTAAGCCAGACAATCAAAACCCAAATTAAAACAACGAATTATATATACATAAATAAAAAAATGCTTGAAAAATATGAATTTAATATTTCACTTTGGCTCCCGCTTACCAACTTGTCTACGTCAAGTATATACCTATAGTTGACCTGAGCCTGAGCTCACGGGCTTTTAAATACGTCCAACCATCGATCTCATCACATACTGTCATCGCAAGTACCTATATAAAAAAACCAGTACTCATATAACTTCGGTAAAATATCTAATTCATTTATGTAACTACAGCTGTGTCTACAAAAACCGCTAAAAGAAAAAAGAAAAACTTTCGTACTGTCGACTAAATGTTCTTTCATTTCAGAAAGTTTGCAAAGTTCGTAAAAACAAAAAATGCCAACAATATATGTAGAATACTAAACTAACTATCATAAATCACCCATTCCTTGTTATCAATTAAACCAGTACCCTACATAATTAATCCGTATATAGCGGTACATAACAATATCAGTATATAATTGTAGGCATTGCCTTAATCACATGCTAATAGACCTATGTAGATTGTAGGTTCCGGCTATACAACTTAGGGTATTCCTAAGGTATTCTAGAATTATACCGTATTACCTTATTTGTACTTTATGACAGTCGAATTATAAATTTAATTATAAATACAAAATAATCAAAACATCTTGTATATAATCATTTTTATAACACTGTTTTAATTTTGTCTATTTCTGAAATTCTATATCGATTTAAATATACTATACATTACAAACGACGCCTATATATGAAACAGAACAATTGTATCATCTATTTATTTAGTTTAATACATAATCCAAGCCAAATAATATCTACAATACTATCGTTACACTGTATATATATATATATATATATATATATATATATATATATATATATATATATAATTTCATTATATATTGTATTTAGTACATATGCGTTCAATTAATGCGACTGGAGCGAGCGATAGCAATGTGTTCGTTATTGCTCATTCAATTTAACATCATTACTGTATATTAAAAATAAACTCACGAGACAAACTCGCGTACAGGTAATAATTATCAGTAGTCATTATATATTGTATTTATTTACAAGTTGTTTTATTTAACTAATACTGTCTCTGAATGTATGTTTGGTTCAATAAATTTTGCAACTGTATTAAGTCAGTTCCACACAACCGATTGTGCTGAACTATTGCTCTCTTTTTTTCTGATGACAATATCTAGTGTAAAAATCGAAATTTGTCCAATTTTCTTTTTAGTTTATTTATTTAAACAATAGCAAAAACAAAAATAACGAAAATAATATTCACTTGCATACAATTCAATCGATATAAATATACGAATTATTCAGTTATAATTTTGTGACTTAAACCGCATTTAAATTAGGTATTCGCTACTACCAAAAGTATTGAAAACTATAAAGTTTTTAGCTGCTATAAAATATTAACATCACTGAAAATCAATTAATCATAGCTAAAAGTACACTTAAAATACCATCACAAGAAAACGAAACTGAAATTCAAGATATACTCGTTCATCAAATATAATTTACGATTTTAAGTAATCACGGAGACACTCGGAATCCAATTTTTGAAAAAAACTTTATAAAAAACCGGATTCACAGAGAGCTGGACGATCTCTGTGCACGTCTGACCCGACCCGCGTCTGTATCAGACTACTGACGTCGGACGTCGCGCTGCATAGACACTTTTACTCGAAGCGAAATGAAAAATATTCAACTGTTTTGATAAGACGATCACTTAGCAATCACTTGGATTAGCTTACCGTTGTCAATTATTTAGTACAGTTAACAGTGACAGGGGGGCTATGTTTATCTTTATATACAATACTCTACAAATATCTACAATAGCACAAGAGTATACCTCATCAAATATTACCTGGCTATGTACAAGTCACAGGTTTGATTCTGAACCCTTGGGCTATTATTGTCCCCCACTGATGATATGGGTATATACCATGAAAACTTAAAGGTTCTTTAAAGAAAGAATAAGATTCGTATGTAATATGCACATATGAATCTGCTGAATATGAAATTTGCATGTACCTCAACATTATGATAGCAAAAGTTGATATTTGCTTAGGACTCTTTTTATTCTGAGAATTTAAAGAAAATATAGAAATTTGTATTTACAAGTAGGTAAAAGCACAAAAAATTAGTAAAATTACAAAACAACCCCCTTACTAACTCTACCTTATTTCGTGAGAATTTCACAAATTAAATTTAAATATTTCCCATTTATTATCAAGATTGCGTACAAATTATTTCAACCTGAACCTGACAGATGACAAAATTCTAATTAACTTCATAATATTCGCTAAAGATAGGATACTCCCAAATTTCAATATTAAATTATTTTTAAAAGTACGAAATCAAAACGACTTGTTAGAACTGTAGAATAGAATTTACATCGCAAATAACAGCACACATCTATATGGCATACAATAAATTATATTGCCAACGCATTGCCAAGTGTGAGAAGAACTTCCTACATGGAATACTAAAACTCATTGTATTTATAATATCTTCAACTCTATATTTTTGTATCGTCAGTATTGTGCTTAAACTCTCATCAAACTCAATCAAAAAACCCTAAAACATCAAGTTTCCAACTTCAAACAGTTGAATCATTGAGTTTCAAAATTGGACCACATTCGATCGAAAACTCTCCAAAACTTCATTATTCTGTTGACCGTATTCGTATATGTACTAACTACTTACAAACTCGAAATTTTCAATATCAAACTTAGCAAATATTATTTCCCTAGACGAATAATTGAAAAGTGATTCATTGTGCCCGTTACTCTGTCAGTTGCAAAAATAAACTCGGATATCATGCGTAGTGGTGATGGCCTAGTGTTATAGTGCCCAGACTAGCACTATTGAATTATTGTGTTTAATTTGTGCTTCTATCATCTCATGATCGGCAGTGAAAGAAAACATCGCAAACAACCGGCATCATATTTATCCACCACCCCGCATTGGAGCAGCTTGGTGGAACAAGGAGGCTTTTACAGATTATTACTAAACATCTGTCGATCTTTGTAGCTAAATATATAATTTGCCAATAGCAGTTAAGGCATCAAGAAAACTCCGGTAGTAAAATATATTTTCGACGTATTGGCGTTTGAAGATTAATTTCATTTGGACCAATCAGATATATTTTTGGCAGCTAAACGCTTATCTGACTACGTAATCATTTTAACTCCAATGACAAGGTTATATTAATATGCAAAATAGTTTTCGACAAAATGGCATCGAGAGCTGCGAATATATTCTTAGAACGCGAAAGGAATTTCGAATTTGCTGAAATAGTTGATCGGATCTCAAGACTCTTTTCGGGGTGTTTAGCACGGAGATGGAATAATAACGGTAACATTAAAGCTAATCTAATATATAAATTTCAAGCCGCGACTTCGCCCGCTTGTGAGAGAGGAGGCAAGTGTTAAGTAGGCCTGACAACGTATGCAAAATTTCACCATGAACGGTTTAATAGTTAAGGGGTAACAAACAAACAAATAATCAAAGTCACTTTCGCATTACTTCACATTTTAAATATTAGTTAGAATATTCACAACAACGTTGATTATTTTGGTAGGAACAATATCAAACAATATATATATATATATATATATATAAACACGAGAGGCAAGGAGTTCGCTTCTATATTAAGAACCCGCAAATACGATAAGCTTTGCCAATTAGCAAATTTAAAAATCACATTAAACGAACGATATTGACAACTGCGTTGTTTAATTCAATAAAAGATAATATAAGCTAGGAAAGCGTGGAGTTAATTTTAGTTTTCGTTGATCGTTATCGTGTAGATGTACGAGTTACTTGTATATAATTAACGTATTCTTTAATTGGAGGATAGAGAGACTATTTAGACTCTACATTAATAATCTGCTGTAACATTAAATTTGATTCAAAACTGCTTGTATGAGCGTACTTGCATAATGTATATTTTGTTTTAATTATTCAATCGACCTCGAATGACTTGACGGATTCTAAGAAAATTTGACATTTAAGTCTTTTATATCTTGCAATGGCATAATATATTTATATATATTGCAATATTTTGTTTTACATAATATATTAATTCTGTATTTTCCTTGACGATTCCGTTGCACTAACAACATAGATCAATTATATATAAATTCATTTCATTAATCAAAGGTAAAACTCAAATCGGAATCCATAGACTAGAAGAACCGTCAAAGAATCTATGTACCTAGTCATTTTTTATGTGGTCGTCAGTTAACTTTTATTTTTATTATTATTATTTTTCTTTATCATTGTTTAATATTTATATAATTTTACTTATAAATTCTTTCTTTGCATCTGATACTGTTAGTTGATTTTGCGTAAACCAGCTGAAAACCGATGCCGTGTTTCGACTCATCGTCAGTTATACTGAGCTGGCTCCTTGGCCACACAACTTATTACATAAAATTTAAATTGTTATAATTAATTTAGTTCGGCAGTGTTTGGCAATAGAAAGCTAGCTATATCTAATTAAAATATAAAGTTTTTTTTTTTTTATTTCACAAATACAAAATGATCCTTCAAGTGTATCATAAGCATCCGATCGTATATCTTGCTTACAGTACATTGTTTGTATCAAACCGGCCGCACCTACTAACATGGCCGTAACTATGACGTAGGCAGGTCACCTCACCGAGCATTAAGACATAAAGAACAGAATGGCCACCAGGCCTGTGTTCGATTGGAAGCGATACACGAGCATTTCATCGCCAAGGCTTAGACCTACCGTGACTTGAATATTAATAGTGACCTCGTTAATATATTCTTCAATACGAACATTTAATGTGTTTTTAATTTCACGTTATTAAATTATCTATCTAATAAAAAGAAGGCCGAATGTAAAAATATAAAAGTTAAGAGCTAGTACTCTAATTATTCTATAATTTATCGAGGTCTATGAAATATAAACTTGAAGTTGATAAATAAAAAGCTGATACATAAAACGTTGATAAATAAAAAGCTATTTATTAAAATACCTCTTAATGTACATATAAAATGTACAAATATAAATAGTTCTCAAGTAAGCTAAATAATAAAATGGAAATAATACTCAAAAAGCATAATAAGACTAAAATATGTTAAAAAAATCAAAACCAAGAATCGAAAAAAAGCTGAATAACAATAACCAATAGGCTGAAAGATCATCAATAAATATACTCATTATTATGAATGCACACAATATAGTCTTGCACACATATTAGAAAACCCTCATATACTGCACGTATGTACCGAGTACACAGTAGCCACACAAATAAGCCACTCCTAACATACATAACTGTTCTAATGGTCTCGGTTAGGTTACATTTGTCATCTTCAGAATCGAACT
Organism: Nymphalis io; assembly: GCF_905147045.1. NCBI lineage: Eukaryota > Metazoa > Arthropoda > Insecta > Lepidoptera > Nymphalidae > Nymphalis > Nymphalis io. The sequence goes on along the minus strand of NC_065913.1, from coordinate 8,380,727 downwards.
TGGAAAGACGTTAATACTTGGACAAACATATATTTTTTTTATATCGATAACACAAAGTACCATGTTTACATCAAGTTAAATAATTAATTTATTTAATCTTATTAGATGTGATTTTTCTTACTACTTTTAAACGATGATTTTTTTGTGTTTGGGTGTCTCTGGATGGTTTAGATTGAATCCAGTAGGTGAAACAACAAAAAGTCTTATTTCAAATATTAATTTCGTACAAATAACGCCGCGCAGTTAATAACTATCTATTTCGTTGTTTATATGAAAAATATATTTTAATTGGTGTGCAAGTCTCGGTAGAAAAGAGTCATAGATTTTTATAAGTTATACTAGCGACAAACAGCTTTACTATACTGTATGATTGTGTTAACAGGTTTAAAGAATAAATGAATAAGAGTACTTACAACAAAAGAGTTGAATATAATGTCATTGAATAATATTTAAAGAACGACGAACTTGTCTTGATTAATTAAATAAAACACCAAAAACTTATCATCCGCATACAAATCAAAATAGTTTTAAGCAGATATCTCTTCTCTGCTGCTGTCTGCTTTAAAATATTACTTATATAATTTGATCGTATAAATAAGTAATATACATAAAAGCTGTGGAATATCTAACATTAGGTGGCTTGAAAGCTCGTCTGATTTTCAACCATAGAAAAAATATATTAGCATTATCTATCACTCGCTCATCCTTTCCGATAAAACCACGGCCCGTTTGTAATAACCCTATCACGGAACACCAACAGTGTTGCCATTTGCTGCGCCCTTTTCACTACTCGAATAGGTCGAAGCGAGTTTATTTATTTTATCGTCAAACATTGAAAATTTTTTATGAATTTAAAAATATTCTTATATCAATTCGATTAATATTTGTTCCGCTGAATACTGATACGATATAAATAATTATGTTTAATGTGTTTGTTAGAGACACTTATCCTGATCCTAAAGTGTAAAATTATATTACAAACATTTTTTTTTCAATTAGATCTATTACTATTTTCCTACCCAGCTGTGTTAAGAGTGGTTACGACAACGACCCAAATGGCTGAAACATACAGCTGAACCATTGAATTTCCTAAATTGATATTGGCTGACTGTTAGGCACTGGCATATAGGAATAGCTGTATTACTGTTATTCCTTCCGAGATATGCATTTAGACAGTAATTATAAAACTGTTTTATAATGATGGACTTGCTAATTGCAAGACTAAGGCAATATGCAATAAGATACGTTAGACTTTACGTGGCTTCGCTTGAAACTGAACCAAGACACTTGTAGGCTTCCTTGTACTTATTATGTCATTAATTTTTTAACCTACATAACATTAAATTATTAATTAATAAGACATATTATCCCGTATAAGAACAAGATATATAACAAACGATTTAATAGCTGCATTTAAAAACAAAATACCTCATTCAAGTAGACTGATAATAAAATAAGCGCTTTTGAATCATCTTTTTATAAAGTTTCATGTAATGCAACCACGGTAAGCCGAGATGGCCCAGTGGTAAGGAGTACTGAAAGTGGTAAGAGTAATGGTACACTACTGAATTTTCATGTGCTTAATTAGTGCTTATAATACATCTCGTTCTTGACGGTAAAGGAAAACATCGTGAGAAAACCTGCATGTGTCTAATTTCACTAAAATTCTGCAACATTTGTATTCCACCAATCCGCATTGGTGCAGCGTGGTGGAATAAGCTCCAAAACCTTCTCCTCGAAAAGGGAAAGGAGACCTTAGCCCAGCAGTGGGACATTCATTGGCTGTTACTGTTAACCACGGTGGTTAGAGAATGAAGATTGGCCCCAAAAAGTCATAACACTTGTTCTGACTGATATCTTATACATGTAATAATAATAAATTACATTTATTTATATGAAAATCAACGAATACAAACTTCACGTTTTTTTTAATCACCTACATACCTATCAATCATACATAGTTATATTACGTCGGTGAATTTCAAGATTGTACTTTAAACAAATTAAAAAAAAAACTCGAAACAGGAAAAACAAAAATGCATTAGTCTTAATTATTCGAGTTATAAACGTAAACAAAAATAATGAAAAATTAAAACGTCAAAACATTTGGCACGAGCCATCGGCGCGGGTGAGCGGTGACAGCGGCTGTCATCGACTAGGAATTTCCCGCTGGAAGTTTCGAAATGAAGGAAATATATATTTATGAGCATCACTGAGGAGCATCAATTATCTTCACATCATTTACAAACGGTATCGACGCCTCGGCACGTGATCTTACTTTGTTTGGAAGTCCAGTAAAAATGTATGTGGTATGTGATGGCAGACTGTAAAATGTCACATTGCTGTGCTAAAGTATCATCTCCTTTTGAGGGAAAAGTTTGGTGCTTCAAATTTGCCCAATACAGCTCGGCTAAACATGCGAGAGAAATTCACTCGATACCTCACTATTTTTCCTACCGCCAAACACGAGATGAATTATAAACAGGTTTCTTATAGGCAAGCGTGCTACATCTTAGACCGTGTCGATGCTTAACATCAGGCAAGTCAAAGGTCAAACGCTGGCGTATTAATAGTAAAAAAAAGTATAAGCACATATAAAGCTCATGAATACTAGTAGGTAGTCCTTTCCCGCAAACTTCAGTTAAGAAACCCGTATTCTAGCCACTGGGCCATCTCGGCTTTTGCATTGTTGCTTCATTAAAATAAAAAATGTACGCACTATATAAATATTCTGTTTCGTTTTTATATATTGCGAAATTATTATCAACGCAAAGTTTGTAACATTCAAAAATCAATTAAAACATTCCCTACACAAAACTTATTTTGCTGACCATATCTGTCAGATTTTATATTAAACACCCATATGTACACATACATACATTGTAAAGGATTTTATCACTCAAACATAAACAAATACATATATCGAAACGGACTGTATCAATCGTCGGAAGAACAAACCAAATATGCATAATTTTTTTACACATATGAAATCATATTCGCCATCTGCCTTAAAAAATGTCGGTAATGAAACGTATCAGACGAGAGACGAAGGATTTCGACATTTGGCCCACAGTACAGAAATAGGCCGGTATTGGGTCACGGACAGCGTGAAATATATATCTATGAATCATAATATTTGCTCCGGAAAACTGAGAGATGCCATCCGTTGCTTCATTATTATTATTTTAAGGTAAATAGGCATAAAATATGAACGGGTAAAGTATTCGTTGAGCAAGCAACGAATAGGGTTTCGATTGACCATTTAATGAATTTTTGATCTAACTTCGGTAGCCAATCGTAAGGATAAGCCCACTGCACTTGAGATACATTATAGTAAAGGTAATAATAATAATAATGTTCTCCAGACCGATTTCGGCACGGCGGCCAATCTTGACCCGGCCTAGGAATTGAACCAAGAACCTCCGGGTCTGCGGCCTTACATCAAGCCACTAGACCAAAGACGCAGTCATAGTAATGGTACATATATGTGCACATGTACATCCACAGTGCATGCTGTATCTATAAAAAAATATTTTCATAATCCGATAGAACTACATTCCGACACGATCAGAAATGGCTGTAAGTCGAAGAGGCAGTAGTGCTTTACGTTTCCAAGGCTTTTTTTGAGTTTAACTGACTCTAAACTGCTGCTGATATACATAATAAAGAAAAAAATCCTGATAACTTGTATTGACCCCAAACAGAGATTTGCTCTTAACTATCGAAGGAATTACAGCCTCACAAGGAAGTTAGACAATTTACATAGACAGAAAAATTCATGTAAAGTAATATTCTGACAAAGTATTATTTAGATGTGTATTCATTTATATTTTTATGGATTTAGACTGACTGAAAGCTCTTTGATAACTGACATTTACGTAAAGTGCTTGATGATACCGATAACAGTCAGGGATTGCGATGTATATAATGGAGTTATTTCCTTATACGTGCAGACATATCATAAACATTATTGAAAATACTTATGTTACACGTAGCCTCGAATTTAATAGGCAAACCTGGATACGAGGTTTGATCGAGATATTAATTAGACGACAATTTCAATTGGTCTGTTTGTCCTGAGTCTGGATGTAATTATCTATATAATTATGTATTAACAAAATAAAAGTAGTATATCAGTTGTCTGGTTTCCATAGCACAAGCTTTGTACAAGCTTAATTTGGGATCAGATGGCCGTGTGTGAAAAATGTCCAAGGATATTATTATTATTTCATTACAATAATTCAGAAATGTTTCACTGAATGATCTAACAACTAAGAGAGATAATGAAAAAGTAATTGATGTAAAAGATAAAAATACAGACTTGATTTTGGTTTATATCGTTGGACCAGGAGCTCGGTATCAAATATCCTTAAAGTAGCTATATTTCCTGGGCACATCCTTAGGTTAGTCTTATAAAAGATATTGTTTTTTCAGTCAAATAATTATCAGTAGTTAGTATCTCGGAGTTTGAAAGCTGCCCAGCCCTTTTCGCGAAAAGCCGATTTTTTCTTGCCTGCGCTGTGTTGGGACGGATAATTGATATTGTTGCTGAGCTTCTACGTATTTGAATTATATTGTTTTACGTGTTATTTCAAGTGTTAAGGAGAGAACACACCTGCGCTACTAGGCGAAGCGGAAACAAATCATACGCAAAACTTTTTGTTACAGCTACAGATTTCACTCTTTTTTTCTAATTTCATAAATATTTAACTTATTTTTTTAATAAATATAAATAAAAACGGGCTAACAAAAAACTGGGGAAATAGAAAAACTGACTCATTCTCAACTGTTGTTTTTACTAAGAGCAATAACAATACCTTACGTCGTCAATACACCTTCAACAATTAAAGACTAAATTTTGGTGTTTGCTTGGAATACACTGGCTCACTCACCCTTCAAATCGAAATACAAAAATTGTGATTATTGCTATTTGTCTGTTCTGGGGGAAAAAATTCACTGACGTATTTTCACATATCTTAAAATACCGAAAATCGTACTCTTATTTAAATAAGAAAAACATTCCATAGTTTATATATTCATGATAAAAAACCACCTGAGCGTGATGCAACGATAAACTATCGGACAACCGAAACAATATCACTATTATAAAACTGTGGTAAGTTTCCACGATTCAGCGATAAAATTCGCGTTTTTAATCGCACGTGTTTGTTTATCCTGGGCCGTATTGAAGTCGTGTTTGTTTGAACCAAGTTTTATGTGCGCTGTTATATTTATATTAGGTGATTTGAGGTTGCGAATCGGGTGGTCACCGGGGTTTTATAATTCGTATATATATATATATATATATATATATATATATATATATATATATATATATATATATACGAATTATATATATATATATATATATATATATGAATTATATATATATATATATATATATATATATATATATATATATATATATATATATTTATTAGATATATTTTTATTGCTTCTCGTTTAACTACGACGTTGAGAAAGTTCATTAGTATTGTGCTTACAATTCATACTTACTGCTTGTATCGGATGAAAATTTTATGTGTATCCACTATTGGAGCAGCAAAGTGGAATAAGCTCCAAACCTTCTCAAAAGGTGGGGAGGCCTTATCCCAGCAGTGAGATATTTAGGGGCTATACGATTAACTTTTTTTACAGTCCGACATTCCCGTGCTGGCTCGGTGCCAGTATTACCGTCACCGACGGGAGTGCATGAATTTTAATGAACGCAATCTCACTCTTGTGACATTTATCTTACTTTATTATTTAAAAAGTGTATCCACTAATTCGTTCAACCGTTTATATGACTGATATCCTAAAAACGAAATAGCATCAGCCAGTAAATGTCTCACGACTGGGCAAGGGGCACTCTTGTTTTCACAAGCATTCATCGCAAGCGATCCCATGGCGCTCCTCGTTAAGACGGAAAGGGTACCGCTGGTTTTTTAGTGGGTATTCCGATGTTCGGGGCGTACTTGGCGCCTTGGACACCGACCCCAAATACCCCACTGTTCCCGTGGGGGAAACGCATAATGCGTTTTTCCAGCGTTAATAAAAAAGGGGCACTCTTGTTAAGAGGGTGTTAACTTCGGAGCTTCATCCATCATGCACTATAGCGGGTTGGTGTAATACTAATGATAAAGTTAAAATTTCTGTATTATCTAAACACTACAATTTCGTCTATTTATTTGTCAATATAATCACTTTTTTATTTTGACTAAAATAATATAAATCGCTAATGAACAAACAATAACGACACTGGCAAGATAATAAATAAAAAAAATATTGTTCAAAATCCAAATCGACACACTTGCAAGCGCTTTAAATTTAATCCCATCAAGACTTAACTACCGAACGAATAATAAAAATATTATGCGACGACGCAACGTAGAACAGCAACATATTAAATTACAAATATCATTGTTTCAATTTCGAATATTTTCACAGAAGAATTCACAGTCACCGCTCCCACGCCATCACGATGCAGAAATGCATGACGTACGCTCAATATTTTCAGACTCTAAATCAGTTCCTAGATATTCCAATCGATAAACGATTACACTTCCCAACAATCGGTTTCGTATAGTATCCATAAAATTTACGATGCGTCTTTAGTGCCCACAGTTGTATCAAACACATTACGCCCGCGATATCCATTATTACATATTTTAAATACATTCATTTCAAATTATACGTGATTTCTAATATTAGATTATGATCAAATGAAATATTCCCGCGTCCGAAATTTTTATCTTATACAGGAGAATACCATATTCTAATATTGCGGTATGTATGAGTTTTAAAACATAGATGTTGTGTCTTCTTCTTTCGAATGTCAAATCAATGATGACAGAAAGAGATAAATCCTTGAAATGTCACCCAATACACGCATCAAAATAGCGTGAGTCGTTTTTCAACATTTCAAGATTTAGATACGAAGTGTGTTCTTACAGAATATACCCGCAATGGCGCATTTTGAAGAACATTATATTTAAGAAACGGATCCTTTAATTGTCATTCGCTTATAATTATATTATCTACTCAGGCATACAAACTGAAACAACAGTACCGCAATCGAATATATTTATACGTAAAATACAATTTTCCCGCATAACAATTTACACTGTAAACTCCGCAGAGCTCTACCTCGCAACACGACGCCATCCCCCCCCCCTACCACGACACCTCCCTACCCTCCACAGACGGGTACGGAAATCGACTGTCTGGGTGTCTGTATAGCGAACATTTTGTTCGTTGAACGCGAGCAACGATAACATTGTTTCATTAAACTTCGTAGACACGTAACAGCATTGAACGTTTCATTTTACAATAAACTGTATTTACAGTGCGATGGTAGGTATTGGTTTTTTGAACAACGACATCTCTGTACTCGTTGTTTCTTGTAACATTACTTTTTAATAATTAAATATTATAAGTAATTAATTACGTAAAATATTGGTACTTTTTAAACCCGTCATAATTATTTTATATTTCATTTATGATGTGATATCACTTCTCGAGCTCCAGTATTCAAACTCGTTAAGAAACTTTCAGAGAAACGGCTTGAAATTTGAAAGTTAGCAGTGTGAGTCCCTCACGTCGGAGAGCAGGTAAAGCCCTACCCTGTTGGTCTACACTTGAACTCTCTCTGGGCATATCTGAATTCCGCCCCATCGGATTATGAGTTTCAAGTAATGGAAAGTGCACCTTTCCACCCACACTTGGGCCGCCATGTGGGAAAACGGTGAGGAGGACATCATAAATATCGACTTAGAAAATAATAATTACTATCATATTTAAAATATTCCTACCGACAATCATAATGAGAATTTAAAAATACATAAATAAATAAACGATGATTAATCATATTTTATTTTGTATATACCTACCACTTATTCATACTTAGTTTAAAATTGTTAAATGATTAAAAAGTTACAACGTACTTATATTACGCATATGAATATTTATGTTTTCGCTACACAATCGATTAAGCGTAATCAACGAGACGAAATTTAGATGGAAATTCAATACAGAAGTTGATTATGTCACGGAATAGGAGTTTGACAAGCGGGAAACGGCTACAACGCAAATACAACGTGTAAGGGATGACAACGGTGACAAAAATTGATATTTAATGAAGCACAATTGTAACATTAACTCGGATTCGCAAAAATTCTAAATCAATATCACTGGTGGTAGGGCTTTGTGCAAGCTCGTCTGGTATGGTAACACCCACTCATCAGATATTCTACCGCAAAACAGCAGTACTTTATATTGTTGTGTTCCGGTTTGAAGGTGAGTGAGCCAGTGTAATTACAGGCACAAGGGACATAAAATCTTAGTTCCCAAGGTTGGTGGATCATTGGCTATGTAAGCGATGGTTAATATTTCTTAGAATGCCAATGTCTGTTGGCGTTGGTGACCACTTACCATCAGGTGGCCCATATGCTCGTCCGCCTTCCTATTCTCTAAAAAAAAAATATCGTAATCAAATTTCGTGTTCCAAGCACAAAATGCATATTTCACATTACATTTTAAATATTTTTTTTAAGAACTTTAATTAAACTATTTCACTAAATTAGTGAGAATGAGATTCATTATCTATTCTTGTCTGATTTTTTTGTTTAACAACGAACACTATTAGGACTACTTGATATACAGTATATTTTCTATACAAGACATACATTATAACTACATACGTCTGTCCGTCTTGTGTGCGTGTGGATAGAGAATGTTTGTTGTTTGAAAAAGTCGCCACGATCGACCATTGTCAGTGCATCTTACTTACATACGGTAAGAAATACGAACGATATTCAGTGTATTATGTATTATATATATAGTAACAGCCTGTAAGTGTCCCACTGCTGGGCTAAGGCCTCCTCTCCCTTTTTAAGGAGAAGGTTTGGAGATTATTCGCTGCTCCGATGCGATTTGGTGGAATACACATGTGGCAGAATTTCAGTCAAATTAGACACATGCAGGTTTCCTCACGATGTTTTCCTTCACCGTCAAACACGAGATAAATTATAATCACAAATTAAGCACATGAAAAATCAGTGGTGCTAGCCCGGTTTGAACCCACGATCATCGGTTAAGATTCACGCGTTCTTACCACTATGCCATCTCGCTTTCTCTATACATAGTTTACAGAAATTGAAATTGAATATGTACCATATTAAGAAGCAGTAGAATTTCCACGATGAATACGATGTAATATACCTCGTTTTATATATACATATATAATAATAATGTCCTCCAGACCGATTTCGGCCACGGCGGCCAATCTCAAGAGAGATTACCCAACTACGCAGGAGATATTATAGTGCACAAGCATGTGCGCAAACACAGGTGCACTCTCTATTCCCTAACTCTCATAATCCGATGGGATGGCAATCCGACACGACCGGAAAGAGTTCAGGCGCAGGACCAACGGCTTTACGTGATTTCCGAGGCACGGGAGTGTACACACTTTCAACTTCCACACTCCAGGCAGAATTTTTCTGACAGAAAAACCCAATAACTTTTTATTGGCCCGACCTGGGAATTGAACCCAGGACCTCCGGGTCTGCGGCCTTATATCAAGCCACTAGACCAACGAGGCAGTCTATTTATATACATATATATAAGAAGTATAAAATACGTATGTAATTTAATAAGTTAAAAAGAATATTATTTGAGTAATTTTCCGGATCAATATACCGAATCAGTAGCATTACATTTAAAATAAAGATTCAAAAATACCTTATTTACTTATTTAGTAATCCAACAGCTAACATACATACCTTATTATATTATGTATGACATGTGACTAAAACCAAAATAGGATTACACGATTTTAAGAGCCTACGCGAGTAAAGCATAATCGAATCTCTTTCATTGCGCTAGCTAACACTCATATGGGTTATTTAATTTCAACCGAGCCTAACGAACGGTTACAATAAATATCATATTCTTGTGGAGACCAGTACCAGTAACCAGTAACAGCCTGTAAATGTCCCACTGCTGGGCTAAGGCCTCGTCTCCCTTTTTAAGGAGAAGGTTTGGAGATTATTCGCTGCTCCGATGCGATTTGGTGGAATACACATGTGGCAGAATTTCAGTGAAATTAGACACATGCAGGTTTCCTCACGATGTTTTCCTTCACCGTCAAGCACGAGATGAATTATAAACACAAATTAAGCATAAGCATAGCTTGTGGAGACAAATACTAGAAAATAAAACATGCTTGATTTCGTCGGTTCTTCTAATACCATTTGAAGTATTTTTTTCCGAACCTAAACTATAACATTATTAATAATCAAAAATCAAGTATAAAGATTCGACGTTGATTTCGTGAATTAAACCGATATATAGATCATAAGAAACTAAAGCGAATGATAACCGCTAGCAATTAACAAATGTATATGTAAATGTATATATGTATATATATATATATATATATATATATGTACAATGAACGGTTCGCGACATATGTATATAATACTCTCGCGGATATATATGTAAACTAACATAAAACATATACTCTATTCGAATTGCGAAGGCTTATACAAATGCGAATGGAACACATATTTAACCTATTATTTGGATACTATACATTTTCAGAATCATAACGCTACAATATAGTATCTACATATATCGCCGTGCCACGTACTATTTCCATCAAACCGGATGAAATAATTCAAAATGAATTATGTCATAAATTACTGAAGAGAAAACTCATTTCAACTAGATAAAAACATTTATGACCTGAAATCTACTTGAAGTAAAACCATTCATGTGATACATCTTACCGAAACCAAAGCGAAAAATTAATAATAAAAAGAAAACAAATAATATTGCTGAATGTAAACACTTTGTATAATAAGAAAAACTAAAGTTAAAAATCACTGTAACACTAAAATCTTGTCCAACACAAAGGGAAACGTTTTCATAAAACGAATTTCCACACAAATGTCCACTTCGTGCTGTATCGCGTCTGAAACTGAAAATCAAACCTTTCAGGACCACGCTACGACTACTTACCCTGAACCCTCAATTACGTGTAAAGTGAAAAATATGAGAGATCTTACTAGGCCGGTTGCAGCAAGACCTCTCAACGACTGTATTAATGATGATACTAAGGCTCAAATTATAATGGCTGGAAAAACGATGATGGGGTAAGACAAAGTGAATCTTAAATTCTATAGAACAAGGTCGTATTTGGTTTAAACAATCTAAATTTACGCCTCACTCTCCATATATTTATGTTAAAACGAAGGGTCTTCGTAAATTGGTCATTAAATAAGTCAATATAACACTCGGGAATGCAATTAGTTCTATACTTAAATTTAATTGAAATTAGGCTTTAAAGCGAAAGATTTAAAGTTCAAATTCAAATGGATTTATCTTAAAACTAGTGTTTTGATTTAATATATAAAGATAAACTGTATTTTAACAAAAATACAAAATAAATTAAATTGTTTTAAAATAGTTAAACTATTCTAGTCTTCAGATATGCTATTATGTAACGTATTTTGTATAAAATAAAGCTTAAAATTCCTGTTTTAAATTTTACTTACGTCGTTCTTATGTCTAGGCAGTACTGAATTAGTTTTGGTCATAGTAAAAATAAGAGAAAATATCTTCAATCCGAACATATAATGCATGTATTTCTAGCTAAAGACTTTAAAGAATGTCTGATAAATGTAATTCTTATATACAAATTAATACGATAATTTGTATTTTTATTCAAAAAATAGATTTTTATTAATACAATAAGACGAGTACTATCGTTAAGTATTCTACAGTTAATAAGCTTTCTTATTCAAGAGGACTCGAATATATAATATTATAGTAAAATGTCTAAAGAATACTCAAGAGGTTTTACAAAAATAACAACATAAAATTTGAACCTGCTATATTCCATTAAAATTGATTGGTTTACTTTCATCAGGAGGCATTATAATTCAAATTATAATTAATTCAAACGAACGAATTTATGAAAATTTACAGAATATTTACAAAACTTCATAAAAATTTCATTACAAATCTAAATAATAATAAGTTGACAGTTAGATATGTACTTATTTTGATAACAGGAAATAATAATGTGTACAATCAAATTGATTTATTTTTATAAAGTAACAGAGAGAACGTTTTAAATTATGAGCGTGGAAGTCGAAACTAAATCGCATTATTTTAATAAGAAAATTATCTACGATTTCAATTTTTTATATTTCCGACGACACATGGCGTTATTATAATATTCGAAAAAGTTCTTTGAAGTATTTCGTATTATTTCTTATTTCAAAAAAAAAACGAATTATTGTAAAGTTGTCGATAAGAATATTTTCATGGTGATAAATCATCGCAATGTTACAGTTTTAAAATTATTATCCCATCTTAAGCTTTATAGTCATTATATTATCTGCAGTTTAAAAAAATATTGTCATCTTATTTAAAAAGTTAATATACCTATTTTATATACCTATATATGCACACACAAAAAGTTTTTTAAGAGATTATATTATTATTTTTTTTGATATAGTTATGAAGTTAAGACATTGCTAAAAAGAAATTATGTAGTAAATTTCGAAAATACAAATGTACTTACTGGTTAGGATGAGCAGTGAGCCGGTTCGGATCGGACGCGTTGCGATGCTTGCCCCGTCTTGGTGCGTCGCGCTCGCGACAGCTCTCCGCGCGGTTTACGCCGCGAGATGCATTCGCGCCTTTCCAACTGGTGTAGAAGTGGTTTTATGTTAATTTATATCCGAATAATTATGGCCAAGATTATCAATTTGTGCATTCATTATTACATACAACTTAATGCAACTAAATAAATGTATGATTATATATAAAATAAAATAATATTTTTTAGGTATATATTTTTTTTTATATCGTTGTAATGGAATAGGCGTTTGTCTTCCATCTCACCTGATGGAAAGTGTAGATGAAGACGAAGGTGGTACACGCCCATCCAAAAGAAACCTGTTCACTCTACTCTTAAAGGCTCCAGAGTTCAACTTATCAGAAAAAATAGACCCAGGCAGGTCGTTCCAAATCTTGGCGACTCTCACCAAAAACGAGCTATCAAACCGTTTAGTTCGACTTTTGGGTATGTCAACAACGTATGGATGAAACTTTTGCCTGCGCCTAGTAGTCCGATAAAGGAATGGAGATGGCTCAATCAGTTTGAAAAGAGCCATCGAGCACTCTCCAATATCATCTAATCCACGGACCCACGTAAATCCACGGATTGAGGTATCCACGCCATCCAGTGGCAAGTAGCCACACTTTTTCAATGAAACAAAAACAAACCGAATCCAATGGAACTACGACACTGTGTTAAAAATAAAAGCCATCTATGCGTACAGTTTTTAAGCTGGTTAACGCCACCTGCCACCTAGCGGCAATGAGAGAAACTGCATCAGTTTTTACACTTTACAGAGGTGGCGCTAGTGTAGTACATATACCAAATCACAATAACATTGATGAAATATATGTTTTTTTTTTATATTTATATACAAGGCAAAGCAGCTAGAATAATATGTAGTGCTTATAGTAATAATAATAATATCCTGGGACATTATTCACACACGGCCATCTGATCCCAAATTTAGCAGAGCTTGTACTATGGAAACCAGACAACTGATATACTACATATATTACTTTTCTTTTGTAAATTCATACTTATATAGATAATTATACTCAGACTCAGGACAAACAGACATGTACATGCACACTAATTATAATTACTCTCTTGCTCGGAAGATAAGATCGTAAACAAACCGGGTTGCGTCGACGACTAAATTTGCTCATTAACTTGTCGTGGTAGATCAAGCTCCAAATCCTCTCCCCAACCCAAGGGATCGCATTCACCCAGAAGTGGAACACTTACTGGCTGTTTCTTTACTTTAACTATATAAGTTTAGTAGTCTATGTCGTGACCATTTCTTATAATTACAGTTACAAAGACTCTACTACAGAACAAGACCTTAGGTCAGTTTCATAATCTATCCCAATTGACATCTTTTATATGTTTGTTTATGACATACGCACTAACTACTGACCTGTGTTCTTTCGTTTCGTTCTCCTTGGTGTTGGTGTCGTTGGTGTCGACGTCTAGTTCTGGCGCTGTCGGCTCCTCGGTCGATCCCTCTCGTCTCGATTCTCCTGAAAACAAAAATACAAAGGAAACTTAGAATTGCTTTGTATCTGTTAATACATTTCGATGTTGTCTCATTTAATTTAATGTGTATACGACTTATAATTACTAAAGTATATTTAGCCGATATGGCCTAGTAAACAGAATATGCTGTTTAACTAAAGATTGCAGGTTCAAATCCGATAAACGACACTTAGTTTTGGTGTGTCATATTCAGTATTAAATATAACACGTCCCTGCGTCGGGGATGTAGAAAATATAGTGAGGAATACTGCATGTGTCGGATGAAATTATATCACATATGTATCCACCAACTCGCAGAGGAATAGCGAGGCGGGTAGGCTCCAATAACATTCTTAAAATTATATAACGCTTTTGCGCAGTGAGACTTTTACGGACTTACAATATTGTGTTCAAAGTTTACGAACAAGGAGTCCAATCATTAGTTCACAAACACAAATTGTTTCCTATTAAACCGACAATATCTTACATTTCAAACGCTGCAATTTTAATGAAACTTAATTGCAATGAAACATATAATAGCGACGACGAGTAATTAAAAACAATCGAATGTTACAAAAACGTCGGAAACTCGGCGCAACCACGGCGGGAGATGAATCATCGCGACCGCTCTATCCTGTTACGGGATGAGCCACAATCGACGCGTCATAATCCTGTGCGAGGATACGAGAATAGTATGTACGTATAATTCAATTGTAACGTATCGGTGTCTGTACATATTAATTTAATTTTATTTAAATGATGATGTTCTCATGATCGATTTCAGATATATTATAGTGCACAGGTGTGTGCGCAAACACAGACACCTATTACCTCGCACTCATAATCCGGCATAGATGGATGGATAGCAATTGCAACACGAACCAAAAGTGTGCAGGCACAGGAGCAACGATTTAAGCTGTGCCCGAGGCACAGGAGTGTGAGCACTGATGAGCTCGACGTCTTCGTTCAGAACGACAACGAAAAAACAACACATAGCCGTAATCGTTACCAACCTATACGCGTTAGCATTTGATAACAAAAATCACATACGTATATGTATTTACAACGTACAGTGTTATATAATTGGACAACATTTTACATATTTGATCCCGAGTAATGTAACAGTTTCCTGTTGACAAACGCTTAACCATACATTTCGATATCGTGATATATAAAATGTATAATAAATTGAAATTTTAACCTACCAGTGATTTAAAGATCATCTTTTTTATATAGTACAGGTAGGTGGATGGGCAAATGGGTCATCTGATGGTAAGTGTTCACCACTGTCCATAGATATTGACGATGTAAGAAGTATTAAGCATTCATTACATCGCCAATGCGCCACCAACAATGGGACCTAAGATATTATGTCGCTTGTGCCTGTAGATATACTGGCTCACCTATCATTCAAACCGGAACGCAACAGTACTAAGTATTGCTGTTAGACGGCAAAATATCTGATGATAGGTACCACCCAACCTTCCCGACGGCCTTGCACCAAGCCCTACCACCAAGCCAAATAAATAAACGACAATCTACACATTATTTACAGAAACGATTAAAAAATATTAACAATTATTGATATTAGTACTGAACAAACGCAAGAGGACAATACAGTATCGTAGTTAGCATTATAAAGAACGTGTTTAGCGATGATCTCACTCCTGCGCAGCGTTTTAATCATTCTTAGCACAAACGCTTTAATATTAACAAGCTATACAATACATTGACTATAAAGATGAAATTATTTGGATAACATTTTAGAAATACATAATTAAATACTTTACAAATACATTTAATTGTATATACTATGGATACATTATAGATATATATGCAAAGGATAATGAACAGGTGTCATCGACAGATTTAGGTAGCGCTTGATAGAAACATCATTAAATACTAATTACATTGCCTCTTATTAATGCGCGATTTACTATAACCAAGAGATAATAGATAGATATAAGATGATATAACACTTATTTAGTTCATTAATATAATGACTATTTAAAAAAAAAAATTGTTAAAATAAAAAAATTATTACGTACTACGTTTGTATGAAATACAAAACAAAAGATCGGATGCGATGTCAAATATTAAACATTTAAAAATTAATTATATTTAAAGAAAAATACTCGCAGTGTTACTCTCTAATATTTATTGAAAGCTTTATTTCTGACATTACAATAAGAAGAAAAACATCGGAAGTCGACCGTCATCGACTTCGCGCAGCACAAATAGATTAAACAGAAAAGAATGTTGACCCTTTTTTTAACGCTGGAAAAACGCCTTACGCGTTTCCCCCACGGGAACAGGGGGGTACGTGGGGCTCGCCGAGTGCGCCCCGAATATCGGAATACCCACTAAAAACCAGCGGTACACTTTCCGTCATAACGAGGAGCGCCACGGAATCGCTTTCGCATGCTACCGTAGCGCTCTGAGAAGAAGGCTGAGCCGTTCAACGGGTAACAGGGCAAGAACATTATCGAATTGACGTTTGTTTCAAAAATTAGTTGACCCTTGTACTATTATTCTTTGACCGCTTTCCAATGCGAAGTTAGCAACCTATTTCCCAATCAAGACTTGCCATTGTCACATTAATAAATATGAATCCTACTCATAGCTCAAACGACGTTTGAGCTACGAATTTATTATGAGTTCTTGGTAACGGACGTGATCGCATTGTGTTAGTGGATTCGAATGTTATACCATCTAGGTTAAACATTATGTAACTTATAATAACATTTACAATTGATAACGGACAATTCTCAATGCGAAGTAAAAATCAACTTAATATTATATAAAAAAATACTAACAACATACATTTTGGAGGTATTTAGGGTCGAACCTGCGACACCTTACGCTTCTCTTTCAGCTATTGAAACTTTAAAATAATTAATCTTGAAATAAATTTTAATTGTAAATGTATAGTACATTAGTAATTATAATCTAGACGTAGATACATTTACATATATTGTCATACGACATATAATACTGTTTTTTTTCACACAATCTTTTAAAAACAACCCTGTTCCGTTCGTTCTGCCCAAAAAAGATTACAATGTTTTCAGCTTTTATGTATGTATGTGAGTTTCTTTATTCCACCATAACTTTTAAATATATAAACATATTTGGATCCACGGAGTATCGCTAGAAACATCAATCCGTGTGACACGGTCTATATAAATTCATTGATTTAAAGCAGTCGGTGTTTTTTTGTTTATTTTTAATATGCTTGAGTATAATTTTTCATTAGCCCGTTACAACAAATCCTACACATAATAGAAAAAAAAAAACAAAATTAAGTGCAGCTTTCATATGATACTCATTACTTATGTTAATTAAACAACAACTATCATTATTGTTATTTTGTATTTGTAAAAAAGTTTTAAAAAAAAAGCCGAGATGGCCCTGTGGTAAGAACGCGTGAATCTTAACCGATGATCGTGGGTTCAAACCCGGGCAAGCACCACTGAATTTTCATGTGCTTAATTTGCGATTGTAATTCATCTCGTGCTTTACGGTGAAGGAAAACATCGTGAGGAAACCTGCATGTGTCTAATTTCACTGAAACTCTGCCACATGTGAATTCTACCAACCCGCATTGGAGCAGCGTGGTGGAATAAGGTCCAAACCTTCTCCTCAAAAAGAGGAGAGGAGGCCTTTAGCCCAGCAGTGGGACATTCACAGGCTGTTACGAAAAAAGTTCAACTTAGGATTGACTGGAAAATAATTTCCTGTGGCATTACGTTTGTCTACCTTTGCAAAACTGGTGCGAATAAATAAAACATTATAAATACTATGTGGTTAGGAACTAGTACATGAACGACCTGAATACTCGAACAGTTAACGCGTGGTGTGTTTACGATACACAACAGTTAGCGTCAATAAGCATACAGTAGTCCAAATTCGATAACAGTTACAACTTCGAGTAATTGCCGGTCTGTTTCCACTTGCATCTCGCTATGTTATATCGTTCTACATATAGCAAGATACAACAAAATTTACATTAGTAATATTGTTGGTTCCTAAAGGTTCGTAATGTTCAGTCTTTCGCGTGTAAGTGCAGTAGGAATCTGCACAGCATCTGATCTTTATCTTTAGCACAAAAGTTCCGAAAGGCTTGACTTTTTCAATTAGGATTTTATGGTAGGTGAGTTATGTATGCCAGTCATATTGTTCGCTCGACTGAAACAACATTGGTAGGCATTTTTAAATTAAATTAAGTTTATTTATAATAAATACACGGGGCGCCAAACTGGATTCTCTGAATATAATAGGGATCAAGATCAGATCTAACAACTTATACATATATTATTTTTAAAGTATCTTAAATGTTTAAAAGTCGATTCTATGTAATAGGCAAAATGAAAAAAATAACAATATAGACTAAAACTAAAGTTAAAAACCCACATATTTTAAAAACATAATATGAAAGACATGACCTACAGATGTACTAATGAAAATATGTGATCCGTGTGTTTGAAACCAGTTCAGAATTGTCGACAGATGCGTCTTTAAACTTCTCTGAAATATACAACCCCACTAAAAATATTTATAAAAATAGGCTTCTAGTATTGGCTGTTCAAGGACTAACATACACATTTCTCCCTTCCACTTAAACGTGCCTTAAACTTGAATTTAACGTGGGAACGACATCTGTTATCGATAGCGCATAACGCGATCAGTTAAGATCGAACCTGCGACTTTTACATCGCCAGAAGGCTTCAACTTGATTGTAGAAATGAAGTGAGAAAACCTGCCACACGATGATTTCTCTCGACACATCCAAGAAAACGAAACATGTCCATCGTTACCTGCCTTACGAATAAGCTGACAAAGAAAGTATATAACAAGCATGTCCCTCGCTCCTTATATATCTCATAAACATGTAAAAATGCGTTTCTTTCTTAAACGTCCATCGAGCAGGGAAAACCGAAATTTCGATCCGTTCGCGGTTCAGTGACCGGTGATGACGTCACACGACTCTGAATCACAGCCTGGACCTCGGCTTCGAAATAAAAAAACTCGATACGAATCTGCAACTTCAATAGCGTCTAAATAATAAGACAGAAATTATAAATATTAAGTTTTTAAAACAGACCAATATAAATAAGTTATAATATCGAAAAATAGGTCGAAGTCGTTGCGTCCCTGATGTATTACAGCACTCGCCGCACTCACCGTTTAAGAAATAATAAAACGATACAAAGCAGTATAGGAAGGACTATATTATAAGTCCTTACTATCCTGCTGTTCCTTGCCTATTCAGTGGTACGAACTTATACCGACGAGCGAAACGCTACGAAAATATCCCTTCAAGGATATACTTCAGGTTACGATACAATGCAATGAACTTATCTCAATATCTTAGTTAAGGGCATAACGAAAACTACAATAAAATGTAAATAAACTTTATTGTACTTCAATAAAACATCCATAGCTAGAATAAAGACGAGGAAAAAGACATAAGGCGACCTTATTGCTATAACAACGATCGCAAACAATAAACAAAAACAACCTTACACACACATCAAAATTTCAAATAAAAACCAATACTGTTCTATTTTTTCAATATAATATATATACCTATCAAACAGTAGACATTGTCAAAGATAATCCGACACAATTCGAAAGTCACTTTGAATCATATGTCGTTTAATAAATTCAGATGTCGTTACAAAAAACGGGACAATGTTTTGGTTTAAATCGTCGATTTATTGCTAACATACATACATAACATTTATGATACGGGGTCAAAGAACTTGCATTACCGAGATAACCTCGAAAGAGCATTCTTAATGTAATCGGTGATCTGGGTTTGTGAGGAATGATTTCAGGGATCTGTAGCTAAGAAACCCACGTAAAAATATAAATAACATGATAGTGAAGTAGTGAGAATTGCTACGGAACCAACCTCTATGCACCCTTTTTTTTCGTTAGTTTAATTATTTTTAAAATATTTATTAATATATACATATAAAAGAAACATGTAAATTTAATTATAAGCACAAACTGTAGTAAATAACACTCATACACTATAATGGGTGGGCAAACGAGCAATCAATCCTCCGGTTTGTGATTGCAGTCGTTCAGACCGCTGGAAACGTAAACGGCGTTGCGGATGTGTCACGGGTGTCGCGGGAAACCGAACTCTTGATGTTTATAAGCTCCCATATTATAGCACTCAGAAAAAACCCCAGGGGGCAAAAGTTATCTTGGGGAGTTACGTTCTCTCATTGGAAACGATAAAGATATCCAAAACACATATTTTCCACGTCTATAGCACTGTCTATGTGTTACGCTTTCACAGCTAAATCACTGAACCGATGTTGACAAATTCTTATGTACATAGCTTGAAATCCAAGGCTACTTTATTACAACTAACACTTGACACGCTACGCCCCCCTCCCCTTAATTATGCGAGCGAAGCTGCGGGCAAAAGATACAGTAAAAACCGTAGCTCTCATCTCAACAAACCAAAAATACTTAATAATAACAGAGTCTAACAAAATCCATTCGAAAAAACTTAGTCACAATCCCAAATTAGCGCAACGGGAATCGAACTGGGAACAATGTCTCCGCTGAGTCAACCCACACAAGGATACGCTATTAATACGCGCTTCCCGTCGAGGTGCGCACGCGCATATCAATGTACTGGTGAAATCAACACTTCCGGTATTTTTTTGTTATTTAACGCACACCTTTAAGGTTAGCTTAAGCTTATGATTGACGTATTCATGTAAGTGAAATATAATTGAACGTCTGCGAATGATAAAATTGTGTCTAATTAGTATGATTTCTTTTCTATATCTAAATATAGAAACCTTTAGTTGATGAAAACATATACGCAATTAGCCAATTTACATGAATAATTATAATATATAAAATAGAAACTGCAATAGTGATCGCATTGGAATTAGATCGGCACAGAATCAATTAAATTTTGAGACAGTTTTTATAGCAAATATTTATATAACACGTTTGTTTTCGAAACACTTAAGACTCAAGTCAACAGCCGAAATGTCCTAAAACACAAACTTAAGCACATAAATACCGGCGCAATAATCAGATTCGATCTTATAAACGCCTGCACTACATATAAGTATTTTTATAATTATTTTATTATCAAGTTATAGTTAATCTAAGCTGACTGTAATGTGTTTCAGTTATCTCAATGTACATTCCTGTGCGCTGCGTTTACTCCAATAATCATACCGAGTCTGATGGGTTACCTGCGCTGAAGTAATTTTAACATTCAATATCTAATCTAGGAACACAAACATGTTTATCTCAACAATAAATCTTTGGGTATAGGTAACCGGTCATATCGCAATGGGTTACACGTTCGATATTGCTCATGACAATTTGTTTAAACCTCATATTTATACCGTTTATATTATACTGTTTATTAGGTTGCTTTAAAGGATAATGGAATGCAGTTTAGATTAGTCTTACATTAAGAACAACAATGTGGCGCTGCAGGTACCTCGGTACGGACCGGAGGAGGAGGAGGAGAGAGAGTTTTCTTTAAGCATTACATTGCAAGCGTGTTATGAGAATGTTAACTATTCCAACACTCGTATGTCTTTGTTTTTATTTATTTAATTTAGAAACACAGACGAGCACACGGGTTCGTTGATGGTGTGTTCTTCTCTTCGCCCGTTGACAAAGGAACCATAGAAATTATAAGCTAATTCTTAAAATACTTTACTAGAAACTTTTACATACCACGATATTACTAGAGCACAAACGTGAATAATTATTTACAAATTCACTCAAACGCAACGTATAAGAAGAGGAAGAAAACCATGGAAGACTGACCTATAACGCTACAGCTTTTCTATTATAACATACATTTAATGGGCTTCCAGACCGATTTCGGCCACGGCGGCAACCGAGAACAGCCTGGGACATATTATAGTGCAATAGTGTTTGCACCACAGACGCATTGTCTATTCTTTTACGGCAAATCCGACGGCGACGAACGAACGACGATGTCATGACGAATTTTATATATACGCTTAAGTAAGTACCGAGTATTGACTTGCCTCCATTCTTTATACTTGCTTGCTGCGGTAGCTTCTGAATTACGTTTCGTAGGCATTTCACGTTAAATTATAAGTATAACAGCAACAAAAAAAAAATGGCAAGGATATGCTTATGTAAAATATGTACACACATAACACATAGATGATTAATAAACGATATGATCGCGTCACAAGGCCGGGAGTGTCGTCCTGATAATGGATCGGCGACTGACCCGTTATCACTGACATGAATGCAGCTATGATAACTGTATACTAAATAATGCAACTCATATCTACATAACAAAAGCCTATTATGTACATGAAATGAGTAATTTATTTATTAGGAACATCAGTTGTTAGACACATATGCTTCAATAATAAAAAAAACTTAATTTAACACGATTAAGTGCTCAACGCTTAAACGAAGCTACAACGTGTACGATTTAAAAAATATAATCATATAACAAAAGAAAAATATGACAATAACAAGAGATAAACACACAATTGCCAAAAAGCTAACAAACATCTTCATCATTTATTTTCATATGATTATTATATCAGGCTTGGAATGTATGGCACGGAATTACTAATTAAAAATTATAAAATCATTTTGGAATAATATTAAGTCTATATACCTCAGTACATAATAATAAAGATATTTTTATTTATTCGCTCCACTTTTATTATATTGTCTGGAATAAATGGCTAAATAGCCAAAACACCACTCCCTGAACGCCATAATAATTTGTTCTACGTACGGTGGCGTAGAATAAAGTATAAATAAATTACTACATTTAAATATTAAATCAATACCACGATTAAATTCATATGACTTGAATGTCTAAATAATTCCTTTAATAAACTAAATCTTCACTTCTCAATATTCCATTTAACCGGAAACACAATTGTTGTTTCGTGCTCAAGCTACCCTCTTCCTTTTATACCCATTGACTTAACCACTTAAAGAGTCCTCCTAAAACAACCGTAAACTCGCACACTATACACATACAGTTGAGACCCACCGGCCCATTGACCGCTTGCGGAATGCACAGACGACTTGTTTCAATATCACACAATTTTATATATAAATAAACGATCACACTAAACACATGGAAAAAAAACATTTAAAAACAACTCTTATTTTTAAAGAAATAAAGTTCAATATCAGAAGAAATGCCGCTTATATAGAAAACTCGTACAGCAATCCTTATTGTGCAAGAATTAAGGTTGACAATAGAATTTATAACATCAATTGTTATTGGCAGTTAGTAGTAATCCTTATATAGATTCTATTTTCAAAGACATAAGGATCAGAACAGCCTGTCTAGGATTAAGTATGTTTTGGTATGCGCTGGCACGGGTCATGGGCAGAATAGCTTTGAATGGAGAAACTGTTGCATCAATGAATACTTAATTAATTATGGGAGTAGTTGAAATAATTTGCGATTCAGACCTCTCCTATAGCGTCATCTGCTTGTCATTTAAAATTGTAAAAAGATTTCAAAATCTTATTATATTATTAAAAAAGGTACCTGATTCATACAAAGTATTTATAATGAATTTGGAAACGACAAAACAAATACAGCTACTAACAAAGTAACCGCAATGCAGTAAAAAACAATACCAGTAGTGGTTAATACAAATAATAACATTAATTGATTAGTGGAATTTAGTTAGTGAAAAAGAGTAACTCGTACTTGTTCGGTTTTAAGAAGAACATTGACAACCTGTAGCGACTTTAGGTTTAATTAAATCTTGTAAAATGTTCAAAAGAACTTCAGAAGTCAACTTGAATATACCATACTTATATACTTTATATTCAACACAAAAATATAAAAAGGTAACATTTACTACATGACTTGTAAATCCAACAATATTCAGATTAAATTGGAACGATCATTCGCAATATCGTTACATGCGATAAATAATTTTCTCACGACGAGCGTAAAGGTTTATAGCTCGTACGTCGATTTTATAGATTGTAACCAGACGGATTTATTTATTTTCCATTGCCCATATGTACGATTTCACGGTCAAAGAATTCAAATGTTTAATTGTTGAAACCGTTTTAATATCGCTTCGACATGTTACGGTCGTATTACGAATTCGCGTTACCGTTTTGCATACTAGGGTTGCCATTGATGATTGCTTTATAGATTTCAACTAAGATGATCGATGAGCTTCAACACTAAAACACAAATGCTAAATTCTTAAATGCATCAGTCTCAAGATCACATCATGTCCTGATTCTTTCATAAGCTTAATGAAATGTGAAATCGATTAGCATATATCCAAATAATTAAAAGATAAAATCTTTGGAACGACTCAATATATAACACAAATAAAGCGACAAAGATTGATAAAGGCCGTTGTGTAAATAACGCAGACTGACAGATCAGTGAAACATTGGACGGAGCATTATCAAGTCAAGTAGAACGTTCAGCAAAAACACTGAACACCGTTACATGTCAAATCCGAAGTAGTAGTTGAATCAATTTAAATATTTCGCTAAGCAATCTATCACGATCACCATCGACTATTGAAATGTTTAGCGATTTAGATCACATGTACGGACTGTGAGGCAATTGGACCGTCGTGTGTTAATCATGCCGGAGATATTGTGTCAAATATAATTAGGAATTTAGGTGAAGTTTTTTGTTTGAAGTAAGACGATACTTCACTTTCTCAATGTGTATCTAATTTGGTTCTTGCAAGCAGTTCTGCTTTATATGTATTGTATGTTGCAAAATAATTTAACTCGATCAACTATCTGTTGATTGGATAAAAAAATATTTGCTATAATTAGCTAATTCTTAGATCTTCGTCTTTTTGAGTAATAAAGCATGTGAGAATTCTATTGGCGACAGATTTCTGTGCATAAATATAATATTGGAATAGGGTTGCTAATCTGAAAGAAATAAGGATTATCTTTGTTAGCTTTGTTAACTTAGCTGTACAATTCTGCAACAGTCCGAGAGAAAATTACTTCAAGGTATATTTTTTGCATGACATGAATGATGCAAACTGACGCTTGTTATTGTGGATTAAAGGAATAATTCGTTTTTCGATTTCGATTTACTTGTACATTTTTCATTTATTCTTGATTTAAGATTTATTTAGTAAACAAAATTGAATAGAAAAAATAGAAATTTTAGTAAACAAAATTCGTAACTGACAAACACTTTAAAAAGTAATTCATAATTATCGTTAAAGTTTCACTTATAAGGAAAACTTGATAATAAAAGCAACTTCCGATCATACAATATCCAAATAATAGCCTAAGTCCGGCTTTGACCCGGCAACCCTGAGAAGCAAGGCGAGCGGGCCCGACTGATCTGAGGTCGGCGTTTGATAAATACGACGCCGTGACGGTTTGACGCGGAATCGAGATCTCGTAAGCGGAACAACGATTAATTCGTTTGAAGTTACTTTTGTGCTACATATAAGTGTAATTATTGAATTGAAATAAGTCAGGTTTATTATTTAAAGACCGAATCACGAAAATTATCGCGATAAAAGTTATTGGTCTATTAAAGTTATGATAAAAAACGATTTATCGTTTGAAGCTATAAAAAATATGGATGAAAAAGTAATAATGTTATGAATATGAGAACTCACCTCTGGAGCCGCTGAACAGCCATGAGTTCTGTTTAAAAGCGTCAGAATTCTTCTTTTTTGTAATCGGGCTAGGTTCCACAATACTAGCTTGACGACTTCTACCAGCTAACGGTGTCTTGATACTCTTCTTTTTGCCCTTCTTAAGTGTTCCGCTGTGGGATTTTCTTAGAGTATTCACTTTGACAGTCTGACTTTTTCCTCTTACTTTACTCTTACTTCTAGAAGTCTGTCTACTCAATCTTCTTCTATGCTCTCCAATAACCTTCGGAGCTGGCATATCTTCATCCGAGTCAGTGTCTGCGGGAGGTATACTCTGGCAGATTGATGCATGCCTTTTTTCCTCTTCCAAGAAAAACTTTGTATGGTTTAAAATTTCTTTGGTATTGACAATACCGTCGACAACTTCAACTACTGCTTCGACCGTTTTCATAGATGTTGGAGTTTTCTTCCTCCTGAGGAAGTTTAACGCGCTGACTGACGAGCCTTTACTACTTTTACGTTTTGGGGCTTCTGTCGTACTGGTTTTACGACTTTCACTCCCTTTCTCATCTTTCTTACTATTTTTCCTTAACTGATCTAATTTCATAGTGGAACCATGAATTGAATCCCTGTCCTCTTCACTCCATAGACTCTCTCTTGACTTCTTCTTATCCGAATTTTTCTCCGTCTCCTTTTTTGTGTGGTCGAACCACTCATCGCCGAGACTTTTGACGATTTCAATCGGATTGGATAGGGACATTGTTTTTCTGTGTCCTTTTTTAGTTCTTGCTTGTTCGCCTTCTTCGTCTGTCACCGCAAGTTTTAGAGACTCTTTGCTCATGGTGGGTGTTTTACTGAGCCTGGGTAGTGCGTCATCGCTAGCAGAAATAGCATCACTGTGACAGTCAGCCGACTCGTAGAGAGATTCGTCACTTTCATCACGCCGCTCTACGGATTAATTTACATTATGTAACAACGTATCGAATACACTGTTAAGATTTCCTTGCCATGTAATATTTTTCTTACAATATATAATATTAATTAAATTCATTCACGTATCATCGTCGTGTAAATAAAGTTATAATCAGAGAATAATATCATGTAATAAGTTTAAGAATTGCAATAATTATCTATAATAACGCTGGGAACTTAATTATAAGAATATCGCTATGTAGACATTTGCGAACAATGTCAATAATAAATAAAACAATATGGAAAAAATACAGCAATGATGTGTCCGCAATGAAAGATGAATAATAGGATATAATCATAGAGGTGACGTCGTTAGTAATAATAATAATTATGAAGTAACAATTAACTGCGAATGTCTTGTAAAAAGTATAGTCAATTAAAGAATTAAGATTCAAAACTTATTTAAAAAAAAAACTAAGGACAGCTGATTATATATCCACGCTCTTTGAATTGAATGCGATTCTACCAAAAAAATTAATGCATTTACCGTTTGCATGTATACAATATAAACGTAAAAGGTAAAGCCCTAAATGTTATGGGTAGTAACGTCATCATACCATAAAACCTGTTGCTATTATTTGTAATGAATCGTTCGTTTCATGTTTAATTTTAATAAATACAGATTCTCTTATTCTGTTAAAATCATCTTATCTACAGCGTGCGTAAAGTTTTCATTCTCATTTCCATACAATAACATTTAAGGTGTCGCTCCGAAAGACGCTTTCTATACAAACAAAAGAACTGATTACAAGCGGTAAAGTAAAAATTATGTGAATACTGATCGTTCTAACGATGGCGGAGGTGCAACGGTCAGCCCAACCTGTTCATGTATATAGACAAAGATTCAAATTAATTCCAATCAGTTTAAATGAATAGACGATTATACAAAAAAATACATCGAATTACAACCTATTTTATGAGTAATGAATTACACAATACTCGTTACCGTTATTAAATTGAAATGAATTAATTCATCAAACACTTCCTATACGGTAGTAACTCTTAAATAAATCGGAGTAAGGCATAAATCAATTTGTCCATATGATATTCATCGAGTTAGTAAAATTAACAATTGTAATTACTTCATGTTATCAAACATTGTCACGCCTAATTAATTAATTAATTAATGAACTAAATAAAATTAAATAATATGTACTTATATTTACGGTAGGATTATGCGATTATTATATATTATGGTATAACTTTTTAACACATATCTATATTATTTGTTATTCAATTGCGAAACATAAAAGAAAATCAAAGCGAAACAGCTAAGTACTAAGAACCTAAACGGTTCTTTTCGGCATAAATCCACGTTCCGAACCGTTAGAAACTATTTTATTTATTACATTGAATATAATCTTTTAAATTTTAAAGTGTTTGTAAGAGGCTACTTAAATGAGATATATTTTAATTTTGATTATTTATTTCCTCTAAAATACGTAAAACAAATTCGGTTGGTTTTCTATATTTTAAATCTTTTAAGAAAATAAATTTACTAATTTCACGTTAATTATTAGAAATAACGTGACTTACAATTTAATAAATTTAGAAAAAAGTTAAATAAATATTATAAAATTATTTTTTATATATTTTTTACAAATAATTAAAACATGAAATATTCTACTGCTATTCAAATAAAAACGAATCATATTTTAAGCAATTTAAAATTAAACGGGAATATCTATCAGACCCTCCAGAAGCAGGAGGGCTAAAGGGCATTAACCGTAGGGCTCAAGCCCTGAGGGATCGTCGGCGAATCAGGTTAATGCCTCTGATATACATCGCAATATCACGCAATATAATACAGTTTAAGGTAACGGGCGATTCATAACGAATTCGAGCACTCCAATAAAAAGCATTTATAAAAATCAATCTATGGAAATAAACATGAAACTTTGTTTTTAATAATAATAATAATATCCTGGGACATTATTCACACACGGCCATCTGATCCCAAACTAAGCAGAGCTTGTACTATGGAAACCAGATAACTGATATACAACATATACTACTTTCCTTTTGTAAATACATTACACTTATGTAGATAATTACACCGAGACTCAGGACAAACAGACATGTTCATGCACACAAATGTCTGTCCTTGGTGGGAATCGAACCCACAACCTTCGGCGTGAAAGGCAAGTATCTACCAACCACGCCAACCGGCCCGTTTTAAATACGTAGAATAACTAAACAGGAATATAAAATAAATTGTTAAATGTTTTATCATAATAAATGTGTAAAAAGAGAGTAAATTCAATTGTTAATTATTCAAAAGAAAACCTAAGTAAATTCTAATGCTCTTATTGTATCAAATAAAATACCCGCAAAGACAAAAAAAACTTTTACTAACTTTGATTAAACCTATCATAAGCTGTACTTAAGTTTATATAAACTTTAACAACGAGTTAAGTTATCGCATTAATAAAATCCATATAACGTTAATATAAACTAAATAAAGATAAGGCCCCGGCTACACCGTCGTACATGCTGGTTAAGGATTATCTCCGTTATCGCCTAAGCTCGGGTTACACTGTTGTAAACAGTGGATAGCCTAACTATTACAGCACATATTACGAAATATATTCACTATGAAAAGATTTTGGCTATTTTGTGCCTGGTACGCTTACGGATAGTAGAATTGTCTACAGGGCGTCATTCAGAAGCTACACATTGGCTTGATACCCACAGCTCGGAATTAATGATAAATACTAGGTTAAATGTATGATGATAACAGATTACTAGTGCTTCTATAAATAATAAAATTAGACAATATTACCATTCGAAAGCAAAACGAATTAATATAGTGACCGGAACAATACAGCCGCGATGGCTCTGTGTGTACAACGAAGATTTTGTACTACAAATCGTTGTATGTGCAATTCTTATCATCTGTTTGTTCAGCTTTTGTCCGCAACATTTGTGATCTGTACTTCAAGAGAAGCTATAATTCTTATACATATGAAGCCGGATTTGACACACAATTTGTGCTAGTGGAGAAGACAAACAAACGGTCAAATAATCATTATTATAATTCTTTTTTTTTTTTATAGAATACGACAAGCAAATGGAGACAAGAGGAGACATGATGGTAAGTGGTCATCACCGCACAAAGACATTGGCATTGAAAGAAATTGTTAATCATCGTTTATATCGCCAATGCGCAACCAACCTTGGAAAATAAGACGTTATGTCCCTTGTGCCTGTAATTTTATTGGATCACTCACCCTTCAAACCGGAACACAACAATACTAAGTATTTGGGTTTCGGTAGAATATCCGACGAGTGGGTGGTACCTATCCAGATGAGCTTGCACATGGCCCTACCACGAGTAACCCGTAACACCGTAACAGCCTGTGAATGTCCCACTGCTGAGCTAAAGGCCTCCTCTCCTCTTTTTGAGGAGAAGGTTTGGAGCTTATTCCACCACGCTGCTCCAGTGCGGGTTGGTGGAATACACATGTGGCAGAATTTCAGTGAAATTAGACACATGCAGGTTTCCTCACGATGTTTTCCTTCACCGTCAAGCACGAGATGAATTATAATCACAAATTAAGCACATGAAAATTCAGTGGTGCTTGCCCGGGTTTGAACCCACGATCATCGGTTAAGATTCACGCGTAACCCATTTTATTCCAAATAAAACTCAGCAATAATTTAATTAAAGGGGACCCGAATAAGTATTCCAGGCAATCATGATATATTTTTAAAATGTGGGTAACGACTGATCGTTTCGAAATGAATAACGCGACCAAATTGCGAAAAAGTTATTAAAAAAATATTAATTATGATGATATTATTAACAATGAATTATAACAGCCTTACTTCTTAATTTTACACATTTACTCGATTTTATTTTAATGAAAAATAATAACGATCATAAATATATTAAAAACAAACAAAATATAAATAACATTGCCAAATACAGGAAAAATAAAATAATTGTAAAAAAGGAAAACTATATCACAAATTTGA
Source organism: Nymphalis io (assembly GCF_905147045.1). NCBI lineage: Eukaryota > Metazoa > Arthropoda > Insecta > Lepidoptera > Nymphalidae > Nymphalis > Nymphalis io. The sequence continues at coordinate 8,350,001 of NC_065913.1, read as the reverse complement.
GGCCGCATTCCTAAATATAGAATTTATCACATCAGATGGGCTGACCTCGACCGTACTGACCTTATGACATTCGCAGTTATTTGTTACAGACCATTCTTGCACGTACGAACTTATTTAAATGAGAATTAAATAAAGTAATACACTCATCTTTATGAAATAACATTTGATTAAAACGTAACAGAAATAACGATTTAACATATTTCGTAGACGGTTTCACAATAAAGCGGCTAGCGGCCATATCGCAAACAGGTTGCTCTCTAGTCGTATATTGACAGTTTAAAACAAGACATGAAATTGATGGTGCTGCTTACACACACACGTTCTATTCGTCTAATACTTTTAACACATAATATTTTTTACTTGAAATTGAATGATACTAATAAGGTCATTGACACGTCGATCAACAGTTAGTATTTCTTGGTATTTGTAAGTTTGTATTACTTATATCTACTTAAAGAGAAGCGAATCGATTATTAAAAAATATTACCATGGCTTGGAAATCCTTAACACTAATAAAATCAATAATTTTATATCATTTTTATCCTGTACATAACTGACAGGCTCGTTAAACTCATACATACCGAGCGATACTTTCATATCGAGTATATCGGAGTATCGTCGTCTTTCTTTATCCCTGTCTGCCGATGTTTCCCTCTCGCTCGACTCACGAGTCGGTTTCAGAAGCACCGGTTTCTTTCTTCTCAATTTATTGACAACTCCATTGTCAACCTTATCAACTTTCTCTGGGACCTTTGGGTCCCGCTTGAACCACATCATACCGACCATAAGTACAATTGTTCTTTGGATATTAACGCCAACGGTAAAAACCGTCGCCTTTGCTAATGTTTAATGAGCATATCCTTCGAAACTGCTTGAATAACACTGATCACTTAAAATTGATGATCTGTACCATTATTATCACACTTAAGCACTATATTGTTATATACTTTAATTCAATTGTTTTGTCACTAGTCATTTCTTTTAAAGCACCGACAACTTCACTTGTAAAAATTTTGGCAGTCACACGACTTGTTTTTTTAGCTGAAAAATTGAATTTTCAATGTGATACTCTTGGCAGTTTAGTTTAATGTTTCGTATTAATAAATTGAGCAAAAAAAAAGATATAAATTAAAATGAATACGAGTCATAATTGCTTGTGTAGGTTTATTATTTAGATAGATATACTGTATGTTGTACGTCCGAGACGCACAAGTGCATGAAGATAATGAGATTATTTTTAAACTCAGATTGTCGCCTTGCGAGTACTCGATCTAAATATAATTTATTTGATTATATATTTATGTTTGGAAATTAAACTACCTAGCAAAAGATGTGTTTTAAATTACGCGTACAATTCTAAATACTATATTATTTGTACACAAAGAAATTACTATTTCAAATACAAGCGCGAATGAATCGGGCATTTAATAAACAAGCACCAAAGTAATTGCTATTAACATAAATCAAAATGAATGAAGATCGCTTGAAACGAGATATGACGATCAAACGAGAGGACAATTGGTACAATCTCATCAAGATCGGGACGTGCGCGGGCACGGAAGCTATGCGAGGATGCGGCCTCCGCGCTTCCGTCAGTAATACAGGCACAGGACAAGTGTCGCAAGACTGGGTGACTTGAATATTTCGCAAAGACATCTGACGACATTTTATAAATACTTGACTTACGTGTAAAACCGTAATTAAAAATCATTTAAACAGATAGACCATTTTTCTCTTTTTATAAAAATTAAAAAGTTAATTGTTATGTATTATATACATGTTACGTTGATGAAAAAAGATTTAAGTAAAGAACATTTTAAAATAATAATAGAAAATCGCTTTAAAAATACCAACCTTATCTCACATGAGCATAATTATTTATTTATTTTTTATATTTGCCGGGAGGGCAAATGACTACTACACCTGATGCTAAGTGGTAGTAGAGTCCAAACGCGACGACTGTTCTGCACTAGCCGCCATCGCATTGCCGGTCCGCAATGTTATACAGATAATATAAATATGACTTGGATAGATTTATAAAGAATTAAACGAGACGAGAACAAAACGTAAACGCCAGATATAAAAACTGATTATTATAAGGAAAACATTTTGCAGCCGTAAATGCAAGAGGAAAGTCGAATTAACGAAACTCAACCTCGTCAGAGAGCCACTCGACCGGGCAGACTTTATTAAAACGTTGGAAAAAACACAAACTGCATTTATGAGGGCGGAGGGTGAATCGTGGAGGGTTGGTAAGCGAACAAAAATTTGCTATCAAAGCAAATTGTATGATTTATAGCAATGATAACGCAACTTCGTACTTTTTAACAGAATTTGTCATTTGGGCTGACAACGGGACCTTTTCAGTCAATTACTAGCTTCCTACTGTATTAATTTCTTCATAAAAAAACAACAACAATTAATCCTAAAAATTTAATCATTCCAAATTCAATTTAAGGATATTTCGACATACACACACAGCAGAGACAAAGATAAAAAAATGTATGAAACATATTATAAAACAGATAAAACTATTGCAATATCGACCACACGTTTCCTGATGTCGGTCGCGCGGATGCGCTTCCGTCGTACATGGAATAGGGCAGGGCTTAAATAACTTATGTAACATGAAACCTTACTGGCTTTTATCGATTCCGTTCGAGTGAATTTACAAATGATAGCTTGATTATTCCTCTCACTTTTTTCATCCTTTAAAACTTATTCAAAATATATTTACCAGGATAATAATAAGGTGGCACGGATAGAAGCGCATACATACAATTGGTTGTCATAATCATTGTTACCCCAATTTTAATACAGTTTACTGTATCACTTTGAATAAAATAATATCCTGGGACATTATTCCCACACGGCCATCTGATTCCAAATTAAGCAGAGCTTGTACATGGAAACCAGACAACTGATATACTACATATACTAGTTTTCTTTTTGTTAATACATACTTATATAGATAATTACACCCAGACTCAGGACAAACAGACATGTTCATGCACACAAATGTCTGTCCTTGATGGGAATCGATGCCACAACCTTCGGCGTGAAAGGCGGCGGCTCGTCTATCAATCTTCAAATATTTTTATTAACTTACACTACTATGATAATATAAACAAAATTAAGCGAAAATATATATAATAGTCATTTTATTCTTTAATTATTGTTATCGCAGAATAGTTTTGTTAAGCTGAATTATAAATAAAAACAGGGAATTTAGAAAAAAAATCGCTGTTTTTAAATCCAGTCAGTAAAAACAAATATCTTCGAAACAGCGTAATGTTCTAAAATTGTTTTAAAACTGATGAATTATTTTCATTACCGTTAAGTGGATTTATAAATCAAAATCCATTGATTCGTTTGAATTTTGTTCATATTTATTGTAATTTCTAAGTATCGCTGTCACACACACACACATACCCAGGGATTGTCGTATTTTTGTAAACATGGTACAAGAACAGAATGATGTCATGGCATGACTTTGAAGCAATGATTTCATTGCTCATAAGCAGGTAACGTTTGTTTATTCATTTATGTGCCTTTTGGACACATTTGTACATAATTTATATCTGATCATGAATTAAATCGCTATTTCCTGATTATATCTGAAATTAGCATTTTCGTAAATAAAACGAAGGTAGAAGAACTTGCAGAGGACGAAGTAAAGAAGAGATGTGCTGTAAAAGACGACACGTTACTTGTTATGGCTGGATTTTATATAACAAAACTAAAAAAAATATATATATATAAAAATATTGCTAGACGCTAAAATATCTAGTTTGTACCGTTAGTAGCTAAACATTTTTGAAACAAGTAAAATCGTAATAAGCGTCAATAAAAATATATATATAGGGTCTAATAGATGTATATGTATATATACATATTGAGATCCTTAAATAATAAACAAAAATTCCTTAGTCATTCCTTATATATAATTAAATCAAGAGGCAGGAATTCGAATAACATTTATAAAACGTTCTTTGTCGTCGTGAGTTGGTATTTTTGTTTAATTTCGTCATCATTTTACTAATTAGCGCGTCTTAAAAAGTGTTAAGAGTTGTGACACCATGCAAAACATGGTTACGAGCCCCAAATATAAATTTAAATTATAATTATTTATAATTTACTAGAGTTTAACAGCCAGAAAGGCCTTGTCGAGATTTTAACATGTTTACATAATGTACCAATCATACATTATATTTTAACGTGTGCTTACTGATAACCTTCCTCTAAAATGTCATCGTTACTAAAGCAAGATTAATATTTAATAGCAGCTGTTTCATCGCCTTCAACATTTTAAATAAATGTTTTATACAAATATATAAATTAACAATGTTTATAAATATCATAATAAATTATTATTAACATGAAAATTATTTGCTTGATTCTAAAGCAATAGAAGGATCAAATAGGATCGATTTATTGTATGACGTAAGCAACAAAATATAATATATAAAATATACCACAAGGTTCAGTAAGATAAACCTCAGACCTGTGAGGAACCGGCGAAAGAAATATTATATGTCACCTATTTTTAATAATTATTTGAAACGACCGATTAATTCCTGAGGCGGTATCATTAATAAATTTAACACTCAAATATAATCTATGAGTTACAATTCATAAGTATCAAACGTACTAATCGTTAACAATAATAGGCAATCCTAAAATACCGCGTAACACCCGATCCATGTTCGATACAAATTAAGCTACGGAAACACATCCTGTCCCTGAAACACCCCATACGGGAAACCGGGATGATGACGTTTTAATTGAACCGAAACGTACGGAAATAGTTGGGCATATCCCGAAGCTGAGATTCTAAACGATATTATTATAGGCGTTGATGTTTCAGTTGCTTTGAACAGCTCGAGGAAACAATTTCGGAAGTTATATTTTTTTAATTAAGAGTAATGGAATGTTATAAGATTATCGAAAACTACATTTTAATGATAATATTTTGATTAAACTATAAAATCTTCCGTTGTTTCTTAGAAATCAGAATTGATATTAGACACTTTAGCTTAAATATTAGCTTTAATTTAAATAAAATAATTACTATGCAAACATTTCGATCTTCTTCTAGATCTTTAGATTATTTTAAAAAAACTTTTGCTTAGCTGACCAATATTAACGAGCCTTCACTTTAGCAGAAGCTAATAATTGAACAGTTTATCTTATTAATCGACATCTAGCAATTCCACACGAAAATAACAGACCGAATTGTAAATCGATTTACCTAGCGAGTTATGTCTCAACACACCAAGTACTTCCATTCGCAGGTGAGCCTGGCTTCACTCCAGATCTAATGAAACCATCCTAAATATATTTACCTACACTTGTAGTCTCGAGAGTAGATATGCTAATTTGTATGTATGTTTATTTATTACCTAGTTGCTATTACGGCGTGTTCATATGATACAGAAATCTATAAACAATTTCCTTTATTAATATAACTGTTACGTTCGATAAATAGTAAATAAAAGTATATGTTCGTGTTTTTATAAAATACTATATCCACAAGGGGAGAGGATTCAATGTAAATCAGACCAGAAAAATAAGTGATATATTTGTCACAGTGTAATAACTCTCCGATCGCTTCACGGCCGTTGATCACCAACATCGATATCCCCAGACGGTACGTGACAATATGCAGATTCGGAGGCTATTTCTGTGAATTCACTGGAGGGTACGGATCCATACCCCTACTTGGAACTACGTACCTATTTAATCTTAAAAACATTCTACAAGAACGTTAGTGCGAGATTTGATATATTGTGATGTATTAGTGATGTAATATATTAGTGATTTTTGTTATAATATAACTCAATAGAGACTGCACTGATCATTGATAGACCTATATAAATAAAAGTAAAAGCGGCCATCTGATCCCAAATTATGCTTGTACAAAGCTTGTGCTATGGAAACCAGACAACTGATATACTACATATACTACTTTTCTTTTTGTAAATACATACTTATATAGATAATTACACCCAGACTCAGGACAAACAGACATGTTCATGCACACAAATGTCTGTCCTGGGTGGGAATCGAACCCACAACCTTCGGCGTGAAAGGCAAGTGTTCTACCAACCACGCCAACCGGCTCGTCAAAAAAAGTAAAAGCTCGCAATGTTCCACATTTGGCCAAAGCTAATCTCCGCTTAAGAGTTAGTTTTAGGGAAGACGCTTCATTATCTATTCTTTATGCCATCTCGGACAAATTAATGGCTATAATTAATCCTTCATATATAAAAATAATGAATCAAATGTGATAATCTTCTTATTATTCAATTGTAACCGACATTTGAAATTACGTCACATTTTTAATTTGATTTGATAATCATATTATTAGTTGTGACATAGGAGGATATGAAACAAAATACGCTGTATTGGTTATTTAAATTATTACATGATCTAAAATTTGCTCACATCAGGTATTTGGGCATATATAATTAGTTGCGCCCCTCAGATCAATTCGAAGGTACATCATACCTCATTTAATGACTATTTATAATGTGATGCTTTTTATGAATTAGGTGATAACCCATAATTATTAGAACATACAACAAATTCGATAACTTTTCCACCGCTGTTTAATTGTCTATCTAATGTATCCACAGTTAGTTGTCTTAATAAATAAATCATGCAATACCGATACATATGTTCAATAAAGGAAATTAAATAAAACGCTCGATAAAACTAAGAGTACCAATAGTTGTAGTTATTTATTATTAATTCGTGTACGTAATTTTAATACTTACTAGTTACATTAGTTAGAGTTCAAATATACTAGAAATTAATTAAATTTTATATAAGGACGTGATCGCTCGAGTGCTTGATCTTGTATTGAAAATTTTATCCCCTGAAATTAATAAATATTTATTTGTCGTTATTTAGTTAACGTTAAAATATATACACTGTATAATCGAAATATATACACTGTATAACTGTATATTCGAGCCGGTTGGCGTGGTTGGTAGAACACTTGCCTTTCACGCCGAAGGTTGTGGGTTCGATTCCCACCCAGGACAGACATGAACATGCCTGTTTGTCCTGAGTCTGGGTGTAATTATCTATATAAGTATGTATTTACAAAAAGAAAAGTAGTATATGTAGTATATCAGTTGTCTGGTTTCCATAGCACAAGCTTTGTACAAGTTTAATTTGGGATCAGGTGGCCGTGTGTGAAAAATGTCCCAGGATATTATTATTATTATTATAAAATCAAGATTTTATACAGTACTAGTTTCCGTCCTCGGCTTCGGTATATTATTTTAGTACCCTGACAAACATGTATGCAAAATTTCATCAAGATCCATTGATTAGTTAAGACGTTTAAACGTACCAAACAGGCTTCTTTTGGCATTTACAATATTATATAGTTAGTTATATTTCCAAATAATTTTGGTATAGAATCGAGTCATAATATTCTAACACTTAGCGGAACTTCTAGTGCAATTTAATTATTTATAACGTTACTCGACGGATGGGTTAACACTTACAATTGTGTCATGTTTGTTTTGTTGACGATGACGTCACAATGATTCCATATTTCCATAAGTAATGAGTAACATAGAAAATAGAAAATCCCCTTTACCATATGAAGTCATTCATTCACACAACACGATACTACAATCAATAAGCAATCAGGGAGGGATTATATTATTTTTATTAGTAAAATAGAATTTAGAGATATATAATTCCATTGATTTATAAGTGAATTTCATAGTACATAGTTGATATTATATAATTTAAGGTAAAAGAAAAACTACTAAATTTCTTGTCGTTTCTTCTCGGTATAATATACATTTCAATCCGATGGTAAATTAAAATTCAAAGAAATCTTGCCAATGTTCAATTCAAAAGAGCTTTAAAATCGTTAAAATACATTCTAATCTTATTTTGATTACGAATTATAATTCTATTACAACGCACTTCGCATTGTAATAGAATTATAATCTTACATAGCAAATTGTTTTTGTAACAAAATAGTTATTACATTTACTTTTTACATTAAAATTAAAAAAAAAAACGTAAAGTAACTATTAATGTTCCATCACACGTCTAAAAATAAAATTTAAAAACGGTAATTAATCCATAAACGATAATTATCCCAGGGATACGTACATCTGCATTACCGAAATATTTGCGTTCGTCTGTCTGTATTGTACAGCACTATCAGAATTAATAGCGAACACAGAACACATGGCTCGTAGAGATACGACCTTGCAGGCACTCGAAATAATTGTAACTGCTCCTGTTTTGCTTGAAGACATTATATTGTTGTGATATAACCCTTATTCCAAAGGAACTAGGAACTAAAATGATATCTCTATTCGTTTATGTTTAAACGGAATAAGCGAAATTGATTTTTAAATAAATGCAGATAAAAACTAAATTGATTTGTGTAACTATTGTTACGAAATAGATACATTATAAAGCAATGCGTTTTGAAATTATATTTATGATCCTTAGAGCCGGATACAATGTAGAATTTAACAAACAAAATTCAAATACTACTACAAACTATTCCTGAACTTTATGTATAAAATCTTATTCGAATTAAAGGCATTACTAACATATAAGAAAGAAGTCATGATAATTTATGATTTAAGGACCAAATATTACAACTAGGAAACTCAAAAGTTTATTTGTGAATATTCAAAGATAAAAATAAAAACTAAAAAACCGTTGCATTCATATTGGATACAGGAAGTCCATGGGTGCTCCTCGTTGGAGACAGGTGGCGGCAAGTGTACGAGACAGGTGGCTTAATGTAGGCATAGTCCATATCGTGTACAGTTAACAAGAGTATTATTATAATTCGAGATACGTTTTATTTAATGAATATTCATACACCTGGTTAAGAGTTCTACTGAACGAGTGATCTATTGAAGAAGAACGAGTTTAAAAAGTAAAGTTGACGTGCAAAAATTAATGACATTTAATTGCCCGTTATAAGAACTATTTCTATAATATATATAGACATAGTTCTATATATAATTATATAGAGAGAGTATTCAAATATTTTAAAAACCAAAACGATAAATACATTATACAATTTTTGTTGGGTCTGTACTGAACTGGGGTATTTCTTAAACCCTTCTTAAATATTCAATATATTTGACAGTGAATAATATGCAAAAATATCTTCTTAATTTAAAACATCTAAACTTTGCGATAAGTTTCATAATTGGTTGCAAACGAAAATCAACATAAAGCAGCTATTAGGAAAACCATGTTTTATGAGCGCAAAGTTAGTAAAATTATATAGCATAGGAAGGGAGGCGTCGACAGAATAATTATGGGGGAACATAACGAAATAATAAGGTCAATTGTTACACCACAAATGCGTACCATGTGCAGAGAACAAGGCGTAAGACTTAAAAATTGTACTAAAGCTAAACATGACGCAAATTTTAATGATAAGCTTTTTTTAAATTGAAATTGATCCAATTTATACTAAACCAAATTCAGCTTGAATTTTTTTAGGTCCAACAGTTTTTATCGACATAAACACGTGATTTTTTGTATTTGGGGAACAAGCAACCATCAAATTTATCAATAACTAAATTAAAGATATTACAAAAATTATAGTAGTACGAAGCTCAAAATAAACTTTATTCAAAGTCTAGTAGTCGTACAAGTACTTTTATATTGTCATTTTACTATACGGAATGAGCATTCTATGAGAAGAATCTATAAGAAACTCAGTTGTCACTCTCAATGAAAAAATATATATGTGATCATAATATTTATGTATGAGCATCAACTTATACTAACTCCAACGTTCTTTCTTCATTTATTTATAACATAATACAGTACAGTATAAATAATAAAAGGTTTATTATTAAAAAAAAACTTGCGTTTTTTAAATAGTTAAAAATAAATGTAAAATAAAAGTTTGTCATCAAATTAGACGATCAAATTTTAAAACTTAGCGATAAACAATAACAAACATTCCACTTTAATAAATGTCCTCCAGACCGATTTTGGCCACGGCGGACAATCTCAAGCGAGATTAGCCAACTACGCAGGAGATATTATAGTGCATAAGTGTGAGCGCAAACACAGGTGCACTCTCTATTTCCTAACTCACATAATCCGATAGGACGACAATCCGACACGACCGGAAAGAGTTCAGGCGCAGGACCAACGGCTTTACGTGCTTTCCGAGGTACGGGAGTGTACACACTTCCAGACTCCAGGCTGCCTCTGAGAATTTTCTGACAGAAAAACCCAATAACTTTATATTGGCCCGACCTGGGAATTAAACCCAGGACCTCCGGGTCTGCGGCCTTACATCAAGCTTATTTAATAATAATAATCAATCAATCAATATTGTCTAGACTGAATAGTTTTTGACACATTGCGTAATGAAATAAATAAAATGATAAGCGTAATTGTCAATGTTATCTCGAGTGGTTATTGAATCATATCCGATATCAAATAATATCAATGGTATATAACCAAATACTAACTAATATCATAAATGCGAAAGTGAATTTGTTTATTCGTTTGTTTGTTACGCATTTACGACTTAACTAATCAACCGATCATCATGAAATGTTGCATACACGCTGTCAGGGGTCAGAAATACCCAAAAACGAAATCTAAATGAATATTTGGCATAATAATCAGACGGATTTTGTAAATAAACAGACAAACAAGAACATGGTGTTTAGATATATGTACTTTATATGTGTACTACACTCACTAAAGCTCTTTCTTAGACGCAATTTTGAATAATTTTACAAGACTAATTCATTAAACGTAAAGCCTATAGAATTGGACGGATTATTTATTTACAATTATATTAATAACACACGAAAACTATTTTAATGTCGAACGTCATTGTAGACGAACAATAAAGGCAAGTCTATACAAATAGTAAAAACCTAATGGCATGAACACACCCGACACAAAAGATGAAAATATATATTCAAATATTGTTCGAGTTTTAAACGATCAATATCCATTGATATCGTCTTACCGGAGAGAATAAACGGTGAGCAGCGGAATATGACTGAAAGTTACATAAGTTTCTGGTAGACAAATGCAGTGAATATTCAATTTTATTTTGATTTCGACCTCATTGACATCAATCTATATTCATTGCTTGACATTAAGCTGCAGCTTACGCGGAATTATATTATTTAATTTGGGTCCGACTTAATAATTACCAATCAACTATTATTATCTGTAGAATTATTTCGACAGTTTTTGTGTTGAATATTAAAAATAAAATGTCGTATACGTTTCAAGTTATATCATAGCCGTACGATATAAACCGAGATGAGCATACGTCTGTTTTATTGCTGTTATCACATTTATTTAGGAACAAGAAGAATAATTTGATAGATTTTTAACTAATTAAAGGTTACTCCGGGAATGTTCAAAAAAGTCTAATTTTAAATTTTTTTAAGAGATCATTTAAAAAAAAAACAGGGTGATAAGATCGATAGGTATACAGTTTCTCTCACAGTGGACAAGGCGAAATGCAACGGAGAAATTGCGTTTACAATATGACATATGTTTCTTTGTAATGTACCATCTGTGACCTTAAGATCACTTTATATATCATACTTATATATACAATACTTATATACACTGTTATTATTATTTAAATTGCTGTCCTCATGAATTTCTGTGTGGCCTTCAGGAAATGTCGAAGGTTTTTCAGAAGGCATCAAGTTCGACTTCAAGGCGACTCCAAATTATTAATTCAGCTATATTATTCTTTGTGCGTATGTCACGCGATATCTACGCTGACTGTGCACCAAGTTGAGTGATTCTTTATACATATATATTTACATTCTAGACCTATATTGGTCTTAATATGTTTTATATAATTATTTAATTACTGGTGGTAGAGCTTTGTGCAAGCTCGTCTGGGTAGGTACCACCCACTCATCAGATATTCTACCGCAAAACAGCAGTACTTATTATTGTTGTGTTCCGGTTTGAAGGGTGAGTGAGCCAGTGTAATTACAGGCACAGGGGACATAAAATCTTAGTTCCCAAGGTTGGTGGCGCATTGGCTATGTAAGCGATGGTTGACATTTCTTACAATGCCCATGTCTAAGGGCGTTTGGTGACCACTTACCATCAGGTGGCCCATATGCTCGTCCGTCTTCCTATTTTATAAAAAAAAAAAAATTATTTATGTAATTTCAGTGCTGCTCATCTCAGTACCTTATGATGAGACTCCACTGATTGACTGAGTCACTATTATATAATAAAGAGTAACTCTATTGACGAGAAAAGAAATTAAAGGAAAACACATTACTAATATACAACTGAAAATGTATTGATTATTTGTTTTGTTCTATTGAACAAAGACTTCTGTCTCTCACATTGTGTATATTAAATATATATACATATATACACACAGACGTCGCAGACAACTCACCTCCTACGATAATATCACATGACAATGAATCGATAAATATTTCCAAATGCTATTAACATTTAAGCTAACGGGTCTTAGTATTTTAAATAACATTTAAAAAATGTAATTGCTACAATAAAATATTCATTTTAATTAAAAAACTAACTCATACATATGCATCGTAAATACATGATTTAATATTAGTCATAATTAGAAGTATTTTTCTATAGTCGTTATCAGCACTTAAAACATTTTTCTATTGGAATTTGCGATACATATCATGTGATTGTATTTATTATTATAAAACGGCCTTGATTCATTCAAATTTGTCAAAAGATCTAATAGAAACAAGAAAACACAGATTTATCATAATTTAAAATCACCGAGGAAGCAACGCTTAAAATACCATCCACAAACATATATAACGAACTGTCTAGACGTTAAAATAATTTACCTCCGTAGACCTAGACTCACTTGGGCTTACACCGTACCGGGATATTGTCTACATTTTTAATTAAGAAAGCACCGTTCTCCTTTTTTGTACGTACTTGAGTAATATGTATGCATGTATATAAAACTGCGTTGCCATTAATAACATTTTACTGCTGTCAACACGCGTTAGTAAAAAAACGAATTGCCATAAGTTTTGAAGTTCTTTGTTCTAACGTTCGCTCTAGGAGTCCTACTTAAAAATCTTTTTTACGTTATATGCCCCATTTATTGAGAACGTTTATATACTATGTTATATATCGAGTCGGAGCAGTAACGTTTAACGTGGATAGTATAACCGCACTACATGGTTTTATGCATATGTATTTAAAAACAAACTATATATTACACTCAAAACCAGGAAACAATCTGTTTTTTTATGATTTCCTGTAAAATATATATATTTTTAGGTTGTCAAATCACACTTAACTAAAATAGAATGTCTTTCCTCAATAAACCTTGTACGGCAATCTGTTAAAATAATTATACGGTACTTCCCTTGGTGCCTTACAAATGAAATCCGTCAACGAAAATTTACCTAATTAATGAATTTTGCAAGTCATTACATATTGCGTATCATACCGTTGGTACATTTCGCTACTGCAAAAAAACCTAAGTAACGACATACTGCATTACATGTGACAAAAACGCGAAGATAGCTTATTTTGATATGAAAAATAAACTATCGATTTTCTTTCGCCGGTTTTTCTCAGGCCTGTGGTTATTCAGAATCGATGTTAAGTACATTTTTGACCATCAATTCGCTTGTATATTGAATTGAAAAGTGGATTTACATGACCGCTATGCAGGGAAAATATGAACATGACATGACAAGACTGACGTGAGCGTATTTATCTTTAATTTTATGATATATTGTTATTTTCATCTATGAAAAACCCACACAATAGCACAACAAGTATATTTGATAAAATCTATTACCGCGCGTTTTAATTTTATTTTTATAAATAAAAATAAACAAAAAACCCCTTTTCGTTCCAGTACTTAACTCTACCTTCCAAAATGTAATTATCAAACATTAGTGTTCTTTTTAATATTAAGATCGCAAGCTACTTTTGCTACCGGATACGAAATGATCACCTTGCGAGAAATATAAATCACTGCATACACCATCAATGCGCCAGCAACCACGGGATCTATCATGTTATATCATATGTGTATTTGTATCCCGTACTGCGTCACAACCCACGGAACACACGCAAACGTATAAGATTTAATCAATTAGTTATTAATATCGACCTACATACAATCTACATTCTCATGTTCACAAACGATTCTATTTACGTCGCTCCTACACTTGGCTTTGATGTTTCCAACTCGCTAATATCTGCCATAGCGGGTGTACGAAATTAGCGCGGTTCTAACGCATGTGTCGCGACCGGCGCAGGCGCACTGTGGGGTGACCTCATCTCGAAGGAGCCCGTGACACATCGGGCCGAATTAGATGCTTAGCGTTTACAGTTCAGACTAGTTTAGGTATTAGTGTTTAAATTTATCTATATATATATAAAACCAACGCGTTTGTGTCTGTTGTTGTTTCGTTTTAATATAGACGATTATTTAATAACCGATAAAAAAACCCGTATATTACTGTGCTTTTTTTTAGTAAGTGTAATTTGAATGTAGCAATCTATATAGAATCTTGTATATAAATTATTAGTGTACCATCCTCAGGCACAAAATATATATTAAAAAACAAAAAAATCCGTTTAGTGCACGTGAAAAATCAATAATATATTTATAATGCTGGACATTCTACTTAAGGGAATATTTAAATTTCTATCACAAAGTAGGTTGCACAAACTAAAGGGGTCGAGTTCATACACATGTAAAAATTTATATTTTCATCTGACACGTGCAGGTTTCCTTACGACGCTTTCCTTCATTGTCGAACTCAAATGGAATTATACGCACATTAAAACTCAGCGTTCTAGCCATCGAGCCATCTCCATTTTCATTATATGTAGTAAGAAAATAAAAATAAAATAATTGAAAAAAATAAAAATTAATATACATAATACAATACAAATAAATTAATGGACTGGCATTGTCGTATTTGTTACCAGTTCCAACTCTGAGTCACGCGTTAACAAAAATACATTTGAATAAGGATAATTATAAGAAATACGGAAATATTTAAAATGTTAATTCATTCCAACGTTATTAAGTCAAATAACTCGTTTTGAGATTTGTTATCAAAGCAATTAATCATGTAACTTTGCAGTTTCGCATAAAATTAAAGCGAATGTTTTGATTACATCAAAATACAATAAAGCGCTTTGTCTAGTCGTTACAGGACCAGAATACGACAACGTTTATGAAAGTCGATACACGTTTAAAAATAACAAAATTGAAACAGTATGCTTAAAATTATATTTGTGCGAAGATAGAAAAAAAAATTAAGTCAATGAGCATAACTTGGTATTATTTTAATATGCACTATATAAATATATTGATGATTTAGTTCTCATGAAAAATGTTTCACATTGGTTTTACCAACGATTGCGGTTTTGCAGTCTTATATTTGGTCAAATTTTCCTTTTTCTCAAAGGTGTAATGACTTAAAAGCAATTTAGACCTTCAACATTATTAAAATCTTAAAACAATACTATAAAATTAAAATTAAAAACGTCAGGATAAAAACGAAAACCCGTGGGTGTTGCCGATAACCTCGATTCTCTGAAACAATTACTATTCCATAGTTTAGAGTGGGTGGTTCGTACGGAGCATCTAACGCGGAGAACGATATATGTACATATACCCACGAGGGAATATAGGCTCATATGAAACATATTAAGGACTATATCGCTATGACGATAATTTAACAAGTAATCCAAAATACGAGCAGCAAGTGACGGATTAGTCACTTAAGTTGTCAGGATAGAGTGTTCCATCAAGCGATAAAGTACCGTTATTATATCATCCCTGTTATGAGGAATTTCTGAGACAATACCGAAGTTTCGTTCGTGTTTAATGGCTTTTTTTTTTGTTTACGTCGTAGGATTTGATTTATTCGGACGTCTCTTTAATCTCAGATACATTGTTCTATTTCAAATTAATAAACATTGGTCGCGTACCTTCATTCTTAAGCTTCAAATGCAAGAAAATACATTGGGAAATGAATTAAAATAATATTTTGCTTACGAACCCGTCGGTAATTACACATGTTCCTGGAGATATTTGAACGCTCTAACAATCGAGAAAACCTTGTATAAGTCTCGCATTATAACGCGGATGATCAACTATATACATATTAATAGAATATATATAAATATAAAAGAATTTAGACAAACAAAAATATACACCGAATAGAAGATTAACATCGAAAGTTTTGACACGTAAATAAAGCGTGATCATGCCGACGTCACGCCACATTGTCTAATGAACCGACATATTTTCAGCCATTGTTATTCTAAATACAAAACAATACATGAACCATCGGAAATTATGTCACACGAATCGTGTTTCACGGGGAAATTGAACATTAATTTGTGGTAGGACTTTTCTTAAGCCCTTTAAGGCTAGGTGCCATCCACTCATCACTAATTCTACCGCCAAACAGCTGCACTTATTATTGTTGTGTACACAAGGGACATGACATCTTAGTTGCTAAGGTTGGTGGCTCATTGGCGATGCAAGAGATGGTTACCATTTTCAAGTACCAGTGGAAGGTGGTGACTACGTCTACATATTAAAAAAAATAATATTAACAATAATTAAGCACAAATTAAAATCCAAAATCTACAAGTGTCTTTTGAAAATATCATCCTCCGTTGATCTAAGAGTAATTCGCGGAAATCTCTAAATGAAATATGTTAGTTATTCAACGTGATAAACACTGCGTCAAGATACTTTTAACTCCCGGGAATGTTAAAGTATTAATATATTATTAGTATAAGACAAACTGAAAAGTCTGAGGAGAAAGAAATTAAATTAAAAATACATATACCGAATGCATTTGAATAAGTCAAACTATCTGCGAACTATAAGGAGACTTACTACCTTCTTAAATTGTAACAAAACCGATTTTAATGCGTAATCAAACTTTTTAGTATGCATTTAAATTAAAAGCACATCATACAATATTTTTTCCACTATGACATACAAATAATATTGTCGCCTGCGTCTCCATACCGATAACCCAAGTCTTGACTCAGAGCTATTCCGAGAGCAACCAAGGGCGATGGAATACTGAGAAGCAATTATAACTGTACGTTAATTGGTCTATTGAAATGGTCACGAAAGACCGACGACATGTTCGCCTTTTGTTTCGTCGATGGCCAATACCTGACAGCTGTTTAGTAGTGGGCAATTGTTTAAAATAGTAAAATCTTTATTACGAAATACTAAAATCGTTATCTTTGTAAATCTTTAAACTCGTACATAATTATTAGTTTATATTAAATAAATTATAGTAGATAATGTCGAATATATACAATTTAAATATTGTCTCTTTACAATTGAATATAAATCAACTATTACAATGAAACAAGATAAGTTGTATTGCAAACAATCGCTCATAAAATGTGATACCAGCTGAGAGCCCAAATGGCTTGATGGTTAGAATACGTGGATCGCAGACGAAGATCGCAGGTTCGAATCCTAACAATTTCTTACGAGCTCAAGTTTGTATTTAGAATTCATTTATTATATATATTTATATATATTTTACATGTATCGGATGAAATTGAAACTATTGGAGTAGCGTGGCAGGTTAAGATATATGCCTGAGCCTCTTAGACAGTCCTGGATTTTGCTTAGGCCTCCAAAGTATAATTTTACCTAACCTCTTTGGAATTGGAGGGCTTAAATGTCAAAGTGCCTAGTTGCCTTAAATCTCTAGGTCTAGGCCTGCTCTTAGTGGTGATAAGGTCTTTGCTGAGCAGTGAGAAATATACGGTTTGTTTACTCTTTACTCTTCAAATACGTAATAATAATAAAGCTTAAATTAAATCTTCATGTTACATACGAAAACAAACCCTATCAATATATAATATCAATATTAAAAAGAAAATAATAGCTATAATTTCAATTAAAATCGGTTCATTAGTTTATAAGGTTGACGTTACTTATGTGTAGAGAATTACCGTTTTATATAATAGATTTTATTTACATAATTAATATTTCTTGTTCAACAGGAGGGTATTTTTTATTTAAATTAGCATGTAAATAAGGTTAATATAATATGCCTTATGTGTATCAGGTAGACAGTGAGCCGTTTGACGAGATATCGTCGTTTTTTGCTGAGCTACAAGTTGGAGCGGCGTTAGGTAATTTAAAACAACCTTGATGATTGTGCTTTTATCATATTACACTGTTTCGTTCCAGCTTTGTTATTCGAATTACTAATCGTGATAAGGAAAAATATTTTAAGCGTTTTTACTTTACACTATTCTTTGATTTATGTTATTTATTCGTAATTTCATTTATAAGCTTTTATATATTTCAATTAAAAAAAATATGATCGAGCAAACCAGGGCGACATGACGAGTGGCAGCACACTTATGGCGAGCCTTAAATGTAAGAGAACTGAATTCCGTGAACGAACGGTTTCCGGAACAAAAGGACATCCGAAAACAATAACCGCCAAGAGCAACACTGACCACCATCACAGACACAACACTAGCACACTCACTTACGTTGATAACAACGAGTCACAGAACAAAGCATAAGATTTTTTTAAAAACATTGAAAACACGTGTATTATCAGAATACACGTCCGTCACACGCCAATCGCTCCGGGAGACTGACCTGACGGTCGGCGTGATATAAACATGTGCGAGCGAGACCGCTTTACAGTGCACCTGTGCACTTAAATTGAATGGTCCGACCGGAGCGAGATGGCAATAAAACATAACAAACAATAGAGCAAGAGATGAATATTGAGAATACTTGTGGCAGGATAATGAGCGTAAAGCTATATATTAACGAAACGCACAAACGAATTTCGACAAAATATAAATGACATTAGAGTTTGAAATCGATTGATTTGACTAATGTTTATGAGCTTTTGCGATGTAAATAGGAAAGTTTATTGTCAGGGTCAACATATGGCGAAAAGTACGTCTGTAGCCAAATTCCATGTCGGTTGAACAATATGTCGGTTAATTTTATTACAATACAGTACAATGTAGCTGGTGATTAAGCATTTGGAACTTATTGTTTTAGTGATCGTAACTAAAAGTCTGGGCTGGGCTAAGGCTTTATTTCCTCGTAAGATGAAGGTTTGGAACTCATTCCGTCACGCTTCTCTACAGGTCAACTCATTTATTTACTGAAATTAAATATTTGTAGAAATCAGAATGAATTTATAAAATCAATTTAACGACTGTGATTTTGTAATGTATGAAACAGAATGATTGGAAAATAGAGAACTCCGTCGCAAACGAAAATTTTGGCTCGATAGTTATATCGATTAAATAATAAAATGTCAAAATCGAAATGCAACGTTTTCAAATGTAATATTTGTGCGAAACGTTTCATTCCATCGTGCATTAAGTTAGACCAGTTATTTTATAAATAACGTATGCGTACGTATTTATATCATGAAATATTTAACACTGAGCATATTTCGTTGGTCACGACATTTGTAAACTATTAGGATTACTAAGTTTGGTTTTCAGTGATCCCTCTTATGGGCTTAGAGCTTCATCCGCCGCTCGACTGTGGGTGTGAAGATACACATGTTTCAAAAACGAATAAACATATCGTTTCGAAAATACTTTAGCTTTTTAAGATTAAACAAACTAAAGAATTAAAAAAATTACAGGTGCATGATCTGATCGGAACGTAAGTCCATTCGTAACAAAAAAAAACGTTTGGTGAGTAAATATTAACCGCGCCATCTGCACTTCAATAAAGTCCAAAAACCGTCTTTTTTTAAAGATTAATTATTGTAATCTGTATCGGTACAGAAACAAAATTACAAATATTTTTGTTTGTTGAAGTCGACGCTCCGTGCAAATTCTGGATGAAAAATTATTTTGTTGGATATGTTAAGTATATATGCATATTCTTATGATAATGTATATAATATATTTTATATAATAGAATGTATTCCTAACTTAGATATTTCTGTCAGTACGAGCCGCGGGGGCTCTTTAATCAATCATAAACGTAAGGCTACCACTCGAAATCTAGAAATAGATTCGCTTGAACTTGTAAACTGTTTACAGCGCCGCCTCTCATCGCGAAGACGGCTCTTTCCTGCGAACTTCGACAGCGATTTAGCAGAACTAATGTACAAATAAACAAACATTTCTTGAATGAACGTATCTTGATCGTTTCGGGTTGAAACTGTACATCTATATATCCACCCTGGATTGTTTGATGTTTAGCGATACGTTATATTTATATAATTATATAAACTTAGTATTGTTGTTGTTTTTTTATAGAATAGGAAGGCGGACGGGCATATGGTTCACCGGTAATGGTGAGTGGTCAGAAACGCCCTTAGCCATTGGCATTGTAAGAAATCTCAACCATCGCTTACATAGCCAATACGCCACCAACCTTGGGACCTAAGATTTTATGACCCTTGTGTCTGTAATTACACTGGCTCTCTCACCCTTCAAAACGGAACACAACAATACTAAGTACTGCTGTTAAGTCTGATGAGTGAGTGGTACCTACCCAGACGAGCTTGCACAAAGCCCTATCACCTGTGTTCTGGTTTTAAGGTTAATTTTTGACTTTGAGGTTTAACGAGCCAGGGTAATAACAGACACTAAAGCCATAACATCTTAGTACCCATAGCAAATATTTCTTAGTGCCAATATCTATTATGGTTATGTAGGTGACTACTTCCCATTACGTTGCCCATTTGTCAATCTGTCAATGTTCAAAAGATAAAACTATATTCAGCCAATCAACTCAAGCCGCCACGTAACACGAGTCACCGGTCCACCCGGCTGAAAAAGCACACTACGTTTGCCAATCCGCAGTCTTATCTCAGCGACTTGTTTGTTACAATGCATTCGACACACGTAACAAGATCATTGCCACCACGATGTGCTACTGCTACTACTACTACTGCTACTACTATTAATACTACTATAGGTATTAAAAATTGTATGTTTTACTGAAGCACGAGGAAGAATTTAAAACAAAAGGCGCGCCGCTCGACACACATAAGGTTAATTAATTAATTTAAAAAATGTTATTTGTTGGAATTTGTATAATTTCTACTTTATCTTAAAACCGCACGCTATTAAAACTACTTTAAGTTTTACTATTAAGATTAAATTAATTTAATTTAAGCCTCAGTAACTCAGCGGTATGTAAGCTGTATAATTATGTGAAAGTCGCAAGTTCGATCTAGATCAAACTTTACATGTTAGACTGTTGGCCAAAATCATAAACGTATTCCGTACCTTGACGTAATTCCGTCAACTTTCCAACCAAAGCAAAGCAAGGGATCTTTTAAAGTTATAGTTAAAATAATTACTAAAACCTTATATAGTACATAACCGTACATTTGTTTAAACCTAGACATTATCCGTAGTTTTACTCGTTGTAACTTTTTACTATTCGTTCGATTTGTTTAACAGCAGTGGTGTAGTAAGCACTAAGCTAGAGACCGCGTCTCAGGTGATTGACTGAGACCTCGAAGTATAAAAGCAGGACAAACTAACACAGCCACTTTCACTATTTATATTAGTAAGGATTATAGATTTCATAGAAGCACATAAGCAGTATATATTTAATTGTTATTATGTATACACTTATAACGGGAATGTGAAAGTTTGTATAATATATATATGCGTGTGTAAACATATATATAAACATATATTTAGGATACTGTTTAACGTCAATATGTTAGACATAAACAGCTGTAATTTCATTTAAAAACATGGACGATTAGATATATAACTGTATTGTAATAATAACTGCCCCAAACCTGGGCGAAAGCCTCTTTTCATCTTGACGAAAAGATTTGGAGCTTATCCACCACGCCACCACAATGCTGATGTTTTCCTTCGCAGTCAAGAATGTTATAAATTATTAACAAATAAAGCAAAAAAAAACCTAACTATAAAATATTTTCTTAACTTTATATAGTTATAAACATTTTTTTTAAATACCTCGTGTTACTAATTGTGATGAAAGTAATCTATATATAACCTTACACCCTTAACAGCATCGTATAAATTTGAAATCAAATATTATTATATAATATGAGTTCCGTAAAATACCGATCTCAGTATTGTAAAACGTTTGTTTAGAAAACAAAATGAAACGAAGATGTGACGAACGAGCGCCGTTGAATATCTTCCCAGCACTTTCCATGAAGTCGTGACGAAATCAACCTTTATTGTTCATCACATCACATCACTTATATTAAAGTAGTTGCCGCTCGGCTTCGCCTGCGTTCTCAGGTGGTAAGCTTGGGAAAATCGGTTGAAAACGGTATATATACACATATATAAGATAATAGTGTTCTGTTCCATTTCCTATGTATAAAGTCAACTAAAATGATGAATCCGATTCGATAAGTAAACGTAACTAGCGATCGTATCGTGAGGGACATTATCAGGTAGGTTTGCAACGGATTAACTCTTGATCCTGGAGTTTAACCTAAGATCGCCTGTTGAAAATTCGTTCCAGAATAAAGTGATTTCCTGACTAAAAGAAGTATTTTATTTTATTACAATCTGCTCTGTTACAGTGGGATACTCGAAAATAGCCTCCAAGTTCAGTCTAAGTTTTTCTAGGTGGTAGGGCTCCGGTTTGTGGGGTAAGTGAAACAGACTGAGTAAATACAATTACAGGCACAATTGACATAACATCTTCGTTCCCAAATTGGTGGATTGTCTATGGGCGGTGGAGACCAATTATCATCAGGCGCGGCCACCTACCTACCTACCTTTACCACTAAACAAAATACTTTGTTATTGAAAACAAATAATAACGTGATTATAAAATTTAATTACATTACATAAAATTGTAAATTTCAATTAAATTAAGCAAATTGCCTCCTAAAACTAATTGTCACGTAGCACATATTTGAAACAAGGCAACTTGTGTTATGTCTTGTGCTGAGTTACATTATATACTTATTGTTAAATTAATTGTAATCAAATTTTATACACGTTTCAAGTAGATGTAATTCATATATTAGATATATGTTATGTACAACTATTACATATAAAAACAAGCGATGTCCAATAATTTCAACCACAGCTAACCTCAGAAGAGACTGCTCGGGAGATATTATTATCTGCGCTATCTTTTTTCTCTCTTACAATTTATTTTTATTATTTTTTTTTTATTTAATACTTATTGCACAACATATAAAGAACATAAGAGAAATAGGAAATAATCAAAGAAAAAATGGTACGCAAAGGCGGTCCTATCGCTTATAGCGATCTCTCACAAACAACCTTTGGTGAAAGATTTTTTTGTAAGAGAACATGTAAGTGTATTTACATATAAAAAGGAGATACTAAATATTTTATGAGAACAATAAACTACATTTAGGTAACTGCCAAGCTAAAGACTTTTACTGGTATATTTTACTGGTGGTAGAGCTTTGTGGAAGCTCGTCTCGGTAGGTAACACCCACTCATCAGATATTCTACCGCAAAACAGCAGTACTTGTTATTGTTGTGTTCCGGTTTGAATGGTGAGTGAGCCCGTGTAATTACAGGCACAAGGGACATAACATCTTAGTTCCCAAGGTTGGTGGCGCATTGGTGATGTAAGTGATGGTAAACATTTCTTACAATGTCAATGTCTATGGGGGTTGGTGACCACTTACCATCAGGTGGCCCATATGCTCGTCCGCCTTCCTATTCTATATAAAAAAAGACTGCTACTGAAAAATTTTTAAAATTATTTTAATTTAGTTTATTTATTGGTTTAGCTTATATTGGAATCTATTTTAGATTGCCCATACTAATAAAAAACTTGATCACAGAATAAACTTAATCCTTTGTAACGCTTCTAATTAAAAATACAAAACGAATTGTTATAAATGACGGCAACGCACATTTTTTCTTACGTTTGAGTTTTTCAATTACTTCACAAATCAACTTATATATATAAATATATAAATATATATAAGTAAGTATAAGTAAATATAAGTGTTTATGTATACATATCCGTTGAAGGTCGGACGGTGATCTGACGCTGCATAAAAACTTGTAAATTATTCTTAACTCAGGAAATTTGGGAGAACAATAAATTGTATTTTTTTATTTATTTTTCTTCGATGCGGGCGTACAAGTCAACAATGTCTGTATGTGTGTGTAGGTATTTATAAATAAATTGGATATGATGAAGTTATTAATAGCAAATACTAAACTAAAACCAAGTAACTGTCTGTAAATTGTCCAAGGCTGGGAAAAGCGCTATTCCTTTCTTCAAATCGAGCTTATACCACCATGCTCCAGCAGACCGGGATGATAGATACACATGTGTCAGAAATTCAATCCAACACAAGCGTGCTTACTCACAACGTTTCCCTTTACGTAATAAATATGACAATAATGTCATGAAAATTCAGTGTTGCTGAATTGAACACGTAATCCTCGACTAATGTCATCGTGTTGTAATCACTAAGCCACCCCGGGTCTTAAAACAAACCTTTTTTTTTAACGCTGTAAAAACACATTACGCGTTTCCCCCCGAGGAACTGTGGGGGGGGGGATGTGGGGCTCGCCGGCGCCGAGTACGCCCCGAATATCGAAATACTCACTAAAAAACCAGCGGTAACCCCCTTCCGTCTTAACGAGGAGCACCACGGGATCGCTTGCACATGCTACCGTGAGTCTTAGTACAACCCTTGAGCAAGTAAAAAACAAACCTTTATTTATAGATCTTGTATCACGCCCGTAAACTGTCATGCAATTACAAATTGTTCGGCATCAAAGTAGAATCTATGTAGCTGACGTCACTAACTTCTCCGTGCCTCGCAACAAACCGTTTAACATTACGTTTTCCTCATAACATTATTTACTTTTTATTTCTTTGAAAAACTTCTATATAATTCTAAATTAAACATTCAACTAATTTAACGAAAAACCGGATTAAAAATTATCGGAACACTATTTCTTTATGAGGAAACTAGCCAGAGTGAAGGTTATTATTAATTTCGAAGAAACCGCGAGATATCCTGGGAATATTTAAAGCGAATATAATGCAGATGCTGTACATCTCGGTTAATATCAGAGTTGGTGGAATATGGCGCCATTAATCTTGGGTGAAAATAATCTAATATATTAAAACGGTAAACTTTTGATTTATGCCTAGGCCTACGAGGAACCGGCCTAGGAGCCCCACGCAACTAAATGAAACATAATTTTACTGTAACCGCTTCGGAATGGAGGAGGCCTCAAATGTAAAAGGGCCTTGGATCTATAAGTCCTTTCGAGACGAATCGTCTCAATCGCCAGTTATGACCAATACTTATTTATTTATTTAAGGAAAACAACAGCACGATACGAAATGTGTTGACATTAAAAATACAATATACAGACAATAGGGCCAATTACTGTTTGACATCGAATTATGCAAACCCAATAACAGTTAACTGAAGTAGCAACACACGGTTTTGACAAATAAAATGTCATCATAATGAGTTTAAAAAAAACAGTACAATTCGATTAGGCGACACAGACTATGTTGTGGGCGAGTGTGGCTATGCAGTTACACTGTTATTTGTGTGCGTGTAAGTATTTGAGTGTACGTGTGTTTGTGTGAGTGTGATTGGTTAAATTGAATTTTGAGCCCTAAGAATATATTTTTTAAATAATTTAATTGACCGATTAAATATATCAATATTTAACACATATATCAGTGTAGAGCTTGCAGCGTCAGCAGCATTATAAACGTCAATGTTTATAATCAATGTAACTCACTTAGTAATACATGTATATAAAATGTAAAGCAGCAACTCGCATAAAGAGGCATTGGTTTAATAGCAACAACTACAAACGAGGACCTATTAAATTAAATTAAATTAAAGGACCCATTTCAATTAAATTTTTCTATTGAAAATTGTTTAACGTTCTTTGAGATCCTATTTAAAAGACGTATTTATTATATACAATAAAATATATGAATAACTTATGACTTAAAATTTAGCAGGAAGTTTAATATTTATTGGTACCAACATATTTTGTAATCACTCTTCTGCCTAAAGGTTGCCTGGACGAGATCTCTTCGTTGGATACAAAAACCGTCTGATGACTTTTGTCAATCGCTGTGTTTATTTCAGTATTCGTTTTTGTCGTTCAATGATAAATAAATAAATATAAGAAAGAATTATTGACGGATAAAATGCAAAAAGTTGCGTATTGATCTTCGAAAAGTATCAAAAGTTTCATTACGCGCTGAAAGTTTGTCGAGTGTTCGTCATGACATAAGCGATTGCGATAACGATTAGACATTTCTAAAATAATTCACTCAATACCGTCGTAGGATTAATTCGTGTCAAGGTTCCAACCAATCTGTCTCAGGCTAACGAACCATTGAGAGCATTCCAGATCAATTGATAGACTAATAAATGCATATATATTATACATATACTCTAGCACATCGAGGTTATTTATTTGATTGTATATAAAAGTAAGTTAACAAAAACAAAACTAATTTGAAGCGTACAAGTTTTACAGGAGTCGATTTTTGTCTATCAATTATTAAATTAAAAGGCACTTAAATCGTCCGAACAGTATTTTTATTAAAACTGAAGCAAGAAAAATCTATTCAATAAATTAGTTTAAAAACACTTTCCGATTTCATTTTCATTTATTACTTAAATCAGAATCATGTGAACACACTATTGTTACTTACTTGTCGAAACAAAACCTGCCACCGTGCTGGAGAAAGGCAATTATAATTATAATAATATCCTGGGACATTTTTCACACACGGCCATCTGATTAAGCTTGTACAAAGCTTGTGCTATGGAAACCAGACAACTGCACATATACTACTTTTCTTTTGTAAATTCATACTTATATAGATAATTACCCCCCGACTCAGGACAAACAGACATGCACACAAATGTCTGTCCTGGGTGGGAATCGAACCCACAACCTTCGGCGTGAAAGGCAAGTATCTACCAACCACGCCAACCGGCTCGTCAAAATTAAACTTGATAAGAACCGGAGAAAGAAAATCGGTGGGTTCTTGTATCAAAATTAATGAACGTTGATGATATTTAACAAACTATATACTAATAGGAAACTATCTCGGCTGCCATACATAAAATAATAATAATAAAAACGTTTAATGTTTGTATGACGTGATAAATACCAGAAGCGAGCACGGCGAGGTTACGTGCGCGACCTAGGAACAGTAAGCAGCAGACAACATCCATTTATGTAAACCTAATCGCATTTACGTATGAACGTACGCAATAACAGCAAGAAAACGTATGAGAACTGCCGCGTGCCGTCACACGTCTAATACTTTTGTTCTTATGCGATGGAGCTCATAAAGTTATTTTCCTCTTTCATCATTTAGTATGCTCTGTAAATTATTATGAATATGACACAGATAATTATATTTCTGAGCAAGCACTACTGAGTTTTTAAGTGCTTGATTTGTTATTATATCTCTTGCTTCACGACGAAGGAAATCATCTCATCATCAAGAAAATCTAGCATGTGTCGAGAGAAAGGGTGGGTGGAACCCACTATTGTACCGCCTAGCAGAAATATTTAGTATTGTTGTGTTCTGGTTTGAAGGGTGAGTAAGACAGTGTAACTGCAAAGGACATAACATCTTAGTACCCAAGGTTGGTTGTGCATTGGCGATGTAAGGAACAGTTATTATTTCTTACAGCGTCAGTTA
Organism: Nymphalis io; assembly: GCF_905147045.1. Classification (NCBI taxonomy): domain Eukaryota; kingdom Metazoa; phylum Arthropoda; class Insecta; order Lepidoptera; family Nymphalidae; genus Nymphalis; species Nymphalis io. The sequence goes on along the minus strand of NC_065913.1, from coordinate 8,322,286 downwards.
TTATGTCTATAGGCGACTGTGACCACTCACCATGCCACTTGCCTCCCTACTTTATACCCTAAATTCCCTCGGCTAGTTAGAGCAATAATTTATGATATTAATACATATTAAATACAGTAATCGTTTATTACAAAATCTATAGATAGGCCGAGCGTTTAGTTAGTCATATAAACAATTGAGCGCATTGAAAACAAACAGAACATCCAACGCAGGACAATGGTAATCAGTCATACGGCGGTCAGCCGGTCGTCGAGTATAACGTATACGAGAAGTGGCATACGTGTAATATGATATGTTCATTTATCTTTTTTACATTTTACGAGTAAAATATTACCTGAGTTATTTTTTTATAGACTTTCTAATCAATTTATAGTTATATTAGGAATTATAAGCAATTCCTTGTTTCTTGATGATCACAGTATAAACCAATTTCTGCATTTCATTTTCATAAACTATCAAGGCCAGCATAATAGTATTTGAATTATTTATTGTATCGCCAATAGCATTGAGAGTGTGCAAAATTAAATAGATCGCGAGAAACTCTTTTAAAATACAAATTTAAGATATGACCCAAAAATACCGTGTACAATATCAAGTACAAATGAATGAACAAAACGTTATCTATGGAATATTGGAGCATACCAATCGACTTAGAACGAAAAACTTTACTCTCGTCGCGTTTAAAGATATGTTCCTTCAACAATTAACTTTTCGTAATACAAATAAAAACTCGCAGTGTTTCGAATTAAATTCACAATCACATGTATGTGCTTCTTGCCATACCATTTCTATATGTATATATAATACAACGCCGCTGGTGTTTATTCGGCGCTACCTTAAACGCTAAGACTGTATCAATTGCAATTATTCGTCAATAAATCAATCAATATTAACAATAATAATTTTGTCAAATATACGATCGGCGTGAAACGACTCGAGGTGTTATTTATAAACAGACAGATTTTATATGAAACTAAAGACTTAATTAATATGACTTGTACATAACAGTACAGTAACAGCCTGTAAATGTCCCACTGCTGGGCTAAGGCCTCCTCTCCCTTTTTTGAGGAGAAGGTATGGAGCTTATTCCACCACGCTGCTCCAGTGCGGGTTGGTAGAATACACATGTGGCAGAATTTCGATGAAATTAGACACATGCAGGTTTCCTCACGATGTTTTCCTTTACCGAAAAGCACGAGATGAATTATAAACAGAAATTAAGCACATGTAAATTCAGAGGTGCTCGCCCGGGTTTGAACCCACGTTCATCGGTTAAGATTCACGCGTTCTTACCACTGGGCCATCTCGACTTTTCTTGGACATAATATAACTTTCGAATCGTTATTTTACACATCAATTAAATGATATATGATGATGATATATATTTAGTAATATGGCTCGTACGTAAAAAATACACATTAAAGGTAGACTTCGTTTCGAACGATTGCAGTTACATTTATCGCTAGTTATTTGAGGAATATGAATATAAAAAATGTACAAATGTAAAAGTAAGTAGCAACCTCTAAATTTCCCAGTGCTGGGCAAAGACATTGAGGAAAGAAAATTGTAGCTAATTCCACCACGATGCTACAATGCGGGTTTGTCGCTACATTCGTGGCAGAATTTAACCCGACACATGCAGGTAACCCTTACGATGTTTCCCTATACTCCCGATTACGAGATGAAGTATCACAAATAAGAAAATACACAGAAGTGCTTGCCTAGGTTTTGAGCTCTTGTTTAAATGATCCAGCCATTTCGACTTTTATAAATCTTTAATGTTCATGTTCAACGAAATAACAAGTATTTCTAGTTAACAAATAACTTAAGAAGGTAACATATCTAATATTTCCAGTAAAAAAAAACATATATATTATTGTTCCCATGTTCCACATTCCATAAATAATTCAAAGCACGTTAAATAAATCATGATCTAACCGGGATTCGAATCCAGGAACGGACAGACGGCCGCCGACAACCGGGTCAACTATTTACAGCTGATTTATATGTTATTTGTTGACGATGTTTTACTTCCAAGCAGGACTTCTTAACCGGTCGGACGCGTTCATATGTTAAGGGGTCGGATAATATTCGAGCCTTTTTAAAGAAAATGTGTCAATTATAAGTACAGTTATTAATTTATTCGGAAAGAAAGAAAGAAAAACATCTTTATATATTGCACAGAAAATAAAAACAAAAAATACTTATGTTAACATAAGAAGGTAAGTAAGGAAGAAAACGGGATGGTGCAAAAGTTAAAACTAAATATTTACTCGAAATAATCATAGCATATACATCCTTTATACACCATTATATGATGAATAATATAATTATTATCAGAATGGTGACGTGAATTACTAAATGCGACTTATTTATAATTATCGAAGGCTTGTCGTAGAAAATTTTTCGAGGGATTCGCAAACTTTTCGCTTAAAAGGATATCGTATGTTAGATGTAAACGATTACTTGGAGAACACGTTATTTTTACATGCGATCGCTCCCAAATGCGAATCGTAAAAATTAAAACGAGTTAAACATCGCGTTGAGCTAAATACGACGCGTAAATATTTTGTTTTAATGTCCTACCGATATGTAATTTGATAGTATTTATTACAAGTTAGTAATTTATAATAATTGGCGCCAAATATTAATAATAAAAAACATCATAATTGAAATGAATGGAGCCGATAAAATCCGATATGGCCCAGTTGATAGAACATGCACTACCAGACTTTTATGTTTAGTATAATTCATCTCGTGCACGACGTGGTAACGAAACCAATATATGTTGAATACAATTCCGCCTCATGAGTTTGTAACGCAGTGGAATAAGATCTCAATCACAAGTGCATAAGTTGAATGTTCAGGGTTCTAATAGACCAATGGTTTAGTCCTAAGTATGTTTTATCATATCATATCGTATGACCTACTACTAGCTTTATACTTATTTAGAAGGGAAATAGGAACAAAGTAACACTTAAAACTTGTATTGGTTAATATTTTACGTTGATTTGGTAAGTACAATATATCAATTTCACAAAGTTACATATATTAAAAGGACTATACGTTATTTAATTCAAGCGCCACCTTTTTAATCTAAGCTTAATAAAATATATCAAAGAAAAACTTACAAGAGTTAATATTAATTCACCAATAAAACTTGACTTAGTAAAGAAAATATATAAAGTAATAAAAATATTTTTATGAAGCATCTATCAAATCAGTTTTGAAGCAATTAATTGAATGATAAAATGTTTTAAAGAGTTTCATAATTACCTACGGAACCCAAAACAATTCAATAGAAGGTAAAAAAGCCTCACTCACTGTCGCGATCTATAATATTAAGTTATCAACTTAAGTCGAGGACAATATTAACCCACTTTTTTATTTTATACAATCCATAAAACAAGATCATTATCACGTCTTGGCCATTTCATTAATATAAGTTGTTAATTGTTTATTTTAGGTATATTATAAATATTTTACACATAAAACGTTACGAGGTTATATGCTATATTATGATATTTGGAAATTTATAATTTTATTTATCGATCAAAATACATCAGGGCCTTTTGTCTAAACCCAAGAACCGAAAAGCCTTTGCTAAAAAGGATGACATTTAGAATATGTCTATGAACATGTCCCCTAATGATTATTTGAAAATGTATTCAAGCATCCCGAGCACCACATACTCGATAGGTATATGGGTCGTCTGGGGATCGATTACGCGTAATACTATAACCCGCCAAACACTCAGGGTACTGAGAAACACTTTCATACCGTAATAGCCTGTGTATGTCCCACTGTTGGGCTAAAGGCCTCTTCTTTTCTTTTTTGAGGAGAAGGTTTGCAGCTTACTCCACCACGCTGCTCCAATGCGGATTGGTGGAATACACATGTGGCAGAATTTCAGTGAAATTAGACACATGCAGGTTTCCTCACGATGTTTTCCTTCACCGTAAAGCACGAGAATTAAAATCACAAATTAAGCACATGAAAATTCAGTGGTGCTTGCCTGGGTTTGAACCCACGATCATCGGTTAAGATTCACGCGTTTTTACCACTGGGCCATCTCGGCTCCTTCATAGCCTTTCATACACTTTCATAGCCTTGAATGAAATAAATTTCAAAATCGTTTCCTACTTCGAAATGTGCTCCATGCCTCCAAACATTTTCCTTAAGAGATGTGTCCTTCGTCCTGCAGTCGGATACTCTTGTCGTTAGAGTACTTTTACTTTTATTACGATCAGAAACAAAAAAAAAACTAAAAAAATCTTTAAAATCACGATTTGTAATATACATTAATTATCCTCTTAATCTCGAACAAAACAAACCATATCAATCAAACTATAATAAATATTTATAACTCATAAATTCGTATAAAAACCTGCAACGGGATCGTGTCTGTACACGATGTTTTTCTAATAGAATAAACAATTCAGCCAATAAACTGTAAGTCTGTCTTTTAACTGTAACAAATTTAATATCTTAAATGGTCGTAAAAAAGAAGCGCATGAAAATCAAAAAGCGTCAGAAACGTTTTATTTTGAAACGTTAAATATAAAAATTGACCTTGAAATTTGCCCAAAGAATTTGACTTGAAACACATCAGAGTCGAAGCGAACAAAATCGTCGACACGTCTCGTTATAAATACAAGACGTACATACAATGGTTCAGGAACTGCGTATAAATCATAGTTGAACAATTCAGAGCAAGTTGGCGCTGCGCCAGCGCACTGAGATCGGGTAACTGATTTCGTAATAACAAACAAATTACATTGATATTTCCATGAATGAGATTCGGTTGAAAAAATATTATATATGTCTGATTTATAGGAGAGCGAGCCGTTTCCTGCCGACGAAAATAATGAACGAAACGAACAAAGATCTAAACGATGCAGACAATGAAACTGAAACGAATACGAAACAGTTTAAATATTTCAAGAATCTCATCGCAGAAATAGATATAACTGAGGAATGCTTTACCGGATTCCATTTTCATGGTTTGTCTAGTGGTATGTTTCAACGGCCCTGAGCAGGACCTCGCGCCGCCGTGCAATTTAGCGAGGACTGCGTACGGACGAAATGTCCTTAAGTCACCTGAGTTGAGCTCCGCCGAGCCACGAGCACGGGACCGGCCCGTGTAATCCAGAAACGATTGTGACGCGAGCATATCGAAACTCGTAAACTCAATAAAAACATCGGTCATTTCAACAAAGTTAGAAAAAATATATCATGCGAGATGACATTTTTTTTGTTCTGAAACAGTAAATCATACATTAAAATATATATGGTAAATCGTTTTGACTCATACTGCTTTCCCTTATATTTTTTTAATTGGTAATTTGCTGATTTTTACTTCCGAAGCACTAACTGTATCCGAGCGAATCGTCACAAATTTCTAAAGGGCCAATTTAACGAGCATATTACATGGGATCCCCGTCCAACCAGACCCTTTCAGCTGTTGAGTTATCTCTAAATCTCAAGGCGCGTGATCGCAGCAGGTGCGCGCTGCAACGAATACACAAAAAATAAACTCACTTTATAACCATATTATGAAAAAACGTAATATGCAAAGTATAAGTTTGTTTATGACGTACTTTAAAGTCGATTAACGAATTACCGAGAATGTCATTACGAGATAAGTTTACTTGGAAGATTTTGAATGATAATAAAAAAATATATTTAAGGATTTATGAAGTAGGTACATTTGTTAGCAATTACTTATATTATATACTGATGTGCCTGTGTTTATATCTGGGGCATAACGTTAGGACACGTGCAAATACGTGACAAATTGTAAACACAAATTAAGCACACGAAAAGTAAGCGGTACTTGTCCGAATGGTAATCCTCGATATTGCTAAGATCCACGTATTTCGTCCAGTGAACCGACTCGACTCGACTCGGCGAATTATATTCTAAAACGTGCATTTTATTTTAACATTTGTAAAGGCTACTGAAATCATTAAATCGAAGGCGATAATTTAAAAATCTCCGCGTATTATTTGTCCGCATGTTAATTCCACCGGGCGACGGAAACAGGTGCATCGCTGTAAATTTAACCAAACCACGGCAGATGGCCCGAAAGATCGGCAGCTGCATATCATGCACCACTGCTGTTCGCCCAATAAGACATCGTCGATATCGTCTCATTGATAGCTCGTTAAACGCGCTCGTGACTTGATATTTTGTTTATTTATCAAAATTATAATTTTATACATATACATATCTTATACATAGTTATGGATATTGGTATATCTGTTTAGGATTGATACATTTTGAGACAGATTACCATGAATATTGGCACATACATATATATTTATGTTTTTAAATTGAGATGGTTTTTACACCATCCGCGTTGTTGCAACACGCCGCTGGTTAGTATTGCAACGTATCAACTTCTATATCGTTCAACAGATACAGATCTCATTAAATCTGGAAACCCTCCTTGAATAAGAAAGTTTATTTTTATTTTTTGGTAGATTTTCATCATGTTTAATTACATACTTATTAGCATTTGTTACATTTTACTTTAATCAAGAACTGAACATTTGTTTTATGGATACCATGGGGAGAGTAATGGGAGATTGGATAATCAGTTTATTTATATAAATGGAACTCCGAACAGAAAGAAGTACATATAAAAATACAAATATACAAGTTTTAGGAGAATTATTAAATATACCCCCAATTATAAGAAAACACGGTATAGATAATATTATGCATGTTGTGTTATGCCACATACGTATATCCAGATACGCTGTTCAGCGCAGTTTCAACCGCGTCAACGGTTTCCGCTCAGTATCCGTGGGTCGATGTCATATAACCTTTCTCAATAAAATATTTTATTAATCAAACTTGTAGATCCTGAGATAAGTGCGTTCAAATTAGCACACCATATTTAATCTTGTACGTAAGTTTCAATAGGTAATTAAGGGCTAACTGAGGTCGTTGAACTCGCATTGCGCAGAAACTAATTGTCCTGACAAAGGTCAACACATTCCCTCGGTACTGTGATCACTTCAGGTGGTCAGGAGCAATAATAACATAATGACGTCATCAAGGATCTAAATCGACCGTGACGATATCATTGAAAAAGTTTTTATTTAAATTCTTAACTTACTCATCATGGCATGTTTTCATTAGATCAATGGGTAACTAGTATTGATATGTCAAGCATTCTAAAAACAAATATCGAAGGATTTACCGGTTTTAAGCGAGAGTATCATCAAATTAGTTTGCGAAATACTTGTATAAAATACATAAATTCGAATTACTCCAACTGTCAAAAAATATTTACAGATGGTTCGAAAGACAAATATGGAATAGGAGCTGCATTTTTGGATTTCAATTTGAACATTTATTCTAAATTCCAAATTAAAATAGAGGTATCTATAATGGAAGCTGAGCTTGTGGCTATTTTAGAGGCTTTAGGCTATATTGAGTGTACAAGCTACAGTAAAGTAGTTATCTTGTCAGACTCCAAAAGCGCGCTTCAACACCTAGCTCGGTGTACCTCGATCTGTCGAGGGTTACATGTAGCTTACGCGATTCTAAAGCTTCTATCTAAGTTACAATCAGATGACAAAGTAATTTTCTTTCAATGGATACCATCTCACGTAGGCATAGAAGGGAATGAACAAGTAGATGTACTAGCCAAAGAAGCTATATCTGACGGTGTTGAAGTCCTCTTTACACCTTCATTTGAAAGTTACTTGCCAAATCTAAAAGTGCATTGCTATGATTTATGGAAATTATGGAGTACTTTGACGAAAGAGCTAAGGAGAAAGGTATATGGTACCGTACGATCCAGCCTCATCCATGCAGATATCCTTGGATTGAGAATAGTAACATGAATTTTAATGAAACGAAATTAATTCTGCGGCTTCGGTCTGGGCACATCCCATGCAATAAGTTTGCATTTCTGATGCGGAAATCAACTTCTCCAAACTGCTCAACTTGTAATGTACCTGATGATCTTTTGCACGTATTGATGGAATGTGCTCAGAACGAATCTCTTAGAACTAGACTTAATTTGGATATAAAGTCTGTTGGACAATGCAATGTCATTCTGTCAGATCCGACGTCAAATCTCGCAAAAATGTTGTCCAAATTAAGTCTTAGATCTGTGATTAATTAAGGTATTTTTAAGTTTAATATATTATATTTTGTACCCTCCTAAGAATTCTCAACCAGGGCGGCATGTTCGCTTATGCGAAAAAGCCCTTTTTTTTTAGAATAAAAAAAAAAAAAAACTTACTCAATTCAAGTCTGCCTATAAGAGTACTTTTAAATTAAGTAATTTCATAAGATTGAATGAAATGTAAAGCTTATAAGAAATGTAGATTCTACTGATAGAAACGGACGAAACTAATCCTCTTAATGGAAAGGTTTTGGGGATTATCCTTAAGGTAAGGTATTATTATTAAGATTTTCGATATTATTATTAATTAATTAAAAAAAAGGAGTACAGGAAAATCAATGGTGCTTTTGAATCTGGCACAAGTGTATTTAAAAAAATATTTTAAATGCACGTGTGCCACTGGGCAATCTCATCATCTCAAATAATAATTATATGCACTATATCTTAGAATATCTTTCTTCTTATCCAAAAACTTTGAAAGAAGATACATAATAGCTTCAGTAGATTAGACTTTGTTTTGAACCAGAAACCGTTCTAGCAATATTTATTGGCGATTCGACTGAACTTGTTCTAATATAATAAAACGCCAACTAGCGTCAAGGAAACGAAAGGCTCGAATGACAGCCTACACCTTATTTAACAGAATATTAAGAAATATACAAAATCAAGACCAACAATTTTCTTATAAAGTTTAAAAACTCTTTTCAAACATGTAGACGACGCATAATCTAATATTAAAACTTAAATTACATATTTCAAAGTTCCTAGAAAAACATTGAAATAGCACTCTCTAGCGGCAGAATACAAATAACGATCTAACGCCATCTCGCAAACAGTAGCGGTACTACACTTGCAATGCTCACATTTGCAGTTTATCCAAACCGTACGTAGATGTCGCTCTTTCTAGTTTACACGAAATTGTTTCAAAGTGAAAACATTTTAGTATATTTTAGATATCGTCAATTATCACACCTACCTGGCTTCTGTTGAACAAATGAAAGTGACCAATGATCTTACCTGTAACAACAATAAAACACATAATTAATATAAATAAAACATAAATGATCCTTAGATGTATGTTTCCGAATCTTAACCGATGATCGTGTGTTCAAACCCGGGCAAGCACCACTGAATTTTTATGTGCTTAATTTGTGATTATAATTCATCTCGTGCTTTACGGAGAAGGAAAACATCGTGAGTAAATCTGCATGTGTCTAATTTCACTGTAATTCTGCCACATATGTATTCCACCAACACGCATTGGTGCAGCGTGGTGGAATAAGCTCCGAACCTTCTCCTCAAAAAGGTAGAAGAGGTCTTTGGCCCAGCAGTGGGACATGCACAGGCTGTTACGATTACGGTAGATGTATGTTTACTTAAATATAACTTTTATTCTATATATCTATGTTAAAATATAAAATTGACTTCATTTTGTTAAGGCATACGTTACACTTTTTAATCAATTGACAAAACGTCATAAATTCAAAAGAATGATAAAATAGTATAAATATTTTTTTAATGAAAAACACTTTAAAAAAGCGAGATCAACCGCGTCAAAATGAAATGCTATCGATATATTTACGACATTGTTATTGAGTTAAATCTCGCAAGAGCATAATGTTTATAAAATTATTAAAAAAATGCAAGTCAAATAAAACTGATTTCCAAAGTTTAATAAATAATTTAGTTATTATTTCGATATTATCTTTCCAACAAATGTCCGTGTACCGAGTACGCAGTTAATTCGAGTATACCCATACAATATTTATGTATCTGTTTAATAAATATAACATTCTTTCTTTGTAGTTTTGACGTGAATTAAATATTAGACATGTTGTTATTACCTTACTTTAAAAGAGTCATTATATTTATTTACCAGTAATGGATATATTTTTGAATAAATAATATCTACATTGAATAATAATATTAATATTTATCAATCGCTATGTATTAAATACTTTTATTGATAGTTCTATAATAAATAATAATATGTTCATCTACATGAACATCCGAAAGGTCAAACTGAAATGCCTTAAATTCTATGGTTCTTTGAGAAGACAATATGACATCGTTTAGAAATACAAACACTACGAAGGTTATGTATATTTGTAAAAATAAATGTCAATATCGCCACAGACCCACAATGTCGTTAGGATATTAATTATGACTGACATATCACTCAAATTGTCATTATTTTGTTCACTATAAAACTTGTTATTTACATCCAACGTCCTGTGAATATGAAATTACTTTTGGCATTAGTTTACTCACCATTTATCAAATATCTAATTAAATTTATTGTAAGAAATAAATTATAATTATTATTATATTTTTATTTTGTTTATATGTTGTGTTTAAATATTTTTTTTATTTAATTATAATATTTTTCTAAATATCTACTGCAGATTAACAAAGTTTTCACTCATCATTATTAAACGAATTAAAAATTTGAAACCGAATAATCTCATATCATATGTTTCATCTATTTTATACGTGACATTAGCAGAATATTTTGCGCTCTATTTGAGCGCAAAATACATGCCAGAAAAGTGGAAAAAAATTGTTACAATTAAACATGGAACACCAGGCCAATGAATATACAGATTAACTTGTATTTATATAAATAAATATAATCACAAATATAACAAATCTAAAACCCACCTAGAAAAACTGTACATCGAAAACGGTAACGAGCATTCATACTGATGGTTTTCACTAAGAATAAAACCATTCAATGTTATAATTAATAACCATAAACAACGACTTATATTTCAAATCTCATAACGCGTTCGAAATTCAAACCAAACACAACAATTACATCAACAGTCACATTTCACCAATCATGAACGAACTCGAACATAACTCGAAACAAAAAATCGGCTTTATTTAAAAGCCCGTATTGTAATCTAACTCACGATCAGAAGTTAACATCGGATACGTCCCTAACGATCCAAAATACGTCAACCGAGTGACGTCTAATTTTCAAAGTCACTCAAGTTACACTAAGTAAACGATGAAAACGAGTCGAGTTCTTCAGATGAATATTGAAATGCTACTGAAGCGACATCGCAGGACTTGACAATAGATTTCTAGAACAAAAGCTTACAATTATAGATCTAAGTAACTATTGAGAGTCGAGACTTATGTGTATTTTATATCATGAATACTATCTTATACCATTCTAACCTTGTTATATCTTTGTATAGTATGTCGCAGTACCAGTGTCTGGACGATGTTGACAACTTACCATCAAGTGACATACATATTTGCTCGTCTGCCTGTAATATATATATATGCGATTATAAGCATATAAACCTATAAGAACATTCAAATTCGAATTTGAAATTTTGCTTACATCAAAAAACGATTAAACTGTTTACATAGTGAAATAACTATCTGATTTGTGATTAATAATTATTTTGTTCCTCCTAAAACTGACGTATTAATTTATTGTTACCTAATATTCTCATAGAATGACGTCAGATAGTGTGAGAAGAAAAATCAATAAAGTCCAGAGATTAACTCTAAAATTCTTATATATTATATATATCTAACTAACCACTATCGCACTAACCATTCCAGTTTCAAAAAATATTTTCCTATTGAAAACGTAAATACGTATTATGTAGACTATATAACGTAAAGTATCGTTTAACGCGAATAAAACCTCGCGAAGCAGCTACTTACAAAATATATGTATATAGAATGTTAGAAAATAACGTATTCTATTTCCCGTCCCCTCTTCATACCAGAAATGAAACTATATGTGTTGAGGCTGCGTGTATTCTCACAATAGTTCTCAACGAGATCTAGTCACAACAAAAGATTTAATTAAGGCCCCAAGCGGCAGCGTTCCAGCTGGAAGCGTCGACCACATATATCGAGAATCTATTAAATAACAATAGACGAGTGCTAGCGATTGCTTATTTATTTCCTATTTTAACCCTATTTAATGAGATTTGATTACGATCATTTCAGTAATCCACTAGTCAAAGCTACGCAAAACCTTATCTTTAGTCAAACAGATACTTACAAGGACTTTTAAAAGGACAAGGACTTTTAAATATAAATATATATATATATATATATATATATATTTCAAATCTATTACTTTTTCTACAAACGAAATCGACAATCGCTATGTGACTTTAACTAGATCCGCTGTTTGGCTGTAGAATGGTAATTAAGCGGGCGATTATCGTCTAAAGCAGGTGTTACCCCTCCATAGCGCCGAACTATAGTCTACGATTACCCAACATTTCAACGGCAAAATTAATGGAATCACACGCCTCGCACGAAACATTTAACATGAGCCCATATAGTATTACATTAAATAAAAACAAACATTCACGATAGAACGCATAACTACACTTCAGGAGCGAATTCTTCCGTGTAATCCGAGCCAGACCTGCCTCACGTCACTAACACCCAATACATACAACTTTTCCATAAATACTGCACTTCGAGTTACGTATATTTGTTCACACTTAGACGATTTCATTTAGAAACGTTATTACTTAGCAGAATGAATGATAACGATCAATCAATCAATCAATCAACAGCCAATCGTTGTCCACTGCTGAACATAGGCCTCTCCCAAGGTGCGCCAAAGCTCCCTGTCCTCCGCCTTCCGCATCCAGTTGGTGCCCGCCACCTTCTTAAGGTCGTCGGTCCACCTGGCTGGAGGGCGCCCTACGCTGCGCTTGCCGATTCGCGGTCTCCACTCTAGGACTCGTCTGCTCCAACGGCCATCGGTCCTACGACATACGTGACCAGCCCACTGCCACTTCAGCCTGCTAATTTTGCAAGCTATGTCGGTGACTCCGGTTCTTTTCCGGATAATCTCATTTCTGATCTTATCCTTCAAAGATACTCCGAGCATAGCTCGCTCCATAGCACGCTGAGCTACTTTGAATTTGTGGACTAGTCCCGCAGTTAGTGTCCACGTTTCGGCACCGTATGTCATGGCAGGTAAGACGCATTGGTTGAAGACTTTCGTCTTCAAACATTGCGGTATAGACGACTTGAGGACTTGACGAATGAAAAATGATAACGATGCTTTTACCTAGTTACTAGTCAAAAGTAACTAACAGCGGACAAAGGGATAAAAGATTATAACTTCAAATGGCTGTAAAAAACAGAGACGCCGCGGTGTTCAAGAAGTTGACTGATAACGAGGGTTGAAAACTTTAATCCTTCCTAGCGTAAACATAGTTGCAAACATGTCAAATAATACTGCAATCATGTAATGTAATAAATATAAAAAGTTTTGATATATAAGAACATTTTTCTTTGGCAATACTACGTAACGTAAGTCGATGAGTAAATAGGGCATCAGATGGCAAGTATCAACTATCGAATCGGCCATTCTATATAGGGACACTCTATTCATTGACTCGTAGAACTATGGAATGGTAATTAAATTACCCGATGGGACGTAAATCTAACACGACCAGAGATCAGAGATAAGACGCAAACCAACGGCTTTTGGAAAACGGAAAAGTAACACTTGCACAAACCTTACCATTACCACCCACTCATCAGATATTCTACCGCACAACAGCAATACTTGATATTGTTGTGTTCCGGTTTGAAGGGTGAGTGAGCCAGTGTAATTACAGGCACAAGGGACATAAAATCTTAGTTCCCAAGGTTGGTGGCGCATTGGCTATAAGCGATGGTTGACATTTCTTAGAATGCCAATGTCTATGGGCGTTTGGTGACCACTTACCATCAGGTTGCCCATATGCTCGTCCACCTTCCTATTCTATAAAAAAAATAATTCCTATTCTATAAAAAACTTCGGGCTCCAATTCCTTACTTACCTGAACCCAGGACCTCTAGATCTGCCTATAAATACCCACTAAAACAGCGAGGCAGTCAAATACATTAATCTTAAACGTGAATAGAATAGACATAAATCTAGAAATTACTACAAAGCCCCGATGGAATGGCAATTTCCAGCCAAATTCCTGTCAATTGCCCAAAATAATTCTGACACGGAAGCAACGTAGGAGTTCCATTAACACCTGACAGATGCATTGATAAATCCTACATTTCATTAGGTTTATGTGCGCACGAGGTGCAAGGTGAGCGCCCACGCATGGGGCTAAGATCATCGCGTCGGATATACAGGGCGGGAAATTGCACATGGCGTCTCCACGTTTATGATTACAAAATAATTCATGTATTAATAACAATACAAAATTTATTGCATTTTATTGTTATAAGATATACTAAGTAATGAAAACGTTACAGATTATTCTATTGGGAACTTTTGTATTGTCAAGAATCAACACATTATTATGAACTTCTAAATTGTTTCATTGCATTTCTATAATATTATGTTATATTTTTTACATAACATTTATGTTGCTATGTACAGTTATTTTTAAAATATATTTATATTGATATATTATTTACTCAATTGAAATTTAATTTTTATATATTTTTTTTGCAAAATATATTTTGATCTGTCTCAATAGTTACTGCATCGTGTCCTACATTACCATACAATTAGAACTATTCTCACAAAGAGATAAATACTATAAATCAAATAAAACGAATTAGCCACTCGGTTTCAAGTTTTGCAATCTTAAAAATGTATCTATTAACATATTAATACGTTTATAATGTTTGTTGAAAGGTCGTATTACGTCAATTTCGGATACAGACTCGTTCGCACTTCAAGTGCAGTCGTAATTTTCAATATAATTTACAAGTGCCTTTTCATGGGTGCTGACCTTACTGGAGATGATTGTGCTATCTCAGATCGGAGGCTGTGACGCAAACGTTTCAACAGCGATTCGAGTTTTATTGCAGTCTTATTAGAGAATTATTTATGTTAATACGAAAATGACAACTATTTCCATAATTTAATATGTACATAACATTACTTTTATATAAATGGAGGATGTTAATTACTGTTCAGATTAATATATTTCGACACCCTTTAATCACGATAAACGTTAAGATTTATCGTGATTAAAGGCACAGCGGCAATCAATGGACAATGGTAGCTATTTACCATTAGGTGGCACAGTGGCGATCGCCTACCTACTTAATAAAAAAAAACGAATTACTCAAATTGGTCACACTTTTAAAATACGTTTAAGAAAATATATCCGCCCGAGATAAGAGTATATAACATGAGACAGTGTTCGCAACTCAATCTTCGCTTGTCAAAACGTAAACCTTATAATCTCACCGTTAAACACGGAACAAGTGGAAATTTCAGCCGTGCGTTTGGATTCCACTTACGTTCATGTTACGTGAGCTATTCACGTTTATAATGTATATTATGTACCGTCTGTGTTTATATATATATTAGTTACTTTCATTATTTTTATAATTTACAATCTTAATTTACTTGTGCGTTTATGTTTTAAATAAAATAATTAATCCATATTTCACGCACAGTTTTACTTATACATTACATTTAAAGGCAATTCGACGAGGAAATGGGCCAATGTATGTTTTTTTTTCTGGTTTAGGTAGGCGGACGATCATATTGGGCCACCTGATAGTAAGGGGTCACCAACGCCCATAGACATTGGCATTTTAAGAAATGTTAACCATCGCTTACAACGCCAATAACCTTGGGAACTAAGATGTTATTTATGTCCCTTGTGCCTGTAATTACATTGGCTTACTTTCCCCTTCAAACCGGAACACAACAATACCAAGCACTGCCGTTTTGCGGTAGAATATCTGATGAGTGGGTAGTACCTACCCAGAAAAGCATGCACAAAGCCCTATCACCAGTAAGTACCTTAAAAACTACCAATTTTACGGCACTGCAGTACTTATTTCCAGTATTATGTGATAACATAACACCCTTAGTAATTTCACTCATTTATATATTTTAACATTAAACGTTGATAAATAACAGATTGTTCCACAAAACTGTAATAGAACATTATTACCAATAAAGCTATAATTTCTATATATAGAAATACTATATCTTATACTGTTATTTAAACAGAATACGATCGTTGGCGATTCAGAAACTGGGGAATGGGAAGGGGATAACATCATGAATGAAGCGCCTCTTCAATAATAAATAAAATTAATCCATATTCAATGTGTAAGGGAAAATACATTTTCCATTGAATAAACCTTTATTAGAGTAAAATATGAAAGCTAATAATGTTAAGGCTTGAATGAAATGAAAATCATATAAATAAATACATTGAAATAGAATAGAAGGCAAGAACGAAACATCAATGATAATGAATCTCTGAATGAACAGACAAAAATACAATATATTTAAACATCGAAGATTAAGACACGAAACGATTAAAACCCCTACTGATTATAAATTAAGAACGACATTAGCGTGGCAACTTTTAAAACGCGTCATAAAAACGTAAAACGCTAGAGAGAAGCAAAATACACTCAATTCACATAAACAAGCACTATGAATCAAGAACATCTATTTAGTTAACGCGTCAACAAACAAGAGCAAAGTTATTGTTGCCAAATTCACTAAAAGCTGTGATATATTCGATGGAGTATTTACGGAATGCGAAGTAACTCTTTCCGCTTCGTTTATACATTCGCTTTATTATATGCGTAGAGCTGATGTTGAGGCTATATTGATATTTGAGAATATGAAAAACTATATTCAGGACAAAACAGTTATTGCACACACGTAATTAATAATCAATCTTATGTAGAATAAAAAAAAACATTAAAAATATAACAAAGAACGAACATCAAAATGTACGTATCAACATCTAGAACCGAACGCAGTTAACGTAAACGCCATCGAACAAGTAAAGAAACTGACACAAGACACATGTCAACGTCTTCTTCTTGAAGAAAGAATATATATATATATAATTACGAAGTAATCAAGAAGAAGACGTTGACATGTGTCTTGTGTCAGTTTCTTTACTTGTTCGATGGCGTTTACGTTAACTGCGATATGTTTGGAACGAAAACAACGTCGTCTACTGACAATAATCAAAATTCCTGTTCGGTTGATTCTAATGGGTCGTATGATAGTTTTCCAATTCATGTAAGAAATTGTAAACAAATATCAACTTAAAGCGTCAAAACAATGTTTTAACGACTGTCGATTGTAAATTCTATAATTTAGATTTTAGTCGAATTTTAACTTATAGAATAATTGTCAAATACATTTTTTCCAAGTCAATCGAAATTCGATATAGTGTATATAGAGTATTTATATTTGTAAGCACAACAACAAAAAAATTGCAACAGAAATTATGACATCAATATATATTATAAACATCATCCCCGACCTGTTTGCAGCTTGTCAGCGGTGAGGCTGCGCAAGAGTCGCTTGATACTCCTGCGCCGGCGCACGCCGCAGCCTTCCTCCGAACTCATACCGCACCCATCTTACACTTCACTTTTACACTTTTAGATATATATTTATCACTTGCTTTAGATACAATATCTTATATATAACTTGTATTATCTTACGTGTGATTTAGCTATTTAGATTTTCACACGGTATACGTTCTTAGGCAGTTGTATGATATAATTTGAATTTACAATTCAATCTGACGATTAATATATATATATATATACTCCTAAGAATGAAAAGACAATGGTGTGGGAATGTCCAAAGTTTAATTAAAAAATGTTCTTGTAACAAATTACAATTATACTTGTCTCTTCGTCGAAGACAAATTAAATTCGTACGAAAATTCATTAGTACTAGAAAATATATTGTAATAACGGTGCGACTTAAGATTCAGACAGATTGTACGTATTTATACAAAATGCATTTTGATGACATTTTGAAACAATGAATCACCTTATCTATGTATATAATATTTCTCCAATTATAAATATTTTGTTGTATTGTGTAAGCGTCGTTTGCAATCCACAAATTATTTTCAAATACACAAACGTGTATTAAGATAAGTAGCTTCTCCGTGCGGATTCGGTCAAATGCAAACAGATTTTTTTCAAACCCGACTGGTACTTCCAGAGATTAGCGCGTTCAAACAAAACAACAAACAAACTCTTCAACTTTAGTTTATTATATATTTTGAATCATCTTTTTATAAAGTTTGATGTAATGCAACCACGGTAAGCCGAGATGGTCCAGTGGTAAATCTTAACCAGTGCGCATGAATCTTAACCGATGATCGTGGGTTCAAACACGGGCAAGCACTACTGAATTTTCATGTGCTTAATTAGTGATTATAATTCATCTCGTTCTTGACGATGAAGGAGAACATCGTGAGAAAACCTGCATGTGTCTAATTTCACTAAAATTCTGCCACATGTGTATTCCACCAACCCGCATTGGAGCAGCGTGGTGGAATAAAGCTCCAAACCTTCTCCTTAAAAAGGAAAAGGAAGCATTAGCCCAGCAGTGGGACATTTACAGGCTGTTACTTAACTACTTATAATTCATATGTAATTATACAGATGTAATAATACGAATAAATCACAGTATATTACAAACTAAAGGAGCGACAGAGACAAAAATCTATGAAAATAGAAATAAATATTTAGTAATTAAAAGCGAAACCTAAAGTAACCTTTAATTACGTTCTATTTTCCAAAAATATATCCTCAAATTAATGATGGCAGGCTTAGCTGCCACAGCAGACAGCGTTTCGGCTTTAAGGAATTATCTATCAAATGTCGGCGATTACATGTCATGGGTGTGCTTTGCAAATATCAATCACAGGGGATCCCGTAGATTTACCCCAATCACATTTGAATTTATAACCTAACACCCATACATTTAAGGTTGAAATTCTCATGAAAAATTCAAAATTTTTGAATGTTAATAGAATTTCAACCTTAAACTGTTTGTGTTAAGGTCTAAGAAACGATATAAAGGTTCGTTCATTTCCTTAAATCATTATGATAACTGAATAGCATTTATTTCATAATACATAAGGTTTATATTTGACTGGAGGTTTGCGTTTAATACTGTAATTGCTGAACTGATTGGATGGAGCAAAGATTAGGATATATGATTAAAGTGACATGCCCTTACAGCTTTACAAAATACCGTACTTATGTTAAAGGTAAAAAGCGTACTTATGGTACAAATTACTAGAAACGATTATTCAAATACAAATGTTGAAAGAAAATTAAGCTCAAGTATTAAACAAATCAATTCAATCACTGTATTTCTTAATTAATTTAATATTTAATTTCATTTGTATTTATTGTTTCTTTTCAACATATTAAGAGATTATGAAAATTAAATACTGTTTATGAATATTAAGCCTCACAGACAGAAATAAGAATACACGATGGTGTCCGCCTGAACAATTATCGCCAAAATAGTTCTCAATGGAGATTAACCACCTGCACAATAGATATGACAGTGCACAAGTGTGTGCCGCTAACACAGGTTCAACTGATATTTCGTTACGCTCATAATCGAAAGTCGCTGAACCGATGGTACTAAACATTTCAAGGCAATTGTAAATCTTGACAGAAAACAGAATAATGTATATTGGCTCGACCCAGGATTTGAACCCAAAGTCATCAGTGCCAGCCACCAGACCGGCTAGACAGTAAATATACATATTCCCTTATTCTATCATAAAAGTTGCAAAACGAAATTTAATTACTCTTCCTGTGATTCCTTTCGCTTGATTTATAGTTATGTAAACACGCGTGAAATTATTTACGCCATTCTAATCTTTATTGCTTTTAATTTAAGAGTCATAGTTAAATCTATCTGCGTGTTTATCGACTAGGGCCACCTGTGCTGATTGTAAATAGAAGTTCCATACGACTATAGACTTTAATGTTAAAGCAGTATATTTTCATTTTGTGTGATTGGAATAACCCTTTGATGTCAGGTATATACAAGGCACGTCTGATGTTCATTGTTATTTAGTAAATATTGATAGAACAACAAGAACATATTCGTTTATATTCCTCTTGTTTTTTAACTTTTCAATCAATCAATCAACAGCCAATCGTTGTCCACTGCTGAACATAGGCCTCTCCCAAGGTGCGCCAAAGCTCCCTGTCCTCCGCCTTCCGCATCCAGTTGGTGCCCGCCACCTTCTTAAGGTCGTCGGTCCACCTGGCTGGAGGGCGCCCTACGCTGCGCTTGCCGATTCGCGGTCTCCACTCTAGGACTCGTCTGCTCCAACGGCCATCGGTCCTACGACATACGTGACCAGCCCACTGCCACTTCAGCCTGCTAATTTTGCAAGCTATGTCGGTGACTCCGGTTCTTTTCCGGATAATCTCATTTCTGATCTTATCCTTCAAAGATACTCCGAGCATAGCTCGCTCCATAGCACGCTGAGCGACTTTGAATTTGTGGACTAGTCCCGCAGTTAGTGTCCACGTTTCGGCACCGTATGTCATGGCAGGTAAGACGCATTGGTTGAAGACTTTCGTCTTCAAACATTGCGGTATAGACGACTTGAGGACTTGACGAAGGTTGCCAAATGCTGCCCATCCCAAGCGAATTCTTCGATCGGCTTCCTTCTCGAAGTTGTTCCTACCGACTTGTATTACCTGTCCTAGGTAGGTATATTCACTAACAACTTCGAGAGGTTTCCCCTCGACATATATCGGTCCCGGCACGACATGCCTATTGAACATGACCTTGGTCTTGTCCAAGTTCATACCGAGACCGACACGCCGGGAAGACTCGCCTAGGCTACGCAGCATTTCGGTGAGTTGTTCCAGCGACTCTGCTATGACGACGATATCGTCGGCAAATCGAAGGTGTGAGATGTACTCGCCGTTTACATTGACTCCATACCTAGTCCAATCCAGCGTTTTGAAAACGTCTTCCAACGCGTTGGTGAACAGTTTCGGGGATATTACATCCCCCTGTCTCACCCCTCTGCGCAGTTGGATCGCCTTCGTCTTACAGTCCTGGATGTGGACAGTCATTGTAGCGGCGTTGTACAGACATCTCAGTACCTCGATATATCTCCAATCGATATGACATCTCTGCAATGAGTCGAGCACTGCCCAGGTTTCGATGGAGTCGAAGGCTTTCTCGTAGTCCACAAATGCCATACACAGCGGCTGATTGTACTCTTCGGTCTTCTGCACAATCTGCCGAACAGTATGGATGTGGTCCACGGTGCTGTAGCCTGATCGAAAGCCGGCTTGCTCTGGGGGCTGGAACTCGTCAAGTCGTCTGGCGAGACGGTTCGTGACGACTCTTGAGAACAGCTTATACACGTGACTCAGGAGGGAGATTGGTCTGTAGTTTTTCAAGAGGGTTTTATCACCTTTCTTGAAAAACAGTACCACCTCACTCCCGCTCCACGTTTCCGGGGTCTTGCCATGTTGGATGACGGAATTAAAGAGGCTTGCTAGCTCTTTCAGGACCGGAGTCCCGCCTGCCTTAAGCAACTCTGTTGTGATTCCGTCATCTCCCGGAGCTTTGTTGTTTTTAAGCTGTTCTAGAGCCGCCCTAATCTCTCCTTGGTCAACGACCGGGAGCTCCTCGGAGTAATGGCGCATAAGAGGGGCGCGCTGGTCATCAATACTGATTCCCACGGGTTTATCCGATCTTGAAGAGAACAACTGCCCATAAAACCTCTCTACTTCTCCGATAATCTCAGGCCTAGAGGTAACGACCCCACCATTTTCAGTTTTAAGTTTTGTCAGACGCGGCCTCCCAAACTTGCGAGCGAACACTTTCGATCCCCGATTTTGCTCAATCGCAGCCTTGATGGCACGGGTATTGGAGCGTCGGAGATCGCGTCGCGTCAGCGTTTTTATTGTTCGGTTTAAGGCCTTATCTGACAAAAACGATGGTAGTTCTCGTCGTTTTCTCATGAGCTCGAGTGTCTCAGCAGAGAGTTTTGGTGCGTTGTCTCTTCTCTGTGGCGGAAAACACTTGCGGGATGTGTTTTGCAGTATTTTGACCAGCGTGTCGGTTCTCTCATCAATGCTGCTTATGGTTTCCAACGCGGTGAATTGATTTTGAAGTTCCATTTGGAACTTTTCGGAGCCTTGAGCAGCTTGGAGCATGGTAGGTCGGAGAGTAGACCTCATCATTCTCGATCTTTCGGCTTTTAAGTTGATATTTAGAGTGCCTCGAACCAAGCGGTGATCACTTCCGGTATTAAACCTGTTGATCACTGAAACATCTCTAAATATGTGCCTTTTATTCGAAATGATAAAGTCTATCTCGTTCCTTGTCACGTTATCGGGGCTTCGCCAGGTCCACCTCCTCTGAGGCTTCTTTTGAAAGAAAGAATTCATCAAAAAAAGCCCCTGAGCTTCGAGAAAGTTTACCAGCATTTGCCCCCTGTGATTTCTGCAGCCCAAGCCGTAAGGTCCGACTTTCGATTCACCGCTATCTTGTACTCCCACTTTAGCATTAAAGTCTCCCATAACAACATTGTAGTGGGCCTTCGAGGTGTCGTTGAGGGCCTTTGCGATGTCCTCGTACATCGCTTCGACCACATCATCAGAGTATGTCGAAGTTGGCGCATATACCTGTACGACCTTCAGGGAGTACCTGTCGGAAAGTTTTAGGACAAGGTACGCTACCCGGTTCGACACACTACTGATTTCCACAATGCTGCTAATGAGATCCTTTTTGACTAGAAAACCGACACCACCCTGGGAGAGGTTATCACCTCCGCGGAAGTAGAGTAAGTTACCGGACTCTAGAGTTATCGTGTCCTCCCCCTGTCTTCGGACTTCAGATAACCCCAGTATATGCCAGTTTATATGACTTAACTCTACTTCTAATTCGGCGAGGTGATGGTCCAGCCTCATCGAGCGTCCATTATACGTTGCCATTTTCAGTCGTTTTATACGGTAGCCTGCCGTGAACCGGTGATTCTTAGCACCCCCTGCCCTGCCGATACCGCGACCGCTACCTTGGTCGGGCCTAGCGGGCTTGCCGGTAACTGGGGGCCTTTTTTTTTGGGCGCATCTGCCATTAATGGAGGGGTTTGCCCATACTCGCCGCGCTGGGCAGGCGTGTTGGCGAGCGCAGTAGGGGGGGTAAGATGTTTATGGGAGGGACGCTGCTGCCCATCCCCCCTTTTCCCCGTCCCTCAGTCGCCTCTTACGACACCCACGGGATGAGATTGGGGGAGTACTATTCTAAGCCGGTACTCCACGGCTGTTTTAACTTTTAGTCAACATTAAAACAAAAAGTATATTAATTTAAATAATTAAAATTATTTGTAGAATATCCTATTAGTATATAATTATTTAAAAACGAAGAACAAATAAAATTATGAATCGTTTATTTGCCGTAAAAAATTAAAAACCATAACAAGAGACGTCTCTCGAAATGCGATGACATTTAGTTAGGTAGGCTATCGGCAAGAACGTCGTTAATTGTGTGAAATAAACCGTGAATTTGGTACCGCAAAAGCGTTAAAGCCTCATCGATGTAGAATCTAGGTCAGACCCGATGAGAAATTTTCAGCAAACCTGTCACGTTATATTCAACCAAATAAAGCGATGCTAAAATTGATAAAAGTATAAATAAATTATTGTTAATATACATTAAGTATAAGCACGATTTGTCGCAACTTCACTCGCGGAAGGTATGTATGTAATATACGTGTATATATGTATATATATATATACACTGGCCTCCAAAAAAATCGACCCACCTACATTTTTTGTAAAAAAGCTATCGTATGGTTTTAAACTACCACATATTTATATTTTTAAGATTGATTATGAAAAAATGCAATTGTAGGATTGTACAAAAACAGAAATAGTGCGCAAAAAATAGGTTTTTAGGTAAATATGTGACAAAACACGAAAACACAAAATTTTACGCAATTTTATTTTTTTGTGTACAAAACGATTATGCCGTTTGTTTTTAAATTTGGGTGCCTAAATCTTACTTTAATAGGGAGTGTTTCCTCCTCTTGACCTAATCACTGCCTGCATACGCCTATTAAGTGACCTGATTAGCTTTTTAATGTCTTCCTGTGGGGTCCGTTGCCATTCTTCAGTTAGGGCAGCTTCCAGTTGATTCAGGGTTTCTGGAATTGGATTTCGTGCTCGAACCGTACGTTTTAGCTGGTCCCAGAGGTGCTCTATCGGGTTTAAGTCCGGACTATTGGCTGGCCACTGCATAACTGGAATTTCGACTTCCCTGAGATAGTCTTTAACAATTCTAGCGACGTGAGGTCGTGCGTTGTCGTGCATAAGTTGGAAATTATCCCCAATATATCCAGCGTAAGGCATCACATGAGGCTCCAGAATGTCCGTTATGTAAGTTCAGCATTAACAGCATGATTACGGAAAAAAACCAGCTCTGTGCGTCCCGTCAAAGAAATACCTCCCCAAAACATTGTAGAGCCTCCACCAAATCGGACTGTTTCTCGAATGCAACACTGAGAGTAGCGTTCTCCTGGCCTTCGCATGACGTTACGTCGTCCATCAGAGCCTACTAGAGACATTCGGCTTTCATCACTGAACAATACTGTCTCCCATTGGTCCAGTGTCCAATCGACGTGCTGCCTAGCAAATTGTAGTCTTGCTTGTCGATGGGATGCTGTGAGTTTTGGTCCTGTTGCTGGCTTGTGAGGGGTTAAGTTTTGCTCTCGAAGTCTTCTTCTTACAGTATTTTCACTCACAGACACTCCACGACTTTCTCGGAGTCTACCTTGAACGTCAACAGCCGAAAGATGTCGGTTTCTTAAAGACATCAAACTAATAAAACGGTCATCGGTCGGGTTCGTGACACGCCCCCTGCCAGATCCTGGTCTCCGGCGATACTCCCCAGTCTCCAAGTAGCGTTTGTACACTCTTCGCACCGCTGAACGACTTAATTTTAGTGTTCTAGCCACATTTCGCTGACTTAACCCCTCATGAATAAGAGCTACGACTTGAGCAGCTTCTGCTTCAGTAGTATCCATTTTTTATGTTTAAACTTATTAAAATTATTGTTTCAACAGAGTTTCATACACTTAATCAATAATAAACATGGAACCGAGACGACTCCGCGTTAAGAACTGGAAATAAACTAACCATGCACTTTGTGCACAAAGTAACGTTTTCTTATCAATACTTTAAAAATATTCCAAATATCCTCAATAACACTTACAACTCCTCCAAATCAATATCAAGTGGGTAATAAAATGTTAAATGTATGTCCCATAAGTAAAACAATCCACCTAGGTCGTCGCATAGTTAAGATAACAATTTTGTAAGTAAAAAAATACGGGTGGGTCGACTTTTTTGGCGGCCAGTGTATATATATATATATTAATAAATATTGTTTATTTAATATATTAAATGTAATATATTAAATAAACAATATTTATGCAGCTCGAAGTACCTAGACCATATTCAGGACTTATAAAAACAACCGTTTTTGACAAAAAATCTATGAGATTCTTACGTAAGCTTTTGAATTACAAAATAAAGTTTTATAAGAGCTTTAAATTCCCAGTTTTAATGTTTTATAGTTCAGTCCGAGCGTTGAAAGTCAGTCAGGACACGGCGCCATAAATAATAATCTTTAGTTGACTACAAAACTTTTATACTATTTTCACTCTTGTAATAAACTCATAGTGACCGTTAGTCTTAAATCGCAAGAGAATAATAAGTGACGGTATCAAGTATTGTATTTATTGATATAGTAAATTTCAATAACTCATTCATTTGAACCTAAAATATACCTACTATGAATAAGCATATCACAAGAAGGTAAGCAGTCAAACGGACCACCATACGAACGTAAGTGTTCACGATCGAAATTAACAATGGCACTAATGTGAACTATTCCACACACTACCCGCGCACCGCCAGCCATGACAACTATGTCATAACCCTTATGTCTTGTACTGTACACTGTACCGCTTATATATTATTTCACCGGTTCTTCTCAGGTAATGAGGTGTTTATTTCCGAACCGGTGGTAGATTTATGACAATCAATAAGTAACGCTTCTATAATGAATAAAGATTTTTGACTTTAACTTTAATATACAAAGTATCGCTATATATATACCAGATTGACTCCAAGATTACACAAGAAAAAAAAAATTGATTATAGTATCAAATGAACGGGTCAAATTCATTAAGCATTTTATCACCTCCTTAGAAAACCCGATAGATCATTATCCCGAAATAACACCCGGGCGAATTCAGCAGGCCGTGATTACTCCGAACCTTTTACGTCACCTTGACATTTTGAGATTGAACTTTATAAAAGGACATCATTATTTCATATACTTATATGATTGCTATTACATTTTTTTATAGACTAGGAAAGCGGACGAGCATTTGGGCCACCTGATCGTAAGTGGTCACCAACGCCCTTAGACATTGGCATTGAAAGAAATGTCAATAATCGCTTACATAGCCAATGCGTCACCAACCTTGAGAACTAAAATTTTATGTCTCTTGTGCCTGTAATTACACTGGCTCACTCACCCTTCAAACCGGAACACAACAATACCAAGTACTGCTGTTTTGCGGTAGAATATATGATGAGTGGGTGGTACCTGTCCAGACTAGCTTGCACAAGACCCTACCACCAGTGACAAATATACATTTCATAATAATGCATAAAATATAAATTTCATGTCAGTTAATTGATGAAATGAAACATCGACAAACAGCTGGCAATCGAATTTTTTTAATTCAAATGTTCCAAAAGACCTTTCAAATAAAAATTATGCTTAAAAAATACTTCATGCATAAGTTAACAAAAGGGTTGTATTTTTAATAGTATTATATTAAAAACATTCCACGCGCCGCTTTTGAAAATCGCGTGGGCGGGTCGACGGCAGAACCGTGAAATGTCATACAACAAAATTAATCTCTGAAACAACCTACGTTTCAAACTAATAGATAAGTCTTCATATTTTACAATATGTATTCTATTTTCATTTTATGGCTTGGAGTTAAGGTAGCCCAGTGGTTAGAGCAGATAAATCCTAATCTTCAGATCGTCAATGAAACGGTACCGCTGGTTTTTTAGTGGGTATTCCGATGTTCGGGGCGCACTCGGCGAATCCTAACCGAAAACGGCGCGTTAAAGTTGCAAGAACTAATTAGTTTTCATATTTTGAGTTTATAATTCCTCTCATAATCAGCGATAAGGAAACTGCAGGTGTCTGTTCGCAACTCGTGATTCGGTAATGGGTTACACTGTCACAAATATACTGTGTCGCTGTGAGGTTTTACTGTATAGAAAAATTAGGCAAAATAATAATAAAAAAATATTAGGCATTGTATTATAGCCTTTCATACTAAGTTTTTATCTGTAAGATAAATATTAAATAAATAAATGATATGATAATGATGAAAACTAATTTAGGCATACCCTTGGTCGCGTTATATATTTGTTATTTAGGTAAATACGCTACTATCAAAAGATAATACAAATTCAGATTTTCGCGTTTAAATAATTACATAAACGAATCGTTAAAATGTAAACAACTAAATAGGATAACACTCGCGGTGATACCGACGTAATCGCTTCAACTAAAGCTTGGTAGCAGTCCAAATACCGGTAAATGTAAGATTCCCATAAATTCGATAAATGTCTAAACTACTAAATCGCAAGGCAGTTCAATTGATATACCATAAGATTCAGGTTGTTATTAATATAAAAAGCTTTAATTCGATAAACCTTATCTTATAATTTTTACATAAATAAATCAGATAGAAAATATGGATAGAATTCGAAGGCCATAGGTAAGCACCTCAGAGCTTTCATGGGCTTGATTTATGTTTATATTATTCTCGTTTAGAAGGAAAACATGGTGAGGATACCTACACGTCATGCCATATGCGTAACCATTAACTCACGATCGAGCAGCGTGCTGTAATAAGCTCCAAACCTTCTCAATAATATTTCAACTTCGAAAATAATATGGCAAAACAAAATTAACAGTCTATTGATTCGATTGATGTTAAAGTTTAGATTCTTCTAGGAAACGACATCAAATAATGTCAATAATTTATTTAGTACAGTTCTTTGGTACTGCTTCCGATTACTCTTTACATTAAGTGTTCAATCGATCTAGACAAATGTGTCAACTTTTGCTTCCCCGAATCCGTCACGAGTCGAATTTAGTACATCTGTCTGCCCCGGATGAATCGCAGTCAGCTACAACCTAGCATTAATAATGAATGAATTCATCGATATATCGCATCAAACATAACGCGAGCGGAACTTTGTGTTATTCGAGACAGTTCTGATGAAATACATCGTTCGATAATAATGCACCGTTCGGTTGACATTTGAATATAAATTTAAATTACTCAAATATTTACAATTATGAATGTTATCTTGTTTGGGTATATGTACTATCCGTGATATATTATATAAAAAAAATAACTTAGTAACTAAGACAAATAATGTTCTATACACTGCATTAATTTATTCGTGGACAATATTATACAATCCAGTACAAATATTTAATACGTGTTTGCATGAAAAGTTAAATTGTTTTATTGTTTCTCAATAAAATAAATAAATCTTAACGCCCTTTTTAATCTCATATAAATATCGGATGAAAAACATGAAAACTTAATAAAATATAAAATATACAACAGACTCCGAGCGAATACAAACTTAGTTAAATATTAATACACAAATGTGGGCGTAGCAAAAGGGAATTACGAGTATTCTCAGAAGCCTCGGTATCCTAAAAATGATCATAAAATCTAAGCTGACGACAGACAATGTCAAAGTCAAAGCATTATGGAAGGTCGAAATATGTTTAAGAAAGTAAAATATCAATATAACGTAACAGCGGAGACGCATTAACATGAAAAGATGAAATTATT
Organism: Nymphalis io; assembly: GCF_905147045.1. NCBI lineage: Eukaryota > Metazoa > Arthropoda > Insecta > Lepidoptera > Nymphalidae > Nymphalis > Nymphalis io. The sequence goes on along the minus strand of NC_065913.1, from coordinate 8,293,417 downwards.
TTGTCGCTCTTATATCGAATCAAACGTCCTTAGGGAGGCAGATTATTATTATAAAATGTAATAAAACACAACATCGTAACTTGATGTTTACTACATAAATAAAAAATGTACTTAACCGACAAGTACGTAAATTTAAGCATGCCTTCGTGTTAAATAAAAGTATTTATTTAAAAGTAAATTCTTATCGGACGGTTGTGATGTAACAAACATTATTTCCAACGATCTGCTAAAATTCTGCAAACTCCAGCTTTTAAAGCGCTGATCAAAGTCAGATTAAATAATTCGATGCCGAATGCACATTGGTCAGCGGCCCATGACGCAATAGCCGACCAATGAGCGTTTAGTATTTAGTCAGATCAGTTAATCTGCCTTTGCTTATCATTTGAGTAGACCGTCGGTAAGTCGAAAACGTTCTACGCCCGCGGTGTGCATAACGCCAGATGTCTGGCGTGATGCCAAGCAATCGGATTGTTTTCTTGACGATATTTTATTGTTGCTTTACTATCAACATCGGGCAGTTCGCAAAAGGTACGCTAATCGTAAAACAAGTCATCATTTTCTATTAAAAATATAAAACGAGCGCTTCGAATGTACCGGTTACCTAACATATTTTCTTTTATCCACTTGTAACAGTATTATTTACATTTGTATATTTTGTGAGAATATCATTTATACCGTTGGTAGTGTTTTGTGTCGGGTATTGTCTAAATCAGCCAAGGAAATCTCTATTACCAATCATTCTATCGCAAAACATCAATAATATGCATTTTTGTATTTAGGTTTGAAGGGATATAACATCTTAGATCGTTAATTTAGCAGCGCATTGACAGTGACACGACTGTGATGACTGTAGGTACCTCGTCTGCATTTCTTACATAAATAAATGAATATAGTAAGCCCAATGTTCCTAATATAAATATTATATGTATGTTTGCTTACATCACCACGCTCAAATAACTTAACAATACCAAATAACTTGACGTTAAAAATCATCATTTGGTTGGATGGAATAAGATAATTTTGAACTACCTCGTTAATCAGCTAGCTTATTAGACTGTAGGCGCCGAAGTCCTGAGTCCAAAACTGGGATCCAAAAAAAGTTATTGAAATTTTGTGTGGAGATATTCTCAACGAAATTCCCGAAGTTTGCAAGTTGCGACTCGGAGAGCACGTGAACCGTTACAAATCACAAAATTAATTCAAACATTACTAAACAGTAAATAATAACCCTTACTTTAAATATCTTTAGTTACAGATATATTTATGTATTTCTTCAAGACCAAATCGAGGTCACAATACGAAACAATCTGAAAACAACCACGCTATCCGAAGTTGCTCACGAATACACAAATGCACTTCAACAAATAATATTGAAATAAACGTCTTCAGCTTTTTTTTGGTATGTAGCTTACAAGGAAACTAATCGTTACAATTCAGCAGCAGCTGGCTGGCTTCCAAGCGGTCAAGGTCGCATTATTCACTTCTATGAAGTCGGTTAGGTACAGAAGAAGCCCAACGGTGCTATCCTGTAAGATGTCACTTCGTATCTCACTCGTGTAATGTTGGAGACCAACATACGGTGATACGGTACTCCGATACGTGTATCATTCAAATGTCATAATGATTATAAGCAACGTTGCTAGCTTGGTTTTCCAATTTCTAATATTTCATGATCGTGCTCTGCAGCATGTGTTTCGAGTTTGTTCATAAAGGACAGATTAAATTATTTGTTATCTAGTACAGTAAACAGTGATTCGCTAATTGGTTTTGTATATCACCTCGGTTTAAGGTGCAATGTAAGCGATATGGCATTTGGATTTCTGCAAACTTTCAAAGTATCGTTATGTTATAATGTTCTCTGCATTTGTAAAATTCACGATAACACCTAAAGTGTTTTAGAAGTAAATTCAATCACCTACAAGACAGACCAGGATAATAAGAGTCTCCGGAAAAATAACAATAAGATTCCGGAAAAACCATTGCGAATTTTACCGAAACATATCTATCTGAAGTGGATTTTGTCATGATATTCCATACGACAAATCGAACAAATCTAATAAATGCATTTAATTATTTGGATCTCCAACAGTTGTATATAACATACATCTAAATCATGCTTTACATTCACTTAAAAGTACTGATGTACAACCAATTACAGGAGAACTCACCCTTCAACAACAATTAAAGAAAAGACAAATGATATACAAATAACATATAAATATTCGAATATAATAATATTTCAGAAATTTCATCAACGTTATCTATTATATAATATGAAACTTATCTTACAAATTACTTGAAAGTTTTCCAAGACGAAAGTTTTCACAATCCTACAGAAGCTATAGAGACTTCTCTAATTTATGTGAAGCGAAGATTTAGGATCCGTTCTGTGTAATACTCCGACTCATGTTAACTGAGTATTGTACTTGTTATCTCCTCAGTCAGTTTAGACAGTGAATCCTTTTGATAATGTCCCATATTGGCGCTCCGAGATTCTCTTTGTCTGCGCCGCTAGAAATCATAGCATTGTCAAATACATCTCCTCATTAATTAATTTTGCCGTTGCCAGAACATGTCGTATTTTTGTCGTTCTTTCATATTTATAGCGAAGATTACAGATTTATTTTGTATTATCATTAGATAGCAACTTTTGAATTATTGCCATTCTTAACCATTCATAATCAAAATATAGTTAATTCAAGTAAATTTTAAAGCACTTTTAGATCAACATGATTATAACTTATAAATCTAACATCAATTAAAAACGTAAATTCTACCGAGGAGAACATGCAAGAGAGCCAGTATTCTTTTCCGCCAGTTAAAAAACATAGTATTATTAATAAAATATAAATCCTAGCTGAAAACAAACACTAACTCCACGCTTTTTTATCACCTATATAAATTTATATTACCTACATTATGGGTAACCCATTTTGTGAAGCAAGTTGGTTCTGCATTTAGAATGAGGGGTATACCACGCATCTCATAACACAAAACACATCAGTCGCATAACGATCCAATCGTTTTTCAATGAAACATGCTAAATATTAGTTAGTATATATACTAATATTGCAGTATAGAAAGTAACTTTGTGTGTTTGTTACACTTTCACGGCTAAGCCATTACACCGATTTTGATGAAATTCGATATGCAGCAAGCTTGAACTCCGAGAAAGGACACAGGCTACTTATGATACCAAATAGGGGAGGAGCTGATGTTGATGATGAGAAGGAGGGGATGAGCATCTATATATATAAATATATATATAAATGTCACTATAATTATTTTAAAAACCGCTCCAGCGTACATAACAATCTCTGTATAAACAATTTCCTCCTTAATTTAGTTTCGTCTTTGAATAGAGAGCATTTGACTAGTTTCTTCTCTTATTTTACCAAATATTTGTGCTAACATATGTGCCAATCAGTCTTAACTTTTTTTTTTAATTATTTAAATTATTAAAAATCTCCACAGACGTATTGACCGTACCTTTGGTGTATCTTTTTCTATTATTTTGTTTTCATTTGTAATGACGTGATTGCATGTGTTTTTATTTTTTATTTTAGGATTACTTTTATAAGCTAGTGTATTGTCAATGCACATATGGCTCTTTTTTATCGTTTTGTTTTGTTCGATATATTAGCTGTTCAGGCTAAATGGAATGCAATCGCAACTAGCATTACCCCCTTTCATGAATAAACCTTATCAGCGAATGAAAACTTCATGGATTACGGTACAGCTCAAAAATAATGTTTTCAACACCATAAAAAAGGACACAAATAACGTGCATACATGTATCCCACGAGGGTTATCGTACGCCATGTATAATTATTATTGTATGCTTGTCTAGACTTCACCTGACCCCATACACACTGCCTACAGTTACGTATTTGTATATAAATCATTTTATTTGTACATATCGTAAATCATATACAGACAATTTGAACAGAATTTGTTGGTATTATGAAATTAGCAATAAAGTAACATTAACACCGTATCATCAACGATAAATGCAAACTAACAGCCTATAAATGTGCTGGACTAAGGAGACTCCTTTTGACGTTGAGGAGCTGATTCCACCACTCTCCTATGCGGGTGGGTGTGGGTGGATACAAATGTGTTATATTTTCATTCAACATATAATCACGAGATTAATTATGAACACTAATCAAATAAATTGTCCTAAGTGCTTAAATAAATATCGTCAAAATATATTAATTTTATCAGTCCATTCGTATTCCATAAAGATGCAGTTATTGTTTAATATTTTTGATCATTGCGCGGTTTCACCCCCGTTAAACTTTAGTGCTCCGCTGCGTGGGTCGTAGCGAGAATTATAGCTTATAGTCTATACCAATCACAGGAGTAAAGACAAATAAACAATTTGGACATTAAATTGGCGTAACATAATGGGTTGGGATCATGCATAATAATCTATGGTTTTCATAAAGAATTCGTAAAAATGTTGGCGAAATGGTTATTAGGATTTTGGAATTAAAATTTAAGTGGATATAAGTATTTATCTATTCCGCATAATTTTATATTACAAATAAATATTTATTAATCAAGAACTGCTTATAGTACGTAATATGGCAAAGCAGCAGCAGAGCTTTTAGCAAATCTATAGTTTTATTACTGGAAAAGGTTAAATTTAGTCTGCAATCTTTCACGGTGAACCTATCCAACGTAATAACGTAAATATTGTTTTCAAATCGAAAAGGTGGGTCTTATGTTATTATATTAGCACGTTCAATCAAATCTTCAGCTTTATAAGATTAGCATAAATTATCTTTGATAATTTATCATATTATTCTCTGCGGCAGCTGCGCATACATTTCACGTACATTATATACTATCACGTATACTTCGATGACGTGTCCACATCTACTATACATAATCCGTACATTTCCTATGCCCTCGCGACAATCTCGTCGACAAGAAAGCTTCCGACTCAATGATTCGAAATAATTAGTGAAGCAAACTATGTTGCGAGATTAATTATTTTTAATGAAAACTCAGACTAAGAGGAAAATTTTAAATTAACTTTCTGTGATTTCAAACACCTCCTCTCTGATTATATATAGATATTTTATATCGTACAAAATGTATGTCAGAATCTGCGAAAAACTTTAACGACGAACAGCCCATTTATTGAGAAATATAAGTATATGTATATAACTTCACGATACTGCCTGGTAATGTATTGTTTAATTTTCAATTCTACCCAAACCTGACAGAGAACGAAAATAAATCAATGTTCCTAAGACTGAATTTAATTTTGTAACATATACATATATAATAAAATCAGCTTGACAGAAGTGATTTACACATCTCTAATATTTTCTTTTTGATGACATTGACGATAATGTTTTCACATAGTAAAATAACCCTTAATAGTAATATATAAAGGCGTTAATTGTCTCTAACGGTCATTAATGAGTCAGAAGGGAATCCTGACTGACTCACTTGGCATAAGTCCATCGTCGGTTAGAGATTCAGCTTGAGTTTGATGCCCTTTGGCAGTGTCCTATCTAATTAATTAATATATTGCTTTTCAGCGAGCTACGGTTGGCGTTACGCTCAATATAAAATTAATATCGCTTGTAAATATATAAATTATATTTCGAACGACAACAGAAACAAATCACATAAAAAAATAATAATGAAGATTCGCATCTGCCCGCGAAGGGGACATGTGCATAGACAACGGGCCGTATAAGATAACTTGATGTCTTTACACGGGCTAACTTTTATACGTCATACCAGAATACTATACTATGCTAGCAATGTCGCTTCAAAATATACATGCTAAGTGCATATTATGTACCCTATCATTTCATAGCACATCACATTATTCCAGTACTAAAATTACATTATATATATTTTTTATCATTTGAATCCATACGTCCTAAAAAAAAGATTTAACTGAAGCAAAACAAGTTGCATCATTTGAATTCCACATAACATTTCTCATAAACAATTGGACACGAGGGCCGCTGTACCCGAAATAGTACTGTTTGTGGATCGATGTCCGACCGGAACCGCCTTCTATTACCGGCACGGCCCGACGTGCGCCGATTATCCGCTGAACGTAGTGTCAACAAAAAAAAATATCTTATTAGAATTTGTTTGTTTGTTGTTATGATATGACAAAACGGTTAGATTTGATTTAAAAGAGCTTAAATTTTATTTATGATTTCATCTCTTAAAAGGTAAAAGGTATAAAACCTTTTTAAACATGCACGTAATTAGTCACAATCTGTACCAAGTTAACAATTAGCTAGCGAAAGCGAGAAAATAAAGATTTTTACTTCGTACTCAATCTCATCTGAATCCATTCGATTTTTATATGACATGTGTAACGTAATTCAAAAGAAGCGTTTCTATGAAATACAATGTATATGCCAATTATTGATCTAATGTTTGGGAGTTTGGTAATTTCGAAACATGAAAAGAATAATAATGTAAAAGATATTTTGCTGACGCTACGTCACATCTGTAACGACACGTGGCCATATTTATTTCCATTGAAATGGTTTAAGCGAACTATACCGACCATCGAGCAGCCTCATCGATGTTCTTAATATATGTTATTCAACAACAGCAAATCCAAAGTTAAAGTTCTGTATATCAAAACACAAATAAAAACTGGCAGCATCACCTAGTCCTTACTCTCTGAAACGGCCTTACGTATCAGTCGAATTTCATGTAATTAATAATGTTTATAATACATTTCGTGCTTATTTGCCATATTGAAGCACTATAACGAAATAAGGTCCTAACCTGCTCAAACAGGAGATAGGACTTTAGTTCATCAGTGGAAGTGGAGTCGATTCAAATCTACCCACATAAAAAGTATAATGCAAACCAACCAAAATATTGTAAGGAGAAACAAGAAAATTAAATAAAATTTCCTCAGGTTTTCTGCTTTCGGTGTTGGTCAGAATAAACCATGGCTAAACCAATGTATCTAGTTAGCTATGAAACATTACCATACCAAAGAAGTTCCACCGGCGACCACGGAAGTTCGCAAATAGAAATATGTGCGCACGCGCGAGACGCGACAACGGTCGAGAATGCGCGCGTCAGTTATTTTAGAAATTATAATGACGTTGTCAAGTTCCATACAAGTGTTCTTCGCTAATGCAACGAACTCCCGAACGAAAATATTGGCAAGACTCGCAATGGCGTTTGTTAGTTTCTGTTAGCCGTTTATTGTTTAGTCATAACTACGATACAGCTATAATTTTATGGTTTGTATTTTACCTAACAGTTCGTTTCACGAATTCATTTCATTTGTGAAGATTGAGGGGCTTATTTCAAACACCGTTTTAATACGGGTTGGTGGATATCTGCATGTTTCCTCAAGACGTTTGCCATCATCGGAGAATACAAGATTAGTTATATACACAAATTATGCACGTGGAAAGTCAGCGTAGCTTATCGGGGTTTGGCCCCCAAACTAGCAGACATATACATTAAAACTGGGCTGCCGTACGACATACACACTTTCAGATATACCTCAGAAGAATTGTTCAGCCGTATCAGCGAAAATAATTTCTCATTTTCAAAACATGTAAATACTCAATACTGTATAATGTAAGGGGTACTTTCCAGATTAGTCGAATGTGGAAGAAGAAAAAAGAATTTTTTAATGAAAAATGGCATTCATTCTAACATTCTTATATAATATATTGTTAGAATAATAAATATACAAATAGCCTTCATAACAATGCACACGAGGTAAGAATTTGGGAGCGTTGTCATTTTTAGTGGGACATAAGGAGTAATTTGTGGAATGTCGGGATCGCTTTACAGTCTCAGAGGCATCTTGTCCCCTTGGCAGTAAATATTAATGGCCCTTTGGTGGGGTGAATCTTGGAGGTAAGCTTGAAACACCATATAGGGAACAATTTGATTGATAGTAGATATTTTTTACAACAAAAATTTATTTATAGCATTAAAAAACATTTTTTATCAGAAAATTATACTTTGAATATTTTGATCCTACTAATCTAGAACAGCTATTCTGTAAGACACTTTGTACCTCACTCGTGAAACGTTGTAAACCAAAATATGTGTTACGCTATTTTGATACGTATATCCTTTAAATGTTATAATTATAAAAGTCATTATCGCTTATCCATGACAATTCACAATCATATTCTGCTATGGTTTTCATTTATGTTCTAACCGTACAGCTCTACATTACACATTCAATCAACATCTATACGTATAATAAACAAATATTTTCCATTACAACCGTTTTCCACTAATTGTGCACTTCTATGCATTATTTATACTGAAACCAACTCGTAAAATGGAGCAATCTAATAGAGAAGCTATATAATGATTACCGCGGAAGAATCGGTAATTAAAACACGTCCTTGACCCGACGGGCGCTAATCAAACCGTATTGGACAGTTAATTTCCATTACGACCCCGTGATCTTATTTCCTATACTTTCACTAATGGTAAAATTTTTGCTTGAGAAAATAAGATTATTAATTAATTCAGGAACTATCTATATATAGAATATATACAAATAATAGAAGAACATAAAATGCACGTTTTTCACGTCAATAGTCTAAATTTAAAGCGGTTGCAATTGCAAAGCGCAGATACTTTTATTACAATATTATTTACTAAAAACCTTCGAAATGCAATGAATCTTCTGATATAAGTATTATTAATATTGCTTTTGTTGTTATATTAAGAATACGAATGGGTACGAATAAAAGTTATTCAGTTATTCTGACATAAAAATCTCAGTAACACCTATGAAAATATTTAAAACCGTTGGTCCTACGCTTGAAGTTTTTCTGGTCCGATCACGTTTGCCGCCCTATCGCATTATAAGAGCAAGGGAATAGAGAGTACACATGTGTTTTCGCACTCGATGCAATATGTCCTGCGTAGTTAACTAGGATCCCATAAGAACCGCAATTAATGAAATTGGTCTGGACAGTTCAGACTGCAGTAAATATGTATCAATATAAAATATGTTTATAGACGCATTGAAATGATTACCAGTTACAATTACATATATACGTAACTTATTCTCCAAACAAGATATGAGATGCTTTTCATTTCGGAAAATGGAAAGGTCAAAAAAGTCAAAAAAATACCCTTTACCCATTCTATTACCTAACGCTTTAGATGAAAAATGAAAACAAATTAAGCTCGTGTATAAAGGCACCGCGCTCAGCCACCAACGGGTGTCCGTTTACAACACAAAGTTGTTAACAACAGTCTCGCACTTACGCCGACCGGCACCGACAGGGCACTCGAGCACGGATAATTGACTGTTGACCTTGAACTACGACACCACAATACTAACACCAGCTCATCTATCGGGTCCTGTCATTTCATAAAAAAATTTGACAAATTTTCATTACACAACATCGGACAAACAATTTATTTAATAGTTATATTGACACAAAAATATAAATTAAACTTTAATACTCAGAGCATTTGCAAAGTGAAATATATGCGAATGGATTGTTTGTTAAATGATCTTTCATAAAACCATGTTTTCAAAATAAAATGTTTGAGGCCCGCATTGTTTCTAAAAAGTATTTTATTTAATTGGTCATTTGCCATACACTTTTCGTCAAACGTTAGAAAACCCATTAATCATGATAACGCTCGCTATTAATAATATCTTCGACAGTCGGGGGCGACTTTAAATAACTGTCATATTATCATTTTTTCTGCATTCGAAATTCGCTTCGATTAAAATGTGATTATAAGTAATGATAATAAGGCACAACCTCTAAATGACACAACAACTGTCCTGTCGGTTTGAAGACAAGCTTAGGAGGTTATTATACCACTTTGCATCAATGAGCCTTAGTGGATACACGCAGTTTCCTCACCATATTACAGCTACATCTAGTCAGATACATTTGAAGCCAGACCGATAATGTATTTAAAGTTCAGTTCGAATGAACGGCACTATTATCACTGGGATGTCACTATCGCATCCTGCCGCCGCCGATATTGTTGTTCGCTGGCATTTCTCCTAAATGCTAAGCAATTGTGTCAGTGGGAACGACGGGACAAGGTTATACGCTACATTTGTTCATTTTGTATTATGTACGTAAAGTCCATATACTAAAAATCATTCTAAGATTTTTTTTCGGTTAAGTTTTGAAAGCTTATTCTCTAAAGAAATTCATAAGATAAGTGTATGTTTGTGATTTAAAAATAAATACTTCTTTTTAAGTAAATATGGCGCTTTGACAGTTGTCAAAACGGGTATACAAAAATCTTCAAAACTGGTAAAAATACTAATGTAAATCATGTTATTATTATATGGAATATTCCTAATCATTAACTATTTATTTCATCAAAATCGGTTGAATTTATTAAAAAAGTTTATATACATATTTGTTTACTGCTATTTTAAGATATATAATTAGATAACTGTTGCAAAAAAAAATATTAGGCTAATTCTTACTTCCTCTGGAGAGATTAAAGAGCTATGCTTTTCTTTATATAATTTTATTAATTATTTGTACAATATCAAATTAAAAGCTAGTCAAACCCGTGCTCAAAATAAAAAGTTTTTATATATACGTAGTCAAAAGCAAACAATATCTGCATAACGATGGTTTTTAAAGTTTGAAATAAGAAAGAACTTGATTTAAAACTATTATTCTGTTATAACGTGAGCTCACGAAATCGAATCGACCAAACATTTCTACTACATAATGGCATGTTCGCAAACATCGCGGAAGGAGCCATGCGGAAATAACTAAGTTTCAAGATCACTGTGTGGGCAGAAAGAACGCTCCAAGTTAAAATATATATTATTAGAAACAGAACGAATTTATTAACATTTCTATTCGCTTGAGGCTGTTTTCCGAAACGTAAAGTACGATATATAAATACATTACATACATTTGAAAAAAAAGGACAGTTAAGAAAAAAGAACATCGATATATAAAATTTACTTTGCAATAACAATGTATTGTTGTTTATTGATATAATAATTTAGTTTTCTGACAACTTGCACTTGAACCAAACGAACTCGCATAAAATAGATTCCGAGGCTAAAATTAGTTAAGCTTTGAGTAATACCAAGTATGCATACATGGCATAAGTAAGAAACGTCTTTGCGTTGATAAAAATTTACGATTGTATTTAAAAAATATTCTGACTTACGTCACAAAAGCTGTTTGAAGAACTTCTTCTTCATCTCTACTTTTTCGAGCACAATGCTGAATATATATGTGCAATGTACATTTATATATGTAATGTTTCTGACGAAAATTAGTTCTACTTCTGTCACGTGTACTGAATTGAAAGCGTTTTAATAATTATCCGAGTTAGTTTATAAATGCGACCACTAACAGAATAACCGAAATAAATAACTAATTACACGTTTATTAAAACCCGATGAAAGAAAAATTAATCGTATAGGAAAGTCGCTTTTCTTGTGGCCACGACTCCCCAAGGAGGGTGCGCCCTTGGCCGCGCCCGAAATCTCCGAACCTCACGTCACTCCTACACTATCAATGTAATAAATTGCTCTTCTGTTGGGGGTTTGTTTTTAAAAATAAAGAACGTTTTCCGTTACATAACCGCAAAAGCAAAGTTTTTGGTTAAAGTCAGTCAGTTCAGTCTTCCCTTAAAATATATTTAAATGGTTTCTTTTATACTTTCTCTACATTTTTATTTTATTAAATAGGAAGCCAATGCTGTATACAATTTTGTGTCTTATTCTAGACTACAATCGTTAATAACTTAAATATAAAAATTGCATGTCTCACTTATAGGCTAACTTGACATGCGTAGAAATAAAAAAAAGTACATTCTTTGTTATAAAATTTAAAAAATATCGTATATATTACGTATACTATTAAAAAACACGATATTACTGTTACCAATTTCTGTCTTTGTAGACGAATAATCAGCAAGTTTCGAGAAGACTACAGATTATTAACAACGCAATGAACACTGTTTTTTACAGTTAAAAACATTGCAATACGTGGTCACCGAGTTAAGTGGTCACCGCCGCTAAAAGACATTGAAAGTAAATATTTTTATATCCTATTGACAAATGGGTTATTTCTTGTAACATCCGCGACCAAAGCAGTATATAACATAGATATCGCTCCTTATATATTAATCACGATATATTAATAACAAAAAATGTCTTCATTTCATATACAAGTTGTACAATTAATTATGAATTCCATCAAAAAGAATATAATTCCACTTTGAAAAGTTTACGCGTCGGCTTAGCAATTTTGCTTAAGAAAGTTTGGAAGCTGTGGTTTCTATCTCATATTTAATATCTTAACTTGAAAGTATTTCAGCTTCAAAATTCGAGGCGTGTTTTAATATCAAGTTTATAATTACATAGCTTATAACGCGGTGATACTACGCGCTGGGACTACACCTTTAAGCGTAGGTCTTGTACGTGACTATCTTTTATATTTCGTTGGGTTATAATCTAAATACATTGTGTATTCACTTCATTTCACATCACGTTAAAATATATATTCAAAAGTAATTTCATGTACATATTAAATAAGTTAAAGCAAGGATATAGTATTTGTTTATTTCCAAGGCGAATATGCGTAAATTTAATTGTATTTGATTGGCTCTGTAATTAAAAGTATGAAAAAGAGAAACTACTGAGTTTCTTGTACAATCTACATTCCGAACCTGTAGTAGCTTTACGTTTAATTCAATATATAACAGGGCGATTCAAAAGTGCCCTTATAAGTCTACTTGAATAAAGAATTACTTCATTTGTCTTAATTTGAATGTTAATTAAATTATATTCATCAATATAACATCAATATGTTGTAGCCAAAATCGATTTTTTTTTCACGCTGGAAAAACGCATTACGCGTTTCCCCCACGGGATTCTTTTTGTAGCCAGTACGTACTCTCATTTGTGGATTATTTGTCATAATTGAAATTAGAAGCGGACCAATCAATGACCGCATCACAATCAAAGGGTAATTTTCATTACGTGCAATTGGTATAATATATGAACATCATACAAACCAATCTATTTTTCTAAGTGAAACTGTAAACGCGATAAATGTAAGGAATATGTAACAACGTCTGACGTAATAAGGTTTCACTGCAAAGACTTGTACTGATTTGCGCGCGTTTTTATATTTATCAACTATGTTATTTGCAAAAAATGAACAACTCACGTCGCGGCGCTACCATCGAACATCGTTTGCGTCTCAATTGCGTCCAACAGCCCAATTGCCTTTATAAGAGTCCTATCGCCTTTGACACGCGGACACTCATTCTTAATATTAGCTGACGTTACGAAAATTATATGTTAAGACGTCATCTTGATATTGTAACATTTCATAATTGCAATAAAAACGAAAAGGTCAATGAACTTAATATAATTTTAGAAATTTAAAATTAAAATACAAAGAATATACCACCGGGTGCTATTTTCAATGTCACCAGACCCTCTCTTGTGATAAAGATACCCTAATGACTTTATTTGAGTATTTCAAACTAATAATTTTTCGCTTTACAACGCAAATAATATAATTATTTAGCTATTTAAGTTACAGTCAATGCGACAAGCTTCGTGTATCTCCATGTTATATATTTATGTGAACATGGGTGGCAAATATTTTTTTCAAAGTCTATATACTAATTTGAAGCGACTACAATCTTTGCTATTCTGCTCAACCCTACACGGGAAAAAGAGATAGCAATAATCCGTGATACGGTCACCATTCGTCAGCTTATCATCTGATGGGACGGCAGTCCGACAAGGACGAAATGCAGGAGTTATAGTCTCGCGTTTTACGTGCTTTTTGATTCGGGGGCACGAGGCAGTAAGCACTGCCAACTTTCAATCTGTTACTGAGTGGAAAACACAATAACGTTTTTTATTGAAATCAATCCAGATCCTGGGATTTGAACCCAAAACCTCGACATTTTCCTCTAACTAATCTAGAGACCGGACCAAATTAAATAACGTGGACGAAAAATTAATACCATTCCCATTGTTTGAGAGTTCATATTATATATTACATCAAAGTTACGTACAATTGAAACTAATAACGTAGCTTTAAATATAAAAAAATCAACTTTTTCCCACACAAATATATGTACAATTATTTACTTATTATTATTATAACTACAACATATAACAAATCCACTATACGATTCGAACTCAACAAACATCCAAAATACACGTCACGTCAAAAATTCCAAAACACAATACAAATTGTAAAACACGTAAAATTATACTCAACGTACGTACACGTACATACGATATGTCGTACATTCGTATCGACACGTCCAACCCGCGCGGACGGTCCCGACTCACTCCCGAGCTTACAGCTAAAGCTCTGAAACTAACTGAAAGTGAACTTCACGCTTCGCGATACGTACTTACGACTTATTTGTTATTTGTAATGTATTATTGTTCGCGTATGTACATAAGCAATGCTACACGCCTACTCCGTTCTTTGGAAGATAGATTTTAAACTAGCCTGGAATTAAATTTGTTGATTTTCATGCAGATTAAATAATAATTCAATTGTATTGAAGTGGACACTTAACACGATAAACACGGTCGGCTCTAGCGAGAAGAATCTGCAAGGAACTATGTAGAAGTTATCACTTTATCGCGGATACATTGACATGTAATTGAAATTGTTCAATTATTGTTAGCTACCACCCATTCATCAGATATACTACCGCCAAAAAGCAATACTTAGGTAGGTATTCTTATTATTTCTGTTTTGTTCCGGTTGGAAGGGTAAGTGAGCCAGTAAAACTACGGACATATAGACATAAGCAGGTATAACATCATAGATCCCAAGTTTGATAGCGCATTTGCGATGTAGGTAAGGGAGAGTTAATATTTCTTACAGTGTCAATGTCTATGAGTATTGTTGACCACTTACCATCAGGTGGCCCATTTGCTCGTCCGCCTACATATAACATAACATATATATCCTGAACTTAACGCATATATATAATTTATCGCACATACAATAATATTTCTTATTTATATTTATATATGTTAAAGAATTATGTACATTGAGGACGAGCATACAAATAGCTGCTGTACAAGACCGCGCGGAATGGCTAGATGGCAAGCAGAATTTCCCCGTTGAATATCAATTACGATTCTCTGAACGAAAAAAAAAACAAGCCGAGTCATCAGTTGAGGCAATAAGCCCGAGTATTATTTGTTATAGAAATGTTTTTGGATTATAACTGAAATCCAGCGATCTAACTTATAAACGTTGCTTAGTCAAATACTGATTTCTCTTTCTATCATTATTCCAAAGAAAAAGACACGGCATTGTTTTACTAATCAACATTAAACGTTTTTAAGTAAAGCCGGAAGTGTTTCAACTGCAAACGACATTAAAATGTAAATAAAAATTTTATTATATTCCTTCATACAATGACTATATTATGAATTATATTTCACGGCTAAGCCACTGAACAGATTTGATGTAATTTGCTATGCAGCAACCCCACGAACGGACATAGACATTTTACCTAATAACCTCCCATTATCGCGCGAGGCAATCCGCGGGGGAAAATAGTCTATACATATGTATATAAATGTTTTAATTACCACTGGGCCATCTCGACTTCAAAAGTGGCCCAGTGGTAAGAACGCGTGAATCTTAACCGATGAACGTGGGTTCAAGCCCGGGAAGGCACTTCTGAATTTTCATGTGCTTAATTTTTGTTTATAATTCATCTCGTGTTTTTCGGTGAAGAAAAACATCGTGAGGAAACCTGCATGTGTTTAATTTCATCGAAATTCTGCCACATGTATATTCCACCAACCCGCATTGGAGCAGCGTGGTGGAATAAGCTCCAAACCTTCTCCTCAAAAAGGGAGAGGAGGCCTTAGCCCACCAGTGAGATATTTACAGGCTGTTACTTACTTACTTACTTTAATTAAGTCTTATGTTAAAAGTTATACAATATTAAGTCAAATGCAGTCGTGTAAATGTTAATAAAACATTTAAATGTTTCGACAGAGTTAACAACTACACTGATCCACTGTACGTGGTGGAACACAAAGCCTTCTTTAACTTGAGATGATGTTCTCCACAAATTAATTACACGGAAACTCTTATTACTTGCTAGGATTTGAATTCGCGACCTTCGGTTGCGATTCTAGCCAAAGAGCCATCTCGGACCATAAACATTAATTACTACTAATTCTACGTATATAATATTATATAGTATATAATACAATAAAACGTCTTTGTTCTTGCCACCGCGTAGACCGGCATTCCTATTCGTAACTATAAACGATCCAACATATGAAAACGCGTCACGGCCACTTCGAGGGAACAATTAAAAATCTATTTATACACCAAACGTATATATTTTACACCCCGTCGTTGGTTCCGTGGACTGCTATGCGAGATTTTCCTTTACATATCTTAAGAACATCATCTTTCAAAAATTCGAAAGCAGTAAACGCTCTGTGAAAACAAAAGTTATTATTTTCTTTTAAAAATCTATGAGAGTTTACCTTTATATGTTTCAATACAACTTAGTATGATATATTTCTAAACGATTTCGGCCACGGAGACTTAAGAGATCAGCCCTCTGGACAGAATGTTATATAATATACGTACAGTATTATAGTTCACAAGTGGGTGCGCAGACGCAGTCTCATAATTCGACGTGATGAATCCGAAACGACAGGAGACTGTTCAGCCCACTATCGCTTTACGTGCTTTCAGATGCAATACTAGCTTTTACTGGTGGTAGAGCTTTGTGCAAGCTCGTCTAGGTAGGTATCACCCACTCATCAGATATTCTACCGCAAAACAGCAGTACTTGATATTGTTGTGTTCCGGTTTGAAGGGTGAGTGAGCCAGTGTAATTACAGACACAAGGGACATACATTTTATAGTTCCCAAGGTTGGTGGCGCATTGGCTATATAAGCTATGGTTAACATTTCTTACAATGCCAATGTCTAAGGGCGTTGGTGACCACTTACCATCAGGCGGCCCATATGCTCGTCCGCCTTCCTACTCTATATATATAAAAAAGTACTGAGAGTTACTTGACAAAATCAAAACTCACCCAGTTCTGGGATTTGAAATTTAGAACTCGCGATATTAAAGCCTTATAAACTAACCACTATACTAATGAGTGCCTCATATGTATTAGTATTAAAATCTATGTACATGAAAAAGTGCCGTATTCAAAATGTTTAAACAATAATACTCATAGTATTGTCGGTCTGTATAAATCGAGCCGAGGCGACTACGTGGTAAGAACGAGTGGATCTTGGTAATCGTGAAATGAACAATGAAAAATGACTTCATACTCCTAGCATTATGGTTTTAGAAAAAAAATATTTACTAATCTAATATATAATGTTAATATATAAAGATCATTTTGTTCGTCAATTGTATAAACCATATACTTCCTAGGTTTATCACTGATCGACAAAGTTCATAATTATCGGATCAACGGGTAACAGAAGGTCAAGGGTAGACGATCCAAGGAAGCGCAGATATAGAGCACTGGATGTTGCCCAAGTTAACGTCACTCATATTATAAAGCGAGACATCCATTGGATACATAGTGCCACGCATCTTTATATAGCTTCTATACTTCGTTACATATACTGTTGTAAAGCATGTCTGGTGTAGTTTAGAAATGAATACTAACAATCGACATTTATAAAATTAATTACTATTTTATTTGTTGAAGCTTGCTTTTGTATTTAATTTGAAATTATAGACACTAAACTTTATTGGTTGTCTCTTCTCGACCTAATTAATATCAAAATATACTTTATTCGAGTCTCTTCTTACAGGCACTTTTGGATCGCCATTTTACAAGATTAAATTAAAATAAAATATAAAGCAATCACCGGTTCGTAATGTATTTTCTATCGAGAAGAAACGCCAAGAAACAATAGTTACAATTTTTGGGGCAATTAAATTACATATTTACATTAATTTATTACAATACAAAATTAAAATAAAAAGAACAAAATACACATTAAAAATATAAAGCAAAACCACGCCGTCTACAAGATTGTCCTGTGGCATTGTACCCAAGACGCTGGCACTGTTGCCTCTCTGCACCGCTAGACTCAGCCTTTGGGCTAAATAAGCGCCAGCTCTTGGGTCACCAGAAGTGTAGACCACTTTGTGTATGAATTAATTACAATTGAATTATTATTGCATTACGAAAAACATCGAATACTACTCAAATGATATGCTTGTAAGGTATATAGTTATTCAGTAATTATATTATATAATTATAGAGTTAAGAAATGGTACGGACGTGTCTTAGATAGAAATATAACTTCAAAGTAGATTTATTTTAATAAAATTTCAGCCGCATTATTAACATTATCGTTGTGTTATCGCAGTGGACGATACACCGAACCGTCACTCATATCACAATGTATGTCATTAGTCCGCGGGACAAATGAAAAGTCGTTTGCCAACAAAAATAACTTTGTTATGTAAACATTTCAATACTGGAGTTTTCGCGCGTAGATATTTCTCGAATGAGTCACGGTCGAAGCGCGGCGCGACGGTTGATCTTTATAAATGATACAAAACTGCTAAATAATTGCATACGAAAACATAGAGAATATTACGAGAGCGTATTTTTTCCTTCGCATGAATATTTATATTACATTTCTTGTAAGAAACCTTGTTATAAGTCTTACGATTAACTCGACGTGCTTTATGTAACTGGTTTAATCCGGATTTACATAAAGTTAGGTCTCCTACCCGTCTCCGGCTATCGTTATAATGGTTGCCACAAAAGAGAATCAAAGCGATGAGAAAAATAATATAATATATTAGTATTTTGTTATATAAACAAGAATTTCTTCACAGTTTCGGCTGTACATAAGATGATATGTGAATGTCTGTTTCAAAACGTTTCGAGTCCGTTTGATTTTTCAATCAGAGAACTAAGTTTAAACATTTATACTAACATTACAAATACGACAGTAACTTTGTCTGTTAAAATATTACTACTAAATCGATTTTGATGAAATAAAACCTTACCCCATTAAACGTGACGATCGCTAGTATAAATATATAATAATGTCCTCAAGATCGATTTCGGCCACGGCGGACAATCTCAAGAGAGATTAATAAATTACGCCGGAGATATTATAGTGCACAAGTGTGGCCGCAAACACAGGTGCACTCTATTCCCTAACTCTCATAATCCGATGGGACGGAAAGAGTTCAGGCGCAGGACCAAAGGCTTTACGTGCTTTCCGAGGCACGGAAGTGTACACACTTCCAACTTCCAGACCCCGGGCTGCTACTTTGAATTTTCTGACAGAAATTTATAATAACTTTTTATTGGACCGACCTGGGTATTGAACCTAAGACCTTCGAGTCAGCTACCAACCAACTACTAGCCACTGAACAACGAGGCAGTCAAGTCAATATACAATATAATATAATTTGTCTGTGTATCTTATGTCTAGAATATAACACACGATACATCTATCTTGTATTTTAGCAATAAAATGCAAATACGTATCTTATAATAATATTTATTTATTCAAGTATGCGATCAATCCGTTACTTAATATCATTCGGTATTATTTTAACCCCTCGTGTAGTCGAAAAGAGTAAAATATCGAAAATGGCGTCGTCTACGTAAAGAATATTTTTACACACAATATTTATACGTACTTGATTGTTTTTGAAAAACTCTACAGTTATTAACATATTGAGTATTAACTTTTTAAATAAATGATCTAAAATAAAAAAATAATTATCAACAAGTAAAAATATAATAAACGACAAAATACATTTAATATTGCATCGTTTGCAAAAACCCCAAAACCATAATAATAATTATCAAAACATATCAATTTGATTTATTTATATAATTTGCACTACGCAGTACAAAATCATAAATTACAATTTTACGAAATATTTAGCAACTATACGATAATTAAATAAGATGTAAAAACGATACCTTTTCCACACTTCAATTTCTTCGTTAAATTAATGTATTTCGTTTTAGAAAACAACATGAACCGAATTGAACGAAACTTTAAAAAAAAAACACCGACAACGTCACGTTAACGATTCGTTAAAGTTACGCACATCATTCATTCGTACAAGCCGCTCACTCACTGAGCAAAGTCTAGATAGAAGTAATCCCTTTGAAACAAACAACAAAAGCCTTACACATGCGAGTGCAAGGTTTTCCTTCCAAATCACTGCACATCTACGATTCTTATTGCTTTACAAAATTAATCTATGTATAGGGTTTTATTATTATTTTTTAATATATTCTACAATAAAAAGTGCAACTACAGGCATAAGGGATATTACATCTTAGTTCCCTAGGCCGGTTGCGTATTGACTTCCCGACTGTACTGGCCGTCGTCGCGTTTGGACTCCACTACCACTTACCATCAGATGGAGTGGATTCATTTGCTTTCCCAGTACATAAAAAAATAAAATAAATTGTCAATGTAAGCAATGATTAATATTTCTTACAGCGCCAATATCTATGTACGATGGACTGTTTACAACCAAGTGGCCATTTATCCGTCCACCTGCCTACTTACTAAATAAGTACGTTTGTTTAGTGATTTTGGATGTGCTTGTGAAAACAATGACTTTTGTGTAAAAACAATGACTTTGTACAAAAATCGACCGTAATTCATTGCTAATAGAAAAGAGATTTAAGATTAAATATTTGAATAATGGCAATAAAAACGTTCACCCAACGAATTGTCAAAAAAAACGTTCGACGAACGATAGACTCCGAGTTTGACATTTGCAGTGAACGTGAACAATTAATGTTTTATTTTATTTAATAAAAAAATATTTATACCACAAATATACATCAATTTTAGCTTCCTGCACTTATATTTAAAACTTAACCATGCTGAATCTCACAACCCTCCGTGCGCGTAATGTTCTTACAAAGGGGTACAAAGTATTTTCAAAGATATATTTATATATACGAATTAATCACGAATAAAAATCAATTTTAACTAAAGCCTATACATTGTTCATACCCTACGCCCACGCAAGGGTTGACCTATGCAATTAACGGGAGCAGGGTGACTTCATCGAGCGACTGCGCTTACTCCATGCTGTTGTTTGTACAGATTGGATCATTCCATTATACTACAACGATAAACGATCAGCAGAAGTGTACGTTTTACTCAATCACGACGTTGAACGAAGTAATGCATTTACACGGTTCAGATAAATTGTTAATTTCGTTACAAATTGTGACGTGAACGGCTAATTAACTTTTTTTATGGAATAGGAAGGCGAACGAGTATATGGGCCACCTGATGATGGTAAGTGGTCACCAATGTCCATAGACATTGACATTGTAAGAAATGTTAACCATCGCTTACATCACCAATACGCCACCAACCTTGGGAACTAAGATTTTATGTGCCTTGTGCCTGTAATTACACTGGCTCACTCACCCTTCAAACCGGAACACAACAATAGCAAGTACTGCTGTTTCGCGGTAGAATATCTGATGAGTGAGTGGTACCTACCCAGACGAGCTTGCACAAAGCTCTACCACCAGTAAATTATTTTAAAAGTACTATTTATTTTAAAGAAAATTATGATTGGATTTTAGATGTCAACTAGCGCTTGGCCCGCGGCTTCACCCGCGTCATAGTCGACAAAGACCAAAATATGTTATTTCATATATTTTAGCTGTGATAAAGCGTGAAGAAATAATTAATATTCACAAAACACACAACCGTTCGTATTTATGATATAATAGTGCGATTATGATTACTCTAGGAATTAAAGACTTTTTATTTATTTTAAAGAAAATTATGATCGATGTTAAATGTCAATTACTATATTTATGTGAACATACGTATTGTATGTTTTTGATGTGTAAATATCTTAGCGCTCGATATACGGTAGCGGCCAACTGAGACGTCGAGCACCAGACGAGTAAGCGCAAGATTTCGAGCGTCAGACGACGTCAGCGTAAGATTTGTTACTTATACATTAATTTTCGTGAGTACCTTGGCACTACCATTTTTTGATGGAGATATGTAGATCTTAGCACTGGGTACACGGTAGGGACCAACTGAGACTTCGAGCGTCAGACGAGTAACCGCAAGATTTCGACCGTCAGATGACGTTAGCGTAAGATTTCAAGCGATTGAATGTGTGCGTGAGATCGGTACATGAGCTTACGCGTATACACAGCAATTCTCGTGAGTACCTTGTCACTCACGCCATTTTTTTTATTTAGGTAGGTTTACCTACTTTATATTATTAAAAAAATCGTATTTTTATGTAAGTAGACACGTGTCTACTCAGTACTACTCAGTACACAAGACACTGATTGATTATCACACTATGCGGCAAAACACGTTGGAAAGTGATCCTTTTTATAACTAATATATTATTATAGTTCTACAAGAAGCGTTTAAGAGGACTCACCTTGAACTGCGGCAGGTGTCAGCGTTTGGTCCCACGTTTCGTCTTCCGCTTTTCGAAAACTCCTTTCCACTGAAATTGAATATCAAATATAGGAACAATTATATGAAAAATTAACTAAGTTATAATGGTACCTGAAGTACTAATTATATAATAATGAATGCATATACATTTATTATTATATAAACCAAATTCAGTCCGCATAACTTATTGTCTATTTTACAACACAATATTGTACTCCAGGCTCAGTTGTAGCTTTAACTCCACGATATAAGACTTTGCAAAGTTACGAGTGAAAGGGGCGCTCCGCCCACTTTAACTTAAATTTCATTCAATGGGAACTCTCAGGCGTCATCAGTCGGCAAATAGTAAGGCAGATAATTAGGTCACGCCAAATAAAAAACATTTTTAAAAAAGTTAAAAAGTTTAACCCTGGGCGGATTAAAGGGATCCAAGGAGTTAAATAAATAAGTTGAAAATGTAATACTTACTGTTGAGGAAGTTCGCGGTCCCCGACGACTTCCTCGACTTCTTATCGCTCGTGTCGAGACCTGCACAAGGACACAAGGAGCGAGTGTAAGTGAGGGCGGGTGCGCGCGTGTGCGTGGGGCGGGGGCGGGGGGGGGCACTGACCGGGCGGCGGCGCGTGCATGCGCTCCATGAAGCGCGAGAGGCGCTTGGGCCCGTTGGGGCCGCTCTCGCCGTCCAGGCAGCAGCCCTCGTCCACGGCGCGCGCGCACGCGCGGTGCACGCGCAGCTTGCAGTCGGCGCACACGTAGGCCTGCGGGGCCAGCCCCCAGATCACCAGGTCGCAGTGGTGGCAGTGCGCCACCGACGTCAGCGCCTGCAGCTGCAGGTGGTGCCCGCGCACCACGAACTGCGCCGGGAACACATCGAGGTGATAACGTTACGAGTGCAAAGCTGGCTCGGTCCGTCTGTCTGACGGCTCGTTACATATAAACAACCAAACCTTTAATTATAAAATTTAACGTAAGAGGGCCCTTGATGAGTAAATCCTACAATAGCATACACGTGAATGTCTATGTGTTTGAATGTTTGTTACTCGATCACGCACTAAAGCTAGAAGGAATTGGATGAAAGTTTGAAAGAAATAGCTTATAAATTGACTTAAGACATAGTCTACCTAACACCATCTCCCACACGCAGATGGGGATGCTGTGCGCTTAAGCTAGCCGGCATATAATTAAATATAATACGCGAGTAAAGAATGGAAGGGACATATTAGCGGACAACATGTTTCATATATAAAACATAGCTTGAAACGAAACCTTATCAAAACGAATACACAGTAATAATTTTTCTTTTCGAATTGAGTAAATTATTTATTTCCGAACCAAGGATATATATTTGACATTCAACAACATATTTACATTATATAAAATATTTGCCCTGAACTATGTAACATGAAAAATAAATCATTTAACTCACGGGCTGTGGATGTTGCTTCGTGAGCTGTTTGAGTCTCTGCTTGTAGAGCTTATCTCGTTGCAGGAACGACGCGCGGGAACCCCCCACCGCCGCCGCCACGGACGCCGGCCTGGATATTATTGGTGACGGTTAGTTTGTTCAATAACTTTACATTTATTTGCGATCGGCATATCCCGAGTTCAATTTTCATACACATTTGTTAATATCTCATAGAATTCAACATGACAGCGTATGTGTTTACGTGTGTGTTCGCGCTAATCTCAGAGACAACTGCGTCGTTTTTCGTTCCGTATTCACTAAAATACGATTCATGAGGAAGTTTTACGTATATAATTTTTGGTTATGTATATTTTGTGCATATTAACAGACGACATCATTTTATTTCAACGGATAATATTTACTTCTCAAATTTAGCTTATTTTTATTATGTAAGAGGGGACAAACGAGCAGGAGGCTCACCAGATGGAAAATGACTACCACCGCACACGGACACCTGCAACACCCGAAGGCTTGCAGGTCGTTGCCGGCCTTTGAATGTTAACAATGGGGACAACATCCCTAGGTATCAGATATGGATCTGGGATTTTTACATCGCTACGCGGCCCGTAAAACGTTACGCTATTGACACTTTCAATATATATTTCTCGATTAACTCGAAAACAATCGCGCCGCCTGAACGGTTCAACGGCGTCCGCTGTGTTAATCGATAAAGTTATTTGAAAATAATGCGTTTTCGATTGTCTATATGTCTGCTTGGTTCTATCTGTTCGAAGCCGGGTACGGTCGCTAATATATTAAAACGTAAAAGATTCTACTAGTTATTGTGACGTACATATTGTTGACACAAGGAAGAAACATAAACCAATATTTATAGGAAATAATAATTAATGTGAATATATAACTTATTTTTTTATTTATATAGAATAGGAAGGCGGACGAGCATATGGGCCACCTGATGGTAAGTGGTCACCAACGCCCATAGACATTGGCATTGTAAGAAATGTTAACCATCGCTTACATAGCCAATGCGCCACCAACCTTGGGAACTAAGATGTTATGTCCCTTATGCCTGTAACTACACTGGCTCACTCACCCTTCAAACCGGAACACAACAATACCAAGTACTGCTGTTTTGCGGTAGAATATCTGATAAGTGGGTGGTACCTACCCAGACGAGCTTGCACAAAGCTCTACCACCAGTAAAAACTTATATTTTTTTAAACGTGTTTTATTATTAAGTTAAAAACTAATAAAAAACAATTTTCATTATTTAATTTGATAAATTAATAACGAAAACTATATACACTAGCGATTTAGCCATGGCTTCGCTCGCGTCATAATTCATGGTTAATACAAAAATACCAATACCCATAGCTCTTTCTTCAAACACTTCATCTCTCTATCTTTAAGATTCAATTTTCAAACCTTCCTTTTTTTTTTGACTTACCGTGCAAAACCAATAGTTTGGTCTGAGTAAGTTATATAACATTGGCTTTTTTGTGTCAAAAACGAAGTCCTTAACATTTTAATGTTTATAACCTATGTATATTAAAAGATCTAAAATTTTTGTCTCACTTTGTTTTCTTCTTTTTAGTTTTCGGCGACTGCCACCATCTCTTTCTGATCTCCTTCGCGTCTTCCTCACCGATATCCAATAAGTTAACCATTTCGAACACACGAATCAAACAATCGCACTAACTTCAATATTGCACTTAAAATATATGAAAATAACAAAATGGTATTTCGTTTGACTAAAAGGAAAATTTTGATCAATTTCCGTTACGTTGTATTATCCTTATTTAAAATGTAATACCAGACTGTAATTAATTATTAAATAATTAACTATTTAAGTCACTAAACACAAATAAATATAATTTATTTAATCATTTTAAAAATCTTAAACGCATTTTTAATATCACTAACTATAAAACACTAATAAAATTCGAATCGTTTAAAACTTGTATATATAGATATAACAAAAAAAAAACTATACATCAAACATATACGACATATTACTCAATACACAACGGAATAAATGAAGTGTGCGGACGTAAATTATTTCATATTTACCCGCAATACAATAAATATTTATATTGACATAATGAGTCATACGACGATCGGATACAATAGTATGAAATAACGCCTATTTATAAAACATATAAATTAATTTTAAGCAAACTTTTCGTACCTATTCGAACATAATACGTATTGTGAAATATGTTAGCCGTTATAGAACTCAAAATGCACTGAACGCTGAAATTAAGAATTAGTTAACAATCGTGAAATTACATTTGGATGTCGAAATATGCAAATAAATATTGACTCTATGCGTTTAATTTTAAGGCACCATATCGCGTGTTCGACTCGCTTAATTCGCGTTATCAGCACTTCAGACGAACGATAACGCGCCCATTGATAAATATTTCATGTAAATTTGATGTCATCGGTGTTCCGATTGATACTAGTTACGTGCGTCGAGTGCGTGTACTATATAAAAACGTGTAATTGATTTTTAATATTTTCGAACGAGGCATTTTTATTTTTATTTAATGAAATATTAAGAAAAGGGAGATTGACGTCCATCGCTAATTTGCACAAAACAATACAATAAAACAAACTGTGTGCGTGTATATGTGCGTGAACGCGGAGGTGTGCGTGCGCGCGTGTGCGTGTGCGTGCGCGTACCTGCAGTGCAGACAGAGCGCGGCGGCGACGAGCGCGGCGAGCAGCGCGGCGGGCGCGTCGGGGGCGGAGGCGCCGCCGCAAGCGGCCGCGCCGCCCGCCGCCACGGCCGCGAGGCGCTGGCACAGCAGGCGCTCCACCACCACCTGCTCCTGCGCCTTGTCCAGCGAGCAGCGCTGCAGCACGCTGTCCTCGGGGCCGTACAGCGTGCCCAGCCCCACCTGCCGCTTCACCTGGAACTCGCTCAGCTGCCGCCCGAGCTCCTCCTTCGCCTGCCGCCGCGCCTTCAGGAACACGTTCCGCAGCAGCTCCTCCTTGTCGTACTCTGGGAACGCGGCCGGACCGGGGACCGGTGTTAACGACTCACGCTGCGAGACCGACTCCCGCTAACTTTTTATATATATATTTTTACTATTCATTTTAAAAGCCATGTTAAAATACCGCCATTCGAACAATTTATGGAATCCTTATTTCATACATTTCTGTACCGATTTTCGGGTACCGACGCGTACCATGTACCACAAGAAACTTTTTTATTAAAAAAATAATAATTTCTATTTAGACTATTAATAAATATAACACTTCTATATAGAAACTGATTTAGATTTGATAGTATTGACATATATTTTTTATTTATTATAGGAAGGCAGACTTTGCGGTAGAAGATCTAATGAAACACACGGTACCGACACGCAAAAGAAAAAAAATCGAAATATTTTTTTGTAATCGGTGATCGATTTTTGGCAACTGATTACTTATTAGCAAGCATCTTTAATAAATTCAAGTATGACTTTGAACGACAAGCTCAACTAGCTTCTCCGGAGTACAAGCGCACACTACAACCCCACAAGTTTCCACGTGCACTTATTATACATAGAACACTAACGAAACAATTATAAAACGAAACCTGTATATTCGTGTTAAGGCTGTATAATGAATAACTCACCATTAACTAGAACGTGTTCGATTTCGTTCGCCATGTTCTCATCGACGCCGTTCAATTGTAACACCTGTGCGTAATACGTTGCATTTTTTTTAATTACTCCACTTTCCTCGATAATAACGTAACTTTTGTATATAAACTGTATTCGATATCGTAGTGTTTAAAGATGAAAAAAAAAAGTAATTACATTGTCAAAAACAGACATTTTTTGTATTGCTTTTCCGCATGCAGTAAGATAGTTTCACGAATCAAACAATGAGTGTAAATGTGTACAGACCGCGTTCGGCATGAGGAAGGTGGAGTGTATCTCGTAGGCCCAGCGCCGCAGCGTGGCGGGCGACACGCCGGCCGCGCCGCGGTACGCGTCCGTCAGCACCAGCACCAGGCTCGCGCACGCGCACCTGCGCCGCGGACTCGTTACTACTACACTACACCTGCGGCTGGCAGAGCTGCCACCTCCTCCAGAATATTCACCCTTTTTTTAACGTTGGAAAAACGCATTACGCGTTTCCCCCACGGGAACAGTAAAAAACTAGCGGTACCCTTTCCGTCTTAACGAGGAGCGCCACGGGATCGCTTTCGCATGCTACCGTGGCGCAACAGAATATTCACCCTAAGACCAACTTCAAATTCCCCTAAATATCGATTAAAAACCCATAATTTTTTGTTTTACACTCGTTTTGAGAGGTAATTTCAAATAAAAATTAAAAATACATTCAAGTAGTATAAAAATGCTGTTCTATTCATACGGGTGCATTTTACATATTTACATACATATACATATTATAGTTTTTTGATGTTTCAGTTATAGCCACGCTTGGAGTTTATATTTGGATTAGATCGTTGGTCGGGTTCGAGGCTTAATATAAATTGTATACAGTTGTGCGCTTTTTTTTTAACGGACAAACAAAAAAACTTGAATAATAGATCCCCTAAAAAACCCTCCAAATAAATGTACCCCCTAAAAAACCCCCTAGACGTCTTGAATCCCCCTAAATTTGGGGTGAAAACCCCCAAGTTGGCATCGATGATGTTCGGCAAGCACGTCGACAGAGCGACACCACTCACCTTCTCTCGCCCAGCAGCCAGTTTATGAGGACCGCCGTTCTCGCTTTTGACTCTCGCACGGATCGAAGATTCGAGAACAGCCCGGAATACGAGGAGTTGTCCTACGTAAAATAACATTTATTACAACTCGTGCACTACAGGCCGTACGATAATCTTCCTACGTCCCGCCAGCAAGTACTCACGGAGGCCGGCGAGTCGTCCTCCTCCATAGATATTATCGCTCGTTGGGGATCCGCACACGGCTAGAATGATACACACATATATGTTAAAGGTGTTCAACACGAGTCCAGTACCACTGGGCAGCGCGTACGTACGTTCGCCGGGTGCGGGGAGGGGCGCGGGGAGGGCGGCGGGTAGGGCGGCGGCGGCGTGCCGGGCGGCGCCGGCCCGCGCGCCCAGCGCTCCGCGTCCGCTGCGCGCGACCGGCGGACACATTTCGTTTTAGACATTTTTGTAATTTATTTGTACTAGACATAGTTTAAGGTTTAGTACATCTTACTAGCGACGAATCTGAGATCCGACTCGAGGTATACGCAAATATTATTAACTAATTATATTACCGTTAGCTATTTATACTACTAGAAAATTCTAGACGCAAATATTTATTATATTATATAACATTTATGTTGGACAAAATATTTATTTTTTTATAAAAGTTATAACGTAGGAGCAATTTCAAAATTACGTTTCAAACTTTAATGTTTAATTTTTTTTCATTCTGTGGATAAAAAAAAAATCATCAACCATTAAAATTATGTCATAACAAATATGAGTCACGTGATTAAATTTCAATGCAGTTTTAAAAAAAAGGGATTTAGTATTTGTAATTTAAATAGCTAATAATATAAGACACTCACTTCGAGGCAGCTCGTGGTCCAGATGCTCCGGAGACGACTGACTCCTCACGTGCAGAACCGGAACGCCGCCTCGAATATCCGTCTGTACATAGGAATATATTTAATACATACTTATTATACATTTAAAATAAAAATATTGTTATAACTACTTTAGGCATTTTCTATGTCAAATACGTATAATATGGAACATTTAAACACTTCAACGTTACATTTCAAATACACAAAATTAACACGCAATACAATTACACACAAAATTAAGTATTAATTTGGACAGTGAAAGACAAACACACAGATCACACAACAGGAACTTATTATTAGAAATATATCATATAATAAATATAACAATAAAAAAAACATCCGAATTCCGTCCAAACATTAATAATATAACTTATCTACGAATAAAATTTAATTTGTGATTTATTAAAAATTGCAAAATTTCAGCAAAAATTAAAATAAAAAGAAGCGACAGCGATGTGTGAATAATGAAGGGCGGTGGGTGATAAGAAAATTAAAACTACTAAGTAAACACTAGAACGATTGCACAATAATCTTGAAATATAATTTTGTATTTCAAAGTCATATACAATTCGTTTTCATAAAAATCGTTTACTGATCGAGTTTATAACAAACTAAAGATTATTCATACTAAATAAATAAAATGATCAATTCGTGTAACGTTAGTATTAAAGGTCTCCATTAGTACTTATTTAGTCTAAAAATTCGACCCGACGTCGCCTGACAGTTAATCGAATGTTATGTACCGAAGCTGTGTCGACTCGATCGGCAAACGAGGAGTTACCTGCAGAGGAGGCGGCGGCGCGTTAACCAGCGGATAGTTCATCTGCAACGCGATCGAATTCGGCTGAGGTCCCTCGAGCTCCCCGTCCAAGGAATGAGAGGATCTCCGCATCTTCTCCTCCCTATACGGAGGCATCGACTGATGCATCGGATAGGGCTTCTTGTAGTAGTGCTTGTGCGGCACGGCCAGCGGGTTGGCGGGGCTGGCGGGCGGGCTGGCGGGCGCGCGGCGCGGCGGCAGCGGCGGCGGCGCGGCGTCGAGGCACGTGGTCGGCACGGGCGGCGCGCTGGGCGAGTGCGTGGGCGTGTGCGTGTGCGCGCGCCGCCGGCCCTCGTCCGAGTTCTGGCGCACGAGCGGCGCCTCCGCCTTCTGGCGGCTCTGGCGCAGGTTGCGCAGGCTCTGCCCCGTCAGGTTGCTGAGCGAGCGCGGGATGCCGCTCAGGAAGCCCGAGTTGCCGCGCTCGGCCTCCTTGGCGCGCCCGGCCTTCGGCGTGCCGGGGGACTGCGGGACCAGAGCCGGTCGGGCGAGAGTTTCGATTTTTCGCGCTCTCGTGCTCGACTTTTATAGTTTAATAGCTTTTCTCCTCGTTTTAGTGAACCGTGGGACCCTCACCCGTCAGTCGTGAGTAGCGGAAAAACTATCGCGATATATAAGTTCCAGCTAGCAACGAGTTGCAGCGAGGCGAAAATTAATTTTGTATTACGGTGCTATTTCATCTGTTCTTATGCGTTGCTTGTGTTTTGTGTCAAATGCATCTCTTTAATTACGGCTAACTATTATAAAACTGACTCGAAATTCTAACATTAAAAAAATACATAAAATATTTAAAAAGTAAATTTTCTAAACTTCAAAATATCGACACTAATATCACGTATTGAAATTATAAAAAATAATTTAATGATAAATTCGAAACGAATCACACTTCAGAAGAAGTGATTTCGCTTCATCTAATATATTCATATAATATATTATTTAAATTTAAAATGTAAATAAAACCACAAAACCGTTAGAAACGACGCCACATAAACAGAATACACAAAACATGCATAAAAGCAGACAAGATAACGGAAACGCATAGTTTATTCACCACCTGCCGGCCATTAATGCGTTAGTAACAATTAATTTAATTAACATTCATTATTATCAATTGACGTAATTATTACATAATTTATTTTCGCCTTTACATATATACAGTGATTTAGAAAAATACAATATTACGTCCGATGTTAAGTATACTACTATAATTCTTATAAATTATTTTGTTATCCGTACATTGTAACAGGATTTAAAACTGTACCGTCAGTAAAATATTTTTCTCAACCACTGACAAAACAAATAAAATGATGATGACGATAAAATAATCAAAACGGCTGCAAAATAGTAACAAATGTGAACGCTATGTGAATATTTAAAGCTATTTAAGTAGCTAAAGGAAAAGTAAATGAAAAAAATGCATATTTCTACATTTAACTGTGCTGATTAATGTTCAGTTTTATGGTAACGTTACAATGTTTAACTTCAACGATATAATTGTTATATATACCCTTATGTACTTCTATTATTGCTGGAATTAAAAAATATGGAATTTATTGTATAGGATTGTAATTTTGAAACTTGAAAACTGCAATGCTAATAAAAAAAGGAAAAAACTTTTAAGATCATTTCATATTATATTTTTAATTATATATCGAATCAAAAGTCAACTATTAAAATAATCACGGTCGCCTATGCACGGATAACTTAATATATTTGATATAAAGAATAATTGTAAAAGCTTTCTTTTGTAATTCTATAATACAGTAACAGCCTGTTAATGTCCCACTGCTGGGCTAAGGCCTCCTCTCCCTTTTTGAGGAGAAGGTTTAGAGCTTATTCCACCACGCCGCTCCAATGCGGGTTGGTAGAATACACGTGACATAATTTCAATTAAGTTAGACACATGCAGGTTTCCTCACGATGTTTTCCTTCACCGTCAAGCACGAGATGAATTATAGTCACAAATTAAACACATGAAAATTCAGTGGTGCTTGAACGGGTTTGAACGTTCATTGGTTAAGATTCACGCGTTCTAACCACTAGACCATTCTATACTAAGTTGAAGGGAAATTAGCACTTGAAATAAAAAATAGTTACAAATATCTATTGTTCACCCAAATTCATCTAGATCGATGAACATTTAAAGTAAAACTCCTTATATATGGTGAACAGCATGGACCTTGATTTGAAATGACATCATTGGCCGAGATCTAAATAATCTATGGCACTCATAATGGATTCGTGAAAAAATAATAATAATAATAATATCCTGGGACATTTTCACACACGGCCATCTGATCCCAAATAAAGCTTGTACAGAGCTTGTACTATGGAAACCAGACAACTGATATACTACATATACTACTTTTCTTTTGTAAATACATACTTATATAGATAATTACACCCAGACTCAGGACGAACAGACATGTTCATGCACACAAATGTCTGAAATGCGTGAAAGGCAAGTATTTACCAATCACGCCAACCGGCTTATCAAATCAAAATCCATTTTAAATACAGTATATAGCAGAGAATCAGCAGCAATCGCATGGCATATGTAAATTTAAGGTTTGTTTGTATTTGTCTGGTGTCGTATATAACAATATATCTATCTGAAGCGCTAATCGATTCCTCAATCTGAACGATTTTAAAATACACTCGTAACATTACCAAGCAACTAATGAACTCTACACTTTCTCATACGGGTACGTAGAATGTATGTCTCACCTGAGCGGCCATGATGGAGTCTATCTCATGCTGGAGCGTGAAGCACCGCTGTTCCGCGGACTCGAGCTGCGCCTGCTTCCTTACATCTGGAACTTTGAGCAGCTCATCTGAAAGATAATTCAATTCTTGTATAATGCTAAGAGAGATGTGATCTTACTACCACCACTTAAAAAATTCAATAAAAATGATTGTTGCCGGGACCCTGACATTCCATAGAGCCAACAGAAATATAAAATATTGTACAAAAAAAAATTAATAATTTATGATTTCTATACATTTTTTTTTAATTTAATATTAAAATCGTTATATCCTTTATATAATATGTGATCATAAAAATCTCACTTCTAAGATCCCTCATGTACTTTTGTTCCTTTTCGAGCATCAACCGCACCGTCTGCGCTTTGGATACTTCTAGCTGTCGTTGCTTCTCTTGCTGAAATCGCGAATACAACGTTAGTTTTAAATAAAACTCTTTAAACTGTACAGGATAGAGGAGCTTGGAGTTTGTGTTCATTGATGTTCATACAGAATAAAAACATAATAAATATATAACATGCATTTTATTTGATTGTTAAAAATATTCACTGCCGAGTTTCTTGACGGTCATTCTCAGTAGAGATCTACATTCCGAACCGATGGTAGCTTTGTATTAAAATTGCAATGACGATTCAAATGTGTGTTTATATATTTTTTTAAAAGTAACTTCATTGTTTTTTAAAGAAGTTACTAAATAGTCATTTCTTTTTAAATAAATACAGGATCTAAATGAAATAGAAAGTATAGTTTTAAATGATACAAATATTACATTAACAAAATTCGTAGCATTAAACCCACATTTGTGCTATTTCATTTTGCTGTGCATACGAAATATATAACAATAATAAAATGGTCTATAAAAATATATTCATTATATTTCTATTAATCTTGATAAATTTTTAATAATACAAAAGAATAGAAAAGCAATTCAACACGAATCAGTTACTTTTTACACTTGGTTGCCTGGAAGAGATCGGTAGGTAGCGATAAGGTCGCCATAATTGTACATTTATTTAGGCAATATACATGTTTTGTATTATTCTCTTTGTGGTGTGATGTACAATAAAGTATTAAAGTAAAGTAATCAGTTCTCCTGCCGAATCGTGTTTGGTTGCTCGATAAAAAAACGTAATCAAACAAAATATTAATATAAAAATATAATTATCGTGAGATATCGTTTAAAGTTTGCGTCTCGTACCGTCTGTGGAGTCACTTGTTGACACAGTTGTCACCGCGCTGGTCAATCCCAAGGTTATCAGTATGGAAGGCGAATAACTCGCGAATATGACTGCAGTTTTGTTTTATTTACATAAAAATCTATATTACTATCGTAAAGCTAATGAGGTTGTTTGTTTGCAACGCGTTTATCTCAACCAGTAGACATATTATATAATAGCCTATTTACTCAGGCAAGTTATGAACTATATCACGCTACGAGGGGGGGAGGAGCAGTAACGTAAAACGCGGGTGCAACCGCACGGAGCTTGTACTTCTTCAAACTATAAGTTAAAATGATTTAAATAATAATGCTATTAGTATAAATGTTTTATTATAAAAATTAAATTCAAAACTGCAAAAAAGTATACTGTTATTTATGAATTTAACGCACGCATGATTTACATACCGGCTGAGGGAAGTTATAACGATGAATATTACAATCTATAGACATAATAGATCAGTAGTCGCGCTCTATTTTATATTTACATAATATTTGTAAGTAACCGGGTTTGAACCCACGTTCATCGGTTAAGATTCACGCGTTCTTACCGCTGGGCCATCTCGGCTTAATAATACATAATATTTAAAATGTATATATTACATATGCATATAATATATATAACATTTATACATACATTTGAAATTACAGTAGCTAAATACTCTATATTTCAATGACAGGAAAGAAGATAAACGAAATGTATTTACAATACAACAATTTTTGCAAATTCACTTAAATTTACTTCCCAAGCAAATCGCCGACATTCAAACATCATTTTTCCACAAACCCATAACGAATAACATTGATTATTTTAGATCTCGATCAATGTTTACGCAAAACAGCAGTACTTGGCATTGTTGTGTTCCGGTTTGAAGGGTGAGTGAGCCAGTGTAATTACAGGCACAAGGGACATAGAATCTTAGTCCCGAAGATTGGTGGCGCATTGGCTATGTAAGCGATGGTTGACATTTCTTACACTGTATGTCAAAGAAATGATCTAATAAAACAATCCTTTAGGCCTTTAAATTATTAATTTATTAACATTATCGAGTTAACTATTCCTTTTATAGAAAAAAAAAAAACGAAACCAAACATATAATTGTATTTAAATGAACCAACGAGGATAACGTGCGCACGAAAGTTGCACCTAAATACGAAGATAATTTTTCGATTCTTGTTAATTGGCAAATCGTACGCGGCGGTGCGAATAATACGATCTCTAACGCGAACGCGTTGCAGATATTAATACCAATTATTACGAGCATCCCGTCTCGAATGACCCCGACTCAATTAATGTTCAACCCGGAGATATTCTCTTAATCACTTCAAAATATACTTTATTCGAGTGAACTCTTACATGCAGATTTTAAACGTCATTTTACAATATTGAATTGATTTTAAAGCCACCACCGATTGAGAGCGTATAATTATAATAACCTGTATGAAAATCAACATTTACTAATAATAAGTAATAATTTGTCTTATTTATTCGTATTTTAATAGAAGCTTTAAATTTATAAATTGTCAAATGTTAAATAATCCGCGGGATTTTAATACTTACACGTTACTCCCCCACGCGAAGTGGGGGGATATGTAGGATAAAACGAACACTAAGAAGGATATGTTGATTTGTTAAGTGGGAAACTTCTATAATCTCAATAAAAGGACTACCGAATGCAGTGATTGTTTTCAAATCGCGCAAGTAGATCTTGAGATTATCGCGTTTAAACAAACAAACAAATCATTTAGCTTTATAATTATAATGTATATACGATACTAAACATATTAATTGCTATATTAATAAGACATCGGTCTTGGTTGTTACTAGAAATATCGGATAATAACCATTAATTTAATATATAAATTATAAATATAAATTTAATAGTATAAACTTGTAAATTTGTTTAAAATTTTAATTAGTTACTACCTTTTGTGTCTGTTTTTGTTTTTTGTTCTTTATTTAAATATTTTTGTTTTCTGTTTTTATTGTACTTTTGATTTGTTTATTTCGTAATTGTGTTTGTGAATTGTGTGTTCTCCTGTAATTGGTTGTGCATAGTTAGTTTTAAGTTAATGTAAAAAGTGATTTGAATGTGTGTGAGTGTGTTAGAGATCCAAATAAATAAATAAATAAATTAACTGTACATAGGAATATTAATTCAAACCTTCGTTCGGGGTTACCGACGTGCAGTTTATAAACGTAAACCAACGATAAATTAATAAATTGTAATCTTGTAATAAATACATGATATAATGAGTGATATAATATTATTTATTTAAGATTAGATTAAAGATGAGGTTTTAGATAATAATATTCCTGGCTTTACTTAGATTTAAAAATATATAAAATGAATATATAACAGCCCGTTGAAATTAAATAATTATTTATTCATGTTATGTATAAGGCTTATAAGGGCACTTTTGAATCGTTATGTTATAAGATAATGTCCCACAGCTGGGCCGAAGCCTCCTTGCCTGTTGAGAAAATCTTGAGGTTTGCGATATTATCTTTAATTATTTTTTTTGTTATTAGAAGCCGAGATGGCCCAGTGGTAAGAACGCGTGAATCTTAACCGATGATCGTGGGTCCAAATCCGGGCAAGCACCACTGAATTTACATGTGCTTAATTTGTGATTATAATTCATCTTTTGCTTGACGGTGAAGGGAAACATCGTGAGGAAACCTGCATGTGTCTAATTTCACTGAAATTCTGCCATATATGTATTCGACCAACCCGCATTGGAGCAGCATGGAATAAGCTCCGAACCTTCTCAAAAAAAGGGAGAGGAAGCCTTAGCCCAGCAGTGGTACATTCACAGGCTGTTACAGTTTGCTATTATTCTTTATATTTCATTCTTCTTTCACACCGTACTGGCTTATAATTGACTCAATTGTTTTGTGTTTGTTGTTTATATCAATTAATAGTTTAATAATAATAAAGTACAAAAAATCAAAGATTAACGTTGAATGATGTCACTTACGTTTACTGGGAACGGCGCCGTTATCGGCGTCTTGTTATGCCGTGAACTGTTCTGTTGCACTGTCAGTACTGTGGTGGGATTGGCTGCAAAATAAATGGATAATATAATATTAATAATGATTCTGATTATGATATTAAATAAAAAACAAAAATAATCCGAGTTTGGAAAGATCTCTGAAAAGTCAAGAAAATATTCGTGCCTGAAATTCTTACCAACCAAGGATTAATTAAAAAAAAAATTGATATTTAGAGGATAGCCGGGGTCGCAAGCCATCTCACCCTAAGGGCTACTTAGTCAATTTTATTTAAGGGTATTAAGGCATGCAACTTATTCAGCTGTATTGTAACACGCGTACGCTAACTCTCGCGAGGTCCAGTCCTTCGGGTTATTTATTTCAATATTAGCAATTATAATATAATCGCACTTCGTAACGCTTGACTAGATGTGCGCCGACTCTAATGAGTCTCGTTTTAATTTTCATGTACAGATTGAAAAGTGACATCAACAATCACATTAGCAAATATTCTTTAAAATCTCAGTTCGTATCTCACTCGTGAAATGTTGAAAACCGATTTACGGAAATACTTTTTTTTTTGTTTTTTTTTTTGTCAGACGGGTATAGACATTGGCCCTGTAAAAAATATAAACCTAACATTGTCAATGCTATGCAAGGTTGGTAGCACCGTGGGAACTAAGATGTTATGATCCTTTTGCTTTTAGTTACACTGGCAGCAATACACTAAGTTGTTTGGCGATAGCAGTGTACCGGGTTGAAGGGTGAGTGAGTATGTGATGAGTGAGCAGTATATACCCAGACGTGCTTGCACAAAGGTCTACCAGTCCTATCTCCAAGAAAACGCGATACTTGTATATCTTAAAAATTCAACCAATATAGGACACGATTGTGTTCTGCGGTGAGCGTCGGATTTATTCGAGCTAAATAGTCTTAGGATTCGTTTGAAACATTAATAATAATAATAATAATTTATTTCCATATCAATGTTACACTGGTGGTCCTCTACTCGTCTTAAGTATATAAAAATCGATATACAAAATTCATTGTACATATAAATCATAAATTTCAAGTTCTTCAAATGAATCAAAGTACAAAATTATTTAAGCATACTGTAGATCGTTTAATATTTTTTACATATCATATAAGCACGATCATACCGCATTAAATATATAAACAAAGGTACTCAACCAAAGATGAAAGCTTTCAATGAGCAATTTGGCAAACAAAACGTAATATCTGAATTCAAATTCGTATGATGTCAATTGCAGATATCTTCTTATCTTATAAAGCTGATTAAATAGTTGAATTACATTCAAACGTGTACGTAAGTATTCATACTAAATCATTTACCAATTTACCGATGCCTTATATAAAATGCAAGTGCATTGAAACTTGGTATCATTCCAATAAGAGTATCAAATTAATGATAAATTTGAATGGTAATTTAAGCAATCAAGTTACTGTATTAGTGAAATACATTCGAATTTGTTACAAAAGTTTTACTAGGCGGTAGGGCTTTCTGCAAGCTCATTTGGGTAGGTAGCACCCACTGATCATTTATACCACCGCCAAACAGCAATATTTAGTATTCTTGTGTTCCGGTGTGAACGCATTGGCGAATGTAAGATGAAAGTAACAATAATTCAAAGTGTAACGATTCTATATGTAATATTTTAGCCACTTGACGGTTAGTGGTCACTCGAGCCTGTAATTACATTGGTTCGTCCATTCTTCAACCGAGAACATAATAATAAATAGTATTGAGTTCCACTCGCTTGAATTTCACTTTAATTTTATACTCTAGTCAGACAATCTGCCTTTGAATTGGTATTTCCTAC
Source organism: Nymphalis io (assembly GCF_905147045.1). NCBI lineage: Eukaryota > Metazoa > Arthropoda > Insecta > Lepidoptera > Nymphalidae > Nymphalis > Nymphalis io. Next base: position 8,254,331 of record NC_065913.1, on the reverse strand, counting down.
CTCGTATCATATGCACGACTTGCTGATGAGTGTGATGGTGTACCGGTACGGTGTCAACTCTCAGGATACGGTCTCCAGCGCGCAGACCAGCGCGCCAAGCGGCACCGTGCTCCTTAACTGATTGCACGTATACGGGATTGTCACCTGGAAAATACAATTAAATCTACTTAAAATATATTTTAATATGTTAAATATACATAGTTTAGTATAATACATAGAATACACCCCCATTTTCTCAGTCACCTCACACACGAAATGGACACACATTATCGGTAACAATTTTGCGCGCGGTACATTAAAAAAAATCTTCTAGAGAAGGACTCGGACTTGAACAAATCTTAGGTAATATCCTCCTTTCGGTATGATCTATAATACATATATTAACAAGGAATGTTCATAACTAGATAAACACCATTTGTAATGATATGATGATGACAATGCAACTCTTTATAAAAAATAACTTTAAAAAATCAGTAGTAACAGTAGTAACAGTAACAGCCTGTTAATGTCCCACTGCTGGGCTAAGGCCTCCTCTCCCTTTTGAGGAGAAGGTTTGGAGCTTATTCCACCACGCTGCTCCAATGCGGGTTGGTAGAATACACATGTGGCAGAATTTCAATGAAATTAGACACATGCAGGTTTCCTCACGATGTTTTCCTTCACCGTTAAGCACGAGATGAATTATAAACACAAATTAAGCACATGAAAATTCAGTGGTGCTTGCCCGGGTTTGAACCCACGATCATCGGTTAAGATTCACGCGTTCTTACCACTAGGCCGTCTCGGCTTCAAAATCAGTAGAGTTAAAAAAACTTAATATATGAGCAATTCTTGTATATTATATAAATTTATTTGTGTATCTCGGGAAGTGCTTAACGATTTGTCTCAATAACTTTATATAGGTAAAGTTTTACATTTTAAGTTGGTCTCTTTATGTCTTGTGTAAAGTAAAAATTTTTCCACAAAAAAAAAAAAAAAAATTTTAATCAAATTATTATTAATGGAATCGAGCGAATATTATTTTTTTCACACTGAAAAGTTTTCCTGTACAAATATTAGAAAAAAATTAAAAAGCGCGTGAAAAAAGTAATCAGGTAGGTGCTGTGAAAAGATCTAGTATATGTTAAATAATTCTGCTCATTATATATGTAGACGATTCGTAGATCTAGCCGCTAGCATATAATGTCATGCACCTGAACACTCCAATCGTGTCTTGTTCGCACCCCATCAGATTACGAGCCCGCTTGCGTTTGTTTACTTAATTAGGCACTATAAAATCAGCTCAGTTGACTATACCCCCATTAAAAATGGCCGCCGTGACCGAAACCGTTCATTTCATTATCATCACACGTTAAATTAATATATCGATACCATCAATATAATCTTTATGATACGATAAAATTGATCAATAGTTTACAAAACTGAGCATTCGGTTTCGTTTGAAGTTTCAAATTTGCATCGACGAAATTGGGTCACCGTCATTACTTATAACCCAATAGGAAACTAGTTTTCAAGGAGGCGGCTAATTTGATTGGTCACAAATTACCTCCGCAATATATTCTTTCGTAAATATGCAAATATTCGTAACAGGTATTAGGTACTCGGGGTAATTGAAGTTCATATAAGGCTGTATTGCATTTAATAAAATGCAAATGAGTCGTGAAATAACTTGATCATATTATATTATGGGTATCTATATACGATACATGTGGCCCGTCTCGAAATCGGATTAAAAATTAATGTTATATCACGAGGTATTGCTTAAAAAAATTACATAATTATAGAACGATAAATAAATAAATACATATCATGATTCAATCAAACGGCTAAAATTACCGTTATTATTTTTATAGTAAGACTTTTTTATGTACTTACCTCAATAAAAAAGTAACACAAACAACAGCCTATATATATATATATATATATATATATATATATATATATATATGTTTTAGTACGTACATGGGACATCACACGGCTGAGCTATGCATCCTCTTGGAAGGAAGATTTAGAGGTAATTTCACCAAGCTATGCTACTCACTCCCAGTTAAGTGTAGTTTAATAAAATACTTGTCGCGGACTCACCTGACACCTTCATTCCATAGCCGTGCTCGTCACTCACGACGGTGACGGTGAGCAGGTCCTCGCCGCCCGGCGACCCCGCACCTACCGTCCCGCCTAGCATCACCTGTGACAAATTTACCATACATTAATTAACATTGCCTTGCCGGTTGTACATAAATATTTGGAATAATTCTAAAGACAAATGCAATGACAGAAATAAAGTAAAAAAAAAAAAAACAAAATTGACCTTAAATCGTCAATACTTCATTTTTCGAGATCTATATAATCTGTGGTATTCATTAAATTCGTGAAAAATTTTGTTTCAACGAGGAAGTTGTTATCGGAACTTTGGAAGTAGTTAAGCGAAATAAATTGATAATTTATAAACCGAGAATTGTTTGTAGTGCATAGTACACTCAGAGCTTACATGGAATATGTCAACATAAGGTTTCTTTACCTCTACTCCACCTGCCATTGGTATATAGTATAATGCAGATTACACACAACGCTATCATTGACAGACGCAATAGTGACAAAAACAAAAGTCCACAATCGACATGCTTCACTTACATGTATGACTCAAGTCGGAATCAACTGAACACTGTATGACGGTTATTGTATTATTTATTTATATTTTATTATATTTATCTTTTTGGGTTATTATTGAAAATTTTAACTAGCTTGTTGTTCTAGCTTGTAAGGCTTGAGATCCAGAGATATATGATCGAGATGAATACAAATCTCGAGTTGAGATAATTGAAATTTGGCAATGTTTACGTCCCGTGGTGCAAGGAACCATTTATGGTTATATATTTACTGTTATTTAATTTAAAAAAAACTACTAGTTCTATAAATTAATCCTTTCACAAATAATTACCAGCCCATATATTTTTTGCATTAAATATTATTTGGCAAACAATTATTATTTAATAATATAATCAATAACATTTTATAAGTGTGAATAGTAAATTGCTTACGAATTGAGTGTTTATCAAATGATCTCTATATATAAAACGCATGCAGAACAATATGTTTGTCATCTGCATATTTACTAAAACTTTTTTTTTTGTAAAATGCTAATTTCTCAAACATTACGGATGTACTTTTTACAATACCAATGTCTTCGGACAGAGTTGACTTAATAACAAGAAACCAGTGGTCCACTTGCGTGCCTAAAATTCATAATAATAAAAGAATATTAATTTAATGACGAAAATATATTTTCTATACCCAACACACCACACATCCGCAAATAATTGACTTAGCTCGAACAATACATCGGTATAAAGGCAATTTGCATTCAAAATTCACTTTCACGTCTGAACTGCTGGCAGACAATGACATGCGAAAAATTATGCGACTTTTTCTCCCTACGGCAATGTTCGCATAAAAAATTAAATAACACCAAGAATAAAGATAAATAAAACACAGATTAACATAAAGTGAAGCAATAAAAGATTATTTGAAATTATTGCATCAGTCATATCCTTAAAGATATAGTAATAGTCTAGAAATATCCCATTGTTAGAAAGACACCTCTTCGTTTAAAGCTGACGCTACTTCAATGCAAATTGGTGGATAATCAAAGGGTGACATGGGTGGATATCGATATCCTCACGATTTTCCTTCACCGCCCCTCAAGAGGTGAATAATTTTCAATACAATTTAACTTGTGGTTAATTCAGTGAAAATTCAGTGTTGCTTTGATGATATTTTGATAATGAGCATTAAAAATTCAGATCCATTGATGTCGATTATTTCTAATTACGCATAACCAGAAAAATATACAATGTCGTAAAATAAAATATCAACTCCTAAATTCCGCGCGACGCCATCGTCTGGACTCATATAGAAGAGTCCTGGATGTATTAGCATGAAAATTACTTCGGAAACATGCAAGCTTCCAAAATGGTTTTCTTAATAACAAAGCATGACGTGAATTATAAATGGCATCGCTTTGAATACCGATGGTGTCTTTAATTTAGAATCTGGGAACGATTGTGAATATTAATGTTTTCTATTCACTGAGAAATTTCGATGCATTTTGAGGTAAAAAGTTCGAAATCTAAACTTAAAAATATAATGTAATCCTATAGCCGTCTAGCTGCTTCGCCTTCGTGGATTGAAGCGTTATGTATGTTTAGATAGAACCTTTCTATGTGCTATGAAATGCGATTTTTATTAAATCATAACGACGCGTAAATCCTTTAATTAGTATGTTCTAAAAAACTCTTGACGTTTATAATGTAACCAAGTACACATATATAGACATAACTATCTATCTTATTTTATTTTATTCTTCAACATTATAATGATGAATCTTCAAGCCACCTTGTGGTGAGGTGTTCTTAGATAAATCCTGTAATTTCATTCTAATTCATATTCAGTTAATTGATTTCGAAACGTACCAACTTAATGATATTAAAGTATTTCTGAATATTATAATGAAAAATATTCATACTTTATAAAAAATATTAAAAATGAATTAAAATTCCAAAAGTAATAAAATAAATAAAAACATGTATTTACGTATGCTTGTACCATAAATGCTATACCTATACACGAAACATGCAATGAAAATAGCTTTCTTTCTTCTTTCACAAGCCATTCTTCCAAAACCCTGGTGGTAGGGCTTTGTGCAAGCTCGTCTGGGTAGGTACCACTCACTCATCAGATATTCTACCGCAAAACAGCAATACTTGATATTGTTGTGTTCCGGTTTGAAGGGTGAGTGAGCCAGTGTAATTACAGGCACAAGGGACATAAAATCTTAGTTCCCAAGGTTGGTGGCGCATTGGCTATAAGCGATGGTTGACATTTCTTACAATGCCATTGTCTAAGGGCGTTTGGTGACCAATTACCATCAGGTGGCCCATATGCTCGTCCACCTTCCTATTCTATAAAAAAAAAAAAAAAACCCATAAAAAGATTATTTACAAAATATGTTTTAAATTATTTTTATCACGGAATAAGCAAAGGTAAGATTTATACAGTCTAATATAAATGTAAGCTCCGAAGGATAACCGACTCAATTCGGTTCTCCTGTTACTGAGATGCACGTATCTGGTTGAAACAGTTATGTATAAACAGGAAATAACCTAAAATACACATACACTGCACACTTCGAAAAGGACGTAAGAGAAATAACACTATACCGTATTTATTTGACGTAACATCCTCCTTTTTAACTTATAAAAAGAAAACAACGTTTGTATGTATTTTTAAAATTTTTAAAAAAATAATACCTTATCTTTCTAAAACTAGTGAAAGGTATCATTATATATGCTAGTAAATACAATATTACGATAACATTGTTATTTACATATTTTTGTATATCTTCCGTGAAGGCAAATGACTCTACTCCACGTGATGGAAAGTGGTAGTAGAGTCCAAAGGCAACGACGGCCAGTACAGTCGGGAAGAATGTTCTGCACCAGCCGCCTCGCTGGGCCGGCAAGATGCCTCTTCACGCCTCGTTTGAAGGAAAAAATATATATACTTAAAATTATAATAATTGTGTTTGATTGAAGTTATTTACACAAAAACTTGATGAATTATTAACAATGCAACTTGAAGTAAATCATTGTAAGCTTTGAAATTTCAATGTTGGAACTTAGTTGATTAAGTATCGGAAAACGCAATGTCGTGACTTAAAACTCGAGCCAAGTTTTCATATTAATACTTTAACTTGGATCGTTTGATTTACGATGTCTTTTATTAAAGTTTCATTTGTGTTCATTTGAGAGTCGAGACTTAACATCATAAATAATTATACAACAAGAAACACTTAATTATACAACAAGATAGTAATTGAATTTTATTTTAATCTAAATACTACCGAGTCGAACCGGCAAAAAACTCATTAATTACTTTTTTTTATAACGTAATTTTATATATATATATATATATATATATATATATATATATATATATATATATATATATAAATATAATTTTAACTGATTGATTGACTGACATATCAAGGCGATAACAAAGGCAAATTAACGGGTTTCTTATACACAGTAGGTTAGTACGAAGGATTTTTGAAAATTTAGGTAATGATAAAGGGAAAGATCTATTTAAGACTTACCAATACCGAATTATGACGCGACCAAATCCGCGGTCAAAGCGCTAGTCATATTCAAATAAATTTATTTATCCTGTATGAAAATGAACGAATAGTAGCTCGAAGCTCTATTATCTACGTAATCGTGTACGCAACAATATGCCTCATTTTATTTATACGTTTTTATTAATATATTTTTAACATGAGACATGCGAGTGACATTACAACTCAAATACCGTAAGGCATCGATCACGCGCTCAGTATATAGTTGTCCTATATTAAACTAAATACATAACATTAAACGGTGCATTATATGAGTCGCGATGGCCCAGTGGTTAGAACACGTGAACCTTAACCGTGAATCGGGTTTAAGCCCGGACTATGTTTTAATTGGAAATAAGCTACAAAACTTCACCTCAAAAGTAGAGGAGGCCTAAGCCTAGTAGACATTTGTAAGCAATTATTAATTTAATTTTCCTTATTATAAGAAAGGCTTGGTGGGTTCGAGAGACATATAAAAATAATAATCAATTTATTTATTCTTCCCCACATACAATAATGTTATATTTTTTTATGTAAAAAATATATATGAAATATATAAATGTTCCTTACTGATTTTATGTTATGCCTTAAAATTATATTAATAAATATATATAATTCAGTCCAGAAACCTTGGACAAAACGACTTGTTAACGCTTCCGCAATTCTTTTAATAAGCATGTGGGATGTTTAGTTCATGTCATATGTAAACAATTAATTATTAAGACCAGAAACTTTAACATTTCAAATTTAAATTAGATTTTGTTACAATACAAAATCAATTATTCAATATAGAAAGCATTAGTTTTACTAACTGTCTTTTTCAGTAAATACTAACACAGGTTCGCAAATTAATTATACATGCATTTGTAATTGTTGTCACATTACAATTTTATAAACAAATAGCTAGTTAGCGATATTTTTATTCGCAAAGTATCATCAGCTAATACTCATTGTATATATTCTTTAGCGCACAAACGTTCCTTTGCAATTTAACAACAGAGGGAGATTAAGACTTGCTGGGGATAAACATAAAAGGGCAAATCAATATTACAGATGAACTAATATAGGAAAGTCGAGATGGTCCAGTGGTAAGAACGCGTGAATCTTAATCGATAAACGTGGGTTCAAGCCCGGGAAAGCACCTCTGAATTTTCATGTGCTTAATTTCTGTTTATAATTCATCTCGTGCTTTTCGGTGAAGGAAAACATCGTGAGGAAACCTGCATGTGTCTAATTTAATCGAAATTCTGCCACATGTGTATTCCACCAACCCGCATTGGAGCAGCGTGGTGGAATAAGCTCTAAACCTTCTCCTCAAAAAGGGAGAGGAGGCCTTAGCCCAGCAGTGGGACATTTACAGGCTGTTACTGTACTGTAATATAGGCTATTGGTAATATAAGTTACAAAGTGGCATCGATTCACACAGCCTCTTTATCTGCGATACAATCCAAATAAAGATATTACATCTTCTTTACAAAATTTATCTAATTTATTGACTCCGTAATGGCAAAATAATAATTTGCAGTGAAAGGTATATTGGAGCCTGGTTTTACCGTGTTATGTGGTATCAGAGAGGCTATGGAACATTACAGTATAACGCATCAGCTGCCCTTACATTTTAAATTATCAAAAAAAAAACCTATCTTCTCATTTGATGAATTTCAACGGAATTAGCTTTTATTTTACGAAATTAGTTCAATCAATGTATCTCCAAACGTCTAAACGTCAGAACATATCATCATCATTCTATTAACGGCACGTCATAGAGTTAATCGAGAAATATATATATACATATATAAAAGCAAATCAATACTGTGATGCTGGCCAAGCTAAACTTTTCATAGTCTACGAGCTGTCATCGAGCCCTGTCCACCTCCAGCCGGTGAAATATTACTGATCTATTTCGGAGTGAGAGCGCGCGTGATTTTGAGATAAAAAGTTATATTTGGCATTTTCATGAATTCGACTTTATGGATGTGATTAAAATAAATAGAGTGGACGTAAAATATGAACGAAATAAATAAAAATGACTGGTGTAATTGTTTAAAAATACACTAATATTATATAAGTTAAAAAGTCTATATCATGTATGTATAGCAGAGATCGCGGGTTCAATCCCAAGTTTTATAGCCACACAATAAATATACCGAGAATTTTTCTTTTAAATTTAATTAAATCCTGTAGGCAAAAAATGTTTCTGCATATAGAAAACAAATGTGCTAAAATCAACACTAATGTTAAATAAAATAATACTTTCGAGTGTCCAAAACTTTTAAATTATGCAACATCAATATAATACAACATAATTTAAAACCTGTTCTTCGTAATTATAATCGTCTGTTTAAATGATTATAATATTATTCGCAAGTTTATACCATTACAAAATTATACTTTCTATATTCTCATTCAGCTCAAACCGCTGTCATCAAAATGATTAGATCTGGTTTAATTTAATTCAAATCGTTTACAGTACAGTAACAAGCAATTATCGTCCCACTGGTGGGCTACACCCACCCATCCCAGTGGTGGGCCCTCCTTTAGCCTGTACGAACCCGCAATCTTTGATTACACGTGCTCTAACCACCGGACCATCAAAACATGACTTAATTTACTCGATGAAGACGTAATAGTAACACAACAACGTGATACAATATTATACAACACGAGTAGTGAAGCGTGACAAACGGGCCGCGCTAGTTTGCTAGAAATGAATATATGTAACTTGAAGAATATGCCTTGTGACACGGATATCTCAACAGTCACCGCGGAGAATGTTGCGTGCATGACATGAAATCATATTTATTGATGGAGATAAATTAGACGTCCGAGGGCTGCGAGCTTGTGTCTCTGTATGACGCTAATTATATATCAAGACTCATATAGAGATAATACGGTAAAGATTTGTAATATCTGATAAAATCGTTTATCAAAAGCAAACATTTGTTATAAGAGTCATAATGTTACAATTCATTAACAAACAATCTTCATACCAAAATTACTTTTAACTAAAAAAGATTAGTCGATTTTGTCTATGTAAATATTAGAAACAAACATCTCATACGTCTTATTAGCTCTGCAATAATAATATCATAGTATATTAGCGAAGGATAGGGAGATTTGGAGCAAATTGAGAAATACTTATTTCCAGCGGACTGCGATTGGCTAAATGATTCGACATTATTTTTATTTTTTTTTGAAAAATTCCTAAAATTTCTACATATATTCGCATTATTCGTATAACATAAAAGTTTATTAAATGTTCTCCAATATTTTTAGATTTTTATGGGACATTATGGAGGCGTTGAGAGAAGTAAAATAAATCAAGAATAGCCCAAAAGCAGCCAGACAGCAACAATGTTGGTGCAGATAAAAGCCAGACAGACAAAAACTATAACAATATATATATATTCAGCTCGTTATATAACAATGAATCTCGCTGGAACTGTCGCATTTGGCAGCGGTCCGCGCGTGCGCGTTCCGCTCGCTGACTATGATGCTATGTCCAGATCTAGACAAATGGCGAACATTTTCAGTGTCATGTGTTTATTTATGATGCTAAGTTTAATTTAAGCAATGCTCTAAGAACAAAAGATAATCATGGCACCTGAAAAGTTCCAGCAATTGTATCAATAAGATTTACTTTAAAGAATAAATGTTAAATCTGCTAAAAATACGAAATGGTTGAAGATTTTAAACATATCATATTCCACCAAAATCTCATAGGCATTATTTACAACAGGAAACGTCCCCACAGATTATAATACTTTATTTAAATAATATGAAGGAACGTCTGTGTACAAAAGGTTGGTTTACAAATAATGAGTTCCTAATTATTTGTCTAATATTGAAAATTGTAAGAAATTTTTAAATTTTCCCAAAAAACTGTTTCTTATGTTGTTCTCAGATCTGGGTAATTCCTTTACCGAATTCGTACTATTGTTTTGCATTGTAAATAAAAATGTATAGCGCTTTTTTATTGAATATGCTTATATATTATATTTGAAATACATTATCTGAATGTTTTTGACGCGTTGAAAACAATTACGACATTTAAATCGTAGAAACAAGAGAAAGTAAGTTAATATTAAAATACTTTCAACGACCAATCAGGTCATCGGTTATCTGATATCAATGCGATGCATACGAAGAAGCATCGACGTATCCTGATGACGACAAACTATCATCACTGAATCCAAATAAGATGTGAGGCTTTTAAATTATAACATTATCACGTACCTGTTGTATTAGACAGAGATAATAGATAGTTTCTATCTCTACTGAATAACAAATTTCGCTCATTGTAATAAGTTGGAACATTGCATAGAAATGAGCAATTCTAGTTTGAAATCATAAAAAAAATGTATTTAAAAGTAATTACGTACGCGAATTTAACTTTCTTGATCGTCCCATGTTATAAGAAAGTATGACCAACATTTTTTTGTTTAAAAAAAAACAATAGAATTATATTTTCATAACGCCTTCTCCAAATCCACATTCTCACATTAAAAAGAACAAAGGAATCGTTGAAATAACTTTTTTATCTACGATATATTTTTTAAATTACATTAATAATAATTGCTTAAGATTTTATATGTAAAGAGAGAAAATAACTTCGTAATGACAACCATAAACACCAAATGTTTAATAACGATCTTCCTCTTTAAAGATATTTGGTCTCGCAGCTGTCCAAATATAGGTTATGACCTTTCCACTGTTGTGTCGTTCAGAAACAAGATGGTAAATGACTTTTAATGGCGGTGATTATAAGCGACGGTTCCTCCCAGACTGCCCGACGCCGACTCGAGTTAAATATAAAGATAGTATCCATTACGCCTCATTGTAGATATAATCAATAACACTATTTTACTTGAATTCATTTATTTGTTACAATATCATGAAAACACTTGGAAATTGAAATACCATTTGTTTTTTGTTTTTTTTTATTTAGAAGTATAAATGATCCAACTTATGGTAAATTGGCATCATCGCCCATAGACATTGGCACCGTCAGAAATATTAACCATCACATACTTCGTCAATGCGGCTTACGGAACTAAGATATGTGCCTTACGCCTGTAATTAAACTGAACCACTAATCCTTAAAACCGGAACACAATAATACTAAGTGGTTCTGTCTACCAATAGAATTGGTAATAAGTGGGTGGCGATACCCAGACAGGGTAGCACAAAGCCTTGCCACCACTTGCTCATACACATATATAGTCAATTTCTAGAATTTCATGTAATAAAACTAATATGACACTAATGTTCCGTCAAACGCTTATCACAAATCGTTTTATCTGAGTTCCTGTAACCAGCGGAGTACAATTGATAGTCTACAGCTATGTAAAGTAAAATAAACAACACACTTTCAGTCATTCGATTTGGAATGTAAATTCTACCAAAAAGAACCGGCAAGATTCTCAGTATTTCATCTTTTGTACTAATCAATCAATCTTTCTCTTTTGCCTCCAATATAATCTTGTACAGTTTAATATGCCTTATTTTTAAATACTTTTTAACGTTCGCTTTAAATTTATTTATTAGGTAAAACGAAAACGGTCTGCGGAATTTTATTATAGAATCGATTATCGCCTCTGGAAAGACGTATTGACTTTCCGAAGTCGAAAACTAGATGTTACAAAGTTTGTAACAGTAAATTGTTGTAAATACATTCCTATTATTCTGTATTCCTATTACGTAAATTAAAACATCCCGTACGGAGTCTCTAACTTCAAGATAACAAATAGCCAGCTTTTATTTACATCTAAACCATACATTAGACGGCTCACAGAATTAATCACGATTCTTATTCTCATATCGTAAAATAGTAATCGAGGGGGAGGATACAACAACAGCAATGCAGTCATCACTCGATCTAGAATCATGTCCACTCCATTCCTCGTGTGACTCACGCGAAAGCATAAACTAACATATAACAACAATTTATATCACGATCCCACGGTACGGGCAGGGCTACCAATTGAATATAAATATTCTCTAAACGTGTTGAATGCTCGGCGTCTGTTGATTGTTTTTTACAAAAACTTTCATAAAAAAATATATTATCAATACTTTATTCAATTCGATATCATCGTTACTGTGTAATATCTATATTTATCTATCCTGGGGCATTTTTCACACACGGCCATCTGGTCCCAAATTAAGCTTGTACAGAGCTTGTACTATGGAAACCAGACAACTGATATACTACATATACTATTTTTCTTTTGTAAATACATACTTATATAGATAATTACACCCAGACTCAGGACAAACAGACATGTTCATGCACACAAATATCTGTCCTGGGTGTGAATCGAACCCACAATTTCAGCGTGAAAGTCAAGCATCCACCAACCACGCCATAATAGTTTGAAAAGATCATTATATTCCGAATGGTAATGAATTTGTCAGATGAGCAAACTGCGTAAGCAATCCTGTAGCACTCCACTATGACGGAGAGAACCCGTTGGTTTTTATTTATTATTATTTATTTATTATTTAAAACTTTTTTGACCACCACAATATATAGTTGGAACAAAAGGCGGACTTGATGCCTGAAGGCATTCTCTGCCAGTCAACCTTTAGGCTAAGCAGAAATCCATGAAGGCGGTAATTAGTAATCAAAAATATACATACACACACATATAATATCAACAAAATAAATACAGACCTATATAATGTATAATGTATAAACACATGAATAATAGTGTAATGACAAGAACTAGAAAGTTTCTGACAAAATTAGCTCACGGAGACGAGTCTTGGGAGTAAATTTAGAGGTAGCTTTTCTAATATGTACAGGTACTTTGTTCCATAATGAGACAGCTTGAACGGAGTTTTTACTGGTGGTAGAGCTTTGTGCAAGCTCGTCTGGGTAGGTATCACTCACTCATCAGATATTCTACCGCAAAACAGCAGTACTTGGTATTGTTGTGTTCCGGTTTGAAGGGTGAGTGAGCCAGTGTAATTACAGGCACAAGGGACATAACACCTTAGTTCCCAAGGTTGGTGGCGCATTAGCGATGTAAGCGATGGGTAACATTTCTTACAATGCCAATGTCTAAGGGCGTTGGTGACCATTTAGCATCAGGTGGCCCATATGCTCGTCCGCCTTCCTATTCTATAAAAAAAAAAGAAGTAAGAATTAGTGAGTAGTGTAGGTTTAAACAATTGACCGTGATGAATTGGGTGATAGATTGGATTATGAATGGCAAGTGATTGGTAATTTGTTTAATGTTAGACATGCCTTTTGCTAATGAGCTATCAAACATTATAACATTCATGTTTTTTTTTAATTAGCCATAATTTAAGCTTTTTTAGCCATCATTTAAGAAATTTTATAAGCATTTTTCTTCATGTTAATTTATTCATTTCATTTAATTTTATTAAAATTATAATACGATAAGTAATTTTCATGCTATATTATAAATAATTATAACCACACAATACGAAGACCGCATAATAAGTTTATGAGAAAGTGTGCGAAAGGGATCGATAAATCAATGACCTACAAATCCAAGTTATTGCTGTTAAAAGTATATAAAGTTTGCATAAATTCCGATTATCGGTCGGTTGCAGTAACTGATTATTTTAACTTAATGCAATAAAGATCAATAACCCTCTCAATGGTTTAATCACACACGAAGAGTATTTGCAGAATTCCGAAGTTGAAACGCAATTATTTATCGACATTCCTCTGATGGTTTAAATTTCTCTACTCGTCTTTTATAATTACTTTACTAAGAATTTTCTCTAAAAGATCTTTGCTATTTTTTTTTTTATAGAATAGGAAGGCGGACGAGCATATGGGCCACCTGATGGTAAGTGGTCACCAACGCTCTTAGACATTGGCATTGTAAGAAATGTCAACCATCGCTTACATATCCAATGCGCCACCAACCTTGGGAACTAAGATTTTATGTCCCTTGTGCCTGTAATTACACTGGCTCACTCACCCTTCAAACCGGAACACAACAATATCAAGTATTGATGTTTTGCGGTAGAATATCTGATGAGTGGGTGGTACCTACCCAGACGAGCTTGCACAAAGCCCTACCACCAGTAAACTATATATAAAATATATATATATATATAAAAATATTATTCTAGTATATATTGTGGTGGTCAAAAAATTTGTCAATAGTTTGATAGTTGAAATTCATTCAACATATTTATTATGTAATTTAATTGGTGGAATAGAGTAACTACTGAGTTTCTTATCGGTCTCAGTAGAATCTACATTCTGAACCGGTGGTAGTATACATTTTGTATAATACTGTATATAAAAGTGCTTAAGTATTATAAAACTCTACTAGAATAATATTTTTCATTAGTCTTTTAAGTGGCCTTTTTTTAATTCAACGTCTCAACCCTAAAAGAATTCTAAATTAAGCTAGGATACAATTATGAACATATGACGTGAATCATGTATCTTTATGTTAATTAATATCCCGCGGAACGCTTAAAATGAACTGAAATTCTTTGAAGGTTTATCATTACGCTGGAATGTAAGGCTGTGGTTTATTTTGTGGTACAAAAAACTGGTGAAGCAACATCGACACATGTAGGATATATGCAATACATAATATTAAAAAGAGAAGTTAACTAACCAACTTTTATGTTTATCGATTTCGGAAATTCTACTTGGAAAGTAATTTACAAAACACGGGAAAATGTACATATATCCACTGGCTATGTAGCACGAAATGTAACCTCGTTATAATGAAAAAAATGTAATGTGTAAATTTTTCTTACTACTTATGTGCAAATAAATCTATGTCTGTCCGATGTCCCCGAAAACGAAATTTTACAAGAACATCGAGAAGATGACATTCGTACGAAAATGGAAACGTCACTAATACGCTTGCGGTACCTTTAACGTCTTCTGCGTGCATTCTGTATATTACACAAGAGTTACTAAGGCTGTAATAACTGACGATTGTAAATAATCTTTGAATTCGTGACAGAATACTTTGTCCTCGATCAACCCGCGATAACGATCACAGAGAATTGGTTAAAATGACAGGACGCAAAAAATTATACAAAATATATACTATTTAAAATTGTTTATATATTTTTATTCAATGTCATAGAGGAAATTGAAAATTAAACACAAAGGTAATTTATAAATCATGACTAACATTCGTTCGTAAACAATATAAAAAATTATATGCGTATAATAGAGGCTTAGAAAGCCATAATCTGTTAAAAACCTCAAGTGAATAAATCCTTAAATAATTGAAATACCTACTTGGTTTAATATTGCATTCCAATCTTAAGTGTACAAGTGAAAGTTTTTATGATGCACTTCTTAAACTTGTTATATTGTTATATATTAACTGCAAAAAAATCTGAGCATTCTTATCTATAGAATTGAAAAACGTCTCTTTTTATTTTGTTTTAACAATAGCAACATCTTGGCACATAAACATTCATAGATTATGGTATTTCTCTTTTCTATGCCATATTTATGACCTTGAATCCAAGGTTTCGTTTTTGCATTTATGTGCCTAAGCTTTTATATTTTTTTATACATATTAATAATAAATTTCGTAATATGAGGGTATATATTGCCGTGTTATTCTTTATATATATATATAAGATTCTAGTGGTTAGAACGCGTGCATCTTTACCGATGATCGTGGGTTCAAACTCGGGCAAGCACAACTCAATTTCCATGTTAAGCACATGGAAATTGAGATTTGTGTTTAAAATACAAAATTTTGTATTTAAAATGTGTGCTTGACGGTGAAGGAAAACATCGTGAGGAAACCTGCATGTGTCCAATTTCATTGAAATTCTGCCACATGTGTATTCCACCAACCCGCATTGGAGCAGCGTTGTGGAATAAGCTCCAAACCTTCTCCTCAAAAGGAAGAGGAGGACTTAACCTAGCAATGGGACATTAACATTACTGTACTGTATTCTTTATTTTAATATGTTTAAACCGTTATTTTTTTACAATTGATGAACTCAATTTTCTGAGTCACAATCGCCAATGTCAAAAGAACGTTGACGATTTCGACTTTTAGTTAATACCAACACACTGTTGAATTTTAACACATTTATTTAGACATAAATAAATTAACTGCTTGGTTATAGTTAACTTTATTACATAATACAATTGTTCTACTAGTTATTATCTCCACAACAGTACATACTAAGTTAACACATTCTTAAAATAAATAGACACTACAAATTAAAAAATACTTTAAACTGTTGCTGCAATAATTTTGTCCAATTTATAATTATAATAAATACTTTATCATATACAATTTTTACATATCATAAAAGAGCAACAGTGACTTCTATACTAGTGTCAGATGATGTATGTTAGATGTTTGTGTGTACGTGTGTCTTGAAACTAATTTCGTGAAACTCAAAGAAGATATATTTGATGTTTCGCTTTGTGGACTATAATTACTCTTAGGTAAATAGGTCCAACATTTGCAGCAATATCAATTTGATTTAACCGAACGTTTAAAGGCTAACGTTGAAATATTACTATGGGCGACCATTATAGTGATTTATCTGGTGAAGCGACGTTCGAAACGAGCTGGATTTTCTTCTTTATATCAATAGCCAGAAGGCAAAGCAGTAAAACATGACATATTAATGTTAACGCGGCTTTATCGCTCAATTCAATGACATCATCAGTGTTAGATCAATGACGCGACACCGGTTCCCAGATAATATAATATTACAGCTACAATATTGTTAAAACAATATTTAGCATCATAATTTCAGAAATATGTCTATTACTAGAAAATGAATTATGTTGTAGTAATTTTAAAAAAGGATGATCGTTATCGAGTTATGTATTGAATTTGGTACACTCCGAAGTGTGTGCCATCACACGGAAGGAACTAGTAATAATCAAACAATAGAAGTCCAATGGGATCCAACTCATGGGAAGTCTACCATCATTTAACTTTTCTTGCAAAACTTAGATCTGTGGACATGGTACCCGGCTTATAAAAAATAATGTTTTTCAATTTTTAACTACTTCGGCTGGTTGACGGAACAAATATGTAACAGAACTACTTTCCTTTGAAAAGTATTATATTATATACATATATATATTATTGAACTAGAATAACAGCATGGCCTTACAGACGTTTGTTATCTTATTTGTTAATATTAATATTGACGATAACGCCAGACGCTACAAAGTCGAAAGAAATTTAAAATGTCACATGAATTTAATTTCATTTAATACACAGTTTAAAATGTATTATAATGTAACTTTTCTTTACTATTCTGAGCGCGAACATTACTTTTTCCATAAATCAATATAATACGTAATTGACATGCCTATACAGATCCCAGGCTACATATATATATAGTGCTTCAGTCGTGATGAAACACGAACAGACGGTCAGAGTTACTTTCGCATTTATAAAATATAAAACATGAAATCCAACGGTAACAATTATAAGATAAATTCTGAGAACATAGACATTCTTTATGTATATTTATTATATATATTTCATAATGAAGGGCAGTGCTAATTGGTTACAAAGTTTATTTTTTCGAAATGTGTAATACTGTTGGCCTTATTGGCCTCTACAGCGTCACCGGGAATGTTAAAAATAAAGAAAAATATAATAAACAAAGTTTAAAATAAAGAACGTAAATTTATTATCGCCGAGGGAAACGAAAACAACTTAGAAAATGTATTGTTTATCATTATTGTTAACTATAATTTTCCAATACTATTAATTAACATCAATCGGCACTACAAAGCATTGGGTATAAAAACAAACAATTATCACGATAACCCGATAAACCCGAAACAACAGAGACGTCCGCCCGATATGACTCATAGCATGGGAATGACACCGACGCGCGAAATGCGAAGAGCATTTTTTTTTTATTTCCTCTTTTTTGACGTAATATGTAAACGGGGCATCTTGTAACCTCACAGGTTATGAAAACAACTTTTGTTTACTGTTGCCAATGTTACTGCGTTTCTAGTTCGGTATAATTGATTTAATAATCGTTCGCAGGGTCGTGGAGGCATTACGTAGTTCTCAGCTGCAGCGGATGCCTATACTTGATCTCTGGCACGTCGTAGAATGTCGTAATGGAACCTGTCGTAATCAAAGCGTATTTTTATATTGCCTATATAAAAGTTTATTACTCTATAATCTATGCTTACAAAAGTGAAACAAATGATGCATCAAATCGATTAAATATCTGCACATGAAATACATCTATCTACTTTTTCTTTTACTATATGGCTCGTTAAAAATTTTAATGTCTATTTTATCAAAGTCCGCTTATGCGTGTTTTATGTTAGGACAATTATAATTAACGCTCGCCTAATGATTCAAACAGAAATGGACCACGATAAATAAGGCAAGGGTGAGAAGTTAAGAATAGAACGTGCTCCCATTTCTATTAAACATTTTATATACAACCTATTTTATCTATATAATCAGATAACTAGGATGGTCTATATATTGAGTCACAGCATTATTTTAATCGACCCAGAAAACATTTTTCATTTCGATAATATCACCAAAGTAGACTTTAAGTGGGCAGATCGCCACAGATACTAATATTAAATCAAAACCTACATGGAACCTACAAAGCAAAAAACCTGAAATATACAAATTTCTTACTTTCGATCTTATTTCTAAGAGCGAAGATCATATTTTTGTTCGACATATCGCCGGCACAATTTACTTAGACCGAATATTTTTCGCGGCGACGCGTGTAAATACTGACGTATGAGCTAGCTATCGTCTTCAATTAACAGGCGTCGACCTACTGGTTATTTATATTTCAACGAATACTATCACAGAGTAAAAACACGTGTATATAAATATTCTCTTTGGTACATATTGACGCAACATCCGTTACTCCGTAGTCGGTACATGTCTTAAGTCACGGTACCGTTGAAACGTCGCTACTTTTTAATTATTTCGATCAAATGTTTGTTTAAGCTAATAAGCAATTAAGAATGATTAACTAATTTGTGAGTCGCAAGCACGAATCACACTGGCTGTATGACATTATCGTTTTATTTAAGTGAAAATATCAAGTATATATATATATATATTACATTTTTAATTCAGTGTAAATTGGCCGTTTCATAATAAGTGGTCTACTGTCTATAGGTATGGGTACTGTAAGACATGCATAAATCCATATGGGAACTAAGTTTTTATGTGCTCATTCGCCCTTCAAACCGGAACTCAGCATTGTAAACCTTTGATGTAGGCGGTAAAATATTTGATGAGTTTGTAATAACAATCCAGACGGGCCCATAACCATGGACGACTTTTTTGTTTGACGTGTCAAAAGAAGGATGAAATCTATCAACCAAGATTACTTTATCATCCTCATAAACATTTAATATAACAGAATTATAGCCAACGTGTTTCCATTGCAGGTTCTCTGGAACCCGAATGTGCTATTATCTATACAGAAGACTACAACGTCAAATAATGGGATTTCTAATAACTTTTCAAGCGTTCTGAATCGTTTCATTTTTAAAAAGTCGCTTTCTGTTGCATATTTAACGAAGTCATAAAAGTTGTCGGATGCACGGTTTTTGGCAAAATTTAAAAGGTTTCCGAGAGGAATGTTAATTTTCGGTGGTCAAACGCAAATTGAGTATTAATATGCCTTGCTAAATATTTTATTTGACATTGACTTTAGAATGGTTTTTATTATAGATTCCTCCTATTCGAATACTTCGAAAATCAAATCAATGACGAGGGATAGAGAGAAATCAGTGTTTAACTAAACACCAACTAAAGAACGTTTGTAAGGCCATTTAATTGTACATTTTCAAATAAAATAATTAATTAATTAGTTCGATATTTTACAATAATATGTATCGCGACTCTGTCTCGTGTCAATTAGACTATTTAAATTTATGTTAATATAAAAATCTGTTCATTAAAATGATATTTATAATAATCACTGCCAAAAAACAGATATCAAAAACAAGTCTAGTTGTTCGCGATGCGCTTCGTATATATTTCTTAGATATATAACCGCGGCCTTGTTTCCTTGTATCTTTCCAAATCTTGCAACCGCATTGATATGCGACACGAAATCGCTCGTTGTTTTTTTTTTTCCCAACTTCATAATGTTGTAACCTTATAAGCTACACCACTAAAGCAAAACGTAAAAGTCTTGTGTACGCTGCAACATTGTACATCTGCTTATAATTCAAGTAGCACCTACGACCAACCGGATCTTTAAGTGGTAAACGTATGAACATTGTCAGAGAATTATTTATTTAGACGACGCTAAAACGAAGTCAGTGTGGATAAGGAGAGCACAGGATCGTAAAAGATGGCGCGACAGATGGTCTACATATACCGGGCAGTGGGTGGATACAGACTAAAAATTGGCTAAAATTAATTAATGGAAACGGGGTAATGACAGCAGTATTTTATCGTCAAATTGTATTTCTACAAAATGTTGTAGGTATTAATATATTTATATCGGACAGATGGGAGAAATCTGATGTCGTTAATTTGTTTTCGAAAGATACTTCGTGGGGTTCTCAGGTTGCTAGGGTACTGCTGGCGTCACGGTAGGAACCCGTGGCTACTTTTAAAAATGCTAAGCCGCTGGCTTTTAGTGAGTATTCTAGCACTGAACAACGGAGGAATGCACAAAAAAATCAAGTGTAATTACAGGCACAAGGGACATAAAATCTTAGTTCCCAAGGTTGGTGGCGCATTGGCTATAAGCGATGGTTGATATTTCTTACAATGCCAATTTCTAAGGGCGTTTGGTGACCACTTACCATCAGGTGGCCCATATACTCGTCCACCTTCCTATTCTATAAAAAAAAAAACAAACACTTTTACTAGCGAAACAAAAAGGGCTGTTAAATATTGCTGCGTGATCATGTATATTATATTCATATATCTCCAAAAATAATAATAAAAAGTGTGATAAAATAATTTAATTGATATTTCTAATCTAGGGAATCATATTATTATTTTCATACCTCTATATTGTATTTAAGATACTATAGAGGTCTACTAGACGACAAAGTTACAAAAATCCTGAATGTTTTTACAATAATTTTTTTCTGTAGTTCACCAAAATAATATTAGGAACACTTAAGAACTTCTCCGTCAGTCAGTTCCTCAATCTGATATTTTGTATTCTTATCTAAAACTAAGTACATCTTGCATATTTTCTTGAACGTCGAGACGGCTGTGGCTTCCCACTAATTCGATTAGCATATTCTTAGAAATATAGGTTACTTAACGTTGCTTTCTAGGAATCCTGCTGTGTAAGAGACGTACCTAATACGGGTTATAACTTCGTTTCTTCATCTAATAGGATTAAAACTTGCAATTTAAGAGCACAATATTCCAACTCTCTCGTATAAATCATATTCGTAACAAGAGCTGGACACTACATAACCGCTTTAAATAGAGCATAAGCTGCAAAACGGATATACAGTAACATCAATATGATTATTGAGATGAAATCCTGCATGAGGATAAATTAGAAAATGTAAATCTTAACCGATAGATTGCGGGTTCACGGGGTCGTGATGAAACCTGCATGTGTCTGATGAAATTCTGCCATGTGTGTATAAAGATAGGTTTGAAAGAAAAATGGCGATACTAATATATTATAAATGATAGTATCGTGAACTTTTATGCAAAGATTTTTTTTTCCGCCTTTTGCCGTCCACTGCTGGACGAAAGCCTTCCCCATAGAACGCCAACCATCCCGATCTTGGGCAGTCCGCATCCATCCCTAACCTGCCACCTTTTTTAAGATTATATGAATGTAATAAGACATTTATTTTTCAGAGATCAAAACATTGAACAAACAAATAAAATACAATGTTTATCACGTGATGAACGGAAAGGAATTATGGGAAAAATCTGGTAAAAGCCATAAGGATTTTTCTGTTTTAGCTGAAAACCTATTCTAAAATAAATAACGTATAAGAAACAGAATATCTTAAACGCGTATCAACACAGTGAATATATAACATATGTAACTCCACTGGAGTTGTCAATTATTCTGACCTTACCACTAAGTGCGTTAAATAGATGCAAAGGTATGTATGTATTGCAAAATTTTAACTATGGTAATAAGGAAGCTGTAATGAAAATTCAAGGGAATTTTTAATGGCCAATTCGAAAGCGCTCGTTAATTAATAGACTAGGCTAAGCCATAGGGCTACGCTAGCTAATAATATTCTTTGGCAACCACTTTACGAGGAAGGATTTTTATCTCTGTCTACATATTTTTTATCATGCAATTATCATGCATTTTTTATCATGAAAGAAATTTATGCAGCTTTGTATAACTTGCGTTTATAAAAGGAATGTGACATATACAAATATACCGTCACGTCCTGGTTTTATTATATTATGCATATATTTTTTATTCGAGTCGCCACATATTTAAATCTCTTCTTGGCTAAACAAAAATAAATTTCTCTGACAATTACTTTTCACTGCAATAAACTATACAGTAAAATCAACGAATAATTTAATATTTACATATATTAGTAAAACCACTTTCAGTAGAACTTTAAATAATATTTTTTTAATTAGTTTACTTTGTTTTGAAATTTAATAAATAAACGAAGTATTGAAAGCTAATAAGTTACGTGACAGTTTCGATAACAATGACCTCATTCTTGAGACCGAAAGATCTAGTTCTGAAATATCAGATATTGTGGTCAAAGCACTAGGTAGACCAAACAAATACTATACTGACCTTCATTAGAAACGAACACAAACACACAACACAACAGTCATACAAATTTAATTAAATTTTACAGCAGCCAGGCACCCATTGAGTATATGAGTGTTTATATAAATATTAATGATTGTTTTGGTCGTATTATATACTTTCAAATATCGTATAAACGATTGAGTTGAAACTTTGAACAGTTTTGCAAAGGTTCTGACATAGCACAATTGGTGGCGTATGACTCGTATTGTATATTAAAAAAATAACTAAGACAATTGAAGGCGACATTACGTAAAGACGTTTCGAAAAGTATTCCTTAATAGGAAATATAATTTGATAATACAAGGACTTATATCAACAAGGTAAAACTTTTAAGGATATAACCATGTCTTCAATCAACAGCCAATCGTTGTCCACTGCTGAACATAGGCCTCTCCCAAGGTGCGCCAAAGCTCCCTGTCCTCCGCCTTCCGCATCCAGTTGGTGCCCGCCACCTTCTTAAGGTCGTCGGTCCACCTGGCTGGAGGGCGCCCTACGCTGCGCTTGCCGATTCGCGGTCTCCACTCTAGGACTCGTCTGCTCCAACGGCCATGTCTTAGTTCAAAGTAATTACGTATAGGAAAACAATGTTTATGCGAATAAAGACTACTGTATAATACCAAGCGTCAGGTTTACAAAGATAAAGATATCGACCATAATAAATCCGTCGAATGATAGATGTCGCTTGCGCAAGATTTCGAGACCGGTTTTGCCCAGTGGCCAGAACATAATTGATTCTCTCACGGAACAGAGAATACGCTCGAAATACTATCGCTATCAGCCGCGAAGACTCCAAAGGATTGGTCTGATGTGAAACTAATGCAGACACTACCAAAACCGTTTTTTACACGTTTATTATGTAAATAACATTCGCGCACACGTCGTATAAAGATGTTTTAACAGCAGAATCTTATTTATCTACTTATAAATATATATATATATATATATATATATATATATATATATATATTCTTTGTTAACCACCAACGTACACACGGCAAGGCTCAGTTAGCGCATACTAGTCATTTTCTGCCCGTCCACCTTCAAAGGTTAAGCAAATATTTAAGATATGTTTGCTTTCAACATGATAGTGAGTCTTTCTCCAGCAGTTGGACATTTTTAAAGTTACATTTACTTTTTTTCTTCTATCGATTCTCATAATATAAAAAAAACAATCTAAATACTTAAAACTAAACTAAACAATTCGGCTGATATCACCAATCAGTAAAGTTTTCACAAAAAACATATCATGAATTGTATTTAAATTTAAATTTGAACATTTAACTGCATTGATATATATTTATTAAATTTACTTAACAATTTAAAATTTGACATATCATATTCAAATTGAAGATTATACGTAATTGGGTCTGCAAATATTAATCCTTAATTATCTTCCAGTAAAAAAAAAAATATAAAACACAATCAACAAACAGTAAGTAAGTATCGAACTGTTGAGGAAGTTACCGAGAAACACACAAGCGTTACATTTAACAACTAAACATAACAGATTATCTAGAATCATATTTATACGTGTGCCACTTCAAACGCATTATCTCTTCTGAGTTTTTTCCTTTGCTTATAACCTCTTTAGTTGAATCAAACAAGCATTTATACTGTATTAAGTACAAGCTATATTTATAACAATATAAAGTAACTCATATCACAAACCGTTTTGTCCAAAATTGTACTCTCAAACGTTTCGTTTTTAACCTCAAATCTGACAATAGCGATCCGAAATGTGAACGTGAACAAGCAGATCATTAAATGTTTGCGAAAAAATGTACGCTTGACATTTCAAGAATAAAACCGGACACCGGACCAGCTTTGGGCTCCAAACCTTCTCAAGGGGACCTCATCCCGGCCTTAGCCCCGCGGGAAATTTTCATGCTCTTACTTTTTTAGTAATATACCTCTATATTTTAATAATCTAAGTAAACATGAATTCATACTAATAACCTTAGTGATCGATCACTTTCAATCGGCTACAATTAGATCATTCTGGAACCAATATTATTGAATATATAATCTGAACGGACAGTTTTGCAAAGACATTTATTATATATTATCTTTAGACAGAAAGTCGATTACGACAAGTCGGTACAAACATAAGTCGATACCTTAATTAAGAGGTTAGCATAAAAAGAAAATATATATATAGTATACATAATAGCACTGGTGGTAGGTACTGGTGGGAGGGCTTTGTGCAAGCTCGTCTGGGTAGGTACCACCCACTCATCAGATATTCTACCGCAAAACAGCAATACTTGATATTGTTGTGTTCCGGTTTGAAGGTTGAGTGAGCCAGTGTAATTACAGGCACAAGGGACATAAAATCTTAGTTCCCAAGGTTGGTGGCGCATTGGCTATAAGCGATGGTTGACATTTCTTACAATGCCAATGTCTAAGGGCGTTTGGTGACCACTTACCATCAGGTGGCCCATATGCTCGTCCACCTTCCTATTCTATAAAAAAAAAAAAAAGCAATATTCAATCGCCAATGGGACAACTTTGTAATGTCCTATTTTCCAGTAAATCCATATACAAACTGAGTCACACAGCACTTTTCCAAACAGTGAAACAGTACACAAGTCATTTCTATTTTAAGGACGAATAAAGTTAAGTGATAGGTACTGTAGTGTATGAGGTGGATTTATCCTCGACCTCCTCAAAATTTTAATTGTATTTATTTATTAAATAAAGTAGATACCTCGATTTATTGAGATTATATATTATTGGCGATTAAATGAAGAATATTGTATGAACGAGTCATTTTAGAAATTCCGGAACCGAAGGTTCACCTATCCAGGTGAATCTGAACTAGGTCATATCACCAATTAAACGTCGTCGTATAAATGCAAATGTGTGTGATAATGTCAGTACTGATGTAATCTACTAAAATTAAAACGGAATCAAATAAAACATATGCCTATTTAAAATCTACAACTTGTACTCTATTTCGAATATATTTAAAATTTGTTTTCTTTATCCGTGCATGCTTCTCGACGGGACCACCTTTCATAAACATCACAACTAAAGTAGTTTTTTTTATAGTTAAGTAAAAAGTAACCAGCCAGCCAGTTACTGTCCCATTGTTGGTCAATGGCCACCTATCTTCTCGAGGAGAAGGTATAGTGCTTATTTCAGCATACTGCTTCAATGCGAGTTAGTGAATACATGTGGCAGAAATTAATCCGACACGAGCAGGATACCTTAAGACGTCTTCGCCGTCGAGCAAGAAATTAATTATAAGCACAAAGAAAATTCAGTGCACTTAGGCTGAGTTTCATCGTATTTTTTATGTTAAAGGGGGGCAAACGGGCAGGAGGCTCACTTTATGGAAAGTGACTACCACCACACTTGGACACCTGCATCAAATGTGGGCTTACATGTGCGTTGCCGGCCTATACTAGACACTAGTCTTATATTTTTTCATAGAATTGCGATATCAATGTTCATGGACCAAGCTTGACTTTAGCATCGGATAATCAATCTCTTCATCTATTTCCTTGCTCAACGTAAGTGTCTATTTAACTTGTGACCACGTTGTTATGTCATCGTTTTACAATATAAAACAAACATAGCGTCACAGCATTAATTTTATATGCATGAGTAATTGTAAACGAAATTGTAATATTGCTAAAGTTACGGCTGAAGTAAATATCAGGAGTCGGTACTACTGTTACATTCTCGGCTTCTATCACACCGACGTACGTTTACCACAGGTTTTATCGCAATACCTTTAATTGCCATATTTTCATTACGGTTGTATTTATGACATTAGGAATGGCATTAGTCGTAATTGAAGTGACAATGTAAATACATAATTAAACTTGATATATATATAAATGTTTAGTTAACATTAAAAAAAATATATCAAAGTTATGAGTTACTGGTAATACAAATATTTTATTTAACTTAATCGCGTTATAAGATTTGAATGTATAACATTTTGATTAGATAATCTTCGAGTTTAGTTATCATTCGTTTCATCATAATATGAAAATTGTCAACTTTAAAATATAACAAAACAAGTAACCGAATTATTAATGTATTCCAAATATCATCATTAGAATCGGTATCATCAAGACGTTGTATTCGTCTCCTGCTGGAGTTAGACCTGTTCTAGGACACGCCACTCCTTTCGATCTTCGTTTGTTTTACCAACCACCACAAATAATAAGTTATAAAAAATGTCGAGCAATACTCGTAATAAGCGCATCCGGGCTTAGATAATGTTAACAAATTGGTATAATTAAAAAAAAACATTTAAAGTAACCTTAGCTTACAAGATCCTGTGGTCAAAGAGCAACGAAGTACTCTTATTACTTGGACTACAGTACAGTAAACATATCAGCATAGTCCACACTCCACTTAATTACAAACTAGATATAATATTATTGGAACCACAAGAATTTAGCTATTTGCACATAGTCAGGTCCGTTATGAATCTCGCGATAACAGTTTATATTTAATGGGTTTTACTATAAGGAATCTTCAATTAACCAAACATTCCTCGGTGCGAAAAGATTGAAATAAACATATTGAAGTCGTAAAGACCGACCCTGGAGTAATACGGAATTTTAAACGAGACATCGAGACAGATGATAAATAATTTTAAAAATTGGATTCTAGCCAAACACGATATTCCGATATAACTGTCACCACTATTATATGATAATGAACAATTCGTCGCATACCAGCGTGAAAAGTTAAAACTTTGTCCGTTTACGGTTCGGTGTGAGAGCCACCCGTAAGTAATAACCAAAGCATAAAGGGAATTGGTCTTAGCCGTAAATTGACGCGTTTCTAAACGTTTATGGCGCCAACTACAAAGGGAGAACATAACATTTAACTGCGGGATCATGAATCGATTGCTTTGCATTGCATTTGCGTTGTACGTTACCGTTTAGAGAAACAATCGCTACTGTTTACTAAATTCGAAAATTTATACCATGATTAAAGGTAATTAAAAATAAAACGTGATTAAATAAGGCATGTTACTGCAGCGTCGAATTAGTTTCCGTTACATTTTATTGCTAGATTATGTATTTTTATTAGAAAAAAAAAAACTAAATGAATTACTTGCCGGATCTTTTCAGTAAAACAATTTACAAAACAGTGATAGCTTCACACTCAATTTTACTTAATACTATGAAATTATAAAGTATTTTTTTATATTGGAGTACATTAATTAAACACATCACTCGTTAGAATAATAATATAAGATTATTAAAAAGATTAAATACGTAAAGATTGTTAAAAAGAGTAGAGTAGTTTCTTGCCGGTTCAGATATAGCCGTATTGATTATTACTTCAATGATCACTGATTTTTTTTCTTTAGAAGTTGTTCGTACTTTCGGTATTGACAAAAATCGAAATCTTTTATGTCTTGTGTGCGTGTGCGCTTGCCACCTGTTTCCGCGTAGATTGTTTAAGTTAGGCCTTACTCAGAGCATAAAGGGTATTTAAGCTACTACATTTTTTCCACAGCCACATAATTCATCACTCACACGCAGGCATCAAACCTCACGATGTTTTCCTTCACCGACAAACACGCCATTTTTAAAAACATTAACTAAATACATTAAAAATCATAATGCCTGGATTTCAAATCACACGAACCTCATATAAGATCTACTATCCTATCCAAGGAGTTATTTCGGCTCGGCGAAAATTACTTATACCACAACAAAATCACGAAGATGCAATGATTAGCTCTTTTGAAGGGGCTGGTTCTATTACAGCAACTTATAAAGCTATGCATACACGTTCTGAGCACAAAGGGCCAATGGCCATTAGCGCTTATTAAGCACCAACACACAATGTTAGAGGTGTCATATTACATTCGTCTCGACGCACACTGCCGCGGCCTCAGCTCTTGTGTATTGCCTTCTTACTGTATCCTTTCACTAGTGTATAATATCGCTGCTTTACTTGTCCATAATATACTAACTAATGGTACTGATCGTCGTCTTGTTTATATTTTATTTTGTTCGCAAAACTCGATACAATGACTTAGGTGGTTCAAACATACATGAACACAATAAAATAATTAATTCTATCCTAGTGTATACAAAAATATAAAAGTTACTTTTAACTTACCAGCGTATTCATACCAGCGTATTTAATATAAAACATAATATATTAGTAATATTATCCATTTTACATTTCAATATAGAAAATAAAAATAATACAATTTAATATGTAAAGTCAAAATAAGGTAAGGCAATTCATTTAGTAGATAAAGGTTATTAAAAAAAAAAAAAAACATCTCATGATAAATTAGCAGAATGTGATTTGAGTTTTTTTTTTATTTGTCTTGCACAAAAAAATCTAAATAATACACGTGATATAAGTTGACCGGACGGAAGTTAGGCTCTTCTAGACGTTAGCGCAATTAAAATAAAAAGTTTTAACGATAAAAATCGACGTCTACAGTATTTTGACACGTTTTGAAGAATTCGAGGATAATAAACGCCTGTTTTTAAAGTGATGAGCAAAGTCAGATTGACTAATCTAAATACTGAACGCTCATTGGTCCCCATGACGTCATCAGCTGTGTTAGACCAATGAGCTTTCAGATTAAACTTAAATTAGTTAATTTGACCGGTGTTTCAGGAACTGAATATAAGGATCCTTATTGGTCCTGTCTAATTAATTTAATACAGAGACTGTGAACAACAAATATAGTATCATTGTTAATATAAACACGTAATATTTATTTTGAAATTATAATTCATATAGCTTAGCTTTATATAAAAAACTAACGATAAACGTAGAACAATGGCGAATGAATTATTTTCGTGTTATCGTGATAGTTGTGTTATTGATTTACAAACGGAATCTTATTTTGTCATCGTTCTTTTTCTGGGCAAAATGGGTCATTTTAATAATCAGGATCCAGTAATCAAATCATTCAACTCAAGTATTGAATATTACGCGAATAGCGCCCTAAGGCAGTCGTTCTAAATCCATGGTCTACGTAACATTATTACTGTGATATCCGTGAAGTCAATTATTCCACATGAAAATTGAAAACAAATATACATTTACAAAAATATTATACATTAGGTCGCAAAAAAAGATTTATTCCAATTTTCAAAAATAAAAGTAACTGTTAAAATAGTACTACAACTTCCTCAATAAAAGTAATGCTTTAAAGAGCAGGCTCTTGGTTATTATTTTCTAAAGGATTTTTGCTAACAATAAAAAAAAACTCATTGTTTTCTAGTCCTAGAAGTTAAAACGAGTACACTGCCTTTAAAAAGATTGCAAACCACTGACGTAACTTACTAAGCATACACGTGTCCGATTTCACTCGTCGCGACGTAACACACACATGCGCAAATAAACCGGGAACCTTAACCTAAAGGGATAAAGTTTCAAGTGTACGAGAATATGGATATTTATTACAATAAGCCACGATTATAAAAGCCATTTACGTATGGATAAACAACTGTGTTAGATTGATAGCCGTGTGGTTCCGACTGAGTAGATTAAAGTCTCCACATCCCAAACCGTAGTTGTCGTATGAGCTGACTACGAGATTTTTCGTTAACTGAGATGTCATCGAGGATCAAACTAGGATGCGTTAACATGTAACGTATATGCAATGTACTAGTTTGGTGGAGCGAAACCAACCCCTTATTCAATATATACCAATGTATATGTTGGCGTCTGGCTGGCGTCCTGCCGGCGTCTGACAGGCGACCGTTCGTAAATGTGTACCACATTTTTATTTAAGCAGTGTTAACACACAGTTCACCTACTCCAAATAAATGGGATAAGCAAAATTAATGTTCATAACTTTTTGATCATGATCTAATTTGGCTATTCCCCTAGGAAGTCATTTATTTTCCCCATTTTAAGTTACGGATTTTTATGATATTTAATTGTTTCCATGTGGTGCATTCAAGAAGCAGTAGTAGAAGAAGTATTACACAGATACAAGCATAGATGTGTATGAGGCATGAAGTGCACTATGGAAGTGGTGGTCTCACTTAAAACAGCTAAAGGTATACTGTTTTATAGATTAAAAAATAATAAGAATAAATCAAATAAAAATAAAACTGAGATCGGTATAATATATACCAGGTACCAATTGGTTAAATAATACTACGTATGTGTATAATTTACCGATATACACAGAATAGGATATAATTTCTAATATATAATAGAAGGACAAATAAATTGTTATTTTAATAGCATGAAAGACCATTTTATACAAGGTCACAGTGGTAAGACTGTTTCACTGCACATTTAACTAACTTAAAAACTTGCATAACACACATGAAAACAAGATAGATGCCAAACAATTATAACTTATAATACAAATTGTATAAGATACATATTAGTATGAACATGGAATACAAGAATCGTTTAAAGTTATACTAATTTGTATAACAGTTTGGCATACATAGATTTAGTAGATAAAGTTGTGTAGAAATACAATGTTATGATTGAGAATTTTTACCGTTGTGCAATTTTATTGTGTAAGGAATAATTGGCTTTATCGCACCAGACTTACATGTTGTTATTTGCCATACTTTGTGTAGTCCTGGATTATCCCCATTAGAATTTTTTCAAAGGTCTAGGGCTCGCTCTCGGCGCCCATGCAAAATAACTCTAATCCGTTTTAATTAGATGCTTTACATGTTTACCTTTACAAAACATCACTTACAAGTGTTCAAGAATCACTTGTTTAGGCAAAAATTATATGTTAATTACTTCTTTACTGCAAAGATAATATGATTTATTTTTGCATACCATATATACAATTTATATTATTGTATGCAGCACATTACCTATTATATTCATGTCAGTTTTTAAACTAGCCATTAGACTTATGTATTAGACTAATAACATGTAAACAGTTATTCAAACATAAATACTAATAAAAATCAATGAATATCAATCCTCAATGGCAGACTACATCTTTCCATTTCCTACCCTCTATCTACTAACTTGTATATCTGCTGCATAAATATAATAGCTATTTATCCAAGTAAGGCGTATAGTACATATATCATATGTCTTATGTAATACTTCTATTTGAATTTGTAAATAGAGGTGATGATGAATTGTGAGTTAATAGTTGTTTATTAGATTTTATTTAGTGTAATATGACAATTACTATTGTGGAAACAAATTAAATCTTTATTAAAAAAAGTTTCTAATAGAGGCTGGTTATTCTTAAGAAAGTTTAAGCCAAAACATACAAGTACATCATTACCATGTAGTTTCTGATATAGGAAGTTAATTTGATTAATATCTGATATAAGTTACAAAATCTATTGAAACATAATTATAAATCTATTATATATCTTATTAATGAAAAATAGTTTTTATTTTAATGACAATTAGATTTACAATAATTTTTTTAAGGCTATTGTAATACTTTCAGTGCTTAAATAATATTTTTCACTATTGTTTATGTTTTATTGAAATGAAATAAAACTCACAATGATAATTAATATTGTAAATATGTTCTGTTGATATTTCTAACTAAATGATTAGTGTGTAGCCATTAAATACAATCTGTTTGCACTCATTATATTACTTGAAGTTAATTTATTACAATATTTATTTATTAACTGATAATGAGTTTATTTAGATTAGAAGTCCATCTCTGACTCCCAACGAATAATGTATGCAATTGAAACTTATTGGTCTACTAGTTAGCTCTTTGTCAAACAAGTCATACATTGACCTAATCTACTTACATCCTTTGATAACAATAAATTATATTATTTGGGCGTCAATGTCTCCGTGAACGTGGACGAGACGCCGGCGGTCTCAGGCAGCCACTGTCACAATGTCTTTGTGTGTAAACAATGTTAAAAACGTCTAATATTTTGTAAAATATGCTAAAATGATGTCACTGCTGAGCACTATACAGACAGCCTACGCGCCTTATGTCACACTTAATCTTAAAGGACCGGCCTCTAATTGCCTCTGAATGACCTCCGACCTGACAACCGCTCTATGAATCTACTATTTCGTAATAGGTCACCACCAAAACAATAATACGCGACACACTTTCCATTAACGTAGGGAGTGACACAACTCCACATACTCTACTGTTACTTTCTCGCTTGCGCTCACTATAAAAACATAAAAAGTACGAGACAAAAAAATCTGTCAAAACTTTTAAAACTATTTACACGCATCACAGAAACTATACCAACGGAAAGTTAATTTTAAGAATGAAAATATGCAATATTATTATATAGTACTAACCGTAACCAAGTAAACATAAATCCAAATCAGACAGCAAGTTGATGATCTCCGTAAAAACAAGACACAAAAACACTTAAAAACTTTACTTTATATTTGTATTACCACAATGTTAACACACAGATGAACACAGCATGCACTATCACGGAACACGACAAGAAATACGCCACTTGCACTTTAATGTTTATTTACAATAATGACCCTTCAATATTACACATATTTCACGGGACGTCTGTCGCAGTCCAACGAGTTTCAGCCATTTTACTTATTGTTAATTGTCGACTGAATGTCATAGACAAGCTTCTGCTCTTAGGCAGTTACTAAAAATAATGCCACCGACACACAGCCACTTTTGTCTATACTTTGACAAACGTTTGTTAATTCTTTTATGTAATTGTTTCTATTATAATTATTTTTAAGCCCAGCCCAAGAGATGGCCCAGTGGTAAGAACGCGTGAATCTTAACCGATGATCGTGGGTTCAAACCCGGGCAAGCACCACTGAATTTTCATGTGCTTAATTTGTGATTATAATTCATCTCGTGCTTTACGGTGAAGGAAAACATCGTGAGGAAACCTGCATGTGTTTAATTTCACTGAAATTCTGCCACATGTGTATTCCACAACCAACCCGCGCTGGAGCAGCGTGGTGGAATAAGCTCTAACCCTTCTCCTCAAAAAGGGAGAGGAAGCCTTAGCCCAGCAGTGGGACATTCACAGGCTGTAACTTTACTAATTATTTCTTGTAAGCCTTGTATGACAAAGTTATTTATTTTTATTATGTGCACCTTTTAACCACCCGTCCCAATTTATGACTAGATTTAGACAAATAATGATTACCCCGTGACCCCCTGATAAACTCTTTTTTTTTAAGAATGTATTGGCGGACGACCATATGTGCCACCTAATGGTAAGTGGTCACCACCGCCAATGCGCCACCAACCTTAGAAACAAAGATGCTATGTACCTTGTGCCTGTAATTACACTGGCTCATTCACCTTTCAAACCGGAAAACAACAATACCAAGTACTACTGTTTTGCGGTAGAATATCCAATGACCAGATGGTACCTACCCACACGAGCCAGTTGGCGTGGTTGGTAGATACTTGCCTTTCACGCTGAAGGTTGTGGGTGCGACACACATGGGTTTTGGGTGGTTCCCACCCAGGACAAACTTTTGTGTACATGAACATGTCTGTTTGACCTGAGTCTGAGTGTTATTATCTATATAAGTATGTATTTATAAAAGAAAAGTAGTATATGTAGTATATCAGTTGTCTGGTTTCCACGATCTTCGCACACAATAAATTGTAGACAGAGAAACCAATAGACCAAGTTAACGTTGCCATAGTAACTGCATTCCCTGTTTTGGGAAATAAATAATTTTCAGGATTAATTTAAAACAAAATGAGGTTATTAAATTTTCCTTTTTAATATTAATATTAAAAAAAATGTATTTTTTAATTAAAATATTTTTTTGTTTTCATACTACACCCAAAAACCGTTGCATTATTGGTTTTGTTTCCTTTATCAATAGTAGTACTTCAGCATCTTTATATGGTACTGGATTAGCATTCTCCTCAGACGTTGAAATCTCAACACATTAAATTATATATAAATGGTTGCTACATATATTTCTATGTTAGTTTGACGTAGAATGTAAAAATATTATAAATTCAAAAAGAATGTTAAATAATGTTGTTATTAGCAAATTATATATAGGAGAACGAATAAATTAAAATAAAATATTTAGCACGACGAAGCACTTTAGGCTATTATTGGACTCCGTATTTATTTGTTTACATTGCCGACAAGTCGATATTTTTTATCGAAAATCGGGAAAATTTTTTAACTGACGCTGGCAGCACATACATGATACATAATTATAGGTTATGAATAATAAAAAACTGAAAAATCCTATTATCTTCAGGATTTTATTGCAATATAAGGTTCCGTCATGCTATCGCATAAATAAACATAACTGAGAAACTATATTTAGGGACAAAACAGTCGTATTTACGCGTGAAAACACGCGCCGGCAATTTTCTTCTTGCAATCGCTTAAACATGAAATATTACGACAATACACTATTGTATAACATTCGATATGATATAAGGATTATTTCTCGGTCTTTTCACTGGATTAGATTCGTTTTCTAACATAAAAATAAACAAAAATTGGACAATAAGCACAATGAACGCACCAACTGTCAAAGTTTCAAGTTTGTTTCGCTGCTTGAGTAGTGAAGCAAACACTAAAACTGGTTACGTGATAAGGGACAAAAGATGTGATAATTCTACTTCTGTCTAAACCATTTGTAACGCAATTTTCGTTCTCTTTCTTGTGTAAGTGTGAAGGAAATCGTCATTGCGTCTATTAGGTTCTTTGTCTACGGGTTCAATATGTTTTCTCTTTGGTTGGGCGTAAAAAAGTCAACGCAGTTGTTTTAAATTGTTTTGAGTGTGGTTTGGAGTTAAGCAGTATATCGAAATGGAATATAAATATAGCAATATTGCTTTATTTTTTATAATTGTAAGAAAAGTAAACATAGAAACGTAGTTTATTATTTTTGCAGTTTAATATTAATTTATTTTATTGCACAGATGAGTGTTCACGTTATTTACTCCGATGAAACAGATGAAGAAAATAAAGCTACTTCAACTTCATGTTTGTTACTATTTTGTTTTTATAGTATATTTTATGTCAAAATACAGAAGCATTTAATAAATGAATAATTTTTAGATATGCCTCCAGAATTTCCACTTGACTTCAATCAAGTTTTTGATGATGCCAGTAACGTATTGCGGAAAGTTGTCGGAAAAATGATAGCTAACAAACGTTTACTTGGATTGGATTGGTAAATTTATTAAATAGAGAAATGTTAATTAATTAACATGTGTTTACATAATAAATTAGTTTATTGTATTCAATATTATATATTGATTTTTATAACTTTTGTTTTATTTAGAGGAAAACTATTTGTATATATTTTTTAACATAATCCTTGTCTAATAAAATAGTCATTCTTATTCATAACATCATATTAAGTTCAAAAATGTTTTAAACACGAAATATTTATTGTTGACCTGTTGCTTAGATCACGTTGTGTCCTATATCTGAGAATTTAAAAGTTTTATTTAACAAAAAAAGAGATTATACTGACAACTGAGATTTCATTCGCATAATAGGTAATTATGGGAAAATCTGTTTTTAGAAATATTTGAATCAACATAAACGTCAAAACGACAACGTTAAATTTGACAAGTCATTTGTGTATGGCTACCAAAAAAAATATAACGTTGAAGAATTATTGAAATTAATAACATAATCATTAATATGAATAAATAAATAAGTATAATCCATTAATTTTTAAACTATTTTATAAGTTAAATTTATTTATACAAAAATCTGTACTTTGAATGTTAGTGGTATATGATTACAGACATCCAAGTGTTCATTTTGTTTGACATAAAATGGCGCTCAATTAATTTGTACGTTGTATCGAATTCTTGAACGAAAAGTTTTGAAAGCCCGCGTATTTTTTGATTAAATCTATTTTGAAATTTTATTTTCAACTTTACTTATTGTATATACCATCACAATATAATTTTTATAATATGCTGGAAGATATTAATTTAAATATAATTGTATCAAACATTTTGAGTGAGAAACGCTACAGTCATTGCAGGTTATGTTTAAAGACTATTAAAAACCAATATGTTCGTTTTGATGATGCGGTCTCTTTATATCCATCTAGTGGTATTTTTCAGCCGCTTTCCGAAATTCTGACAAAACTTTTTAATGAAAATGTAAGTACAATTTACCACATATTGTAAATGTAAGCTGAAAAAGTACATTTTAAAGTAAGGTAATATTTTACAGATTTGTGATGAAATAACCGGTGTTGAAGCAGTTTGTACGGATTGTGTTAATATTGCGCTCTCATCAGCTCGTTTTCTAGAAAAATGTCAGAATTCGTCGCATATTCTGAATCGAGTATTTGAAAAGCTCTCGGATAACTTCAACACTGATATTAGTACAAGCGATACCAATAAAACCTTATATATTGTGATAGACGACTTAGAATCAAAAATTCTGCTTGTGGATAAACCTCAAAAGAAGCAAAAACCAATAGTAACCAAGCTACCTTTTGAATGTCATATCTGTGATGAATATTTTTATACATTTGCAGATATAAAGGCTCACAACTTAGCAATACATGGAACTTTGACATGTGATAAGTGTAATGAAACATTTGAGAGTGACATTGATTTGGTCTCTCATGAGAGTCTTAGCCATAAGTATAAATGTCCTGAGTGTCCACAATATAGAAGTACCGAGGAAGGCTTACAAGACCATCAAAATATGCTTCATAATATATATGTTTGTAAAGAATGCGGAAAACCTTGTCGTGGCCTGGATAAATTACATATACATGAAGATAAGCATAAAACAAAAAGTTCCTGTCCAAAGTGTGGAAAAACTTATACAACTAAAGAATTTTATGAAAAGCATGTTAAGTTATGCCTTAACAATTTAATTGATCCTCATCCAATAAGAAGTAATATGGAGAAAACCTATAGTTGTGAGAAATGTGAAAAAGCCTATAGTACCCCAGGGGGACTAAGAGTGCACAATCGGTTTGCACACGGAAATGCTAAGCCTCATGTATGTAAAGAATGTGGAAAGAAGTTCACTGCACCCAGTTACTTGAAG
Organism: Nymphalis io; assembly: GCF_905147045.1. Lineage (NCBI taxonomy): Eukaryota > Metazoa > Arthropoda > Insecta > Lepidoptera > Nymphalidae > Nymphalis > Nymphalis io. The sequence goes on along the minus strand of NC_065913.1, from coordinate 8,216,459 downwards.
GTCCACATGATAAAACATACGGGTGAAAAGAATTATAAATGTGATATTTGTAACAGTAGATTTGTTTCAAAAGAAGCACTTCTATATCATACTCGAAGACATACCGGTGAAAAGCCATATACTTGTAAATTTTGTAGTGAAAGATTTGTTAATGCTTCTGCTAGAGCTGAACATATTAAGTTTAAACATGTGGGACCAACTTTAATGTGCGAGATTTGTTCACGAAAATTTGTCACGACACATTTCTTGAAGCAACACATAAGTAGACATCACGACCCAACTAGCAAATTGTATTATGGTAGAAACATGATACCTCCAAATCTACCAGTTGAACAGAACATGCGAAGGTTTATTATTAAAACTGAAAATTAACTGTGATATATTACATGACCACACAAACCAAGCCGCAATTTAGTTATAAAGATATAAAATTGTTTACTAATATTGTGTCTGTTAATTGTATCACTTAAAAACTTAGTTATTGTAAAAATTATGACTTCTACTTGGTTAATTTTAGGTTATTAAAGTATTTAAATAAAATTCAATATAATTTTCATTCAGTAAGTTAAAATAATACATTAATTATTGATTTATTATAATTTAACAAAAACCTTATTTAATTGAATAAGAAGTATATTTCATGTTATAAAAAATCATTCAACTTTAAACAGTCTGCTTCTAAGATAACTTAATTCTGATAAGCTGTGATAGACATCACAGCTTATCAGAATGAGGCAACCTACCTATGTTCTCTGCCTATCCACCAATTTCCAGTAAAACAATAGAGCAGAATATGCTAAAACCATAAAAAGCAAGATGCGTTTTTTTTTGCCCCGCAATGAGCATGTATGTTTATATTCAATTTGTAGATAAAAATAAACAACTCCAATTTCATGTCTTTATATTTATTCATTTATTTACAAAAACACTGATGATAAAGACAAAAAGTCATGTTTTAACAATGCAAAGTTGAATGATAACTATATTTACAATAGTTTTCCAGATTTTTGTAATTCTAATAGATCAGCTTTTGTAATAAAAAGTTTACTGTTTGGATTAAAATGCCTCTGGAAATGTTTACGTAGCTGATGACTAGTAATGAATTTCATATGACACAGAGTACACGCTTTAGTGGGGCCAATGTGTTTTCGTTTTTTATGTTCCATTCTTCTAGATGCTGAAAGAAAACTTTCATCACATAAATCACAGGGAAATGGCCTTTCACCTGTGTGTAGCCTTACATGGTATACTAAAGCTGGGTAAGTAACAAACTGCCCGCCACATAGATTACAATGAAAATTTCTCTCTTTCGTATGTTTGACAATATGGTCCTTCAATCTACTAATAGCATCAAATTTCTTATTGCACCAGTTACAAGATAATACCTTCCCAAATCCATGGTCAGTCTTTAAATGTGACCTCAGTCCATTTTTGCTACTGTAACATTTGTTACAAATATCACAAATGTATCTCTCTGGCTTATATCCTGTTATTCCACATCTATTAACATGTATTTTAAAATTATGTATATTAAGAAATTTTTTGTCACACAGTGAACACATTTTGGCATTGTGATTGTCCAGATGACCTCGAAGTGCCTTTCTTGATACAAATTCAATGTTACACAATTTACACTTAGCTGGAATGTGGTAATGATTTTCATGTAATTTTAATATCTTCAGTGTGCTAGACATGTATGAGCATTTGTCACATTGCAAAGTCTTTGGATAATGCACTCTTTCCATATGCTCTTGTAACTGTATTGGTGTAGAAAAAGACTTAGGACATTCCTTGCATGGGTTATGTGTTTTATTGTGACCCTTTATATGTTTTACTAAAAGAAACTGATTAGGAAATTTTTCGCCACATTCATTACAAAAGCATTCTTTCAATTTTTGTTGGGCCTGAACATATTTCCGGCAACTTTTCATTATTTCTTTTAAAATGGCTACCTTCTTTGGTTTAACTTCATAGCTTTTATGATTCGTGAAAACGAGATTATCAGTCTTATTTAAAATTAAAAACACAGTTTGAGTATTTGTCTTGAGTGTATCCAATTGAGAAAGTGAATTTTTCAGAAGCTGTAATACTTTTACCCATTTATCCATAGAGAACTGACGGAGTTGTTGGAATAAGTAACAATTAACAGTTATTTTCGCACAACTCTTGCAGAGAATTTGAGGTAATAGAGGTTCCTCTGGTACCTATTAAAATTTTTAAATACTTTAACTTATGAATGATCTACATAATGTATTTTAATCGATGATCACGAAAATGACGGATAACAACCTAAGGAAATCTGTCGAATGAAATATATCGATAAATATAATTTAAAAAATTCCGTTTGAAGAGAAGGTGTTTGCTTAGTGCAGCAATAGATATGGGATATTATTGTTTTACTCATAATAATAAGCTAGCACATCACTTTTGTATTGTGATTACTTACACTTAATATTCCAAGCATACTTTGATACGAAATTGAATTTTCGTAATAACGTGTCTGTAATTTAACGGTGTCTTCTATATTTATATATTTGTTATTGGTAGGTGATAAACATAACCTACAGACGTGTTCATTTTCGCCACATACGAATTTTAGTGCTGATAAAGTTATTTGGTCTTCCACCTTTGTGTATTCCATTTTTTATTAAAGTACAACGGCACAAATACAATAGACTTTTAGTTTTAATACATCTTACAATAAATACTAGTATTAAGTTTAAAAAATGACGTTTCTTATAGGTATCTTTAATTTCAAATAAAACATCAAATTACCAGTGACAAAATTGTTAATTATTTGTGTTATGTATGTATTAACACTACTGTAATTATTGTGAAAAAGAATAAATTATTAAAAAATACTTTAGTTATAATTAATTTTATTATAATTGTATATAGTTAATAAATAAATTTTAATAATTCTATTTACCATATTTTTATAGTTTTATACTTTAGCTTTTTGCATTACAACTTGTGAGTTCCTTGCTTTAGTGTTCATCAAGTAGCCGGTGCAACACTATTAGCATCAAGTAGCCGGTGCAACACTATTAGTATCAAATTAGTCAATACCAAGGTAAGTTTTGTCTCGTGTTTGTTTTAATAATTCTTTTTTTGTTGATGCGTACTAACTGAATGTAGATTTATAATCTAGGGTTATCTCACGTCATTGTTTTTTATATTGATGACACATCTTAGTGATAATTATTTCTAATACCAGTGTTGTCGTTAAGTCGATTATGTATCGATATTTTTGCGATAAGGAAGATTTATTGAACCTGTTTATTGGGTACACTAATTCTTTAAAATCGTAATACAAAAATATATTGTGATAGCTTTAAATTGTTAATGAATAAAATAATTACTTTTTAATTATAAAAGTAATTTCAAACAAGTACATCTTTAACTTCCAAAATTATAACACTTACTTTATAAATCTATAGTACTTTGTCTATTTCTTAGTGTTAAAAATAACTCGATGCGTATAATAATAATACAAGTATTATATATATATATATATTCTTAAAATATTTTCAGATGTCCGCATATTTACCAGTAACCTTAAATGGTTCAAACTTACGAGAACGGCACCGGTATCTGAACTCCTTAGTTTCTAAAGCATATGAGGAGAATGTTTCTATTCACGAGATCATTACTCTCCCAGAAAAATCATCAATCGACCGAATATTTAAAATCGACCTTGCTTCTAAGTATAAATATGTTGAATACATTTTACAAAACCTCAAAGATAACGAAATGCTATATGTGAGCAGATCACTCAAATGCCATTGGCTCCTCGAACCGAAATACCGCGATATAATAAGTCCCTTATATCTAGAAGACGTTCTATATCCGGAAATGATCCAACCAGCTGTAAATAAAATGAAGCACTGGTTGCAATTGAACTTAAAAAACTCGGAAATATGTCAGGAGTTCTACAATTTTTATAAGTCTAATATGAGTGAAGCTATAAAGTTTTTTTGGCATTGTTCCAATGAATTTATTTTAAGCGAATTCCCGAATATCATAGATAAATTGACGCCGGTGCAAGTGAAATTGCTCTTTGAAATATGCCCTTCTGCTTGTGCACTATATTTTAAGATTTTACCGACCAATCGCACAGCGTTATCGCGTTATGTAAATGATGAATGCAATTACTTCAAATGTGTTAAATACTTACTGAAACATGACGGAAGTTCATTTTTAGATATTGTTGAAAAATATTTTAATATGTCTAAGTTTGATTCTTTCGGCCCATCATCGACTGAGTTCATAATGAAACATTATAAAAGTAGAGTTTTAGCCAAAATCGAGTTGTATGCGTCATCAGTCCTTAATATAAAAACTTTAGCTACTAGCTTATCCAGCAAAGAAGCTAATGACATTATTTTAAAACTGGCACGGGCCGATTTCCTCGCGTACTGGTTTTCATACCAGAAAGTAGAACCATTGTTTAAGCGCTTGAATATAAAAGAACGAACACTTCTAAAAAAACAAATTTTTGTGGATAAAATTGTAGGCGACAAAGTTGCTGAATGGCCTTATTCATTGCCGACGCCTTTAATTTTTGAAGAAGACTTTTATCTACTGGATTCTATTAAACCAGACGTTTTAATCGGTTGCGGTCTTAAGAAACGTATAACAAAAAGAAAATGTAAAGGATATTCTTGTCAAATAGTCAGCATGGAAAAGTCCCAATTACAAATATTGTTTAATCGCTACCGCTTCACAGGTTTCGAAAGAGCATTTCGCGAGTTAAGCAAGAAATTATTAGCCGAGGGCACAATTGAAGGGAGGCTAAATATGATGTTGGTCCTTGTCAGTAAAAGTGGAGGTGTTTCAGAACAAGTTGAAAAGTTACTTAAGTTTTTAGTAGAAAAACATAAAAACGAACCAAATACACTCCGAGCAGCGGTAATAAGGTCTCTTGTGAAACGAGAACGTGTATGGTGTGTACAAGACCAGGCCTGGGACTATTTGGTAGAGTTTGGACGAGATATAGGACTTGATGGTTCAACCACTGAACTTACTTGTCGAGAAGGTCTTCATGCTGTCATCATAAGGCACTTGTTAAATGATATTTCTATTTCAAAATATTTGCTGTCGGGTTTTATCCGTGAATTCTCAACTCTGTCCGAATACAAACTGAATGTACATGAAAAAGCACTAATTGCAAAACGCTTACCACTTCAAATTTTGACTTTAAGCCCTGTTGCCTTTTTGGATGTTCTTGGTGAATATAAGATATCCATTAAAGAATTTCCTGATGCTATACCCATACTTGCAAAAGCAGCAAGAGACGACCCTGATTTGGTATCTAGATTATACGAAGGAAAAATGTTACGACGTGAACTCTTCCATGAAAACTTTAGACTTAAACCAACTGATGCTATGTATTTAAACGCATTGCGATATGATATAAAACCTCTCGGAAGTGGTAAGAGCTTAGCGTTATTAGTCTCTAAACAGCGCACAAATCATGATAGGTTCCTGAAATCTTTAAGTGTGTATTTTAGCGAATCAGGTGGCTTAGCAGAACAGCACAAATTACTTTTAGAAGAAGCTTTAGAACAAGATCTTAAACCGTGGCTTGTTCGTCCAATATGCACATTAATGACGAATCAGTCATTATTCAGACGTATTACTGAATTATCAACTGAAGTTAAAACTAAAAATAAAATAAAATCAAAAATATTGTCTGAATTTAAATCTAATGCACATAAAACTAAACCAACTTTGGATATAGATGTTATTGATTGGCGAATGGTAGGGGCTAAAGCAATTGCAAATAAAGTGTTTATTTGTAGAAAGAAAGATCAGGAACGATACCTAACGAAACTTGTGGAGTGGAGACGAACAGCAAAAGTTTTATTACAATTATCATCGAATACCCCATTCGCTGTTGATTACTTCGCTCGCGTATGTACATTAAGAAGTTCAGCTGCTCTTAATTTTGGTTTATCATCATATCTAACAAAGATTACGATTGATGAATCCATTTGGACTGCTTTGAAGTCCCTGATTCAAAATACAAAGAATATATCTGATAACCGTGCTTTGTTAAAGAAATTAGAGTATCCAAATTCCATACCAAAAAATATAGAGGGCGATTACTGGGTATTCGTGTATAATATTTTTCTTAAGATTGATAAGAGTAAGACTACGTCAATTATTTATCGTTTGGAAAATATTCTACCGGAAGTAGACCGAAACGTAACTACTAATATTTTAAAAGAATTTATTGATGTCGACTTAAGTGTTGGTAAATTAGTGGATAATTATGATAACAATGCAAGAAGATCTCTGTACTTCCGAGTTATAGCCAAACATTTGTTGCTTTGTAAATCTGAAGACGAACAGATATATGTAAATGAAAATGTATGCGATAGATTTTTCGATGCTCTAGAAGTTTTGTTTAAAACAGAAGATAATAAAGTCATCCTTTCAGAAAGTCTGGACGAATTCATACTTTCTTTGAAATATACTAAAGCATTTATTGATGAACATGTCTCGTGTATGACGGTATTTGAAAGAGTACTCAGTAGATTACATAAGATTATACCCATCGAAGAAAACTTTAGAAGATACGCGGAGATTCATTTAACTATGCTCTTTTATAAAAGCATTAAACAGACGAATAAATTGGAATTAATTATGACAGATTCAAAGAAACGCTATGAAGTTATTGAAACTTTGGGTAAAGTGTTTGGTAAATACATTGGTTACGAGATAAAGGAATTAGTTTCGAGATACTTCAGATCTGTACTAGACATGTACAAAAGTATATTAGAAAATTATTTGGACAATTACTTTGTGTATAACTACGCTAGGAAATTGTTTGTTACATTTGTAATAAAAGGTATTTTAGAAGCTGGTACAAATGAGGCGTTACTTTTAGCTGAACATATATTCCAGAGGAATCAAAATTACTATATTTCTGAACCACATCACAGTGAAATATTGAATGTTCTGAAACAATCGAATAGTGAAGTGAAATTTTTCCTATATAGCAATGTTTTCAATGCATGAAATAATTTTTTTTTTAAAATATTAATATATAATTAATTATCTATTAATATAGAGGATTCAAAAGTGTTTACATACCTTATATAAAGTATGTATTAATTTTTATTTTCTCTAATATTACATTTTTTAATACTTGTATGTAGGATAGGGCGAATACAATTAGTTGTTGTTTACGTGTTCCATTATTTATTTTAAGCAGATTCATAAAAATGTTTTACATAAGTCATATATTTAATATTAATATTGTATTTGAGATTACTCTACATTAAAACATTATTAGTTGTTATATTCATTCATTTATCAATAAAAAGGGATGCGTAATAGTATTATAGATCATTCGATTGTGAACTATAGCAGTGTAAGGATCAACTTTTGACTAAAACCTTTTAATATTAATCGTGGAATGTATATTTTAGTTTCAATTGTTATGAAACCAAGTTTTTCTATTGTTTCGTTAATAAAAACTTGAAAAAATACAAATTTACTTTTATTTTCTAGTTTTGTATTTAAATTTCATATCTTTTGGCAAAATTTACTTACTATTGTTTACTTTGCGAATTGTATTTAAGTTATGTTTAACACTTATGTATAGACTTAATTATTATACAGAAGTGAGCAACAGTAAAACAAAGTATATTTTGTGCAGGTTTTATTATAAATATAACTTAGTTAGACATAATATCAACAATAATACAGCGGAACGAGCAACAATCACCTATAATATACATTTACACTATTTCTCCTTGTTCAGAGCTTCTATGAACTCCTCTAGTTTCTCTTGGACTTGTCTCACGCGTTCTGAAATTAAAATACAATCAATATTACGCAAAACTCAAATTTAACCTCAATCAAAATTTATTCAGTACTTGGTGCTTAGTTTTGGAGCTTGTTTTTACTTTTATTATCAAGAAGTGAAATGCTTCTAAAATAACTAATTCCAATAGCAGAAATACGTATATAAATAACTTTGATCTTGAATTAACATGACGTCATTGGTCGAGATCTAAATAATCTGTGGTATTTAATATGTATGTATGTTGTAGTATAACAAATAAAGATATATTTATCAAGAACTGTTTGTAGTTTATAGTATCGCAGAGCTATTAGTAAATGAACTGGAATGAATGTAAAGAAATTTTTAGTTTATTTATATTTCCTGCCTTGGAATATAATATATACTATATAAGGAAATTTAATTTGTTATGATAATAATAACTTATAATGATGAATTAGAATAATTTTATTCTAAAAATACTATTGTCTAAAATAATGTTATAATTAGATTTTATTATATTTTAATGATCTAAATAATAAAACATAGGAAACACTAAATACAAATATTTCAAAACAATAAAAATATACCCACATATTATAAAACAGTTATCGTTTAAAGTAAAATAGTATATTAAATTTGTTACTTACTTAATTCCTCCGCAAGTTCTACTCTTCTACCGGATATAAGTTTTTTCTTTAGATCTGGATCCGCCGCCATCTTTAATAACAGAAACACATTCATGTTTTAATATATAAAGTAAAATTAACGAATTTTGCATTAACCCGAACGATAATTGTTTAGTGGCTGCAAATGACGTTTTTTATAATACGTTGTTGTTTACAAACTGAATTTGGTTCAGTTGCGAAATATTTGCTGGGCAGTAGATAAAATAGTGTGCAAATACAATTACACTCCATCTCCTCACTCTTCCAATCAAGGCAGGCTCCATGTGCTCTCCGAGGAATAAATTCTATTGGCACGACTCCGATTTCGAATTCATGATGTAATAATTCACAACACGGCCAGCCAAACGATAACGACGAGGGAGTCTCGTATAAATATAGAGAATACGTTGTAATGATAAGGCGAGTGGGGAGGTACCTCGTCGAGCACCTCCCGCAGCTCCCTGTCGAGGCGCGCGGCCTCCCGGTTGCTGATCTGCTGCCGCAGCGCGTTGGCGGACGCCCGCAGCGCGCCGCACACGCGCCAGAACATCACCACCTCGCTGCACTCCTTCTGCGGGGGGGGGGGGGGCTTTACTGTCTTCGCTACTCGAGCGATAACTGTCTTAAGTGACGTCATCGTATATTAACACCGGGGGCGAACCATACTTTGGAATCCTTCTATTTAATATTCTAATTATTAAAAATTAATTATAAAAAAGGGGTCATCTTGTAATACTTGTAATAAAAATTATAAATGCCTGTCCTTTTATATAAACATTATAGCAGGTGAAACTACAGGTGTAAAGCATGCAGTATTAGTCTAGTGTAAAATTGTAACTTCTTTAAACTTAAATAACAGCAAGATTAAAATGCAGTACCGTTCCCTCTGATCCATTCTGCTGACTGTACAAGTAGAAGCTTTTCTTACAATCTCTAGCTCGAGCCTGTGCGCGCGTTAAGAAATTCCTGCAACGAAATAGAATTATTTTTTATTATGTAATGAGTACTTTGTTCAGTGGCTTAGTTTAGAACTTCTGAGATAGGGTTAACAAAACAGATAATTTTTTACCGATATTTAATATGTGACTGTGAAGCCGAGATGGCCTAGTGGTAAGAACGCGTGAATCTTAACCGATGATCGTGGGTTCAAACCCGGGCAAGCACCACTGAATTTTCATGTGCTTAATTTGTGTTTATAATTCATCTCGTGCTTAACGGTGAAGGAAAACATCGTGAGGAAACCTGCATGTGTCTAATTTCATTGAAATTCTGCCACATGTGTATTCTACCAACCCGCATTGGAGCAGCGTGGTGGAATAAGCTCCAAACCTTCTCCTCAAAAGGGAGAGGAGGCCTTAGCCCAGCAGTGGGACATTAACAGGCTGTTACTGTAATATGTGACTATTGAGAGCCGATTTATGGACCTGAAAAGATTTGCCTTGCCATGCTTCGATTAAAAGTAACAGCGACTTCAAACGTAGCTCAGCGATTACATATTATTTTTCAAGTGTGCATGTAATATTTGACGTTGATTTTTAATTTCTTAATTGAAGAAAAGATTTTAAGGTGGTATACATAAGAGCCGAGATGGCCCAGTGGTAAGAACGCGTGAATCTTAACCGATGATCGTGGGTTCAAACCCGGGCAAGCACCACTGAATTTTCATGTGCTTAATTTGTGATTATAATTCATCTCGTGCTTTACGGTGAAGGAAAACATCGTGAGGAAACCTGCATGTGTCTAATTTCACTGAAATTCTGCCACATGTGTATTCCACCAACCCGCATTGGAGCAGCGTGGTGGAATAAGCTCCAAACCTTCTCCTCAAAAAGAGGAGAGGAGGCCTTTAGCCCAGCAGTGGGACATTCACAGGCTGTTACGGTACGGTATACATACTTGAGGTAGACTGGTTTCCACGTCTCCCGAATATAATCGTTGTCAACTTCGATACCGCGTCGCCTCAAATTGTCTCTGACTGCAACCACCTGTCAATATTTTAAACGTTTTATAGGGACTATATTTTCTGTTTTGGTTAGTGGAACATGTTTTTTCATACATTTCGATGAGTTTACATTAAATGTATTTGTGTCAAAATAAAAGAAAATAAAACAACAGTTTTTTATATAATATAGGTAGGTAGACGGGCTGATGGGGTACCTGATGGTAAATGGTCACCGGACGAGGGTGGCGATATAGGACACCGTCAGAAATATTAAACATTCCTTATATCACCAACACGCCATACATTGCGGACTGAGATGTTATTTCATCCATTATTGTGTTCCATTACATATTTTTTGTTTCGCCGTAGAATATGTATGTTACAATCAGGTAATTGTTAAATTAATATATATTACTTGTGGAATGGTTTCGTGTAAGTTTTAATTATTCTTTGGTCCGACATACATGATTTACGTCGCTGTGTTGCACTTTAAAATGTGTTAGTCAGTAATTACAGACACAAGGGACATACTATCTTAGTTGTATATAGGCAGGGATTATTGTTCGACTATTTTTTGTTTGGTAGTTTCTGCTACCAATAAATAGTCTCACCTCATCGTATGTGAGCGAAGGTCTCGCTGCTCCGAGCTGCTCCAGCTCTTGTCGCACATGTGCGCGACGCTGCTGCTCCTCCGTGCTGCTGGTCCAGCGCAGCCAACGCTCGCGGAAACCAGGACCTGTGGTGGATACAGCGAGTAAATTAGTAATGACTTTTAAAAATGATAATGAAATCCTTAACAAAAGTTTTTATAAAAAATATTTTAGAAAGGAAAGCCAGTAATTGGGCTACCTGATTCTAAGTAATGAGTACATTGACACTGGCACTGTGATAAATAAGAAGTACTAGTACTCGTTACATCGTCAATAACGAGCACTGCTATGTATAATGGTTGTATAATATGTATAATATGTTACAATTCGGTAGCGATAGATGGCGTTGATTGAATATGTCACATACCTGAATCGCTCTGTCAATATATTCGCTACTGGGTATACACAGTTCGGAAGAAATATCACAAGGTCATCAAATGGGTTCTGAACAGTGTGCGCACAGTGGAAAGCACTTCCTTAGTTTCATTAACCATTTGATCCCCGATATTACTTCGGCGTGCTCCATCCACGAGCGCCACGGTGGCGTCCCAGTGCACTGACCGACTGATCGCGCGACGCACACGTACCGGCGCGTCGTCCATGAGCGCCACGGCGGCGTCCCAGTGGACCGTCCGTGGTGTACTGACCGGTGAGCGCGCGCAGCTCGGCGTCGACGGCGCGCAGGCGGTCGCGCAGCGCGTCGTCCATGAGCGCCACGGCGGCGTCCCAGTGGACCGTCCGTGGTGTACTGACCGGTGAGCGCGCGCAGCTCGGCGTCGACGGCGCGCAGGCGGTCGCGCAGCGCGTCGTCCATGAGCGCCACGGCGGCGTCCCAGTCGGCCCGCGAGCGCACGCAGCCGTCCTGCAGCGCCGACAGCTGCAGCACGCGCAGCACGTCCAGCGCGCGCTCCTCCCACTGGTGCCGCGCCAGCGCCTCGTCCACGGCGGCGCGCTTGACGGCCTCGTAGGCGGGGTCGGCGTCCCCCCCGCGCGCCAGCAGCGCCTCGAACTCCTCCCGCAGCGCCTCCCGCCCCGCGCGCACCGCCTGCGCCGACAGCGAGCCCTCCGCCCACTCGCGCAGCTTTATGTCCACCGTCGTGTTGAACTTGTCTGCGCGTTTGTTACAAAACGTTTATACAATATTTATGAACTAAACGGATGAGATGAGAACAATAATGTACATATGATGTTAAATAATCGTTAAAGATTATTTTACTACTCTTGATTTTTTATTTCAATTAAACTTTATCCAATTTGATCAATTCCTACGCTGTCCACTGGGTTTGGTGTCATGTTGTCAACTGTATATAATTATGTTGTCAAAAAGAAAGAATAACTTGGTGCTCAATGTATATCGTAACGTATTCGAATGTACGCTAACCCAAAGTACACTTTACTACAATAGTGGCACTATATAATGGTTTTATAGTACGGAATATTACAAATTACTACGAGACGGTGATTCCAACGCTACTATTATTACAATATCGTTTCAAAATTCTTACTAAAATCGAAATCGTAAGGATCGAGCCATATCGTGGTGGACCCGCCGGCCTCGTGTCTGTACTTCACTTGTCGGGGGACCGACATCGCTAAGGGGGGGGGGAGTATTATTAGAAGAAATACTTATCTCTTGAAGCGCGATTTTATAAAGCATTGAGAATATTACCGAGAAGCCTATTACTAATTGCTATCCATCCGTCAGACCCATCGTAAAAACAAAAGTAATGTACTGCTAGACGAGTTCCCGGCCTCACCCATGTCGGCGTGCGCGTGCGCGGCGGCGGGCAGGTAGATGTCGGCGAACACGTGGTCGGCGGCGGAGGCCCACAGCGCGGCCTGCAGGCGCAGCTCCCAGGCGGGCGCGGCCACGGCCGACAGCTCGGCCGACTGGTCCAGCAGCTCGGCGCGCGCGCGCTCGAACAGCTCGTCGCGGTCCAGCTCGCGCGTGCGCGGGAACGTGTTCTTCCACTCCGTCTCCAGGTTGAAGCGCATGGCCTTGAAGGCGTCCGCCTGCTGCTCCACGGAGTCGCGCACCATGCGCCAGAAGCAGTCGGCCACGCCCAGCGCCAGGTTGCGCGTCGTCACCTGCGCCGCCGCCACCATGCCGGTCCTGCCAGGGGAGGGGGCATTAGACCAGTGCGGAGCGACGCGAGCGCAGAGCTCCGACGAGTGGTACTAACTTGAAGAGTTTGGACGAGCTGAAGAACCGCTCCTCGTACTCTCGGATGCTCTGTATGGAGTCGTCCTTCCGGCTGCGGCCGGTGACCACGGCGTAGTAGCCCAGCGCCTTCATCGGGAATAGCTTCCCCTCCAAGATACGACGAATCTGTTTAACAAAGTATAATTATTTTATTTCGAACAGATGTATCGCTTAGTAACAACATGAGCCCGCGCAATTCACCCGGTTGGGGTTGGCGAGGTTTTCCTCGGCGAGATCCACTTTAGTGAGAACAAAGATCGTTCGCTTGCCCTGGGGGTCGCAGGACGCCACTAAGTCCGTCACGTTGCTTCGTTCCGCATCCACAGAGCCGTCCTGAAAATTATATAGTAATAATATACAGCATGCTGCAATAAAGTAAAATTAATTAATTATGTAACATGTTACTAATTGAAATTTTAGTAAAACATTACATTGAGAGATCACTTTAGAGGTAGCGTATGAGCCACTAAGACGTCGACGAGCCGGTTGGCTTGCCTTTCACGCCGAAGGTTGTGGGTTCGATTCACACCCAGGACAGACATTTGTGTGCATGAACATGTCTGTTTGTCCTGAGTCTGAGTGTAATTATTTATATAAGTATGTATTTACAAAAAAAAGTAGTATACGTAGTTTATCAGTTGTCTGGTTTCCATAGCACAAGCTCTGTATAAGCTTAATTTGGGATCACATGGCCGTGTGCGAAAAATGTCCCAGGATATTATTATTATTAAGTTATTTGATCAACTTTGCCATTCAACTGGCAAGGCTACCTGATAGTAAGTGGTCACCGCAATGGCACTGCGAGAAATGGCCAACCAGCCTTGGAAAATAAGATGTTATGTATACCCAGACGGTCATGCCCTACCGTTTTAGTTCCAAGTGAACCGTAAAGTCGTCAAAATGTGTAATATACAGACCTGTATACACAGAATGATGGCATTGGGATTGTCCATGTACTGCTTGGTCATCTGCTTGATGGCGTCGCGCGTGTCGGCCGCCATGTCCACCGTCTGCGTCTGCAAGCGGAGCCGCGGGTGAGTGGGGGCGGGCCGGGGGGGGGGTCGGTCGCGGTCGCTACTCACGGAGATGACGCCGGGCAGGTCCACGAGCACCATGCGCGGCAGGCCGGGCCCGCGCACCGACATGGCGATGACGTCACTGGACACGGTGCGACCGCCGCGCACGCTGTTGCGCATGCGCAGCTCCACGTCCCTGCGGGCGCGGGCGGTTACGTCACGGGCGTCGCGCGCGTCATACGCGAGCGCGATACTCACTTGCGAAGATCTGCGAGATCCGCCTCCTTGTTGAGGTCGAATTCCCGGGAGGAGTCTCTGAACTGCGCCACGTGGTATGGACCCTCCGACAGTGTCACCTTCACGGGTGCCCTGAAAGAATAAAACTACTAATTGAATTATCGGAATTATATACATGACCGTAATCATAGAAGCGGACACGGGCACAGAGCACAGGCATACTTGCACAGACCTAAGATGATACATCTTCCGAAGTTTTCACACACAATTTCTTCTTTTTTAATTTTAGTAATTCAACCGTCTTTTATTCATGCGTAACAACAGACAAATTGAATTACTGCAAAACAACTCTTAAAATATACCTAATATTTTATTGAATTTTACATTAATATATATATAACACAAATTATATAAACACATTATTCTAACACAGTCTGTTCACAGTTGGCGCTGCTAGCAGAATTCAAATAGAATTAAGTTTTACTTATTGCATAACATGATTAAATTTGATTCAGAATAACGATATTAAATATTGTCACAGTAAATTAAATACTTTAAAAATATATCAAACATTAAGTGTCTTTAATAAAAGATTAAAACAATCAAAACAATTTCTACTAAAAATCAAATATTGATAGCCTGATAAATAATGGCCTTTTATTTACCACTAGCTATAAAAAATATACATAAATTTCGTATGTTTTAGACATTTATAAAATAAATACATAAATTTTACCATGGCATGACCACCTTCAAAGATGCTTCAAAGCAACTATTAACACAAGAAAGAGCTGTAGTCGATTATTTTTATTAATACCGTCATCTTCCACTACCCTCACGGTACTCACCTGGTGCACATCTCTCCAGCGCCCCGGGGGAATATCCTGGCCTGCGCGATCATCTCTAGCACGGAGGTTTTTCCTGCGGACTGGTCGCCCACCACCACCACTCGCGGCAGTCTGCCTGCCTCGCCCGCCTCCCAGCCCGCCAGCTCGTCCAACACGGCGGAGTACATGTCGATAAGCGAGCGCTGTAACATACAGCTTGACATAATAATGTGTTTTATACGAACATATCATACTCCTTAAAGGATGTAAATTTGAGATCAATAAAATTATTGAAGATGAGGAAATGAGTGGATAGCTTACCTTCATCTTCTTGGCTGGTGGTTGCCTACCCTGCCTAAGCAGCATGTTCTGCTGCCTCAACTCCCTATTCTCTTGTTCAAGTCTTTGCAGCTCCCGCTGGTAGCGAGCTTGCAGCGTAAGTACTTCCTGTTGTAAGGCGTGCACTCTTTTTTCTGTTTTGGATGATATCGGAAATTATTGATTACTAATTAAAATATATCATGTCAGTTTTGTTAATTAAATTATTCTATAGATTTGATACTTATTAGTAACTACAATATTATTATACTGTGTTGTAGCGTTTACTGGTGGTAGGGCTTTGTGCAAGCTCTTCTGGGTAGGTACCACCCACTCATCAGATATTCTACCGCAAAACAGCAATACTCGGTATTGTTGTGATCCGGTTTGAAGGGTGAGTGAGCCAGTGTAATTACAGACACCAGGGACATAACATCTTAGTTCCCAAGGTTGGTGGCGCATTGGCGAAGTAAGCGATGGTTAACATTTCTTACAATGCCAATGTCTATGGGCGTTGGTGATCACTTACCATAAGGTGGTCCATATGCTCGTCGATAAATGTCGTAGCTACTAATAATAATAGTAAAATTCAATAATAATAATAATATCCTGGGACATTTTTCACACACGGCCATCTGATCCCAAATTAAGCTTGTACAAAGCTTGTACTATGGAAACCAGACAACTGATATACTACATATACTACTTTTCTTTTGTAAATACATACTTATATAGATAATTACACCCAGACTCAGGACAAACAGACATGTTCATGCACACAAATGTCTGTCCTGGGTGGGAATCGAACCCACAACCTTCGGCGTGAAAGGCAAGTGTTCTACCAACCACGCCAACCGGCTCATAATGCCAGCAAGTGTATAGATGATGTGTACAGATAAGCACACCTTAGATTTACACATTCCATGTATTTTCTAGATATAGATATATGATATTAATATTTGCTGTATAAATATTTCTTGATAAATATTCATAATAGAACCCTATTCGACTTGAACATCTTATATAAAACGAATTAAAAACTACACTATAATTAAGCTTTCAAACTTTATATAACTTTCTTTGCTTAACATAACTAAATATGGTAAAAAAAAAACATAATTACCATATGCAGCGGCTTCCTCAGAGGAAGAATGACTGGATTGAGGTGGTGCAGGTTTACTCTGTAAGTTGTTCACAATCTTTGGGGCTGGTTCTGTGAATAGAGAAATGTCACCTAATTAACGTTTAAAAATGTTTTCAAAACTCAGTCATTTAACCACCCTGAGTTATGTGTCATATAATGTGAGATATATTTTTTAAATTTATTATTTGTTAACAAAATGCAATAATTAAGGCGTGGTTTAATTTGGGGGATATTTAATTAAATATTTTTTTATTATAAATAACACTGAGCTACAGTGTGTATATACATAAGAAGAAAAAAAATATATGTATGAATAAATATATATATTTTTTATGGAAGTGCAGCAGCATTATTTCTTTAGAATGGTAATTTTACAAGATATATTAAAAATAATTGATGATAATGATAGCGTGTGTATACTACATTCATTTATGATTGCACGTTAGGATTTTTTATTAGTTTGTATAATGTTCCCTGCATGCTAACGCGCTCAAGAGTCACTATCCGAATTTCGCCTCTAACGCACGTGTATTCTTAAATTTAAATCGTTATTAAATATAGTTCATATATATCGGAGTACTTATTTTTTATTTCACACTTACAACAAGGAACATTAGGCAAACATGTATAGACTACAAACAAAACCCATATAATAATGTATTTTATATACTTACACTTATTTACAAATGTTACATAATTAGATAATTAGAGCCGAGATGGCCCAGTGGTAAGAACGCGTGAATCTTAACCGATGATCGTGGGTTCAAGCCCGGGCAAGCACCACTGACTTTTCATGTGCTTAATTTGTAATTATAATTCATCTCGTGCTTTACGGTGAAGGAAAACATCGTGAGGAAACCTGCATGTGCCTAATTTCACTGAAATTCTGCCACATGTGTATTCCACCAACCCGCACTGGAGCAGCGTGGTGGAATAAGCTCCAAACCTTCTCCTCAAAAAAAAAGGGAGAGGAGGCCTTAGCCCAGCAGTGGGACATTTACAGGCTGTTACTGTTACTGTACATAATTAAGAATAAGAATATAAACACATAAATTCGATTTAAACCTACCTGGATAAAATGATTGTGATTTTAGAAATCAGCTTTCCCATGAATAAGATATACTTACCTTTGTGATGTATTAGATGTGTATGCTTGGGTGCGTGCTTACAATAATGTGTAATGGACTAAATATACTCAGTATTCGATCATCATTACAGATGTTTTATTGTATCTAAGTCCCATCCTTATACCTTTTTTTTTTTTTTTTTTTTTTTATTTTATTTTTTTTTTTTTTATAGAAAAGGAAGGCGGACGAGCATATGGGCCACCTGATGGTAAGTGGTCACCAACGCTCTTAGACATTGGCATTGTAAGAAATGTCAACCATCGCTTACATATCCAATGCGCCACCAACCTTGGGAACTAAGATTTTATGTCCCTTGTGCCTGTAATTACACTGGCTCACTCACCCTTCAAACCGGAACACAACAATATCAAGTATTGCTGTTTTGCGGTAGAATATCTGATGAGTGGGTGGTACCTACCCAGACGAGCTTGCACAAAGCCCTACCACCAGTAAACCACCTTGATGCATTATGTAGGTATATACCTGTGTACTCAATATGTATAACTGGCAGACTCACCAATGTGACTGGCATTGTTAGTAGCAGCAGCCGCAACCGCATCTTCGTACCGCTGCGCGAGCCAGCCGCGCAGTTCAGCCGCGCGCGCCAACCCCGCCTCGCGCAGACGAGGATCTGAGGTCAGCGACAGCGTCAGTGGACCTAGTGGTACACACTCGGTCATGCTAGCAACCAGTTTACTTAAACACTGCCTTTAAGCTCTGCTCACTTGTTATCTGAACCGGTGGACATCACTGACTGCATTGTGTAATCATAAAAGTATTCGAAATTATACCCTATCCCAATCGGAGGAGTAAAGGTAAACAAACCATAGATTTACAAATTACATGCGAATTGATAATTGTTCTGCTGTATTATGGACAAAACAAACAACTAGATTCTAGATTAATATACCTTCATTTATAATACAACACTGTTACATTTAACTCACATTAATTTAACTTTCGAAGTTCCGATTACAACTTCACGGACATTGAAAACTCCAATTTATCTCGAAGCTATAGTGAATATTTTAGATTATTCAAGGTCTACGCCTAATACCAATAATGGCACGTCACTTCGGTGTCAAAGTTGTTTTTTTTGGTTTACTCCTCTTTTGGTTGGAACAGGCTATACTAAATATCCTATTCTGGTTTACTAATGAACATGAAAGATCTATTTCTAGTGACCAATACACACCAGTACTAGACATAAAAAAAGACTATCACATTTAAGATCAAACTGTGTTATTTAACTACTATTTTCAATTAGAAAGAATAAACACAACTTTAAAACAAAAAAAAAATATTCAATCAATTTTATTCTAAAACTAAAACACTGAAATTTAGTGAATTATTGAAATGTACTATAAATACCGATACTAGGCCATGTTGTGCATGATTACTTGAATATGATCACAATGTTCTCACATTTTCAGAGTACATACCTATCTGTAACTGGTCACCAATCTTTTCTTTCGCATTAATCAGGGTTGTTGTGAACTTGTCCCATTGATCATTGTCGGGGAGTATCTCATTTAGCCACCCCATATCTGGCAGACCATCTTTCCATTCAACATATTTCTGAGAATATAAATATAAGAATTTAAACTATCTACTGTTGATATTAAAATTAATAAAAATATTGGTATCAAATTAAAGGAATGTCGACTGCGCTGGTACAGCCATATCCTGAGACGATGATCATCCTATCAAGAAAGCCTTAAATATCCCGGACCGACCGCGGGGAAGAGGGCGACTGCCCGCAACCTGGTGGTCAAACATACAAAAAGAGGCCCAGAAAGAGAATCTGAGTACACAGACAACCCAGAACAGAGCTCTCTGGCGCAGATGTACAAGGAGACCCGACCCCAGCTGTACTGGGAAGAGGGTTTGAACAAAGAAGAAAGAAGAAGAGAATTGGTATCAAAAATGGAACATAGCTTTTAAGAGTATGATATAATTTTTCTATAAATGACATAATATTACATTAGAATCATTTTCCAAATACTTTATGCTTTTACGTATAATATTCAATAATAAATTAATGATACCTTATTTAATGTCATGCCTCCTCCTACAGCACCACCAAGTATTAAATACCTAATTTTAAGTATACCCCTTACAGCCCTTGCTACCAACATTCCATATTTTCTTCTAGGAATGTGACTGGGGTCTATCGGTTTGTGGAGAAGTAGACTACGTCCAGTATATATAGAGAAGGCGACAGCTCTTTTATCTACACATGTGAATGACGGCTTTTTGAGAGATGACCTGAAATCAAACAAACAGATTATTAGGATTAAAATCAAAAATTTAATGATTATTACAATGTACACTACAGTAACAGCCTGTTAATGTCCCACTGCTGGGCTAAGACCTCCTTTCCCTTTTGAGGAGAAGGTTTGGAGCTTATTCTACCACACTGCTCCAATGCAGGTTGGTAGAATACACATGTGACAGAATTTCAATGAAATTAGACACATGCAGGTTTCCTCACGATGTTTTCCTTCACCGTCAAGCACGAGATGAATTATAAACACAAATTAAGCACATGAAAATTCAGTAGTGCTTGCCTGGGTTTGTACCCACGATCATCGGTTAAGATTCACGCGTTCTAACAACTAGGCCATCTCGACTATTGTTTATAATTATTACAATGATGTACAAGGTATTTATTTATTACTAGGATTATATAAGTAAAAATTCAGCTTATGGGCCAACTCCTCTGATTTGATTAAGCCATAGTTTTTATTGTTTTCTTAACAGTTAACATAAATATTGCAGAAAATCAGTTGCAATTAGGCAGATTTTATCGTTTCATAGGATGTCAGTGTGAAAGTATCTGTCTTTTCTTCTAAAGAGAAGCGTTCGCTGAATAGTAGGACATTTATGGGCTAAATGTGACTTAATATTATAAGATCGAAAACTTTTATTATAATATATATGTAAATATATTTAATTATTTTTTACTTTAAACTTTAATATAGTTATTGAAAATATTGAGAAACGTTATTGAAATTTGAGCTTATACATCGACTATACACTTAAGTTTCATATAATTTTTTTTTTATTTTAACATGTAAATAAGTTATTGTTACCTCATACGATGATTCAATATTCTCGACATGGTGTTGATCACTTTTATAATAATATTAAGGGTTACAGAATATCGGTATGTTTTAAAACATAATAACGAAGGTTAATCTGTTAACCCTAACAAGTTCATAACCTATGCCGGTTTATTTATGAATATTCAAAATAATCAAGCAATCACTTTTTACAAAAGAATAAACAATTAGAATTAATATATTACACAATCAACATCTAAATCATTACAGATCACTTCATATTTTGAAAATTTGACAAATTACTGACTGATAGCAAGGGCAATTTTCATTTTCTTTGACGTTTCATTTTACTCTTTAGGTAGGTACCTAGTTATTATTCATAGCTTGATGAGCACCATATTATACTTGTTTTTATAAAAAATGTCATAAATATCAATAGCTTAGTAATTAAATCTTATTTAATTCTAAATTGAGCAGTTTATATTTATAAAATAAATTAATTATTATTTTGTGTAGCAATAAATCCACTTAACAGTTAACATTAAAAAGTGGCAACTCCGTATATGGAAAAACGTCAAAAATGGTCTGAGATTGTCTTTTCGCTGTAGTGTTTGATAAATTTACGTAAAAATAAATCTTAATAATTTTTTTCTTCTAACGTGACATCAGCCACAGTGACGTTGAAATATCTTGGTGATCAGTGATTTTACGATTTAGTCTTGAGTGTTAAAATGACCTCTGTAGTTTGATGTCATCTCATCGAAGTTTTGCTTTGTGAGTATACCAAGGCACCGTGGTGGCCCATATCAAGGTTGGGCGGTGTTTATTCATCATTAATTAATGGAGCGGTGGGGTTTTCGACCAGGAAACGATGATATCACGGTCGGTGCTTTGAACTTTTATCTGCAACGAAGTAAAATCGTCTGCATTCTTCTGTGTAGGGCTTCTATCGTGTTATTTTTAGCTCGTGCACTACGTAAATGTAAGAGCGTCTTATGTTTGCGTTATAAAGATCCTTTTATTGTTAATGTTGTTTTCAGTTTGTTAGGAAGTTAAGTCAAAGTGTGAAACACTGTCTGAATGTGTATATTGATTGCAACTGACCTTCTGAAATTCATTTATACATTCGACTATTTACCCTGGATCATATAATTATTAAAAATGAGTTTTATTCATTAATATATTTTAATCAAAATTACATATTATTAATAAAATAAATAAATCAATATACATAGAATAAAATATATTAATTAAAAACAAATATTAGGTTCTATTCAACACATATGGCTCCAAGGACTATAAATCGTATTGAAATTAGTATTTTTTTAACACATTTAGGGACAGGAAATAGTGATTAAAAGGCAGTTTATTTATACCCAGAGGTCAAAACACTTTAATATTAATAAAAAGTTACAGTAAAATGACCTTAGACATACAAATACTACAAATCTTGCTATAGAAATGTTTAAATGCTAATACAGATGTAATATTACAATTTTCATTGGACATCATGGATTTTTTTTCCATTACTCTCAAACTTTGATCAATCAGACACAATATATAATTTAAAATATTAAAAGTAATTGTTCAAATTGTGAAAAAGCTTGTGTTTACTTGAGTAGAAATATTATAAAATATATTATGTAAGAAAAAAATTATTCACCTATTACTAAATGGATAAGAATTAGTGATTATTTAACATATTTATTTGTTTTCTCTGTAGAAACTATTTTAAATACTATGACCTAATCTTGCAAACATTTCACAAAACTAATATGGTTTCTTTCTAATTTACTAAACTATTATTATTTGAATTAGCTTTCTACTGAATCATTATTGATTATAAGTACCCCATAGTTTCACTTGCATTAAGTTTGTAATATACCTGGAATCAAAATTAAACTTTAATAAAGCATTACACTTGCTTATTGATAGTCAAACCAGATACTATCACTGGTTCGGAAAAGAAATACCCAGCTCTGAGAAGAACCGGCGAACAAAACTCAGCGGGTTAATAGTAAATAAACTTTATTTTTTTAACAGAGGTAAAACTATTTTGTAAATTAGTTTCTTAAACTATTTAGTTTCAGCATGATTTTAGCTTGAACTATATATATATATATGAACTATATATATATATATGAACTATATATATATATTATAATAACAATGTTCTGTATGTTGACTGAGACAAATTTCATCAAAATCCATCAAGTGTTTTGTCATAGTATGGTAACAGACAGACAAGGACTTTTATATTTTTCTATTAGAAAAAACATTCTATAAAATTTTCAATGTAAAGACAGGATTCAGATACATTTTTATTATATG
The DNA here is from genome assembly GCF_905147045.1 of Nymphalis io. NCBI lineage: Eukaryota > Metazoa > Arthropoda > Insecta > Lepidoptera > Nymphalidae > Nymphalis > Nymphalis io. Next base: position 8,193,136 of record NC_065913.1, on the reverse strand, counting down.
TATAAATGATAATTAACAGCATTCAAATAAGTATTTAACAAAATAACATAAATATTCATACTTGATATGAACTTAAGATCAATATTTGTAATGTAAAAAATCTGAAAAGTAAATTGCTAAAATATAACTTGTTTAGTTTAAAATAGAGTTGAAATTGAAATAACTTAATATTAAAGATGATGTCATCAGGATAAAGATATGAAATTATTAGATATTTTGAGTGGGAGTAGGAATGCAGCAGATTATATTGTGTGTTAAATTTATGTATAAGTTGGAAAGGGAAGTTGTAGTTTGTATGAACACCTGCTGGATGAACTGCTTGTCTAATTTTTTTACAGACGAGCTTAAAGTTTTTTTTATAATGCTGTTTCAGCTGTTACGCTGATGTACAGAATTTTCCGAATTGCTTGATAGATTTGAAAGAGTGGTTCATTGTAGCTTCAAAACTTGCATTTTCATGTGCTTAATTTGTGTTTATATTAATTGACAGAAGTTGTTTTGACACATGCAACCTGCATTTCTTCAGTGATGAATTATATATACATAAAATACAGTAGTTTGTTCTTATGTGATATATAATATATATACCCATTGCTCCTTACTCTCGTGGCTAGAATGTACGTCTATAGATCTATTAGTACTTTAATAAAAAGTAAATAGGTGTTTCGGTTCAAAGAATTGTGGAAGTTAACTCTGGTGCCTCGAAAAGTATGTAAACCTTTGAACCTGCAACTTAACTCTCTATGGACATATCGGATCATGAGAGGGATTAGAGAGTCCATCTGTGTTTGCGTACACACTCATGCACTGTGTAGTATTTACTAGTGTAGTGTGTACTATTTTCCGTTGAGAATGCGTAATCGGAATATCATATGTTGTAATTTATATAAAAGAAAATTATTAATAATATGTGTTTTTTAATGTGTTAATTATTAATTATGTATTATCTTTCTATGTCGTTGAGGTTATCGCAGTACATTCTTAACTCTACATAATATTGTTGTTTATATACCATACACATACCATTAAATTGACTAAATGTTCTTGGTATTGTAAAGTTTTGAAGCAAACCACGTAAAGTACTTAACTAAAATGTTATATACATACAATCTAAGTTATACATAAGTTTGGCCAGTGAATGCATATGAAACAGCATATTTAACATATTTACGTAATTTTAAATGCTTAATTTGTTAGCCTTATTTTTATACTTGGTTGAGCTTTGTGCCAGCTCCTCTGGACTGAATATTGTTGTGTTCCAGTTTGAAGGTTGAGTGAGCCAGTGTTATTAAAGGCACACGGGACATTGATGGCGTATAGGCAATATAATTGTTAATATTTTTAGTGTCAATGTTTATGGGCGGTGGTGATTACTTCCCATCAGGTAAAAAGCCTAAGTTACCGCGGGTACTTTTCACTTTTGCATCTAAAAGTATCTGTATCTGCGTAGTCCATCGTGATTAATTTGTAACCGGCCAACTTAGATCACGCAGTATTGCATGATATAAGTAAAAGTTCTCGACTATAAGATAATACATACCAAGGAACTCATTCATAGAAAATATTTTATTACCTAGATCATTGTGTTTTAGAATATATTATAATGCTATCCCGTACCCGCGTTTCGACTGCTTGGTATAGTAGACTAAAACGTAGTAAAAATTTTTTTTAAATCGGCCTGTTATATCTTCAGTAGCGTTCAAACAAACAAACAAATCTGTTCAGCTATATATGTTGAGTTATGTAGATATTACACAATAGTGTAAGTGTGCCAAAAATTTAACGAAATCCAAACGAGATGTATATAATTCATTCGTAGTTATTCGTACAGAGCTAACCATTATTGGTATTTAAAATAATAAATGTAAAAATAATATTAATCGTGTAAACAGGAAAAAAAAATCTAATCGGTAAATAGTAATTAATATCATAAACAATTAAATAAGGGTCACTATCTAAACTATACTTCCGTTACAGAAGCGAGAAAATAATGCGCGCGCGCAGATAATCGCAAGTGCACAATAATATCAAATGTGACTTGTTCTATGATATTATTAAATATTCTAAGTATATAATGTAGTCACGGTCGTTTTGGGTCTGATGATATGGTTCGTATTCATGCAAAATTGCACGAAAATAAGGATGGTGAAATCTAATTAGTTGGTATTAAATTTTGTTTAGCTTTATTACTTACAATAATATGTCCTAAAATTTAAATCGTATAAATATATATTTTTCTATGTACATATATACCATTACATGTAACTGTTTACTCTGGCATTTTTTTAGGTGAACTATTTTTATTTTTAATATTATAATATGTCACAGTACAGTAACAGCCTGTTAATGTTCCACTGCTGGGCTAAGGCCTCTTCTCCCTTTTGAGGAGAAGGTTTGGAGCTTATTCCACCACGCTGCTCCAATGCGGGTTGGGAGGAATACACATGTGGCAGAATTTCAATGAAATTAGACACATGCAGGTTTCCTCACGATGTTTTCCTTCACCGTCAAGCACGAGATAAACACAAATTAAGATACAATATGTATTATGTCAATAATAATGTGAAAGTTATAATCGATACAAGTATTTAAATTAGCGGAATATAACCTTATGTTTTGTTTTGAATAGTTTCATTAAAAGCCATTATAATAACACCGACTAGTAATTGCAATTTAAAATGTGTTTTTCCTTATTTCATACCAATATAAACAATTTATTTGAATTAACAGAGTATAAAATAATAATCATAATTTCAAATTACTTTAATATTATAACGAATTTCAATCAAAATGTACGTGCATATAGGTATTTAAAAGCACATTAGTTGCGTCATTTTATATGTATTAATTTATATCGAGCTGAACCAGCCAAAGCATTTTACACTGTAGTATTTATTAAATACTTTTTTATGGTAATGTATTATCAAAGTAATTTTCCTCTTCATGTCATTTTAATAATTACTTTCGACTGGCAAGGCTAAATAGAAACATATATATAGAAACTACTATTAGGTATGAATGTAAAGTCGTCTGTCCTGAGCTTGAACTCATACGTGTCGGATTTGGAGTCCCATCGAATTATGAGAGTGAAAGAATAGAGATTGGACCACGTGTCTACATTTCGCGGCAGATACAATACAGTACAGTTGGCTAGTCACCGTTAAGAATAAATGCCGTGACAAAAATCAGTAATAATGACGTCATCATCATCTTGACTTGTGATCTCACAGATGTTTTTGTAAAGATTTAACTATACTATAGATAATCGCTACACCAACAAAATTACTTAAACAAACAATTACCCACTGCTACATATTACCCACATACCCACACATACCCACGGATACACATTAGAAAGAATTTCATTCACATTTCCAGATTTCCTGACGATGTTGTCCTTCAGCGCCGAGCATGAGTGGAATAATAGACACAAAACAAGCACATGAAAATTCAGTGGATTATGAACCCGCAATCTCTGCTTAAGATTCACGTGTTCTAACTCATCATCTCGACTCTAGATTGTCAGATTTCTATGTTTAAATTACGAAACCAATTCGCCGAAGAAACTATATAATGACTTAAGCGTGTCATTAGGCTTCATATATAAAACGCAACGATTTGGACATACAGTTACCGATTAGTCACAAAATAACCGTTAAATTTTAACGTTATGCTAAACCGCAATCAACACACTGCTCTAACATTATCAACTGTTTTGTAAGATTTTATATTTTTCGTATGAAAATGTACTTGTCTGAAAAATTAAATCGTATTTTATGAATACTAAGTAAATGGTCCCTTAAACTTTTTTAAATTAATAGTTGGTTGGTAGATTGACGGATTGACTGATTGTGTGATCACGACCGCCTATAGACAGGCGCTGTACGAAATATTCGCCATTCCAAATATCGCTAATGCACCAGCAACTTATGTTCATTGTGCCTGTAATGATACTGACTCACCTTTCAAACCGGAACACAACAATACTAACTAATACTGTTTCGCAGTAGAATAAGCTTTGAGGGGGTGATACACAGACGGGCTTGCACAAAGGCCTACCACCAATAAACTTGAGAAATATTTAACGTTTAAAAACCTGAAATGCCTTTTTTATCTCAGCAGTATGCAAGTGACGCGTGATAAATCGATTAGATTCTTGGCTAATATCCCATTCTGTAAAATGTGTTGAACTCATTACGTAGAGTAGCGACGGATGAAATTGAGCCATATGTGTATCTAACAACACGGAACGTGGTGCTCCAAACCTTCACAAGCAGCGGAGGCCTTAAAAAATATTTATTAAATTAAAATTAAACTTATTTATTATTATTAACCTAATGAGAGAGCCATTTCCATTTTAAAATCAATGATCAATCAATGAAAATTATGGCTGATAAAGAATTTGAAAAATATATTAATGGACTGTGAATGTGGGGTATCTGAAAATACATCCTCCTTATGTTATACCTAACCGGCCGGCCACAAATCAATGGGCCAAGCGTATGATGTTGAGTGTATGTATTTTACTTTCAAAGTCAAGTTGAGAATTAAAAAGACCTTTTCATAAAAAATACATAAGGTTTTGACTGCGGTAGTGTGAATATTTAACTTTGACCTTGTGGACTTGTTCAAGTGAAATGTTTCAACAATGTTTACCGCGTTTTATCTTGAGGGTCATTGACCTAAATACCGTATACAAGATGCATCTCTTAAATAGAATTTTTATTGAATCGGATCAACCTATCATTTAGTTATCTATGCTAATTTATAAGGAGACGTTTGTTTGTAACACCTAACTGACTGTCATAAAACTTTTAGCAGAAGAACGGTGCGTTTCGGAGGATTTATTATATAATATTAGTATGTATGTAGCTGTTCTTCGCAATTTCATCCGCCTTAAATTTAGACTATTGACGGGATAAGCGGGATTTTTTTTTATTTATTTAATTCTTGTTCCACAACATAAGATAAGATAAATAGGAAACAATCAAAGAAAAGGAAAAATGTTAATGTTCTTTTTTAATCTAAAATAGTTAAAAATATTTAAGAATATATATTGTTTTAGTAACAACTTCTGAATGTCTAGCTAGACATTGGCTGACTCACATTTTAAGGAGAACGTTAGGAACGTATTCTATCACGTTAAAGGTCGACAACACACCTGCAAGCCCTCGGGTGTACAGGTGTTCATGGGCGGTTGTAGTTATTCCCATCAGGTGAACCTCCTGCTCGTTTGCCCCTCACATAAAAAAACCCTGCTACGCTGTGGGCTTGGTATATAATCTTGGCCGTATTTTATCTGATACAAGCTGGCTAAGGAGCACGAGATGAATTACATAACAAGTAGTTATATCGTACATAATAATAATATTATACATAACCGAAAACCAGTTAAACATCCAGTTGGCCCCGCCAACAATTATCATAATATTTCAGCCAATTCACACAGAACCTTAATGAATTATTCACCTAAGCCTTCCACATGAATCACCCAGTTCATTGGTGAAACCGTATGAGAATCCGTGTCGGTAGTTTTTGAGTTTATCGCGTGATATGCGTCAATCGTCATTTTACGTCATATTACAATTTGGCTGGATTTTTTATAAAGTAACGGTCCTTACAATTATCCGGTAACATACATTATTATATACACAGAGTGAACTAATCTTGTTTATGTTAAATATTTTTCTTATCATAAACATTGGTACGAACATCGTACCAAGGTTAATTTCATATTTATCTCAGTGCTATATATTACCCATATAAAACACAATGGTTATTATATACTATGATTATTAATATTTAAAAAGCTATATACTGTCAGCTAGGTACATATGTATATTACAAATCATATCTACATTACGGGATATATATATTTTTTCGTATTATCGTTGTGTGACATATTATACTGTGTAATTTTTCAGATTGAATAAAAATGGCTTCAGTGTGGAAGCGGCTGCAGCGCGTCAACAAACGCGCCGCTAAGTTTCAGTACACAGCCTCCTACCACCGCATTGACGTCGAACTTACGCCGAAATGGTAACTAAACATATCATATCGATATATTAATTAATACAACTATTGTGACAAGTACAATTCACATCAAGCGTGCCGCAACGCGTTTTACACGTGATATGCGCGCGCTATGAGAATGGGATAGAATTCGTCGCGTTTGGACTCTACTACCACTTACCATCAGGTGGAGTAGAGTCATTTGCCCTCCCGGCGAATATAAAAAAAAAAAAAAATTGTCAAAGTAAATCAAAAATGACTTCTCTCGAGCGAAGGACCGTTAGCAGAGAAATGTGTTAAGAGTTGTGCGGAGAAATGTGTGAGTTGTGTTAGAGTTTGTATGTATGTATGAACTGCGAAATTATTTTACGTAATTCACTTTACAAAATTTTGCCTTTCTACTAAAGTAATTGTCCTTATAATAAATGTATAAAATAATTGAGTAACAAATCAAGAACAAAAATCCACACTAACAAATAATTAACTAAGTCCCGCGAGCATCGAGCAGCGAGTAGCTGGCGGATCGCGAGAGTCTCAGTTCCAAAAGGTCGCATCATACTCTGATCGCGCGCGGAGGAAATTTGTAATATCTACAAAATATTTAAAGTCCATATTTACATGGAACGCTCGCAAGCAGCGGCATACGATTTCAGCTGACTATGTACCTTGGTATGCTAATAAAGACTTTAAGTATTATGTATATAAGTTAAATTTCCTTTACCACGTATTAAAATCCGATGCGGCGCGATAGACGTTAATCGTGTGATAGTAGAATTACATACAAAGCGCAACCCATCCCTACAATACATGTCGTAAGTTTGGAAGTCGTATAAATGTGACGTAAAGGAACTACTTTAACGGGTTGTTACTCGTAGCCTAAAAAACGATCGGTTACTGATGTACAATAACGATTTGTTACATATAGGAACAAGTCAAAGTGTTCATTAAATATAGAAACGTTACTCTTTATTTTTGATTGTTATATTCATAACACGACAAGAAGCGGCGAAGGAAACTCAGTTTACAGGGAGCTTCAGGAGTTTTGTCAACAACCATCGTTTTATTTGAACCGTTCTGGATGCGATCGTTTTATTCCCGAGTGTTATTCTTATTACTAATCGTATAAATAAATAATTGGTTTTATAATATAATACATAAATCAAACATTATATAACAACATTTCCGAAACAAATTTCACACATGACCTTTAGTAATTTGAGTACGATACAGACAATTAAAATAATATTACATAAAATATTGTTATATGAAATGAGATTGCATTGTAAATTGTTATCCAAAACAGGCTTCGTAATCTGATATTTACAGGAAGCCGAATAAATTAAGTATAGTATGGACTCGTCGGTCGAGGCGCGTGATCACCGAGCCGCTAGAATGGGAACCGTCTCTTAAGGATCCTTTGAAGTAAGTCCAACAGTTATTAACTCGTTAATAATATGTACATAATTTAAAATACATTAGATGCTGACTAGAATGCGTCAACAGCGCCATGGTTTACGAGCCATCTAACGATGTTAAAGTCGCAGGATCTATCCTGACTCTGAGCTATTGTCATCCCCACTCCTAAAACCAAGCTTTGGAATATTAGCTATTTCATTAAAAATGTGTTATTAACATATGAAAAGTCGGTCAAATGGGCCATCTAGTATTGATATATTAAGAAATGTTAACCATCTCTTATATCCCCAATACGCGACCAACCTTGGGAACTAAGACGTTACGTCCCTTGTAACTTAATTTATTTTTCATTAACAATTTTATAAAAATCTTAATTCTTAGTAAACGATTACTGTTTATATATTTTTTGTCCCTTCGGTTTCAGTGATTTCATTCAGATATATTTGCTTTATTATAATTTGGTCTGCTCGAAGGACGTCGACTGTTCTTCGATAAACGTCTCACATTACTAGTTTAAGTGGCCTATTATAATTATTGACGTTAATTGTTCGCAGAGGTTCAGTAATATTCACAGTTCCAGAGAATCAAACGGTGGCCGTGACGTTGTTCCGGGACTCGCGCACCAACGAGCTGGAGGACAAGGACTGGACCTTCGTTCTCGAGGATGTAAGCTGACACTTTAGAAGTGTTACATAAATTACGAATATATTCGGTTTCGGTTTGGTTAGTTTAATTCCAAAAGTGGTACAAATCTTTAGTAGATATTTCGATGTATAAAAATAAGATTCGAGAAAAGATCTAAAACGTACTCCCGGGGGACACCTCTCGCATACCCGAGGCGCATATGCGACCGACATGATTTAAATAACTCACGGCAAACGGATCGGATCGATCGGAAGAAAAAAACTATTAAAATTTCACCGCGTCATCGAAGTATTCACAAGAACTCGCATCGTAGTCGTTTTCGAGCGTCCATGAGCGAATACCTCGATAGCTCATAGTACCTCGAAAGACGAGGGAGCGTCGTGCCGGGTCCGCTAACGCGAGAGGGCGCGCAGGTGTCGGCGACGGGCAAGCGGCGGCGGCTGGCGGCGAGCGCGCTCAACCTGCGGCGCCACGCGTCGCTGGAGCCGGCGCAGCGCGCGCTGCGGGTCGCGCTGGAGCCCGCGTCCCGCAAGCTGCGCGCCGCGCGCCTGCACCTCACGCTGCACTGCGTGCTGCTGCGCGAGGGGCAGGCCACGTGAGTGTCCCGCGCCGTGCGAGCGACCCCCCGCCCCCCCGCGCCCGCCCCGCTGACGCCCGTGCTCTTGCAGGGACGAGGACATGCAGTCGCTCGCCTCCCTGCTGTCGGTGAACAACAATTCCGACATCGCCGTGCTGGAGGATTTGGACGAGGACGATTACACCCTCTCGGACAACTCGACGCGACAGGTGAGTTTCGATAGACCTCGAGGTAGTAGAGTGCAGTCTCGAATTTAGGATTTTAACTATATAACTTATTAAATTACAAATTTGTAATTTTCAGATGTTAGATCTCCGTCAGCAGATGGAGGAAATGACGCAGAGTCTCACTAATAGTGATATAGCGGCCACTCCCAACAGCGTTCAGAGTCTCAACTTCGATAACTCTCGTACTCCGACGGCTCCGATCACCCCCGAGTCGACCACCCCCCCGACTCCGGTGCCACCGAGGGAGGTTGAATTAGATTTAAAAATAAATGAAGTATCGAATGTACCGAAATCGAGACCGGAGTATCTCAGCAACCTAACTAAATTAGCTATGAAAAGTGACCCGCCGAAACATACTTCGACACCGAAAATAATTCAAGAAAAAAACACTGAGGATATCAAAGTAGATAATTTGAAGGGTGTCGTGTTCAAACCCAAGACGGTCGCGAAAAGGAACCTTAAGCCGTTGGAGTTAAAGACGAATTTGAACAACATAAATTTGGACACGAATTACAATGAGAAAGAGGAAGATAGTGACAAGACTCCGGTAGCGGAAGTCGATAAGCTGTTCCCTTTGAAGGTTCTGGAAAAAGATAAAACTCCAGTAAGTTGGAAATGTTTTTATTTCATTATTGAGGGTGTGAATTTGGAAATCATTTTGACTATCTCTTGATGATCATTATTACGACAGCTACACCAAAAATTATAAGTATTTATTATAATATATTAAGCCGAGATGGCCCAGTAAGCCGAGATGGCCCAGTGGTATGAACATGTGAATCTTAACCGATGATCGTGGGTTCAAACCCGGGCAAGCACCACTGAATTTTCATGTGCTTAATTTGTGATTATAATTCATCTCGTGCTTTACGGTGAAGGAAAACATCGTGAGGAAACCTGCATGTGTCTAATTTCACTGAAATTCTGCCACATGTGTATTCCACCAACCCGCATTGGAGCAGCGTGGTGGAATAAGCTCCAAACCTTCTCCTCAAAAAGAGGAGAGGAGGCCTTTAGCCCAGCAGTGGGACATTCACAGGCTGTTACGGATAATATATTAGTATTTAAAATCTTGGTCATGACATTAAAAAAATTCCTATTTCATTTTTGTAATAAGCAATAAAAAAGTAAGTAAAATAATGATTATCTGATGGCAATGTTTTTATTATGTATCTAAAATCATCTAAATGCAGCTGCTAAATTTTCTTATGGTTTCTGGGCCAATAGAGACAAAAGCCAATATAGAAGCCAGATATTATTCATATAGTTATATCGGTCATTTTATAACGATTTACTAGTCCTTTCCAATTAATATTGTGGAAAAAGAATTAGTTTTTTACAATTCATCATCAGCCGAAAGACGTCCACTGCTGGACAAAGGCCTCCCCCAAGGATTTCCACGTTGCCCGATCTTGCGCTGCCCGCATCCAACGGCTTCCCGCGACTCGTTCTAAGTCGTCGGTCCACCTTGTAGGGGGCCTGCCCACGCTACGTCTTCCGGTTCGTGGTCGCCACTCGAGAACCTTTCTGCCCCAGCGGCCGTCGGTTCTGCGAGCAATGTGCCCCGCCCTCTGCCACTTCAATTTAGCAATTCTTCGGGCTATGTCGGTTACTTTGGTTCGCCTGCGGATTTCATCATTTCTGATTCGATCTCGCAGAGAAACTCCGAGCATAGCCCTCTCCATTGCCCTTTGAGTGACCTTGAGCCTTCTTATGAGGCCCATTGTGAAGGACCACGTCTCTGATCCATAAGTCATCACTGGCAACACACACTGGTCGAAGACTTTCGACTTGAGACACTGCGGTATTTGGGATGAGAAGATATCGTGTAGCTTCCCGAACGCTGCCCAGCCGAGTTGAATTCGACTTGAAGTTGAATTGAATTAATTTTTACAATTATTGTTTTGGAATTCCCTCGTGTCTTCAAACAGTAACTCGTACTCTTATCGACTTCCAGAAGTTAAACGGCAAATCTGTCCAGGTCCAAGATCTCCTAGAGTGGTGCAGCGGCGTGACGCGCGAGTACCGGTCGTGTCGCGTCACCAACCTCACCACCAGCTTCCGCTCCGGACTGGCCTTCTGCGCCATCATCCACCACTTCCGGCCCGACCTCATGTGAGTGTGCCCCCCGCGCCCCCCGCGCCCCCCGCGCCCCCCGCGCCCCCCGCGCGGCCCGTAACGCTCGTGTCGGTCCGCAGAGACTTCTCGGGGCTGCAGGCGGAGCAGGCGGAGAGCAACGTGCGCACGGCGCTGGACGCCAGCGCGCGCCTCGGCATCGCGCAGGTGCTGACGGCGCCCGACGTGTGCCGGCCCCCCGCGCCCGACCGGCTGGCGGTGAGGCCCGCGCAGGCGCGCTGGACGATTCTCGGAGTATATAAACGAACTAAATTGTGGAACGTTCTCTTTCAGATAATGACGTATCTGTTCCAACTACGAGCGTACTTCACGGGGAACGAGCTGCAGGTGGAGCAACTCGGTGAGTCGAAATTGATCCATTATAAAAATATATAGAAAACGTACGCCGATAAACCAAAAAGCCTCCTACTTAATTTTATAGTAGCTTTATCATAAATCCGTTAAGAATACATACATAAGTGTACCCGGTATGGATACACAAATAAACGACCACTATTGACTAGTAAATGGGGATCTATTTAATCAACAAAGGTTGGTCCAGAAGGCCTTACTTGTATATACTATCCCATCAAAAATATAAATGTAAAATGAGAGCCAAGTTCAATATTATGATAATATGCCTTGGTCGTTGTCTTCTTTCTTTATGTTGGCTCTAATAACCGTTTGAGATGTGTTTATGAAAGTTGTAAAACGTATGTATATCGCACGTCTCAACATATGAATCAAATTTAACATGTTTATGCGAAATAGTTTTTGAGTTATGAGGGGGTTAAAAGTGGCTCCAAATGGTTCGTGTAATATTACACGCGGTGCTTCTCGCCAATTCTGTTTGCTTGAACTTGGCTTGACACGCGACAGAAATAAAAGTAAATAAACAACTTTGACCTTGAAAATTGCGTTAAATGTCGACGAAGATGTTTTCAGAACTTTGGATGTAAAATCTAAGTGAATATATGAGGTAGTCATGTAAATAGACTTGTGTTGTTAATATTTATAAAGATATATTAAAAAAAATGTTTGTAGTGTATAATATATCAGATATGTTAGAAAATCGTATGGAATATGCAAATCTATAGTTTGTTTATCTTTACTCTGGCTGCCATTGAAATATACGTTACACTCAACCGATTTCCTCCGCTTTAAATGTCCACTAACTTCGCCGTAGGTAACGACGAGACGGAGTCGTCGTACCTGGTGGGGCGGCACGACACGGACGCGTCGCTCCCCCCGGAGCTGTTCAGCCGCGAGGTCAGCACCCGGCGCTCCCGGAACCTGACGGACCGGCCCCGGCCCGTGTGAGTGTCGCGCGCACTTCCTGATATTTTAAAGCTCCTATAGTACTAATTAATATATAATTTTAATGACATAAAGGCTTCTCGTGCCATTACGTACTATGCAAGGTTTCCTCATAATTACTTTTTTTATCTGTTTAATTTTAGATAATATTTTAAAGCTGTTATTTAGCTCCGCCTGTTGGCGTGTGTACCTTTAAATTTAAACTAGTTTCAATGAAACGATTGGCCAGAAATTTTATATTCACTTAACGCAAAGTACTGTCGACAATAAAATCGAGCATACTAAGTTACTTTTGTTTTACAAGATAAAATAAATAACTTTGACTTTGATTTGTGTTTAGTCGCCTCTAGGGCCTTTTTTATGATATCCGTTTGAATTTATTGACTGGTTGTCAGGTCCCAAGGGTCGCAGGAGTCGCCTGACAAGTCTCCTGCCATCAAGGAGGTGCGCGACATGCTGCTGCAGTCCAAGAACCTGCTGGGAAAGATGCTGTCGCCGGCCAGGCCCACGGCCAGGTGGTTCACAGAGGTGAGGACTTTACCACCGGTACTCACGGGGATTTATTTTAACAAAAATATTTTACAATCTCGTTTTGTATTGTTAACAGCCGATCCCGGCCCGACCTGAAAAGTTGATGACACGCAAGGAGCTGACGGATCCGTTCGGCTCCGATGACGAAGAGGAGTCGCCTCCGGCCAACATGAATGGCGCTACTGATATTGGCAACGGTGGCCTCGGTGAGAGCTTGCCGAGTAACTAAAATATCGGTCACGTGATCGCCAGTTTGCGCATAAAGGCAAAACTAAAATCAACATTTACTCAGTGGTTACATGCTAGCTTGTGAGTAATAAAATGTCGTCGTTGAATATAATAAGAGATAAATTACCGCTGTATTTAAAATACAGAATAGCTTACTGGTTCACAGAGGTCTTAAGTCTCTGCTATAGGGTATCGCGCTTGTACTTTGTTTCCCAGGGTACGCATTCAGTGTCGCTTCCGGAAAGTAAATTTAATATTGCGTCGCGCGGCTCGCTATGTTGATGATATTTTTTAATATTTTTAAAATATGTAGCAAGATAAAGTACACAACTATGATAATTATATTCCGCGAGTACGAAATAAACTTTAAGCTTCTAAGAAATAAGGTCTATTTTGGTTGAACTCAGCAGATACATCTAACGCTCACTTACATATGTGATATGCGTGATTGAGATTGGATATATAGATATATGGGACAAATAAATCATTACATAAATTATTTTTATTGATAAACACTTGTTATTTTGTGAATAAGGCTACCTTAATTCACTTAAATAATAAAGATAATATAAACAGAAATAGTAAATTGTATATCCAACAGTCAATCAAGAACAGAAACCGCAAATCGAACCCGTCACAACTGACCCGCTGACCACCCCACCATCGGAGACGACCGTTGTCAACGGTGGTACCACCGACGCGCAGAAGGCCGTGGAGCTTCCCAAACCGACTCCGGTGAGTCAAACGTGAAGGCGTGCGTGTGGCTTTGTGTTCCGTTTTAGTGATGTCTCTGAGTTAGTGTGAATGGGAGTAATGGGGGGAGATTTGAGTTTTGAGTTTCTAATTATCATATTTAAGAAAAACAAACATATTTCATGCTGATGTCTCATTAAAAAAATATTTTTAAGTATTTGTAAGTTCGAGTTGTAAGTTTCAATAATTTAGTCCATCGGCTTAGCCAGATATTCATTCCAGGGGGGCTCATAAGTTAAAAAGATATATTGTAATACAGTATTCATTTATTTCGGTCCGCGTGGTACCTCTTAATGTACTATCACCTAAGCAATATGAGATATTTTCTTAAACAATTAGGCGCTACAATCGCTTTGCTTACTTGGGCGACCGAGCCCCCCTGCCCCTAGCGCTAAGACTGGCCCGCCAGTGCGTGTAGTGACTAACGGCGAGTGCTTGTGTGTGCGTGTGCTTGTGCGCGAGCAGCAGCTGCTGTCGCGGCACGACGAGCTGAAGGAGCGAGCGAGACAGCTGCTGGAGGCCACGCGGCGCGAGGCGTGCGAGCGGGACGCACCGCTCAGCCCCAGCAAGGTAGCGCGCAACGGTGTTGTGTAACGTTTTATCATTTATATTTTGTAACGCTATTTTTTGTCTTATGTTCCGAGTTGTTTGCGCTTTCGTTTTCGTTTTCATTCTTTGAGTCGACGAGAAATTATTTGGATATAAATTTTTAATGTCGTTTTCTGTATCATATTGTACCGTAAATAATGCTCTGTCTGATCCGAAAAGTTGCGACGACGAAGGAAGTGTTGAATTGCTGTGATGAAACATATTTAAAGAACTTATTATCGATTGACTTCGTATAGTATAGCGGCACTACATCAGAAACCTTTACGCGAGTGGGTGAACGATATAGAAACGCATGCGGGAGTCGGGACTACCTTCGATAGATCGGACAGGGGTTTTGTTAAATGTTGCATATTTTAATATTAATAGATTTTGAAACTATTCTGTCGGCTTCGCGTTGAATAAACGTTAATTGAGTAGAATGTATACACGAACTAATTTTATATCACTAGTTTGTTTGAAAAAAAGTATTTACGATTTAGATTACATTTAAAAAGTTTTAACACATCGACCTTCGGGGAACGTTACATAGTACGACATAAATATAGTGTGTGTGTGTGCAGTCGGAGGAGGAGCGGCAGGCCACGCTGCGCGAGCGCGCTCGGAGACTCATCGCTGACGCGCGCGCCGGACTCGTCAGGTACCCCCCCCCCCCGCACGGCTCGGCCTCGGAGACGCCGCAGTCTTCTCATTTCATTAGTGAAAGTGGCGTCGCAATTTCATAAAATATTGCGAATAAATTTCTTTTCTATTACAATGTGCACACTCGATATTATAATTTTTTCTACTCGACAATACAATAAAAAAATTGCAAGCTTCCCTGTAATAGAATGATCTAATAGTAATTTGTGATACGTGAGTACGTGACACCCGCTCCCCCGCAGCCCGTCGTCCCCGCTGTCGCCGTCGCGCGCGCGCGGCACGCTGGAGATCATCAGCAAGCAGTCCGTGCTGGACGAGCTGGCCGCCGGTACGTACCGCCGCCGAGCCCGACACTGGTAACATTCGCCGTTATAATACGTAACACGCATCAAGGGTTGACAGCTCAACTGATAGCGTAGAAAGAAAAGAATGGTGTTATTTCGTAGAAAGCGAAGCATTCTATATCTTTTTATAATTAATATTCATCATTATCTAATATTAATTATGTATCTATACCTGGAGTATATTGTTTATAAAACAAATTCCAACTGTATTGTTAATTATCACGTTTTCAGCCGGTGTGGAACAATTGGAGGGTTTGGCTTCGAGACCGGAGTCGCTGCATTCGAGTCCCGGCTCCAGGAAGAGCGCACCCAGTCCCGATAGATCGGGTAACTATCGCTTTGACACATTTTATTTGATAATTAAATATAACGTCACGTAGCTAAGTCGGTACAAAGAACATATTAAGACTAATGTTTTATTTTTTATTTAAATTTAAAAGTTATTTCATATAGTCATTTTAAGGATGGTAAAAGCTGTAACCTTATTGATTACAGACGTATCTGATTAGTTGTAAGGAAGAGAGTGTCTCTTTAAAGATAATGCATAAAGCTAGTCCATTGCGTGTTAGTGCATATATATGTGATTTTCATTCTACTCATGCAAGTTCACGATATTATATAATGTTATAAAAAATTTAGCTCGTGTTTAAATTGAGCTATAAACTTGTATGTATATATTAAGAGTGTCCCCCCCCCCCGCAGAGCGCGCGAGCTGCGAGAGTCGCTCGCCGTGCGCGTCGCCGCTGGCCGAGCGGTTGTCGCCCGACGTCGACGCCGACGCCGAACACGTATGTGCAGCTCTACTTACCAACTGTACTGTTAATAAAATCATCATCAGTCGGCTGCATAATAAAATTGGTACCCGTCTTATATTTTCACAACTTGACGTCTGACAACCGACCTACCTATATGACATACATCAATCACGTGTGGTGTTGCTATTCTAAAAATATAAGTTACGTCGTATACCCGCTTAAATTTATTATTTCTGAATTCAAAATCCGATTTCAAACACAAATCGATTCGTATCGATTTCACAAACTAAGAAACCTATTTCAAAAATCGACCTAACCGAACTAAGCGCTAACGATCTATAGATCGATATCACTAAAAGATTTCGAACCGACAAATAAAGTCACTGGATATCACCAAACAAATTGTGTATGGTATCCAAACGCAAACTGATAAGTGTGAAATTTGCTTTCTCTCTTTCTAACCAATTGGAATAAAGCGGAATAAAACGGATAGCGCGAATTTTGCGATTCCGATTTCGATTTGTTGGTTCTGCTACGGATATCTATTATACAATAATCGACCGTACTAATAAGTACTTAAAGACTTTATTTGTCTGAGCGCAAGCGATTCGGTGAAGCTAGGCGTTACCGAAATCGGATATCTAAAAGCGGTCTGAAATCGATTTGTAAATCTGAAATCGGATAAATATCAGTTTGCGTTAAAAACCAAAAACGTCCATGACTAAAAAGTAATGATCTATAAAATTCAAAATAAAAATATTTCTTGAGAATTTAGATAATACAAAATTACAATCGAATTAATAATTGCAACATAAAGACACAAAGTATTAAATATTATTAATGTTAATTTTAATAATGAGATTAAAGAAAAAACTCAAAACAATCAGAGGGAACGACAACAGAACGACGTCAACGCAAATTTCAACGTAACGCGAATGTTATTATGTGTTCCGGTTGAAGTCCGAAGTCCATTATGAGAGTACTTCGTCTGATTTACGCTACAGGTCGCTAAATTTTACTACTTCAGTTTCCTAACTCGCGCCTACAGCGCCCCCTATACTCCTTTCTGGAACTAAGCTGACAAGCAAATATAAGCCGCCAAATTTGTCATTATTGCGTCGTCTTTCCACAAGAGCAGTCGTTAAAAGCTTAAAATAAAAATAGTTTTAATTATTATAATCAACTTTCGAGATTTAAAGTAGAAAGTTAACTTTAAAAAAGTGTTGTTTGTCTTCCGTTTCTTGAAACTTCAAACGCTCAACAATAAAGAGGTTTAATGATTTAAGTGATAGTTCGAGTTCTTCGGATATTTCATCGGATTCGTCGGAAAATAAATACGAGGGACCTCCAAGGAAACGCCAAAGGCGTGACTGGTCGCGGGATCTGGATAAAAGGTTTCACTTATTGTCACAATAATTGGTAAGTCATGTTAATAATGATGTTCCCCAGACCGATTTCGGCCACTGCGGCAAATCTCAAGAGTGATTAGCCAACTATGCAGGAGATATTATAGTGCACAAGTGTGTGCGCAAACACAGGTGCACTCTCTATTCCCTAACTCCATAATCCGATGGAACGGCAATCCGACGCGACCGGAAAGAGTTCAGGCGCAGGACCAACAGCTTTACGTGCTTTCCGAGGTATGGGAGTGAAGACACTGCCAACTTCCAGACTCCGTGCTGCTATTGAGAATTTTCTGACCGACAAGCCCAATAACTTTTTATTGGCCTGGCCTGGAAATTGAACTGGGGACCTCCGGGTTTGCGGCCAAGCTAGTGGCTTGACCAACGAGGCAGTCAAGAGTTATTATTATTACATCATAATAGGCCTGGCTAAATCCAGTTTGACCATACAATCTCCATGTTGTAAGAACTTGGGAACTTGTTGATGGTGGAAAAGATGAAAATGTCTCGGTTTCGTGTACTGATTCAATGCCTTGAGGTTGAAAATTGTTCGTTTTTTTTTTTGATTTCCTGACTTTCTTCCCGTTTTGTACTTGCGTCCCCCTCCTCCTATTTTCTTTGCTGAGAAGTTATTCGAAGAGAATCGCTCAGAATCTCTGTTTTCAGCCTGTTAAGTTTTATTGAAATTTGCCTAGCTCGAAATGGCTTTGCATTAGCAGTAGAAGTTGATGGTTCAGGCGATTAGGGCCGAGTGCGAGTAGCAGATAGCAGTAGGCGCAACGCGTCTTGGGACACCTCGAATTTGCGATCTTCATCGCCCACCGGGGAAGGTTGCATTGCCTACAGAAAATTCATCAGAATTTGCTTTTGCGATTTACTACCGACAGTTGAGACCTAAAGCAGGCGCAACGCCTCTTAAGACACCTCATCTTTGCGACTTTCATCACCCATCGGGGAAAGTTGCATTGCCTAGTCCTGCAGTACCACAGCAACAAGCTCAGAAGTTATCCTCACTTACCAAAGCCGTATCCGGACAAGGTACGTACAGAACTGGAGTGGTGGTTAGAGAACATCAGTCAGAGGAAATTTATCCTCAGAGAATGACCACGAACCACGTCATCACCGACGCGTCGGACATTCAATGGGGAGCCCTAGTAAACAACGAAATGGTGAAAGGGCATGGGAACATCACGAGAGCAAATGGCTCTGCAATTTGAAGAAAATGTATGCAGTGATAGCCGCCATATCCTCCAGAGCAACGTTGCTTCAAGACTCGACTCGATTCTTCAGAGCGACAACATAACAGTTGTTTCCTATATAAAGAACGAGGGAGGAACCCGGTCAAGACAATTGCTAGATTTGATTCAAAAACTGCTGGTTCTAGTAGACCACCTCAATGTTGTACTTCTCCCTCACCACCTACCGGGACTGTACAACACTGAAGCCGACCACCTCTCGCGCAATCGCGCCGGCTCCGAGTGGCATCTCACAGAAGAAGCAACCACGAGGCTGTTCAACCGGTGGGGAACGCCAGACATAGACTTGCTCGCGTCTCGGACAGCTCAAGTGGTAACAAACTATGTTACTCTAGACTTGCTAGACTCGAACGCTTTTCACGACGCGGTTATCAGATCTTGGCACTACTGGCTGGCATGGTTGTTTCCGCAGCCCAGTCTGATACCCAAGGTAGGCCACCTCAACTCAGCCTCACGTCGGTACATATTAGTGGCATATATGAATAGGCTCTTTTGGAGGCCAGACCTGAAAGCACGTGCCCTCAAACAACCCGTGAAACTTGGAGATCTGAGCACCAGTCTGGTGGACGCAATGACAATGATACCGCCAGTTCAAGTCAGCAATCTACACCTGAAAGCTTGGCTTATTTTGAGTGGGACATTCTGACGGGGACATGGACATCGCAGGAGAAAAACTTATTATTATCGTGCTGGAGAGAGTACGATAAGTACATACATTATCTGAACTTCGGACGTCTTAGGAAACATAATACAAATTTTATTGTAAGGTACAATTTTTATAATATGTATGGCAGAAGGTCACTCTACTCCGGAAAATCTAAACACCGTGATTCAGAAGTTGACGTATGTAGGACACCGCCATCTATGGGCTTATGTTCACAACATATATTATAATGACAAAAACATATATTATATCGTACGTTTTTATAACTTTAGATAAATTCAAACGATTTTGATGAAATAGAAACTAAACGGAACCTTGAAAGACATCTTATAATAATTCAGGTATTTCAATTTGTAATATTTAGCCGTTTCAAAGATTTGCCCGGACAAACACAGCCAGTGACAAAAATAAAAAAAAATGTTTTTTTTTTGTTTTGGTATCTCGCAATTAGTCATATTTACTTTAAAAGAACGGTTATTTTCAAATCACAGACGCTTCAATTATATTTATTTGTATAGATTGTCGGCTTATGGAATAAATGTATTTTTTCGTCGGGTATAAAAAAAATGTGTCATATATAATAGATCACTTTCAAAGACGGCGTGAATGGGTTTGTGATACAAAAATTACCCTTAAACAGAGAATTAAAGTTTACTTATTTAATTTTCGAAGTGTACTATGTAACTCGTGTCGTGTGTGTGCTCAGACGCAGTCGGAGTCGGGCTCGTACCTGTGCGGCGAGCTGGCGGCGCTGGAGCGCGAGCAGTGCGCGGTGGACGAGCGCGCCGCGGCGCTCGAGAAGCAGCTGCGCCGCGTCATGGACGCCGCCGACGACACCGAGGTACGTGCGCGCGCGCGTGTGTGTGTGTGTGTGTGTGTGCGCGCATGTGTGTGTGTGTGTGTGCGCATGCGTGTGTGTATGTGTGTGCGTGTGTATATGTGCGCACGCATATTTGCGAGTGTATGCGTGTGTTTGTGTGTCTGCGTGTGCGAGCGTGTGGATGAATGGGCGTGCATGCGCGCGTATTTGTGTGCGTTTGTATACAAATGTTTTTTGTACTTGTCATTAAAATTATTTGACAAATACATCATTAAAAATATGTTTTTGTATAAGAATATATATGGTCATATTTTATATACAAAAATTTAGATTATTCCGGTGTAAGTATCATTGACGTATCCCGTACATATATCCCAAATCCCATTGTCTATCCGTAATCGAATTAAAATGCGTATAATTATAATGATATTTTCAGATGAAATGGTCCCATGTGTTCCTCGCATGTTTTCGAGTACCTCGTAACCCGGTACCTTTGCACTATTCCTAGTAGAAATTACCTCCTACATAGTCAATTTCAATGTTAGCAGCGGTAGTGATAAATAAATAACTTTGACATTGAATTAATATGACATTGAGATCTGAATTATCTGTGGTATTGTGAAGATTATATATATATATGTTATTAAAAAACTCTTTGTAGTGCTTATTATATGAGCTATTAGGAAATGGCATGGAAGACGTAAATCTAAACTATGTCTTTACTGTTTCTACCACTGGACTTTAGTATAGTTATGTCTCACTCTAATTATAATGATATTGATTACATTTATAATTAAGTCTATTATTTTAGATATTTATATATTCTATTATTTGTACGAGTACAAGTAGCATTAGGTTTTAATACTGCCCATGTTAGTTAATCGAATTAGTTTTAATAATTAATTATATTTTGTAAATAAAAAATATCCATTCCATATCATATATATATTTTTAAACTTCCGCTTAACAAAGTTTATAAATGCAGTTAGTGTTTACAATATTTTAATTAAATTTTGAAGTAAGACAATTGTCTGATATCTAATTGATTCATTCACATATATAATTACATTGAATATTGTCGTCGCTATTGTCAGGAGGAGGATCGGTTGATGTCTCAGTGGTTCAACCTCGTCAACAAGAAGAATGCGCTGCTGAGGCGGCAGATGCAGCTTAACATACTGTAAGTGTGACCTCAACTCATAAGTAGTGAGTAAGTAACAGCCCGTGAATGTCCCACTGCTGGGCTAAGGCCTACTCTCCTTTTTTGAGAAGAAGGGCTGGAGCTTATTCCACCACGCTGCTCCAATAACTCATAAACATTATTTATATAAATTGAGGATCAAAAACATTCTTTAATCATTATATAAATAAAATTTTCTATTGATAATAGAACACATGAATATTATTATGAGTACACAATTAGAACAAAAATAATTTTAATGTTCCCAGCGAGCAAGAAGAAGACCTGAGCCGTCGATGCGAGCTGCTGGCGAGGGAGCTGCGACTGTCGCTGGGGGTGGAGGAGTGGAGGAAGACGCCCGGCCAGAAGAGGCGGGAGCGACTACTGCTGCAGGTAGGGGGGGGGGACACATAGCGCCTGTGGGCCGCACACACGTTGAGCTACATCGGACTGTATATAAGTGTCATATGTCACACGATCAAATATATAAGAAAGAAATCGCTTCAATTCAAATCTTTTACAACTACTTGTTACAAAAACATTTATTTCACATAAAAATAGACGTCAAACGTACGCTTAAAATAAAAATGTGACTACGTTTAATGCAAAGTAAATTGATATGGTATCACCTTACAGCTACTGAACCGATAGGGATAACCTCGCAGCGACCGCCGCAGCCACGTGTGCTGCCACGTGTGCTGCCACGTGTGCTGCCACGTGTGCTGCCACGGTCACAATTTGATGTTTTTCTTTCGGTCACTGGGTTGTCGGCGTGCATACATTAAACATTTTCATAGTGTTTCCTTTCAAAGTCGGTTAAAAACTAAAACATTTCGATTTTTATCAGGAACTGCTGTCAGCGGTCAACGAAAGAGATAGACTCGTTCAAGAAATGGACGAACAGGAGAAAGCGTAAGTAATGATTGCGTTATCACTACCATAAACTTACTGGTGGTAGAGCTTTGTGCAAGCTCGTCTGGGTAGGTTGGGACGCATTGGTGACGTAAGCGATGGTTAACATTTCCTACAATGCAAATGTCTATAGGCGTTGGCGACCATTTACCATCAGGTAGCCCATATGCTCGTATAAAAACGTAGTAACTCGCCGCGTCTGTCTGTCAGCTTGAACGCGGTATACTCATCGTTTGCATCGGAGTGATTCGTGTGGAAGGTTTTGTTGTATAAATCGTAAAACGTGAACCGTTTCGTGTGAATAAGCTGAAATACGACGATGATTGCTGAAGATGTCGGGAAAAATAATGTCGACTGGCAGCTTGACTGCTGTGCGACGTGTAAACCAATAGAGTTATGTGTGTTACGATATAAACGTTTTATGAAGACCATAATTCTACGCGTGAGAAGCCGGGGCGGGTGGTTAGTAAGTTACAACCTCAGTAGCAGCCCAGAGTCTGAGTTGGAAGTGTGTATTCACACGGCAGTATTGCCGTGCCTCGGAAAGCACGTAAAGCCGTTGGTCCTGCGTCTGAACTCTTTCAGGTCGTTTCGGGTTGCCGTCCCATCGCATTATGAGTTTGACGGAATGTAGAGTGAAACTTACTTTACGCACACATTCATGGACTATAATATAATCTGCGTTAGTAGTTAATATATCTTCAGATTGGCCGCCGTGGCCGAAATCGGTCAGGACGACCGTCATCAATAACGAATCAGTTTTAATAGAAATATCTGTAATGGCGCCTCCGGTTTGATTAAATATATAAAGCTTCAAGCATATTGTTCGCAATTTTTGTTACTAACCGCATAATGAGTGAAACAGAGATGCAATTAGTTTTTAAGTGGGATAAGATTGGCAGCCATTATATTTCTTTTCTTACTTGCCACGGGCTATGTAATGTGATGTCTCTCTGACTTCGGTCAATTGAGACTGGGCAATATATATGTTCCAAAAATGAAACGATTTAACTACAGAATATTTTTATATATTTTACAGGATAGCGGAAGATGACGAAATCCAGCGTAACTTATCAAACGTCGAGATACAAAGAAAAAACAACTGTATGCTGCAGTGAATAAGGACTGATATACTTCACAACGCTTACTTAACACAGCTTGGACATTACAGAAACTCTAAAAAACTAAAACGTCATGAAACATCGGCTGATGGTCCATTAGGTCTTAAAACTATATTTTCATATCATTCTATATGTTCCGTCTCCCTCGCACACCTAGTAAAGAGCGAGACGGCATGTGTTTTTTTTAATAATTGCGACTTTTAATATAACATAACGGCCTTACTGTTGTAAGACAGAAAATACTCATAATATTGTTTCCTATAATAATATTTAAATATTTAAGAGTTAGAAATACGGAATAACTTCGTTCTAACATGGTCCTTATCCTATACGACATATAGTTGAAATTTGAATACGGTGTAACGTTGGCCTCTAGTACAAGTAATGTTGGGTCTACACGGTGGAGATAAATTAAAAAATAAGAATCGAATAAAATGTTTTTATTTTAATTTAAATTAATTTATTGTCCGGTTTGAAGTTATGAGGCTAGAAACGAAAATGTTTTAAGGAAATGTGATATTAACATTTTTTTTAATAAAAAAAAAATGTTTGAAAGTATTACTACTAATGTCACGTAGATCCAACTGACGCGAGCTTTTTTAGTATTTTTTTGTTATTCACCAAAGATTCCCCATAAATTGACCCTTCATGTCAATTTCTATTATTTAACATTTTATTACATTATAGTTATATATTAAAAATTAATTATTAAATACAATAGTAGATTTATCAAAATCTTTTTAATTTGCTTGACCAATCTTGATTGAACTTTTTTTCATATGAGAGAAACAACAAATTGAATTTTCAATTCGTTATTGAATGCAAATTTTGATTTTGATTAAATTAAAACAATTAAATTGAATTAATTAAACAAAACATACATAACTTTGGATAGCGATTATGTTTATAATGGTCATCGGTGGATTAATATTTTTTTTTACACATAATAGGCAAGCTCTTGACCGTTGACTTGCCTGATTTTAAGCATAGTCACGGTCTAGGATGTAGCGCGCCTGCCCAGTAAACCGAATCGCTTCCTCCCCTAAGGCTAAGTACACAGTTCCGACAGTGTCGCGGCAGATTCGTGCAGCCGTTGTCTTGTTTTCGCCATTTTGTCTTGTTTTCGCCATTTTGTCTTGTTTTCGCCATTTTGTCTTTATGAGTCGAAGTTAACACGAGAAGAATATATTTTACAGTTGTTTTTAAAAATCAAATTTATTTTAATTTATTCGATAATAATCAATATACTTATTGTAATTCAGTCGTAGGCCGAAGATTATACAAAGTGTGCAATTGGCTGCTCAAAAATATTATTGGATTAACATGATTTTTTTTGTTTCTGTTTTTCTTCCTCGCATATTTTACATTTAGTAAAACAATACAAGCGAGCTATGAAATGCATATTGGAATTGAAAATATGGCCGACAGTATCGTGTCGCGAACAGTCGATTTCTACCGCGACTCTGTCAGTACTGTGCACTTAGTGTGTACTTAGCCTAAATGTAAAACCGGTCTTTGCTATGAGATATCTTAAATAATAGAATTTGAATCTTACAATCGACTCCATAAAGGTGATAATCGAGTACAATGCCATAGATTAATTTTTTTTTATGTACAAAAAAATATTTTTTTACTTAGATTATAAATGGAGCGAAATTTCCTTTTAATGAAATGTAAATAAATAGTCATGTTTTAGGTTTTAATTTTAATTATTTATGTCTTTTAGGTTAAACTCTTGCCGGCAAACGTGACGTATTGTATCTTCATTTTACACACATTTATTTGTTTAGTAAAAATTTTTAAATTATTAACGTGTTACATACAAAATTAAATTACAATTTTCTTACTGATTTAATTAGAGCGTTCTTGAAAATTACTTAAGTGAAATAAATAATGGAATCTACAATTCGACTTAATGTTTTAATAACTTGACTCCTAAAGCTTAAGTTGCATTAAATTTAAGTAAGTAAAAT
Source organism: Nymphalis io (assembly GCF_905147045.1). NCBI lineage: Eukaryota > Metazoa > Arthropoda > Insecta > Lepidoptera > Nymphalidae > Nymphalis > Nymphalis io. The sequence goes on along the minus strand of NC_065913.1, from coordinate 8,167,639 downwards.
TTACAAGCCATAAACACCCCCCAGAGAGCAAAACTCGTCTATGGTAATTTTAGATTTTTTTTTAATTCATATGATTAGCTCGCGTGCTGAGTGGTCGGTACGTAAATGATGTGCAATTTGTTTTTTTTTTTTTGTGTGTAATTATTAAGTACAAGATTTGACTGTCGCGGCGTTTGAAAAAATAATAATGAAATTGCCAATGACATAGTATACTATATTTTGTAATTCTGTTTTTTTTTCAGAAATTATCAGCGACGGAATATTTTTTAATCTATGGTTTAAAAAATATATAATGGATTGGATACTTACTGTATATACATACTTAGAATTAGTTTTAGCGTGTTCTTACTATTGTGTACGTCGGACTAGATATATATTTTATTTGTTTTTAATTAGTACCCATTATATTTAATTTTTTTTAATGTGTTAGAAGACGACAAACAAATCAACAACAAATATTGTTGTGATAGCACACATGACATTGTTGATGTTACGTAGATATACGTAACATTATATAATTTTTTTTTTTAATATATTAATATGTAAGAACCCTTCGATATACAATATACAAATGTTATGTCATAAGTTTGGCTTAAACATATCTTTACTAGTATTTAATAGCTCGCTTAAAATAATTCATGATTTTTTAAATATTTTTTACATAAAAAAATTGTATAATTATATAAATACCTATGCGAGGTATATAGGATCTCATTTCAAAATTTCCATAAATAATGAAACTAAAAAAATACTAACTTCGAACGATAAAAGTAATGTAAAATTTATTTGTAAACTTATAAATTGTGTAAAATTAATAAGTAACGTAATATTCTGAATTTTTTAATGTTTAGACTTCACGCAATGATTTATTTGTAAATCGAACTAGTATAAGCGATGTCCGTTTGAATATATTGTTTTGTAGTTTGTAATTCCGATAATACTTATAAATGGTGCAGAGGTTTCAATACTCGAAATTGAAAGGAATATGTGATAAATTGTTTTTTTTTTTAAATGATGATAGATTTGTTAAAAAAATGTATTGTTGACTCATACATTGTATATGTTCCGAAACGCTGGTCAAAGTCCCATTCTCTAATGTGAATTAAATCTGAATACTCATTGGTCGGTAGCAACCGATGACGCGATACGCGACCAATGACCGTTCAGTATTTAGTTAATCTGACGTTGATTATTTAAAAAATGGCGGTAATGCTTTGAATTGGAGTATTGGAGTTTCGACCTGCTTGTAGACTCACGGTAGAACTCAATAATCAACGGTTTGTATTCACTCTGTATCCTATCGCTATTTATTGTAACTATAACATCTATAATAAAATAAAGTGACATTGTAAAATATATCTCCTTTTTATTAGTTATCATTTTAGTCAATACAGATAATAAAATCCGAACAAGGCCATAGCGGCCGCTCAAGGGAGGGCAGCACTCGTGATGTTGTTGTCGTCTCTCTCTTACATTCCGATGGCACGTCCACCGCGACATTAAATGTAAAACTGACAACTTTTGTAACTTTACGAGTAGTGATTGGTCGATAAAAACTTAATCACATGATGAAAGCTGGTTTCACCTTCTACTACCACCAAATGCTTTCCCCGTGATATATGCGATTGAAGATGCAGTGTGATCTAACATCTCTACCCAGATCCAAAGAATCAAGCCGGCTGGAAACAACTTGATCGTAGACGATTGATGACGTTCAGCGCTTAACACGCAAACTTGAGTTACTCGGCTTGAATTGGACCAAGTTAAGCCGGCTCCAGACTGATTAATAAAGACTAGATTTCAGACAAACATAAAGGTGCAGTTCTTGTGAGGTCTTAAATTTAAATGAAAACAAGACATGTGTAAAATGTTTATTGATTATTCGTTGTTACAAGCAACTTTAGGTATACAACTTAAATATACAATTAAATAAATTTGTAATATTATTTATAAATTGTACTGGAAGAACCCGGTTTGATTTTAAATAATATTGCTTCACGTTTATTACACAATAATTTCATCAATATAATTTTTTAGATCATGACATGACAAGTCTAAACTTATTTAAAATAAATGTACCTAATTAATAAAAATAATGAGTTTTATCACAATTTTGATGAATCTTTATCGTTATTAAATTATAATATTAAATATTTGAGAACCTTATTTATTTTCTTTTTTTATTATTTAAAAAAAAAAACATAATTACAAGCGTATGTGAGTTTAGTGGTTATACAAAATGGTTCAGTTTGGTAGTTTTTATTATATAAGTCTTAATCTTACAATATTAGGTAATACTAATTTATTTTTATAATTAACTTGTGGTCTAGGTCAATTGTGACCACTAAAAACTTAAGACAACCATCTTTTATACGTCACAGATAATTTATTGTTTTAAATCAATATATTTTAATAACAAAGAAATAAACACAATAGTAATAATAATAAACATTTTATAAACAATCAATTCCTCAAATATTTTATTATAATACCTTACACGCTATAGAAGCACTTGGGGCTTAATTTGATCGTGGCAACACCGCAAAATACAGGATATAAACTAATTGAATATTTAAATTCATAGTTCACTTAGTGTTGCCACTTCTATTCTAGTTCGCCTACTTATATAAAAAAGACCTTGGAACGGTCGGAAAACTTTATATGGAAGTAAAAAACCATGAATTCTCGTGGTTACAAAACTTTCTGACCAGCAGAATTATATTACAGCTAACTAAATTTGAATTTTCCATAAACGTCACCTACGTCATGACTTCTACTAATACTTGGAAATACTGTACAATAACAAGAATAGATCGCTGATTTTATATAAAAAAGTTTTATTATTTAATTATTTATTATAAAGTAATAATTTAATTTATATAATTTTTACAGTTCAATCCTAACGATTTACGCACTTAGCCAATATTACTTAAAATGTAATTATATTGTAAAAATTGACTTTTGATATTTCATTGCAATATTTTGAAATTGGAGTTAATACAGACTTTCACTTAACATATTTCTATTGCATACTTGATAAAAAAAGCCATAAATGTGGATTTTTTAAGTGTTTCGGAGACATACATCAATATGATACATATCATTATTTTTTTCTTTTCAAAATCGGTATTCAGATATATATATCTGAATACTATATATAATATATTCATTCAATTATTATTTTACATATTTAAAAGCAAAATAAAGCGTTACAATATAATAATGACGCGAGTGTCACTTCTACAGCCATTTTTAATAATTATTCATTTAATCTTAATTGTCAAATTTTTTATTGTATATCAAATACCGTCAAAACATCAACAGTTGCTTAGCGATTGTGTAGTTGAAAACTGATTTATCTCTTTCTGACATTTTTATTTTGACATTCGAAAGAAGAAGACAGCATTGGTTAACTAATCACCCGGTTTATGAGTACTTGTTGTTGTTTTTATATTTTAAACAGACAATTTATAACTTGTAACCCGTTATCAGTATAGTATAAGTATTTTATTTAATATTATTTAATGGATTTGTTCATTTTTTAAACGTTAAAGATGGTCGTCGTCCGTTACCTGTCCGCCCTGGGTGTCGCCGGTGGCGCGTTGTCTATGCGCGATGGTTGTTGTCGCTGACGGGCGGCGCCTCTGTCTCTTGTTCCGCTTCCGCCTTTAGCTTGCGATATTTACCTACACGTAGGGAAATAAAGATATTATAGTCTATTATTATGTTTTATTCATATGTTTTATACACGCAGGCGTTAAATTGACAATATTCGATTATGTTTTGCTTTCGTTTACTTTTTTATATATAACTACCCCCAGTTTCTGGAATGTGACACATACGTCGTGTATATATTTTTAATTGCATACTATTTTTCGTTGTGAGCAATAATTTATAAAATATACATAATACGTGGTACTCACGCGAGGTCTTGACCATGATGACGCCCCACCATATAGACCAGCCCCACCCCACCAGACAGAACAGAACCGTGAATAGCTGGCCGCACCCCACCAGCAGGTTGATGACGAAAGACCCTGCAAGTGTAAAAATGTTGTAGGTTAGACGTGAAATCTAACTCGAAAATAACAAAAAGAGACTTCTAGATCGTCTTAAAATCGATGGATCAATGACTTAAAACGACCTACAGGCGGCAGTCATGTTCCTGATGACCTTCGGATATTGTCGTTTATTCCTTTAAGAAAGCTTAAGCTTTATCGGACGCGACAGTTCACGACGAGAGTTCACAGAGAAAGAGTGAGAGAGACAGGAGATAGATAAAAAGAAAGAAAGGTGATAATAGATTTATATAGTAATTAGTAAGGCAATTGTAAATATATTATAAATAGCATATACAAAAATAACACGTATCAAATCTGCATTGGAGTTACAGATACGAAAGTATCGAAAAGTAATCTACGAAAGTAATCTAGCGAAATAATAATAAGATGAGCTTTCTGGTTTTTGCAAATTTATATTATACACATGATATGTCAAGCGAAGTATATATATATATATATATATAATAATTAGTTTATATAAATTATTAATTGGAAAGACCTATGTCCAGCAGTGGACGCGAAAAGGGTGATGGTTATGATGAATTATTAATAAATATAATTAAATTATTAACTCACCTATCCTGTGTTTGGCGCCGTCGTGGACGCCGAATCGGGGAATCCCAAAGCATAAACAAAACAAGCCACTGAAGATTGTGCCTGAAATACATACGACATTTACAAAATAAATACGAATATTGTTTATAGTTCGTTAATCGTTTAGTTATAAGAGGAAAAAAAATGAGACAAATTTACAAAATATTTTTAAATCGATTTACTTAAATGACTAGGTATATAAACCGCTTCTCTAATAGTCAAGACTACGTATTATTCTATAATAATATTTAAGAAACGATGAGTGAAATGGAATTCAGACATTAGGCACACACAAAGAGCAATATGTAATTGGTATTGGTGCAGTGGTAAGATAAAAACAAATGATGAGCTTACCAAGTCCAGGCACACATATGTTGCACAAGAGACAAAAGTAGGCGAGCACGGCCGGCAGCACAGGTATCGCACCACGCATCACACTCGTGTGTTCTATCAGCGATGGATCTAACTTCTTCCGAGTATCCTGGCAGACGTACGTATTTGTTTATTATATTAACTGGTATTTATTACATTCACTGGCCTCTATGTAAGTTATTTTGGGTATATCCAAAAAAGAACGTCAGTAATTAAAGATAAACAAACAAAAATAATTTGTGTTCTTGTATTAAGATATAGCGGAAGTCGCCATGAACCATGAAAAATTGAACATTTTTCCAAATTTTCTGATGATAATTACCTCGTCATATATATCGACATAAATATCTCGTTCCCGATCATTTGTGACGACAATTTTTGGCGTTGTTCTGACGGTAGATCGCGAACTGCGCCCCGATGGTATGTCGAGAGACATTATTTATAAGAAATTCTTATAAAAATGTAAGGCTCTCGCGTGGCAAACCGTGACATGTTAATGTTATAAAAGCTAGAAATATACTAATGAGAAATTGTAATGTTTCTTAAAAGTGTTACGTGTATTGTGTATTGTTGGTTTATATTGATTTTATTTTCTTTGTCATTCTACCTTTTTTCAATGACCTATTTATTTTTACACGCGCATAATCTTTAGATAAAGGATAAAGGCGTCCGATGAAGTAGATGACCTCGAAGATTCTAATTGTCAATATGATTGAACTTGGCGTTAACGATGTTTTAAAATAAGTTTTTTTTAATGACGATATCATTAATTTATTCTTTTGATAAAAATACTTCAAATTTTAATTTAAAGTATTCTAGTTAAGTTTTTCATGAGTGTCAATTTTATTTTTATTTAATAAAATTTAATTAATCCCTTTTCGCGTCTGTCCGTTCGTTCACTTACGTCCTCTAAGCTATACGATGGAGCTTAATGCGGTTTTCAAAATAATTCGGGTGATTTTTCCACAAGTTTTAAATTTTTATAACATTTATATAAAAGTTTATAAGGAGCAAAATATTGATATTTTCTATTAAGTCGTCAAAGGCGCATTGCTCACTCTTATTGAATCATAAGTAAGGAAATTGCTGAAAGGTTTTAAGTGAATCTTTGATTTTAAATTATGTCGCATGATGATTTGAAGATTATGTCGCAGCGTGGTGGAATAAGCTCCACACACCTCAAAAAAGGAAGAGGAGGCCTTAGCCCAGTAGTGGGACATTCACAGGCTGTTACTATATTTATTATAAAAAAATCAGTTTTAAATAAATGAATTATTGTTATGTAAGTCCGAATATAATTATAACTTTTAACGGTAAATATATTCAGATTCTAATTTAAATGGTTACATTCCTAGGTACAAACCTTTAGTGTTATATATGTTTCAAAAGTTCTATTCTATAGGGTGTATCAAAAAAAATGTCGTTTTTTAACCAAATATTTGTATTATTATTTCTTTTATATAAAATAAAATTAATACTTGAAGTATATATAGTCCATTGTTATCAACCGTCATTAGCCATCTGCTAGCCAATTGCTCGATCCCACGCTGATACCATTCCTTGAGATGGCTGTCAAAAACTCTTGGACCGCAATTTCAACTTATGTAAAATTATCAAATATTTCCCTTGAATAAAATGGTCTATGGATCGAAATAAGTAGTAAGCTGATGGTGCGAGGTCTGGACTATATGGTAGATGAGGCAGGAATTCGAACCCATGAAGTTCTTCAAACTTTTCTTTGGTTCGACGGCAAGTGTGAGTACGAGCATTATCTTGTTGGAATAAAACTCCTTTTCGATTGGTCAAAGCAGGATAACGCTCTGATAATTTGGCGTACAATTTATCCAGTTGTTCGCAGTAGAGTTCAGAGTTCATAGAGCATCCATCAAGAACAAATTCGTGATGGATAACACCTTAAAAATTCCAAAAAACGCAAAACATGGGCTTTTATCAAATTGCCCCCTTGCAGCAACCGGAAAAGCAGTTTGACCGCGACCTAGCCATTGCTCACGAGTATTCGGATTTCGCCAGTAAGCCCACTTTTCATCACAGGTGATAATCTTCCGGTAAAATCTCATACCAGCAAGGTTTTTCAATAAATTTTCAGAAATTGCTAACCTCTTAACTGATTGCTGAGGAATAAGTTAGTGAGGGACCAGTCTACTGCTCTTTTTCACCTTCCTTATGGAGCTTAGATGGCGACTTACAGTATTTTTCGACACACCACGCTCCCTGGCAAGTTCGCGAGTACTTGTAGACGGATCTGATTTAATAGGCTTTCTGCAGACCCTCATCAATATCCATTAATGGTCGCCTGGAGTCCTTCTTCCTTTCCAACGTCGTATCTCCACTGCTAAATTTTTCAAATCAACGCCGTGCAGTGCATTGATTAAGGACACCTTTCCCTTCATATTTAATAATTTCACGAGTTGCTTGAGCGGCTGTAATTTTTTTTCCAATAATGCCTTAAAATTACGAGAGTTACGTAGAAAACTGTCATGTTTCTTCTCTAAAACAAATAACTAAACCAGGCTTTTTTTTAAAAGTCCGATAGGAATAAACAAGTTTAGAGAATGCTCTAAAGAGATTATTAAGTATTGGTAAGTATAAAATAGGATTAAAACATTTACAGACTTTTAAATCTTAAATATGATAAAACGGTCATTTTTTTTATACACCCCCATATTTTGTTGAAGAATTTCTAATGTCGTTGAATGTCTTGATATAATTACATAAACAAAAAGTTAACTAAACACGCAAGTAAATATATACTTGTCTGGTCCCACTTTGGGCGCCGAAAATACTGAGATGAATAATTACCGTATCGAATAAAATTCCAAACAACTAGCATTAAAATACAATGATAAACTTTTTCTTTAAGATAAAAAGAGGCCTTTGTCCAATCTATCCTATGGGGCAATTACGATCAGTTTTTTTTAACTTCAGTTAAGTAAATATATCTTATGATAATATATTTTCCAGAGGTACGAATAAAAAGAAATTACCTTGGTATTGTTAGTTATTTAATTGTAAATATTACTTGAAAAAAAAAAATCCGCATTTCATTATTCATAAGAAAGTAACACATATACTTTCTTAACGATTAAGTAAATTATATGTTGAATCACATTCTTCGTCATTGAGTCAACCTGCTTCGCGTGTCGAATGACCACAGTGAGCTGAGGAAATGTCGCGGGTCACTTGTAAAGAACTAAAGCAATTGCTTGTAGGGATAACAACTAAATAAACTGCAGAGTGTACTGTTTATTTAAACTCAATAAGTCCTTATGTCTCATACATAAGGACTTATTGAGTGGTTTTAAATATATATATATATATATAAAAGCCGAGATGGCCTAGTGGTTAGAACTCGCGTTTGGACTCTACTACCACTTACCATCAGGTGGAGTAGAGTCATTTGCCCTCCCGGCGAATATAAAAAAAAAACCGCGTGAATCTTAACCGATAATCGTGGGTTCAAACCCTGGCAAGCACCACTGACTTTTCATGTGCTTAATTTTTAATTTGTTTTTATGATTCATCTCATGCTTGACGGTGAAGGAAAACATCGTGAGGAAACCTGCATGTGTCAAATTTCATTGAAATTATGCCACATGTGTATTCCACCAACCCGCATTGGAGCAGCATGGTGGAATAAGCTCCAAACTTTCTACTCAAAAGGGAGAGGAGGCCTTAGCTCAGCAGTGGGACATTAACAGGCTTGTACTGTATATATATAATTTAGAAAATTGTATTCGATTTTGAAATCTTTGTAGTTGAAGTTAAGACATTATTTTTTTAATGGTTTCGTTATAGTGCGTGTCGTTATATGGTTGTGTGTTTAATTACAATTTAGCTTATATCACTAGAGAAACGAGATTGTCCCAGTGGTTACATAGTGTGTACATACATATATTAATCGATGATGATTAAAGAACAGGCGAGCACCACTAATTTTCATATGCTTAATTTGTGTTTATAATTCATCTCGTACTCATTAGAACGAACGCATCGTTAGTAAACTGTATGTGTATAATTTCACTGAAATTCTGCCACATGTCCACTGAACCGCATTGGAGCAGCGCGGTGGAATAAACTCCAGCATTGTGGAACATTCACATGCTTTTTACTTTACTTTTTTGTATTACTGTATACAATAGACAAATTGGCAATGTAGAGCATTTTATTTATTATTATTTGAATAGATTTATTTTGGTTTCGTGTTCTCTTTGAACACACCCAAAAACGTGCACGCTACTTATATTTATACAAAATAAAACTAACATGAATATTTATTTTTAGTGTTTTTTTTTTGTAAACGGTACACTTTCGACACGCTATATAAAGTTTTGTTCATTTCAAGGTAACATTCTTGATTTCTAACTTCTGTTTTTAGTAAAATAGAATAGTTTTGCGATACTAAAATTATCATAATATAATTGTATTGTTAAATAATTTTAGTGACAAATCAGTCTCGGGTAATTTGTCGCTTTTTGTACAATTAAAATTTCGTAGGTGATCGCAGTTAATAGATTTTTTTCAGGTATAAAATGCCTCATCTACTAAATTTTGTTTGATACATTTTATTAGAAGTCTTATTGTATGCCTTATAAAAATAAAGTTTTTTTTTTATCACCAAACACCTGTGCTTCGTGTCGAAGTGTTTACCTATTATATGGAGATTTAATTGAATAATTCTACTTGATTATTTAATCTTGTTAAATTCACTTACCTCAGGCGGCAGTGTTGGCGAAAGACTCTTATTTTTAGAAAATAGACTCGTTCTTCTACTGGAGGATTGTTCAGATTGCTTTCGACACGCGCCGCGGATCCATTGACCGAGGCGGTTATTACAGCAACTGTGATGGTAGCAGTAATTCACATATACATATAATTCTTGCAACATGACTGTATTAAAATTAGATAATGACATTTTAAGTGATCAGAAAAATAATAGCTTACATGGACGGTGCTTGATCACTCAATATGCTATCCCTCCTCTCTATTTCCCTCTTCTTGCCGCAGCATCCTGTTTCCTGGACCACGTCAGAGCTCATGGCGGGCGGCGAGGGCTCCGCGTGCTGCGGGGGCTCGATGTCGCCGACTCTCCGCCGGCGGCAGCACGCGCAGAGGATGTCGCGCAATTTGCGCTTGCGTTTCGTTTCGTGTTCAAATTCGATTGTTGTACCCTGATTGAGTTATATAAACATTTGACTTGCGATAGAAATATAATATATTTCTCTTCTTTACTTATAAAATATACCTTTTAAAACTTGTTTTTACTATGTCTGATGTAAATACATATTTATACATATTCGTTATAGTAGATACTAGGTTATGATGTGACGGATAATTTTGTCGCAGCAATCACTAAAGCTGTTCATGTGTTGTACATGAATAGCTAGAGGGACGAAAACATGAATCAAACACAAGAGATAATGCTTTTGTTTATAGAATAGGAAGGCGGACGAGCATATGGGCCACCTGATAGTAAGTGGTCACTAACGCTCTTAGACATTGTAAGAAATGTCAACCATTGCTTACATAGCCAATGCGCCACCAACCTTGGTAACTATCTGTATCACGGCGAGTGCTCGGAGGAATTATTCTCTCTAATTCCTGCTTCCCCCTTCCTTCTTAAGTCCACGCGAGCTGGTTCTCGATGTCACCGCCTAACTGTGACATCAATTCCATCGCGAACAAAGAAATTTGGCAACTCCTTTCTTTGTCGCACTTCCGAAAAATGGAATTCCTTACCAGCTCACGTATTCCCCTCCTCTTACAACCCGGGTTCCTTCAAACGAGGCGTGAAGAGGCATCTTGCGGGCCGGCAAGGCGAAGGCGGCTAGTGCAGAACGTTTTTCCCGTCTGTACTGGCCGTCGTCGCGTTTGGACTCTACTACCACTTACCATCAGGTGGAGTAGAGTCATTTGCCCTCCCGGCGATATAAAAAAAAAAAAAAACTAAGATTTTATGTCTCATGTGCCTGTAATTACACTAGCTCACTCACCCTTCAACCGGAACACAACAATATCAAGTACTGCTGTTTTGCGGTAGAATATCTGATGAGTGGGTGGTACCTACCCAGACGAGCTTGCACAAAGCCTTAAAGGTTTACATATGTTTACCAGAAATGTCTTGAAATATGAACCATAACATCGGAAAAGTTTAATAGCAGCCACTTTAACTTGACAGAGGCGCAATATCTCACGCGAACATATTAATACCATATTCATTATTTCTAATTGTTATTTTCTGTATCTTAAAAACCGGAATGGCGTTAGTATATATTTTCACTAATTGCTATCTGCGTAACGAGTTGCTACTATAATATTGAGGATATACTCACTTTCCCGGCAGCAATTTCAACATCCTCATCTGTAACTTTCTTTTTACAACAGTTCATGTCTTTCCAAAACTTTTTCTTTTCTACCAGTTCGGATTGGCCTTCCATCTCTGTTTCTTCATCGTCTTGTACCTTGGTGCAACAAGGACAGCACTTTGCCTTGCATTTGCCCATTAATCGAGAGCATATATTTGGTTTTGGCGGTTGCACCTGTTCGTTGACTTCGTCAGATGCTTGGGGACTTTTGTCCTTTTGTTCTCGATGGGCTCTTGGTGGCGGTTTTGGAGTAGTGCTTGTGCTCTGTGGGAACCTGGTGAGGTTGGGAAATAATTTTGTTAATAAAAAAAATAACGGAACAATTTTTTTTTATTTCTGGTTCGTGTTTGGTTTTTCGTGCCCTGATTCCGCAATCATTGTTTTTTACTCATTTAAATAACGCTTGTATATAAGGGAAAATGACAGTAGTTTTCATTTCAATTTGAATAGTGTTTTAAATAATTAATAACTGTAATTATAGTGACATAAGCCATTGTCCAACATCAGCTGTTTAATAATTTTGACACGTACTAAATCTAAGCTTAGAAATATAAAAGAAAGTCTAAGCGTTACATCATTAGTTATATAGTAAATACATTATTTTTATGATTCAATATACGTATAATATATAAGGTTATATGTATTAAAATTAAATATTTTATGTGTGTGATTTGTGATGGATGTGAAAAGTGAAAAGTGTTGTACAAGTGTAGGGCGCACTTAAAATGAAAGTTTTTTTTAATACTTATATAGAGAACGTTTTTATTTATTTATTTTTATTCATCTTTGTTTATTTAATAAATAGAACATTTAAATAGTATTATTTAGGATGGTTTTATTTGAATATTTGACATGCATAATTTGCTCTCAAATTTTAATTACCTCAAGAGTTCAGCTCTTCCACCATATCTAGAAGTAAAAACACATTGAAACATCATCATCATATAAGTTCTAATAAGTTTATTTGATTTTTCACCCTATTCAAGTGGAGGTTTTTATTATTACATATTGTTAGGCGGAGTGGCAAATTTGTGTAACTTGTTTTTTTTTTACAACGAAAAATTTACACTGCTCTACGTTAGTTGGTAGAGCAAACTTCTTGTAGAATTTTAATAGTGTTAGTATGACTTTAATATGAATTAATGGCAAACCCGAGAGAAATATCAGCGTGGAGTCTGAAAACATATCATCATTATAATTTAACGCTGTTTGCGTTTATGTCACTGCCTGTGTACCTCAATAAATTTGTACGTGGGGTTAGGAACTGTAAAAATATCTCAAGTCTTAATAAAAATCTGCTTATAAATTTTAATAATGTTACGTGTCTGTTTTTATTTATTTGTCAATGTAATAGGAAAAAAAATGAATATTTTAGTTCAAAAAATAATGAAAATGTTACCCATCGTTGTCGTACCGCTTTGGCAACAATTCATTTGGCAATATGTAGACTGTTCTATTATGTATCATGTCTTAACACACGCTAATACACCACAGTTATCTAATTAATTTAAAACACTTAAAAACAATTTAAAAAATCATATTTTTTAGTCGAAATTAACGTTGAACTACGTCAAACATTCCACAGATAACATATTTTCAAATGTCATTGTCAAAATTTCGCGCCATTTTCTGTAGCAAGAACGACGCTTGGCGAAGGCGGCCGAGGTCAGACTAGCGTGAACTAATTCTTAAAGGGTCGTGTTAAGGGTCGTATCGAGTGCTATGCGATCTATTAAGGTAAAGAAATAGCTAAATAGCTTACGTGAAACGAAACTAAAATTAGGGTAATGTGGGTTAACATTAAATAAACGTAATACTCTGTTAAAACTTTGTAATATATTTTATGTTTTTTAGTTGAGATATTATTAAAAATGTTATTTTTTATTTGTTTGTTTTTTTAATATAAATAAGAAATATTAAAATATTTATAAATACAAAAAAAGAAATATTTTTGTATATTAACAAAACATATATGACCTCTCAAATATAAGCACAATTTAGATTAGGTGAACTGTCCAGAAAATTTTAGTGTTCTTTAATTAAATAAAAAACTTTTTACCCTTTTCTAATGTCCATGTGTAGAGTTTGTATAGTTTCTACAATTTTCGACCGGAATGGTATGCATTATATTTATATATTTATTGCAAGTAAATGCTTCAAAAGCATTACTTTTACATACTTTTACTAAAAAGCTTAAAACATTCGAAAAAAAAAGATACTTGCCAGTATCTAGTTTCTTCTAATTCTAAAAGAATATTCTATTATTATCATTATTCTTATTTCTTAGAACGATTTAAATTAATAGTCCCAAAATTCAATAATGAAAGTTACTAACGAGGTTAACGAATTGTTATTTAATTAACTCAAGTTATTTTTCAGACGCCATAACTGTAGCATAATGTAATAGGGTTGGCGAAAATTAAACGTCGATAAAATACGCAACGGAAATTGGTATATTGGTAAGTAATTCATCGTAAATTACGTTAAATCGCTTATCTACGTATACAATGGTGGTTAAATCTGTCGATACGTGTCGTAACTTCTACGAAAATTGTTATTGAATACATTAATACTAAGCAAGTTACGAAGCCTTTGCCGATAATTGGACTGATGTATATAATTGACATGATTTACATGACGGCATGTGTAAGTAAATGACCTCAAAACCTGAGGTTTGTCTGGTATAAGAGTTATTGTTAATATTTTTACCTTACATATTCATATATGTGAATTTATTTTATTTGATTAAATTGAGTTTATCATTTCATTTTATTGTTTTCTGATTTTTATATTGTAAAACATAAATAAATTATAATTTTTTGACTTAGTATTATAATTACACTTCTCGTTTTATGTGCTCGCGTTGTAATTTCTTACTTGTAGAAACTATTCAACGACGTTATATCTTTATGTTTCTTTTTGTATTGTCTTGTACTATTTGTTACTTAAATTAAAAAAAATAGCTTAAAGTCATTTACACTAATTGTTCTCTATAGTGCAGTGTTTTGTTCGTTGGCGTATCTTTAATTACTTGCCTGCATGTCTTTATATCCGTGCAGCATCATAATAGATAATTTTAGGATTTCTGACAACTGTGTACAACATTAATGAAATGCAATTTTTACTGGTCTTACCAGTTCATATCTTTCTTTCACCTCTTGATTGATTTCAGCCACGGCGGCCAATCTCAAGAGAGGTTAGTCAACTGCGCAGGACATATTATAGTGCACAAATGCTAGATAAACACGGTGCACAAATGCTAGCACAAACACGGTGCACAAATGCTAGCACAAACACGGTGCATAAATGCTAGCACAAACACGGTGCACAAATGCTAGCACAAACACGGTGCACTCTCTATTCCCTCGCTCTCTTATCAAATGCATGTTTGTGTGTGAACCTTTTCACAGCATATTGAATTATTAATGACAAAAGTATTTTCGTTACAAAAATAACAGCCTTTAAACGTCCCACAGCTGGGCTAAGGCTTTTCCTTCGTTTGAGGCGAGGCTTGGAACAACTTGTAAAAATTATTTGTAAAATCTTAAATCATACAACCCTAGAAATAGTATGTTAATAGGAAAGGTGGTCACGCCACCACCCGCTCGATATTGACCGTTGTCCGAATTCTTCTTCTTATATCTATAGAAATAAAGCACATAATTGTATATTTTGATTTTCGTAGATTGAGTTTTGACGATAACAATGCATACATAATGTAAGACAAAACGACGAATATTCCTAACAGACGGCATTCGTATATCAGCACATCTGCATTTGATAATTAGTTTTTGAAGATAAACAAAATCAAATATGGCATTTTATTTTAGCTTATCGCCTTCCACTGCTAAACGAAAGCCTGCCCATACCGGAACGGCCACCATCCCGATCGTAGGCAGCCCGCATCCATCCCGTACCTGCCACCTTTTTTTAATCGTCGGTCCACCTTGCCAATGACATTATCATTATAACTCTTTTTTTTTAATTTCCAGTTATGACTAATGCTAATGACTACTCCACCTGATGGTAAGTGATAGTAGATAATTGCCTTTCACACCGAAGGTTGTGGGTTCGACTTCCACCCAGGACAGACATTTGTGTGCATGAACATGTCTGTTTGTCCTGAGTCTGGGCGTAAGTATCTATATAAGAATGTATTTTCAAAAGTAAAGTAGTATATGTAGTATATTAGTTGTATGGTTTCCATAGTACAAGCTATGCTTAGTTTAGGATCAGATGGCCGTGTGTGCATAATGTCCCAGGATATTATTATTATTATTATTAAAATTTTCTTCGGATGTCATTCAAATATATCATTTGAGGAAATTTTAAAAAAAAGCGAACACTGCTTAAAGAATCGTTTGTATTAATTGAATTCACGGAGACGGAAACCTAATGTTACAAGTTGTTCCTTACTTCTTCTGTTTATATAATGATAATCAGTGTTTCTATCGAAATAAATGATAATATTATACCACCGCAAGGATATACCAACGATATTATATATACATTAAAAACATCCCGAAGAGTCTCTAGCTCTGTGATGGTACATAGCATAACGAAGTCTAATGAGACTTAAAGGTATGTATGATCCAAATGCAAATCGCAATCATTCATTTTAGAAAGGTGCTCGGCCGTAGCAGTGTCAGTGCCGAGTATTTATTTTGTTTACCTCGTATTAAAAACTCTCTGTCAGACTTGGATACACTGCCGTGCCCTCAGACACAGTCAATTGCACATCAAAAGTAAACAAAATTTACTTTCATATTGTGGCTTCGAACAATACACACTTTTCCTTAAACAATATAATGTAAAGAAAGTATTCCCTGAGCGATTTTGATCAGTTTTCACCGTTTACTGCTGATAGTGTCGGGTTGCGGTTTGAATAAATATTACAATTATTGTGTGAAAGTAACGTTTTACTATCGTTGCTTGAAAATGTTCTAGATATAACTAGTGTTAACCAGTTCTAGGGAATAATAAGTTTCGATTTTTAATTGATAGTCATTGAATGCCTGACTGATAGTAAATACAACGCTGGCTGAGAATAACATTATTGTTAAAAATAAAGATTTGAAACTTAATAAGTGATTTCTTCCTTGAAAACAAAAACAACTTTAAAGTCATACTAATAGTCCCAAGTTGTGAAAATGTTTAAAATGTATTTCAAACTACTGACACCGATATATCGAAATCATACATATATAGCTAACTTGTGCTATAACACAAATGCCCTGAAGATTTAGTGACTACTTACAAAGTAGCCACTTGGCTAGTCTCAACCGTGCCACAATCGTGTGGTATTGCCGCCCCCATAGAACTATAACAGCTAGATTATAAGTGTACCTATGTTTGTGCATACACTTCTGCACTATAATGTTTTAATCCTGTGTCCTTTTAATCCTTGCTCAGGGGTGCAAGTGCTATAGTTTGAGATTAATTGCCGTGTTCGAATTATTATTTTAACTGATTAAACAATTTAGTTAGATGATAAAACTCACCCTCCATTACTATGGGACTTGTCAGACGCACTTCCTTTGGCTGCTTTGCTGTGTAAAGTCATATTATCTGCACCAGGTGTTGAAAGATTCGAACTAAGTACTTCTAATTCAGGTCCACCTTGTACTAAAGTTTCATTTATTTTCTCAACTATTTCGGTTTTCACTTCATTTTTCTTCTCATTAACCACTGTCACAATTGGTTCTATATTCTTCTTTATATCTTTAGATTTATCTATTAAATCTTTTGGTTCTTCGACAGGAGTCATAATACTGTCAACTATTTTAGCCGCTTCTGTTCGAATTTCCGAACTCATTTCTTCAGATTTCTTAATGCTGTCTTGTGTTTCGGATAATTTTTCAGAAGCTTTGTTTTTTACTTCTCTTGTATCGGTTCTTGCTTTTTCTGCAAGCTCTTTTGCTTCTTTCGCCTTAGCAGCAGCAAGGATATTTTCTGTAGATATTTCAGGCTCTTTCAATATGCTGTCAATTTTTTGTTTTACTCTCTCCACTTGCGGGTTGTTGTAGGGTGGTTGCAATAGCCTAAGT
This sequence comes from Nymphalis io, assembly GCF_905147045.1. NCBI lineage: Eukaryota > Metazoa > Arthropoda > Insecta > Lepidoptera > Nymphalidae > Nymphalis > Nymphalis io. The sequence continues at coordinate 8,150,182 of NC_065913.1, read as the reverse complement.
CTCACATGATCTTCAGTAAAAATGGTTCGTTCGTGATTTGTTTTCGTTTTAACTGGCTTTTTTTCTTCCTTGTCTGTCTTTTCTTCCGTTTCTTTGTCTTCATCTTTTTCTACTAAAGAGTCTTTTGAATTCAGACTATCAAATATACCTTTTTCTCTAGCCTTTTCAAAAGCAGCCGGTAATTGATTCGTAACTGTTGTGACAACTTCTAAAGGTTGTGATGTGATTGCCGCTGTGGTCATAGAAACAATATTTTTCTTAGTCAGAATTACAATTTCACCTTTTTCGTTTGTTATTTTGTCGTATTGAGTACCGTTATCATGTCTTATAATCTCGTCACCAACATTCGCATCTGCTGTACTTTCTTCAGCTTTTTTCTGTTTTTTTAAAACTTCGACATTTTTAGTTTCTTCAGTCTTTTTTGATACGGTTTTTTCAACATTACTTTTCTTAGTACCTGCCTCATTTATTTTACTCGTTGATTTAGATTTTTCAGAAAGATCTTTTTTGCTAGCTTGCCTACTTAAAGGAGGTTTATCATTAAGCGTCTTTGAACTTGGTGCTCTACTTAAATTTTTTACACTGTTTGTTCGACTTACTGGTTTTTTAGGTTCTACTTTATTTGACACTGGAGGTTTTTGGGTAGTCCGAGTACTTGTTGTCTTTGATATTGGCTTTGCGGCGCTATTACTAGGTTTTGTTACACTTTTAACGGGCCCTTTTCTTTTATCCGGACTGGGTTCCCGACTTGTAGTTCTGCTAGGTTGTCTAGAATTCAATCTAGAGGTAGCAGGTGTAGTACCGGCCGTCTTCGTAGTCTTTCGAGCTGCAGGAGAAGGTTTAGTTGGCGTTTTGGCAGGTCCAGACTTGGTGTCTTCTATTGGACTTTTGCTTGGCGTACCGACTATAGGAGATAACCTTTTAGGATTAATTGATTTATTCGAAGGCGGCGGTCCACTCTTTCCAGGTGAAATCGGTGGCTTACCTTTTATATGCGATGGAGAAATACTCAGATGTTGAGTGCTTTGACTTGTTCTTTTATCATGAACTTGGCTTCCTATCCTTATTGTTTCATGTATGCTGCTTGTGCTGTTAGACATGTATCTTTGATTTCGATTTAAATTCCTATCTAGGGATTGTTTTGTATTGCTTCTGGATGGGGAAACGGAGTTTTGTCGCTTTGGTATTTTAGAATTTTTAGGAGATCCATTATTTGATTGTGGCTGTGACTTTGATATTGACCGTAAACGAGACCGATGTGTTACAGGTTTTGGGGCTCCATCATCTTTGTTCAGACTCTCAGAACTACCTCGTGGTATATTTTCGTAGTGTAAAATCGCTGACGGCGAGTTTGATCTGGATCTAATATTTATTTTAGGTGGCGAATTACTTCGAGAATTGGATTTCGAATTGACTCCACTCTTGACTTCTCCTTTTTTATCTAATATCCCCATTTCTTTCAGTAGTGCAATTTCTTCATCTCTTTTCTTTTTTTCTGCTTCAGCTTCATTCTTTTCTCTGTTTAATTCACTAAGTTCCCTAATTTCCTCCATATTTTCTTTCAAAAAGTCTCTTGGTGGTCTGTGAGCAGGTGGCGGCGGTAGCAGGGTGGCCGTCGTTGCCATGTTATCGATTCGTGATAATGAATTCGTTCGTCTTCTTGGAGGAGAATTCGATCGGGAATTGGCAGCTGAGGTTTTTGGTGTATTGTGTCTTGAAGTCTCTTCTCTAAAGCCTCGACCTGAAAATATAGAATGAATTAAAAAAAGCTTGCATCATAAATAAAGGAAATATTGTTGTTTCGATAATAACAGATCTGTTAAGAGATCAATTACTCAATTACTCCAGAAATTTTATTAGATAGGTTGCTGTCAATTGTTATTAAGCAATTATATTTTTAAGCATAAAATACATATAATACTATGTATGTCTAATACATAATAATTTATGTACTGGTTAAAGCGAAAGTAATTGTAATTATATGGTACCGATTGGGCTTAATAAATTATAATAAAATAATATGAGTTGTTTATAAGTATTTTTTGCAGTATAGGAAACCTCGAAGTCGACGTTTAACTTTATAATACGAACCCTTAAATGGTGAGACTCTCCCAGGGCGAATTTCGATTGGAAGCGACCTGGGGCTGGTGGGGCGAGAAGACGGTTCAGCGATGATCGCAAATGATGTTTCCCCTTTTCGCTTCGACGTGGACACCACGCTGGAAGATAAGAAGAAATACATTGAATACATATAGATCGCATTTGTTTTATTTACATTGACAATTTTAAAAAGAACTTGTATGTAGTTTATTCATTGGCTGTATGTATTTAAGTCACAGCCTAAACATGCAATTGATTTAGATGAATGTCGGTATATTATAGAATTTTAAAGTTGTATAGTTACTTGTAAATGTTGTTTAGTTTTTTTTAGTTAAACACTGATTTCGCTCTTTCTGTTATTGTTTATTGAAATCAAATCAAGATATTTTTTCGTCGTAATCGTCGTTACAGCCTGTGAATGTCCCACTGCTGAGCCAAGGCCTCCTCTCCCTTTTTGAGGAGAAGGTTTGGAGCTTATTCCACCACGCTGCTCCAGTGCGGGTTGGTGGAATACACATGTGGCAGAATTTCAGTGAAATTAGAAACATGCAGGTTTCCTCACGATGTTTTCCTTCACCGTAAAGCACGAGATGAATTATAATTACAAATTAAGCACATGAAAATTCAGTGGTGCTTGCCCGGGTTTGAACCCACGATCATCGGTTAAGATTCACGATATTTTTATTCAAATAATCTTTTCAAAGTAATTATGAATCGTCAAGCACTATCATCAGTTCGGAATGTGGATTCTACCGAGATGAAACAGTAAGAAACATTATTGATTTGACATTCGAAAAAAGAAGACAGCATTGTTTAATAAACGTTTACAAGTAAGGCAAGGGTAAGTTTTTAAACATATGTACTATTTAAAAATTCGGATTGTTTGTAAAATATTTTTTTTTTTTATTTACAATTTGTATAAAAATTTGACATTTACCTTAACTTTAAATACAGTTTGAATCATAGCTTATTGTATAACGTTTTAAATAAAAAAAGACACGCGCGCTTTTCCGATTATCATATCGCAATACATCATTCTAAATTTTCTAAATAAAATTCATCTTTACTCCTTCATCAATTGGGATAGGCAATAAGCATAAAAAGGATAGGTTGCCTGCCTAAAAGATGGGTCACATGTGGTAGTATAAATTAGGCAAGCGACGATTTCACAAACACATTTTGATATATATTTATTATTTTTATTATATAAAGCGCTTCATGTAAAGTTGCGCGGATAACTAGTAATTAATAATTTCATTATAATCGTACAACATTATTAGCCGCCGTCGCATTTCACCTTCATGTAACCTAATTCAAAAAATGCGTAACTCGATACTGACCTTCGTGTGAAGTGGGGTTAGCGGGCGTAATTTCGAACATTGCTAAGGTGTTTTATTTATTTATTTACAATAGATAGGAGGACTGGACATCCTTCAAACCGTAACATGACAATGCTGTTTAGCGGTAGAATATATGGGTATGGGTACCCAGACGTGCTACCCCTACTTTGGGCTTTGTGGATACGTAAACTAACCGTTACAGTGAATCATACATTACAGTATCGCACATACATTACAGTGAATCTGTTGCCCTATTGGTAAGAAAATCATATGAAATAAAGGAAGTATTTACTTTAAATACATTCTTTTATAATTTTTATTTAAAAGTGTGCTTACGGTTTCATTAGGACACCTTGGGAGTGAGTTTTTATACTTATAAGAATCAGATAAATTGACTAAGATGTAACAAATATTAAAATATGATACAATATGGTTCTTCTCGATTATTACCATAATAGTATGATATCGTAAGTATTAACTCTTCGTTATTTAATTAGAACTAGCTTTCGTACTAGGCCAGCTGAAGGCGACAACTAAATATTGTGTTTCTGTGTATTGTTGTAACAAAGTTTTGAAGTGAGTTATATCCCATAGACAACGACGGATTAAAGACAGGAATGGGTATCACTTTTAACAGTGTCGATATCTATGGGCAAAGATAATTTTGTCGTTCAAATACATATACACAAAGTATATATGTATTATAAAGTATATCCAATAATAATTTTGTTAAAAATTTATATAAAAATTAATGTATTTTAATCTGACAATGATCAAATGATTTATTCGCTATCGAATAACTGAATTAAAGCAAATTTGTTAGCGAATTTCGTTAAAGTATAAACCCGGTTAAGTCCATTTTTTATGAAGTGCTTCAGAAATTGGAACAGGCAGTTAAATTTGACCAAATGTAGCCTTGAATATTTAACTAGTGTTACCTACTGAAACAGGTTAATTCTATGAGGAACACCTACGTATGAATTTGTCCTCTTGAGAAAATATAACAAATAGTATATTTTACATAAAACTGTCAATGATATCCAAGTTTAAGTCTAAATAAGCCACTGGTATTATAAGATACATTAACGATAATGGAATTGTCATTATCAATGCGCCACCGACTATGAAAATGAAAAAAAATATGTCCGTTAAATGAAAAACTACTTCAATATATTTTTTAATTCACCCGTTGTTGCAGTCTAGGCAACCTTACCATTTAATAATTCATTTTTTGAGTTGTCGCTCGGATTTTATATTCTATAACAAATAATACCTAACAATGGTAGCATTACATCCTTTCTAATATTATAAATACGAAAGCGAGTTTGTTTGTTACGTTTTTATGTCTTAACTACTCAACAGATCATAAAGGTTTTGCATACGCGAAAAGGACATCGCTTCTCCCCCTCCCTCTCACTTTAATAATTACAATCCCGCCAATTGACGAATTTTAAAAACTATTATTTAAACAATACATTATTTAGAATATATTATATTCAGTTAAAATATATGATATAAATAAAATTTTGTTTTTTTTTTTTTACAATAAGAGTAAAATTCATATGCAAAGGTCACTCGTCTTACAGTCTACCTATGGAAAGGAGTTGTAAAATAAATTGTTAATCAAATAAATACTGACAATAATGCTTTATACGAACGAATATACGTTTTCAATGTATATAAATTACGTTGGCTCTTGACTATTATTTCGTGGCCTTAATTAAAGTCAAGAAAAAACCTTGACGTGATGCCGTAACAATTTATTTGTCGAAACGATTCAATTTCAGATATATTATTCATAGATACGCTTAGATTTATTCTTGTATATTTTTTAGGATATTTTATGCTTATACCTTTTCAATATAATATTATAAAAATGAAAAGTTAATCTGTTAAGTTTATAATTTATTAAAGTATTCTATAGATATGAGTAGTAAGTAAGTAAAAGCATTTGAATGTTCCACAGCTAAGGCCTCCTCTCCTCTGTTGTGGAGAAGCTTTGGAGCTTATTCCACCACGCTGCTCCAATGCGGGTTGGTAGAATACACATGTGACAGAATTTGAGTGAAATATGTGCCTACATGCAGGTTTCCTCACGATGTTTTCCTTCACATTCAAGCACGAAGTGAATTATGAACACAAATAAAAACACAAACAAGCACATGAAAAGTCAATGGTGCTTGCCCGGGTTTGAACCCACGATCATCGGTTAATATACACGCGTTCTAGCCACTGGGCCATCTCGGCTTTTTATATATTAAGTATTGTAATGCCTAAATGAAAAAAAAATAAAAAAGTATATCAATAAAAGTAACACATACCAGAAAATGCAGCGCATTTTGGAGAAGGTTTTATAGTATATAATATTATTATGTAAATAGGGGCAAATTAAAATGTCACACTTTCAGTAATCCGAATTTAAACAATTCGGATTCTTGACTTTACAAGCGTAAATTTTATCTTGTATATTAATTTCAATCATTCTCAATGATTAATTCTGTTTTTAAAAATTATTTTGTCCGTGATATATCATATTTATGAATGTGAATAATTAATATACGATTCGAAAAACTTGAATGTATTTTTTTTATGTATTAATTGTCATTTTTATATTTGTCGGATCTTTTATTAGTAAATACATATTAAATGTTGAATTATTATTTAATTAATCTTCTATTTGAATCCGATGTTAAAATGCAAACTATTGTTTTTTCGATTAATTCTTTCTCTGCTCGAGAATTTCTCATTAGATGACCCAAGTTTGAGAGTTCGTGGTATTTATAATAATATCGAAGGACATTTTTCACACACGGCCATCTGATCCCAAATTAAGCTTGTACAAGGCTTGTACTATGGAAACCAGGCAACTGATATATTACATATACTACTTTTCTTTTGAAAATACATACTTATATAGATAATTACACCCAGACTCAAGACAACAGACATGTTCATGCACACAAATGTCTGTCTTGGGTGGGAATCGAACCCACAACCTTCGGCGCGAAAAGCATCTACCAACCACGCCAACCGGCTCGTCAAATTTATATCTCGAAAACAGGTGAAGCAGTTGTCACTATGCCTGAACTACCTCCAGATAGTAAGGAAATAGTGTGCACATGTATACACACACTATAAAATGTACTGTACATAATAAAATTTCTATACGTTTAGATTTTCTGTCGTAACTGATCGATCGATTTTACTGGTGGTAGGGCTTTGTGCAAGCTCGTCTGGGTAGGTACCACCCACTCATCAGATATTTTACCGTAAAATAGCAGTACTTGGTATTGTTGTGTTCCGGTTTGAAGGGTGAGTGAGCCAGTGTAATTACAGGCACAAAGGGCATAAAATCTTAGGTCTCAAGGTTGGTGGCCCATTGGCGATGTAAGTGATGGTTAACATTTCTTACAGTGCCAATGTCTAAGGGCGTTGGTGACCACTTATCATCAGGTCGCCCGTATGTTCGTCCGCTTTCCTATTCTATAAAAAAAAATAGAGGACATTGATTCGAGTTTTTTTTTATTGAAATTATTATTCTTTTAAAAAAAATGTATGTTTTTGTTTTTCTGTTTTGTGTTTTTTCATGTTAGTTTTGTAGTAATTTATTAGTTGGTTTTTATATATTTCAAACATCTAGACAATGATAATGTTGAGTACGTTTGTTATTGTCACTCGTATCAGTTCCCTAAAATATTTATTAATATTTTTTTATTTATAAGTGTTTTATGTGTGCTGTCGATGAAAGTTTTAAATAAATAAAAATATTAAGTAAAGACCTTAACACAGGATATCTGAATAGCCCATGAAGGATAGTGAGTTCCACAGAGTTTGCAATGTTAATATACGCGTGATCTATCATAAAATTTTTAAATCATATTAATTTTGAATTTAAAATTTGTTAATTGGTTTTTGGTAAAAATAAAGTAAAGAAAAATTAGGAGCAAGCATTACATATTTACTCTTTCGTATGTTCTTTTGAGTTTGCTTTAAGAATCAAAATTTACCCGAAGAAGCGAACAAGCCTACTCAGTAGTCACAATGAACTCGTAGGTACGGGTGTCGAGTACGTCCAATTTTTAAAAGCCTTATGTAACGATACAGTTTAAAGAAACCATAGTATTATGGGCAATCACTGTGGAGACTCTCGCTGTTTATGCGTCGCTGGTTATATGACTTATGTGTATGTTATCAGAAGTAGCGGATTGTGGGGATATATATCATCATGACTGCGTGGAATACATGTATGAAAAAAAATTAATGATAGTGGTTTTTTTGGTAATGGCCATTATATATATGAATTATAACTGAACATTGCTTTTGGTTTAATTTTTACTTCATAGTTTTTTAATAATTTATCACCGCTAGGAACAGGATAGGTAATTTAGATAACCCATCAGAGATAAGAATTAATAAATGGCGAGACGTTTTGTTTTACCTGATTGAAAAATCTACTTAACCAATATACGTAATACTATCACAAGAAGATACAGCGCGATAGTACATTTTAGTATATGACACATGGCAGACAACGCCTGCCGACGGTTTTGCTTGTAATGAAATCAGTAAATACGATGTTTCGCAAAACATACGAATATAAAATTTGTCTTTAATAAATCCTTGAAAAGTAACATTATCAAATGTACACTAGCAGTATACGCCCCGTTTTAAGTAAATATATAATATTTTAAATTTAAATATTGTAATTGTTAGCACGATTATTAGTATGCACTTTTATTTCAATCGCTCATGCCCTTAATGTCCATGATCATAAATTCCTATTACTTCAGAAGTATTGAAAATTACTAAATATGAAAGTTATATTAGAAATCCACCAACTCGCATTGGCGTGGTGTAATAAGTTCCAAAATTTAAGAGAATGCCTTAGCCTAGCAGTTGGATTTATACTTTAATACATAAATATATTTTATTCACCTAAATCGCTACTCCTCATGCTTTAGGCCACGCAGTATTTAATAGGAAACGTTACAATTAGCCATGGCCGTAATTCCTCTAAGTGTAATGAGATGCCTTCACCATAAAACGCATTTAACACGAATATGGGATATTGATGAAATTTAGACAGCATTTTTGTTAATATATAAATTTAAACTTTGCAGTAAATCCTTATTTATCAGTAATACGCAGAAAAATGTATACATTTCTGTTCAAATGAATATAATTTGGCATCTGCGCCAAATCAATATAAAGTGTTGATTAAAAAGTATATTTTGCGATGCTTAGCAGAGGTGACTCAGAGGATAGACCATGTCAATGGTGACCAAACATCCGGTTACAATTCCGGACTAGCACTTGTTTGTTTTTTAATAACATTGTAGGATTGTATCTATTAAATTGTTCATATCGCATTTAGATTTATAGAAATAATACGCCTTCCAATTTTCCTTATGCCTCTTGCTACACTGACTCACTTATCTTATTGTATACTTTAATAATAAGTGATGGGTTCCCTGTTCCTGGAGGGTCAGGTCAGGATATAACGTTGCCTTCCATTTTTTTTATATGTAGCTCAATAGGCTTGCTTATTAAAACTCCTCTTAGTCAGTTCAGATAAAGTCATAAAGAATAAAAAATAAAGGTACACCCTTAAATGTCCCATTGCTGAATGCTGTCCCAGAATATCATCCAATACGTGAGTGAAATGAATCAAAAACAGCAATTGAGCACATGAAAATTCAGGGGTATGTGCTTGGGTTTGAACCAGCGTTCATCGGTTAAGATTCACGCGTTCTAACCACCAGGCCATCTTTGTTTTTATTACAATTTTTTACAGTTAAATTTTGAGCTATTGACATAATAATGAAAAGTTTATAATACCTTACTGGTGGTAGAGCTTTGTGCAAGCTCGTCTGGGTAGGCACCACCCACTTATCAGATATTCTACCGCAAAACAGCAGTACTTGGTATTGTTGTGTTCCGGCTTGAAGGTGTAAGCCAGTGTAATTACAGGCACAAGGGACATAACATCTTAGTTCCAAAGGTTGGAAGCGCATTGGTGATCTAAGCGATGGTTAACATTTCTTACAATGCCAATTCCTATGGGCATTGGTGACCACTTATCATCACGTGGCCCATATGCTCGTCCGCCTTTCTATTCTATAAAAAAAATCTATACTTACGTTAATGAGTGATCAATGTTGATAACTTATAATATTGTAATTCAACATGTATTTCAATATCAATAAACATTATCGCCTGCATTACAAAGTTACATAAATTATAATTTGACGTGTAATCGAACAATAGTAACGAGATGTAGGCGTCGTCTAGTGATAGTAATGGGAATGAATCATCCATGCGCGGGATGAGTATGATTGCTGTCACCTTGGGCTTGTTTTCTCTAATTGAAAGCCTACGTTAAATATATTTAATACTTATTTATATGTACACAGTTGAATAAAAATAGGTGCACAGCTTTGCCCTATTATAGCTACACTACTGGAAAAAGTCCTCTATCATATATTTTTATATATCTAAGTTTTTGCATTGTTTACATAGTAATAACTTATGTAACAGCCTCAAGAGAGACAGCCTGTAAATGTCCCACTGCTGGGCTAAGGCCTCCTCTCCGTTTTGAGGGGAAGTAAGTAGGTTTCATCACGATGTTTTCCTTCACCGTAAAGCACGAGATGAATTATAATCACAAACTAATCACATGAAAATTCAGTGGTGCTTGCCCGGGTTTTAATCCACGACCATTCATCTCGGCTCACTTGTTTGATAATAAATATATCTTAACCACATCATATACAAATGATTGACGCCTACTCGCTAATTCAATGCAGTATAATTATAGTACTTGCTCGAAGTTCTTGTACAATTATACTAATCTTATGTTCAGTAAAGAGAAATTGAATATATTAAGGTCAGAACTCCAAGGTCTATTGTGTTATTCATTAATATACACTCGAACTAGCTGCCAATCCCGACCTCCTGCGGGTAAATTAAGAATATAATTTATTTTATATTTTCACAAAAAAAAAAATTAAAACCGTTCGCAGCCAATATAAACCATCTGTCATCATGTTTGACTGGGTCACTCAAACATACAAAACATTGTATCAAAATCAGTCTAATCGCTTAGAAGTAGTTCAGTGACATACAACACGTAAGAAGATTTATATATTTAATAAATAATAAAACAAAAACTCTATCAATTGTTAAAACTGCCAATCGATAAATCAATTGTTGATTTTGACAGAAAAATTATCTCTACTAACATATAAAGGTGAAGTTCCGTTAATACGCGCTAATCAATGGAACTCTCAGTCAGATTTGTAAAATAAAAAATGCGTTTGATAGCTCAATTCTTGAGGAAGATTAAAGACTATTTAACATGACGCTACGACAACTGCCCTCCTCACACGCAATCGAAGCCGCGTACGGAAACTAGTTTAATATAATAGGTACAAGATGCAGCTGATGCCACTGTTAACAGCTAGCGCTGAACAGCCACTGAACACAACTGGCATGCTACGCTTTCTAGCTACGAAATAACAGAACAAAACGGAATACCGCTTAATTATTTTCTTTACAAAATACCACATACTTTATTACGCAATGTATAATTTGTAACATTTGTCGTTAGTTGTAATATTAATTAATACTAGTGTCCGCGATGTAGTCGAAATTCGACTACAATGCTTATATATTTCCATTTATTTATTTTTAATTTTCATTTTTGCATTTTCTATTTTTTTTTATTGATTACACTAAAACACCATTACAACAAACAATATAAAAAGAAAATAATTTGTTGACAAACATAGAAATATATATATCTGTTTGTCTATATACATATATATCTTTTTGGATTCTGGGATTGGAATTAATTACTTATTAAATCTGACCATGTTTGTTTTTTATATCATATAAATATTTGAGTCAAACATATGGTTTTATAGTGTTTATGTATATTGTTTTTTTATAAACCATGAGTTTGTCGCGACACTGATACTTCATGATTTTAACAACAAATTATCAGCTCTGTAGTTGTGAAAATCGCTTTAATCTTAGAAGAAATAAGATTTCATTTAAACCAGCTGTATATCAAAGTAATTGACGTCAAACATATGATTTATATCCGTTTTGATATGTTGAACCGCATTGTAAATCTGATTTATTTTAGAGCAACTATCCGAGTTTTCTTACCGTTTCTTCTCGTAAGAAACGTTGTTTTAACCACTGAGCCACCTCGATGCTTTCCGAAACGGTGAATCAAAAACGCTTAATTGTAAATCTTGAAAGCACCGAGGTGGCTCAGTGGTTAAAACAAGTGAATCTTAATTGAAGATTACGGGTTCGAATCGGAAAAAGCAACAGTAAATTATTAATTTTAAAAGTGTTTATTGTTAATTATTCGTGGATTAGATTCTGAGTAAGTAAAAAAAACCTATATTCAGAGGTTTTAGTAGTTAGAAGAATTTACATAATACGTTGAAAGGAAAATTGTTTGTCGAGTTTTAAAATAACTATAAAAGTCTTTATTGGTATCGATATATGGTTAAGAACCATATGTTTTGATTAATTGATATTTCATATAAGAGAGTAGCACTATATCACATGAAAAAATAATATTACATTTTAAAATAATCAAGGTAAATGTTCTACTCATTACAGATAAATTGTTGTTTATCTGAATTACATCTAACCAATGATTGCGTTTAAAGATCTGCAAGATACTATATAGTATTAAGACTGTTTTTATGTATTATAATAAAAATAACTACTAATATGCACGAAAAGTAAACGAACAATTCGTGCACGTTTATATATTTTTTACAATTTTAATTATTATTGGTAGTTTCTAGTTTGACTATCAATAAGTAAGTGTCATGCTTCTATGTTGAATAAAGTATTTTGATTAGATTTGATTGACTTTATGTTTCGTGTGCATATTTTTATTTCCAGGCATCACAGTCGAAATTTTAGGATTAGTGATAGTTATGTACAATTTTAAGAAAATATTTTAAGTAGTCTGAATGTCAATGACCTTTATAAATGAGTTTAATTCTAAAAGAATCACATATTAAAATGTTCTCATTATTATATGTAAATAAGATAATACCTTTAATGTATTAACTTAATAAAAAACAAAATATAAGATCATTTAAATGTCAATAAACGGTTCATTCATATTATTTACGTCAATGACTTGAATAAGTACATATACAAAACAAGGCAAGAATGTTAGCAATATGGGATATAGTTGATTCGCACTTTCGATCCTCTGGGCAAAAAACCGTCCGGTTGAGGGGATGAGGCCTCACAAGCGGGCGGACGCGGCGTCGTTTCGCTCGATTAAATTCGTTATATATATTAATAAGTACATACAATAATAAGACAAAAACTCTCAGAAGACTTACGGCCTCACTTATAAACGTTGCTTACAGAAGACACAGGCCGTAGAAGGCCAAACTTTGACAATATTCTACGCTTTAACGTTGTACAAACGTTGTTTAGCAGGTGGTAAGTTAAACAATATTGTCTTCTTCTTTCGAATGTCAAATCAATAATGACAGAAAGAGAGAAATCGGTGTTTGACTAAACAGCCGCTAAAGATTTGGACTATAACAATAAATTTGAAATAGAAAGTTGACACAAGTAATTATTTATACCATTACGTGTAAATGATAACAATCATTTATTAGTACAAGAAGACATTTCAAAGTGATTACAATTGTAATTATTCGCACGGTTGATTTGCGTGGACGGACGACATCTTGATTGGCAATTTTGAACTAGACAACACTGCATTAATCGTTTTGCTGCATGCAAAACCTTAGAACGAGAGACACTTAGAAATTGTATCTAAGTTATTCTATTCAACGTTTATTATACTGATAACATAGGTCTGTGTGACACTATTAGCAAGTAATAAGTTCATCATCATCATATTCAGCCCACATTAATTCACTGCTGGACATAGGCCTCCTCAAAGGCGCGCCAGTTCTCCCGGTCCTGTGCTAGTCGCATCCATTGAGCACCCGCCATCTTCCTAAAATCGTCTGACCATCGGGCGGGTGGTCTGCCCACTGGCCTTTTTGCTTCTCTAGTCTTTAGTCCACCTTCCGTCTTCTCGTCTGGCCAAGTGTCCAGCCCATCTCCACTTTAACCTCGTGATACGCTTCCCAATATCTTCGACTTTCGTCTTTCGTCGGATTTCTGCGTTTGGTACACGATGAACGAGGGAGATGCCTAGAATAGCACGCTCCATCGCCCTTTGTGCCACCACCAGTAATAAGTTACCACCTGTAAAATTACTATCGCTAGTCAAAGGCATCTTCACCTTTAAAGGATCTAGAGTTTATTAAGAAGCTCTTAAAAAGGTCCCTATTGTTTTTAAATGTGGCAGATTTTTCTCAGGTGCTCATGCATCATGTTTCTTCGCGATATTCTCCTTCACCGCCGCTTAATCAAATTAAACACATTAAAATTGATTGGTGCTTGCCAGGTTTAGAACACGCTATTTTCGGTTAACACGTGTTCTAACAACTCGACCTTCTGCGACAGTATAAGTAAAAATAAAGTTGAAATTCATTAACGTTATAAATTTCCTCAAAAATATCACGGAGGAAATAAATAGGGAAGATCGAAATGAAGCCTTCGTAATCATCGTTTGCCAACCTGCTCGTCGATTGATATTCTGTACATTTATATGTACCGTTGTCGTATTATGATTAAAGGCTCGAGTCGTACAAACCACCTTTATTGTACTCTTCGTTCAGCGTGCGAATTACACAAGTGTTGCTTTTTGATTCGTGTAGGTATTTTGAATACTCAGGTGGGTTATGAGTGTGGGTATTGATTAATAATAATTAATTATATGCAATTGTTTGTACATATATTCGATAACATTGAAGATTACAAGAAAATAAAGCTTAATACATAACACATGACGTTATTAATATATTCTGTACAAAACGTCTTATCAAAAGCTGAGATGGCTCAGCTCGATTCCGAGAAACATTGACATTACAACAACATTCTCCTGCTTGGCTTTATATTTATATCAAAATACACTATAGTTTAATAATTGCCACAACGTTTGACTCCAATCTAAATAAAGCATGTAAATTAAAACTGATCGTTTGTTTAACAGCCCAGTGCAGTTAAAAACGCAAGAGTGTAGCCCGCTTTTAACTTTAAAAAAATGTCAATTTTTGAGAGCTAATTACAAAATTAATAGGTACAGTCATTTGTATACATAACTCTGTTGTGTGACTTTAAATCCTTATATAAGTCGCTATTTAATAATATAATTAAATTTTTAACCATATTTTGTGAATTATGATTTATAAACATTAAAAACAATATCTTATAACAATTCAGAATCAGTAATTAATAGTAATTTAATTATTTAATGATTTGTGCATTATTTCAAACTTTAATTTTTCCCTTATAAAAATAAAACAATAATATTACATAGTGTGATAAGACGGACGACTTATAGCCCACAGACCAAAAATCCAGGTTTAGGCAGGTTACAGATTATCATTGCCTTTTTTGAATTAAAAAAAAAACAAATTATTTTATCTGTATTCTATATTTTTATATGCATTAAGTTAATATGATTCATCCATGTTGTCAATTCGTTTTCACCATATACGTTCCGTTGGCTACGTGTAGGTAGCACAAGGTTGACGACCCGCTTTTCAAAGCCTTAGAAGATATAGCTTAATACTTTCATGACATAATAATGTTAAATGAACTGATGACTTATGTATAATGTGTAATAATTTCACTAATTCCGTAGTTTATTTTTGCTTAACAAAGATTTTTGCGTTGTTATTCTGTGAAGTTCGATTGTCACTCGAGAATATTAAAAACTATAGGGATATATTTGAAGAAAAAACTCGAATCTCACTGTGAAAGTGATATGCGACATTGGCCGTAGTAATCATGCCATTTCAAGATTACACGCATCAAAATATAGTATATACCATAAGTCGGTTGTTAACAATTCACTGGTGAGTTATGAACTGGTTCTTATTGTAATAGTGGTGCTATTTTGATGCGTGCAGTAAATTGGGAATTGTAAATATTCTTATTGAGATGAGAGGATGAAAGCCGGGACGGCTCAAATGTTAGCCTATACAAACCGTAACCGAAGATTCATTTGCTTAATTTGTGTTTATGAATCATCTCGTGTTGGATGAAATTCTACTCACCTGCATATCCACCAATCCGCTTTTGAGTAGCAGATGCTGTGCGATGCAAATGATGATTTATGATCTTTATCTAAGAGACCAAATCGCTTTGGAGTAGCCTGGTGGTATAGTCTTTTCCTCGAAAGGATGCTAATTTAAAAAATATATGTCAAAACAAATTTAGTACCAAGGTATTAAAAGAGTGAACCACCAAATATATATTTTTAATAATAATCATTTATTTGCATTAATCTTATTACATTATATAATGTGCGAATGTTGTGCACATTCGTTATATATAGATATACAAACATGCGTGCGTGTTACGAACTCTGTTAATTTTATTATTGTAGAATATGAACGATCGCCGCTTGGTTATTTCTCTTTTTTTTTTGTAAATGAAACAAGATAAGTATAAAAAAACCGCTGAGTTTCTTTCGCCGGTTCTTCTCAGGGCTGGGTGCTTCTTTTCCGAACCGGTGGTAGTTTCTGGTTTGACTATCAATAAGCAAATGTAATGCTTCAATATTGAATAAATCATTTTGATTTTGTTATTGTACCTTTATAAATAAATAAATAATTTAAAATATTTTTTAAAAGTTTATAGTTATGTTATCTTTTGTATATCAATAAATATAAGAGTGCAAATACCGACGCACCGGGTACAAATACCAGTTCGGGCCAATAAAATCAAGTTATTGGTTTCGTCTTTCAAATTCTTAGTAACCCAGAAACACATACATCCGTGGCGCGAAAAGCACGTCGAGTCATTGGTTTCGATCTATTTGCGGTTGCCTTCCCATTGTACTACGAGAACGAGAGTGAAGGAATACTGGTGCCCCTGTATTTCACACCCATGTACTATATAAGCTAGTCTTGAGATTTGCAACCGCGGCCTAAGAGTTACCTACTTCCGTCGCTGAATATTAATTACCAGCTGATTCTCGCAGTTTCACCCAAATTCAACTTTACTACTCCGCCCTTGATGGTCGTATATCCTTCCTCAATAAATGGCATATAGTGCATTTATATTTAGAGTGAAAATATTTTTTTCTAATAATACTGTTAGATCCAAATTCGGGGTTCAAAATCAAGCTTCAATTTTATTGTATTGTATAGTTTATTTATTATATTTATATGTTTTATATAAATAATTAAAAAACTTTATTCCACGTCAACTACTATTAAACACTGTAGCCTTTCACTTGTTGAAGAGTCACGTTCCATGAAAAAATTGACTTTTATGATTTAGAATCCGTCTTCAGCGTTTGCGCGATTGTGAGTTAACATTCAAACACTCACATTAATAGCTTAAGAAAAACAAAAAACACATAGAAAGTGGACACTGTACAATTATTTAGTTTTAATATTTAGTGAGTCTGTAAAAATATTTTGTCCGGAGTTCAGTGTAATGGCCTAACGTTAAATATGTGGGTATTATATACTTGGGCTTTGTGCCTTGGTGGTAGGGTTCTGTGCAAGCTCGTAAGTGAGTGGATACCACCCTCTCATCAGATATTCTACTGCAAAACAGCATTATTTAGTATTGTTGTGTTTTGATTTGAAGGATGTAAGATCGGTTAATATTCCTTACATTGCCAATGTCTATGGGCGGTAATGACCGCTTCCCATCAGGTGGTCCATATGCCCGTTCGCCTATTCTATATTTTCTTTAATTTCTATTCTATTTTAAGGTATACAAAGTCCTATTATTTAGTCATATAATTTTATTACACACAAGATCCTGGGTGTTAAGTTTATTTATTTATTTATTTGTAATAGCATACTTGCAAATTACATATAAGGCATTGAAAATTTTAATTTATAAAACAATAATAGTATATACATATTAATTACAAGTGTACATAGCGTTGTTTCAATGATAAAATTGTTTGCTTTATAAGTACTTACTGTTAAAAACGGTTACTAAGCGATTTTGTTTTGGACAATACAAGCGATTACTCTTAAATTGTCATAACATTGATTCAACTTTTTCGGGCCTAGTGATGTAAGAGTCAACGGTTTGATTCAGACCCAGTGGCTATTTTAGTAACTACACAAGAAAAATTGTATAAAATATTTTTATTTTTAATAATGCTTTTAGCATTGGAATTAAAAGATTTAATAATAAACTTCAGTGTCTCTCGCTGTTACTCTTTAGCTCTGAGACGTTTCCCGAAACAGCTTTACTTGTATTTTAGTTTTATTATATTATCTGTATTTAATTATTTTTTTTAAATTAAATCTCAAATGTCCAGAAACTTGTCAAGGTTTACGTCTTCGTAAGGAATCAAAGAAAATCCCTGAGTGTAATTATTATCATTTATTTATACAATGAATTTTGTTATTTACAGATTTTTCACGCTCAAAGTCCGACATAGATTTCAATCTTAAATTGTAACATTTATTGCGATGAATATTCAGATATCAATCATAATAATATCTATTGTTTCATAAAACTATAACAATCTCATTTGTTTTTCGAAACTCGACGTTTTGTGCGCGTGCGCATGTCAACCGTCACTGTGACAGATGGTTGCCCGCGAAAATGGACGGTTTCGCGCCTATCATAGCTCAACACAAATCACATGATCTATTTTGTAAATAGCTTTATTATACGCTGCTGATTTCTATTCTTATTTAAAATATAACATTACCTTAATAAATTAAGTATTATTTCGAACAAACTACAAGCTTTGTACTAACCGCAGAACAATATCAATAAGAATAAACAATTAAACGCCATTGAGACGTAACCGCAGGCCTTGGTAAGGTCAGCTAAAAACAATGTCATTACGTTTTTTTTAATGGAAAAAAAATTGAGCATAATTACGTCAGCTTAAACTATAGTTAGTCTATTGTCTGTATTTTCCGGTGTTTTCGTGAAAAAAATAATTAACAAATGTTTTGGATACACGATATTTTTTTGTGTATTAAAAATAATATTAAGTAAAGTAACGGCCTTTAGATGTAAAGGCCTCAAATAGAGGGTTTGAAAACACAAGACAGAATATCCACAAATATACATAATTCGGGCGTGGTTTTTATTTCCACCCAGGACAGACATTTGAGTGCATGAACATGTCTGTTTGTCTGTATGAGCCTGGGTGTAATTATCTACATAAGTATGTATTTACAAAAAAAGAAAAATTGTATATGTACTGTATCAGTTGACTGGTTTCCATAGTACTAGCTCTGCTTAGTTAGGGATCAGATGGCCGTGTGTGAATAATGTCCCAGGATATATATATTTATATATTTGTTCATATATAAATTTATTCATAATACATTTTCTCGTTTATTTTATCCCTTAATAACCGCGCTACGTCTTGAGGTATCGGAATTAATATAACCGCAACCTTTATGACATTGTTATTGAATGCTTGTTATAAAAATATATTGCAGTCAGGGTACAGACGATCTAATGAAAAGAAAACGTGGATTATAAATGAAGATAGCGGCTAAATATTAGGCTTGAGTGGATAAATCTTTGTAAGGAAAATTTAATGTAACTTATTGTATTTGTCGTTAATGCCAGATAGTTGAATTAGCTTTTTTTTATTGAATAGGTAGGCGGACGAGTATATCTAGCTAATGATGAGTGAAGTGGTCACCAACGACCATAGACTCTAGCATTGTAAGAAATATTAACCATCGCTTGCATCGCCAATGCGCCACCAATCATGAAAACTAAGATGTTATGTCCCTTGTGCCTGTTATTACACTGGCTCATTCACCCTTCAAACCAACCTTCCCCTGGCTAATTAAAAATTGCTCTCATAGGTAATTACAGGGAGAGGGACTTGGAGTAAATACCATTGTTTAAAATAATTACTTTTGTTTATGGAATACTCCCTACCCGTTCTGACAGCATCCAAATATGGGTTGAACCCAGTAACATTAACAAATATATATTAAAGCAAACATTACAATTAAGAAGGATTTGAGAAGGATTTTTTTAAGATCTATGTTTCAATTGTATTCAAAAGATTTAAAAAATATACCAAATTCTAGTGAAATAAACGATCAGACGGTGAAAAAAGCAAAAGAATGATTAAAGATAAAAAATTCGAATATATTTAATGAGAAATTGCTAAACATATTTCGATTGTAAAAATTAATTTAATTTTACGAAAATAATCGCGCTTTCGCATACCGTCTTATATGATTGCGAAATGTTTTATACAGAGCGTGAAAAAATTTGACCAACGAATCAAATACACAAAATGCTATTACAAAACGATTGTCTATGTTTTGAACTTAAACGTTACTTAAGATTACAAATAAGTATTCAAATTTTTAGTTATTTTGTAATCATTGCGTGATATGAGCATTTAATTGTTCGCTAATAAGTCGGAACTATTTATATAATATAATATAGTAATAAAATAGTGTTACATCTGTTAATAAAAAAAAAAAAAAAAATTTTTATCGATATATATAAAAAAAACAGCCTGGAGAAGTTTCACCGCTGAGCAAAGGCTTCTAAAGAGGTTTGGGCATATTCCACAACGCTGCTTCAATTTTTTTTTTTTTTTTAATAATTTAGCTAGGCTAAGGAGCATATGGGTCACTGATGATAAGTGGTCATCAATATAGATATTGGCATTGTAAGAAATGTTAACCCCCAATGAGCCCCCAACCTTGGTAACTTAGATGTTATGTCCCTTGTGCCTGTAATTACACTGGCTCACTCACCTTTCAAATCGGAACACAAAAATACCAAGTACTGCTTGTTTTCGGGAGAGATGAGTCTGATGAGTGGGTGGTACCTACCCAGACGAGCTTGTACAAAGCCGTACCACCAGACAATGCGGCTTAGTGGACACAGATGTGAAAATTTCATCTGACATATGCAGGCTTTAAGACTTAGTAACGCTTGCGCGGGTTTAGAGATTGATTACGTAGCTTTTTTGGCTGAATTTCAAATCTGACTAATATTATATTATCAATGTGAATGTAACTCTATCTGTTGTTTGCTTAATCACATAAATATGTTGGTTACTCAAGCGATCGTAATGAAATTTAACGTACAAATAACGGGATTTATAAAAGTAAAAAAATAACACCGATCGAATCGCAAAAAACCTTATTAATAATAATTCCAGGCGAATATACAGGCAACATTACATTTGAACATTAAACTATATAAATAGCTTTTTTATCTTGCACTATATCCTCTTTTGTTTATTTCGTTATTTTTTAGGCTTATAATATAATTTCAACGGCTAGTGCAACCGCATAAAGTATACCGTGAGACGCCAGGATGCTTAACTAAGTGTAATCGATAGTGACTTAACCTACATATTAGGCTTACTAGGAATTAGGTGATTAATTAACAGTACTAAGTAATGCTTACTGGATACATAAACAAGCGTGGCGCCACCGAGAATGTATAAGTTAGATCTTGAATGAGACGAGAGTGTGACACCTTTAGTGGCCGATTCAACCAAAATCGTTATAGAACATTTGAGGAATGTAATATGAATTTGTATAATGGCGTATTACTACTTGGTAGCGATAGATGGTGTTGATTGAATCTGTCGTATTTCTAAATCACGCTGTCTAGATTCGCTACTAATATATATAGTGTGGAAGTGATTTTCCTAAGGTTATTAAAAAATTATAAGTTAGGGAACAGCGGAAAGCAATTCCTTTGTTTCATTTACCGTTTGATCCTCAATATTGGATCGGCCGTCGGCGTAAACAGATATTGTTTGTTTCTTGCTTTTTTTATCGTTAACACTCAATGTGTATTTGCCTATTTATGTATACGTACATATATAGTATATAGTATTAGAACCACAGGTGGTCAAAATTGTTTAAGGAGAAGATTACATAGTTTTTTTTATTATACACGTGTCGGATTTTAGCCTACGTTCATTCGCAATCACAAAGCTTTTTTCAGACAGACCAGCAAATAGACCGTAAGTTAAAAACACTTCATTAAGATTTTGAAAGTGCATTTGTGATGCAAAAGACTAAATGTTAATATATACATTCATAAAACAGTATTTTAAACTAAAAAGATACGTACAGAAATAATGAATATGTATTTGAATGTTCATAATACAAGATTATACATAAAGTTGATAAGAGATCGCGGAGTTAGTATTTGTTAATTATTGGACAGGATATATTAATCTAATTGTATTTTATTAACATACATATTTTATTTAATGGCGGAAAATAATTATAAGTTCTTACTGAGTTGCCTTGTAACGATACGATTCTAGATTCAATTCTAATCCAACTTTGACTATTCTATATTTTTTCGGATCGGAACCCAACCCATATAATGTTAACATATACCGATATGTCAAAACCAACTTAATTGATAACATTTATAAAAATAGGCGATAATTAAATTAAAGAATAGATAAACGGCAACGATTACGCTTCGATTCAGTTGCGATAAAATGGCCATTTTCAGTCCCCTGCTAATAAAGTATTTTTTGATTTTGAATTTTTACTCGAGCTTGATTGTTCTTCTCGTACGCTGAAAAATGAGCTACGTGTAACTACGAGACAAATATATACTAATATAAAGAGCTGTAATTTATCTATTAATGATCAATTTATTTATGATTTTGATCGATTTCGGCCACGGCGGCCATTTTTAAAGGAGACTAGCCTACTATAACATATTGTGCATAATTGTTTGCACAAACACAGGTGCGCATTCCATTCCTTCACTGACCGGATAGGTGACTCGCTCTTCGAGGTGTACTTTCAACATTCAAACTCCGGGCTACTACTGGTAATGATTCAAAGTAAACCCAATAACTTTTTATCGGCCCTAGATTTTGAACCCAGGATCTGCTTATATACTAGACCAAGAAGGCAGTCTAGGTATATAGTAATGAGAAACGCTATACAATATTGCTAGGAACGTTAAACGAGGGTGAAACCGCGCGAAGCAGTTATTATTATATTATATTCATTAACAAAAGAATATGAATCGTATTTACGAACGATAGATTTTTATCTTAAAAAGTATAAAACACCTTCAGGGCTATTTTTTTGTAACGGACATAATAAATATTGTTGTGTAAAGCTTTGTATTTACAATCTGAGGCATAACGTAGCAAGAAACGTCCTCTAGCGATAAAACATTTTTATGTATTACCTAGTCCTTGGTCTATACTATATCTTGGTATTTTCTTTGCGTTGTTTAGACCAAATTAATTATTTGCCTCGTTGGTCTAGTGGCTAGATGTAAGGTCGCGGACACGGAGATCCTTGGTTAAATTCCCAGGTCGGGCCAATAAAATTTATTGGGATTTGCTGTGAGAAAATATTCAGTAGGTTCAAACTCGGGCAACCATCACTGAGTTTTTATGTGCTTAATTTGTGTTTATAATTCATTTCGCGCTTGACGGTGAAGGAAAACATCGTGAGGAAACCTTCATGTGTCTAATTTCACTGAAATTCTACCACATTTTTTTTTTTTTTTATAGAATAGGAAGGTGGACGAGCATATGGACCACCTGATGGTAAGTGGTCACCAAACGCTCTTAGACATTGGCATTGTAAGAAATGTCAACCATCGCTTATAGCCAATGCGCCACCAACCTTGGGAACTAAGATTTTATGTCCCTTGTGCCTGTAATTACACTGGCTCACTCAACCTTCAAACCGGAACACAACAATATCAAGTATTGCTGTTTTGCGGTAGAATATCTGATGAGTGGGTGGTACCTACCCAGACGAGCTTGCACAAAGCCCTACCACCAGTAAAAACATGTATGTTTCACCAACCCACATTGAAGCAGCGTGGTGGAATAAACTCTAAACCTTCTCCTTAAAAAAGAAGATGAGGCCTTAGACCAGTAGGATATTCACAGGCTGTTACTTACTTACTTTGTTACCCTTCAAATATAAGTAGAGGTCGAGTCGAGAGGAAGATATATTGATATAGCGTACATGTGTATACCCAAGCATAAGGGCACTGTTTATTCCCGGCACGACAAGAAATATTTAAACGCAGGATGAATGGGTTTCTGTGCTTCCCAACTTCCAGAATCCAAGCTGCTTTTAAGAATAATATTATGATAGATAAAGACTTTTTGCTGCAACTTGAAATTTAAATCCAAACAAACAAACAAAGATAGATGATCTTGATTACGTGTTTTCCGTAATAATTCGTCTTTTCTTGTGTATGCATTAAATTAATATTAATAAATAAAATTTCATATTTATCACTAATTATATGAGCATAATTAACAACAAATATACAAATTAAAAGATCGGAATTAATCCTGGTGTTTGTCTGACCACACGTCGACATAAAAAGGTTAAAGGCGGAATATATTTGAATACTGTTAAAAAAAACAATCATTTTCTTAATTTAAACTTAACCGTTGTATTTTTATGCCAATGTCATATACTTTTATTTTAGTTTGAATAAAAATGAGTGTTACCGGTCTCTGTGGGTGGCACTCCTTATTGAGATGTTCTGTGCAACCATTAAAAATATATTACTTTATATTGATGGAACCTTCGAACGTTCATTTAAGTATTGTTATTTTAAGCATTGACGAGCCGGTTGGCGTGGTTGGTAGATACTTGCCTTTCACGTGGGTTCGATTCCCACCCAGGACAGACATTTGTGTGCATGAACATGTCTGTTTGTCCTGAGTCTGGGTGTAATTATCTATATAAGTATGTATTTACGAAAGAAAAGTAGTATATGTAGTACATCAGTTGTCTGGTTTCCACAGCACAAGCTCTATATGAACTTAATTTGGGATCAGATGGCCGCGTGTGAAAAATGACCAAGAATATTATTATTATTATTTTGTGTTATATATTTAAGCATAGATAATAGCTACGAACAGTATTTAAAACAAAAGTATAGTGTTGTCGTTTTAAGATAACAAATAACAAGATGAACAATGTCCGGAACATGTGATTCTTAACCGAAGACTGCGAGTTCAAACCCGGGCGAGCCACTGATTTTTCTTGTTTAATTTCTATATATAATTTGATGATGAATTCTGCCACATATCTCGCAAGATAAAAAACCTGCTCCAGAGGAGAATACCCCTTTGCTCAATATTAGGACATAATTAAAATATGTTAAAAAATCGGCCTTACTATATGAAGTCGGGATAAAACGCTGCTGGGTGAAGTTAGGATAGGATGCGAATGTTGATGATAAATTACATAATTAAATGACAATTTTTTTAATCATTACATTACGAAAACATTCAACAATATTATGAAACAAGAACCGCGTTTTGTGATTGTGGTTATCGATGACGAAAACGTAACGTTAATATAAAAACTTACTTTGTCACGTTTGATCGATTTGAAATTTTAACTTTTGTTATATTATCTGTGTGCTTAAAATCATTGTTTGAGATTTAACTACAGAATTTATATCTGTTGTATTACTATTTATTTATATAATATTTTTATTCAATACATAAAAAACAATCACTTAGATTAGATTACGTCGAGATGACCCTGTGGTTTTAATCCCGTCACGGCGGGACCATTGAATATTTTCTTTGGAACATAACATTTGGAATATTCAGTTATAAGGGAAGAATCCCGTTAAAATGTTTTAGTATTAATTGAAATGTTTTTTTTTTTTTAATTTGAGTTGTTTCCCAAGAAAAGTAACTGATAGATTTATTTATTTTATTATTTTATTTTTGGAAAACACACAATTTTGGTTCTAATTATAGAACGTCATTATTGAATTGCATATACCCATTAATTTTCCACTAAAATACATAACCATTTTGTTTATTTATAAACTTATTCGTACTGTTATATTGTATTGTAATTATTTCTTAATTTCAATTTGCAAACCTATTAGTAGCCTTTCACAAGTAAGGTATGTCATAGAATACGGGGGCGTTATACCAATTTTTTGCAATTTAATTTAATTGTGCAATTACATTATCATTAAAAAAACATAGTGTTTGTTATTTTGAAATATCTATAATCATAACATAACATAAACTGCCTCGTTGGTCTAAGGCCGCAGACCCGTATGTCCTGGGTTCAATTCCCAGGTCGGGCCAATAAAAGTTATTGGGTTTTTCTGTCAGAAAATTCTCAGTTGCAGCCCGGAGTCTGGAAGTTGGAAGTGCGTTCACTCCCGTGCCTCGGAAAGCACCCAAAGCCGTTGGTCCTGAGCCTGCACTCTTTCCGGTCGTGTCGGATTGCCGTCCCATCGGATTATGAGAGTTAGTGAATAGAGAATGCACTTGTGTTTGCGCACACACTTGTGCACTATAATATCTCCTGCATAGTTGGCTAGTCTCTCTTGATTGGCCGCCGTGGCCGAAATCGGTCTGGACGACATTATTATTATTATTAATTATAATATATTGATAATAATTGATAACATATTAATTTGCTTCGTAATTAAAAATTAATATTAAGACGACGGTTTCAGTTTTCGCTAAGAGAATCGAAATTGCTATTCAAAGGGGAAATGCTGCTAATATTCTTGCCACCATACCACGCGGTCATGATTTGTTCAGCACTAATTTGGAATTTAGACTTGTATATACTTATTTAAGTTCTCAATATTAATTATTCTTATATACACATAAAAAATAGATAGAAAATGAAAGGGAAGTGGAATAAAAACTTCATTTTAAAATATTACTATGTATTTTGTAAACGTGTGCTCGTGTTTGTATGTTTGTGTTTGTTACTCAATTACGAACGGTACGAGTACGTATTATAATAAAATTCGATATAGAAGTTCATCATATTACAATGCGAAATTTACGCCGAGTGAAGCCGCTGGTTAAGATCTAGTTTAAAATATCAACTTCAAGTCTAGCTGGTTTTTAATCTTGCGAAAAAACACAATGGTACGTGTATAAATATGCACATAATAAATTAACTAGCTTGAACGCCCTTGATCCGTACGAAAAATGTATACAATAATTTTTATTTACTTTAAATTACTCCTTCGTTGCAATTACCGTTATAACAAAAAACTTAAATTGTTATTACAAATATGCGCAAGAGTGCTTAAGAAATCTTTAATTATCATTTTAAGAAACTAAATTAAACTAACTGTCTCATATATTATTAATTACGTTTATACTGAAACTTTCGTTTTAGAACAGACCTGAGTATTATTAAATAAATTTTCGACCGACTCTCATGATTCAAACACGGGAATTAATCATTGATATTAATACGTAAAATATTATTATTAAAATGATATATACAGAGTTTTTTGCCGGTTCTACTCGGTATGTACATACGAAACCTGTGTTTCAATTTGTCTTTTAAAATGACCATTTAAAGGTACTTAGAGTGTAATTAAATAAAGTATATTTTGAGTATACTTATCATTTAAAATCAATATGATATGAGTTCTGGCTAATAATACTGAATATATGTTTTTCAAAGATGAAATGTTACTTTTATCTCTTTAAATAGAACATTAATATAAATTGAATATTTTATTATATATATCAGAAATAAATATACCTTGAACATAAAGCAGTACAAGAAGATATCAGTTTTCTATTGAAAATTTAAAATCTATGTTAAAGTTTACTTACGGCGATTTAGAGGCTGCTCTTCCCTTCTCACCGCCAGCCGACAACACTTTAAAGGCTTCACCACTGTTTGTCTTAACACGGATCGTCCTTTTCGCGGAACTCGGGGCACTTTTCACTTCGAAACTATCCGCTATACTCCGCACTGTCCCTTTGCTTATCCCAGACTCATATTTAGTCCTCGATGATAGATCGAAGTATCTATCCTGCGCGTGGATCAGCTGCGTCACCGTGAACGCTGTGTCCTGTTTCTTTAGATCGATTTTCGGTCCGAATAGATCGTCTCGTTCGAAAAATCGATCATCTTCTATGTCTTTTGATGGCGATATGTCGTATCGAGAGTCGATGGTGATATCCAGCACTGGGTCGTCCAGACGGAGAGGTCGTTCCGTAGCGAACGCGTACGGCGTGTTCGCGAGCTCCTCTTCAAAGCTGTTGTATCTGCTTCGGAACAGTGACTGGCTCTCCCCTCCATCTTCGTACTTCCCCCCGAATATG
Organism: Nymphalis io; assembly: GCF_905147045.1. Classification (NCBI taxonomy): domain Eukaryota; kingdom Metazoa; phylum Arthropoda; class Insecta; order Lepidoptera; family Nymphalidae; genus Nymphalis; species Nymphalis io. Next base: position 8,122,531 of record NC_065913.1, on the reverse strand, counting down.
TCGTACTGTCCGAAGCGTTTGTTGATCGTATCGAACTTCGGATCGGATATTTGTTTGTCGACGGGACTTGCGGACGGGCTCATGTCGATGTGGAGTATACCGTTCTCGTCGGTGTATTTTAATTTTAGCGCCATTTTTACATTTTCTTAATTCTTACCTGAAAAAAGAAAGTATTTTATAAAATTTGGAATACTTTGTGTTTTTTTAAATATATTTCATTAATATAAATCATTCAATTTTCATTTTGCATTTGAATATTGAAATAAAGTTTATACTTTGATATTATTAATGAAATTCATGATATCTTAAAATAATAAAAAAATATATAAATTTTAGATATTAATGGTAACATACGTAATTCGTAAAGTATGTTTTTTATAAATAAATTCAAGGATTCGAACCCACGCTATCATAGATAATATCGTACATATTAATGTGCAGTTTTATGTATTTTACCTTTAGGATCAACATACAATCTGTGTAATTTTTTGAGAGTTAATACTGACTGCTTCGTTTGTCGTTAAACGTATATTCGTAATTATTTCCTATGAATAATTAAAAAATTAGCTGTTAACAATAAAATATATTACACTGTAGATAATTCTTTCTCAAATACGATGTTAAATAGAATATTTTTGCAATTATTTCTAATCAAAGCAGCAATTGAAATTTTCTTTCCTTGACACATATTGAATACTAAGCAAACCCGCGGATTCGCCAGCGTTAATATAAATTTGTCACCAAAATACTTTAGAATTAATTTTAAAAGCCATCTCATCAACGTACATTATGCCTATTTGGATTATTGTACATAAACAACATATAAATTATTAGGTAATTGGATCAATCTGGACTAAAAAAGATATTGATTTTGTTTTGATAACTCGTAAATATCCATTTTAACTTAGAAAGTTATTTTGAAACTGCAGATATATATTTCAATTTATTTATTTGTACAGATAAATATTCGTTTTGAAGATTTAATTAAACACAGCATCAAATACAAAGCCATGGTGCAGTGGCTTCAGTTTAGAACACGCGATCTTCACTTTAGAACCCAGCAGGCAACAGTGAGTTTCATCGGTTTAATTTGTGTTTATAATTCATCTCGTGTTCGACGATAAAGGAATATTGAAACAAACTTGCATGTGCTGGAGAGAATTCTGCCACATGTGTATTGGAATAAGTTCCAAGCCATCTTGTCAAGAGGATATGAGTTTAGACCAGTAGTGCGACGTTTACGGGATATTTATTTATTTTGTAAGCAAACAGACAGTATTATTACATGAATGAAAATATTAAACCCAACTATTTAAAAAAAGAAATACACAATACACCAGTGAAATTATAAAAAATAAATAGCAAATTAAATAAGAAAAAAAAGAGAGAGAAGGAGACAATAAGATAATAATAAATATTTAAAACACAATTACTACTATATATAAAATTAAATATATAATAAAATTAATAACGGCTCCCATTCATTAAAATATTCACAACATTAAATTTAATATTATTAAGAGAAGATAAAATATATAATTATTTACATTAATAATGGAATTTTTGGTTTCGTTGCGGAAACATAAAAAGTTTTATAATTGTTAAAGTATTAAATATATTCAATATATATACTGTTCAGTATATACTTCCCTCCAATCCGATTCAATGCTAGCAATTATGAACTGTCATTCAGTATTATTGAAATTGCTTGTTAGATATTTGAATAAAGCGCGTTTTTATCGCGTTAAACGTCAGACACTACTCCGTTGGCCAAAGTGTGATGTTAAACAACCTATGACCTTCGTCAAGTATTGGGCTATCAAATGCAAATATTTTTCCCAATTAGACTAGCAGTTGCAGGGATTAGCGTGCTCAAACAGAACAACAAACAAACCTATAAACTTGATTATGTTAGTCTAGGTTTTGATGTCAAACCTATTTCGTTTCAAATGAATTCTATGTAGTACAAATGATGAAATTGTAATTTAAAGAATAACAACATGTCAATTTCAATGTAAAAAAAAAAATACATTGAGTACTATTATTGCAGACCATGGTATCGAGTTCCATCGCACCAGTGGTAGCCTTGGTCGTCACGCGTTTGAAAACTTAACACTTCATTGCTTTTGAGAAAAAAAATATCAAGTACATTCAAACGGTCTCGATTTAGATTGTTATTAATAATACATTTTTTAATTTGTCACTGAGCTGTTGTAAAATCTATATAACGATGTCCCACGGCTGAGCATTGGCCTCGTTCTCGCGATTGAAGATGATGATGGAGTTAATTCCACCACGCTGCTCTGATGCAGACTATCATCCATCAGCTACAGGTTTTCCACGATGTTTTCCTTCATTACTAAGGTCTAGATCCCGCGACCTTCGGTTAAAATTCACGTCTCCTTTCCAGTCCTCCTCTTGAGCCATCTCGCAATTGGTGCAAAATTTAATAATCAATTACTCTGTATAAAATTATATAGAATCATATATAATGATAAAAAACGTGTGTTTTCGTTGATTTTCATGAGAGTTATATAAATTTAATTATATTTAATTATATAGTTATAGAAATAAGCTCCATACCGTCTCCTCAAATAAGGAGAGGACGCATTAGCCCAGCAGTGGGACATTCACAGGGTGTTACTGTATATATAGTTAAAAGGTGCTGAAATAATAATGAAAACTAACGGAGTTTCTTGTCGGTTCTGTTTTATATAAATTACATTTTAAGCAACCGCTTAATTAACACGACAATAGTACAAAGCTATTTAAAATACTGTTTAAAGCCTATTTGAATTATACATTACATTGATTTTTGTTGTCGAAACTGTTTTAGTTTAATCACTTCTACAATAACGCTTATATTTAGGGTGTAATTATCTATATAAGTATGTATTTACAATAGAAAAGTAGTATATGTTGTATATCAGTTGTCTGGTTTCCATAGCACAAGCTTTGTACAAGCTTAATTTGGGAAGATGGCCGTGTGTGAAAAATGTCCCAGGATATTATTATTATTTATATAAGCATTAGAACCTGAATTTTATTTAATGTTTTTTGTACGTCATGTACGTCAGTAATTTTAATGTTTTTACGAACATACATCACATTATCAAATATGTATTGAGAAGCGATTGTGAAAATTTTAATTTATTTATATTTATTTGTTCAAGAAACGTAAGGGCCCAGATTATAAGTCCAGATTATCCCGCATACCTCTTCAACACCCCTTCAGGTATGCATTATAATTATAAACATCGACTTAACTTAAATCATACAACTATATTATTATATTACAATAAGTTATTATTAATGACAAGTCACGGATATGAAATTGTTTCTTTTTATGGGATAATTTTAACACAAATACCATGGTTTTGTTAGTACAAGCCCGCAGGGATAGGGCGTGGCGTGTTTGTTAGCGATGATTATATTTAATAGAATCAGTAACCGCCTGTTAATGTCCCACTTCTGGGCTAAAGCCTCCTCTCCCTTTTGAGGAGAAGGATTGGAGCTTATTCCACCACGCTGCTCCAATGCGGGTTGGTAGAATAGACATGTGGCATAATTTCAACGAAATTAGACACATGCAGGTTTCCTCACGATGTTTTCCTTCACCGTCAAGCACGAGATGAATTATATACACAAATTAAACACATGAAAATTCAATGGTGCTAGCCCGAGTTTGAACCCACGATCGTCGGTTAAAATTCACGCGTTCTAACCACTAGGCCATCTCGGCTTTTTAGTAGAAACAAGTATGTAGAAAGGTATATAATTATAAATAATAATATTTTTATTAATTATATTTTGCAAATACTACGTGTATTTATTATACACATGCAGTAGTATGCAATCGACGACGACGTCGTGCAATTAAGCACGTTCTCTTCGGATCCTACGCGCCAATTGAATAACCTTAAGCATGATTAGACGTTACACGCTTGGCGTGGATAGCGCGCAGGTTCGTGTCTTCGAATAGACCGACGAGGTAAGCTTCGCTAGCTTCTTGCAGAACCATAATATAGTATGTATTTTAATAATAATAATAAAATTATATAGATAAAATCTGTTATAGATTAATAAAAAAAACTAATTGGTCAGGTATTCCTACATCCGCATGGAATCCTGTTGGATTCCTCGGAGCCCACTTCATGAACCACTGCATTTATTTATGTTTATTCTACTTGATGGTGAGTAATACTGTTACTGTATTTAAAGCATTAAAATTTATATATATAATATGCCTTATAAATAATAATAGCAATATATTGTTTTTGTGATCATATTATGGAGACTTGTGGTGGAGACCCTCTATTGGAATAACAACTCCGAAGTCCGCGTAGTACGGCTTATTATAAGAACGTAATTAAGGTTACAAATTCAAGTATGCGAGTACATCTCTAAATACGACGCCAGCAAACTATCCCCAACCAGGTGAAAGTAGCAGATAGCAATCGTAGTTAGAAGCTGAGCGACCATCTGCTCATCTGGTGGTAGGATGCTAACATCCGCCTGGCTTGTTACCACCGTACGCATGGTGAAAAACTCGTGAAGTGGCTTGCAGCCGCGTTTAGAGGTCAGCCAGCGTACAGCCAGAGCCCGAGCGAGTATTGCCGCGATGGGTGTTGGTCCAATTGGAGACGGCTGTTGAACCAATGCCGGGGGAAACTGTATTGACCTGCCGGTCAGGGAGACCCGAAGAAACGGCTGTTCCGCTGGCCGCCCGTAGCATAGTACAGGGGCCCGAGCGTGCCTAACCAGCCCGTGAGGCTGCCCCACCAGGCCACGCATAATCTCGGGGTGGACCGTCGTGCCGGTTGGTGACCGGCAGGTGGGGTCCCGGCGGCCACTTCCGGGGGGGTTCGGGGGCCCTTCCGTCCGGCGGGTCAGTGTATTTTTCCTTTTGGCAACCACTTGGGGAAACACGCCTCCACACTTTGCCCATCCCTATCGTGGCAATACATCGCTCGCTTCACGTCTCTTTTCCATTTCATTTTTCCCAAATGGCGCAACAAAAAAGAAATAACGGTCGTACAGCGGTGCACACCCCCACCATACCCTCGCTGTTTTAGGTCGAGTTCTCTAACATCCGAGGACTCCACACTAACCTCAACGCTGTCCACCACCATCTCGAGACAGCACGGCCAGCAATGTTGTTTCTCACGGAGACACAAATACTCCGTCCTGCCGATACCAGCTACCTTAATTATCCCGGCTACACGCTTGAAGAATCCTTCAAAGCGAAAGCCGGAGTATGCTTGTTCGTCAGGACGGATGTTTGCTGTCACCGACTGCGCTGCTTGGAGGACCCCTCCTTCTCCATGTTGGTGGTACGTGTGGACCTGGTTCGTCAGAGCCGAGTCTACGCGTGCCTCTACAGATCCCACAATGGTGACTTGGAGACAAGCCGATTATTTGACCATCTTAGTCGGGTGGCAGATGCTGCGCAAGAGCAATTTCCTAACGCGGAATTGGTGTTTTTGGGGGATTTTAATGCTCACCACGAATCCTGGTTGAAATCCCTCAAAACTGACCATGCTGGAAGGACTGCTCATGCTTTTGCTCTCACACATGACTTGACCCAACTGGTTGATCAGCCCACCAGGATCCCAGACATTGATGGGCAAGCACCTTCTCTACTGGACCTTCTGCTGACTTCTCACCCGGTGGAATATCAGGTTGTGGTTCAGGCTCCTCTTGGCTCTTCGGATCACAGCCTTATTTCTACCAGAGTACCACAGGCCAAGCTGCCGCCACTAGCGGTATGCAAACGTCGCGTTTGGCACTATAAGTCGGCGGATTGGGACGGTATGCGCGATTACTATGCGTCGGTCCCTTGGAAGGAACGTTGCTTCAGTGGGAATGACCCGACAGCTAGTGCCGCTGCTGTTGCTGGCGAGATCATGCTGGGAATGGAATACTACATTCCTAGCTCAGTTCTCGTCAGTAGAAGTACGCGTAACCGTTGGTTCACTCGTGAATGTGCCGATGCTGTATCATCTAAGCAGGCGGCATATCGCAAGTGGATCAACGGCTGTATTAGCGGGGCATCTAACATTGACTCACTGAAAGCAAACTATAATAAAAATTCCAAGTCCTGTAGAAAGGCATACACGAGAGCGGATGCACAGCGCATTGTACAGATTGGTCATGACCTTGTTTCGCATCCTAGGGGCTCCCGTAGCTTCTGGCGTCTGACCAAGTCTGTGCAAAACAATTTCTGCCAACCTTCGTTGCCACCGCTCAGAAATCCGGACGCATCGCTAGCTCACAGTCCGCAAGAGCAAGCTGATCTCCTGGCTAAACTCTTTGCCGACAATTCCGTCATCGATGATTGTAGTGCACTGCCACCTACAATACCTGCATGTGGCCATACGATGCCTGACATTAAAATTAGGCAACGTGATGTGCGTGCGGAGCTGCAATCACTTGATGTACGGAAAGCTAGCGGTCCCGATGGAATACCAGCCATAGTGCTGAAGAAGTGCGCAGCGGAGTTTTCTCCTGTGTTAACGCGCCTGTTCCAACTTTCTCTCTCTTCGGGAAATGTGCCGGAGGCTTGGAGAAGAGCTAATGTGCAAGCGGTTCCCAAAAAAGGGGATCGGTCTGACCCGGCAAATTATCGGCCAATAGCTATCACCTCAGTACTTTGTAAGGTGATGGAACGGATTCTAAACAACCAACTGATCCATTACCTAGAAGATCACTGTCTGATTAATGATCGTCAGTACGGGTTTCGACCAAAACGGTCCACAGGTGATCTTCTAGCGTACGTAACACACCTCTGGGGTGAAGCTATCGACAAGCATGGAGAATCGTTGGCTGTCAGCCTCGATATCTCCAAGGCTTTCGACAGGGTCTGGCACAGAAGTCTTCTCTCCAAGCTACCGGCATATGGTCTGCCTGCTCAGCTATGCACCTGGATTGCCAGCTTCCTACACAAGCGTAGCCTTCGTGTTTTAGTAGATGGTTGCGCTTCACAATTCTATGTAGTGAATGCTGGGGTCCCCTAGGGATCTGTGCTATCTCCCACACTCTTTCTTTTGCATATCAATGATATGCTCTCCCTTGGGAACATACATTGCTATGCAGATGATAGTACAGTGCATGGTGGATACCACGGACGCGCAGTGGCTGGGCGGGCGGAAACTGAGGAGAGGCGGGAGAATCTTGTCATTGAACTCGATAGGACGTTAGAGCTCATCGCCAAATGGGGCTCTGATAATCTTGTTGAGTTTAATGCCAAGAAAACACAGGTATGCGCTCTCACGGCGAAAAAGTCAACATTTTCCCCTCTTCCCTCCCTCTGTGGTACTCCGCTGGTGATGCAAAGCAAAATCGCCATGCTGGGGATTGACGTTCGCTGCGACCTTAGTCCAAGGGATTACATCGAGGCTGTTATAAAAACAGCTTCAAAGAAACTCGGAGTTCTGAACAAGGTGCGGCGCTTTTTCACGCCACAACAACTGTGCCTGCTGTACAAAACACAGGTACGGTCTTGCGTGGAATATTGCTCGCACCTTTGGAATGGCTCCGCTAAGTACCTACTTGAGGCCTTGGACCGGTTGCAGCGACGTGCCGTACGCCTTATTGGCGACGTAAAGGTCACAAACACCCTTGAACCTTTACAATTGCGTCGTGAGATAGCAGCACTGAGCACTTTCTATCGACTGTATCACGGCGAGTGCTCTGAGGAATTATTCTCTCTAATTCCTGCTTCCCCCTTCCTTCTTAAGTCCACGCGAGCTGGTTCTCGATGTCACCGCCTAACTGTGACATCAATTCCATCGCGAACAAAGAAATTTGGCAACTCCTTTCATTGTCGCACTTCCAAAAAATGGAATTCCTTACCAGCTCACGTGTTCCCCTCCTCTTACAACCCGGGTTCCTTCAAACGAGGCGTGAAGAGGCATCTTGCGGGCCGGCAAGGCGAAGGCGGCTAGTGCAGAATGATTTTCCCGTCTGTACTGGCCGTCGTCGCGTTTGGACTCTACTACCACTTACCATCAGGTGGAGTAGAGTCATTTGCCCTCCCGGCGAATATAAAAAAAAAGAAGAGATTATTTCTTTAGTAGCTTTTAAATAATGCCCCATCAGGTTTTGAAGCAATATTATGCAACTACCAAGGACCCTAAGAATTGATACTATATCATTTGTTTCAATTATATCTAAATAATTTATATTGGTTAGCGCGATTCAAAATACAGCTAGCGCCATCTAGCGACAAAAGGATTAACTAATCTACTAAGAACTATTAATGATTTTGAAGTGACGCTAAATTCTAGCTCTATTCTTTTTTACAATATTTCTCTATTAATATAATTAAACAAACCAACATGGGAAACATTATGAAACAGGCACATATTCTTTAAAAATTAAAGGACATTAATCGCTATCAATGTGGCTCCAATAGTCCACACAACGTTGGCATTCAAACATTAATTATAACAATACTTGCGTTACCACATAATATGAAAAATGCTAAGATTTTTTTTTTCATTAAATGAATAAATTATTTTCTCGTCACGGCATATTTGCATGCATTTGGGACTTTTGTATATTATTTTAGTGAAAAATTATTATTTTTCCATCAAAGGAAAAATATAAAAATGAACGTTTATTTTTACATATCGGCCGTCTAGTGCAAATTTTTTACTTATTCGATAGCGTTGACGTTAAGTGCTATGTATGGAAGGAAAACAGCGCCATCTGTTACAATAATCGGAATTGGATCTTGACGCACGCTTCTGATACAACCGCCAACAAATGGATGATTCAGATAAATCTTTTTGTTTATTAAATGAGAAACATGTTTGTAATCTGTGACACTAATTAAGTGAATCCTTTTGAAGGTTGCGCACCTAGCAGCCGCCAGCCTTTTTTTTAACGCTGGAAAAACGCGTTCCGCGTTTCCCCCACGGGAACAGTCCCTAAAATAAAGCCCTTGAATATTACACTTATAGCAAGGCCTATACCCTCAAGGAGGAAGAGCTTCTCGAGGAGGCTTGGAGCTACTCGCTACTCCAGTGCTCCAGGGTTGGTGGATTAGCATGTGATAAAATATAATCCGACATTTACAGGTGTCCTCACAATGTTTTTCACAGTACGAGATTGTTTTTAAAACTCTGATCAGCAAGATTTAAATCCGTGGTCTTCGGCTATTATTGACATGTTATGGAACAATAACGTGTATATCTGTCATAGGGTTTGTTTTGTATTGTTTTATTGTTACTATTCGTCTTTTCTCTTGGTTTATTTAACTATACACTGTTTACGTATTATGATTATTTTTTATACGGGATAAGAGGTATTCCAAACTTGAGCTTGTATTATGGAAACCAGACAACTGATATACTACTTTTCTTTTGTAAATACATACTTATATAGATAATTACACGCAGACTTACAAATAGATATGTTCACTCACACAAATGTCTGTTCTGGGTGGAAATCGAGCCCACAACCTTCGGCGTGAAAGGTATGTATCTACCAACCACACCAACAGCCCCGACAATTAGCTTTTACTGAGTTATATGACGTAGACCGTAGACACACGTAGCCTTGTCGCGGACTGCCAATACCATAAATCTCATCCCAATACCTTATGAAAGATATTGGGATATAAGATCATAGACAATTTGTTAGTTTTTAAAGATTTGTCACATTCCTAAGTATGTCACATTATAAGTTATGTAATGAAGTATCACAATTATACTTTCTTTACGTTTGTTAAAATCCAAACCAACTTTGTATACGTGTGTACGCTGAAGCTATAATGTAATTGAACGTGAAAAGTTGTAAATAATAAAATCTAACCTTGCGGCTAACGTTTGAAAAAGCGAGGACGTCCGTGGTAAATAACTAGTTTCTTATATTAATATGTATTTGAATAATGACCGAGTGTGGTTATATACACGTGTTAACGTTTAACGATAAGTTATTTTGCGAAGTATAGTCGGCAACACAGCCATTTTGTAGAAAACTGTAAGAAAAGCAAAGCAATTTTGTAGAACTGTAAAGAAATTTGACGTTAAATGCTTGATCCAATACTAAAATGTTAAAACCCGACTTACGATTAGTAATAGGTACGTTATTTTATGTGTCGTTTGAATATTATAATTATTGCGATTGATGTAATATGAAATTACAAGATCGAGTTATTTTTAACTTTTAATTTTGTGTAAACATCTTAGCACTCGTTACGGTAACTGAGAATTCGAGCATCTGACGAGTAACCGTAAGATTTCGAGCGTCAGATGACGTCAGCGTAAGATCAATTATTGTAAGTGCGTTAATGTGTGCGTGAGATCAGTACATGAGCTCAAATGTTTCCACATCAATTCTCGTGAGTATTTTGCATTACTTTTTTTTATGTTAGGAAGGTACACGAGCAAATACGAGTAAATTACTAAATTGAGGCACAAAAGACAACATCTCAGTTTCCCAAGGTTGGTGGAGCATCGATGATGTACGGTTAATATTTCTTACAGTGCCAATGTATGTAAGCGGTGGTGACATCTCACCATCAGGTTTTTCAGTCTGCCTGTCTATTTTTAATGAAAAATATATAAATATCACTTATATTCCAGTCACAGGAGAAGTAAACACCAATAAATAACTCTGACATCGAATTGACATATCATTGCAATTGACAATCTATGGTATTAATTATGGATTCGTGAAAAAATGGCGTTGTTATCGGAACTTTTGAAGTAGAATTAAAGTGGATATAAGATGTTAAAAGTAGTGTTGTATTATAAATATAGAGATATTCGTTTTGAACTGTTTGTATACTACAAACAGTATAATACATATGAGATATTATATGTATATAAGGTATATAAGATAGTATGTCCTTGTTTAGTTCAAGTAGTCAGTTTAAGTGATACAATAATCAGTTGAATATAAAGTCACCACAGAATGGAATATAAATTCTAACGAGAAAAACCGGCAAAAAACTCAGTAGTTACTCTTTATCTCAAATGAAGTACATAGTCAACTATATGTAATTATATTGTAAATGTAATTATAAAGAAGTAATTATATGTAATTATATTTCCAAAAGTGGTTATGCCTTTGGGTAGTGATAACCACTTGCGATTAATATATAGAGAAGTATATTTGACGTTGCTGCAATCCATAAAAATACACGCGTGGACATTTGATATATGTATGTAAAACAAACCTTTAACTCGTGCAATTAACACATTAAGCAACTTACGGCCTTACTAATTAACGTCGTTTATTGGGTGTGTGGTTAAACACCGTTAAACACCGTCTCTTTCTGTCATTATTGATATGCCATTCGAAAGAAGAAGACAACATTACGCTATAAACAAAATTAATAGGTGTTCTTATTTTTTGTGTTATGTTCCTCAGAGTTTTACAAACATCTAGAGATTTCATTTCATTTCTCAGGATGATACTTTCCTGCAGAACAGGAAATTTTGCATTCAATATTATCACCATGCTAAATGTAATTAAATTATAATATCATATATATAAATTCCGTACTGGTGATATCTTCGCATTTAATTTAATCCTGTATTATGACGATTCAAAAGTGCATAAGGGTCTGCTTCAATAAGATACAAATAAAAAAATAAAAAAGGCACTTATATATTTTTTTTAATTAAATTTACGTTACGTAATGTTTAATTTCAAATTAATTATGCATATACAATTTTATTTGAGACCTAATTTTATTCGTAAAATGACATATGTAAATGCGGCCTACTGTACGAAAGCAAATGTTCTACTCAAGGACCGCGGGTGTCCTTGTTCGAACGACTTTATCGCCGGTTCTATCCCTGATCTAAGCCAAGGTCGCCATTACCAATTCGTAATGGCGGACATTTGGGCTGGACATTATTTATAAAAAGGATATTTTTAGCTATATATTTCTACTGGGCATAAATATAAAACTTGAGCCAGTCTAGCCACATGCACAAGGGACGTAACATCCTAATTAGCAAGTAAGGTGTCACGCTGATGGGGGTGGTGATGACAATACCAAGTCACATACCAAGTCCACCGGCGAGTCTGCCAATATATTTTAATTCATTTTTTATGCCATAGGTAGGTGGATTAGCAAATAGACCACGTCATGTTAAGTGGTAACCACCGCCCATAGACATTGGCATGTGCATCGTCAATGCGCCATCAAGCTTGGGACCTAAGATATCATGTTCCTTGTGCCTGTAGTTACACTCACTCACCCTTCAAACCGGAACGCAAAAATACCAAGTATTGATGTTAGCGGTACAATACCTGATGAGTGTAGTAACCTACACCGACGAGCTTGCACGAAGCCCTACCACCAAGTAAAAAAAAAAAAGTATATAATTATAACAATGCCTTCTAAACCGATTTCGGCCACGGCGGCCAATCTCAAGAGAGATTAGCCAACTACGCAGGAGATATTATAGTGCACAAGTGTGTGCGCAAACACAGGTACACTCTCTATTCCCTTACTCTCATAATCCGATGGGACGGCAATCCGACATGACCGGAAAGAGTTCAGGCGCAGGACCAACGGCTTTACGTGCTTTCCGAGGCACGGGAGTGCACACACTTCCAACTTCCAGATTCCGGGATGCTACTGAGAATTTTCTGACAGAATAACCCAATATTTTTTTACTGGCCTGACCTGAGAATTGAACCCAGGACCTCCGGGTTTGCGGTCTTAGATCAAGCTACTAGACCAAAATATATGGAATCGATGGAACGAAAAGAATCTGATAGTTTTAGTTTTCCAACGTTACGTTGGGACTTGAAGTTTTTTTTATAGTTTTGCATGTGTTGTTCAAAATACAATGAAAAAGAATAAATACTATTTTTTCTTGCTTTCAAGATTAAATTTATATATTTTACATCAATTCGCATTTACTATAAGAAACACTAATCAAAATTATGGGTACAGTAGACTGAATGTATTATTGAATATAATTTATTTATTCTTACGTAAATAACTTCACATTATATAATGACAAAATACAGCTTGTATACAAAAGCCATAACCGAGAATGTTTAACGAAACACTGACAAGCGATACATTGACCACTTTATCACTTTACTAATTTTGTTTGTTCTACAATTAACTACAATAGAATAATTCGTGTTGACTATTATTCAATTCAACGACATTTTTACTATTTTCTAAAGGAATTGACAACAAGTACATCTCTACATTTTGCAGTTTTGTCAGTTCGTCGATTGGCGTGAAGAGGCACCTTGCGGGCCGGTAAGGGGGGCTAGTGCAGAACATTCTTCCCGACTGTACTGGCCGTCGTCGCATTTGGACTCTACCACCACTTACCATCAGGTGAAGTAGGGTCATTTGCTTTCCCGGCAAATATAAAAGAAAAGATTTATAGCACAGCTTCCCCTTAGTTAATAGAATGGGAGGATTATTAAGAAGAGACCCTCTCACAGTCTGGATTCAGACGACTCAATAGGATTGATAGGGGTCGAACCCTCTTAGCTGAAACGTTTCATCTCAGCCCTCCTAACAATGCCATGCATTCGCATTCTTTTAGTCATTAGATTAGATTATCTATTTATCATCGAGATTACCTTCGCCCACTGAATAGATGAGAGTATTTATCCGTGCAGTGACGGAGAAAGAATACATTTCACTGCCCCCCTCTTTCCCATGAGTATCGTAAGAGGCGACTAAGGGATATATGAGCGACCATCGGCTCATTCGGTGGTAGGATGCTAAACATCCGCCTGGTTTGTTACCACGGTACGCATGGTGAAAAACTCGTGAAGTAGCAGCTTGCAGCTGCGTTTCTATAGATAGAAATGGTCCATGATAGATGTTGGTCCAGTGGAGATGTCTGTTAAACCAATGCCGGGAGAAAATGGATTAACCTGCTGGACAGGGAGACCCGAAGAAACGGCTGTTCCGCTGGCCGCCCGTGGTAGAGTACAGGGGCCCGAGCGTGCCTAACCAGCTCGCGAGACTGCCCCATCATGCCACGCATAATCTCGGTGTGGACCGTCGCGTCATTAGGTGACCGGAAAGTCACCGGAGGGGTTCTTCCGGTGGGGTTCGGGGGCCCTCCCGTCCGGTGGGTCAGTGTACTTTCCCTTTTGCAACCACTTGGGGAAACACACCTCCACACTTTGCCCATCCCTATCGTGGCAATACGTCGCTCGCTTCACGTCTCTTTTCCATTGTTTTTACCAGCTAACGTGTTCCCCTTCTCTTATCCTCCTTTGATGGGAGTCGGGTGCTTTTCTGAAGGTTTACACTAATATATCTATTGCATAGATATCACGAGATTTTTTTTCTCTGAGGTGAGCAACAGAACATGCTGAGCAAAGAAGAGCAAAAGCAAAAATATATATATATATATATAATAATTTTCCTCCACATTTCTTACAATATTACTAAAATATTAGTGTCATTGGACAAATGTTAACATTTAACATCTGGAGCCTTTAACATCTGAAGATAAATTTAAACAAAAAAACATTTTAATACCACTTAAGATATCATAGAAATTGGACACTTATCATCTAGTAAATTAAGCAATCATCAAAAACATGATCACATCCAGAGTGACCCGAATGCACCTATAAAAGTAGGGTTTACAGGAGCCCTGACGTTTTCCAATTTCGTGTTCTTGCGCCATTACCGTCTGTGTTCATTAAAACTAAAACATAACTGTGTATAATATATTAATACATTTAGTTTATACATAAACTATAATTGGCTAAGTTCGAACTTAATGGATTTAGTTTAATAAACTAGTTTCCAAGTATAAGTTGACGACATCTAATTATAATTAGATTACTTCGGTATAAATTTACGTTTCATAATATGTTAATATAGTATATGTTAAATTGTATACTTGAATGAGCATTTAATGTGGTAGCTTCAATTTATATAATTCCAATATATAAAAAAGTAAATATTTTGAATATCACTAAGTATTGAATTATTCGATAGCCATTTTTTCTTTATAGAACTAATCGTATCAGGTTGATCAAAGTTCAAATGGCGTGCAGGTCAGTTAACTCGTACTACACTCTAGGCATGGTCGGTCGGTACTCTTTAGATTGGTTGCCAGCTAGGCGAAAGGCTGATTTATTCTTTACTGATTAGTGAAGCGGACCGCGTGTACAGTCATTGCAGGGGTTTTATGGGATAAAAATCTCAACACACAAGAGTTTCCTCCGGGTACCTTTGGAAAAAATGACCAAGAATGCAACAACTCCATATTATATAGCTTACCTAGCGATTTGATAGTAGAAAATACGATCCTATTGTCGTCCTCACTCCTAGCATAAAGATCATGCGTATGATATGATTACGTAACTTTGCCAGTAATTTGCTGTTGCACCGAATTGCATTTTTATAATATACAAAATTAAAATTAAAAAAAATACACATTACAAATTTAGAGCAAAAACACGCTGTCTAAAAGATTGTCCTGTGGCATTGTACCCAAGACGCTGGCACTATTGTCTCTCTGCACCGCTAGACCTCAGCCTTCGGGCTAAATAAGCGCCAGCTCATGGATCACCATAAGTGTGGACCAGTTTCTTAGAAAGATCTTTTATGTTTTTTTTTGTATCAGACGACCATGGACCTAATGTTTCAAAACCAAGCCCCGCAAATTCATATCCGTTGGATAAAAGTGAATATTTGCGGCGCTTGAGTATTTGAGCGGCTTCAGCGCCTGCATTGGCTTTACGAGACGTATTCTTGATATGAGATACTGCCAGCGTATCTACGCAAGTTGCATCCCACACAATCACATCCCATCGGATCTTTTGCCATCATCTCTGCATAAACCATTCGGTTCCAAAGTAGCAGGGATCGATTCTGTGGCAAAAACCCGACGAAGTATGTCATTAAGAGATCCATGGCGATATGCACGGCCAGCGCTTTGGCGGCAGCTAAGTCCATGGCGTCCGAAATGATCCACTCGGGTACCACAGGGACATGTGTGAGGCTCGCACACCTTTAAACCTAAGCGAAGGCATACGGCGATGGGTATCGTTGCCCGATCAAGTACTGTCTCTAGATTTTTAAAAGGGAGAGCCTGAAGCCAGTGGCCTGACTCTCTTTCAGATACAACTTGCAGTCTTGCACGGTCTGTATCTGAAGTACACTGGGACGGAAGCAAATTGTGTGTAAGCTTAATACGGGGTGAATCCCAGTGCTTCTGACAAGCTATATCTGAGGGAAATACTTCATCAGGGCAAGAAACACTCCAAGCTGTCTTAGCCTCCGCAAGATCCTTCACTACAACATCAGTCAAACTTGGAAAGCTTAATATCCGACTGACGAGAGTGATAGAACCATTAGCAGAAGCCAAGAAAACTGGGAGCGCCAAAGATGACGTAGACCGTATACCTATAGACCGTATACGTCTATAGCCATCATATTTGACTTGTGTCCAAGAACGTGTTTCGAATTGTAATTTTAGAGTTTTTGCCACGGTGTTTTTAAGTAAGGCATCAATAGCGGCTGTAATAGAAGGAAATTTCCAAAAGAGGCTGCTGCGTAATAAATATAATACATAAACTTTGGAGCAAATAAACATGTCCGAAGAATGAAAATGGCTATGTGTGGCTTAATGTCTAATAAACGCTTCGAAATGAGGTTAAGCTTTTCTAATTTTTGATTTATTAAGGGAAGAAATGCATCATTAAATATTGGAGCGCCTAGTAAAGTTAAAGAATGCTTAGACACCGTAATAATATTTGGGATTAAATTACTTAAAATTTTGATTTTCTTTTCTTGTGAAAAGGAAATAGGTTCTGAAAAATATACTTCACATTTACTGCAATTTAAATTAAGCCCTATGCTTTCAATTTTTTTTTTTAATGATTTTTAAGTCACTAATGACTGATGTTACATCCCAAAGAGCCATCATCGAGGTATCATAAATTAAATTTTGAATTTTTTATTTAATAAAAATAATAATAATATTTTTTTTAATTAAATAGCTATTCGTTGAATATATGTTATACTTATTATATTTTAATAGTATTTTCATTGTTTTAGAGTTATATTATGTGTGTATGTTTCATTTTAATAAATAGCTTTATATACTATGCAGTATTAAATATACACATGTATTAATAATGCAGACGAAACCACTTATAAAGTCTTGTATAACGAGTAATGTTCACAGCTGTGAAATTAAATGCACTCAACTGTATTAGACGCTCTGACGTATCATTAATCATGACATAATACTGTTGCCACTTTTGTACGATAAATTGATTGTGTACAGCGAAATTATTGTCAGGAAAATAACATGTTTTAAATTATATATAGGTTACTGTGCTTTTGGTGAAATATTTTCTTCTTCCCAAAATAATTGAATATATAAATAGAATAAAACTGTCCCATAAGAACTATTTATGTTAAGGATTTGATTAAAAAATTAAAATTTCGATTTTCCAGCCGAACATTAAACAGTCAAGTCATTTTTGCCATATTTCAAACCTGTGGTATATATTTATGTGGTATATAGAAAGATGGTGGTTTATCTTGTAAAATTGTTATTTGAATTTATGTATTCATATTTAATAATTGTTATTGACTGCCTCGATGGTCTAGTGTCTAGCTTCACTTTTTCACACTTTAAGGAGAGCAAAAAAAAAACAAAACAAAACACACTAAGTGCTTGCACTTTTGAATCATCTTTTTACAAGATTAAATTAAATCTAAAGCTATCATCACATCGGAATGTAGATTCTATTGTTTCTTATACTTACACTTTTCTAACAATTAAGGTAAATATAATTTAATTGTTATTTATCTCCATGAAAATCGAACACAACGTAACTCATCACTTTTTTATTATTTATATAATCTTTTATCGAGTAATACGCATTTTTAAAATAATGTTAGGAAATAAGCTCCATCGGACCAAAAAAGCACAGTACGGAAGGGTGTGTTTTATTGAAGCGATCCCTCGTAGCCTTTCCGATCCATGCCGAATACGACCATCGCATGGGCTTTAGTGGATCAGAATTCAATAGGGTTTCCCAGAAAGGATTTGGGTAAAAAGGCGAAACAAAATGGAGCATATATGCCAGCAAATTTAGTAGTAAATATACCATTATGCTACCGTATTTACTACTTTAAATTACAAGGTATTCTAATTTGCCAATTTTATTAGCCCATTTAGAACATCAGCCGTACTTGATTACATAAACAAATTGTCATGACATTACTCCACGTATGTCATATAATAAAGCTTCGGAACGGAAGCTCTTTAGCAGAACTAACGTCCAACAAGTCATTTCGTTTAACGGTACCACTTATTCACAATAAATCGAAAAATCATGAGTCATATGTTATGAATCAAGTTACGTTATTAAGTTCGTGTAATATAATACGAGTGGACTTCATTATTGAAGTTTTTTTTTTTTTAAGCCTTTTGCCGTCCACTGCTGGACGAAAGCCTCCCCCATAGAACGCCAACCATCCCGATCTTGGGCAGTCCGCATCCATCCCGAACCTGCCACCTTTTTTAAATCGTCGGCCCATCTTGTCACAGGGCGTCCTACACTACGTTTGCCTAAGCGTGGTCTCCACTCCAACACGTGTCGGCTCCATCGGCCATCAATGCGCCTGGAGACATGACCAGCCCACTTCCACTTCAGCGAGCTAATTCTAAGCGCTATGTCGGTGACTTTAGTTCTCTGGCGAATGTCCTCATTTCGGATTCTATCTGCCAGAGAAACCCCAAGCATCGCGCGTTCCATTGCTCGCTGAGCGACCCTAAATTGGTGGACCAGTCCTACGGTAAGTGTCCACGTTTCGGCACCGTAAGTCATTACAGGTAGGACGCACTGATTGAAGACCCTGGTCTTAAGCGACTGTGGGATCGACGATTCAAAAATATGACGTAACCTCCCGAATGCCGCCCAGCCCAAACGTATTCTTCTTTTAGCCTCCTTCTCAAAGTTGTGCCGGCCAAGTTGTATAGTTTGGCCCAGGTAGATATATTCCTGCACAACTTCAAGTGGAGAGCCATTTACGACCACTGGTCTCGGGGATACATGACGGTTTGCCATAATTTTTGTCTTTTCAATGTTCATCCCGAGACCTACTTGTCTTGAAGAATCGCTCAGGCTGTTTAGCATCTCTTCCAAATCCCGCAGAGTCTCCGCCATGATGACAATGTCGTCGGCAAATCGCAGATGTGTAATGTGTTGGCCATTTATATTAATGCCGCGTCCGTTCCAATCGAGCGTCTTGAAGACGTCCTCCAAGGCATTGGTAAAGAGTTTCGGTGATATTACAT
Source organism: Nymphalis io (assembly GCF_905147045.1). Classification (NCBI taxonomy): domain Eukaryota; kingdom Metazoa; phylum Arthropoda; class Insecta; order Lepidoptera; family Nymphalidae; genus Nymphalis; species Nymphalis io. The sequence continues at coordinate 8,103,245 of NC_065913.1, read as the reverse complement.
CTCCCTGTCTTACCCCGCGATGCAATTGGATTGGTCTTGTGCTCTGATCTTGTACTTGGACGGTCATGGTTGCGGCTTCGTACAAACACTTCACCACCTGGACATACCGACAGTCAATTAGGCATCTCTGCATGGATTCCAGAACAGCCCAGGTCTCGATGGTATCGAAGGCTTTTTCGTAGTCCACAAACGCTAGGCATAGAGGCTGATTTTATTCCTCGGTCTTCTGTATTATTTGCCTTAGTGTGTGTATGTGGTCTACGGTACTGAAGCCTTTTCGAAACCCAGCCTGTTCCACGGGTTGGAAGTCATCGAATTTTCGGGCAAGACGATTCGTGATTACCCTCGAAAACAATTTGTAAACATGGCTTAAAAGTGAAATGGGGCGGTAGTTTTACAGAAGAGCTTTATTGCCCTTCTTGAAAAACAGCACCACCACACTTCTGCTCCATGTCTTCGGTGTTATACCATTGTGGAGGACGGAATTAAAGATGTTAGCCAGCTCTCTCAGAACTGGTGTGCCTCCGGCTTTTAGAAGCTCTGAGTTAATTCCGTTATCTCCTGGAGCCTTGTTGTTTCCAAGTTGCTCGAGAGGAATCCTAATCTCGCCCAAATCGATGTCGGGAAGATCGTCTGATAGATGGCGTGTTAGTCTGGCTCGTGGGTCATCCGCACTGTGGGACTCAGGTGGAGGTACTCGTGATGAGTATAAATCGCCATAGTACTTTTCGACTTCAGCTAGAATCTCTGGTTTTGAGGTGACGGTTGTGCCTTGTATGGTTCTGAGTTTTGTCAGGTGACAACAGGAGGTATGTGACTTTGCAAGAACCTTTGAGCCCCTATTGAGTGCTATAGCATCTTCAATATTCCGGGTATTTGCTCGTCTTGTGTCACGCCTTATTAGTTTTTTAACCTTCCTGTTAAGTGCCTGACACTCAGATGGCGTCATGTTCTGCTGTTCTCGTCTCCTCGTCATCTCGTTCAAAGTTTCGCCTGAGAGCTTCGACTTACGTCCATTGCTCTTTTGTCGAAAGTAATTTTGGCCTACCTCGCGGATGACACGCACCAGACCTTTGGTGGCGTCGTCAATGCCCTGCCTGGTTTCCAACATGGCAAATCGGTTCTGTAGTTCCAGCTGGAAGCTTTCGCAACCAGCTTCGACCTGAGGCAGAGTTGGTCTAAGAGTCGACTTCATTAACCGCGATCGTTCTATTTTAGTGTTAATATTCAGGGTGCCTCTTACCAGGCGGTGATCACTTCCAGTGTTTACCCTGTTGATCACGGAGACATCCCTAAATATTTGGCGCTTATTGGATAAAATGAAGTCGATCTCATTCATCGCTATGTTATCGGGGCTTCGCCAGGTCCACTTCCTTTGGGGCTTTTTCTGGAAAAATGAATTCATCAGAAATAATCGCTGAGCCTCGAGGAAGTTTACCAGCATTTGTCCCCGATGATTTCTGCACCCATAGCCGAATTTTCCTACCCTCGATTCGCCATCTTCTTGTACTCCCACTTTGGCATTGAAGTCACCCATAACAATTGTGTAGAAGGTATTGGTACGAGACATAGCTTTCACTATGTCTTCGTACATGGCTTCGACCTCTTCGTCAGTGTATGTAGACGTTGGGGCATACACTTGTATAACCTTCAAGGCATACCTCTCGGTTATCTTTAAGACAAGGTATGCCACCCTCGCCGACACACTGCCAACCTCCACGACATTGCATCTGAGTGACTCAAAAAGTGGATCAAAAAGCCGACGCCACCTTGGGATGGTTGGTGTCCTTCTCGGAAGTAGAGTAAGTGACCGGCATCTAGTGTCATCGTGTCCTCGCCCTGTCTTCGGACTTCTGATAGACCTACTATATCCCAGTTAATACGACTTAACTCTACTTCCAATTCTGTCAGATGTTCGTCCAGCCGCAGAGAGCGTCCATTATACGTGGCCAGAAACAGTTGTGGCCGTTTGTGGTACCCTGCCGTAGCCCGGGGATTCTTAGCACCCCCCATCGCACCGTTACCATGGCCGGTACCGTGGCCAGGAATAGTGTGATTACCGGGAATTGGGGGCCGTGAATTTTTGTCGTAGCTCATAGGGGGGTTTTTGCCTTAGTCACCACGCTTGGCAAGCGGGTTGGTGACCGCAGTGGCTGGAAATCTTTCACTAATAGCGCTGCTGCCCGCTATCAGGATTTGTATTTTCGGATTCCAGCATTTGTGTGGTTATACCGCCACGATTTCGGTCGCCAGAGCCTCGTTCGTTGATTAGCAGGATGTACCACGAGCAGGTGAGGTTGACGGTAGAGAGCCTAGGTTGTTATCGGCTCCCCTTTAATCCCTTCCATCTTTATTGAAGTTAAAGTATATAGACTGTTGAAATTGATTTTTTGAATGAGTAATGACTATGGTGTTACCCCCGTGTTACAATTTTGTTCTCGGGAACCACTGCCATGTAAGTCAATTGCGCAGGATATATTATAGTGCACAAGTGTGGGCGTAAATAAAAGTGTACTCTTATATCGTACGGCAAAGCCACGACTGGAAAGAATTCGGGCGCGAGACCAGCGGATTTATAGGCTTTCCGAAGCCAGGTATTAAAACACCGCCAACTTTCAGATATTAAGAAATTCTCGACAAAAAACTCTTCAGAGTTAACGACCTTATAGAGTAGCTACTACTGGATACGTTAGTCGAAGTCACTGATAATAAGCAAACTGGTAGTGCAAAGTGGTAGGTAACTAAGGGTATAACTGGAAGAACCAGTCAAAAATCAATGCATCATACCCAATTTATGTATCTAAACAGATATAACGAGAAAAAAGTTGTAGACAAAATTATTTATTTTAGAATAGGAAGGCTTGCAAGCAAATGGTTTATCTAAATAAAACCTGTGTAGTTGTTCGACTTAAATGCATAATATTTCAATTATAAAATAATCTTTAAAAATATCCAATGAGTTTAGGTTTGATCTCATGAGTTTTATATATATTTTTATCTATTACATATCTTATAAGCTTTTAATTGCTAGCTATTTATAATTAATTCATTCGCCTAACTATTACTCACTCGTGAAACGTTGAAAATTGTGTTTACGGTGATACGCTATTTTGATGCGTGTCCGTAAAATATTAAATTGTTATAGTTAATGTTGCTTTTTGACATTACACGATCGAGTTTGCGATGAACTTCGTTTGTTTCTACTAAATAATTCTACTGATTTATCCTAATTAATACGAACACCATAACCTTTTTAAATAATATAATAATAATAATATCTTTATTTTTCAGGCATCAAGGCCCATACTTTTGGTACTTGATTATAACATTACATACATAAATAATTAGGATTAGAATCACAATCACACTCACAAAAATAATAATTAAAATATGTAATGAACAAATTAATGACATAAAAAAAGCAAATAAAACACATATATGATGAGATGAAATGAAATAAAATAAAATTGATCATGCATGAGGTACATAAACCAGAGTATTACACAGACTTCTGGTTCATCCGCCTTTTGAAGACCAGAGAAAAATATTTGTGAAAATGTTATTTAATTAAAGCCGTCACGATTTACAGACGTTCTCTGATTCATTATAATAGATAAATATGTAAATTAACTTCGTGCGAAATGTGAATATATTTTGTGTTTGTATTACGAAAATGTTATAAAAACTCGATGCACGTTCAAAATAGTTTTACGATTAGTTGAAGGCGAAAAATATTATAATTTATATTTCGCGTTCAAAATCTACCTTAACGAAGCTGATAAGTTAAGTTAGCTTTTATAATTAAATGCTTATATTTTTAACCAATTCAAATGTAATATAACTTTTACATAGGTATTAGTTAGGTTATTTTTATAGTTTTTAACAATGTGTTGCATATATATTGCTTTAAAGTTCTTTTTTAACGCAGGTATAGTTTACGCATTTTAGGTTATTTTAAGAATAAGGTATACTTACAGGATACAACTAAGCTCCCAGGACAAAATCACTGGCACAACGTAAAAATACACAACCACACAGTTTTCGTTCACAGTACATTAAAAAAGTTCACATTTTTGCTATATATCATATAAAACCTCTTTACCGTGTCGTCATTTCAATTTGATTTTGAAGACGTAAAAGCCAATGGGTATAAATGCCATTATTGTTTTTTTGGCGCGAAAATACGTTACGGAAGTCATCTTTAAATACATTTAACACATATTACGTCAATTTTATTACTTATTATTATAATAATTAAATTTAATGGAACACGTATTGGATTCACCCATTACAGATAATAATTGACAAAATTATAATTTAAATTTCACTTCTATTTTAAATAGTCGCCATATTAAAAAAAATCGATTTTAAATATGAAATTTGTTTATTTTTGTTTTGCACTTAGTTTCTAAGGCGACATGGTGTGTAAGAAGGCTGTTCTACTACTGACCATTGTACCAAGAAAGTGGGTGGCGGGGTGGCAACGTTAATCACGAGGGGTGGAATATTTCGCTTTTTTAATTATGGCGAAGTGCGTTCAATTTTCGATGTAAATTGGCGATGAAAGGATTATTATCTATCGAATGTTTTAAGTAATTCGGAAATTGGACTATTAGTTTTGTCTTAAATCAAATTGTGAAAATTTAGGTCACATTACAAGTGATTTATAGGTGTGAAATTTCGACATGCTTAATATAAAATATATTCACTTAGATTATACAATAATTAAAGTGATTTCTATGAACATAATGTTTTTTTTTAAATATACGGTAAATCGTAAGCCAAGCCCGAATTGCTATCAACATAAATTTAGCTTTAGTGCTTCCCGTGTCCGTGATTATACATAAGCACATAAATGTTTTTACATAAATCATAGCTCTAGACATTATATATACATAAACAATAGTAAACATATATATTATGAGTCAATTACAATATTGTTGATTTTTTTATAATGAATATGCCCTTTGTTCGGACCTCTCATGTAGTACATAAAGGCATGAGAGATGGACCAATTTCAGAAGAGCCTTCATGGTAGTTTAATGCGTATATATTTTTTATAGATTAGCAAGGCGGGCGAGCATATGGGCCACCTGATGGTAAGTGGTCACCAACGCCCATAGACATTGGCATGTAAGAAATGTTAACCATCGCTTACATCAACAATGCGCCACCAACCTTGGGAACTAAGATGTTATGTCCCTTGTGCCTGTAATTACACTGGCTTACTCACCCTTCAAACCGGAACACAACAATATCAAGTACTGCTGTTTGCAGTAGAATATCTGATGAGTGGGTGGTACCTACCCAGACGAGCTTGCACAAAGTATATTCATTACATATATCGCCCTCTGACCACACACTTTTATCTTTTTGAATTAAAAATTAGCAACAGATGTGCAATAATTCATTATTACATAAATTTAAAATATCGATTTTTTTATTATTTCGTGTTTAATTTAATCGGCGAAGATTAACTTCTAAGTGTCTAGCCGATATTCTCTGTAGAATCAAAATTTCGAAATTGTGACAATAGTAATTTTATTTAATCTATAAAATGACCATTTAACAGTACTTTTAAGAGCATATTCGAATAAAGTATATTTTGCTTTGATTTATTGTTCAAAGTATATGCAAATATGCACTTACCATACATAATCATTGGGCGATGATTTGCAGTAAACAGAAAATGCAATTCTAATTTACCTAGCCTACCAACACTGCAAATATCTTTACGTCATCAGGTAACGGTATTCTGGTTCTATTTTTAATAGTAAATATAATTATAAACCAGCATATGTCTGATGAAGAACTGCCACCCGTGTCTCAGATTTCAGAATATTAAGGAGTAGAAGAGTGTAATATTCTTCCAGACCGACCTTTCGAGGCGGCGATGACAAACCAATTCGAACAAGTTTGAGCACGAACACAAGTGCATTCTTTAGTTTTTCACATTATGTGAAAAACTAAAGTAAGATGTGACGAAAATCTGACACGACAGGAGTAAGATTAGGTGCAGGATCAAACGTTTTAAGGTATTCCGAGGCGTGGGTGTAGATAGTGGAATACTACCAACTATCTAACTTTGGGTTGCGTCTGAAAATTGCTTAAAAACCCATAACTTTCAATATTACTAAGATGGCCCATTGGTAAGGACGCGTGAATCTTAACCGATGATCGTGGGTTCAAACCCGGGCAAGCGCCACTGAATTTTCATGTGCTTAATTTGTGATTATAATTCATCTCGTGCTTTACGGTGAAGGAAAACATCGTGAGGAAACCAGCATGTGTCTAATTTCACTGAAATTCTGCCACACGGATATTCCACTAACCCGCATTGGATCAGCGTGGTGGGATAAGCCCCAAACCTTCTCCTCAAAAAGAGGAGAGGAGGCCTTTACCCCAGCAGTGGGACATTCACACTTTATTTAATATCTAAAAATTAAGGTAATCACCTGAAATAGTTTCACTTCTGGGCACAAGCCTTTTTTCCTTATAAGCTTGAAGATTATTTCACCGCGCTGATCCAATTCTGGTTTTTAGATATTTTTGTAAAATTATTCTGATGCGCGGACGTTGCCTTAAGTTTTCCTTAACTACGAGAACCTTATCTTTACTGATAAATGCAACAGTGAGTTTTTTTGTTTGTTACGCTTTCACATCTTAACTACTCAACCGATCATCATGAAATTTTGCATAAACGTTGGGGTACAAGAAAAGGACAAGGGATATTAAACACTCTTTCCCTCATGCGGACGAAGCTGCGGTAACTGGTATATATATCACTACCATTATTCTTATAATAGAAATGTACTTATTATTACTTTCAGTTTTTCATACATGTAATTACAGGCACAAGGGACATAACATCTTAGTTCGCAAGGTTGGTGGCGCATTGGCGATGTAAGCGATGGTTAACGTTCCTTACAATGCCAATGTCTCACACGTTGGTGACCACTTACTATCAGGTGGCCTTTATGCTCGTCCGCCTATTCTAAAAAAAATACAATTTACATTTTAATTCACTCGTTATTACTGAATGCGTTTTTTTACTTAAAGTATTCTCAGCACCATCTATGATGGTCATCTGAACTAATAATAATTAATTTGTCTCTTTTTCCTTTCACAATTATTGTCGCTAGATTTTCATAGGTGGCATTATTTTTTGCTAAGGTTATTGATGTTATAGTTAACTTACTTATTGTGCTGAACAGGCTTTGTTCTATGATATAGTGTCGTCTATACGCCGCTAGATAGCGCTATTTTATCTATTTTAAGAAAATTGGTGTTATTTGATTAGGCGTATGGATCAGGTGTACATTTCTGCATGTCAAATAGTACTTACTCGTATGCTATGAGACCTAAATCTTACTAAAGTGAAATATTTTATTGTACTAAGTGAACCTTCATCATCAATTATTTTGTTTTAGACTACTTCGTATTCTTCGATTTATTTATATTATAATAATTGTTTATACATTTTGAACATTTATTAATATGATTGTGAAGTTCAAATATATACTTTTTTTTTATTATACCTTATTTGATGTCGAGATGGCCCAGTGGTAAGAACGCGTGAATCTTAACCGATGAACGTGGGTTCAAACCCGGGCAAGCACCTCTGAATTTTCATGTGCTTAATTTCTGTTTATAATTCATCTCGTGCTTTTCGGTGAAGGAAAACATCGTGAGGAAACCTGCATGTGTCTAATTTCATCGAAATTCTGCCACATGTGTATTCCACCAACCCGCATTGGAGCAGCGTGGTGGAATAAGCTCCAAACCTTCTCCTCAAAAAGGGAGAGGAGGCCTTAGCTCAGCAGTGGGACATTTACAGGCTGTTACTTACTTACTATACCTTATTTTAAAATTTATTCGAATGATAAGGTTTTTGTATTTGCATATTTAATAAACCTTGTTATATTTGTAAAATACATCAAAATGTTTTTATTTTAAATTTCATAATTGTTGTATATTTTGTTTAAAGAAAGAAAAGTTTAAAAGAAGTTCCGGCTATTGCAAGCATCATAACTGTAGCGCAATATTTACGAAAAACACGTTTAAAATTACTGCTTCGTGTTAAGAATATGTCAATCTTTAAAAAGTAATAAATTGTCTATGGTCTCATCCCAACATACTTGATAAGTGCTTCGTGTTAGTAATTTCTATGTCAAGTAACTAGTGACATTTTTTTTAAAAATCATTTAATTAAAATACAAATTTTATAAACTAATTTATTATAGGTACATTAAAAAAACCCAAAGATTGGACCTCAGACATTAATAAATTAAACGTACATATTATAATAATTAACAAATCAACAATTACAATACAGCAAATATGGAAATTAAAAAAATAATGTTTTTACCGATAGCTTGACCAGGAAACATTTTTTCAGCTTTTTTCATACTTTTACGCGTTGCCGTACCCGACATATCGTGGGGTACATTAATACGTAAATAATGTATAGTTGATAGACGAATCAGTAATAGTAACAATTATACACTTAACTTTACATAACGCATTTCACTGGCAACATTTAAATCAAAAAATTTTAAAGCTTGTATTACTTTATTTTCATATAAATTATAAATCACAATATTTTGAACATTATATTATAATACAAGCGCCTAAACGAAACTATAGAATTTACAAATATACATGCTATTCTAATGATAGGAATGAAGTGTGATAGAGACAATGCGAGAGAAAGATAAGTATCTACTAATATACATAAGTGTGATAGAGACAGAACTATATGAAAGGGGATTCTGCATTATTTAGAAAACAATTAACTTTGTTAACCAATCAATGTTGTTTGCCAAATATTTACAATACAAACACAACTACAACTGTTATTTAATATACACATATATATATTCATGTCCAATTTGAATATTTAATACACTTATGAAGTTCTATCTCGTTCTCAGGTAGAATCTCTATCAATTTGGTTCATTTAAAATAAAAAGAAATGAAAAGGTAGACAGAAATGTTAAAATAAATTTTTAGAAAAAACATATGTTTTAAATTTTATAATTACAAAATAAATATTTTCCTGTAACATTATTATTACATAAAAACGAATAATTAAAATTCATATTAATTATGGAAATAGAAATTCTTAATTATATAACTTAAAATTTAAATTAATATTTATATAAAGTTATCAATAAAATGTTATATTTTTATAAAAAAAGTGTTTAATGCGAAACGAAATTATGACTATAATATAAAAATCTTAAAGCAAGTAGAGATTAAACAAGACAAAAAATGAAGAAACAAAAGAAACATTAGAAATAATCCAATATTTTATTTAATAATAAAATAAAAATACCATTATTGCATTTTTCACCCATGTTGTCAGAAATGTCACATTTGACAGCCCGCCAATAATGCGTGGAAAGTGAACGCAGTGCTACCAACCGTACGAATATAACTATAATAATAGCAATAATTTCACATCATACGATGTATGAGTACTTGAAGTATATATGATATTGTTATTTGCAATTAAATGACAAGAAAGCACCAACTTTTAGTTTTGTAACATTTTTTCGTATGAATGATGCGACACAGGGAGGTGGTGTCTTGCAAAAAATAAAAAATACCAACATACAAATTAACGTATAGTAAGATGGGAGCTGTAATTGCGTATAGATAGTTGAATACATTATAATATTATTAACTGATATACATTATTATGTGTATAGTCATAGATTCGTTTCTAATAAAGCAATAATTAATTTAAATGCTAAATCAAACTGCTTATTACACTCTTATTGTTTATATTAAATAATATTTTCATATAATTAATGATACAAAGAATGAATGAATGATAATTTTATAGCAATTTAATGGGAATCAGTGATTGAAAAAATAAACTTCAAGTTAGACGATTAAATACATTTTTTTTAAATATTTATTTATAATTATTGCTACAAGTGTTGGATTACCATGGGGTTTATTTTGAACAATTTCATTTTTGATTAGTTACATTATATTATTAGAATGGTTTATTTCATTTATATTAATACAGATTATATATTGATTTAAAAAAAATGACACATTGGGATTGTATTAATAACAAGCATAACTTTTTTTTTAATTTCAAATATAATAACTAATGCAAACGCAAAAAGTCAAACAATTCCATATAGTTTGAAATGATCAAAGCCTATACATTAATATTATTATATTTGAAATATCACATATCTTTCAAAACATGCTTCAATATCGTTCCCTCGTTATTTCTAGTCTGATTGATTCCTGTGTCCAATGTATTTACTGGTATAGTCCTGGCTTCAGAGTCCACGGATGGCTGCGAAACTGTGTCCATTGAATCCAAGTTTTGGAATAGCAAATTATTAGAACCGGTCGATGGATTCCGTCTATGACCGAGTTCAAAAACTGGATTGGGGCCTGGAATAAAAATTGAGGGTTCCATTTGACTACAAGTATTTTTCCATTATATAAGTATTGTATATGTAAAATATGTTCTTTATTTGCTACACGATGAGGAAACTTTAGGCCATTTTCTTTTTATGAAATAGTTAAGCAGACCGGACTAGGCCAACTAATGGTAAGTGGTCAACGTCCGGAGATAGCATGTGCCTTGTGCCTGTAGTTACACTGGCTCACTCACACTTCAAATCGGAAAATAGCAATGTTGAATATAGCTTTTTGGCGAGTTAATTCTACTATCAAGTTACACAACTACAGTGCACTACCGCAGCTAATTATTTTTAATTTATTTTAGGCGCGTTAGTTTGTTGAGTATTCTCTTAAACGAGTTCATACTGGTTAAATGATATGTATATAATCTTGAGGGCACGCTTAAAAGGTGTTCATTCAATAGACCACCAGTCTAGACCTTTTTTTCACTGTCGTCGTCATGATCAAATGGTACTTATGTGAGGGCCCTGCTATTTATTAGAACTTTTTTTTTTTTTTTATAGAATAGGAAGGCGGACGAGCATATGGGCCACCTGATGGTAAGTGGTCACCAACGCTCTTAGACATTGGCATTGTAAGAAATGTCAACCATCGCTTACATATCCAATGCGCCACCAACCTTGGGAACTAAGATTTTATGTCCCTTGTGCCTGTAATTACACTGGCTCACTCACCCTTCAAACCGGAACACAACAATATCAAGTATTGCTGTTTTGCGGTAGAATATCTGATGAGTGGGTGGTACCTACCCAGACGAGCTTGCACAAAGCCCTACCACCAGTATACCACTTCTGCTGACTTTGTGTTTATTGGTGCCGCCCAACCTACTTGGTTGATTAGACTTTGATGATCATTGGGGAAGTTCTTTTAGAAGACATTTATATTAAGAAAATAATGACGAGGCTAACGACGTAGATATCATTTACAATAATAATGTACATATGAAGTAAAGTAACAGCCACACAAGTGTGCGAAAGTCATCTCCCGTTTTAAGGGGATTTGGAATTTATGTTAGCTCAGCTCCATTGCTGATTGCTGGATGGTCAAAGTATATCGAACAAGATGCCTCACATTGCTTTTCTTCACGAAGCAGAATATGTATTTTAAACCCATTTTAACAAATGAAATACACGGCGTTTGCCTGAAATTGTAAAACATAAATGGAGTTGAATTGTAATGGTACTTACCAATGGTTGAACTTTTTCTAGAACTAGAAACAGACGCTCTCCCACCTTGCAGACCCATCATGTCGGGCAGCTGCGCCCTTGGTCTTGACTCGTTTTGGAGGAACTTAACAAACTCTGCAGCCAAACTGTCCCCTTGATTAGCTGATCGGACGAGTCCCAACTTTTCGCATTCCGTCTGATTAAAATCTAAGACCGTTGATAAGATTCGGAGGATTTGTGTTCTGAAAATAAAACGATGTTTTGGAACTGTGATTAAAAACTGATAGACATTAATCATCAATTCATCATCATCACCGTTTTGCCATTGATTTGACATCGGCACTATAAATTTCTAACAACTAATCGCGTTTACTCTTTTTTCCGTTTTGATCTAACAGTCCAGAATGATTACAATAAATAAAATCAATTATTATATATATAAATACATAACTATATATTACAATAAGGAAAATTTAAGTATTCTATTCAAGACATTATATATGTACTTGTTATATTATATAAACGGTTATAGCACCAACGTCCGAGTAAAAATTTGTTAACAGGACAATCTTTTGGACAGCTAGTATTGTTTGTACGTATATATCTGTTTAGTTTAATTTTATTATATTTCGTTATATAATTACGATTATTTATAATCGTCAATATATAATAAAATTTGAAACAACACATAGTAAGAATAAAATAAGATACCCCGGAGAAGGTAAAAGTAAGGAAGACCGCAAAAAAGATAAGATGAGGACATTAGACAGGTAGCAGGTGTGATATGGGACAGTGTGGCCCAAAAAAGGTCAGAATGGAAAAAGCCTTTGCAAATTGGCAAACAGATCTGAAGAAAATAAGCAAGTTTCAAATACTAGAATAAGTCTAAATTTAAGTCTAAGATTTGTTTTTTTTTATAGAATAGGAAGGCGGACGAGCAATTGGGCCACCTGATGGTAAGTGGTCACCAACGCCCATAGATATTGGCATTGTAAGAAATGTAACCATCGCTTACATCACCAATGCGCCACCAACCTTGGGAACAAAGATGTTATGTCCCTGTAATTACACTGGCTCGCTCACCCTTCAAACCGGAACACAACAATACCAAGTACTGCTGTTTTGCGGTAGAATATCTGATGAGTGGGTGGTATCTACCCAGACGAGCTTTCACAAAGCTCTACCACCAGTAGAGTCTTTTTAGGTTCAAGATCTGAATAAATGGCTATATTATTTTTATTAACAATAGAAAACTGAGAGCAACATACCTGTTGAGAGTGTTCTGTCCCGCTGTTAGAACGTAATTAATGACGAGGTTCTTAACCAAGTTCTTATCAACTTTATCCTGCTGGTTCGATATCGCGTTGTAATAACGTTCCTCAGCCGTCCTCACCGATGCTTGAAGGACGCGTACTGAATGATAAATACATTTAATTTAAACAAATAAAAAATATATCTGCAGTGCTATTCTGTAAGAACTCACTCCGTATATCATTCGTGAAATGTTAAGCACCGACTTAAGCCGCGTTCGAAAATTTTGTCGTGTCACAATTTCTGACATTGCATGATCGTGTTCTTTGGTTAGTTTCGAGAATGTTCTTACAGAATAATTCTACAGCATACGTAAAATTGTATATACTGAGTGATTGTGAATGTGAGTTTTTTAGTGGATGTAAGCCAAATTGTCTGGTTGCCATCTTTTCATCAGTTATTCGACCAGAAATGTGTTTCTGAAACGGTGAATGAGCCAGTGTAATTAATTATAAGCGTAATGAGCATTATATCATAGAATGGTGCGATGACAGAGTAGGGAATGATTTATATTTCTGACGGACTAAAATCTATGGGTGATGGTGACCACTTGCCATTAGCTACGCCATTTGTTTGAACGCTGACAAAATACTTTAAAATACATTTATTATGTCACACAAATCAAATATTATTAGCCAGTGGTAGCACAATTTGGATGCTGGTACCTACTCCATATAACACTAAAAATTGAACATAATATTCTTGTATAAAATAAAAAAGTAATCTAAATTTAGTTAATTTAGATATATAAGAAAAATTTCACAACAATAAAAATCTTTAAAAAAATATAGGCAATGACACAATGTAAATATTATATACATATATAAAGTCATAAAAAAGGCTTTACATAGCTACATAATATATTTGTAAATTGATTTATCAGTGGCGTGGATCGTTTAGATTAAAAGGAGATTTTGCCTTACAAATTACATTAAATTTAGTTTCAAAAGACAAAAAAAAGAGATATATCAAAACAGAAATTATGTACATAGGAATTATTATTGCTTTATAAAATATAACCTTCTCATAAGTATATAGATGACTGATGAAAAAATCACAAACACCGGTACTGTAGTTTTTAATAAAGAATATTTTTAGATTTCATTTTATTAAATTGATTGTTTCTTTGTTTGTTCCGTATGCATAATAATACTATTCATACGATTTAGTTAAAACTTTGTACAGCTGTTATCGATACTTGCGTGAAGGTTACTAGCTTTGTACAATAGATGGCGCGCATGTCATATTCGATAATTGATTACAATAAAAAAAGAAATAGACATTACAACGCATACCAGGCATTAGTACGTACTAGCGTATTGACATTTAATGTTGAATATATAAAATGAAAAATTTTTAGGTGCTATGAAACTGCAAAGTTTTTATATGTAACGTTTCTGATGCAAAAATGTTTCACTTATATCACGTATATTGAATAAAAAAAAGAAATGTAAATTCAAAAAAGTACCATAACATTAACAACTACAAAATACTTATCTTTAGCTTTAAATCATTCAATTATTTATTTACAAAAAAAAACTGCATAAAAAATTGTATATACACAATGCTAGGCAAAAACTTTCTATATCAACATTAAACTATACAAATGTTTTCTAATCTACGTTTTCACGATGCAGGTCGGAGTCACGATGCAAGCGCCAACACGACCTCAAAGTATTATTCAGCCACTGGGTTGAGAACTAAAGGCACTGACCCAATATGAATAATGCCAAAATTATATCGAAATCAGCTTCGGTCCAAACTATTTTTATCGTATAGATTTAAAAAAAAAGAAATACCATATTTAAGGAATTATATTACTTCCAATTTTCACAGGCAATAGCTCTAAGGGGTCTCTAACCAACCTTCCACAGCGATAGCTTTAATTGAGTTGTTTAAAAATATTTTTGGTGTTTAAATCCAAGATTTTCTGCAAGGATCTCTGTCATTTTGGGTATATTGCGCAAAATTTTCATTTGGATTGAGAACATTGAAGTACTTTAACTTATCTAGAGGAAATATCGATGAAATTGGACATTACAATCATACGTGATAGTATCCTTTGTTCTCTATTTTCCATCCACCAGTACCTGAAGTAATACTCAGAGACAATGTGGCCGTTTTCTTCAGTCTTCTACGGGATTTGAGGTAAATTATAAAGGGTATGTTGCGAAAATATAAATATTTTTTTTATTTCACCGTTATAAAAGTAATTTTCAAGGTAAAACCCGTAGAGGTTTCAGTTATTTTGGCAAATGTAATGATTTATATTTTCGAAACGCAAAACATAATACAACATTTAAGTGCTACAAAAATAGCAAGTGCAGGTAAACAATCAATGCGTATCATGTCGAAACCTTCTTAAACACAAAATCAATTTACATTATGAATTTAATTATTATACATTGTTTGAAAAAGTTTCGACATTAAAACGGCACAACATAATCGAAAGCAAAAACAAAATGGTGATATAAAAACAGACGCCACGACGTGATACCAAAATCGATCAAACCCCATATGGTAATCTGAGTTGGACGCAACACGATCTGCCAGTGACATGTGACATATGTCAACGTCAATTTGACAGGAGCCCGAGTCAAGTTGACAGACCGATCGCGCACTCATAAAGTCTCACAGTTACCAAATGAGATTAGATCGCAGTTGGCGCAAGCTTGATTCTTGATCTGCTGAGAAGCTTATAAAAATAATCTCCCATTTTTTATTACGTATCCACCATCGCCGGTTGGAACCGCGTGGTGTAACAACCTCCAAGATTTTTCCTCAAAAGGAGATAAGGTCTCAATCGCGCAGGGGGACATCTACAGGCAGTTATTTTAGCTTTATTTTATTAAATTCAAAATATTGAGCATTTATGATTAGATATATTAATATTATTTATTTTATTTTAAACTAAGAAATTTAAATTATTTAAATATTTTTTTATAAGAGATCATTATTTTTTATAAAAGAACATAAAAAAAAACAAATTCAAGACACACGTTCAAAGCAACTACACAATGAAACACTACACACGAATCTATACATTTACATAAAACTTACGTGTGTGTCTCGCATACTCTAACGAAGCGGTACAGCATTTGACTGTATACCAGCTGATAGTCTGGGTTAATTGAACCCAGAATTACCAGCTGATATTTAGCCATCCGCCGGATATACTTCGTAACACTTTCTCGGAACATTTGACAATTATGATTACTTTTTTTGATAAAAATTAATCTTGTAAACTTTGCGAAAATCATCATAACGAATATTATCAAATTAGCGAAGTTTCTTTTGAATCGATAGCATTTTAAAGTAACGTATTGAATACGCTTTTGCTCTCAAGCAATGCGGAGAACAGTGTCGCAATGACACTTTTCGCTTTCGCTTTGCTTGATCGCGTAGATGAGTAAAACTTTTAATACAACTACACCAAGTGCAATTAATTAATTACTATTTACAAAATTACTAATCTAATTAAAATATACAAAATGAGCAATAAATACTAGTTAATAATAAGCTGTCTTCACTAACCTTGATCCTTCAAATCGTTTATCTGTGCTGACTTAGTTTCGACTTGATCACCAAGTCTAGTCGCAGCTTGGAGGCCAGCTATCGATTCTTCCAGCTTGCCATTTAGCCTTGCTATTTCCTGCTGTAGCTTTTCATTGTGACGTTTGATGTCCTCCATCTTGTTTCTTACTTTTTCTGTTGCGGAATGGATGTCTCTTTCTTTGTCTGTAATTTTAAAGTTATATTTTATTGGTTTTCTCGTCGACGTCCGATTCAGTATTGCCATTTTAAAATCAACCTACATTTTTATGGATTTATTTAATAAAAACTCTATCGTGTGTTCATATTGCAAATACGCTTCGTTAAGAATGTAGTTTAAGTGTCAGTATCGGAATTTGTAACCAAGATATGCCTGGTAGGTTTTTCACCAATTATTTTAGCGCCAATTAGACAAGACCCAATGTATCTATGCCAAATAAACACTTACCATCAATAAGGCGTTTTGATCGACATTATCAATAAGAAGCAAAAAAATGTCTGTTACCTAATTGGAACTGTTCCAAAACTACTTGCAAGTTGGTAAGGGCGGCTTCACTTCTACTTTTGGCATCCTCTGCTTCGCTCAGCCTCGCTTGGACTTCCTCGCGTTGTTTCTCCAATAGCTTGATTTGATTTCTTAAAGTTTCTACTTCTTGGTTCGCTCGAATACTGTTTGAAACAATATTATTAATTACTATGCTAATTAATGGAACTATTGTTTCAAATATATATACATATATATATAAAAATATAGTATAGGAAGGCGGACGAGCGTATGGGCCACCTGATAGTAAGTGGTCATCAACGCCCATAGACATTGGGATTGTAAGAAATGTTAACCATCGCTTACATCACCAATGCGCCACCAACCTTGGGAACTAAGATGTTATGTCCCTTGTGCCTGTAATTACACTGGCTCGAGTGAGCCAGTGAGCTGAGTCACCCTTGAAACCGGAGTGCAGCAAAACCAAGTACTGCTGTTTCGCGGTAGAATATCTGATGAGTGGGTGGTACCTACCCAGACAAGCTTGCACAAAGCCCTACCACCAGTACATATGTATTACATTTATCTTTTTGTTACTTATAAAAATATCTTAATATTAGCATGCGTTCTTATACGATATAAACTATTATTCTCTTTTAAAATAATCATATAAAGTCGACAATATTATACGTTTTTATAATATTTACCTATTGCTAGTGTACACGGTGCTCGTCTGCTTAGCTCTTTCTTCGACTTGGTGTAATCTCGTCTGACATTCGGTGAGCTTGTGCTCTGACGTCATTAGCTCCTGTGTATAATTCTCTTCCATTTCAACTAGATGATGACGTAACCTTTCCAGCTCTCGCGACGAGCTCTGCTCTTGATCTGACAACTGAAACCACAAATAATATACGTTAATATTGCCATTTTTAATTGAATTGTTATTTATAATGTTATCAAGATACACACCTGCATATTTTCTGCCGTCAATTTCTTTACAATGTCCAGCTGTATCGTTAAACTTTTATCCAAGTCTTCGCATCTTTTCGTTAAATTTTTAACAGTTTCACTTGCGTTAGATAACTCTGCTTTGAGCCGTTCGTGTTCATTCGTACTTTGATTCAAAGCTAATATTATTTCGTCCTTCTCTTTGAGAGTTTGGCGTATAGTTTCACAAGTCGCACAACTATTTGAACCCTTATCCCTTAATAAAGTGTCCTTTTCATCGATAATTCTCTTGAACTCGTTATTTTGTTCAAGTAAAACGTGATTTAACCTTTGAATTTCATTATGATACTGTATGCTTTCGTTATGTTTCATATTAACTAATTTAATTAATTCGTTTTTTTCAACTGTTGTGTTATCTATAATTGCTTTGAATTCCACACAAGTATTTTCTAATTCAGTTGCCTTATTTGTGGTTTCCAATAACTCTTTTTCTTTCATATCTAAAGTGTTTCTTAATTCTTTGACTAATCTCTCTACTTCTTGTTTTTCTTCCAGTAATTTTGCATATTCGTCGTTTG
Source organism: Nymphalis io (assembly GCF_905147045.1). Classification (NCBI taxonomy): domain Eukaryota; kingdom Metazoa; phylum Arthropoda; class Insecta; order Lepidoptera; family Nymphalidae; genus Nymphalis; species Nymphalis io. The sequence continues at coordinate 8,084,751 of NC_065913.1, read as the reverse complement.
GCAGTGTTGTATTTTCAGATGCTTTTATTTTGTCTGTTATTTCTAGTATCGATTGATTTAGCTCCTTTATTTGTTTATCTCTATTAGATACGGTAGCTTTACTTTCCAAATAAGATTTTTCGAAATCCTGAAGGCGATTTGATAATTTTGATATTTCTATATTTTTATCGTTAATTTCATCATTCAGCCCATACAACTGTTTAATTATCTCTTCTTTTTCTGTATGTAATTTTTGAAGTTCCTCATGACTTTGGTTAGAGGCAAGACCAGTGCTATTTAATTTCTGTGTAACCTCGTCTAGAGAGTTCCGAAGATGCTCGATTTCTTGATTTTTAATTTGAATACTTTTCTCAAGGTCTGTAACATTCTGACTTAAGTTTGAAATATCGTTGTTATTTTTATTTACTGTCGAGTTAAGGTTATCTATAATAGAATCTTTTTCATTGAGGACTGTTATAAGTTTTTCAAATTCTTCTTCTAATTGTGCGATTTTGCTATCCGTACTTGATAATTCAACTTCAAGCTGCAGTTTTTTGTCCCGCAAAACTTTATTCTCTTCTTCAGCTGCAAGCAATTCTTTATTGATACTATCGGATTGATTCATTTTTGTTTTTAAGTCATTAACAGTATCTTCAAGTTTGATTATAATTTGAGTGTCATCCGTAGTTTTCTGTTTTAAATAATTATTTTCCTTCATTAATTCTTCTTGTTGTTTTTTAGAGTCTGATATTTCATTGAACAGCTGTTTTATTTTTTCTTCCAATGTGTTATTGTGTGTGGCCATTTCTTTTAACTGATTTGCTATTTCGTTCTTTTCAGTTAATATCTTTTCAACGTCTGTAGAAGACGAAACTAAGGTTTTATTCTCTGCATTTTTTTGTTTTACAGTATTGTTCTCTTTTTCAAGTTCATGTTTTTCCTTGATAATTTCGTCCAATTTATTTTGAAGTTGATTTAATTTATGCTCTAGATTTATTTTACTCGATTCCATTTCCTTATGAGAAATTGATTTAGATTGTAGTTCTTTTTGTAGGTCTTCCACTTGTCTAGTAAGTAATACTTTGTCGTTTTCAATGATATGTATATCTATAGAAAGTTGTTCATTCTTTGAGTTAGCAGTGTTCAAATGTTTTTTCAAATCATCTAATTCATCGATCGTTTTCTGAAGTATTACGTCCTGATTAACGTTTGTATTATTTTCGAGCTCCGTAACGGCGTCTGTCTGAGTTTTACAAATTTTCAATTCGTTAAGCATTGACACGTATTTATTTTTCATATCATTAAGGCTTTCTTGCAATATTTTCTTTTGGCTCTGTACTTCTTTAAGTTCACTTTCTATTCTCTTAATTTCAGATTCAAATGTTTTATTAATCCTGTTACAATCAGCTAATTCTGTTTCTAATTTAACGAGGTTATCTTCATGGGTTTCTATAATGGGCTCCAATTTCGACGTGTTTTTCAAAGCGGCAATCTCTGATATAAGGAAATCGTTATTTTTCTTCATTTCTTCCAATTCGCCTTCGAGATGTTGTATGTCAGATGTTAGGTATTCATTTTCGGTAGTTAAGTCATCTATTTGTGTCTGTAAACTGTTGACATTTAATTTTTTCTCCGAAAGCTTCTGTTGCAAATGGTCAATATCTTTCTTATATGTATTCAAAGTTTTGAACACGTTTTCTAATTTTAGCATAACAATATTTTCATTACCAGAAGGCATTTCACCAACGTAATCTACTGGTAAGTCAAAAGTAACATAACGATTATAAAGTTGCGTTATCTTATCGGGTTTTAGAACTTTAATTTCTGTATTATTTTGATTATCCGACTCCTTTTGAGCTAATTTACGTTTCAGTTCACTGATATCCCTTTTCAAAGTTTCAATAACACTTTTAGCATTATCATCTATATTTATTTCATCTAGATGCATTTGATTTGAATCACGTCTATGTTTGAGTTCATTAATTTCTTTTAAAAGTTCTTCATATTTTTCTTTAGGGACCATGTTGAGTGCTTCATTGTGTTTATTTGAGATTTCTAAGTCATGTTCCAGCTTCGTAACTTGCTCTTGTAATTTAAAAACTTCCTCGTGTAACTCCTGATTTTCTTCTTGAAACTTTTCTGCGTTTTCTCTTAATAAACTGTGTATTCTTTCTAAATTCTGATACTTGTGATGCAAAGTATCATAATCTGGCTGAACAGACTTTAAAATTTCTATTTGTTGATCTCTTTCACCAATTTTATAGAGAAGTAATTTAATTTCTGCGGTGTATTCATCATTAGAATTCTGAAGCTCTTCGTATTCTCTTTTGAGGACTTCAAAATTCTTTTGCAGCTCCTTCTTAAGAGATAGCAATTTTTCCATTGCTATCTGATGTTGACTGTCTAAGTCTTCGAGATTACATGTTAAATTTTTATTTTCTTCACGAAGACGATTGATTTCTTCATCGTTATCAACCTTCTGATCTGTAATATCTCGTTCCCTCAAGTTGAACAGTTCATTCTGTAACGCCTGTATTTGTAATTTGTATTGCTTTTCAGTATCATGATCGAGTGTTTCTGAAGGTTGAGTCCAATGCCAGCTCGAGTCATCCTCCTTGACGCCATTTTTTCGGAAGAGTTTCTGCAAATAAAAATAAAATAAATAAACACGATTCTCTAGGCAAACTAGATAATTAAGTTATTAAAGAATATTGGAAAAATATTTCATTTGAAAACCTTCTTTTACAAAACAATTAAACAGAGTTCTAATATGCAAAATAATCTATCAAAGTAGGTATATTTAAAAAAAATATTTACATTTTAAATGATACTTTTTAATTTATTTTAATTGTATTCCTGTGATAAAATACGTAAAAAGAGTTACTTTATAGTAATTGTTCATGTCGCTTGATAATATTTAATTGAGCGATATGTAACCAACTAAGGTATATAATGTTTTAACGTTGTATACAATTTCAATATATAATAATATAATAATAATATCCTGGGATACTTTTCACACACGGCCATCTGATCCCATATTAAGCGTGTACAGAGCTTGTACTATGGAAACCAGATAACTGATATACTACATATACAATTTTCTTTTTGTAAATACATACTTATATAGATAATTACACCCAGACTCATAACAAACAGACATGTTCATGCACACAAATATCTATGCTGGGTGGGAATCGAACCCACAACCTTCGGCGTGAAAAGCAAGCATCCACCGACCACGCCAGCCGGCTCGTCAAAAAATTTCAATGTATATTGTATACAATTTTAGGAAAATGTTTTTTTGTCGTATATTTTGCGCCTAGCTCTTACATATTGACATGACAGGTCGATATTAATTGACACTTATGCCTTGAAGAATATCGAAAAGAAACAGTAAAAACAATATTCTCAATCATAAATAACATTAACTCTAAATGTCCCTCAAAATGAACTGAGAACATCCTGTATTATAAAGTTTTAGTAGTGTCTATATATTAATGAACGATTACAAAGTACATCGGGGAGTTTAGAAAAAAACCTAACACCACTTAAGACTTGAAAATTCCGTTGTATTGTTGTCCTTATTACTATTGGGATAGAGGTGTAAATTATGTGACAAGGTATACATTAGACTTAAACGCCTGTTCAAACACGATAAGTTATCTCCGCTTTATGGCTTATTGAGTCACGTTGTAACGTTAATGTACAGACATACACGCAGGTTTTTCCCTTGTTTTATTCATCGATCGATAAACGTTCGTGTTTTACGATATATTTTTAAACTGTTGAAGCTATTTATTTGTTAGGTAACTACTGGCCCTTAATCGTACCGACATTAGCTGAGCGTCGTAACTTCGAACGGGTGAAATCTTTTTTTTTTTTTTAATACTCGGAACCCGATTACGTTACTGTTTCCAACATTAACCATACGGGGACCCATTCAAACACAAACAAATAACATCATCACAATCGATTTAGTAATTCAGGAGGAGTTAACCGGTAACGACCGATTTAAAAAAAACGCGTTAGATATCCCATTTATTGAAAAAGGTTATACACGACATAACATCACGCTTCGACCCACGGGGGTGGAACAGTGACGTTAAGCGTGGGTGAACCGCTGCAAAGAGATCTTTTTCATACAAAGTGCAACGCTCCTTGCATTACAAGTTATTTATAAGTGGTGGTATTCCAAATGTATTTTGGGTTATATATCGCGTATAGCTTTATCGAGAGGATGTTTTGGAAGAAAAACAAATATTACTAAAAGTCTTCCAAGCGTTGTGTACAGCACAGTACAGTAACAGCCTGTTAATGCCCCACTGCTGGGCTAAGGCCTCCTCACCCTTTCGAGGAGAAGGGCTTGAGCTTATTCCTCCACGCTGCTCCGATGCGGGTAGAATACACATGTGGCGGAATTTCAGTGAAATCAGACACATGCAGGTTTCCTCACGATGTTTTCCTTCATCGTCAAGCACGAGATGAATTATAAACACAAATTAAGCACATGAAAGTTCAATGGTACTTGCCCGGGTCGTGTACTTAAAATTAATTAAATATATATATATATATATATATATATATATATATATATATATATATATATATATATATATATATATAATCATTATAATCACATACAATAATCGCGATAACATAAGTTTTCTTAAGAAAACGCTATACGCAAACAATCAATTGTGAGAATATACAATTCAAATGATAAGATTCTCCAAAATCAACGAGTCCGCATTTCATTTTTTTGCCAACGATTGTTGTCCGGGAGGCGGCGTTGAAAATTGCAAAATCATTTAATAAACATCATTAATGTGGTTTTATTGTCATCAAACTAAAAATATGAAAAAGTAATTAATATTGAAACTATCAGTTACTACAGTCATGAAAATGAGAGCTTTAAGCTCAGCCGTTTAGATACTACCATACCACCTACTATAAAACAGAGTATACCATACATGTATACTCTGTATTGCAGTAATTGGCAGCACATTGGTTATTAATTCATAATCCTACTCCTTTTCAATGAGTGCAGCTGATCAATTATCATAGAATAGCACATTTGCTCGTCTGCTTTACAGATTAAAGTTTAAATTACATTAAAAATGAACCGGCAATTGATAGTAGTACGAGCGAAAATTCAACGTCGCCTCCCTGAGTATCACAATCACATGAGTGGCGTAAATTATCTCATGTCCTTGCGGTTCGTTCACTGTTGTGGAACAAATGTTTTATTTGACGTTACTTAACCAACTTACATGATCATTAAGAAGACGGTTCGCTGGTGGGTTTTTTTTAAATAAACAGATGGTCAGATGGTTTTAAATTGTCTAATTTTCTTAGTATAAAAAATCTATCGGCGCGCATTGGTAGTAAGACTGGACTTGTAAGCAATGATGGCATTTCTTTAAATGTGTGTTCTTTTTGTCTCGACAGCATAACCTGGTGACGCGTAATGAGACTCAAGCCAGATGTTAGGAATCCATTTAAGAGCTCAGAGTACGAACGTCTTAAGGATGATTTATGTGAGGCAATCGGTTAGGATAGCGTCGACGTCGGGATCTGACGTCACTGCCATCGGCATGACGTTCTCTTATACCGTGGCGATGGTACATACCATCCCTCCTACCGCTCTCCTCTATTGTGTGTACTAGGCGTGTATATATACTTCGTTGCTATATATTGATAATAAAAAAAATATATTTCATTATATATAACCGTACCGTAACAGCCTGTGAATGTCTCACTGCTGGGCTATAAGGCATGTAAGGCCTCCTCTCCTCTTTTTGAGGAGAAGGTTTGGAGCTTATTCTACCACGCTGCTCCAATGCGGGTTGGTGGAATACACATGTGGCAGAATTTCAGAGAAATTAGACACCTGCAGGTTTCCTTACGATGTTTTCCTTCACCGTAAAGCACGAGATGAATTATAATCACAAATTAAGCACATGAAAATTCAGTGGTGGTGGTGGAACCCACGATCATCAGTTAAGATTCACGCGTTCTTACAATATTATATAAATTCAATGACAATGTATGCGTTTAATATCTACTGAGCGTCCTATGTATCCACTTTAATATAGTATTATTTATTTCAACAAGTTGTATACATAATATGTACATTTAACGAGAAAAATGTAAAAATAGATAAACTCGTTTGTAACGAGCTTGCGTTAACGTTCTCGCGTGGTGGGAAAAAAATATTAACCCCGTCAACTCGTAGTTGTGTCAACACACATATTGTGTTTTTTTTTTGTATATAGAATAGGAAGGCGGATGAGCATATAAGCCCCCTGGTGGTAAGTGGTCACCAACGCCCATAGACTATAGTAATGAGGTTAAATACATAGTTAAAAATTAAAACATAAAACCTATGGATTACATATACCGGTGGTACCATTCAGTAATTTTATTTTACCATCAAATAAGAATACTTAGTGTCACTAATCCGGTTACACGGGTGAGTAACCCAGTATTATTACAAGCGCACAGGACGTAACATCTTATAACTTGTGGATGATATAGGATTGGCTTTTGGTGTCATTTTGGTGAACATCAGTTGGCAATGGCCGATTTGGCGTCTGACGAAATTACACTAAAAAATTTAGCTTTAAAGCTTTTGACATCTGGATTAGACCTTGTTACGATATATATAACGTGGGTACAGTATTTGTGTATATGTTTGTTATATATAATAAAACGATATATTTCGTAAGATTGTTTATTTATCTATGTAATTATTTTTTTTTCTTTGTGCGTGCGCTTGAAGAAAGTTCTTTAAGTTAAAATCTTTTTACTACAACAGCCTTACTTATAAAGGTTGCTCAGCGACTGTTTAGTTAATCACTAACTGTATCTATTATTATTAGTTTGACATCGAAAGAAAAAGACAAAAAATCGTTTAACAAATCACTCGCTATTCAACGTTTATAAATAAGACCGCTAGATTTTATGTTTTTTCCTAAGAATATTAATCACAGTAACTTATCTCAATTCTCATGCACCTGTCCATCCAATCCAACCATCGAATCGCCGCCTAAGAAGGTTTCACTTGAATAAGTTTCGAATAGTAGATTTAAGTTAGTTGGTTAACACGGAATAACGGTCACCACACTATTTGAACAACACGGGCATTAAGATTACGTTATCTGATACCAGCCGTTATCAGTATGACCGCTGGGTAAACTCAACTTAGGTGTTAGGTGTAGTAATATTGTAGAGCTGAAAGCCTTATTTGCACTAGATGGATATAGATAAGTCATATATATGCATTTACGACGTAAAAAAACTTAGCTACAATAAACTTTTGATACTGTAAGTGGTATATGTAATAAGTATTCCTTTGCACAAATTTTTCATATATAATGCTTCTTTACGTGTATATGTCACTGAACTCCGCCTAATAGGCTTGAAAATTTTTTTTAGTGAGTGTTTGAGGGATTCCCTGGAAGGTTCAAATCGGATCCGGTAGTTGGCGTACGATCGGGTTCCAGGTTGTGTAAAGTACCGGTGTAAATATAGGATCTCGTGGAAGGCGGCGTATTAACGTTATAAGAAATGGTTTCTATTTCTTATTTTGCGAGTGTCTAAGGACGACGGTCACAGTGACCACTATCTATCACTTCCTAAAATATATTAAATAAATCTGTATTCGTCAAAAATATATACAGTAACAGCCTGTAAATGTCCCACTGCTGGGCTAAGGCCTCCTCTCCCTTTTTTGAGGAGAAGGTTTGGAGCTTATTCCACCACGCTGCTCCAGTGCGGGTTGGTAGAGTACACATGTGGCAGAATTTCGATGAAATTAGACACATGCAGGTTTTCTCACGATGTTTTCCTTCACCGAAAAGCACGAGATGAATTATAAACAGAAATTAAGCACATGTAAATTCAGAGGTGCTTGCCCGGGTTTGAACCCACGTTCATCGGTTAAGATTCACGCGTTCTTACCACTGGGCCATCTCGACTTATAATAAAAATATATATAAATAATTAATAACAATGAATAGCGAGATCGCCCAGTGGTTAGAACAAAGTGAATTTTCTAATTTATGTAATGCGCCGTGGTCAAGGCATCATGAGGAAATCTGCATGGAACGCGAAAAAAATAGCAAAATATGTTAATTCACCAGATATCATTGAAGTAACGAGGTTGATTAAGCCCTCAACCTCCTCAGAGGAAGCCTTAATCATCAACTAAATAACAGTGGGACATTCTAAGACTAATTTTACCAATCATGACTTAACATGGTATGAATTTGTAACAAAACCTAGAGTGTTTGTTGTTCGCTTTGCATAATGGCTCATATTATTTAAGCAATATTATTAAGTGTTCATAAACGTTACCGAGACCTGGGCGTTCAGGTCATTTGCCTCGTAAATCAGGAACCAGGCTTGATCTAGGCACAGTTATACCATTCTACGGGCATTTTATAGGCCATTGTTGACGCACGGATTTCTTATTGTACTTGAGCGCCTAGGTTGAAATAATAATAGCAGAGTAATACGAAAAGAAATCATTTAACGTAAGATTTTAGTTACGTAATCTTTGTTAATTTCTTAAATGGCAACCAATAAATACAAACGGATAGGTCAATTGTTTTCATGACTCAATGACTCCTGAACGATTTCGGCCACGGCGGTCAATCTCAAGAGAGATTAGTCAACTGCACAGGACATATAATAATAATAATAATAATAATATCCTGGGACATTTTTTCACACACGACCATCTGATCCCAAATTAAGCTTGTACAGAGCTTGTACTATGGAAACCAGACAACTGATATATTACATATACTATGTTTCTTCTGTAAATACATACTTATATAGATAATTACACCTCGACTCAGGACAAACAGACATCTGTCCTGGGTGGGAATCGAACCCACAACCTTCGGCGTGAAAGGCAAGATTCCACCAACCACGCCAACCGGCTCGTCAAATTTATTATAGTGCACAAACACAGATGATCTCCCGATTCCCTTACTCATAATCCGATGGGACGGCAATCGTGTCACATTGCATTTACTTACACTAGAAAATAATACTTTTCACCGTCGATGATGACCAGCGTGACATATTTATGTAAACAATATATTTATTAATCGTATTCAAATGTATATTTAACATAGGAAATTAATTTGATATACAGAAGTTAAGCTGAAAATATCACCCAAGGGATTAAAAAATCGCGTAAGAATTTAGATAAGACGTTACATAGTGGGATATGACAGTATCTCGATTTTTATATATATATATTAATTTGTACATAAAACATTTAGGTTGTGACGAATCGTACTGTACATACGAAGGTATGATTGCAATAATCGTAAGATTTTGATTCATATTAAGAATTAGCTGATTCCTGCGACTCGTCCTGCCATTTTTCTTTTTTTTATACCCCATAAAGTATATGCCCATGTCCTTATCCAACCTCTATGCCGAAATTCAACACGAAAAACAGACAGACAGACAGACAAGTTACTTTCGCATTAATATTAATAACATAGTCTGATTCAGAAAACACTCATTTCTCGTTTTCAGATAGATTTATGTTTTAATAGTAACAGCTCTCATATTTCCCACAAGTGGGCAAAGGAATGCTCTGTTTTAATATTTGTCATCAGTCGGTAGAGATATATATGTGTCAGAATTATACAGGTGCAGGTTTTCTCACGATGTTTTCCTTTATCAATCAGCAATTATTTACACGATAACTTTGGGATAAAAGCCTAGATTTGAACCCGCGATTTTCGATTAAGAACCACGTGTTCTAATCACTAACCATCTTGGGTTAAAACATATAAGTCAACACCTTGAACCCCTCGACCGGTTTCAGCGTAGTGTCGTCGTTAGAAGCTATAAAATTATCTATATTCATAAACAGCAAGCGTTTAAACAGTAACGATTTGACACAGGTTGCATGCCGCCGTACTGGACAATGAGTTTTGCGCAACCACAAACGGTTGCTCGTCGATTATGGAGATTTTAAGAATCGCCGGGAACCCGGTCAAGGCGGAGGTTGGTTTAGTTAATTTGTCGCTTGGCGTTTATATATTATTATATATTATCTTGCTTGCTAAGTACTCGTTCTACTTATTTTGTTATTCTATTATTGAGATAATATCTTAGACCTTTTAAGGTATTTACTTTAGCAATTTTCTGCTTGAAATTATCCATATTTGTATATCAAATATTTTAAAACCGATTGCTGGGAATATTGCTAATACAGAGAGACAATACGTCATTTATGGAAGAGTTTAGAGTCACAATGCTGGTTGATGGACATATGTCCAGGATGAAATTCAGCCGCTTTTATAGGCGCCTATATAATCCAATCTTTATAGTCCAACTCATGGGTTACGACGATTTTCTATGTGATTTTCGAATACAAGATGAAGTGTAATCAAACTTTTTATCCACTGAACTACAACAGCTGTAGAAAATCTTTTACTCCTAACTAGTCCAGACTAGATTATTTTTATTTATATTAAGTTAAATATCCGACATATTTGTTATTTTGATATTTCAAACTTAACATTTATAAAACACCGATAGTATAAGTTATAATTTCAAAATGTTTAACAAATATTTAATGAAAATAATAGCATATAATCAAAGTATTTTGTTGTATTAATATAAAATATCGCTTCGAGTCCTGACTAGTGGATTCAGTAAAATTTTACGACAGTAGATAACTTGACCCTAATTATGAAAATACATAATATAATATATTAATGTTGCAGATTTATAGCTCCATAAAAATATTCTCACATATTTATTTATATATATAATATTTACCTGATCGGATTCCATGAATTGCCACGTTGACACATAGATCTGTAGGATTTGAGAAAATCCGAAGACCAACTTTGGAGATCTCATTATTGGTACGTTTATCGGCGTCGTGACATAAAAAATCATTTAAATTAATCGTTTAATACAAATGTCCAATCCAGAACACACCAGATACTAAATATTATTTAATATCACTCACACATTTAAACTTCGCTATTATTACGGTCCGTAAATTATATTACATATATGTCAATGTTCTTTGTATTCAATTTTGGTTCATATGACATTTCATTTTTATGTATTCGAACGTAAACAACAAACACATCATCTGTTTCTTTTCATTATCATTAAAAATATTTAGATCTTATTAAAATTAAAAAAATCTATCACTTATTCTTTTTAATGTTTCTATAACATATTAGATTTAAATTATAGTATGTAAGATTAATGGTATGTAAGTATTTTTTTCAATATCAGCTTTAACAATAGTCAAACGTTCACTGGCAGCTGCGTACTGGCCATGGTAAGTTTTCAAAACATGAACTATTGTGTTAGTAGTTCTGTGTTTTGACTAGTTCTGAGATGAAGCCTGAATTGAATAAAAGTATTGTCTCATTATGTTGTAATAAATATTATTAAAATGCCATACGAATGAGGCATAGCATTTGAATACATATTATTTGAAATAAATTTTATAATTTATATGTTAACAAAATGGGCTAAGAAGACGTCATTCGTTCATACGGTTTATAGACGTTGGATCCAAATATTCATAATTTAATATCTTTTAATATCATCCTTGAATAATTTTCTACTTACCAAGATGAAAAGTATACTAATCATGTGGCCAAGTATAATCTGTAATTATTACTTAATGTTCCTCCAGACCGATCTCGGCCACGTCGACCAATCTCAAAAGAGATTAGCCAACTACGCAGGAGATATAATAGTGCACAAGTATGTGCGCAAAACCCAGGTGCACTCTCTATTCCCTAACTCTTAAAATCCGATGGGACGGCAATCCGACACGACCGGAAAGAGTTCAGGCGCACGACTAACGGCTTTACGTGCTTTCCGAGGCACGGGAGTGTACACACTTCTAACTTCCAGACTCCGGGCTGCTACTGAGAATTATCTGACAGAAAAGCCCAATAACTTTTTATTGGCCCGACTTGGGAATTGAAGTCAGGACCCCCGGGTTTGCAGCCTTACATCAAACCATTAGACCAACGAGGCAGGCAATTATTATTTATATAGTTACTACGTAATAAAAATACAGACAAAATGACCGCAAGATGACATTTGAAAATTATTCACGAATCGATAGTTATAATATTCATAACTACACTGTATACCTAACAATGATTTTAACATTTTCATATTAATTAAATCATTTTTCTTTGAAGTTTGAGTTTGTTAAATATTGATAAGAATTCCGTAGAAACATTGAAACAATTTTACATTCTTCAACATCAATTAACCTTCTAATTATGAACCTTCATCTGATATCGAATGACCGGCTAAAGTTTCATTTAAAACGGTTCAACGATTTTTAATAACAATGTTTTATATAAATACAATAACATATTATGTTAGGAAATATTTTTAATCAAAACCAAAGTATGATTTACTTAAGTAGGTCTCCACAGGCACCTTTAAATCAATTTATAGGATTACATAAAACAAAAACATGAAATTCACGCTTGTCACGTTGTGAAACTGCGAAGTGTAGCTAACATATATAATAATATTATATACTAAAAACTTTTTCAAAACACACCGCAGCTTCTGGTATAAACTTTTTGTACGTTGGTAGTGTATTCAATTAGACATTGCAAAAAATTATCCTTATTTATTATTATAGAATGTAAGTTGTAGTTGTAAGTAATGTTTCTTGATTTGAATGAAACAAAAACAATTGCGACTAGTTATACCTCTTTCGACGACACGAGATGGTCTAGTGGTTAGAAACCGTAGATCGTGGGTTCAAACCCGGACAAGCACCACAGAATATTCATGTGCTTAATTTCTGTTTATAATTCATCTCGTGCTTGACGGTGAAGGAAAACATCGTGAGGAAACCTGCATGTGTCTAATTTCATTGAAATTCTGCCACATATGTATTCTACCAACCCGCATTGGAGCAGCGTGGTGTAATAAGCTTCAAACTTTCTCAAAAATGGAGAGGAGGCCTTAGCCTAGCAGTGGGACATTAAAAGGCTGTTACTGTATACCTCTTTCTGTCATCAGTAATATGACACTTGAAAGAAGGAGACAAAGCAGTGTTAATATTCATAATTCTAGATCGTAAGGTATCGACAATTTATTATGTAACTATACTATAAAGCAAGTAAAATAACAATAACAGCCCGTCTCATTCGCAAATGTCTCCATTTTTGTAAAGAGAAAAATTAGGCGTTCATCCCACCACACAGCTCCAGTGCCGATTTTTTATAAAACACATACTACTTATAAATTTGTTTAAATTAAATCTCTCTCAATTTCGATTGATTTATTTTTTATAAATTATTATTGTTTAAATATTAGTTGACGTTGTCATTATAAATTATATTATATTATATATATCATAACACAACGGATATATTTTTCTATATAATAAAGTATCACAAGTCAGCTTGCTGCACGCCTCCCAAACAAACTTACATTTCTTGAATTTTTAATTATTGGAAGTCCCTCAGGGTCTCACATTTGAACCCGGAATACATTTACACATAACATGATTTGAACGATTTATATGTACAGATAGTCATTATAGATAATCAAATAGAATCAATTTCACGTGACTTAGCGTCCTTCACAATTGCAATAGCGTAACGAGTCGCGTGCGAATTTAATGACATAGAAATATCAACTATAACACCATACGAAACGATTCAAACTTGCATGAAAGCTTTGATCGTGTCGACAATTTGAAAAATAAGACAACATTTATCTTCAATAGTTTATACATAGAGTGCATTTCTGATTACAAAATCTGTTATCCAGTTACCCGTGAATATGACTTATTGTACTTCAAATGCAGTTGTAATAAAGGTCATTCTCATACGACGTGTTTTCCTATTGTAAGAAGAAACACTAAAAATCTCTAATGACACGTTTGAAGGACTTCTCAAAACCAAACGTATTAACTCTTTATTGTTGCTATGCCATTTTAAATCTAATATCAGCGGTACTAAGGCAGATATTACAATGTTTGATTCAGAGTTATGATGTATTCAGATGATGCTACGCTTGGTCCATTCAGAATGCACGGGCCAATGTCACTTTGACGGTATATGATTGACGGTTATTTGTTAGACAACGTATGCGTATGTAAAATTGTAAGAATAATTTTATTTTATGACAAAACCTTACGTATCGAATTATAGGATTATTTTAGATATGGCTTCATTAAAATACAAAATTAAAGTTGTTAAGGATAGCCTAATACATGATCCTTTTGGTATGGTAAAGACAGCTAAAAATCGCATAATATTTTTAAAAAGAGGCATGGGATAGTTTAAATTAAATCGAGATTCATTTAATAGTTACATTACAAATTTTGACGAGCGGAGTGAGTTGGCGTGGTAGTTAGATACTTGCCTTTTCCGAAGGTTGTGGGTTCGTTTCCCACCCAGGACAGACATTTGTGTGCATGAACATGTCTGATTGTCCTGAGTCTGGGTGTAATTATCTATATAAGTATGTATTTACAAAAGAAAAGTAGTATATATAGTATATCAGTTGTCTGGTTTCCATAGCACAAGATCTGCTTAATTTGGGATCAGGTGGCCGTGTTAATAATGACCCAGGATATATTATTATTATTATATTAACTGAAATGAATTTTGTTACTACATATTTTGTATCGTATCTTTGAAGCACAGTAAGAAGTTATAAAACATTGCATCGACAATTGGTAATGGAATCACATCAAATTACGTTTTGTTTTCCTAAAGTTGACAGACCCATTAATTTAAAAAAAACTGTTCTTCATAATATCCTATAAAATTTGTAAACGTCTTTTTTATTTTCTTGCCTTTCAAATTTCGAATGCAACATAAAAAACACCGTGAGAACATAAGGGAATTTAAGTTATTCTAATGCAGTTATGGTGTCCATCACGTAAAACATAAAAGAGTGGCGTGCGTGGCGGAAAACTGGCAAGTCGGTCATGGCGAAACGTACATATTTTATCGCTTCGAATTATGATCAGTGGCCTTGGCGGCGTCATAAAATACCATGGATGCACAATTCATGTCCGTAATTTTGAACACGAGAATGTCCTATATTTGTTTTAATATTGCTGCGTATTTGCTATTTCGAAAAAGCCATCATAATGTGTCGATTTTAAATTATTATCTTCGAATATTACTTAAACTTAAGCTGAGTGGTATAATAGGGATGTTTAAATCCTTTTAAGAAAATTCAACCAATATCACAGTTTAAAACATTCGTTATTCAATCACTT
Source organism: Nymphalis io (assembly GCF_905147045.1). NCBI lineage: Eukaryota > Metazoa > Arthropoda > Insecta > Lepidoptera > Nymphalidae > Nymphalis > Nymphalis io. The sequence continues at coordinate 8,069,486 of NC_065913.1, read as the reverse complement.
TTGAATTCTGAAACCGAATGGAGGGGGTTCGACATATAATTTTTTTTTTAATATTAATTACTTCAATACTTCGTCATTTATTAACCGATTTGGGAAATATCATCCTTAAGGATGAAAAAATAGAGGTGAAATTTTTTATGGATACGGATTTTATTTTGAAATCGTTTTTGTTTTTGAACAGATTTTTTATTGTAAAAGTTATTACTGGTTCAGAATGTTGATATTATCTTGACGAACCGCGGCAAACTTCAGTTGTTAAACATTTTCATCAATCATATCTATGTAATAAATACAAGAAATGCGATAAACGTTAATATCGACGAGTTTCTATATATATATATATATTTATATATAAATCATTTATTGTAGAGACCTTTACATGATATAGTTTTATTACATATTAATGACATTCCATATGATCAAATCTTGAGCTATGTGATAAAATACAATATACAACTTGTATGAAGCGTCGTTATATACACAGTAAGCAAATAAACTACACAAGGTTATGATGATATTGTCAAAGATGTCATGTGTATGCAAACATCAACTCTATAAATTGTATTCGTATGTGACAATTACCAATCACTTGGTTGGTGGTTGTTGGACCGAAGCAGTATGTGTTAATATGACAAGAAAATGAAACTGTTAAAGGAATTTCAGGGATTACATTGTTTTTTTAAAGCTTATTAAGAGGTTAAGTTAGATAAACCCACTCATTCAAACTTCACTCAAGGTTGGTGGCACATTGGCGATGTAGGAAAGGGTTAATATTTCTTATCGTACCCTGGATAGGTACCCGATACTCATAAGTCATCACATATTAACCGCTAAAGAGCAAGGCTTAGTATTGTAATGTTCTGGTTTAAAGGGTGAGTTGAGCATTGACGACATAAGAGATTATTTCTATTCCTTAAATTCCAATGCCTAAGGGCAGTGCCTAAGAGGAGGCACTATCAGGTCAACCTTTACCTATGTATTTTATAAAAAAAAGTCACAGTTGCAAAACCCTTAACGGGCTGTTTACTCAAATGATATTTCATAGACTTAAGTTCTATTAGAGATCTAATATGAACCAAGGGGACAATAGTTAACCGCAATGTTGCATTGTTCGTACCGCAAATTCCTTTGCCATATATTTAGTTCACACTTTGTTTAAATTTCAAGGCAATCGTAGTCAAAGTTTTTTGACGAAATGCCTAATCCAAAATATGCTAGAACAAACAGTCTTGGAGTTGTAAAAGAGTTCGTGGAAAGTCAATTTATGAATGAGATACTATTTTACGATAATATCCATCTTTAACGATAATATCAGGGCCATTAAAAAGAAAATGTCTACACAAATGGGTTATTTTTTAGTTCTATTTTTATATTATTTAGTTACTTTTTAGTTTAGTTTAATTCTGTTTTGCTTTTTATTTATTTATTTTTATTTTATAGGTGATAGTTTTATAAGTTTTCTTATGTTTGTTCTAATGTTACGCTGTAGTTACTAACTAATGTACATTTTTTTTGCTTTTGCTTTTTTTTCCTAGCCCTCATATAAGCATGTAATGTCCACATCGAGAAGACTCAATGTCAAAGTATGTCATTGTTGATTGTATAATTGTATTCAGTTTTGTGGAATAAATAAAAAAAATTAAAAAACAAACTGTCTAGTTTTACTTTGCAAGAGAAAGGTTTAATTAGGGTTAATATGATCTGCTGCTTAAAATACTTTAACAGTATTCCTAAATGATTATGGTTATGGCTTTTGACTTTAAGCACATGATATTCGACTTAAGTTATTTTACTAAAACATAACGGATGAAGTCAGAGTCCATATAAACCAATAAAAACAAGGATTAGACAGATCCCCATCAGCCACAATTTGCAATATTGGCAATTCTTTGATATCGCCTACAAAACTAGATAAATCTGGGGACTCTAATTTCCCTCAATGAAATATCTCGAGATAACAATATCGTTACGTCATTAATGTCAAGCTAAGAACGTCTGCCATGTTAAGCTAACGTCACTTCCATCGTTTGCCATATACGAAGGGACAGGGCACACCTCAGCTTCTTATGTTACAACTGACCTGATCGGCATCATGACCGCAGCTAAAGTACCAACTACTGGTATGAATACAGTGAAAGTAGAAAAGACTAACAATGAAGCGTATCATATAACCATGCTGTTTGTTTTTTTTTAAACTTTACAGCGAATTAGGACTAAGGTTTGATTTATATGTATAAATAACTATAATATATATATTTTTAATTTATTTTAGCTCCCTAAAAGGAGCAAATTTACCTTATGTATATCATATGTTTAAGCTTAAACTTTTTATTCCGTCACTGCGACGCCAACAGGGGAACTAAGATTACGTGCTTTGTGCCTGTTATTACGTTGGCTCACTCACCATACAAAACAAAATACAGCCAGGCAATTGTGATACCAATCCAGTCGGGCCTTTAATAGCCTACCGGATAAAATAAAAATATTTAAAAAAAGAAGCTATATATACTACATTAAAATATTATTTTAAATTATAAACGTTTCAACCATTAGGGTTCATTAATACTGCAAAGCTCTAACACCGATAAATTAATAAAAAAAGATAAATTAAAAGACATATATATAACGATATTGTTTCCCGCGGGTCACAAAATTCAATTTTTATCAAGATAAACTCATACTAACTTTTTCAAATTTAATTTTACCTTATACACTATTATTTATATGAATGTATTATATATTGGATAAATATAATTTATCCAATTCTCTTTCCGATAAACCTATATACCACGCACCGGTGCTTCAATCTAAATGGGATTGAGATGGTGAAATGGTAGCTAGTTTATAATTAATACAAACACACCATCAACTTTTCTAACGAGTAGATATATGACTTTTGCATACAATATCGATCGTTCAACTTCGTCACCGTGTACTGTGTAAACAAACGCGTTGCCTAGCAACGCAGCCATGATGGCCGACACGTGAGAGCGGGACTGGTATTATAACTCTACCAGGAGTAAGCGAGAGCAGAGGTTTGTTGAACGATAAAGCCTGCGCGGGCGCATAGTTCATGGTTTATTTGGTGTTAAGTTTTTATTGAGGAAATTATTACTTCCTACACGCACTATTATGACTAGTATTGGAATTAAAATTTGCATTTCCCTTGGGTCGTAAAACATGTTACAGTAATGAGAAAATTTTATTCTCTGAGTCAAGGTTTAGTTGCAAGTTCTAACCAATATGTCAGCTTGTGCCTGTCATAATACACAATACAATCTATATGATAGACGAGTATAATGTCTATCATTATTGGACACAAAATTTATACTTATATCACAGTTAAAAATATATGAAATCCGTCTTTAACAAAATTCAAATTATTCAAATCGTAATACAAAAATAATAATCAAATCTTCACCAAAAAAACAAAGAGGTAATTCAAAGTTCGCCATCAGCCCGTCAAAGGCCGAAAGTAAACAAACTTAAAAAAACGGCGAAGGCAAAGGCCCACACGCAATACATTCTCACTTCCGAACGCACGAGTTATTCCAAAAACAAATAACGCTTTGCGAAATGACTGTACCGCTATAAAAAATATTAAGGTCGAATAAATATTTTTTATCTGTAGCCATTCATATGTTATGACATCTAAAACAGATTAAAAAATATACAGGGATTTGTTTTTAATTTTAATGAATATATTAACATTAAAGTAAAAATGACTGCCTCTTTGGTCTAGTGGCTAGACCCGGAGGCCCTCGCAACCCAGGACTGCGGCCTTACATCTAGCCACTAGACCAAAGAGACAGACCCGGAGGTCTTGGGTTCAAATCCCAGGTCGGGCCAATAAAAAGTTATTGGGTTTTTGTCGAAAATTCTTAGTAGCAACTCGGAGTCTGGAAGTTGGAAATGTGTAGACTCCCGTGCCTCGGAAAGCACATAAAGCTACTGGTCTTGCTCCTGAACTCTTTCCGGCCGTGTCGGATTGTCATCCCATCGGATTATGAGAGTTAGGGAATAGAGAGTGCACCTGTGTTTGCGCACACACTTGTGCACTACAATATTTCCTGCGCAGTTGGCTAATCTATCTTGAGTTTGGCCGCCGATGCTGAAATCTTTTCGGAGGAATAAAAATATAAAAAATTAACTAAGCGCTTTTTGTAAAATGGACATAGATTATATTAAATTATCAATACCAGGATTTAAAATCATGAACATGTCAAAGTGACACTGACATTTTGTATAGCAAATATAAATGGTTAATTTTTAATCTGGTTTTAACAGAAATAATACGAAGTATACCGAAATACCGAAGTAAGTAGTAGGAAGTAAAAAGTAATATTTAAAAAAATCTCTACTGTAGTTACGAGACAGGCGGTTTACAGAAGGAAGATTTAAGATAAAACGGCAACCGAGATTTCATCACGCACAATATATTCAGAACGAACTTGCGACACTAAGGCGAACTATTTAAATTTATTTAAATCACAATAACAGCGTATTTACTTGGTAATCATGTAGATTCTGAGGGGTTAGGTTGCGAAACCTTACACGTAACAGACGTTGTATGGATAAGTGATTTGTGCACTGCTTCTAAATTCATACAAGTATTTTCTATTAGCCGAAGATCGTACACCCAAAGCTCAAGCAAGGACAACTGAATTATCATGTGCTTAATTCGTGTTTATAATTTATCTCGTGCTCAGTAATGATCTCGCTGTTAGTTTAGTCCAATATAATAGTCACTCGGACCCAATAAAGTAAGTAAGTTTTTCTGTCAGAGAATTCTCACTAGCCAGGGAACAGAGAGTGTAACTGTGTTTGTGCACACATTTGCACTGAATAAATCCTGTGCAGTCTATTCAACTTTGTATTCATATGATTCTAAACAAACATATATTGTTTGCAAATAACCCCGACACACAGGCGAAAATTAGTAGTCTATATAACTGGGTTAGGTTTCAGAATTATGTCACCTATTTAAATTCAAAACGCAAAATATTTTACCTGTCATTCGAACAATTGTCCCAGATAAAATATACAAAACCCAAAGACATTGGAATGTCATGAAAATTAAATGACAAAAATCTTTGGAACGTGATTAAATGCTATAATATGTCAGATAGTAATTACAACAAAGGTTATTTAAATCGCTGAATTAAACGACGATTAATTAAGTCACGCACTATTTATTAGCTAAATATATACAACCTGTCATTTCGTATAAACCATTTACCTGCTATTAGAACATGTTTAACATTTAATGTGACAACAAAATGGCGTCCTGACTGATTACGGCCACGATGACAGACATATTCACAGAAAAGTCCAATAACTTTTTTTCCAACTTGGTGATTAATCAAAGGAGTTACATTCTACAGCCTATAAGTTTAACAATATATTAATAACATTAATGTGATTGTTTCTGTCAAAATCAAAATATTCTGTATTCAAGTGGCTCAAATGAATTGTCATGTTTTAAGTGGTTTGTTACTCTGTTACGTCAAATCTGCTGAAAAGATTGGTGGTCATTTTATAATAAGATATGGGTATTTTTTTATTTATTATAATCAAAAATATATACATATTATGTAACGCTTGGTGAAATGGACAGTTCACGGCAAGTCATATACTCATTAAAATTAAAAAATAGAAGTATAAAGAAAAGTACAATTTAAAATGTAATTATTGCCCTTTACTACTAGTAAAATTTTCAAATATTAAAATTTATAAATAAACAAGAAGAAGGTCGTAATGGCAACTAAAAAATAAAAAAAATAGTAAAACTCCCGCCACCAGTTGACACTTGACAGGTGTTTAGACCCGCATACTTTTTTTTTTTTAAATTATCATCAATGGCGTCGTATGCTAGTCACGTTCTGACTGTAACACCCATTAAAACGAGACCCGTAAATACACGCGTACGTTTAAAACAAACCACAAAACACCGGTTCATTATACATTGGTAGTTGAAGAGAAACCCTGTGCTTTATTTCGCTTAGGACAAATTAACTGGCCGACAATGCGGGTAAGACGTAACAAGATGGCTTCTAGTATTATTTAGATGTTAGATTGTTAATCTTTACTTACTGTTTGAATTTTAACGACATGTTTAAATATATTTTATAAAAGCATAGAAACTACACATGAAATTGTATCAAGTTAAACAAAAAGATGGCAGTACAACTCTTGCTCGTATCAAGCTTATAAACCGAAGTGGTTACATACTCTTTGATATCGCGAATGACGATTGATAGTCATATTCAAGAGCTCCAATCTTTACTCGAAAACAATGCAACAAAGACGAATCTATTTACCAAACGAATTTGGATTTCATTGATACTATATACGTCCGATACGTTATATAGACGTTTCGTTTTTGTATCTATAAACTAATTTCTCTGTTGTTGAACATTAAAGCAAAATTAATAATAACGATTAATTAATTTTATAATTGAAATATGCAAATTAAAAATTACCATTATGCAAGCTTTCTCTAATAATTCTGCGCATAAATGAGACAAAATAAAATTGTCTGTTCTCATCATAAACAGAAGACGACAATTCATCATCCGCAAAATCGCGTTAAGCTATTAATGACATTAGTATTCATTGATAATCAAATTATATTTAATATCAAACTGCTTTAACTAAATATACATGTAAGATAATTATCTGGTAAAGGAATTCCAATGCCCTCCTTAGCCCAAGACATCCTGCGTTGACACAACTGAGTCAACAATGATGTGTGCCTACAATGCAGAATGCTTTGTTGGACAATTCTCCACTCACTATATCTGAATAACTTGATTTTTTAAAACAAGTTGATAGTTACACTGTTACAGAACAACTGCGGAAGGCTTTCTAAACAGATATAAATATGAATCAAACTTGTTTGATGGACATAGGATAATTTTTATCACGATAAATCAAGTACGCTAGAATGTCTCCGAGCGTAATCCAGAAGTTTCTAGAAAAAAAACATCGTGTATATCGATGTTGCATTTATTAAATTATTATTATTTATATGATATATAGGAAACACTTTAACGGCTCGTTTCTCAATAGCTATCGATTGCTGATGTAAAATAACAATTCTAGTTGGCAACAAAGTTGACTAGTAATGATAATTTCCATTGGTTTTCATCATTTTCCAATAGATTTATAATAATTAAGGAATCGTTATGATTGATACATGGCTATCGTGATGCCTATGACCTATGGTACTTGAGATAACTTAACATCTTATATATTTATTAACAATCATTTGTTGTTAAAATATTAAGGAAAAATGGGGATATTGCATTTGATGTTTCTTAAGTTGATTAAATTGAAATTTGATCGATTATAAAAGCTCAGTAATTTTTTTTCACTTAAGGAAACGTGAGGAGTGACTTATTGTATGGAAAAAATAGCCGTTTTTATAAAAACACATATATAAAGTTTTTACATTTATTTAGCTTTTATCGCTAACGAAGTTATGCCGAAGTTAGATAATGACATAATTATAATTTCAAATCACCGAAAATACCTGACGAAAAACATGTATTTCGGAAAAATATTCATAACATCTCATCACATTCATTTATGAAAAAATATGTCCAGAAAAGCAACGATAAATGATTCAGGCAACATTGGTAAGCGATGAATATTTTTTTAGGTCACGAGATTTCGCAAAACGATTTCGAAATGGCAATAATAAAACGATTTTCAAACGAGTGAAAATATTGAAAAATCGATAAAAATTTTAAATCATTTTGGTCAACGTATCGACAAACGGTTTTAAATTTGTAATCGACACATTTATATTGTAATGATATTATAACTAGACGGTATATTTACATATAATACGGGTCAGGACGGTGTTTTTTGATCCCCGAACCGAACTATTGCGTATGCTGTTTTTCTTTTAAATGTTTAAATTACACTTTATTTTGTGTAACCATTTGAGGACATACAGGAGAACCGGGTGCTTTGGCGCAACTTTGGAAAGTCTGTACTGGTTGTGGACTGTAATGCGTTTTTTTTTTGGTTGTATAGATATACGAATGCCAGCCTGTGGCACGGTTTGTCCAAGCGATCTCATGAAGCCCTAGAATAAAAGAGATGGTGTCGGGTGAGGGTAAAGGGAGGCGTGAGATTTTTAGTGGATAGTTTGGCTCTTTTTTTTTTTTTTTATAGAATAGGAAGGCGGACGAGCATATGGGCCACCTGATGGTAAGTGGTCACCAACGCTCTTAGACATTAGCATTGTAAGAAATGTCAACCATCGCTTACATATCCAATGCGCCACCAACCTTGGGAACTAAGATTTTATGTCCCTTGTGCCTGTAATTACACTGGCTCACTCACCCTTCAAACCGGAACACAACAATATCAAGTATTGCTGTTTTGCGGTAGAATATCTGATGAGTGGGTGGTACCTACCCAGACGAGCTTGCACAAAGCCCTACCAAAGGGCTCTTGTCTAAGCCCGTCTAGTTAGGCACCACCCACACGTCACATATAACATCTTTGTTCCCAAAGTTAGTGGCGCAAATTTTTGCTTTCATAGGATTACAAGACTTATGATCAAAGTTTGATTTATGTGAAAGTCCAACAAAGATTCAGTTTTATAAGGACTTTTGCATTATACCACATCGGGCATATACCATATAGGACTGAAGTAATTAAAAAAAAGTTCAAGTATCGTAATAAAGTAAAGATTTGAAAATTAAAACGATATATATTTTTTTCCAATTGTAGGCAAAGCTGATGGAATTTACTAAATTCCCTCAAACAGCAAAAAATGTGTGAGAAATAGACAGACACACAACACCGTAATGTTAGCTGTACGATTCACGTAGCCTTTACAGTGGTACAAGAATATCGGCTGTATTATCGAATGCATAGGGGCTAAGTATTAATAAACGCTGATATTTGTACGATATAAAGATGCCGCTTTCCTAGAATTTGTTTGTCGATCCCTTCTTTCCTTTCGACAACTTTGTGATTTAAAATGGTTCGCTATTTATAGCTGTTTACAATAATTTTTATATTTACATTATATACTTAAATAAGGTTACTGTGCGAGTTTTATTGTACGTATTTTTGCCGTATTATGTACACAGTTATTAAAGTGTTTTACTTGGTTATAGGACTCTGTAATCGTTTGAATACGTACCACCCTCTCGTCAAATATTCTACCGCCAAACAGCAATACTTCTGTGTGAGCCAGTGTAACTGCAGGCACGAGGAACATAACATCTTAGTTCCCAAGGTGCATTAGTGATATAAGGATTGGTTTACTAGCAAATGGATCAACTTATGTGCTAACGGTACTGCACCGTAGCATATATTAATATGTGCAATATATAATCATGAGATCTAATATTTAATGACACTTGTTCTAATAGAATTACACAAAAGATCATTTACTCACTCGACCTCTAAATCGGAACACAACAGTTGATATTCGGATTGAATGTAACACATTTGTTACATACTAGAACTTCTCATATGTATATAAATACACAATCATAAAAAACAGATTATATTCTCCGATTTTTTTTTTACTTAATGTTCCATAAATGCCAATTCAATTTTTATAATTTCAACACCTTATATACATTGCGACAAACCAAACGATAGCGTGATTTAGACGATGTTTTTCCATACATATAATTACAAAGCAGCATGTAAAAGGATTCGATTCCTTCATCCTAACGCAGTTTGGTGGAAACATAAAGTTTTTCACCCGACACATACAGGTTTAATCCGGTTAAATCCGGGTTTGAGCCCGCAATCATCGATTAACGTCTTCCAATCACTGGGCTACATCGGCTTAATTATAAAACTAAATAAGTTTACTTGGAATTAAAAAGGTTCTTTTTGTACCAGTTATCATTTTATATGAATTCTATTTAAGGTTACTATGTTAGTATAAGCAAGGAACATACGCGCATTGGCTTGTGTCTATCGATGACTATCGATTAAGGGAGTTGACTGATAACAAACCAGTGGATTTTATTGGACATTTGTTTGTCTGCTATGAATTAAAAAAAATAGGGCACCTTTTTATTATGAAGGAAAAAAATTATAGTAAAAATATTTTTTATTGCTATCATTATTTAAAATATCGTGGAAACACTTCAATAGTCGTCATAATATTTTAATATGTCCACAGTTTTTATACCTATGGCACTTAAAAGTTATCTACCCCTCAAGTGAAACGTGACGGCGATAATGTATCGAATGACTAAAACAATATGGTTTATGCAAATGGCGGACGTATTGGCGGGAAATTACATTGATAGTAACGGACTTTTGAGTTACATTATTAAATAAAATTAATGGAAACTGACAATGGCATATCGTATTTCGATATAACATATAAATTTGAAATGTATTGAGATAACCTAACAAAAAATGTAGCATAACATTTTATATTGAATAAAACTATTAAGAAATCGTGATTTTATAGTCTCGGGCGCCATTTTGACGCCAACTTTAATATATTATCTGTAGTAAATTTATCCTGACGTACGATGCAATACCTATCGAAATAAAATATATATATTATACATACAAACGCCATCTATTTACATACGTTAATTCTACTAAAAATAATCTTTACACAACTGTACGAAGTTTTAACTATACGAACGCATACAATACGAACAAAACCAAGCTTTTTCTTATGTACAAGATATATATATAGCAGATATGTCTACAAGTTGTAGATATAGCAAGTTGTAGATTCGTTGAAGAGGGTGTGTTCATAATCCTAAGATTACTTAAAACTATAACGAAATACATACTTAATTTATTATATTAAATATAGATTTCAAAACAATTCTTCAATCCTTCTTGTTATAAGATATTTACAGACAGATTTTGTCTTATTGTTATACTCAAACATATTATTTTTTATATTTATTTAAACCGGACGGATTATTTGGCATTTTTATAAGATAGGCCTACGGCAAGTGGTCCACCCGATGGTAGTGATCACGACCGCCCATAAACTTAACTTTTCCTTACATCACATATGCGCCATTTTCACTAGCCTGTGTTTATACAGATAATATTACAATAACAAAATGCCGAATTTTTCATTTTAATATAAATTTATTATACTAATTTAGGTATAATGCATTATTAATGATATAAATCGGGAATAAAAAAAGTTTTGTCTATAAAATATTTTAAAACATATATTAATAACGTATATTTATAACAACAGCGTATTTCGATTGGGAAGTCAACAAATTATTATTATTTAATTGAATAAACTAAGCGTACATTATTTCAGATATTAAGGTTGAACATTTAATAATGTAATACAATAGATACGGTACACAAATCCTTTGAAAATCATACAATTATAATTAAAAATAAAATTATTTAACTTCACATTTGTACCGACGAAATTATCAGAAATTATAGTGTATACGCCCTGACAGATAAGGCACAGATAAGAAAATAACGGTCATAGTTTCCCGCCTTTTATAATGTCACCTTATCTATGGTAAGGTGTAAACGCTCTATGCTCTATTTGCTTTTTTCTAATTACACTCGGAATTCGTGAAGCGTGAGCTCCAAGTGATAATGAGTCGAAATACATTTTAAAGACGAGGTCGCGTCAGTCTTGCGATAAATAGTTTTTGAATCGTTAATTACTTACACTGAATATGCATGAAGGTTTCACTTGAATTATTGTTAAAGTATTGTCGAAGTCACTTTAAAATATTACAAGCACACGAACCGAATAATAAGCGATATCGCTTTAAATACCGGTTCTTCAAAAAATGGTTACAAACGATTAGGTTGAAACTGAAGCGCCTAGTTTTTGATACCATGAGGTAATAAAAAAAAAACTATGTTTCCATAAAAATTATCTTCGGGCATAGCAACAGCGTTTCAATCGTGACCGATGCTATTATAAACCTTAGCACAGTCATAATAAAGAATACATCTCCATGCTAGCATTAGTTTGATCAGCTTTATAGACTGGTATAATAATACACCTGTTAAAACACGAACGTGTAAATCGTATGATATTCATTTTCTACAAGAAAAATTATATGTATTATTGACACTGTACATTTCTGTACTCTTACGTGCAACCGCTTCTCTCCGCATACCTTATGCGACCTATTTTGTAGGCGGTACTTTCAAAACTTCAAACTATAACCAATTGGGGCTATCATTCCAACTCAAATAGTTCAGTCATTTTTTAATGTACCTTGATAATTTAGTAAAATACAATTCTATACACATATTATTTTTGTATTAATTTATGACTCATAAAAATACTTTTTATATTATTCATAGTAAATATAATTATAATCATACGATATTGTTAATAATATTCATTTATTTCTATTACCGTAAGCTCTCTTTATTTTTATACAGACAATAAAATAATGTCTAAAAATATTTATCATAATACAATAACGATTGACCTCAAAAGAAGTCTAAATTGGCGCGAAAAGATCCGCCATCTTTCCGTGCATAGATAATTAAAACATGTCCTCTTTTTTTCAATCGTATCTAGACAATGGACTTGCGTGCTGTGAGGTTGTTTAGGAGTATAATTTTATAAGTACCTGCCGATCGCGATTGTAATTGAAATTACGAGTTTTACCTCATTCAATGCCAAGTATGATTTGCTGTCCATTTGATTATAATATATTATGATTCCAGTTTCATTGTTTACACTGTACGGGATTAAAAATATTACTATCTGTTTGTTACGTGTTGGATTAAAAAGAATAGCATTTTAGTCCTGTCAAATTGTGAAATAAATTTATTTCTAATTCACGAATTGATGAACATGGAACGTAAACAAAATCCTTAAGCTTTAAATGCACATCACAGATAACTATACTATTAAACAAATTTGCCTAATATCATTTTGTTTACTGTTTAAAGGACATAATGCAATTTTTTTTATGAACCCTAATGATACGAGGTTATGTATATCATACAGTCATTCTAATTAAAATATATATATATATATATTCAATATATGTATAAAAGTAAATAAAATTAAAAAGCCGAGATGGCCCTGTGGTAAGAACGCGTGAATCTTAACCGCTGATCGTGGGTTCAAACCCGGGCAAGCACCACTGAATTTTCATGTGCTTAATTTGTGATTATAATTCATCTCGTGCTTTACGGTGAAGGAAAACATCGTGAGGAAACCTGCATGTGTCTAATTTCACTGAAGTTCTGCCACATGTGAATTCTACCAACCCGCATTGGAGCAGCGTGGTGGAATAAGCTCCAAACCTTCTCCTCAAAAAGAGGAGAGGAGGCCTTTAGCCCAGCAGTGGGACATTCACAGGCTGTTACGGTAAATAAAATTATCTCATTTCCTCTCACAAATAACATATAAATATGAAAACACTTGTATTTAAAGATTTCCCTCCACTGTGACTCGAAATGACATTAACAGAGTTTATTTATAAATAGAACTATATTTTATTCTTATTATAGTTTATTTCATGGTATGGCCTGTGACCTGGTATAGATTTTTTTTTTAATTTTGAATTTGGAGCAAAATTAGACATTACTTGTAATTGTCGAATGAAATCAAAATCTTTTTTATTCAAGCTCTTACAAGCACTTGAAAATCGTCATTATCAGATTAAATTAAATACACAGATATCACCAGTTCGGGATGTAGATTCTCTACTGATAAGAACCGACAAGAAATTCGGTGGTTGCTCTTTCTCAGTATATATACCTAATAAAAACACTAAATACTTTATTATATAGAGGAGCCGTATGGTCCAATGGTTTGAACGATTGAAGATTGCGGATTTAATCCCGAGAAACTGAATTTTCTTGTTTAATTTGTCTTTGCCATTTATCTCGTACCCGGCAGTGAAGAAATAGGTGTTGAGGAAGCCTGCGTGTATTTCAAAATTTATTTTATTTATTTATTTATTATTTATTCAGGATTTTAATTTAAACAGCTTATTTTAACGCGCTTATCTCAGGATCTATCAGATCGATCAGAAAAATCATTTTGCGTCACATATGACACTAATTGGCAAAAGTTATAAAGAGTACAATTAAATGAAATTTACGCTTGACACGTCAATTGTCTAAATATAAAGGGGTGTTATGTTGCGTTTCGCATAAGTAATGTAATAATATTATATACAAAGACCTTCTCCGAAACGCGCTGCATCTTCTGGCATAAGTTTATGTGTATTAGTTCCGTAGTTATTTTTGATACCACGCAGATCAACGTGATATTATATGCCCTCACTGTATATAAAAATATATATAGGATAAATGGATCATCTTTCAAGTGTCATTCTTTACATATTTCTAACTATAGCTTGAAAAACCATAAAAACTACTTCGTGCGGACCTCGAAATCACCATTATTTTTATTGGATATTTTAATAGTTTTAGCGTGATTTGCGTAGTAAGTAGGAATTGTAATTGAGGCCTGTGCATCATGTATGACCAATCTTTACCATCGGGTAACGCGTTCTCAAGAATCAGTCTTAGATCCATATGACAGTAAAAATGACATCCTTTCACTAAGTACCCTACACATCTCCTAAGATTATTAATTTGCAAAGTCGGCAACATATATGGGTTTATATTTCGAAGAATACAATTCTAATTCTTAAAAGTATTTTGAACACTCAAAACATCAAACTTGTTACATTAAGCATTACTGACATCACGGTGAGGACTCGTCCATTTTACCTGGAACAATCTACACTTGAATATGTGTTACATTTTGTTTTTTTTTTTTTGTTGCATTTAATTTATAGACTTGTTATAACAAACGCCAAACCTACCCTTATGTTGTAATTTATTATTACTGAGTTTATATTTTATAAAATGTATTCAATCGTCGTGGAATGTATGGAGATGGCTCAGTGGTTAGAGACAAGAGAGTCTTATCCAAAGATTGCGGGTTCAAAGCTCATTTCATAGAAAATATCGTGAGGAAACCTGCATTTGTCGAATGTAATACACCAAGACACATTGAAAAAATGTGGTGGAAAAAGTCCTATTCTCGAAAGGCTTTAGCAAGCAATATGGCATTCACAGTTCGATATTTTATAATATTTGAATACATTTACCGATTAAATTATTCAACCTAATTTCAAGGATACAATTTTTTCAGTATTTTTTAAAAATCCTATTTATGATTTTATATTACTTTGTCCTGAATGAAGATTTTATACTTATTTTTTTATATTATACGTATAAATTCACACCCAAAAGGAGACCCTGTAGAACTTCTCGAAGAAAATAAAGGGTACACGATATGCATTGTAAATAAACGGGTAAGTTAATACAACAATGCAATATTTACTTATACCTATCGCTCCTTGACCCGTTGTACAGTCTACCTCACAAGACTCAAAGTTATAACTAATTACACGACTTTAAAAACGCCATTGAAAACTCTACTCTCTTTATAATATTCTTTACTTTTATTGTATTAAACAATTAAACTTTATAAATATTTCATTTAAATTAAGTCTCAATGCAGATGTATATAAGACTTATTTTACTGAATCTAAATATTTCATAACGATGTCTTTTTATTTTATTTTTTTTTCTTGATGATATTAATATTGTTTTTGTCTTTTAAAAAATGTTTCCTGATTCCATCGCGGTAATGATTTACGACCCTGAGATCCGTAAGTTAATATTACTTCGCATAAAATTAACTTAAGGAAGGAATTATTTAGCAGCACTAAGGTATAACCTTGCTATCACAAAAAAACTTTTTCTAATATTTTTTTATGTAATATATAATATAAAGCTACGTGTTTTATGATTTCAAATGATTCATTATTGTGTTATCGCAGTAGAAACGCCTATTTATAACGAACTGTATAACAATTATCGGGGAATGTCTCATTTTTACAATATATACCTGATGTATCTCATACATGGCAACTCGTTGCAGAGGAAGTGCCAAAAGTGATGTCATGTCCAACGTGACTCAAGTTAAGAAAATAAGTGAAAAATAAATAACTCGAAACAGTCATAACCTGTGCAACCGCGCACCATCGCTAATCAAAGACAAACACGCGCTAAAAAAAAAAGAACATTAAAGGCAAACAAATAACATAACTCACCAAAGTTTGAGCGCGGATATCCTACCCGCAAACAGAAACCGATAACCTTATTTGAACTAGCCGACACGGTTACTGAAACTGGAAAGAATACGAAGACTCTACGACGGCCGTTATTGTAGACGTCCGTGCGCGATGACGTCTACAACGTAACTGAGTGTTGAGGCGGCGCCTGCGCACAGCGAGCTACACGCCTCCACCCACACAACGGCTAATATACGTGTGCGCGTGTGACAAAACCTTCATGAAAATGCAATATATACGACTAACAAAGCTGCGATATTATCACCTGTCAAAGTTCAAAATCGCATCCTGGATTCCTGACTAATCAATAAACGCATTTAAATCAATAGGGTCTTTGGTATTAAAAATTCAATTCAAATTCAAAAATATACAAATTATACATGTAAATTTAACTTTGGAAGTCAATTTTTTGTTTGTGTTTTGTTTGCATTTGAATTTAAAAAAATGTATTTAGAAAAAATCCGATTTCGTCGCATGAAAAATGGGTATTGCTCTTCATGAGTATTTAGGATTCTTCTAGGAGTTAGGTAAACGCGTACGTTAATTTAAATTATGATAATCCAGGTGTAGATGGAGGGTTCAGAACGTCTTTTCCTATATGACATCAAAAATCTAATATGGTCCGCCATATTGCACTATGTAATGGAATTTTATTACTGTTTTTTCCCTTCGAAATAGAAAAGTACTGGGGTTTGGATGGAGAATAAAAATTACTTAGTTTTCGATATACCTACCACTACCAGTGAAAACATATCACAAGCCCGCCTTACAGTCTTAAATTAATAGAGAGTAGTTTTTAGTGAACGGATTTTACACATATAAAACAGAATGCAACGAATCAAATGCGTATATTACAGTACAGTACAGTAACAGCCTGTTAATGTCCCACTGCAGGGCTAAGGCCTCCTCTCCCTTTTGAGGAGAAGGTTATATGCGTATATTACAATATAATATACATTTTTTCTCTGCCGTTTTGTGAGAGAAATGATATATTTTGAAATTTGATTAAATCGACACATTACTTTTCGTTGCAATGTCATTTTTAGTATATAGTATAATATTATTAGCATATTCGTCTAATTAACCGAAAAATAAAAAGAACACAGTTAGTATTATGACGTAGAATGGGACGTAGGGTACATTTTTAATTTGACATCGAATATATTACTCCAATTTAAATTATATTACATGATATTATTAGAAGTTAAATACGAAAACACGCGTAACAATACTCGAATAAAAACAATACTTTAAAATGATCTTCAGCAACATTTATTGTTATTTTAAATGCGTACAGTCAGCACCAAGAAATATCTACGTTGTCATTTGTAACAGAATAAAAAACAGTTACTTTGTCTGATGTTTTTGTACGTACTGAGTATATTGATGACAAAGATATGAAATAGAAAAAAGAACCCTCGTTTGTGCGTAATGATTCTATTATTTTTTGGATCAATGAAAACGTTTGATTGATTTAAAAATAAGGAAACACCTGCAATGTACAGCTCACGCTTTAAAATCAATATCATCGGAGATACACACATAGCAATACATTACATTACATTCAACCAACATGTGCAGGTTTCCTCACGACGTTTGCCTTCGCAACTCAGAAGTGTTCGCCTGAATTTACACACGCAATTATTGTTTATGATTGGACCCCTAGCTCCGTACAGGTAAGATGAATATGAAATGTAAGTACTATATTATATGTTTCTATTCTTAAGTAATTATCTTTTTTAAATATAAAACATTTATACAATATAATAATACGTAAACTCAAATAAACCTTACTAGTTCATTCAAATAAAGTCGGCTTGCACACAATGCAACCGATTTCCATACAAAAAATATTCAACCCTTCACTTAACCTTTGCACTACCTGAATTTATATAATTGTGATTATAGAAACGTTATAATGTATACATGAATGTTTCAACTAAGGCACATGACTAAGGTCAAGTATATAAGCCCCGATACAAATACGTGTATCTAGCATACTATATTTTCTATATAGCATACATATGTTCTCTAACATATATATATATATATATATATATATATATATATATATATATATATTTATATATATATTGATGACGTATGAGGTACTGTTAATACACCAACCATTGCATCTAAGATGTTATGTGCATTGTGTCTTTTTTTTATAGAATAGGAAGGCGAACGAGCATATGGGCCACCTGATGGTAAGTGGTCACCAACGTCCATAGACATTGGCATTGTAAGAAATGTTAACCATCGCTTACATCACCAATGCGCAACCAAGCTTGGGAACTAAGATGTTATATCCCTTGTGTCTGTAATACACTGGCTCACTATTTAATGCACATAACATAAAGTAGAATGAATGATGAGTGGGATGAACCTAACCTAACTTACACGATCCCTAACACGAAGTAAATAAACTTTAATTAGTAAGTCGGTACAGTAACAGACTATTAATGTCCCACTGCTGGGCTCAGGCCTGCTCTCCCTTTTGAGAAGGTTTGAAGGTTATTTAATTAATAAGTATACGACTCATTGACTTCCTCAACTGCCTCGTTGGTCTAGTGGATTGATGTAAGGCCTCTGCGGCCCGGAGGTCCTGGGTTCAATTCCCAGGTCTGATTTTGATCATTAAAATTTATCTTAATAGTAGAAGTCTATTACGACAATGCTTGCTCCATTATTATTATATATATGACAACTTTATTGTAACTCAAATCCTACCCAAAAGTCGCCTGGAAGGGATCTATAAGCGATGACTCCGCATTTTATATATACTTCTCTAACATATGTCTATATATATTATATTTATATTATAACTAACCTAATTGGGTAACTCCAGCGCTACAACTTTTAAACCATTCAACAGATCGCCATGACAATATGACACAGGCCAGCGTCGGATCTGGCCCTTGACCAGGGTAGAGCGAGATTGTCTTCCAACGCTATTTGTTCGACGCTTTCACTTTACATAAATTGCAATTAAGTTAATATTATATAAAAATTTATTACCATATATATAAATCAAACAACGCTTATGTATCCTTGGAAATAGTTTTTGACATCGACCGTTCTTCTGGTCTACTCCAGGGCCGGCGCAGACACAGGCGAGATGCTAATATAATATTGCCTTCATTTAAACTCCGAGTAATTTCTAGTATGTAAGAAATAATAGCTAGCGATCTGGTTTTAGGAACGTTTACGGAACGAGTTACATATAAACAATACATTTAACTAACACCAAGGAAATTAAACACATATTTATGTAAAAAGATTTCGTTCAGAATGAATTATAGGTAAATTAACTTTAAGTTAAATGAGCAATACAAATTTATTTCTTCAATAAAATTAAATCATACCCAAATAATATATAGATTTACATTAAGCGTTTCATAGATTCTTAGGCTATATATACTATTTTAAATACAATACATTTAGAAAATAAAATTTTATTAACATTTATGTATTAAAAAAAACAAAATGACATACCTTCGCCGCTAGCTGGGATCACCAAACAAAGCCCTAGCGGCGTTATCAATCGCATTTATACCCTGTTATCGGGCACCCTGGTGGAGATCGATCAATAATTTTATCTCCTTTTGTTCAACCGACCGAAAGTGCAATATATTTATCGCTCTATATACATTATAACATAATACAAATATAAAGCGTTTCTGAAAATTTTAACAACGATATATAAACATTTACATAACGGTACGTACATGTAGTATATATCAGTGTTATTTCACAATCTAATGAACATTATATAACAGGTATAATTATAAATACACAATTTTTTGTCTTCGTCTCTTGAATGTAAGACTACTGATAGAAAGAGAGAAATCGGTGTGTGAAATTCATTCGCTATCAAACAAACTGGATGAAACTGCGAAGGCAGCTTATATAATAAAATTATAAACTTTTTTCGAAAAATCTTTATCGAAACGAGCTTCACATTCTGATATAAGTTTATCAAATTAGTTAGACCTTTTACATAGACTATATTAATATAATGTAAATATCCCACAGCTGGGCAAATGCCTACTCCAGTTTAAGAGAAGGTTGGGCTTATCCGACGAATGCGGATTCTGTCGACGTTTTCTTTCACAAATAAACTAATTTTCTGGTGGTAGGGCTTTGTGCAAGCTCGTCTGGGTAGGTACCACTCACTCATCAGATATTCTACCGCAGAACAGCAGTACTTGGTATTGTTGTGTTCCGGTTTGAAGGGTGAGTGAGCCAGTGTAATTACAGGCACAAGGGACATAACACCTTAGTTCCCAAGGTTGGTGGCGCATTGGCTATAAGCGATGGTTGACATTTCTTACAATGGCAATGTCTAAGGGCGTTTGATGACCACTTGCCATCAGGTGGCCCATATGCTCGTCCACCGTCCTATTCTATAAAAAAAAAAAAAAAAAACGAATAATATACACAAGATGATGATACACGAACAACAAAATTCAATGGTGATTGCTCGGATTGAAATGCAATTCAGCTAACGAGTCAATTATTAATCGATTGACAATATCAGCTCTAAAACATAAAATAATAAAAGTTTTCGAGTCGCTCAATAACTCAATACGTAACAAAATATACAAACGCAATAGACCACATACTTATCACGTCCAGTGATAAAACATTTCGATTCTAACGAAAGTTCCACATGTCATTTGACATAACCCTAGATAATCTAAAATCTCGTCCGGAATTTAGAAATTATGCTAAACCTTCTTGGGTCCCTTTTGTCCATTTCCTGAGTGTTATGGAAATGTTATTATAGATATTTTTCGAACCGTTTAACTAACAAGCTATTTTTTGGTGTTTAAGACAATTAATATTTATCGTTTCCTCTTCATCAGGCTATTTAATTATAGGGACCACCCGAGACTTTTGTTTACTTGTAATAACTGCTATTTTGTAAGTTGTAGTCTTTTACTGAACCTTCTGTAATTATACAACATATACAAGTATACTTATACAAGTAACACAACTTGGTGGTACATTTGAGCCATGATATATTCTAATTTTTACTGTAGCTGTAATAGGCACAAGGGACATAGCATCTTTGTACCCAAAGTTGGTAGCGCATTGACGATGTAAGATGTGGTTCTAATTCTAACAGTGCTAATGACTATGGGCCGTGGTGATCATTTAGCATCAGTTGCCGACTTAAATAACCATATAAATCCCGAAGTTCAAATCCAGGGCGGGGCTAAGTCAATTGGGTATTTTCGTCAAGAAATTCTTAGTAGCAGGCCGAAGATTAGGAGTTGGGATTGCTTACACTCCCGTGCCAAAAAATAGTCCTCGATCCTGGCGAGGATGGAGTATACGTCTAATCTAAAAAGAGACGGAATAGACATTGCACCTGTATTTGTGTTGTTGCGCATGGACTAAAACAATACCGCCAGCGCAAATGTCTATTCTCTAATGGCCGCAGTTACCAAAATCGGTAAGGACATCATCTTATATATATGAAAATATAAATAACATCTACACTAAAATCATAAATGCAAAAGTAACTTTGTCTGTCTGTCTATCTGCTACGCTTTTCAGTCATGAACGCAAGTGCCTTCGCGATGCCGCTTAAATCATCTGTCAAAGATGCAGAGGCCTATATATATATATATATACCTTCACCTCGTGAATAATATAATAATAAGCTCCAAGCGATCATATATTTTCATTATGTTATATACAGGACATGAAATTGATGGCAATAGTTTTTATTAAAACTGGATGAAACTGCGAAGGCAGCTTATACAATAACGTTATAAACTTTTTTCTAAAAACCTTTTTCGAAACGTGCTTCATATTCTGGTATAAGTGAATATTGGTTTAATATATTTCTCAGTTAGGCATTACAAAGAAAACGTCTGCTCATTTATTAGTTCAGAATATATATATATTCCATCTTAGACTTTAATATGGATGAGTTGAGACGAACTATTGATCTTTCGTAACACGTCAACCTATTATTTCTATTTATACACCTACTGTTCACATTGTTAATACCCGGAGTATTGCATAGACCATCCCATAGACCATACTTTAGTTCTATCGTTGTATCTTTGTTGTCTGGTTTCCATAGCACAAGCTCTGTACAAGCTTAATTCGGGATCAGATGGCCGTGTGTGAAAAATGTCCTAGGATATTATTATTATTATCTTTTTAGCAAACTTCAAAATGTAGGTGATTTTACTTCGGTCCTGTTTTGTGGATACTCCTCGATAACTCTATTTTGAACAGGTTTTGTTGATACTTTTTTAAATAATAGGTTATACATAGAATTATAAAGTCGACCCCTAAGAGTGGAGTGGAGGATACAGATAGAAACCTCATGGATTTGTTACTTCTACCGCTGCTATTTTATATAGTATGTGTGTATACTGATATTTTTGTTTTTTTATTTATCAACCAAATCCAAAAAAAGCTTTCTTACCTCATGTTGCAGTGATGCTTGTAGCTCCTCTGTTAATTTTTTCAGTGTTGCATTCTGAAAAAATAAATATTTATTAATTAGATTAATACAATTACGAATTTTAATAACTAAACCTTTTACATATATATATACATAAATGAAAATAATCAACATCAATAATTGTGAATACTATAAATCTGATTTATTTTAAAAAAGCAGCTACGCGAGTTTCTTCTTTCTTCAATGACGGCTCTTCGAAACGATGGTAGACTTCAAATAGTTTTAATTAAATACATTTGATTTTATTTTTGTAGTTAAACTCTGCCTCTATTTCTACTCTATACTTAGTTTGCCTAAACGAAATTCCTTTTTTGGAAAAAATCGCGAATCCGTATTTCTTCTTAAAGGTTGCATACTTAATCAATGTCAAAATATACTTTAACAAAGGAGGCTCACACAAGCACCTTTCATTCGTCATTTTACATTTTTAATATAAAGCTACACCGGTTTGGATTGTAGATTCTAACGAGAAGTATTTTAGTATTATATCCATCCGTACCGTACCGTACCGTAACAGCCTGTGAATGTCCCACTGCTGGGCTAAAGGCCTCCTCTCCTCTTTTTGAGGAGAAGGTTTGGAGCTTATTCCACCACGCTGCTCCAATGCGGGTTGGTGGAATACACATGTGGCAGAATTTCAGTGAAATTAGACACATGCAGGTTTCCTCACGATGTTTTCCTTCACCGTAAAGCACGAGATGAATTATAATCACAAATTAAGCACATAAAAATTCAGTGGTGCTTGCCCGGGTTTGAACCCACGATCATCGGTTAAGATTCACGCGTTCTTACCACTGGGCCATCTCGGCTCATATATCATATCATATATTCATATTGTACATATTTTTCGAATAATAAAGTGTTTCAAATTCTATATTTTTAGTCATATTTTATACCACTAACTCATCAGATACTGTACCGCTAAACAGCAATATTCGCTTTTGTTGTGTTCCGGTTCGAAGGGTGAAACTACAGGCACAAGGAGAAGAAGATAGAACTAGAAAAAATCGCTGTTAAGCGATAAGGCCGCTTTATTGTAAAAACGTATGTATTTTGATAAGTGCTTCTGTATTTATTTTATATATCTAGTGTAATATAATAAAAGATTATCTTTTTAAATTATTTAATTATTAGAAAAAAACGAAACTAATATCTCATAATAATGCGTTGTAAATTACACAGATAAAACAATAGCTAGTATAATTTAAAAAATGTATATTTAATCTATGGTTACAAATCCCTTTCACGTTGAGGAAATCGATATAGTGTCGATTGATAATAATAGGTATTGAGAGCACAGGAAAAGCGTCATCGAACATTTATGTACATATAATTAGGGCTGTCATGACGTTTATTTTTAATTATAAAATATATTGACAAACAAATAATGTAATCACGGCCTTAATAATAAAACATATTTTAGGTTTTCCGGAATATTTCTCGGACGGTGATGACATCACGTTTAACATTTCTAATTGTACGTTAACATTATAACTGTAACACATTAAGATAAACCAAATAAAACGTATATGGATACTTGAAATTTCGAAATCATAATCATATTTTTATACATAATATATTTGAGTAAAACTATAAATATTTTACTAAATCAACAAGACAGAAACAAATAAACATATATTTGATATATATTTAATAATCATGCGTAATGTTTAAAAATATTACTTATTTAACATATACATTCGAGACAACCCTATCACATAAACTAGCGAACAAAAAAACAAACGCACAACCACTTACCATGCGAATAAATTCCGCTCTGACCTATTGGCAGTTCGCATTTAAATCGTTTCCAAATTTAAAATTTAAAACGGCCCTCGCGTCTGTTTTTTTTTTTTCAATATATATTAATGACATCGTATTTTTCAATACGTTCATTTAAAACTATTCTCTACAATTAACAGGCGTTACATTATATAAAGTAATTATCATAAAATATTATTATACTTATTATTAAATAACTGTAATTTCCTATAAAAATCAAGAACATTTAAGAAGTATAGATAATAAACTTTTATTATTCATCAACCATTTTTGTAAATATCTTATGCAACATATTTGTTAGAAAAAAAGAATTACCTACGTTGACTAATTGCAATCATTATCAGCATTTGTCAAAGTGACGTTAGCGACGTCAGGTAGCTAGAAAATGGCGCCAAAATTATTTAGCATAAACATTCGATTTACATTGAATGTGGGCCGTGGGATTAGAATCACAGATTTTTATCTATTTTGATTGACAAATTGTATTTTCTAAAGATGAGGGCATTGTCCTATATTGAAAACAATGACTCTATGTCATATACTAATAACAGGAACGAAAAAAATGGCATAATCGTCGCCATATTTGATTTGAGATATTAGTTTATTTTTAAATAAATTTGCAAAAAATGGATCGAGGGCACATTTTTAAGAGAAATGTGTTAGGTTTGTAAATTTGTTATATTTTGACTGACATCTAATAAATGTGTAAAGTGTAAATAAAAAAAGAAGGATTATCAGATTTTTTTAGAATATTTATTTTATATTATTATCTATATATTATATTGGTATTATAAAACAATCGCCCCGCTTTGTGTCAGTCAATTACCGAACGGATTTTCATACGGGTTTCACCAATGGACGTAATAATCTATGACGAATATTGGCATATAATAATAATAATAATAATCATTTATTCTCAGACAACAAAAGTCCATACAATTGAGATACAAAAAAAAATACAAACATCTTACTTTATTATTGTTAGTAACAAGAACTAAGAACTAAGTTAGATAGTGAGTTTCATAGCGAAAAATGTTAAATATAATGAAATGTCGCTAACACGCTGTCGGGGATACAAAAAAATCATACCTACCCATTTGTGGCCTATGAAAAGGCTTTTGACTCTATTGAGACCTGGTGTGTTCTGGTCTTCGTCTGCATGACGCTGCTGTTATGATCGTCAATGTACAAAATAAGCATCTAACCCTATCCTCATGCATCGAGGAGTGAGACAAAGGGATGTCATTTCCCCGTAATTGTTTACTAAGGCCTTAGAGGATATGTTCAAGACGCTGGGCATAAACAAGGCGAGTACCTTTCACACTTGAGATTTGAAGACGATATCGTCATCGTAGCAGAAACCGTGCAGGACATGCAGTATATGCTGAGCAGCCTGGCTGATTCTTCTGCTCGAATTGGTCTCCGGATGAACTTGGACAAAAGCACGTTATCGATGAATACGTCAACCCGGAACCGATAACACTTAACGGAGTTCCTCTCGACGTTGTTCAGGAGTATGTATATCTTGGGCAAACTTTGCAGTTGGGTCGAAACAACTTTGAGAAGGAAGCACGTGGAAGAAGCTGGGCTGGGCTGCGTATAGGAAACTTGGTTGAGTCTTTTCTTCACGAATACCGCAATGCTTGAAGATTAAAGTCTTCAACTAGTGCGTCTTAACGATTATGACTTACGGAGCCGAGACGTAAACACTGACAGTGCGTTTAGTCCATCATTTTAAAGTCACTCAGCGAGCGAGAGGGTTATGCTCGCAATTTCTCTGAGGATCGAATTCCAAATGTGGTAATCCGACAGAGAACCAAAGTTATCGACATAGCCCAAAGGATTAGTAAGCTGAAGTGGCAGTGGGCTGGACACATATGTCGCAGAACCGACAACCGTTGGAGTAGACGTGTTCTGGAGTAGAGACCACGCGTTGGCAAACGTAGCGTAGGACGCCCTCCGGCTAGGTGGAGTGACGATATTCGCAAAGTGGCTGGCCGCGGATGGAGATTGAGAGCTGAGGATCGAGATCAGTGGCATGCCATTGGAGACGCCTATGTCCAGCTATGGACGACGAAGGGTTGATGATGATGATGATGAATTATTGAAAATTTAGCGATACTTTAAAGGATTTGATTGAACCTGCAATCTTCCGTTAAGATTCACGTGTGCCATCACTGGGCCATCTCGGCTCTTACGTAAAGTGACTTTAGTAGTAAAACCAAGAAACATTCTTTATACATTTTTAAGTTAGTTACCACGTTTATACAAAATGTATTTTTCTGACGTATTGTTAAAACAGTCGATATTAAAGCTTTACAATACAGCGCACGTTTAGTGTCAAAGCTTATTCCCTTATCATTTATCAGTATACAAACATGATACCCTATCTACCCTACCAACGACCATTTGGATACCATGGATGGAGTTAATATTATTTGCTAATGCTTTACATCGGGCTTCGTCCGAATACAAAATTATGAAATAATAAAAATCATATGCTTTCTTCAAATAGGCTCTAAGAATAACTTTGAAATTATTATTTTCCAATAATTAATTACAGTAAAAAAAAAACAAAAACAGGACGCTTATTTATCATCTATGTAATTATATTGGTATATGTAATTATTCATATACTTAATTTTTCAAGTGGATGGTTAAATAAAAAAATGATAATTTCATGACTTACTAGTTAAAGCCTGATATTAAGCCTATGCTAATACGTTGCAATGCCGCATTAGTATTTTTATTATGCGATATATTTCGCACTCAACCGTCTAGTTGATGGTATTGTCAGAAACATTCATACACGTGCCAACAACGAGGTTTTGTTTAAACTCAATCTCAAAATCGGATGAATAGTTTAAAACCGTAAACGAAACAATTAAAAAAAAACATTAAAATATAAATATAAGGACTAAAATTAAAAGGAACCAAGTAAGTGCGACAGCTAGTGGATACTTACTTGATACCATCGTTATTGGAATGCCATTAGAAGATATGTAGGTACTACGCATTAATCCTAACACGCCTTTGCATTTGCTTATGAGTAATTTCTACAAACAAGCTGCAATAATGGAGAAAATAAAATAGATTGATTGCAATAATGGAAAAAACTGTAACTGAGAAATCAAGGCGATCTAATAAATATCATACAAACAGGGAAAATTCGCTCAAACCATAATGAGTGAGATAGAAGACGTTCGACCCACGCCCTCGTATGTCGATGGAGGCTTCCATGACAGACTTCGCGGAAAAATGTAATCCCAAAACATACAAAAATTACACATTTATTTGTCCTGGTGTATTTATAATGAGTCGATTGTATGAAATTGAAGGGTGAGGGGATTCCCTCCCTTAAATCAAAATTTCGGAAAATACTTTCATAGTATCACCTAATAAGCTAGCTACTAGACAACGAGGCAGTTAAACATCCATAATCCAAAAAAAACAACAATGTATAACTTCCTAAAGGTATGATGCTATACTATATGAGCACTAAGCACTATCATACATACATCAATATTACTTTGATAATCAAACAGAGATTATATAACAGAAATAATCGATCAATCAAAATGAATTGCGCATTTATATAATGCAAAAGGCTGAATAATCCAGAACACCCTATCCTTCCCCCAAAATACAATTTGTACACATATTTAGTTTGTATTTATTATCTATCCCTTTTTTAATCTGTGAACCCTCCCTAGTAGATTATTATTACAAAGTAATATATTTAAATTCACTATTTGTGTTATTTTTTTATGATAAGCTGCATATTCATATCTATATATTTACTACTTAACAATTTGAAGCTCATGCTAAAAAACATTAATAAATAAGGTATACATATAATTCTGCACATGGTTATCAGGATTACTTTTAAAAATTTGGTTAGCGGCTGTATAGTTTAACATTTATTCACTCTTTTTCTCAATATTGAATTAACATTCGAAAGAAAAAGACACAACATTGTTTGATATTTATAAGTGTTTGTTCATTCCCTAAACAATATTTATAAGTAAGGTCGTGATTTTTTATTAACCAATTTACTCACTCTAGGGTGACTGGAAGTAATCTCTTATAGGGAGATAAGCTTGCCTTTGTAAAACATTTCTTTTAATTTGCTAATTAATTATTGAACATTTAGGTACCAACCATTCATCAATATTCTACCGCTAAACAGCAAGTATAACAGGAACAAGGGACATAACATTTCATATCATCTCATGTTCGGCTGTGAAGGAAAACATTTTGAGGAAACCTGCCATGGATGAAAACCTGCCATGTATGTCCACCAATCCACATTGGAGCAGCTTGGTGGAATAAGTTTCAAATCTTGACTTTAAAATGGCCGTAACTCAGCAGTAGGATATATTCAGGCTATTTTCACTACTTTTCTAATTAACCTAAGATATCAAAGACTAGAACCCAGTTTTCAAAATTTTAAAGCAAAAGATGCTAGTTATCGTTTTATAGTAGTCTCTCATTATTTTTGATATTGGCATAAAAAAAGTTCTAATATCTCATGATTTTATTAAACCTAAATCTACTCCTTGCTTGGAATGTAGATGACACATTATGGTAACAAAACATAGAATTCAATGGATTACAACCTTTGCTAAATTTTTTTTTTTTTTTTTAAGTATATAAGCTAGCGCTTGACTGTTATCACACCTGATGGAAAGTGATGATACAGTCTAAGATGGAGCACGCTTGCCTAGAAGATGCCTATTCACTCTAGACTTGAAGGTACCCATATTGTAGGTGGTGGGAAAAACGGAGGTCGGGAGGGTATACCAGATCTTAGCGGTGCGTATCAGAAACGATGAAGCAAATCGTTTCATACTTGTCTTAGATACATCAACAACATACGGGTGCAGATCTTTACGATGCCTCGCAGTTCTATGGTAAAAAGGTGACGGAGGAACCAAATTAAATAGTTCCTGGGCACACTCTCTGTAATATATTCTGTAGAAAACCGACAGACAGGCAACCTTACGACGGTGTTCCAAGGTCTGGAGTTTTGCGACCAGTGTCTGGTCGCCAATGAGCCTTCTAGCACGACAATCCACTGAATCCAAAGCCTTAAGCTGGTACTTAGCAGAGCCGTCCCATAAATAACTGCAGTACTCCATGCACGATCTGACTTGAGCTTGATATATGAAAATGTTAAATATTTTGACATATTGCAGATGTTAGCATCTCTTTATTCAAAACACAATTTTTATTGTTTTATCAACTGAAAACTGTAGAATAGTGGTTGATACCACTTTATCTGAAATGAGGATGCACATATACACAATGCTATAATAAACAGGTACTTTAATGAGTACTCATATGCTACGCTAAATCATTCTTAGGAATTACGGCAAGAACTTAATCATTTACAGTTTTTTATGGTAAATACGCTTATATTATTTTCCAAGATACATTTTTATGTGCATTGTACCATTACTAGTACATGCAGATATTCACACTTGTATAATCATAGACATTTTTAAACTGCAAATTTTGGTTATAATTCATTTAAAAAACTATCTCGTTTCTTATTCTCATATTATATAATAGTGTAATAGATTATTTTTATATAATTATATCATTTTTATATTTACCAAATCGATTTTTTAATAATTTATGAACAACAAAATAATAGATCTTCATAATGAATATTACTGTTTATTTTACCACTTGAGTGACTATTAAAAAAAAAATAAAAAAATCATGTAGTCATTAATGCTATGGAATCGACAATACCATTTAGAAGACCAAACCAGAAAAATATTTTATCTTAATAAAATTGACATAATTCTAATGTAATAGTTTAAAACAAATTAGACACTTCAAATAAAATAATTAAACAGTATATAACAAGATCGTAACATATTGCGAATTTTTAATTTGTTTTTATCTTAAATGATCAAAGGAAATACGCGATTGACATCATACACCAGTGTTAAAAAACTTATTATGAATTACGACAACATAACCTTAACGACATCTGTCAATGTTTTTAAATTGATATTAATAAAAGTACTTAACTAACCTCGACTTCTAGATAGTGGCATTTATCTTCGAGATCCTTCACTGAAGTTTCTGTTCCAGCTGGTTCTTCGTTATTTGACTGAACAACATTTTCAGATAATACCTCTGAAGCGAAGTTTGTAATCTGCCCTTTTAAGCTGTTTAAACTTTGGTTCAAATTAAGCCACGACATTTTTAATATTTAGAATCAGGGTCACATATCACAGACGAATGTTTGGCATCTAAATATTATGGAAATACCGATGTAAACAATAAATAAATTGCATTATTTTGCCATTGACAGGACTTTGTCTAGTTGGCAAAACAAGTCTTAGTTTGACGTTTTACTATGTTTTATTTATCTTCAAATTTGTGATATAAGTTAATAAAGACGTTTTAAACCAATATATATGTATTATTTTAAGTTTTATTTCATAACCGCACACATTCTTAAAATAATAAGAACTATTCAATTAATTTTACTTAAATATTTTTTATTTCGCATGTATGCAAAAACCAAACACAAAAAATAATTAATTCTCTTGTCTGAGTTACAAGTATAGAAGGCCTCTACCTTCTATACTTAAGGAGGACTATCTCTTTGTTTTTTATCCACCGATTGTCAGCCGACATGCGATAAATTAGGATGGTACTACAATAGCATCAGAGTAAATTTTAAAACCAGTGCCAAAAGTTATTAGATTAAGATAGATAAGTAAGCAAGGAAAACATGTTACAAAAATATTTTGGGCTACATACGTAATTATTTAAACTTTTGTACAAATTGCAGTCACTAACAACTCTCGTCACCTAAAATATTATTTTTTTAACTAGACACTCAGTCATTTCGTTTACATTTATACTAATATACATACCCTGTATCTACGCTAGCGCCATTCTGGAAAGTTTCTGAACTGTTACTTCCAGCTTACAACTATACACTTTTTCAGCTTGTCCTTATACAAGATAGTAATCCTTACCTCTATCCTCCATATTATTTAAAGATCAAAACCATAGTGTACAGCAGGGTTCAAAACCTAAAGCCGGCCAGTTATCGTACCAGGGCCCTTAAAATTATCGTTCATTATCGTACAACAGGATTATAACATACAATAATATTATACAAAATCACAACAATGTATTTGAAATAACTTGTAATTACAGTTGAAATTATCAAATTTTACATCATAATGGAAATTATTGTACAATCCACGTACAATAGTAATGTACTATCATACATCGTACGTAGTGATGTGCAGGTAAACAGAAGTATTTATGTAACTAAAATAATTGTCCCTCAAAATCTTTCTAATTTAGCTAGCGCTGCTAGCTATGGTGCTGCCAGAATAAAATTTGAAGTAACACGCTAATACTTAGTAAAGTAAGACGGAATTAGATAGTGAAAAATTATTAATGTTCATTTTAGTAATGCCATATAACTACAACACAATATTCTGGCAAGTTTTGTAACCATTATTATTTTCAAGCAATTTGGTGGACACTTTTTTGGGTGAAAAAGTGAACTGGTGGTAGGGCTTTGTGCAAGCTCGTTTGGGTAGGTTTTTTTTTTTTATATTCGCCGGGAGGGCAAATGACTCTACTCCACCTGATGGTAAGTGGTAGTAGAGTCCAAACGCGACGACGGCCAGTACAGACGGGAAAAACGTTCTGCACTAGCCGCCATCGCCCTGCCGGCCCGGAAGATGCCTCTTCACGCCTCGTTTGAAGGAACCCTGGTTGTAAGAGGAGGGGAACACGTGAGCTGGTAAGGAATTCCATTTTTTGGAAGTGCGACAAAGAAAGGAGTTGCCAAATTTCTTTGTTCGCGATGGAATTGATGTCACAGTAAGGCGGTGACATCGAGAACCAGCTCGCGTGGACTTAAGAAGGAAGGGGGAAGCAGGAATTAGAGAGAATAATTCCTCAGAGCACTCGCCGTGATACAGTCGATAGAAAGCGCTCAGTGCTGCTATCTCACGACGCAATTGTAAAGGCTCAAGGGTGTTTGTGACCTTTACGTCACCAATAATGCGTACGGCACGTCGCTGCAACCGGTCCAAGGCCTCAAGTAGGTACTTAGCGGAGCCATCCCAAAGGTGCGAGCAATATTCCACGCAAGACCGTACCTGTGTTTTGTACAGCAGGCACAGTTGTTGTGGCGTGAAAAAGCGCCGCACCTTGTTCAGAACTCCGAGTTTCCGTGAAGCTGTTTTTATAACAGCCTCGATGTAATCCCTTGGACTAAGGTCGCAGCGAACGTCAATCCCCAGCATGGCGATTTTGCTTTGCATCACCAGCGGAGTACCACAAAGGGAGGGAAGAGGGGAAAATGTTGACTTTTTCGCCGTGAGAGCGCATACTTGTGTTTTCTTGGCATTAAACTCAACAAGATTATCAGAGCCCCATTTGGCGATGAGCTCTAACGTCCTATCGAGTTCAATGACAAGATTCTCCCGCCTCTCCTCAGTTTCCGCCCGCCCAGCCACTGCGCGTCCGTGGTATCCACCATGCACTGTACTATCATCTGCATAGCAATGTATGTTCCCAAGGGAGAGCATATCATTGATATGCAAAAGAAAGAGTGTGGGAGATAGCACAGATCCCTGGGAGACCCCAGCATTCACTACATAGAATTGTGAAGCGCAACCATCTACTAAAACACGAAGGCTACGCTTGTGTAGGAAGCTGGCAATCCAGGTGCATAGCTGAGCAGGCAGACCATATGCCGGTAGCTTGGAGAGAAGACTTCTGTGCCAGACCCTGTCGAAAGCCTTGGAGATATCGAGGCTGACAGCCAACGATTCTCCATGCTTGTCGATAGCTTCACCCCAGAGGTGCGTTACGTACGCTAGAAGATCACCTGTGGACGGTTTTGGTCGAAACCCGTACTGACGATCATTAATTAGACAGTGATCTTCTAGGTAATGGATCAGTTGGTTGTTTAAAATCCGTTCCATCACCTTACAAAGTACTGAGGTGATAGCTATTGGCCGATAATTTGCCGGGTCAGACCGATCCCCTTTTTTGGGAACCGCTTGCACATTAGCTCTTCTCCAAGCCTCCGGCACACATCCCGAAGAGAGAGAAAGTTGGAACAGGCGCGTTAACACAGGAGACAGCTCCGCTGCGCACTTCTTCAGCACTATGGCTGGTATTCCATCGGGACCGCTAGCTTTCCGTACATCAAGTGATTGCAGCTCCACACGCACATCACGTTGCCTGATTTTAATGTCAGGCATCGTATGGCCACATGAAGATATTGTAGGTGGCAGTGCACAACAATCATCGATGACGGAATTGTCGGCAAAGAGTTTAGCCAGGAGATCAGCTTGCTCTTGCGGACTGTGAGCTAGCGATCCGTCCGGATTTCTGAGCGGTGGCAGCGAAGGTTGGCAGAAATTGTTTTGCACAGACTTGGTCAGACGCCAGAAGCTACGGGAGCCCCTAGGATGCGAAACAAGGTCATGACCAATCTGTACAATGCGCTGTGCATCCGCTCTCGTGTATGCCTTTCTACAGGACTTGGAATTTTTATTATAGTTTGCTTTCAGTGAGTCAATGTTAGATGCCCCGTTAATACAGCCGTTGATCCACTTGCGATATGCCGCCTGCTTAGATGATACAGCATCGGCACATTCACGAGTGAACCTACGGTTACGCGTACTCCTACTGACGAGATCTGAGCTAGGAAGTAGTATTCCATTCCCAGCATGATCTCGCCAGCAACAGCAGCGGCACTAGCTGTCGGGTCATTCCCACTGAAGCAACGTTCCTTCCAAGGGACCGACGCATAGTAATCGCGCATACCGTCCCAATCCGCCGACTTATAGTGCCAAACGCGACGTTTGCATACCGCTAGTGGCGGCAGCTTGGCCTGTGGCACTCTGGTAGAAATAAGGCTGTGATCCGAAGAGCCAAGAGGAGCCTGAACCACAACCTGATATTCCACCGGGTGAGAAGTCAGCAGAAGGTCCAGTAGAGAAGGTGCTTGCCCATCAATGTCTGGGATCCTGGTGGGCTGATCAACCAGTTGGGTCAAGTCATGTGTGAGAGCAAAAGCATGAGCAGTCCTTCCAGCATGGTCAGTTTTGAGGGATTTCAACCAGGATTCGTGGTGAGCATTAAAATCCCCCAAAAACACCAATTCCGCGTTAGGAAATTGCTCTTGCGCAGCATCTGCCACCCGACTAAGATGGTCAAATAATCGGCTTGTCTCCAAGTCACCAGTGTGGGATCTGTAGAGGCACACGTAGACTCGGCTCTGACGAACCAGGTCCACACGTACCACCAACATGGAGAAGGAGGAGTCCTCCAAGCAGCGCAGTCGGTGACAGCAAACATCCGTCCTGACGAACAAGCATACTCCGGCTTTCGCTTTGAAGGATTCTTCAAGCGTGTAGCCGGGATAATTAAGGTAGCTGGTATCGGCAGGACGGAGTATTTGTGTCTCCGTGAGAAACAACATTACCACCAGGTACCACCCACTCATCATATATTCTACCGCAAAACAGCAGTACTTGTTATTATTGTGTTCCGGTTTGAAGGGTTGAGTGAGCCAGTGTATTTACAGGCACAAGGGACATAAAATCTTAGTTCCCAAGGTTGTTGGCGTATTGGCTATGTATGCGATGGTTGACATTTCTAACAATGCCAATGTCTAAGGACGTTGGTGACCACTTACCATCAGGTGGTCCAAATGCTCGTCCGCCTTCCTATTCTATAAAAAAAATATTGAAATGAATGGAAATCTCATAAGAATTTCGTACGTACATAAAAACAAAGTTGTATTTTTAACAAAATTAAATCGTTTCGACTCGATTTGAATGCATTTATATAATCCCATTTATAACAGTTACACATTGTGTTTGCTATCTTTTTATATATTGTGTTATTTTATATATTTTTTGTTTTCGCTTCGGTGGCCCATATGCTCGTCCGCCTATTCTATAAAAAAAGAACCAAATTTGATATACTTCTTTATTTTACACTCCATATATAAAACGGACGTAAACTTATTGAATTTTTTTTTTGAAAAACAAAAATCTGTTTCACTTATTGCTTCGATTATTACGTAACAATTATGTTTTTATGATTTTCAATATTCATAGTAACATTTATTCTGTATTACTTAATAATTAATTACTTTAACTCATGTCATGGCAGTAGGTATATGCTATTTATATTATTTACATTAAGGCTATAACGTAAATGGTTTTTATGTAAGGAATGTAAAATAAAAAGCATATGATATTTGTTTATTTATTGATATAAGAAACGTCATCTAATATTCACAAAAATTACAACAAAGGCAGAGTAATTCAGGATAAAATAAATCAAGAACACTTTCACTGCGGTCTGCCAACAACCCGAATCCGTACATATTTTGTCCGCATACTTCACAATTCGGTTCCGAATCTTATTCTACAAAATATCGATGCAGCCTCTTAAGTATTTCAGCCTAAAGCCACCGATCTTTCATGCTTCAAAACGTTCGAATTTATCTGAAAGAATTGGAAAGGTATCGACATGAATAGTTGGTTGAAGCAAATCCTGTGTCTACTAGTGCTAAAAGGTTATTTTCGAAACTAAAATTAATAAAAACCTATTTTAGAAACTATGTGACATGACAAGCTACATAACATGGCTATTCTGTGTATAAAATTATCTACGGCTCGATTTTTCTATCTATTGTATATTTCTTTTGACTTTAATCTTATTGATATTTTTCATTAAGAGAAAAACTTTATTAATAAATATTTTGTTAATATAAAGTTGTTTTTTTATTTTAAAAAATGTATAAATATGCTTTTAAAAAGAAAATTTATTAAATATTTAACTAAAATGCACACAATGTTAGTAATTCTGTTAGGTGACTACTATGTACTAAAGTGATTTATTAAAATCAAATTACAACATGACGATTTTTACATGGGGCCTCCATCCAATGAATTTGTCACGGGCCCTTAGATGGTATAATTATGCCACTGAGCAAAACTAAAATAAAGCTTGGCAGTTTCTTTTTTTATAGAATAGGTATTATCGGACGAGCATTTGCACAAACCCCAGTATAAAGGTGGTGGCAGTTACAGGCTTAGTTCAGAAATGGTATTTTTTTAAATAATTTTAAGATAATGGTATAACTTTATGAGGTGCAAGTATAAAATTTATCATTTGCAAACTAATAGATAATAATTGTTTTAGGTCTGTGACCAAAAAAGAATAAAGATTTTTTATTTTTCATTTTTCTTTTGAGTTATTAATTTTATTAACTATTTTATATGATAAGTAAACCTTATTTGTAAATGTAATATTATTTTGAATAAATAATATACTTATTGGGCTTTTAATCATACATTATATCCAACATCCAAGGCATTCATAAAGCCATCATGGCGGAATTGACATGACATTTGTGTTTGTGGTTTGACGTTGTGATTTGTGTCATTTGGGTATCAATTTCTAGCGCTATTTTCTGTTATTTTGTAATTAATTTTAATAAGAGCTGTAGTTTATATTATTACCAAACGAAACATCCACATCAATCACATATTGATGTGATTTATAAAGAAAATGGATCAGAAATACGTTAATATTAAAGAGTTAAAAACTTATAGAAAAACCGATAAAAAGGAAAAAGCAGCAATAAATAATAATGAAATTAAAATAAATCATCATACCAGAGTTCCTTTAAGTACCCAAAATGCGGTCAAGTATCTTCTAGAAGGTACATTAAGGTTGCGAGTTTGTAGGTACTGTTTGAGCGTAACTAGCAAGCTATCAGAGCTAGATGAAATGCTTGTCATAGCGGTAAACGGTTCACTCCATGAGGTCACTGTGAGGGACATGGTCGCTAGTATTCATCCTTTTAAGGTAAATTTACCACTTTCACACATTTTAAACTGTTTCCATTCACATATTCCTATTCCTAGATCTAATTAGAATTACTAATTTAATGTGACTATAAAATTAGTTTCATATGGTATAATGCAGCATTAAATATTTAAAGATAATTGAATCAAAACTTACATGAATTAGGTATGATGCATATTGATTAAGCAATATATTGCTAATCAGTTTTTAACGATAATATTTTAGTATTTACTTTCAGAAGGAAAAATAGTATATATTGCTGGTATACCAATATTAATATAATATTTTATTAATTACAGGTGACTGAAGATCGTAATTTTCCAAACAAAATTTGTAGTGAGTGTCTTACACATGCCATTGGTAGTTATTTATTCTCGCAGCAGTGTGAAAGAGCGGAAAGAGCTTTACGTAACTGTCTTGATGACATGTATGAAAAATTTGAAAAGCTGGATCCACTTGAACCAGTGAAAAGAAGAGGCAAAAGAAAAATGAATCTCAACCATAACATACTTTATACAGAACATGAAGACGTTATTAATTACGCAGAACCGATTATAAATTTAATCAATGTTGATATAATATCTCAGAACAACAAAACAATTAGTGAATTGGAATGTCAAAAGTGTTCTCAAGTCTTACCTAATACAGAATCATTGTTAAACCATGAGAAGTCGCACCCTAAATCAATGTGGTATAATTGTCGGTTATGCGGTAAATCATTTGTCAAACAATACCATTTGAGGAGACATTTAAAGGAAAATCACATTTTGGGCGAGGAAATTGAAAAAGAATTTAATACAGAGCATTACAAATGTAGAGAATGCGGTGCTTCAAACAAAACATTTGTAGAACATTTGCAACATATAGAGAAACATAAGTTTAAAGAAACATTTCAGAATTTGATTGAACGTAAAGTTGATAATTTGTGTTCTGTTTGCTTGGATAAGGGTACACGGATGGTCGACTTGGGTGATGTCATTCATCTGCATGGAGGATACCCTGAAATAACAGGGGATAGAACGATCAGAAGTATTTTACGAACATCTATACCAGAAGTAAGTATTTTATTTATTTATTAAATTAATGAAATTATTTATTTCAGTGAAGGTAAACTTTGTTAGGACGAAAATCTAACATTTATTATAATAATAAATGTTAGATTTTCGTTTGCTGAAAGTTGCTTCGGTTTTGTTGTCATTTTTTTGACACAGGTTTATAAAGAAGGTAAATATTTTACAAAAATTTCAGTAATTAGTATTATTCAACAAATATTTCCCCTGCTATTACAATTAATTCTACTATAAATTTTTATGTGAACATTAATCTGGGTCTATCAAGCAAAGTTATAGCTGAAGATCAATTTAATAATGACATTTATAGGTTGGTATATTGTAGTATCATTTTTGGTTGAATGAGTTCATGTTTTCTAGAACACATCATATAAATACAAGGAATTGATCGTCCCACAAAAGGCAAACATTTTAAGATTAATCAAAAGAAATATTGAACAAAAATCTCTTGTAACTAAAGAAGTCCAAGACCAATTGACTTTCAAGTTTAGTTATCCCGAGTTAATAAATAAAGATATTATTGAAATTAATTCTATTATATTTTTATTTACAAAACCAAATGCAATTGATCCAGTAACTGGTAATACTATTCATGATAGAATAATACAGCCTTTAATCAAAGAAGTTTCTGAAATGAATCAAATAAGTTATGTTGATTATAAAGAGGAAAAAATAAATAAAAATGAAGGAAAAATGATGAATTGTAAAATATGTTGGATATTCAAAAAATCTACATGCAATACTTGCTTAGCTTCTGAAACAAGAGATAAAAATAATACTAATTTGACGATTAAAACTAAAGAAAATAATGAATGCAATCTATGCTGGCTGTTTTGTAAAACAGGCAAATGTTACATTTGCAAAAAATGTATACAGATAACAAAAAAGTTAAGTAATGATATTGTCGTAAGCAAATTACCTGACCCAGAGATAAAAAGAAGGAAAAATATACGTACAGAAGATATAGATAAACAAGCAAGTTCCTGGCAATGTGATATTTGTTTAACTAACAACAAAAATAGACATACATGCATGTGCTGTGATGCTAAATTTGCTGATAATGGAAATAAATTCTTGCATAAAAAAAACTTATTAAATACAAACAATTTGACTTATGTAGACAATAAATACATTGAAGCAAATAATATCATTGGTTTTCATGATGAAGATATGAAGATAACTCAGAAACTTGATATTCTTTGTACAGAGAATGAAATTGATCCAAACGATAATGCAATGGATATAGAAATAACAATAACTGATATTAATAAAGAAAATAATAACACAAATGCTGCTATAGAAGCCATGGATGTCGCATTCGAAGATGAGACTAGAGTTGAAGTAATTAATCCATCAAGTCAAGAAAGAAATGATTTCGTGAATTCGAATATAAGTCAGATTGAATGTGCAGGAGTTACATTTAATATAGGAAGGGGATTTAAAAATAAAAGAGCAGTTACAAAAATGTCAGAGAAGAAAAGAAGAACATCAATTGCATATCGAAGATAAAGATGTTTCTACGTAATTTAAAATTGATTTTTCCAAACTTTTAACACCAATAATGAAATCAAATTAATCAAATTTATTCAAGTAGACCGTTACAAGCACTTATAAATAGTCATTTTATATAATAATATTGAATGTAAAGTTACCACCCAGTACCAGCAAGAACCCCTAGTTCTACTCTTTTCCAACATTTCAAATACAAAGTTATGTCAATCAAATATAATGAAATTGATTAATGTCCTGCCTGAAGTCCATCAAGTACTAACTCCATGCTTTATAATGTTTATATTATTGTGTTTTTTTAATTATTTGTTAATTGGTAAGACTTAAAATATCTGTGGAATTTAATAATAGGTAATTTGTCCCGGGCTTAATTTTTGATCGAGTTGAAAGAACATCACTCACAATAATTAATAGATATTCACTACTATTATTACTTTCTTAATTTTCTTTTTATATGGATATTATTTTTAGAGAGTTTAAGAAGTAGAAAGTTAAGTATTTCTCCTTCCGCTTTTTTCTCCTTTATTTTTAACCTTTTAAATTTTTTGTTGCAGATTACCTTTGATATCTACACTGGAACAAAAATTTGCGATATTTGTCTTAATAACGCGATATCGTCGCACGTATTTATAGCTAAAATACAATACATTAGAAATAGATTAAATACATGTGTTAGTCTGATGCTAGAAAGTTTAAATGACATGAATCACCCAAATAATAATATTATGGTAGAAATTTCACAGCACACAATACTTCCTAGTTTTAAACTCGATGAGTTCTCAGAAGTTGATGATACTAGATTTAACGTAGAAGTTCTTGAAGATGAATTTAGAATAGCTTCAGAATCGGACAGCGATGTAGATGACCTTAGTAAAGAAGAAAACAGTGAAATATTATATAATCCAGCTAAAAATGTCACTAAAACATATGTTAATAAAAAGTTAGTCAACGGGTACCAAACCAAATTCGATAATAATAATATGTATGACGACATATGCAGTGAATTCCTTACATTTAAAAAGAAAATAAAGCCACCAAAACATGCTGTGAAATGTAGGTACACTTGCCCATTGTGCAATAAATATTTCATTTCCGATTATTTCCTTAAAAAACATATATTGAAACACGTGTATAGGAAAGTACAGTGTAATTTGTGTTTTAAGCAATTCAAATCGAAGTTCTATCTCTTCGAGCATAAAAAAATGGTTCACGTTTCGAAACAGGAGAATTTTATAAGCTGCAAAACCTGTGGCAGGTCATTCCTTAACATAAATAAAATAAAATTGCACCAAAAATGTCATAAAATCAAAGAATGCCAACTGTGCGATAAAAGTTTTAAGTCTCAAAAGCATTATGACGTTCATATGCAAAGGCATGCAGTTAAATTCAGCATGTGCAAAAACAGAGACGTGCAAACATGCAGCTTCTGCGAAAAACCGTGTTCTAACGAAAATGAACTCTCGCTCCATGTTAATAAGATACACCTTCAAATAAAACCGTACTGCTGTGACATGTGCGACAAGCAATTTTATACTGAATACAATTTGAGTAGTCATAAAAAATTGCATAGTATATCTTCCGAAGAGTTGTGCGTTTTTTGTAACAAAACGTTAAAATGTAGGAAGGAATTGGTCGTGCATGTTAGGAAGCATATCGGGTCCAAACCACACCAGTGCCCCGTATGTAGGATTTCATTTTACTCGGACTGTAAAATGAAGAGACACATGAAGGTATTACACGGTGGAAAATATTGTTGTCGTCTTTGTAGAACTGTTCTGCCTAGTCAAAGTGATCTTAAAAACCATATAAACGTTGTACACAGCTCAATGTAGCGCTGTAAGCGCTCGGATTCTTACGTTAGAGCGTTTACATGAGAAACATGTATACGTAATAAAATAGTGCCTATTAGCAGTCCCGGATTATCCATGTAGCCTGTCTCCAATAGTAGGCCTGAGGCAGCCAAAAAACTTATGTTAATAAAAAAATAGTTTTAATTTAAATTTTAGTTTTTAGTGACATTATTTGCGAGATATCTAAATTACCTACCTACAAGAGGGACCAGAGGCTTGCATTACCTAGCGGCCTCTACATGGTAATAATCCGGCCCTGCCTATATGAAATGAGGGTTCTTATGAAATTAAGGCTAGCCGTACAGTGCTTTGAACAAGTTGGTTTTCTAAACGGTTCGTGAATATTTTTTATGAGTTTATTTTGGTTATATTTTGACTAGTTTTATTTTTATTTTACTTTAGTAGTGTACAACGAATTGACGTTTGTTTTTATTTTTAATTTGATGTAATTTTTAAATTTACGCTATTATCTCCATGGTTATGGGTTAGTTTGTAATATATTTATAGAGTTAAGAAAATATTTTCTTCAAGTAAACAATGCAAATTAAATAATTCTATTAAATTTTTAAACTAACATAAGTGTGCAAAAATTAAGTATATTCTTTTTTATTGTAGAAAACAAAAGGTGAAAATTGTGGCTGCAGTAATAGTTTTTACAATTTATGCACACTTTTGATTACAAAATGTTATGTAATAATGTATTATGACTAAGATATAAATATATTGTATAATGAAATTGTTTTATTTAATCCATATTGTGATTCCTACATCTAAGTGAAATTAGTCTAAATTAGATTTGGTGATGTTAATTTTAAATATATTAGGAATTTAGAATAATAATAATATCCTGGGATATTTTTCTCTTCTTAATCTGATGCCAAATTAAGCTTGTACAGAGCTTGTGCTATGGAAACCAGACAACTGATATACTACTTTTATTTTGTAAATACATACTTATATAGATAATTACACTCAGACTCAGGACAAACAAACATGTTCATGCACACAAATGTCTGTTCTGGGTGGGAATTGAACCCTCGAAAATCGAATCTTCGAAAATCGGAAAAAAAGGCAAGTATCTACCAACCACGCCAACTGACTCATCAGACTAGAATAGTTGTTGAATGTGATGATGTTTAATATACCCTTGTCGCTAGCGTGCACCCGACAGATTTCAACAAGTGACCATTTGTGCATAAGTTTTTTTTATATTTGCCGGGAGGGCGGCAAATGACTACTTTACCTGATGGTAAGTGGAAGTACAGTTAAAACAATTATCAAACGCGACGACGGCAAGTACAGTCGGGAAGAATGTTTTGCACTAGCCGCCTTCGCCTTGCCGGCCCGCAAGATGCCTCTTCATGCCTCATTTGAAGGCACCCGGGTTTTAAGAGGAGGGTAACGTGAGCTCGTAAGGAATGCCATTTTTTGGAAGTGCGACAAAGAAAGGAGTTGCCAAATTTCTTTGTGCGCGATAGAATTGTGTGTGTTTAACCACATTGTTATCCGACACGATGTCTATGATACTGATACTAGGGGAGTAAAAATTTGAACTTGGCAGTGAAAGTGTCAACTAAAAACAAATATATATTTTCATGATTACTTTACTTCAATAATTTTAGGAAAATATCAGGTTCTTCTACTCTACTACTAATTCCGTGTCTGTTCCTAACATATAAGCGTTACCTATCACCTGATTGAAAATTGAACTTTGAAGACAGATTGTAAATTGAAAAAACAATTATTATTGTTGTTTATGGGGATGTTGGCGGTGAGTTTTACAAAAACGTCATTGAATAATACGAACCGAGCGATCTTCCAATCAACTAATCAAAAACGAAATATTTAAAAAATAATAAAATTATGTAAGTATTTCGGACAAAAATAACTTAAATGCAGTCTTAGTTTTTCTTAATTTACGTATTTTAA
Source organism: Nymphalis io (assembly GCF_905147045.1). NCBI lineage: Eukaryota > Metazoa > Arthropoda > Insecta > Lepidoptera > Nymphalidae > Nymphalis > Nymphalis io. Next base: position 8,025,826 of record NC_065913.1, on the reverse strand, counting down.
GTTATGGTGTATATTTTATCTATTCTACGGCGTGAATGGGAACGAATTTAACTTCAACCGTTGCACAAAACTGTCATTTTAATTTTCTAATATTATTTAAATAAAACAAAATTACGTAGGTAATTCAAAAAACGTAAGAAAATGGAATTATTAAGTCTCTTAATTAATCCTGGAAAATGTAAAATTTGCATGTTATGCTACAAGGAATGTAACAATACGCTGAATATTTATAATAATGTGGAAATCGAAGGAAACATATCCAAAGATTTAAACATTGCGGCAATTGTAAAACATTTATTTCCTGCATTTGTAAGTTTAATCTTAAAAAATATAACCTACATAATTATACTTGAATATTTTCTTATTATATCTTATTACTATATGATTTTCTATTAAGATTAACATTCTTCAATCCTTTAAAAATACTAATACAGTAAAAGTAAGTTATACTTTGTCTTTTTTTTAAATAATTTAATTATATATTTTTTTTTGTTTTAGGATATTACTTTATCATATGTATGTCAAGTCTGTTCTGAATTGTTATATAAAATGTATCTAAAAATGGAAGAAAATAAATATAGAAAAAAAATACTACGAATTATAATCAACACATTATATAATGAATTAAATGAATATGAAAATTTGAATATAGAAGCCTTGAAGAAAGTATATTTAAATGTAAATTTATCTACAATTTTAAATTCAAATCAAGATGCTCCAACCAAATGTTCAAATAATATAAATTTCGATAGAAATATTGAAAGTAATGTTTTTGAAAATGAAATTGAAACTGAGACTGAAAATACTGATTTTTCTTTACAGAGGCAATGTCCACATTGTTCTAAATTATTTGATAACATTAAGCGTTATAAAGCACATGTAAAGAGTCATGGAAGTAAACAGAAACAAAAATATTATTATTGTAATCACTGTAATTACAAAAGTCACTGTAAATTGTCTGTACAGGGTCATATAAATAAAAATCATTTAAAAACTCGGCCACATATTTGCCAGATGTGTTTTAAAAGTTTTTTTCATAAGAAAAATTTAAAGGAACACATAGAAAATCATGAACAAGTTCATAATGAAATGTGTGAAGTATGTGGTAAAAGATTTTTGCATAAAAGGAATTTAGTTGAACATCTTAAGCTTCATTCGGGTGATAGACCATATGAATGTGAAATTTGTTCAAAGAAGTTTGTTACATCTGGGCGTAGGTTGGAGCATATAAAAAGGATTCATATGGAGAAAACTGAGAACTGCTTATTTTGTGATAAAAAGTTTAGCTTGAATAAAGAATTGACAAGACATATGAAGAGTGTACATTCAACATTTTAAACTTTTTTTTTTATGAGATGGACTTGCGTTTTATCACAATCATCCTGATTTTAAGTGTCAATATCTAGAATAAATTCATACATGAATACATTGCTTATCACTACATGTATATCACTATATAGATATATCAATCATTTATTGAAAGCTTATTAATAAAATAAAATATATCTCACATATTTATCTCAAAACTATTTTTATATAATTAAAAATGAATTCTTGTGTTAGCCCTAAGTTTATTTTTTTTAAAAGAAAACTGACCAATGGTGAATCTACAAAAACTACTTATACTATACTATTTTTTGTTAAACTGGTGTTTTGTAAAATCTAAAATAAATTTGTTACAATTAGTATTTAACAAATAGTATATAAGGATATTTTCAGGGATAAAGAAAATTATAAGCAATTTTATAAAAAAAATATTTATTAAAATGTAAGTTACAAAAGAAATTTCCATCTTATTGTTTAATGTTCAAATCTTTTATTCAAATATTTATTACTATACAATAAATATACTTAAGGGCAGTGATTACGAGTATTTTACAATTGCTTAAAAGTAAACTAACAATTAAGTATTATTGAATATTTATGAATGAATTTGTTTTTTTGAATGAAATGGCTTATTTAAAAGAAACAGATTATATCTTCATTGTTCAATTATGAACTATTTTTTAATTTAAAAACTTAACATTAAAAAATAAAGAAAATAACAGCATCCTCTAACCTCTAAAGGATCTATGAGTAAGGCAGTGTATTTTAAACAAAAAATGTAATTGTGATGTGGTAACTTTGTTTGGTAACTAATATATTTTATAATACTTATGGTTTATTTAACCAATAATTTAGCTCTTATGTTTGATGAGAAATTAAAGAGGTGAAACGAAATATTAAATTATTAGGTTCTTACTAGATGGCCTTACAGATAAAGAATAGTATTTTTAATCTGTTGATATACTTTTCAATATTTTTGACGGATAACGATTATTTAAACTTAAAATTAAATCTTCATGGCGTCGTAACAATGCCATCTAGCGGTGAAAAATGAAAATGTTTGCGATAAATTTCTCTAAGCATTGTCCTCGTTCAGTTTTGGGTAAACTAATAGTGGTAGCCTTGGCTCGGTGGTACGTAGGGTTGTCCGGGTCCTGACGATGGGTATCCTCTGGTAGGCTGGTCTGGGTACCGGGCTTCACCTTCATAGGTTACCTAGAACACAGATATTGCAATAATTAACCAAGTTCATATTGTAGTGCCTAATAGAAGATGATAGTACTCGACCTAAAATAATATTCGTAGAGCAGTAAAGCCGACATTTCCTAAAACAACTATACCTATGATTGTTCTCTCGATTCATACGTAACAAAGCCGGTAATTGATTGTACCTTGGCGTATAAATTCAAAATAGCGTCACAGTTGTATTGTGTAAGTAACAACAGAGTTTATTCCACCACGCTGCTCCAATGCGGGTTGATGGAAAACACGTGGCAGAATTTTAGTGAAATTAGACATGCACGTTCCCTCACGATGTTTTTCTTTAACGTCAAGCACAAGATGAATTTATAATTCATACAAATTAAGCACAAGAAAATTCAGTGGTGGTTGCCTGGGTTTGAACCCAAGATCGTTCTAACCACAGCGTTCTAGGCACTAAAAGGCAACATTACTTTTTTATTAATTTTTTTATTGACTATTTAAAGTGTAGGGGCCATCTATCTAAGATGGCCCCTATTTTAATTTAAGAAATATAATTATAATAAGAACTTTAAATTAGTTGTCGTTTTCGTTATAAATATAACTTAATAATTTAATTTCAATTTGAAATCAAAAGTAAGTTCTACTTACTGAAGATCGGATGATAATAATTATACGGTATCTAAACAGTACATATCTATCAAAATTAACAAAACGTCCAGTTATTTGGCGCCTATAATATTCTAGAATGATACACAAAAAGACATACAAAGACAAGCTTTATAAAATATAAAATAATATGAAATAACACAAATGATACTGACCTCGGCATTGAAACCATTCTTCCAATCAGCCGTATATTTAACGATTTGCGTCCTGCCATCAGGCAAAGCGATTCTATACTCCCCACGTGTAACGTCACCGTCGGACTTCGCATTGTGACTGTAGTCGTTACCATCTTCGTTCACAGCGTATGCGAAGTCGAAGGGCATGCCAGGCTCGTGGTGGTGGTGGTCGTGGTGGTGGTCGTGTTCGTGGTCATGTTCGTGGTGCTGGAACGAAAAATTATATTAGAAGTATTTACTTTGTGGTACGGCTTTGTGCAAGCCCGTCTGGGTACGACCCACTCACCAGATATTCTACTGCCATACACCAATACTTTGTTTCGGTTTGAAGGGTGAGTGTGTGAGCCATATTGTCGATGTAAATGATGGTTAATATTTCTTACAGTGCCGATGTCTATTGCCAGCGGTGACCATTTACCATCAGGTGGCCCATTTATGTATAATATAGCCGAGATGTATCAGAGCTTTCATACGCCTAATTTGTCTTCAAAAGCAACAAACGAAATCAACAAAATCGAGACAGATTACAGCGCACCTAACAGTTTTTCATTAATACCACTGTACACTTTTTGTTTTTCAATAAAAAATCATTCATTTCAGTTATAATATTATAAAATTTTATTTCGATTCGAAAATATTGTTATTGCGCTAACGCAATTTATAGTTTGTTTTATATTCGTTTTACGTTACATAAGTGGGATGTAGTTTTAAAAAGTAATTGTATCGTGACGCTAAAATGATTTTTATTCTACGATGCACTAAGACGATTGTTTATTTTCTGGTATTTTTTTAAACAATTACATCACAATGCATTATTTATTACAAATTAACAACAGTTAAACTTTATGAGAAAAATAACATTTAATTGGCTGTATGAGTTAGGATACTGTTTTTTTTCAGATTTTTACCTTACCTGCTACATATTGTATAAATTATCAAGACGGTTCGTTGATTTTCATTCAATTAAAATATTTTATTGATAATAACTAATATTAATTCCATTGGAAGAATGAATTATTTAGATTATTATAAGTGTGTCGTAATTAATATTTAGTTTTTTTACAGGATATAAAATGAGAGCGGATAATTTGAAAGGTTGAGAAAAAAACATTTTTATTTTTGTTTTTGAAGCTACCGACTTTTTACACATTATATTAAATTATATTTCTTGCAACCCATTTAGTAACCTTTTATGTAAGCTTATCTTTTGATAGTAAAATCATATATTTTTACAGAGTATGGAGAAAGATTATCAAGTAAGCTCTCATTGAACTTAAATCATTTAAAAATATAATTATATTGTATTCAGTAAGATGGCACTTTATTTAATAACCTATAACTTTAATATTTCAAAATATTCTCTCCTAAAAATGCGCATTTTAAATGAAAACAATAAGCATAATCAATATAATAAGCAAAAATAATATAAATATTGCACATATATTTATATAATATGTTTTTATTATAATGTATTTTTTATTGATTTCCAGGTCTTGAAGACGGTAAGTAAAACGCACGCAAAGTTATAAGACGCAACATATAAAAGATGATTGATCGTTTATTTTTTATTTTGTTGTATGTATGTATGTATTATTATGTACAATAATAATATAATATATTACATTATATTTGGAATATTACAATTGTTTGTTTTTTAATACCTATCTATATTTTTATATTTAGAAGGAGTTTTAAAATTAGGTAAGTTTTATTATAATAGACTCAAAAATTATTTTTTTTACTGTCATTTGTAATAGTCGTAATTATCATAATTTATAATAATCATATCACATCGTCATATTAATTATAAAAAAGAGAGAGAAAGAAGGATGCATTGCATTTGATGCATGTGATCACCATGCATTTGATCACTTATTTATATAATTATTAAACTTAAAGTAATTTTACTAGGCCGTGCAGAAACGATTTCAACGACAGCTGTGTATGATGAGAAAGTAAATGAAAAAAGCGAAGAATTAAATACGTTAATATCAACTAGATGTACAACAGACAAGGCAATTGAGAGTAAGTTCAACTTAAATTAGTATAATGTCTTATAACTTCTTGGATGAATGATATATTGAGCTTACTAAGCTCATTTGTAAGATAATATAATAAGCAGACCTTATGACATAGTATTATATGGTACTGTATAACTATGGTTATAAAAGTTAGCTCAAATTATGAGCCTAGGGGTTCAGAGAGCGAATAGCGCTGGCACGTCCTAGATTTAATGCCACCGACAACAATTTTGGACGGCGTGTTTTTTTTATAATTTGTATGTTTTGTTTTTTTTTGATTATATTCATTGATAAATTAGAATATCCATATTATACATTTATGTTTAATAAATCCCTAAAATGATTTAAATTTAAAAAAAGTATTTTTCTACCAATACCAATGAAATGAACTGTTTGATGTTTCGGCAAACAATAATTAGCAGAGCTACAATGTTGGTTAGCCAATCATAAACAATACATTTTTTACTGCATAAGGAAGCTCTCAATTATGGCTTGTAATAAATAGTTTATTCAAAATGTATTTTTTTTTCTGGCTTTTGGTAATGCGACTTTAACTGCTATTTATTAATAAAAAAGCTAAATGTCAGATTCTACTTTGACATTTCATCATAGATCATCGAGTTGATGGGGCGAATGGACAATGTTAGCGAGGCATATCAAAGCGTAGATTGATCTTCTATTACCGGTAATGGTTGAAACTCAATGATATTATAATGCATTTTAAGAGAGGAAAATAAGGTAAGGTACGTCTTTGTAAAACCGGCATTTGCCGATGAAAGAATTTTAAGCGATTTTTGTTATTGATAAGACCAAAAATATTACACTTTTTTTGGGATATATCCAAGAAATGCTATTATTTTGTTTGCAGTTGGTGCTCATAAAGATGGTATGTAAAGCATAAAAAATGTAGATAAAAAAAGATAAACCATTCTAAAGAAAAAGTGATATTTGAGGATATCAATGCATGAGACATTGATTTTGGGCAGATTAACCAAGGTGCAATTGTTTTCTTTTCAGACAATTGTATATTAGCCTCAGCAGTATATACTGATTAATGAATTTTTTTTTCTCCAAGATATAATGCCTTTATAAGGCTATATATTATATATACAAGTTATTAGGCCAAAGTTTGGCAGTTAAGTTTGATCTGTAAAATATAATAATTGCAGCATTCGTTGCAGATTTTTATTGATAATAGGGATTGTAATAATCGATCGGTAATTTACTTGGTGGTAGGGTTTTGTGAAAATCTGGTAGGTACCATCCACTTATTCTACCGCCAAACATTATAGTATTCCAAATTGTGTTTCGGGTAGAAGTGTGATCGAGCCAGAAACTACATGCAAAATGGACAACATCTTATATCGCCAATGTGCCGCCAACATTGGCGAAGTAAGGAATGGCTAATATTTTTACACAATGTCTATGGGCGGCGATGATCATTTAGTATCTAGCTCATTTGTCTGTGATGTGAAAGATATAAAATACATAAATGATATTATTATGTGTTTAACAAAAGTAGATGTGACACGTGTGTAGTATATCTAGGGTCATCTTTTTATATCAGTCGGCGTCAGACATTTGCCGATCAAACATTTATAGCTATTGTTTATGGCCATGTCTAAAAAAAATACACTTGTTTGTGGACACTTAGAAGAAATTATATTATTGTGTTTACAGCTTCAGCAGCTTCTAATGTAGATGGTATGTATATAAATCATATAAAGCAGCTAAAACATATAGACCATTTTATGTTAAGATTAGAAATTTGAAAATGATCTTTATTAATAGAATTGAATATATAAGTAAACCAAATTGCATATAGGTACGAATATAACGACAACTAGCTGGTGCTCGCGACTTCGTCCGCGTAAACGTCGATATTAAGATACATAAAAATGCATATTTGTGTTCAGTTACACTTTTTTACGCGTGCAGACACACGGTTCTTGCTGTTTTTTTAAATGTATGATTGCAGTCAAACGATTCGAATAAAAATAGTATCAATTATAGCAAGTTTTTTTTTTATTAACAAAGTTATTATTTGTTTTTTTTTCATGTTTTATTCTTAGAGACCAATGAGAACACTATAATATTTATTTAATAATAAAAAATTAAGCTTACATTAAAATATTTTATACAGAATATTTTTATTATTTTATTTCATGTTTAACTTCATAGACTCAAATGAAAACGGTATGTCTGAATATAATTTTATTTATTTATAAAAAAGAAAAATTGCAATTACTATGATTTTAATAAATAAAAATTACATTAAATTTTCTTAGATGAAGACCAAACTGTAACGCCTTTGAATCAGAAAATTGATGAAGGTAATGCTAGTTTAAAAGCTATTTTAAGCACGATTACTTTTTATTTTATATGCGATTGTGTAACGGACATCCCAAGACAGGATTGAACTTATAGTAATTGGGTTTAAGCACCGGGTCGGGCATTTAATTACTGGGGGTTTTTTGAGTCGAGAAATTCTGAGTAGCAGCAAGAAGTCTAGTAGGACAATATCTACAATCCTCAGAAAGTAAGTAAAGCTGCTGGTCTTGCGATTTACACTCTTTCCGATGGATTTTCCATACCATCGCATTATGTAAACAGAGTTGTGTTTGTACACACACTTATGCATTATAATATCTCCTCTCCTCCAGGTGTCTAGTATCAGCAAGATATTGAAGTATCAGCTTTATATATTACATAAAAATATGGCTCATAATTATCTCCAAGCATGGTTGACACCCATTAGACTAAGTTTTTATATTTATTTATTTTTATCCTTAATTTGACCAGCGTTTGACCGTTGACTTGCCTGATGTCGACACGGTCTAGGATGTAGCACGCTTGCCTAGAAGAAACCTGTTTACTCTGGATTTGAAGACATCAAAAAATATAATATTGTTGTACATGACCATCATCGCTCGCGTGTGAGGAGTCAGGTGTCAGTTACGTTCTTTTCTGTACACCTGACAACGTGTTTGCATATTTTCATGACATTCGGTTAAGTAGTTAAGACTTAGAAGCGTTACAAACAAACCAAAGTAAAAAAATGAGTAACTGCTTGTAAATACCATTACCTCCACTAAAGCCTCCTTTCCCATTGAGGAGGAGGTTTTGGAGCTTATTCCACCACACTACTTCAATGTAGGTTGATTCAAGCAAGTAAATAAACAAACTGAGATTCGCATTTATAGTATTGGTAAGGAGTTCTTGATTAGTTCAAGTTGTATCTTTGTGGAGTCTATGTGTTTCCGTATGAATATCATAAATACATATACTCGTATAATTTATAAATAATATCATTAATTTTACAGAATTTGTCACCAAGGTATACATACCACCGAAGCCAGCGAAGCAACCCAATCACTTCGTTGATGACATTTAATAATATAAAATATACAAGATTAAGTGTTTCTCAATTTTAACGATTTTTTTTTTCTATTTAAATACTTAATTGGAAACAAACCCGTTTATCATTTTATTGTTCTACATACTAAGATGTTACTTTATAAACTGTTATTAGAATTTGTGATAATTTTTCATGACAATTATTTGTTTATTAATTATTATAACGAAAGCCAATATATTCTAATATTAGGATATATTTTGATTGTTTAATTATACGCATTGTTTTAAGCAAGGATATTAAAATGAATGTGCAAATAAAATTTAACTATTTAATGCTGTTTAGGGTAAATAGGTTCACGTATATGATCAGATTAAGTTTTAAAAATCGTGAGAAAGTAATATGCGATATTCACCAAAATAATTATAACATTTCAAGAATACACGCATCAATTGTATATAAGTCGGTTGTTAACATTTCACGGGTGAGTAATAAAGTGACTTCTTACAGAATAGCACTGCAATACCCTTATTTATTTACAAACTAATATTTTTTAATCATGATGAGATGACGTCCATTATGACCGAATTCGGTTGCGCCGTCCAATCTCAAGAGAAATTAGCAAGACATGTTTTAATGCACAAGAAATGTGCGAGCAAACACAGATGCAGTTTATATTCTTTCAATCTCATATTCCGATGAATCGACAGGACCGAAAAGAGTTCAGGCACAACATCAACGTAGGCTAAAACTTACTTACACGTACTTTCCGAGGCACGGGTACAAAGAAATTTTAATACTCACATCATGAGGTCCCGGACCAGGGGATGTAGGAGGTGGCACGTAGGTCGGATGTGGCGTGGTCGGTCTATAAGTGGGTGGGTTGGGCTGAAACCAAGAACATGATTACATGCAACAATCGTTCGTCAATCTTCATTTGTAATCTTCATGAGCTTTGTGCTGAATATAGTATAAATATAATTGTAGAGCTTTTTAATGTGAGTTTTAATAAAATCATTTAAAATACTGTTAAATAAAATATAATATACGTGCCAGGCTGTTAACCTTCCCTAGGTATACCTAATCATCACTTATTTGGGCGAATGCTCCAATGCACTAACATTAAATAATACCAAGAACCATAAGTAATTGATAGTTAATATTTCTAGGAGTACCAATCTATGGGCGGTAGAGATTACTTACCAAAGGCCGTCTATTTTATTATTTTACATTAAAAACAAATAAACAACTAAATAAACAAACCATTTATTGTATAAAATGTACCACTATGTAACATTTATTTTTATAGTTTTTTTAATTTCTGTTTAGTCATTATTTATGTGCTTGCTGTGGTTTCCTTTAATTGAAGGAGCACACACATTTTGAAACATTATTTCACGATGTAATGTACTCCTTTGTTGGAGATCCTTAATAATTAAATAAATAAAATAACCGGGCTTTATGTAATACTAGTTTCGCCCGCGTGGTGGGGTGGGCAAATGTTCCCTATATCTTTTTTTGTACCACTGCCAACGTGTACGCAACATTTTATATCCGTTGAGTAGTTAAGACTTGATAGCCTAACAAACTAACTCAATTTTATGGGTTCAAGTCAAGAGTGAATAGGCATCTTCTAGGCAAGCGTGCTCCACCTTAGACTGTATCATCACTTTCCATCAGGTGTGATAACAGTCAAGCGCTAGTCTATATATATAAAAAACAAATAACGATCATTTTTTTAACTCATAAGGGCCAGCGATTGAGTGATTTAAGGCATCGACACGGTCCGGTATGTAGCACGCTTGCCTAAAAGAAAGCTGTTTACGTTGGATTTGAAGATACCAACGTTGTACCTATCCTACCTACCTACCTATATATAAAATCAAAAGTGTTATTAACTTTTAACAGACAATATGAAAGGAAATTAAAATCTTATTGAAATTGATAAATTTATCTCACAATTTTCAAACACTAATTACCAAACATCAATACATCGATTGTTGTTTGTTTAAAACGAATAAAAACTGAACAATTGTTTTACCCTCATTGTGATACAAACAATGAGTTACCTTGGTCCATTAAGACCTATTCATATGTCAAAATTGTTTCACTATAGACATTACTGCCCTTGAAAATATTCAAATATTGTATGAGAACGGACTGTTATCATTTATTTAATTAATATTCATAATTAGGTTTTTAATACAAAAGCTGAGATAAGGCGAGCGGAGCATGCATTATATCGACACGATTCCGCAGCCTCACCGATCCGTGCCGAATACGGCTATTACAGTGATTTAAGGCTGTGAGAATTTAACATAGCCTGCTCCCTCTCCAAGAAGCCAAGCCTTCTGAAGGTATCAACTGGGTGAAAAAAGTGGCTTATAAGACCTCAAATTCCTAATTTCTAATCAAAAGACAGAACAATCTAGAAATTATTAGTTTCCTGTATTCGCTGTGTTTATATTTCAAAACGAGCGCGTAGCGTTTTTTGGTTCTGCAGAACTCTCGTGTCGAACTCCCCTCGGGCTATGCACTTTAATACATTCCGCGCAGTTGGCAAATCTAATCTCTTTTAAAAGTGGCCGTCGGGGCCGAAATCGTTCAGAAGGACATCTTCATCATCATCAATTCATGGCTGTTTTAATTTATTATAATTTGGGAAACAACGGTATAATAGAACGTACTTATAACTGGTATTTCACACACACATTAAGTTGCCAGTTACCAATGCGAAAATTAAAAATAATGAATTATGTGTAAATTATTTTTTATTAGTCAAGTTTGTTTTGTAATATATTTTATATTATCAAAATGTTGTGAACATTTAAGATAAGAATAATTTTATCGTAACACTCAAATTTCTATATCCTTGGAAATGCAAAGATTGTTTGTTTCTTGAGTCGTAATTAATCAACCGATTATTATGAAACTTTGAATACACGTTAGGCATAGAAAGGTATATATGGTAACAAACAACTCCCCCTCATTCCCAAGCCGAGGACAGAACCTAGTAATCTTATATTTTAGAGCCTGGTCACCATTTGTGACTATGACGCTCTATTAGTTATACAATATACTTTTATTTTCTTAAACGTAGACATTCGTTGGTTAGTTTGTATAATATTTTCGTATCATTGCTGTTAGGAAATGCCATTAAACTTATACATTGAGCAATAGTTAATGTAGTCTTAAAATTCTGATTAACATCCTGTCTAAATGACTCGCTCCAAACATTCCAGTAACATATGATATATGTCTTCAGTTACACCACATTTGGTAAAATTGGCAGTTGTTACTTTATAGTCAATAGATATAATTGATGCTTGGCGATAGAATAATTATTTATGAGCTAGAGGTTTAAAATACCGAATTAACAAATCGAATTTGGAAATACATGAATTAAGCTTTAATGCTTAAGAATAAGTGATGTCTATTAAACTTGCGAATAGAATATAAATCATGAGTATTTTTTAAAAACTTACATCTTTCAAACTAGATGGCGCTAGCTTTACTTAACTAATATAGTCTGTGCTATGATATTATTTTTGTATTAACTACCAATATGTATAAGTAACTACCCAGTTTATTTTAGCAATATGTTGCTTTTAATACAAGATTATGAAACTTACCACTCTGCCATTTCCATTTGTAGGCGGGAAGGGAATTTTTGGCGGTTCGTATGTATAGCCCTTGCTCGGTGGAAGGTATTCGTTAGCTGCCAGAGTTGCACTGATGTACAAGCAGGCGACAAGGCAGCTGAACCACATCTGAAATTATGAATGAAAAGATTAATCATAATGGTATTAGAGTATCTCTCGTCGATCAAAATCAAAATATACTTTATTCAAGTAGGCTCTTATGAGCACTTTTGAATTGTCATTTTAAAGTATAACATAACATATAAAGCTACCAACAATTAGGATTGTTGATTCCATTAAGAATAACCTCAGTGTTCTTTTCCACAATTATCGATTGAATTACGAAGCGATCTTGACTGAAATCATAAATTCAATAATATATGAGAGTCCATAACGTAGTGAAGCGTTTTGGTAAATTAAAGTGGAGATGTAGGTCTTAGAGTAGAAAGGTTCAACTGATACAATCAGTATACCGTAACAGTAACAGACTGTGAATATCCCAATGCTGGGATAAAGGCCTCCAATCCTCTTTTTTGAGAAGATTTGGAGCTTATTCTAACACGCTGCTCCAATGCGTGTTGGTAGAATACACATGTGGCAGAATTTCAGTGAAATTAGACATGCGTCTAATTTCACGCAGGTTTCCTCACGATGTTTTCCTTCACCGTGAAGTACGAGATGAATTATAATCACAAGATAAGCTCATGAAAATTCAGTGGCGCTTTCCCGTGTTCGAACCCACGATCATCGGTTAAAATTCACGTGTTCTTACCACTAGGCCATCTCGGCTCTTTATATCGGCTCGATCAGTATAGGATTGTAAGAATTGGTGCATCAGAGGAAAGGCCTTAGTCCAAGAATGGGATTTTAACAGTCTGTTTTTATAATTGACCAATAGTAATAAAGATAGTTTAAATGAAATTACAGTTTATATTTAATACATATAAGATAATTTATTTTGTGTCAGGCAATACTATTTATAATGACAATTAGTGACGTAATAATATAAGTATACTTAAATCCCCTTAATAAACGCACAATTTTGCCCATCACTCGAGTATTATGTGTGACTTCAGACTTAAGGAAAACTAGGGAATTTCGCAGGACACATACAAAATGGATTTCGGTGTCACCTTGTCGATGGGACGACAAGGTGACACCGAAAAAGTTCAGCGACCAACGGCTTTACGTGCTATAACAGGCCCGGAAGTAAACACGCTGCCATTTAGCTGACTCCGGGTTGTTACTGAGAAATTTTCGACAACAAAACCCAATAACATTTTAATGATCCTACCCGGAATTTGAAGTCAGGACATCGGGATCTGCGGCTGTATACCTAGCCACTAGATCAACGGGCCTCGCACTCACACGCTACATGAACCAGTGGTAAAGGTAATAATGATTATTTATTGAGACATGTCATTGCGTCTTATGAAAGGTTGAAAGATTCCGAGAAAATTACGAAGATTAAATATGTGATGGGAAGACTTTTTCTAATAATCGCATACACATTACGTCTATGTGTCATGATTGGTTTATGTTGAAATTTAAACAGTACATATTAAGACATGTTGAATATAAAATGTACTCTTTATATACATTATATAAGAAAACTAATTTTCTCCCGCGTAATAATAGTGATAGGTGTAAAAAAAATCGATGTCTTTCCTTGGGGTTCAAGCTTGCGTTATACAAAATTTCAACAAATTCCTTTTTTTATTTACATTTAATTTTCACATTATGTATTTTATAATTTGTAGCAACCCAAAATATTTCACAATTAAAAAAAAACCCTGTTAAGCTATATAATCTAGGATTGAAGCCTATTCTAATAATCTGTTTCACTGTGATTTGGAGGAGGAGACTCATATGGCAGCTTTTCATGCGACCATGTATTTGCAAAGTTTTTTTTTGCAAAGTATTTGCTTCATTTCTGAACATGAAGTAAATAAATACAAACTTAGCATGTAAAATGTCAGGATAAGAGTCTGTGATAAACTAAGATACTATCGATACTAAGATACATATTGGTCCATCTTCCGTAACCGTAACCGAAACAGCCTGTGAATGTCCCACTGCTGGGCTAAAGGCCTCCTCTCCTCTTTTTGAGGAGAAGGTTTGGAGCTTATTCCACCACGCTGCTCCAATGCGGGTTGGTAGAATTCACATGTGGCAGAACTTCAGTGAAATTAGACACATGCAGGTTTCCTCACGATGTTTTCCTTCACCGTAAAGCACGAGATGAATTATAATCACAAATTAAGCACATAAAAATTCAGTGGTGCTTGCCCGGGTTTGAACCCACGATCATCGGTTAAGATTCACGCGTTCTTACCACAGGGCCATCTTGGCTTTTTGGTCCATCTTGTCTGTCATCAATACTTAGTTTTATTTAAATTGATACCTATGATACGGAGCACAGTACCATGTGGTTCTGGCAGGGAAGAATATAGTCATCCCACTTCAACTTGTCTTAAGATCCTATTGAGGGTTGCTTTTTATGTTAACATGTTCAGCAATAACATCAGGACCTCGCATCAGGACGCGCTTCAATAACTTTTATGATGTTGGGTAACCAATCTACTGGACAAATTATGCCAAAGTAGGGTTGGTATTAGGCCGTAAAAGTATGTCAATTTCAATGTTCAAACCGGATACAGAAATATTACGGTATAAGTTACGGTATCTATGGATAAATTGGATGAAGATGAAATTGCGAAGAACAGCTAACATACCTTACAAGCAGCTTTGATCCCATTATTTATTTACGGCATAAAAACTAACCATTTTCATTGGCAAGCCGGTTGGCGTGGTTGGTAAATACTTGCCTTTCACCCGAAGGTTGTGGGTTCGATTCCCACCCAAGACAGACATTTGTGTGCATGAACATGTCTGTTTGTTCTGTGTCTGGGTGTAATTATCTATATAAGTATGTATTTACAAAAGAAAAGTAGTATATGTTGTATATCAGTAGTCTGGTTTCCACAGCACAAGCTTTGTAGAAGCTTAATTTGGGATCAGATGACCGTGTGTGAAAATGTCCCTGGATATTTTTTTTTTACAATTAATAGGCCAGCGTTTGACCGTTGATTTGCTGATGTTAATCATCGACACGGTCTAAGATGTAGCACGCTTGCCTATAAGAAACCTGTTTACTCTGGATTTAAAGACACCAACATTGTACCTATCAGGAAATACGGACTCAGGCAAAGCATTCCATAGTTTCGCAGTGCGAATGATGAATGTAGATTCAAAGCGCTTCGTACGTAGGCGGGGAATTTCCACTGTGTACCTATGGCGCTTTGGTTGCGTTTGCCTGGCCGTTCGATAGTAAAAGGGGGCGGGAGGATTATAGGATTTTATTATTATTATTATTTTCATTCTCAACCCAAAAACACTTTTAAAAAAATCATGGAAGGTCAAACCATCAGACATTCGTATTTACAATATCAGTTTATATGTATATATAAGCACAATATATTTTTAACGAATGATAGAGTGCATCTTGGTCACGAGCGGGCGGCCTTGCACTATTGAATCATTGTACATTACTCGTATCGACAGCAAATACATGGGGAATAGTATATAATTATTATATTATATAAAGAAATAGTTAAACAGTAAAAGGGCTGATATTAATATTTATAGTTTTATTCATAAAACAATTTACTTAACAAACGAAATCTATCCTAATTACCTAAATCTTGAAAGTACGCTTTTTAAAAACGGGTCGTTCAATTTAAATTATTTATTTTAATTACTATTATTTCTTATTACTAAAAGTCGAGATGGCCTCGTGGTTAGAACGCGTGAATCTTATCCGATGATCGTGGGTTCATGCCCGGGCAAGCAACATTTTCATGTGCTTAATTTGTGTTTATAATTTATCTCGTGTTTGGCGGTGAAGGAAAACATCGTAAGGAAACCTGCATGTGTCTAACTTCATTGAAATTCTGCCACATATATATTCTACCAACCCGCATTGGAGCAGCGTGGTGGAATGAGCTCCAAACCTTCTCCTCAAAAAGAGGAGAGGAGGCCTTTAGCCCAGCAGTGGGACATTCACAGGCTGTTACGGTTACGGTATGCCCGTTTTGAACCTGCGATAATAAATTAAGATCCATGTACTGCAGCCACTGGGCCGTCTCAGTTCTAAGAGTCATTATACATTATCAATACCTCCTCTATTGGATATAATTACTTTTTTGTGGGTGTAATTACATTTGTCAATCATGAGAATAATTAAAGTTTATAATTACAAGAAGTGTCAAAATGAGTCAGCTTTGAAATCGTATTTTCTAATTCAATCAATGTTTTGAGTTTATTAGCAAGGCTAATTTCAAGGGAGATTAGCCAACTGCACAGGACATATAGTGTGCAAGCGTGTCCGCAAACACAGACGAACTCTCTATTCCCTCACTTTCATAATCCGATGAGACGGCACGACACGACCAGAAAAAATCGAACACGGGCCCAAGGGCAAGTGCATTTCAAGGCACGAGAGTGTACACTTTCAACATCTAGACTCCGGGCTCCGGGACATAAATTTTTAGTTCCTAATAAGGAATGGTGAATATTTTTTACAATGTAAATGTCTATGGATGCCAGTCAACTTGTTCGCCTTCCTATTTTAAATTTTAAAAAAATATTTTTTTTTTATTCATTGGAATTCATTAGAATTATGGGAAATAATATCTTGGGACATTATTTATACACGGCCATCTGATCCTGAACTAAGCAGAGCGTGTACTATGGAAACCAGACAACTGATATACTACATACACTATTTTTCTTTTGTAAATACATACTTATATAGATAATTACACCCAGACTCATGTTCATGCACACAAATTCGGCTTGAAAGGCAAGTACCAAGCATGCCAACCGAGCCGTCTATTATATATTAAGCATATAATCGTTCGTTGACAAATCCATGCATACATAGAAAGCAAACGTTTGAAAATACAACAAGCTTAATAAACAATGCGTTAAGAAATATCAGTCATGACTTAAAATATATTTATTTAAGACGATCTTTTATAATTTTAGAAATTCACGATCCACATATATTAAATCCACGGGCACCTACGTCCTGACAGCGTACGGGTAAAAGTCATACAATGCCCTTTCATATGTTCCAGCCACTGGGCGTCTCGGCTACAAATTAAGTAATTAGATATAACACATATATTTATACGAATAAAGTGTATTCATATATGTTATCTGTAATCTTTCTGCTGTCGTTACGTATTCCCATAAAATGTATTGTATTCAACGCCTGTCCGACGCTTGCACATGACTTCACTTATAAGTGAGAAAAATACAAACAAAAGAATTGTTCGCGTATTGAACTGAGTATTTAGCGTTTTGACACGGTAATATAATTTAAAATGCTACACGCTATTTATATTGGTATGCAATATTTGCATAATATACTAAATAAAATAAATTATTGTGTATCCTTTGCAAATTTAATTAGATATATGTGTATATAAATGAATACAGTTTAGAAGCGGCTCTCGTTGTTTGCGTTTAGGCAATGGTAATATGGCTAATGACCTTTACAATTGCTGATATATATCTATATATTGGTTGCCTGGAAGAGATCGCTATGTAGCGATAAGGTTGCCATAATTGTACCTTTCTTTTCTCTTTGTGGTGTACAATAAAGCATAATAATAATAATAATTTCCTCCAGAACGACTTCGGGCACAATTTTAAAGATTAAGCGTAGCTTTAAAAAGGGCTAATACTATTTTAGTATATTCGGTTGTCTCAATAATCAGGACCTCTACTAGTGGCGTCGTCAGGGTCAGTAGGCTATACACATTAAAATCGATATATAGGTGGATATATAATATATTTAGATAGATAGATAGATAGATAGATAAAGTCTTTATTTGGATCACACCACATGAGTAAAAATAAGAAGATAAAAAAGAAATGACAAAAGTAACACAGAGTTTAAGTTAATTTATGTCGTAGAAAAAAATAAATAAAAAATTAACTAACTTACGAAAATATTTACAAAAATATTTTGCATCTAATTTTATTTAATCTATATCTATTAAATATAATTGGATGCAAAATGGGAATTGCATTATTATGGACACACAAGGAAAAGAGAAAAAAAAATAAATAAAAATTAACAAAAATTAACTGTAAAGTGGTGTGGCATCCAAAATGGACAACCTCTCAGTTGAAGCTGGCATAATATTAACCCAGCATTGATTTTCAGAGGCCTCCATGTGACAGTGACGGACGGCCATGTAAACGTGACAAAGAGTAATATCAAATATTAAAGTGATGCTTAAATATTTGATGCTTATAGACTTAAATATTTGATGCTTATAGACTTTGATATCGCTAAACTGATGTACACGAAACTTGGCATATACTTATGTATTTTATAATTTTTAATACTTGTCGGTAGCTGACGATGGGACCTGGAATAATTCAACTTTTTTTTTTTTTTATAGAATAGGAAGGCGGACGAGCATATGGGCCACCTGACGGTAAGTGGTCACCAAACGCTCTTAGACATTGGCATTGTAAGAAATGTCAACCATCGCTTATATAGCCAATGCGCCACCAACCTTGGGAACTAAGATTTTATGTCCCTTGTGCCTGTAATTACACTGGCTCACTCACCCTTCAAACCGGAACACAACAATAACAAGTACTGCTGTTTTGCGGTAGAATATCTGATGAGTGGGTGGTACCTACCCAGACGAGCTTGCACAAAGCTCTACCACCAGTAAGCTTCTATACCATTCAACCGATCGCCATGACATATGTAGACCAAGGGGCAACGTCTGGGGTTTTTTTAGTTTATTATAAAATCGTTTTTCACATAACGATCCATTAAAAAATCATCTTTCATAACAAATGAACGATAATTGAAGACTTGGGAATATTTCATTCCACATAAACAGATCCGTGTTGTAATGAATATAAGAAAACACGTCCATATATCTTAACAATATCATCAACTTGAAGAGGATCTGAATCGTTGCAACCATTCCCATAGGTGAACAATGAATTGGTCAATTTGGTTGAAAGCGTTCAGTTTAGTTTCATTGTTTGTTTAAAATATTATATCTGCATAATAGCATTTATATCTTTTTATAATGAAATATCTTTATAGAAAAAGACTGCACAGTATCTATACTTTATGCATTTATGGCCACTACTTTTCTATTGTGTTATAAAAAAATACCAACTTTCAGTTTTAAAAATACATCATTATTACATAAATCTCTTTTACATTTCATTTAATAGACCTACGTAATACGGTGGAATAATTTGTAATAGTAAAAGTTAGTTCGTGACCCGCCACGCCCGAGATGAATGTTTCATCAATCGTGATTCCATTCCGCGGTTTAATGTCAAAATGTCCCTAAACTTTAAAAGATTGACATTAAATTAGATTTAGCGATTGTAAAATGTAAAGTGACATTTATGATCACGTTTTAAATTGACTCATTCATTTGAATGGAAATTATGTTAAAATGAATTAAACCATGTACTTATTGTATGTATATAAATTCAGCATTGTTATAATTACTACTTAATAAAAGGGCCTGTTATATTTGGTGTTTATTTGGTGTGAAGTAAACTTAAACCTCCCCGCAACACCGCGATATGTAGTAAAATGACAACTGTGTATATTAAATGCACAAATTTGTATTACAATGCACAAGTGTGTGCGAAAACACAGCACATATATACCTACTCTCTAATCTTTATTCTCTCACCCGGATCAATTTTTGTAGTATACATAAAAATATATGTTAATTTTTTTTTAAATAAAATATCCATATATTTACATTAATATTCAACGAGTAAAATTAAACGATATTATAATTGGATAAGAAAGTATGTAACCTGACTTTTTTATGCTTAAATATTATGTTCGATTTTTATGCTAGAATATTTGGTATATATATATATTTTGTTACTATAGGATAATTATGTTTTTTATTTGTTATTTCATATTTTTATATTCACTAGACGGCTTATTCAATTTAATATGATCTGTAATGGACATTGCTTGCAACGATCATTTGTTAGCTTATTGTAAGCAGCTTAGAAGTTATGGAAAACAGATAAACTACATACATAAAGGACAAATTCCTTTTTGCTTCACCATAGTCGGATAGGCAATAAAAATAGTTGTTTTTTTATATACTAATTAAAATACTATACTGTAAGTTTTTTTAAAAAATAAGACTAAGGACAGTGCGGCTACATCTTAAGCTATGGCATAAGTACACAGGATGAATTATTTCATATGTTTAAGAATCCTTATGTATAAGCTAGTTTGTAATAATATTTTGACCACTTTCAGAACATGTACTTGACCTGTATTACATAAGCTACATATGCGGTTAATCTCTATTAAGATTAATCTTTGTCCGTTTGTGTTGCGTAATGGCCAATTTGTAAGTCAACGTTTCACATAATTTTTTTTAAACAACAGATATTATAAATGTAATTGTGTGACGCATATTTTTGTCATAGACAACAATCCGCATACATTTAATTGAAAACTTTTTTTAAAAATTTATTTTAAGGCAATGAACAAGTCGCTTTCGGTATTTATTTTTGAATCTGAGGAATCTGTTTAGAATAAAAAATTTGATTTAATGGTAGATGCCTAACTCTGTAGCTGTTAATGCAATAAGTATAAACCACTCCTTAAATCTCGATACACAGCCCAACATGAGATCAGAACATAAAATCTTAATGTTTCGTCAAAACTTCAGTTTAACCATAAAACCGTAACAGACACACAGAAATTCGCATTAAAATATTAGTATATAGGCTGGATTAGTCCATAGACAGTGCAGTATTTTTTTCGTAATTTCAAACTTCGTTTTTAATAACAAGGTACGATACGACATGAGTCAGTCTAAGCGATGATGCGAGCTTTTGTTTTGACAACTTAATTATATTGACTTAAGCTTAAGGTGAATACACATTGAGCATGCATACTTTCAAAATTATATTATCTGGAGTTGGATTTCAGTTCAGACAAACAATTTATAATAGTTGTCATTAGGTGGTACCACTCTTGAGCGAGCACGTTCGGGTAGGTATCACCAACTCATAAGTTATTCTACCGCCAAACAGCAATACATATTATTGTTGTGTCCCGTTTTGAATTGTAATTGAGCCAGTGTAACTACAGGCAGAGACAGGCTTGCACAGAGACGGTGTATTATATATACTTATATAAACAAAGAAAAAGATAAATGGATTGGATAAGTGATATATACATATGATATAAGTAAGAGAGGGGGAATGAGAGTAGATATAGAGTGAATGGAAAAGATGTGTCATTATATCTTTTGTTGAATTTCTAAAATAATATTTAAATGAAATGAAAAAAAAAAACATTAAAATGAAAGTAGTATAGACCGTAGACTACTTTTGTTTTATAATATGTAAATTAATTTATATAAGCGGATTAACTGAGTCGTTTTACCTAAAATAAGTTGTAAAAGTGAATTATACAATATTTTACTAAAAATGGTTTGAAGTTATTTGCTGGTAGCTTATCTCTAAATATATATATTTTTTAATTTATTTTTATTTAATCTGTATGCAATTGACCGCGTTTTTTCCCTTTATTTGGCTTTTATTACAATGTTACTTGTCAACTCTCACTTTATAAAAAAATATAACACCTTTCTTTTTATTTATTTTTATTTATTTTGCTTAGTGTCATATGAAAAAAAAAATGCAAAACAAATTCATGTTGGCATTCTATTTAAATTAATCATAAACTTAATTTAAGAAATTCTAAATAAAATTAATCTGCTCTATTAATTAAAATTTAATTAAGGCATCTAATATACTAAAAAAAGATGTTGGGCATAATTACAATCTTGGGTATTCCACTTATTATGTGTGCGAATATTTTCTTTAAATAGCGTAGCGTTGCAAGCGATAAACAAGATATCTAAAAAGGTTTATTCTCTTTTTTCTGTGTTGCAATCTTTGTAAAAATGTTTCGCGCTATAACCATTTTGACACATCATTCAAAATGGCCGTCATAAAGCAACACAGATCTTACAGCTTGTAATTAAATAATCATTATTATTTAAGACCAACGCAACAAAACTCTCACGATGAATTATTAAATATGAAGGAAAAATATCGTGACCTTTATGTTATTTTTTTATCTATAATTTGAATTAGAGATCGCATTTTGTATGACATAATAATACAATTTTAATTAAGCTGTTGCTGATTAAAATTAAACAAGAATGAAATTAATGGTGTGTTTTTTTAAATACAAGAATACGAAGCCACACAAGATACTGATAGATGTGCTTGTTATTATTACATTTTGTGAATAATTTATTGTATTTTTGTATTCTATAATTAAATATCTGTGTTTCAATACTTATTTTAATACGTTTTTACATTACATTATACGTCAAATAGGCGATACCATAATAATGTGAATTTAATGATATTTTTTTATTAGAGGTACAGATTGACTTTTCATCTATATTTCTAATAAAAAAAATCGGATTGGAATGTTTGTTGAATTGTTTAAAACAACGTACTCAATCTGATAATGGTAACTATTAAACGAAAAACCACATAATAATATAATAGGTTAGGTTATAGTATTATAATAGGTTAAAGCGACAAGGTGTTGTGTATTTGAATACAAGTCGAAATTGATTATATAATATTGTAACCTGAATAGCGATATAATGGCAACAAAACCTAACGCATTTAAGGGTCAAGGGGTAACCTTGGACGCTCATCAATGTAATGTGAATTATATATAAATTTTGTATTAGTAATGAAATGGATTTGAGAATCTGTCTGTATGTTAAATTAAATTTGTTTTTTTTTTTCGGTTGGTACTCATTGCCATATTAAAAATCTAAGTATGTTTTATTCAAGAAGATTATTACAATGATTTTTTAATTTCCATTTTACAGAAAAAATAAAACATAGATAAACTCTACTGCAATAAACTTAGCTCTATGGTTTTTGTATTATCTACATAATATTATGTTTGACTTATATAAATTAGTAAGGTAAAAATATTTGCTGGGAACGAAAACCTCGCCCCAGAAAGGATGTATTGACTTTGCGGATTCAGAAACTTGGGAACTTGTAAATAATTTGACGTAATTGTAAGTACGTTGTTGGAACATTCGAAAGACAATAGATGTCTAATATTAAGAGGTTTAACTATAGATAAGCATTCACATGACATTTTTGTTCATTGAGCACGAGATTAATGTACAAATAACAAAAAAAAATAGTATCTGTCTGTGATTTATTTTTTTATTATATGGCTATTTGATTATATGGCTATTTGCGAGTTACCTAAACTAAAACAACGATCTTTGTATTTTAAGTTACCGCTGCTGCTTCATAATTTAAATATTATATGTCCATAATTCGAATAGACTTTATGTATAATGCCAATGTCGCGGGTTTTGTTACTTTTAAATACAATTGGTGCTTAATTTAAATCTGCGACCTTTAATTAAAGCACCAGTCCGTTCTACTGGGTCATCTAGGATCCATATACGTATATATTGATACCAACTAGCTCCCTCTAAGGTTAGGGAACTTCACAGATAATGAATAATGAAACCTCAGACTTACCCATTACGGTGTAGAGGTTATATAGTAAAAAAAATGTTTCAAGGCAGCTAAATGCTAATAATAGTAAATAAGTGTCGGTAATTTTTTATGTATAGTTGACAGCATTTTTTTATAGAATATGGAAGCGGCCATCAGGTGACCTAGAGTCACCTGATGATGAGTGGTCACCACCCCCACAATCCAACAATTTAGAGTAAAAGTGCTCTAAAAAGTAATGTTATGTGATCGTTTATTTCTTTATAAACTTTGACATCCTTTGCTGACCGTACGGAACAAAGTAATTTGTCTATCAAGTTGATTCCGTAACAATGACCGCTCATTGCAGTAATTATGCGTTTCAGCTGACATCAGAGCCTTTGCGCTTTTATGTAACATTGTTCTAAACGGACAAAACATGATGTAACAATTACATTCTAATTTTCGTGAAACGCAGAAATTATAATTCATCTCTTGCTCCTTTGGTGAAGAAAGATAATTGTGAGGAAACCTGCCCGTGTTGGGTGAATATCTGCTACATTTGTATCCAGCACGCATTGGGGCAGCGTGGAAGGAGCTCCAAACCTTCTTTTCAAAAGGAGAGGAGGCCCAAGCACAACAGTGGACCATTACCACTTTTACTTTAAATATAAAAAATATCATTGTACAAAATTGGCATCATAAAAAGCATCGTGAACCAATTTCTTGTTGATAAAAAAATATAAATTAAAAAAATAACTACAGCACTAAAAACATAATCAAAAGTGATAAAATGTGAATTTCAGATGACGAAAATCAATGAAATTGATAAAAAATGGTTTCAAAGCGACGTTAAAATAATAACAAACATACCTTTCATTGTATCATTTTACCTTTTATCGATAAATAACGAGTTTGAGATAAATAAAATCTTATTGAATGGTTTTAATTAACGAAATTACGAGCATTTTGTTTTTATTGAGGTTTATCCGACAACGGCAAAAGAGAAATTCGCTTGGAATTTGCAATCGAGTTTCTCTGTATTGTATTCATATCGCTTTTAGAATGAACGAGTCATTTCAAGTTCTCTTTCATAGGATAGCGACGTTTATGGCTATTCATTTGGTTAGTATTGATTTCTTGCTGGTTCTTCTCGTTAGAATTTACACTCAGAATCAATCGGAATTTCACATCTATATATAATTAGGCAAAGACCGTTCCTTTTTCATCTTTATTTGTTAGACGATATTTTTTATTTTTGTTTGATCGTTATAAAATTTTCCCAATATGCAAATTTATATATGTTTTCATCAAAATATCACTTCGAAATTTCTGCAGCTGAATAGTTCCAAGAAAATAACAATTTCGACTCACATCATTTATATTTGGAAATAACAAATATTTAAGAATGTCAGGCGTAATACCTTCGTATTTTCTAATAGAAAAAAAAATACTGAACAGATACTGCATCGTTAGATTTTTATGACCATATTTGACATAATGGAAATCTTATATGACATCAGATATTACATAGACATTATTATTATTATGTTCATAAAAAATATGATTCTGGCAGAATAGAAAACGCATCTTTAAAAAATTATTTGAAATTGCGGTGTTTTAACATCAACGTGTATCATCCATGGCGTATCCATGGCGATTTCTCTTGTGATTACTTAGTTTTATTGTGATAGCATCATAAACTAGTACATTGATGTATGTTTTCGATTTAGTAAAATAGATTCCAACCATTGCAGTAAGAGACGATTGAGGATTCTTTAAGTATATCAATTGAGCACGTACCTCAACGTCAAGTGAATCAACTACCCAGAAAGATATTTCAAATAAGGCTTACTGTAAAAAACTGCCATATTGTTTTTCTTATGCGGTTTAACTATGTTCCGACAAATAAATGGGTTAAACAACTCATGATTACAGTTACTTTTTTCAAACAAAACATTATAATTTTATACTTCGACTAATTCAAACTTCGAATATGAACAAATATTTTTTTAATTGCAGTAATGTCTGCAGAACAATATTATAAAACATAATATACACAATTATATCTGACCTAGAATCCTTAAAAATACCATAAATATTACAAAGAGTAATTCACCATACCATTAAGATAACCATCAAAACCTCAGAATCTAAATATGGCGTTAAAGTTAATCTACCTTTTACAAAGCCTTGCAGATTAGACCTTTGGGGGTTTATACTTATTAAAAAAATTACGTAACACTGCGTGATGTATTGAATCAGATCCTCTTGGAATTGCCTTATGGTTAGAAAAATCTGTAATATGTCTATTTACAAATCCTAGATACAGTTGACTCCAATGGCAGAGATAATATAAACAACTTTGACCTTGAATCAACATGACATTTGTCGACATTTTGAATTGTCTATGGTATTCAGTATGGATTCGTGAACTTTTTTAATGTAAATAATTCTGTTACTAAAAAAACAGGATGGAAAAACACTTTCAATTCACTTGTACTTCTATAATTGATTGACTGGCTCGTTGGTCTAGTGACTTGATATAAGGCCGCAGATCCGGAGGTCCTGGGTTCAATTCCCAGGTCGAGCCAATAAAAATTTATTGGGTTTTTCTGTCAGAAAATTCTCAGTAACAGCCCAGGGTCTGGAAGTTTCCGTGCCTCGGAAAGCACGTAAAGCTGGTGGTTGCGCCTGAATCCTTTCCGGCAGTGTCGGATTGCCGTCCCATCGGATTATGAGAGTTAGGGAATAGAGTGCACCTGTGTTTGCGCACACACTTGCGCACTATAATATCTCCTGCGCAGTTGGCTAATCTCTCTTGAGATTGGCCGCCGTGGCCGAAATCGGTCTGGAGGACATTATTATTATTATTATTACTTCTATCATTGTGTTGACGAGACGAGAAGGGACTTAGATACATGTGGACGATGAAAGGTGATTCCAGGTCTAGTAAAGTTGAGTTAGACGTTAGTTAATAACAAGTTTTTCTGAGTTCGATGATCGCTTCAAGCTATTTACTTCATTGTGTTAGTGTACGATACGACGAATTATCATTATTGCAAATTGCGGTGTAGTGATGTGCTGATAATTATAATGAAATATATCGATAAATCTATTTTATTAATTTGTCGTTTCATATAGTTTTAGAAATTATTTTCTTTTTTAAATATTTTAGTTTTAATAAACGCAAAAATGACAGATGTATTATATAAATATATCAGATAACTTAGGTCAGGTGATGATGCTGAGCAAAATGTTCTTATGTGTTCATATTTATGGCTGGTAAATGATGGTTCTGTGCCAATAAAAACCGTATACTTGGCCATTTTTTGAACAAATGTAGGATTTTGTTTTTTAACGTAATTTTTATTTTATAACGTACTTTATTGTGTAATAAGCTTTCCTTATTACTTGGCGTTAGAACTTCGTGTGAGCCAATCCGGGTTGGTACCTTGGTGGCCAAGGTTGGTGGCGCAATGCCGATGTATGTTATGGCTAATATTTCTTGGTGGTGACCATTTACTGTCAAGTGGTCTAAATACCAGTTCACATACCCATTATATAATTTTAGATTAATCCACATTGATATTAAAGTATGTATGTATAACAACTGCGAATTCCTTTTAACAAAGTAATTTGGAACGTTTCTTGTATTATATAAAATATATTACACGCAAAAATATGTTAATGTTATAAATTAATGTTATAAAAAAAGACAATTAATCGAATATTTAAAGCTTTCTCTTAATACCGATTGTATCTTATAACTCGTAAGTTTGAATGACAGGCGTTGGTATCAATCTGAAATAATCGAATCGTTGTTATTATCGAAGTCAATTGCTAATCGATTTTTTAATCGCTTAAACATAAATTGAATTGCATAATCTGCAATTATCTATTCTAGTTTTTATTTCTGTGTGAAGTCAGCTTGACCTA
Source organism: Nymphalis io (assembly GCF_905147045.1). Classification (NCBI taxonomy): domain Eukaryota; kingdom Metazoa; phylum Arthropoda; class Insecta; order Lepidoptera; family Nymphalidae; genus Nymphalis; species Nymphalis io. The sequence goes on along the minus strand of NC_065913.1, from coordinate 7,997,898 downwards.
TTCCTATATATTAAATATAAGCGAATCAACTGTTTTGTCTGACTGTACTTAATCTTAATATTTCAAGTAACTCATAACACAATGCTATATTGTATATCGTAATAAATAGTTTTGATTCCAAATTGCATGTTATAATTTAAAAAATTTGGATTGATTGATCAAATTTTAATTAACTTGAACAGGGATTTTAGAGACTTGAAAGTTTCTACCGAGAAGACCCGACAAGAAACTAAGTAGTCACCATTTTTCACCTATATTAAATACCAAATAAACTATATATATTGAGCTGTGGGTCTATTTCTTTCAACGCGTTAATCTCAGGAATTATCAAAGCAATTTGTAAATCTAAAGTCACGTTGCGACCCACGGGGGAGGAGCATTAACGTTTAACGCGGGTGTCTACACGGAGTAAATTATTATATAATAGTTTTTCTATTAATAATATATTGAGATAAAAATATTTATGACTTCGTAGCTTGTTAGGTAATGTATTTAACTGTTATATTAATAAAACTTTTGTTATATTGATATCGCATGTTATGTGGCCATACTAATGGTTATAACCATTATATAAATAAAAATATGTGCGGTATAAAATAATATCAGTAACCAGCAATGTAAATACTGTGGTATTTAAAGTTAAGAGATGAATCTGTGGTTAGACAGGGGTCTATTTTGGGGGGGGGGGGTCTTATTAGTAGTAGGTTCATATCCTGGCACAAGTGAAATTTCTTGTACTTAATCTGAGTAATAATCTAATCGCGTCAATAACGCAATGCTTTATGGGTAGTCTAGTGATGTAAAAATCATCAAGCAGGTTTGATTCTGACCCTTTGGGCTACTGTCATCTCCACTTTTGAGGGGTAAATAGTAATATTAATAGTAACAGCCTGTTAATGTCCCACAGGCTTGAGCTTATTCCACCACGCTGCTCCAATGCGGATTGGTAGAATACACATGTAGCATAATTTCAATGAAATTAGACACATGTAGGCTTTCTCATGATGTTTTCCTTCACCGTCAAGCGCGAGATGAATTATAAACACAAATTAAGCACATGAAAATTCAGTGGTGCTTGCCCGGGTTTGAACCTACGATCATCGGTTAAGATTCACGCGTTCTAACCACTAGGACATTTCGGCTTTTAGTAATATTAGTAATCGAATTCAAAATATTAGCAAATGTATATAATTAAAAGACAATAAGCCTAAGCATGCTTAATGTTACAGAAAAAATCAGCTTCAAATCTTCTTAAGGGACGGGTTTAAAGACATTGCACACACGATTAATAGACCTTGCGCCCGCGATTGCGTCAAGACAATATTTTGTTTTTGTTTTATATAATTTGAAGATTACGTTTGATTGATTCATCGTGTTTCATAATATAATAAATTTGTTATAAGGTATAGTCTAATAAATGTTTCGCAATTATTAGACTTATTTTTTATACTATGATTTGAGAAAGATGGGTCAATTTTGTTGCATCTGCGAGCATAGCCGGTGACAGTTAAGATTTTACTGTTGATTACTATTCCTACTTATAGGGAAAGAAGAGAACTGCTTAATATACATATTAGATATTGTTATTATTCTATTTTTAACATAAAAAATAATATACAAAAAAAATATAATCAATTTTCTTAGTAACATTAAATATGTTTTTAATTTTACTAGTAAAACAGTAACAGTAACAGCCTGTGAATATCCCACTACTGGGCTAAGCCTTCTCTCCCTTTTTGAGGAGAAGGTATGGAGCTTATACCACGGAGCTGCTTCAATGCGGGTTGGTGGAATACACATGAGGCAGAATTTTAGTGAAATTAGACACATGCAGGTTTCCTCACGATGTTTTCCTTCACCGTATAGCACGAGATTATTAGAGAATTATATTCACAAACAAAATTTTACTAGTACCCAAAATTAAATTTTAAACATTCCTTTTTTTAAGAAAACCTTTTTTGTAATTAATAATTTAAACGAAATACAAATTATGTTGACATTTAGAACTATCGATATCGACAAATTGATTGAAATCACTTAACGCATCGTGCAATATGTAATGTATGTGACGAAACTTGGATTACGAGAAACTTGAATTAGCTAGATTACTACGGAACGGACTGGGATTTATATTTTATCACAATTTTTTATTCAAATCATCGAAACGCGCGTAAAGTCTGTTTTTAATGACAATAATGGTAATTATACATAAAGTAATACAGTTTATAGATAGCCACCAATTGAATAAACATAAAAATTGGACAAATAGATAAAATAATTGCATACGTAAAAACATTTCAGTGAAATAGAGTACCTTCTTTTGTGAGTCCGTTAAATAATACTACTTAACTCCATACAACTGTATCTAATTTCGTTTAGTACTATAATATAATGTTCATAGCCTGTTACAAGTTGCAAAATTTCTTTGATAAACAAAAAACTACAAATTACCTCAAAATCGTTTTAACCAATTTACGTATTAGAAACAATATTAAAAATATAATATCGATTAATATGATAGATACGAATGGTTTGTTGACTTATCCTTGCAGGTTACTGGGTGGTAGGGCTTTGAGCAAGCCCGTCTGGGTAGGTACCACCCCATATACCACACCATAAAAAAACAATTATGTATTATGAAAAAATTACCTTTCTTGTTGAGAAAGACATCTTCAATCTGAAAAAAGAAACAAATAAATTAAAACTACTAAATAATAAGATTATAGCAAATAAGTTATATTGACAACAAATCATCTTTTCATTTCTATCGTAATTTGAATTTAGAATAAGAATACTTTGATTTTTTTTACTAGGAAGGCAGATGAGCAAAGGTCCTCTTTATGTTTACTCTAAAAACTGTCAACACTGGTACTGCACGATATACATATATAAATATAAAAATATATACAGTAGTACAAATAATATTAAGTAAAATTTAAAATTTTTATTTGTCAATTTATCATATCATAAATTTATAATTGATATCCAATAAAATCTCACAGACAAAATGATGGTCGCAGCATTACTTTTATAAAAATACATTAAGTTTATAATTCATGGTTAAGCAAATTATTTAAAACCAAACCTTACGACATATTGCAAAAATAACAGATAATAAAAGTTTAGATTGATTTATTTATAGGTGATTTTATAGGTGTTTTATTGCCAATTAATTAATAAAATAAATTAAAAATAAATTAATCTTTTTTATAACAACCTCCTAGCTGTCATAAATTTAAAATATTAATATAAATCAATTAGAAAATATTTGTTATTATGTAAATTTGTTACGAATTTATTATGAATGTTTATTCGCTTAATAGAAAATAATTTTGGCGTTATTTATTAGATATTTTGCCGTTAGTCTTTAGAATAATAAAAATTGCAAAATTATATTTATTGCTTATTGGCATTTAGAACAAAATCTTCTTTCCGTTTCGAAGTGAATGACGGATGTGAACTGAATTTAAAATGTCGGTCGTGTTAATGTTTTTTTTTTTGTTTATATGGTAGATTAAACAAAGATCAATGTTTATACAGACTAATTTATTTTTTAATAATGATTTATTATAATCAATTATTTAATTTATTGTAATTTGTTGCACGTCCAATCTTCTGCCCTTGGACTACTGTTGTTCCATTGCTAAGATGAACTTAACGCGTCGTTAAAATTGTACATATAATAATATTAGTTATTATTTGTGTACATTATACTATGTTTGATTTAGAAAATACTTACATGTACTTGTTTAATTAGTAAGTAAGTGAGTTGTGAGTGGTTACCACCGTCCTTAGACATTGGCACTGTAAGAAATATTAACAAACCCCTATCGTCAATGCGCCACCAACCGTTCTTTTTTTTATTTCTTTTCGTTTCTTTATTTATTTCCTGTTGTAACACTGTCTCACTTACCCTTCAATCTAGAACACTACAATAATAAGTATCGTTGTCAGAATCAACCGTGTATAATGACTATTGTATAATAAAAGCTGCTAAGCACCTCCAGTTATTATACATAGTATAAGTATTTAAATAGATGTAGGTATTTAAAATATCAGTCTTTCCTTTGTAGTTATATGTAATAGTTTATTGGATATGTCAAATTCGTGATGCAGTAATCTTGTAAGGTCGGTGCATAGGAACGCTTCGAGTCAATAAGATTTAATTAGTTAGTCTAGACTTGCAAATGGACGGTTATTGAAAACTAACAATAAAAAACATGTTATTGTTTGTTTTTTTATCGTCTATGATTTTTTTTTTTTTTTTTTTTTTTTTTTTTTTTTTTTTTTTTTTTTTTTTTTTTTTTTATATTTTCGCCGGGAGGGCAAATGACTCTACTCCACCTGTTGGTAAGTGGTAGTAGAGTCCAAACGCGACGACGGCCAGTACAGACGGGAAAAACGTTCTGCACTAGCCGCCTTCGCCTTGCCGGCCCGCAAGATGCCTCTTCACGCCTCGTTTGAAGGAACCCGGGTTGTAAGAGGAGAGGAACACGTGAGCTGGTAAGGAATTCCATTTTTTGGAAGTGCGACAAAGAAAGGAGTTGCCAAATTTCTTTGTTCGCGATGGAATTGATGTCACAGTTAGGCGGTGACATCGAGAACCAGCTCGCGTGGACTTAAGAAGGAAGGGGGAAGCAAATTATCCTATTATATTATATAATTATATATTATTTTATCGTCTATGATTGTACCTTTGGGTTATAAGTTTAAAAAACAATAATAAAAGGAAACGCTGTGTACGGAAAAATAATACAAGCAAATATTTATACAGACGTAAAACTTGGTATGACGTCTGGGCTTCAATCAATCTGTAGAAAATAAATAAATAAAATAGTTAAACTACTGGGTTTTACCATGCAAACCGATAATTTAAGATTTATTATCTAATATGACACTTCAGCTGTTTGTAAGGGCTTAAGAAGAGAAAATACTTGCACAGCTGTAAACATTTATAGGCTTACTTACTTTACTTTCAGCTCTTTCCAAGAATGATTATATTGTTATACAACTCACGACCTTTGATGCAGTAAACCGGTGCATTCTACCATATGGTAGTTAAGGATACTTAATATTATTATTATATAAAACCTTGCACTCTGAGATCTTGAACTTAAGCTTAATACGCTATTGTAAAACATATAATGAAGCTTTTTAGTCAGGCGAGGTCGTAAGTTCGATCTCGATTTTGTTAATTTTTATAATAATATAATAAATAATTCTATTTTGATATAACAGGAAATTTCATTTGATCTCTTAATATATTATATAGTTTATTTATTTTGAAATAATATACCTTTTGATAAAAACAAAAGAGAAATAAGAATCCGCTGAGTATCTTTCGCCGGTTCTTCTCGGGCAAATGGGATACCTGATGACAAGCGGTCACCAACGCTCGTAGACATTGGCGATGTAAGAAATAATCACAATTCCTTACATCGCGAATGAGCCACCATCCTTGGAAACTGAGATGTTATGTCCCTTGTGACTGTAGTTACACTGGCTCACTCACCCTTCAAACCGGAACGCAACAATATTAAGTATTGCTGCTTAGCGGCAGAATATCTGATGAGCGGGTGGTACCCAACCAGACGGCCTGCACAAAGCCCTACCACTAGATATACGTTGTTATTATATATAAGAATATATTATTATTTATAGTAGACTAGGAAAAAGGTTCTCGGCAAGGAAATTGGCAACGATTACTTTTCGATTCGATTTCGATAGTGTTAAGTTGTTTGTAGACTTAGCTCCCAGCTCGTATAGTAAGTAACAGCCTGTTAATGTCCCACTGCTGGGCTAGGGCCTCCTCTCCCTTTCGAGGAGAAGGTTTGGAGCTTATTCCACCACGCTGCTCCAATGCGGGTTGGTAGAATACACATGTGGCATAATTTCAATGAAATTAGACACATGCAGGTTTCCTCACGATGTTTTCCTTCACCGTCAAGCACGAGATGAATTATAATCACAAATTAAGCACATGAAAATTCAGTGGTGATTATAATTCATCTCGTGCTTGACGGTGAAGGAAAACATCGTGAGGAAACTTGCATGTGTCTAATTTCATTGAAATTCTGCCACATGTGTATTCTACCAACCTGCATTGGAGCAGCGTGGTGGTATAAGCTCTAAACCTTCTCCTCAAAAAGGGAAAGGAGGCCTTATCCCAGCAGTGGGACATTAACAGGCTGTTACTGGCTGTGTTACTGTATACTAAACTATAATACAACAAAATTATAATTGTGTGCTTTTATTGATTTATATAAATACGTTATCTACTAAATAAAATAAATAGCGGTCATAGCTATCGCTTTTAATATACTCAAACGATTTTGATATGGTATAATTTTTACTTTTTAAGATTACTACAACAGAACATACAAATGTTTTTTTTTTTAATTAAGTTGTTTTTGTTTTAGCAACGTTCAAAGAGAATAAAAAGAGGATTTCGAAATCACAAAAATATACTTAAATTTTATTATAATGTTGAATAATGAAAGTAGTTGTGGGAAGATATTTGAAATAAAAATCGAGATTGCGCAGTGAATAGAAGACGTGGATCTTAACTGAAGACTGCGGGTTCGAATCCAGGCAACTTTATCGTATGTTTAATTTATATTGACTACCTCGTTGGTCTAGTGGCTTGATGTATGACCGCAGACTCGGAGGTCCTGGGTTCGATTCCCAGGTCAGGCCAATAAAAAAGTTATTGAGTTTGTCTGTTAGAATATTCGCAGTAGCAGCGCGGAGTCTGGAAGTTGGAAGTGTGTATACCCGTGCCTCGAAAAGCACGTAAAGCCGTTGGTCCTGCGCCTGAACTCTTTCCGTCCCATCGGATTATGAGAGTTAGGGAATAGAGAGTGCACCTGTGTTTGCGCACACACTTGTGCACTATAATATCTCCTGCGTAGTTGGCTAATCTCTCTTGAGATTGGCCACTGTGGCCGAAATCGGTCTGGAGGACATTATTATTATTAATTTATATTATTATTTATCTCGTACTTTATGGTGATGACGTAATATCCATTTGTAAGGAAACCTCCATGAAATAGTTTTCATTTTATCAGCCAAACTGACTAGCAAGTAATGGCTGTAGCTACACTGGATCACGCACCCTTCAAACCGTAACACAACAATAATAAGGTATAATAAGTAGCCGCTTGGCCGTAGAATATATGATGAATGGCTGGTATCTTCTGAGACGGGTTTGCCCTACCACCAAACCTAAGTTCTGTCCTTCTATTAGAAAAGGATAGCGTAATAAATTCCAAGACTTTTTAAGAGGTATTTACCCAGCGATGGGAGACTTACGAACGATATTATAAACGAATATAATATAGATAATCCCACAAACCTTAACCTTAAATCTGTTTTGCACACCATCACATAAACAAAGAACATTGCACGGCTGTTGCGAAATAATCCCACGCCGCACAATTGCGATGTTTGAAACTATACATATTGAACAAAATGGCTTTGCTTCAAAAAATGCAAACGATACATATTATATTATATCAAAATCTTTGCATTTTCTTTATATTATATGTATGTATATTTAGAGTAATCATTATTATTTATATAAGAAAAACACTTTTTTTTTTAATTATTATATATTTTCTTTTAAACTTTCATTAACTGTTATTTATATTCATGTATATATACTTAGTTTTATATTGTAAGGTTGCGCAATTAATGTAATTGTAACAAGTTTTGCGAACAAAATAAAAAAGTATGCAAAAAAGTTTTGGAGATCTACGAATAAATTAGATAACAAGATCATAGAAAGTGTTTTATTCAGCCGCGTTTACACGAGTATATTTATTAAGCTGAGCGTACATGTGTGTATTTGTTAAGCGGAGATTACATTAATGAATGAATGTTTTAATTAAACCCAGTTTGCATGAGTGTATTAGTAAAAGTTTTGCTTCGTCGAACACGGAGTTTTTATCTGTTTCCTTCGATGGGATATTTAAAAAAAAAGCATTGTTTAAGTAATAAACGCCCCTTAACATATATATGTATGCACGTTTGTAAGTGCGCGATTATTATAGAAAGTACATAAGCAAGGAAAAGTAAATATAGTTAAGGTAATATTTTAGTATGTAAAATGATAAGTTCATTCCTATGTTTAAACTTATTTATATAATGAGAATTAAATAATAGCCTTTGCTGGGTACGCGGTGGGAACACGTAAATGCATGTTTCAGGGACAAAAATAAGAGGTCTGTTACTGGATGGGTAATTACATACTGCCCTTTAGTATTATAATGTCATATCCTGCTCCCTCATAAATAAATCACAGCGAGGAGGGTACAAATTTATTCACAGTGATTGCCATCTGCATCACATCAAGGGCGAATAGTTAAGATGGGTTGGATCAATTGAACTGAAGATTTTAGATGAATGTGTTTGTGTGTTACACAATAACGTGGTGATATTTGAAAAGTCGAGGCTGTTCAGAGGTATGAGGACGATGCGAATAGGCTTAAACTAGTTTAGGTACAGTGTGAAAGGAATTCGTAAGTGCTTTTGAAGGTATTAAGTATTTGTATCTACAGCTGGTGGATTATATACGAAAATGCTGCTAAATAAATGTAGGCTCGTATGGAATTACCGTAAAGTGTAAAAACATTTAAATTATATATATCTACTAAAGACGTTTTTGTAAATGTTTTAAAGTTACTATGGAGTGATTGATTTTATAAAAAAAAATATTTTCTTAAAAATGTGATAAAAATTAGCAAAGACAAAACGGTTCAACATTGGTATATTTTTAAAATGACGATAAAAAATCCTACGTATGTAAGTAATAGATTGTAACTAAGCAATATATCATTTGAATTTAGAATTAATTTCGAAATTTGAATTTGTAGAACAATTTTCGTGTGGTTCGTTTGATCGTGACACACGAAAATCGTTACGTGGAGTTAAGTAAGGCCAAGGAACAAAATATAATAAATATAAATATAATATAATGATAAATATGGCAGTTTTTTTGTATATTTAAGTAAATATGTAAAATTTGCAATTATTAATAAGGTAATGAAAATCTGCAAATATGTTTACAATTAATAAATAATTACTTAAAACGCGCGAAATATCTTCCAGTAGGATATTGAATCAAATAATATACTTATTATTATAATAGACATTAAAAACAATTTTAAATACAAAATATTAATTACTAATTATTTGTATGTATTTTAATTAGTAAAATGAGTAAGTATTGAGTTTATTATCGGTTCCTATCTATGTAGAATTTTCATTACCAACCGGTAGTAGCCCGCGACATATATAATTAATCTTGTAAGATGACGATTTAAAAGTATGAACCTAATTGATTGTTATTGTACAATAATTTCGGCGTTTATTTTATCTTATATGTAGGATAATTATTATTTGCAAATGATAAGTAGTTATTAATTATCTAAACTCAAATATACCTGAATGCCACGACCATCTATAAAATACCTCAATTTAAAATATATAAAACGCACAGTTTATATCGAAATATTTTATATCTGTTTAAAATTAAATGTTATTTGTTGCAAATAAAAAATGTCGTCATGAATTGTTCTTTCCCGCCAAAAATGTTATCTTTGATTGCAAAAGTTCGTCATTTTTGTATGTTTGTCGATATATCACTCAAATAGTTTTATTATTATACAGACTAGGATGAACGGTAAAAAGTGACAGTAACAAAAATGACATATTTAATCTGTGGCGTGATTTAATTTATATATATTTTTTTAATTGCAAAATGAATTGCAGTATCTTAGGTTAGTTTTAAATACTGTTATCTGTAAAAGAATTATGTGAGAAAAATTAAATTGTTTCTTGTGCATTACAAAGGCATTATTGTTCGTCTCGGTTTGGTTTTGTTTTTAAATAAACGATGTCTTAACATGTTAAATTTTCGTTCTTTATGAAGTTAATTGAAAATTAAAAACATATAATGTCTAGATTATTGATTAAAAATATAAAATTATACTTCAAGTCTTTTATCTCACCGACGTTCCGTTTAAGGAATTCATTTAAACCATTAAAACGGTTACAACAAATTGACGTCTCATTTGAATAAAGTCGATGAAAATTAACATACTCACAAGTGCAAAAACATTATTCTCTATATTTACTGCTTTTTAAATAGCTTGTTTGGAATAAAAATCAATTAATAAGATATGCCTTAATGAAATAGTTAGAAAAATATATAGAAAATTTGAATATAAAATAGTGTTTATTCATAAAAACCGTTACGTTTAAAATAATCGCAAAAAATTACGAATATTTTAACGCGATTTTCATAACACATACTAACACTGTTGCGGATAATGGCAACACTAAATAACAATAAAAAAAATAATCACCTTTATTTTAATCCGTAACACAAACACAACACACACACGCGTGTAACAACGTGTAACGTTCAACTGAACTGCGTGAAAGGCAACCATCTTTTATAATATTCCTGACGAGACAAGGATGCGTATAGAGGGGAATTTTTCCGGAAGTTTTTTCTTAATAGATTGACTTAGATCACGACTCCTCTAAGAAGGTTTAATGTCTCGATAGAGTTTTTAAGTTACAAAAATATTGCAATGAAATTCGATTATAATTTTTGATTACAATTTTTTTTATTAATAATCATTAATCTTCTTACTGATACAGTGCAATGATGATCAGATATATTTTGTACAAATTTATAGTGATTAAGGAGATAACATTATAACATCGTAAATCTACATCGCTTTTCTCGAGCGGGTAATGAAGTTGTATACTTTCTTGCTAATCTGTGTTACATTGATAATTGCGTCAATAGGCCGTTAATTCAAATTGTTTTATAATTGAATAACATCTCACAGTATTATTATGTAACTTTTTAAAAATTACAAGGCGACTTTTTTCCTTATTGTTTGCAATCATTATTGTAATTAAACGATTGGCTAATATTAATAACAAATATTGTTATTAAATAAAAGTATTTGATTGATTTGTAATTTTTATATTGCAATAAGGTTAAATAGATATACTAACGATAAAAAAATATTGTTAAGTTTTATCCGCCGGTTCTTCTCAGGCCGGGTATTTTTTTTTTAAATAGGATGTCGTTATTACTCTGTATATTAATTTTAAAGAATGTTGTAATTATTTCAACTAAGCAACCCCTCTTTCGTAAGCCGTCCGATCTTTAGCGTATGGTAATACACACATGATTTCCTTCCCGATGCGGTCGGCGTCTAAAGCCGAGGTTCGGTGTCACAGATGGTACCCTAAGGACCGTATTGTGAGCCCTTACGTGGGCTTACAACATTCAGCCAAATGTTTATTAAGTGTTTAAGACTTGTCGGTTGACGATGGCCATCGAGGCCATTTGGGCCAACAGCTACTACGAATTCGAAAAAAGAACTCAGCAGAATAGCCTGTTAGAAATAACTGATATATATATATGTTAGTAATTACTGAGCTTCTCGCTGGCTCTTCTCGGTACAACCTACATTTCGAAACGGCGGTAAGTTTAGCTATATAATTAAAATTAATTAAAATGAGCCAACTTAAATAAAGTATATTTTGATTTACACAAAAAAAACTTTATAATCTGTACATATATTTTATAATATAATAAACAAATTGCCACAGCTGCGTACTGTTATGTACTTCAGGTACAGGAGTTTTTATATATAGGCAAAATTACAATCTAAATTTCAAATTACAAGTTGATTGAGTGTAATTCTGGATTCATAGGCTGGACTGGATTATAATCGGACAGCCTGGGGCCGAATTCTACTAATTTATAACGATTACGATACGTTCCCGATTTAATTCCGATCCAACTTTGAATCATCTGTATTTATTCGAGTCGGAACCGAACCGGTAATATGTTAACATATACCGTTATGTCAAAATCAAACGTATTTGTTTACTTTTATGGCTATAGTCGATAAGTAAATAAAAGAATAGAAAAATGGTAAAAAACGGTAAAGATCACGTTTCGATTCGCTCCCGATAAAGTGTCAATTTGTTAATAGAATTGTCCCCCAGTCCCTGATTGAGTTATCTTTATAATATATTGTGATTTTTATATTGTTAAAATATATATTATTTATTTATATAAAATATGACAAAGTTCGTTTAAATATATACAGTTTAAAAAAATAGAATATTACAGTACAAATCATGACTGCGTGGATTCATTCTATTAGCGAAAAATTAGCCCTTCCATCACAGAATAACGCAATGAGACGAAGGATTTCTAATTAAAGTAGCTTTAAAATAACTTCGATTATATAATTTAAAAACAAACTCGTTATTAATACCCGCTATTGTTTAATCAATATATGTACTATTTAATACAATTTAGTATATATATATATGCTATTCAAACTTTATTATATAATATTCAAACTTTTTATTCTCTACAGAGGTATTGTCCATGGGTGTATCATGTCCATTGTGTAAGCGTAAAGGCTTCTCTCATCTTGAGAACCTCAAGATACGTTTGGAGCTTATTCCACCACGCTGCTTCAATGCGGATGGATGCACATGTTTTTTTAGTTTTTGCCACCAAAATACTTGCTGGTTTCCTCGCGATCTATTCCTTCTTTTCCGACCACGAGATTAATTATAAGTATAAATTAAGTACATGAAAACTCTTTGGTGCTTTCCCCGCAATTGAGTCATATCGTCTCATCAGCTTGCGTATCTATCTATTATTTGGTTGAGTTTGGTAGTTTGATGTGCCTGTGTGTATTTATTTAATATTAATATATAATACTATATAATACTAATTACATATTGTATCCAGCAGAGCTATTCTGTAAGAACTCACTCACTTGACAACCGATTTATATTGATACGCTATTTTGACGCATGTATCTTTTAAATGGTTTACTTACTATTATTATTATTTTTTTATATGTCCGGGATGGCAAATGACTCTACTCCACCTGATGGTAAGTGGTAGTAGAGTCCAAACGCGACGACGGCCAGTACAGTCGGGAAGAATGTTCTTATTATTTCATAATAGTTATGTTTAAAGGCTACTTATTTTGAGTCGCTCTCAAATTTAAGCGTTAGTTAAAATTGATGTTGAGTATGCGAAATTTTAAGTTAACGGCGTCTCAAATAATTTAGTTGCACTTAAATATTTGAGTGACGTTTCAATATTCGGCCGTTAATGTCTTATATTACTTTTTGAAATTATACAATCGTATTCTGACTATTTCAAGTTATTTCTTACAGAATACAGCACTTAACAGCGTGTGCGATCAGATCAATTAATCAAACATTTAACGTGAAATTAAATTAAGGATTGTAAAATTTACTGCATTAATTTAGACACACGTTAGATAATATTAGTACTTGATCTTTCAATATATTATTTTTGTAAATTAGGTATATATGTATGGACATTAATGCTTAAAAATTAGGTTTAAACAATTAAATAAATAACTAAATACTACCTTATTAACATACGAAAATGCATGAACATTTTAATGTTATAGTAAAAACAATTGTTTTTGTTTAATTCATGTATGGAATATTGTATTTAAGCTAGGAAATTAAGTTTATAAATAAAAGCTATGTAGTTTTTGGCAATGGCATAGGCAATTAGGATGGTTATATGCTCCTCCCTCTGGAGAGTGGTGTTCTGGATCATCATACGCAACCCATACCAAGGAGTGTCAGAGAAAAGATTCCCAAGGAATTTCATCAGGCAGGCAGTCTGCCATTTGAAATTGTCTTACAATGTTATGAATAAGAATCAGTTTGCGTTAACCCTAAAATGAGATGAGTGGAAGGACTTTTCGTTGAAAGGTGGTTTACCAAATATGCATGCTGATTTTACGTGATCACTTGCCCCCATTACACTGGTACTGATATTGTTGACTTCTTACACCAATGTGTCACCAACCATGCATAGGTAGCAGCACTGAGCGCTTTCTATCGACTGTATCACGGCGAGTGCTCTGAGGAATTATTCTCTCTAATTCCTGCTTCCCCCTTCCTTCTTAAGTCCACGCGGGCTGGTTCTCGATGTCACCGCCTAACTGTGACATCAATTCCATCGCGAACAAAGAAATTTGGCAACTCCTTTCTTTGTCGCACTTCCAAAAAATGGAATTCCTTACCAGCTCACGTGTCCTCTTACAACCCGGGTTCCTTCAAACGAGGCGTGAAGAGGCATCTTGCGGGCCGGCAAGGCGAAGGCGGCTAGTGCAGAACGTTTTTCCCGTCTGTACTGGCCGTCGTCGCGTTTGGACTCTACTACCACTCACCAACAGGTGGAGTAGAGTCATTTGCCCTCCCGGCGAATATATATAAAAAAAAAAAAAAAAAGGTATTGAAGATGTTATTGCCCTTGTGTCTGTTATTACACTAGCATGCACAATTCAAAAAGGTACTACGATTTTACAGTTTGAAAGTTACATAACTTGCCATAACAAAGCCCTATCCCCTTCAAACTATGACCATATTTCCCTTTTTCCTATTCCTTCCATCCAAGCAAAAAGGATATTGTTTTGAATTTACGACGTTTATAACTAAGGACTATTAATAAAAATCTATGGCTGAATAATTTAATTCATTTAAAATGCGTGCAAATAGACGTCATCTAATTTATCATAATTTTATTTCAATTAGACTCATGTCACGTCAATCAATTTGTTAATAATTTAATCGCAACTTACGAGCTGTCAATCATAATAACATTTATTTAGTAGAGTTTTATATACTGCTAATGTTCCATACGGCCCAGTGGCTTCAACTTTAATTTCAAATCAAGCATAACTGATTTTTCATTGGAACTTATCGTCGGATAAAATTGTCGTTTATACTTTTTGAAGTAATTATTTGTAAGCGGTTGAAATAAAGACGAGGGTTTTGAAGTAGGATGTCCTACCACTATGAAGAAGCGGTTACTGATTAATTAAAAAAGCGTTTACTAATTTATGTCATAATATTTCTCCCGCGCGTTTTGTACGCTTCCTTTTCCCGAGAGATAATACTGCAAACCATTTAAGGCCTCCTTAATTTTAGTAGGAAAACGCAAATAAAAGTAAGTCAATAAATCGTGCTTAATTGTTTAATTATCAAATAAAATACTAATTACAAATAAATTAAAATATTAAAGACATTCAAACTTCGTAATCTTCTGTCATTTATGTTAAAGTTATAATCAAATGAAAATAAGGGATTAAGACGTCGACCATCTATTATTTTAAAAATACTAGCTGTTTGTCCGTTGATGTATACGCATGTAAAACAAAACGCACGAAAGTTATGTCGGTATCGATATACGGGTACCCGTGTCCGCTCCATCGCCGTGATAGGATATTTTACCACGTGAGTCTCGTCTTTATTTCAAGCACTTATTCAAGTAATGTCTATGTAAAGTAAAAATGTAAATTTTCTTCGTGAATTGTACGTTTTTTTCCGAACAAAAAAAGGGTAATCGCTATGGGCTCTTATGAAGTCAAGTATTTTAGGTTTATTATAATTTATTGTATTAGTATAATTATTGACGGGCCGGTTGGCTCGGTTGGTAGGTACTTGCCTTTCACGCCGAAGGTTGTTGGTTCGATTTCCACCAAGGACAGATATTTGTGTGCACGAACATGTCTAATTGTCCTGAGTCTGGGTGTAATTATCTATATAAGTATGTATTTACAAAAGAAAAGTAGTTTATGTAGTATATCAGTGCCTGGTTTCCATAGTACAAGTTCTGCTTAGTTTGGAATCAGATAGCCATGTGTGAATAATGTCCCAGGATATTAAAGTTATTTCGATATTTTTGCCGACAGTGTACACAGTTTGTCTTGTCTGAAAGTGTTAAATATTGTAACTGACATACGCAAAGATTTACTTGCTTTGTCTGTTCGTAAATATCGCTCGATGCGTCCTTTAGAAGTTACTTCTAGATTAGCAACTTTGTTGTAAGCTGAACTGTATTATATCTAATACTATATTTTATATAAAAAGGGTATTTCAGTTTGTCTTCATATTCGCAGTGTAATCAATTACATTACAGACGTGTTGTCCAATACACAAAGTAATGGATTACATCGATTGTTATTATTTTTTTCTCAAAAGTAATATTGGCCCAATATATTTGCAATTGACATTTGGAGTCAATAAAAATCCACCGCACTGCTTCAATACAGAATTGGGTGTCTAAAGTTTTCTCAAAATTTGCATGAAAACGCACGAAATACTAACGACAATGACGTCATAATCAAAGGACCATCAAATGTGACCTTTAAGACGCATGTATTCTGAGATATAAGTAGGATTGGTTTCAGGAAATTAGTTTTATATAAATCACACTTGGTATCTCTACTAACATTATAAATGAAACTATGTGTGTCTGTTACGCTTTCATAGCATTTTCAAGCATGCTTGAACCGGAAGGATATAGGCTTTACTTCCAATTTTATACATAACACTTATGAACACCGCACATAACACTAAATATTTATACTGGTAGTAGGGCTTTGTGCAAGCTCGTTTGGGTAGGTACCACCCACTCATCAGATATTCTACCGTAAAACAGCAGAACTTGGTATTGTTGTGTTCCGGTTTGAAGGGTGAGTGAGCCAGTGTAATTACAGGCACAAGGGACATAAAATCTTAGTTCCCAAGGTTGGTGGCGCATTGGATATGTAAGCGATGGTTGACATTTCTTACAATGCCAATGTCTAAGGGCGTTGGTGACCACTTACCATCAGGTGGTCCATATGCTCGTCTGCCTTCCTATTCTATAAAAATAAAATAAAAAATAAAGCTGTTTAGTGGTAGAATATCTCGTGGTTGGTACCCAGACGGGCTTGTATAAAGTAAATTTCGAGCGTATATATTTGTTAATTTAATTTTATCTAGCTAGATATAATATTATACAGCTGTGTGTTCAATACACATAGTAATAAATATCAGAGTAATTAATGTAATTATATGCAGACAGTAATCGTAAGCATCCGACATTATGAAGCATTTATAATAATTATTATTATTTCATAATTATTATTGCTCATTAGAGTTATCTTCTACATTCTTTGAGATATTATAATATTCAACCCTTCGAAAACTGTTGCGGGTCTTATATGCCTTATGTGCTTAACAATTAAGGGTAATTTAATACCCCTATTCTTTTGTCTGGTATTTATTCTAGTAATTTTAGGTTATGTAAAGTACATATTAAATACAGTTAAAAGTAAATAAAATTTGACTTAATTGGTTTGTTGTTTTTTATTGATTTCTGACAGTGAATACTAGCAAAACCGCCGGCTTCGTCAGTGTCAAATTCTGTTTGTGACGAAAATCTTTAAAAATCTGTCCATTTAACGTACATATATTCCAATTATAGGTACCTCTCATTATTCATGTCTGTCATAGGAGCGACTAAGGGGTTAATAGACATAAAATTTTAATTTTCTGACTTTATCTCGACATTATAAATTAATTAAAACTAGACTTTTTAATAATGTTGTTAAGATGAATTGTTTTATTTTATCTCCATCTATAAATGAATATGTTTTTATAGTATATATATCACACGCGCAAGTATTTTATGTTGAAGCATTGTCCATCTTTTTATTTATTTATTAAAAATATTTGCTTCACGTATCAATAATATAGACGAGCAAATTTATATGTCGTTTGAGTTCCGAAGATAATCTAACCTAACCTAACGTCATTAGGACTATAAAGATAAGACGCCTGCGGTGAACAGGGCACGTAGTACGAATGGACGAGGTCAGAGTACCCAAACGCCTCCTGGAAGGCCGGCCGGAGGGTCGCAAAGGTAGAGGCAAGCCCAAGCCCAGATGGTTAGACGGCGTCGAACGGGACACCAAGATCTTAGGGGTGACAAGTTGGAACAGGGAAGCAACAAATCCTTAAGGAGAGCTCCGCCGAGCCACGAGCGGAGCAAAGCACGTTAGAGGCCGCGGATGCGTTATATAAACACGATCCCGCAGCCTCTCCGATCCGTGCCGAGGACGACCATCGCAGTGGTTTTAGTGGGTAAGAATCTCACATAACCCAGTACCCCCCATGGGGGCTGGGTACCTTTCTGAAGGTTTCCACTGCGAGAAAAAAAAATGGAAGCTACAAATAGATCGATCGGACTGGAGAGATTTACTGGACCAGGCTAAGGCCCACAGATGATGATGATAAGTTCCGATGATAATGCTTTTTTATAGTATGCATGACCTGATTCTACATTATTGGTACAGTAAGATGGAGGAACCATTCAACGGTCAGCAATAACGTTTTATTATCATTATTTTTTATTGATTTGTTATTATGTAATTAATCTTATTGAAATTAAACTTTGTGGGGTATTATTGACACTTCCGTACTGCCTCGTTTGTCATTCATTGTCAAATAAAACATTACACATACTACCATGCATTTGGCACACACATTTTTTGTTGTAAGCATTGTCCATCTCTTTATTTATTTATTAAAAATTTTTGCTTTACGTATCAATAATATAGACGTACAAAAAATTGTGGTCAAGTGTAGTATCGACTTAACATCGCTGAATTATTATCTATAGGAACGGTACTATTTTTATTATTAAAAAGTTTTGACTGATTATTTATTTACTAAAAAGTTATCGTGTTATCTTTGATTTTACAAAAGATTAACTGTGCAGCCTTGGCGAAGTGATATTGTAGAAGCATAGACTTTGACAATATAATATAATATAATATACCTTAATAACGTCCAGACTTAAAATTTAAATAAATTATGGTTGAATTTCGACCACTGGGCGACCTCTAGTCTGTCCGTTGACTTGCTTGAGGTAAATTATCGACAGGATCTAGGGCGTAGAACGCTTGCCTAGTAGATACCTGTTTACTCTGGATTTGAAGACAAAAATGTCGCATATTATTTTCTGTCATATTACGACCGTTTTCTGCGGCGAGTTTCAACTTTGTTTTAACAGAACAGCCCTACAGAATCGCGAAACAAAGTAATTTATTCTTCATCCAATATCTATACATGTTCCTAAATAATTGTAATTCTATATAACATTATCGTAAGCGAAATCAACCAAGTGTTACATAACGTAATTAATTATATAACGTAATTCATGTCTACGATATGTATAATTCATATTTATCTGGGTTAATTATGCTCTACATCGTTAATTATATAGTTAAATACAATCACTTTGATCTCATAATATAATGTATAATATTAAACAAGATGTACGCGGTCTTATAAGATTATCACATTGGTCATTTTTGGTACATTGATGACATATCCATGATGTCGATGATGGCACACTGGCTAATGGGGTATCTGATAGTGATCTCCATCCCGTATGCCCCACCAGTCATTGGCTAAGATGTTGTGCCCTTTAAGCCTGTAATTGCCCTGTATTCAAGCCGAAACACAGCAATGTTGAGTATATTGCTTATTAGTAATATTAAGTATTATATCCACAATTCTGGTGACCGAAGAGCTGGCGCTTATTTAGCAAAAGGCTGAGTCTAGCGGTGCAGAGAGGATAGTGCCAGCGTCTTGTTTACAATGCCACAGGAGAACCTTCTAGACGGCGTGTTTTTGCTATAAAAAATTGTAATGTGTATTTTGTTTTTTTATTTTGATTTTATATATTATAAAATTTACTGTACATAATTTACTAATAAATATATAAGTAATTTAGTATAATATTTAGTGAGAGAATATCTAAAGAGTGGGTGGCACCTACCCAGACTTGCACAAAGCCACTATCAAATAAAAATCTCCAAAGAGAGCCAACTGAGCAGGGCATATAATGAATATTTATATGTATTATATAATTAGAATAAAGGTGCTTTCTATTCCCTGACTCTTATAATCCGATTGGGTAACCCAAAACTACCGGTAGGAGTGCAGGCACAGGACCAACGGCTTAACGTTCTTTCTGAATTGCGAGTGCGCCTTTTAATATTAGTCAAGAAGTTATTCTTATCCATTGAGTTGGTTATTATGATTATCGAGTTTAATATGATAAAATACGTTTAATATTATTAATTAACAATCATATTAATTATTTATTTCGTTAATATTGAAATTCACAAAAGTGTTGACCGTGCTTTTTGGGTATCCATTGATTAATTCAATCATTCGATCATTCAACCATTCATTCGTTCATTCATTCATTATTTTTGTTTATTTATTGTATTAAATCGAAAGCCAACGTGATACACAAAATACTAAATTAAATAACAAACAGATTATATTTGAATTATATAATTATAATATATAATTAAATAATTGATTGTTTACAATTGTGTATTATTATTTTCAGGATAACTAGGTATGTGTAACATTATGTCTAAATCTTACTCTTGTCTGTTAAAAAGTACAGTACATACATACACAACACATGCATATATGATGTCCCAACCCTCTTGACTGCCTCGTTGGTCTAGTGGATTGATGTAAGGCCGCAGATCCGGAGCCGGGCCGGGCCGGAGTCTGGAAGTTGGAAGTGTGTACACTCCCGTGCCTCGGAAAGCACGTAAAGCCGTTGGTTGCGCCTGAATCCTTTTCGGTAGTGTCGGATTGCCGTCCCATCGGATTATGAGAGTTAGGGAATAGAGAGTGCACCTGTGTTTGTGCACACACTTGTGCACTATAATATCTCCTGCGTAGTTGGCTAATCTCTCTTGAGATTGGCCGCCGTGGCCGTAAGTGGTGGAGGTCATTATTATTATAATGACGTCCTGACTGATTTTGTTATTTTCTATGGCTTTTATTCAGGTTATTTTCAATATTTAAGTATTTTTATTTTTAAACAGAACCTGATCTTAAACCTTGCCTTCTCAGAATCAATAATTTCGTTTGACATAATAATTATTTGTCACAAAACGGGAATCGAATTGAAGGTTACGATGTACAGACTGTGTAATTATGGTCGATTCTAATAAAAATGCTAATTATTAATGTTTGAGTAACTTTTTTTATCGCCGTGAATAATTTTTAATTTTGAATCTTCTTTACCAGTGGTTCTAAAAGTTTATGTAAATACATTTTTGTATGTATGTTAAAACTGCTGCAAACATACATATAACCTATTTGTGGGCGTTCTATTAAGTTTTCAAATTATTTTAAAAAGCATTATATGTATTTATTTATTTATTTATTTAATAGGAAAACTAGAAATATACATATTAAAAGTAAATAAACAATATACATACATAATACAGTGTCTTTGGATATTTTATGATACGTATATCGATTACAAGCTTACACAACATTCACAAAGTATCGCGTTAACATAAAAAAACGTAAAAAATAATAATTATTGACCTATGCTTTCTTCATTAAACATAAATAAAACAAAAAAAATTACAAAATACACCAAAAAATCACTATTTTGATGATGGACTCGCTGATAAAAAATTATCCATGAGCTTTTTTTTAAAAGTAATGAAGCTGTCATGAACTATTTCAATGCCATATATAACTTTTGACAATTCATTATGTCGAGCACATATGCGCACTATCGGAATCAGCTTTCCAATGGGTATGGAATATTTTAATGATATAATTATTGTGAAATGATATAATTCTTATAGTCAATGTATCACAACGTATGACGTTCAGACATTTGACGGTCATGTTCAGAGTTTATTCGTACTTTTTGTTTTAAAAAAAAATAAAAAAAAATAACGTTTTTGCAAATATTTATAAGTGGACATATTATTTAGGTCTTTATTCAAGCTTGTTACCACCCATCAGATATTCTACCGCTAAACAGCAATAGTTAGTATTGTTGCGTTCTGGTTGGAGGGGTGAGAGAGTTCAACTACAGGCACAAGGGACATCTTAGTTTAGAAGGTTAGTAGCGCATTTCCGACGTAAAGAATGCTGAATATTTCTTACATTGCCATTGTCTATGGGCAATGGTGACCTACCATCAGGTGGCCCGTTTGCTCGTCTGCCTACCCAGAACATAAACAAAATTATACAATTTGCTGTTCGCTTTTAAGGATGTTTTAATAGCGATGGACATTCTTTCACACATTGCCTCAAAATAATTATCACTTAAATCGTAGTAATTATTATAAGTTTTGTAAAAATGACTTTGTATGGTTTGTATATTGATACGATTGGCAAGGATCAAAGATCAATAAATACGTATATATATATAAATTTTCGCCTCAAGGTTACCTATTATTAGAAATAAAATATTTAATAACAAAAACGCATCACAATACAAGTTTGAGAGCCGCTGCCTCAATCTAAGTCGTTATTATCTGCCTACGTCTCGCCCTTTACCTAAATGGTATTAAATACTTACTTACTTTCTTTTGGTTCTCTACACACATATACAATCGAAATTAAAATATACTTTATTGAAATAGCATTTTTTTTTCATTTACAGGATTAAATAAAGTCGGTGGTATGTATGTACCACCTGCCGTTAGATTCCAGCCTTATTGATTTTGTTAGTTAATATTTTTGAAGTAAAACTTCTTAGGCGGGGTTGATAGGTAGACGAATAAGGATGCTTCACGTTTAGGTACATTTCGTTAAATGAGAGAGAAGTAAGATTTGACATTAAAAGAAAGAGAAAGAGTATTATATATTTCGATGCGATAGAAAGCGATAGAAGAAAATAGCGTCGCGCATGCGCGTGTTATAGATGTACGCTTCAGAAATTGAACGCACGCATGAATTTTGCTATTAGTATAATAGAAGTTTCGAGAAGAAGTACTTTTTTTATTTAGATTAACTTATCTCACTCGTGAAATGTCGAAAAAAAACTTACGATGATATATTTTGATACTTGTATCCTTTTAATGTTATAATTACTACAGGCAATTCGCTTATTAATTTCTGATAATTTACCATCGTGTTCTGCTTCGTTGTTATTTTAATAGAATAATTATACTGAATCCGAAAAAAAATTAAGTATATATATATAAATAAATTGATGACGTTTTGAGGTTCTTTCTATCGTTATTAGGGTAAGTGAGCCAGTGTAATTACAAGTACATGGGACAGCATATTAGAAGTTATGGTCGGGGGCGCATTGACAGTATGATACTCATATTTCTTACAGTATCAAGGTCATACAACAATCATTAAAGCCTTATAAATACAAATTAAAAAGTAAAAAATTGTTACTGTTCAAATGGTGACCGCTTGGAACGGTGGCACGAATGCTAGCAGCATTTCCCCGTTGGATAGCAATTCCGATTCTCTGGGCGAAATATAACAATATATAGCAACGTAGTATATATAAATACACAAGGCAATGGAGAGCAGTAGCGGAGAGACATGACGTCATAAGAGAGCGTCATGACGTTTGCCGTCACGGCATACAAGTCAGTCTTCCCCCCAAAGGGCGCGCCATAAATATTTCACATCGAATAACGAACATAAATTATCAATCTCTACACAGAGGTTATCTGTGATATGTAATCATGACAATTTGAAATAATAACTATAATTACGATTACGCATGTAATTTATTTTATTAATAAAAACAACTAATTCGACAACGGAACTCTACGAGGCCTGACACGAACTTGACCGAATTATTTTGTTATATTATCCATTTATGTGTATGATAATAACCCGAGGGGTTTGTTACGAAACTTATGGTTGTAAATTAGACCTTTAAATCGATTGTAGCAATTAAGTAATCGATCGTCTTATTCTTTTATATACATAAACGACTTTTTTTATGAAAATAGGGTCTTTTTTTATAAAATAGGGGTAAGTGATGGTAAGTGGACATCACTACAGACATTGGCGCTATAAAAAATATTAAACATTCCATAAATCATCTTTAGCCACTGGCTGACTCATCCTTTATACTTGAATACAGAATACATTAATATTTGATATCCATATCAATGTTTTCCTCCATTGACGTAAAACGCGTTAAGCGTTTCCCCCACGGGAAAAGTGGGGGGATATGTGGGGCTCGCCGGTGTCCAAGGCGCCGAGTGCGCCTCGAACATCGGAATACCCACTAAAAAACCAGCGGTACCCTTTTCGTCCTAACGAGGAGCGCCACGGGATGGCATTGCACACTACCGCCAAACATCACTATAGCCTGTTCCAACCGCCACAAGAGTAAAGACAAATAAGCAGCTTTGACATTGAGTTGAAGTCATATCATTGGTCATTGGTCGAGATACTAGTACAACATCATTGTCTAAATTTATTTATAAAGACTTCAAATCGAGAAGTATTTTTAATTTTTTTTTTTTAAATTTATTTAGCCTACAGTTACTCTTTATTGTATTAAATTGGCGAGTGTCGCGAGTTAGAGACTTTGAAATCTGTCTGTTGATCAGCCGATAGCCGGCAGCATCAGCTGGGGACGTCAGAATCATTTTCCGTCTTTCCTCCATAAGCCGTAGGGTAGAGGCAGAGATCTTTTTGGTTCCTTTTGTACGGCTGGTCTTGAAGGTCTTAGACCCAGCCGTATGGACAGCTTCCACAAGCCTGTCGTTGTATGTGTCCACTTCGTCGCAGTCTGCTAGGCAATCGAATCGGTTTTGGAGTTCGAGCTGAAAGGCTTCGGGATTTCGGATACTCTTTATAATTATTTATAAATCTGTTCAAATTTTATAGACTTATATTATATACTTTCTGTTACATTAAAAAAGTAATACTATGTATAGATAAAATATATGCTTATAACGTGTGCACACACGACGGTCTTATATCTTCGTGATTAACTTAGATTTGAAGTTTAATAAAACAGTGCTGAGGCTTTAAAAAGCGCATACTATATATATATATACATTCATTTTACTGGTGGTAGAGCTTTGTGCAAGCTCGTCTTAGTAGGTACCACCCACTCTTCAGATATTCTACCGCAAAACAGCAGTATTGTTGTGTTCCGGTTTGAAGGGTGAGTGAGCCAGTATAATTATAGGCACAAGGGACATACCATCTTAATTCCCAAGGTTGGTGGCGCATTGTCTATGGGCGTTGGTGACTACTATCAGGTGGCCCATATGCTCGTCCGCCTTCCTTTAAAAATAATAATATATATATATTTAAATTAGTTAACATAACTGTAGAGCTATTCTAGTTAGAACAAACTCGAAACTCACCGCAGAAAACGGTCGTGAAATGTCATAAAGTGATACGCGACATTGAACATAATAATTATAACATTACAAGAATACACGGATGAGTAATCAAGTAAGTTTTTAATAGTTCAGCCGTAATTAGACTACGTAAGCTTTTAACGAAAATTTAAATTTTAATAGTTTTTGAGGTTAACACTAAAAAACAAATGCGTCGTTTTGCATAATGTTGCGATAGTAATAACTTTTGTTTATTATAATTTAATTGAAAAAATCCACACCATAGATTAACTGACAAATACTTTCAACAATGCCGTTCAATGCATAAGATTTCTGATTGACAGCTAGAGGTCACGGGTTCGTTCCCAGGCTAGGTATTTTTCGACAGAAGGACGCGCCTTTTAGAGCGTAGGAATGTTGTTTGATTTTTTATGCACTAGTTGTAACTCTTGACTGTGTTCGATAATTTCATTTATTTATTTGAACTTGCGTTATTATTGCAGAAATTATCTCTGCACAACAAGGAATAGAGATTATTCCACCACGCTAGGACTACTAGGAATGGTGGACATAACTATGGCAGAATAATCTCTTACGACGACTTGCTTAATCGTCAAATATCATCCCATGAATTAAACTCAAATTAAGCACCGAAGTAAGAACATTATTAAATTTGATACCACGATACTCGATTAAGATCCTCGTGTTTAATCACTGGACCATTGGAGTTCGTTACAACATCTTTTCTTAAATTCATTCAATAAAACTAACGACTTTTACGATTGAATTCAGTATTTACGTTTTTTGTTAGAATGAAAGACTCGAGCTCATCTAAAATTACTATAATTCAACTTACGTAATACTTGAATGCAACTTGATAGCCTAACGCGCCGATAATGCAACTTAATATATACATTCATATTATGAGATCAAGAATTCGCTGCGATAGAATCTTGACACGACACTGTGGAGACCTCGGCGGCGCCTAGTAAAATCAACATCTAACGCGGCTTAAACATTTAACGCAATTACTTTAGTAACAACAGACAACATCTCTGTTATTTTTAATTGTAATTACAGGCACAAGGGACATAACATCTTAGTTCCCAAGCTTGGTGACGTATTGGTGATGTAAGCGATGGTTAACATTTCTTACAATGCCAATGTCTATGGGCGATGGTGACCACTTACCATCAGGTGACCCATATGCTCGTCCGCCTTCCTATTCTATAAAAAAAGTGATATAATAATTCAAAATTATTGATATTTACGTATATTTAGTCCACGTTCTGGGCCGTCCTGCATGGCTGGAGGTCTGTTGCCTTAGAAGCGCTCATGCTCTCACAGACGAGATCGCACAAGCAGACTTCTCCAGTCCCACGCGTTGGCGCAAACTGTCTCAGAGCGACCCACAGGCCGTGGGAAGCCAGCTTTGGAACGTGTCAGTGGGTTTATGTGAGTGTATGTATGTGTTCTTTATTCTCATACCTTGAACATGATATATGATACCGATTTCAACTTAATCCGATTAGTAAATTATATGCGTAATAAATAATTAAATATAGGATTCATTGAAATCGATTTAAAATGTTATTAACAAAAACTGCTTAGAAATTGGTAAATATTATTTTTAAGACACTATCGGTGGTAGGCTCTAGAGCAAGCTGTCTAGGTACCATGCGTTTATAAGATATTCTACTCTCAAACAGAAATAGTATTGTTATGTTCTGGCTTAAAGGGTGAGTGAGCTAGTATAAATACAGGCACAAGGGCATAATATTTTAGTTTCCTAGGTTGGTAGAGCATTGGAGATGTATGGAGTGGTTAATATTTCTTACATCGCCAATGTCTATGGGTTGTAACCAGATACCATCTGGTGGCCCATTTTCCTACCCATCTTTCTATTATAAGATCTATAAATAATTTAACCACTATTAAACCCTATGAAAAAAATAAAATGACAATTAAATTAAGTAAAATAATTTCAGGCATATATAATAACATATAAGTTAAATAACTTAAGCAACAAAGTACTTAAGTCAATGTATTTTGCATATGTACATGAATTACTTGACAGTAAGTCACAACAGAATCAAAAGGCTTTATTTAATATTGAAGTATCGCACTCATTAAATGTCAAAGTGTTATGACATAATATGGGCATAAACATTAGCTATGTAATTGAGGACACTTTAACTTGGTGCTTAGTGCGTGTTATTATACTGGGTCACTTAATTTTGTTACTAACGCATAGCCATAGTAAAATCAATATATTCTTCATTCAAGTAGGCTCTCGTAGGCACTAAATCGTCATGTTACAGGTTTAAATTAAATGTAAAGCTGATGCCCTACTGACCGGTTTCGACCACGGCGGACATTCTCAAGATAGATTAGCCAACTGTACAGGACATATTATAGTGCACAAGTGTGTTTTCAAAAACAGATGTATTCTCTATTCCCTCACTAACCCAAAAGAACGGTATTCCGACACGAACGGAAAGAGTTCAGGCTTAATACCAACGGCTTAACATTCTTTCCGAGGCACGGGATTGTACATACTTCCAATTTCCAGACTCCGGGCTCCTGCTGAGAATTTTCGACAGAAAAACCCAATAATTTTTATTAGCCCGACTTTATGTTTGAACCCAAGACCTCGATATCTGCGGTCTTATATCTAGCCATTTATCCAACGAGGCACTCTCTATTTAATGTATGTATGATATATGTACGTATCACATAATATCCTATATAAATATCCCAAAGCTGGGCAAAAAACTCTGCCACTCGTCCATCGCGCTAGTCCACTGCGGGTTGATATATATAAGGTCAGTATTTCTTCCGACATATTCAGGTACCTTCACGATGAGAATAATAAACACTTTATACTAAAAACAATTATTACATATTAACTGCACATTACAAGAATATATTGGTGATAAAAGAGCTAGTTAGTATACATTGATTTCAATAGTGAATATACAAGATTAATCGCCTATAGTTGACTAGTTTACGCCCGCGGTTCGCCCTTTTTTTCTTGTTAGAAAATAGGTGGAGGTGTAGATAGGCCTGACGGTAAATGGTCGTCGATAGAAATTGGCGCAGTATGAAATATTAAGCATCACTCACATTGGCAATGCGCCTGTTGTTTACATCTTTAAACGTATCAGTTTGTAAGAGTATCTGTTTAAGTCGTTAATTTTAAATGATAAGTTGATGATGTAACTCTCAAAAAAAATAATAATACATCAAACCTGGGCACTAAGATTTTATGCCTTTGTGAATGTAATTCATCTGGCTCATTCACACATCAAACCTGAATATAAACATACTAAATATTGCTGTTTGGCGTTTGAATATCTGATGAGAGGACTACACAGAGAGCACACAAATCTCTTCAACCAAGTGAATTAAAAATAGAATACATTTAAACATACGCCCAGCGAAGCGTTTATATGTTTAATAAGTTAAATTAATCAAGTTAACATAACGGAAAGAGCCGTACCATACATTATAACGTACGATACGATAGACTTACAAGGGCATATAAATAAATTGCAACTGTACTATTCAATTATTTACTTTGATATTATTATAATATATAATAAAACTAACATTAACACCAGCAAACAATAAAGGCATCATTAAGACGCCCACTCACGTAGAATCCTACACCATTACAAAATCCATTGTCATAGCAACATACTGATTCATCTCAACCTTACAATATATATTATAATAACTTACGCATAGCTATTCTAAATATATTATACGCAACGTATTATACAATTGTACTACAATTGCCACAAATTCACGATAAGGGAAACTTTAAATTACAATAAGACCAATTAATTAAATAAAACTCAATAACCGTGAGAATTTTATAATTTTTTATAAATATTTTAATGAACCCGATAGACATATGTCATTCTGCCACAGATTAATAAGTCATGAATTAAAAACGATATCCATGTTAAAAAAATGTATTATTTTCAATTAACATAATATAGTAAATTGGTTGAAAAGACTGACTACTGAGATTCTTGCCGATTATTTATAATAGGATACACATTCCGAATCGTTGGTAGCATTACATTAATTAAAATATGTCAAAAGTGCCTTAAGATACTTCTTAAAGAGTATTTTGACTTTATAAAGAGCTGTGGGTGAACTTAGTTCTTTTTTTATAAAATATGAGGATGGACCACTTGATGGTAAGTGGTCACCGCCAATCAATCATTCCCTCCACCGCCAACCTTAGAAATTAAGATGTTGTCTCTTGTGCATGTAATGTATCTTGTGTCTCTCATGTGTCTTGTTTGTATTAACACTGCCTCACTCACCCTTCGAACCCAAAACATAGCACAAAAATACTAACTATTACAGCTTGGAATTGAATATATGGGTAATGGGTGGTATCTACAAAAACGGGCTTGCACAAAACCTTGACAAACTTGAAAATTGAAAATGAAGTCTTGTTTTAATGAACACTCAGAAGCCAAAATACCTCTGTCAATTTGCCAATTTTTAAGCTTATACGTTCCATAAATCAAGCGATTTCACATTAAGCCTGTTATTGGTATTCGATTTCAATACAATTATATATACATTTCGTACAACCATGTTGAATAGTTAATGAGTAATGTTAACAAAACCAATCATTAGTTATTGACTAATGCCAGACACCCAATTACGATATCTGATTAATGATATAAGGACGTACAATCAATTGTTACACGTTCAAAATACAAACCGACCAATGAACGCGTAATGATATCATTAAAGCGATACCAATATTTAATGATTAAAAAAATTCACACAAATATCAGAAGCAACGTTATTTATTTTATTAATCGTGTTAATAATATTATTAGAATGAAATGATTGATGATTAAATTTAATGATGATAATGAAATCTAAAGTTTTGCTTTTGTTTTAAGATGATTTTGTTACGTCACGATTGCAAGATAAGTGGTCAGTAATAGTACACGTTATATGTACACGGTTATAAGGTAAAAGGCAAACTGAAATTATAATGGACTAATGATGATGTCTTCCTGACGGATTTCGGCCACGGTGGCCAATCTCAAGATTACCCAACTGCGCAGGACATATAGTGCACACATCGGACGGGCTAATGGGCTACCTGATGTTAAGTGGTCACCACAGCCCATAGACATTGGTGATACGCAAATAACAACAACTTTGGGATCGAAGATATTATGTCCCTTGTGCATGTAGTAACACTGGCTCACTCACCCTTCAAACATGAACGTAACAATATTAAGTATATAGCTGTTTAGCAGTAGAATATTTGATGAGTGGGTGGGACAGATGGGCGTTCTTACTCTACACCTAGTAGACTTAAAACGCTCAGCCAAATTGAGCCTAGAAAGCGGCACTTTGGAACTTAGGTTTATTTGATAAGAATACGAAAGATTTTGGGAAATTTCAATATTAAAAGGAAATGTTAGATACTTCGTATGAAAATTTTAATCGTACGAAGCCGGAACTGGTTGGTAGCAATATTTTTAACCTCAATAATATTAATTGTATTGATAGAAATAATGACAAGCATTGCATAAGCACAAGAAGTAAAACACAGTCCAAGGTTCCTAGTGTGGGTGGTCCCTGGATTGTAAAAGGGTAATCGTGAATTAGGCTAATCTATATTTAATGCAATAAAAAAAAATATCTCGCAATATACAAAAATGGTAAATATTCACTTTGAAAAACGTTGGTCTTTGAAACGTCTATGTGAATTGATTACTTAAGGAAGTACACGTTATATACTTTAAAATGTCTAGACATGACATGAATAAAAATATAACAAGTTTATGTATGATTAAAAAGCAAACGCACAACTATAAAGTGGGTTTGTCAACTTTCATGGTCATCGGTAAAACACATGAACAATTTTTTTTTATATTTACCGAAAGGCAAATGTCTCTACTCCACCTCATGGTAAGTGGTAGTAGAGTCCAAACGCGACGACGGCCAGTACAGTCGGAAAGAATGTTCTGCACTAGCCGCCCCCGCCTTGCTGGCCCGCAAGATGCCTTTTCACGTCTCGTTTGAAGGAACCCAGAAGATTCAGGTGCAGTAGAGCCATTTGCCCCCCCGACAAATAAAAAAAAAAGAACTATGGCCAATTCAAATATTAGATCTGCACAACCTCACAGTAACAGACTGTTAATGTCCCACTGCTGGGCTAAGGCCTCCCTTTCCTTTCGATTAGAAGGTTTGGA
Source organism: Nymphalis io (assembly GCF_905147045.1). Classification (NCBI taxonomy): domain Eukaryota; kingdom Metazoa; phylum Arthropoda; class Insecta; order Lepidoptera; family Nymphalidae; genus Nymphalis; species Nymphalis io. Next base: position 7,966,598 of record NC_065913.1, on the reverse strand, counting down.
GCTTATTCCAGCATGCTGCTCCAATGCGGGTTGGTAGAATACACATATGGTAGAATTTCAATGAAATTAGGCATATGCAGATTTCCTCGCGATGTTTTCCTTCACCGTCAAGCATGAATGAGATGAATTATAAACACAAATTAAGCAAATGAAAGTTCAGTGGTGCTTGCCCTGGTTTGAACCCACGATCATCGGTTAAGATTCACGCGTTCTAACTACTAGGCCATCTCTGCAAAACATTAATTAATGTTTATTATCTAATTAATATTAACACCTCTAGCATTTAAAACTCTTTCCAAGATAATAAATCTATTAGTAAAAACGCTGTACATAGAGGACATTAATAAAACAATTATAGAATTTTATAATATAAAATAATTTTGATCCGTCTGTTCGAATGAACGATATTTTGTTCGGGGTTTTTTTAGACTATCAATTGATTGTTTAAAAAAATCATATAATTAATTTCAACTAATAAGTATAAAATAACTTCAATTACTAAAATGCATACTAATTATTATTTTGAGTATATTATTTTGAGTCTATTTATTTATTTATTTTTTTTTATAGAATAGGAAGGTGGACGAGCATATGGACCACCTGATGGTAAGTGGTCACCAAACGCTCTTAGACATTGGCATTGTAAGAAATGTCAACCATCGCTTATAGCCAATGCGCCACCAACCTTGGGAACTAAGATTTTATGTCCCTTGTGCCTGTAATTACACTGGCTCACTCACCCTTCAAACCGGAACACAACAATATCAAGTATTGCTGTTTTGCGGTAGAATATCTGATGAGTGGGTGGTACCTACCCAGACGAGCTTGCACAAAGCCCTACCACCAGTAAGATTTATGATGAAAACTAACTTGTTACATTTAAAACGAAGAGCTAATTCATGATTATTATATAATACTTCAATTTATTACATACATTCAACGCTATGTGCGTAAATGCTTCGTCAGAGCTATCCTGCCGACCTTCGAATCTTGGATGCCATGAAAGCGACTAGTCACCTTCCGACTCACGCAGGTAATATGCGTTTATGGTTGTTTTGACGAATACCTGTGTCAGACGGGAGGCGGATTGGTCACAAAATTTTACTACTGTGGCGTGGCGTAGCATACCCTTAGTATATGTTGGGTGGTGTGTCTAATTTCCTCATCAGATTATGAGACTTACTTAGCTTTTCTTTAAAAAAAATACCCCTCAAATTAAATGTAAAGCTTCTGTTAGGATTGGGGATGACAACAGCCCAATGAGACGCCATCGAAAATGCGACGTTTATATCGCCAGGCGGGCCAACCTAAGCCATTGTGCTATTTGTGAGTAAGAGAATAAAGTGGACTTGTTTTTGCGCATACACTTGTCAATATTAAGGGATCTATAGACCACCGTTGCCGAAATCAGTCAGTTAATTACGTCAACCGTAATGATCATTATGGTATTCCAAATAAAATACACGCAGAATCGCGTGTAATTGCTTTACATTACATCAATAGACGAACTACAACACCGCACTAAATTTATTGACTTCTTTTACTATGTGACCTTTAGATATTTATAGGATGTAATGCGATGGTAATTATTGCTAATAACGGTGGTGGCATTTATAAGATGGTACCTTTAAGCAGTAAAAAACCATAAATCGGTCGATTCATGTTTAAAAGACACAAGTATTACTGAAACGATCATCAAGAAATCATTCATACACGTCGCAAGATAGAAAAGGACACAAGACCTAACCCGTGTCCCACTCACAAGCCGCGGGCGGAAATTAGTAACAAATAATCTCATTCAAGCAGATTTATATTATAAACATACAATACAAAAGTATAATTTTATATTGAAGATTTATGATAGGTAAGGTTAATCGGAAGTTGTTAAAGGTCAATAAAAATGATGAGTTATTCAAACGCAATCCGAGTGCATTCGTATAATTAATATAATTATGTATAATTGTATAATAATACACCTGCAAGTCAGAGGAAAACGAAGGAGTACGATGATACTTATATGAGATTGTAGAATGCTTTTTTGATGAAATTAATTATAATATAATAAGTAAGCATTGGTAGTAAAGGTGGAATATGATGGTACTAAGTGGTTATATAAATATCAACCAACCTGCATTGAAGCAGCGTGGTTTAATAAAATCCAAATCTAATCCTCAAAAAACGAGCTAGCCCTAGCCCAGCACTGGAACAATCACAGGCTGTCACAATACTATAAGTGCTGAAAACATTTGGTCTTATATGGAAATGTCACATTATGTCCTTTTAGCCCGTTTGATTACCATATGGTTTGTATTATTACTTGCATTGTTATGCGGCGAAGCTCGCCCCTTGCTCCGCTCCGTCGAGCCACGAGCAGCATGGGCCGCGAATGCGTTATATCAACACGATCCCACAGCCTCTTCGATCCGTGCCGAGGACGGCCATCACAGTGGTTTTAGTAGTTAAGAATCCCACATAGCCCGGGGCCCCCATGGGAGCCGGGTACCTTTCTGAAGATATTCAATGCGTGAAAAAAAATATGGTTTGTGGCATCACAGTATTGACGACAATATTGTGTAAATCCATTCTATTATATCATTGATCATTTCAATAGAAACAATGCCAGGCATTGTATAAACACGAGAAGTACGAAGAACTCGTTACTCCAAGTTTCTGTCTCCGTAACTTCGATTCTTCCTTGGGGAAGGTGTATAATAATGCAATTGTATTTAATGTACATATGTAAGTTTAAAAAGAGTAAATACTGAGTTTCTTGCAGGTTCCTCTCGGAGGAGTCTGGTTGTTGCTTTCAATTTAATTTAATCTTGTAAAATGACGATCCTTGCAAGAGCCTTCTTGAATAAAGTTTATTTTGACATTGAGTGATCACGTGACCAATGGAAAATTAACTTAATTTTACAAAATGGTACAATGGTATATTATAATCAAATGTAAATAGACTATTATAAAAACATCTTGAATTTATATATAAATTACGAAAATTCTTTTATACCGACCTTATATTATACATTATTACAAACATTGCATGTGGGTAGTTTTTGTGGAATCTTAACAACTTCGGTCAAGGTTTTAAAACAATCCTACGTTTACAATTTTAGCTTTCCAGGCGCAGTAGTTATAATATATCAGTCGTAGGAAACAATTTTATAACTAAAGATATTATTAATTAACTTAAAAAGATCGTATAACATCCTGGGACATTATTCACACACGGCCATCTGATCCCAAATTAAGCTTGTACAGAGCTTGTACTATAGAAACCAGACAACTGATATACTACATATACTACTTTTCTTTTGCAAATACATACTTATATAGATAATTACACTCAGACTCAGGACAAACAGATATGTTCATGCACACAAATGTCTTTCCTGGGTGGGAATCGAATCCACAACCTTCGGCGTGAAAGCCAAGTATCTACGCCCGCCCGTATAGATAGGCGGAACGAAGAATTTTATAACTATGCACATTATTAATTATTAATTAACTTAAACAGAATTCAACAAAGTCTTCAAGTCAACTCGTTAAATCATTTGACGTTGAAGGTTCCCGATAGAATCTCGATAATGTATCATTTGCCTCGGTGACATGTTTATATCTGTTTTCGTTGTGAACCAAGTAAATAATTATAATATTTATAAATCATTGTCAATTGAATAACAAAATTATAATATCAAATGGTATTTCACGATCTTACTTATAAAGTTTAGCGGGTGGTTAGTTAAATAATACGGTCTTCTTCTTTCGATTGTGAAATCAATAATGAGAGAAAGAGATAATATGTGTTTGACTAAACAGCCGCGAAACTTTTATAATTAAAGCAGTCAATGTTAAATTAACATATATTTATAGTTAAAAACTTAATTGTTACATTTCTGAATCTAATTGCTGCATTAAAATAATATTAACACTAAAATGATTAGAAAAAGATTTATCGAATAAAGCATTTTTTAAATCTGCTGTAGATATTTATAGTACAATTCCTTAAATATCTACATGTGAATAAAATTTAAATAGCAACTGTATAAATAATGACCGCGTGTATTGGCAACTAAAATGCTAACATTATTCCATTAATTACATATAATACAATGTATATATATCATTTTATGTACACGATTTTTGGTGCGTTTATTAATAATAATGTATGTTTTTATCTCAAATATTACTAAACCTTAGATTGCTTAAAATATATCCTTATAAAGCCCACTGTATTACAACATTTCGTTAATAGCCATTCTGAACCTCTGGGTAATACATGAACCAGTTACCAGAGGAGACAATAAGATTAGGAATTAATAGATTATGACCAAATTAACAAACATCATTCTGTAAGAACAAACTCAAAAATCACCGCAGGAAACGGTCGTAAAATGTCAGAAAGTGATATGCGACGTTGACCATAATAATTATAACATTACAAGAATACACGCATCAAAATAGTATGTCACGATAAGTCAACATTTTACGGCTGAGTAATGAAGTGGGTTCTTACAGAATAGCCCTTCGATAGCGCGAATTAAAAACTATTGAATTCATACCGTAAAGGTATTTCACGATACCATAACGGAGTACGAAACATACTGCCACCAACCTTGAGAACTTAGGTGTTAAGTCCCTTGTGCATGAAGTTCCACTGGATCACACTTAAAATCGGAACACAACTGTACTAAGTATTACTGTTTGGCGTTAGAATAGATGAGTATGTGGTACGGCAAGGTTTTTAAGGCAAATTTGCCATTATAATATTTATATGATAATAGCAACATATAATTTACTTTATATTGCATATATTTTACTGGTGGTAGGACTTCGTGCAAGCTCGTCTGGGTAGATACCATCCACGCATCAGATATTCTACCGCATAACAGCATTGCTTGGTATTGTAGTGTTCCGATTTGAAGGTTGAGTGAGCCAGTGTAAGTACAGGCGCAAGGGACATAACATCTTAATTCCCAAGGTTGGTGTCGAATTGGCGAAGTAAGCCATGATTAACTTTTACTTACAATATCAATTTCTATGGGCGTTGGTGACTTACCATCAGTTGGCCCACCTATACGATAAAAAAAAATTGAAATGCTTAAGATGTTAGGAAGTACGGATACAGCAGACATATTGCCTGTTACACCTTATGAGGCACCACATGCATGATGTATGTCATCAATTGCAATATTATCAATTAATTAATGTAGTCTCTTTATGGTGATCCACTATGACCTTTAGCTTGTTGATTCAATAAATAAATGTGTTTTCCTTTACGGAACTGTACAAAGAATCTTATGTATATATGTTAAAAGAATGTAAAGGAAACAAACAATTTGTAATATTTAAAAAGTACTTATTATAAAAAAAAAATCGTCGAAATAGTTCATCTAGAGCATGTTTATCATGTTGTAGTATGGGCCGGTTGGCGTGATTGGTAGATACTTGCCTTTCACGCCTAAGGTTTTGGTTTCGATTTCCACCCAGGACAGACATTAGTGTGCATGAACATGTCTGTTTGTCCTGACTGTGTAATTATCTATATAAGTATGTATTTACTAAAGAAAAGTAGTATATCAGTTGTCTGGTTTCAATAGTTCAAGCTCTGTTTAGTTTGGGATCAGACGGCCGTGTGTGAATGATGTCCCAGGATATTATTCCACCGCATGGGAACACGCTTATACACCGAATAAGCTTCAAATATTCCCCATAAAATAGAGGTTTTGCCTAGAAATGACTAATTATAGAGCTGTTACTAGAACAAGTAATGTATTTTTAGAAATAAACAAGTAAATGTTTTATATATACAATTATATATTATGTATAAAGATTTTGATTTTGATTTAAGAGTAAATAGCCTGTAAACGTGTGGGACACTTACAAGCTCACCATGTTCCACAAATACCGGCTGGTGAGCACATATGTAGATGACACCCGCCACATGCAGGTTTATTCACCTGCAATCGAAATTTAAGATTCACATATTTTTCTAACTGGGTTAAAGGGCTCGGAGGCTTTCAAGATGATCGTCAATAATTTTAAATCTAATGAGTAATTTAGAAGATTATTGTATAGTAATTATATATAGTACCATAATTAGTATTCGATGATTTATCATACTTTAAAGTTCAGTAGTGCTCCTTTAATGTGCACTGTCAATCGTTAAGTACGGTTGACAAAAAATATATATTTTATATATTTTATTTTAAAAACTACTCCTAAACACCACACTGAAAAAATCAATTCAGTATTTAATAACATAATAATACATTTTTATACAATAAGGCGGTCTTATCGTTTCATAGGGATTTATTTAAAAAACCTAAGGATTAGGGATAAAAATATCAATAAATTATATTTACGGAATTATAATACCTGTAAGGTATGTAAAAACGTACATAATATTTTATTTCTAACCGTACCAAATATGATTATGAACCTAAAATGATATGTAATATGGATTAATTATTTATTATCTAATTTGTGGAATACTATTATAAAATCATTACTTCTTAATTTTGTATCATTATAATATAATGAAGCCGAAATGACGCAATGGATAAGTGTTAACGGGTTTAAATCAAGGTCACCACAAATATGTGAGATTTGACTCTTTTATGCAATTATTTCTAAAGATATTCTGACATATTAATATTTTGCAAGTAGACAAGAAGGTTATTTTTGAAAAATAGATTTTCCTACAATGGAATAAAGATGCGTATTGCATCTAGTCCGACTTACGCAGGTAATGTCCGGTCACGGTTGCTTTGATGAAAACATATGTACAATCAGACGACGCGATGACGATCTGTCACTGATATGGCACGGACAAGGACACTGCCCAGCATGCGTTGGAGACAAGCTCCGCAGGGAATCGGTAAAGCGATTGCCTCCTTCTGTGAGACCATCTTACACCAGAAGGAAACGGCCGAGCGGGAACGGGAAAAAGGGAATCTTGCTCGTAGAATACGAAGCAGGCTTCGTTTTGATCAGCTTCCTATGCCCAGCATTACATGATAGGACGTAACCCTGGGATCGTGGAAGCGTGAAGTAGGGGCTCACGTTTCCTAGTTCGGGCAGCCTCAGGAAAACCTCGCTCTGTCGTACGCACTAGTAAGGAGTGCGGGGGGAGGGAGGCGATGTCAACTTAGCCCCTTGAAGAGAGCTCTACCGAACCACGAGCGGAGCCCAGCATGGTTAAGTACACTCGGAAGCGTTATATCGACACGACCCCGCAGTCTTAAAAAAAATCATGATACTGTTGATTGATACATACATAATACATCAGCATCGTACTTTTGAATAATATTCTGTCACTGTTTGTCTATCTGTACACGAAATGACCTCGAGATCAGAGCAACTACATTCTCGTCATAAAATGTGCAATAAAAATGAACTACCTATAAAATAAACTAATTTAATCTAAGCGTGTATTTGAAATGAGTTTAATTAAAGTGATCATTAGTTTAACGAGATGAGATTTTATTTATAATTACGTGAATCCTTTGTTCGTTAGTCAGTATACCTTTCGATCAGTTTATGGGGGTGGCGTGTTAAGATTAACATCCAAAAGTCAGTATTAAAAAGTAGTTAACTGATTTAAATTTATGGAAAAAAGACGCATTATTATTCATGATCAATCAGGTAGTCTTCAATTTCTTTTAGAAAATTAAATGAAAAATTAATAACCAATAATTATGGAATGCACTTAGATTGACCTTAGGATAAAAACTAACTAACAACTCATAGTTTTCCTCACGACATTTTACTATCCAAGCACGTAATTTTGAATCCGAAACTAAGATACACGCATTATATCCACTGGGCATTCGGTTCAATATACATAATATATTACAAAACAATAAAATCGATTTAAAACAACAAACGAGACACGATTCGAACTGGACAACGTTATGTAACTTTAAACTATCTTTAATTACATCACCAGACAAACTAGATCTTTCTCACGCATAGTAAATACACGACAATATCCCTTAGAAGTCATGGAATAAGAGCTATTTTCGATTTACATAAATAGCATTGTGGTTTAAGTTGGTCGGTGAAGATGAATCGGTTCCGCTGTGAAGACGAAGCTAATTCATGTTGAATTTGCACCAATAGCAACTAAATTGTACCTCGAGGCGTCGAGGAAGGTTCCTTCGTTATTTTTTAAATTGAAATACGATTATATACCTAGTCACCCGTCCTGACTTCACACGGCAACAATTTGGATTATTGACATTTTGTAAATACAATTAATATTTTGTAAGTCGAGATGGCCTAGTGGTTAGAACGCGTGAATCTTAATCGACGATCGTAGGTTCAAACCCGGGCAAGCACCAATATTCATGTGCTTAATTTGTGATTATAATTCATCTCGTGTTTGAAGGTGAAGGGAAACATCTTGAGGAAACCTGCATGTGTCTAATTTCATTGAAATTATGCCACATGTGTATTCTACCAACCCGTATTGGACCAGCGTGGTAGAATACGCTCCAAAACTTCTCCTCAAAAAGGAGAGGCGGCCTTAGCCCGGCAGTGGGACATTAACAGGCTGTTATTATTACTACAAGTATAATTAATTTACCATTTAACAAATTAAAAAAATATAATAAGACATAATTGATCAATACATTTTATTACTCATTAAAGTAACACTTTATTGGATGTTTGTATTTTAACTCGGGTTCCAGGACTAATCGGGAACAAAAAATATTTGTGAATACTAACCACGTTATAAATCTGGGGACACGGTAGTGCACCCGCCAAGACGAGACAACGGAAGCGCAGGGCACTACCTACCTTTTATCGAATATAAATAAAAATTAAATATCGCATTTCGTCGTATTTTTATACCCTCATAGATTCGGTCTGGACAATGCTAGAAAAACCAAATTCTCAGGATATTATGTCAATCAACAGCCAATCATTGTCCACTGCTGAATATAGGCCTCTCCCAAGGTGCGCCAAAGTGATTTATTTTAATAATGCAACTACGCGATTTTTTGCCGTTACGTTTCGCTGGAGGCTGATTTGCTTTGAATCATTGAATAAAGTACATTTAATTTACAACTTTTACAAAATTACAACTTTAGCTTTAGTTTACTTAAGCTTTAACATAGATTAATTGTTAACGTAATGAAACATGTAAACAACAAGCAAAGTTCAGAGCAGAGATAATTGTACCGTAACAAAAAGCTGATGCTGTGCCCTTGACATTTATGAGGAACCTTTGAAGTGGTAAGAAGAACAAATTCCTTGACAAAGATTTATAATCGTTTAAGCTAGCTGTTTTCCGAGATTACACCCGCGTTTAATTTGTAATGAACATGGCTAAATGCATAAAAACTTTTTGTTGTGTATCATAATAATATTATAAATGCGAAAGTAACTCTGTCTGTTTGTGCCTTTCACAACATGAGGGCTAAGCCGCGGGCGACAACTAGTACGTCTATAAATTTCCTTAATATAGGGGAGGTCATTCAATAAACTGATGATAACGAAATCGATACATAAACTTTAGTGTTGCATCTATCAGTTACATTCAAATTATAATACACCACTCGATAGTTAAAGGATCAAAAAATTCGTTAACTTGAGTGAGGACTGTGTGACGTCGGTAGCATGCGCGAGCGATCCCTTGGCGCTCCGTTAAGACGGAAAGGGTATCGCTGGTTTTTAGTGGGTATTCCAATGTTTAGGGCGCACTCGGCGCCTTGTACACCGGCGAGCCCTACATACCCTCCCCCCACTGTTCCCGTGGGGGAAACGCGTAACGCGTTTTTCCAGCTATAAAAAAAGGACTGTGACGTAAGCGTCACGGTAGCATGCGCAAGCGATCCCGTCGTTAAAACGGAAAGGGTACCGCTGGTTTCTTAGTGGGTATTCCGATGTTCGGGGCGCACTCGGCGTTAAAAAAAGAACGCGATACGTTCGCGTGCTGAGGAGGAACTGTTTCAGATTACTTAAAAGTTGTTAACTTTATACTGCGTAATATGCTAAATTTTATTTAATTATCATACTTCATACTTCTTATAGCGGACCCTGACGTTACTAGGTCTGGAAATCGATAGGCAGAAGAATTTTTTGTACTTCTTACAGATATTATATTTCCGTAAATATATTTACTTTAAATAATATAATTGTTAAGGGCAACAAATATAGTTGTATTTTATGACACTTAGTGATGGAATGTGTTTGCTGCAAATCGATTAATCGGAAATAATAATTTTATACAGAGATATATTAGTATAGGAAAAAAATGACATCCACTGAAATTTCAATAAAACAGACAACAATCCTAATGATCTTAATATATAAATAAAAACCAGTGAAAATAAGCAATCAAATAAATATTTACAAGTTTTGTTACAATATATATGTATTTAAGTTAAACTAAAGAATCGAATTGATTTATTGTATTCTATAATTTGGAACGTTATTTACTTGAGCCTTATTTATTAATAAGCCCTTCTTAAAACATCATATAATATAATAAACTATGTATTCAGCCTTATATTCTAATCGGCTTCAATTTATGTAAACAGGTCAAATTCAATTAAACAATACATTTCTTCAATTCAGTTACAGTTTTCGACCTGGCCACAGTTTCGACACTACGATAACATCGACATACCGACAAATGTCTTCCACTCATTGTTCTGAACACAATAATTCCTCTCTACGGCCTTGACTTGTTCGGTTTTAATGGAGCATCTGCGGATATACATGTTGCGTTCGTGCGATTTGCTCGGAATTTAACCGTGTTATATATAAAGACAAAAACTTATAACAACAATTACGACTTTGACGGGCCGGTTGGCGTGGTTGGTGGATACTTGCCTTTCACGCCGAAGGTTGTGGGTTCGATTCCCAATCAAGACAGGCATTTGTGTGCATGAACATGTCTGTTTGTCCTGAGTCTGGGTGTAATTATCTATATAATTATTGTAATCCTATAAATTTTATTTTTTCAATATTTTAATTTTTATTAAAATATTGTATTTATTTTACCTAATCTAACCGGTTTATAAAATAAATTACGGTTATCTAATCTGCATTAATTGTTTCGACATTTATTATCTATGCTGTTTGAGAGATGACAGCACTACGTGGTTCGCCGGTCGGTCGTCTTTTTGATCGTTGAGCAGGCGCCGGTCGCTTATCGACGCCTGTCAATTTTAAACGATCAAATATATTTTCTGAAAGTATATTCGTTGAATTTAGTGGATTATTGGCATTGAATATATTGTTGATACATTTCGTATATTGGTTTTTAAATTCGTTTTAGATTATATATAAAATTATACTAACGGAGAGTTGCCTACGTCATCTACTTTGTAAAACTTATTTGAGAGGTTCGGGTTACCAAACCGTAAGTAAAAAACGTTGTATTCGTTTGGTCGAAGCATATTATTTGTTATTTAAGTAGTATTTAATCGATTCTTCGTTTAATTCCAGTCTTTGTATCAAAACCGTGCCACGTGCAATATAAGTCTTTCAATTGCCTTATTTCTACTTATTTAAACACTCCTGAGGTGAAGTGATGCATAAATTACATTATATAATCAATATACCACATGGTTCATTATTTATTTTTATCAATTTGTTCGTATTTTATTCAAAAACTGAACATAGACTTTGTCAACGTACTAGGTGACCTGGGTCGAATCCTAGTGTGATTCGAATTGTTTAAAAGCTTTGTTTCATTAATTTAAATATAGTTCTTGCTTTCTAATATTATTGTATTGCTAATTAAGCAATCATTTTCCACATTCTGACACTTTAAAAGATAACTTTAATAACCTCAATTGTCTAGGATATTACTTGGTTTTATTAACTTATTTTTCTTTGTACCTGTGTCTAGGGCATTCTTTGGACCTTCTTAGTGTTTATGCAAGATAGGTAATAAGCTGTTTTGTTCCCTGTGAACATTTGTTTATTTTTCCCTGTGTTTATTTTTCTTTAATTTTATATACACTTTGTATATTGCATTACAAATTAATATAATATTGTTTGGAGGACTCAACCGAGGAATTTTTGCTGATTTGGAGCTGTTGGAGGCTCTGCTGTTTTATGGAGGAGAGGCTGCTTATCCAGTGGCCTGCTGTTGCTGCTGGTACTTTTTGCTGCTTCGCACTGCTTTTATTTATTTGCTCACTCATTGTGACACTGCGTTCAGAGTTTGCAATATCCTGCTTATCTATTTAAATCTATCACTTAATTTTAACCACTGCCAACTTACTTACAGCTAACTCACTTGTAATATTTTATTGTATTAATGTTAACTTAATTGACCAGATACTGTCAACGGCCCACCCCCTGAATTTAATTAAAATTTTCTAAGCTTTATGACGAGTTTTATTAATGTAACGGTCTTGGTGGAACGAACCCCGTAAACATGAGAACCCCGTGACAATAAATATTTACAAAAAAAAAATATTGGTAAATGTAGTAAATCAGTTGTCTGGTTTCCATAGCACAAGCTCTGCTTAGTTTGGGATCAGATGGCCGTGTGTGATTAATGTCCCAGTATATTATATTACAACTACGACTAACTACAACAACCATTCTTTTGTTTGTTCGTTACGAACAGCAGTGTTATTCAGTAAGAGCTCAATTCATTACTCACCAGTAAAAATGTTGATAACCGACTTATGGTGACGTACTATTTTGATACGTGTTCTTGTAATTATTATGGTCAATGTCGTATATCATTTTGTGATATTTCACGACCGTATTCTGCGATAAATTTCGAGTTTTTTCTTTTACAGAATATACGTACAGTGGAGTTATTCTGTCAGAATTCACTTCCTGTCTCACAAGTGAAATATTGAAAACCGAGTTACAGCTATACGCACGCTATTTTGTTACGTATATCCTTTAAATGTTATAATAATTATAGTCAAAATCGCAGATCACTTTCTGATAATGCAATGAATTTCACGTTTGAAATTTTATAAAAGACAAATTTTGTATAACACGCAATAAATAACATAGAGACAAACTAGTCGATATAAAAACGTTATATACGCTAAAACTTACTTTATGAAGAAATTACACACATTTTCTGTTGTTTATTTCATTAAAAATAAATCTTATTATGTTCATTGACTGATAGATAATGTGAGCTTCATATGTTCAGTTTATTTATATAATTAGTTTATCATTAATTATAGGAAACTATGTACAATAATTTTTATAATATATAAAATTAAAATAAAAAAACAAAATATACATTCAAAAATACACTTCATTTAAAAAGTTCTTCTAACCGTATTTGGATCATTTTTCAGGACCGTTCCATATATGCGTCGTGATGCCTAGTGGTTAATAGACGTGAATCTTAACCTCATCGGTTAAGATTCACGTTCATAATTCAAACCCGGCTTGCTTACTATCGACTGAACATGTAATTAGTGTTTATAATTCATCTCGTGCTCGACTATGAAGGAAAATACCGTAAGGAGACTAGCATGAGGCGGATGAAAAATGCATATCCACAAATACGCAATGGAACCGCATAGGATACTCTCCAAATCTTCTTGTCAAAAACGAAAGGCCCAGCCGTGGGAAACATACAGGCTGTTATTTTACTTTCCATACGTGCATCTGTTCTCAAAGCACAGCGTTAATTCAACACAAAAAAAAAATACTAATACTTTATAAGTCAAAGTAAAACAAATAAATTGTAAGCTAATGTTAAACAATAGAAATCTCAGTGTAATTGTTACAACATTTTTTAAAATAATTACTATAGATTCGTAGCTTTAGTGTCTAGTTCTCATTTGTTATATGTTACGTGTATACTAATCTCGGTTAGGAAAGTGAGACAACACAAAATTGATATTACTTAACTTTAAAGATGAAATGAAGCTTACTTCTCAACACTGCCTTATTGCGGATGTATATATATATATATATGTACATATATATATATATATATATATATATATATATATATATATATATATATATATATATATGTAGGCCTGCCTCGTTGGTCTAGTGGCTTGATGTAAGGCCGCAGATCCGGAGGTCCTGGGTTTAATTCACAGGTCGGTCTAATAAAAAGTTATTGGGATCTTCTGTCAGAAAATTTTCAGTAGCAGCCCCGAGTCTGGAAGTAGGAAGTGTGTACACTCCCGTGCCTTGGAAAGCACGTAAAGCCGTTGGTCCTGCGCCTGAACTCTTTCCGGTCGTGTCGGATTGAGAGATGAGCCTGTGATTCTTGCCTCTCATTCTTCCAATATATATTATATATAATATGTTATTTAATTAATGAAATAGAGTGATTAGATTTTCTTGACGATTTATCTTTCAGAATTGCTCCCAAGGTTGGTGGCGCATTGGCGATGTAAGAGATGGTTAACATTTCTTACAATATCAATGTCTATGGGCGTTGGTGACCACTTACCATCAGGTGGCCCATATGCTCGTCCGCCTACCACTCTCATAAAAAAAGTTACTAAGCGTTAATACAATACCTTGACAAATACAATCCACATTTGTCTTTAAAACGAAATGAATTTTCAAGATATATATTCAATTTTAACTAGTAACATACAGGTTGTATGTCACCAGTTAAAGTTCATTTACAAAATTAAACATAAAATTGATCTAGCCCGGTGATTATACCGCCTAATAAAAATTGAGTCCAAGGTTCGATCTTTTACAATCGTTATTAAATATGATGAGTGTGTGTTTTGTGTTACGTTCTTATAAAACCTCGAGTGTGAAAGAAGTAACCGAATAATCGGAATTGCGTAATTACTTCCATTGTTTTATAATTTTCTTCACCTTTACACTAGCCACGATCTTGTTATTATGCCCTAAATATTCAAGTCATTAAGAGCCCGGATAGCTCAGTCGGTAGAGCATTGGACTTTTAATCCAAGGGTCCAGGGTTCAAGTCCCTGTCCGGGCGGTTTTTTTTCCCAGACAGACCTCAAAATTAATGGAGCCACATGTATATAAATAATGCCTTTAAACTATCAAAGAAAAAAAGCACACATTTTTTAAAATAATTATTATAGGTAGGCAGACACATGACCCATAGCCCATATGCATTGGCGCTGTAAGACATATTATCATCCCTTACATCGTCTATGCGCCACCGACCTTGGGAACTACGATTTTATTTCCCTTGTACCTGTTACTTTAGCTCCCCAAACCGGAACACAACGATGACAAGTATTGCTGTTTGGTAGTAGAATATTTGATAATTGGGTAGTTCATACCCAGAATGGCTTTCATAAAGCCCTACCATCAAATTAATAATAAAGAACACTCGTTATACATGTGTTTCTCATTCATTCTGTAGTAGCTTATTTGACTTATATTCACTTATATTATAAGATAAATATTGGCTATTAATTTCTTTTATAAACCCACTTATAGTCCATTTCTGAATAACTAGTTACTTCCGCGGCTTCGCGCGCGTGTGACGTTTTTGTGTGTTTGTGTCTTATATCCTTTTCTATTACACTGACAACGTGTATGTATTTCGTAACGATCGGTTGAGATGTTAAAATATAAAAGCGTAACAAACATACTCATTTACAATATTAGTGAGGATTTTGTAGATTATTAACATAGAAAGAAATTATATTTATTAGATAATAAATTTCGAATAGATTAAGAAGTGACATGCGACATTAACTATAATGAATAAAATATTACAAGAATTACAAGCAAATAGTATATCACCATAAGTTGGTTGTCAACATTTCACTGATGAGTAATGAAGTGAGCTTTGAATAGAACATTATTTCATTTAGTATATTAAGAGACCGCCAAAAATTGGAGCAAATCAGATGTTATGATTATTATATTTATAAAGCTGAGTTAAAAATACGCCGTAATAGTAAAAATTTCTGGTCATTTGTAAAATCTAAGAAATCATCTTGTGGTCTACCCAATAATCTATTTTTAATGAATCGTACTGTTTGCGGGGGGAGGGTTGTATGTTCACTTTTTAATGATTATTTTCAATCCGTTTATGAAATACCAGCCGCCTCTCCAACACTTAAATGTTCTTCTGGTAGCAATAGTAATTTGGATATTGGACATATAGAACTGTCTGCAGCCACTGTTGAAAAGTATCTGCAAAGGTTGGCTCTTAATAAAGGATATGGTCCTGATGAAATTCCACCTATATTTCTAAAACCTTGTTACAGATCACTTGCTTATCCAATTTTTATTCTGTTTAAAAAATCACTACGTAGCGGTGACATTCCGGAAATATGGAAGAGATCATACGTTGTTCCCATCTATAAATGTGGAGATAAAACATAACGTTCAGAACTATAGGCCAATATACAAATTTTGCACAATTGCAAAATTGTTTGAGAAAATTATCTATGACAGCATCTTTCCCTTCGTGAGGGGTACATTGTTTAATGAACAACATGGTTTTGTGAATAGAAGATCTACTGAGACAAATGTTTGTGAGTTGACACATCATGTTGCCATGGCTATGGATAGGGGCTATCAGGTTGACGTTGTGTATACTGACTACTCTAAGGCTTTTGATAAAATATCTCATACAATCTTATTGCATAAACTATAGCAAGTTGGTATACATGGCGACCTGCTTCGTTGGTTGTCCTCATACCTTCGAAACAGAAGTCAATCGACAGATCAAGGGCTTCTGTTCTTCTTTTGTTCCAGTTTCTTCTGGTGTACCTCAGGACTCTCACCTCGGTCCGTTATTATTTAATATTTTTATAAACGATATACATAAATTTTTGATCTTACATCTATACTGTTGTATGCCGATGATATGAAAATCTTTAAAGTTATTGCTAATCCTTCGGATTGCAGCCTTTTGCAAAATGATCTATATAAGTTGTGTAACTATTGTAACGAAATATCACTGTATTTAAATGTTAAGAAATGTTGCATTATTTCTTTTACATGTAAGTCAAATCCAATAACTTTTAATTATAAATTGAATAATGACAATATTACCCGAGTAACTGAGGTGAGAGACTTGGGGATATACCTAGACAGCAAATTACCACTTAAATTCCATATAGATTATATAGTTGCCAAGGCATTTCGAATGCTTGGCTTTATACTCAGGGTTAGTAAAGATATTAAAAATGACACAACCTTTGTCCTTTTATATAATTGCTTTGTCCGTTCATAGCTGGAATATGGTTCTGTAGTCTGGAATCCACAATATAAAACTTATACTGATACAATAGAAAAAATTCACCATAAATTTGTTAAATATCTTAAATCTAAATATTTCACTCTGAATCGAAATCCGCCTAAAATGATTTCCTTACTGGATCGTCGTACAATGCGAGATTAAAGTTTTTTATTTAAACTAATACATAACTTGAATGATAGTCCATCTTTTAAGCAAAATTAACTTTAGATGTAAAAAAGTGAACACAAGCAATAGTGCTGTATTCCACTTACCCTCCACTCGAACCAATTATGCTCAAAACGAGTTTATATATACAATAGGAAGTTTATTGACTTGGACATGTTTTATCTATTTATTTTTTATTATATATACATATTATTGTTTTGCTGTTTGTTAACTGTTTGAATCTTCATAATTATTATTTATAATTTACAAAATTGCTTGTTTACTGTCATACATGAATTAGTTTTAAGTGGAAACTTGATTGGTGTGTGAGCGAGTTAATTATTGTATAATGTATCTGGTGTGTACTGTATGTTTCCCAATTATAATAAAAATAAAATAAAAATAAAAAACTGCAGATTGCGTTTAGAAGTCAAATAAGAACAGCTACGTTTTATTTAATACTTTTCATTTTATATATAATCTTTTCAATATTCACGTACACTTGTTCGTGTCTTTGATGTTTCCGTCAAGTTTGATGGTATGGTTTTAATAATGATAGTAAGTTTTTTTTAAATATATATTATAGGTATGTGGACGTGCAAATGGGCCACCTGATGGTAAGTGGTCACCAACGCCCATAGACATTTGCAATGTAAGAAATGTTAACCATCACTTAAATCGCCAAAGCGCCACCAAATTTAAGAGCTAAGATGTTATGTCCCTTGTGCCTGTAATTACACTGGCTCACTCACCGTTCAAACCGGAACACAACAATACCAAGTACTGCTGTTTTGCGCTAGAATATCTTACATTACATTATAAGTTTGATAACCTATTAGTAATAAAAAATTCTGTAGCAGGTGGACTCGCTATTTAATAGCAAGAATAACTTAATTGCATAACAATTAAATGATATAAACATAAATATATATAAAAAAATAATAATAGAAAACTTAGTGGAAAAAAGCAAAATTATCCTAATTATTTTATAAACATGCATACAAGAAATAAAGAAGATTAAGACAAGATGCCCTATTGGTAAGAACGCGTGAATCTTAACCGATGATCGTGGGTTCAAACCCGGGCAAGTACCTCTGAACTTTCATGTGCTAAATTTGTTATTATAATTCATCTCATGCCTGATGGTGAAGAAAAACAACGTGAGGAAACCCGCATGTGTCTAATTTCACTGAAATTCTACCACATGTGTATTCCACCAAGTCGCATTGGAGCAGCAGGATTGAATAAGCTCCAAACCTTCTCCTCAAAAAGGGAGAGGAGGCCTTAGCTCAGCAGTTGGACATTCACAGGCTGGTACTGTTACATGCAAGAAATATGTGTATGAGGTGTGACGTGTCTGTCTACACACAGTAGACTCGTAGTCTGGTGAAGTATTGCATGAAAATATTTACTAATAAATAAATTCATGTTAAATAATAATAATATTAATGTCCTCCGGACCGATTTCGGCCACGGCAGCCAATCTCAAGTGAGATTAGCCAACTGCGCAGGAGATATTATAGTGCACAAGTGTGTGCGCAAACACAGGTGCACTCTCTATTCCCTAACTCTCATAATCCGATGGAACGGCAATCCGACAACATTTTCTGACAGAAAAACCCAATAACTTTTTATTGGCCAGACTTGGGAATTGAACCCATTATCTCCGGGTCTGTGGCCTTACATCAAGCCACTAGACAAACGAGGCAGTCAAGTTAAAAAATATATATATTTGGAACACCAGCATCTTTCATATTTTTGTGAAAAATTAGCGTTTTTTATCACAGTTGAAAAGCAAAACCTTATTTATATACAAAATTTGAGCCAAAAAGTCGTTTCAAAGATACATGAAAATCCTATATTTATCCAAAAATGGCTCATTTTATAGTATAAGATTAAAATATACTAATAATTATAAATCGTACCAATCTTTACGAGTTTATATAGAAGATAAAGCTTGAAGTATCCGTTGATTTTGACGAGTCGGTTGACGTGTTTGGTACATACTTACATTTCACGCCGAAGGTTGTGGATTCGATTCCCACCGAGGAAAGACATTTGTGTGCATAAACATGTCTCTTAGTCCTGAGTCTGGGTGTAATTATCTATATAAGTATGTATTTACAAAAGAAAATAATAGTATATGTAGTATATCAGTTGTCTGGTTTCCATAGTACAAGCTCAGTACAAGCTTAATTTGGGATCAGATGGCCGTGTGTGTTTAAAGTCCCAGGATATTATATTTAAAATTTTGTTACATACATAAATATAATTGAGTTCAGTTCAGTTCGTTCCAGATTTTAATAGCCTGAATTGTAAAAGAATTACAAGAAAAGAAGTATTGGAACGATCTTCCTTTAAATATTCGGGAGGCCAAATCCATAGATATTCTTCAAAAACTTGTGAAAGTCCCTTTTTGTCTCAAATGCCTTATTACCAATAATTTCTTTTATTGCAGTATTTTTTGTGTTATTCATTTGCTTTTCTTTTTTCTTTTTTGTTATGTTTGAGGACTTATCGTTTTATTCGTTGTTGCTGTATATAGTATGTATTTATATCATATACTTATAATATTGTATGTACTGATAATATAATTTATTTATGGATATAAGTATAGTATGTGTATTTTATATTTACTTTTGTTAACTGTTTTTTTTAAATTAAATATTAATATTATTTTATTCATACCACCACCTACCTCATATCCTATCTGTAATTACTTACACTCGGTTGCCTGGAAGAGATCGCTATGTAACGATAAGGTCGTATAATACATAATTGTACATTTATTTAGGCAGTATACATGTTTTGTTTTTTCTCTTTGTGGTGTGATGTACAATAAAGTATCATAATTGCATTATGTACGTGTTTAATGAAAAGAGTGACTAATGAGTTTGTAGTCGGTTCATATTTATAACATTATCATACAAAACTGCTTGGATGTCTACTTGAATAAAGCTTATTATAAATATCTCTATTAATATTATAAATGCTAAAGTAACTCCGTATGTTACGCTTTCACGGCTAGAACGTACTATTTTGATGAAAATAAGTATGAAGCGAGCTTGAAACCTAAGAAAGGACCATAGGCTGTTTTATAAACCAACCTTTCCCCTCAACACCAACATCTCTCCCCTAAAATTCTTGCGAAGCCGCGAGCGAACACTAGTTTATTATTTGTTAATAAATCTTCTAGTGAGTATGTTTAAAAACAAAATCTATCATAATATTATAAATACGAAACTCTGTCTGTTATGCTTTCACGGGTAGAACACTGAACCGATTTTGATGAAACTTGGTACACAAAAGCTTGAACACCAAACTCGAACATAGGCTCCTTTTATCTAACCTCACACGCCAGCAAAGTCGCGTTCGGAAACTACTTATAAGTATTGCAAGCTGACTGTACTTAATCTATTGATACTTAATATTTTTTTTCATTCTTAGTTTCGTTAAGACCTCAAGTGCATTAAAAGGTCATAAAGTACGTCAAACTAAAGTGCAATTTTGATAGCAGTCATTACGTTTGGTGTTGGTATTCATATAATAGCGATCAGAAGGCTAATTGCAGTCGCAATGGTATTCATTTATGTTGAAATTGTTGTATATAATTAAAATTAGAAATTAAATTATAATATTATATTAGTCTGAGTATAATGGGTTGTAGAAGTCGCTGGTGCATTTACATATACCCCACATGAAGTGGTGGTATGTGGGACTCGCCGCCGCCGTGTGCGCCGGAATACCCACTAAAAAATAGGTAATACCCACGTTGTCTCTTCAGGCTGCGCCACTGGCTCGCTTACGCATACTACCGTGATGCATATTGCTATGAAGACCAAACGGTTGGCCCGCCAATGCAGGGAATATAGGGAGGTTCAAAGAACCCTACTATTTCTGTTGACGCTTTCTGAAGAAGGCCCGCATAGCATCGACGAGGAGCTTTATTGTCGTCCACACGAAGCGAGGGCAATACATGGCGGGACGTGCTTACTTGGGGAGGAAACAGTTCCCCAATCGGGCAAAATAGGAGCGTCAGTGGTAGTGTTTCCGTCGTGGTACGCATATAAGTATATATGTATAAGACTTGGTCTTGACATTACCAGGAATTCGTTCCCGTCGGTTTATTTTCACTGCTATGATTGCATGATTAACCTGGACTCTGTGTATGTCAAATTGAATTAAGTCGCTCTGTGTCCCACTTGGCACAGAGGTTGTCCATTGCCATACAGCGCAGAAATGCGGCCTGCATTATGGGCAGCTTTGCGTCGGGTGGGAATCGGGAGGTACTATTTTAAATTTGACTAAAATAATAAACATGGAAAAAAATTGACATTAATCATCCAATAAAACCTTTATTAAGATAATAAAGATTAAATATATATATAAAAAAAATTGAATTAAGATCGATTTAATAGTTTACTCATTAAGAGGTAACAAACAGACCTAGCTAATTTCATCCTTATAATAATAGTCAGATATGGATAATTATTTTTTCGCAAGCAAAGCCGTGACCTGTTTGCGAAAAAAACTGTAACGTTTTTACGAAAGATTAATTATATATGTTATATCGACACAGAAGTTAAGATAGAATACATTGATCTTAATCTTAGGTCGCGGGTTCAAATCTGAACATGTAATATTTTTCTCAAGCTCGTACGTAAATCATTGTCAGGTGACCTGCATTTGTCAAAATTCTGAAATGTTACTTTGTTTATCCATTAATTATACGCTCATTGACTGTCGATCTATTACGGACTTAGAAAGAAATACCTCAGATTCTATAGGAACCGGTGGACGAAATTCAGCGAGACTATAATTTTTTTATAAACTATATCATTAATAACCCGATATTTATACATAAGGTATGTATTATTATAATCATGTAAAATGTCACTAATTTTTACAATATTTTTTTTTATATTTGCCGGGAAGGGAAATAACTCTACACCACCTGATGGTAAGTGGTAGTAGAGTCAAACGCGACGACGGCCGGTACAGTCGGGAAGAATGTTCTGCACTAGCCGCCCCCGCCTTGCCGGCCCGCAAGATGCCTCTTCTATTTATATCATACGCATACACATAGATACACGTGTGTTAGATTTTCACTCGTCATATTCACGTTTCTCCACGAAATGTACCTTCACCGACGAAATGAGACAAATTATGAGCAGTCAATGATTGGCCGGGCTTGAACCCGTTATCTTAGGTTGGGATTCAACCGTCCAATAAATTTAATAAAACATTATTTTTATTAGAAAAGATCATTCCCAGATCACTCATTATAATTATTAAGACGTTGTTTCTATTAATGGAATGAGATATGGTCGAAATAAAAAAAGATAAAATTGGAGAAAAGGAAATAGTTTTTTATTGATTAAAAAATTTAATGAAACATCATAAATAACATCTGTAAATATTGAAGATTGTGCAAGCATAGCTGTCTTAATTACATTAATAATTTTTATCTGTACAGCTTTATAATTCATTTATAAGTACATATGTATTTATTGCAGGGTCCTTATATATATCCAATGTGGTTAAAGTGCAGTTACAAAAGCAGTCATTACATTAAACGTCTAGTAATGAGCAAAAACTCGTTTGTCGTGATAGGGCAAACCTTGGCGGTGATTTGTCAAATTTGGATCAAGCGGACATCTTTAATTTATGTTCTGATTTTAAAATTAACGCTTGTTTATGCACATAGCTTGTAAATTGATCAATTGATACTGGCTGGTATATTTGACGTTTGAATTTTAGAATTAGCATTATACGTGTATTATGATTCTATTCTTGAATTGCTTAACATTTGGTATCCATTTTGAATTCATGTTCTGTTTTTAAACTTTGATATGCGATGCTTCGTCAAGAAAAAAGGTTTTTCTAATGACAAAATTAATGACGAAAGAAATAGAAATTTGATTGTTAATATACACCTACGTGTTATTAGTAAAAAGAGATAGATGCTATTACTATTTGTTAAAAAAAAACGCCCGGACAGGGACTTGAACCCTGGACCCTTGGATTAAAAGTCCAATGCTCTACCGACTGAGCTATCCGGGCTACATGAGGGGTAGTTAATCTATGGACTTATAACATACCCAACGGTAGTGCGTAGGCCTGGATGGGAAACACGCAGTCACAATTGTTTTATGGTTAAAATCGGGATATGACAAATAAAATCATTAAAAAAATTTTGAAAGTTTATTTTATACCAACGATACATTTTTTTCGAAAAACTAAATTATGGTCTAGTTCTTTTACAATAATCTATTAATCAGTGGTCCTGTTTTAATAAGAAATAAAGACGAATTATAAGATGAATTAAATTTGAATTAATACAAAAATAAATTAAACAATTAAAATTTAGAATAAAATAAATAACATTATTAATTAATTTGTATAAGTATTTAACTTATTTTCCTTCTTAAAACTAGCAAGGGTGTCATGAAAGATATCAATTTCATGACACCCAAATTTGTATGTACTTTACACATAAAGTTGTATATCTTATAATATGTATTACAAGTATCGCCCTGAAACTATTTTATCCCCATTTAGAACATAAAAATCTAATTTCACTTTAAAAAGTATCTCAAATTTATTTTGTATAATTTGTGTTTATTGTATTTTATATATTTTTTAAAAATGTGTTAATTTAATACAATACAGATAACCTTTATTTACTCTCACACCAATATAAAGAATAAGTTTGTAATAATACAGGACACC
This sequence comes from Nymphalis io, assembly GCF_905147045.1. NCBI lineage: Eukaryota > Metazoa > Arthropoda > Insecta > Lepidoptera > Nymphalidae > Nymphalis > Nymphalis io. The sequence continues at coordinate 7,942,540 of NC_065913.1, read as the reverse complement.
AGATAATGTCTGTCCCACCCAGGACAGACATTTGTGTGCATGAACATGTCTAATTGTCCTGAGTCTGGGTGTAATTATCTATATAAGTATGTATTTACAAAAGGTAAGTAGTATATGTAGTATATCAGTTGTCTGGTTTCCATAGTACAAGCTCTGCTCAGTTTGGGATCAGATGGCCATGTGTGAATAATGTCAATGATGTTCCAGGAATAGCACACAGTACAGTGTACGAACGTCGATGGACCGACCAAATAAAAACAACTGTCGGCGGTCCTTTGCATGAATGCACCAGGCTCACCACTGACAGGGACATATGGCGAAGGCTCGTGAGGCGAATAATATCTGCGCCGAATAATTCATAATATTTCATGGTGACCACGACCGCTCTGACAAGAATGTCACGACAAAGAAGAACAGTGTACGTTAAACAAATTAATCTTCTTTTTTTTCAGATAGGTTGAGAGTTGACACAGATGGTAAGTGGCCACAATCTGGTAAAGCTTTGTGCAAGCTCGTCTGGGTAGGTACCACTCACTCATCGAATATTCTACCGCAAAACAGCAGTACTTGGTATTGTTGTGTTCCGGTTTGAAGGGTGAGTGAGTCAGTGTATTTACAGGCGCAGGGGACATAACATCTTAGTTCCCAAGGTTGGTGGCGCATTGGTGATGTAAGCGATGGTTAACATTTCTTACAATGCCAATGTCTATGGGCGTTGGTGACCTCTTATCATCAAATGGCCCATATGCTCGTCTGCCTTCCTATTCTATAAAAAAAACCGTCCACTGTAAGATATATTAATCACCCCTCACATCTTCAATGTGCCACATACAATAACAACAATTATATAACAATACTGAATATTACTAGTGGCAGGATATGATGAGTGGTACCCAGACGGGCTTGCACATCTCTACGACCAAGTAAAACCAAGTGTGTTGCAACTGGTCCGTGTAATAAAAATATAATGTTACATAAAATTTCAATCTGTCTAAGCGGATTTTGATGTAGCGACGCCGTGATACGAACAACCTTGGCGGTGAATAGAATTACATCTTCATATTTTTTTACATTCCAAAATATTCGTGGAATGGTTTCACGAAATTCGACAATGCTGAGAGATTATGCTAATACATATTTACAAATTTATGGCTCTAGTGTTTCTGTCTATTAAGAACTAAATTATATTACGTAAAACCACAATTATTTTAAATAAATAAAGCAGTACAGCAGCAGTACATACATATATACGAAATAATAAATCAACCAAGTTTCCACTAATAACTATTACAGATAATTTAAAAAAAAAACCACAGAAATTGGTTTTAATGTTCACTGGTGGTAGGGCTTTGTGCAAGCTCGTCTGGGTAGGTACCACCCACTTATCAGATAATCTACCGCAAAACAGCAGTACTTGGCATTGTTGTGTTCCGGCTTGAAGGGTGAGTGAGCTAGTATAATTACAGGCATTAGGGATATATAGCATGTAAGCGATGGTTAACAATTCTTACAATGTCAATGTCTATGGGCGTTGGAAACCATTTACAAAAAAAAAAACTTAAAAAAACAAATAAACTAACATCGTCGTTATATAATTCGATAAAAATTACATTTATAAAATAATATTTGATTAATATTTCCCATTAAGATAATCTCAGATCTTTATAATGCAACGTAAAGACAGTCACGATATTATACTTACATATAAAAATAATATCAAAAGTTCAACATTGATATTCGAAGCATCAAAACGAAGTCACGAAATACGATCGGATTTGTTTTTAATGAAATCATTGTTATGATGCAATCATTGAATAAAACGGAGCGTAAACGATACTTTTAAGCAGTTTCTACACTCGTCCATAAAACGCTGCGAACCTTAGCCGCGGTTATTGAGCGAAAAATAGGGCCCTCTACAATCGCAACGTTCACGGTTACGTTCACAGTAAAACAGTTTAACCAAGCGCGAAATCGTTATTGAAACATTGATACCAAAACCAAAAGCAAAGTACCAACGCTAAGCCGTGAAACCATCTACACTTGCGTTTCGCAGCTTATATTATATCGACGGGTATTATAATCGACTATCTCACGACTTATGTTTGCTTGGTACTTATTAGCTGTCTCTTCGATCTAGTAACTATCTTATACTTGATGAAGAGAGCTGATGAGATTGACCTTGCGATGCCAGCGCTGTTAGCATCGGCGAGGATTGAGGGGACGATATCACTTATTTATCCCCGGAGGCAAGCTCCGATGAATGAGAGGCCGCTGATAAGTTACTCGAGGATTCTCCAGCGTAAAAAAAATACAAAACTTATAACTTTAAAAATACATATATGGCTATAAATCTCAGGTCGGAATAATATAAGTCTCTAGTTTTTTCTAAAAATTATGGTAAATTAGTGGTTCTGCGTCTGATTTCGGCTCTTGACGGATTGCTTCCCCTTCGGTCTCCAACTGGAGAGCGAGGCACTTGTGTATGCGTTTGTGGAAAATCATTCACCAAGAAGGCTCTTACAAGCAGTTTTGAATCATAAAGCTACCCGATAGATTGTCTGGTTAGAAATATTCATTTCTCATTAATAATAGTCACGATAAACTCCCTTACATGATAAAACACAATAAAAATGGCATTCACTATATGCGAGTATACAAATTACAAGTAATACATATTATGAGGGTAATCTTTAAAAATTATATTAAAAGCGACACACAAGTTATTTGTTTATAAAATAGAAAGGTGGACGAACATATGGGCCACCTAATGGTAAGTGGTCTTTAACGCCCATAGACATTGGCATTGTAAGAAATGTTAACCGCTTACATCATCAATGCGCCACCAACCTTGGGAACTAAGATGTTATGTCCCTTGTGCCTGTAATTATATGCTCACTCACCATTCAAACCGGGACACTTCAATACCAAGTACTGCTGTTTTGCGGTAAAAAATCTGATGAGTGGGTGGTACTAACACAAAGCCCTACCACCAGTTAACGAAACAATACATAGCCGGGTATAAAGAGTAAATGAATCTTAGTGGCAATAAGTTATACCGAGAAAAATCGGCAAGAAATGCAGTAGTTGGTCTTTTTCATAAATAAAAAAAAAATACACTATTATTTCTTGTATTATGGCTGATTTGTAGTTTAATTATCATATTGGAATTTTACGCTTCTCTTGATATTTTTGCTCTACAAGAGTGTTACTTATTAATGGCTTAAAATGTAATTAATGTTATATTTGGATCATTCAGTTGACATAAAAATAAGCATGCTTTTAGCTTACATTGTTTATGTATATTGTAACTTTTGGTGATAGTACGATATTAAATAAATAAATATGCAATTTATTTATTTTTAAGAAACGCCACATATAATAAACATATATTCAAAATTAACGACAAAAAATTACAAAAACAGTAGGCTAGTAAAGTGTGATACACAATTATGATTATGAATAACAATTAATATGAAATTACGATTATAAAATAAACAATCTACCTTTATATTTATAAAAATTATATCTTAGGACATTTTTTTTTCACACACGGCCATCTGATCCCAAATTAAATTTGTACAGAGCTTGTACTATGGAAACCAGACAACTGATATACTACATATACTATTTTTCTTTTGTAAATACATACTTATATAGATAATTACACCCAGACTCAGGACAAACAGTCATATTCATGCACACAAATATCTGTACTGGGTGGGAATCGAATCCACTACCATCGGCGTGAAAGGCAAGCATCCACCAACCACGCCAACCGGCTCGTCAAATCATTTAACTTTTGTTGTATTATTTTATATCTATATTTATTTTTGTTTTACTAATTTTCGTAATATAATTAACAATCTATAACTCATTACGTAATGTTTAATGAGTCATGTGACTCTGTCTGTTTGTCTGTCACACAGTAGCACGAGTTGAACATAACATCTTATCTAATGAACTTGATTGATGTTTTAATTACCGCTTAAATTAATTGCATTACATACATTATATATTGTTGTTGAAATTTATAAGAAATCATGTTATAAAAACGATATCAGATTTATTAATTAAAAAATATGTATAGAACATTATATACAATATGGATACATTGAATACGATTTAAAAAAGAAATGCTTAGCTTTTCCAAAAATTATTAAAACGTATTTAAAAAAATTGCCTGAATTAATGATTAAAATAAAATATCAGACTTTGAGATGGGTCCTTTGCCTATATTAAAAACAACGCACAGAAAAAAAACATATTACATACATAGGATTCACAGTAAGCTATCTCGGTTCGAACGATCATCTATATAAATTATTTACGTTTTACTGAGAAGTAAGATGACTTATATATTTATATAGATCACGATTTACATTATATATTCAAATATATAAGTGACAAGGATGTATAAATAATGGTAGGGTTTTTAATGTTAGATAAAAGATTATTAAGTATTTCATGGTTGAGAATGTTTATCACATAAACCGGACATATAACGTTATTTGTTTAATTTAAATTATTTACCTAATGGTAAATGGGTCTCATACACATTGACATGTTAGAAAATAAATCCCTTGAACAACTGCAAAGGCCGCCAAGGCCTCCGGTGTTGCATGTGTCCATGGGCGGTGGTAGACACTTTCCATTAGGTGAGCCCTGCCTTTCCTCCTATTCTTAGAGATAATGATCTTGAAACAGCTGAACAGATTTTCTTTAATCATAACTAAGAACGTTCTCGATGTTGATAAAGGTGATTAAGGTGAAATGATAAAGGTACAAACAAAAAAAAAACATAATCGGGTCATCCGCTTAGGAGCTACAATGCCATACAGACGCATAGATATGTCCGCCTAGGTATTCTATAAAAAAAAATATAAAAAACATCTACGTTGAATCGCAATTCCGATCCTCTAGATAGAAAAACTGTCGAGTGTCCAGTGGAAGCAATATATAAAACGTTTATAGTAAAAAAAGATCAAAATATAGAGGAGTCTGTAAAGAAAGGTACACCATAGATCAGTTCAAGGCAACGCGCTCACATTCAATAATATGCTACGAATTGTCCCGACGAATGCTATGGAGTCGATGCGTTTTATAAATTTTTATTACTAATTGTATTATGAAATGGGAAGGTAATAATGATAACAATATATCAATAATCGAATGTATATTTCTATCTTAATGCTTTTTTTTAATGATGAGCCGGTTGGCGTGGTTAGTAGACACTTGACTTTCACGCCAAAGGTTGTGGATTCGATTCCCACCCATTACAGACATTTGTGTGCATGAACATGTCTGTTTGTCCTGAGTCTGGGTGTAATTATCTATATAAGTATGTATTTACAAAAGAAAAGTAGTATATGTAGTATATCAGTTGTCTGGTTTCCATAGTACAAGCTCTGTACGAGCTTAATTTGGGATCAGATGGCCGTGTGTGAATAATGTCCCCGGATATTATTATTATATTATTATTATTTTTCCAATTCACAACTGTTATTTTCCGTTGTCATGGCCACATCATCTCATCCGTAATTTTGGTTGCCATAGCAACATTTTTGTACAAAAACGAATGACGTTCTGAAAGGAGCCGATCGGGTATTAAGTTCTGTTGTCACTCGAATGTGATGCCAGTAATGGTTACAGGCGGGCTTGTTGAACAGTACTGGCTATAACTGTCGTGGTATGACTTGGCTTGGCTTGGCTTGGCTTGGCTCGGCTCGTCTCGTCTGGTGCGTAGCATTATGTAAGGTGGCGTTATGTGGCATGACGTTATAATTATTATAACTATTATTCTTTATATACCAATTCATTTTACACGTATTAATTACTAGGCATGTTACTAGCAGAACTCACACGTAGCCTTATAGCGTACTGTCAATACTAACCAATCAAAGATATTAAAACCATAGACAATTTACTACTTTTTAGTGATTTTTAATATTCCTACTATTCATCCTTTCTTTAAAATGTATTATTTTACTGTGTATGATTGTATAAAATCAAAATAAACAACGAAAACCCGGCAAGTACGTCAGTAGTTATTTCTATCCTATTCTATACCTGTCAAATACATAATACATACTAGCCTCCCCGGCTAACGTATATACAAATAAATCTTTGTATGAAAATTAATAATAACTAACTGCACGCTAATATATAATACTATTATTCTTGTATTATTTAATTAGCTTATTTCTTTTTAAACATAAGATTTGAATTTATTAAAATTAACATTATTAGGTAAAGTTAAAAAAAAACAATATCTTTTATTTTTTTAATGTAATAATTTTACAAATTATTTATACACTGATACACACAAAATATTAATAAATAGCATGTTTTTTACATACACATATATAGAATATAAATATATTCTGCAATACAAAAAAAAATTAAGACAATTTTTTAACGACAAAAATAATACAACAAATATCGACTCTATTGCTTTGTTATTAACAAAACCTGCACTTCGTATCTGACCGGTTAACATTTTACAAAGGTTAAATTTTCTAACATACATCACATTAAGGCCATAACTCTTATCATTAAAGTAATAAGAGTCAATATGCCATAACAAATTATCGACAAATCGACCCACAGTATACATACTTGTAACTAAGTCTTATTCTAAACGTAGTAGAGTGCATTCTCGCATAAATTAGTTTACTTTATATATTTCACACGGTAATATATTGACTGTTAGTATTATATGTTATTAGTGCCATATTTAAGGATAATATTCGGATTCTGAAGTATATATTATAGCAATTTCGGGTGATGTCAACTTAGAAAGGTCAGCATAGGTTACGCGGTCTTTATAATATTCTGACTGCTTCAGTGGCTATTTTATAAGACTGCAAATCAACGCCCTGGGTACAAGCCGAATATTGGTAAAAGAAATATTCAGTTTTTTTTTTTCGATAAATTCTCAGTACAAGTTCAAAATTACCCGTATTTACAATACTGTGTCTCTGAAATCACGTCTTACGCCTGAAGTCTTTCAGGCCGGATTAGATTTATGGAAGATGAAAATTATGTATAATATTAAGTACTTATAAAAATAAAAGATATACAAAATATCACCGACAGCAGAAAAATTAATTTTTCTGCTGTCGGTGCACTACTACAAACGCAGAAACGTCTCCAAACTGAATTGACTGTCATAGATATTAATTCAAGCTATCTATTGGTACTGAAAAAAATTATTTCACGCTTCATGCATTTTTTAACGAGTTTATGTAACACATGGCATGACATTACATGCTAGTAATATAAGAAAACCTGATCGTCAAATTGCCAAATTGTAAATGGCAATGATTACAGTATGACGATAAAATTGAACAAAATATATGTTTTTTTTTATTTTTCAACGCCCAGAGACGTTGGCATTGTAAGAAATGTTAACCGTCGCTTAAATCGCCAATGCGCCACCAACCTTAGGAATTAAGATGTTATGTTCCTTGTGCCTGTAATGACACTGGCAATTTTGCGGTAGAATATCTGATAAGTGGGTGGTACCTACCCAGACGAGCTTGAACAAAGCCCTACCACCAGTAACTTATTTATAAATAACTAGTTTCGGCATGCGACTTCGCGTATCATGCGACTTTTCAGTACCCCTGAAAACGTATATGTAAAACTCCATGATGATCGGTTGATCATATAAGTGATCTAAATTAAAATATATAATCCCCTTTATAAAATTACTTTACTCTTTATAATATTAAGTATTTTTTTTAAAGATCGAAGATTTCCTGCATCAATGGTGGGAGTCACGGCGACGAATTGCTTACATTCCATCGTAAGGTGTGGAGATATGGACGAAGCATTCGCTGTGGCATTTGAGGGTACACTTAGATCATGAAAGCCAAGGTTAGGGATTTATTTAAACATATTACGAAAATATTTTGATGATTATATTGATAATAATAATAATAATGTCCTCCAGACCGATTTCGGCCACGGCGGCCAATCCCAAGGGAGATTAGCCAAATACGCAGGAGATATTATAGTGCACAAGTGTGTGCGCAAACACAGGTGCACTCTCTATTCCCTAACTCTCATAATCCGATGGGACGGCAATCCGACACGACCGGTAAGAGTTCAGGTGCAGGACCAACGGCTTTACATGCTTTCCAAGGCACGGACGTGTACACATTTCCAGCTTCCGGTCTTTCGGGCTGCTATTGAGATTCTTCGAAAGAAAAACTCAATAACTTTTTATTGGCTCAACCTGGGATTTGAAACTATGGTCTCATGGTCTGCGGCGTTATATCTAGCCACTAGAGCAACGAGGCAGTCGTAGTTCTATAGATTACATACAAATTAAAAAAAATTATTAAGTTAAGTAAAAGAAAGAGAAGTGAAGAAGTGTAACTACAGGCAAAAGGAACATAATATTTTAGTTCCCAAGGTTGGTGGCGCATTGGCGATGTAAGGAATAGTTATATTTCCTACGTGTATATGTATATAGGTCGTGAAGACCATTTACTATCAGATGGCCCATTTGCTTTATCACCATCACCAAGTATATCTATGTATATATTTTGTATTTTTAGTTTATTTACTTTCAGATATTCTTAATTTACTTTATTGTGTCTTCTACTTTTGGTATGTAAATACCAGTAATATATCTTGAAAGGAACTTCGGTCCAATCGTGTATCCTACGACGACAATATATATATAATAACAAATTAATAATAAAATATCTATATATTTATAATATATTATTTAATAATATCTGCTTATCATTATGGATTGTCCTAATTGAGGAGAGAGGCTGGCCAAAGATCTCCTTTCCTCTTGTTAGGAATCTTATTTAAGCACTTAATAGTATTTAGCCAGTATATAAAAATGACAATGTCAGCAATACCAGTTTATCAAAAAGGTATTATAGATATACTAATGTATATACTCTATGGTCAGTGATACACGTCTTGGAATAGGATGGATGTGTAAAAGAAAAACATATTTAAAACATATATTTGTATTTAATCACAGAAGACATTTATAAATATGTTAAACTTAAGCAAAAATACATTAAATTTAAAACGTTTTAAATGATTTTATTACAAATATATATTATGCGTGTAAAAATTAAAAAAAATATAAACAAAAAAAAATATTGTATGTATAAAACCTATTACTTATTTTAATACTAATATATTTCAATAAATTAAATATATTATGAAATAAAGTTTAAACTTACATTCAATAATAAAAATTAGTAATTTCATGATATTTTATCGCTCTACTAGCGCCATCTGTTATGTGGTAGCTGAGTTAATATTAATTTAATTATAATTATAATAATAACGAATGGCCTAATATCGACTTTAAAAATTAAACAGATATAATAGAATTATTTTAATATTTTTAATGAATTGTAACATAATTTAATTAACAAAGTCGTTATTTAAAAATATAATATTATAAAATAATAATCGCTTTAAGTATTAAGTACACAGAATGCCATTGACAAAGTATTTCTCTTCATGAGGACGTAATAACACATATTCCTTATTCTAAAAAAATAAGTTAGTCATAATAAATATATAATGTAGGAACATCGCACAATCATCGGCGGGTAGCTAATTTGGTCGCTCGTAGACATTCAATTGTTCTGAAACAAAACAATTTGTTTTAATATAAAAACATTTATAAGAATTGTTTACAGACAAAGGCTATATTATAAGAATCATATATAAATGTATGTCTATTTGTTTCCTAATCGCGACCAGCCCCAGATTTATGCCTAGGCTTATAAGGTAAGGGCTTAAGGTCTCCATCCGCCGAGGGGTCCTACCCAAATAAAAATAATATATTTTTACTCTAACCGCTTCAGAATTGGGCCCCAAAAATCAAAGTACCTTGGGTCCTAAATAAAATAAAAAACTTTTGTACTACCCGTATAATAATAATATTTTATTAACCTGTTTAAGGCTTAACAGGATAGAGGAAGGTCTCAGCCACATCCTTTCCATATGCGTTCTTTGCGGAACATGTGTAGCCGCCCATATCGGCCCACGATATCGCCTTTATATGTAAATCGCCGGATGGCAGCACCTGCCAAGAAAATATATTTTAAAGATATATGATAAAACTAGATGGCGCTAGTGGATCATCTAAATTATCTATTTGTATGTTACAATCTTTGATGTATAACTTACCCTAACTCTGCTATTTCCATAAATAAGTTTATTGTTATTGTCAATCCAGTACACTTGGGCCTTGGTAGGGCTGTAAACCCGACAGGGCAGTGTCGCGCTAGTTCCCATTAATTGAAAGATATCGTTGTAAAACGCAGTGATAACAGGTTTGGTTGGAATCAATGGAGAAAGAAGATCGGATTGTTCGCCTGAAAATAGAAAGGAGAACAATAGATTGACACATTTTAAATAATTGTTTCAGTGAATGTTGAAAAAATTAAAGCAATAACTCGAATATACCAAATTGCCTGTGTAAAACGATTGTAAGCAGGTTTTCTTGGTCTGGTTCTATTACCATAAAAAAATGTATTTTTATGTTCTGGATAAAGATTTGTATGACAGTAGTAGTAGTGGCGCAGTAACGTAGTAAAGAATGACCAAGTTTTGTTGTTGTTATTATTAGTAATTGTTCAACCTATTATTAATACAAAAAAAAAACCTTTTTTTACTGGTTTGTAGTCTTTTCTTTAAATTTTATTTATATAATAAAACAACTTACCTTCAACAATAACAGTAGTAGAAGCGCTAGTTTCCCTCAGGCCAGCGGTAGCGACACAAGTGAAAACGTCACCATTGGACGGCGAACGCACCACGAGTTTGGTTGTCATGCGCGCAATGCTGAATGTTGGTGGCGAAAATATTTCATTTACGTCTTCCTCGAACTAAAAATTTAGATTATCATATAAGTTAAATATATATGCTATTATTTATTTATCTTGATCAAAACTAGATTTTATATGTTTTCTAATTTAACTTACATCAGATATAGGTATGCCATTCTTCATCCAGCTCGACATTGGAGCAGGATTGCCCATCACCTCACATTCTAACACTAGAGTAGAGCCGGGCATGTGTCTCACTGTCTCGGGGGGGTGAGACGTTATCTTTACGTATTTCTGCACGACGCGACGTCTGGGAGGTGGAATATCTGGAATAAGAATAAATTTTACCATTAATGTCAATATGTGCCATCAAACCCAGGCTTGCATCTTGTGTTCGGTGGTGAAGAATAATAATTCTGTGCTTCATGTGTACCAATCAATACCAGCTTAGTGGAATAAACCACAAAATTGCTATATTCTACATATTAGACGCAATTTTAGAAAATCAACTATTATATTGTCTTAAAACATAATATTTAATCTCATATAAATTATGTATGAATAGGAAAATGAATTATCGATTAAAGAAATAATATCGATCGATCGACATATCGAATATAGCCGTTTGAAAAATCAGTAACAAATAGCCAAAATATATTTTGCATTGAATTTTTTTACGCGAAAAAACTCATTATACTTTAAAAACGTCTGGATTTTTGTAAGTCAAGCGCTATGACTGACCAGATGGTCAATTTATTCCGAATAATCTAGCAGCTTAGTTCTTATTCATACATTTCTTGGTATTAAAATTGACCGATTTCGGCTTTTCCATTGTGATAAATTGTAAATTAAAAAAAATTGAGTTCATTCGATTTGAGGGCTTTTTAAAAGGTTATTTTTTTATATAATTAGAAAGGCAACGAGCATATGGACCACTTGATGATAAGTGGTCACCAACGCCCATAGACATTGACATTGTAAGAAATGTTAACCACCGCTTACATCACCAATGCGCCACCAATCTTGGGAACTAAGATATTATGTCCCTCGTGCCTGTAACTACACTGGCTCACTCACCCTTCAAACAGGAACACAACAATACCAACTACTGCTGTTTTACGGTAGAATATCTGATGAGTGCGTGGTACCTACCCAGACGAACTTGCACACTCTATCACCAGTATATTATTATATATATATAAAATATATATATTATAAATATAACATAATCAATAAAACGTACAATATTAACGTTAGACAAACAGAATAAGTTATTTTTGTTGACAATTCCGGTAGTTATCATTTCAATTTGGCGATAGGTTTACTTATAGCATGACGTGTACGAAGCTTGCAAACCTAGTTTGAATATATTTATTATATGATTTCGATGAATATTACATGTATATGATTGAGGAAAAAGGGTAATTACTAAGTTTCTTGCCGATTCTTCTCTCTTCATTTCGTACCGAAAATGTGTACGCCATTCAATGCGCTGACGCAGAATAAATGGAATCGGAGAGTGCATGATATTGATACTTTACTACTTTAAGCTTTGTTTACTGAATTATATTATAATAAATTATTAATCGATTTAAACAATAATTAATAATTCTTCTTTCCTCTTTTTAGAGTTAAATTTGATTTGACGATTCCAAAATAGATGTAAATAATAACTTACGAAAGAAAAACTCGATACGAATGAAAATGAAAAGTGTGTTCTCTCCTGGGGTGTCATTTTTTGCGATTATATTTAATGACTTCCTTGAATAAATTGTTTATTTTAAAGGAATTGCGAAATGTATAGAAGGTATTTTATGTTTAAGTAAATATATATTCTTATATGTATTTATATAAAATGGACTAAAAGTCATGTCTTTCTGACCGATTTCGATCATGGTGGTCTTTCTGAATGAATACCAAATGCACAATAGTGTTGTGCACAACCAGTGCATACACTCGTGGACTTTCATACCTCTTTCTTCGATTCCGATGGGAAGGCAATACGATACAACTGAAAAGAGTTGAGACACGGGTACAACGGATTTACGTACTTTCTCCTACTGAAATTTTATTGACATAAACATCCAATAGCTTATCAATTTCATTATATATGAGAATTATTTACTCACTCATAAATATATAAAAATTGTAACTATAACTTTTTATTTGTGATCAATCAGTAATTTCACAAGATAAATAAAAGTATAACTTTTGTTCGGAAAGCTGATTTTAAGGAAGATTCGAAGTTTTTTTTATAGAATAGGAAGTCGGACGAGCATATAGGCCACCTGATGGTAAGTGGACACCAACGCCCATAGACATTGGCATTGTATGTACTGTAATTACACTGGCTCACTCACCCTTCAAACTGAAACACAACAATACCAAGTACTGCTGTTTTGCAGTAGAATATCTGATGAGTGAGTGGTACCTACCCAGACGAGTTTGCGAAGTCCTACCAGTTAATGTTGATAAATATAGAATATAGATAAATCGGTCCGATACGTTGTAATTTTCAATGAAACTCAAATTCAAAATTTATTAAAGCTTATATTGCTCACCATTTGGTAACAAATTGTTGTCCATCTCTAGTTTCCTTTCTATCTGTGCATATGTATGAACAGAATGCAGCGACACTAACGCCGCAACGACGAGTAGCGAGACTAAGCTGAACATGTTAATGTTTCGCTAGATGGCGATAGTTGAGTATTAATAAAGTCTGAAAAAAATAAAATAAAATAAGGCAACAAATAATAATTTATAATGTTATATCTTTATAAGATTCATATTTTACTTCACAGTAACTTGATATAACTATAAGGAACAATTATCAAAAGATTAATTTTAATAGGAGTAAGTTAATATATTTATAACATAAATCGAACGTAATTTTACTTGGTACTTGGGCTCCCGTTCATCAGAGTCCATCGCATGGACCATGTAATGGTTGGGTGATATTACAATGTCTATTGGCGGTGACCATTTAGCGACATTACTAAATATTGCTGTTTAGCGATAGATTATTTGATGACTGGTTCCTAAACCTGTTAGACAGACTATCACATACAACTAATAATAATAATATCCAGGGACATTGGGACATTCACACACGGATCCCAAACTAAGCAGAGCTTGTACTATGGAAACCAGACAACTGATACTACATACTTTTCTTTTGCAAATACATACTTATATAGATAATTACACCCAGATTCAGGACAAACAGACATGTTTATGCACACAAATGTCTGTCCTGGGTGGAAATCGCACCCAAAACCTTCGGCGTGAAAGGCAAGTGTCTACCAACCACGCCAACCAGCCCGTCGCACTCGTAAATGCTCGGCTAATATACTGTGATGTCCTGTGTTTTATATGTATAGCACAGCGTTTTTTCAATTACATGTATCTCATCTGGTTTTATAATAAATATTTAAACGATGTATGAGTTACGTCTATATTCGATGTTCTCGAATATAGTATTCGTCTAAAAGTTTCTTTATACATAAATATTGTTATACATATGTATTTATATATTAAAGGTTAACATATTTTACGTATGTCTTTTATTTGAAAACTTTTTGTGTTCCAATCCAATCCGAAATCTAATGCGATTTTTCAATGTGACATTTATTTAAACGTTAATATCAAACCACTGGACCGATTTTGATGAAATTTATTATGAAGCAAACTTGGACCCTAAGAAAGGACATAAGCTCTATCGCGCTAGTGAAGCCGCGGGGGAAAATTACTAAGTAATGAAGTATAGTGTTTGTAACGGGGTCATTATTTAAAAGGATATTGTTTTTAAAAAGAATTATCTTAAATATTATTTTTGACAGTTCGATCGTGTCTGAGAAGTAAAATGTTATATATCGAGCTCATTATTTTATTTCTTAAATACTACATAAAGATAAACGTAATGGTCTTGTAACAAAAATATATATATTTTTAAAGAACTGCCGTAAAATATTTGGCATATATTTTGCTATGTATTTGACAATTGTTTATATCATAGAAAATATTTCTTTGGTTTCATTCAATAATTTTTTGAAGGATAAGAAAATAGTTTTATAGGAGGAATGATAAATTATTAAAATATATAATACAATACACGAAACTAGTTGAATTACGCTATAGATCACGTGTTGTACTCATTTATTATAAAATAAAGTTTCATTAATGACACTGCAATTAGTTCATAATAAAACAACACTTAATAAAAAATGTGTTCATTTGATAAATTATTCAATAATTATTATTTGTAAAATTTAAAAACTTTTAATTTTTTTCTTATTTAAAAAAAATACCGAATGTTAGATATATATATAGAGGCAATATTATAACGAATCAAATCGATGATAATATTTTAAAATCGCTTTTTTTTGTCAGACTAAATATATATTTTTTTTATTATCGAACTAAAATTGTACTCAATACATACCTTATAAATCACTTATAAAACACAGATACGAACAAGTCAGGTCAACTAGGATTGTCCTAGATGTTTCCAGGAATATGGTTTCTAAGCGAGTACTCCGATTGAATAGAATTCATCCCTTATATATGCTGCGAGCGGCTTAAACACACTACGCGGTTTTTCGTCTGCAAGATATTAAAAAAAAAAGTTGTTTTAATTTTTTTATATCCGGTAAAAAATTATAATCTTGTTAGAGATTATTAATAATTTTAAATTTTTAATAAATTAATTTAGTACATTAATATATTTATATATTTAGTATGTTATTAATGTTATATATTTGGATGGACCAAAAAGATCTTGTAAAATACAAATTTAATAGACAAATAAAAATATTTTTTGACAAGTACAGATAATAAAGGTAAATTCCTTTCATTATGTCTCCAATACAATTCTTACATCATCATCGCTTTCAGAGTACTGTCAAGACACCCAAGTGAGTCATTAAGCTAGTTTTAATAACGATTTAACGATTGTACAATAAATTAATAATATATATAACGGAACACCGACTTATCCTTTTTGATAATTTTTAATAAATATATAATTAGAACTTAATAATTAATTTGTATATTTAAATGACTTCATTGTATAATGAAAGAAATATAAAATAAAATGAATGAACTATGCACACATAAAAAATACTAATAGATAGGGTTTATTATACTGTACAAAATTACATAAATAAAAAAGGGCTTAACGTCAGTATTATATTTAAAACAAGTTATATAAACAAAATTGTATCGTACTATTGTTATGAACGCGAACATTTGTAAGGATGGATGTTCTTTTGTTAGTCTTTCAAAAACTACGAATGGATTTAGGTATAATTTGGTATAGAGTTTATACCCTTTTTTAACGCTGGAAAAACGCATTACGCGTTTCCACCACGGAAACAGTAGGGGGGTATGTGGGGCTCGCCGGTGTCCAAGGAGCCGAGTGCACCCCAAACATCGGAATACCCACTAAAAAACCAGCGGTACCCTTTCCGTCTTAACGAGGAGCGCCACGGGATCGCTTTCGCATGCTACCGTGATAGAGTTTATACCCTGATTTAACCTTAAGGCTACCTTAACCCCCTCAACTCACACGCTCCAGTGGAAGCTAGTCATATCATGTCAATCGAAGTCCATTGTAGTTCTCATAAGAAAATACACGATTCAAACTTGTATATTTTTTGTATAGTAAGTTTCTCGTCGGTTCTTCTCGGTAGAATCTACATTCCAATAGTAATTTATATTAAATTCAATCTAAAATGACAGTGACATAAGTGCTTTTAGGAGTTTAATCAAATAAAGTATATTATTAAAAGTTTAAATCTATAATATTTAAAATTGTAAAACAATTTGGTAACTTGTGCTTGGAGTCATACCAAATGTCAAAATCTTGGTTCAACACAAGCAATCCAACAGCAAGAGTTGTCCGCCATTAATTATATACGAAAACTGGTGGTAGGGATTTGTGCAGGCCCAGGTCTGGGTGCGTACTACCAACTCATCATATATTTTGCCGCCCAGCAGCAATACTTAGTATTGTTGTGTTCCGGTTTGAAGGGTGAGTGAGCCAGTGTAACTACAAGCACAAGGAACATCAAGGCACATCTTAGTTCCCAGGTTGGTGGCGCATTGGCGAGGTAAGGAATGGTTATTATATCTTATCTCGCCAATCTCTATAGATGGTGGTGACCACTTACCATCAGGTGGCCTCCTGCTCGTCTGTCTGCCTATAACATAAAAAAAAAACTTTCTCCGTAACACGCTGCAATTTCTGGTATAACTTTTACATATTTTGGATTAGTTTTTTAATTATGTAATAAGTTACGGGTTACATTTTCTTATTGGTTATCAAAGATCCACCATCGGTTAGGAAACAAACAACTCAGAACTGAGAAGAACAGGTGAACGTAACTCATTAGGATTTTGTATCTTAAAGGTTAAGCCAATGTACTCACATTATATTTACTAAATGCTTAATATGAAGCCCTTTGGTAATATAAGGTTTGGTTCATACTGGCTACAAAGAAGATATCTAAATCAAGTTATCTGCTTTTTAAAATTCCCAGAAAAAGTGTGGTAGCAATTTAAGATTAAATTTAAATATCTAAGGTTAAATGTTATCTTTATTATATAAGCAATTTAGAGCAGAGATGACATAGTGGTGAGCAGGCGCGAAACTTAACCAATAATTTCGGCGTCAAACCAAAACTTAGGGTGAAATCCGTTACAATTACTCGATTTGGGTTTATAATTCAGCTTTGCCTGTGGGTAAGGATACATCTTGAGGAAGCCTATATGTGTGGGGTGAGAATCTTCCACTTACGTTTCAACTACTCTGCATTGGAGCAAAGTGGCCATAAGCTCTAAAATCTCCAAGTCGTGGAACATTTACAGGTTTATTCTCTTATAAGCAAGTGGCTTTCGCCTGCATAGCACGCTATGCCCTTTACTATAAAAACATACTTTCGCACTTCTAACCTAGGATTATACATAACTTTTTTTCATAGATATCTAATATTATTTTGTAAAGTACAATAATACGAGTTTTATATATGTATTTGTTTTTTATTTTTATAATGCTCATGGAATCGATTACACGACATAAAATTTTAAATGTTAGCTATTAATAAAATGATTATACATTCCCAAAGTATTCTATACCGAGATTTTATCTGAAGTGACTAATACGACGTTTCTAGGAATCGATTCTTATCGTTTAAATTCAAAAGAAGAATTACTGTTAAAATAATTCATAAGAAAATATAAGACTAAAAGTTAAATTATTCTTAAACACTCAGTACTACTTTGCTTGAAGATATTTTTTATAAGAGTTAAGTGAGTGGATTACTTTTTCTAGCTCCAATTAGAATCATTGTTTTGGTATAAATGACAAGTAAGCCAGTGTAAATACAAGCACAAGAACAGATTTCATGGCAATGAATTAATGGTAAATGTTTGTTATACCTCTAAAGGCGGCCGTTTATTTTCTCACAGGCCTCCTGAGAAGGTTGGTCCAGCTCGTTTCTCGACACTTCTGCAATGCAGGATGGTTACATATGTGACTAAATATCATCTGACACAGGCAGGTGTCCTCGCAATGTGAATACAACAAATTACATGAAACTCAGTGGTACCTGCCTGGGATTGAACTTGGAATTATCAATTTCTTATGTTTCATCTACTGAGCCATCTTGGCTCTTGATGCAGTTTCGATTTATACGTTGTGTTCACTTACCAACAGGTGACAATTTAGCTTTCACTTGTGACCACTTGTAGTAAGTAAAGGAAACAGTAAGTAGAAAAGAATAATACTATCTGGATCGTGGGTTTCGTAAGAGCCGATGGGAAATATTTGTATATTAATAGTAGTGAGAAACCAACTCACCAGCAAAAGCATTCCCAAGAATAACCTTCAAACAGTCCTCCGGTCTTAAAAGTCTATTCAATCCTATTTCTTACAAGAACAAATTGCGTTAAATATCGAAAGAGATAAAATAAAAAAGATGTTTTAAATTTCGAATAGATCGCTGTGTATGAAAACGTTGACGACCCACAAATAATTTATAATAAAAATGTAACATATTTTTTTACACATAATTCGGCAACGTAAAGCATTACGAAGCACGTGGTACGTATGACGCAGTTACCTCCACAATGCTATTGTTAGGCGTCATCAAATAAATCATTGGCCGAGCATTTTTAAGTGGATCATCCACAATATCTTATTGATATAGCAATAAAGCTCAAAGTTGCTTGACATCAAAAATGTTCTCAAGAGTTACGTGACACAAAAGTCTGATTATTACATTTGAATGAATGGAATGTTTATTCTGAGAAATACTACGAAGTGCGACTTACTATAAGAGAATTCGGAACACACGTTAACATAAGTAGGTATCATAGTTGAAGCAAATGTTGATACATTGTTTAATGTTTCTTATAATTCGTTTTGTAATTAGATATTAAGCTACTAGCAGACGTATATAGGTAACAAATTCAAAGGATATCTAATTATTCTAATAAACAGTAGTACTTGGTATTTTTGTTTTTCTATGAGCAAGTGTAGAATACACATGTGACAGAATTTCAATGAAATTAGACACATGCAGGTTTCCTCACGATGTTTTCCTTCACCGTCAAGCACGAGATGAATTATAAACACAAATTAAGCACATGAAAATTCACTGGTGCTTGCCCGGGTTTGAACCCACGATCATCGGTTAAGATTCACGCGTTCTAACCACTAGGCCATCTCGACTAATTACAATTACAGGCACAATGGACATAATATCTTAGTTCCTAAAGTTGATGGCTATGTAAGCGATGGTGAACATTTCTTTCAATGAAAATATCTATGGGTGGTAATGACCATTTACCATCAGGTGGCTCTTTAGTTCCTCCACCAACCTATACCTATAAAAAACACAATAAAAAAAATATTTAGGTTATTTCAATCTAAAAATCCTTAATACAAATACAATGATTCCATAGAATTATTAAATGCTACTCATTTCCTGTTTAGTTACTACATTAATCGCTGTAAGCATCTGTAAGTAGGAAAACCCCTATGTGATGCAATATTAGGAATTGTACATGACATAATATGTGTTCAGAATTCAGATAGCCATCGTGACATAAATGGTGGTGATTCTAGCTTCATTGCTTTAATTGTGATTATTATTATTTGAATTCCAAATGATGTATATACTTTGTATATATATATATATTTTTAAAAGAATTTGATATTTGGGACAATTGAGTTTTTATCAATTTAAAAAAACAATGTTAGATCATTAATAAATATAAGATAAAGAAAATGACAAAATTGTTCCTTGTGGGACGCCTATATCTACGGTAACCTCATTCCAATTCGATTTTTATGTATAAACGGTTTTTACAGTATATAACATTATATTTTCAATTGCCACGATCAAGATTATGAAATCAGCAATCTTTCGACGGTAATTTTTTTTTTATAGAATAGGAAGGCGGACGAGCCATATTGGCCATCTGCTGGTAAAGTGGTCACCAAACGCCCTTAGACATTGGCATTGAAGAAATGTTAACCATCGCTTACATAGCCAATGCGCCACCAACCTTGGGAACTAAAATTTTATGTCCCTTGTGCCTGTAATTACACTGGCTCACTCACCCTTCAAACCGGAACACAACAATATCAAGTATTGCTGTTTTGCTGTTCTGTAAATGACAATGTACAACATTATTTGGTGGTAGGGCTTTATATAAGCCCGTGTGGCTTAGTACCACCCACTTAGCACATATTCTACCACCCAACAGCAATATTGCTGTGTTCTAGTTTGAAGGGTGAGTGATATATATGACATCTTAGTTTCCAAGATCGGTAGCGCGTTGACGACGTAATGAATGGTTAATAATTCTTACAGCTTGTGGGCGATTCTGACCACTCACCGTCAGGTGGCCCGTTTGCTCGTCCACCTATCTATTTTATAAAAATAATATCACGACGATTACGAATCGTAACTTATACGATTAGACGATAGTAAGTTCTATAAAGTAAGTAAGTTAAAAAATATATTTAGTAATTTTACCGCCTCTTGAAATCTCCGCCTTGTGTTCCGGCTTAAAAAAACTACTTTAATATTTTAAAAATAATTTAGAAATGAACTCATGTTATCTATTATAATATAAATCGTGACTGCCTCGTTGGTCTAGTGGCTTGATGTAAGGGCGCAGACCCAGAGGTCCTGGGTTCAATTCCCAGGTCGGACCAATAAAAAGTTTTTGGGTTTTTCTGTCTGAAAATTCTCAGTAGCAGCTCGGAGTCTGTAAGTTAGAAGTGTGTACACTCCCGTGCCTCGGAAAGCGCGTAAAGCCGTTGGTCCTGCGCCTGAACTCTTTCCGGTCGTGTCGGATTGCCGTCCCATCGGATTATGAGAGTTAGGGAATAGAGAGTGCACCTGTGTTGCGCACTCACTTGTATCTCCTGCGCAATTGGCTAATCTCTCTTGAGATTGGCCGCCATGGCTGAAATCGGTCTGGAGGACATTATTATAATATAAATCATATATAAAATCAAACGAATATAATTATAGGGGTACCCCGATGGGGTAGCTCGAAAGTACGAGTTACTACGACGAGTATCTTAAGAACCATCTAATCTTTTTTATTTAGAAGCATCTCCAAGTATCGACCTCAAAAAAGACCGGAAGAAAAATTCACACTACCCCAAATAAATATTAATAAAACCAAATTATAACACGAATTATTGTTTGTAGTTTCATATTTATAAAAATCACCTAATGTGGGCCGATGATATCCTTAATGTTATACAAGAAGCAGATAATTTCGGACACGTTTAGTCTCAGTATCAAGGACATGGGATCGGACAGAGAAAATTTTAAATGACTTTTTTTTTTGTCGATGAGTAAAGCCATCCTGAATCTTTAAGCTGAGTCTTTAACTGAGTCTTTAAGCTCGTATGTGATTTGCCCTCACATCTGATTATAAGAGAGTAAATGAGATAGATATAATGTACTTTTATTTTATTTTTACTAAATGTTAGCTCCATTTGGACCTGTGATATTTGATGACTCACGCTCGGCACTCGGTTAAAGAAAATACAGAGGGAGCCTGCTTGTCCAAGCCTTGTCCTCGAGAGAAGAGGCCTTTTCCAGCATTTACAGGCTAATTTACTTTCAATGTCTTTAAGTAAATTTAAACCAGTATTAACGTTAAATATTCCTTGACTAACATAATGTTTGACCTATAAAGCATTGGTATAACTAAAATGGAGCCGAGCAGAGCTAGTTTAAGGTAGAAAGAGCTAGACATAACAATATATAATGCTAACATTATATATTAACGGTGGTAATTTTTTATTTTTTATTATTATTATTATTTTGTTTCACCTTTAGGTCTAGTAAGTTATAGTTTAATTATTTAATATGCTCTTTTTTGTCTGCAATATGAGGTATTGATGCTTTCTCAAAATGTCTATGCAGTTGATTTTATATAAATCATATTGGTAAGGCTTGCTATTGGAGAGCCAATAGAAATGCCATATATTTATATATGCCTATGTCCAACAGTGGACGAGAACAGGATGCTGTTGTTGTTGATGACGATGATTGGTAAGTTCCGTTAACAATAATTTTTTCAATTAACAATATTTTATGTATATAGGCCAGTCTGTATATCACTTTGTCAGCAATTATCTACCGCCAAAAAGCAATTCGTTGTATTGTTGTATACGGGCAAATTGACGGTAAGAAATGGCTTAAATGGTTTTCATGTATATAATATTTGATTACTAATTTTATTCACATTCACTATAAAATCGTTATTTATTATTAAATTAATTTAGTTGACACGCCTATGTCATTTAAGTGTCGAAAAGGAACTACTGCTTCCAGTGTCCTGGAGTAGAGCGAAAGGAACGATCACTCGAGTGATTTTTCAATTTCCAGGAGTACGTAAGCGTTGTTTGATTTTTCTAAATGTAATATTAAATGAACTGCAATTTATATGAAATGAAAGCATCGACCAAAGAGCCCTGAAAGACAATCTCGCTCTACTCTGATCAAGGGTCAGGTCTGGCGCTGACTGTGTCCCTTGCCAGTTCTTCTCGGTAGAATCTACATCCCGAACCGGTGGTAACTTTTTATTTTATATTTTAAGATGAATTTGATTCGAAGCTGATAGTTTCTAGATACGATTAAATACTTACGACTTCGCCTATAAATGACGTTAAGGTATAATTAGTAAAAAAAACACCTACCCTCTTCATGATGATGATGACAGAAAGAGAGAAAATAAGGCCGTTAATGTTTAATGTTTTTGGTGAAAATTGACCATAAAAATAATAATAGGAGTTTATTAACACCTGTTTGTTACTGTTATAACCTTATGATGTCAAAAGCATCGCCA
This sequence comes from Nymphalis io, assembly GCF_905147045.1. NCBI lineage: Eukaryota > Metazoa > Arthropoda > Insecta > Lepidoptera > Nymphalidae > Nymphalis > Nymphalis io. The sequence continues at coordinate 7,919,342 of NC_065913.1, read as the reverse complement.
CTGTTGAGAAGTTATGGAACTCGAAGCTGCATCAGTGCAGGTTGATGCTGGATTTGAACCCGCAGCCTTTGGTTAACATTCACGTGTTCTTTGACCAGCGGTGGTATATTTATATGCACTTTTATCACGTGATGCATGCACAAAGACAAGCTTAAAAATACAGTAACAGCCTATTAATGTCCCACTGCTGGGCTAAGGCCACCGCTCCCTTTTTGAGGAGAAGGTCCCTTTTAAAGCGCATTGGAGCAGCGTAGTGGAATACCACCACGCTGCTCCAATGCGGGTTGGTAGAATATACATGTGACATAATTTCAATGAAACTAGACCCATGCAGGTTTCCTCACGATGTTTTCCTTCACCGTCAAGCACGAGATGAATTATAGTAAAAAATTAAGCACATGAAAATTTAGTGGTGCTTGCCCGGGTTTGAACCCACGATTATCGGTTAAGATTCACGCGTTCTAACCACTAGGCCATCTTGGCTTTTTTAGCTTAAAAATATTGAAAGACATATTATTTATATGTATTTTTCTTTTTATTCTCTAAAACATTCCTATACCAAACAAAACCCCATCACCGTTTAATACGTATAATGTCAGTAAATTGGGCATAATTATGTAACAGCGGGTGTCGTCGACTCTTAATAAATACGAGATGTAACCTCATTAAAAGTTGTTCAGCCAATGATTGCCACTCGGGGGGTGATAAGGATCGTTCGATATAATAATTGCAGTTCTTGAATCAATTGAAAATGTCGAACGATAGGGAAAATTATGGAGGATTTTTTATGTGTATGCAATGTTTCACGATGATCGGTTGACTAGTTGAAATTAATATAAAATCATTATTTTTTAATATTAGTTAGGAGATTGGAAACTGTTTAGATATGATCTGTTTGTTGTAGGATTTTTGTATTGTATCAGCCTTTTGCCGTCCATTGCTGGACGAAAGCCTCCCCATAGAACGCCGACCATCCCGATCTTGGGCAGTCCGCATCCATCCCGAACCTGCCACCTTTTTTAAATCGTCGGCCCATCTTGTCACAGGGCGTCCTACACTACGTTTGTCTAAGCGTGGTCTCCACTCTAACACGTGTCGGCTCCATCGGCCATCAATGCGCCTGGAGACATGACCAGCTTACTTCCACTTCAGCGAGCTAATTCTATGTGCGATGTCGGTGACTTTAGTTCTCTGGCGAATGTCCTCATTTTTTGTAATATTATTATACAATTACAATAGTTGTCTCTTTATTTTTTGGCTAGTATGCCGTGACGGCAAACGATATAAAACTCTCTTGTGCGTGTATATAGCTTATTACATTAATACGATAAATGGTATGTGCAGTGATTTTTTTTAAATTAAATTTTAATTTTATATATTATAAATGGTAAGTGTTTATTTATTTTACTCCATATTTAACTCCCAATATCTGAAAAAAAATGTTTTTGGGTACATACGTAACATCTATAATCAATTTGTCTGGCTGTCTCATAAAAAGTTATTATATATATAGTATATATATGTTATTGTAAACTACTATAGTACATACGTCGAAATTTGCAAATATAATGTTGCAATATGTGTAATGGTAACAAATTATAGTCCCTAATTGTTTTAATCATTATAATGGTAACATTTATGTTATAAATATTTATAGATATTATATTGTTTAATCTCCGCTGTATTAATAGGAAATCTATAATATTTTTACATAATAAAGGGGAGGTATAAGCTTATGTCTGTTGAAGACAGACTGGCGACAAAAAGTCTTCATTTTCGTAGCAAAGCGTATCTGCAATCGGTGTTTTTTTGTTTAGAAGACCAGATCTTTAATATTGAATATGATTGGGTTTCTATTTCTATTATAAGGATTTTATATTCTTGGTATATATTTATTTATGTAAACTCCTCTTAGGTACCGACTAAGAGGGGCTTTCATCAGACATTCTATTGTCCAACAGAAAAACTTAATATTGTTGTGTTACGGTTTCAAAGATGAGTGAGCCAACAACAAACAGTAACAGCTAAGTTCACAAGGTTGGTGGTGCATTATCCATCTAAGGAATGATTATTATTTCTTATATTACCTATGTCTATGAGCCTCTTACCATCAGGTGGCCCATTTTTTTCATTTTACAGAACAGTAAAGATAAGCCAGTGAATAATAAACGTGGTTTTAAGAGAAGACCGCAGTTTTCAATGTAGCTTATTCCATGGTTGGTCGTAAAAATAAATCATCAAAATATTTTTTTTTTTTGTTGTGTATCCAGGCATCATGGTAGAATATACTCTAAGCCTTTTCCCTACCAGGAAACCTTTTTAAAACAATATTTTTTTTGGCTGATACCATTTGTTCTACGGCCGTTACTGTGTTATATAATGAATTAATTACGTTTTAAATATTTTTTACTTCTGTACATAGTGTAACTTGAAGTATCATGTTTTTGACGACTTAACTTTTCAGGTAGCATCACACGTCATTCGGCTACCCCTATAAAAACTATATAAAGTAAAACTATATATATGATATTGGAATTATAACTTGAAAATATTAAAGTCGTTAGTTTGCGCCCAACCTTATCTGAGATTAGCGTGGGCCGAAGATTAATATATTAATTATAGCATTTGTCAATACATAGGCGTTCCCATGCAACAGGCACGGAGCAAACACCATCACCCTGTGTTTAGTTAATTAATCAAAGTAGCTTATATCAGATTATAGTGTAGCGAGGTCATGATATAATGGGGTTTTTTGCTGTATATTATAAGGTGAAATATTTGAAATAATAGTTTAGCGTGAAATATTTAAAGTAATATGCATAGCATGGTAGGGCTTCGTGCAACTCGAATATGAATCATTCGTTTTTACCGTCAATTTTGTTTTAGTACTGATATGATTGGTGAGCCAGTGTAATTACAGGCACAGTGTATAGGATAATTAAATGGTATTTTATAATTTCGATGTGGCCTTGTTATCATTTATATAATAAAGATTTATTATGTACTTATATTTTTATTTATTAATCGCATTAATTCGGTGTATACTAAGTCGAGATGGCCCAGTTTTGAACCCACGATCATCGGGATCGTGGGTTCAAACCCGGGCAAGCACCACTAAATTTTCATGTGCTTAATTTGTGTTTATAATTCGTCTCGTGCTTGACGGTGAAGGAAAACGTCCTGAGGAAATCTGCATATGTCTAATTTCATTGAAATTCTGCCACATGTGTATTCTACTAATCCGTATTGGAGCAGCGTGGTGGAATAAGCTCCAAACATTCTCCTCAAAAAGGAGAGGAGGCTTTAGCCCAGCAGTGGGACATTAACAGGCTGTTACTGTACGGTGCCATACTGGGCAGGAAATTACTGTCGTTGGGTCGCTGGCGAACAAAATTTGTATATAATTTGCTTATGTGGCAGATATTTATTAATAGTGCCATAAGAAACATTGAGAAGCATGTCTGTCACCACGGTCGCGCTGCGTTTTCAATTGTCAAACCTTTGAATTTTTAAGAAATACTTTATTATTCGTCTGCCAGACGCTTAAGTAGAGGTACAATTCTACCAACAAACTGTCATTTTATCGCAATCGATCGTAAATCGTTGCTGTTTATCCGTTTTTTTTTTAATTTAATTACCGACTATCGGTATACAAGTTAACAATTAAGTTTGGTTTTAACAAAACGGTATATGCTAACATCATATTGGTTCGATTTCGATCTGAATAAAGATAGAATAGTTTGGATTGAAATTGAATAGAGAAGGTATGGTAATCGTTATAGATTAGAAGAATTGGCCCCTAGATTCCTTCTAAATGCGAAATCTGAGAGGCACAATCCAGGACTTTGACCTTTGTAGTAATAATTTAAAAAAATAAAAATATTTTGTGCAAACCTGGCAGACCTGAGTTGCAATGGTCTGGCAGTGTTGCCATCGCGTTGTCAATTGAGAACGTTTCAAAAATGTAAAAAATTATGTGTTATGTAATTGTCTCATTGACCTCTTGGGAGATGTTAATATTTCTTATAAAAAGAAAAATGTCGGCGTATGAAGGAGATTTGTATAAACCCATTTCCTTATCTATACCATTGACAACATATATACAAAATCACATGATCAGTTGAATTAAGACTACAAAGCTTAACAAACAAACACACTCTCGAATCCATAATATAAGTAGGATATTAGCAACAGTAAATTTACAATAAAATAAAATAAAAATCATCTAATATTTCTAATTTTAACTGAATACCGATTGGGTTGAATCTCAAGTGGACCATATTTGTTTGAAGTCTAGATTAAAACTACGTGACGACACATAATCGTCCTTCCATTAAAACGTTTTAAGCGTATTACTTAAATTATTGTTTGAGAGCTAAATTTAGTTTCGGGAAAGATATCTTTGAAATTAGACGAGAATTTATCGATAATCTGATATATATAGTTGATGGATTTAGGAATAGCTTATTAATGTGATGGCCTCGTGGTTAGAACGCGTGAATCTTAACCGATGATCGTCGGTTCAAACCCGGGCAAGCACCACTGAATTTTCATGTGCTTAATTTGTGTTTATAATTCATCTCTTTTTTTTATATGCGCCGGGATGGCAAATGACTCTACTCCACCTGATGGTAAGTGGTAGTAGAGTCCAAACGCGACGACGGCCAGTACAGTCGGGAAGAATCACCTTGCCGGCCCGCAAGATGCCTCTTCACGCCTCGTTTGCAGGAACCCGGGTTGTAAGAGGAGGGGAACACGTGAGCTTGTAAGGAATTCCATTTTTTGGTAGTGCGACAAAGAAAGGAGTTGCCAAATTTATTTGTGCGCGATGGAATTGATGTCACAGTTAGGCGGTGATATCGAGAACCAGCTCGCGTGGACTTAAGAAGGAAGGGGGAAGCAGGTAAAAGAAAATATCGTGAGGAAACCTGCATGTGTCTAATTTCATAGAAATTCTACCAACCCACATTGGAGCAGCGTGGTGGAATAAGCTCCAAACCTTCTTCTCAAAAGGGAACGGATTCCTTAGCCCAACAGTGGGACATTACAGGCTGTTACTGTTAATGTTATTAATTTATTTTATCCCTGTTCAAAAATTTATCGATATGTTGATAGTTGATGGGTTTAGAAATACATGAAATGTTTAATTTATTTAAAGCTCGTTGGTTTTACTATATGATGCCGAGTCCCGGGTTCAAACCCCGATTTAGGCCAGTATTTTAGTTTAGTAAAGAAGTTATCAATAGTAGCTCGCTGTGTCTGTGTAGTACTCACATACTCAGCGGTACAAATTTGAATCAAATTTTATCAAATCCTACTGAGTATTTATGTGTTTTGTTTCAAATTCATCTACTAAAATACACTACACATCCACGAGCGAATAAGAGCTAAATGAGACGAACATCTTGCAGATAGTCAGTTTGGCTTTCGAATAGGAGTAGGCACGAGAGAGGCTCATTTTGCAATGCAGGTTCTCGTACAAAAATGCAGAGACATGCAACAAGACGTTTTCCTTTGTTTCATCGATTACGAAAAAGCCTTTGACAGAGTACTGCACGACCGTCTAATTGCAATATTACATGATATCGGCTTAGATGACAAAGATGTACGCATTATCCAGAATCTGTATTGGAACCAGAAGGCTACTGTACGAGTTGACAATGAGGAGACTAATGAGGTAGAAATAAAGATAGGAGTCCGACAGGGCTGCATATTATCACCCACGCTATTTAATTTGTACTCGGAAAAAATAATAGCAGAAGCAATTGAAGGCCAAGAATGTGGAGTCAAAAAAAATGGCCGTTATATTAACAACATCAGATAAGCTGACGATACAGTTCTAATAGCATCATCTCCTGAAGAGCTGCAATTAATTATGAGCCGTGTTAATGAGTGCAGTGAAAACGCTGATCTGAGGATGAACCTATCAAAAACGAAGATCATGGTGTTATCTAAACATAGCTTCGATGACATTGCTATCATTGTAGCAGGCCAAAAAATTGAGAGGGTGCGAAAGTACAAATATTGGGACATGTCTTAATGACACCTGGAGCTGTGAACAGGAGGTAAAGAATCGCATCGAAATAGCTCGAAGTGCCTTCTGCACGTTGAAAAAAGTACTCTGCAATCGCAGACTTAAGATCCCTGTGCGCATACGACTTCTACATTGTTACATCTGGCCTATACCTCTTTAAGGATGCGAGGCGTGGACAATTAAAGAAGACCTCAAAAAACGTATAGAAGCTTTCGAATAGTGGGCATATACGTATGTTGGCCATTAGTTGGACTCAAAAGGTCTCGAACGTGGAAGTTCTGCGACGCGTCAACCAAAAACGGCAACTTTTGGAGACTTTCAAGAAGAGAAAAGTTGCATATCTCGGACACGTGCTTAGGCATGAAAGATATGAACTTTTGCAACTGATTATGATGGGAAAAGTTGCCGGAAGGAGAGCTGTTGGGCGCAGAAAAAAGTCTTGGCTGTGCAACATCCGTGAATGGACGGGAATCGCGAGTGCTGCCGAACTCTTTCGCCTCAAGAAGAACAAGAAGGAGTATTTAAAGCTGACTGCCAACCTTCGCTAGTCGGAGTGGCACTCGAAGAAGAAAATAAATGCGAAAGTGAATTTGTTTGTTATGTTGTTATATTTTAATTACTCAATCGATAATCATGAAATCATGCATTTTTAAGGCATTTCCTTGTATGTATGTAACCACTTTGTACCAAATTTCGTCGGAGACTTTTTTCAAGCCTGTATGACAAAGAAACCTTCAAGAAAAGAGTGTATTCATTCCTTAAAGGCCGGCAATCCACTTTTAAGCATTCTGGTGTTGCAAGTATCCAAGGGTGATGATAGTCACTTTCCATCAGGTGAGCCGCCTGAAAAAAAAACTAAAAAAAATGATAATTTCGGAAAAACTGCCTCATCTTTGCCCGCGTATAAGGGAAGGGCCCATATACGCGGGCAAATCTGAGGGCGGAAACTAGTCATTATATAACGAAACAGGAAACATTGCATAGTTCTGAAGCAAATAAACCGAGAACAGTTTTCTTAATTAAGGTAATTTCTGTATCTGTTATTAAATGTATAAATAACAAATATGGCGACCCGCCTTCAACCATAAGTCTATTAATGCGTACTATTATTAAATGCTATTAATAATTATTGCTTATTTAAATTACAAGTTTTGTGTAAATCAATTTGCGTCAGATATATAAAAAAAAGAAACATTAATAATAATATAATATTTTTGTATTGTAACAACTCGTTTATTTAAAAAAGGGGTAAATAGTAAAGCGACATCCTATAGATATCCCACAGCTGGGCTAACACCTCTCCGTTTGTGGAGAAGATTAGGAGCTCATTTCACCACGCTCTACCGGGTTTGTTTAATATACATGTGTGAATTTTTCATCCAACACATGCAGATTCCAAATCTCGTCAAGTTGTTCCCTTCGCCTTCGAGCACGAGATAAATTATGAGAACATGAAAGTTAATTGGGTTAAAATATTAACATCTAAATTACAAAGATAGAGGTGCTCTAACCACTGGGCCATATTTGCTTTTAAAAAGGGCACAGAGTTTGGAATATAAGAACGAAGTCACGTGTAAGCGTTAGTACATATATATATACAACTAAATAAAATTGAAGTGTCTTTCTGTGATTTCTGTGTGATATATATATTTCATTTATACGGAACTATATAATGTATGTTACTTATAATGGTACCATTATTCAAACAACTTCTTACACGCGTATTGATAATTTGATCTACGAGCTTTTGTTATTCTAGGCGCACATTAGTGACTTTTTAAAGTGTAATTGAATGTTGCTATTAAAAATATATGTTTTGACAATACTAAGTAACTAGTTTCCGCGTTTTATCTGGATTAAAATGTGATCCTTGTATAGTAGCGTGATGTTATATAGTCTATAATCTTTCTTAATAAATCGTCTATCTGACGCATAAGTATTTATTCAAATTGGCTTCCTGGCTTGGTAGTCCCTGAGATTAGTAAGTTTTATCGAACAAACTCTTCAGTCTTATATACTAATATTTTTAAGATTTTATTAACAACATAAATTGTATTTTTATTTAAATTAAACATTATTGAATTTATGTTTATTATTTTATCTATATTTTATATTTGTTTTTTTTTTATGAAAACAAATATTTGATTCATAATATTATTCAACAAAACAAAAATTATATTTCAATATTTTTAAACATCAATTTAAACTTGTGTGCGTTAGGCTTAAAAAAATATTATCTTTGCCAGATAAATTTCAAGTACGCCGTGACGACACGACACGCCCACGACGCGTATCCGTAGTGGTGGCGCTTGTATCGATGATCTATTTCATTAAAATAAATAATTTTATAGGGGGATTAATTTATTTACTTTTAATATTTTTTTATAATCAAACAATTTAGTATATCTTTTAATGTTAATGATAAATAACATTTTTTAATTTGATTTGATTAATCTTAACAATATTATAAATGAAGGGAGTTTGTTTGTTTGTTACGCTTTCTAGTCTTAACTACTTAACCAATCATCATGATATTTTGCATATGCGTACAGTTAACCTAACTACACCCCTTCTTACTTGAGGGTGGAAACTAGTAATTGTGTAAATATTTATTCAAATATAATAACACCATATTGTTTTTAAAGGTCATTTGAATTTTATTTTTAATCGCTATTTATGTTTTTATCTAAGCTTTATATACCGTAGTACAATTAGAAAATAGGTTTGTAACGATATCCGACTGTAATGTGACGTGATCTTGTGTTGCGTGATTAAAAAATTACGCTGTTATTCGAGATCATGGGTCAGTGACTTGTGCATCCTATGTAAAACCATAGCAAACATTTTGTAATGTATTTATAGTTTAATATTTGGAAAGTTAAGTTTTATGTGAAAATTATTTGGTAAATGAGAGAATATAACATAATAGAACCGATATTGATGTAGATTTATCAACTTGTACTGCCTTGTCGTTAGATTGCCTAGAGCCTAGATATAAAGTTGCACTTTTCGAGGTCCTGGGTTCACACCACATGTCAGACTGATATTAGTGATTAAGATTTGGGGCATAGCTTTGAAAATTACGACAGGACAATGTGTGAAATATAAAATAGGTCCACTTCACACTTCTAGTTGTGATGAGTCAGTAGCTTTTATTATATCAAGATTGTATAACAAATCGTTAAATTAAATATTTATTATAATACGTATTGTTTTGAGTCCTATTATATAACAATGGAAAAGACACACGCATCTATATGTATGTAAGTTACATATTGTGGAAGAGTAATTACGTCATTACTACGGACGAGCATATGGGTCACCTGATGGTAAGTGGTCACCAACACCCATAGACATTGTCATTGTAAGAAATGTTAACCATCGCTTACATCACCAACCATGCGCCACCAACCTTGGTATCTTGACCCTATGTTTTTATGGACAGACAATAAGGCGCATTCACCTCGTTTAGTAAACATAACTTTAACAATAAAGTCCACAAATTTTATAATGTTATCATTAAAAACAAAATAGCTATCACTTAATTTAAGCCTTTAATAGGCCATTTTCTGGAGGTAGAGCTTTGTGCAAGCTCGTCTGGGTAGGTACCACCCACTCATCAGATATTCTACCGCAAAACAGCAGTACTTGGTATTGTTGTATTCCGGTTTGAAGGGTGAGTGAGCCAGTGTAATTACAGGCACAAGGGACATAACATCTTAGTTCCCAAGGTTGGTGGCGCATTGGTGATGTAAGCGATGGTTAACATTTCTTACAATGCCAATGTCTAAGGGCGTTTGGTGACCACTTAGCATCAGGTGGCCCATATGCTCGTCCGCCTTCCTATTCTATAAAAAAAAAAATATTGCCAATTGCCATCTGTCAATAGACATATTGCGATGTTAAAATACAAACATATTTATTTCCGAACGCAGCTAAATATTTATACGTAGAAATATGTCTATTTCTTTCAGGTATTAAAAAAAGTCACGCCGTTAAGGTTTAAAAGTAAAAGACATACTTATAAATCAATTACATCTCTATCATTTTTCATGACATATATATAATATATATGTAATTAATCTTTATATCACTAAAACACGGAAACGTTTTACCAATTCATTGTTTCTTGGCACCGATATTGACTAGCCCGGGCCAATTCGTATGATATTTTCAACACGGAATCAATTATTACCACTATTGGAAATTATGAAATAAAACTTTGTACAAAATCTTATTATAATATCGTTATTAACTACAGTTATACAACGACATCGGCTTAACAGCATAAAAGTATTATAGATATAAAGTATTTTAATTTAGTTTAAAATATATAAGGAAGTCAACAAAATATTAATCGTAAACGCATTCACATTAAAACGATTACACAGGAAAACATAAAAATCATGCATTATGAGTATAAAGTATTAAACACAAAGATAAATATAAAAATATATATTATTATATATTATTCGTATCATAAAACCTTTCACGGTGAATATATTTTAATTAAAAAATTCCCATCGGTGAATAACAAAAGCTTATGCGCAATCATCAATGTTAAAATGTGTGTTCACGGCAATCGGATTCTGATAATGCGGAATAATCGAAAATCGATACAGCCGTGCAATCGTGCTACACTACTGTCAATAATGTTGATATTACATTCTTTATGTTAAGCTACAAACCACTGATAAAGTACCTTCCGACTTGGTATAAGACTCGGCATTCGACATTGCGCAGTCGCGAATAAAAGACGTGTATATTTTTATCGATTTTATCGATATCCGAGCATTTTGAGTGTACACGTCACTATTTTCTCTCCGACGGGACTCGCGTTCGATTTTGAAACATACCGCCATATTACTATTTAACTTTTTTTTTCGTTTGTGTATTTTCGCGCGTTTTTGTGATGCCACTTATGTATCTGTGAAAACGTGGGGATCATTGCAATATACTTTTTTTTTATAAACAAAATGTTAAATGTGTCTCGAATACAATATTATACGTATTTTGCTATAAAGTAGTTCAATTTGAATAAAAACTCTGCAAGCACATCCAGTATTACTGCGTGAACGCGCCTAAAATAGGTAAGTTTTTATTTAATTCAATTAAAAAATTAGCTTTGCTTTACAAATATGATTTTTATACCAAAATAACAGAGTGCATTACAGCATAAACGATTTATTTAAAAAAAAATAACTGTTTCTTTGTAACGCAATAATTAAGAATACAGTTTTAAATTATTCTATTAGTAGTTTCTGCCATTTTTTTTAACAATTTTAAATTTAAATCGTCAAGTGGGAGTTGATGTCATAACCAAAAATAGATAAGATAAGATTATATTTATATCATAATTAAGATATGTAACTGAACATAATTTTTTATGTAACTTATAAGAATCTTTGTCCCATTGAAATGCATCAAAACATATTGTTAAAAAAATCAGTGTCATTAAATTGTAATGACAGTACTAAAGAGGTTACGATTCCGGATTAAGCCGGTTTTATTTGGATTGTATGACATGCGAACACTTTTATTGTTTATTTTATGGTAATTTGCTATCGAGCGATTATTTTATATTAAAATTTAAGGGATATATTAAAAAAACTGAGTTTATAATTTAATTTTAGATAGTCAATGACATTAAAAGGTGTCCTTATAATTATTGTAACAAATTTTAAGTGGTTTTTTTTTTAATTAGTTAATTAAAAGACCCTAATCCATTTATATTCATCCAAAAATAATAATTAAAGCTTGCAATTAATAATGTTTTGTCTAATCCCTAATGAAACAGAATATCTTTACATTCACTTATATACTAAAGAAATTATGTATTAATTTTTTATTTCATTTTTTAAATTAAAACTGAATCAATTCCGGAAATTAATGCTATGATAATATTTCTTTTTTCTCCAATTAATCGCTTATACGTATTTCTTAATAATTCAAAAGAAATCGTCACGTTCTTGAGGTTTTTTTTGGCAAAGTTTTGGTAGCCGTTGTCTATTGGCAGGCATTTTTTACGTCGTACTAACAACTTGGCGTGTCGCAGTGGTGCTAAATATGTAGGAATCTAAAATTTAGGAATCGTGTTGACACAACATATAGACACAAGTATATAAGCGTAACATTTTAACGCAATTAATTAAAAAAAACTACATTGTTATGTTGCATCGAACGAAGTTATTTGGGGTTATATAGACCCTTAAGCGGAATGAATGAGTTGAGTATATAATGTACATAAACAAGTACTAATTATATCGTTGATTACTAGCACTATTAGATATCATGTCTATTGTAGCAGATCCCAAGACCTCAGCAGGTCTGGAAGTGTGTACACTAAGGCACGGGACCTCGGAAAGCAAGTAAAGCCGTTGGTCCTGCGCCTGAACTCTTTCCTGTCGTGTCGGATTGCCGTCTCATCGGATTATGATAGTACGGACGAGAGAGTGCACCTGTGTTTGTGCAAACACTATAATATCTAGTTCGCAGTTGGCTAATCTCTCTTGAGATTGGCCGACATCAGTCTGGAGGACATTATTATTATTAAGCTTTCTTAAAAAATGTTCTATCTTATACAATTTTTTGTATCGAGTATTTTTTGCTATAAGCGTGCACTAACAAACAAACTCATTATGTATTAGTATAGATAAGCAAAATTCATACTAAGTCACCAAAATCATGTGTGGCAAACTGGCTTTCGCCCGCGGCTACGCCTGCCTATGAGTGGAATAAGGCATGTGTTAGCGTTAGTGTCAATATAAAGTCTATTCGAAATTTCATCCATAACCAGTCAGTGGTTTTTACGTGTAAGAATTGCAAAGATCGTACGTCACATTCGCGTTTATAATATTAGTAGACTAATGTTATGTTATGCTTATGTTAGAGGGGAGCAAACTGTCAGGAGGCTCATCTGAAGGAAAGAGACTACCACTGCTCATGGACACCTGCAAAACCGGAAGGCTTACAGCGTTGCCCGCCAATAAGAATGATTACGCTCTTTGCTTGAAGGTTTCTATGTCATATCGGTTCGGAAAAGTCGCCGGCGAAAGTTGGTTCCAAAGAGTGGTTGGGCGAGGTAGCAAATGACTTAAAAATCACGCTGTTATAAATCTACATTGTACCAACAGATGTAGACAATCCCTAATTCAAATAAATGAGATTGTAAAATTTAAAATGAACACCTTTATTACATATTTTGTTATTACGTTTTTGATATGTAATGCCAATGCGCCACCAATCTTGGGAACTAAGATGCTATGTCCCCTGTGCTTGTAATTACATTGGCTCACTCACCCTTCAAACCGGAACACAACAATACCAAGTAATGCTATTTTGCGGTAGAATATCTGATAAGTGGGTGGTACCTACCCAGACGAGCTTGCACAAAGCCCTACCACCAGTATAATCTATTGGCGCGCCTTGGGGGTAAGACCCGCTCTCTTACACCGTCACGCCCCCTCTCCGATGCCACTCTCTATTCCCTTATGAATGCGTGGCGCGTACCATATTCTACGTTGTCATATATTACTATACTTATAAGAATATATATATATGTACTTAACAAAACTAAATTGTAATTTATTTTTTTATAAATATATATTAATTTAAAGAAAATAATCTATTTCGACGTTTAACATCAGCCGGTAATCTCCTGACTTTCACATTTATATTTTTATCATGATTAATGTTCAATGAAATTAATCATGATTAATGCTTACAAAATGAGATAAAAGTTACGCTCTTTAATTACACTAGTTTAATTATTTAAATGTCAAGGGAATAGAAATTATTTGTATTACCTTAACATTTAAAAGGGTGTTTGGCTTTTAAAATAATTGGCGATGTTATAACATACTACCAACAATGTTGCCTTCAACGCGGAATATATACTAGTATTTTTAATTTTATCGCAGACGTATTACACTTCGAACCTGTTTGAGCTTCAATTGCAAACTTTGGCCAAGCCTTGGATCCGACGGAATCCCTGCAAATATTAAAAACGAAATGCTTAAAATATTTTACACAAATATGCAGTATATTCAACTCTTTATACAGTGTATATGCTAGTCGACACAGCCATGTAAGTAATGACGTAATATATACAGATTTCTTCTCGATATTTTCCTTTACTGAGCTAATTATAAATGAAAAAAAAAACAAATGAATTGAGTTGTGTTTGAGTTAAGATTAAATAAACTATATTTTGATATCAACTTTGAACTTATGAAGACATAATGTTTAAACTTAGTCAAGTTAATATATTACAGTTCCAATATAGCCGTATTGAATGTAACTGAAATTTCTCATAAATTCAATAACTACAGATGCTTTACTGGTGGTAGAGCTTTGGCAAGCTCGTCTGGGTAGATACCACCCACTCATCAGATATTCTACCGCAAAACAGCAGTACATGATATTGTTGTGTTCCGGTTTGAAGGGTGAGTGAGCCAGTGTAATTACAGGCACAAGGGACATAACATCTTAGTTCCCAAGGTTGGTGGCGCATTGGTGATGTAAGCGATGGTTAATATTTCTTACAATGCCAATGTCTATGGGCGTTGGTTACCACTTACCATCAGGTGGCCCATACGCTCGTCCGCCTTCCTATTCTATAAAAAAAATGTTAATCGGCTGTCACGAGCATTGAATGAAGGAATGAGCTGATATGAGTCACTGAGCGGTGACACCAATGAGTGTAATTATTTACGATGATTGAGTGAATGGTGAATAAAGTAAATTGACCTCCATACATTTTTCAATGTTATTTAAATGTATGTGTACGTGATAGCAGTCTTGTATGTCTGATAGTGAGACCTTTACCTTAAACGAGACCCTGTATAGGGCAAGTCTAGGGCTGCCACTCACTAAAAATATTATTATATACTACCTAGCCACTTCACAATTATTGTATTTTTTTTTTCTATTAACAATGATAATTAATTTTATTATAAATTACAATTTATACACTGCTTCAGGAATATTTATTAGCTTGTAATCTATATCATTGTTATACTCTTAATAAATGAGTTGTTTTATAGCGTACCTGATGAAAGTACTAAATCAATTCGATATTCTTTATTCCTTTCATCACTAGAAAGTTTATCTGTAATAATATTAATATCCTCGGACATTGTTCACACACGGCCATCTGATCCCAAACTAAGCAGAGCTTGTACTATGGAAATCAGACAACTAATATATACTACTTTTCTTTTGTAATTACATACTTATATTGATAATTACATCCAGACTCAAGACAAACAGACATGTTCATGCACACAAATGTCTGTCCTGGGTGGGAATCGAGCCCACAACCTTCGGCGTGAAAGGCAAGGTATCTACCAACCACGACAACCGGCCCGTTATATTTTAATATTAATTAATATAAAATGTCAGTGTATTTGTTTAATAATTATTATTGAACATTTATAATATACAGTCATAATAATTAATATAATTGTAAGAAAGCTTAATAATATTCAGATAAATTGACATCCATGATTTAAATTGGGAAGGGTCATTGACCGTTTGACGTTTCTAATCAGATCAAGGCCGAACACTATCATTACGCGTCTCCTAGACTTCGTTGCGTATCTTATATAACTGTACATTTGTTATGAATAATCTCTTATATATATATTACTTTTAATGTGTGTTTTAATTCAAAGGACGTGAAGAAAGTCGCGAGAAACTTCTAAACGAGAATATATCGGTGCCTGGATTCGAATCCGCAGTCATCGGTTAAGATTCAATTCAATATATATAAAAAATACGAAAGCAATAGCATTACTTAGCACCGTCATAAGTGCTGTTTCTACTTCCGTCAATGCGATCTCTATTCGTAACGGAACTAAAAATACTGATAGCATAGTATGACCATAAACACCTTCGTGGCTTAATGCAATATTGCTTTTTTAATATACCAGTAACAGCCTATGAATGTTCCACCGGTCAGCTAAGGCCTCCTCTCTTTTTTTGAGGAGAAGGTTTTGGAGCTTATTCCACCACACTGCTCCAATGCGGCTTGGTGGAATACAAATGTAGCAGAATTTCAGTGAAATTAGACACATGCAGGTTTCCTCACGATGTTTTCCTTCACCGTCAAGCATGAGATGAAATATAATCTCAAATTAAGCAAACGAAAATTCAGTGGTGCTTTAACCCACGATCATCGGTTAAGATTCACGCGTTCTTACCACTTGGCCATCTCGGCTTTGTATGAAATTTCTACTACCTGATTGTAAGTGGACTAGACCTACCACAATCTTGCTGTGGTGGTGCATCAACCACATTGGATCAAATGGAAGTACTTTATATCAAGACTAAGAGCTTGGCAAACAGCTTCACAATGCGCACAGCCATATTGGAACTCACAATCGGCATCTATATTTCCGGTCACTTATAATGTTTTAAAAGTTGTAGTGAAAAGGTATTCGATCACATTTTTACGGAACAGTTCAGATTAAGGTCAAGAGCAACGTATGTATATATAATTTTAAAAAATGGTCACATTACATAAAATGATCGCTTATAATTTTCCACACGCGTAGAAAACAAAAGTAGACTCACACTAAGATACAGTAACTGCACGATAAGCGTACGTTAAATTGGTCAAACGTTTATCCTTAGACATTTTACTAGACTTTAATAGGAATTGAAATAGTATATAAACGGAAATTGCTTCCCTGTCGATCGAATATAACCTTGTTGCAACAATGATAGGAAATAACAGTAGCATACACTTATATTAAGTTCCTTTAATATTATATTTAGTTTTAAATATAATAAATTATTACTTGATAAGAATAATGTGGAAGTCACAAAGGCTCGACAGATGCAAAACGTCAATAAAATTGTAATTAAAGAAAACCGATAATATATATTTATTTAAAATTAATATTTATTAATATATTCTAAAAACTAAAATAAAAACAAACTACACATTACAAATTTATAAAATAATTAAAGTTATTTTATAAATTTGAGAGAAATTCGAGTAAATTTTATAAAAACAGTGATTTTAATAAAATAAACATATTTTTTTGTTATTATTATAATAATAAATAGCAAGGTGTATATTATACATAAAGGACTGAGAAAGCACGAAGTCGTTTGTTCTCACGGCATAAAAGACGGTCCCTTTTTTTTTTTTTTTTTTTTTTTTTTTTTTTTTTTTTTTTTTTTTTTCGGGGAGGAAAGGCATTTACGCCTGCCGCCCGGTCCGGGGGGACCGGGACGGGTATGTGGGACTCACGGGGCAGAGGGCCACCGTCCTACCCACTAAAACCTCCCCGGATTTCCGCCTCTCCGCAAGGCGGCGGGGTCACGGGAACGTTGTGACTTACAACCGCAACCCCGCCAGCGGTCGTCGCCATAAGGCGACCCATCTCGAGAGCGCGCCAGGATGTTGGGGCGCGCCTCCCTCCTCTCTGTGCCTCCGTCCTGTTACGTGACGGACTCCCCCGAGTCCGCCACTGGAGGCTGGGCGTCAGGGCTTGAAGCCCCGCGGCGGATCAACAGACTGGCTAACTCTGCGGCAGCGTCCGGCCTGCGAAGGCACGTCGCCGTCGAAGAGGTCTCCTTCTTCGTTGCGGGAGCGAGTCCACGTCGTCCTCCCGCTCCCGCTCTGCCTCCTCCTTTTGCGACATGACACATGCGCTGAACCGTGACACTGCCGCCCAGATCTCTTCGCTTCCGGCCATCTTCTCGACGACGGCCGGAAGCGACAGGTCCCCACCTACAGCCGTGGATAGGACCGCGCGAGGCTCCGCCCAAGCCGGGCACTCTACGCGCGTGTGTTCCGCCGTATCCACGGCTCCTCCGCCACAATGGTGGCACTCCACCGTCGGCTCCCTACCGACCACCTCACACAGGTACCGGCCGAAACAACCGTGGCCGGTCAAAAGCTGTGTGAGGTGGGTGGGCCGTGCTTGCGCTCGACCCACTTCCTCAGCACCGGCCGAATGGCCGCAACGAGGTCCCGGCTAGCACCCGGGACACCCAGTCTCTCCGACCACTCGGCGAATACCCTCTCGCGGGCCTCCTCTCGCCACGTCCGAACCTCACGTGGGTGGGGCCGGTTCTCCTCCGCTCTCACTGCCGCCTTGATCCGCCAATAGACCCTCGAGTTAGCCTCGGCCTCGAGGTCCCATGGCGGGCTTCCGGCGAGCAGGCACGCCGCGGTGTACGACACCGTGCGGTACGCCCGAGCCGCTCTGAGCGCCATCGCTCGCTGCGGACGTCGCAGCGAGGCGACGTTACGGGCGCTCAGAGCGTCCGCCCATATCGGCGCCCCGTAGAGCGCCATCGAGCGCACGACGCCGGTGTACAGGCGCCTGCAGGCACCTCCTGGCCCACCCACGTTCGGGAGGATCCTCCCTAGCGCCCCGGCTGCAGCCACCAACTTTGGGGCCAAGCGCCGGAAGTGCTCTTCGAACTTCCACCTGCCGTCGAGCACGAGTCCCAGGAACTTCATCGTCGACCCGACGGCGATGGAAGTTCCGCCCACCGTTATCGCCGCCCCCGGAGGTGGCGCGTTCCGAGGCCCGTGAAAGACGAGGGCCTCGGATTTGTGTAGGGCCACCTCGAGGCCCAACGCGCGGATTCGGTGGACTACGTGCGCCACCCCAGCCGTGGCGCGATAGGCCGCCTCCCGGTATGAACTGCCGCGGGCCGACACGAGGGTGTCGTCAGCGTAGCACGTGACGCTGACCCCCCGCAACGTGGCCCCGCGCAGCACCCAGTCGTAGCCGATGCACCACAGGAGCGGTCCTAGTACCGACCCCTGCGGAACACCGCACGACAACGACCTGACGGCCCATCCGTCCGCAGTCGGGAAGGCCACCGCCCTGCCCGAGAAGTAATCGGCCACGGTACGCCGCAGGTAGCCCGGCACACCGTGGAACCGCAGGGCCTCCATCACCGTTTCCCAGGGCAGGGTGTTGAAGGCATTGGAAATATCCAGCGACACTGCCAACACCACCCCGCCCCGAGACACCTCCTCCTCGGCCAGGCCCCTCACCCTGGCGATCGCGTCGAGCGTCGAGCGGCCGGGACGGAACCCGTATTGCCGCTCGTCGAGTCCCGGCTCCATACTGCCGACGAGACGGGCAGCGAGCACCCGCTCGAAGAGCTTGCTCACCTCGTCGAGCAACACGATCGGGCGGTAGGCTGACGGCTGATCGGACGGACGCCCGTCCTTGCGGATCAGAACGAGCGTGCCCGTTTTCCACCGTCGCGGGAACCTACCCTGAGACAGGCATGCGGTGAAGAGGCGCCGCATGCTCTCGCCGAGTTCCTCCGACGCGATCTTCAGGGCTCGACCGGGGATTCCGTCGGGCCCAGGGGCTGTCTTTTTCGACCCTAGTCTGATGACAGCCGCCTGCAATTCCGCCTCGGTGATCGGAGTCACCGGTGACCCGTCGTCCTCCTCTTGGGGCCTGCTCGCGGGCGGCACCATGGCCGGTGGCACGAACTCTCCCCGCTCGGGGAAGAGCGTGTCCACAACCCTCGCCAAGAGCTGCGGCTGGAGACTGCTGGTCAGCGGAGGAGCCCAGGGTCGGAGCTTTTGTCTCACGACCCGATACGGACGCCCCCACGGATCGCCGTTGAGCGTCTCCAGCCATTCCTCCCACGCCGCCTCTTTGGCCTGTGCTATGGCCTTCTGTAGGGCCTGGCAGGCGGTCCTATATCCGGTGTAGAAAACCCCCTCCGCGCATAAAAGACGGTCCCACCCCAAGTCCATAGATTTCAAATAAATAATTATATGTAAATTAACGTTTTCAATTATAAATGAATACCTGAATCAATTATTATTTATCCTGCTTGAAAATCAACGATTGCCAAAAGCACGATCTTTATCATCAATATAATCTTTTATGGACTAATAACGCCTTATATATAAAGGTTTTTTTGTAACATGTGATATAAATGTATAAATTGGCAGAATTAAAAGTACCTAAGGATTTTTCTTATAGTTTTAGAATATACACATAGTTTGAGAGTTTGTATGGCAGAACGTCCGAATATAAGGTGGACTTAAATAATTCTTTGTGCTTTAGTTAATCCTTTTATTTTTATCCTTTTATATTTACTGGTGGTAGGACTTTGTGCAAGCTCGTCTGGGTATACCCGCTCATCACATATTCTACCGCAAAACAGCAGTACTTGGTATTGTTGTATTCCGGTTTGAAAAGTGAGTGAGCCAGTGTAATTACAGGCACAAGGGATATAACATCTTAGTTCCCAAGGTTGATGGCGTATTGGCGATGTAAGGGATGGTTAACATTAATTACAATGCCAATGTCTATGAAAAATTACCATATAAATATTGAGCGAAACGGTTACTATGAACATATTATAAAGTCTAATAGTCCCGGCTTCGCACGGGTAGATAAGAAGAAAGAATTATTTTGGATAGGATTTGCGTAAAATCCGTTCCAAGTGAGCGTCTACGTCGGGGAAGGAGTAACTGTGACAAAAGCCGAATCAATCGGGCGGTAAGTTTAGGGCCTCTCGTGATGAGTAGTATTTCGCCTATATATAACATTAATTTGAAAATGTCCCGCTAATAGTTAACCGCAGTCGTCTGAAATCGCAGGACAGCTATAATAAAGCGAATTCAGTAAATTTATACTAAAAAATACCGGTCAAGAGCGAGTTGTGTCTGTGACAGTTTTTTTTTCGTTTGACCTCATTACACAGTTGTCTGTCTAGTTTTTTTAACAAGGATAAATTGAATAGCGTTGAATTTATCTAGAAATTTGAATACCTAGCTTGACATTCAAGATAATGTGTTCCATTTGATTAATAGGGTTTAGGTTCAGCCGATTCAGCGAATAAAAAAAAATACTAAACAAAAGATGATCTCTTTTCAATAGTGTATTAAAAAACTTTATTTAAATTATACGTTTATTTAAATTGTACAACTCGGTGTTATTTTAACGCTTTCTTATCTAAATAATTAGTCGTAAATTATTGACGACACTACTAAAACAAATGACATTCCTTTCTCATTGTCTGTTCATAAGATTCTAGTATATAGCCATATACAATTTTTTGAGAAAATAAAAAAGTATAGCTTTGTATTTGCTATTGTGCGATCATATAAATAATACAAATAACCTTTATATGCATGTAATATATAAAATGAAATCAATAAAGTCTTGCTTAAAATATTAGAAATACAAATAAAAACGTTAAAGCAAAGAAGCCTTTTCACATAGAGTAGTATTTTAGAGTAGAGCGTCAAATTTTCAAATATTTAGATTGTTCGCGTTATAATGTATAAAAATAGTCTTTAATTAATCAAAGAAAAAAACTGCATATAAAATTATTTATAAAATTATTTGCAAGATTTCACCCACACATACACAAATGCAGATAGAATAAAGTTTCTAAAATGGCTTCTGAAACAGATATAATGTTCTTTTGCCTTTATCTTAAGTATCTTGTCTTGTATTATTGTATTATTAAGAAATCTAGAACGTTCCTTTGTCTAGCAAAACATTACTAGATTAGACCTCTTTCTCATTTAACTAGAGATAATCTGAGCCAGTCAATTGTGGATGTGTCGAGATTCTCTGTTCTAATGTAACAATGAACCTTCGTGTAATAGCTTTTGTTTTTTTTTTTAAATTTATGTATGTCCAAGATTAAAAAAGTGCTTTCAATTATTATTAATTATTTAAAAAAAAATTTAGATTTCTTAAGAACGGAATCTAATAAAAAAAGCAATTCGTCAAGCAAGTATATGTTGAGGGTATTGCTAACATTCAAATGTGAATTTTTTATAAAAACCCATAAAAATCCCATACAACTTGCCACACATGACAGTAGAATCATTTTTGAGTTTAAAATAATAAGAACAACTTAACTTACTCTACATTAGTAATAGTATAACTCTACCAAGTGCATTGTCCTCTTTACCTTCGTAGTTGGGTAAAGGTATTTCATGTCATTTTAATTTTGTGTCATATTATTAATAACCGTATCGAGATAGTATGTCGAATTCCTTTAAAATGTATGTTCAATTTTATTGATTGAATTTCAACACGTATCAAGGTCATTGACCTTAGCTGTATCTCACGTACTGTGTAGTTACAACTATTATAGCTTATTTTATGTATTATGTATTAGTTAGGTATGTATCAAACGAGTTGTTTAAATTGTATATAAGAAATTTTATATATTATATTAAGAACAACCTGAATTTTGGAAACGTTGTATGTAAAGTCCCTCCCATGCTTGAAAATTGATTACAATCGTTATTAAAAAATTACATACGAACTCATCCTTTTTTTATAAATCTTTTTTGAAATAGTAGTGTGAACATATATTAAAAGATAGCCTTAGCATCCTAAGCTAGGAAGACTTCTTTAACTTTAACTGGTGGTAGGGTTTTGTGGAATCTCGCGGGCGATCCGCCTTGGGAGCTCCAGGCGGAGGTGCTCGCGGAAGTGTACCGGTTCCGGGCGGAAGTGAGGTCGCGTGGCGACCGTCCAGGGTTGGAGGAGGTGCTGCGAATCAGGACTCTCGCCCAGCAAGCCCTGATTCGCAGGTGGGAGGAGGATCTGAGGTCCCCATCAGCAGGCCTGGCGACAGTGGAGGCGATCCGTCCCCACTTGAGTCGCTGGGTAACGAGAAAAGGCGGCACACTGACCTTCAGACTGACTCAGGTGCTTACTGGACATGGGTGCTTCGGTAAGTACCTGCACGGAATAGTCAGGCGGGAGGTAACGCCCTCCTGCCACGAGTGTGGTGCGCCTACGGACACGGCATGCCACACTCTGATGGAGTGTGCCGCTTGGGGGCCTCAGCGCCTTTCCCTGGCGACTTTAATCGGCGGAGACCTTTCGCTGCCGAGCGTGATAAATGCCATGCTTGGTAGCGAAAGGTGCTGGATGGAGATGGTCTCCTTCTGCGAAAATGTCATGTCGCAGAAGGAGGCCGCGGAGCGGGAGCGCGAGGAGAGTGCCTCCGCTGACCCGCTTCGTCGAAGAAGACCGGGGAGAAGACGCCAGCGCTATGCGCATCTTCTCCTCCCGCCGTGAGTGTCGCCGGGGCCAGAGGGTCTCTGTACCCCGAGTACCCCCTAGGATTTGGAGGCCCGCAGAAGCGGGCCAACCGTCGGGACGGCACGGTAGTATGCGCAAGCGATCCCGTGACGTCCCCCGACAAGATGAAGTGGGTACCGCTGGTTTTTAGTGGGTATTCCGGCGCCTTCAGCGCCGGCGAGTCCCACATACCCCCCCACCTTATGTGGGGGAAACACATAAATGTGTTTTTCCAGCGAGAAAAAAAAAAAAAAAGGGTTTTGTGGAAGCTCGTCTGGATAGGTACCAAACCGTCATCATATATTCTACCGCCAAGTAGGAACTTTTAGTATTATTGTGTTAGATCCGGTTTGAAAGATGAGTGAGCCAGTATAACTACGGGCACAAGGGACAGATATTATTTCCTATTTAGTTCTCGTTAATATTTTTTATAATTCCAATGTATATGGGTGGCGGCGACGACTTACCATCAGGTGGCCCAATTGCTTCATTATACATTTACCGAGTGTAAGCACTATCAACTTCCAATCACCGAGCTGCCTGTTTCCCTGACGATAAAACCTAATCGTTATTAGCCCAGTAAAGAACCCAGAAATTTAGGGCTGAAGCTTAATAAGCGAGCCACTAGACTAAGAGGCACTTGGACGAATAACAGCTTAATTATATAATATTGACCAAATTTCTGGTGATTTAATTGTGCGTTGTGTCGGTGATAGTTTTATCATAATGTTCATACGTCATCGTGACGCGATCTCCGTCCTCGACCGACATACATCTTGGATGATTTCTTTTATTATTATTCATGCCTGTATACTTGATAACTTACATATCCGTTTTAGTGAAACATGCTATCATTTTTTAGTGACAGAAATTAACTTTAACTTAAGGAAGTAAAGTGTAGGTAGGCAAAAAAATATTGCTCGAAAAATTCGACAAGAATTCACTAACAGTTTTTGTATAAAATATAATATATTATACAGACACTTTATTATTTATTTATTATTATTTTTTTATAAATAATAAGCAAATCGGCTACAAATTATGTCCAGATATGATTAATTAGAGTGATTTATATAATATGGAAAGTGATTGTCACATCTTGTCAATAGACTTTGGACTTCCATTTTATCAGTTAAGTATCTCATTATCATCTTTTGATTAATCTTATTTACTTAGGGTTTATAAAACTGCATTAAATAAGATGTTATAAAGGCTTGGTACCCACCCTCATAGGAAATGATTTTGCTAGAGAGGGTTACCTAGTGGTTTTCTATAACCTAATCGTACTAATTTCGAATTTTTGAGTAATGAACATTGAAATACATATTTTTTTTTAATATAAATAATAAAAACAGCTGAGCTAGACCAGTGGCTAAACACGTGAATTTTAACCGATGATAGCGAGTTCAAAATCAGGCAAGCACCATTGGAGCAGTTTTGGGGCATAAGCTCCAACTCTTCTCCTCAACTAGAAGCTTCGGCCCAGTGTGAGTCTCTGGTTACTGACTAGTAAAAAATAATTGAAGTATCGATGATATATTTACCAGTATGTCTCTTAAAAAGTTTCTTAAATTATCAAATGGAAGGGTCTAAATAAGTACACACTTAAATGAGTTGACATTCAATGAGTGGGCAATAGAAGTAATATTCAATCAATGAGACCACCGGGCATGAACTGACGCAGTTGTTGCTACATGACAGAACACAGAGCAGAGAAAAAATAGAGTTAACCTTTTTTATTTATCCTCTTTTCAATATTTTCACGCGAAAAAATCCGTCACTGTCAATTTTCCTACTTTTAAGAGAAAAGTCAAAAGTATAACAACATGCAGCCTCGTTTATAGTCATAAAAATTTAATATCATTTATTTTCTCAATGTAATTATTGTTGATAAATAAAATATTTCAAATAAAAAGCAAGAATGTACAATATTAATTATTTATACATTTTTATTACTTATTTAATATGCATTTAAACAACTTGATAATGAAAAATATTTCAAAGCCTTAATCACTCATTGTTTGAGCAGTCGTGTCTAATACACCGTTTACAAAATGATATTTCAAGGTTTTGTTTTATCTATTATGCAATAGAATATTATAGATAAGAAATGTCGCATTATAATTAATTATTAATGCTTTTATTTTGTTCGCATTCCTTGATTTCTATTTAGGTTAAAGTTTATATTTTTAATCTTACTCTTCAGCCATTTTGAACACATTACAATAGTGTATCTATGGACTATATGATATATGACAGCCGAGATAGCCCAGTGGTAAGAACGTGAGAATCCTCACCGATGATCGTGGGCTGAAACCTGGGCAAGCACCACTGAATTTTAATGTGCTTAAATTGTGATTATAATTCATCTCGTGCTTTACGGTGAAGGAAAACATAGTAAGGAAACCTGCATGTGTCTAATTTTTGAATTCACTAAATTCTGTCACATGTGTATTCCACCAACCCGCAATGAAGCAGCGTGGTGGAATAAGTTCAAACCTTCTCCTCAAAAGGGAGAGGAGGCCTTAGCACAATCAGTGGGACATTCACAGGCTGTAACCATTTATGGAATAAATAAATGTACATATGTGTATTATATAGCCGAAAATATTTCTTTTAAACAATCTTAAGGTTTTACAGTGTGTATATATATATATATATATATATATATATATATATATATATATATATTAAATAAATAATATATGTCACGTTGTTGATTGCACAGTAACAACTAATATAATATGTTTGTCTCTGTCAAATCTGCTCTGCGCAAGCGCAGTCAATTGACTTCAAGAGACTGCATGGCGACACTAGATTGGAGTGCTTGCAATCATTTGATGGACTTTGGATCGTTGCATCACACCAAATGAGTCGATTTTAATATATCACTATACGTATATATATATATATATATATATACACTTTTTTATATAGAATAGGAAGGTAGACGAGCATATGGGCCACCTGATGGAGCTTTGTGCAAGCTCGTCTGGGTAGGTACCACCCACTCATCAGATATTCAACCGCAAAACAGCAGTAGTTGGTATACTTGTATTCCAGTTTGAAGGGTGAGTGAGCCAGTGTAATTACAGGCGCAAGTGACATAACATCTTAGTTCCCAAGGTTGGTGGCGCATTGGTGATGTAAGCGATAGTTAACAACAATGCCAATGTCTATGGGCGTTGGTGACCACTTACCATCAGGTGGCCCATATGCTCGTCTTCTCGTCGCCTTCCCATTCTATAAATATAAATATATATAAACAAAAAAATAGATGTCAATGCAATAAGATAATGAAATATGATTTATCTTTCGTTGCAAAAATATATTCGCCCCCGGGTGGGTTCGAACCACCAACCTTTCGGTTAACAGCCGAACGCGCTAACCATTGCGCCACGGAGGCTATATATCAAGGGTAGGAATTAGAAGAACCCACAATCGAGATCCACTTGTTTCATTGAATCATTATGAAGTCCCTTCACGCATTATCGTTGGTATTATATATAAATCTTTATCTGTGACTCTTCATACATCTACATACATTCGGGAGGGAGATGTTAGGGTGTATGGCCTTTTGTATACTCCTAATACAGTATGCAAAGTTTCGTGATAATCGGTTGAGTAGTTAAAATGTTAAAGCGTAACAGACTAGCTCACATCTACTTTCGTAACATGGATCGTCATTTAACATGATAAATTAATGAAACCATCGGTTAAATTTAATATAATAATATATTAGCGAATAACACAAAATTACACATACAAAAATTAGGTTAGTAACAATATTTTTTTTAAAAAACGTAGTAACGTATGCTAATCCCTTGAAGAGATTTATTTCAGAACACCTAAGAAAGAAAAAAATATTATTTATTCAAAACAAATCAAAATATCATTCAAGTTCACTTTTAAATCGTTATTTTTCATGATAAAATAAATATAAAGATATGTGGTATCAGAATGTAGATTCTACCAATTAAAACCGGATAAAAAATCAGTTTTTGGACAGATAATTAAAATGTACATACAAAATATACTGTAGTTACTACTCTTTCAGACTTCTAATCTTCGAACTATCTTTTACAGTCGAGGATTTTTGTAAAAAAAATAATGTAATTTTTTATGTACTAGCATTTTATTGTCTCTATATTTCCATATCTAACTACTAAACTCGAAATAATAGAAAAACAGACGCAGGATGACACGTCTCTGGTGATTAAAAAAACAAAACAACAAATGAAATAGAGTAGCTATTGAGCGTTATGCGTAAAAAAATTGTGTAGACGTAATTACACGGTCGTCTTCGTGACATCATAAATTATAATCTAACTCGCAATTATCTTAAATAAGTGTCATTTTAATTATATCGTAAAATGAAACGGTTATAATTATATCTTTGTATATTATAGCTTATATTTGGGTATAATTTTGTTCTTTATAGGCTACTAAAGGAACTTTTGAATAGACATTTTACAAATCAAATTTAAAACCGTTGGTATGGAGAATTTTGAATGAAAAATAAATATGAAAATACTACCATGATTAACTGGAACGAGACTCATTAGTTGCTCCTTTTCATTAATCATATATATATAATGAAATGAATAATCATATTTAATTTGTAGGCAAACACAAAACGGTTCATTACCTATTTCTCCTCTGTTTTGTCAACCGATTCTCTTTTTATTTTGTTTGCTTGTTGAGCTTTCGTGTTATCAACAAAAAAATATAACAAGAAAACAAATTCATTTATATTGTTTCAAATTTTCAATACTGATTACGTTCATATTACAAAAACTAAGCATGTTTTTTTTTAAATATGACATACGATTACTTCTGTACAATACCAATGACATTAAATGTTATTGAACATAAACACAACTGATTTCAATACATTGACACACCTCTCAATTAATTAATATATAAATTGCATAGATTGCAAGAAAATTATATTTGATTGGACAATTACTTATTATATATATATAGTAATTTGGAGAAAACCTTATATATATATACTTTTTATTTAATATTACAGCACAAACTTCCTCATATCCCATGAGTTGTTACTTACACCGTTGGTTGCCTGAAAGAGATGGCTATGTAGCGATAAGGTCGACAAATTGTTGTGTTGTACAATAAAGTATAAAGTAAGTAAAAGTAAGTATATTTATGTGTTGTCTCAAATCAAAGTCTTAAATACTAACATACGTAATGTTATGTGCTTAGTAAGAGCCAATGGACTTCTGGGTGTGAACGCTTGCAGGTATTATATTCCACATATAAAACATATTTAGCATGTTTTTCCTTCACAACCTATTACGAGAATTATTTATAATAAATTAAGAGAAAATTCAACTCGAACCTAAAAACTAAAGGAAGATTCTCGTGTTCTAAAAAGAGCGCCATCTTGGTTAAAATGTAAATTATGTAATCTAACAGACACTCCCACTTTCAACAGCTAGCATGGCCGTTATCCTTCTCCTTTTTCTTCTACCATCCTCTTATTATCCATGAAATTGATATTCAAGTGAACAGTTATCTCTAAAAATGAAATACAATTTATATTTTGGGGTCATCTTACCTTAAGTAATGGTAATGTGGTCAGTGATAACGGATTCGTCAAGTATTTGCATTTATATCACAACGAATATGAAATACAACTCTAATGTTTTAAGCATTATTATACTACTAGCTGCCCGTTCCGACTTCTTACGGGTAAAATTCATATAATAATAATAAAATTTTTTATTTTTTTTTTTATAAAATAGGAAGACGGACGAGCATATGGGCCACCTGATGGTAAGTGGTCACCAAACGCCCTTAGACATTGGCATTGTAAGAAATGTCAACCATCGCTTACATAGCCAATGTGCCACCGACCTTGGGAACTAAGATTTTATGTCCCTTGTGCCTGTAATTACACTGGCTCACTCACCCTTCAAACCGGAACACAACAATAATAAGTACTGCTGTTTTGCGGTAGAATATCTGATGAGTGGGTGGTACCTACACAGACGAGCTTACACAAAGCTCTACCACCAGTGATATCCTGGGATATTATTCACACACGGCCATCTGATCCCAAAGTAAGCAGAGCTTGTACTATGGAAACCAGACAACTGAAATAAATAAATATACTTCTTTTGTAAATACATACTTATATAGATAATTACACCCAGACTCAGAACAAACAGACATGTTCATGCACACAAATATCTGTTCTGGATGGGAATCGAACCCACAAACTTGGGCGTGAAAGGCTGAAGTGAAGTTTTTACCAACCACTTACCACATTTACCACTCCCATTTACCATTCAAAAATTGAAATCCTTTCCTAGAGGATGCTTACTTCTCCATGAAAAAATAAATCCGAGTACCATCTTTTATGGTGATCTATCAAACGGTATCGGACATACCTTTTTATAATTATCTAATATTCCAACGACAGTCTAGTACTGACTTAACAACTTAATGATGGTCAAATGTTTTTTAATCGCAGGAAAAAATTTTTTGACCCTCGACTCGATTTCTTTATAGAAATTAATATAAATTATAGTTATGGGCTTAAAAAAAAACAAAACATTTATTTTTTGGTTAAAATTTCTTCATTAGTTCTTCGAATTATGACTAGGGGTCATCCAGAGATAGAAATTCGGCCGTAATTCAATAATTTCGTAATTTGTAGACGTGTAAGCTTTTATAACTTTTTATGTATAACATAAATTTCATATTTATAATCTATTCTTCCATGAATGCTATACTTGTAAAATTCATACTCCTCCGTGAGTGCAATATATAAATATTATAAGCGAAAGAAGACCGAAAATGAAAGCGCATTTACGAGTTTTGTGAGCAATAGTTCTATGAGTGTTTATATTCCTAGCAAGCTTACTTTGCCCATCAAAAAAAACATACCATCAGATAACTCAAGGCCTTTAAAACAAAAGAATCTCCAGTTAAATTTTCCAATAATACGTCACAAAACTTCACTTTCTAATTTTAATTTAATCCACAATCCACAGTCATGAAGCTCGCATCGCATGCATGATGTGTTGCTCTCATGACGTATATGCAAAACGCTCAAAGATGCTGACCCAGATATGTCGTTGCTACGGTGGACATGCGTCACACTCATCTTGAACAAATGGAATATACATACAATTCAAAGTTTCACTAGTTATTGAAGTGAAAACTTGTTTAGGCGCGCTGCGCTGGTGTATCGTAGGGGATAAACTCGTGGTTTTGCGTCACCGACATGATAATGTTAATATAATAAAATCGTTGAAAGTACAAATTTAAGTATTTGAAATTTATGTGCTATGCACCTGGATTGCCAGCTTCCTACACAAGCGTAGCCTTCGTGTTTTAGTAGATATGTAGTGAATGCTGGAGTCATTTGCCATCCCGGCGCATATAAAAAAAAATACTAACAGTATAATACAGATAATATGAGTGTATTTTAAGTACTATGTATTTAAGCTGTATTGCGACATACTGTGTATTTATATATATATATATTGTATGAATATTTATTTATTTATAATTGTACGGTGAAGGAAAACATCGTGAGGAAATCTGCATGTGTCTAATTTCACTGAAATTCTGCCACATGTGAATTCTACCAACCCGCATTGGAGCAGCGTGGTGGAATAAGCTCCAAACCTTCTCCTCAAAAAGAGGAGAGGAGGCCTTTAGCCCAGCAGTGGGACATTCACAGGCTGTTACGGATTGTATGAATAAAAAGCTGTATAATGAGAAGGGATAGAACATTGATATATAAAAAGGTTTTTTTTATCAATGGAATAGAATTATTACTCGGAGTGCCAATAGTTGTGGAAATCGGACATATATATTTAACGGTTTCAAGTTTTCATTTCTATCGACAGTCCTTATGACTTCCTGTTTTTCATATAATATGGTAAATATTTTGTATACAAAAATTGGTGCAAATTACCAATTTTTATTATAGTTAGAACACGTAAACCTTAATACTCTTTAATGTTAATTTTTGGTCATAATTTATTTCATCCTCGGTGGAAGGAAATTGTCGTGAGGAATGTGTCAACAACAGCCTCATAAAATCAATGTTGTTGATAAGCATCAAAGTTTCTCTTCCAAATTAGATTAGGCTTTTGCCCACCAGGGAGACAGGCAATGATCAGCAGAGACTAGCCTGAGACCTTTCCATCGAAATTTCAAGGTAAGGAAAAAGACAGTGCATTTGAGTTTCTATATTATACATACATTTGTGCACTATATTATGTGCATTTGGGAGGCGTTGCGATTGGGTTACAGGCTTTTTAAAAATAAAATAAATAAAACTCTTTTCTCACAAGTTGGGACGGGCAGCTAGTTACTTATATAAAATGAAGCCTAACCATAAACACTCTCTTTGGTGGTTGGTATGTGAAAGCCTATCTGGCCAAACAGCAATACTTAGGATTTTTGTGTTCAGGTTTAAAGGGTGAGTGAGCCAGTTTAATTACAGACACAAAGGGTCATAGCATCTTAATTCCCGTGGTTGATGACGCTTGATGATGTAAGGAACGTTTAATATTTCTTACAGCGCTATTATCAATTTAGTCCATTTGCACTTACGCATACCCATTTTATATAAAAAAGTGACAATCAATAATCAAGTTTAATTCATCTTAACCGATTTTATCGACGTGCCTTTCACTATATTTAAGTAATTTATGTAATACAGTACACGAGTTAGTGAGTCACAAAAAATAGTTAAAAATATTCTTAACATTAACTAAGTGTACAAAATATGAAACCGAATGTGTCATCCGAGAAATCAATTATAATTATATTTAATTTTATACATACATTAATCGTACAAGAATAAATTCGGACCAAAGACTTGAATTAAAAAAAAACTCGGAAATGACGTCACAGGTTACGCAACGTTTTACTTTTTATTGCTCAGTTTTTTACTTGCCTGGTTTTGGATTACCGCAAAAAGTAAAAGAGGTCAGTATCGGTTGTCATATGTTCATCCTGTGACTTCGTTTGATAAATATAAGTTATATACGTTTCTATCTTCTTACGTAACAAATGTCAGGGAACGAAATATTTTAAGCAGATACAGGTAAGTTAGGATAAATTTTATTTAAAAAAACCATGTTATAATGGTTCATCCCATAACTATACAGGTGTAGTTACTGTCCCTGTTGAGCTGAGGCCTACTTTCCTTTTGAAAAGAGAATTGGAAGCTTATTCCACCATACTGCTCCAATACGGATAACGTCACTTGAAGGTTTCCTCACGATGTTTTTCTTTACCGCCGAGCACGGTTTAAATATAAACACAAATTAAGCATATGGAAATTCAGTGGTGCTTTCCTGAACTGCCGGAAATCACTCCAGGAAATCATCAGGTTTAAAGAATTTTTCTTATTTAACATTAGTCACACACATGAGAACAATATATATAATTAGTTAATATTTACACGGTGCGGGTAGATAGAAAAATAAGGTAAAGAATACAAAGTTAGTTTGAGTATCGGTTATTAACATTGAAGCAACTTCATTGTTGTAAGGTGCTGGTCCAAGTTTGAGCCCACAATCATCGATTAATATTCACGTATTCGAACCTTTGAGCCATCACGGAGTATTTTATACAGACATAGTATTTTTTTTAATGTCAAAATTGGTCTGATAATTTATTATTATTGGATGATTCAATGTCAAATAATGTTTTTCATAGAATGATCAACTTCGAAGCTGCCATTGCCAAGTATTTCTCAACAAAAACCCGTAAATGGAGTCATCTCTTAATAATAATAATATAAGCATTTACTTGATAGCATAATTGAAAAAATCTTAATTCGAAATCATTGTTATATATTATATATTTATTTACATACAGAAAAACATTTATATATATATATATATATATTAAAAGGAGACAAGGTCAAATCCTAACCAGTTTTCGTCTTACGTCATATACATTACTAACTTTTTTTTTAACTTTTTTTTGTGAGAAATGAATTAACACACGAAAGAAATTCTTTTTCGAGGTTTTTTTGTTACCATCCAATGTAAAAAGCCATTTACAGGAAAACGGTCTTTATATCACAATTATAAAGGTGAAATTTGTATGTGAGGATACTAGAAGGTATGTTGTTCAATATTTATATGATTTGAATGTAATGAGTGTTAAAATAAAATAGGTTCCGTATGAAAAACTAGTAACATAAAAAAAATTATCATTTTTTCAACGTTCAACGGTCAAACGTTTAAGATTCATTAGCCTTGTGAGGCTTATTTTTTTAAATCATCTATTAAAATATAAAGCTGATAATATTAGGTGAATTACGTGTTGCAACGATTTGTAATGCTATTTTCCAGAAATTACAGGCATCCCATTATACGTAAATCTTAAATCCCATGCTTAGTGCATTAACTATACCAAGAGTAATTTAAGCATCTTGCAGTGCCAGTCTCTATGGGAGAGGGATGGGAGAGGGTGACGTTAATCAGTTAACCAATTCGCTTATCTGTTTTCCTGAAAAATATTTAAGCCGTCAGAGAATACTCGGGAGATCTATCACATCGAAACCAATTTTTATTTAACGCATTTAAATGTAATAAATAAATAAAAACATAGTTTCGTTAATATATATTTTATACAGTTCTTATTATTATAAAAGTATATAAAAATGAAGGATATAGTATATGCGTCACATACACAAAACCTAGGATATAATATATACAAATATAAAATGTCGTCAACGTAACGATCGTTTTTAAATGTTGCCAATATAGTTAGCAAATGACGGTAAGTGCTAACTACCGCTTAAGAACATAACTAGTATAAGAAATATTAACCATCAAACCATTTAAATTGATGTCATGTCCCTTTATGCCTCTAGTGACATTGAGTCAATATATTGATTCTAATGGAGTTGAAGACATAAGTCAAAGCTATCATGAAACATAAAGACTTGATAAGAAAAGAGAGACATTGAGATTGAAACAGAAGTGTTTGACAGTTTTATGTTTTCTATTAGGTGTTCACATCTATGTACAATAATATATTAATTAGTATTTTATAAAATAAATATATATTATCTGTGTATATATTATCTGTGATCTCGGGTGACACATCGCGGAGCGCGGGAAAATACAATAATATATATTGGAATTATTGGCGCGAAGTGAAAACGGTGTGTGCATAGCGAGTTGATATATAAAATATAATAAATCTTATTTAATTTGTAATACCGGCAATTCATCCATTACGTTTATGTCTCTAAAGTTTTGAAACTTGATAGCTGTAAGTACCATTTTGTTTTTTATATAGTAGCTTAAAACATTTATTGACATCTTGAATTATGAATGCAGTTTTTCCTTATAATTTATAATTTAACGGATTCATCGTTTCAAAGGATCTCTAATACTTTTTAAATTCACAAAGCGACTTTCATCGGCACTCGTCCTTCGTACACACCTGCTGGGTCGTTTTTGCTGATTTTTTTGTCCGCCATCTTTTATACCGCTGAGTCATTGGTAACTAACGCTTTCTTGTACATTTAAAACTGATAGTGTGCAATTTTTTATAAACTTTATTTTTTGTTATGTTAACTTTTTTATATAACGATGCCTAAAGATCGCTTAAATACAGCATAAAAAATAACGAGTTAGTCGAAATTAATTATTTAACATTCTGAGTATTTGAATGGTTTTTTTTTTCTTGGATGATCACACAAGCCATTGTCCTTGGCAAGATGTACTCTTAGGAATAATCAATAACGCATGGAATGACTATGTGGTTAGAACACGTGAATGTTAACCAGTAATTATGATTTCAAACCCAGACGAGCACAACTGAATATTTATGTGCTTAAACATTTTGAAGAAAGTTGCATGTTTCGTTTGCTGATGGACAGCATTGTTGATTAAATTCTAACCTTAAAAGTAAATGGAGACATAAACCCAGCAGTGGGACATTTACAAGCTACTTTAGACTTTTACTGGTGGTAGAGCTTTGTGCTAGCTCGTCTGGGTAGGTTACCACCCACTCATCAGATATTCTACCGCAAAAGAGCAGTACTTCATATTGTTGTGTTCCGGTTTGTACCATCAGGTG
Organism: Nymphalis io; assembly: GCF_905147045.1. Taxonomy (NCBI): domain Eukaryota; kingdom Metazoa; phylum Arthropoda; class Insecta; order Lepidoptera; family Nymphalidae; genus Nymphalis; species Nymphalis io. Next base: position 7,884,152 of record NC_065913.1, on the reverse strand, counting down.
GCCTATATGCTCGTCCGCCCTCCTATTCTATAAAAAAAAGGTAGACGCGGCGAAAGGACTTTGTTTTACAATATGTAGTGACTTAGAGATACTGGATTGGAATGTTGATACTGCTGGGAATATTTGGTAAGAGACACTGGAGTAACGCTCTGTCACGATTTACACATTATTTAATTATTTAATTATAATAATAATAATATCCTAGGACATTTTTCACAAACGGCCATCTGATCCCAAATTAAGCTTGTACAGAGCTTGTACTATGGAAACCAGACAACTGATATACTACATATACTACTTTTCTTTTTTTAAATACATACTTATATAGATATTTACACCCAGACTCAGGACAAACAGACATGTTCATGCACACAAATGTCTGTCCTGGGTGGGAATCGAACCCACAACCTTCGGCGTGAAAGGCAAGTGTTCTACCAACCACGCCAACCGACTCGTCTAATTTACAATTAAATTTTACGAAAATAAATGAAATATCGTTAATTTCTTTTTTATTATCCGTTGCTATTGTTAATGATAATGATTGCATGTGCAAATTGATTTGCAATTTTAAGTTTTTTTTTTAATTGATTGAAAGTAGTGTCAGCATAATGGCAAACGGATCACCTAGTGGTGGTCACCAACATTGGGAACTAAGATGTCCCTTGTGCCTTTAGTAACACTGGCTCATTATTTAAACCATAACACAACAATAATAAGTATCACTGTTTTGCGGTAGAATATATAATGTGGTACTACCCAGCAGGCTAGCACAAAGTTCAGAGCGTCACGGTAGCATGCGAAAGAGATCTCGTGGCACTCCTTGTTAAGACGGAAAGGGTACCGCTGGTTTTATAGTAGGTATTCCGATGTTCGAGGCACACTCGGCGCCTTGGACACCAGCGAGCCCCATATACCCCCCCACTGTTCCCGTGGGGGAAACGCGTAACGCGTTTTTCCAGCGTTAAAAAAAAAGGCTAGCACAAAGTCCTATCATAAAGTAAAAGTTCATAGCTGTACATTGCCATTCTGAAAGAATCTCATTTCGTGTCGCACTCGTGAAGTATTGATACAGACTTTGATACGCGATTTTGATTCGTGTATCCCTTAAATGTTATAATTATTATAGTCAAAGTCACGTATCGAGCTCTGCTATTTCATCTTGCAGAATAGCTGATGGTAGCGCTTAAAAGCGAGTCACAACTAATTTTTGTATATAAGAATTTAAAACATAATTATTTCGTATCTAGTATTTACTCGTTGTGACAGCCGAGATGGCCCAGTGGTAAGAACGCGGGAATCCTAACCGATGATCGTGGGTTCAAACCCGGGCAAGCACCAATAAATTTTCATGTGCTTAATTTGCGATTATAATTCATCTCGTGCTTTACGGTGAAGGAAAACATCGTGAGGAAACCTGCATGTGTCTAATTTCACTGAAATTCTGCCACATGTGTATTCCACCAACCCGCATTGGAGCAGCGTGGTGGAATAAGCTCCAAACCTTCTCCTCAAAAAGAGGAGAGGAGGCCTTTAGCCCAGCAGTGGGACATTCACAGGCTGTTACGGATACGGATTTACTCGTTGTTTTGTGATTCCAAGTAAAACTTATTTGGTATTTAAGTGAAATTGAGAACTTAGACGGCACGTGTAAATAACTTCAGTAATTGCTTAGTGATGTTCAGATATTTTGTTAAATGTATATCGATATTATTTAAAATATATTTAATCGAAGACTTATTTTTTGTTATCATATGATTCAATTTACATATACATAGTTCAATTTTAAGTTTTTTGCATCGTGTATTTTTTACAGTAGTATTTTTTTAACGCGTTACGAAGGCAGAGCAGGAAATAAACTATCAGACAGTATGATGTGTGTAATTTATATTCACCTACATATAATGTATCAACGATTTGCTTCCTCGTTTCTGATACCGCACCTACAATATGGGTACCTTCAAGTCAAGAGTGAATAGGCATCTTCTAGGCAAGCGCTCCACCTTAGACTGTATCTCCACTTTCCATCAGGTGTCAACAGTCAAGCGCTAGTCTATATATTTAAAAAAAAAAAATCTGTCAGATATAAGGCATTCTGTTCATTTTAGTTTATTGACTCCTATATTTGACAAGAACATGAAATTCGTGTTTATCACATCAATAATCTAAATATAAAACGGGTAAAACTGCGAAGCGCATTTACTTATACAATAATATGATATAGTAAAACCTTCGAAACGCTTTGCATCTTGTGATATAATTTATATATATATATATATTGACGAGCCGGTTGGCGTGGTTGGTAGAACTTGAACTTGCCTTTCACGCCGAAGGTTGTGGGTTCGATTCCCACCCAGGACAGACATTTGAGTGCATGAACATGTCTGTTTGTCCTGAGTCTGGGTGTAATTATCTATATAAGTATGTATTTACAAAAAGAAAAGTAGTATATGTAGTATATCTGTTGTCTGGTTTCCATAGCACAAGCTTTGTACAAGCTTAATTTGGGATCAGATGGCCGTGTGTGAAAAATGTCCCAGGATATTATTATTATATTATTAAAACCTTATAAAACATATATATATATATATATATATATATATATGTTTATATATATATATATATATATATATATATATATATATATATATATATATATATATATATATATATATATGTGTGTTTTATAAGGTTTTCAGTTTGAAATTAAAAAAAAAATTAGTATAAATTTGTTTAAAAAAAGTGATTTATTTACAATAAAGATTGTGTTATTTATCATTATTATATAATATTATCGACGTTATATGATTTTGTTATTTATCGACATTTCGTTATTAAAATTAAATAATTAAAATTTCAATAAAAAATATCACTTAGTGCACAACACTAGACTTAATTTCAATACTCACATAATTACTAGGTTTGTTTATTCTCGATGCCCATACTAGATCCAATTTCTGAAATTAAGGCAACAATGTTTCATCATAAAATATAAAATAAGCCTTATTACAAACGCTTTGAAGTTGAAATTCGAATGACAAGAAATACCCATAAATTTACTTGCTAGTAATTTTTAATTTAATGACTGACCCTTGGTTTTTTTTCTGAGTTTTTTTTTTAGAAAAAATAATGTATGATTAGTACATTTTGATAAATCTGTTATTTGCCAGTGCTTCTCAAAGTTAATTTATTATTAATTTAAGTTTTATACAAATCAATATTAACAGCATATTTGCAACTTTAGATTGCGTATATATCATTCGCATGTTTGGATCGCACTGAATGGAGTTAAATTGAAAACAAGTTGTGCTTAAAAAATATTTTACATAAAGACACCTAAATATTTTTTATCTGAATCATCTATTGGCGCAATAAGAAAAAAAAAACGTTATATTATTTTATTGGTAACCTTTATATATACATATATTTATATAAATGATTTCAATAACAACCAAATTCGACGTTTCACATCTTTCGGGTGACCCGTGACGTCACATTTATTTAACAAAGTTATTTACAAGATCCATTGTTTTTTTATAAAATATCCAAATATTTGTAATAACATTTTATATTAATTTAATTATGTGTTAAGGATATGCATGAAATATGAGAAGTCATCGAGGATGGGATATAATATTATCATGCAAATACCATTAATTATAACATGTTTTAAAACGAAAATCCTCGGTAAGGACTCATTTAATAACTCACCCGTGAAATATTGACAATCGACTTATAGTGATATACTATTTTGATCCTTGAAATGTAATGATTATTAAGGTGAATGTCGCATATCACTTTCTGACATCTCACGATCGTTTCCTGCGCTGACATGAAATAAAACTCAATTAATATTTTTTGACATTAGCAAATTAGTGACCGATGTTTGGGAGCCGCTGCCACATATGTATATAAGAATAAATTCGTTCTTTACACGCGTATTGTGTTCGTTTGAGTGTGTGAGTGTGTGATTAAATTTTTAAATAAAATGAACGATATTTATATATAACACAAGGGTTTATTTATTAGGTATGTATAACTATGACATTATATAAAGAGCTTCCATATCAAAATTTACTTTATCCAAGTAGACTCTGAAAAGGATTTTGGACTCATTCTATACCTGGATTTAATATAAAGGTTTGGAAAGTAGATTATATTGAGAAGAACCGGCAAGAATCACAGTAATTATCGAATTATATTATAGTCCTGACGAGCCGGTTGGCGTGGTTGGTACTTGCCATTCACGCCGAAGGTTATGGGTTCGATTCCCACCTAGGATAAACATTTGTGTGCATGAACATGTCTGTTTGTCCTGAGTCTGGGTGTAATTATCTATATAAGTATGTATTTACAAAAGAAAAGTAGTATATGTAGTATATCAGTTGTCTGGTTTCCACAGCACAAGCTCTGTACGAGCTTAATGTGTGAATAATGTCCCCGGATATTATTATTATTATTCAATCATTTCAATTTCAAGCTCTTTTATTATGTGTTAAATTAAATAAGCCTTTACAGTGTAATAAATCGGATTTAATAAAAAATTTCTCAACTTAATTTATATAAGGCGATTCCGAGTTCCTGGGTTCAAGCCTCGAGTCGGGCCAGTAAAAATGTTTTTTGGTTTATCTGTGCCACAATCTAAGTAGCAGCTCGGAGTCTGTAAGTTGGAAGTGTGTACTCCCGTGCTTAAAGTCCGCCAGAACTAAATCTATAAAATATAATCGAAGTAACACTTTATTTTAATTATTTCTAATTATCGTTACATAGTTTGTAATAATTTTAACGGTTTCCACGTAATGCCTTCACGGATAAACATGAATTAATAATATATTAAATATTTTTTATTATTTTGTAAAATTTTAAATTAAAATATATATAAAACATATACCTCGTGTATATATAATCTAATAACTATATACATTATATTATAGGGCTCGATGGTAAGGTCACTTTCGTCTACAAACACTGGCGGTATTTTTTTTTTTTTTTTATAGAATAGGAAGGCGGACGAGCATGTGGGCCACCTGATGGTAAGTGGTCACCAAACGCCCTTAGACATTGGCATTGTAAGAAATGTCAACCATCGCTTACATAGCCAATGTGCCACCGACCTTGGGAACTAAGATTTTATGTCCCTTGTGCCTGTAATTACACTGGCTCACTCACCCTTCAAACCGGAACACAACAATATCAAGTATTGCTGTTTTGCGGTAGAATATCTGATGAGTGGGTGGTACCTACCCAGACGGGCTTGCACAAGCCCTACCACCAGTAAAAGCTTTATATTACCAATGCGCAATGATTATTATTTCTTCAATTACCAATGTCCATGGGTGGTGGTGACAACTTACCATCAGGTGTCATTGCTCATCCGCCTATGATATAAAAAAATGTCTCTTGCGGTACATATTGTAGGTAGGTCTTTAAATATTCTTTATTTATAAATTCTATTTGCAAGAACGTGCTAGAATGATTACAGACCCATAGTATTATAAACATATCCCATGGTAAGATTACTATAACTATGTACAGACATTTTTATAAAATACAAAAAACAAAATACACATTACAAATTTATAGCAAAAACACGCCGTCTAAAAGATTGTCCTGTGGCATTGTACCCAAGACGCTGGCATTATTGCTAATGAACTTGCGATTAATTATACTTAGTAATAAAAAAAAACTTAACATTCAATTAAACTCTAAAGCAAGACTATATCAAATGGACCTTAAATTAAACACAGAACAACTCGTGACCTCTTTTTTAAGATATTTTATCGTCAACATCATCGTGACTATTTATTCTTATGTCAAGATAAATATATTTACAACGAGATAACGCAGTTCATTAAACTCATATATAAAGACATATTAATATATAAATTGTGTTTAAATATAATATAACAATAACTATTGATATTTTTTTTTATTAACCGCTTTATTTACATTTTTCAATGTCCTCCTGACCGATTTCGTACACAGCGACCAATCTCAAGAGAATAGCCAACAGGTTATAGTGCACAAGTGTGCGCAAACACAGAACAATCTCTAGTCATCCAATATCAAAATCTGATTGGACGACAAACCGACAGGACCGGAAAGAGTTCAGGCGCAGGACCAAAGGCTCTACATTCTTTCCGAAGCACACCCTATCAACTTCCAAACTCCGGGCTGCTACTGAGAATTTTCTTACATAAAAAACTCAATAACTATTTTTATCGTACCGACTGAACCCAGAGCCTTGGGATCTGCGGCTAAATCTAGCCACTAGACCAATGAGACAGTCAATATACTTAATTCGCGGACTCTTGCAAGGACATATGAACGGTCATTTTATAAGATTAAATTACCGCCACCACCGGTTCGCAATGTAGATTCTATCGAGAAGAACCGGCAAGAAACTCAATATTTGACCAGAATTAAATTATACAAGTAATTAAATTAAATTTTCTCGCGTTGTCATACAATCGTGAGGTATATTCATAACTTTAAGTCTGACTCATCAGGAAGTTGGTTAAACATCAATTAAAAAAATCTACCTACACAGCACCTGTTGTTGCCCAAAGCGAATAATAAATGTTAAATGTAGAAATAAAAAGAGCTGTATGTTTCATAAAGGTATATCTTGTTGCATAAACATTAACAAAGAAATATAAAACGTTTCTGACTAGATTACGTCCGTAGTTTTACCCGTATGAGGGACGGGGGGTCATGTTAGATATATAGTAAGAGTCTGTGAATGTCCCACTGCTGGGCTGAGGCCTACGATTGCGATAAAATGAAAGTACAGTAACAGCCTGTTAATCTCCCACTGCTGGGCTAAGGCCTCCTCTCCCTTTAGAGGAGAAGGTATGGAGCTTTACCACCACGCTGCTCCAATGCGGGTTGGTGGAATACACATGTGGCAGAATTTCAGTGAAATTAGACACATGCAGATTTCCTCACGATGTTTTCCTTCACTGTCAAGCACGAGATAAATTATAAACACAAATTAAGCACATGAAAACTCAGTGGTGCTTGCCCGGGTTTGAACCCACGATCATTGGTTAAGATTCACGCGTTCTTACCACTGGGCCATCTTGGTACTAGATATATATCCTATGTCTTTTTCTGTAGAACTGACAACGTGCATGAAATAATTCATGATAATCGGTTCAATAGTTAGTGAAAGTGTTACAAACAAACTCACTTTTACATTTATAATATTAGTTAGGATACCGTCAATATCCAATTATGGGCTCTGTGATATTATGTCCCTTGTGCCTGTAATTACACTGGCCCACTCACTTTTCAAACCGGAATTCATTAATACAAAGTATTAATGTTTGTTGGTGGAATAATTGATGAGTGGGTGGAGCCAACCCTACCAGCCCTACATTATTGCTGTCCGTTCTCAAAACTGACTTGGTCTGTCTAGCTATAAGGCCGCAGATCCGAGGGTTCAAATCAAAATTAATCCATAGCAGTCAAGAGTCTGGTAATTGTTAGTAATTACACTTCCACGGAAAGCACGTTGAGCTTTTGGTTATTCACTTGAATTATTTTTAATAGTTTAGGATTTGCCGTCCAATCGGACTATGAGAGTCAAGGAATAGAGAGTGCGAATATATGCGCATATATTCCTGCACTATAATATGTCCTGCGCAGTTGGCTAATCTCTCTTGAGATTGGCCGCCATGGCCGAAATCTGTCTGGAGGACATTATACCTTAGTACCCACACTTACATTCATTACAATTATAAATTAAAACGTATAAAAAGATGGTTAAGTGGATAGAACACGTGAGAGAGTAAAAAGATCTTGGGTTCAAACCCGGCAAGCACAACTGAAGTTATATGCTTTATTTTCATTATAAACAAATCCATCTCGTGCTCAGCCATGATAAAACATTATAGAATTGGGCAACGTCCTGCGGTCCAAACATTCAACATAAGAGTAGGAGTTGTTTGCCCAATTGTGGGCCATTTACGGTTACTTACTATCAACTTTAATAATGAAGTAAATTAGTGTTTTTATTCAACTTTCTATAAGTGACTCATAAAATAAAATGTTATTGAAATGACTAAATTTGGAAGCAAATAACTTAAGTACTAAAATTGTATGAGTAATGACTAGTTCGTTGTATATTTGTTATCGGATAATTCTAATGTTCGTTAGTTTATAATAAATCTAGGTATATTGTATACTTATAGTAAATTTCGGAGGAGAGAAGAACAGGTGCTAGGTATAAAAAGTACTCTATATAATTCCATGGAGTTCAAGGTTACTTAATACCGAATTTAATCAAAATCGGTTCAGTGGTTCAGCTGCGAATGCATAACACACAGACAGACTAACTAACTTTCGCATTTACAATATTATTACAGATTATTCAAAACAGATATTAAAAAGTTCTTTACAATCTTTAACGCGAAATTCCCATGTTTAATTATATGTCTAGACAATCGTTAAGACATTCAAATAAAAAAAATACTCTGAGCCTTTTTTTAAGGCAGGAAGGACGCTACTATCTCATCAGATAGTGACGTGTGCTTCTCGGAAGCGAACGCATTCCAACGGACAATCTATGAATGACCGGTGATGACCACACTCTTTGGAAACACGTGGACAAGTCTCTTCTCATACATTTTATTAAACGTTATATAAACGTCTTAACAGTAATTGCCTTATGTGCTAATTTGTTAGTAGTTATAATGACAGCTGGACTGGACAAAAGGGAGTGCACACATTGTGTGAACCAGGCACAAGGTTAACGAGTAGGCTCCTGTTTAAATTAAACAAGACGCAAACACGGATCGCACGTTCCGCGTGGACTCGCGTTAACACGCTCCGTTTAATTGCACCCTTGGTTCTACGTCGAGCTTATTAACTTGACAAAGAACTCGATTATGAATTTTTTGAAACCAATATGCGATATCGTTTACAATAATTATAACATTTAATTGATATACGCATCAAAATAGCGTATCACCATAAGTTGATTTGTCACGTTACACGTTTGAGACACGAAGTGGACATGAGAATAAGCTATGATATTTATCATAAATATTAAACTTCATTGATTAATTTTAATATGCATTCATTGAAATGTATACTTACATACAGATATATGTATGTGTATATTAAATTCATTCATCAATATTTATTTAAAGTTTAGTTGAATTAATTATGATTAGACGAAGAAATATTTGCATACTGTCTCAGATATGCTCATAGTATATATGTAATGCAAATAAAGAAAAAATAATAATGTATTACTATTTATATATGACTTAGTAGCTCCCCGTTCTGATGTCGTATGAGTAAGCATTTTATCCCGTGCTATTATAACATAAGGATTTGATATGATCTATTAATGTGCTAATGTGTCATGAAAAATGTCCCGCATATTTTTACACGCGTTTATTAAAATATCATATTATATTAGTTAAATTATTTTTTTATAATATTTAGACTAATCGTAAGTTAAACTTGTAAACATATGAATTTCTATTACATAGTTTTAGTACATTTGTTATCGTTTGGTTTTGGTTTTACCGGTTTGGCCGTCGCTTCAGAAGTGCGAGAACAATTTCCTCTTCGACACCTATTAAGCTATTTCTAAAATCACACGTAACCGTCCTGAATCTATAAACTATAATATTTTAACTCAATTAACTGTTGTAAGACTTACCGTATCAAAAAATGGTGTAACCCTAATCAAATTTGCTGGATTCTTACTTTTTATCATAGAGACTTTTGGGGTTTCCCAAAATACCGTTTGTACGAAGTTATGAGTAAAATATCTTATAGTATAAAAGATAAATTAAAAAAAAAACTAACCCGGAAATCGATAAACGTACGATAAATACACATATCGCAAGATAGAACTATCTTTTATCTTTTTACCGTCTTATCGGATAACTTACAATGAATGATATGCAGTTTGTTGACTTTAGGCGTAAATTTGTAACCTTTTCTAGACATTCCATACGATGATAAGAGTCATATTACCGATTTTATCTTACTCGGAGCAAATTCGTATTTTAAATTGCACTCGATATCAAATCACAATTTCAATTTATTTAAAAACTAACAAAGATAAAATTAGAAATTAAATGTATATTAATATAAGCATCTTTCTTACATATTAGGTGTTTAAGAACAAAATGAATAGGAAACCAACCATTAGCATTAAAATCATGACATAAGTTCCAGAAAGGCGAACGTCGAGAAAGGATTTGCCGCTTTTTTTATAGTACTGTGTTTAAACAGCCTTATGACGAATAAGGCAATTAATATTAGAAAAATAACAGAAAAAGATAAATTATTAAACTAAGGCGTCTATTTTTTAATTAATTTTTCAACGATTTTGCAAACAAATCTAATCAATCTTTTTTTTCTATCATGGTATGAAATCATTAATTGAACGCGTGATATCTAAACCTTAGGACAAACATGACAAGATAAAGATAAAAGCTATTTGATATAATTTACAACTAATTAAATATTTCTCAATCAAACAAATATTAGAATGCTTAACTGTCTCAAGTAAGAACTTACGATAATTGTGTAAGAATTTTATTGTAAAATGATGAAATAGGTACTAAAATTTCTAAGTCCAAACGAAGGTCACTTCGCAAATTCTTTCTAAAACCAACATTATCTATAATAAAAACTATTATTGTTTAATGCGTTGGAATTTTAGTAAGAATATCATTCCGCGTCCAAGCATAATATTATATACTTAAAATTGGTATTGCATTTGCTTTGAGTATAATTTGTAATTGGACCGTATTACCAACAGAAATTTTAATAGAATACATTACGATTTTAAATAGAAACCCATATTTAGAGTGACATAATGTTATGAAATGTCTTTTTGGATTGGTACATTTCTGCACAACACGGTCCAATTTATCGTAGACATGTTGACTATAACATCGCAAATATCGATCTAATGTGTTGTGAGGGGCATAGTTCACCAACCCCTTTAATATAGAACCTACAATTTACAATGACCTTGAAATGTGTTCAAAAAGTTGACCAAAACGAGATTTAAGACCTTTATTCCATAAGCATTGACAGAATTCACGGCTATATTACAAAGGTGTAAGCTTGAACTAGTTATTTAATAAGACTATTATGGAACCATACAATATGTAACACAGAAAGGCAACATAAGTCTATGAAGAAAAAACGACTGGATTTAAAATGAATAAATAATTTCTCGAGAATTCGAGAACGTTCAAAGTCAAGATGCATTATCACAAAAGACACCTTCAGGTCGCTTATCTCACTGACCTTGAAGCCAACCGCAATTCATAACACAGACAAAAAGCATGGAAATCAACCCATAAGAGTAAGCGCCCGATGTTTATCTTGATATCAATTGATATTGAAGTTATTTTACTGACCCACTTTGCTTATCAAACGACGGTGCGATGTATTTCGCGTGGACTTTATAATATTCAGACCTCTAAGGCTGTACTTATACAAAGCTAAAATTTCCATGCGGACGCCGCGCGGTTGCTCATTCAAGCTTTATTGGAAAAATGAGTTATATTTACTACGTAACAATGTTTAAATTCACCTAAGCATAAGTGTTTTCCTTAACCCGTTTCGTTCAGTACGTAGTCGCGTCGTATTTTGGTGGTGAACTCGTGGTCAATGCGTGACGGTCCACTATGCCCAATTTTTAACGATACTTGTACAACAATAGCATAATTAATGTATTTTTTACACATCGTAATTTAAACATAGCAATGAGTTATGTGTATATAAACTGACACACGCACAATAAACGAAAAAAATATCTTTATCAGGACTGTCCTACATATATACGTAAAGATAGCGACCCTACTACGAACAGGAAACACGTGGATATCGTACGATCTCCACTCATGACGCAATAGTAAAACCGTTCGACTCCCGGGCCGAGCAAATAATTGAGATAAGGTTTTAGGGCACGGCCATACTTACTGTCCCATTTGCAATTTGTTTTATCTCTAGTTTTTTTTAATTTTCTTTCTATTACATTTTTAAGTCTTTATGTCTTATGTAGTAATTGTATATAAAATATTTAGAAATTCCGTCAATGATATTGATGGGCATGATACAAGGGATTTCGCAGATGTTCTTGGATTGTTCACATATTTATCGAAAGTATATCTATTATTTACTAATATTATAAATTCGAATGTATATCTGTCTGTGTGTTACGCTTCCACTGAACCGAAATTAATGACATTCGGTATGAAGCAAGCTTGAACACCAAGCTTGAACATAGGCTACTTATATAACACCTAAGACCTGACCGTACGAAGCCGCAGGCAACGACTAGTTTTATATATTTTAAATTGTTATAAAAATATAATTATAAAGATCGCGCAGTAGTAGTATTATGTTAACTTGCTCGAATATATAATATATAATATATAGTAAATATATACTAATGATAAAATTAAAATGACATTAAAATCCTTTAGTTTGTCAAAGAATATGAATTATTATTTAAATAAATAACAGTAGTAAGTAACCTACTGGTGGTAGGGCTTTGTGCAAGCTCGTCTGGGTAGGTACCACCCACTCATCAGATATTCTACCGCAAAACAGCAATACTTGATATTGTTGTGTTCCGGTTTGAAGGGTGAGTGAGCCAGTGTAATTACAGGCACAAGGGACATAAAATCTTAGTTCCCAAGGTTGGTGGCGCATTGGCTATAAGCGATGGTTGACATTTCTTACAATACCAATGTCTAAGGGCGTTTGGTGACCACTTACCATCAGGTGGCCCATATACTCGTCCACCTTCCTATTCTATAAAAAAAAAGTTTATTATACGTTTTCTTACAATGAAAATTGCAATTCACACTTTGCAATAAGGATAGTTGTAGATATATTTCAAAACGTGGAGCGAACAGTAAAGCTGGCTTCACACGACCTGCGGTTTCACGTGCCGCGACGAGCCGGCGCCAACATGCCATGAAGCGCAGCTCCCGTGCTGACGCTGGCTTGCTCGTCAAATCCCATTGGAACCACCACGATAACTTCAAAGACCTGTATCACAAGCCACGCATAGCCGGTAGATATTTCCGTGTAGAGTTCTCCAATAAATTGATATTTTAATCGATGCAAACCAGTTTGATCCGGTTCAGAACGAATGATTTCTATGACAGCGATAGATTGTCGTTTGACCTCTATAGTTCTTTGCGAGAGAATTAAGTATATTACATATGATGTTATTTTAATTGGTGATAGAAAAACAATTTTACAATATAAAATATAAAAGTAAAAATGCTGTTTGTTGAATATTAATTAGTTTTTCTGACTGTATTCTCTTTTATTATTTAAAAGAAAAGAAATTGGTGGCAAACTGGTGATTATCTGATGAAAAGTGCTCACTACTATATTTCTTACATTGTCACTGTAATAAATATTAACAATCCCTTACGATGCGCCACCATCCTTAGACGTTAAATCCCTTGTGTCTGTAGTTACACTGGCTCACTCACCATATTAACCAGAACACAACAGAACTAAGTATTGCCGTTTGTTGGTAATATATATGATAGGTAGGTTGAGCCATACTATTAAATGAAATAATACTCGTCAATAGAAACCATTGATTCATTATACACAGCTAGTACAGGAACAGCCCATTCAACTTCCCACGGCTGGGCATATTCCTCCTCTTCATTAATCCTTTATATTTACTAAGGAACTATGTACATTTTTTAAAGAAACTTCGCTCGCATCACGTAATCATTTAAAAATTATTATCATTTCACTAAACACGGGAAAAATCCTATGCAAAGTGTAAATTCGGTTTGCCAAGCGATATTGAACGTTATCACAAAGAACTAAAGGTTTTAATTGTATGACAAATGTCTACATGTTAATTGATATGTCGTCCGACCGTCTGTCCGTGCAGCATGTCACGTAACCGAAAAAAATATATATTTCCATTCTATGATACGATCCGTTTTTTTATATGGCAACTCATTTTTTTTTTTTAAGAAATCGGGCTCGGTGAGAGAAATTTTAAATTTTAAATGGCGTGCAACGTTTTAGTTCAACGATTTTGACGCAAAAAGTTCTTACTTTACACGCTTTAATTATTATTTAAACATGAAAGGAAAATAAGTGCAACCTTTATATATAAAACGTTTCTGACGCACAATTTTTTTTACCTCACTCACGTGTTCTTAGTTGTACACATTTTAATTATTATTATTATTTTAAATAGTAATAAAAATCTCTACTGTAAAGAAAAATATATAGCAGCTTATTTATCGTTCTACTCAATACCATTTACCACTGTATGTACCTAAATACATATCAGAACATCTCCCGACATAAGTAGGTTTCCTCACGACGTTTTCCTTCACCTTTGATCACGGAATGTATTATCTCAAGCTTAGCATATGAAAAACTCGGCGGTGCTTGCCCGAACTGAACCCGTGACCTTCGGATAAGATCGATACATTATCAATTGGGCCATCTTGTCTGAATATTCATTCATATTCTAAAAAGATAAATATGTCTTGCTAATAAAATATTTCAATGGCAGCCACTTTAATACGCATCATTTTTAAACGTTGATATCGAGAATTATTTTGGTAATAAATTACAAAATAGCTTGTCATAAATATGACATTTATAAAAGGCATACGAACAATGAATTCAAAAACCAATAACAGTTCATAAATATTTACAAATGACTATAGTAAATAAAAAAAAACATGTATATATAATATGTAGATATAAATAATACTAATAAATGTTGTTCTCCAAACCGATTTCGGTGGCAGCATTCTCAAGTCAACTCCGCAATACATAATATTATAATGCACAAGTGTGTGGCTTTATGTGCTCTCTGAGGCACGAAAGTGTACACATACAACTTAGAAACATTAAGCTGCTAACAATAATTGATTAAAGCCAGGACGTCAGCGCACAAGGCAGTCACCTTACTAAAACATATAAAGAAATACGGCTGAAAACTTATTTATGTATCCCCACACACACCAGTCACACACACATGCCAGCAAGTCTAATAGCGTATTTACACAAGGCCAATAACCGAGCCAATCCACTAAGCATTCGACATTAAGCCAGTCCACACACGAGGCTTTCTTATTTTTTATGCTAGAAATCGTTCTATTTCAATAACTTGATCAACGGCTTTAGGACAATAGGAAGAATGTCTTTACTTAGACGAAATAAATATGAGATTGGCTTATTGGATTGGAAAGTAAAGTCAGAGATTCTGTTGCTATGTGACAATGGAAACGCGCTCTTGCATCTGGGTCGACCATTTTTTCCTTATATGTTAGTAATCCAAACTTTTTATTTGAACAGGTATAAAAACGTTACATTATCGTTTAAGCTTTACGATTTCCGAGAGAAATCGGTATTGTACCTTTTCAACTAAAATAGATAATGGCGCGATGAAATTTGATACGTTTCTTGTAAGCAATTAGAAATAAGGAAACAGACATTCTCCTTTTAAGGTTTGTTTTTTTTTTCGAATCGTTTATATTAAAGTACTAGCTGCCTTCGTACGGGTAAAACTCATACAAAACCCCTCCCATTTTCCCCGTGAAGTTGGAATTTCCAATAGTCCATCCTTAGTGAGATTCTATGGAGTAGCTGATGATGATAATGAGATAATGTAACCTCATATGTTTGTATACCGTAGCGGCCTGCAAATATTCCATGCTGCGAATATCCCATGGTTGATGCACATGTTACAGAATTTCATTTTACACGTCATACATTTCAGGCCATGGTTACCGTCACCACTGAGCACGGAATGAATTCTAAGCACAAATTAAGCTAAATAACCTAGTAATACTTGTCCAAGTTTGAATCCGTATCTTTGATTGAGATTTACTTGGTAGTAGGGCTTTGTGCAAGGCCATCTAGGTAGATAAATAAATCGAGGTGGCTCTATTTCATATTCTACCACCAAAGCTTAATAATTAGTAGTATTTTGTTCCAAACATTAATACTTAGTGTAACTACAGGCACAAGGGATATAACATTTTAATTCCCAAAGTCAGTTGTGTATTAGCGATGTAAGGAATGATCAATATTTCTTACAACGCTAATAATTATGATTGGTGATGACCACTCACCATCAGGTAGCCCATTCGCCACGTAAAGATCCAGGAGATGTTCTAGGCTAGCCGGTGAGCCATCTTGGATTTGCGTTTGGAAGTCATGCAAGTACGGTTCTATAAAAAAAATCTAATTATTTTGAAAAGTAATTGAAGTAATAAATACGCATATTGTCATACGATCCTTTTTTATTGAGCGCAAGCTGTGTCAACATGAATTAAGCATATTTCAAATTTGTATTATATTTTTAAACATTCATTGCATTGGAAATTTTAATTCTACCCGCGGTTTCATTTTTTTTCATAAATATAAGCATTGACAGTATAAATTTAAAAAATGGCGTATTTATTTTTCCCCTTTTTTATATTGTTTTTGGTGTAGATATTTCAGGAAATTTTAATATATTTCAGGAAAATAAACACTAATCCATAGTTTTTTACTTACCAGTTCCTGATATTAATATCTCACGTAATAAAATATACGTTCATTCGTGTAACGCTCGCCGATCGAGTAGGTCGCGCGCGCTGTTATTTGTTGACGGTTTATACTAATTGTCATCAATTATTTTATCTGCTACGGCGGCATCACGCGTGTGCCTGTACATAACGCTTGCGGTCGACTACTGACGCGCAATTGAAGTTAGCTATGCCGGTTAAATGATGATGGCGTGTATTAATATTTTGTCTGATGATAATACTATTACTGAAGAGAGAAGGACGATTGAAGAGGACCTTACACATACGGATTTGTCCGTCATTGCTGAACAGACACACTCACACTCATAGTAACAGTAACAGTAACAGCCTGCAAATGTCCCATTGCTGGACTAAGGCCTCGTCTCCCTTTTTGAGGAGAAGGTTTGGAGCTTATTCCACCTCGCTGCTCCAAAACAGATACACTCAAATTCTGCAATTCATAGGCGAACGAGGGAAGTTGATGAGAACGAAATGTGGAATGTTGTAACCAGATCAGGTAAACGATATGCTCGTAATATAAATGATGAGAGAATAGCCGGAGAAAATTTTGAAATTAGTATTTTGTCTGAGAAGCCATTACCTAAACAATTCGCGTTTGCCCGTTTATCAAAATGTTTATATCGAATATACTCAAAATTAAATATGTTAACGCCTATAAAATATTTATTCAATTTGAAAACGAATCAAGCGTGTCTAAGCTTTTGAATAGCAAGGATATTAAAGAAAAAGAATGGAACATACAGAGAACTTTAGAAGTAGGTATTTCATATGGAGTTAATAGAAATGTAGAAACCAAATTATCAGCCAACGATATTACAGGAAGTTTAACCTGTGAGGCTGACTTAATTTCAGTAAAACGCCTTAATCAAAGAAATGAGAATGGATCGGGATGGTCGGAAAGCGAAACGGTCTGCTTATGCTTTAAAGCTTCTTCTTTACCGTCTAATGTTATATACATAAGATTATGATTATTTCTATATTCATGAAGTTCGGGGCTAAGTTGAAACATATGTTTCCGGTAACAGTATTCAAACTTGGAAATTTGGTTATTCCAAGAGAGTGTGGTCTAAGAAGAAAGCAGTTTGTCCTAAGTGCACGAAAAATCATGAAAATTGTGAAGCTTTCACGTGTGTAAACTGCAATGGCAGGCACGTGGCCCTCAGCAGAAATTGCTCAATTTATAAAGGAAAAGAGAATAAGATAAATTATAGCGGAATTCAATTACACTTATAAAAAGGCACTCACTATATATATTCCAGTGGAGACACCTATTCCCAAAGAAGACATTCTTCAGTGTCCTGCAGTATTATATTTCCAAACAAACGATCGAGACTTGCAAAAATTAATTTCTCCTACATCAGGTCCTTCTTATGCCTCTGTGACAGCCTGAACATCGATTAAAAGAAATAAAGATGCAACTGAAAACCTATCCAAGACTAGACAGAAGAATTATACTACAAAAAAAGATGTAAACAAAGTAACGATACCATAATGGAAGAGAGAATTATTCAGTCATCAGAGTCAATCGAAATTAGAAACGCCTGAAAAATCGAACACGAATACATCTAAAAGAAACAAGGATGATAGAATCGGGAGAATCTTGTCATTGAACTCGATAGGACGTTAGAGCTCATCGCCAAATGGGATTTTGATAATCTTGTTGAGTTTAATGCCAATGAAAACACAGGTATGCGCTCTCACAGCGAAAAAGTCACCATTTTACCCTCATCCCTCCCTCTGTGGCACACCGCTGATGATACAAAGCAAAATCGCCATGCTGGGGATGGACGTTCGCTGCGACCTTAGTCCAAGGGATTACATCGAGGCTATTATAAAAACAGCTTCACGGAAACTCGGAGTTCTGAACAAGGTGCGGCGTTTTTTCACGCCACAACAACTGTGCCTGTTATACAAAACACAGGTAGGGTCTTACGTTGAATATTGCTCGCACCTTTGGGATGGCTCCGCTAAATTCCTACTGGAGACCTTGGACCGGTTGCAGCGACGCATTATTGGCGACGTAAAGGTCACAAACACCCTTGAACCTTTACAATTGCGTCGCGAGATAGCAGCACTGAGCGCTTTCTATCGACTGTATCACGGCGAGTGCTCTGAGGAATTATTCTCTCTAATTCCTGCTTCCCCCTTCCTTCTTAAGTCCATGCGAGCTGGTTCTCGATGTCACCGCCTAAATGTGACATCAATTCCATCGCGCACAAAGAAATTTGGCAACTCCTTTCTTTGTCGCACTACCAAAAAATGGAACTCCTTACCAGCTCACGTGTTCCCCTCCCCTTACAACCCGGGTTCCTTCAAACGAGGCGTGAAGAGGCATCTTGCGGGCCGGCAAGGCGGGGACGTCGTCGCGTTTGGACTCTACTACCACTTACCATCAGGTGGAGTAGAGTCATTTGCCATCCCGGGGCATATAAAAAAAAAAGAAGAATTTATAATTTATTAGATAAGTTTAAATATGTAATTTTGAATAAGTACAACACAACTCAAGATAAAGTAATAGAATATATTAAAATTTGCTTTAAGTGGCTAATAACTATGATAGCACCTTACATTTCTAATTTTCACTTTTTCGAAAGCCTTTTTGATGGCTTCTTATAGACTCATAAAGCAGAAATTGAACATTATACAATGGAATTGCCAAAGTTTGACAAATAAATTAATATCCTTTGAACAGCTCTTATCAATAGATAAAGTTAATATTGCTGCATTAAATGAAACATGGCCAGACGACGATTCAGGTGCGAGGTTACAATATTTTCCGTAAGGATAGAAGTGATGGTTATGGTGGTGTGCCCATATTAACTAATAATTCTATTAAAGCTCAAGTACAAGACAAGAAGTAATTACAGAGAATTGAAATCTTACATATTAAGGTATTTAACTGCGAGGTAATACAAAATATTGTATCAATATCTTGTTCCCTCTCTGTTAATATGCCAACATGATTGGGATTTTTTCTTTTCATTGTTTCCTAGAATAACGCTGTAAATCGGAGATTTGAATGGTCATCACACTAGCTGGTCAAATAAAAATGACGCTAGAGGCAATCAAATATTCGAATCTTTGTTAAATCTTAATCTTAATACCCTTAATGATAACGGCCCGACTCCTTTCCAATTAGTAAATGGAAGACTTCGTCAGTCCTCTCCGGATATCTCGATAGTTACACCCGATGCTGCAATAAATTATGATTGGATCACTTTAAATGAAATGTTAGGTAGTGACCACGTGATTATAAAAATATTAAATATTTCTGTGCTTCAACCTGCTTTTATGAAAAAGAGAAATGATGAAATATGAAAAAGGCTGATTGAATTTCATATAGCAAGGTCCTTGAATATATATTCGCAAATTTTAGAATGCTTGACAGTTTTCAAAATGCTTATGATTGTTTTATTGAGGAATTTAACCAAGCAACAGACAAATATATACCTTTTAAAAAAATAGTCAAAGCCCCTGTGCAGTATGCGTTCCAAAACATTATTGGAATATTAACTTGTCAAAAGCGGTAGCTGAACGTCGATTAGCGCTAGGTAACTTTAGACGTTATCCTACTCCAAATAATTTGACTGTCCTGCAAGAAAAAGTCAGTGAAGCTCAAAGAATCAGTCGGCATGCTAAAAGTGAAGGATGACATAAATTTTGTTCATCAATAGACCATGTAACTACAAATGAAATGTGGTCGAAGATGAAATGGATGAAAGACTATAAAATTCAAAAGTGTATGTAAAGAAGAACCAAGCAAGGGAACTTGAAATTGAAAAATGTACAAAAGCTTCTGACACAGCTCAAGGATATGACAACATATCATTTTCCATGATTAAAAATTTGCCTCTTATTGGTAATCCTATTTTAACCTTCCTATATAATCAAATTTTGACGTATAGTTATATCACAAAGCAATGGCGTTATATTCGTATACACCCGATTGCAAAACCCAGCGGGGATTCTTCATCTATATCTTCAATTAGACCAACTTGCATTATTTATTATTATTTATTATTATTATTATTTATTAACTTCATGCTTTATATTATTATTATTTATTACTATATTATTATTTATTAACTTCATGCTTATGCAAAATATTTCACATGATTATTAATAAACGCTTAGAGTGGTATTTAGAAAAAAAACTATATGTTTTCACCGTTCATGATTGGTTTTAGGAAGTATCGATCTTGCACTGAAAGCTTAAGCTACTTGATTACAAACTTGGTTTTACCAAAGGTCAAGTTATTTATTATTGATATAAATAATGCGTACAATAATGTCAATATTAATAGTTTATTATTACTTTTAGACAAAATGGGAATAGGAACGAGAATATGTACATATTTATGGATTTTTTTAAAAGAAAAAAAGCTTAAATACAGTTACTGATAACCTTGTGAATAGTAGATACACTGGATATGGTTTAGTCCAAGGAGATCCACTCTCTCCACTTTTATTTAATGTCGCTACCATTATTATTTTTAACAACGAAGTATGTATATCTCAGTACGCAGATGTTTTTGTTATTTTTGTTACGTGTAAAGATGTTAGCAAAGCTGTGTCAGATTTACAATTTGCACTAAATTACTAGAAGATATAGGTTTAGAAGTATCACGAAACAAGAGTAAAGTTTGTATGGTTACTAGAAAACCTAAAGCTGTAAGAAATTATACTGATCTTAACATTAATGATACTAATTTAATTTAGAATTCGTAGATAATGTTCAATACTTGGGATTGTGGCTGGATCGTGCCTTAAGATGGAGTAAGCATGTCAACGACATTAGCACCAAAGTTATAAAATTTTTAAACATCTTCAAAGTATTATCTGGCCCTGCTTGAGGCATACATCCCAAGCACCTTAGACGCCTGTACATATCTATAATTCGAAGCAGACTAGATTACGCGAGTTTTCTCTACAATAAGAGCTGTAATTTACATTTATATAAGTTTGATGAAACTCAAAACCAGACTACGCGTGTGATAGGTGGATTTGTAAAGTCTACTCGTATACGTGCAATGGAATCAGAGCTCTGCTTACAAAAAATAATCATACTTTCAATAAAAATGAAAGATATCTTTAATGTAGTATTTTACATACCTTTGTAATTTAATTGATTGAAAGGATTACACTGACCTTCTTGCTTCGTGTATCTTCGCGATGAATCTACTTTTAAGATTAACACATCTTAACCACTGGTCCACCTCGGCGCAATAAATAGTTAGTTATTGACAAAATCGTTTTAATAACAAATACCAAACTTAATAACAAAAACAGTTGCTTTCTCTCAACTGATTCATTGTAAGAAAATTCCAGGATCCAGGAAACCGCTATTTAGATCGTGATTATAATGAATCGATCAAATTGTGGTTGTTTTCAAAATATCGCATACCGTGCCTAATTTAGAATACGAACGTACATACATACAGACGAAAACATACACATATTTTAAGCACCATCATCAACATCCTCCACGATCATTTTTGTTGCTTCTTTTTTTTAAATGTAACTATCGATGGTTTTTTCAAAGAAATATTAAAACTAGTATTTGGTAAAGCTTTGTGAAAGCCCGTCTAGGTACCATCCGCTAGTAAAATATTTTTCCGCCAATCAGCAATATATAGTACACATTTATATGCTATTTGTCCAGATTTAGACCCACGGTGTTCGGTGATATTCTGATCTATATCAGGTATCACCCATCGGGTTATGCGAGAGCGAGAAGTACATTAACGTTTGCGCACACACTTAATCACTCTAATATCAAGGATAACGTATTATATCGTATCGCAGCTATTAATTGAAATAAATGTGATTGATCACGTTTTATCACAACATTGCGAGGGAATTTCCATGTTTCAGAAATGAAGAAATAATTTTTCCAACCAAAATGTACGCGGGTTTAATGCTTCTCACTAATATTATGATATTTTTCATGTTTGTTTACGTTTTAAGATTTACGCAAAACGTAAAATCCGATTGATGTAGAACTTCTACTTCGCGGTAGCTTAAAAACTTTCAAAATTTCCATCAGCTGCATTCAATACGTCAATATTTTGTTCATTTTATATGATATGTCTGAAGATATCTGATTAGTTGGAAGAAACATGGGCCAAATAAATTGGTTACATTGCATTGGTCAAATAGCTCCTGTATTTAACAAATGCCAACTTATGACAAACATTCTTGATGTGAAACAAACATTGGCCTTGGGAGTAAGTATTGGTCTCAAATACTTGGCTACATAGAAGTTTAAAACACAACCGTTTTTTTTATATTATGTTCAAAAGTTTCAACGGTCATAATCGTATGACGTCAGCTGTCAATTTTTTTAATCATTTAGCATAATTAAATATTGTTTTCGATAATCGGGTTTTTTGCTATTAAGAAAAAAAACATAACGTTTACTGATATCGTTACTTATTTAAAATTACCTAGTTACCGTTCGCGGCGTCATCCACGTGTTTAACCCCCCCCCCCCCCCACTTAATTGTTATGTATCGTACGTCCTTTTCTGTATTAGGAAGAAAAACAATTTAATATTGCCAAGAAAGAAGCGCGTTTACAAAATTGCTTTTTATTTCGCTTTAGATACATATATTATAGCCTGCCTCGTTACTCTAGTGTCGAGCTTTTAAGGTTGAGAACACGAGATCCTGGTTTCAGTCCATGACGCCGTCCGCCCGCTGTCTCAGCATAACATAAGTGTCAGATGAATTTTTACTATTATAACCAACATGCAGTGAGACGGAAATCCATTAAACGAAAATATATTTTTAAAAAAATGGAAGGTGCAATTTAAGTGAATATTTCCCTACTGAGAATTTTTTTATTTAACAAGGCTCCACTGTCGACTGGATATATTATACATGAACTTGAAATTGACAAGCTTGTCATGACAATCGTCTAAATTTAAAGCGGGTGAAACTGCGAAATGCAAATATAATAATATTATGTACTAAAATCTTCTCAGTATATAACATATATGTAGTAATATTTTCAGTTCAATATTCATTACAAAGGACGTCTCTTCATTTTTTAGTATAGAAAATAGATATGTACTTCCAGAATACTCTGATTTCTTCACGGTTGTATCTTTTTTTTATATTTGCCGGGAAGGCAAATGACTACTCCATCTGATGGTAAGTGGTAGTAGAGTCCAAACGCGACGACGTCCTGTACAGTCGAAAAGAATGTTCTGCAGCCGCCCTCGCCTTGCCGGCCCGCAAGATGCCTCTTCACGCCTCGTGTGAAGGAACCCGGGCTGTAAGAGGAGGGGAACACGTGAGCTGATAAGGAATTCCATTATTTGGAAGTGCGACAAAAAACGTAGTTGATAAATTTCTTTGTGCGTGATGGACGACGATTTGTTGACGAGCCGCTTGGCGTGGTTGGTAGACACTTGCCTTTTCACGCCGAAGGTTGTGGGTTCGATTCCCACTCAGGACAGACATTTGTGTGCATGAACATGTCTGTTTGTTCTGAGTCTGGGTGTAATTTTCTATATAAGTATGTATTTACAAAAGAAAAGTAGTATATGTAGTATATCTGTTGTCTGGTTCCATAGCACAAGCTTTGTACAAGCTTAATTTTGGATCAAATAGCCGTGTGTGAAAAATGTCCCAGGATATTATTATTATTATGATTGATGACACAGTTAGGCGGTGACATCGAGAGCCAGCACGCGTAGACTTTTTTTTTATATATGTAGTAATTAGGTAGGCGGACGAACATATGGGTCTGATGGTAACTGGTCACCGACGCTCGTAGACATTAGCATTGTAAGAAATGTTAACCATCGCTTACATCGTCATTGCCTCACCAACCTTAGGAACTAAGATGTTATGTCCCTTGTGCCTGTAATTACACTGGCTCACTCACCCTTCAAACCGGAACACAAGAATACCAAGTACTGCTGTTTTGCGGTAGAATATCTGATGAGTGGGTGATACCTACCCAGACGAGCTTGCACAAAGCCCTGCCACCAGTAAACTTACTTATAAAGGAAGGGGAAAGGGGGATGAGAGAAGTAGGAATTAGAGAGCATAATTCCTCAGAGCATACGTGATACAGTCGATAGAAAGCGCTCAGCGCTCTTTTACAATATAGCAAATAAATATATTGTATAACAGTTATCGAGGACGCGTACAAGTCAAAGGTCCTCTAATTATATAACCTTCATATTTTCCTTATCATATACATCATATACGTGATTTTCTATCCATTGGATTACGTATTAATAAACTCAATCAGGATATTGTTACATCATAATTAATTTAAAAATTAATAAACCTGAAATTTGTCATTGAAATATTAATGTGTTTTTTTTTAATATTACACAGCCGACGGTATAAACGCGAACGTCCAATTTCATTTCGAGTTCAAACTAATGAATCAAGCGTAACAAATTATAAACTTTTCACGGATGTATAACAGAATCTCTCAACGCTTTTAAACTATTTCAACAAAAATAACCTATTTATAAAAATAATGTTTATATTAAAAAACGGATAATAAGCACATGGCGTTGAAAGATCTTGTACAAGCAAATCGATTATTTGCTGTTATTAAGCTTGATTGACTAAAAGGTTCGTTTACATCTCACGTTGTTTTGTCTTAACGATTTCTACGAATCTGATGTTTATAAACGGATAAGAATATTTTGTAATATTAAAAAAGTCAATTTGACGTTAGTTTAATTTAATACATAAATATTGAAAAGGCTTATTAATTTTGTTCGCCATGTCAAGCTTTAGTTGTTATTCAAAATATACTTTATACAAGTAGGTTCTTATATGCACTTTTGAATCGCGAAAATTCACGAGAATCGGGAATAAATAACATTACATGTACATTAAAAACAAAGAGTGTGATTGTTGAAACGATGGAAGACTGCCTTATGTTCCATGATTTCCACACAATCTTTTGTAATTTGTGTACAACATAAACACATTGTAATAAAATTATTAAAGACATTGCCTTTTAACACTTTCTGGGACAGTAAACGCCGGTAGACATCGTAACACTAACTTAGCTATTGTGTACTGTCCCTCAAAGTATTAATTTAATAATCAAAAATAACTGGGGACACACACACACATTAAAAAATCTAAAGGCAAATCAAATTGTAATACTGAAATATCAATTGCGATGCTGGCTGGAAATAAACATATACAGTTAATGAAAGATTAATTAAAGAAAAAAAAATAAAGCCAGGCTGAAATCTAACTCACTCGGTCATATATATAATACTGGAAAGGAAATATATTATTATCAAATGACATATTACTTAACTACCTTTGCTTCGATATATGAAAGTAATTTAGCTATCTTTATATCCCGATATACGAGATCCAATTATCTCGGATTTCATAATTAGTTTCTATATTTGTAACTTATAACTATATTAATATTTCTAATCAAGATCATTTCATTACTGTAATAAGCCCATCGTAAGTGCAGGAAGCGTTTATTTATTGCATTACACTTTCCATGTTCCATTTTTGAAATTTTGAGACCTTCGTTCAATTTACATGGGGGTACCTCACAAGCCAGTTTCGGTAAAAAATAAACCATTTTGAAAAACTGTTGCACATTTTATACCTACATTATTTTGAGTAAAGTATCTATAAATAGCAAAAGAAAGTTTTAAAACTGATTAAAAGGAGATGACATTTCATAATGACACCAAAATAGTCTTTACGTATCAAAAATGTCTGTCTAGTCTGTAAATGTTTTCATTGATGGGCAAAATGTTCGTATTTCTTAAGAAATTTTTGAGCTAAATTATGAGCATCGAATTTAAGATTTTTTGGAAATTTTTAATATTCCACGTTCTTTAGAAATAACGAGGCGAAAATCCTTGAAAATTGAAACATCTGAATGGAAACACGTGTAAGATTTTCGTCTAGACTGGAAATTAGACGATAGATAATCTTAATTTTTAGACGAAATGAATAAACAAAACTCTTAAATAGTTACGATTACTGGTTAAGAATTTTCAGATATTATTTCTTGGACCAGCAATATTATTATGTAGGCACACAGTCCGTATCTTTTTAAATATTGAAAATCAACTTACGGTGATATTTTAAAAATAATACTAAAACACTGCTTATTTTTTTTTTATTACGTATATGGCATATTTATTTGCCACCGATAGTAATAAATTTCACATACATTGCTTATTAAGGATTTTAAAGATTTAGTTTTCAATACTATTTCAGTTTTTTTGGGGAGTGAAAACTAAAGCTTAATACAAAAGTTTTGCTTAACAGAATTGTTAACTGGCGGACCTAAAATAGGGGCCAGGACACTACTGGAATCGATATTTATTTAACACATAATCTCAACATAAATTTTACAAGCTAATCGAAGTGCTGTACACAGCTTTAACATAGCCGAATGAATTGTAGACAAGTAGTGGTCAAATAGTGTAATGATAAAACAAAATACAAAAATTAATAAACTAAATAGACGAATACAAAAAATAGGAAACTAGTTATCACCCGCGTATGAGAAGGAGTGGCAGTCAAAGTCAATCTTTGTTCAATATAGAAGCGTGAATCTACCACTGGTTCGGAAATAAACACCTCAGACCTGAGAAGAACCGGTGAAAGAAACTCAGCGGGATTGCTTTTTTTTATATGTCATATTTTACAATCATAGACAATACACAATAACTTTTTTTTATTTGAAACAGAAAGTTTTAGGTATAAAAAAGTAGCCTATGATTTTTATTTGGCTACGATCAAGTGCTTCATACATCATCAAAATCGGTTTAGTGGATAAACGCCGTCCAAGTAACTATCTCGTGGTCAATACATCAGTGCTATGACTCTCAATTGCTTATAACTTGAAGTAAGATAGCGATGCAGTAAATTATTACGTTGTCATATAAAAAAGTACAGATTAAGGTTTCGTGTAAATTGGCTGAAATAGGTCGAAGAATGACGCTTTACTTACGTGATATAAAAGTTTTAAGTACACACTTACCTGTGCGAAGTCAGGACGAGTAGCTAGTATTATATAAACTTCAAATACCAGTGGAATTATTGAGCTTACTCTTATCATCTAAGTATGATAATCATAAAAGTCGAATAGATATATTTCGTAACACAATCATGGCTGACTTACCTGCGTCAGAGTGCGTACGTGACGTAAACGGCGTAACGACTTTTACTAAAATCTTTGAAGACTTTAAACATATTCTTTAACTGCAATTGTTATCGGTTTTAGGCGGGACGGAATTTTAGAAATTAAACGAGTGCCTCCTGGCTATTTTTTACATTAAATGTTTTTTCCTGCGCTTGCACTCTTACCGGTCGTGTCGGATGGCCGAATTATGATAGTTAGGGAATAGAGTGCACCTGTGCTTGCGCACACACTTTGTGCTCTATAATATGTCGTGAACAGTTGGCTAATCTCCCTTGAGACTCGCCGTTGAGACTGAAATCGGTTAGGAGGACATCATCATCATTAATTTATTAAATAATAATTGTAAATAAATACAAAACAAAATTTAAAATGCACGCTTTTCATTTTTTTCGCTGGTCTTCTCTTTGCATTTCGGTAAGTACTCACTTCATTACTCAACTGTGAAATATCAACAACCGACTTATGTTGATATACTATTTTGATCTGTTTATTCTTGAAATGTTATGACTATTGTGGTCAAAATCGCATATTACTTTTTGATATTTCACGACCTTTTTCCGCGGCAAGTTTTGATTTTATTCTTACAGAATAACCTTACTTGTGGTAGTTTTTACTTTGACTATTGTTATATATGAAAATATTTCAGCATTGAAAAATCACGTGTAACTTTTAAATTAAATAACTATTTTTTTTATTAATATTATTATTATTATATACAATATCAAATTATTATTCTTAGGTAAATTTCGTTTGTATGTTTGTTTCTACAAGCTTATACATAAAACTACTGCTCAGCTTGATATGCTAAAGTTATTGCTTTCACATTATATATGGGCTACAATTTATAACGTATCGCTTAGAAGCAAATACCAATGATAAACTATAAAGCGCTGTAAAGCGACAATATTGTAAATCGATCGTTGTTATGACATTCGTACTTTTTAAACTGAAAATAATTTTCCATTTT
The DNA here is from genome assembly GCF_905147045.1 of Nymphalis io. Classification (NCBI taxonomy): domain Eukaryota; kingdom Metazoa; phylum Arthropoda; class Insecta; order Lepidoptera; family Nymphalidae; genus Nymphalis; species Nymphalis io. The sequence goes on along the minus strand of NC_065913.1, from coordinate 7,855,436 downwards.
TTCTCTATACTTTTTTTAATTTTGCAGTGGTTTCCTTTAACATCGATACGATATTCAAAACGGTTTTTTTTGTCGTTCCATCTGTTAAGCATATTATTGTAACATGGTTACTTACAAACAAAAACTGTTTACATTCGTAGAGTTCGGTAGCCAAATTAAATGAAATTTAAATGTACCGGTAAGAAACAGTAGTTACTTTTCGACACAAATTATATTGATATTTTTGATATTTTACGATTTTTGATATAATTTAATACAATTGAATTAATATTTATCCATCATGGAAATCAACGAATACTAACTACATTTTTTAATCACCTATCTAATAATTTATCGAGTCTTTACTTTATTATATTTTATATTATTTACTTTATATTACATTTATTTATAATACGTCTTATTACCAAACTATATAAAATATACTGTTAAAAAAATTATAGAAAACACTATTTTTTTTATTTTTATTACTTACATTAAAGCTTTAAATAAATACAAGTCAAAATTAGAAATTTATGGTACAAATCGTGTCCGCGTGGAATGTTAGCAAGTTTGCTAGCAGCATTTGTCCTTTGAATCGCAATTCCGATTCACTGGACGAAAAATGAACGAGTCCTCCTGTCACCAAAAGCACCTTTTTGCACTATTACTCTAAGGTCCAAGCGTTTCCACTGCATAAACATAATAAATTTGTTAAATGTTAAAACACGAACTGTATATATATGTAAAATTATATAAAAACATTACCATTTTAACATGTGGATTCTTCGTAGACAGAGTGTCTCGTTAGTCTAGTTTCTTAGAGGCCCTGGGTTTAAACCGGATCCGAACGATAAAAAAATATTGGATATTTCTGACGAAAATATTATCAGAAGTTAACAGTCTAGAATCTAGTTGCTATAAGTACGCTCCCGTGCATCGGACAGCACGACAAAGCCGTTGGTCCAGCACCTAAACTCTTACTGTCTTGTCCGATTTGCTGTCATCTCGGATTATGAGCGCACTAGTGGCGCTGCAATGTCTTTCGCATGTCACCGTTGGTAATTGCCGACTTGGCTAAAACGATATAGCGAAATCCATAATTAAGTAAAGTTATATATTCTGCAAAATTCTTTTTTATCATCCATATAATCTTGTACAGCAGTGGTATTCTATAACTCACTTTATTTCTCACTCGCGAAATATTAAAAAGTGACTTTTGGTGATACGATGACGCCATACCCTTTGAATGTTACAAGTATTAAAGTACTTACAGTATAGCTCTATACCTTAATATATAATAAATATAGCCTTTTTTGTTTATTTTATTTTGTAAATTAATTGGACAAGCGTCACCTGATGGTAAATTATCGCCGAAGATATCGGCACCTTAAGAAATGTTGACCATCGCTTACATCGCCAATGCGTCACCAACCTTGGGAACCAAGATGTTATGTCCCTCAACCTACAAACCAGAACACAAGCAAAGACTGAAATAATTTTACATATAAGCAGAAACGTTGTTTTAAAGTATTCCCAAAACGAAAGAAAAAAGTATCACTTTAGAAATATATATATACGGAACCTTAACAATATTTACGCTTGATTACTTGGAACATATCCGCGATGAAAAAACGGAATGAACCGTCTACCTACTTACGGATTCGTCACGTTGTGATTACAGCAACATTACAAAAGTTACATAATGCTGTAAACACCGGTCAAGGTTGGTGTAGATTTTTCAGGAAGTTTCAAAAGCAATGCGCTGTGTAATAATAATATTCTTTTTTCAAAAACACGCGACCACATTCAAATTACATTCGAAAAAAGAATACGCATTGAATAAAAGAAAAACTCCAGTAAAGTTTATTAATATCCCTTTTTGTCAATAGGCTGTGCCAAGTACCTTTGCCTAAAGTCGGACAAACAAAATTGTTTAACATATTTCCTACTTTATTGCTGTGTTCAGATTTGGGTCTAGAAATCTAGGGTCTTTGACCCACAGCAACAACTTTGACAGCAGCAGACCCAGTGCTTAGAACACGTGAATATTTACCAAAGATTGCGGGTTCAAACCCGGCGGAGCACTACAGAATTTTCATTTGCTTAATTTGCGTTTGTAAATATCGGGCTCGGCAGTAAAGGAATGTATCGTTATGAAACCTGCATGCGTCGATTGAAAATTTATTATACGTTTCGACCAATCCATATCTAAGCAGTGTGGTGGCTTAAGTGCCAAACCATCTTAAATAGAAGGAAGGACATAGCCCAGTAATTATAGACTGATACTTAACAGCATGGTTATGGGACGCTTTGCAATATCAACGCTGCTTTGATCCTGGACTCTTGGATTCTCTGGAGGGTGAATACTATTATTAGAAAAGGTTTAATATCTTAAAAGTACTGATATCAATAATGGTAACTACACTAATGCGTGATCCAGAGCCCGGCTATCTTCATGCCATAAATAAATAAAAAATAGATAAATATTTGTTTATCATGACGTTGGTCATAAGGACGCGTCGCGTTAACTTTTCGTAACGTAATTTTCACATTACTCCCAAATTGAAATGATGGAATGCTATCATCATTCAACGGAACTTTAGATATTTATATAAATAGATAGCCATCCGTATATAATATTAAATTTAATATATCCCTGTATTATATATTACAAATGTTTCAGTTTACTATGTCAATATAAATAAATATATGACAATGGAAAGACCCACCACTACCGACATGTTCACCCGCCGCATTATAATGGTATAAGCCACGTCGGAAGAAAACGAATCCTTTTCCCAGCAGTCTGTGAGAAGTTAACAAGTTCTTATTTATTTTTTTACTTATTTATCAAGTAGAAAAAAAAGCTAAAATAATACAATTTAATATACTTGTGTAGTCGCCAGAACCAAAAGTCCAATAAAAACGATTCAACGTGAACGGTATCGGATTAGAATTAATCCTATACGAACCTCCGTACGAAACCCCGTACCATCTGTGACTTCCTAATATAAATATCTTGACAATCGTTTACCATTTAATTAAAGAAAGAAAAAAGTCTCATGACTTTTCCATTTCTGGCTATTTTTTTTATAGAATAGGAAGGCGGACGAGCATATGGGCCACCTGACGGTAAGTGGTCACCAACGCCCACAGACATTGGCATTGTAAGAAATGTTAATCATCGCTTACATTACCAATCTGCCATCAACCTTGTTGCAAATTTTCTAAATCACACTATTAACATTATTTATACTTTCAACGTGTTCGTAGATTACTTTTTTTTATTAAATCTTTTATGTAGATGTGACCTGAGAATAAATTGTATATTAATTAATTCTAAAACAACGTTGAATGTGCTTTATTTAATTGAATTTCAAATTAATTTATTCAATTTAGAAGCTTTACTAATTGATTGCAAATTAAAAACTACCATTTAAATTATTTGAGAGTGGTACAAATCTGTTTTCAGACGGATGTAATGCAATATTCGATAAATTAATGCTATTAAATTAAAAAGCTTCCCCATAGTTGTCTGTTGTATTTTATACATAGCCATTAATTTTTTTTTTTTTTGATAAGTCAGATGTTATATCCTGCCTGTAGTTACTCTGAGTCACTCACTTTTCAAACTGGAACACAACAATACAGAGTGTCTGGTACCTACCCAGACGGGCTTGCAAAAAGCTCAACCCCAAGTAAATTGCTATTTGCCACTTACTGACTTACATACAGCAATCGTACTTTTACATCGATAACGTAATAAGCTTAAAAAAATCGAACATTAGTTTTTTATACTTTTTTTTATTAATTAATAATCTGTGGTTGTATTTATTTTTCTTACACTGAGTCATATTATCAAATATCAAATCGTGAATCATTCGTTTAGAGATCCTTATAACGTCTCAGTGCTTTGCAGTCCAGACCAGTTATAACTAAAACGGACATATTGTCGTAAATTAATACTGTCGGATGAGAGGGATTCCCCGAACGGCTTAAGAGCAGATCAATAATCGTTCTGAATTCGGTTGTACAAAACCATAGATTACAAATGTTTAAGGAGACAATACCTAAAAAAACAAAGCTGGTGCGAAATTAATGTACAAAAAACCACACAGCTCCACAGTATGTATCTTCACTAAGCTTATAATTAGGATCATGTCTTACGATCAGTATGTTTTAATACTCACGATCAGTATAAAGCCATATCTTCATGGCTTTTATGGTGAATAAGCCGAGATGGTTAGTGGTTAGCACGCGTGACTCTTAACGATGAGTCGATGATCGCGGCTCCAAACCCTGGAAAGCACCACAGAATTTTCATTTCCTTATTTGTGTTTATAATTCATCTCGTGCTTGGTGGTGAAAAAACCTACATGAGTCTAATTTCACTTAAATTCTGTCACATGTGTATTCCACCTTAAGCCTTCTCCTCAAAAGGGAGAGGATGCCTTTGCCCAACAGTGGGACATTCATAGGCTGTTACTGTATCTGGTATACTGGCCCAAAATGTATCCTATAAACAGTAACAGTACTGTTTATAGGATACATTTTGGGCCCTACTTATATAAAACACGTTCACAGCTGAAAATTACAAATTACAGCTAGTGATGTATTTAATAAACAATAAATGTGAATATAATGAATATTAGCGTCAAAAAACTTCTGGACATATAGCAATAAGCTAGCAGGCGATGACGCTTCGTTACAGTGGAGTTTCAAATAAGTGATGGAAGATTCTCGAGAGAGGTTTCAGAGTTTATTCCACCACGCTACTCCAATGCTGGCTATCGGATACACATCTGGCTGATTTTCATCTGACACATGCAGGATCCCGACATTGTGGGCTCAATCAAACTCAACCCTCGGCTGTAAAACGTTTGGTCCTGTGCCTGAACTCTTTCCGATCATGCCGTAATATAACATTGAGAATGGCGAAAAATAATACTTAACTATATCCGATACCAATTTAATTGAGAAAATGGTTTACCCAAGCTTAGAGGAAACTAATAGAAATCCGGCTTGCGTAAAGTTACAATTTCGGCCATACCAACAAGATACTACACGCAGAATATTCGTTAACGTAAATATTGACCTATTTCTAAAATTCAAATACGGTTTTCGCATACGAAACTATTATAATTTCAATAAGAGCGTTTGTAGCAGGAAATCGTATGAATCGTTTTAAATAATCGTCGTATTAAGTGCTGTTACTTATTTATCAATATACATTATGTAATAGCAAAACCCTTGTCCAGCCCTTGAATATATAACTAATAACTGGGTATGAAATTCGAATTCTGGAGCCCTATTTAATAACTGGTTACAAAAAAGTAAAAGGTTAGTCCCGGTCACTGAATTTCACTAGCAAACATCTTATCAGAATTCTTAAATCTATCCTTACCACTTCGATATCTAAAAACCCACAACAGCGCGATTTTCTGCCTCCCTATACTCATCTGTGGAATCAGCTTTTATCAAATTTTTCCGGACCGTTATGACATAGGTTTCTATGTCATATCGGTCAAAATAAGAGCATACTCATTCCTTAATGGCCGGTAACGCACCTGCAAGGCCTCGGGTGTTGTAGGTGTCCATGGGTGGTGGTAGTCACTTTCCATCAGTGGAGCCTCCTGCTCGTTTATTATTTCACAGGATTTCATTTCAGACTACATTGTAACGTTTACAGGAAAAATGGCGATTTCAAACTGAAGGAAAAAAAACGCCTCGATTAATTTAACATTCGATTTAATTTTAAATTCAATGACAATTGGTATCATATTCAGGCCACGATATGTATCCTCGTGTCTTGTAAAGCCTTGAAAATGATTCCTTACATGCGTATCATTCAAATTTTACTAACCTTAATGGAAATATTTCATAATTCTGTATGCATTATGTATTTATTTCTCTGCGTCACGAAAGGTGATGAAGCAACTACTGGAATTAGAAGTTGTCATCATCATTTTCTTAGATTTATTGCAATGCATTGAACAGCAAAATTGACTAGGAAAATGTGATGCTCTGGTCTCCTATCACCACTAGCTAACGCTGTAGCGTCATACCACATCATTGTGATGCCATAAAAATTTACTGGTCTCTTGCAAACTCTGATGTCGGCGTATTAACTTCTTAAACGGCGATCAAACACTTTAAGCTGTCACTCTAGTTATTTACATTGCGTTATTGTAATAAATATTCAAAACAATTGAACGCGCGTCCATTATTTAGCTCTTAAATGGAACATATTATTTTTTAAGTTCTTTCATTTATAAATTCTTAACTATATTATAATTGATAACCTAGTAACTTAATATTTAAGTTCGTTTAGGTTTGTTTTATCTCTTATTTTTTAACACTATTAATTTAATCGACTAGCCTCTTACTTGCATTATTGTCTATTATATTGTGCAAACATTCTGGCAATCAACGGCCTTATTTAAAGACGTTGTTTCGCTGTTTAGTTATTGATATCTCTCTTTCTGTCATCATTGATTTGACATTTGAAAGAAGAAGACGCAGCATTGTTAAGTATGCCCTAGAAAACATTTATAAGGCCGTAATTTATGATATTATTATTATCATAAGTTATTTACGCATTGTATGGATGAAATCTTTTCTCTGTGTAAAATATTTTTTCAAAGGTTTTTAAAACTCTGTCGATACATACAAGTCAAATGAAAACTATGCATCGCGATTTTATTCAGAAGAATAACTTCGTATTTAACTCGTTAAATGTTAAAAGCCGACAGCAATACGCCATTTTGATGTATTTTTGTTTTAGTGATATAACTATTCATATATATATATAGCCAATGTCGCATATCACTTAATGATATTACACGATCGTGATCGTGAGTTTGTCTTAAAGAATAGTTTTTATTGGTGATAATAATAGAAATATCTAGAACAATATATTTTACGAATTAATTCTTGACATTTAACAAACATTTAATACGCTATAATTATCATAATAATAAATCATTTTTTTAATAATTTAATTCAACAACAATTACATAACATCGTATTATATTTAGTTAACAATTTAATGAACAGAAATATTGTTACCAACACAAGTTGACGACAGAAAACTTTCAATTTTACTTTTATATAGATATATGATGAACAATCCAATTCATAGATGTATATATTATATAGAGTTTATTTACCTCTAAATATATTCGTCTGCGCATCTGCGATCGTCTTCTTGAGACGAATTTATTTAAATTTATTTATGATAATTCTCTTTTAGAACAATCGTGTGATTTTTTGCGTCTTAGTATATTTCAATAGCCTGTTGATATGCTATCGATAGGCTATTGAAATATCCTTTAAAACCTTCACAAAGGTACCCGGGTCTTTGTTACCCGGTTATGTGGGATTCTTACTCACTAAAACCATTGTGATGATCGTCTTCGGCACGGAACCGTGGTGTGCTTTACTCGGCTTGGCGCAGCTCTTCTCAGTCTTGCACTTCACGCTAGTGCGTACAGCACCGCGAGACCATTACGGCTGCCACTCTCCTCAGTTCCATCTGAAGCACACAACAAACTACGCAAATTAATTGAAATATCCTGGTTTAAAGCATTACAATTATGGCAATCAGCGAATATACAACCTGTGTTTACACACACTTGTGCACCATAATATCTTCATTTATAAGATGAATTCTGAAAAATCCTTAGTACTCATCTACCTTCCATATGGAATTTCATCTTTATTTGCTTGTTATATGCAACTTTTTTTATTATTTTATTTAAGATTTACATTTGTAAATAGGCAACGTTAAAAATATCTGCAGAATCTTTATATAGAAACGAATACCCCAGGAAGGATGTATTAATTGACTTTGCGGAAACTTGTTGTTATTAAACTATTAGTACTTCGGTTTATCCGTCGTACGTGCGTAATAACGAACTCCATAAGGGCTTTCCTAATCTCCAAGTATCTCAGAGTCAATTCAGTACTTTGAAAAGTCGCCGAACCCACTGGATATACAGGGCATTGAAGATGCCTTGAGGTCGTCAAGTTGTCGAGGGAGACTAGCCAGCTGCGCAGCTCAGTTCAGAAGTGTGTGCGCAAGCACAGCACCCTTATGCACATAATTCGATGGGAAGACAATCCGACACGACTGGAAAGAGCTCAGGCTCAGGATTAACGGATTTACAGCTTTTCGAGATATGGGAGTATCAATATTTCCAGCAACCAGATTCTAGGTTGATATTGAGAATTTTCCCGATCGAGGTTTGAACCCAGAACCTTATGATCTGCGATCTTATAAGCTAGCCTCAAGACCGTCTTCTCACATTCAGACAATTCAAGCGGTGACGCGCGCTTCAATTAGTGTGTCTACTATTAATACCATTGCTTGAGATTGTATTTGTGTGGCAAGTTTTTGCGATGAATAAAGTTCCTTAGATCACCAATGCGCCACCAACCTTGGGAACTAAGATGTTATGTCCCTTGATGTCGTATTTACAATGGCTGATTTGCACTTCAAACATTGCAATACTAAATACTGCGTGGTACCAACTCAGATGGGCTTGCACAAAGCCCTATCCCTTAGTTAGTAAATATTTGACGATATATATATTTGAAATCATATAATATATCCATGCAATGATTTCAAATAATATATCCATGGATATATTATTTGAAATCATTGCATGGATATATGGATAATATATCCATTCAATGATATATATATTTGAAATCATATAATATATCCATGCAATGATTTCAAATCAGTCGGAACTATACACCACACTTACACCGTTCCTACCGGCGGACACGAGGAACTCCATTTACGTCACGTCGCCAGACGCGCTGACCATACGCTGTCCGCTTAGCGCCCTGGTTCCGACATCGATTTAAGCCCAGATACGTGCAATCTTAAGAAATTCGCCTTACTGAGTCCTTAGTTCTCAGCCTCCCAAAGTCAGACAGCCTAAAGCAATTATATTAGACTATCATTTTGATTATTAATATTCATTTAGTTTCTATAATTTCTGTAAAATTAAGTTCTTGTAATGACAAGAGATTAACCTAAAAATTACTTAAGCGAATAAAAACCAACTTTACATCTGTAAGGATAGAATTTGAGGCAAACGTTTGATGTGTAACGTTTTGACTTAAAAACGTTTCACTCGTGTCATGCGTGATAACATGATACAAGTTGACGATTTATTAATTTTATATAAAAAAATTTAAAATAAGAAATTAATTAATTATAAGACCTAAATAAATCTTGGAATCGTTACTTCGCATGAAACGTAATACGTGCGGACCTTCGCGTTCACATATTGCTATCAATTATATGGTTTTGAAGTGCAGTAGTCAGTTAGCTGGAAGTAGACATTTGTCGTTTCCTTGGTCGTGGGTTCGAGGGAATTAACATACAAAACATTCTTGCAAGTCTTATTAACATTTAAAACTTAAACAGTGTAAGTCAAAATTGATGTTTTTATTCTGGAATGTAGATAAAATTGTATCTTTTATTAAAGAGAAGTCTCCCGACAAGGAAATGACTCCATTGAACGCCTTGTTATTCAAGGCAAGGTGGATGGCATCAGACCACGTGGAAGGACGCTCATGCGATGGACCGACCAAATAAAAACAACTGTTGGCGGTCCTTTGCATGAATGCACGAGGCTTACCACTGACAGGGACATATGGTGCAGGCTCGTGAGGCGAATAACATCTGCGCCGAATAATTTATAATACTTCATGGTGACCACCACCACACTGACAAGAGTGACACGACGAAGAAGAAGAATTAAAGAGAAAGAGGGGTGCGGTTTAATCAAACTTTTTTTTATGTATGTTGGTCGTTATGTTCGTCGATTGCCACTCTAGCAGCGGTCTTGTTTTAATCAGAAGTAAATATTATAATATCCTGGAACATAATAATTAAAATATCCTGGGACATTATTATTATTGTATTATTATTATATTTATTATATTATTATAAACACTGGGCGCTGATTGGTTGACTGTTACGTCATCAGCTATCACTGACCAATGGCGATTCAGATTGATTAATCTGACTTTGATTAGTGTTTAGGAACTGGATATTACTTTAAAAACAGTTTAAGCCCTATCCTTTAATATATATGTTGGTATATATATGTATGTGTTATATTTATCATGTGTTGCACAATAAATATGATTGATTATTAAGTAAAAAGCCGTAATGAACTATTTGACTCTCACCCCGTTACGTGCCGATCAATTGGTGACTTAAAGTTGCAGGGACATTGCGAAACAAGACAATTATGTAGGGTCTTAACCTACTTATTCAATATCCTACAATCTATATATATATTTTTAAATATTAACAGTATTCACATATTGTAAAATTTTACTTGGGCTTTATTGCCCGTCTGGGTGAGTGCCATCTGTTTATTAATTATTTTACCGCCAGACAGTATTACTTAGTATTGTTGTGTTTCGGTTGAAAGTTGAATGAGCCCCAATACAGGCACAAGGGACGTAACATCTTAGTTCCCAAGGTTGGTGGCGCATTGGCGATGTCCCTTACATCGTTAATATTTCTTACAGCGCCAATATCTAATGGGCGGTGCTGACCATTTACCATTAGTTAGCCCAAATACACGGCCACCTGCTTTTATAAAAAAAAGACATAAATAATAAATCCTTATATCTCTAAATTGAAAACTTCTTTATTATTCTATATAAACAAAACTTTATTGTAAGCAATCGCCTCCTTACAAATTTATTAGTGTTATCAAATGGTTGGTTGTTGTAACAGTCGACTGTGAGATTTTTTTATGTTGAGCTGAATTGACGCTTTAAAAATCTATATGGTAACAGGAAATCAACCCACAAGCAACCCAAGGACGGTTAGCATTAAGCCGATGGCCATAACCATGATGATACATATAAAGACCCGAGCAAAGAAGAAAAAAAAACTTTAAAAAAGCATCAGTCAAATTACTAATTGTCTTATTTCAATGTTTATCCGCAACACGTATTTCTTATTGAATTGATACATATTCGCTTAAATGAAAAACAATTATACTAACTGTTCGAAGGAAACCAATTCGTCACATTAATTGCACTAAGACTCGAAATCGTATAAACTATAATTACATCTTACGACCTTTTACATATAAATTATTATTAAAAAACGTAAATGTTATACTTCAAATTGTCAATATTTACTCAATAATGAGTCTTATTATCATTCAGCTACAGGTGATTCCAGTTCGGATTCGAGCAACACTGAATTTTCATATCCTTAATTTGTTCATAATTCTCGAGATATATCCTCGGCTGCGTCGGAGGAAAACATCTTGAGGAAGCCTGTTTGTGTTATAAGAGTCTACTTCATGTGTATCCACCAACCCGCATTGGAGCAGCGTGGTGGAATAGGCTCTCGTAAAAAAGAGATGAGCCCTTAGCCCAGCAGTGATATTATCATCATCAATATTGAAATAAATCAATCATTTTATTTTTAATATAATAACGAAAAAAAATATCTTTATATAATAATATAATCGTACACATGTATATATGCATGTTCAGATCAATCTCATAAAGGAATATATTGCTCTTGTTTCTATAACGACAGTTTTATCAATTTTGAATTCAACAGTGCGTAACGAATTCAGGGCGACCTGCTTATTAACTATATTATTTTTTATCATTGGGATATTAAATGGTAACAAAATTATATAACAGAACATTCTAGAAGGTTCTCTCAACGAAACTACGAATTGCAAGAATTAAAAAAAAACGTTATCTATAAAAAATAAAAAATAAAACAGATTAATTATTACAATTGGCAAAGCATTGGCAACTTTGGTCAATTTTTTCTAGAATTCTACCATAGTCCATTTTCCTAAAAAATATACAGTAATAAAATTCCCTAAGCGTCCCCCTTTCCTCTTCCAAGACATAAGGAATTAGTGTTTAAGTTTCCAATATGAATGTGTGCGTGCATTTTTCAATTTGGAATTCAAGAAGTCCAGCCGACTATATATATACCGCCAATCATGTGCCAGCGTTTAGTCCGGCCAATGCTCTTGCACGCACGCGCCTATTTTCAAAAAGTGTTCAATTTTTAATTGTCCAGAATTTAGAGCTGTCCTTTAATAATTTTTATCTGTTTTTTTTTTGTTCGTTATAAATTATTTTTTTATTTTTTAAATTGTTGTCAGTGCTTGTGAAGGTAGATTTAGTGGATAGGTTTTTTATCGGGAGTGATTTGTTTCTTTTATCTGCACAGTTGTACGTAAAAAAGGTATTTATTTATTTTTTCTATTTTTTCATTATGCCTCTAATTAATTTAAAAATTCAATGATTCTAATTACAAAATTATTACAACTATTTAAAGCATTTAGATTACGAGTAATAGTAAAATACTAGACAAAATCACCCGACCGTAAGAAATGATGCAATTCATGTCATGTATTTCTATGCATAGAAATGTAACAGAAACCTTTATCTTTTCCATAGATAAAAGATTAGGGACTCATTCTGTGTGAACTAAAAAAAGGGCCCTTCATTTTTTTTTTAATAATTCTTTTGTAGTGATTCATAAGTGAATTTTGTATAACATAATTTTGTATAACTTAAACAATTAAAGTAAGTGTCTTTTTAATATTATTTAAAACATAATTTGTTTTGTAAAATGAAAAGAATAATTTATTTTAAATATATTTGTATTAAGATAATTTATATCTTTTTATAGAGGGATTATTGTCAAAGGGAAAAAAAATTAATTTCGATTTTTTTAATTATTTAATTAATATTTTAATTGCGGAAATTTGTATTTTGAATAATTACTAGCTAATTATAATTAAATTATGGCAAAATTATATCATTGTTTACTTTTAATATATTTAATATTTCAATACTATTATTTATGTAAAAATACTAAGTGAATTTAATATTTTGTTTTTAACAAACCTCAATAGTGTAATTAATTAGGAAATCCGCTTACCAATATACATATATTATTTATATATAATATAATATTATAGCAATTATTTTATTCATCACTGTTAAAAAGTATATTATTAATTTATTTTGTTTACTCATTCGTGAATTTAGTTATTGTTATTGAAATTGAATATTTGTTGTAAATAGAAACTACCGGGTTTCTGACCGTTGCTTAGTATATTCTACATTCTGAAACGGTAGCAGCTTTACGTTTATTTCAATATTTCAACATGACTTATATACTATTAGAAATACATTCGAATATGATATAGTATTTGGTATATATATATTATATATGCGTTTAGATATATATCTAAAACATTGATTTCTATGTATTTTTGTTTAAGTATGTTCAGAAATTAATTTAAAATTGTATTTGCTTTCTATCATGGCAGTTCTTTTAAATCTTTGCAATAGTTCATTTATAGGTTTATTAAATAAATATTATACATAACAATGTTTTAACTGACATCATAAATATAAGGTTCCATATATCGGCGTATATTTGTAAATATCGTTATATCATATCGTTATATGGGTGATAGTAATGATATTTATATTATAAAGCCTTATATGTAAATTTTATGATATATGATTAATACATATAATTTGGTTAATGAGACAGAGTGATAAGGAGCCGGTCCTCGCTAGAATCTACATTCTGCACCGGTTGTATCTTTAGTTTGATGATTTGATTTCGATTTAATAATAAAATTATTATACGCCCGCAGCTTCACCCGCGTGTTAGATAAGGGGGGAGATGTTGACGATGGCGGGTGGGATTGTTTTACAAAAGTAGCCTATGTCCTTCCTTGGGGTTCAAACTTGCTTCATACAAAATTTCATCAAAATCGGTTCAGTGTATTAACCATGAAAGCGTAACAGAGTTACTTTCGCATTTATTAATTGGTAGTATAAATATTGGTAACCGTATATGTATATGTACATATTTTTTTTGTACCTTCTATAAGTAAGTTAAGTAAAGCCAAAAATAAACCCCCCTTATGCTAATCGTTCTTAGCCGTCTAAGACGAGTTTGCGAATAGATTCCATAATCTTATCTGTTATCAATTTGGCACGTGGCGGTTTTCTCGCGTTATCTTCCATTTCTGACAATTTAAATAACAAACTTATTACATTTACAAAGCGAAAAATATGTGACTCAGATTTGAACCCGTATTATTCGCGTTAAATATAATAATAATAATATCCTGGGACATTTTTTCACACACGGCCATCTGATCCAAAATTAAGCTTGTACAGAGCTTGTACTGTGGAAACCAGACAAATGATATACCACATATACTATTTTTCTTTTGTAAATACATACTTATATAGATAATTTCACCCAGACTCAGGACAAACAGGCATGTTCAATATTATTACGATTTTCTATACACTATATGTCAATTCGTTTGTTTCAGATAAGACCCAGAATCTCAATATACATAATGTATCTTATATACATAATCGCAGTGGTGCTGGTGGGCTGTGGGAGGGCAGCAAATGTGAACAGACACATGAAGTTACTAGAAATTGAAAATCACATAGATAGAAGCGGTGAGTACGGCGGCCATTTTAAAAAGAGACCAGCCAACTGCGCAATACGTATTTAGTGCACATATACTAAGGACTCTATTGCTTCAATCTCATAATCTCACTACAGTAACAGCCTGTTAATGTCCCACTGCTGGTCTAAGGCCTCCTCTCCCTTTTTGAGAAAGGTTTGGAGCTTATTCCACCACGCTGCTCCAATGCGGGTTGGTAGAATACACATGTGACACAATTTCAATGAAATTGGACACATGCAGGTTTCCTCACGATGTTTTCTTTCACCGTCAAGTACGAGATGAATTATAATCACAAATTACGCACATGAAAATTCAGTGGTGCTTGCCCGGGTTTGAACCCACGACCATCGGTTAAGATTCACGCGTTCTTACCACTAGGCCATCTCGGCTCATAATCTCATGGGAGTTCAAACATGACAACTCACAAAAACCTCAGTTGAATCATAACTAGTAGTCGATTTTACTAATTCTTACTGGTTACGATACGTTCTTGATTCTATACGGATTCAATTTCAACTGAACAGCAACTTGATCGTTGGTTGTCAGAATAGAAAAACGGTTAAACGGCATCGATTGCGTTTCGATTCGATTGCGATAAAGCGGCAACTTGCTAGTGGATTTGATCCCTTGGTGTATTTATTTGTTACGGGTTATGTAAAAAACTATCATTTGAATTTTGAAATCTTTTATAGTTATACAATTCCTTATCATCATCAGTTGTTCTTGTTTCGCTAAAGTTTTTTATCGAGGAAACTTGTCGTGAAGACATGTTTCGTTTAAAATTACTTCGGCGATAAAATCACAAATAAAATCACCTACGAAATTTCGAGCAATCTCGATAAACAACGTGACTGATACGGAACACCGTTCACCATAATTTTATCTATATATACCTATGACTTGACAAATAAAGTCACACTGTGCGGTTTAGTGAGGAGCCTCATCAAAGTGTCAGGCATAATAATATCGGACACGTGTAGGTTTCCTCGCGTGTTTTCCTTCACCAAGAACGAAATGATAAACAAAAAATAACGCATGAATGCATGCTAGATTTGAACACACGAATTTCGTTTGGAATCCACGTGTTCTAGTTACTGGGTTACGTGGGTGGTCGTTTCCAAAAACTCTCACTGAAATAACATTTTCTTGACACTGAAGATATATCGATGTCATTTCGCTTATTATCCAGTTATTTTATTGCAAAATAATTGTTTTTATTGTTTGAGTAGTGAGCGAGCCAGTGTAATTACAGGGACAAAGGGTATAACATCTTAATTCCAACGGTTGGCGCCGCATTGATGTTATAAGAAATAGTTAATATTAATAAAAGTAATTATTCGCCAGTTGCCATTTGATCGTCTGCAATCATAAAATAAATAACAATACAAACAAAACACAATACATAAACAAATAATACGTTTACAATAATTTAAAAATGTTGTTTCTTTTAGTAGCACAGACGCACCATTCAAAACGCTTCATATCAATAACAAAGAGGCCCGGACCCCACAGTCTACACAGGCCAGGCACCACACTCGAACTAACTTGCGAAGCGGTCGCTGCACCAGCACCCTCTGTACACTGGTACAGAAATGACGCACCTATTTATGAGGTAACTATATATATATATATATATACAAAATACTCATTGCAATTTTACTGGTGATATTTATACCTTATTCCAGTATAGGTAAACAGACCTTAGACATGCATATTCCATGCGATCTCTACTATGTTATGCACTGCAAACAGTTCTTGATGAAACATCTCTATTTATAATACACTTCTCCACTTAACTACTTATATCCATTACAATTTTACTTCCAAAGTTACGATAACAACTTCGCCAATATTCAACACCAAATCGAGAATCCAAAATGATTATTATGGATTATTCTAGAGCTCAATGATATCGCATTAATTCTGTGGTTCCAATCTGTGGTTGGAATAGGCTATAAGTACTTATAAAAACAAATTAAGCACATGAAAGCTCCGTGGTACTTGCCTTGGTTTGAACTTGCAGCATCATGTCTCGCTACTGGACTAAGGCCTCCTCTCTATTATGAGAAGAAGATTTAGGGCTCCAAAGCGGTTTGGAAGTCATAAATGGTTGACGCATATTTTATAATTAAGAATTTTCAAAAATACTTCGTTCTATTTCAGTACGATAAAGAATCAATTGAGATAATGGATACGAATCCGACGTCTGTCGCGAGGGTGGCGTCAACTCTGCTCATTTCTCGGTCAGAGGCACCGGCTGAGTACTCGTGTCTGATTGTAGCTGGAACGAAAACGGCACGAGCCTCAACCATTGTGTACAGCACAGGTAAGGCATTATACATCACCTCTCGACACCAATCGACATCAATTGGACGAAAGAATTTTACGTCAAATCTCTTGCCTAACGGTAACCTAAAATGGTAGTAATTTTTCTTGGTCCTTCATCTACTTTTACTACACTCTCAAATTGGGAGAGAACTTCGTACAGCATTCTATTCAACTACACGACATAGGTATACCAACCATTTTAAAGAATAATTACCACTATGGGATTCCGCAATGTAATTGTGAGTGAGGCAGTGTAATGAAAGTAATTAGGCGTAATAATAAGCATGGCAATATTTTTAGTTTGCGAAAATATTTACTCGGCAGAGAAACTTCTAAAATATTAACTTCTAGTATTATCAATTAATTTATAGACAATTTATTTCTAATATAGCAACTCAAGCAAATAATGTCTTTGTTGTAATCAAAGTCGTAAGCGTGTTGAAGATATTAGAGCTTCAAAATCTGACACTCGTTTTTTTTATAGCTGATAACGAAAAAATTTAACACATGTTCTGCAATGATGAATCCAACCTATTTTTATGCACGTGTCAATTTTTTTCTACTATTAAGATAAGATAATACGTTGTAATATTTTAAAGAATGTGTTATAAAAAAAAGTTTGGCTGTCAGGGATCGCTCTGCAGATGTGAAGCAACGTATAATAATAAAAAAAAAAAAAACAAATATTAAATATGGAGTAAAATGAAAACGAAAAAAAATACAATAAATGGTTTTCTTTATTATTATAATTATATTAACAAAGTATATAGTTTACGCGCTAAAATATGTTTCATATAAAATTGAGTTATTAATTGTAACTAACGTGTGTTGTAACTTTGTTTTATATTAATATATTATACTTAAGTTAAATAGGAAATATCTTATTATATATTAATATATATAATTTAACTGCGTCGTTGGTTTAGTGGCTTGATGTAAGGCCGCAGACCCGGAAGTCCTGGGTTCAATTCCCAGATCGGGCCAATAAAAAGTATTGGGTTTTCTGTCGGAAAATTCTCAGTAGCAGTAGGAAGTGTGTACACTCTTTGCCTCGGAAGGCACGTAAAGCCGTTGGTCCTGCGCCTGAACTCTTTCCGGTCGTATGGAATTTCGTCCCGTCGGATTATGAGAGTTAGGGAATAGAGAGTGCACCTGAGTTTGCGCACTGTAATATCTTCTGCGTTGTTGGCTAATCTCTCTTGAAATTGGCCGCCGTGGCCGAAATTGGTCTGGAGGACATTATTATTATGTATAATAATAAAAAACTTGTAAAGTTAATAAAACAAAAAGTAAGTTGACGCTAAATTACTAATGTTGCTATAAAAATATGATTACCACATAACCGCCTGTATAGAAATAATAGCAAACACATACAACAAGGGAATAACTATAAAAATCATATACTATGCCATAAAAACTTTTATAAGGGCTTTATGAATTGTCATTATATCAACGACATATAAGTTTTAATAAGGTTTTTTCTTTAAGTTATATTCAAGTATATTCAAGTTGATAATAAATTTTATCAGTCGTTTTTTTATTTACTTCTTTAATACAGGTATTTTGTACACATAAATTTAATTATATTAGTAATACATGCGTATGAATTCAATTTTTATATAAATATAAATGCTCATAAA
The DNA here is from genome assembly GCF_905147045.1 of Nymphalis io. NCBI lineage: Eukaryota > Metazoa > Arthropoda > Insecta > Lepidoptera > Nymphalidae > Nymphalis > Nymphalis io. The sequence goes on along the minus strand of NC_065913.1, from coordinate 7,836,952 downwards.
TGGTTGTCTGATGTTGGACACCATGAAACAACACACTTTGAGGATTTGGAGCTTATATTAGATATAAACAAAAATTAAGCACATACAAATTCATTGGTTCTCGCCTGGATTTCAACCCTCGATCATCGGCTAAGATTCACGAGTTCTAACCACTGGACCATCTCGGCTTAACTTATATGTTTATTTTTTTCTTCACCAGATGGCAGCACAGAAAGAACAGAACGTTCCAAGCTTGTACCTTTGTCGCCGAGAATCCTCGTATCATATAAAGTTTTCGTAGACACGATAGGAAGCAATATTGTGCTACCTTGCAGAGTCAAAGGTCACCCTCGACCGGTGGTGGTATGGAGAGACAAAGACGGTGTGGTCATTGAGAACGACGGTAGAATGAAGGTGAGATTATCTACATAAATAAATACTTGGACTTATGTATCAGTCACTCCTTACTTCAAATTAATTTATAACTTATTGAAAAATGTAGAGATGGCCCAGTGGTAAGAACGCGTGAATCTCAACCGATGAACGTGAGTTCAAACCCGGGCAAGCACCTCTGAATTTTCATGTGCTTAATTTCTGTTTATAATTCATCTCGTACTTTTCGGTGAAGGAAAACATCGTGAGGAAACCTGTATGTGTCTAATTTCATCGAAATTCTGCCACATGTGTATTCCACCAACCCGCATTGGAGCAGCGTGGTGGAATAAGCTCCAAACCTTCTCCTCAAAAAGGGAGAGGAGGTGTTAGCCCAGCAGTGGAACATTTACAGGCTGTTACTGTTGACACTAAAGTAAAATTTACTTCTGATTCTGAAAAATAAACACTGACATTTGAAAAACCGGCGAAAGAATAATAATAGATGAACAGCCAGGAGCCAGTTCCGTTTGCAAGGCGTGCTTTTATCTAAATTCACTAATTTCATAATAACGTATTCAACAGAAACGTTTCTTCTTATAATTTGATTACAAAGCTGTCTACTTAAGCTATTCACTTATAGATGGCGCAACAGTGGTAGGCTTAATTTATCATTAAGAAAATAGATGGCGCTACTGGTATTAAATGTGAACTTATTGTTTAACTACAATCCCATATTACTTTAGAATATTGTGAAGCAGGAAAGAAGGTTTTGCCTGTATCTAACAGCTAAATTGTTTAATTAAATATAATGTCTTTGTGTAATCAGACCATGATGCATTATAGGACCCGTTGAAGATGTTTGTTTCCGATTTGTTTTATTCGTTAATGATATGTACCGTCAGCATCTAAACTGTGATTAGAAAACAATATTTTTGATGATAAAATATTTTTGTAATAAAAACGTACCCAAAATTCGTCAATATCGTAGAATCTACATTCCGGACCGTTTTACCTTTACATACGATAGATACTTATAAAACTATATTATAATTTTTTTGGTGTACAGGTGCTGCGATCTGGTGAGCTGGTGATAACTTCGCTTCTATGGAGTGACATGGGCGAATTTACATGCAGAGCTAGCAATCTCTTCGGAAGCACACAGATCAAGACATTCGTATATCCAGCACGGGTGCGTGTTAAATACTCATATATAAAAATATCCTATGTTCTTTACAAAGTTGGTTACCTGGAAGATAGCTATGTAGCGATAAGGTCGCCAAAGTTTGAAGGTTTGGAGCTTATTCCACCACGCTGCCCCAATGCGGGTTGGTAGAATACACATGTGGCAGAATTTCAATGAAATTGGACACATGCAGGTTTTCTCACGATGTTTTCCTTCACCGTAAAGCACGAGATGAATTAGAAACACAAATTGAGTACATGAAATTCAGTGGTGCTTGCCCGGGCTTGAACCCACGATATATAGTTTTTTACTTCTTACAATGCAGATAATATATATATTATATATGAACTTATTATTAAACACTTTTTTAATTTTTTTCAGCCGAATGAAACAGAAGGATAATCGGCGGCAAATAAGCAAACGAAGTTCCTCTTGATAGTTAAGATTGTAAGAGCTTCACACGCTCGCCGAAACGCTGCGATGTATTTAAATATATAAAAAAAAAATCTAAGTATTTTGTTTATATAATGTTATTTGTAAATAACTTGAACGAAATATATGATATAATAACGGCTGGTCCGAAAGTATTAAATTTTTATTTAAATTATTATACGAATTATATATGTATTCAGAACCGTTATATAGCAAAAATAATTCAAGATGACGCATTATATCGTTACCTTGCAGTGATAACCTTGTGACTGTAAAAATTACTAAGCAGAAGACAAACTGTTTGGTGATAAAATTTTAGTAACGTTGGTGACCACTTACCATCAGGTGGTCCATTATTCTATAAATAAATAAATAGTAATATAAAATCACAATAACAGAAGTCGCGACTTCTTTACTACCTCGATTGATCTTCTACTAGGTTCTTATTACCATTAAGGCTCATCAAAGTCTCCTTCTAATTGAGAGTTTTGTCATTTAGTATCGAATGAATATATTAAAAAAAAAATTAGCTTAGAAGTTCTTACTGCAAGTGGACTGCAATGAGTTTTATATATCTCAGGGATAAATATTGTATATATATGTAACCAGTGATTGGAAATGGTAGAACAATATCTGTGTGATATTATTTGATTTGTTTTTTTTTTATATATATAAAATAACATTTTTATTTTAATGGGTTTTAAAAGGAACGAGATATTGTAGGAATTTGAAAAATTTGCAACATTTGTTACAATTCCCGATTATATACACGAAAATTATATACGATTAAGCTGCAATTTTTCGCTTGCACGTTTTTTAATCACGTGACATGTTTTTTTAGACAAAGGTTTGCAGAGAATATAGTCTTTTTTTTTAAAAAAAAAAAGGACTTTTTAGGTTACAATCACTGGTTGAGGGCTAAAAATGTTATCCATTTATTAAATGGCTTCGTAAATCGGTACAGAGATGTGACGTATTTTTATAATCTGTATTTATAATGTATTATCGTATTTCATTTTCAAGTCAAGGTAACATTGAAAAAAAAAAAATATATATATATATATAAATATAAATATTGTAATCGCAGCGTATTATAATTCGTGTGAAGATACTCTAACTGAACCGAATCTGCCTATTATTTTATTTTTTTAATAAATTATAATATAAATGAGTATAACTTAATAGATAAACTATAGTTTTTAATATTTAATAACTATTGTGATCTATGATACTTATTATTATAGTAGACTGTGATGCAAAATAGATATTGGAAATAATAAAGAAAATAGAAAACCACTTTTCTTTTATTATAATCCTTTATTAACAATTATTAATAAACATTAAGCAATCATAATAATTATATAGAATTTGATCATACGAGCATTTGGGCCACCTGATGGTAAGTGGTCACCAACGCCCATAGACATTGGCATTGTAAGAAATGTTAACCATCGCTTACATCATCAATGCGTCACCAACCTTGGGAACTAAGATTTTATGTGCCTTGTGCCTGTAATTACACTGGCTCACTCACCCTTCAAACCGGAACACAACAATACTAAGTACTGCTATTTTGCGGTAGAATATCTGATGAGTGGGTGGTACCTACCCAGACGAGCTTGATCAAGCTCTACCACCAGTAAACTTAAAAACTGAGTCGGCTCAGTGGATAAAAAACTCTAATCCGGACAGGCCCAGATGAGTTTTCATTTTTAAATTTTACTTATAATTGAACTCGAGTTGACACATGTGTATCCGCTCTGCGAAAAAGCTCCAGCTCCAAGCATCCTTGAAAAGCTGAGGCTTTTATTCAGCAGTGGGACATTCACAAACTGTTACGTTGCGTTCGCCGATTGTGATAATTACTCAAAGAAAGGTTAATATATTACACCTCGTGTGTTCTCAAGACTTGTTCATGTTATTATAAGATCATTTAGCTCTTGAAGCACCGTTAAATATACACAAAATATTCCGTCATAGCATTTGCAATATGCATTGTACAAGCGTTGTTATACAATGTATAAATTCATAATTTACGCTAAAATATCTGAGACAATAACACTTGCTTTATTAATAATAAATATGTTTCAATAAAGCTAAATCTACCAAAGTTTCGAATGAAAAAAAAACGATAAACCGAAACTATAGACTATAAATAAGAATAAACTGCCTAATATTATTTAATTATCTTTTTGTAGTATTTAAGAATTAAATAATGAGCTCGATCTAAAAAGTTTTATTTCTCAGACACGAATGAATGAAAAAAAAAACAGTGTAAATAATGAAAATAACAATTTCAAATATTTTTTCTAAAATCAAAATATACTAATAACCCCGTTACAAATACCATACTTTTATATGACTTGTTACGATAATATAATTAGGAGATTCCTTGATCCTACAACATCGTCGTTAAAAAAAAAAAGATGCGCGCTAATTTAAAACCGCCATTTTGTTGATGGGCAGACAGGTAATTAATTCATTATTGGCGCGAACTGTGATTTGTTGAATGTGTCAAACTGTGTTATTTGAATTATAATTAAGTGAGTTATTTAAATCAATTTGTATGATTTGATGTTTTATTTTTAAACAGGCCAATTCGATTTTTTTTAAATCAGTTATACTTACTACTCTATATATGTTATAATACTGATAATTGACTTTTTTTTTTTTTTCAAAAAAATATATACACTTAGTGATGGTATAGAATGTTTTTGCTGCAGATGCATAAATGGAAAGATATTTCAGGATATATCACTATCGTAAACCCATACAATCATCCAAATATCAAGTTGTCGCACTCATTGGTTTCATCTGTCAAAAAGCGAATAATCCAATGGACAGAGTATAAAGATTTTTATATATAAAATAGCTTGGAGGTGATAGTTTATTTCCGACACCGTATATATGTATTTTCCATAGAACTTAACATTGTAATTACACTAGCTCACTGACCCTCCAAACCGGAACAAAATAACACTAAGTACTTGGCAGTAGAATATCTGATGAGTGACAACTCAGACGGGTTCTCCCGTAACATCGTAATTACATGGTGGTAGGGTTTTTTTTATTTTAAAGAGTTACTCAGTCTGGCCTAAGCCCAGCAGTGGCACATCTACAGTGCTTTACTTGCAATAATTAACAAATAATAATGTCCTCTAGATCGATTTCGGCCGCGGCGGTCGATATTATATATTCTAGTGCACAAGTGTGTGCCCAAACACAGGTGCACTCTCTATTCCCTAACTCTCATAATCTGATGGGACGGCAATCCGACACGACCGGAAAGAGTTCAGGAGCAGGAACAACGGCTTTACGTGCTTTCCGAGGCACGTGAGTGAACGCGCTTCCAACTTGCAGACTCCGGGCTACTACTGAGAATTTTCTGACAGAAAAACCGAATAACTTTTTATTGGCCCGACCTGGGAATTGAAACCTCCAGGTCTGCGCCCTTACATCAAGCCACTAGACCAACTAGGATGTCATTAACGAATACAGCAATGAGCTGTTAAGCAATATATCCAAAATCAATTTTACAAAATTAAGATATGTGCATTACTTTTGTGTCGAAATATGAAATGTTTATGTATCCTCGCTTTGATGTTCGACGCCATCATTACAGATGAATTTGGACATACAGTTCAGTCTAGCGAATTCGTGCGGTAGGAAAATTGCGTACTACATTTGTAGTTTATCTGTGGTCCGAGTTATAAGAATCAATACAGTAAATTGCAGCCGAGCGTTTTATAAGCGTTATATGTTTTTTTCATAGTTACACTTGAGGCACAGGGACTTCATTACGATATGATTATCTTCGTAAAATGTGCAACGAAGCGATAATTGCACGACAGCGTATCCCATGTAACGCGTCACACGAAGAACTTCGTGTTATTCGAATTTCCCCGCCGCGTCATCACTGCCCTCGGTGATAATGTCTTAACTAGTAAGTATAACCTTAGAATGGTGATCCGTAATATAGGCGACCCCATCATGTACAGGCTGAACACCTTAGAAGCAACAAAGGCGCGGACAACTAGTCTGTGGAGACTGCAAAACAATATAACAACAAAAATATGTATCTAGCATCCAAAGGTGAAACTGATTTTATAAAAACCTTTGGTCTTTTTAACATAGAACACGAATTCATATAAATTGATGTAAATAACTCACTCAATTATTCTTAAAAATCCAAATAACACATTAGAACACATTCAACAAAACACAATTCGCGCCAATAATGAATTAATTACTTTATGTTTCTGTCCACCAACAAAATGGCGGCTTAATAGCGCGCGTCGTTTATTTTTACAAACGCTGTTGTAGGCATCAAGGAGTCTCCTAACGGTACATTATTTGCATGTGTTATTTTTACATTAAATATAATACAACACGCTTCTCACTGCTAATTTAACCACACACACAAACAATTAATCGATACCAGAGCGCGGTGAGACGGCTCACGATTCGAGATTAGGCAACGCGGACTTCAGTGACACCGCTGGTTTAGTATGTTATGACGAAAATCCATATTACATACACATTTTGATTGGCCGATGCACAGTTGTTGCTCTCCAGGATTGTGGATTTGATTCCCTTCCCAAATCTTGACGTATTATGTATTTATATATGTATCGGTTGTTATATATAAACATGCATTAAGTTGCTTACTTTAGGAACAGATGACCGTTGGTGTAAAAATATATACTATTATTTCTTATATTACAAAAACGTAAAAGCTGTTTGTTAGTTATATATTTAATCGATTATTGAAATACTAAAAGTATTTTCATAGGTTAGGTTAATTATTCCTGATGAAGATGATAACCGCGATAGCTCAGAGCTAATGTGAAAAGCCTGTGAATATCCCACTGCTGGGCTAAGGCCTCCTCTCTCTTTGGAGGAAGGCTTGGAGCTTCTTCCATATTTTTGTTCATGAATCACTTATTATACCTCATGGTGATATAGACGTTAAATTTTATATCCAGCTTATCATATTGGTTCACTTCAGATCTTCAGAGTCCAACTATAATACTAAGCTTTCGCAATAAAGGGACTATCCAGATAGAGCGGACTATCGGCAAACAGAGCGTAGAGCGCTCCAGCCAAGTGGAACGAAACCAGGTGTAGTTAGACTTGGGAGGAAGGCGAAGATTTTTGCATTCAAGACTTCGACCTATGTTCAGCAGTGAACTAACAAAAAAAAATGAACAATTATTGTATATACAGTAACAACCTGTTAATGTCCCACTGCTGGGCTATGGCCTCTTCTACCTTTTGAGGAGAAGGTTTGGAGATTATTCCATCACGCTGCTCCAATGCGGGTTGGAAGAACACACATGTGACATAATTTCAATTAAATTGGACACATGCAGGTTTCCTCGCGATGTTTTCCTTCACCGTCAAGCACGAGATGAATTATAAAAAAAGTAGTGGTGCTTGCCCGGGTTTGAACCCACGATCATCGGTTAAGATTCACATGTTCAAACCACTAGGCCATCTCGGCTATTTATTAATTATTGTATATATATATATATATATATATATATATATAAATTTATATCAGTTTTACTCATAGTGGTAGATCCGGTTACAATTATACAAACCCATACAAACTCTCCAGCTTTAGCATATACTAATTTCCGCCCGGGGTTCACCCGTGTGTAGAGTGTGTGGAGTGATGGAGGCAGGAGGTAGGTACCCTATGTCCTTTTCTGTAGTCCTGACAACGTGTATGCAACATTTCATGATAATCAGTTGAGTAGGTTAGACGTGAAAGTGTAACAAACAAACAGAGAAAATCATTTTTGTATTTAAAGCAAGTATCACTAAATAAACCTAAAGAAATGTAAATTGCGTACTATGTATATAAAAACATTAAAAATAAACACCATTATTTTTCAGTTTGCCGTAATTCATTGAACATTAAACGGTAAAATAAAAAATATGGCCGCCCGAACAGGGACTTGAACCCTGGACCCTTGGATTAAAAGTCCAATGCTCTACCGACTGAGCTATCCGGGCTCATGTGCTTACAACTAAAATTACAAATTAGGATGATACAGCAAGGTGAACAACAAAATATACATTTTGTTTTTAGCTTAATTTCCTAGTCTCGTTTGTTTCATAGACTATATAGATTGTTGCCAACTTTCGCCAAGAACGGTTTCAAGAGAGAGGGATGGTCATAGGGGTCATGACCCTGAGCAGATCTTACGTTGTGTTCTTAACTGATGTTATAATGTCTTATAATTAAATACCTAACATAATCAAAATCTATAATCATTATTAAAAACGTAATTTTAGTTAATTCAATTAATTGATTGTTTTAATTTTTTAGGAATATGTCAATAGTAAATTGGCTTAAATAAAATCATCTTATCTTTGATTAGCTAAGACAGCCCGCCACAAGGCTACGTGAGTAGGCTCTATGCCGGATACCTCTGTCATACTTAACGTCTAAATATTGAAGTCAAATAAACAAGACAAAAGGCATGTACAATACAAATACATCATATAAGTTAATGATTGTTATTGTTTGCGGCTATGCGCTCGCGTTGGTCATTTGATTGAATAGAAACTTTGTCCGTTTTAAGTTGTTCCAAAGATTTGGCCTGCCCGGTGTACTTCGGTGCATAGATTGTACTTATAAGTATTATATTTTATACTATTGTATTTTATCTTCTTTTACCTTTTACTGCACTGAATATAACGTTTGTGTATATGTACAAGGCGTAGACTGAAAAGCAGCCTAGCTGAGACTACGACCTTTTCACCAAATTATCAAATATCACATTGTTAAGGTTAAAGGTTTTAAGGTTTTGTACCTTAATTTTGTCGTTTCTTTTTGGTGAATAAAGTTGTCTTATTATAATTATTATTATATATTGTACTTGTATCTTTGATAAAGCCTAACAATGAAGATCATCTTTTTTATAATAGAAAAGCGTATCCTTCCTTAAATGTTTAAATGGTAGATATAATATTTATTTGTACTGTATGGCATGTTGGAGCGAGATAAATCAGTTTTATATTCAGGTTTGTGATAGTAATCTTTTAATTTTAAATGTAAATGCAAACTTTGGTGGAGCTAGAGTTGAATCATACATGCGTGAACTTCATCAAAATAATAAGCAAGTATAGCTATTAGGTAGGTATTTATAATAGTAAAAAGATTTATAGGAGCTTACTTGTGACTAACAAAATTTTAAGCTAATTTTTCAGGTGACTCTATCCACAACGCCCTTGGCTCATGACACCTATCCTCAATGCAGTTCAAGGTTCTAGGAAGACCGATGCACTCAAATGCATGTGCAAGCCCATAACTGTATTGAGCGCTGTTTTGGATTACTCAAAGCACGGTGGAGATGTTTGCTTGGAGACAGGGTTCTGCACTATCATTCTCATGTAGCTAGCAACATTACAATAGCATGTTGTGTGCTACACAATATAGCTTTGCAAGCTAGCTTGCCACCACCACAACCACTCCCTGCTGCACATGATAATGGGGATGATATTATCATGCAAGATCCCACACCCACTGCGTCTGTAGGTAGCCAAAGTGAAGTAATCCACGAAAGAGCCATGCCGAGTTGTTTATTGAATAGGATAAAGTAAGATTCTTTTAAGCTTTAATAAGATTTTATTTTACATTTCGTAATTATAAATTAAACTTTTTATGTACTCTATATTTAATTTATCTTATATAAATATTAATAATAAGTTTTTATTTGTATTTTGAACAGGTCCACTTAATTTTATTTTAAATGTAATGTACTTAGATATTAAATAAATAATAAAACAGATTTATTATTACAAACAAATTGATATATTATTTTTATTAAAATACTAACATTTATAGTTTGTTGAGGACGAAGATAAAAAAATGACAAAAACAAATTAAAAAAAAACTGATATTGTAGGCAATTTGAAATGTTCATAGCCCACAGCTGAGACCGCTATTACTACAGTAGACATTTTATGGAATAATATCTGTTGAAGGGAGCGCTAATGATCTCGACTGTGGTAAAAATTCCATCAATTTATCTATAGTATTAGCTAAATAACTTAAAATTTTATTCTGGTTTTCTTCCATTTCAATTTTTCTCGATTCCAATCGTAGCCTTTCCAGCTCCCTCTTATGATTATTTTTGTCCCGGTCTGCCTCTAGTTGCAGTCGGCGATTTTCAATAACCACAAACTCGCTTGTGGCTCGTTCGAAGGGTGTTTGAACCCGGCGTGTGCGCGTTCGAAGCAATCCGTGGCGCCGGGGCGTGGATGTGGTGGATGACGCTTCAGGCGACGGGCTTGTCCGATGTCACCGCCGTTGCGGAGCCCCCCGTGACGTGGACGCAGTAGGCGACGTCGCTGACGACATCGGCGCGGACGTAGTAACTGGCGGCAGCGTTAGCACTGGTGAAGTACCAGAAGCCTCACCACGTTTTGCCAAAGCTTTTTTCTTACCTTTCCAGTCTGCCCACACCTCGACATTATTTGTTAATTTTTGTCATGAATATTTTCATCAATCATTTCCTAGTCTGAAGTAAGCTGATTGATAATAATGAAATGAATGAATGATAATAAAAGAAAACCACAAAATAATATTTTTACAATGGTTTTGTTTCAAGCTTTCAAGTGCTAGAGTATGATAGATTTTCAAATAACATAGGAATATATTTACGAAATAACTAATAATTTACGTACCTTTCCATGAATTCCAATAAAGCTACAAACTGTTCTATGTTGCTCGAGATTTATAAACAGAACAGTTCCAGTTCCATTCTATAAAAGTTATCACATCATTTAAGGTATCTTTCATTCTTAAGAAGGAAAATAATATATAATTTCGAGTCACAGTATTGTTTAAATTTACATTCCGCACTGTGATATTGTTATAAGCCAATTACAAGATTAGCATATACCCACCCTATTTCATTTACTTACCTTTTTAAAAACTTAAAACAACACCCACCCACGCATTAATTATTACAAGCCGTAATGGATAATTTACAATAATACAACGCCGGACTTCTGGTATTAGATATAATTTTTAATAATAATTAAACACGTACACAGTTCATAGTTATATCGTTCATTAAGCAAGGTCATTCAATTGACCGATATTATTACGATGTTACAGAAACTACCAGCATATAATATTTATTTTGCAACACTTGCTAATGTTTTAATATTAAAATGTATTATTTTGAATTGGTTATTAAATTCTCGTGTAAGTATTTAATTCTTATGAGAATAACGAAGATCTAATGAAAAAAAGTTAAAAGATATATATCTGTTTAGAAGAGTAATACTGCGATTCTTGCCTGTTCTCCTATGTATATTCGTAAACGACTTAACATTTAAATAATCTTTTAAAATAACGATTCAAAAGATTGTACTAAATTATCTTTGAAAAGCAGAACAGTTTGTGGCGGTAGGGCTTTGTGCAAGCTCGTCTGAGTAGGTACCACCTCACTCATCAGATATTCTACCGCAAAACAGCATAACTTGGTATTGTTGTGTTCCGGTTTGAAGGGTGAGTGAACCAGTGTAATTACAGGCACAAGGGATATAATATCTTAGTTCCCAAGGTTGGTGGCGCATTGGTGATATAAGCGATGGTTAACATTTCAATGTCAAAACAATGCCAATGTCTATGGGCGTTGGTGACCACTTACTATCAGGTGCCTACCTTTTCTATAAAAAAAAAAACAGACAGACAAATAAAAAATTGCAAAATAAATGGTTTATAATATTCGTATTTAGAATTTTTAATTGTATTTAATTTAGTAATTGAAATTAATTATATAATACAACACTCTAGTGTATACCAACAAATATAGAAATAAAAAATCAGACAAGAATTACAAGAGGCCGCCTTATCGCCAAGACAGTGATCTATTCCAGGCACAGGGCTATTCTTTATGAAAAAAACTCTAAACTCATCGTCAAACGACATTGACCATTACAGTCATAATATTTCAAGAATACCCGCATCAAAATTCTATATCACCATAAATCAGTTGTCAACATTTCACGAGTAAGTAATGAAGTTCTTACAAAATGGCACTGCAAGCCTTTAAGGTAGAGGAAAGAAACAAGAGAAATGGTGATGTAAATGACATTAATAAGCCCAATATATTTAAATACATTATAATGAAATTACAATAACTTAAAAATAAGTCAATACACAGATAAACATAAATATGCGTATACATACAGACATATATATATATAAAATAAAATTAATATAACGAAGTTAATGAAATCAATAAGATAGTGTCGTTTAATGTAATGTGATATACAAATCGTGACTTCAAATCTGATTGACAAATTAGCTTTAAGAAAAAGCTAATTCCGGTGACTGTGCATAAATCCTCACGGCTTTATCATTAAATACACCCGATGTTCACCGAAATTGCTAGTCGAGACCTTGCTCCGAATCAATCTAATCGATATTCGGATGATCGTGATACGCTTGTCATAATAACGGACTCGTGCGCTTGCGAAACGCTAGTGATGTTATCTTGCTTATTATTTCAATACGAATAAATCCGCTATTCGATTTCAAACATGCCTGTGGTCTAAAATTTATTTTGACAGATTCATAGAAAGTATGTAAAATTATCCATCGTATAACAGCTTATAAATTAGGGTTATTATACATTATTTTTTAAACTTTTTTCTATTCTGGCACATTATACACACATGGCCATCTGATCCTAAACTGATCAGACCTTGTACCATGGAAACCAGACAACTGATATACTACATATACTACTTTTCTTTTGGAAATACATTCTTATATAGATAATTACACCTAGACTCAGGATAAACAGACATGTTTATACACACAAATGTCTGTCCTGGGTGGGAATCGAAACCACAACCTTCGGCGTGAAAAGCAATCTACTAACCACGCCAACCGGCCCCTAATTAGTGAGTTCATAGATCATAAAATGCGTTTGTCGGCTGAATATCTGCCACATGTGTATCCACCAACCCGCATTGGTGCAGCGTGGTGGAAGTATTGAGAGTACCAAGTTATGAAATTGATTAGTTAAGTTGAAAACCCTTGGAAAGCATGTCAAGCCGTCGCCGCCTGGTCTGTCACCGGTCTTTTACATCCGATTACGAGACTTGAGATTGTTGGCGAGATGTCGTTGGAATTATACTATTATTAAATTTTAAATATAAACTTTCTCGCAAAATGGTATCGCACGCACAGAGAAATATTAATCTTTTTTTTTAAATGGGATTCTTAGGATTGTTACTAAATCCACTGCGAGGGCCGTTATCGGCACGGAACGGAGAAAACGCGGGTTCGAGTTGTGAGAAATGCTATGTTTTATCCATTAAAATTATATATTCGTATACCATAACATCAGCATGTTAGCTCGAGGCTGTAATAGTAACAGTCTCTAGTTGCTATCATGAAATTATCGATCTTTATCGATGGTAGCGGCGCATCACTAACACTTTTTTTTCATCTTCGATAATTGGCTTTAAACGTAATTATATGGTATTGTTGCATACGTATTAATAACACCTTTTTAATATAGTTTATAAATAGACGTGTTATGTAATATTTCTTTTTAGTATTACCGTTAGTTAAGAAATATTTTTTTTACTGGTGGTAGAGTTTTGCGCAAGCTCGTCTGGGTAGGTACCACCCACTCATCAGATATTCTACCGCAAAACAGCAGTACTTTTTATTATTGTGTTCCGGTTTGAAGGGTGAGTGAGCCAGTGTAATTACAGGCAAAAGGGACATAAAATTTTAGTTCCCAAGGTTGGTGGCACATTGGTTATGTAAGCGATGGTTAACATTTCTTACAATGCCAATGTCTAAGGGCGTTTGGTGACCACTTACCACCAGGTGGCCCATATCTGGCTCGTCCTCTTTCCTATTCTATAAAAAAATAAAAATTAAAAAAAAAACTTTGTTTAACTGAATTTTGATATGTAATTCGACTGGCGCGCCTCGGGGTAAGACCTCGTTTGCCGTGACGACAAGCGACTTGATGCTTTCTTATTTCCAATCGCAGGGGCCGATCTCCTATGTGTGCGTTACCTGCTATGAGACACTATTCTACTTCATTGATGTATAGTATTATAATAATAAGAAAATTATATTTATTTTATTAAAAAAACTGTTTCTTATATATTTCACTCAATATTTTTTGATTGGCTTTCAATCAATATCGATGTTTCTCTTCTGCTGAGGCCCTGTAACGATCACATTATTCTTTAAATAAGCTTTATGTATCAAAGATAAATTGTTCAAAGCTATAACATATTATCAGGCAAGGCACTACACGTAGCAACTTATCTATACGCATCAATTAAAAAACATATGGTCTAACCACTGAGCCATCGCGGTTTTAATAGAAAATAGATGTCAACGAACTCAATAACGTTATCCACCAAATAGAAAAATACATGATCTCCCAGCTCATTACCTTCTGTCAAAACAATTATTTAATTTTCGACGAGCAAATTCATTTAAATCCCGTTTTTGTAGTCAATAATATTTTTTTCTACCGCGAAACTGTAATCTGATCTTCTCTAGTTCTAATCACATTCAAAAGTTCACGGGCTTGGGTTAGTACCATCCACTCATCAGATATTCTACCGCTAAACAGCAATAATTAATATTGCTGCGTTCCGGTTTGAAGGGAGTGAGCCAGTGTGACTGCAGGCAAAAGGGACATAACATCTTAGTTCCCAAGGTTGGTGGCGCATTGGTGATGTAAGCGATGGTTAATATTTCTTATATCAACAATGTTCACTTGCCAGAGAGGACAAAACTTGTCCCAGCAGTGGGACATTTACTTGCTACTACTTTAAACGTATAAATAAAAGCTGGCGTCCATTTCTAAGAAAATCGTAAGGATATTAATATACAAGTAAATAAACGGTACGCTCAAATAGTTACAAATTACTCATATAAGTAATGGTTGCATTGAAATAGATGAAGCTCGTATTACATGCATTTAACTGGATCACGACGCATCTTTAGGTGATTGTAGTGCTCACGCCTTGGATTATACTCTACTTTACTAATTGAAAAGCTTAAAATTTTAAAGTTAAAAAAATATTTCATAAAATATATTATTGCTTTAAATGTTTAACTAATACTACTTAAAATCTAATACTTATTAAAGAAAATATAAGAACAAGTTGTTTAACTGAATTTTTACATGTAATTCTACCGGCGCGCCTCGGAGTAAGACCTCGTTTGCCCTGACGACAAACAACTTGATGGTTTCTTATTTCCCATCGCAGCTGCCGATCCCTTGTGTGTGCATTACCCGCTATGAGACACTAATATTAATGTACTCTAGACCGATTCCAGCCACGACGACCAATCTCAAGAGAGATTAGCCAACTACGCAGGAGATATTATAGTGCACAAGTGTGTGCGCAAACAAGGGTGCACTCTCTCTTCCCTCCCACTAATAATCCGATGGGACGGCAATCCGACACGATTGAAAAGAGTTCAGGCACAGGACCAACGGCTTTACGTGCTTTCCGAGGCACGGGAGTGCACACACTTCCAACTTCCAGACTCCGGGCTGCTACTTAGAATTTTCAGTCAGAAAAACCCAATAAATTGTTATTAGCCCGCCCTGGAAATTGAACCCAGGACTTCCGGGTCTGCGGCCTTACATCAAGCCACTAGACCAACGAGGCAGTTATGAGACACTATGTACTTCATTGCTATATATTATTATAATAATTAGAAAAATATATTTATTTTATTAAAGAAACTGTTTCTTATTTATTTTACTCAGTATTTTTATTGTATTTAATATATTTTTGCTTTTAATGTGTAACTACTACTAGTTTAAATCTAACACTTATTAAAGAAAACATAAGAACAAGTGTCCTTCGTTTTCTTAAGAGATGTGAAAAGAGAGTTGATATTCTGCGAAGGTACAAATAAATAATTAAGAAATTAACAAATCAATTTACATCGCTTAAAATAAAATACTTGTCAATGACATACGTACATATATAATGTACAATGTGTGTCTTTTATTTTATTAAACATAAAATATGTTCTTTGTTTGTTTATTTTACCGAAGATGATGATATAACGGGCCGGTTGGCGTGGTTGGTGAAAAGGCAAGTATCTGCTTTCACGCTGAAGGTTGTGGGTTCAATTCCCACCCAGGACACACATTGGTGTGCATGAACATATATGTTTGTCCTGAGTCTAGACGTAATTATCTATATAAGTATGTATTTAGAAAAGAAAAGTAGTATATATGGTATATCAGTTGTCTGGTTTCCACAGTACAAGCTCTGCTTAGTTCGGTATCAGATGGCCGTGTGTGAATAATGTCCCAGGATATTATATTATTATAACCCTCTTACCATACTCGTATTACTTTACTTCATTACGAACTTTTACCTATGTATATTGAACAATAGATATCGAAATAAGAATCTTAGAAAACTAAACCAAAAATAAAACTGTTAGTAGAGCATACTTATATGCGTGTCCCTTTCTTATGAGATGCGCCACATATTTAGTGTTTAACGATTGAAGAGGTATATAAGGTGAGGCGGACTTACGTTAGATCATTCCAAAACATTCTCCTTATCAAATAAGTTCTATCAATAACTTGGTGTTGTTTTTACAAGGTACTTCATTACAGTTTATATTTTATATATGTATACTTTATATATGTTTACCTGCAAACTAACCCATATATAATACTAGCTTACTTTTATTTAATTGTTTTTAATAAAATAAAAAATAATAACCTATACAGTTTTGTAACATTATATTATGAAATCAATTGAAAGAGTAATTAAAAATAATGTTATCGAATATTGCAAGTTCTAAAATAAGATAAGTTACTTCACTAAATATGAGATAAAAATATAGAATATAATAAATAATAATAATATATGAAATACAGATAAGTATTTTTTATTCATTGCTTCATAAAATATTTTGTGTTTTTAAGGTCATCCCACCGACTTGTTAACATCAGAAAAAATGAAGGTAAGAAATATATTTAATTAATATAATCATCAGAAGACATAAGATGGCCCAATGGTCAGAACAGAACACAAATTTAGTGGAGCTTTCGTGTGCTTAATAATTTTTTATCATCTCGTACTTAGCTGTGTAGGAAAACATCGTGAGGAAACATGTGTTGAGAATCGGCCACATGTTTATCCGCCAACTAACTGAGCACAAAAGGAGAGCAGGATAGCCCAACAGTGGGAAATTTACGGGCTGTTATTTTTATTTATAAATAAATGACGTGATTTGTTCGCAATATGATAAATATATATCATACGCATATTAATCATATTGTGTTCAGCATCCTCAATAATATTATAAATGTGAAAGTAAGGTTGTAACACTTTCACGTCTTAACTATTGAACCGATTATCATGAAATTTTGAATACACGTTGTCAGGGCTACAGAAAAGGATATAGAGTATCTACTAACACCACCTCGCATACGCAGACGAAGCCACGGGTGGTAACTAGTAAATATATATAAGAGATTTATCTTTTCAGATCTTCATACTGTGTGTGTTTCTCATCGTTTCATCGTTAGCGGAACCGCCGGTTAATAGGTAACGTATTTATTATATTATAGCATTTAGCAGATTCTACTTCGCGTTATAATTCAAAATATCATCAAGCTCTGAGTAACGAAATATAATATCTATAAAAAGAAGTATTAAAAAATATTATTTTTAATTTATTATTGCAGTCTATGCTTTTGTCTTAGAGCCAATAAAATGGCATCTTTGAATATTTTTTGTAAAATTTGATACTTACGCACGAAATATTTTTCGCTGTTTTGTTTTGCTATAATCATTCTGAAGAACTCAATCGGATGAAAAATGAGTGGGCGCTTGGAATACAAACAAAAGCAAACATTAATATTTATATTCATTTTTGCTCATGTTTCGTTTCAGATACCTCCCCCCACAAGGGCAGAACAGAGGATCTTCACTAACAAAAACATACGGAACTCCAAGCTTCGGTAGTCAGACGCAAACCGGAGCTGTGTTCAGGTCTGTACTTTTTAAAGAATATTGGAAATCTCTGTTTCAAAGAGCTAGAAATAGTTATATGTCTTGTTGATCCTGCGCCTGAACTCTGATTGAGCCAATGTACTCAACTACAGTCACAAGGACGTAACCTCATAATTACCAATGTTGGTGTATTGGCGATACATCGCTAATGAGAAATGCCTTACACGGCATGGTAATATTTCTTATAGTGCCAATGTCTATGGGTAGTGGTAACCACTTATCAATAGGTGGTCCATTTGCCAGTCTGCCTACCTATTGTAATAAAAAATACTCGGTCTAGTCTAGTAGACTAGTCTTTCTATGGAATAGCTACGGTGACTGGAATCGATTAGGACATTACCAACAACCATAGTTCTAAATCCCCTCCGATTAAGCGTAAACCTTATGTGGCGATGTCAGTAGTCTAAGGTCGATCGTATGATTGAATCTGCGACTTCTGTTATACATCGGTTCATTAGAAGAACTTATTTAATTGCATTCGCAAAAATATGCTAACCTTTTAGTATCACCATATATTTCTCATTTCAGGCAACCTTCCTCAACATACGGCACTCCATCCAGATCACGTCCTAACCCCCAATACTTGCCACCTTCCAACCAATATGGTCTTCCTCGTTCTGATTCCCAATCACCAACCAGCCAATATCAAGCACCAGTCAGCCAGTACCAAGCACCAACAAGCCAATATCAAAGTCCATCGACTCAATACGGTTTGCCAAACCAAGCTCAAAGTTTTGGTCAAAGCGGTAGCGGCATTCAATATAACGCACCTTCTCAGGAATATGGAACTCCTGGAACCGGACGAGGTAATACAAAAACATTTATTTCTGCAATCATTTGAAATATATACTATATATATATATGATGAGGAGGATGAGAAGGTTTGGAGCTTATTCCACCACGCTGCTCCAATGCGGATTTGTGAAATACACATGTGGCAGAATTTCAGTGAAATTAGACACATGCAGGTTTCCTCACGATGTTTTCCTTCACCGCCAAGCGCGAAATGAATTATAAACACAAATTAAGCACATGAAAATCAGTGGTGCTTGCTCGGGTGTAAACCCACGATCATCGGTTAAGATTCCCCCGTTCTAACCACTGGGCCATCTCGGCTTCGGCATATATATATACATAACACATTTTCATATGTTACTTATGTTATATTTGAATGTTTTCAAGAGTAATATTTCTACAGAAAACAACTACAACCAGCAGAGCAGACAATATCTACCCCCTGGCGGTGGGTACGATGACGGCAGCAATGGGGTCAGTTTTTAAATATTGTTTTACATTATACATTCGTAATTTTCTTTTACTGGACGACCTCGTTTATCCTAGGTTAAAATTCTGGGCTATAATTTTACTGGTTATAAGAATATTAAGTTATTCAAACCTGAAATTTTCAATAGAAGTCCTAAGTTGTTGGATTGCCTTTACATCAGACTAGAAGAGTGAATAGAGAAGGTATGTGCTTGCCAACACATTTTTGCACAGCCAGCCTGGTTGGACAGTCCTTGATTAATACGAAAACATGTATCTGACGACACGCTTAACGTTTAATATTATGTCTGTGTAATCTAGTCTGTCTCACTAAATTTATGTTTATTCATTTATTTATTAATGTTTATCGTCAAAATCTTCAATGTAGAAGATTTACTCTACATATTAATTATAAAATAGACACAATATTAATTCTAAGTCTTCCACAGGAACCAGCAAACTATAACTTCGAATATATGGTAAAGGACACGTTCTCGGGCAACGACTTCGGTCACCGGGAATCTAGACAAGGCGACAGGGCTGAAGGCTTGTATTACGTTCTGCTGCCAGATGGTAGAAAACAGGTGAATACGACACTTATATGTCACATTGTCGTAATAGGTTATATTTCATGTTTAGACATTGCGGGCGGTCTGTGAATACGGGTCAAATAAATATATATAATACTTGTTGTGTATTCAACTGTTTCGTTATATCATAATGATCCCGAAGCCATAAAAGCAGCACTATATTTAAGAAGTCCTTTACATCAGTCACTTCTACTACGTACACAATATTTTTTTATGTGCTTTCGGTGCAGTGTTTAAAATTTCAACATAAATAGCGTAACAAGTAATGACTTTTAATGAAACGTTCTAACGCTGAATGTTTTTCATACCAGTCACGTGTTCAGAGACGCTTAGCTTAATATATATATGTCATAATCATACTGTAATATTCTTTCATGCCTATGATATGAACAAATATTTGTTTATAGACCGTACAATACGAAGCTGACCAAGATGGCTACAAACCGAGAATATCGTACGAAGACACCGGCGCACGCGCAGGCTACAACGGTAACAGCCAATCAGGTTACGACGATCAATACTCTAGCGGACCATACTAAAATTGAAATCAATTTTAAATTCTTACTTATTTATTTTAAAAGTATTTATATATAACAATTTCTTTAAAAATAAAAATGTATAATACTTGCTTAAATTGCAATATATTTAAAAATAATTATTTTATTAGATATGCCATTATCGTTTTCATTAACTGTAGCAGTCTACAGATTAATTAATAGTTTTTTTCACGACTTGGCTATGATAATGGATTATGAGCGTCTGTTGTACATAGGTATTTATATACATTATATAAATATACCTATTTAAGACTTAGTTTTGTATTAATAAACGCAATCATTTTGCGGATAAATGAGGCCAGTAAGCACAAAGTTACTTTATTAGAAATGTTATTTTTAGTAACATATTTTATAATCTGTAAATATTTTAAATAAAACACGCTTTTTTTTAAATATGTATATCTTTTATTTTACCTTATTTTTAAAGTGTTTGTAAATTACAACTTCATTTCTTTGCCACTTCACACGGCCATCTGATCCATGATTTAAACCAGACAACTAATATGCTACATATACTACTTTTCTTTTGTAAATACATACTTATATAGATAATTACACCCAGATTCAGGACAAACAGACATGTTCATGCACACAAATGTTTGTCCTGGGTGGGAATCGATCCCATAACCTTCGGCGTGAAAGGCAAGTATCTACCAACCACGCCTACTGGCTGATGCTGAAGAATTACACATATGAGATTAATTATTATCTTTTATTTTATACTTATTGTGGAACTAAACAACATGTCGACCTTTCTCGTTGGTTAACTATAGGGTTGTATGTATAAGACTCCTTATAATGCATAATTATGTTATCTTATGATGATCTTTTTGGGAGAAATTTGATTTTTTTTTATTTTATTTACTTGTATTATTAATACAACATTCATTTATGTGAGAAGGGATCTGAGAAGGCTCTCTAAATATTAGAACATATAAAATTTAGCCCCAGATTGGAGATTCAAGGAAAACATCGTAAGGATTCTGTCGCTTGCGTATCTACCAACCTGCATTGATGCGATCAGCTTGGTGGAACAAGGTCTAAGCCTTTTCCTAAAGGAAACAATAGTATATAAATTTTAGTAATTCTTTAAAAATGAAACCACACGCTTTAAAAATGAAAAAAAGCATGTTATTTCACAGTTTTTATTTCTTACAATTATTTATATATAAGTTACAGACATCGATGAAAGATGAAAGTCGGATGTACACAATGAATGTCACCTCAATTATTTACTTTTCACTAGTTACCATCATGATACAGGAAATTCCATATAATGCGTACAGATAAACATTTCGAAAAGTACATTAGTATGGACAGCAAAAACATTTTATTTTCTAATGAAACTAACTATATGAGATAATTTGTGCTTATTTTAGCGTTGCTAAATTCAATTATGCAAAGTAAATAAAATTAATTAATAATTATATTACAATGTAAAGTCTAATTAAAAAAAACAATATATCACTGGCCATTTACCCACCATTCTTGACCATTTATCCGTTATTCTTATAGTAATTTTAAGTCAGTTATATAGAGTCGATATACATATATTTTCAATGAGTGATTACTTTGGTAACAAAAAATATTCGTCTTAATCACGTCTTTATGTCTTCTTGGCGACAAATATATAATTTAAAAAAAAACGTTCAAGAAAACAAAATCGTTTTAAAATTAGTATTATCTGTCAACGGTACATGTGACCCGCCACATGCTGATATCCTTAATTATATTTTTTAAGTGAACGGAAAAACCAAAAAATAATAATATATATGTCGCGGATTCAAATGGATTGCCATGTAAATGGCCGCCATTGTCGTCCAATAAGTTGATTTTATTAAATCAGTCAGTACGCACATCGACGCTTAGGCGTATGACGGCGTTTAAAATGCACACGTCCTTCCCTCCCGATATCAACGGCGTCCTAAACCGAGGTCCGGCCTCACAGGAGGCACCCTTAGGACGTCCGTCTCACTTGAGCCCCTTGTGTGGCTCCCAACATCCAGCTGAGTTCATCTCGCCCACCCGCCCTGTGACGCTGAAAAGGCCACTTAGTCTAACAGCAACTAGACAATTCGAAAAAAAAAGACGCTGTCCCCAGAGCAAGGAGACCGCGGGGGTCGTTCGACACACGATCACACGCATGACATACATCACCTTTGTGTGGTGTTGCTATTCTAATAAGTGACGTCGTATACCCGAATAAATTTATTATCTCTGACATATATATCTTAGTTCGTTCGTATCGTACAATAATTGCATTATAATTCTTTTTATTTCCATGTATTAAAATTTATCTGATGAATTTAAGACAATATGATATTTACTTCAATTAATAATAATATATAATTTAAAACGTAGATTTACATACTCCTTGCGGTTTTCTAAGCATCTTACTTATATCCAATGTAATTTGACTTACATTACATGCACATTCGAGACAAAATGGCGTTTGACACCAATCTATAATGAATACCACAGATAATATAGATCTCGACCAATGACGTCATGTCAATTTAATTAAGGCTATCGCTTGCAAATGCATGGAAAAACATTGGGTTGAGAATTGCATTGGAAATTTAAATTTTATTGCATTTTAAAACTTTTATTTTATTTTTTTACATTTTGTATTTTTACAATATATTTCTGAAATAACAAATCTATACTGCAATGGATAAAAAAATTGAAATTATATTAAATTTTTATAGGATTTTTTAATCAACCACGGTTAATATGATAAAATATGAGACAAAAATATAATGTTTTTAATCATCCTCAATCATCCCCCAAACAAAACTGAAATTACCTTTATAATCACTTTCATTTTCACTTAAAACTTATATTTATAAAGAAATAATTATAAAGAAAAAAAATTTATAAATGGCGCAAAAACTTAGATTTGTACGGACAGCAAAAAAAAAATACTTTTTATAAATTATGTAATGAGATCAATTTATGTTTCAGTTAGGCGTGATTAAATGATATTTGAAAAAATAGGAACAACAATCATTATAGCATAATAAAATAGATACCACTTCAAAGAATTACTTTTTAATGTTTCATTACAATTCTTCTTTTGTCTTTTTTTGCTGTGATGCACAATTAACGCGCTTCAAATGCAAATTTGCAAGGTTGCAAAGTATTAACGTTCTTCAATATTTTTTTCCGACCGTAAACCTGAGATGCAAATTAGTGTACAAGTAATGCAGAGAGGGTTCGGCCGCCATTTATGAATAACTGTACAATTGTTATATAAATAGAATTTTCCAACATTATATGAATACCTGATATTAGTTTAATGTCCGGCCGTTAAGAAAATACGTCCAGAGAGATTATCCATACCATAGCCATTATCGAACGGACGAATCAACTATAGGCCGACGAAAAAACTACGATAAAAATATGAATTCAAAAATAATATAAATAAAAACTATATCATTACGACTTACAATCCAGTTAAACAATATATTTTTAATCCATACTACGCTTTTACAAGGTTATCAACTGTTCATATTTGTAGAGTATAAGTCTTTCATGACCAACACTGTGCCTAGTACCTGTTTTTACTTATTCATTAACAATAATATGTATTTTATTTATTTTTTGATTCAACAGGAAGAATTACACTTATCCAACATATTTTTTTTATATATTAGAACTAAAGGCCTTCCTATTAAGGTGAATACCTCACAGAACATAAAAGGAGAAATTACTTATGAATTTACTTTAAAACAGCGCCATCTAGTGACAATGATCGGAATTCCATAAAAATCGCAGTTATGTATGGCAATGCTAGGCACACTGATACACCCTTCATATCTCAGTTTTCAAAATTTGAATTCTTGCCTTAATTTTATGTTTTAATGTACAATAGTTACATAAGTATATACATTAAAATATAATTAAAAACTTTAGTAATATCGACTAGTTACAGATTTCCATGTTATTGCATAATACATAATTAATATCTTACACAAATTACAAATTAAACTTACATTAATCAACAAATTGTTATTAAGCAATAGGAACAACGTTATCGAAACTAAGATATTATATAATATACAGATGAATTTTTCGAGTGCGCTTGTATTTAAGTCATTCTATATAATAAAAATTGTTTTTGGTGTATTTCTTAACATAAAAAACACTGATTTCATTTGTTTTATATCTCATAAATTAAAAAATATATATAATTTCGAAAAAGAAAAACAATTCAAACGAGCGCCAAATCTAATTGTAATCTGTACGCAACAAGTCTACAGTAAAGCAGTATCCAGACATGCGCGTATTTCAATCGCTCGAGTGATTGTCACTAGCGCGTTAGTGTATGTTATCGCGGCAGTAACAAAACTTGTTGAGATGAGGATTGGTCGCACTTATACAGCTTGGCTCGTCGTTGTAACTGAAATATATAAACTTTCATTATTTACTAATATTATAAATAAAATATAAAAAGTGAGTTTGTTTGTTTGTTTATTAAGCTTTAGCGTGTTAACTATTCAACCGATCATCATGAAACGTCGTTAGGGTTTTTTTTTTAGAATAGGAAGACGGACGAGCATATAGGCCACCTGATGGTAAGTGGTCACCAAACGCCCTTAGACATTGGCATTGTAAGAAATGTCAACCATCGCTTACATAGCCAATGCGCCACCTACCTTGGGAACTAAGATTTTATGTCCCTTGTGCCTGTAATTACACTGGCTCACTCACCCTTCAAACCGGAACACGACAATAACAAGTACTGCTGTTTTGCGGTAGAATATCTGATGAGTGGGTGGTACCTACCCAGACGAGCTTGCACAAAGCCCTACCACCAGTAAAAAACAGAAAAAGGTACAAAACCCTGCATCTACCCCCCCCCCCTTCTCACGCTCGGGCGAAATTTAGTTACATAAATCGTTGGCTTGGATAGCTTATACGAGTCCAAATCAATCGGTCCTAGTCCCTTCAAACCAGAATACAACAAAACTAAGTATAGCTGTTCGGCTGTAGAAAAAGTTATAAAGCAAGTAATTCAACAAAGGAACTCACGCGTTCGTCCGTGATATATCCCTCGTATTAATTTCATATCTGTCTTCTTTCACGACGTACGACATCGAAGCTTCGTACATGCCGCTACCTGGACCCACCTCAATCTGGAATAATATAATATATTTCATAACAAAATGCACTTAGCTGAGAAGTGTTAAATGTCGATACGTGTTTGTGTGCGTGAGTTATTGTGTGTGTTTTTAAGAGAGATACCCACAGGTATTTTCACTGTGGACTAGTGCGCATGTGCGTATTTCGTAATTATAATATTTTTCTAATACATTTTAATATAAATTTTATGACACAAAAATACCACTACTTTATCACAATATATCCTTCACCTTCGAAATGTACCTAAGAAGTTATTTCTTTATAGAAACATTAATTTCATATGAAATCACGTGTTCCTTTTACAACCCGGATTCCTTCAAACGAGGCGTGAAGAGGCATCTTGCGGACCGGCAAGGCGAAGGCGGCTAGTGCAGAACATTCTTCCCGACTGTACTGGCCGTCGTCGCGTTTGGACTCTACTACCACTTACCATCAGGTGGAGTGGAGTCATTTACCCTCCCGGCTAATATAAAAAATAAAAAAAAATTATTACGAACTAACCTTTACTTGATAGTTTTCCCTTTCCTGCTGGACCCGGGCACCGAACCTGCCCACGTACCCGTCTGTGTCCTTGGCCTCCACGAACGTCAGCACGCCGTTGTTGGCGACCTGCTTCATCACCCATGGGACCGACTTCAGAGTGCGGACGATGCACTTCGACCTGCAAAAATAAAAGGACTCCCGTTGAGAGAGTTCATGTGCTGTGCGGGTTGTGTGCGGGTGTGTACGGGTATGTGCGGATGTGTGCGGGTGTGTGCGGGTGTGTGCGGGTGTGCGGGGGTATGTGCGGGTGTGTGCGGGTGTGTGCGGGTGTGCGGGGGTATGTGCGGGTGTGTGCGGGTGTGTGCGGGTGTGCGGGGGTATGTGCGGGTGTGTGCGGGTGTGTGCGGGTGTGTGCGGGTGTGTGCGGGTGTGTGCGGGTGTGCGGGTGTGTGCGGCTGCGCCCACCGCACGCTGTCAGTGAGCGCGTTGACGTGCCGCAGCAGCGCGTCGGCGGCGGCCGCGTGTCGCTCGCTGCCCGACGGCAGCTCCTCCCACGACACACACGAGCACCAGTGCGGCTCCACACCTGCCTCACTGCACGAACGATTCTGTGTTATCTGGAAATTTTATCGAGCCTATGTAATTCCTGTTTTAATTTCATACCAAATTAAAAAACGACACTTTTTTTTTTACACATACCCATCCCATTCCGACCACAAGAGGAGTGAAGACAAGTAAACGACTTCGACATTGAATTGGCGCGATATCTTTGGTCGCAATACCTATCTAACTGCGGCTGGCGCGAGTGAAAACCGCTTTGTGAGTTCTTACCCTTACCCTTACCGTCCGCGAAATTGTATTAGGAACTTAGGCAGTTAAACAAAAGTGGTTATAACTAGTTAAGCGGAAAAGTGGTGTATTATAAATAAAGTCTTATTCCGTTTAAATTCTATTTCTTAGTCGATTGGAATAGAGTACAGAAAGAGTCTTCGCAATACACGAGCCCCTGTGGCAAATTGGGATGTGGGCGATTATTGCCATGAGTAATAATAGCTGGCTTTGTCGTGGGTTTAAAAGGGTCGCAGCGTCGTTTTTTTGTAGCGCATTCATTGCTCAACCATTGAACATTTTCACGGGAGCTGGAGAAATATTAAAGTAAAATCCTCACCATTCATATCATGCCCGAGATATTATACATTTGGATAGAATACTAAAATATTATACATTTAGACAGAAAACTAATAATAAGTCGAGATGGCCCAGTGGTAAGAATGCGTGAAACTTAACCGATGAACGTGGGTTCAAACCCGGGCACCTCTGAATTTTCATGTGCTTAATTTCTGTTTATAATTCATCTCGTGCTTTTCGGTGGAGGAAAACATCGTGAAGAAACCTGCATGTGTCAAATTTCACTGAAATTCTGCCATATGTGTATTCCACTAACCCGCATTGGAGCAGCGTGGTGGAATAAGCTCCAAACCTTCTCCTCAAAAAAGGGAGAGGAGGCCTTAGCCCAGCAGTGGGACATTTATAGGCTGTTACTTAATGAGATAGAATACATTTACGAACATATTTCTTTATATCTATACGCATAATAAACGCAAAAAATAAAGCATTCCATCTGTCAGTATGTCGTCACGCTTTCACGGCTGAACCACTGAACCGATTTTGGTGAAATTTGGTATGAAGCACGCTTGAACAGCAAAGTAAAGACTGGGACTTTCCCCCATTATATAATGCTTCAATTCAAAGACAGGTCAAGTTTTATGTTAAATTGTATTAAATATTTTACTCACAGGCCGTAGAAGACTGAGGCCCCTCGTCAAATCTGCGCCGGAAACCTTGTATGGATTCCAATATTTCCTCAAATCGAGAAAATCCAGCACCGTCGCGTGTATGTCGTGGGGGGTTGTCAGTACATCGGCATTGTTATCAAGGTTGTCCTGCATCTTCCAATGCTTTATTCGAAAAGAGTCCGGCAATCTAATCGCCATCAGTGGTAATCTCTCTTCGAGTTTCCCTTGAAGCGTGTTACGGACTTTTGCGTATCTGAAAATGTTTTTGGAAATTATTACAACATTTTTGGAACGTTTTTGGGTGGAGTTTTGGAACAAACACACACACAGAGATAAAAAGTGTCGGGAAAATATTTGTTGACTTATGACTATGTATGAGCACACCTCCCTCAGTCCCCTCAGTCTTCACACCCCGCACCCAGTACCGCGCAGGTGAGGACTCATTAAAGAGATCATACTATAGTTCGTATGTTACGTAACGAATCGTTATTGTACATAATAATATTATTATTATATTATTATTAACAGTAACAGCGTGTTAATGTCCCACTGCTGGGCTAAGGCTTCCTCTCCCTTTTAAGGAGAAAGTTTGGAGCATATTCCACCACGCTGCTCCAATGCGGGTTGGTGGAATAATGATGAAAATCCTTTAAATATATGACCGAACGATAATAACTTACCTAGGTCCATGGTCGCCCATGACCATCAGTAATGTATCTTCTCCCATTCCCGATTTTAAAAAGTTAGTCAGGAAGTCGGCTGTATCATCATCAGCGGTTGAAATCATGTTGAAGTCATCATGAGTTATATCCGCTATGAAGGTGAAACAAAATCGTTTACCATCAAGACGTAAGAACTGAAAAAGAAATAATATATATTCTTTTTATTATCATGATAGTTTATTAAAAGCTACTACGCGGATAAATATGTACCAACTGATTTAATTATTTATTTAAAATAGATAGGTAGACTGACAAATAGGCCACCTGATGGTAGGTGGTCACCACCGCCCAAAGACACAATAAGAAATATTAACCATGCTACGCTTTAACACCTTCACCTTTTACTGGTGGTAGAGCTTTGTGCAAACTCGTCAGGGTAGGTACCACCCCAGCATCAAATATTCTACCGCAAAACAGCAGAACTTGGTATTGGTGTGTTCCAGTTTGAAGGGTGAGTGTGCCAGTGTAATTACACGCACAAGGGACATAACATCTTAGTTCCCAAGGTTGGTGACGCATTGGTGATGTAAGCGATGGTTAACATTTCTTATAATGCCAATGTCTATGGGCGTTGGTAACCACTTACCATCAGGTGGTCCATATGCTCGTCCGCCTTCCTATTCTATAAAAAAAAACCAACCTTGGGAAATAAGATGTTATGTCCTCACTAGCTCGCTTACCTCTAAGCATCGCTTTTAGGCGGTAGAATAAGTGATGATCGGGCGGTACCTACCCAGACAGGATTGCACAAGCCCTACCACATAATGGTAAATGGTCACCAGCTCCCTGCTCCCTTCGACATTGTAAATTTGGGATATAAAGTATAGACTAGATTGAGGAAATATATACCTGATCAGTAATATTGAGCATTAGTTTATACTGTGGCGTGTCTCCCACACAGTATTTGATCTTGTTGCTCGACCATTTCTTGCCGTTATGAGATTCTTCGAGATAGAACGCTCTGAGATAATGATCCGCCGGCTGGTGCATGAAGCCGTTGAAACGGTACTGAAACGTGCCGATCCAAGGCATATCTTCGAAATACGCCGTGCGATACCTAAAATAAATCAAGAATAAAAATATATATTTATATGGTATGAACAAGGATGAAAGAATTCTTTTAAAATACAGTACAGTACAGTAACAGCCTGTTAATGTCCCACTGCTGGGCTAAGGCCTCCTCTCCCTTTTGAGGAGAAGGTTTGGAGCTTATTCCACCACGCTGCTCCAATGCGGGTTGGTAGAATACACATGTGGCATAATTTCAATGAAATTAGACACATGCAGGTTTCCTCACGATGTTTTCCTTCACCGTCAAGCACGAGATGAATTATAATCACAAATTAAGCACACGAAAATTCAGTGGTGCTTGCCCGGGTTTGAACCCACGATCGTCAGTTAAGATTCACGCGTTCTAACCACTAGGCCATCTCGGCTTTTTAAAATACGTTTTTTTAAAAATACGTTTATACTTAATACTACACCTATTACATAAGAGGGTACTGCAATACTTAAAAATCAATACTGGGCACTTTATATATTTAAAGTAATAACATTATAAATACTACATTTTCTCCTCTGCAATAGTATTAAACAAAAAAATATACATATATATTTTTATAAATAACAAAAATTGTATAAAATACTCTATAAGCATAACTATTATTAAAAAAAAACATATATACAATTTTGCACTTCGTTAAACTTTATTATTAATAACAATAAAACTCATCAATACCAAAACAAAAAAGACGCTGAACTGATTTGTCGTTATCTATTATATTTATATATTATTATTCATCAAAATATTAAATAATCATTACCACTACCCACTTATATAGACACGTTAAATATTATATAAAGCTATGAGCGTAAATAAATAGTAAAACAAAGGGATAGCAAACTTACCCATCATCTTTCAGCTTTTTAAATATAAACGGCATTGAGTCTAAAGTTGCGTTGTTCATCTTCCTCCTCACATCCGGTAGTTCTAATTCAGTTTTACCGGTTAGTATTGGAAACAAGGCAGCCGGTGTACCATCACCAACTATGTTGTAACTGTAGAGTCAATGATGTATACAATGAATAATAACGGTTCGAAAATTGAACCCTGTGGTAGCCCAAATTTCAAATATATATTTTTTTTGTAGTATAGGAAGACGGACGAGCATATGGGCCACCTGATGGTAAGTGGTCACCAACGCCCATAGACATTGGCATTGTAAGAAATGTTAACCATCTCTTACATCGCCAATACGTCACCAACGTTGGGAAATAAGATGTTATGTCCCTTGTGCCTGTAATTGCACTGGCTCATTCCTAACCAGACGAGCTTGCACAAAGCCCTACCACCAGAAAAACACATACTTTTCACTCCTTATTTTTCATTTATCGAATAAGGCTTACCAACTAGAGTACATACAAAAGGTTAATTACTAAAATAAACCATTAAACAAATACTTTGTTTTAAATACATTACTCTAAATAAGAGGCATGGACAACAATTTATAAGTATGCATCATTTTTAAAGGTTAAATATGAACTGATATTTGGCACATACGCTTCGCTAAAATGAAAGTTAAGATAAAAAAGCCCGATAAATATAAAATTTTACATATGTGTTGTCAAGGACACAGATGGACATAGGGTATCTAACGAGTTCAACTGGTATAAAACTTACCCGTTCAATACAGTAGCACGAAGTTTCTGGGTCAAAATTTTGTAACTCTTCGGCATACGCCTTATGAAACCGTTCTTTGAGGTCGAATCGAATCCCAAGATGAGCACGTTCAGCGAATCCTCCCTGCCTGGTGGCGGTTTCTTCGGTTGGACGGAGGAACGAAATCCAACGCAATGACCTATCCACTTTACTGGAAGGATGCTAAAATGTAAACAAAATCCAAATTAAAATTAAAATAGCAATTTTATATTATATTAGTATCTATGTATTCGTGACATATGATTTCTTTTAAATTCATTTCTTTTGCACACCTTCAAAGGTTTCTGAACATCCTAAGGTCGGCTGGCTTAATCGCCATTTTAAAAATATATGTTGTATGTCGTGGAATACGGCAAATATCAGTATAATCAGCAAACGTCCCACAGCTGGACAAAACTAAAGTTAAGATTGGATAGAGTTTACTAAATATGTTTATATGAGCATTTAATTCTACACGTGCTGGTTTTCTCACGATCTTTTCCATCAACACCAATACGTTTAATAAACATGAATGAAGGTCACGGGAAGGTCATTTTGTATCCGCCTGTGGTATCCACTTGGCTACCGTATCCGAGCGGCGTATTGAAATTATAATTATATGTATATCTGTATTAGTTGATTAGCATAATAGTATCAATATGGCGTCACGTTTTTCCTCGTTGTTTGCTTTATTTACGATATAATAAAATCATTGTTAATCTATAATAATATTATAAATGCGAAAGTACTGTAACTGTTCTTGTTCCGCTTTAACGGCTAAACCACTGAAGCGATTTTGATTATTACTTTTGTTATATCACCTTTTTTTAACGCTGGAATAACGCGTTACGCGTTTCCCCCACGGGAACTGGGGGGGCGCCGAGTGCGCCCCGAACATCGGAATACCCACTAAAAAACCAGCGGTATCCTTACCGTCTTAACGAGGAGCGCCACGGGATCGCTTTCGCATGCTACCGTGGCGTTGTTATACCACCTGCCTTACCCCCAACTATTTTCACCTAAATTATTATGTGTACATGTGAAATCCATATTTATGAAGAACTCTCGCCTGCCATATCGGATTGCCATCCCATCGGATTATAAGTGCACCCGTGTGTACTCGAAAACTATAATATCTCCTGCGTAGCGGACTATTCTCCGTTTAGAACGGTTCTGTCATCAGTGAAGGCAATAAGACGGGGTGTTATGTTTGTTCCTTATTTTATTTCTTTCCAATAGGTGACCAGAAAAGCATGTGGACCACTTGTTTTTTAGTGATCACCGCCCATAGACATCAGTACTGCAAGAAATATTAACCATCCCTTACATCATCAATGCGTCACCGACATTGAGAAATAAGATGTTATGTCCCTTGTATTGTATTGTTGCTTATAGTTCACACTGGCTCACTCACCCTTCAAATCGAAACATGACAATAATGACTGCTGTTTGGCGGTATATATGATGAGTAGGTGGTATCTACCTAGACGGGCTTGCACAGAGCCCTACCGGCTAATACAATAAAATTATTAAAAGATTTTTAGCACTACTAATAAATACAACGTTCTTACCTATCTTTATGTGTCCCAGAGCACTTAACTTTAACGTGGTCACTTTTCGTAAGTACATAAGCATCGGCTCCATAAACCTCGAACGGCTCACCAATTACATACTTCTGATCGCTCTCGTATATAATATCGCTATATGTACAGACTATGTTTCTCATCGTGTCTAATATTTCAGGTACCACTTTACATTGAGAATGCTAGAAAAAATGAAGCATTATATATGAACAACAGGTCATAACTATTTTTATGGCCTGGTGATAAATGGCAAAAAATATCTATTCATAGACAATATCAATCTTTCTTTTGGTACGGTACAGTACAGTACAGTAACAGCCTGTTAATATCTCACTGCTGGGCTAAGGCCTCCTCTCCCTTTTTTGAGGAGAAGGTTTGGAGCTTATTTCACCACGCAGCTCCAATTCGGGTTAGTAGAATACAAATGTGATATATTTTCAATGAAATTAGACACATTCAGGTTTCCTCACGAGGTTTTCCATCATCGTCAAGCCTGAGTAAATTATAAACACAAATTAAGCACATGAAAATTCAGTGGTGCTTGCCCGGGTTTGAAGCCACGATCATCGGTTAAGATTCACGTGTTCTAACCACAAGGCCATCTCGGCTAATTCTTTTGGTAATAACAATAAAAACAAAAACGGAACAACTTTATTTATTCTATATTTTCCTTAATCGATTTCATTTAACATTATGTTTATAACTCAATACTACATACAACAAACAATAAGTACATTATATAAAAACGTTGATATTTCAATGTACGAGTTTTATTGCTCGCTCGAACACGTATTTTAATTATGTTTTAGAATGATTGCGGACAGTAAATACGCTAGCCAACCAATAATATTCAATAAAAATTATTTGCTCGACACTTTGAATATATAAACGAAGTATTTCAGTTCAGAGGTGTGGTTAAGTTTTAAATGACTCTCCATATTAATTAAAATTAATTGTATCATAAACTATTCAATGATCAATATCTGAATTACATATATTAAAATATTGAAAACTATTGCATATTTTTATTTTATTTATTTATTTATTAGATCACCAACAAAGTACACACAGATACATGACAGGACACAGTTCATAAAATAAGAAAAAGAAGTGGTACCTCAATTACAGGTGATAACTAAATGAACAATAAGACTGTATTAGCTCAAAAAAAAAAAATACAAATATAAATAAGTACAATAAAATAATTATCGTACAAACCGTGACCTTGGAATTGTGGGGATAATGCTAGCGGGCTATTTATAATATAAAAAATATAAAAACACTCGACTTACATAGCACTTCACCCAATCCCTCCCTTGACAGGCAACTTTCGGCATTTCCTTATCAAATTGCGTCACTTCCTTCGAAAATGGATCTAGCTTCGGTATCTGACATCCCGTCCCCTTATCCTGCTTCAGCGCTTGCTCTAAACGTCTTTCGATAAACCTGGTAACCAATCACATGCAATTAAAATACAAAGTTTCATGAAAACTAATCATTTTCATTTATTTAGTATTCAACTATTCGATTTCCATTATTTAACGTATACGATTTAAATTAAGAATTAAAAAAAAATTAACCGTTACAAAGTTTATAAATTGGCAGTACTTGAATTGGTTTGATCAGTTAGGATGAACACAATATCTAAATCTAAACAAAACAAATAAAAACAATGACTTCCGAAACGTTTAAGGTTATATTAAAATAGCACACTATGTTTTTTATAATCGAATAAATAAAGTAAAGTCAAATTACATATTACCTTCTAATTTTGTGTTTAACAAATAAAGCATAACTACCGAATTACTGGTGGTAGAGCTTTGTGCAAGCTCGTCTGGGTAGGTACCACCCACTCATCAGATATTCTACCGCAAAACAGCAGTACTTGTTATTGTTGTGTTCCGGTTTGAAGGGTGAGTGAGCCAGTGTAATTACAGGCACAAGGGACATAAAATCTTAGTTCCCAAGGTTGGTGGCGCATTGGCTATATAAGCGATGGTTGACATTACTTACAATGCCAATGTCTAAGAGCGTTTGGTGACCACTTACCATCAGGTGGCCCATATGCTCGTCCGCCTTCCTATTCTATAAAAAAAAAAAAAAAAGAATATTCAAACATGCGAATATTTTTTAGTGCAGATCATTTTTTGTCAGCCATTACTTTTCAAGCTCAATTAATAACAAAGAAATAAAAGCTACTTACTCGATTACAGATTTTCTGAAAAAGAACAAAACGTTAAATTAATCGTAAATACATGCATTAAATACATAATAACAACAAATACATTACATACAATTTATATATATATGCGTTTTGCGTAGACACATGCAAAGTAGAGACCCCTTTTTAATAGCATACAATTCAATTTGTGCGTATTATATTTTTATTATTCGCTATATAAATATGTATATGTTTGAGTTATTAAAGCAAAAATATTAGAATCATCAATGTTAGTCATATAAAGCATAATCGTTAGTTTAGTGACAAATTATATATTTATGAACAGTTTCATTATTCAATAAACAAATATACGTAAATATTGCCGGTTTTATATTCAGATTTAACGAAACAAAACAACATTCCGTTGTTTATATTATTTTAAAACGTATTTATTTATTTAAATATGATAATTACTTTTAATAATATCAATACATATAACACAATAGACATTGGTATTGTAAGAAATATTAACCATCGCTTACATCACCAATGCGCCACCAACCTTGGGAACTAAGATGTCATGTCCCTTGTGCCTGTAATTACACTGGCTCACTCACCCTTCAAACCGGAACACAACAATACTAAGTACTGCTGTTTTGCGGTAGAATATCTGATGAGTGGGTAGTACCTGCCAAGACGAGCTTGCACAAAGCTCTACCTATTCTATATATCAACTGAAAAATTCCTATTATTTATTTATATTCTTTATCCTTGTAGTGACGGAGAAAGAATACATTTCACTGTATGCGTCGGTCCCTTGGAAGGAACGTTGCTTCAGTGGGAATGACCCGACAGCTAGTGCCGCTGCTGTTGCTGACGAGATCATGTTGGGAATGGAATACTACATTCCTAGCTCAGATCTCGTCAGTAGGGGTACGCGTAACCGTTGGTTCACTCGTGAATGTACCGATGCTGTATCATCTAAGCAGGCGGCATATCGCAAGTGGATCAAAGGCTGCATTAGCGGGGCATCTAACATTGACTCACTGAAAGTAAACTACAATAAAAATTCCAAATCCTGTAGAAAGGCATACACGAGAGCGGATGCACAGCGCATTGTACAGATTGGTCATGACCTTGTTTCGCATCCTAGGGGCTCCCGTCGCTTCTGGCGTCTGACCAAGTCTGTGCAAAACAATTTCTGCCAATCTTCGCTGCCACCGCTCAGAAATCCGGACGGATCGCTAGCTCACAGTCCGCAAGAACAAACTGATCTCCTGGCTAAACTCTTTGCCGATAATTCCGTCATCGATGATTGTAGTGCGCTGCCACCTACAATACCTTCATGTGGCCATACGATGCCTGACATCAAAATCAGGCAACGTGATGTGCGTGCGCAGCTGCAATCACTTGATGTACGGAAAGCTAGCGGTCCCGATGGAATACCAGCCATAGTGCTGAAGAAGTGCGCAGCGAAGCTGTCTCCTGTGTTAACGCGCCTGTTCCAACTTTCTCTCTCTTCGGGATGTGTGCCGGAGGCTTGGAGAAGAGCTCATGTGCAAGCAGTTCCCAAAAAGGGGATCGGTCTGACCCGGCAAATTATCGGCCAATAGCTAACACCTCAGTACTTAGTAAGGTGATGGAACGGATTTTAACCAACCAACTGATCCATTACCTAGAAGATCACTGGCTAATTAATGATCGTCAGAACGGGTGTCGACCAAAAGGGTCCACAGGTGATCTTCTAGCGTACGTAACACACCTCTGGGGTGAAGCTATCGACAAGCATGGAAAATCGTTGGCTGTCAGCCTCGATATCTCCAAGGCTTTCGACAGGGTCTGGAACAGACGTCTTCTCTCCAAGCTATCGGCATATGGTCTGCCCGCTCAGCTATGCACCTGGTGATACAAAGCAAAATCGCCATGCTGGGGATTGACGTTCGCTGCGACCTTAGTCCAAGGGATTACATCGAGGCTGTTATAAAAACAGCTTCACGGAAACTCGGAGTTCTGAACAAGGTGCGGCGTTTTTTAACGCCACACACCTTTGGGATGGCTCCGCTAAGTACCTACTGGAGGCCTTGGACGACGTGCCGTACGCATTATTGGCGACGTAAAGGTCTCAAACACCCTTGAACTTTTACAATTGCGTCGTGAGATAGCAGCACTGAGCGCTTTCTATCGACTGTATCACGGCGAGTGTTCTGAGGAATTATTCTCTTTAATTCCTGCTTCCCCCTTCCTTCTTAAGTCCACGCGAGCTGGTTCTCGATGTCACCGCCTAACTGTGACATCAATTCCATCGCGAACAAAGAAATTTGGCAACTCCTTTCTTTGTCGCACTTCCAAAAAATGGAATTCCTTACCAGCTCACGTGTTCCCCTCCTCTTACAACCCGGGCTCCTTCAAACGAGGCGAGAAGAGGCATCTTGCGGGCCGGCAAGGCGAAGGCGACTACTGCAGAACGTTTTTCCCATCTGTACTGGCCGTCGTCACGTTTGAACTCTACTACCACTTACCACCAGGTGGAGTAGAGTCATTTGCCCTCCCGGCGAATATAAAAAAAATATATATATTATTTATTTTATACAATATATATTTAGCGTGTAGACTATCTTGAGATACTGAGGTATATAATATTCAGAGACGGATCCAGGTATGAGGCTAGGCAATACTCAAAGACCGAAGGAATAATATATTTTTATTTACGACACATCACAATTGTTTGAGTACCCTGTACTGACTGATTGATTAATGTATTATAATAATCTAATAATAAATTGTTATGATTTCGTCGTGCCAAATATGGAGTACAAATAAAAAGGCGATGTGCTGACGGCACATATACATTTAAGAGGTTTATTCTCTATGTACTACAACATATAACAATGCTATCGCTATGACCAAACAGGAACACAAATCTTACCGATTATACATCTTTGTTTTCAACCTCAAATCTGATCTTACGTTAACAACTTCATAGCGCTTACTGCGAAGTAAAATATAAATAAAATTTTCAATATAAAAATTAGACTACAGACTGAGGTATACATTTAAAATATAATGATTTGTTTCATACTTTGTTTTATTTATATAAACCAAGATACATAAATTAAGATTTTTTTTTATAGATTAGGAAGGCGGACGAGCATATGGGCCACCTGGTGGTAAGTGGTCACCAACGCCTATAGACATTGGCATTGTAAGAAATGTTAACCATCGCTTACATCACCAATGCGCCACCAACCTTGGGAACTAAGATGTTATGTCCCTTGTGCCTGTAATTGCACTGGCTCACTCACCCTTCAAACCAGAGTACTACTGTTTTGCGATAGAATATCTGATGAGTGGGTGGTACCTACCCGGACGAGCTTGCAAAAAACTCTACCACCAGTAGAGATTTCAGATTATATGAAAATAAGTATATTCGATGTAACAGGTGATATCGCTAAGGCAAAACACTAATTCAACCTATACATTTAAAATATAATGAAACTTGAAACAAGGCACTGCCATATACTTGAACGTTAATTTTTTTATAACCACCATAAAACATTTATTCTGATGTTATTAATAATAATTTTGTCATCAAATTTAAGAAAAGCTTGCCGTTGAATTAGCTAACCGTCTAATGGATAAGAATAGAAGTTGAGATTTTTTAATAACTAGATCTTCTGTTTCAAACTGACACAATAATCAATTAAAAAAATGAATAGAATTCATGATAATAATAAATGATTTGCTGATAATGATTTGCATGAAACATAGTATATATTTGTTTATAATAGAAGTACTGATTATGACGAAAATTTCTATTTGAGGGGGGGAACTATCTTTATCCTTGTTCCATAATCCGATATACAAGAGAAAAATCAAGCGCACTACCAACTGATTTACGAGGTTTCCACGTGGTTTTAACCCATTGGTTAAAACCATCGTGGGTTCAAGCCCGGGCAAGCACCACTGAATATTCATGTGCTTAATTTGTTATTATAATTCATCTCGTGTTTGACGGTGAAGGAATACATCGTGGGGAAACCTGTATGTGTCGAATATCACTGATATTCTGCCACATGTGTATTCCACCAACCCGCATTGGAGCAGCGTGGAATAAGCTCCAAACCTTCTCCTCGAAAAACGGGAGAGAAGCCTTAGGCCAGCAGTGAAACATTCACAGGCTGTTACTGTAGAGCATGCAGCCCTATAACCTAACCACTAGATCAATTGGGTGATTTTTTATCATTGTAGTAACAACCGGAAACAGAACAGATGCAATTTCACGGTAGCGACAACACAACAGCACTAAATCTATTGTTGGATTTTTTTGGGTAAATGTCACAATGATTATTTGCAAATTTTATTGTTAGCTGTCACGCCAATGACATTTTATCATTACATGAACTATCTATACTCGTGCATAGGTAACAAGATTTTAAACGATTATTTCAACGCATAACCGTTTTTAATCAGATTTAATTAACGTCTTATATTGGACATTTTTCTGCAACCTTGGATAAAGTTGAGAAAAACCAATGACGTCGGTTATCTTACATTATCTTACTCCATTAAGTCCAATTTATCCTGGTACTCTGGTTTGAAGAGTTACGGCCGAATATTGAATACTTGAGCATACAAGCACATAGTTGAGCTCCACTTAATTTTTTTGAGCAGCTCATAAATTTAAACGGAATTCTTAACATTTTTAAAATCTTACAAAACAATTAAAATAAATTCAATAGCAAGCGACCACTCTCAAATTTAAAGCCGTCTCGAATAATATTAGCGGCCCATTTGACACTTAACATTTTTTAAATGTCATTTCAATGTGCGATTTTAGCTTTGAGTGGCGTTTAAAGTGTTAAAGGTTAGGTGTTGTAATTAATGATCAAAATTAACGTTTAAGTATGCGAAATTTCAAGTTAACCGCGTCTCAAATATTTCAGTTGCACTTAAATATTTAAGTAACGTTTTAGTATTCGGTCGTTACTAAGTTAGTGTAATTAAAAAGTGGTATAACGGTCCATTATCTCTGATAGTGCCAATATGCTAGTCTACGAGTGGACCACTTACGATAAGGTATATTTGCCTACCTTGTCATAAGCGATAAGACTATCTTATTTATGACATAACCAGATTGTCACGCGTGGAATGAGGGTTGGGTTAGGTTATGGTGCATGTCAGTCACCTCCACGTGGTGCACCCTGGGCAACGGGGTCGACCAGCAATTCGATGTTTTTCCGGATTGCTTGTCGATCGTGGCTGAGACTGACGCGGCGGCAGTGTCGCGAGCCGCTCCTGGGACTTCTCTGTTGCGCAGAGTGGACGAGCGAGCGGCTTCTTGGCAAATAGGAGGACTCCGGTGTCCTTTTGGGCCGCCGGAGAGAGGAGGAGTTGATCTCCGGAGTCCTTTCGGGCTGCCGGAGACAGGAGTAGAGGAGTAGAGGAGGAACGAGAGGCGGGTTCGTCCAGTTTCGGTGTCGATGCTGGGCGGACAGACTTCGGTCACCGCCTTCTCAAACTCGTTTCCCCAACCAGGCGCCAGCCTGTGGTGGGACCGAGGGCCTTGCCTTCACCGGCCGGGCCGAGAGGAGAAAACCTCAATAAAAAACAACAGGTGGGTCGCTCACCCAAAGCGACGGCCGCAGGTGGGGTCGCGGTGGTGTGCTAATGCGTTCCCGTAACCCCGCCACCATGCGGCGAGAAGGAAACGAGGAGGTTTTAGTGGGTAGGACGGTGGCCTTCTGCCCCGTGAGTCCCACATACCCGTCCCGGTCGTGTCCGGGCGGCAGGCGTAAATGCCTTTCCTCCTCGAAAAAAAAAAGAAAAAAGAAAAAAAGAAAAAAAATGGTTATGAAAATAAAGCATCTGTCCTTTCTTAAGGTTTCATACAAAATTTCATCAAAATCATTTGGTATGTACAAGTTATTTCAATACAAAAACCTAATCTTATATAAATAACGACTTATTTATGCAGCAATTTAATCATGACGACGAAACAGACAAACGGATTCTTACATTTTTATCGAACTCTGGAACTTTAGCTGCTGTAAGTTATCCCCATATTAAAATACAAAACCATTGATATTCAAAGTCTTTTGTGAGAGTTATTTAAATGAACATAATTTGCATTTTCATATTGTAAACATACATTAATTCATGCAATATTCATTTGTTGATCATGCAAAAACATTCGTGTCGATCCTGTAACAAATCTCACTAAACCCACGCGAAATCAAAATAATGATAACTGATTTTTATATATGTCTTATGCAGAACAGTTTTATGATAATATGCAAGATAACAACGCTTTTAATCCTCACGAATAAAATTTCTTAGTATTTAGAATAGAATAGAATATGCTTTATTGTACATAAAAAGAGTTACAGAACCATTTTAATCACAAAAGAAACGAAAACTATTTTGTACAAAAGGCGGTCTTATCGCTAAAAGAGCGATCTCTTCCAGACAACCTTTGGGTGAAGGACATGAAATAAATAAATAAATAAAGCGGTAAGGAGGTGTGCGAATCATCTCAATTTTTATTCTTTAAATAATTATAAATATATATATATATACAGTACTATAACTAAATATACATACATATAAATAAATAATATATACATAAACATACATATATAATATATAAAACAAAACATTAAAAAAAAAGAATGTTATTATGATAATAATAATAATAAATAGCAATAAAGTGCGGCAGATAATAAAACAACACTCCCTGATAATTATAAAGATAAATAATTGCCTTGAGTCGGATTTTAAATGTGTTAATAGTTTGAGATTGTCTTAAGTGGAGTGGTAAAGAATTCCATGGGCGAACTGCTTGGACAGAGAAAGAATTGGTATAAAAAGAAGAAGAGTGAGAAGGAATTTTAAGAATTAGATTATCGTCAGATCGTAGAGTGCGGCCGTGCGAGTCCTTAAGGAATTCAAAACGGTGTTTAAGATAGTGCGGAGAATTTGGATGAAAAAGTATACAGTAAAGAAGAGAAAGAATACGAGTATTCTTGCGAAGACGGATTGGGAGCCACTCGAGTTTTTTGCGAAATTCAGAAATGTGGTCAAAGTACTAATATATAAATAAATACAAATAAATAATAAAATAAATACAAAAATATTAATAATAAATAAAATTGATAATAATAATAAGTATATTACACAATAAATAAGTAATAAAAATTATGTGTACCTATAAGACTAATGTAGCATGTCCATAACCCGCCAGTTAGCATCTCAAAAGAAACAATAAAAAAGGAAGTTTCACTTAAGGTCAACAACAGAACCATAGTAACTAACAGAAATAGGAGAAGAAAAAAAAAATACACAAGCTAATAAAAAGAATACAAAAGTTAATAGTGTAAAATAATATCTCTCTTCTCCCATAATATTCTTAATAAATTTTTAATCTACAACAGACATTGGCATTCAACATTGACATTTGACAATGACAAGTAGATGTATTCAACGACGCGAGACACTTAACATACAAAACAAAAGAGTATATATTAAAAACAAAGCAAACTACAGAAAATAGTAACAATTAATAAGGATAAATATCGCAAGAAAGTTAAAAATCAACTATTACTTTTTAATCATCCTTTTAGTGCGTGAAATAGTCACCCTTTCACCTTTAGACTCGGTAGTCTTCATCTGAACGGAAGACTTCACATTCGACGAGAATTGAATAGCATTGAGATCCAAAAAACATTCGACTTTATGCCGAGTACCATCTTGAGCTATGATATATATAAAGCCATCCCGTGTCCAGCATTTGTCAATACCGAAACGAGATCTTGCTTCAAGGAAGACATCATGCCTACTTTTTGTTAAAAATTCCGATTGCGTGACTCCAGTTCCTTTAAATTTTGTTTTGGCGAACCATATTTTATCTCGCATCGTGACGTCACAAAACTTGACTACAATAGGTCTAGACTTCTTATCATTAAAGCGACCTAAGC
Organism: Nymphalis io; assembly: GCF_905147045.1. Classification (NCBI taxonomy): domain Eukaryota; kingdom Metazoa; phylum Arthropoda; class Insecta; order Lepidoptera; family Nymphalidae; genus Nymphalis; species Nymphalis io. Next base: position 7,793,941 of record NC_065913.1, on the reverse strand, counting down.
GGTAGGAATTTTTTATACATGTACTGGAAAAATTCGGCAGAAGTAGATGTTAAACTACGAGACCAGTGACGCGGGATGTTGTTTCCTCCGACTTCGCTTCTGGTACTCCATGTAAAAGAAGCATTCTTCGTCTTCTACGCATTTCCTGACGATCCATCTCTCTTGCAAGAAACTCAACTTGTCGCTGCAATGTGTTAAGTGCAGAAATAATAAATGACTTAAAGGTCGTGAATTCTGAAGCCAGAGAAGAAGTTGTAGTAGGCGAGGAAGATTTTTGTAGATCCTGCTGGAACTCATTCATTTTGTTGTTAAACAATTCTGTCATGGCAGACAAAGACTCTTTAATGGTTTCCATAATGTGCTGTTGTGATGTGGTAGTGATGATATAGAGTAAAATTATACAGGAGAATACTTGCTGAGGGGTAATGAGATGCTACATATGTTTAATCTATAATAACATTCACTTAAGATATTTTTTTAAATAAAAAGTATTTATCTCCGAAACTAGGCCTTGACTTGAAATTCCGGGGCCGAATTCTACTAATTTGTAACGATTACGATACGTTCCCGATTCAATTCCGATCCAACTTTGAATCATCATCTGTATTTATTCGAATCGGAACCGAACCGATAATATGTTAACCATATACCTTTACGTCAAAATCAAACGTAATTGTTAACTTTTACAGAATTAGTCGATAATTAAATTAAAGAATAGGAAAACGGAAAAAACGGCAACGATCACGCTTCGATTCGATTGCGATAAAGTGACAATTTGTTAGTAAAATTGTCCCCCAGCATAATTACTACTAATCCTAACCAAAATAAATTTTTCATCATATGAAATTTGAAACGTAAATTTTTAATTAAATTAAAAAAACAAAAAGGATTAAATCAATATATTCTTGAACAGAATAATTACATATATATAATAACATGATAATAACATGTTAGCAATAATTTTTAATTCTACCAAATTAATTCAGATATTTCATTACTTAGGTTCAGCAAGAAAATCAAAGTCAAACATACACACAGAACCTGTGGTAGCTTTATATTTAGCATTATTTAGTATAATCGTAATAATTATAACGATTCAAAAGTGTTCGCGAAAATCTACTCGATAAAAGAATATTTTGATTTCGATTATGTACAGAATCGACACTAATGTAGCTGTCATACATGCGAAACTAAAAAAAATTACCTGATGTTAACATTTGGCGGTTCGAGCAGATATGCCACCTTAGACACAGATACCAAAATATCAGAGCTAGGCTTGCTAGTTATTAATTTTAGCCTAGAAGTGCAAACAAGCAACAAGTGAAATAGCAAGCCGATTATAATTGCATTTCTTTGAATTTTAATTACAATTAATATGTAATTAGAAATCAAAGTCAGGTACATTAAAATAAACACAAACACTGGACAAAAAAAATTGATAATAAAAAAATCACTAAGAATACTCATCTATTGTCAAATTGCTTAAAAAACATATTTTACATGAAGGCGTTTTTATTTGACCAAAATTAAATAAAAAATAAATATTTATAATTGATAATTTCCAATATACCATATAATAAATAAATAATTATATAGGTATAAAAATATAAATTCAAAAACATTTTAAATGAGAACTATTTATTAATCTGTCTGTAGTGGTAACTATTTAGTAATGCTCGCTCAAAAAAAAAAAAGAAAATATTTACTTTAAGCTCCGTATACGATACAAACATGTTTGTGTTGCTTTCGACCATTCGACATTCGACCGTAAACATTATTGATTTTTATTAATAGCGTCCCTAGCTATCAATCGTGCGATAAGCAGAGGAGAAAAATAGGTAATGAAGCGAATTTATTATTGTATTATTCTCTGCGGTTTAAAATAAGAATATTATTTTAATGATTGTCAAAAAAAGTATGACAATAAACATTTATAAAAAAAAATGTACATAATGAATATGTGTAAATATTGTTTAACGAAAGCAAAAACAGGTTATTTATAATATTTAAGCTGAGTATTTATTATGTAAAGTAGTTATGACTAAATAAATGCTAACAAAATCAACTTGATAATTATTATTTGCAAGCCAAATAATGATGCTTTCGAAGATATACGTACTAATATTATAAAGCTGGAGAGTTTATACGTTTAAGCGCTATAATCTTAGATAACGTCATAAGGAAGAAATATTTTTAGGTTCCGATAGCCCGTTTGTTAAACGAAAGGTTATATATATAATGAACATTTTAAGTCTAAGCTTAGTAAATTTATTTATCTTAGCATTATAAATGCTAAAGTGAGTTTGTTTAATTGTTCTTTTGTAACGCCTTAGCTACTCAACCGATCATCACTAGTTTTGGGGTACGGAAAAATACATAGAGTACCAATACCCCCCACCGGACACATATAAGGGGGCAAAAAAATAAATCAAAATATTACAACATTATCAAAGATTACATCCAAGATATTTCAAGGTAAAATGTAACTGACTAATTTTATATATAAATTTACTTTGAAATTAAATTAAATTTGAAAGTTAATATGTTATCATTTTTTATTAATTATTTATTGAACTGACCTATTACATATAAGTTAAATAATCTCTAGCTTATCAAAACGTATACGCCCACAAACCGACATCATTTATTAAGCAGATGTAGACGACATTTCCCAACGTTTTAAACTTAATACAAAGTAACTATCATTCAAATATTATCGATCATATACGTTAATAACACTTCTGGAAAGAAGTTAACGAACATGCATTTAAACTATTCCAAGCACTGCCTCGTTGGTCTAGTGGCTTAAGGCCGCAGACCCGGAGGTCCTGGGTTCAATTCCCAGGTCAGGCCAATAATCGAAAAAAAGAAATCGGTCTGGAGGACATTATTATTATCATTACATTATTCCAAGCACAGCAGGAATAAACCCAAATAAACAACTTGCGACAACGATATCATTGGTCACCGATATCAATTGGCGCGATATTATTGGTCGAGATCTTGAATAATCTATGATATTCAATATGGATTCGCGAGATGACCTAGCCGAGATGGCCGAGATGGCCTAGTGGTTAGAACGCGTGAATTTTAACCGATGATCGTGATTCAGACCCGGGCAAGCACCACTCAATTTTCATGTGCTTAATTTGTGATAATAATTCGTCTCGCGCTTGACGGTGAAGGAAAACATCGTGAGGAAATCTGCATGTGTCTAATTTCACTGAAACTCTGCCACATGTGTATTCCAGCAACCCGCATTGGATCAGCGTGGTGGAATAAGCTCCAAAACCTTCTCCTCAAAAAAGGGAGATGAGGCCATAAACCAGCAGTGGGACATTAACGGGCTGTTACTGTTTTTTATGGATTCGCGAAAATATTGCCTTTTCAATGTCCGCGAAGTTGTAATCAAAACTTCGAAAGTTAAATTAATGTGGCTTTAACTAGTTAAGTGGAATAGTGTTGTATTATAAATAAAGTTAAAAATAATCAAGAACTGTTTATAGTGCGTACTACAGCAGAACAATTATAAAATCGCATGCAATTTGTATATCTAAGGTTTATTTACCTTTATTCCTACTCCGATTTGAATAGGGTATACATACTGTCTCATTATTTACATAAAGGCAATATTCTTTTTTGTCCCTTATTATTATTCAATCATTAAAATTGTGATGATAAAATTTCACTAATTACGTATCAAATAGAACATAGTCCTTTTGAACATGGAAGCTTTACACTTACTTCTTGATAGTGGTGGTAGGGCTTTGTGCAAGCTCGTCTGGGTAGGTACCACCCACTCATCAGATATTCTACCGCAAAACAGCAATACTTGATATTGTTGTGTTCCGGTTTGAAGGGTGAGTGAGCCAGTGTAACTACAGGCACAAGGGACATAAAATCTTAGTTCCCAAGGTTGGTGGCGCATTGGCTATAAGCGATGGTTGACATTTCTTAGAATGCCAATGTCTAAGGGCGTTTGGTGACCACTTACCATCAGGTGGCCCATATGCTCGTCCACCTTCCTATTCTATAAAAAAAAAAAAAGTCAAATTAGAAACTATCACTGGTTCGGAAAAGAAATATTCTAACCTGAGAAGAACCGGCGAAAGAAACTCAGCGTAATACGTAACACCATCCCAAAGACGCATATTTGATTATCACTTTTAATAAAAACCGATTCAACATTCGTAAACACGGCAGAGAGTAAACAATCCATGATAATATCACACTTTCGCTGACATTTCATAATCGCTCACGAACACATGCGTAATTATCATAAACATGTGACATATTATGTTTGGATGGGTGTAGTATAACTTCTGCGCTAACGTGAGTTGGAACCCAAGCGGGCATTACTGAATTTTCCTTTGCCTAACTTTGAAGGAAATCATCGTGAGGAAACCTGCATCTAATTTCACTGAAATTCATTATTAGAAGTATGTGTGTATTTAATCTTGTAGTATCTAACTTTCATATTAATAATATTTCTTACGCGCAACGTCGAGGCGAGCCGTAAGCGACAGCTGCGAAGATGAGTGAGGAGGTTTTCGTCAGGCGATGGCATAGCGTACTGCATGACGTACGGGACGAGCAAGATGTGGGCTTATATATGTATATAAAATTGTTGTATTTTATTCAAATTAAAAGTATTACATAATAGCACGATTTTGTATAAAAAAAAGTGTTTTATTGTCCAAATCAGTAATTGACATATTAGTAAGGATTGAATGGCGGCCATTTTTTATTGAATAGTTTTTGTTGTATCGATTTAAAATAAAATGACTTTCGATCGAACAGTTCATTATTTAAAGTCGACTCGCGAGAAGCCGCTTTTATTTGCTTTAGACGCAACGAGCACTAAGCCATTCCAGGGTCACCGGTGCATTTGTATCGTGTGTATAAAAGTGTTTAACATAAAACATTGCAAAGTAGTTACCGCGACACACTCACACTACCGCGTGTAAAGAGGGGGGGGGGCGTGTCAGATGTTAGTAGCCCTATATACATTCGTACCTCAAACACGGTCTATGTACATTTCTTGAAGCGTAACAAACAAACATACATTAGTATCAACAAAACGTACAAATTCTCATTAAATACAGTTATGATATCTTACAACATAAAAACCACGGCGCGGTGCTGTTTTTTAATTAGCAATAAAAATAATATGTACAAAGTTGTAATAAATATACATAAGTAATTTATCGAATATTTTAGAAAAACTTTTATCGTCTTATACTCATACACATTTAACGACAAAATTGTTAGGTGTTACGTAACATAATATAAATAATATCCTGGGACATTTTTCACACACGGCCATCTGATCCCAAATTAAGCTTGTACAAAGCTTGTACTATGGAAACCAGACAACAGATATACTACATACACTACTTTTCTTTTGTAAATACATACTTATATGAGAATTTCACCCAGGCTCAGGACAAACAGACATGTTCATGCACACAAATGTCTGTCCTGGGTGGGAACGCCACGCCAACCGGCTCTTCTCTCAATAATGATACGTGTATTATGCACACAGTATATTCAGGGTTAATTCTCCAATCACTATTGTATTTATATTGCATACCAAGTGACTTTGTAAATAAATAACTTACGGCCTTACTTATAAACGTTCTTGAACGAGTGATTAGTTAAACAATGGTGCGTCTTCTTTCGAATCAGTGTTGAACTAAATAGCCACTAATATTTATAAGTAAAACCTTTGACTCCTTGCGTTATGCAAGAGAGTCCACAGAATCTCCTCCGATATTTTGGTCAGACTTTATTAGTCTGATTTCTGATTTGCGCGCTAGGAGAGATTTTATTTGGGGAGACTTTGTTATTATTATTATCTATGTTTCACTCGATAGTGTTCTTTATCTTGGTTGGTAATATAATATGTATGACGGCGTCTTCGATAGATCAGCGGCACACCCGTCATCGCTTGGTGCTTCTGGTACAGGGTCCATGGCGTAGGTCTCAGGCAATTAACCACAAAGATACAGTATGGTAATTCTTGTATTTTATGTAGGTAATCAGCAATCACAAATTACAAAGTAGGTATATTATAACTATCGGAGTTGCGTGACCCAACGATCCCGTTTGGAAGGTCCGAACTGTATCGCTCTCTGTAATGAATTGAGCTTCCGACTCATCGCTCTCTAACCATTAAAATGTGACAGTTGCCCCTCCAAACGATTCCGATCACGTGACTCATTACGTCACGGCGTTCACACCCTACCGATACAATAAAATCAAATGAGTTACTAATTAGTCGTAATCGACGACATGTATTAACATATTATATTAAAAATAAATATAAACTTATAAACTTTTATCAAAAAGACATTAGTAGTATATAATTTGACAATCAATAAGTAATGCATCTATGTTGAATAGAGGAAATTGATATATCCGACAGCGACAACGATTAAGCACTTTTGATGTTACCTTATAAATACAATTACATTACCTATGGTGAGGTATGAAATGGTACCATGGAAATACCAGAGGGAATATGAGTATCATATTAATAAAACAAGGAAATAATCAGTGTTTAAATAATTATGTAAAGTACATAATATAATCAAAACATATCACAATAATAGTTATACATAAATCAACCCACGATTACGCGTCTGGCTATCCTTTCAGGCCGGTTGGCGAGGTTGTTAGATACTTGCATTTCACGCCGAAGGTTGTGGGTTCGATTCCCACCCAGGACAGACATTTGTGTGCATGAACATGTCTGTTTGTCCTGAGTCTGGGTGTAATTATCTATATAATAATACTTACTGTATTTACAAAAGAAATGTAGTGTATCAGTCGTCTGGTTTCCATAGTACAAGCTCTGCTTAGTTTGGGATCAGATGGCTGTGTGTGAATAATATCACAGGATATTATAATTATATTTTTAACCACTACAGGTCAAGTACAATAAAAGCTCTAATACTGGGCATTAATAACTTTAATTACGTAAAAAAAATATAATTACCGTACATTATAATATTTTAAATTTAAATAGGCAAATTGTTTTCTGTTTATCAACAGATTTTCACTTTTTTTTTTGTAGTTTTAGTGTTATTTTTAAAATAGTTTTAGGAGTATTTTTTAAATACAGTTCACACACACACAACGGAAACGGTTTTCGTTTGTCATTATTATTATTGTCAGTGTTTAAAAAAAAAAGTGTGACGTCATGTCTTTTTATGAAATAATGTCTGAAAACACCGGTATTAACGTAACGATACAGATGTCAAAATTTGTTTTCTATTATCTGTACACAAAAGAAACAACGAAGTTTTTTTTTTAATTTTATATCCGTGTTGTTGTTATACAAAAAAGGTTGGTTTTTAAAAACTAAGTAGAAAAATTAAGAAATACCTCATTCGTATAAAATGGCATTGCAAATCTATCTATACTGATAAATAAGGGTTTATTTTTGTAATGGCCATTTTTTTTTATGGACCACCTGATGGCAAATGGTCACCAACGCCCATAGACATTACCATTGTAAGAAATGTTAACAACCGCTTACATCGCCAATGCGCCACCAACCTTGTTAACTAAGATGTTGATCATGTCCCTTGTGCCTGTAATAGCACTGGCTCACTCATCCTTCAAACCGGAACACAACAATACCAAGTACTGCTGTTTTGCGGTAGAATATCTGATGAGTGGGTGGTACCTACCCAGACTATTAAACCAAGATAGTTAAGTAGTCGTCTCGGTGGGATCTACATTCAAAACCGGTGGAAGCTTTCAATTTAATTTCTAAAATTACGATTCTTAAGTTATCGCAAAAGCCTATCTAAATTAATTATATTTTAATTTGATTTGTATTTATATTTGTCCTTATATTAGTATATAATATAAGGAGCTGTACTTTGCGGTTTCACCCGCTTTAAATAAAGAATATTGAGGCGACAAACGTGTTTTATATATTCGAAAAACAATTGATCATTCTGTAAAAACACAATAAAAACTCAGCACAGAACACAATCGTAAATGCCAGAGATTTAAAAGACACGTCAAAATAGCGTATCACGATGTTGTTTTTAACATTTGATCGAGATGCAAAGTGAGTTATACAATAACAGCGGGTTCAAAACTATTTATGCAACTTTTAATATGATTACATAATATTAATGTCTAATTAGAATATTTGCATACAATATTATACAATCAAGCATTATATAGAGAAAAGTATATAAAAGAAGAACTAAATACACATTCATGTAAATAAATCAATTAACTATGTATTACATAAGTCGATTTCAATCCAATTTGTACAAAAGGTATTTATATTTATATATATTTGCAAATGGTAACTAAATGTGTTATAAAGCTATAAATTTATAATAACTATTTATTTCATACGGCAGCTAATCTCAAACTAAGCAAGTGCGCAAGCAAGGATGCATTATCTGCTCCCTCACATTCATAATCCGATGAGTCAAAGTAAGTCAGTAATCCGACAAGATAGGAAAGAGTTAAGACACAAGAGTATAAGCTCCTTGGAAACTCCGGGCTGCTACTCAGAATTTCTTGACAGAAAAACCCCAATAATAACCTTTTAAAGGTCTTCATTAGGGCAACTAATTAGTCATTGTAAAATATTACATAATATTTGTATCACGTCCAAACATAGCAGTACTTTTAAAACTTTTCAACATATAAACGAAAACGGTTTTGAAACACATATACATATAATGAAAACAAAACACGGTCGCTCGCCGGTGTCCAAGGCGCCGAGTGCGCCCCGAACATCGGAATACCCGCTAAAAAACCAGCGGTACCCTTTCCGTCTTAACGAGAAGCGCCACGGGATCGCTTTCGCATGCTACCGTGTAAATAAATAAATCTATAGCCTACAAAACTATACCAATCGCAGAAGAATTAAATGCATCATTTTGGTCGAGATCTTGAAAGATGTTGCAGAAGTTTATATCGAAACTTTGAAGTAAAATTAAATTAGTTATAAATAGTTGGATAAATAAAGACATTTATCAAGAACTGTTTATATTAGCGAAACGCTACTCCTTCTAATAGAATACTTTATAATTATATATACTTGTATTAATACTTGAAGGGGATACCTTGTTAAGCATCAGATTAAGAACTAGAAAGAGAAAAACGAATACATAATAGCCTGAAGGCTATACTACTCTAGTCGTATTAAAAACTAATAATAAAAATGATCTACGAATGTCAGTTTGTGTTAGCGATGAATTACAGTTGAAAACTGGATGAGTAGTAATTTTTGTTGTGTCAATGTATATGAGCAGTGAAATTGCACTACATATTCAAAAAAAGAAAATACAATACTCTCAAAATAATAGTTATTTTTTTTAAAATAAATGGGATAGAAAACCTTTTTCTAGCAAAACCAACAAGCAAAAAAAATATTAAAAAAAAAAAACACTCACCGCCTGGTCACGTCGAGGTCTGGTTCCGTATGTAGACTATCACTTAACGATATGTAATATAATATAAGAAATATTATAACAGTTACGATGATCATTTGATTCCTCCTCGAACGGTACCATCTTTTTGATATCGTCATTGTTATCTGAAAAGAAAAATTGCATATAAAGTGATTGAGTGATATCAGACACATTAACTCTAAAGAAGCTTTACTCGAGTGATTTTTTTGTGAAATTGATTGGCGGATGGGCTTGAGGGCCACCTAATAGTAAGTAGTTATCTCCGTCAACAGACGTTGGCGCTGTAAGAAATATTACAGTAGAAGCCTGTTAATGTCCCACTGCTGGGCTAAGGCCTCCTCTCCCTTTTGGTAGAATACACATGTGACATAATTTCCATGAAATTCGACACATGCAGGTTTCCTCACGATGTTTTCCTTCACCGTCAAGCACGAGATGAATTCTAAACACAAATTAAGCACATGAAAATTCGGTGGTGCTCGCCCAGGTTTGAACCCACGATCATCGGTTAAGATTCACGCGTTCTAACCACTAGGCCATCTCGTCATCTAGAAAGAAGAAATATTAATTGCAAGTTATGTCCATTGTGCCTTAAACTGGCACACTCATCTTTCGAAACGGAACACGGCCATACTAAGTTTTGGCAGTGGGATATCTAATGTGTGTCGAAAGCCAGTATCGTTGGATCGGTTCACTATTGATTTCATTTGTTGCAATTGTTTCATAGTCATTACTATTTGTATTTTTAAGGCGTAAAACTTTGAACGAAAGGTGTACAAAGGAACCGTCTCATTCCACCGTAAGTGACGCGACGGGCGGCCGGATGATTAATTTATATACGTATGTCCGGTTACTATATTCGTTTTGCTTTGTAGGTGGTAAAATTGTCTACGAAGCGAAATTCATAAACGTCCTTATAAGTAAAGAAGTTTCGATGTTGGTATGTGACAAAAAATCTTATAGGACTTAAGGGCTCGTTTTTAGGAACACATAATATACCGCTGAAAAATCTCAGTCAATAAAAAGTTATTGAGGTTTTCTGTCGAAAAGTCTCAATAGCAGCCCGGAGGCTGGAAATTAAAAGTGTACACACTCCTTTCCGGTCGTGTCAGATTACCATAGCATCTCTCTTGAGATTGGCCGCTGTGGCCGAAGTCGATCTGGAGGCCATTATTGTACCGCCAAACCAAGTGAATTAGTATAACTAAAGGTATAAGGAACATCAGGCATATACATTTAGTATATTAAAAAAACAAAAAAAAAAATAAGCACTTAGTCAAGTAAAATAATGATCTGTTAAACATAGAAACCCACCAATTAAATTACAATTAAATATCTGTGTAATTCAGTCCCCAATTCTCCCTGTGCCTATATGCAAGGTAATGGTAATAAAAAATCTATTGAAAATTAGAATTTAAGGTAATTCTTTAAAAAAAAAATAATGTCGGTTTTACTAAGATCTCTATTGTATTGGATAATTGAAATTAAAGTACTGTTGTTGTACATTCAATATGGTACACTCTATATATTTTATTTTATTCAATTATTATTAAGTAAGGAGTATAATTATATAACAAATTATTTAATTATATTATAAGTATGATACATACATACATAAAATATCTCGAAAGTAATGATGCAAATAAATTAAAATAAATCTTTTTTCCTTAATTTTGAGGGAAATAATCACCAAAACTATAAATGGAAACTGGTTCTCATCAATCATTTTGAATAACTTATTACTCTGATTAGAATAATTACATAATTTTTTTAACTACAGTAGTCAGAACTTTTTACAGGCCTATTTCAAGCAGAAATACTTTGTATTGCCATATTCCGTTCTGAATGGTAGACATAGATAAATGTTAGATTTTAATGTGTGTGGAACATTGAAGACGGTCTCATGTCTACTTACTATCAAAAAGTTCATTACTCGCCCCAACATCACCTTACAATGGATAATTCAATATATAGTAATGTAAATTAATATAATTTAAATAAGTCTTGGCCTGTTTGAACATCATTCTATTGAATCACAGTTAGAATATCCTGTTATGTATGCACTAGCAGACGTGCCATTAAAAATTATTTTTAAAAAAAATTACATCATTTAGTATATTTAATCTCAATTTCAACTATATCATAATTATATGGACAAAAAATATGATTTCTAGTTTGTTTCTATATTATATATTTGATCAATAAGGCTTTATAAATTTCATATTATATTTTTTATTATAATAAAATATATAAATCAAATTGTATATGCACGAAAATTATAATTTAATAAAGTATTTACTTACTTGCAATGATGCAATTAATATATTCTATAGAAACCAATTCCACATTTAAAGCACTTTTTTTAAATACAGAAAATTAAAAAAATATATAATATTACGTATATTCTCTTTTAGTGGGAATTTAAAATAGCGCGCTTATTTAAGGCGTCATCACCGGAATATAATTGAAACATTAGATAAACGGCACTGTAAACTCGACTACTTAGGTACATGCAAAAAATACGTATAGTATTGCGATAAACAAATGAAATTAAATAAATGATCGTATGTGACGCGCCTAGCTTGACAGTTCTAATAGCAACTTCACCCTGCAAATTACGTCAATCCGGTGCACAGAGTACATAACCTTCTAAAAAAATCAGTGCTGCTATGTTTTATTGTTTAAAAAAAATATAATTATGTATTGTTTATCATTATTGTTTATAGTTTTTTTACGTATTTAAGATTATATATTGACCGTGATGATTAATTTGTTTTGTGTAGTCGGCTTTTTTATTTTTTGTTAAGTTTTAGGGAAAATTGATACTACCCTTGAAATTACATTAAAATATTCGATTATTACCTATACCTATTTAATTTAAAAATTATTAAGATAGCAACACCTATTTTAAATTTCATATTTATTATGTTTTGACCGTAGACAGAGAAACTAATCTCTGTCTACGGTTTTGACATTCGACATGAATAATGTATTTTATGCATTTAATTAATTAATAACTAAGCGTCGGACAACCGAGTTTCGCTCGGCCCTAATAATTCGTTATAAAATTATTATTTTTTATGAAATATTACGTTACTTATAGAAAATAAACACATTTATAGATAACCTTCAATACTTATTTAAATAATAACATTAGAGCCGTTGCCGAGTTCCAAGAAATAAATGTATGCACAAGTTCACAAGGGTTGCTCATATTATATTATATGATTTTGATATTGACTAGTTGAAAACGAGGTTGTACTATATAGGACGTGGCACGTTATAAAATTAACAAAAAAATGTTTGTTAGTAATTTATGTTTTGTGTTTTTAAATGTATTTCGTTATTTGCAACATTATACAATTTTGAAATATCCTATTTATCCAAAGATGAAAATATATTTTAAATAATTAACTAATTCGTTAAATAAAGATGAAAATGTTTGTATATCTGTCCTTTACTCGTTTTTAAACTAATTATGATGAATATTTAGGGAATTGTTCTGTATATGCCCTGGGAAGGTTCCTTATGTTTGACTTTCAATATAAATGTTTTATTTAAACGTTATTATTCTACCTCTGCGAAGCTGAAACGGGAATCCAGTAGGTATTAAAATATGGTTTTTGAAATCTGTATAACTATTATAATATAGCTAGCAACTTAAATTAGTGTTATTTTTGTTATTATACTCTAAATATGTATATATATATAATAAGTAACATGCAAGAGTTTAAAAAAAATAGCTTTCGTTCCAAAATACATAATTTTCATTACTTACTTTAATATAAAACAAATTTGAAAAAAATATCAGGAGTATTTTTTTTAATTTGCTGTATAGAGATAACGTTATCTATCAATTAATTAATTCACAATTAATTTTTATCATGTTTAGATTTAGTATACACGTTTAATATATTTTTGAAAATCTTAAAGGTCTTGTTCTCACGACAACATAACAATGTGTCTTTTTGTTTTGATGTTGGGCACCAATGTTAGTATTACAAAACGAAAGAATAGTTCTTTGACATATTAAATTTAAAAAAAGACCTATGCACGATCAACAAAATATATGTACCGAAAAACTCTTTTAGACCTTTATATTTTTAAACTTTCAGTAAGTAATTGGAACAAACTTGTACAATACAACATCATGACCATAAAACCATCGCCCTTTCAATAAGGCTTACATAACAATGACGTACAATGGGTACCAACAATAGATTTTATCGACACATGAGTTTCTCTTCCCTACATTAGTTCAATGATATATATCTATTATTCTCATCGTAATTCATTAGTGATCATTCGCACATTGGATTGTAGTGACGTCCGTCAAAATTCTAGAGTAAGTTTGTTTTTTTTCTCGGTTAAATGTTTATCGCTGTAATTTCCCATTTACGGTTTTGTATTTTTGCAAAAACACATTTTAAAGAAGTGAATTTTTGTGTTGTTTTGATTTAATATGATAAGAATCGGGTAATGTTTTAAGTTTTTAATTTAAAATAATCTTCTGCTTATTTTTGTGGATCGATCCCATTTTCTAACTTAAAATTTACGATTGATATTTTAACTCCTCTCCAAGATTTTTTTTTTATTTTAATTTTTTTTTTAAATCAAACATTGAATATAATAAATTCATTTTATACAATAATAAATAAATAATTGTCTTAATGATTTTAATAACCAAATCTAAAGTTTAAATACAGCTTTGATTGTTTAATCAGTACTTACTGTACCTAGTATATAAATTAATTTTAAAGTATATCTGACTCATGTTGGCATACGGTTGTATGAATAACTGATATACAGGGTTACAGGGTAATATGTCACGATCCTTTTAAAAGGTTATAGTTCAGGACAATAGCTATCAAATGACCCCCAAAATGCTTATGCAAAAGTGTATCGTTTTCGAGTTATTAATTTTTTAATATTTTTTTTATTTAAAGGATGTTTAAGATTCTAAAATTCAATAAAAAAAAATCAACGTATTTTCCCTATTTTTTTTTGTATTTCTTGCTAGGGTACATCCTAGTTAATAATAACCAGTTATAAAACAAAAACAATCTTCAAGCATTTTTAAATTACAGATCCAAAACTGTACAACTTTTCGATTTTTAATTTTGATTCTTTAAGTTACTCGCAATTTTTTTTGTAAAAATCACTATGGCTCTTATCGTGCGGATCATTTTAAAAACATCTGCGTTTCCTTAGCTATCCATCGGTACATAAAAAGTACAGTAACAATCATAAACTCAGGAGAAAATTAGATAACAAAGAGACCAGGTAGGAAATTCTAAGAAATGCTATTGTTAAGAAATTAAATCTGGATCAAAGACAAAAGGACCTCAATGCAAAGTAGTTAAAGATTATTTTTAATAGGGGTAATAGGTAAAAAAGGAGAGATAAACCAGAGCTGTCATTGCAATTTTGAATTTAAATCAAAAACAAAATACTTAATCTTTTTAGTTACTCCATACTTTCGAAATTACACTGTTTATTATTCATAATTCGTGTTCAAAATGAGATCCCCTATTTCGTATACAAATACGCATTCTTTTTCTTAATTCACTTTTTACTACAACACTACTCAAGCTATGTCGAATAGAATTTGCAGCATTCATTATTCTTGTTTTGAGTTCTTCAATTGTTTGTACTGGTGAAACATCATAAACCAGGCTTTTCATATGCCCCCAGACATAATAGTCCATCGGAGTCAAATCTGGACTTCTCGCTGGCCATGGGATTGGTCCTCCTCTGCCAATCCATCTATTACGATAATTGCTGTCTAGCCACTGTCTTACGGACATTCGAAAGTGTGCGGGGCAACCATCATGCTGGAATATCATTCTCTGCCTAAGTTTCAGCGAAACATTTTCGAGTAACTCATGCAGGATTTCTCTAAGCAAGCTTTCATAACTTTCACCATTTAAGTTATCAGGTAGGAAATGTGGCCCAATAAGATTATCATTGATAATCCCCATCCAGACGTTTACCGAGAAACGTCTTTGGGAACCGCTTAATCGCTTTTTGTGAGGGTTTCCCTGTTCTTTTTGAGACCAATATCGAATATTGTGGTAGTTAGTAATACCATCTTTGTCAAACTTTGACTCGTCTGTCCATAAATTTTTTCTCAAAAAATTGGGATTTTCTGCATCACAGTGTAGCATAAATTGGCAAAAATCTAAACGTCTTGCAGGATCTCCTTCTTCAATCACGTGTACGGGTGTGTAATGATAGGGATACAATCCAGCCGCGTGGACAGTAAACCAGACTCTCCATTGAGATACGCCCAGTCGGTTTGCCACAATATTGGTGGAAACTGTAGGGTCCTCTCGAAAATGACGAATAATTACATCTTCTTCATCTGGAGAACGGACACGAGGGCGTCCGGAATCAGATTGTCTCCTTTGCACGCGACCAGTTTCTCGAATTCGACGATACACACCAATAAAGACACTATTGTCAGTTGTCCGGCGATCCGGAAATCGACGATTATACTCACGACGAGCAGCTACGGCGTCACCGTTACAATATCCATAGCAAAATAAGATGTCAGCGTATTCCTCATTAGAGTACGGACGACGAGAAGAATTTTGTTCTGCAGCTATAATAGTCCTTTTTACGCGCCAAGTTATCATAAACACAAATCACAAATTCCTTTTAGCTAGCCGAGTCACGAAGTTGTAAGAAACAGCGTCCAGTAAACGAAGCGGTTTTTTTCAAAAATTTAAGAGATCAATATTCACTAAAGCGCGTCCACACTATACGAGCAGTGCAAGTACAGTGAGTATTATGTACTCCGACAAGGTTTTATTACTCTTATTCCTAAAAGAAATGAGATAAAAGGAAATTAGAAAAAATGACGGTAAATTCAAAGGAATTGATAATAGTATTCCACAAACAGCTCTGGTTTATCTCTCCTTTTTTACCTATTACCCCTATTAAAAATAATCTTTAACTACTTTGCATTGAGGTCCTTTTGTCTTTGATCCAGATTTAATTTCTTAACAATAGCATTTCTTAGAATTTCCTACCTGGTCTCTTTGTTATCTAATTTTCTCCTGAGTTTATGATTGTTACTGTACTTTTTATGTACCGATGGATAGCTAAGGAAACGCAGATGTTTTTAAAATGATCCGCACGATAAGAGCCATAGTGATTTTTACAAAAAAATTGCGAGTAACTTAAAGAATCAAAATTAAAAATCGAAAAGTTGTACAGTTTTGGATCTGTAATTTAAAAATGCTTGAAGATTGTTTTTGTTTTATAACTGTTTATTATTAACTAGGATGTACCCTAGCAAGAAATACAAAAAAAAATAGGGAAAATACGTTGATTTTTTTTTTATTGAATTTTAGAATCTTAAACATCCTTTAAATAAAAAAAATATTAAAAAATTAATAACTCGAAAACGATACACTTTTGCATAAGCATTTTGGGGGTCATTTGATAGCTATTGTCCTGAACTATAACCCTTTAAAAGGATCGTGACATATTACCCTGTAACCCTGTATACGCGTTTAATTACCAACTATAAAGCTACCGAGTAATTTAAGGATATAGAATAATAGAAACAGTATTATTTTCTTTAAAAATAAAATCACTTCTACAATTCTAAAACATCATAAATACGTGTAACAAAATAGCGGTGTTTTTTTAATTAAGGGTCACATAGACACGCGGTTAGAAACGTGAACAAGTCATCCGACTTGTTGTTGCGATCGTTACTATAAAGCTACTAGCACACGTGTGTATTTGATAGTTTATTTGCGATCATAGCTTAATTAAAATATAAACAACATTATTTATATTGATTAGTATATATATAATGAAGATAGGACATAATGATCCTGGTAAAGGATTTGTAAAATAAATATCCACTATGTATATTATATATATCCATTCACATTAATAAAATTATTTCTATTCCAGAAAGATGAAGATTTTAATATTTCTAATGATGGCGGCCATGACATCGGCTGATAAGCGATGTCACGGCATTGATATTGCTAATAGATATTACAATTTATACATTATCAAGGACGGAATAAACAACATACATGATTTGGTTTTAAATCGCAACGACAATACTGTTTATTTTACATTCGATGACGTATCAAAAACACCAACAAGACTATTGGCTCATATAAACACGGAAACAGGCATAGCGACTGTCATTGAAGGTGTACGTAACGCAACAGCCATTGCAATTGATCATTTCAATAATAAAATATACGTCGGCGGATCAGACGGTCTCTACAAGATAAACGAAATGAAAGTAGCTGAAAAACTGCCCATACAAGAAGACATTAAATCAATGCATTTCAAAGATTATTTATACTTTATCAACCGTAAAAGAGAAGCCTACAGATTTGAAGATGGCTTCGCTACGCTTGTACCTGAGCTACGTGGCGTTGAAGTCGATAGCTTAGTTTTAGATGATGATAATAATATATTCTTCACTCAAAACAGTAAATTATTTAGAATAAAACTAAACACACGAGCTATAAACACACATGAAAGTTATTTAGCGAATGCAATCGCAACTGATTCGTATTCAAAAGTGTATATTTGTACGAGAAATGGTTTATACGTTTACAATAAATATAAATATGTTTTTGATAAAATTGCTAGTTTAAATAATCTTAAGGCGATTACATTTAATAAAAAGGGTGAACCCGTATATGCTGCAGCTGATTATATTGTTAAGCTCAGCTTAAGTGAAATTGGTTGTTTTGAGGATTAACTAAGTAAGAATTGTACTTAAGAAAGAACATAATTAAATGTTAAATTATGTTAAGAAATAATTATTATCAAAATAATCTTTTGATAATTTATTCTTAATCTGGATAAGATAATTTATAGATAACAATAAATATAAGAATTTTCTAATAAATGTTAAGAAATACCAAATCTTTTTTTAATGGCTTTAAGGTGTGTTAAATGAGTACAGATTATATTTTTTTCAATGTCACGTGCCAATTTCAAATCATTCCAAGACTATTCTATAATTTAATTTAACATTGAATATGTCAATTATTTTTTTAATTTTTTTTTTCATTGCTTAATTGTATTTAATAGCGGCGTTTTATTTTGTGCATAGGCAACTTAATTTAGTGTAAGGAGTTTTACAAATAAATCAATAATACACAAATCATTATTGTTTTTGTTACAACACACGACATCTTATCTTAATATTATCTTTGAAAAACAGGAATAGTGCTCACCAAAGAGCAAAATATATATTTATTATTAAAGCATTGCACTTCTTCGTCGTGACACGCTTGTCAAAGTGGTCGTGGTCGCCATGAAGTATTACGAATTGTTCGGCGCAGATGTTATTCGCCTCACGAGCCTCCGCCATATGTCCCTATTAGTGGTGAGCCTGGTACACTCATACAAAGGGTCGCCAACAGATGTTTTTATTTGGTCAGTTCGTCGCCATGCGATGTCCTTCCTTACTTACACTTACTTATTCGGAAATACATTTTAGGGTTTTATTATAAATGGCAAATTGTAGTGTATATGTCAATAATGCAATATCAAATGTAACTCAATCAAATAAAGAAATATATGTATCTTTGTGTATGTATTGTTTACATTTATATATATGTATGTACAATGCACTCGCCCGTTAGGTCCTGCCAGCATCTTAATGCAGGGTTGTCTGGAAGAGATCACTACTTGAGTGATAAGACCGCCCTTGCACGCATCATGTTGAGATCCACAAATTTTTTTTTATATAATCGCTTTTCTTGAACTTTTGTTTTTCTTTTTTTTTTACTTGTGTTTGTCTTTTCTTTTTTCGTTGTGAGTGTGTAATAAAGTTATTTAATAATAATAATAAAGAAATTGAATTGAATTGAAAAAGTCAGAAAGTGATTAAAGATTACAAATTTGTAATGCGTATTTTGTTTTCATTTTAGTTTTAGTTAAAGAATATATTAATTTATTCCATTGTAAATTTTTATTAAGTTTCTACTTATGAAATATATGAAAGGGATAATAATTATAACATCGGTTGTCGACATTTCACAGGTAAGCAATGAAGTTAGTAATTACAGAATAGCACTGCTGAGATGAATGGACGAAGAAACTCAACGGAATTTTTTTTTTACAACTAAAAACTTCCTATGGGCTAGATACTGGCTGAAAAGAAAAGACATTATTTTATTGTCAATTGATCCACGTGTAAATACATGATAATTTAATCTTACGCGAATTGTAACGTGGCAAAATATTTTGCGCATAATCGACATAGATAAATAGCTTTTATAATGCAAATAATAATAAAAATATATTAAATAAAATGGAAATCAAGTGGACACTTACGTCCGCCTTATGGAAGGTAAAAATGCATTTCATCTATTAGTAATATATTCTCTTAAGAAATATAATCATTCTTAAAAATCAAATTCTTTGAACCAAAATTAAAACGCGAATTTTTCGTGAATCAAATATGAATATAATTATATTCAAAATCTCGTCTAATAATATCACGTCAATTTAATATCAGTTGTTTATTTGTCTTTAAATCTTTGGCTAGAATCGAAGGTTACAAAAACAAAAAAACATTTATTACTTTTAATATTTATAATAGATATTTACAATGCAAAGTTAAGCAATCTGTCATATACTTAATATTTTACACTATGTGAGTTTCATTTTAGGATTAAATAATCATATGTTATCATTTTAGTTGTTAATAATTTTGAAAAGAACAATGCATCGAGCGAGAAAACACTATTACTTTGTTGGAATTCTAATGTTTATTTTTACTTTCACGTCGTTATATTTATGGAAATGGAATGTGTGTGATGAAGTTATCGATGAATCCAACTACCTGTAAGTCTGTATTATGTTATAATACAAATAGCTACGCGTCCATAATATAATTCACACTTTTAAAATTAAAGCTTTACATTACGTCTCATGAAAAAATCGGAAAATATGTAAAAGTACAATTTAAAATGAAAAAGTGGCTTTTTTTTTAATATATCAATAAAAACTGGACAGAAGTCACGTCTCTATAGAAAAGGCTAGGTGCTTTAATTATACCTGAGTATTGCTGTGTAGATTTCCTCACGATATTTTTTTTATACGATAAATTGACAACTCGTTGGTATCGATTTGTATCCGCTATCTTCGGGTCAGTTCCATATATTGACGAGCCGGTTGGCGTGGTTGGTGGATGCTTGCCTTTGACGCCGAAGGTTGTGGGTGCGATTCCCACCCAGGACAGATATTTGTGTGCATTAACATGTCTGTTTGTCCTGAGTCTGGGTGTAATTATCTATATAAGTATGTATTTACAAAAGAAAAGTTGTATATCAGTTGTCTGGTTTCCATAGTACAAGCTCTGTACAAGCTTAATTTGGGATCAGATGGCCGTGTGTGAAAAATGTCCCAGGATATTATTATTATTATATATTATGTTTACTAGAACATCATTAATTAATTATTAATTAATGAAACCTCGCACTATACTTACAGAAAAAAACAGATCCATCATGTTAGCTGGTAGTATTTACATTTGTACTTGCGTGAAACTTAAAAAAAAAAACATCTTTTAAAACAACGTTTTGTTTTGCCATGTCCACAGTAAAGTAAAATTACTGTTGGGATAAGATGGGAGACCATTTTGAAGTGTTTCATGTCATGTCACCATGTCAACAGATTTCAAAGCAATTCCCGTTTGTATCCAGATGAATCTGGCAGTGGATGTCGATTCCCAGTCATATATCCATTTTCAAGAGTAGCAAAGAAATATGACAGAAATATGCCGAAAGTTGTCTGTGATGGAGAAGATTGGGTCGAATGTAATGTATGTATATAGTTTATGAACTACCTAAATGAACGTTATTAGAAATTATTTATCATTGGTGTTAGGTATAGTCTATGTGTACAGCAATTCTCCCCAAAAACACTCATGGATTACCGTATTTCCAAATATATACAAATTCAAAAAGACCAACAAGACCATAGAGTTTGGTGTTGACGGATTCCGTTGTTTGTCAACTTTTGTAACCAACATACAGGTGGACAGATAAACACATAAATTTCAAACTCAGGTTAATCTATATTGTAAATGTACCGTAAAGACGAACATTCGAAAAAATCTGTTTTTTCGTTTTTCATAGCCCAAAGACCAGATCACCGCATGATCTTCAATTAACCTGAGTCCCTACTGATAAAAATTGGTATTATTATATGCATTGTGACTGTTTATCAAACTTTACAGATGTCCGTCTGTCAAGTAACGAAAAATATTCTCACGAAGATGAAAAACATAGAATGCCATTACAGAGATATTAAATATGTAGACGATCACAAATACGTGATAGCTCCCGCTGTTATAAATTATAACGATGGGAAATACAATTTAAATGCAAGCGATTGCTTCAAGGTCTCGTGCTTTGGACATGATAGAAATGGGTAAGAGTTTAATTAACAATCAGGAAAAGTTCCGCTGCTGTACTCTCTTTTTGAGGGTAATTTTGGAGGTAATAACAACGCGCTGCTCTTATACATATGTGAGATTATCATCCAACACATGCAGATTTCTTCATGATGTTTTCTTCATCGCCGATGTCGAGATAAATTACATAAAAATTAAGCATTTGATTGATGATATTTATTTATCTTTGCACGTGTTCTAGTGGATTGGCATTTTCGGCTAGTTACATATTTAATGGATACATAAATATAACATTATTGCAAAGAACAGTTATCCTGAACGATACAATATATATCAAGAAATAAAATTAAATATTGTATGAATATATTCAGCTTTTCAAATAATCTAAATACAACAGCACCACGAGCTCGGAGGCATAATCGCCATTAGACAAATCTCAGTATGTTTTTTTGAGCCCTTAGTAGATCTTTTACTTGGTGGTCTGAGCTCTTAATGGTTGATATGACGATTTTACTATCATAAAATATAATATAACAGATTTCAATGCTATTCAGTTTTAGTATATTATCAAAGAGATGGCACGGTTACAATTGTGGTATTCGTCCCCACGAACCCCCTCCTTCGGCTCCGGGAAGAGAGAAGACCATAAATGTTTTAATACTAGGCTTCGATTCTGCATCGCGTAACGGTTTCATTCGAAAAATGCCGAAGAGTTATAAATTTCTGAAAGAGGATTTAGAAGCTGTATTTCTTAACGGGTAAGAACTTTCTGATATTATTCCTGACGTTGATACACTGAATACACCATATCAATATGTAACTCACCTAAGGGACTGTTATATTCCTCTGCCGTCTAGTTTCTTTGATTACTTAAGCTATTTCACCAGTGTTTGCGCAAACACTATAATATCTCCTGCACAGTTGGCTCATCTCTCTTGAGATTGGTCGCCGTGGCCGAAATCGGTCTGGAGGACATTATTATTATAATTTTTGTACCATGTAGTAAAGTATTGTACTGTTTGGTACCATTAGTTAGTTCCATTATAGTACATTAATGCGGGACAATCGAATCAAAACTCGGAATAGCACAAGACGGTTACTCTTAGGAAAATATAAATATTAAATTGTAAATAATATCAAAATTTGCAAGACAGTACAACATAATATTTATTTCTGTACCGTACACATATCCAAGCACATGAAAAACAATGCAAAATATACCTTTTTTTAATAACAAATAAATTACGGACTGCCCAAGATAAGGATGGTTGGCGTTCTATGGGGGAGGCTTTCGTTCAGCAGTGGACGGCAAAAGGCTGAAAAAAAAACAATATTCTGATGGTTCTCAATAATTTGATGGTCCCATTCAAGAGTAAATTTTATCTTTTTAATATATCTTATACGTTAAACACTTTTTCTTTAATGCTTGATTAGTTCTGTCTTCTTCATTCAAATGTTGAATCAATGATGATAGAAAGAGAGAATGAGTATTTAACCAAACACCCGATAAACACATTCATAAACAAGGCTATGTTATGGCCCTTAAAGTTACATTATTGTTCACAGTTATAATATAGTAGGAGATGGAACTCCTGATGCTCTCTTTCCGATCCTATCTGGTAGGACTGAACTGCAGCATCCTTACGCGAGGCAACGCTATTCCAAGGACATATATCTTGAGCCGAATTTGTTTATTTTCCATACAGCTAAACAAGATGGGTAATATTTGTTAATCTTTCTAGTATTTTCAACTAGTAGTAGTTACTTCGTTACGATTTCCAATATTCCATTAAAATTTATGTACAATATGAGTGCCACTTCGCTATTTTATTACTTCTTAATTAAAATCAAGACATGATTATAATGAGATTTATATTTTGAAAGCTACCATCTATATGTCAATTATATAGCAGATATTTAACCAACAATAATATATAATTAATAATAATAGCAAACTGCCGAGAGGTTGAGCCAGTTGTAGGTGGGATGATAAGGAATGACTAGACAAGAGGACGCCTTTGGCCAACCGGAGATCCAACTGGGTCATAATAAATAAATAATATCTATATTTGTATTTCACTTTATCTAGTAAAATATGTATTGCTAGTACATAGCTGGTACTATTCAAGGTTAAATGGTGATGATGTTATTTTATAACTTTAGATGAAAAATCTATTCTAGTTATCAAACAGCTTACTACGAAGATATGCCCTGGATAGGATCATTTCAATACCGATACAATGGGTTCAGCAGACGTCCTGCGGACCACTATCTTAGGTCATTCCTCATGGAAGAAACTAATCATGGTTCTAAATGGTGGAAAGGTCTCAACAGGAGATACTGCTTGGGGGCGACGCCGCAGTATCTGTTTTTACTGAATTTGACCAGACAGGTTGGTGTTTTTGTGTGTTATTCGTATTTTAGAAATTATTTATTTTAAAGAAAACTACATATATAAGATAAATATATACATTTTATTGCTGCCATTTACAAGCTACTACTTATATGTATACATTCGTCGCGGATTCAAATGGATTACCATTTAAATGGCCGCTATTGTCATCGAATATGTTAATTTTATTAAATCAGTTAGTGCGCACGTCCAGCGCTGGCGCTGTCCTGAGAGCAAGTGACCAAGAGACCAAGTGTGTCACTCGACAAACGATCACACGCACTACTGGAAGATACACCATTATATTTTTATATTTCAATCAGTCGGCTGTGTAATAAATACCTGTGAAATATTAGGTCTTTACATATGAAATTAGCGTTTTGTCTTACTGACCACTTTGATCTGAAATATCTCCTCTTTGGTTAAGAATTCTAAATTCAAATTTATAAATTTATTTAGCGGGTACATTTGAGTTTTGAAAACACTCATTCATTTGTTTTTTCCTCATTATTTTTTCTTTGGCGTCGCTTATTACCGCACAATTTAAAACATGAAATATCGGTATATTTACGAGTACGAGTTCTACCGTGGCACCAGTGCTGCAGAAACAGCTCGAAGGATTAATGATGTGTACGGCGCTGGTGTCGCAAAAGAAAGCACGTACGTTTTTGGTACCAACATTTTCGTTCTGGAAATTTCGACCTTCAGAACCAACCCCGTGGACGGTCCAAAGTGGGAAATGAAGAATTAAAGGCTATTCTAGAAGCAGATCCATCACAAAGCACTACAGAGATAGCTGCAGGCTTCGGGGTAAGTGATAAAATTGTATTAGTTCACTTGAAGCTAATCGGGAAAGTAAAAAAACTTAAACGATAGGTACCTCATGAATTTTTTTTTTTTTTTTTTTTATAGAAAAGGAAGGCGGACGAGCATATGGGCCACCTGATGGTAAGTGGTCACCAACGCTCTTAGACATTGGCATTGTAAGAAATGTCAACCATCGCTTACATATCCAATGCGCCACCAACCTTGGGAACTAAGATTTTATGTCCCTTGTGCCTGTAATTACACTGGCTCACTCACCCTTCAAACCGGAACACAACAATATCAAGTATTGCTGTTTTGCGGTAGAATATCTGATGAGTGGGTGGTACCTACCCAGACGAGCTTGCACAAAGCCCTACCACCAGTTGAATTGAATTGAGTGAATCGAGCTTGCAAACACGACTGTTGTGTTACTTTGCTCACCTGACACAATAATGATGGGATTTTAAATCGAATCATTACTTGTGATGAAAAGTGGATACTGTACGATAATCGGAAGCACTCGTCGCAATGGCTGAACCCTGGAGACCCAGCCAAATCCTGCCCTAAACGAAAATTGACTCAGAAAAAGTTACTTGTGAGTGTTTGGTGGACTAGCACCGGTATCGTTCACTACAGCTTTCTAAAATCTGGCCAAACGATTACGGCAGATATATATTGTCAGCAACTGCAAACCATGAAGGAACTGCTGCCAAACCACCGAGATTGGTCAATCGCTCTAGACCCATGCTGCTTGACGACAACGCAACCACTAAGTTAGATGAGCTACAATTGGAATATCTGCGACATCCACCGCCTGTCTGGACCTTGCTCCATTAGATTACCATTTTTTCCGGAATTTGGACAACAAGGAAAAAAAGTCAACTCCGATAAGGTAGTCCAAACCACCTTCAAAGAGCTTATTGATTCCCGCCCCCATGGTTTTTTTAGGTAATGACAATTTCATATGTAAGGACCTAATATTATTATATTGTGAAAATATAAGTCACAACTTGACGTCTGACAACCGAAAACCCATAAGCCATCAATCACGTCGTGTTGTGTTGCTATTCTAAAAAAATAAGTGACGTTGTAAATTGTTGCTGAGACACTCGAGCTCATGAGAAAACGACGAGAACTACCATCGTTTTTGTCAGATAAGGCCTTAAACCGAACAATAAAAACGCTGACGCGACGCGATCTCCGACGCTCCAATACCCGTGCCATCAAGGCTGCGATTGAGCAAAATCGGGGATCGAAAGTGTTCGCTCGCAAGTTTGGGAGGCCGCGTCTGACAAAACTTAAAACTGAAAATGGTGGGGTCGTTACCTCTAGGCCTGAGATTATCGGAGAAGTAGAGAGGTTTTATGGGCAGTTGTTCTCTTCAAGATCGGATAAACCCATGGGAATCAGTATTGATGACCAGCGCGCCCCTCTTATGCGCCATTACTCCGAGGAGCTCCCGGTCGTTGACCAAGGAGAGATTAGGGCGGCTCTAGAACAGCTTAAAAACAACAAATCTCCGGGAGATGACGGAATCACAACAGAGTTGCTTAAGGCAGGCGGGACTCCGGTCCTGAAAGAGCTAGCAAGCCTCTTTAATTCCGTCATCCAACATGGCAAGACCCCGGAAACGTGGAGCGGGAGTGAGGTGGTACTGTTTTTCAAGAAAGGTGATAAAACCCTCTTGAAAAACTACAGACCAATCTCCCTCCTGAGTCACGTGTATAAGCTGTTCTCAAGAGTCGTCACGAACCGTCTCGCCAGACGACTTGACGAGTTCCAGCCCCCAGAGCAAGCCGGCTTTCGATCAGGCTACAGCACCGTGGACCACATCCATACTGTTCGGCAGATTGTGCAGAAGACCGAAGAGTACAATCAGCCGCTGTGTATGGCATTTGTGGACTACGAGAAAGCCTTCGACTCCATCGAAACCTGGGCAGTGCTCGACTCATTGCAGAGATGTCATATCGATTGGAGATATATCGAGGTACTGAGATGTCTGTACAACGCCGCTACAATGACTGTCCACATCCAGGACTGTAAGACGAAGGCGATCCAATTGCGCAGAGGGGTGAGACAGGGGGATGTAATATCCCCGAAACTGTTCACCAACGCGTTGGAAGACGTTTTCAAAACGCTGGATTGGACTAGGTATGGAGTCAATGTAAACGGCGAGTACATCTCACACCTTCGATTTGCCGACGATATCGTCATCATAGCAGAGTCGCTGGAACAACTCACCGAAATGCTGCGTAGCCTAGGCGAGTCTTCCCGGTGTGTCGGTCTCGGTATGAACTTGGACAAGACCAAGGTCATGTTCAATAGGCATGTCGTGCCGGGACCGATATACGTCGAGGGGAAACCTCTCGAAGTTGTTAGTGAATATACCTACCTAGGACAGATAATACAAGTCGGTAGGAACAACTTCGAGAAGGAAGCCGATCGAAGAATTCGCTTGGGATGGGCAGCATTTGGCAACCTTCGTCAAGTCCTCAAGTCGTCTATACCGCAATGTTTGAAGACGAAAGTCTTCAACCAATGCGTCTTACCTGCCATGACATACGGTGCCGAAACGTGGACACTAACTGCGGGACTAGTCCACAAATTCAAAGTCGCTCAGCGTGCTATGGAGCGAGCTATGCTCGGAGTATCTTTGAAGGATAAGATCAGAAATGAGATTATCCGGAAAAGAACCGGAGTCACCGACATAGCTTGCAAAATTAGCAGGCTGAAGTGGCAGTGGGCTGGTCACGTATGTCGTACGACCGATGGCCGTTGGAGCAGACGAGTCCTAGAGTGGAGACCGCGAATCGGCAAGCGCAGCGTAGGGCGCCCTCCAGCCAGGTGGACCGACGACCTTAAGAAGGTGGCGGGCACCAACTGGATGCGGAAGGCGGAGGACAGGGAGCTTTGGCGCACCTTGGGAGAGGCCTATGTTCAGCAGTGGACAACGATTGGCTGTTGATTGATTGATTGATTGATTGATTGTAAATTGTTTGTCTCTTGCATATATAAAAAATAAAAAACAAATGAAGAAATTAAACACATCAGAAGACTAACAATAGTAAGGATGTTATACATCAATATGTCCAATATGTTGTAGATACTACAACTAGTAGGAAAAACGAATCGTTTCTTAGTTTAGCTTCAATGTATAATGCTAGTAAATATAAAATAGTAGCCAAGCGTCAGTATATAAAGCTGCATTATTATTTCTTTTGTCTAGTTTATCTATCAATTCACTATATACGTTATTATGACCGAGGTATCCGTCATTGATCTATACTCACACGTAATCACACGATAGCAGCGCTGAGCGCTTTCTATAGACTGTATTACGGCGAGTGCTCTGACGAATTATTCTTTCTAATTCCTGCTTCCCCCGTCCTTTATAAGTCCACGCGTGCTGGCTCTCGATGTCACCGCCTAACTGTGACATCAATTCCATCGCGCACAAAGAAATTTGGCAACTCCTTTCTTTGTCGCACTTCTAAAAAATGGAATTCCTTACCAACCACGTGTTCCTCTCCTCTTACAACCCGGGTTCCTTCAAACGAGGCGTGAAGAGGCATTTGTGGGCCGGCAAGGCGAGGGCGGCTAGTGCAGAACATTCTTCCCGACTGTACCGGCCGTCGTCGCGTTTGGATTTTACTACCACTTACCATCAGGTGGAGTAGAGTAATTTGCCCTCTCGGAAATATAAAGAAAAAAAATACTAACTAGTACTTTTTAATGATCGGACATATTGCTAACAAATACATATATACATTTTTATTAAACGAAATAAATACTTATTACATACATATTTAACTTTCAGTTCATGAATCTAAATGCGAAGCGTTTTTGCTTCACATTCATCGCTGATATATCCCACGATGACTTCAACCTTATATCAACTGCTGATGATGACGTAGTCGATTTTCTTGACCACATCAAGCGGAGTGGGAAATTGAAAGATACCTTGCTTATTGTAATGGGCGATCACGGACCTAGGTAACTTTAACGTTTCCTACCGCGTAATTGATTTGAGTCCAGATTCCGTTGAGTGAGCCAGTTTCATTACACACACAAAGCATCTTGGTTCCAATGATTGGGAAGCACCAACCAGAATCCTAATAATGATTACTGAAAGTCCACAGAGTTAAGAGTCCACAGTGCTAGAGAGACATTTGGTTTCATGTTGAAAATTTAATTTAATTTTATTATTTACATTATTGTTTTTAAATGAAGCAATACTAACAAAGCTTTACGACATTTTTTAATTACTTCTAAATCTGAAACAAATTGCCGTCATTTGGCTTTTTAATTAATAAGGAATCGAGTGTGACAAAGTATTACATAGAATGTTTGCAGAATCAGATGTTTGTCGCGTGAATAGTTATGGAAACGTTTTTTAGTAAAATGATATTTTTTTTTAAATATTATGGAATCATAGCATTGAGTTTAATATATCTTCCTCTTTAGTAGCTAACTAATTTTTGGTAGTAGTTCTTTAAGTAAAAAAATTAATGAAACATTTCAACATTAGGTTTTCACGAATGCGTGCAACATATCAAGGCAAAATGGAAGAGAGAATGGCTTTTATGTCGATAATACTTCCTGAAAGTCTAAAACTGGAACGACCTGATTCACTTAAGTCATTAAAATCTAATTCTAAAGTACTCACAACTCCATTTGATATCCACACAACGATATTAGACGCGATGGGCTTGGAGAATTTGGCCAGTGATTTTGTTGTACCGAATTCGAAGATACGGAGAGGATTGAGTCTTCTGCAAAAGGTATTTTACATATTAAACACTTTAATTACACACAAGGTATGAAATTGATCAAAGACATGCTTATATGCCCTTATGGATAGATTTATTCCCTTTAAATTATAATGTACTGTAGAAATATTCAAATTTGTTTTGCTATGTACTTGAAGTTTTCTGACAAAAATGTATATCGCCCGGACAGGGACTTGAACCCTGGACCCTTGGATTAAAAGTCCAATGCTCTACCGACTGAGCTATCCGGGCACATGATCGTTGAATTAAATTATATATCACTAAGCGATGTATATTCAATCCTATTAAAATATAAAAATGATACAAAATATATGTATGTCCTTTATGAAAGTAGGCTCTTATAAGAACCTTAGTATCGTATCGTCTACAATGTTAATTTTATTTCCTTAAAGAATAACATATAAAATATAATAAGAAAATAACTAAAATTTAATTAAAAACGTACATAACCGATACCATAAAAACATCTGACAGGTAATAAATCAAATGTGTTTTTTGAACCTTTAAATTGAATTACATTTATATGATTGATGAAAAATGGTAACGGCTGCGTTATTTGAGGGCTCTTCTCAGTAAAACCTACATGGTGCGCCTTGTGAAATGATGATGAGAGGTGCTCATAAGCGCCTATTTGAAAAAACGTGGACGGGCAGATGGGCCAACTAATAATAAGTGATCTCCACCGCTCAAAGCCTTTGGTTCCGTAAGAAATATCAACCATTCCTTACATTACTAATGCGCTACCATCAAAATTACACTGGCACACTCAATTTCAACCGGAACACAAATATACTACGTTGCTGTTTGTGTAGAATAGAATAACAGTATCCAAATTTCCAATTTAAGATACCGAAATCCCGTACTTGTGACGAAGCAGGAATACTACCGCATTGGTGCGTCTGTCTTAATATAAAGTGGTATAATGTTAATAAAACTGATCGAATGTACCAAAAAGCCGCAGATTCTCTAAGCGAATATATTAACAATATCACTGAAGAGAAACGGTGAGGCTTAGTATATAAGACTAACTTTTACGTGTGTGTAGTTCACTAGCAAAGTGAACTTCGACGATTTGGTGCTTCATCGATGCAAGAATTTCACCAACATTGTCTCCTATTACATTTAGTAATAACTCACTTGCTACAGCAACATACTAGACTGGATTTATTTCAGTGCACAAGTGTGTAAGAAAATACCGATGCAATCTTCTATTCCCATCCTATATAAAGTATTTTAGGGAGATTTTTTTAAGTCTATCCTACAAAGATCCAGTATACGTAGGTGGATTCTCAGCCAGGACTGTATTATATGACATATATATTTTATTACGATGTATTTCTTTACCGTCGAACTCAAGATGAATTTTAAACAGAAAAAAACTTCGAAATGAATACTTGAAACCTAAGATCCCTTATCCCTTATACCTATATCCCAAAATACTGGAACACAACAATATTCAGTACTGCTGTTTCGCGAAAGAATATATGATGAGTGGATGGTACCTACCCAGATGGGCTTGCACAAAGAAAGCTCAATATAATCGTATATTTTTTCAGCTCACTGTGCGTAAAAAGAAAATTAACTGCAATAGAATGGGTGACACGCGAAGGTTCAAAAGATAAATCAAGTAATAATTTAAGAACAAACGTGTACTATCAAATAATGGTGAAAAAACATTTTTATTATTATTAGCATTACTTTACACAAACACAGACACATATTACAATATACACAAGGGCTTGTTTATAAAAAATATTTTTTTTTGGTACTGAGCGGTCTGGCTTCGCCAAGGAGTCGACTACTTGCTATATGCAAGGCATCTTGATATGCTTAAAACATTTTCATTAAATAAAAAATTTAAACGCGAAATGTATTTGTTAGTTTCTCATTCTTTTATGAGCATCGGATTGTCCTAATTTTTTGCAGGCTTATTTAAGATCCAGGGTGTAACATAAGCTACTTTTTATATAGTGTAAATATATACATTGAAATAATGCCGCAAGTATGGCTAGTTACAGGAAAAAATGTACTGATCTTACTTAATTTAATTGATCTTATCTTTCAAATTAGTTCAATTAAAATTGGACTTTAAATACTTACAAAATCGCATCATTCCATAATCGAAATTGCTTGATGAAGTTTTACGATTTATGTGTATTTAAATTGATTCTAGATTGTAATGAGTCCTGGTCGAGCTGTGTATGAAGGTTCTATGCAATACGATACTAAACTTGATACATTTATTATTTTGGATAAGGATGTTTCTAGAATTTCAGCGTAAGTAATCGTTTCCCGCCATCATTTTGATTGCATTGTATTATTACATACAAGTATGTCGTATAATTGCTTACGATTTGCTCCTCACCTTTTCCTGAAACGTAATAAAGGACTTAATCCCCTACAAGGGCACACTTACTGACTGTTAATTTTCTCCTTTTGCCTTTATGGCTAAGATAAGTGACACGTGTTTTATATCATATAATATTTTTGATTCAATTGATCATGGCATTTAACTAAGGTTTGGTAGATCATGGTAATTGGACTAAATGCTAAAATTATTTACCAATATTCCTATTTATTAAGTGTACAGCTTGTGAAGAAACGACAATACTTCAAGGCATCAGGATCGAACCTGCGACTTCTATCATCGCTACGCATAAACCATTGCGCTGTTGACGTTTAAACTTCAGGTTATTCCTCTTTTGTTTAATTGAAGTATTTTTCAGTTACGGCGATGAGCCTGCATGTGTGAGTACGACCGACCCACATCTAAACAAGTATTGTTATTGTAAAAATATACAACTATACAATTAACAAATATACAATATAATTTTACAGAGCGTTTAATTTGTTGAAATTCACAAATAATACGACAAATCGCAAACTATAAGTGTTTTTTTTTAATTTTTCAATAAGATTGTACTACTTTATTTTTATACATTTTTCTTAAATTGACGTGGGACCATTCTAATAATAAATTGTCACTTTATCACAATCGAATCGAAAAGCGATCGTTGCCGTTTATCCGTTTTAATATACTTTAATTTAATTATCGATGATTGGCATAACATTTAATAATTAATTTTGTTTTTGACATAACGGTATGTCTTAACATCATATCGAATATACATATAAAATAGTCAAGTTGAATTGGAATTGAATCGGAAACGAAAAATCGATATTAGTAATATTGGACTTCGGCAAGTAACAATTATGTAACGATTGTAATAAATATTCCCCAACGTTGTGACTTTCAGAATATTCAAACTTGCACACATATTGAAAATCAATGAACGCACAATAAATATATTTAAATTAAAACTTAGAAAGTTTGATTTGATGTTTTTTTTAATACGAAATTCAATTGAAAATCATTATTTTTTTTATTCATCGCGATGGAATGTGGAAGCTGTGTTGATGTGAATATGTTCAAATGTTATACATAATTATTTCTTTTGTGGTTCTTGTAAATAAATGATCTTCTGTTTTAGTAGAATAGTACTTTTTCTTCGCTTAATAATGCTTTTACGTATCCCATTTCCGCTAAGTTTTTTTTACAGTAACAGCCTGTTAATGTCCCACTGCTGGGCTAAGGCCTCCTCTCCCTTTTGAGGAGAAGGTTTGGAGCTTATTCCACCACGCTGCTCCAATGCGGGTTGGTAGAATACACATGTGGCAGAATTTCAATGAAATTAGACACATGCAGGTTTCTTCACGATGTTTTCCTTCACCGTTAAGCACGAGATGAATTATAAACACAAATTAAGCACATGAAAATTCAATGGTGCTTGCCCGGGTTTGAACCTACGATCATCGGTTAACATTCACGCGTTCTTACCACTAGGCCATCTCGGCTTTTTTTTATAGAATAGAAAGTCGGGTGAGCATATGGGCCACCTGATGGTAAGTGGTCACCAACGCCCTTAGACATTGGCATTGTAAGAAATGTCAACTATCGCTAACATAGCCAATGCGCCACCGACCTTGGGAACTAAGATTTTATGTCCCTTGTGCCTGTAATTACCCTGGCTCACTCACCCTTCAAACCGGAACACAACAATATCAAGTATTGCTGTTTTGCGGTAGAATATCTGATGAGTGGGTGGTACCTACCCAGACGAGATTGCCCAAAGCCCTACCACCAGTAAACTAGTAACTTTCAACTATCCATTAAAAATCAGAAAAACATTTTTACTGCCTTAAAAAATACTAAACTAATACCAGTTAATCTATATACGTATATATAGCTTAATAGCCCGAAGTTATTTGTATCTATTTAGTACATTTTATTAAATCCAGTTATAACTCGTTTGTCCCTATATTATTGAATCAATACATAATAATTTTGCATTAAAATACACGAATACTATTTATTATTTTATATTTTTATTCATTTATATATATGTTTTATCGATTGAAGAGTTATTTAATTTGTCATATTGGTCGCAACGTTCAAATTGACAAAAGTATGAAAATAAAATTCAAAAATTGTGTATAAAACATGTATTGAGGCACTTAAGTTATTATTACAATTACACATACATTTATACTAAAATCTCTAATAATACTTATTTAGGTACATCGGTATTTCGTTTAATTAAATTATCAGTGGATTAAAAACCCACTAATACTCAAAACCTTATCAAAATCTGTTCAGTGATATCCAGGAGGTCCGTACACAGGCTTATAACCGGAGTTACTTTGAAAACCGGTCAATGATCCGGAATAATCCGGTGTGTTGTAGTTATAACCTGAAAACAAACATTTAATGGGTAAAAAATACTTTTTAATAATTACATATAGTTGCGTAACAAAGAACAAAGAAAAAGCCCCAAAAAGATCGAAACAATTCAGACGCAGGACCAACGGCTTTACGTCATATCCGAGGTATGGAGGTGTACACACTTCCAAAGTTCAGACTCCGGTGTACTACTGAGATTCATCGACAGAAAAACTCATAACTCTAATTGGCCCAGAATTTGTGGCCTTATATCTAAAGAACGAGGCAGTCAAAGAAAATTGCCTCGTTTTTATACTAGATTAAAAGCTAGAATTATATAATAAACTATGCATTTAAATAACAATTTACAAAAGAAGTACCTTGATTGCTTGTTTCGGGATAACTCGCCTTCCCTTCATACCTTACGTTCGCATGGAAACCAGTTTGCCAGTCCGCGTGATAAGTTACTGAAAAAATAATATTAACTGTTATTGATGTAAAAATAGTAGCGTGTACCTTCGTGTTAACGAGTCAAAATACAGTTTTGTATCACGATAGTTATTATATCGTTTGGGTTCTAGTTTCAATTGTAAGTTAGTAAACAACAAAACGTAACAAAAACACACACATACACACGCACTCACATAGACTCGATCATTAGATTTCCATCTCTTAGTAGTTTTAATTTACTGTCTTCGTGTAATTCAATATATATTTATACTAATTGTGTAATCCAATGTTTTATTTCGTTTTATATTATAGGCAGGCGGACGAGCATATGGGCCATCTGATGGTAAGCAGTGGCGCCCATACATTGGCATCGTAAGAAATGTTAACCATCCCTTACATCGCCAATGCGCCACCAAACTTGGAACTAAGATGTTATGTTCGATGTGCCTGTAATTACACTGGCTCACTCACCCTTGAAACCGGAACACAACAATACCAAGCACTGCTGTTTTGCGGTACAATATCTGATGAGTGGGTGGTACCAACCCAGACGAGCTTGCACAAAGCTCTAGTAAATAATATTATAAGTAATATATTACGGTCATTACGTAAGTAATATATTACGGCCTTTTTACATAAGGCTTAATATATTACGGTCTGTTATTAATGGTTGGATTACCAAATAAAAAATAAAGTTTTAGAATTTATATGTCAAATTTCATTACAATCGAGTGAGTATTTAAGTTAACTTACTTTTATACTTAAAAGTTTTAAGCACATTACTAGAAGTCCAAGAATCTTACCGATTTGTGTCCGTCCGTCTGGCAACTGCACTCTGTATTCACCTTGCACTACATTGCCGTCCGACATCTCTCGCCGATCATAATCGTTGCCCGACTTAGCGTCCTTCACTGAATACCCAAACTCATAGGATTTTGGCTGAAAATATTTAAAAATTTATAAACGTTCTATTTAGATTTCCGATTCTAAAAAGTTAAAAAATATTTCCTGGATATTTGATTCTATAATCAAATATCACAAACGTTTTTATATTTGCTGAAAAAAAGCGTATGTTGAAAATTCATTGATGGTAGTAAAAGAACATTTTAGTTTTTTTTAGTGTATATTATATATAAAAAAGCCGAGATGGCCTAGTGGTAAGAACGCGTGAATCTTAACCGATGATCGTGGGTTCAAACCCGGGCAAGCACCACTGAATTTTCATGTGCTTAATTTGTGTTTATAATTCATCTCGTGCTTAACGGTGAAGGAAAACATCGTGAGGAAACCTGCATGTGTCTAATTTCATTGAAATTCTGCCACATGTGTATTCTACCAACCCGCATTGGACCAGCGTGGTGGAATAAGCTCCAAACCTTCTCCTCAAAAGGGAGAGGAGGCCTTAGCCCAGCAGTGGGACATTAACAGGCTGTTACTGTAGTGTATATTTTGTTATTTTTTAAATTGTTTTCCGTATATTATGTATAATGTACATAACGTCATTGAATTTAATTAATCTTCAAAAAATAATGTTAATTAAATTATTTGTTCTAGTTACAAATTACGGAGATTTGACTATTGTACTTAGTTATACGATTTAAATGTTATAACAATTATTTATGTATATATAAATAATTGTTATATATAAATAAGTGTGAAACTGATTAATAAGCTGTAGATAAACTTAGACTTCATAGGTCAGGGACCGTAGAGAACAAAGAGTAATAGAGTTGACTTGTTTATTTTAGAACATTAAAGTTTTTACATTAAATTAAAATTTAAAATGAAACATTTTGTAATGTCTTGTATTTAGCATGTATGGTAAAATCTAACGGCGGCCTACTAGGCTTAGCGTGTTTGAGTAGCGATATCGCTTTGTTTTACCAAGCATCTGGTATAATCGCAAATATTAAAGTAATACACAAAACCAAAATATTTTTATACAGGCATTAGGGATAACATGAGTAATACAGAGTCAGAATATGAAAAATGGACATTTGTGGATACATATGTATTTTTCAAACGAAAACTACTCAATAAAAAAAAAATAATTTTATTAGAATTGTGATACTAAAAAAAAGTAACGTCTCCTAAATTTTTTATACTCTTAAGGAAGCATGGAACACGTGGATCGGAAGTTCCATGCTTTCTTAATTCGATGCGCCATCATCAAATTGAATGATAAAGAAAAACCTATTCTATCTCTATCGAGAAGAACCGGCAAGAAAATCAGTAACTCATTTTTACAAATATGATAACAATAAATAAAAAGTAATTTCCGCTCTACGGATTCTTTGTTCACTATGTAGTAATTTTGTATATGTATATTATTAGTACAATTTATTAGTTGAACATCAATCAACAAGTACGAACGGGTACGTTTTTAAATTATATAATATATAAATATTGTGTTTTTTATTCAAGATGGTGTCGATAGAATAAAGAGCTTTCATGGTCCCTATATGTCCTCCTGGCCAAATTTCGTTACGGCCTTTCTCATAAGCGCGCAAAGACTGGAAAGAGTTTAGGCGCAAGACCAACGGCTTGTACAAGAGTCTAAACACTGGCAGGAAAAAACAGCTTTTTTTGGCCCATCTTTATATTTCTCTCCTTTGGAATTGCGTTGACGTAACCGATGTCGTCTCTTTGTTTTTCTACTAAATCACATAATTACCTCTAATCATTATTTTTTTAATTAGGAGACTGAAACACTGATCTAGGTGAACACTGGCTCTAACGTCACTAGAAACGAGGAATATATATAAATTAAAGTTATGTGACAGTAATATTCTTGGCTAAGTCTAGACATCAAATTCCATAATTATTTAACAAAATGATACCTGTAATGTTATATATACATATGTACACATTATGTTAATGGTTTATATGAACAAACAGACACTAGTCTTAAATATTAATTTATTATAAAAGATATGATCTTGGGATGAATAAAAGAATATCATCAGCATTAATTTATCTGCTAGAATTAAAAAAAAAGAAAAATAAATCGATAGATTAAAAACATTACATTAAATTATTTAAACTTATATTTTTCAGCTAAAATGCACCTGGTCCTGATTTTAACAACAGCCGCAATCATACAAGCTGCAGTTATCAAGGAAGATGAGGTTAAGCCTTGTGACGGAGTCATTATCGATGATGTATACCATGAAATCGAAGAACTTAAGAAAGATATCGATCGACCGTATTCACTTGCTGTAGATTACAGCACGAACAGGGTTTACTTCAGCTACAGTCTGAACAAAGACGACGATGTATTCAAAACAGCGTATGTAAATTTAAATACGAAAGAATTTGCGAATATAGAAGGTGTTAACAATGGCTTCGCTCAAACAATCGATCATAAGACCCACGAAGTTTACATCGGTGGAAGTGATGGCATATATAAATATAATCAAAAAACGAAATCAGCTGAATTCTTTGGTGAAAAAGAAGCAAATATTTGGAACATTTTCTTCAAAGATGTACTCTATTTTTCGATATTTCCCTCACAATTCTTATTTACATACATTAACGGTCAATCGGTTAGGTACAGAGATTTAGAAGATACAAAGGTTGATCAATTTATAATTGACAATGAAGATATAATGTTTTTTACAAATGCAACAGGATTATTTAGTCAAGTTAAGGGAACGAAACAAGCGACTCTGTACCAGGAATATCCAAATGAAGGTGTAAGAGGACTCGCGAGTGACGTCAACGGAAATATATATTTGTGTCTTCGAGATGGCATTTATAAAGTAGACAAATCCGATGTTTCCTTGAGGAAAATTGTAGAAATTGATGACGTTTTCGGTTTGGCATTTGATAATGACAATAATATAGTTTACTCGGATGCCACTAAATTGATTCGACTCAAACCTAATAAGGATAAGACTTGTTAAACTTAAGTACGTAAATACTTCTCAGTATAAACAATGTTAGTTAACGAAAATTCTCTGTAAGTTTTAAACACGTTCCGTTTCATTTGTAGAACGAAATTAATATAAAAAATACTACACTAAAAATAAAATACTAATGTTTATTAAATATGAAAAATATATATAGAATTTTAATTTACGTTTTTAAAAATATGCCATCAAAATTCTAATGTGATATAAAGTGGAATTCATACACGCTTCAGGACAATAAGTGCATGAACTCCATTAACTAGAATAATTATGATGAGCTGTTCAAAACGACCTCTACGCTTGTTTATAACAATTTTCTCAACACATCCGCAATGACAAATACCAAATGAGTAATTGTGAAAAATTCCAAAATAATACAAGTACCTTATCTTTATACACATAAGTATCATAATCGAGTGCAACCTAGTCGTTTTCAACGCAAACATTTAATCTGTTTTAACCTCAATGAGATAAAAGATCAAAACATTTACCATTGAAGTCAGTTTTAGACGTAAAGTGACTTTACGTGCACGTGTCAAAACCAGAAACAATGACATCAATAAAAAGTATCCTAATATCAGTGATAGTAGTTTGTGTCAATGCTAAGATAAATATATACCTCACAGACACGCCGATAAAGAAAATAGGTACTAGATTATATAAACAAGAATTACTATCAAATAAATTTAAAGACGTCAAAGAGCTAGCATACGATTCAGCGACTAGAAATCTATTCTTCATGTTCATGGACGACTCTATACAGAACTCGGGACGTGCTTTCATTAACGTTATAACAAAAAAGGCAGTGAAAATCAGTGGTATTGAAAAGAATAAAGCTACCGCAGTCGATCCAGATACAGGAGATGTTTATTTCGGTTCAGACGATGGTCTGTACAAGTACGATCCCATAGCAGAAGAAGCAATCAACATCGGCTTATATAATATGAATATATTCAAAATAGTTATAAGAAATAATGAAATGTATCTCATTGATGCGAATAATCATATGATATATAAGATATTCGATCAAGCTACGAAAGCTGTTTTAGTTGGAGACATGAAAACAGTTATAGAGTTTGATGTTGATTATAAAAAGAATATACATTTTGTGACGATGTGCGGTGTTTTCTGTGCAATCGATGGTGTTGAAGTTGTTAAAAATAAAGATCTGAACGTGGTCTATCATTTTATATCGGATGAGTATAAGACGTTTGGTGTTACTGAAAGCGGTTTGTATGAAATCGATTGTAGGAACGGGACAGCGAAATACGTGGCTTACTTAGATTTCTTTCCGCGTAGCATTATTTTCGGGGACTACGGTGATATATTTTACGCTGTCGACGATAATATATACAGATTAAAGCCAATAAACTCTTATACAATTTACAAAATACACAAACATAAGTCTTAAATTTATAAATGTTTTAATAACCATTTTGTATATAATAATATTAATTAATTAAAATTAGCTTGCAAATGTTCAATATTGTTTTTAATTTATAAAAACATTTTATGTAGACGAATCGTTTTTAATGTTTGAATGTCAATTTATATTATTCGTCATTTTAGTTTAAAATTTAGCAAAATTAAGTAGATTAAGAACTCATCAAAAATTATTTAATTTCAAAAGTAAATAGTAAGAGTTGTGCCGTTGTGTTATTTTTTAATTGTTAATTTTCCTCTCCTTTTCAAGGAGAACGGGCCGGTTGGCATGGTTGGTAGACACTTGCCTTTCACGCCGAAGGTTGTGGGTTCGATTCCCACCCAGGACAAACATATGTGTGCATGAACATGCCTGTCTGTCATGAGTCTGGGTGTTATTATATATATAAGTATGTATTTACAAAAGAAAAGTAGTATATGTAGTATATCAGTTGTCTGGTTTCCATAGTACAAACTCTGCTTAGTTTGGGATCAGATGGCCGTGTATGAATAATGTCCCAGGATATTATTATTATTATTAAGGAGAATATTTGGAGCTTAATCCACCACGCTTCTCCAATGCGGGTGCGTATACACATGTGACGAAACTTCACCCAACACATGAAAGTTTCCTCACGATATTTTCCTTCATCCCCGAGCACGAGATAAATTATAAACACAAATCACGTGAAAATTCAGTAGTGCTTGCCCGGATGTGAACCCGCATTTAGTAGTTCTTATTTACAAGTACGTACCACTTCGTTCTCATTTCCATGATGGTGACTATGTTCATGGTCATAATTATGACTATTACTCTGCCTATGGTCATAATTGTGGCCACTTCCGGTGAAAGAGTTCGGTGGCAGGTAACTGCTGGGTAAATTTAAACCTGGAATATTCAAATTTAATTAATAACATTTATTTATTTATATATCACGTATTTTTTGTTACTTACTCGTTTTTGCAGGTAAATAACTACTAGTGGGTGTGTTAAATGTATTCGAATGATAGTTATTTGGTTCATAGTGGTATCCTTGCACTGGTGGCTCGGAGTGCACCAATGCAATCAAGCTCAAAGTGACGCAAATAATCTGAAACAACACAAATTATATAATTGCTACGCTAATTTATGTTTTATGGTGTCGTTCTGGCCAATTGTGGACCCTGCGGCCACTTTAAAGTAAGAATAGCCAACTGTACCACATATATTTATGTACCATATATATATTTATTATACATATGTGCATTCTCTATTTCCTCACTCTTATTAAATCTGTAGGATCCGACACGACCGAAGACAGTTCATGGACTGTATATCCATAGGTCGCTGGTTCATATCCGGCTCGAAGGACCATTTGTTAGCTTCGTTAGCTGCTTTTGTGGTGGTAAAAATAACGAAGACTTTGGAAATTGAATACTTGTATTAATGATAAATAATTATAAGATGAAGAACTGATGTGTGTCGCGCACGCGAGTCGAGACGACAAGTGAAGTAAAGTTGGTAGGCGCGTCCCCGCACCCCGCGATGATAGATAGTGAAGCGCCGCAACAAGAACAACACATGGGAGTATAAAAACTGATATTTTCTAAATCCAAACTGCTAGTGAGAAATCATGCCAGAAAAACTAAATAGCTTTAACCCAGGACCACCTAATCCAGGAGCTGTTAGCCATGTTCAATAATAATTTTAATGTTAAAATTATTTCCGGAAACATAGGTTGGTTGCGAATTGTCTATGCAATGAATGGTTAACAATTCTTAGTGCCAATTCCTATGTGCAGTGGTGACCTGTTATGGTGGCCATTTGCCATTTTACCTACGATTTTAAATTAAAAAAAAAAAATTGACAACTTTATGAAAGAAAGTGTGGACAATAATTATTTTCCACTGTTATCCAACGATTACTTCGATATTTATCTGATGACCCGGCACATACAGACAGTGTAGGTTATGTTACATGGCAGCTGTCATGGGAATATTGCTTTCGTGACTTAATTGCGACGGACGGACTATTGTGTAGTCCGGTGAACTAGTATTTAGGTAATATTTAAGTATAGGTATACGGCTTCATTTTTATCTTCATTTCTAACGAATAGTGCTCGAGATTTTTTAATGATTTGGAGTTAAAAAGAAAGAGGTATTGCTAATTAGCAGAAAATTATTTCTGGTTTGTGTTCGTTGTCTTCTAATAAAAATGAAATACTGTTTTTATTTTATTTTTAATACCTACTTAAACGAGATAAATTAAGCTGATTGAACAAAATTACAATCGTTCGGATAGGGACTTGAACCCTGGACCCTTGGATTAAAAGTCCAATGCTCTACCGACTGAGCTATCCGGGCTACATATTTCTATACAAAAAGTACTTTATAAGAATTCCATTGGCCTCGAGCCATTATTACAGAGAAAAGGAGAGATCTTACAGCTAGTGGTTCCTTGATAGTGTAATCAAGGGCTTATATTTTTTAGTTTCGGAAACGTTGATCAGTCAGATTAACAAATTTGATTTAATTACGCTCATTGGTAGGTATTGCGTCACGAGCTGTCATCAACCAACCACGGCTTATCGACACCACCAAACGATACCGCTGGTCCTAGACAAAGTCACACAGCGATATTGATTTCATTTACAGACCAAAATGTACGGAAAGGAGATATATACTCTATTATTAGCAGAGGGATTGAAAAGCAAAACACCATAAAATTGTTTCTTACACTACGGTAAGGAGGCATTTATTAGCTTGACACACGCACACACTTGCACACACTCGCACCCGCACGCACACAGAGAGACGCTTTCTCTCTCTCACAAACATGCACAAAAAAATTTTCACACACGTACAAAAATCAAATTCATGTAAATTGTAAATGTATTTTAACGTGACGTCAGGAACATAACAAAACATTTCACAGGAAATTTTCATCTTGTTATCGTTTGAAAATAATTGTGATTGTGTTGCCAAACACGATTGTCCTTTCACCATTATTTCTCATAAGAAAGCATTTTTATATAGTTACGTTATCTTTATTTAACTTTTAAAAAAATAGTTATTTTTAAATATCAAAACGGAACCTGCGATTTTTATATCGATAGTCCCATAAACCAAACTATCTTCAAATATTATTTTTATTTCATTATGCTACAAATACGCTCAAACGTGTCGGGCTGTTTCTTTATATTTTTTTTATATGTATTTTTTTACCTGATAATATAGTCTCATTGTAGTAACAGTTCGATTCAACTTACAAATTTGTTCAGTGTTCAAAATTGATTTTTATATTTACTCTTAATATCATTTTTTTATTTATAAATATACGCTAAAACTCGTGTAAAAAGCTATATCAAACCCAACGCTGACCACTTCACCGAACACGGTTTCTAATTATTATTCTTAAGTAATCGACAAACCGTGAGACATTAATTTACATATAATGTGGCTATTTAAATCAGCGGAGAGAATTCACCGGTTCATGGGACCTATTGTTTAAATAATCCACGTAACATAGGACCTAGGTAGAAACTATGTAGGCTAGGTTACATAAATATTGTCCAGCCCCTTGATTGGAACACGCGGTTCGGTATTAACGACACTGTGTTCCTAAACATGCCGTCCTTTTTTATTACATAGGGAATACCTTCAATATTATCTTTAATAATATCCTTAAGAATTCAGGTTACATGGGATTTTTAACCAATTTAAACGATGTGATGGCCGTCCACTACACAAATTGAAGGGTCTACGAGATCGTTCCAACTTGGAACACCAAAGGGAAAATGAGATACTCGACTCCTAAGTTGCTCATCACTCAGTGGAAAGGGAGAAACTGCGTAAACATGCCTGCACATGCTATCGATACTAATCTGATAAGTTGAAGGTTGATACCTTCAACTTATCCATCTAAATACTAATCGCTTACAAATATCTTTAATAAATATTATTTAAGCATTTATGCATTATATGCATTATGCATTATATATTCCACAGTGAATGCTTAGGTGATAAACTATTAAGCAAATAAGCGCTTCATTCATTCATTTTAAGAGACGAGATAGCCCATTGTCTGA
Organism: Nymphalis io; assembly: GCF_905147045.1. Classification (NCBI taxonomy): domain Eukaryota; kingdom Metazoa; phylum Arthropoda; class Insecta; order Lepidoptera; family Nymphalidae; genus Nymphalis; species Nymphalis io. The sequence continues at coordinate 7,749,512 of NC_065913.1, read as the reverse complement.
AAGACATGAATCTTAATAGAAGATTGCAAGTTCAAACACGTATAAAAAGCATATAATTGAAAAAAAAACGAACTTCCAAACGTAGACAATGGCATATTATTTATTTATATGTACAAATTAAATAATCGAAATGTACAAAGTTGTATGAGATGAGATAAAGCAGCTTCCATGCAGCCTGTGGTCGAAGACCAATTTTAAAATATGTGGAAAGAGGCACAATAAAAAAAAGTAAATCTATATATGAGTGGGATTGGCCAATTTTAGCATGACTAATATCAATTACAATTACAAAATACCCAAATTACATTTCATGACAATGTCGTCATAGCTATAACGTGAATGTAATGTGTTTAATATCCGTTAAAAATAATAGTCACATAAATTGCAATTTTTTATGTATACATTACGATATTGCGTTACGTTTTTGTCCGTTATTGTATTTTTATTAATCACTAGCTTCCAACTATGCGTGATAGAGGGAGGGGAATATATATATATATACGTAGCACATATATATGTATAGTAGAAGAGATATAGTATTTTGTATTAGAGCTTAAAAATGATTACCTTGAAATAAACCATATTGGTTGAGTTAAAAATCTGTAACAAAAAAAAGAATTAATCAATAAATAAACATACAAGCTGTTAGCCAATAATATATGGATGGAATTAATATATATATAAAAGTAACAGTCTGCAAATATCCCAGTACTGAGCTATGGCCTCCACTTATTTTGGGATTCTTTTTTATAAAATACTCGTAAGTAGGCGGAGGGGTAAAAGGCCCACCTGATAATAAGTGGTTACCACCGCCCATAGACATTGGCACTTGAAAAAATATTAACCGTTCCTTATATCGCCAATGCACCACCAACCTAACTAAGATATATATCCCTTGTGCCAGTAGTTATACTGGCTTACTCACCCTTCAAACCGGCACACAATAATATTAAATATTGCTGTTTATCGGTAGAATATACGATAAGTGGATGGTACCTACTCAGAGGGGCCTTTTTATTTAACGCTGGATAAGTGCGTTACGCGTCTCCCACACGGGAACAGTGGGGGTTTTGTGGGGCTCGCCGCTGTCCAAGGCGAGTGCGCCCCGGACATCGGAATACCCACTAAAAAAACCAGCGGTACCCTTTCCGTCTTAACGAGGAGCGCCACGGGATCGCTTTCGCATGCTACCGTGACTACTCAGACGGGTCTGCACAAAGCACTATGTTGGCTATATTTTAAATTACATATAGTTATACAAAACAATAACAAAATTTTAAAATACTCAATAAAACTTAACAGCCATTAATAACGATATTATTTCTTGTTTACAGACCATAACCAGAACAATTACCTATCTAAAATATTAACGACAAATACGTGTTGGAAACAAATGACAATGACATAAAATTAAAAAAAAAACGTTTTGGAATAAATTTATCATCATCGAAGGCATTAAAAAAAACATTTTGAAAAAACCGAATCTAAGCGCTTCAATGAAAAAATACGAAACTAATTTTTAAATATACAAATTATCCACCGAAATGCGCTCTATCGTTGAAAAAAACAAACAACAACATCATATACCTCATGCTATTTATGGTGTTATTTTGGATATCATTTACATGAATTTATAAGCATTATATGATATTACATCATTCAGAAAACATATTTGTCTTTAACTAGATCATCTAAGTTAATAAACATGACTTAGAACATTTAGACCAGTAAACTCGAAACTAGCCGCAGAAAACGGTCGTGAAATGTCAGAAAGTGATACGCGATATTGACCATTATAATCGTAACAATACAAGAATACACGCATCAAAATTGTATATCACCATACGTCAGTTGTCATCATTACACGGATGGATAATGAAGTGCGTTCTTATAGAATAGCACTGCAGGTTTCAATTAGCAATAACGTAAGTACTCCAATTAACACAACAAATTCGCCCTGGTCCAATTATACAATAGTTCCGTAACAGTATGTCACGTCCGACAACGTTACGTCATAATGCCGTAACCCCCGATAAAGGCTGGAAGTGTTTCGATGCGATTCGGTTCGTTTGAAACATTATGAGCAAAATCAGTATGACGAATTGAGTAATATTTGGCTATTGTATACAAAACACGACGATTTAATAATAGAAAGATGGTAAGCGGAAAGATCGCGATAATCCATTGTCATTTGACATTCTCTGTGCAAGAAGATTATAGAAATATAATAAAATAAAAATATTATATTTTTATATATAAAAATATATTTTTATATATATTTATTTATGTATCCTATATATACATATATATATTGTATCTATTTTTTTTTTTTATGTATTAAATAATTGTACACCCCTACCATCCTATCTCTCTCCTCTACCAAAGGTTGCCTGGAAGAGATTGCTGTTTTAGCGATAAGGCCGCCTATTGTACATTTTTCTTTTCTTTGTTTTGTTTTACTCCTATTATTTTTGTCTATATTGGTGTGCAATAAAGAGTATATAAATAAATATGTATGTAGGTTTATTGCATATTTTTATTAAGTTTCTAAGGATTTAAGAAATTTTATAAGTTGATTGTAAGTGCACACAACGCCCGATTATTGTTCCTGGAAAACTTTAGTTATAGAGGTTGCCTGGCAGAGATTACTGTAAGTGATAATGTGGGCTTTGCATACCATATGTAATAATGTCCTCCAGGGCTGATTTCGGCCACGGCGGCCAATCTTAAGAGAGATTAGCCAACTACGCAGGATACATTATAGTGCACAAGTGTGTGCGCAAACACAGGTGCACTCTCTATTCGCTAACTCTCATAATCCAATACGACCGGAAAGAGTTCAGACGCAGGAGCAACGGCTTTATGTGCTTTCCGAGGCACGAGAGTGTACACACCTCCAACTTCCAGACTCCGAGCTGCTATTGAGAAATTTCTGACAGGAAAACCCAATAACTAACAATTAAAAGACAAAAATCCTTCAAAATCTGTCATTTTTACATAATGGCTATTTTAATTACTATAATGTTTAAATTATTAGGTAGACGTGATATTCTAAATAAATAAACTTTACTTTACTTTACTTTATACTTGATTGTACACCACAAAGAGAAAAAAAACATACAAAACATGAATACAACCTAAATAAAAGCAGCATACAACTTTAATAAAGCTGCTTGTTTTGGTTTTGCTCTCCCAAATAGCCATATTAACATAAAAAGAAGCAATTATTTTGAAATCACACACAGCACTTCTATGTGTTGATTATCACATTTATTATTGAAATTTGGTAATTAATTCAGTAGTACACTAATGATGATTACTCCACACATTTTAATTTGATTCTAATCTCGTAACAGTTCATTGGTCAACATGGCGTTATTCATTTTTATGTTTACGATTGACTAAAATCATTCCTTTTGTTTATATTAACCATTATATGTCCTGATGTAAGTTACAAAAACGTGGCCGTCACAAGGTCCATGGAAAATGTCAAACATCGACAATTATGATTATTTATTAAACGAATAAATACATATTGAGTGAATTGAATTGAGTGAATAAATACATACGCGCCACGCATAAAAAAAAGGAGTAGAACGCTGGCGGAAACGGGACAACGGTACAAGAGAGCGTTAAGCCGTTTGTCGGCTGTCGTCACGGCATACGAATCGGTTACCAGTTAGTATTTTACAAGAAGCGACAATAGATTTTTCACATTAAAAAGCTGCTTATTTACTTGCTAGTTTTTTTTATGTTTTGTTAGACCATTTATCAAGGCTGCAAATTATATGACATTATTATTACTAGCGATCAATAATATAATAATTAGTTTAAAAATTATGTTATTTTTTTAGGAAAACACCTGTATAGATAAACTTAGAAAGCCAAACCTTATCTTAATATAAAATTTGAGTCAAATCGTTACAGCCGTTTCCGAGATTTACGAAATAAATTTATATAGATTATAAAATACATATACAAGAAATGCTTATTTAATATTATAAGATATCCATACGAATATAAATATCCTTGATCGCTCATCTTGCGTGCTCAATAAATGTGCTCTCTAAAGCATGGCAATCGCACTCCCCGTACCCAAAGACATTTTATCTAATCCACACATCTCTAGATGGAACATTAGAAATAATTTGTAAACAATCTATTTTACACCTACAATATTTCATGCTTTGCCTAATATTCGTAATTTCGTTTTCAAAATAAATTCAACATACAACGTACAAAAAAGGTTTATTTCTATAGTACATACATGCATATATATGGTGATTACTAGTTTGAGTGACTCAGAAACGCAATTGAAGAATGAGATACAGCTGAAGATAGTTTTTATTTCATTCGATTTTTAAATAATTAACTATAGTAATTTTTTTATTACAATTATTCCCCGATTTGCTCTTATTGTACCGGTAAATCAGTGTCACAAAGGAGGTCATATTTGATTCACAGTGCATTGAAAAGATATTAGTGAACCTACTTATAAGTATTTTTTTAAAAAGGACTGAATTGAACATAGATATTTATAATATATCTTTTTTTGTTTTTAAAATTATATTTCATATATAATTGTAATTGTTTTTATTTAAGTTGAGCAATCAAGCTGTATAGCCCTATTTTTTTTAGTTTCATTGTCAGTATTAGACAATAAAACTAAAAAAAAAATCATTTTACATATTGTAAGCCTTCGAAAACTTACCCCCGGCCCTTAAAATAGAAACCATGTTATATGGGATTCTTACCCACTATGATGGCCGAATATTTTAAGGGCGATACTAATCTACAATTAAGAAATTATGGCAACATTATTTTATAAAGCAAAGTAAAAATATATTTTACTTTTAATAATAATAGATTTAGATGATAATTGTTTGTTTTCCAAATTAAGAATTATAATACTAAATTTGTGAAAACATACATTTTTATTTCAACGTTGACTAAACTTTTAATTAAATAATTATCTGTTCTCTAAAAGGGGTGTGTGGGAATGTGTTTAGTGATATACTCCGCAAAAACGTGTGGTATAATCCACTTTACGGAAACATTCCAATCTTATAAACAAATTCACATAAATATTCGATATCTATGATTAATGAAAATAATTTTAACGCATTAATTCGAAATGTATTTGAATACATAAATATTTCTATACACACTTGTTTATACGTTTGTTAGAAGGAAATACACATGTGTAGTTTTTCCCATGGAGAAAGTAAGTTAATTGTAAAACGTAAACAACGACAAATTTAAATTATTGTGTGAATACTAACAAGTCGTTATTAAAGTATATTTGCCTTAATAAGATATTGGACGTTAAAAAAAGGTATTCAGCCGAGACGAGATGACCCAGTCACAACGCGTGAATCTTAACCGATGATCGCGGTTTCAAACCCTTGCTGGGCTTGAAACCGCGAACACCACTGAATTTTCATGTACACAAAATAATAAGTTATACAGTTATAAATATATTCATGTATTGATTTTTTATGAAACTTGTTGTTGACAAACAATATTTTTTATAGATTATATCTGATAAAGCATAATTAATATCTATAGTCTCCGTACAGACTATAAAAAAATTATTTAACTGAATAATTTTTAAAATTAAGATAAAACGGCTTTTAATAAAACTCTCGCCTAGTAGAACCTTATTTTGTGCGCGATAAAATACCTATTATAAATTAAAAACACTCAAATCCCAACATGATAAATAATGAACAATATCATAAAACACAATTACATTTAACACATATCAACAGATAATAAATAAAAACCAACCAACCTTCTTAGTAAAAAAAAACAAAAAACTTTTGCAATAACTTTTTAAAACAGTTGTAGGAACGCGATATAGTTCAACGCTCTCGTTCAACGTACTGCGATGGTTACGCGGGAAAATGTTTTTATATAGAGATGGGGGCCTTTGTTACATATTTAAAATCTTAAATCTCGTCCATCCATCTGCATCTAACCTTATAAGTAATTTTCATGCAAATTGCAAAATACCTTGCTATAATAATTTTTATTAGTATGTTTGCATTGATTGAAATTAGTTTATTTCATTACTATTTTAAAAATAATAATAAAAATCGAAGCAATAAAAAAATAATATACGCAAAATAAACTATTTTTGAAAAGTATTAATTTTAAACTGTACAAATTAAGAAAAAATATATACGTACTTCCACACAAAAAATAGCCTGATAAATTGTCGATATTACCGACTCTTTATTATTATAAATTTAAGAAAAAAAACAAATATTTAAATTAAGTTTACATATAATGTGAACGCTAACATTTTTGTTAAATACTTGATCGCGAATTTTTCTTTCTACATAAAAACGCAACAGACGCATATTATGCAAAGTTTTATGTGATTGACTGTTTGTAACACAATGACACTACAATTGTGTATATCTTATTTCATCGACAGCCTCGTTGGCACTGCCTCGTTAAACTATATATATATAATCTATATCGAGGTCCTGGATTCAAATCGCAGGTAACACCAATAAAAAGTTATATAGACACTGGTCGCATTCAGACATCAGATTTTAATAGTGACGGAATAGAGAATGCATCTGTGTTTGCGCACACACTCGTGCACGCACTATATCTTGCGTAGTTGGCTAATTTACTAAAGCCGAAATATGTCAGAAGAATTCTTATTTATTTTAGTGTTAATAAAAAAGCTTAACAATGTCCATAATACAAGGGCGAAGTGTGGGAATGGAGAAGAGTATCTTCGATAAAAAATCTATGCCAATGTTTTGACAAGAGCACCCTGTTCAGAGCCATATCATTTCACAAGTGGTAGGGCTTCGTGCAAGCTCGTCTGGGTAGGTACCACCCACTCATCAGATACTCGGTATTGCTGTGTTCCGGTTTGAAGAGTGAGTGAGCCAGTGTAATTACAGGCACAAGAGGCATAACATCTTAGTTCCCAAGATTGGTGGCGCATTGACAATGGTGCATTACAATGCCAATGTCTATGGGCGTTGGTGACCACTTACCATCAGGTGGCCCATATGCTCCGCGTCCGCTTACCTATACTATAACAAAAAAATAATTCACATTCAGGACCTAGCCCACTTGTTTAATACAGGTATATATAGTAAAAAAATGCCATATACCAAAATAAGTACTCATTTCCATAAACGTTTAAATAGCGCGGACTTCAAAGAAACGTGTAATAAAAAACTTGATCATATCTAAACAAAAGGCATTGACCTAGGATGCAAATTACGAAAAATTTATCATCCTCATGTAAAACGAAACATGAACGCCACGTACACTTTCTCGTGAGAATTATAACCAAAGCGATATTATGGTGTCTCTGTATTACATGATAGATGAGTTAAAACAATTACTTTACAAATTATTACCGAGTGGAATAGTGCCAAGATTAGTTGACTCGTTTCCTTGTTGATTTGCAACGTTCATTATCCGTGCGAAAAATTAACGCCCGCCTTAAAGAAAGCACTGTCGCCATGTAAAGTTTGTATTGATATACTATACTCCTTAATTTTTTTGTGTTAAAAAATATAGGAAGATGAACAAATCGGCCATTATGAAAGACGAAGAAGGTCGAGACTTCCCATTATGATTCCATCCCTCTGATAAAGTCAGGATTTCGCCATTTTTTTTTTTTTTTTATAGAATGTGAAGGTGCACGAGCATATGGGCCACCTGATGGTAAGTGGTCCCCAACGCCCATAGAAATTGACATTGTAAGAAATGTTAACCATCGCTTACATCACCAATGCGCCACCAGTCTTGGGAACTAAGGTGTTATGTCTTGTGCCTGTAATTACAACGATTAAGACGAATCGAAGGACGGGATTAAGTCTCATAAGATAAAGAGAGGGAGGTCACAGCATGGGAGCGGCCCCGGATGCTCTCCTTCCTATACTTACATAACACGCCTATCGGAATCGGAACAGTTGTAGTGGGTAAGAATTCCATCTTACCCGTATTCCTACTTAGGGAACCATTAAATTAAAGGTCAAGCTAAAATCGGTCAAGAGTACATCATCATTATTGTAAATTCACATAGACAGGAAGGGCTCGAATGCGCTCAAAGAATAACAATTATTGTATGCAACGGGATATTAGTGCTAACATATGACTTGAACATTAACAATGACTTGTATTTCTATTAAATACTAATATACATAATATATCCCTACTAATATTATATGCGAAAGTAAGTTTGTTTGTTTATATGTCTGTTTATTTGTTAAACTCACGTCTTCACTATTCAACCGATTATTATGAAATTTTGCATACACATTGTGTTTAGTACAGAAAACACACCCCATTCTCCTCACACACGGGCGAAGCCGCCCGGCATAATAGTAGTAGTCTATAAATTATTATTGGTAAATCTGTTTAAGATACTTGGATTTGGACAGTTTGACCGATCACTATTTATAGATTTAAATACGGGAATGTTTAAAAAAAATGTTAACAATAGTTTCATGAAAACTATCTTGATGCTACACATAATTTGAAGGTAAAAATGACAAGAAACACTCCATGTTCAATGAACTCTTTATATTTTTCCTGGTTAAGGTAAAATTTTTACATATACATACAACAGAGTAGACGAAAATACTACAAAAACAAGAACTTGAAACATAACAAGAGCCTGTCAACAATGTACAACAGTTATATAATTTTATAACAACATATAATATAGTACTAACAGAAAAAAAATGTACAATACATGAATTAAATCGAAATGTCTTCTCAAATAGATGCAGTGAAGACTAGCCCTATATAGACGCATATGGTGTTGTCAAAAATCGGTTATGTAGTTTATAAGTTTATCGCTTTCAGACAGACGAACAGCCGGATAATTTGATTTATTATATATATACTACATTATAGTAAATACAAAAATTCATCGTTGGTCTAATGGCTAGCTTTAAAGCCACAGGACCTTGGTTCAAATCTCGAGTCGGGCCCATAATAAAAAAAAAGATCTGTCGATAAATTTCTTGTGTTTGCGCACACACTTGTGCACTATAAGTACATGATTTTTTTTTTATGTTGTAGGTAGATGGACCGGCAAATGATAAGCTACTTGATTTTAAGTGGTCATCACCGCCCATAGACACTGGCGTTGTTAGAAATATTAACCATTCCTTACATCGCCAATGCGCCACCAACCCTGGAAGCGAAGATGTTATGTCCCTTGTGCCTGTAGTTACACTGGCTCACTCACCCTTCAAACAGGAACGCAACGATAATAAATATTGCTGTTTAGCCGTAGAATATCTGATAAGTGCGTGGTACCTACCCAGACGGGCCTGCACAAAGTCCTACCACCTAGTAAAATGTCCTACGCAGTTGGCTAGTCTCCACTAAGAAATTCTTTCATATTTTGAATACATGAACGTTTTAGTTAAAGTTACTAGCTGCTTGAAGACACGACAAACCGAGCTACCGAGGGTTTATTGGTCATGTGGCCTTGTATAACCTAATTTAGTCTAATTATATCGAAGCCCGGATAGCTCAGTCGGTAGAGCATTGGACTTTTAATCCAAGGGTCCAGGGTTCAAGTCCCTGTTCGGGCGAATTTGATTTTGTAATTCTGTCATAAATATAATATTCTGTCATAAATGTTTATTTCATATAATTATTTATATTAATTTAAAATTAATGTCAATGTTTACATTTGTTGCCAGATGTAAAATTGTGAGAGATTAAATTACGTTTTTTTTTTAACTATAACGTTAAAGACGATTTAGAATACAAATTGAATATCGAACACAATTCGAATTAATCGATGACAACCGAATGACTTTCAATTAGATGTTAATGAAATATGTTACAGAATAAATTACCCACACGTTGATAAAACATAAATGGACTTATGTAGAGTCGTTATTTACTTTAAACTCGCATCTGTTTCATCCTGTCCTCTAATTTAGAACTAAATAGAATGAATACCGTTGCTTTAAATATATTTTTACTATACTGAAATAGGGAAGTTGGCAACTTTTTTGTTATAACCAAAATATTGTGAACTGCTTTTTACTTTTTCAATTATTGCAAACGGTTGCCAATTCAGAAATAGCCAAGAATCAAATATATCTGTTATACCAGGGCAAAATATGGGCACCAGATCAAAAATATTATGTTTTATGCTATTGTTGCAAATGCCTATAACGGTGTATCACACTGTGTTAATCTACTATTGTCGTTTTTTTTTGTTGTTTTTTTAATAATAATGGATGAATATGCCGTTTCTTATGCTCTATATATTTACATTTTTTGTTCAAATCTCACAATACACCACATTTATCTAATCGCCAACCTTGTAACTTTCACCTCGTTATTAACTGTATTGTATAGTTTTGTAATTATTTCAATACGACCGGCGCCTATTATATAATATAAACAAAAAAAAAACAGCTTAAATCTCGCTGCTGTTCTAAGCCTCTTGTGGAGAAGGCTTGGAGCTTAGTCCATCACAATGCTCCAATGCGGGTTCCTCTCCAATTCGTAGGTTCATTGGAAACACATGTGACCGAATTTCATTCGACACATGTAGACTTCCGAACAATGTGTTCCACGAGATGCGTTTGTAGCACATATTAAACACTTAAGAACTCGCTTGCTTGCTTAGGTTGCAATCCGCAATCTTCCGATGACTTATGTGCTCTATCCTAGTGGATAAATAACCTAGAGGCTCTCGGCTCCTTTATTGCATTTCTACAATTTTATAAGGAACTGGTAACTTTCGTGGTATACTTGGTGGCAAGGCTATATATATAACGACGAGCATATGGGCCATCTGATGGTAAGTGGTCACCAACGCCCATAATCATTGGCATTGCAAGAAATGTTAACCATCACTTACATCACCAATGCGCCACCAACCTTGGGAACTAAGATGTAATGTCCCTTGTGCCTGTAATAACACTGGCTCACTCACCCTTCAAACCGGAACGCAACGATACCAAGTAATGCTGTTTTGCGTTAGAATATCTGATGAGTGGGTGGTACCTATCCAGACGAGCTTGCACAAAGCTCTACCACCAGTAAAGCTTTACGGAATCCCGTACACATACCGAGAAGAAGCAATACTTAATATTGTTGTGTTTCGGTTTGAAATGTAAATTGGACAAAGGACATAACATGCAGTTGTATAAAACAAACGGAAAAAAGGCTCACCTGATGGAAAGTGACTACCACCGCCCATGGACACTAGCAACGCCGGAGGGCTTGCAGGTGCGTTGCCGGCCTTTAAGGAATGAATACGTTAAAAGTATAAAATCCGTTATAAATCATTGATTTTATATTTAACCGCCAAATAGTTGGTAGACTTGCTCACCGAATTCGCTTTGAGTCGTTTATTTTCAATGCGTATTTCTTTAATTCCACAATCAAATTATATTTTGTTAAAGCCGCCTTATTTTAAGTCACTCCTACATTGTCATTCTACAACATGTATATGAAACATATATGTATGTATGTTCATATGTATCATCCTATTTAAAAAGAAGGTTTTACCGATAATAACTTAATACAACGTAGCCAATATTTTTATATAAATATTTTTTTTTTATTCAAAATATATACATACATAAATAATATAGACTATATAGATAAATTACATTTAAGTTTAATCCTATAAATAAATCAACGAATACTAACTTCCAGCTTATTTATCATTTTTATAATCTTGTACAAAATAATATTCATTGTTAATGCTTTTTTTTTTACTTTTGCTATAAAATTAATTTACAAGCTATCAATATTATTCGTCATTTACTGCTTCTGTATTTTTTTGAACTATTATGAACTACTTTTATAACATTTTCAAAGAAGCCCGGATAGCTCAGTCGGTAGAGCATTGGACTTTTAATCCAAGGGTCCAGGGTTCAAGTCCCTGTTCGGGCGGCCAATTTTTTATGTTTGTGTTTATAACACTGGATTTTAATAATATTGATCAAATAATAAACTATATAAGTTGTAACATGAATTTTATGATTTTAAAAAAATGAAGTACGGCCTTATTTAACGTTACTTAGCGTGTTAGTTTGAAAGTCATATTCATATTCATAATGTGAGAAAGATAGAACTTACGTTTATAAAATAAAGATAACAACAATCCGTTGCCAATAAAAAACAATAAAAGTAGGCATTTCTATATAATTTTCTGTTATAGTTTTTTATAGATGGCGCGCGAGTCGTATCGTAAAATATTGTTATCAAAAAAATAAGTATTCATAAATTATGAAATTCCTAAACGAAAATATAAAGACACCGTTTATAGACGGCAATTAAATAATAGATCATTTAAAATATGATTTTCGAAAGAATCGAGAAAGCTAAACATCATTTTACTAGGGTTATCAGCTCTACTAATAAACAAAAGCACATTGTTGCGGGTTCTATTTGTATTCTATATTCAATTATTTAAAACTTTATTTTTTTATTAAACAATAACCGAGGTTAAGGTAATTGAAACATTTTTTAATATAACGCTGTTAGTTTGATAGAATATGTAAAATAAATCCTAAAAATTACTTAAAAATAAAAAAAATCAAAAGTTTCTATGTGTATAAAAGTATATGTAGGTTCGTAACCAATTTTATCTGTATAAATTAAGCTTAAATGTAGCTTGTTTTACTTCTAAAAAAACTATAACTTTTTTAGATAGTCTTAACAACCCTACGACACAAAATAATAAGTCCAAATTCGTTAATCACCGTGAAGGTCGATACAAGCACGGACTATGTTGTATTGTATATTATCATTTAAACGTTATTAAAATCGATAAATTATAAAAATTATCTACGTAGGATATATTAGAATTTATTATTAAGTCACGGTCTCATTGTAATTGTAACCTTTTCTTATTGAGTCAGAGGAAAATTGTATGTCTTAATACTCTTAGCTCACTGCAATATATACTTGCTTAATATAATCCTCCCATTAGCATTTAAGAATGACGGTTGACTATGTATCGCTTATTATAAATAGCATAGGAATTACTAAAAACTGCTCATTTATTATTATATATATACTAATAAATGAGCATACGTATAAATATATATATTTATACTAATAAATAAGTATACTGGTGGTAGGGCTTTGTGCAAGCTCGTCTGGGTAGGTACCACCCACTCATCAGATATTCTACCGCAAAACAGCAATACTTGATATTGTTGTGTTCCGGTTTGAAGGGTGAGTGAGCCAGTGTAATTACAGGCACAAGGGACATAAAATCTTAGTTCCCAAGGTTGGTGGCGCATTGGCTATAAGCGATGGTTGACATTTCTTACAATGCCAATGTCTAAGGGCGTTTGGTGACCACTTACCATCAGGTGGCCCATATGCTCGTCCACCTTCCTATACTATAAAAAAAAAAACTATTATAGAGTAATCTACATAAGACTAATGCCAAGATTTAAAGCGCGTTTCGGAGAAGATTTTAGTATCTTGGCTTCGCAGTATTACTCGCTTTGAATTCAGACCATTGACGATTTATTTAAGAAGACCTTTTCGTGCCTATGTACCTTGCCAATTGAAATACAACAATAAAGATACTATATAGACAGTCACAGCATGTTATGACTATAAAAGCGTCGCCATTTTCTTGACTAGCTTTTAGTGCAACTATCAAACCCATCCTGGGTTCAAATATCTGATCATATTAATAAAAATTCTCAGGTTTTGTTCAGAGTTATGAAGTTGGCAGTAAGCCCGTGTTTAACAAAGCACGATCCTGTTAATCAATATCAAGCGCATAAATGGACATAACCAACGAACTATGAGAGTGTGTGTCTCTTTGTTTCCGCCCACTCTTCAGCACAGCACAGTCATCTGTGGAGTTAGCTACTCCTTGAAATTGCTCGGCGTGCCTGAAATTTGATCATGAACTTCTCTTTATGCCCGCCCTGATATGATATGATAATTAATAATATATTATTAATGTCGCTAAATTATTTAAAAGAGAATAAAAACATATAATTTTCACTACAATGTATATTTCATTTAAAAAATTGATGCAAAAATTTAATTGTATAAAAAATATTGTAGTTTATTAGTCTACGGTCCATCTGCAAGACCCATCACTGGACCATATAAAGTATTACCCTGATGCTACCACAGATAATTACCGAAAACAGAATAGTTACAACAGATTGCAAATAAAGCAACTGGAGCACAGATAAAATAACGCATACTTAGGCCGTTTGAGAGATAATTTCGTAATTCCTTTTACACAATTATGCAAGGAAAAGTCGGATTGCATTCTATTTCATAAGAAACAAAAACAACATAATTACAGGCAATGGACTTACGACCTAAACCCCTGCTTAATATTTAAATCTCATGGATATACGGAATAGCTCGGCAATAGGTAGAGATGAGTAGGTATTTATGGCCTTTTTCTTGATCTATCTTCTAATATCGAAATTTAATAATCACACGAATTTTGCCAACGTTGTTAGCACTTTGAGCGTTACTTGAATGGCATTTTTAAAATAAAAAAACAGACTTCATTTGTCGTTTTAAATAATACAAAACAAAAACACAAGAATCTATTACACATTTTACACAAAGATAAAAGCCAATCGAGAATGTATTTTTCAGATTTTTCGTCCGACAAATTTGATAATGGATGTGTATCAAAAAAAAAAAAACTATGTACGACAAATACATTATCTATCTGACCTTAAAGAAGATAATTAATAACAATGAATCGGAAATGTCAATAACCTTTTTTTTCATTGTTTTTTTAAGCAAAACCTTACACAATTTTATGCCATTGTATTAAAATTTTTAATCCTTCGTCTAGATCAATATTAATACGACCTTGCTTTCGTTCAGTAAAAGAAATCATCAAATATGGATAAAAACAATAAACAAAACATATAGAATAGAGTATGGTACAAGCGATCAACTTATCCGAGACAAGTTCTATAATCCATAAATTAGTTTAAATCTCTTCGAATAATTTAATTATGATTCATTTTTTTTTATTTAACGTATTTAACAGAAAGCCTTGTTTTATTGAGCTTAATATTATTAAAATATTTACGCCAATTAATTCTTTTTTATTTACAAAATTGAAAAAAATTAAACAAAACCATAAAAATAATTATGGTAATTTACTTGAAATAATCACAAGTACTTTATTCTTTTTCTTTTTTTTTTCTATTCCCGCCAAATCGTACGACTCGTATCACAGACAAAGTTGGCCGGACACAATACGCGTATAATGACGACCTTGCTCTACATTCGACGCCAATACCATAGTCATGCCATGAGATTGATGTTCAGACAGTCAAAACATTATTTAAGTACAAGTAAAAATTAACTTTACGAAATATAAATAAACTAGCTATGATAAGCGGTTTCACCCGCGTTAAGTTTTAATTAAAAACACTTACTTATCTGTGTCGAAGTCATGATGATTTCTTATTTACTTAGATTTCCAAAATGATTCGAGTTTTATCTGGCCATTTTCTCTCTCACTCTCACTTAGAACCTTTTTCAATGTATGGGCTATCTAACTTTTTTTTTACTAGGTTGATTGCCTTAGGTTTAATTAGCGACTTAGTTTGTGATGACTGATCTTAAAAAAAATTACAGTTTTTTTTGTTCATAGATTTCTAGAAAATGGCTAGACTGTATTATATTTAGGTAGGTAAGCCGAAATAACTCATAAATTAGAATACGTAAATCTTAATCGAAAATTGCGTCTTCAAGCCCAGGCAAGCACCTATGAGTTTTCATGTGCTTAATTTATGGTTATAATTCATCTCGTGCAAGGTGGTGAACGAAGAACAGCTTGTTGAAAGAAGATCGGCGATATGTGTATCCATCATTCCGTATTCAAACAGCGTGGTGGAATATGCTCCTAATCTGCCCAAACGGAGATAGCTCAGCAGTGCTATTGCGTAAGAACACGCTTCATTAATTTATATCATTTAATGTGATTGATTTGCGTTGATTTTGATTGAATTCAAATTAATTTAATTTATTTTGGTATTATGATTGAATTCCAATTAATTTTATTTAATTTAAAATCTGTAAAATATTATTATTGTAATTTTTGTCTTTTTATTATTTATTGTGTTGTATAATATCCTTGTTTGGTGTGTATTTTTATTATTATTGTTATTATTACTCATCCGTGAAATAATAACAAACGACTTATTGTGATACACTATTTTGATACGTATATGTTATTATTATTATGATCAATGTCGCGTATCACTTTCAGATATTTCACGACCGTTTTCTGCGGTTACGAGTTAGTTCTTACGGAATAGTCTTACAGCATGAAACATTCACAAATTGTAAGCTGTTACTTTTACGATATGCTAATTATTCGCTCGTGGTTTCGCCCGCGTTGATTAAGGGACCCTTAGATGTTGGTGTTGAGAAAGCGTTTGGTATAAAATGGAGAATAATTCCTCGGGGTTCAAGCTCGTCCAAACCAAATTTCATTTTAATCGGTTCAATGTTCTAGCTGTCACAGTATAACAAACAAAACAGAGTTACTTTCGCATTTATAATATTAGTATTAATGTGTAAATTTTACTAGGTTTTATTTGTGACTTTACATTGCTTTATCTTGTTTACCGACTTCAAAGTACAGAGGAAGTTACGTTTTCGAGGTGTATGATATTTTTGACATATATATTTATCGATTATTTTTTAACTCGTTAGATCGTCTTGGATTATTTAAATCTTTCATTTTTTTATCTTTATCATATTATTAATTTTTATACAAAATTGAAAAAAAATTAAAACGCATTTTGTATATACCGCTGGTTATTATTATTATTATTAACCCTTGATTATAACCCTATAATGGCGTATTTATAAGATATAAATACGCCACATGCACGGGACTGCAGTGATTAGTGCACAAGAGAGAAACACTGCCAAATTCCAACCGTCGCCTCATTTCGAAAATTCTTTGAAAAAAAAAACTCACTAAATCTTACCACACATCATAAAGGCGAACGCTATCGTCAATTATTGACGTAACATCAACTCGAGACAATAAGGTACATTTTAAAAAACCCTGTATTCCATATTGCTTCCAGTGTAAACGTGTTAATTGTAATAACAATCACATTAAAACGAAACCATTATTACCTAATTTGAAAGGCACAGCATTAAAACTAACTAATCTACGCAAATAAATCAGTCTGATTGCCATCTGTGTGTGAACCGAGTTTAATACGCAATGCGTAATCCAAGTAATGTCTTCCGTAAAACATTTTTCGTGTGAAAGATTTAAGCTGAATATAATTATTGAATTTTAATTGTATCCTTGCTATACCTACTCTTATTTAATTAATAATAAAGAACACCAACAGAAGTACATATATCATATATAACTCTTATTAAGGAAACACAACTTTTTTTAATCAAGCTTTCGCTTAAACGGCCATTTTGAACTTGTTACACTAAATTGAACTGTCATAAAAATGTTAAGCAAATTTCAGCACAAACGCTTGTTGATCGTTTAGAAACGCTGTCTAGATTCCATTTAATTCAATTGAGCATTCAAGCATACCTTAATATTGTTGATGGCGGTAGAACATGCGATGATAGGGTGGTACCTACACAGACGAGCTTGCAAAAATCTCCATTAGCAAATTGTAGTGTTAATATATTTTTTAATTGTATATATATTTTATACAGAAAATTGAAATCTCCAAGTTCTACTACACCAATATTCAGTTTAACAAAACAAGTATCTCTTGGTTGTCTAGGAATTTCGAACGCCACCATTTCGAACACTAAGATTTTAACCATGAAAAAGACTACCGCTAGACTAAGAAGGCTAAAAATCTGGTATTGTCAGTACGTCCTATAAACTTTATAAATAAACAAAACTTAGCGTCTCCGAAAAGTAGCGGTTTTGCAATTACATCGTAATCATGGACACTTATATTTTTAAAGCATTTAAATTGAATGTTTTGAATTTTTGCTAAAAATTATTGTATTTTAAGCTGAAATCACGATGAAAGTTGCGATTTGGCAAAATACCTTTTTAGTTCGTTTTGTTATGAATTGTTACTAGATGGCGTATTGCGCCATTCTTAGATATAACATTCAACCGATCGCCGCAGCAAAAATTTTTGTTCATATAAACGGGAGTGGAGGCCTGGTGTCTTGTTGAATAGTTTATCTTACTTAGTTTATCTTAGCAAGCACCAGTCTTCATATTACTTACTTGATATTTAAATGTTATATGTCAATTTGTAAACTTTATGTAAAGAAATAAATAAAATTTTATTATTAATAATAATTGGTGTGTTATAATAATTATACGTAAACAAACAATGCTTATCATAAATAAATAATTAAAGATACACTGTTAAAAGTAGACAATTATTGAACTATAACAATTGAATGCCGAGACAATTAATGCCATCTCGTGTCGAATAGCAACATAAAGGTACACGTGCCAGCGGCAAACATAAACAAAGAGCGGCTTGCCTTTGCTAAGAGTAGCTTCATTAACACACCGAAAAAAAATTACACAATCTACAGTTCTAATGGAGATTATTTATTTTAAATCACAATTACTATTAATTTATATATGAACATTTCAAAAAATATTCTTTAAATTGTAAAATGCAACTACTAAGCTATTATATTACAATTAATTAATTATTATATTTAATAATATGAAATAATATCTATAGGTACGTAAATTACTAATATTTATTGCTATACCATTATAAATTAAGAATAAGAATAAATTCATTTTATTTAAAAAATAATATATACTTTTAATATGAAAGAAAGAGAGAAAATCGAACCTATCCCCAGCGAGACAATTGATCACTGCGTGTAATATGTGTGTCGGCTTCTTTGATCACGCCGAAAGTTCGAACATCGCAAGACAAAAATAGTCATTCGAGAAAAAGTAATCAAAGGACCCAGGACGATAACTGAAACTCTAATCGAAATAAATCATAATGTAAGTGTATTTTATTAGTAGTATTATAAAACTATTAAATTATTTCCACTCAATTAAAAAATATATTAAAGAAATTAAGATTATATCCCCACAATCTCTGAAATATAGTTACATCATATTTTATAGTTATAATATATAATTAAAAAATAGTAGGTATCTATTTCTGTATATATGTATGTCTGTATGTTTGTATGTTTAAAATCTATTAAAAATAAAACTGAATAGTATTTTACTTTGATTAAAAAGACAGCGACCTTAATATTCGTAACAAACGACTACGTATTTTAAAGCGGTCGCAAACATATATAGAAATGTTAATATTTAAAAGTTTTGCGAGTTTCAATTGAAACAATTAATATATTTTTAATTAGTTAAAAACCTGTAACATCCATATTTGCAAGAAACATATTTCATTCATGTTTTATGCAATTGACTTTTTATATTGCAATATTTTGTAGTTCCTTCTTCGCCCATAATTAAGTTAAATATATACAAAATATGTAAAAAATATTTTAATATTTTGTTGTATATTTGTAACGTGATTTTGTTTAATATTTAAAGTGGTTTAAACTAAAATTAGATCATAATTGATTAATCCCATTTCCTGAAACAAAAGTTGTAAAGTTTTGCGTAAACATGGCCGACAATACTAAAAATATGTAAATATAAATAATTATTTATTAATAATAATGTTGTTTTAACATTACAGACTATCACGTTTCCCTCAAAAAGAATGGACTACGTAAGAGATATACAAAATTTATTGCTCAAACCAAGAATAATGGGTAAGTGCTTAAATTTTACCACGAACTAATAAATTAACTATGTCATAATTTTACTTTATAAAAAAATTAGTTGGACATCTACAACAAATTCGTGAACATTCAGAAGTTATGTACTAATATGTATGTATTTTTTTGTATTAGTATTTAATTTCTTGTTAAAGTTACAAAATTCTATTATTTTGTTGACATCTTAAATAATTGAATATAAAATTAACCTACACTGCAAGTAAGTCCGCGTGTTTCAATTGTTTTTGTGGTAATAATATCATTTTATGTTAAGTATTAAATGATTGTTTAACTGATAACTTTACCGAAAATAATACCCATACTTAAGAAATAAAGAGGTCTCATGGAGATTTTGTTTTAATTATAAATATAATGATAATTTCTTCCTGACCGATTTCGGCCACGGTGTGAAATTTCAAGTGCGATTAGCCAACTGCACAGGACATGTTATAGAGCACAAGTGTGTATGCAAACAAAGGTGCTTCCCTCACTCGTAATCCGATGGGACGGCAACTGACACGACCGGAAAGAGTACACACCATCCATCTTCTAGACTCTGGGTAGCTGATAATCTTCCATAGAAACTCGATAATTTTTTATTAGCCCAACTTGAGATTTGAACCCAGTATCCCGAGGATCTGTGGCCAATAATAAATAATAAATAAAAAAAGGCCAAATCTATCCACTATACCATTGAGGCAGTCAACTGTAGTTTTTTTTATAATTATCAATTATTTGTTAAGAAAATAAAATGCTTTTATAATAAAAATATTATTGCTTTTATTTTCAGATAGTGACTCAATGTTCAACTATGGTCAATCTCCTTTTCAATCAGGGATAGTCAACAGGTCATCTAGCTCAGCTGACTCTACTTCTCCTGAGACCTATTTCGAGAATGCAGTCAATATTTGTCAAACTGTAGACCATTTCCGCATGAGGACCAGATCAAATACACCAAAGCATGTTTATGAAACACCGAAACTTAGTTATGAATCCCCAACACCTATCAGTTGTCGATATGGATCATTTACGAATATTTTTGAACCAACATTTGAGACCAGTGCCCAAAATGTGGACCGAACAGCATCAATATATGAACCAAACAACCCGACATTTGAATCCCCCACTAACTTGAGACAGATATTTGACACACCTCTGCAAATGAGACGTCAACATCCGATTGTTGGTAGAAAGATTTTAGGAAGAAACTCGCAACCAAAACTTGAGCCCAAAACTGAACAAGAAATGGATATATGGCCAACAGACATTTCAGGCCAGACACCACCGGATGCACAAAAAAGCTATGAGCTCTTTCCTTCTGATAGAGGCTTTCAGTTCAGTTCTTCAGTTAAACCAAATCTATCACCCGGTTATAACAGAAGCATCAAAAACATATCACCAATGACCAACCCTTCTCCAACATATACTCCAAGGATGCCTATCTCACCTAATTTTTCACCATCAACACAGTTCAACTTCACTAATCCATTTAAGCCTTCCAACATGGCATGTTCATTAAATAATGAAACGGGCCAAAAAATGTGTACTTTCTGTCGGAAGAACGGTGAAACACCTGTAGTTTACATGACTCACAGTGTTAAAGAGAAACTTGGTAACAACTATGTAGTAACATGCCCCATTCTAAGATCTCATGTTTGTTCCATCTGTGGCTCTTCAGGAGATAACGCGCACACAATGTAAGTTATTAAAGGATAAAGTAGTAGCTTATGCAGCATTTATACAACTATGCAGCTCCACTTGACAATGTTTTCCATCACTGATCGGCTTTGTGTTACTTTTCCAAATATTCTATTTGGTGAACCATTTCTATTTACTCCTAAATTATAAAGAGATATTTTTCATATTTAAATCTACGATTTACATAATAAAATAATCTATAGAATTATAATTAATTATATTATGTACCTCCAACTTAATTTAGACCAAAAACATGGTCTCTCTCTTGATTATGTTTTCAAATTCCAGAACCTACTGTCCAGTCTTGAGAAGTACGAACGATGGCAAGCCTCTCAAGTCAACAACGATTACTCTAAAAAATACCCGCATCAAAAGTAATGGTAGGAGACGCTATTAACTTCACAATCCTTTGACTATTTATACTAAAGGTTCAATTAGTATAAGAATATTTTTGAGTGAGAATGATAGACTAGATATAAAAGACTAATTATTATATAATCTAAGTGTTCATAAAACATTTTCACAGGTGTCTTGTTTCATAAGTAGCCTTTACAATTTATTTTATTCATAATTATTTCTGATATATCAATATATCAATGATCTGAAGAAGGTATGTAGGGACTGCCGCTTATGCTAAGCTATGTTGGTTTGTGTATATTCTCTTCATATTATATTATAGAACATTCTCCATTAAGACTGGACACCATGAGTGAATTACATAGAAATACTATATCTCTATCTATGCTCTCATGAAATCAGTGGATCTCATGATGATAAGGCTTTGAAAGCATCTCTCTGATATATGTTTTTTGTGTGAGTGAGACTGATTTATTTAAATCACAATTAGTCAGAGTAATACTTAACAGGGAAATATATATCCACGTGAAAGTTGTTATAAATAATAAATATAAAATTAAGGTTCTTAAGATACAATGATTTTTACAACCTTTTTTTATGAACAGCATATAATCATATTCATGGTTATTTACTTTTCTTTACATAAAAGAAAAAGGTAGTACATTCATATTTTATACATATGCTCTTACAATTATATTTATATATAAATATGACTGTTATTAATATTATAATTAAGATTGTGTATGACAAACTTTTAATTGTGAATATCAATAATTGACGAAATTTATCATGACATATTTAATGACTGAATAATAAATAATAATAAAAAATATTCTGACATAATAATGTCCCATTTTTAATTATAAATCTTAAATTAGATATTTAATAAGTGTAATGATTATAATATAATATATTACTGAATAATGTTTGACTTTTAAACTATAAGAAATAATTATAATATGATTTTATTTCTTTGACATTGTTTACATAAGATTTGATATTTTTCTCAATATCTTTTAATAATATTTCTTAAAAACTTTTTAATTGTCAGTTTATTTGTTTTAATAACTATTTTAATCATGTTAAAAAATTTACAGCCGCATGCAATTAGTTTTCTTATGACATGATTTATTGGGCGGTATTATCATGGGCTAAAATCACAGTATCCATAGTCATAAATAACAAAAAAATTACTTATGCACCCTTAAAATTGATTTTAGAGATTCAATTATGTTTTATAATAATGTATCTACTTTGTACACAATTAAGGAACTTTGTTAATATGCGTATAACGCAGCGATTGCAATATTTCAATTGTTTAGGCTTAACACATTTTCTGTCTGTGATAAGAGTAAAAAATGTATAGTCTAGAGAACTTTCAAAGTTTAATAATAGTTCAATGTTTAATAGGAATAATACTTTCCATGCACACATACAATGTTTAATTTGAATGTATGTCTTATTTTAAAAATAACTGATAATATCTATGTGTTATTGATTGATTAATTTCTTTGTGATATTAATAACAAAGTCGCAATTTTGATTCGAGTCTTATATAGTAGACATGGAATGTGTTATGACCATAAGCGATGTCTATATTCACTAATTAGGATGTATTACAATAGACATAGAGCTCAAATTGCCAGAGGACTTGGAGTTACTTATTTAAATACGCTTTTAAATAATAGGTTTTTTTTATATATATTTCTTTTTGTCTATAATGTCTATAAAAACACAAGTTATGTTTTTACTACCATGGAGTGTTTTAGTCCTTTCAAATTAAAGGAGATTGTATAAAATTGATTTTAAATATATCACAAATATGTAATATCATTATCATGGCAGTAATTCTATGTATAATATACAAACAAGTGACATGCGACTTATGAAAATTAGGCTAAGTTTATTGTACGTACTAAGTACATAATACTTGTTAAAAAATATATATTATTAGCTTGTCAATTGTAACTAATTATGTTTTTTTAATTATTTAAATATGAACAAGGTTTAAAAGTAAAATTACTGATTTTGATTCCTTTGTTTTATGACATAACCCCTCTGTGTAGTCTCGTGTATATTGTAGGTCTTTCAGTCCACCTGGACTGGGAGCCATTCTAAGTTCCTTATCACATTCTCTTGATTGAACAGGACTATATATACATTAGAATTATAGTAATAAATACCTAATAATTTATGTTATAATAATATAATATAGTGTATCACAGAGTCAAGACTGCCCAAGGGCTGCACTGTAACTTTTCATGCAGTGGCCGCTTTGATTGCAATCAACGCGACTGACGCACGAAAACTTACGTGTACACGCAATTTTTTTTAAATGACAAACGTGTAAATTAAAAGATACTAATTGTTGACATAGATGATTTTATATAAAAAAAAAATTTGAAGTAATTTTATGAAATTGTAATGCATGAAATAAAAAAAAATTACATAACTATTTTTAAGGTTGATTGGCGAAGAATTTCTGTTAAGTTTTTTAATTGTTTTTTTTTTTTTAAATATTTTACCTTTGAGGTAATTAATGTTTTTTAGATTTTTTAAGTAGGTACATTGTGTACTACAAACCTATAAGTTTTTTTTAAACAATTATAACAAATTGTTTTTATTAAAGGTGCATGATTTTTTGATAATATATTTAGAAAAACGTTTTGTCTTATTTTTAAACCAACAAACTAACCAATATATAGCACTGCAGCTGAGTACGAGCGAGGCCCCATTAGTGCGTTGCGCTGCGTTGCATTTTGTTGTGTCGTCGCTGCGTTATTTTCCATATATTTTTTATAACATGCCCCATTAGGGTCCGTTCACACAGACCGGCTCGGAGAGGAGAGCAGATTTTTATCACGTTGGAAACAGTGTTTTGAGTGATTGTAGTAAAGTTTATTTTTGCATTTGCACCTTTTTTGTCATTAAAAATGCCTGAACGCGCTTCGTGTGAAGTAATAAAAGGAGCCGACCGGCTCCGCTTGCGTGCTCTTTCTCGCTCGCACCCGCTTTCAGATCTCTTCCAGCCGGTCGATGTGAAATAGTTGGCGGCTCCGCTCCGGCCAATTCCAAGCGTATACGACCCGGTCTGTGTGAAAAGAAAAAAGCAGGCCGATGCTCTCCGAGCCGGTCTGTGTGAACGGACCCTTAGACCATTGCGTCGTCGCGCGCGACGTTTTAACGGACCGACGGACAAGAGACGAAGCGGGAGGGAAGGTGATGCGCTGCGTTGTCGGAGCTCCGCTGCGACGACGGAGAGTGATCCAAAAAACTGACCATCACTATATATCAAAGGAGATATCCAGAATCTATGATTTCTACGTTTATGGGTCCGTTCACACAGACCGGCTCGGAGAGCATCGGCCTGCTTTTTTCTTTTCACACAGACCGGGTCGTATACGCTTGGAATTGGCCGGAGCGGAGCCGCCAACTATTTCACATCGACCGGCTGGAAGAGATCTGAAAGCGGGTGCGAGCGAGAAAGAGCACGCAAGCGGAGCCGGTCGGCTCCTTTTATTACTTCACACGAAGCGCGTTCAGGCATTTTTAATGACAAAAAAGGTGCAAATGCAAAAATAAACTTTACTACAATCACTCAAAACACTGTTTCCAACGTGATAAAAATCTGCTCTCCTCTCCGAGCCGGTCTGTGTGAACGGACCCTATTTCGGCGGTGGCGTAATAAAAGCAAATAAAAGAACACGTTTGTATCTATCCATGGGCAGAACTGAGACGCAACTGCGAAGGCGTGCGTACCCTCTTGCGTTGCGAGGGCGCAGCGTCAACGCAACGCAGATGTGGCATACAATGCGTTGTTCCGTTGCGACAACGCGATGCAACGCAACGCAACGGATTAATGGGGCTTCGCCCTACTCCACAAAATACTTATCGTAGCGCACCGGCTTTGTTTACTTAATTAAGCTTCAAATTTCCCTATGCGGGAAATTACACAGGTGGAATAAATATCAGTAATTTGTGTTGTTCGCTAAGTAGCATTCAGGGTTTACCCGCAGGCTTTTATCGATTGACTAGATAAAATGACGGATGTAAAAAACTTGCGCAATATGGTCTTATTTTTTTACATACCTTCTAATAAAGATTTGTTCTCTAATGTGGATCTTACATCATACATAATAGGTATATGTACTATGTATGATATAAGCTGCACCAATACAAACTAAATGGAATCTAAAAGTTTGAACGTGGTAGGATCCTATGATTTTAACAATTAGAACGATCTGATTTTTACATAATTATTTTTTTTAATTAATCAACACGGCGTTACATAAAAAACGTGAAGATTGACCTTAATATTTATTGTAACGATTAAAAACAACAGTAATCTTCCTATATTAATTTAGAAATAAAAGTTATTTTGGTATCCTTGAAAATATCTTCCGAATTTCCACATTGCACCAGATTGGCTTCTCAATATACCGCTTCCTATTTATAGCCAACAGCCACGGTCAAAACTATTTTAGTTTATTTTATGTCACGAAATACGCACGTTTGGTTCGCGTATAATTTTTAAAATTCAAAATCGCACGTGAGAAATTTAAAATGGCGCCATATGATTGGCCTATAGATACCGAGAATTATCCTGTTATGCGTATAGTTACGCCGCGAAATGTTATAATGTGTGCAATTTATGGAATGTAAGTAACAAGTATTTGATAGAGTACTGTTTTATTTTTCGATTATTAAATATCACAAATATGTAATATCATTATCATGGCAGTAATTCTATATTCAAACAATACCCGTATATGCTTATAAGAAGAAAAACCTTTTTTGTAAGAAGTAATATACAATTAAAACCATGATTTTCAAAATAGGAATACCGTTTACGGCGATTGTTTTTGTTTTTAACAACGACATATAATAGTTAAAATATATCTATTTAATAATAAAATTTTACAAATTAATTATGTAAATTAAATTAAAGCATTTGAAAATACTTTGCTTTATACTAATATATATTTTTGAATAAAGCACGTTATGGACAGAATAATAATACAAATACGAGCGTCCTCTGCAAATACACATGTGACAGATGACATTTCCCCTTATCACTAGACGTCAATTTGAAAAATAAAACCTTCAGAAGTTCTGACTTCAGTTTTAGTTTTCCCTTCAGGCAAAATATACAAACATTTGGTTATGAAAAATTATTTGTGATAATAAAATAAATTAATAAAAAATGAGTACAACGTCTAAGAGGCCGGCTTCCCAACATTCGTCCGTACCTAGCGAGACAGTTGTTAAATTATCAGATGATGAAGAATATTCAACAAAACCCGAATTTATTTACGGTGGACCGTTCATAAAAGTGGAAAAACCATGTCCATTTTTAAATACAGCTACTCCAATGAACGTTCAACTTCAGGGAACTTTCAAAAAGTATGTATTACAAAAATTGCGCATTGAAATAATATTTCATTATACCATCAAAGATTAATTATGTACACATTTTATTGATAGATAAATAAAGTAAATAATAACAAAGTGTAATTAAGCGTAAACTGCTTAATTTATTGTATGCAATAGATAAATGTAGCACACTATTATTAAAAAATATGTACTGCTACAAATATATAATAAATCTGGAATTTGAACACTAATTATAATATTCACTAGGCAACTTATCTTATTATATTGAAACAAGTATTTAGTTTAGTTCCCGTTTTATTAATTCTATATCTTGCCACATCCACCCGTCTTTGCTTGGGCAAAATGGGGGTTTTATCTCATGATTTTATAAAATTGACATTGTTATATATATTTACTAAAAGCCCCCTTTTTAACACTTATCCATGTAGTTAAATATCGTTTAAACTACCGGCCGAAATTGAAAAATTAAAAAAAAAAAAATTATTTTGCTGCTTTTACTTCTTTTTTAAATAAAAATGTGACTATCTATTAAAGATAAATTTTGAGGATCTATAAATCTCACTCTTATTTATCCTACAAAAATATTCTGGTCTTTGTTGTAATATTTTTCGTATTTGCTTCAAAAGCACCAGTATTAACAATTTAAATGCCAACTATATTGATAAATAATATTCAACATACTGCCTTTGCCTATTTCAAAATTAAAAAATATATTTTTCAAAATAAAGTTTCATATTAATTGAGTTAGCAGCTTAGTATAACAAAAACTGTTTCTTTTGTCATAATAATAATATTTGTTGTGTTAAATATCAAATATTTTTTAATAAATGCGTGTTGTTTTTATTCTGATACGTATTTTCGATATATTATTTCAAGCCCGGATAGCTCAGTCGGTAGAGCATTGGACTTTTAATCCAAGGGTCCAGGGTTCAAGTCCCTGTTCGGGCGGCCATTTTTTTTTCGTTTTATTTTTCTTTGTTACATTTTTTCTAATTTATATTATTATAGCGAATAAAAAATTTGAAATATCTGTTGCAATTTTTTTAACATAATTTTTTTTTGCTAATATACAAGTTTTATTAATACAAAAACGACGCCGTATCCTCTATTTTTACAAGATTTTAGTGTAAAACAAAGAGAAAATCCATATTAAGCTACTACTACAAACAAAATGCGTTTAATTGATAAAAATTTACTAATGGTTTGAAAAGAAATAATTCACACCTGAAAAGTATAGGGGAAAGGCTCACATCTCGTTAACGTTATATATATTTTATTTGAAATAGAAATTATATATATATTTTATCTTTGATCGGCATTATTTAATTTCCAAGGTTATATCGTTCAAAAGTTGGCGACATATGTCTTTTTCATTTTACAATAAAACATTTCTGAACGTTTTCTGGGATTATGTTGTAAAAGCTACCCAATTCGACCCGTAGGCGACCTAAGCGTACCAACATACATCTGTTAGGGAACACAAGCAACACACACCGACCACGCCGGCGGGGTCGACGACCCTCGTTCGTTACGTCCTGTCGACGCTTAGGCGTATGACCTTCCGTCCCGACTTCAACGGCGTCCTAAGCCGAGGTCCGGCCTCACAGGAGGCACCCTTAGGACGTCCGTATCTCTTGAGCCTCTTATGTGGCTTTCAACGTCCGGCTTGATTTCAACTCGCCCATCCCACCTGGTGACACTGTAGAGGCTACTAGGGCCAACAGCAATACACAATCAGATTTTTTTTTTGTAAAAGCGTAGGTATACATTGTCCCACAAAGGACATTATTTATTAAGCCCGTGTAATTTGTGACAAACGTAATGTATGTAGGCCCTTGTGGTAGCTTTACATATACATAATATTGTAAAATGAATGATTCAAATGTGCTTATAATAGCTACTTGAATAAAAAAAGTATATTTTGATTTTTTTAGAAATCCAAATTTGAACCACACGGTTCAAATTTAGAATCATTAAACTAGTTGGACCTAGACCTCGGAATTTACAGTCTTATAAGCTAACTTAGCTAGATTAATGAGGTATTTAAAATAATAATAAATTTACAATAATAAAATTTGAAAAATCTTATGTTTATCAAGCGTTTTGTTCGCAAAGTCACAGCAAACCGATAAAATGCACGCACCGCGGCTTATGAAAATATTTTGATTATAAGACACGAGAAATTCTTACTTGTTCCATTTTGTCCTACCTAGTGACGTGACTGTCGTGAGGTTAGCGTGATCACCCTCTACCCCGTGAAAACGTGTATGCAAAATCTTATGACCATCATTTGAGAATTTAAGACGTAAAGCGTAACAAAAAAGCAAACTCACTCACAATTATAATATTATTAAGGATTAGGGTCCGTTCACACAGACCGGCTCGGAGAGCATCGGCCTGCTTTTTTCTTTTCACACAGACCGGGTCGTATACGCTTGGAATTGGCCGGAGCGGAGCCGCCAACTATTTCACATCGACCGGCTGGAAGAGATCTGAAAGCGGGTGCGAGCGAGAAAGAGCACGCAAGCGGAGCCGGTCGGCTCCTTTTATTACTTCACACGAAGCGCGTTCAGGCATTTTTAATGACAAAAAAGGTGCAAATGCAAAAATAAACTTTACTACAATCACTCAAAACACTGTTTCCAACGTGATAAAAATCTGCTCTCCTCTCCGAGCCGGTCTGTGTGAACGGACCCTTATGCGTCACATTTATATGGAATCATTATAAATTTATAACCGTCATTTTGTTTATTTTTTCAGGAGTTTCGCCTTCTACTCCCTGAAGGAACGCTTACCGATCATTTTGACAAAAGTTATCGATTACTTGTCTCGTGAAAGTTCAAAGATAAAGTCCGCAAATAGCGCTGTAAGTTGTGACATATAACTTGAGACGGGGGTTTTTGATCTCGTTAATTGAAAGCGCAATTACGCGTTTCCACCACATGAAGTGAGGGTTGTGTGGGACTTGTCGGTGCCTAAAACTCCTGGTGCGCCCTAGTGCACCGGAATACACACTAAAATAACCACCCTTATCCTCTCCGTCTACCGTGACGCCCCGCCGAAATGACTCTTTTTTAACGCTGGAAAAACGCATTACGCGTTTCCCCCACGGGAACAGTGGGGGGGTAGGTGGGGCTCGCCGGTGTCCAAGGCGCCGAGTGCGCCCCGAACATCAGAATACCCACTAAAAAACCAGCAGTACCCTTTCCGTCTTAACGAGGAGCGCCACGGGGTCGCTTTCGCATGCTACTGTGGCGAACCGCCAAAATGACCTATCCTAACCTATAAAATAGAATATAATTATTATTTGTAATAGTACCAGCAGCTTGTATACTGATTAAAAAATATGATTCATAATTTTACCAAAAATTGTGCTTACTAATAATCTTTTTTTTTTAATTCATAAATTTTCAGTCTGACGATGACATACGCGGCTACATCCAATACATAACAAAACTCAAAAATGATTTAGTAACGAACAAGATGTACGATCCCTTAACAGTCGACACGCCGGAAGCGAGGAAGTGGAACGAATGGATTTCAAAAGCAGAGAATCAATATTACTTTACGAATATATGGGTGTTTTCTGAATGCTACGTGTACAGGAGGCTTAGGGAAGGTTGCGAATTGAGGTAAGTCATTTAAAAGATTCCGGCATGTATCAAACTAGCCGCCCGCGGCTTTTTTAAGTGTTTCGGTTTAAAAAAAGAAAGCCCATGTAATTCCTTATGGTTCAAGCATGCGTATAGATAAGCAACATGTTATATACTTCATATATATGTAAAACTTACTTTCTTGTCAAATGTTTATGTATTATATTACGCTGTATGTTTTCCAATAAATACGTAAATACATTATTTAATAAAAAAAAATTTATTGTGTTTTAAAGCAAAGGTCTACAAAACTTCGATCCCTTCGATGAGCAAAAGGAGAAATCGTTTACGAACAGCTTGGAGCTCATGTGTGTCGTCGCGGACAAGCTGATGACCATGCTCTCACCCAGTGACAAGGATAAGCGGAAAGCTGACTTCATGACGCTTTTGAAGGTAATTTGTTTATATTTATAACAGAATAACTGTCCAATAGATGTTCTTATGTTGAATCGGGTTATAAACTATCTTCGGCGCGTCACGGTAGTATATGCGCAAGCGATCCCGTGACGATGGGTTCGTTCAAGTTTTTTTACTTTCCCGATTTGCTTCATACATACTGCATAATACAGTTGATGATTTGCATAATACAGTTTTATCACTTACTCCGATCCTGCAGCTATCTCTGAAGTGCTTTGTGATGGATCCGCTTCCACAATAACCTTTAATTCTCCATTTTCCACTGGTCTCCGGCCGTCCACGGGGTCGGTTCTGAAGGTCGAAATTTCCAGAACGAAAACGTTGAAACCAAAAACGTTCCGTGCTTTCTTTTGCGATACTAGCGCAGTACACATCATTAATCCTTCGAGCTGTTTCTGCAGCACTGGTGCCACGGTAGAACTCGTACTCGTAAATATACCGACATTTCATGTTTTCCATTGTCCGGTAATAAGCGACGCCAAAGTTAAAAATAATGAGGAAAAAACAAATGAATGACTGTTTTCAAAACTCAAATGTACCAGCTAAATGAATTTATAAATTTGAATTTGGAATTCTTAACCAAAGCGGAGATATTTCAGATCAAAGTGGTCGGTACGACAAAACGCTAATTTCATATGTAAGGACCTGATATATATGATTTGGGCAACAATGAACTTAGGTTAAGTTAGAAG
The DNA here is from genome assembly GCF_905147045.1 of Nymphalis io. Lineage (NCBI taxonomy): Eukaryota > Metazoa > Arthropoda > Insecta > Lepidoptera > Nymphalidae > Nymphalis > Nymphalis io. The sequence continues at coordinate 7,717,528 of NC_065913.1, read as the reverse complement.
CTGGGCCTAATGAGAGTTCTATTACAAAGTTATAACTAAAAAACTTATGGCCTTATAAACGTTGCGTAGCGGCTGTTTAGTTAAACATTGATTTATCTCTTTCTGTCATTATTGATTTGACATTCGAAAGAAGAAGACAGCATTGTTTAACTAATCACTCGCTGAATAACGTTTTTCGTCTTGAACAGGGAGCGAGATCGATGTCACCGCTTAACTGTGACATCAATTCCATCCCGCACAAAGAAATTTGGCAACTCCTTTCTTTGTCGCACTTCCAAAAAATGGAATTCATTACCAGCTCACGTGTCATTAACAGCTCACCTCTTACAACACGGGTTCCTTCAAACGAGTTGTGAAAAGGCATCTTGCGGGCCGGCAAGGCGAAGGTAGCTAACAGAACATTCTTCCCGACTGTACTGGCCGTCGTCGCATTAGGACTCTGCTACCACTTTCCATCAAGTGGAGTAGAGTCATTTGCCATCCCGGCAAATATATAAAAAAAGAGATCAATTGAAAGAATTATTCTTTAAACCTGCTTAAACAAGGACAGACTTATTGCGCATTCCTCTCGTTTCAGATTTGTCTATGGGCTAACAAGTGTGACCTGTCGTTGTCTCTGGGTGAACAGGTGACGTTGAACTCGGCTGACGGAAACAATACTGTGAAAAAGATCATAGACCCGTTTCAGATAGTTAACGATCTTAAGGACAAGGTAATATGGTTCAAATTAGAATAACAATTTTATTAAAGTTTTTGACAAATAGTTTTTTCACAAATGAATGCTTATATTGAAATAATGATTTAGGCAAATGGTCTTCCACCCATAGACATTTCCACTGTAAAATCCTGTTCATATTGTATCATCTATGTGAACTAAGATGTTATGTAGCTGTCGTTACACTGACTCACTCACCCTTCAAACCGGAACACAACAATATAACTTAGTATTGTTGTGTAAATTAATGTTTGACAGTAGCCTAACGATTTCCAATGGTAATCTCAGGTGAAAGAGTATAGTTAGGGGGAGGTAAATGGAGGTAATAAGGGGGGTAATATTGTAAAATTTCCCACTCTGTGAAAACGGAAGTCAAGATTGATGTTTTCGTTTTGATTTCAGTTACTTGTGGACGACACTGCGAAGATCAGTGACCTAGTTGTAGCGAAGGCTGAAGCGATGGCCAGAACTATTGAAGGGGTGAGTATGCTGTGTTTTTAAAAACGTATTTTCATGTGCAGCCTGCTCGTGCAACTCAAACGTTTCATAATGAAACGTTGCAATCATATCTTACGTGTTATGCCTGTAAAGATATAATTGTAATATTTATTTAATGTTTGCTAAGCTTACCTTGATACTGGCATTTAAATTTTGGTAATAGTTTATATGTGATAATTAAAAAAAAAGAAATAACGTTTAAAAAAAATATTTAGTAAAAAATTAATAAGGAATTGCGGAATAATAAACTTTAAATGTCGTTTGCAGACGGCAGATCTACTTTAAATTTACTTATTTGTTATGCTTCATTGAAATGAAAATTTTGTTTATATGCATATAGACTATTTCAATCGAAGAAGGAATAAAGATAAACAAACCATAGATTAAGGAATTCCATATGATTTTCTAATAGATAATACGAACAGTTCTCAATCGATTTATAGTCAACACAACGTAAATCCACCTACCTACTTATATACATTTTAATTTTACTTACAAACTCAAAACTTTCCCGCACTCAGGCCATTTTTTACGAATCCATAGTGAATACCATAGATTATCTAAATTTCGACCAATGGTATCAAGTCATTTGAATGACAAAGCTATTTGTTTGTCTTTACTGCTCTTGTGGCTGGAATAGGTTAGAAATGAGTAGAGATTCTTCGCCTCAGGGAAGTCTTACTTAAAAAATATATTTGTATTATAATTGCAGAATACGAATTTAAAAACGAAATGTAGTTGCAATAGATTGGCAACACTCACAGGGCTGCCACCTTGTAAACAAGAGGTTTATTGTTTATATAATAAATATTGTAATTTAGTGAATTATATTAATGTAATAATTAAAAATGTTAAAAAATGATTTTTTTTATTCTAGTAACCCAGTAGATAATATTATAAAGCTTTAGTAATATAAGCGGGTTCAATGCTCTTACTTTAAGTTACTTTTTTTTAAAAATAGCGTATATAGTTTTAATTTAATATGTAGTTTTAATTTTATTGTTTTAAATTTATTTTAGTTTGAAGATTTAATTAAATGATAGATTATTAGAACTCGTTTCCGATCATTTATACAAAGTGCTATTGAATAGCCGGTAAAGAATTTATTTGATAAAATATAAATATGTATGTATGTATTATGTAAGGATTTATGTATAGTATTATATTTATTTATAATGAAGTTAGAAATTATATATTTGTGATGTAATACAAGCCGAGATGGCCTTGTGGTTAGAACGAGTGAATTTTAACCGATGAACATGGGTTCGAACCCGGGCAAGCACCACTGAATTTTCATGTGCTTAATTTGTGTTTATAATTCATCTCGTGCTTGACGGTGAAGGAAAACATCGTGAGGAAACCTGCATGTGTCTAATTTCATTGAAATTCTGTCACATGTGTATTCTACCAACCTGCATTGGAGCAGCGTGGTGGAATAAGCTCCAAAACCTTCTCCTCAAAAAGAAGAGGAGGCCTTAGCCCAGCAGTGGGACATTAACATGCTGTTACTGATATAATATATTTCATAATGCTGAGTGTGTGTTATACACAGTGTTGTGAGGAAGCGAAGCCCCCCGAGGAGGGGGCGGAGTCGGCGGAGGGAGAGGCCCAACTGGTTCCTTGTCCGGGGAAGTTGACCGTTCCGAAAACTGTTATGTTTGGTGAGTTAATCAAATACTTCAGCTTATGTTGCATTTAGGAGTTTACATTATTAGTAATGTATGTGTGTATCGTGGCATTTATAATATAAGAATGGATTTCAATTATGATTCGTTACAGACATCGTGTGCGACAACGCTGGATACGAACTGTTCGGGGACCTCTGCCTGGCACACTTCCTCGTGTCGCAGAATATTGTCAAAAAGGTAAATTGAAAACGAGATAGTAAATAAAATTTTTATGTGCTACTTATATACTTCGACTCGATACTGTCGACAGGTACATTAAACAAACAAGCGGACTCTTGTTGGAATGAATAATAATAAAATATACATTACAGTAACAGTAACGGGCTAAGGCCTCTTCTCCTTTTTTTTTGAGGAGAAGGTTGCGGGTTGGTGGAATACACATGTGGCAGAATTTCAGTGAAATTCGACACATGCATTTTTCCCCACGATGTTTTCCTTCACCTTAAAGCACGAGATGAATTATAATATCAAATTAAGCACATGAAAATTCAGTGGTGCTTGCCCGGGTTTGAACCCACGATCATCGGTTAAGATTCACGCGTTTTTACCACTGGACCATCTCGGCTTTTTAAAAAAAATATAATAATAATAATAAATATATACAATACATAATTTTGTATAATTTTCCACGTGGATTTCAACAGAAGGTCGATTTCAAAATGTAGCAACCATTAATTTTTCATGTACGAAATTTGCATTTATAAATGGACCGTGTTGTCCAAAGCACAGATACTCTACTCTAGTTTTATAGTTACAATATACACCTTTAGTTCAATGCTTTTATTGGTAAATTTCTTGTTTTTATTGGCTTTGTTTTTTAAAGAACAATATTTGTGTTTATTATTTTATATTTATATTCGCTTATAATTTTTAATTTAATGATTAGGAATCGTACCGGATCACCTAAAATAAAAAGCAACAGATTATACAAATTGCATTTTAATTGCCAGTGAAAAAAAAATAGTTCGTGAAATGAAACAATATATTATGTATTATATGGAAACGTAAAAACATACGACCTTATAAACGTTACTTAGCGACTGTTTAGTTAAACAATGATTTCTCTCTTTCTATCATTAGTGATTTGACATTCGATAGAAGAAAACACAATTAAGTGTTATGAAATGTCTTTAAAATAATATGCATTATTAAAAAAAATCGTAAGGTAACTTTCTAAAATGAATCAACAATATACATTTTTTTTAAATCTAATTTATAATATGCAAAATCTGAAAAATATAATTATTGTAATTTTTGTCTTTTTACTGTTTATTTGTATTTATGATCCTTGTTTAGTCTAAATAATTACGTTGGTGGCAGAACGATGGTTGAAAAAAAAACAATTACTTAAAATTATTTATTTAAAATTACAATTTATAATTAAAACTATTTTATAATTAAGACTAACTTCTCGATTGAAGTCAAATCCAATAATAAATTACATTGCTAATGGATTAATAATGCATCCTCGGCTGATGCAATATTTCACAATGTCCGTCCTAAATTATTTTACTTAAACCAATAATCAATTTCAACCTAAGCTTTTATTATTATTATTGTTTTGTATGAATACATTATTTTCTTCCTAGGTTCGATTCCATGTGAAAAAGATACCGTGGTTCGTATCTGACGTCACGCCTCGAGATTTCAAGTGAGTGGTATCCGACTCTCTTATTTCGGTTATATACGTCCCTTCCCTTTATTTCATTTTATTGGTGGTAGGGCTTTGTGCAAGCTCATCTGGGTAGGTACCAGCCACTCATCAGTTCTACCGCAAAACAGCAGTACTCGGTATTGTTGTGTTCCGGTTTGAAGGGTGAGTGAGCCAGTGTAGTTACAAGCACAAGGGACATAACATTTTAGTTCCCGAGGTTGGTAGCGCATTGGTGATGTAAGCGATGGTTAACATTTCTTACAATGCCAATGTTTATGGGCGTTGGTGACCATTTACCATCAGGTGGCCCATATGCCGCCTTCCTATTCTATATAAAAAAACCCCTTAAAACTGGCGTGTTGTTGTGATTTTTCGCTCACCTTAGGGGTTAACGAAAAATCGTTTTGAAAGTCTCAACCACCTAACCAGCTAAACCGGTTTCGCTGTCATAATATCCTCCGGCAGGAGATATTATAGTGCACAAGTGTGTGCGCAAACACAGGTGCACTCTCTATTCCCTTACTCTCATAATCCGATGGGACAGCAATCCGACATGATTGGAAAGAGTTCAGATACAGGACCAATGCCTTTGCGTGTTTTCCGAGGCAAGGAATATATTATTATAGCTATCAAAACCAAATGACTTCAATCGCTCTTTTTAAAATCAGCTTAGTGGCCAGCCTGTGAGGCCGCAGGTCCCGAGGTTTGAATCCCGGACGGGGTTTTCATTGACGCTTAAGTTGCACGTTGCTGTACTTAAAGATTTCTAGTATAGAACCATCATCACCATCACCAACACCAGGAGATTTGGTGGAGATATAGTCGATGGATAAATTACAAAGAAATTTAAAAATGCAACGCAACGCGTGCGAGCATTAGCTAATTATTATATAAGGAGTAAATAATCTTTTACGATTGTTTTTTTTTCTCATTTCAGATACGTTATAAGGTCCTGTGCAAAAGCCAATTATAGTCGAGAGATTCCGGTAGAAAATAAACCAGGTGGGGTACCGTCCGAATATTGATACATTAACGGTCTTTTTGTAACATTCATTTGGTAGCCCATCTGGGTAGGTACCACTCGTCTTCACGTATTCTACCGCCAAACAATACTTATATGTGTGAGTGAGCCAGTGTAACTACAGGCACAAGGGACATAAGATCTTCTTTCCCAAGGTTAGTGGCGCATTGGCGATGTAAGGATGGTAATTATTTCTCACAGTGACAATGTCTTTTCAATGGGCCAACTAATGGTGGTGGTGACCACATACCATTAGTTGGCCCATTTGTCAATCCATATTTTACATAAATCCTTTGCTGCGTAAATTACTTAGACAGACAGCCAAAAGACAAACTTACGCGTTGATAATGTTATATATCCGTAATGTTTTTTTTTTATAAAATAGAAAGGCGGACGAGGCCACCTGATGGTAAGTGGTGACCAAACGCCCATAGACATTGGCATTGTAAGGAATGTCAACCATCACTTACATAGCCAATGCGCCACCAACCGTGGGAACTAAGATTTTATGTCCCTTGTACCTGTAATTACACTGGCTCACTCACCCTTCAAACCGGAACACAACAATACCAAGAACTGCTGTTTTGCGGTAGAATATCTGATGAGTGTGTGGTACCTACCCAGACGAGCTTGCACAAAGCCCTACCACCAGTATGTGATGTTCTTATTTCAGTTAAATATCATATTTTTTTCATCTTCTAGAAGACGAAGCAGAAGCGTCCGAACCAGAAGCGCCGAGAAGCGTCACTTCCAATAATTTGTCGAATCTGGGCGAGATTTGGACCAAGTTAGTGGAAGATGGCACATTCGTTGTTATGGTAACTTTTATAAAAAATAACTAAATTAAGCTAAATTTTATAAATTCTATACACGGAGCCGAGATGGCCTGGTGATTGGAACGCGTGAATCTTAAACGATGGTTGTGGGTTCAAACTTGCCGGGCAAGCACCACTTTTCAAGTTTTCATGTGCGTATTTCTAATTCATCTTGTGTTTGACGGTGAAGGAAAACATCGTGAGGAAATCTGAAATCTGCATGTATTACGCATCTAATTTCACTGAAATTCTACCACATGTGTATTCCACCAACCCGAATAGGAGCAGCGTGGTGGAATAAGATCCAAGCCTTCTCAAAAAAAAAGAGGAGCCCACAGCCCAGCAGTGGGACATTCATATTACTTTACTATATACGGAGAAGGGCCCTCCGTGCGATGACATAAGAGACCTCTAGACCTCCGAGTCATAGTCAATAGGCTATAGGAACGTTGAATAAAATATATTTGGGATATGGCTTTCTAAGTGCTGAATCTAACACCTGCCAGTGATGTGTTTGTGTATGTGCCCCCCCCCCCAGTGTGACGACTTCTGGACCTCGCCGCACGTTTACAAGGACATGAAGACATACGACCCGGACTTGTACCGGAAGCTGCAGTTCGCGGTCGCCGTCATGTTCAAGGGGGACTTGAACTACAGGAAGCTCTTGGGTGAGAGGAACTGCAACCCAACCCTGAGCTTCGAGAGCGCTTTGCAAGGTAACCACATCTCTTTATTATTTTATCAATTTGTCGAGCCGGTTGGCGTGGTTAGTAGATACTTGCCTTTCACGCCGAAGGTTGTGGGTTCGATTCCCACCCAGGACAGACATTTGTGTGCATGAACATGTCTGTTTGTCCTGAGTCTGGGTGTAATTCTCATATAAGTATGTATTTACAAAAAAAAAGTAGTATATGTAGTATATCAGTTGTCTGGTTTCCACAGTACAAGCTCTGTACAAGCTTAATTTGGGATCAGATGGCCGTGTGTGAAGAATGTCCCCGGATATTATTATTATTATTTCTATTTAACTTTTAAACTTTCTCTTCTTTCGAAGGGTTTAAACCTAAAACGCGGGCTGCAGCCAAGCGTTAAGGAGTGTTGCTTATATTAAAAACGTTGATGATAAAGTGGATGATGATATAAACTTTCGGGTGATACGGCAGGTGTTAAGGATTATGGCTTTTTGAAGTATATGGAGGATATATGTTGGCATTTGTAAGGTGTTCAGACTTTGTGTCAAGGATTTTGGCACGATACCTGTGGATGATAGGACTATTGGGACTATGTGTACTGTTTGTGCTTTCCATTGCGTTTTAATTTCTATGGCGAGATCTTGGTATTTACTTAACTTTTCAGATATTGTGGTTTGTATGTTATGTGAATTAGGAACGGCTATATCGATAAGATAAACGATTCTATTGATTTTATCATGAACGGTAATATCTGGTCTATTATAACAAACAGTTTTGTCAGTTATTATTGTTCTATCCCAGTAGATTTTGTGGTTTCTATTGTCTAATACACTTTCCGGTTTATATTTGTAATACGGATTCATTTCTGTTATAAGTTTATATTTGTATGCTAAATGTTGGTGTATGATTGCAGCCACTTGATCATGTCGATGCTTATAATCGGCCTGTGCGAGAGATTTGCAAGCCCCCGTTATGTGTTGAATAGTTTCAGAGGCTGCGTTACAGTGTCTACATAAGTCAGTGGGTTGATTGTGATGCTTCATTATGTACTTCCTATAGTTACGAGTTGCTATTATTTGGTCTTGAATGGCGAGCATAAAACCTTCAATCTCAGGGAACAGTTCACCTCGTTTGAGCCATTCGTTCGACTTCTCTTTGTCGACGTGGGGTTGGTTCAAATAGGCTCGGTGCCTCCCATGCAGTGTTTTTTCAGCTCATGCCAACATTTGTTGTTGTGTACTTATGATATGTTCGTTTACGTGTTTTTGTGTGTTTTCGTGTTTTTGTCATGTAGGTTTAATGGTGTAAGCTTTTTGTCTATTTCTGTTGCATGTCTATGTAGAGGTGAGTGTTCGGATTTATAATGGAAGTATGCTCTGAGTGAGAGTATCTGCTTATTGTGTAAATTGTGTATGTCTATTAATCCCCTTCCTCCTTCTTTGCGTGGTAGTGTGAGCCTTTGAATACAAGATTTTGGATGATGTTTCCTATATTTAGTGAAGTGAATGTTTATAGTTCGCTGCAATTTTTTTTATGTCACTTTTTGACCATTGTATTATTCCGAAAGAGTACGTAAGTAAGGGTATGGCAAATGTGTTAATAGCTTTTATTGTGTTTTTAGAGTTAAGGTGTGTCTTTAATACGAGATTTAATCGGTGCGAGAATTTTGTAAGCAGTTCTTGTTTTGTCGTAGTTTGTAGTATTTGCCTAGATTGTTTAAAACCAAGGTATTTATATATGCTTTGTTCATCCATTGGTTCAATTTGTTCACCAGTTTTGAGTTTGTAGCTATTATTAAGGATTTTTCCTTTCGAGTTTGACAGAATTTTGCACTTGTCGACTCCGAATTTTATATGAATATCTTTTGAGAATTGTTCCGTAATGCTTGCTAACTCAAGCAGCGTGTTTTTGTCAGTGGAGTAAAGTTTTATATCGTCCATGTACATGAGGTGTGATAACTTATATTGGGTGTTATTACCATAAAGTGTGAATCCTGTATTGGTTTTATTTAACAAGAGTGAAAGAGGATTTAAGGCCAAGCAAAACCAGAGGGGGCTCAGAGCGTCTCCTTGAAAAATTCCTCGTTGGATACGAATTGGTTCAGTAATTAGAGATTTCATGGACGATTGTTTTATTATTAATACAGATTGCCAGTTTTGCATCGAATTTTGAAGAAATGATATAAGGGTTGGGTTTATTTTATACAATTTTAAGACATACAATAACCAGCTATGCGGGACTGAATCAAAGGCTTTTTGATAATCAATTAACATAGTATGGATATCTGTTTTTGATTTTACCGCACTATTTAAAATGATTGCATCAAAAGTAAGCTGCTCCTTACAACCTTGGCTATTTTTTCTACACCCCTTTTGCTTTTGTATTAATGGGAATAAAGATTTGGAGGATGAATTAGAAGTCTGCGTGGACTCTTCTTCTAACGACGGCACGTTCACCTGTATATATTTTTTAGTTTTAGACCTAGTTATCATATTATTCCCTCGAGTAGCTAAGGACATAAAAGTGAATGAAGTTAAGGGTAAATTAAATTAGAGGTCTCCTTGTCTCTAAAGTTTGTATGCGAACAAACGACTAAGCACCCCCTTAGTCATGGAGCCCTCGGCGTACGCTGTTCCACCTTGGCTTGGGTTGTATCTCTCTTGGTCTGTCTTCTCATCTTGGGCCAATCCAGCATGAGTAGCTCTATTGGCATAGCCCTAAGAATCATTGAAGCGCACAAGCCCCACCACGTCGGCAACGTAAAGATACGTCGGTGGGGTTATTATTATTATTATCTTCATACAATATAAAAATGTAAAATGACAGTTTATTTCTCACTGTTATATAAAGCCTCCTCGTGTAAATGTTTGTAGTTTATTCCACCACGCCCCAATATGGGTTAGTGGGTTAACTTGTAAAAGTCGAACCTTTAATCGAAAGCTTATTAACACGGAAAAAGATGGAACCTTCTACTTTGAAGTCGGTTAAAAATAGTTTACATCTATTTTAACCGACTTTACTGAAATAAATTTAACACATGAATGTATATCATGTATCGAGATGGCCCAGTGGTTAGAACGCGTGAGTCTTAACCGATGATCGTGGCTTCAAACCCGGGCAAGCACCACTGAATTTTCATGTGCTTAATTTGTGTTTCTAATTCATCTCGTGCTTGATTGTGAAGGAAAACTCCGCGAGGAAACCAGCATGTGTTTAATTTCACTGAAATTCTGTCACATGTGTATTCCACCAAACCGCATTGGAGCAGCGTGGTGGAATAAGCTCCAAACCCTCTCCTCAAAAAAGGAGAGGAGTCCTTAGCCCAGCAGTGGGACATTCACAGGCTGTTACTGAATGTATATAATCAATTGAACAACTAAATGTTGCTTAGTTGTAAACATTTCTATAATTCTAAATATAATATTTTTATAACGCGTGATGTAATATCCTGTTATTACTATTAATAACATTTAAAGAACGCATTTTTAATGTATTACTTGAATTATATATTTATTTACCTACTATGGTTATCTTAAATAAATAAATAAACAGCATTTATAATTTTTAAACCAATGATAACACAAGCTTGGTATTGTTGTGTTCCGGTTTGAAGAGTGAGTGAGCCAGTGTAATTATAATAATAATAAAGTCCTCCAGACCGATTTCGGCCACGGCGGCCAATCTCAAGAGAGATTAAACAACTGCGCAGGAGATATTATAGTGCACAAGTGTGTGCGCAAACACAGGTGCACTCTCTTTTCCCTAACTCTCATAATCCGATGGGACGGTAATCCGATACGACCGGAAAGAGTTCAGGCGCAGGACCAACGGCTTTACGTGCTTTCCGAGGCACGGGAGTGTACACACTTCCAACTTCCAGACTCCGGGCTGCTACTGAGAATTTTTCTGATAGAAAAACCCAATAACTTTTTATTGGCCCGACCTGGGGATTGAACCCAGGACCTCCGGGTCTGCGGCCTTATATCAAGCCACTAGACCAACGAGGCAGTCAATTACAGGCACAAGGGACATAAGATCTTAGTTCCCAAGGTTTGTGGCGCATTGGTGATGTAAGCGATGGTTAACATTTCTTACAATGCCAATGTCTATGGGCGTTGGTGACCACTTACCAGGTGGCCCATATGCTCGTCCGCCTTCCAATTCTATAAAAAAAAGCTGTAAAGTTACGATGTTTAGAGGCTTTCGATACAGACGGAGAGTTTTTCGTAAGATTTAAGTCACTGTATAATATTTAATTACTTTATAAAAACATATTTTTATTTTCAATGTCAATCCAATAATTCATTTTTTTACGTAAATTATTTTATATACATTTTTGTAATTCCTACGTCATTTTATCAGGAGACGTTTTTGAGATATTTTAGAGAAGCCCGGATAGCTCAGTCGGTAGAGCATTGGACTTTTAATCCAAGGGTCCAGGGTTCAAGTCCCTGTTCGGGCGGCCTATACTTTTTGCTTTATATATCGCTGCTTTTTATATTTTTGCTTTATATATATATATGTATATTTTTAGTTATAAATAATTTTGTTAAATTAAATATTCATATGTTTATAAAAAAAAATAGTGAAAATTTATAAATTGTATTTTTTTTGAGAATCAAGACAAGAGTGTAAATGTAGTCTCATTCGCCAGGGTTCACACCTGCGCCGCTGATAGCGGTGCGGACGGTGAAGGCGGACCTCATCTGCGGCCTGCCCAGGGGGAAGTGGGAGCAGCTCAACGGCATCGACGACAAGTGGATGGAGAAGGGGGACTACGGGTATATCTTACCTTATGCTATATCTTAATACTAAATTTTAACTTAAATTTTTATCGAAAAAAAAAAACAACCTTGAGAACTAAGATGTTATGTCCCTTATGCCTGTAATTACACTGGCTCACTCACCCTTCAAACCGGAACACAATAATATCAAGTACTGCTATTTTGCGGTAGAATATCTGATGAGTGGGTGGTACCTACCCAGACGAGCTCGCACAAAGCTCTAACACCAGTAAAATTATACCACCTTAATTATGAACGTAGCTTAGCGATTGTTTAGTTAAACAGTGTTTTCGCTCTTTCTTTCATTATTGATTTGACATTCAAAAGAAAAAGACAGCATTGTATAAGTGATAACCAACTTATAAGTGAGGCCACAGGTACTTTAGATGAATTTAAAACAAAAGACAATATTATATCTTTAATAACAAAACTCTACGCAGTTACTCTACTGGCAATCACTTTAAGAACAAACTATTTATTTTAGTTTTTTATTTAATATTGCTTTGTTCCAGTGTTATCCAGTTGTGTGCGAAGTCAGAGGTTCTCAAAGTGTCGGAGCGTCCGTGCGTACCCGACGGAGAAATCGGTACGTCGTTAATCGTTAAGTTTAACCGCTCTTAGGACACGCGTATTCTGAGCCATTAAGTGGGCTCCCAACATCCGGCTGACTGAATGACTGGCCCCCCGCCCGGTGACGCTGTCGAGGCCATTTGGGCAAGCAGCAACAAGTCATTTCGAAAAATAAAAGTTAAGTTCAAACGATTGGTTGGCAGTAGTAATCATAGCGGACGTTTGCGGAACTTATGCGTGACGGATACACGTGATATTTTTTAAACAAATGTTAAAATTGATTTATTATATAGATTTGTTTAATATTCGTTTAATATGTGATCAGGTTTCATACTACAATTTCTTCGTTGCTTTCTTTTATACAATATTTTTTACAGCCATCTTTAGAATATTAATGTATTTTTTTTTATTTCCAGAGGACGTGTAAATCCATTTTTCTAGAAAATTAATTCCAAGAATTATGCGGATATCACCATATTTGCTTATAAAGCACTTTATCTACTTTATTTTTATTATATATGTACATTGTTGAAAATAAATCTCTTGAAACTAATTCTGGGTTATTTTAATTTAATCAATATATCAAATATATATATAATATATCAATATACCAAATGGTAAAACTTACCCTCCCATACTCGATAGTTGCTATTACACCTATAGGGTCCGTTCACACAGACCGGCTCGGAGAGGAGAGCAGATTTTTATCACGTTGGAAACAGTGTTTTTGTTTTTTGTTTTTTTGTCATTAAAAATGCCTGAACGCGCTTCGTGTGAAGTAATAAAAGGAGCCGACCGGCTCCGCTTGCGTGCTCTTTCTCGCTCGCACCCGCTTTCAGATCTCTTCCAGCCGGTCGATGTGAAATAGTTGGCGGCTCCGCTCCGGCCAATTCCAAGCGTATACGACCCGGTCTGTGTGAAAAGAAAAAAGCAGGCCGATGCTCTCCGAGCCGGTCTGTGTGAACGGACCCATAACAAATGCTTCATTACGCACGGGATACTTCCCAACATCTTAGAAAACTACAATTATTAAACCTCTTCCGAAAAAGACTAATGTCCACTCAGTGAAAGACTTACGACCAATTGGAATATTGCCTATTTTATCAAAGGTTTTGGAAAAGGCGGTAAATCAACAAATTGCTTCCTATTTTGAACATTGCATTATTCCGAAATGTCAATCCGGTTTTAGAAAGTCACACAGTTCCACTACAGTGTTATTACACATTGTTGATAAAATTCTTTCTGCAACTAATAATATGGCTTCAATTTTGATACTATTAGACTACAGCAGAGCATTTGACTGTCTCAATAGATATACTTCTTGCCAAATTGAAATTTTATGGTTGTTCTGTTCTCGTATCTAAGTGGTTTTCTAGTTATTTCAAAGATAAATTACAAATAGTAGAAGTTTCTACTCGTCTTTCGAAGTCTAGCCCTATAAAAGTTAAAAGAGGTGTTATCCAAGGTTGTATAGTTTAGTCCACATGTACGCAGATGATACACAGTTATTATTGAACATCAATCCATATATAAATAATGATAAAACTATCCAAAATGTTAATGATGATCTTACTCAAATTTTTAGTTGGTCGAAGAATCATTACCTGTCATTAAATCCACAAAAATGTACTTACATAATTTTTGGTACTAGGCAACAAATGGTATCGCTTAGTCAAATGTGTCATAGGATTTTTATAGATAGTCATTCCTTAGTTGAGTCTAAGCTAGCGAGGAATCTTGGGGTGAAGTTGGATGGGTCATTACGTTTTGAAGAACACATATCAGCTGTTACTACGAAGTGTTACACTTTACTAAAAATGATTTATAAATTTAGACTATTTTTGAGTGAATCAGTGCGATCAAAACTTGTGGAATCCTTGGTTCTATCTAAGTTGGACTACTGTGATATCCTTTATGCCTTTATAAAAAGACCGAAAGGAACATACAAAGGATACAAAATTCTTGTCTAAGATTTTGTTACAATATACCTCGATTCGCATATTACACCTTATTTAAATTCCAAGAATATATTAAATATGAAAAGTGTACGGTACACTTAAATTAAATAATATCACTTTTACCTTAAAATATCGTAAAATTCACAATTATTTGGCGGATAAACTTAAATGGTCTGAAACAAATGAATCCAATTATAGATTGAGCCGAGTTCCGCGACTAGTACTGCCTAGACCACATTTGCAAGCATTTAGAGGTAGCTTTCGTTTCGCTGCTTCGAAGTGTTGGAACGATATCCCACCTCCGATTAAGAACAGTACGTCTCAAAATAAGTTTAAGGCACAATGCAAGCAATGGCTTCTATGCAAAAGACGCAATGTGTCTGGACAAATGTGTGTAACTAAACTTAATATACTTAATTGTTATTTTGATTGTAATTTATTAAAATATGTATCTCTATTTGCTTATACATTTTAAATATTTTTTTTTATTCAATATGAAATATTTTCCTTTTCCAAGAATTTAACCAAAAAAAAACTTCTCTATTTTAGTAATGCTTGCATGTTTTTTTTATTTTAGCCTATTGGGCGTGTTATAAAATAGAATTAACTTTTAATATTTAAGTAATATTATCTTCTTTTACTTTTTACTGCGCTGAATGTAGCGTTTGTGTTGGCAGCATGTGTACAAGGCGTAGACTGAAAAGCAGCCTAGCTAACTAGCCTAACCTTTTCATCATACTGTTAACTCTTTTTTATGGTTTTGTACCTTAATTTTGTCTTTGTTTTCTTTTTGGTGAATAAAGTTATTTATTTATTATTATATTGTATGGTATGGTAGTTGCAGAGAACGAAGCAGCGAATTTATGTATGACACAGTGATGGTATTTTAATGCTAAATAAATAATTGGAATGATAGTGC
The DNA here is from genome assembly GCF_905147045.1 of Nymphalis io. Classification (NCBI taxonomy): domain Eukaryota; kingdom Metazoa; phylum Arthropoda; class Insecta; order Lepidoptera; family Nymphalidae; genus Nymphalis; species Nymphalis io. The sequence continues at coordinate 7,702,214 of NC_065913.1, read as the reverse complement.
AGACTATCATCAAAAATATTACACCCGTCTTATTGCCTCTTCATTTCATTTTTCGCCCAGAGTATCGGAATAGCGATTCAAAGGTGAAATGCTGCTAGCATTTTTGCCACCATTCCACGCGAATGTCACGATTTGTACAGTAACTATTTTTAATTGTATTTATTTTGGACTTTAATGTAAATAATTATTTAGCGGCGATAACTAATAGATATTGAGATGCGTTATGGAATATATTATACATATAATATATTCAATCGTGTATGTTTGCGCACACACGTGTGTAGGACATTATTATTACTACTACGCCAATGAAACTAAATTTATTTTAAAAATATTTTACTTAATAATAATTACATATAACATAGTTGCAACAATACTTTTGTTTGTAAAATTATAAAATAAACTTAATGTTACATTTAAGTTGATCAAGCAAATGACATGAAAAAACTTTAAAAGCATTTTAATTTTATGTATGTTCACAACAGTTATATATCATGTTTTTAATCAAAAATACATTTTCTAACGAATTAGAAAAAAAAACAGATATGTAAGTAATTAATTAAAATAATATGTTAACATACGGGCCAACATAACTATGCCTTGCCTAACCTTGCATGCTATTATTTTATATTCATAGTCTTAACCTTTTTTTCTCTTTTAAATATATTTTTCCTTTGTCAGTTCTAAGTCAGTTTCTAACATTGAATAACAGCAATTGTGTAATTTTCAGTTTTAAAATTCTGTAAAAATAGCTTCCTATTCAATATTTCAAAAAAAATCTAAAATTATCACTATAATCTATCAAAGTCGTTATGAAACGATTTACTCTAGAGATTTGCTATAACGTTAAGATAGACAATCTTTTCATTTATTACAATGGACTCTAGGTAATACGATTGGCGTTTTGCAAGATGATATTGAATTATTTATTAAATTTGCACCAACCAAGTAGTACTATGTAATGCGGAGACGGCTCAGTGAAGGAAAACATCGTGATGGATGAAAACCTGCTAGATATTTAACCACCAACACAGTTTAAAGCAGCGCGGCGAAATAAGCTCCAAACCTTCTCTTCAAAGAGATAGAAACGAGACATTTACAGGCGGGTATTGCCAGTAGTACCTTGTGGTGCGTCAAATGCAATGCTTGAAAGTTGCACGAGCAACGACACACAGGTCTGTCTTCTCATCTTAGGCCAATCCTGCATGAGTAGCTCTATTGGCATAGCCCTAAGAATCATTAAAGCGCACAAGCCCCACCACGTCGGCAACGTAAAGATATCCTGTTATTACTATTAATAACATTTAAAGAACGCATTTTTAATGTATTACTTGAATTATATATTTATTTACCTACTATGGTTATCTTAAATAAATAAATAAATAGCATTTATAATTTTTAAACCAATGATAACACAAGCTTGGTATTGTTGTGTTCCGGTTTGAAGAGTGAGTGAGCCAGTGTAATTATAATAATAATAAAGTCCTCCAGACCGATTTCGGCCACGGCGGCCAATCTCAAGAGAGATTAAACAACTGCACAGGAGATATTTTAGTGCACAAGTGTGTGCGCAAACACAGGTGCACTCTCTTTTCCCTAACTCTCATAATCCGATGGGACGGTAATCCGATACGACCGGAAAGAGTTCAGGCGCAGGACCAACGGCTTAACGTGCTTTCCGAGGCACGGGAGTGTACACACTTCCAACTTCCAGACTCCGGGCTGCTACTGAGAATTTTTCTGATAGAAAAACCCAATAACTTTTTATTGGCCCGACCTGGGGATTGAACCCAGGACCTCCGGGTCTGCGGCCTTATATCAAGCCAAAAGACCAACGAGGCAGTCAATTACATGCACAAGGGACATAAGATCTTAGTTCCCAAGGTTGGTGGCGCATTGGTGATGTAAGCGATGGTTAACATTTCTTACAATGCCAATGTCTATGGGCGTTGGTGACCACTTACCAGGTGGCCCATATGCTCGTCCGCCTTCCAATTCTATAAAAAAAAGCTGTAAAGTTACGATATTTAGAGGCTTTCGATACAGACGGAGAGTTTTTCGTAAGATTTAAGTCACTGTATATATTTAATTACTTTATAAAAACATATTTTTATTTTCAATGTCAATCCAATAATTCATTTTTTTACGTAAATTATTTTATATACATTTTTGTAATTCCTACGTCATTTTATCAGGAGACGTTTTTGAGATATTTTAGAGAAGCCCGGATAGCTCAGTCGGTAGAGCATTGGACTTTTAATCCAAGGGTCCAGGGTTCAAGTCCCTGTTCGGGCGGCCTATACTTTTTGCTTTATATATATATATATATATATATATATGTATATATATATATATATTATATATATATATATATATATATATAATATATTTATAAACATATGAATATTTAATTTAACAAAATTATTTATAACTAAAAATAAATTATAATTAAAATAGTGAAAATTTATAAATTGTATTTTTTTTTTGAGAATCAAGACAAGAGTGTAAATGTAGTCTCATTCGCCAGGGTTCACACCTGCGCCGCTGATAGCGGTGCGGACGGTGAAGGCGGACCTCATCTGCGGCCTGCCCAGGGGGAAGTGGGAGCAGCTCAACGGCATCGACGACAAGTGGATGGAGAAGGGGGACTACGGGTATATCTTACCTTATGCTATATCTTAATACTAAATTTTAACTTAAATTTATATCGACCTTTTTTTTGTAAAATAGGAAGGCGGACGAGCATATGGGCCACCTAATGGTAAGTGGTCACCAACGCCCATAGACATTGGCATTGTAAGAAATGTTAACCATCTCTTACATCGCCAATGCGCCACCAACCTTGGGAACTAAGATGTTATGTCCCTTATGCCTGTAATTACCCTGGCTCACTCACCCTTCAAATCGGAACACAATAATACCAAGTGCTGCTGTTTTGCGGTAGAATATCTGATGAGTGGGTGGTACCTACCCAGACGAGCTTGCACAAAGCTCTACCACCAGTAAAATTATACCACCTTAATCATGAACGTAGCTTAGCGATTGTTTAGTTAAACAGTGTTTTCGCTCTTTCTTTCATTATTGATTTGACATTCAAAAGAAAAAGACAGCATTGTATAAGTGATAACCAACTTATAAGTGAGGCCGCAGGTACTTTAGGTGAATTTAAAACAAAAGACAATATTATATCTTTAATAACAAAACTCTACGCAGTTACTCTACTGACAATCACTTTAAGAACAAACTATTTATTTTAGTTTTTTATTTAATATTGCTTTGTTCCAGTGTTATCCAGTTGTGTGCGAAGTCAGAGGCTCTCAAAGTGTCGGAGCGTCCGTGCGTACCCGACGGAGAAATCGGTACGTCGTTAATCGTTAAGTTTAACCGCTCTTAGGACACGCGTATTCTGAGCCATTAAGTGAGCTCCCAACATCTGGCTGAGTATCTTAAAGACTGGCCCCCCGCCCGGTGACACCGTCGAGGCCATTTGGGCAAGCAGCAACAAGTCATTTCGAAAAATAAAAGTTCAGTTCAAACGATTGGTTGGCAGTAGTAATCATAGCGGACGTTTGCGGAACTTATGCGTGACGGATACACGTGATATTTTTTAAACAAATGTTAAAATTGATTTATTATATAGATTTGTTTAATATTTATTTAATATGTGATCAGGTTTCATACTACAATTTCTTCCTTGCTTTCTTTTATACAATATTTTTTTACAGCCATCTTTAGAATATTAATGTATTTTTTTTTTATTTCCAGAGGACGTGTAAATCAATTTTTCTAGAAAATTAATTCCAAGAATTATGCGGATATCACCATATTTGCTTATAAAGCACTTTATCTACTTTATTTTTATTATATATGTACATTGTTGAAAATAAATCTCTTGAAACTAATTCTGGGTTATTTTAATTTAATCAATATATCAAATATATATATAATATATCAATATACCAAATGGTAAAACTTACCCTCCCATACTCGATAGTTGCTATTACACCTATAACAAATGCTTCATTACGCACGGGATACTTCCCAACATCTTAGAAAACTACAATTATTAAACCTCTTCCGAAAAAGACTAATGTCGACTCAGTGAAAGACTTACGACCAATTGGAATATTGCCTATTTTATCAAAGGTTTTGGAAAAGGCGGTAAATCAACAAATTGCTTCCTATTTTGAACATTGCATTATTCCGAAATGTCAATCCGGTTTTAGAAAGTCACACAGTTCCACTACAGTGTTATTACACATTGTTGATAAAATTCTTTCTGCACCTAATAATATGGCTTCAATTTTGATACTATTAGACTACAGCAGAGCATTTGACTGTCTCAATAGATATACTTCTTGCCAAATTAAAATTTTATGGTTGTTCTGATCTCGTATCTAAGTGGTTTTCTACTAGTTATTTCAAAAATAAATTACAAATAGTAGAAGTTTCTACTCGTCTTTCGAAGTCTAGCCCTATAAAAGTTAAAAGAGGTGTTATCCAAGGTATACTTGTATACTTAGACCAATTTTGTCTTCAATTTATACGGCAGATCTTCACGAATGTGTCAAAACTAGTTTAGTCCACATGTACGCAGATGATACACAGTTATTATTGAACATCAATCCATATAAAAATAATGATAAAACTATCCAAAATGTTAATGTAGATGATCTTACTCAAATTTTTAGTTGGTCGAAGAATCATTACCTGTCATTAAATCCACAAAAATGTACTTACATAATTTTTGGTACTAGGCAACAAATGGTATCGCTTAGTCAAATGTGTCATAGGATTTTTATAGATAGTCATTCCTTAGTTGAGTCTAAGCTAGCGAGGAATCTTGGGGTGAAGTTGGATGGGTCATTACGTTTTGAAGAACACATATCAGCTGTTACTACGAAGTGTTACACTTTACTAAAAATGATTTATAAATTTAGACTATTTTTGAGTGAATCAGTGCGATCAAAACTTGTGGAATCCTTGGTTCTATCTAAGTTGAACTACTGTGATGTCCTTTATGCCTTTATAAAAAGACCGAAGGGAACATACAAAGGATACAAAATTCTTGTCTAAGATTTTGTTACAATATACCTCGATTCGCATATTACACCTTATTTAAATTCCAAGAATATATTAAATATGAAAAGTGTACGGTACACTTAAATTAAATAATATCACTTTTACCTTAAAATATCGTAAAATTCACAATTATTTGGCGGATAAACTTAAATGGTCTGAAACAAATGAATCCAATTATAGATTGAGCCGAGTTCCGCGACTAGTACTGCCTAGACCACATTTGCAAGCATTTAGAGGTAGCTTTCGTTTCGCTGCTTCGAAGTGTTGGAACGATATCCCACCTCCGATTAAGAACAGTACGTCTCAAAATAAGTTTAAGGCACAATGCAAGCAATGGCTTCTATGCAAAAGACGCAATGTGTCTGGACAAATGTGTGTAACTAAACTTAATATACTTAATTGTTATTTTGATTGTAATTTATTAAAATATGTATCTCTATTTGCTTATACATTTTAAATATTTTTGTTTTTATTCAATATGAAATATTTCCCTTTTCCAAGAATTTAAACAAAAAAAAACTTCTCTGTTTTAGTAATGCTTGCATGTTTTTTATTTTAGCCTATGGGGCGTGTTATAAAATAGTATTAACTTTTATTATTTAAGTAATATTATCTTCTTTTACCTTTTACTGCACTGAATGTAGCGTTTGTGTTGGCAGCATATGTACAAGGCGTAGACTGAAAAGCAGCCTAGCTAACTAGCCTAACCTTTTCATCATACTGTTAACTCTTTTTTATGGTTTTGTACCTTAATTTTGTCTTTGTTTCTTTTTGGTGAATAAAGTTATTTATTTATTATTATATTGAATGGTATGGTAGTTGCAGAGAACGAAGCAGCGAATTTATGTATGACACAGTGATGGTATTTTAATACTAAATAAATAATTGGAATGATAGTGCAGACTATCATCAAAAATATTACACCCGTCTTATTGCCTCTTCATTTCATTTTTCGCCCAGAGAATCGGAATTGCGATTCAAAGGTGAAATGCTGCTAGCATTTTTGCCACCATTCCACGCGAATGTCACGATTTGTACAGTAACTATTTTTAATTGTATTTATTTTGGACTTTAATGTAAATAATTATTTAGCGGCGATTACTAATAGATATTGAGATGCGTTATGGAATATATTATACATATAATATATTCAATCGTGTATGTTTGCGCACACACGTGTGTAGGACATTATTATTACTACTACGCCAATGAAACTAAATTTATTTTAAAAATATTTTACTTAATAATAATTACATATAACATAGTTGCAACAATACTTTTGTTTGTAAAATTATAAAATAAACTTAATGTTACATTTAAGTTGATCAAGCAAATGACATGAAAAAACTTTAAAAGCATTTTAATTTTATGTATGTTCACAACAGTTATATATCATGTTTTTAATCAAAAATACATTTTCTAACGAATTAGAAAAAAAAACAGATATGTAAGTAATTAATTAAAATAATATGTTAACATACGGGCCAACATAACTATGCCTTGCCTAACCTTGCATGCTATTATTTTATATTCATAGTCTTAACCTTTTTTTCTCTTTTAAATATATTTTTCCTTTGAGTGTACAATTGAGATATTTATTATTACTATGATCATCGTACAAATTTTTGAACCAAAAGAGGTACACAACGCAAAACAAGAAACATTCGTTCGCCCGTATATTCGTCCGACTGACAGCGGACGCGCTTAGAAAATGTCGAAATGTATTCTGTAAGAACAAACTCGAAGCTCAAAAATTATAAGCGACATTAATTCTAATAGGAATAACATTTATATATGCGATATAAAAATGTGTTTCCTTCGTTTCGCTTTTCAGGTCTGAGGTGTTCATTTCCGAACCGGTGGTAGATTTATGGCAATCATTAATAAGTGTAACTAACGCTTCTTTATTGAATAAATATTTTGATTTGAAGGAAACACGCATCAAAATAGCGTATCAACGCAAGTTGATTTTCAAAGTTTCAAGAGTGAGATCCAAAGCGAGTTCTTACAGAATACAACTGCTGCAGTGATAACTTGGAACTCCTAGGCCACCTGATGGTAAGTGGTGACTTGCAACATTGCTGAGCTTGAAGAAACCTGTATACGCTCGAAATTCGAAAACACTCTAATCATCTATTCGTTGGGAAGTCAGTTTCTAACATTGAATAACAGCAATTGTGTAATTTTCAGTTTTAAAATTCTGTAAAAATAGCTTCCTATTCAATATTTCAGAAAAATTCTAAAATTATCACTATAATCTATCAAAGTCGTTATGAAACGATTTACTCTAGAGATTTGCTATATCGTTAAGATAGACAATTTTCATTTATTACAATGGACTCTAGGTAATACGATTGGCGTTTTGCAAGATGATATTGAATTATTTATTAAATTTGCACCAACCAAGTAGTACTATGTAATGCAGAGACGGCTCAGTGAAGGAAAACATCGTGATGGATGAAAACCTGCTAGATATTTAACCACCAACACAGTTTAAAGCAGCGCGGCGAAATAAGCTCCAAACCTTCTCTTCAAAGAGATAGAAACGAGACATTTACAGGCGGGTATTGCCAGTAGTACCTTGTGGTGCGTCAAATGCAATGCTTGAAAGTTGCACGAGCAACGACACACAGCGAGGACGTGACGTCAGACATTTTAAAAATTATATTTTGTATAGAATATTCATAGAATAAGCGTCTGACTTTATTTAACTTGATTGCTATATTTATTATCTCTCACAACTATATAAAATGAATTTGACTTTCAAGCAGCTCATCGGTCTACTGTCTGTTATGTACATTACAAGTTATATAATACAATTATTTACAATATACTACATGCATCTAACTTATTATTTTTATTTTTTAATGATTGTCGGTACGTCACGTGTAAAAAATTGATTTCTATTTTGTGCAAAATGTCAGTTTTGTTACGATTTCTATTTCTATTTTCTAATATACATTTTTTTTGGAATTATACATGTGTATATAAAATGCATGGAGTTTTAAAACGTTTCTATTTATAAATAAATACGAAAGCGTCGTTTTATCTTTTTTATGACATAATCTAAAATATAGTACGATAAAAAAATTAATTAAAATCTATGATTGTGTAACAAACACACACACTTTTGCATTTACGTGCATATGCATAGTAAGATAAAACAAAAAAATCGATACTACATATTAAAAAATAAAATACTAAATACAAATGTATGTATGTCTGGTCAGATGGGCCACTTGATTTCACCATTCATACATCATCAACGCGTTTCATTAACTTGGCTTATTTTAAAATATAAAGCGATATTTTATACATGACAATACTTTTTGTTTATGTTCATATTTTACGTTTTCACGCATATTTCTTCCGAGTTGAAAATTAGTAATGTGTCTAGTGCGAGCTCTGTTTATTTATACGAGAGCGTTGACGATAATTGTTATATATTCGGAATTCCATACACAGTCGTGTGTGGTTACACAGTGGCGCTCGCGTGTATGTCGCTGACACAGTATGTATATGTATGTATAATGATAATAATATCCTGGGACATTATTCACACACGGCCATCTGATCCCAAATTAAGCTTGTACAAAGCTTGTGCTATGGAAACCAGACAACTGATATACTACATATACTATTTTTATTTTCTAAATACATACTTATATAGATAATTACACCCAGACTCAGGACAATCAGATATATTCATGCACACAAATATCTGTCCTGGGTGGGAATCGAACCCACAACCTTCGGCGTGAAAGGCAAGCATCCACCAACCACGCCAACCGGCTCATCGAAATTATATCAAACTAAATTATAAAATAACAGATAGTATGCTTATATAATATAAATATTTTCAGTCATAAGGTTTCGATGCTAGGCCGCGGTCGTGCAGCGCTAGTTGTTGATGGCGACCCAGCCACTGGAGCCGTCCGGCAGCGACACGGACACCAACCGGAGCGCTCCGGCTTGCTGCAACACGTTACACACTCGTTATATTACATGCGGTAAAGTAACAGCCTGTGAATGTCCCACTGCTGGGCTAAGGCCTCCTCTCCCTTTTTGAGGAGATGGTTTGGAGCTTATTCCACCACGCTGTTCCAGTGCGGTTTGGTGGAATACACATGTGGCAGAATTTCAGTGAAATTAAACACATGCAGGTTTTCTCACGATGTTTTCCTTCACCGTAAAGCACGAGATGAATTATAATTACAAATTAAGCACATGAAAATTCAGTGGTTTAAACCCACGATCATCGGTTAAGATTCACGCGTTCTTACCACTGGCTGTCGGCTTTTTTTACTTTTTACATGCGGTACCGATGCTAATATATATTATAACTTGTTTAATTTAACAGTATCATCTTGATGTGTATGTCTGTTAGTGATCAATTATCCGGTATTTGGGACTGTTATATAATAATATAATATTATGTAAAAGTATATAAAATAAGGGTGTAATATGTATATATGCTTATTCACCTGTTGTTCAGTCAGTTGGTCTGCAGGAATCGTGTCTATGAGAGTTCCGTCCGCTTTGAGGCTGCTATCTATGTTATCTGTAACATAAGTACATACATATAATGTAGTAAAAATTATGCGAATGGTAAGCAAATACAATTACAAGCTAACCAAAGACCATACGATAAAATTGAATAAATAATTTAAGCAAAAACTTGTGTTCATATGTTTCCTTCTTTTAATATGAATAGATAAGGCATATTATTTATTACAAGATTTCATTTTGTAATGAAGTAACTCTGTCCATATATTACGCTTTCACGGCTAAGCCAGTGAATCGATTTTGATGGAAATTGGTACGAAGCAAGCCTGAACACCAAAGATGGTATTTTTGTATACCTACCATCTCATCCGCGCGCCGACTAAATAACCTTGAGAATGGGCGTAAGGCATTAATCAAGAAGACATAATCATTTATCTGTAAACTTATCTCAGATACAATATAAGAACAAGTCGTGACTTACGCAGTGTTAACAAAGTTGGTTCCTCGGATTCTTGGACGATATTTATTGTTTTTCCTGTAAAGAATTAAATAAATTCGTTATCCTCGTGCCATTTAATACAGTAGTCATTTAAATTTTTGTCGAGCTCGTTAAAGATTGCATAATTTTTAATTATTTTCTTATTGTAGCAAGAATTTATGAACATTCTGGAAAATTAAAAATATATATATATATATAATAGTAACAATCTATGAAGTAAGAAAAATGATCATAACAAATACCAAGTAGTTAATCTCAAGAGAGATTAGCCAACTACGTAGGAGATATTACAGTGCACAAGTGTGTGGACAAACACAGGTGCACTCTCTCTTCCCTCACTCTCATAATCCGATGGGACGGCAATCCGACACGACCGGAAAGAGTTCAGGCGCAGGACCAACGGCTTTACGTGCTTTCCGAGGCACGGGAATGTACACACTTCCAACTTCCAGACTCCGGGCTGCTACTGAGAATTTTTCTGACAGAAAAACCCAATAACTTTTTATTGGCCCGACCTGGGAATTGAACCCAGGACCTCCGGGTCTGCGGCCTTATATCAAGCCACTAGACCAACGAGGCAGTCAACATATATATATAGGGTTGTTATATATGTTATACAAAAACAGTTCCCAAAGTTAGTGGCACATTGGAGATGTAAATGGTTAAAACAAATTACGGCACCCATGTCTATGGGTGGTGGTGGCCACTAACCATCCGGTGATCAATCTGCCCGTCCGCCTACCTAACCTATTTTATAAAACAAATAAATGCATACCATCTTGCAGAAGTATCTTCTTGTCTCCAGTTATAATGAACTTCGTGCCGCTTTCGTCTGTCGTCACTGTAGGAAGATGACAAACGTGTGTGCAAAAATAAAACAAAATATTAACCAAAATTAAAAACACGAGGGATGCTTGTAACGCCTCATAAAATAATATTTGCAGTCTCGCTCTAAATGGGTTTGTTAAAAAAAATGAATAAATATAAACATCGTAACTGTAGGGGGTCCGCGCTATACAGAGCCGGGTTAAAATAGCATTCCCCTATCTTTAAAGGTGTCAGCATCGTCTGCTATGCAGGCGACACATTGGTGCTGGCAACGGAGGAGAATTTTGAGAGAACCAAAGAGCTCACCGAGCTCGGCATTTTCGTCAAACACTGTCGTCAAAAAGATCTGCGAGTTGGGTCTTCGGATGGCGTCCCATAAGTCGCAGGAGCTATGGTTACATAAACTACCGAGGAGCAGGGAGCCGCACGACTCGCACGTCCGCGTTGGTGACTCATACGTCCAGGTGGCCAGGTACATGATATACCTGGGCCTCACCCTGGATGGTCGCTGGGGCTTCGAGGAGCACTTCGAGTGTCTAGCCCCCCGGATCGAACGGCCCTGAGGAGGACGGCAGCCGGGACGGCCTCCCGCTGCCGTACGAATCAGCGCCCCCTGAGGTGAGCTCCGCCGAGCCACGAGAGGGCACAGCATGGGGGGGCCGCGGATGTTTTTATCGACACGATCCCGTAGCCCCTCCGACTCGTGTCGAGGACGGCCATCGCAGTAGTTTTAGTGGGTAAGAATGCCACGTAACCCGGTTTTAAGAAACGACGAACAAATGTTTTATTAGGGATTACAATATTTGATACTTTTCTAATTATTCTTGCGACATAAATAAGCCATGCATGTGAATCTATGTAACGGCTAGCTGCTGTATATATCTTACTGATGGATTTATCATCTGCTTCTAGTTGTAGCTCCTCCGTCGTTTCGTATATCTATAATAGAGAACAAAACGCCATTAAATATTAACAGTGTTAAGTAGTACTACCAATAGATTTGAACAATTTATTTCTCATAAAAAAAAACCAAAAAAAGTAATAATAATAAAAAAGTAATATAAAGTTTGTCTTATTTTAAAACTGTTTACAATAAGACATAAACTTTACATTTATATCAATTATTTTTAACCTAGTTATTTTAGCTCAAAGCATATACATATCAAAGACAATAGAAGTAAATGTTTAATCAGCGGAATGTATATCATTGTGGTCATTCCATGCTTTGGGATCATATGTCGTGGGAAACGATTTGTAAAAAAAGGAAGAACATTCGACTAGAGCATAAACCTCTGTTCGATCGTGTCAATTTTAAGTATAATTAAATATTGTAAAATTCAAATATTATATCTTTTAAAAAAAAGTCTGTCTTGCTCCCGTAAACTTGTCTACCTCTTATGCACAAATCAATAATATTACAATTCAAAAAAACATAACATAAATACAAAAAAAAAAAAAAAAAACAAAATTATAAAACAACGGAACAATTAAAAAGAAAAAAATGGATAGTTAAACTTGGAAAACAAAAAAAGATAAACAAGGATGTTTCCTTGTTTTTTTTTTTGCCCGTGAAACTGTATCGTTGGTGTGGCATGGTTTATAAAGCCATAAGTATATATAGCTTTTAAGTAGATAGAGCCGACATTTGCTTACTAATAAGTTAAATTGTTACCATTCATTTATACTGAGAGCACAATACATGAGGGCGAAGCACCATTACTTATTATAGCTCACCGTTTCCGTAAACTTTTCAGTTTTCTCCGTATCGACTACAACTGCCTGTGTTGTCAGCATCTGAAACAAAACCCATATAACATAATTTGAAATGTAATTTAAAATTAGAAGTCGTTAATTTCTTTGTTAGTTTTTGACGTTATATCTACTCAATCTATCACCATGAAACTTTGCATACACGGAATCAGGGTACAGAAAAAAACATTGGGTACTTAGCACCTGACCTCCCCTCTAACACGCGAAACCGCCGACGGACACCCACACAGGATATATAGAATATCGTGTATTTTTATTGTACGAAAATATAAATAATCGTACAGAAAAGTTTGCAGAAATAATATTCCAAACATAAAATCCAAGGGACGGTGTCACCCTTCGGCGCCCGACTCTGAAACCAGCATTGACAGCAGTTATATATTCAATACAGGTATACATATTATATGCTTACGTTTTCATTTATTTTCGTAACTCTCGGCTGATTGACGACAATCGACTCGGCCAAGTGACCCTGAAATGTAAACATATTTTTTCTTAATAAACGTCAGTATTTCTGTCTTTTTAATAATATTAATGTCTATAAATAGTCAAGAAGTCCGTGTACGCGCGTGTACTCACGCTGGTGTTCATGTGCTGGTAGAGCAGCTGCTTGCGCATGTAGCCGGCGCCGCACACGACGCACTCGTAGGGCTTGCGGTCGCTGTGCACGAAGCGGTGCGTGTTGCGGTTGTCGCGCGAGTTGAACGACTTGCCGCACACCTCGCACGCGTACGGCTTCTCGCCGCTGTGGATGCGCGCGTGCTTCTTGTAGTGCTCCGGGTACACGAACGTGGCGTGGCAGATCTCGCACTTCAGCGGCCGCTCGCCCGTGTGCGACGCCTTGACGTGGTAGTCCAGCAGCCTGCGGAGTTGCGGAGCGATAAATATGGTCCATGTACTTGTTGAAATGTTTGTAACAGCTTGTGGACATGTACACCTGGTACAAGTTAGCTTGATCTTTTTGACAGATGTAAATTTTTCTGATCGACATAACTTTGCATATTATTTTCTCAACTTAATGATTTTAAAAATTGTAAAAATATTTAAAAAATACATATAACACAAAAATCCCTAAAGATTCAAGCGTTATCCGAAAATTTTAAAACTTTTTATTCCTCAAAGTAAAATTTAAATAGGAACACTGAGAATAATAGACGCTTGTACAATGTCACATCGGTCAAACGGATGGGACACGAATAGGGCACGAAAGGGCAGTAACTGTTACAAATATCGATTACAAAAATCATTGTTAAGTTATTGTTACGAACGGGGGTCCTTTTGGTTAGGGTCTCTTTAGCTGGTATAACTCTTTTTAAAAAAATAAGGTAAAAAAAATAATAATTGAATTTTAATTTGAATTGCGAAAAGTGAAAAAAAAAATTCGTCCCGTGTTTCTTTAGGTAAGTTGTTCACTTTTATGGTCTGAACCACCTATTTAAATTTGGCGGGAGGTCCAAAAATAACCCTCTAATATTAAATAGGTACTTACTATGAATATTGACCCACCGTCGCTCATCTACCCAATGTTTTATGTCTAGTGCAATCAATAATTTCACACACAATACACCCACACCATCTCGTCACAGTTAGAAGTATTTTAAAACGTTATTTTTTGGACTACTACTTATAGATGTTTTCTGTTTCCCATCACTAGCCCGTCGGTCAGAAAGATCAAGCTAACTCGCACTCGTGAAATACGGCAAAGTCAGTAATCGTTTCGTCACCTCCTCCGTTTGAACCGCTTGGGGCACTGCGTGCAGTGGTAGCGCTTGTCGTCCAGGTGCGTGGCGCGCTTGTGCGAGTGCAGGTTGGAGCGCTGCGTGAAGCTGGCGCCGCACACGTCGCACGTGAAGGGCCGCTCGCCTGCACAGAGGGGCGTGAGCGGGGGCCGCGCGGCGGGCGGCGGGGCGGGCGGCGGGGCGGGGCGGCTGCGCACCGGTGTGGATGCGCATGTGGTCGCGCACCTCGGCGCGCCGCGCGAAGGCCTTCCCGCACGCGCCGCACACGAACGGCTTGCTGCCCGAGTGCACCACGCCGTGCACCTCCAGGTTGTGCTGCGTGCCGAACGCCTTGCCTGCGGGGAGAGCGTACACTGTAGTTTTCGTTCTACTTATTTCTGGCAGAGCTGCAAATATTTGTGGCACATGGTTTAATTGATTTTGTGTAATTTTAATATAAATGCATTCGTTTTCAATATTATAAAATGAAGAATCGATCATTATTTTTTGCTTAAATATTCAATTGGTAGGCAACCCTCACAAAAAAGAAACGCAAAACAGAAAACGTAAAATCATACTAACCGCAAACATTACAAATGAAGTCTTTGACCCCCGAGTGTGTCTTCTCGTGCTGGTTCAAGTTCTGTAATGTGAAGAACGACTTCCCGCACTGATCGCATTTGTACGGTCTGGGGCGAACCTTTAATATAACAACACGAAATTTAATTAATAGCAGTAATCATTTAACAAGTAACGGCGCAGCGAAGGAATTAAAGTATTTACACTATTTGAGGTCCAAATTTGACTATTGGAAAACAGTCAGCTGCAAAGATGTGACGCTTTTGATGTGAATAGTACCTCTGATACAATCACTATCTGTATTTGTATTTTATATAAAGTTTCATCAAGTCATTCCGTTGAGAACTCTAGCCATCCATGACGACCAAATAGTCAAAAATATTCAAAATTAACATTGCAACAGATATACATTAACTTAAACTATTATATTTAATTGTAACTAATGTTAGAAAAAACATGTTAAGAGTTAATATTGTTGATTTGAATGGAGGATAAATAATAATTTAATTATATTTAATTGATATAACTTAAATAAAATAAATTGGTAGAAAAGAGTATTTACTGATTTTCCTACCGGATGTAATATATTTTTTTTTTATAGAATAGGAAGGCGAACGAGCATATGTGCCACCTGATGGTAAATGGTCACCGACGCCCTTAGACCTTGTAAGAAATTTTAACCATCGCTTACATCACTAATGCGCCACCAACCGTGGGAACTGAAATGTTATGTTCCTTGTGCCTGTAATTACACTGACTCACTTACCCTTCAAACCGGAACACAACAATACCAAGTACTGCTGTTTTGCGGTAGAACATCTGATGAGTGGGTGGTACCTACCCAAACGAGCTTGCACAAAGCTCTACCACCAGTAGATCTACATTTCAAACCGCAAAAAGATACCTTCTTTACATTTAATTGAAAACGTAAACTTAACGATTCTGAACTACTTTACGAGATCCTACTTACATAGAATATTTAGATTTTGTATAGAAGTAAAAAAAAAAATTTAAAATCCGTCGCCCGTCCACTCACGAGATGCGTCTTGAGATGCGACTGGTGCGTGTATTTGGAGGCGAAGGCCTTCCCGCACACGTCGCAGGCGTAGGGCCGCGACCCGCTGTGCACGTTCATATGCTCAGTCAGCAGCGTGCGTGAGCTGCAGTCAATATTACGATTATTATGCGTAAAACAATGATTATATTTTGTAGGAAGGTACAATGTGGAAAAATACGGTGAGGAAACGAACAGCATATATGTAAATTACCTCGTATATTTCTCCTTAAAGGAGAACAAGTCTTTGCTTAGTAAATCAGATTTTATTTCATATGATATGAAAAATATATGTATAAAGATACCTCACCTGTATTTCTTCTTACATAAATTACACTCGTGAACTTTAGTCTTGTCCGTATTTTGTAAAGTCTTGTTTTTTTGTGCGTGTTGCTCTGAAATGATTAATTTATTTTAATTTCTAGTATTGTGTTTCATTCTCTTCTAATTATTGGTCTAGTGGGGAGTCCGTATGGATATAGCTATTAAATTCTCGATTCGAGCCCCGAGTCGGGCCAATTCAACATATAACACAGCAAAATCATTTAACACTAAATAGTTAAACTATAACTTAATGACAAAAATGTATAGCAAAAATATGTATATCGGAAAGAGTCCTGTAAAGCTAGTCATAGCAGTGACCCGCGCGAGGCCCTGCGGCGCCACTGACCGAGGTGCGCGGCGTAGTGCGCGCGGCGGCGCAGGGCGCGCCCGCACAGGCGGCACAGGTACAGGCGCGCCCCGTGCGCGCTCTTCACGTGCTGCATGGCGGCCTCCGCGTCGCCCACCGCCGCGGGGCCGCCTGCGAGCGACACGAGCGTTAGGCGAGCTCGCCCGCGAGGTTATGTTTTGAATGGACGCTGCAGACATCTTATTGCTTATTATTAATAAGCTCCTAACCTTCTCCTCAAAAAAAAATGGAGAGGAGGCCTTTAGCCCAGCAGTGGGACATTCGCAGGCTATTACGGTGTAGACACCTATGATTTTTTTCATCTATTAATTTATTATGGAAATTTGTAGTGAAACAATTCAATTTCAGCGAGCATTATCACTAGGGGTAAAATTAAATAGAACCATTGAACCTTTTAAATTTTTAATCGTTATCATTATTAAAAAGTTATAATCCTTATCCTTAAATATAATATAGATCGTCGTACCTTTTGTTTCATTCTTCTCACACAGCAGGCATCGGAACTGACCATCTTCGTGAACCACCATCTGAAATAATAGTGTCGTTTTTTTTATTTGTGGGTTACTATTGCCCATGCACTGTAAAACTTTTCAATTCCTTACATGTACAATGCTCCCTAACAAAGAGATCTAAGACGTTATGTGCTTGCACAAAGTCCCACTAGATTCTCAGTCAAAACAAAATATTTCCATGTTATTTGGGTTGGATGATGAAGTTATATTTGAGATGGACAATAAGTACAGCTTATTGCAACTGCTAATACAAACCAATAATTAAAAAACTTTTTTTTTTTTGACTTATCAAATCCGATATATGATATATATTATTATATATATATATATCTTATGATTTTTACAATTCTTGCTTTACTTTATTTAAAACACCTGTTCACTAAGTAATAAAACATTTATCAACAAAACTCACTGAATTATCAACATTACTAGTATCGTCATCCTCTGTCGTGCTCTGTACTGACTGGACACGATACATTTCGCCCGACTCCACTTTTATAAAAGCACCTCCTGAAAAAAAAAAAAACCTTATTTCAATTTACCTTGCGACAATATTATATTCTCGATACTCAAAATATATTTCTTGCTAATAGATAGAATACATATATGTGTAATTGCTCCCACCTATCTTGCACTTGGAAAAAAAATCACAAACAATACAGTCAAGCAGCAGAAATCCGAAATAAGCAAGTTAGCGCCGACTACCACGTGCCACTGTCGCAAAAGTAGCGTTAGAATATTCTTTGCTTACTAATTATTTCATTGTTGTTTTAGTTCATTCATTTTTGTTATTAGATAAAAACATAATAATGAAATTTTTATTACGGTCAATTTTCTACTTTATAATAAAAGAAAAACCGAAGAAAATTTATAAGACTATATTACAATTAAATATGTCGAGTACCTTGTTCCTGTGCGGCCGCAATAATAGCGTTGGCCGTTTCTTCATCGCCCGACACTTGCAACTCGATCTGGGATTCATCGTTCGAATCTGTCGTCAATTAATAAAAATATTAGTGAATATTAATTGGTAGGACCTTATGGATGTGAATATCCAACACACGCACGTTGTAAACAACACAACCCCCCCAGCGCCCGCAACACTCTTCTCTCGCCCTTGATGTTGTTGAATATAAAGTGGATTCTTTATTTAAACAAATTTATGTATCGAAAGCAAGCTAAAGCTGCGTTATCGTATTAGTTTCCGCCCGCGACTTTACTCGCGTGCGAGGGAGGAGGGGAAGTGTTTGGTACCGTATGTCCTGATAACGTATATGCAAAATTTATGATGATCAGTTAAGTAGATAAACCGTGTGACGTGTAGTTTTTTAAATTGATTTCATATATGTAAGTATTAGTATTGATAAGCAGCATTAGTGTATTGAGCTAGTTAATAACAGGCGCATTTAAAATGTTTTATCATTATATATTATAATCATTATTCACGACAGCTCATAGTCTAATGATAAAAATAAATATGTTAAATTAATGTTGTAAATTCTTTCTAAATATATTACTGAATGGTTTCATTTCAGTGTATAAAAACTGGCGAATTATAAAATATATCAGAAAATTTCAAAACTGCATTGGAGAGATCACTATTAAGCAATATCCACAATCCAATCATCACCTGTTCCCCTTTGCACCAATTATTTTTTTGTGTATCTGTTTTGTTTTGACGTACAATAAAATTTTGAGCTCTGTACCTTGCCCATCAACGGAATCCTGCAATCCGGGCAGCATGAGAGATATCTGATTGTCTCCATACAGGAACTTCTGTCCGGCCACCACTCGTAATACTGAACCATTCTCGCCTTCCATCACTATTGTATCTGTAATGTTTTTAAATTACTCTATCAGTAAATAGACTTAATCATATTTAATTCTATCCTATAATCCAAATACTAAAACAAGTTTAATATAAAAAAAATTAACCGTCCGTAAATAGAAATACCTCCATTGCTCTTGATATAGTATAGTTATATATTTTTTAGGTAAGAGGGGGCAAATGAGCAGATGGCTCACCTGATGGAAAGTGACCACCACCACCCAAGGTATATGTTAATGTTGCGGGTTGGTAGACATATAAAGATTTCCTAAAAATAACTTAAAATTATTATTAATTTAAATTATGGTCATATAAAGAAAATGTATTTAGAGGTGTAATCGCCGACATTGATTTTCTGTTAAAATTATGCATTTATTACAATTGAGGAATATCATGAATCTAGAGATCGTCATTTCGTTCATGATAATGGTGGAACACTCCATTATGATGAAAATACTAAAAGTAAGCATATAATGTATCCATAAGTTACTAACGCTCATCCGCGTCTGCTTCCGCTCCCGCTTCAGCTTCCGCCTCCGGCCTTAGCACCTGCAGCTTGCCGAGCACGTACCGTCCCTGCTCTCCCAGTAGCCGGACGTCTAAATATTCAGATTTAGATTTTTCTTCATCATCATCCTCCTGTAAGGAGAAATAATAAATAAGTGAACTTATTTTAATCCGCAGCTTCGTCTGCGAGTTAGAAGGATTAAGGATAAAAAAAAGTAGCATATGTTTTTCCTCCAAGCTTGCTTCACACCAAACTTCATCAAATCGCCTCGATAGCGTAACAAACAAGCAGACCGAATTACTTTAGCATTTTTATTATTAGTATAAGATCATGAGGTCATTCATCGGTTTGAGGGGTAAAATTAACTTGCTCAATAAAATGTTAATAGCCAACACCATGCACACTCAATCAGGATGTCGACAAATTACCTTTAGTTTAGTATTATAATAATTGTGTAAACAAATTTAGAATATATCATGGTGGTGTTGGTATTATGAGACAAAACTATCTTTTTAGGATTGTCATGTAATTACGGTTGTAAGTAATAATAATAAATATTTATTAAAATATATCATTACCTTATCACTCTCTTCAAAGATCAATTTATTCCTTGAATCATTCGGCGACAGTACGGCGAGAGAGCAATCTGTAAATATTATATCAATATAATATTATCCGAGTTTTATATATACTAATTTTGAAATTATAATATCCTAATAATATTATCCTGGAACATTTTTCAATAATATCCTGAGACATTTTTCAATAATATCCTGGGACATTTTTCAATAATATCCTGGGACATTTTTTAATAATATCCTGGGACATTTTTCAATATTATCCTGGGACATTTTTCAATAATATCCTGGGACATTTTTCAATAATATCCTGGGCCATTTTTCAATATTATCCTGGGACATTTTTCAATAATATCCTGGGACATTTTCAATAATATCCTGGGACATTTTCAATAATATCCTGGGACATTTTTCAATATAATATCCTGGGACATTTTTCAATAATATCCTGGGACATTTTTCACACACGGCCATCTGATCCCAAATTAAGCTTGTACAGAGCTTGTGCTGTGGAAACCAGACAACTGATATACTACATATACTATTTTTCTTTTGTAAATACATACTTATATAGATAATTACACCCACTATTTCATGTACACAAATTCGATTCCCACCCAGGACAGATTCCTGGGTGGGAATCGAACCCACAACCTTCAGCGTGAAAGCAATCCACCAAACAACCGGCTCGTCAATTATGTTTTTAAATATTTCGTTATTTTGTAAGTTCTACAGCGACTACCTCTTTACTAGAGGTAAATAGTAATTAATAAATTTTAATGAAGCATTTGACAAAATAATACATTTTATAAGACAATTTCCAAATAAAACTATTAATTTCAAGTACTCGTAAGAGTCATATCATATCATCATTCATTTGAATTTTGTCTGGTAATTACTTACCACCCACTATGCTCTACTGTCAAACAGCAATATTTAGTATTGTTGTGTTTCAGTTTGATATGTGAGTGATTCAGCGTAAATAGAGGCACAAGGCACAAAACGTCGTAGTTTCCAATGTTGTAATGTAAGTAACGGTTAATATTTCTTACAATGCCAAAGTCTATGGGTGATGGTCCAATTCTCAGTCAGGCACTCTCTTTAATCATTTTATAGGATTTTTTTTTAATACAATTGAAATTTATATATATATATATTACAATCTAAATCGGTAATTAAATAGTATTTAATAATAGTTACTTTTCATTAATAAATTATATTATAACAATTCCTTATGTACGTAAAACTAAACATTACCAAATTTAATATGTTTTTTTATCAGTATTTTTAGTTTTGATTTGTATATTCTTATATAAACTACTGTACAAATGTTAATAACATAGTGGCAAAAATTCTAATAGAAATTTAATTAATGAATTAATGAAATACAAACTAATTTTTTTTTAAGTCTCTTGAATATAAAATGCTATTATATGTCTATATAGAAATAAAGCAATTTTATCTTTCTAATTGACAATAAATTTATATATAAAAAAATATAATGAACAAACCTTCATCTATCTCCATCGGCTGTTCGTCTGCTTGTTCCAATTCATTAACTTCGATGGTGCCTTCCTTTTTCAGCTTCTCGACATCAAATTCGTCAATTTTCGTCAAAATCGCCGACGATAGGAAATCTTTAGGTAACGTGTTGACGTTGAAACTCAATATCGGGCTAGATTTTGTCGAAACTAACGTACTCGACGTCATTGGCTGACTAAACGTCACAGTCGACGAAGTCAAGATTTCGTCGGATTTCATTGAACTAGATACAAAACTTATTACATTCTTCGATATTGATGGTTGATCGATTTTTTCGACTTTTGGTGTCATGATTAGTTTTGGATCAATCGTTTGACTTGCTAGTATTGTTTTCTTGTTGGCTATTGTGTTTATACTCTGCGTGAGAACAGATGAACCGACAGTCACTTTCAGGTTGAGGGTTGATGTCGATGACGGCACTACGGGCTGTAACAACTAAGAAATTCTTTATTCACTTGATTATAGCTTTTCTGCAGATTTTTGGTGCATTATAGTATTTGTTAAAACTATTTGTTATATTGGCCGCTCTAATAAAAATGGACGAAATCTAGTTACAGTTTTTTGAAAATACATAGCCATGTTACAATCAAACAAATCAATAAAAACTACTAGCTTATTCCATCCATTTAAATTAATTCAGTCATCATAATTATCATCTTGTCAATCTCAATGATGATCAAAAAATTTTTTTTTTTAAAAATAATGATAATAATATTAAAATTTCACCTTTATAGTAGGAATAACGTTAGATTTAGATATTGGCCATTTCCCAGACTTTATAACAAAATCAGGCGGCAAGGGTTGCAACTTTGACGCTGGCAACACTAATGTTTTAACTTCATTCTTCTTGATATTAGAACTATTTACGATTTTCACCTCCTTATTATATGTGTCGTAGCTTAAGTTATGTTTTGGTAAAGTTTTCTTAAAATTTTCAAGTAATTCTGCTTTTATTGCTTGTAATCTGAAATTTTTAACAGTTAAAATTATTTATATGAAACTGCATCCAATAAAACATTTGTTATATAGAGAAGCAGCACTAGCCTTTGAGGCTTTCATGCGTAGGACTTTTGTTAAAACATCGTCTTGATTGCTAACACCTACAAAAATACTTGGTATTGCTGTAATCCAATTTAAAGGTTACGGAAGGCTGGTAGTACAATGAAGGTATAAGGAATATTTTTTTAACATTACCAATATTTATGGCTCAAGTAAAAAATATATATATAATCCGGTTGGGACATGTATTTGTATTATTAATAAATAAAAGAATTTAAAAGTACTCAAACACTCTGGCTCCATATAGTGACGTTAGTAAACTGATATATCACTATATGTAGTCAGAGTTAAAGATCTTAAGGATGCTAGGCCACTATATATTTTGTATAAAAAAATCTCTAGAACATCTCTAGAACATAAGATGTTTTAAAAGCTTAAGTGCTCCCTTTAGTTGAACTCCTGATCGGTAAAGATCTATCCTGTGATCTATGATCTTATGCTAAAAGAGCCGAAGCTCTGTTTACCAATTAAATTATATTCTTTTATTATACCTGACTTGTAAAGAGTCATATTCAACGATTGCCTTCTGACATTTCTTGCATATCACACATGTATGGACAACATCCTCTTTGATCAGTTTGTCGACAATGTCTCCAATAACTTCGTATAGTTTCTTACCGGAAGTGAGTGATAACTGAAAATTAAAAAATTGGCTTATAAATTTATGTGTAATATATTGAGTTAAATAAATACTACTAGCAATGCCTGTAGGTAATGTTTGTGTGAATCAAGCATCTGTGGGCAGCTTATTCTTGAGTTATCGAGGCATAAAATGTAAATAATACAATATTAAAGCACCAGAGTTAAAACAATCATTACATAAATATATTTTCTCACTTTGCAACACAGTTGTTATTTCTAAAATAATCTACTATATTCTATATATGATGGTGGGTTTTAATTTTTTTAATCATTTTAAAATCTTTATACAAGCACTTTTGAATCATCATTTTACAAGACTACTATAAAGCTACAACTCTTTCAGAAGACAGATTCTACCGAAAAGTACTAGTAAGAAAATCAGTGGTTACTCTTTTTCATCATACAAATACATGTAAATTCTTATATGAAACTCATGTGATTGAGTCACTTCAGGCGCAAGGAACATAACTTCTTAGTGCCCAAAGTTGGTGATGCATTGGTGATGTAAGTTGATAAATTTTTCTTGCGGCACCAAAGTCTATGGGCGGTAGTTACCGTTAGGTTGTAAATTTGCCTCTCTATTTGTCTACCTTTATTATAAAAAAAAACACTCACATCATCCCCGAATAAGTTTAAAGCATTCCTCAAAGATGCTCCTGTCCGGGCGTTGCAAATGAAACATGAGTTATTCATTCTGAAAATATTCATTACCAATTATATGATTGCTTATTAGTTAATTATATTTTAATTGAACACATCATCCTATTTATAACATGACTATATTTTAAATAATTAAAAATTAATCAATCATTTTATTTTAATAAGCCTCACAAACAGCAATATTTAGTATTGTTGTTATGTGGTTTGGGACATAGCAAAAATATTTCTTAGAGTACCAATGCTTGTGAGCAGTGGCAAACATATCAGGTGGACTAAACGCCAGTCTGCGATTAAATAAAAACCAATATATCATTATGGAAAAATATCAATACTAATTTAGTTCTGTGTATTGGTTCTATTTGTTAAAGTATTTATGAAATACCTTTTCAAAATTGTAGGTAAAATATTTATTTACTGAATAGATTATATCAATCGCTTATATATTTTTCTTTCATTATGTAGAGTTCGTTATAGGATAAGTAATACGTAAATATTTATTACTTTATGAAGCGTTTATCAATGCCCAAGTCAATTATAAATAGTGTCAGCCATTAATAAATTTAACGAAAGTTTTAATGTAAGGTATATATATTTTGACAATAAAAACAGTAATCTTTAAATAATTATAGTCTAATTCAAAGAGATTACTATTAAAATGCATGTTATTATGATATAAATAAAGTTTTCTAACTTAATACCTTTATTTAATTACGTAATATCATCATAATATGTAGTTTTTATAGATGTAGTTTAGTTAAGGTCTATTATCATTTCAATTGTTTATAATCTTATCAGTTACCTCTAATTTTAAATCTATTGCCACCTTTATCAATCTAATGTCGATTCTTAGTTCGATGGAAAATAATAAACGCATTTTTTATAGTGTGGTCAGCCATTTTGATGTCGACAACTCGAAATACAGCAAAAAACATTGAAAACCGACGTTTAAAACAATATTAATTGAAATACCTGTTATATTTTTATGTTTTCATCGGGTTTAATTAGTTTCTGAAGGTTTCCAGAAAATATTTTCTAAATAAGTTGTCAGCAATGATTTCTCCACAAGCAGCCACCATTACGTGTATAATAGTAAAAGTTTTGTTCGTTAGTGGCGCTGCGAACTTCCGTTCTATGTTAAAATTATTGTCAATGGCTTGAAGTAGATCGGTGTTACACTTACATTTTCCTTAAAACATTCTCGAAAATATTCTAACGGCAGTTATTTGATGCAATTTTTCTGAATTGAAAAGAAATTTGATACTTTTGAAAATATCTTAAGAAATATAATAATAGTAATCAAACTCACACACAAATATTTTTAAATTGCTTATGGTTCATGTCTGTTTTTAATAATCTATATCAATGTTTATAGCGGAAGTAAAATAGGGAAGGCGGGAATAATATTTCAGCGGGAAATATAAAAAACGGTAATACTATTATCTTAAAGAGTTTAATGTTTATACTACGTTACTATTCATTCATGTGTTTTGGCCATGATTAAGTAATATTAAAAAAACACAGATCAATCAAAAACTTTTTTATTTCTTTACAATTCACATATTTTCGCGTCGTACGTGCAGCGTCCTAACATTAAATATAATTTATTACATAGACTTTACAATAAAACTAAGAGAAATATATTTCATAACGAAACAATTTAATATGTACATTTAAACTTAACTTTTTTATCTTCACACTTTATACATTTATGAATTTTTGGTGCGAAAAATAATTACGACATAAGCTTGCGACATTTTAACAATTTTTATAAAATTTGTGTATATATATATATATATTTATTTGAGCAATCATAATAATGGCACGTCGTAATAATGAGAGTGTATGATAAATATATTTCATTTAAATTTTAAAATGTATCTCAACTAAAGTTTATTGTCGTCCGTAAAAAGGAATACTAATTATCATTGTTTTTCCTAACCTTGTCAAACACAATAATCAATGCTTTTAAATTTAGAATTTTAGAATTTATTAAAAAAAAAAAATGAATAGGAGTGAAGACTTTTTAAGAAATTACAGTATAATATAGGTTATCTAGTGTTTTCTTTTACTATAAACAATTTAATAAATTTTGCAAGATTTTTAGGTTAGTTTCAATGAAAAGTTAAAATAGGCGAATAAAAGTGCTTAAAGTTGCGTTTTGTATTCCTTGTTTTGTGGTAGGATGTATCCATTGAGGCCTGAGGGTTTATAGAATGTTCTGGTCGTGTTTAAATGAAAGAAGTTTGTTGTGTTGACATGTATTTAATGTTTACGATGTAACTACAAGTACCTAATACCAATGTAATGTCTAGAAATAAGAAACAAGAACTAAATATAATCGTTACATTATCTTAAAATATGTAAAAGGCTAGAGTGCGGTATTATTATGTATGTTTATATTTTTCAGTTCAGACATTTCGTGCTGTGTGTCACATACAAGTGTTGTGAATTTATTACAGTTTTGTTTTGAGCGTAGTATTTAAAAACGGCCATATTTGTAAAGTATGATTAACGTATTTCAAATCGAATTTCGAATATGTTTTTATCTATCATTAAGAAATTTTAAATGAATTTACATGCATTAATTTGTACACGATCTGTTAACCAAGCTAATTAAAAAAATATCGCTATCTCTTTTTTTGTATGTAAGTTTAAAAAGGACAGCAATTTGTCTCGTTAAATAAGTTTATTTGCAATCGAATCAATTTTAAATACGTTAAAAAAACGTTTACAAATAAATGAGCCATCAGTCGTTATTTCTGTCGCCTCGTGGATGTATTTAATGAAGAGTTGATCGAATCGTTGACATTACGTTTTTAATACAATATTCCATAGCGCTTATTATAAAAAATATTACTGACAAAGTAATTTATTTCCTTATATACATCAAACACAAAACATAGTAAGCTATCACGACACCAATGTCCTAATACTAACACATTTATTTTTTTCAAATTTGAAAATATTTCTAGAGAAAAAGATATGCATCTATTTACCTGATAACAATGGTTTTAATCAACTATTAAAGGGGTTATTAGTTTTTTTTTGCTGACTATAAAACTGTTTACGGTATAACAGATAAAAAATACTTTTAAATTAAATTTCATTTCTTTTGATTGTTAGTTTAATCAAACAGTTAAAAGACATACAGTAATATCATAAACAGCAATATAGGCAGGTTACCACACTTCACACCATACAAATCTATTCTAAGTACGAACAAAAAGACAGCGTGATTATGGTATCATTTGGTGTTCGTGTATTGACGATCTAATTCTAAAAAAAAAAAAATAGTTCAAAATTTGCAGGAAATTCCATTTTTGAAATATCACCTCACAATTCATTCAACATAAAAACATCACCTGCAAAGTTTGAACGATAAATTATTGTGCTGGCGTTCTTAATTTTATTCCAATCGTCACATTTTTTATAATTTTTAAGAAAAATTTATAGAAAATCTGTTACGGTTCATAATTTTTTTTTCTAGTCGAATATAATTGACATTGCAATGACACTTACTACTAGCCTAAAGAGTGCTAAACTATTCTTATAATTACACATCTTGGTTCTTAAAACGGATCAGGTTAAACGAAACGTCAACTGCGCCACAATACTGTGACGTCACAACATGCGTATCGCAAAACATGCACACTCCAAGCCTATTAATAAAAAATGAAAAATAAAACTCAAATAATCTACCTTATACCACATTTTTATTTCTTGTACAATTCACAACTGCCAAGTTATCGTACAACCGAATTATCAAAATATTACAAAATAAATCATAATATAAAGTTTTTTTTTTTTTTAATTACAAACAAAAAGAAAATCTACATCTTTGTACGACATTGCGTACATATCAAATTAATAACTCATTAACCTCATACTAAATGGATAAAACGGTGCCATTTTCACAACTTGAAATTATATATTAATTTTTTAGGGCCTTATTTATAAGCACTGTTTAGAGAGTGAGTCTGTAATAGAAGATTTCGAAGGTCAAATCAATAACATAGACAGAAGGAGATAAATAATTGTTTAATTAAACAACTAATCACTAAAAAAGACACTTAGAAATTACAGTCGAATGTAAGGAAAATAACGTTTGAAAATGACACCGATTAAAAACGATACTAAACTAAAACTAGTATTAAACAATAAATGGGAATAATGCTTATAAAAACTAAATCGCTCGCTACGTAAAACGAAATGCGTTTGCATTTAACGGGTAACCCCAAAAAACAAAAGATAAGAAAAAAAAAAGAATAATATATATAATGGAAATGTAATCATGTGTTCTTTGAAACAAATTGTTTTAGTGTCTAATATTATATAAACTATCTGTTAATGTCTTTATGAGTGAACTAGATCACAAATTATAATATAAAGGAATTATAAATGTTGCCATTGCTAAAAAAAATTTACCCTTCAGTCATTATTGTAATGTGGCTCCGAAAAATTGTAATTTAAATGTTTTTTTTTTTAAATAATTAAGCAATGGCAATCCCCATGTTATCCCCATTCCCCTTGCACTCGTAGTGGTGTGCCTGTGTGTGTCTGTGTGCCGTCCGTCTTGATATGTGTGTTTGTGTGTTCGCCGCCACATCGCCGTTAGCTAGAAGCAAATATTTTACTTGTGAGTTTGCATGTTTCAGACATGTCGGTACAGACGAAAAATTTGTTTACTTGAGTTTGTCTTTTCTCACATTAATAAAAGGATTTTCATGTCGTATGTAACAAACATTGTACAATTATTATTATGACTTTTTTTTGTCATAAATTTGATTGTAATTCTTTGTAAAATTCAATTTGAAAACATGTAGCTTTTTAATTTTCGTCTATATCGCGAATGTAAGTATAAATGTCTGTAATAGTCATTGACTAGTGAGTAAAAATAAAAGAAACAAAAAACCAACGACATTCGAAATTAAAAAAGTAAAAAAAAAAAGAAGAGCAAGAACCGCCTCAGACTCATTTAAAAAGACATGTAGTTACCAAATACAATTACACTATACATTATTTGTCATTTTGATATGTAGGTAAGCATTTACACAACACACAGTTAAAACCATAGAGTGGCCATAGACTCCATAGACTAAGCGGTATATTGTTCGAAATATAAAAAAAAATAAAATAAACGACTTTCAATGTGGCAGGTCATAAATAAATTGAACTGAATCACGTAGAATAATGTTATTATACGTATTTTTCTGATACGATTAAAAACTATACATATATATATGTATATATATTTCGAACTATAGACCATTATACATAATCGAAATTGACATAGGTAATTCTGACGTGATCAGCGAATGTACAGTCGAGCACGACTAGTCTAATCTATATTACATTAATACTACAAAATATTCAGCATTTTAAGTACAAATCTAAAATTTGTTCAAGCCTATAAAGCAATTAGACGAACGTCACAAAATATAACGACAGTAGTGCACGACTATACATATAATAATATACATTATATATATTTATCTACATAATTTTATATCTGAAAATTGACTTTTCAGTCACGATTGATTTATAACGTCAGATATGTCATTCATGATACATTTTGTTTCATTAGAAATAAAAGCGTTCAAGGATTTCCGTTGATAAAATCGAACTGCTTAATTTAAGTTTTTTTTTTTTAACAAAAACATATATATATGTAATATATATATATAAATAACTTTATACACATAAATGTTTTTATACAACTATTTTTATACATAACGGTTTCAAATGAGTTTAGACGATTTCAAAATCGCGAGCGATCTAATAGCCAACTCTTATTAATCTAAGGCATTTTCTAAGACTGAACGTGTGCAACGGATTTCAGCCTTAGATGACAATAAAACAATATATCAACGACACTCGAGTACTTGATACATTTACGAACTATAGACAAAAAAAAAAAAAACAAACAAACAATACAATTTTCAGATTATGTACAATTTTTCTATATTTTAACATTTATACATGTTACTAACACTTTGGCTAATATTTTTGGCTTAGACATACACGGAAAAGCTTAACAAAAAAAAAAAAAAAAAGAATCGAATACGCCAAATGCTCTAGTGTCAAACGGTCAAAATATTATACAAACATATACGTAGTTTAGGAAAGTGTACATTTTATATAAGAATATATAATTCGTTAAAACAATCAAGAAGGGTATATAGAAAAGGTATCTATGTATACCTGTCAAAATTCTCGAGTAAAAATAAAAAGATTCTAAATTTAAAGAAATAAAATTCTTTTTTTTTTTTTTTTTAATTACATTAATATTTATATACATATAATCGTTAAAATTTCGTTTATCTATCGCGTTTCAGACAAATGAGTCAATTGTTTGAATTTTGACAAGCGAACATAGATAATAATGCTCTATGGTCCCTACTTTAAAAAGGTTTAAAATATATGGAATAATATTTATTTAACATTTAAAATGTATGAATAAAACTTTCCAAAACGCCATTTTAATTAATTAAAAACAAACGTTTTTTTTTTTTTTTTTATTTCAAATCCATAATATTATAATTTATTTTAGGCCGGCTAAAATGCTAGCTGACAAAACATAATACGTTATAGACATTTAAAAAATAACATCGATACACTACAGCTAGCTACTTACAGATTTGTGCAATCGAAGACCACGTAATATACACGAAAGAAAAAAAAAAAAAAACCACCAACCATTTTTGAGTGCTGGTAACATTTCTTTGGCATGACTGGCAACACTGCCTCGACATTCAATCGACTTAACATTGGTCCGACGGCTACACGATTCGCATGTCTTTTTCAGTACTTTGCGTTATTTACTCTTTATTATATGTCTTCAGAGAATATTTTTACACGTACAAACTAATTGAAACAGTTCTTACTAGTAGTCCTGATCGATGCCGTTGTCGTGACCTTGCCGGTTGTTGTCCTGGCTCTGACTGTGGTTTTGATTCTTGGTCGGAGTCTGTCCCTTGCCCTGACCGATCTGCCTCGACGACGAGAAGCAGAGCTTCATAACGAACGGGAATTTCGCGCCTGAAATATTTAATAATTCACTTGTTTTTTTTTTTATGTTTATGTCTCTCCCTTTTTTGAGGAGAAGGTTTGGAGTTTATTCTACCACGCTGCTCCAGTGCGGGTTGATGGAATACACATGTGGTAGAATTTCAGTGAAATTAGACACATGCAGGTTTCCTCACGATGTTTTCCTTCACCGTAAAGCACGAGATGAATTATAATCACAAATTAAGCACATGAAAATTCAGTGGTGCTTGCCCGGGTTTGAACCCACGATCATCGGTTAAGATTTACGCGTTCTTACCACTGAGCCATCTCGGAAGATGAGTTATATAAATACAAAACCATAAAATCTTAAGAGATGTTGTAATTACAGGCACAAGGGACATAAAACCGTAGTTCCCAAGGTTGGTGGCGAATTGACTATATAAGCGACGGTAAGCATTTCTTACAATGCCAATGTCTATGGGCGTTGGTGACCACTTACCATCATGAGGCCCATATACTTGTCCGCCTTCCTATTCTATAAAAAGCAAATACGTACGTCCCTCAACTCTAAACACATTAAGAAAAAAAAATCTTTTTAAATTTAGAATTGGAAAACGTTCATATACTCGTAATAAGACGATACAGCCATATTGCTCCACTCTACGTGTATATAGAAGACATATAACTATGAAATGTTACCTGGATGCTGTATGGTTGCGTGATTGCACGCCATAATGGCCATCACCGACTGGGATATGTTCTGGAACTCCATCAAACCCGACGATGATCTGAAAGTTATCATTTTTACGTCATATTAGATATTTTGTTTATTAATTTATGGTAGCAGGGAGACTTCCTGGCGGTAGGGCTTTGTGCAAGCTCGTCTGGGTAGGTACCACCCACTCATCAGATATTCTACCGCAAAACAGCAGTACTTGGTATTGTTGTGTTCCGGTTTGAAGGGTGAGTGAGCCAGTGTAATTACAGGCACAAGGGACATAAAATCTTAGTTCCCAAGGTTGGTGGCACATTGGCTATGTAAGCGATGGTTGACATTTCTTACAATGCCAATGTCTAAGGGCGTTGGTGACCACTAACCATCAGGTGGCCCATATGCTCGTCCTACTCTATAAAAAAAACTCGCTCCTTGAACATTATGTATTTATAGTTATTTTTTTATTAAAAATGACATATATACTATTGTTTTATAAATATACAGTTAAAACATCGAGGAAGACTTTTCGAAAAATAGAAGTGAAGAAAAGGAACTGTGTCACCTTTCGCTCTTTAGCGGGAATTTGGATATGGTATGAGGAGGCGTCACTCCGTAGTCCTGGAACACCTGTAACAGCTGTTCGTCCGACACATCGGGTGGCGTGTTGAAGAAATGCAGAACCTGTCGATGATTTCAAAGCATTAGTAATCTAATACTAACCTGACCAGCGTTGTTACCAAATGCATAGAATAAAGAGACCATAAATAGAATTTTACTGAAAGTTATTTCGGATTGTCTATTTTTGTATATTTCTATTTAATTATTACTTGTTTTTTATTAAGATAAACTACTATTTGAACTGAAACTATTTCATAAATAAGCATTACTCAATGCGTAGTCAAAAGTCGATTAAGTGATAGAATTGAAGTACACAGCTGACTGAGGGAAAAAGAGGATACGAATTCAGAAGAATTGTTGTTTTGATCTAAAATGAAATGTTGTTGTAGTATATATTATCTATATATAAGCGAAATAGCACTCATCACGATATCTCCTAAACTATTCGCCCGATTGACTTGAAATTTGTCACGGTTACTCCTGACGTAGACGCTCACTAAGAATGGATTTTACGCAAATCCCATCCAAAATACATTTTTCCTCTTATCTACCCGTGAAGCCGGGACGATTCGCTAGTTATTTATAAAGTTACTATAATAGTTGAATAGATTTTAATCGTGTATCTAAAATGTTACCAGACACCAAATAAGTTATTTAGGTAAATCTGTGTCAGTTACCTTGGACGGAGGCTGTATCCTATTCTTGTGTATGGAGGCGGGCGTCAGGAAACGGTTGTTCTTGTTACCGACGTAGTCTTTGAACGAGGGACTCTTGTCTGGCAGTGGGTAAGGGTTCATCACTTCCGATAGGTACGCCTGTTTTGAGAAACTGAAAAATGAAACGGCTTATTAGAACACGTACTATTATTACTATTTGTTGTACATAAATAGATATTTCCATAATTTGCTCAATATTAAAGTATACGTAACAGCCTTCAGTCCTTAGAAACGCTATACCCATGCGTTATTGATTTCTAAAACGTAATTTAATAACTTACTTAGCAGTACTAAAAAGTAACCGCTAATATATCCCACTGCTGGGAATAACTTCTCCTCTTGAGAAGAATGTTTGGAGTTTATTTCACGACGATGCTCTAATACGGGTTAATGGATATATATGTGGAAATTTTCGTTCGACACATGTAGATTACCTCACGATGTTTTCCTTCATCGCCCAACAAATATTCATCATATGAAAATTCAGTGGTACTAACCCGAATTTAATACTTTAATCTTCAGCTATAATTTACGTGTCATAGCCAAGGCTGCCTCCGTTCATAATTAGAGGATATATCCGATTCTTTATAGCAGTTGTTATACTCACGCGAGTGTGAGGGTGTAGTCGCCGACGGTGACATTGTTGAGGTTTTGAACACATCGTTCCACGGAAACGCCGTCACCCATTTGAACCATCGCAGTGCCTTCCTTCGTTTTGAGGAACTTTATCTGTCGGACGAAGAACAATCGTGCTTATTTGTAATTGGTCAATCCATGGATACGTTCGATAGACAAATAAAATCGACACGTTTATCGCCTTAATACTTAATTTGTTTACTAAAGAGTATGTATATTTGAACGCGCTAAGCTTTATGATATTTTTTGCTTTGCTTTCTGTAATAAATAAAGTTTATCGAGGAGATTACATCTCTATAGTAAGTACTTCACGCTGCGATAGTAGAAAATAATATGGCGATGTGTATAGAACAGGCGTGGACAAGGAAAATACAAATTTAACGATCGACGATTACAGTTTTGATAAAATACGTCATATCTTATATGATTTATTATTATTATTAGTTGGATTTGTTCTAATCATGTTTTAGTTAAAAGTGGAAACTTGACTGATATGTGTGCTAACTTTAATATTATAGTTATAAGAATAGATAAAAATAAATTAAACTTACTAATATTATAAATGCGACAGTGAGTTTGTTTGTTGTCAGAGGTGCAGAGACGGTCATAGGGTTTCTAATATCTCTTCCCTTCATATAACAATAAGCCCCTATTACCACATTACCAGCTGGTCTTTTTTTAACTTCAAACTATTCAAATTTTAATCACCTAACGCTTGTAAAATGTTATTTCATTTTGTCTACATAAAGTAACGAATATCATATTATGTATGTATATTTATATCAATTGATCCAAATATTACCAATATAGGATTAACTTAGTTAAAAAATACATTGAAGAATTTATTCTGTGAGTGAGTATTTTTATCTGAGCTTTCACGTGTGTGTGGTATATCTACCTATGCATGAGTGTGTGTAAAATAAAATCCGTATACCTGTTTTAAAATTGCAAAACTTACTTAAATTAAAAAAAAAAATGTACTTACTCTCACAACATTTCCGTATAAACAGCAAAGGTTGAACAATCGGTCTGCATTGACCGTATTTGGGTCTAAGCCGTATACCATCATCACCGCTCCTTGTTGGGGGGGACCACCCTGGAATTAAACGATTATATTGAGCATATAGATAAAAAAATATAACGGCTGTGTTATCGATATACACGGATAAGGTGTGTATGTAAGTATGTTCGAAAATATTAATATAAAAAGGAATTCAAATTTACGATGAGTTTATATTATCATCGTTTTTGTATAATTCGAAATAAACGATTATATAACCAAATAAGTATGTTAGAAAAAATTTAAAGTATAAAGTTAATAAAGTCGATCGAAGTTAGAAAATAGTCTCCTTATTTTTTTTTATATCTAAATTTAGAACATGTATCGAGTTTATTCTTAAAGAATAGTTCTATGAAACGTATCAAAGTAAAGGTTATTTTTAATTAACTCGCCTGATTCTGTGGTGGCATAGGTGGGTGGTGCATCGGAGGAGGTGGTACGAACCCTTCCCCGCCGTACCCTTCTGGACCGTAACCACGACCATCGCGCTGTCAAAGGTATCATATAATATTAATTAAATATAAAAAAAACCACAGTCACAATTAATTACATACAGTAATAGGCCGCAAATGACACATGGTTAGGTAAATGCGGACCTACACGTCATATAACAATTAAAATATTACATAGAATAATTTGACTGGTCAACTTGCGCTGGATATATCATAGTTGACGAGTGCGCATAATCCGATTGGAAAGAATTCCGGTGCGAGATCAGCGGCTTCCGTGCTTTCCGAGGCGCAGGAGTAAAACACTTCCAGAATCCAAGCCCTAAGTAGCAGCAGTAGCTGTTGTACTGATAATTTTGTAGCGGAAAACCCTTATTACTGCATTGGCTCAACATGAAGTCTATAGCTTTATAAACTAGCCACTAGCCCAACTATTGTTGGTCAAATCAGAGCAAAATTTTCGAGAACTTTTGAAATATTTGTAACTAAATATTCATTAACGGGCAATGTCCAAGTAAAACATAACATAATTTAACTTGTTTTAAATAGCTTTATTCTACTATTCAACGGTCACTGAAAGGCACCAATCACGAACCGTCAATCAATCAATATATGTATGTGACGGCGCCAGCGCCGCCTTGCGCAGCTGGTAAGAAATCTGTAAACAACACGTGCACCGCTCACGCCGCCTAGCTAATCGTTCGATATCCTACTACTCGAGTCGTTGTGATCAGCATAAAAAGACCGGAGCCACCGCGGCTAAGGTCCACACAGACTCAGGCGTCCAATGCACGTCCTGGACGACAAAGACGACGGAATAACTGTCGCAAACGCTCCCTTCGAAGGGAAAACACTATACACCGTTCCCCGACTAGTGAGGTCACGAAACCGGTCGTGACATAGTATGGTGCTTCTTGCAGAAGCGCTTCCTACCCCACCGACTACGTTCTGAGCCGAGGTGCGATCTCGTAAGAGACACCCTCAGGATGGTCGTCATGTAGAGCCCGAGACGGCTCCAATTTCAAGGCGGAGTCTAGTACTCGCCCCAACTCCCGGTGACGCTGTAAAGGCCAATGTGGCCAACAGCATACACTCATTCAGAAAACAAAAAGCGGATAAGGGGGTCTATGCTCTGGCGTGGCACGGTGCACTTGTTGTGTTCTGCTAGTAGCTTATCCTAGACACCCTGGATAATTAATTTGTGCAAACGAATTAATTATTATTCTCAACTTGAAATTTGTCCTAGACCCTACAATTTATAGTTATTAGCTATCCTGGATTTATTTTATCATGATATCTGCTTCTCTCATTCACTATGTCTGACCTATTTTTTACATATGTATACTATTGATTAGAAAACAGAAAATTTTGACATCAAAGTAAATATTTAGTTTACTACTTTCTTCGTTTTATTTAATTTTGAATGACAGCAATCGAAAAACAAGACATAGGACAAAAATTTATAACGCAAAAATTTTATTTTCAATAAAATATTATGTTCAATTTTATAGCGAATCCAACAAACATGTTTTGATTTGAAGCATTTTAATGTGTACCCCTTACTTTTCATCGCTGATGATAGTCAATTAAACTCTAGCTGTAAGCTTCTAAAAGTAAATACGTGTTGCTGTGTTTTTTAATTAAACAGCGTATCAACATTGCGTAATTACTTGGCGGTAAGGCTTTGTGGAAGTTCGACTGGGTAGGTACGACCAATTCATCACGGGTTGTGTTCCCGTTTTAAGAGTTGAATGAGCCAATGTAACTACAGGCACAAAGGACATAACATCTTAGTTCCCAAGGTAGCACATTGGCGATGTAGGGGATGGTTAATATTTCTTATAATTCCAATGCCTATAGGCGATGCTGACTACTTACCATCGGGTCAGTAGCCCATCTGCCTACCTATTCTATAAAAAAGCGTTTAGACTTCTTCTACTTTTCAATCTGCTAAACATCATTATCGTAAGTCTAGCGTAAAGTTTCGAAAGCTGAATAATTTGTATTGCTGTGTTCCGATTCGAAGCTTAGGTATGTATAATATTTGTATAATAAATTCCCTCACATATACAAAGGATATAACATCATAGTATTAATTTAGTGACGCATCAGGAATATATATAATAGGGAGGAAAAAACACTAACCACCGGGTGGTTAATAAAAAAAAATCAACTAACCGGGTGATGCGGAGGTGGGGGGCCGTGTCTATCTTTCATCATTCCCGGAGGCGGTGGACCGCCACTGCCGAAGTCCATATCTGAAAACAAAAACAATTAAAATTAAATAAAAACACAAACAACGTGATAAACACCGATGGTATTTATCATGAAAATATACATAAAATATACAGACGTGTCATTATTCAAGATCAAATTTAACGCTTAAAAATATTCACATTAATAATTATATCCAATAAAACTATGTAAATATTATATTTATTCAAGACGATCAATATATTCGTCGGTTAATATCTACAACAACACAAAGGCGTTATTATTGACAAGCTATTACAAGGTCGCTGTGCAAGGCTTAAATTAAAACATAGCATAGAATTTTCGAGTAAAAAAAAAGTATACATAAGCTATCATATGTCATTATCCAGGTCGTAATTTCTTCTGCTTCGACTAAAAACTTTAATTCGAATCAACCAGTTACAGCGCGATAGATTATAAAATAAATAAGAACAGTAACAGCCTGTGAATGTCCCACTGCTGGGCTAAGGCCTCCTCTCCCTTTTTGAGGAGAAGGTATGTAGCTTACTCCACCACGCTGCTCCAATGAGTGAAATAAGACACAGGCAGGTTTCCTCACGATTTTTTTCTTCACGAGATGAATTATAAGCACAAATTAAGAACATGAAAATTCAGTGGTGCTTGCCCGGGTTTGAACCCACGATCGTTGGTTGAGATTCACGCGTTCTTACCAGTGGGCCATCTCGGCTTTTTTTATATAAATAAATTAACATATATACAAATGTTTGCACTCATTGTATAATTAATTTAAATCAAAACATTCATTTAGTTTAAACAAATTGTTACGACCATAATGCTTTTAATCGTTCGAAGTCAATCGACCAATTGCATTTACATAAATAAGCTTTTGAACCTGAACAACACTTCGTTTATACAAAGCTCTCGGGAAAACCCTTTATTCCAACCCAATACTTTGAAAGTCGTAATTATTGAATAAATTAAATTCTTAAATCAAATAAATTAATGAATTTAAAACGTTATCGTTATAAAGTATGTTTTATTATTCTTTTTTGTTATTAAAAACATACTTTTTTCCATTAAAACTATGAAAATTTCCACGGAAGAATTTATTTTTATATGCCTACGACTTGCATGTTTTCATAAGCAGGGAGCATTATTTTTACAAGTTTAAGCAGCAGCCGATGACGAGATGACGTTAGACGGTATTACACGTAACTTCAAAACAAAAACACAAACACGAGATTTTAATCAAAAAGGACATTGTCTTTAAAAATAAGGTCCTTTGCGAATAAGTAAAAATAAAACTCATATCGTACCACGGACGCAGAAGAGCTATATTCTTCAAAATATTTATTTTACTCAAAAAATATTATTTTCGTCAGCCCATATCTTTTTGCCAATATTTTTTAAACTTATTTCAACGGCACAAGTCGATTACCTCATGGAATACCAGTGTTCTACTGACGATGGATTGGTATCCATTGAGTAAAAATAATAATTATCAATTTCTCCTCTTTAGACGATTTCTTTCCTTATGACCCCTGGGGGCCTAGGTCTAGTAGCGGATGAACAAGGACTGATGACGTTAACAGAGATATGAACGGGTTTATATGTAATAAACCGTCATATAAGAAACACGCTTATATTTACTAATATCCATACTTAATAATAGGATTATAGGATCAACAAAAGAGGGTAGTTAAAGAAAGAAAAGAGATACGGAGTTGCCAGTAACATTTACATTGGTTTGCTGCGTTAAAATATAAATACATTAATAATAGCGATGGGTATAAGCAAAACTCGGACGGATCAAAAATAAACCTAAGAAATTTCTAACGCATTACATTATTATCAATATTCTGGCAACCCCGGTTAACAGTGTTATAATCGTGCTTCAAAACGTTTTAGAGATACATAGAACATAGGAAACGTACACACATGCACAGGAAAGGTTTATAGAAATGAAAGTCTGTTTTTGCGGTAATGATTTATTGTGTTTATGTAATGTTTACAATATTAACAATAAACTATCAGCGATTGTACGTAAATTGACACTGATCATATTAAATATTTGTGAATGACTTATATTTTATATGAATGGGTGTATGATAATTCTAAATGAAACGTATGTATTTATAAAATTATTTTAATTCACTATTGTGGTTTCACTTAGGTCATTTATCGAGAAATGCTCGCTCGGTCGACATATCTTAGGAAAACGAAAGTGCACGAAAGACGACGTCACCGACTGGTTTTCGTCTTCTCGATAGCTCTTGTGATCGGATTATGAAAGTGACGGAATGGAGGATGCACCTGTCTTTTTTTATAGAATAGGAAGGCGGACTAGCATATGGGCCACCTGATGGTAAGTGGTCACCAACGTCCATAGACATTGGCATGTAAGAAATGTTAACCATCGCTTACATCACCAATGCGCCACCAACCTTGGGAACTAAGATGTTATGCCCCTTGTGCCTGTAATTGTTTGCGCACGCACATGTATACTATAATATCTCCTTCATAGTTAATCTCAATGAAAGATATGTCCGTCATGAACGGAATCGGTCAACAATGACATTATCTATGGGACTCGAAAATCATCCAGGATTCCTCCATAAATAACGTGAGTGAAACTGGAATAGTTTATAAAACAAGTGTAGATAACTATTATAATGATGTACCGGTTATATGTCTGTGTTTTATATAGTTTGTATAGTATAAGCCGTGCCAAAAGCAATAGCAGCCATCAATGGCGGTACAATAGCCTCTTCCCCCATTTAATATCATAAGTGATTAAATTTTACATTTTAATTTTACAATGTAACTAAAAATATAGAAATTAAACTTTGTTTCGTTACCTTAATATGACTATATGTACCACCATTTAAGGGGCAATTTAATTGACACGGCTTATTATCATAGGTATACACAACAACTACAGGGTTAGGTACACACACAAACGCACACTTCCAATTAGATACGAACGACTACGACGTTACGACTGACACACTAGCATGTCGCCTATGTGTGAGTTAATAAAGTACACTTTACACTTGCGATACAAACCGTTCTGATCACAAGACATCTGACTGTGCTGACTGCATGAGTCTTCGCTGCATGGTCTCGGCGCTTGTGTCGTCATTGTAGTCGGATCTGCCAATACTTCATGGTTACAGCTCAAAAACATAAAATTCACTTGAACATTTGAATTTCGAATGAAAAATCGTTTCTTTCAGTTCGATCGTTTATTTTATAAATCCGTTCGGTGTGTGTTAATTGGCTGTACGAGTAGTTCGATTTGGAATCGCTGAAGAGTGTTATGTTTCAGTTAGGCGGTAAAATTTTCAACGAGCAACGTTCAAGCTTGCGTATTTTGTACCTCACTTATCCTCGTCTGATCTAGTAAATCTTCAATGAGATGTTCATGTTGTTTTTAAACTTCAAGATAATGTATATTGTTCTCTCTCGCATCTCTCTGTCGCATATGAGGCAAAACACAAGAGCGAGATAGAATCTCAAATGTATTTTGACTTTTGCATTTTTATTATTTGATGTCTATCTTCTAAATGTAATTAGAATATTTAAAAAAAGTGTTAGTCACTAACGCGCGATTTAACTTCGCCGGTCAAAGCGAGAGAGTGCGCACATATAGTATTTAAGGGACAATAATGTAAAAAATGGACGAAATTTGATTTGTACCTTAGTCTAGAAATTCCAATTAAAATACTGCGCAGTTACGGTATTAAGTAAATAGTTGCTTATTGATATTATTTATTGTTCCACTTACGCCGTTTTGGAAATTCTAACACGCTGCACTGACACGTTCTTCAAGCTGACACGCTCTTTGTCTTTGGATTGCCATATAAAATGACCCAGTTTTAATTGACGTTGATCTTTTTTTTTTAACACAGTCAATGATTTAAAGAAATGGCTACATAATTTGCATATCCCTTTTATAATTATCCGATGCATATTGCATCACTGAATCGGTTTCGATTCGACTACGACTGGTAGTGCAAACTTAGAGTTTCTCTCCAGAGTTCTCAATTCTATTTGAAAGTAATACTAAAAACACACGTTTCAGATGTCAACATAACAGCCAGGATCGAACCTTTAACATTTACATCGCTGAAAAGCTTTTATACCGCTGAGAAGTTAATCCAATCAGCTATGAAACGTCAGAGAAAGAGATTCTAACGTTTTTAATTGGACAATACTCACTTTTGTATATTTAACTGTTATAAAACCAGAATGTAACGCATGAGGTATATCTAGAATTTATTATTTAAATTAAGGACTTAAATAAGCAATATCGAATGAAAATTAAAAAAATTTACCGTACAAAATATGACCGCGTGTAATTTCTCCTGTAACCGGTGGAGGTAATACGTCGGTGTGTTCAGCCTCTTAGTTTTTTTTTTCTCTTAGCTTTATAATTCTAAGGTGCAAGAGTATTAAGCGTAAAGGATGAAATGGTATAATTTGAAATTAGAAAGGAATGTGCCGTTTGTTCCCACTTACGTATATTAAATATATTATAACCTATATATATTAAGTCACGATATCCCATTAGCTAAAACTCATTCACATGTGTAATCACAAAGCCGCGCTAAGGCAGCTTGGTGGAAAAGGCTCCAATATCTTCTCCACACGAGAACCAGCAATTAGGCCAGCAGTGGGAAATTAACATGCTGTCGCTTTCCTATTATCTATACACGTATATATAATATGCTCACCTTTAAACGTTTAAGCACAGGTTTCAGTTTTGTTTATGGAGTATAAATTTATGCTAATTAAATCCGTATATTCGAAATTGAATGGTATTTACGTCGCATTAATGCACTGGACCGCAACATTCAATATCGTACGGGGCACTGCGAACTCGCTTAATTGTTTAAAAGCGTAGTCGCGTGTCCGTGTAATTAATTGAAAGCCTTTCAATTAAATATATAATTAATTCGTAGGCTATTTATTAGGTTCACTCGACGTTACTTGCGGTTTTGCACTTGTTTGCGACTTTGCAAAGAGTGGGAAGGGAAAATCATCTGCAATTACGTCTGAGAATCGTCTAGCTTTGAGTCGTTGATAATAGTTAGCTTGTATACCTGAAGATTTAAATCGAATATGGGTCGATATTTGATATTGCAATTTTCATCACGAAAATCTTCGACTGGCAAACCGGAGTCACGAATGTGACAGTGTTACACTCCTGTGTCTTGGGAATGACATGAAACAAACACCTAATCTCTTCAGTCATGTCGGATTACCGAAATAGAGAAGGGTACCCGTGGACTTAAGTATAATTTGATTGCAACGTTGGTCAACCCCGGGTTGGACTAATAGAAACTTATTAGGTTTTTCTATATAGAATTTACGCTCAACCGCAATTTGATCCATCAGACCTTCTCAAGAGAAGAGCATTTAGCCCAGCAGTGTGACATTTAGAGGCTTGTTAACTCGATTTGTCAATATGCCAATTAATCTAGAATAATAATTTATATCCTTAGAAAAACATTATCGAAACAAACATTCAAAACAGATGCTAACTCGATTTCAATAGATAACTGATTGATCATTCAAAGGGACTTACGCCCCAACCAACCGCCCTCTTTTGTTCCGCGTATTATGTTAATATTACCGAGACGGTTCAAATTGAATCACCACCGTCTTATACCTTTTCAAAATCTGTATACTGTTTTCATGAATTTATTTAGGATAATCAACAGTAGAAATAAGACATTATTTTTTACAAGGACTTAAAAAACTATGACAATATATTTTTAATTTTTTTATAATCCATATAGCGCTGTTATCTATATCACGTTGGGTATGCGTTTTATCGCCGTCAGACTTCAAGCTTAAAGCTTGTGTTAGAAGTTGGGGGGGGGCGCAATGATATATGAGGTCAGGATCGAATAAACGACTATCATACGTGTGTGTGTGAATGAAATGAAAGATATGATATGCGACACTGACCATAGTAATTAAAACATTACGCATCAAAATAGTATATCAACCTAAGCCCGTTGACAACATTTTAACGGTGAGTAATGAAGTGAGTTCTTACAGAGTAGCAGTGCTGAGCGCCCTAAATAACTCACATACGTGAACAAATGTTTGAAAAATACAATCAACATAGCACGTAGACATAATGAATATTTGTACCTTATTGCTAATATTATAGATGTGAAAAACTCTTGTCTGTTTGTTACGCTTTAACGGCTAAGCCACTGAAATGATGAAATTAATTTGATGAAATTAAGTAAGCAACAAGCTGGAATACCAACGAAGGACATAGGTTACTAATAACCGGCCTTGAGCGTGGACGAAGCCGCGGGTGTACGTACACTATAAATATATAAACCCTATTGGT
The DNA here is from genome assembly GCF_905147045.1 of Nymphalis io. Lineage (NCBI taxonomy): Eukaryota > Metazoa > Arthropoda > Insecta > Lepidoptera > Nymphalidae > Nymphalis > Nymphalis io. Next base: position 7,658,369 of record NC_065913.1, on the reverse strand, counting down.
TCTTTTCGAAAATAATACATTATGCAATATTATTATAATGCCAAAATAAAAAGAACTCCAGTCGTATATATAACCTTTGAATAATTTAGATATTTTTTTATAGACCCAGTGCCAACGACGGTCGGTTGAATAATACGAACACGGTACATAAAACTTTTAAATGTTATCTGCTGAGGACGGACTAAAAGAAAAAAAAAAAGTAAAAATGACAGGAACAAACGTACAAAACGGCGTGATGTTTTTGATTATTATTTTCATTTTCGGGTCGAGTTTGCGTTTAAATACGTCGCACATACAAGATTTTATCGATATCGTTTATTTGAACGTTCAGCGCATTAACATTGTTTTTGAGTATACGACTGTCTCGTTCAGCTTAAGATATGTTTATGTTATGTTATGCTTAGGATACGTTTAATCTGAATGATTAGACAAGCTTGATAACAACTGGCTTACGAGCCCTGGCTCCACGCCTCGAAGTTTTGGATTAGTTTTGAGGACACGTTTAAATATTATATGTATTCATTCTTCTTATCTATTTATTACTATTGACAATTTTTTCTTCTATATTTTTATTTAAATAAGTATTAAAGATGATCGATGAAAAAGAGTAACTATAGAGTTTCTTGCCGGTTCTTCTTGGTAGAAACTATATTACGAACTGAATAACTGAAAAACCGACATTCCGAAATAAATTAAATTCATCATACTCATAGCTAAACATGCGTATGAATGTATTGTTAACATTACTATGTCGGTGAGGAGAACCCATACGATTTTCTCCTATAAAAAATCGCTTAACGCGCTTAAAGAATTACGCTTTAAAAACCTAAGCGATATAAAAGTAAAAATCAACATTGTTCGATTAGATGAACAATGAAGGGGCAAGTCGACGAGTCTATAAAGTAAGGTCTCTACGTTTATCGTTGTCAACCGCGCACGCGGTACACTGCGTACGGTCACGCGATGTTTTCGTTTTCCTTTTATCAGCTCCATCGCTTCTGACTCGTCCTAGTTCCGTTGGATATCATTCGTTTTGACATATATTCTTTTATTGACATAACTAATGGACAAGCGTGTCCTTTTTTGATGTGAAACGTTTATTATCTTTTTCTTTTCCTTATAACATGAGTAGTGGGCAGGCATTGGCGCCGTTACAAATTTTAACCATTCCTTAGATCACCAATGCGCCAACAACCTTGGGAACTATGATGTTATGTCCCTTGTGCCTGTAGTTAATCTAGCTCGGTCACCCTTCCAACCGGAACACAATAATACTACACATTGCTGTTTCGCAGTAAATATGTGATGGTGGTACCTACTCTGGTGATCAAAAAGCCTCACCAAGTAAATTACGTGGGGGTAATACCGATTCGTATGCCGTGACGGCAAACGGTATGACATTCTTATTATATGCCATCATGCCCCATCAACGCCGCGCTCTCTACTCCCTTGAGTATGCGTGGCGTATACTCGTTGATATATATTATTATTCTATTAACGAAAGTCTATGTTATATTTATTTAATTGGATTCCTTTTTTAAATTCTATTTTTTTAAACTGCCGGGTGTCACGAGAAGGCAACATTAATTTTTATTTTTAAAAATGCAGACAGGCGACCACCTGATACTATGTGGTAAATAAGGAGAATTTTTTTTTGTACTGCCAACTGCAAAAAAAATACTAAACAATATACATAAAACCTATACCAGAAAATGCAGCGCGTTTCCGAGAAGATTACACATGTGGCAGAATTTCAGTGGCTAATTTCACTATACATACAAGTTTCCTCAGGATAATTTCCTTCGCCGTATAGCACGAGATGAATAATAATCAGAAATTAAGTAGATGAAAATTCAGTGGTGCTTGCCCGGGTTTGAACCCACGATCATCGGTTAAGATTCACGCGTTCTTACCATTGGGCCATCTCGGCTATATACATATATAAGAAGCTGCGCTTCGCAGTTTTGTCCAATTTGAATATAGAATATCGACGTAATTTACATTACATGAATAAAGCCGAGCATTATTTGACAGAGCCTGGGGAACGACTAACACATCCCCTTATACAAGTAACACAAACAAAAATTTTATGCTTTAAAGCATATTTCACAATTAAACATATCAACGTAATAAATAAATGTTGACAAGCAACGAGTACAACTGAAATACTGTTATCTATAGTGGAAATGAAAATTTTCATAAATATTTATAAGCATTATTATGTGGAATATATAATGAGCGGATTTGTATCCATATATTATAACAAATTTACAATTGTCCGATAAATTTATAATGAACTGTGATTATAATATGTAACTAGAATTTTTTAAATATAGTTTAGGTAGGTCATACAAATTCAATACAAACTCTAGCCAGTGTCACTACAGGCACAAGGGACATACCATTTTAGTTGGGAACCTTTGGAAGGTTGGTGGGACATTGAAATTTTTATTTGATATTTATTTGATATTGTATGCATTTATTTTTTTAATAAATTCTTGAAGGAGAACTTCCAGAACATTCTTGGGCGATGCTTTTTTGTTCATATTCATGGTATTACCATAGTATATCAGATTCATTGATACCTTTATACTATATTGGCCCTAATCAATTTTGTCAAACAAACACGGTAGTTTTTTTTCAGCTTATCAACATCCACTACTGGACAAAAGCCTATATATTATTGTTTATCGAATAATACCCAAAGCATTATTATTCGATAAACAATAATATATAAAAATACGGCGGTATTGGTAATCGATTTTCTTGCACGATAAAGAAAAAAACAATTGTATATAAATAATTCATATATAATCCATCAGTAACAGTAACAGCCTGTTAATGTCCCACTGCTGGGCTAAGGCCTCTCTCTCCCTTTTGAGGAGAAGGTTTGGAGCTTATTCCACCACGCTGCTCCAATGCGGGTTGGTAGAATACACATGTGGCAGAATTTCAATGAAATTAGACACATGCAGGTTTCCTCACGATGTTTTCCTTCACCGTTAAGCACGAGATGAATTATAAACACAAATTAAGCACATGAAAATTCAGTGGTGCTTGCCCGGGTTTGAACCCACGATCATCGGTTAAGATTCACGCGTTCTTACCACTAGGCCATCTCGGCTTTTTATATAATCCATACTAAATAAAAAAGTATATGAAATGACGAGTCATAAAATCTACTTTATAAAGTCGGATTAAGTCTATTTTGAATTGATTTCGCTTTGCGTCATCGTAAAGAGAATACCAAAAAACAAAAGTCGTATAAAGAATATATACGAAACTGAAAACATTATTCAATTTAAAAAAATGCATTTTCACCGAAACGAATGAATTTTATACCCTCAATCCAATTACCCTCGACGTTACCATCTGTTGACCGTTACATAAAAATAATGGAATAAAAGCGTGAATGGCTAAACTGTATTTCATATTTCCGGTGAAATTCACGTGTGCCACAAATTTTCAAATCCGCATCGAGAGTTACAATCGGTAGCAGGGCTATGAATTATTTAAGGGGACGTCGGGACTCGTCACAACGCCTCGCGTTGCATGACAGTTTCCGATTTACTATAGATATTTTTAACATTTTGTTAAGTTTTTTTTTTCAACGTTAATCCATTTGCATTTAAATTCATGCTACATTTTAAATAACTTTTTTTATCAAATTTGAATTACTTGATTGGTGATGAAAACACTATTAAAAACTTTCGACCTGAGAAAAACTGACGAAAATAAATTCAGCGCTTTATTTTGGTTAAAGCGCTTCAATATAAGAAATACTGGATTTAACCCTTTTATTCTCAAGACATGCTATAAACTACAAATTCACTAATCGCGTATACAGCGATAGAAGTGGTTCGAACCATTTCTAGGATTCTGTTGTAAAACCGTATATATTGCCCCACAAAAGAGTTATGAACTATTCAGTCAAGTAACATGTGACATAATAAATCTTTATTTGACCCCTTTAATGTTATGAGTACAGAAATTATTGAAGCTAACGTTTATTAAAGCGTTATATTGTATGCTGTCGGTCCTCGTGACTCCTCATGAGCATAGTCGAAAGAATACGTTAGTATTGTTCAAGTTGCGTATCCGCCGATAAGAAATCCGAACAATTCCACCGTGTTGAACATGCAATTATGATTCGTATATTTTAGCCATCATGCCCCAAAAATAGACCAGAGTCTATTTTTGTATAATGTATTTAATAAAATTAATTCGTTACCCAATCCCAAACAATGAGATAAGCTCATATACAGAAAAAAATATATAATATGTAAGATAAACCATATAGCCAGACATAATTACGTTCAAGCAAATATTCAAACAATCGCTTCACCTGTAAAATTTGCTTTAACTAGTTCTCTAGTCTACTTCGAAACTAGAACAGCTGTTCTATTTAGATCGAGAAAAGCCACTTTAAATAACACTCATGGATAAAATCGTGTAACAGCATATTCCACAATGCTGGTCTGATACGGTATAGTTCGGTTCCACCTTTAGACCTTGCACAAAGCGAGATAATGAGATTCATTAAGTCGCTATGATATTATTGTAAAATATTAACATAATATAAATAACAAGAATATGAAATTAACGCTTGTTAAGTTTATAGTCTAAATTTAAAGCGGATGAAACTGCGAAGCGCATTAACTTATATAATAATATTATATACCAAAACCTTCACCGAAAAGAGCTGCATCTTCTGGTACATATTTAATGTATACAGGTTTAGTAGTGTTTTTCAGTTAATAAAACGTCTCATCAACCATTCTTACTGGTGGTAGGGCTATGTGCAAGCTTGTCTGGGTAGATACCACCCACTCACATATCATTCTACCGCAAAACCGCAGTACTTGATATTGTTGTGTTCCGATTTGAAGGGTGAGTGAACAGTGTAATTACAGGCACAAGGAACATAAAAACTTAGTTCCCAAGGTTGGCGGCGCATTGGTTTTATAAGCGGCGGTTGACATTTCTTACAATGCCAATGTCTAAGGGCGTTGGTGACCACTTGCTCGTCCGCCTTGCTATTCTATAAAAAAAAATCTTTTTTAAATATTTTAAATGACGTGAGCGATTTTCGTATATTTACTTCGCATATTTACGATTATTACAATAACAATGGTTGCACTCCAAGGTGAACTAAAGGAGCTTTTTTAAAATTCAATTCCACCTCATCGTGAGGGGCAGGTGAATGTGTTACAGAATCTTTTATTCATGAAGTTATTACAGAGAACGAATACGTTCAAGTGCTTCCACTAATTGATATTCTAATTTCAGAACACCTACTCGATCTGATAAAGTAATCATAATTCAGATAAAATATATCGTTTTATTTGTAGTGGATAGACGGATTAGTTTATGAAAATCTTCAAGATATATTTATCTTTAGCATAAATAAATTAAATCTTTAATCAATTAGTCAATAATTTTAGGGGAAGGGTTCGTTTTGCTTACGCAATAATTCAATTCTCAAAAAGGACAGAAAGTCATAGCTCAACAGTGGGACAATTACTGGCTGTTACTTTTACTTTACTTACATTGGTTGAATTGTTTATATAAAAAGGTCTCTATGAAAAACGTTTCGTAAGTCTCGAAGTCGACAACTGTAACGGCTCGTTACTCGTAACTCAAAAAATAATCGGTTAATGTGATATACAGTAATAATTCTTTAAACAAATAAACATAAATTATTCAAGTATATCGATAACTTTTAAACAGACTAACATTAAAAATTATCATATGGATTCTATTTAAGTTCTGGTAAATGAAGAGTTTAGAAGTAATAGTAACCTAAAACCAGTATTTCCATAGGCAACGTTGAAGCAAGTAACGAGCTCAGCTCATAATAAATGGAGAGTTTTAACATTCAGTTGCGGAACTAAATCGGATATGTGTCTAGAAAATCCAGTACCAAATGTAGTGCATGTCAGAATCCCACGTAGAGGGAATAAGTAACGCACTGAGCGAGTACGCTCTAGATTGAGACTATAATATAAAATAGAGTCTCCATAGATATTACACAATTTTACTTAAAAAGCGGAGATGGCCTAGTGGTTAGAACGTGTGTATCTTATAATAACCGTGGGTTCAAACCCTACGCACCACTGAATGTGCTCAATTTGTGCTTATAATTCATGTCGTGGTTGACGGTGAAGGAAAACATCGTTAGGAAACCTGCATGTGTCCAATTTCACTGAAATTCTGCCACATGTGTATTCCATTGAACAAGCTCAAAATATTCTCCTCAAAAAACGAGAGGAGGCCTCAGCCCAGCGGCGGGACATTCACATGTTATTGATACTGAACATACAACACGAGTGGTTGAAGTTCTCAGAATTGTCGTATACTTCTCATTTATGGACTAGTTGTTAAACTGTTAATCATTTACAAGCTTCACTTAAATCTAATTAACGTATCCTGTATTAAGAGTGAGCAATCCAATCTAGTTACGGGCACCATTGAGGCATAGAGTAGGCCCGTTTTTCCTTCTAATCTTTAAATATAATATTCCGATAGGCGTGTTCATAATAATACTCTTCCTAAGCTTACACCACTTATGGTCAACCTCGATGGTTCTTAGCTATAGTTAAATTCGGTAGTTGGCGCTGTTGCCATAGTTACGTGTTTTTAAATTTTCTATTATATATTTCTTTGGATTTCTCTCATTAAAGAAAAACATATCCTAAATTTTCAATCGCTAGCAACTATCAATATAATTTTTATTCAATCATTATTTAAAAGTAATTTTACTCGTGCGAAACCTGTATAGTTATCGGAGCTAGTGGAGGGGTAGCCAGTTTCATTATAACATACAACCAAATTGCCATAGCAAGTATTCCCTTATATGTGAGAATATGTATGCACCTATCAACTTAATTTAAATTTTTAACGTTTTATTCAAAGCGTTCCGCTAATTTCTCGCTCGGATGCACGGCGGCGCGATCTCTTTTTGTCGAGAGTGATTCTCTATTTATGGAGCCGTGTTATTTTTCACTTCACTTGTTGCGTGATTCATCTCATATTTAATAGATAATATAAACGATTCACAGATAAGTGGATAATGTTTGAACAATAACAACAGTCTGAATTTAATATTTTTGTAATAAATTTTAGAAAGTAATTAGATATTTAAAAATGTTTACAGATCATAGGAAAACATGAAAAACTATAATAAAAACTGCAATTAATATATATGTGAACATAAAATACAAATAAAATAAACGAAATAAAATTTTAGAAAGTTCTTGCGTAGCGAATGCGATAAAACAAAATAATCTTGATTGATTTATATGTAATTTAACTTTTGAAAAATTTCAAGGATAAACAATGATATTATTAAAAAAAATTGAAAGTTCAAAATTAATTATTAATAATTGTACTAATTTAATATCCATTATAATAAAATAAAACCCCTAAAGTTTTCTAGGCAAAACCTTGTTAAATCTTCCAGTCCAAATGGCATCATCATGACAAAGATTAGTGCGAAGATTTTAGATTCTTAAAGCCATGCACAAAAGTTACATCGACTTCAGGAACCGTTCAGACTTCAGGAAACTTCTAACAACTTTGTTGCCCTACTTCTCCTGAAATTATCTGGAAAGTTCCAGAAGGAGATCAGAAATTCCACTAATTGATTAGATAACAAGTAACATTGGGTCAGCTACATATTACTCTTGTAAAGTTAATTTTGTTTTATCATTTATTTTGATATTTGTAGATATATATGATAAATTACTAATTCAGTGATAGGACTGCCCCTTGCATTTTTTTCTTTGTATTCATAATCTAAGCTTTTTTTCTCTTTTATGTATATTTGTCTTTTTTTGAGTTGCAATAAAGATATTTATTATTATTATTATTGTTTTAAGCATTTTGTGGGATTGCAAATATTCGATATGTTTAACAACCATCATAGTTTTTTTATATCAAACGTTTTTATATGCTTCAAAAATGTGTCTCGTTAATCATCCTTGTTTGTAAGTTGTTTCTTACATCCGGAATTTTAGAAGACTCGAGGGACGTGTATTTTGAAATTTTGTCTAAAATACCGTTACTTTGTCAACTCAATTATTTTAAATGTTATATACATAAAAATGCTTGTATATGTTTGTATTCGAAATTCGCATCCGATTTAGTTGAATCTTGGTACAGCTGTTTTGGCACTCGCGTAAAGTATTCTCATATGGTACCATTAAAGTACAATAGATGACGCAGGTGACGAGGGTACGTGTATAATTGTTTAATAAAAATATAAGATTTGACTTGACTACACTGTAATATAAATACATGTCATGTAATATAAATCATAAACTATATCTTGTTTTTATTGTGTTTATCTTCAAAAAATCTAAAATAACCAACAAATAAGACGAATGGCGTGACGAGATTGTATTGTCTTCACTTAGATTCGTAAGAGATTTAACTATGACTAAAATTGGTATTAGAGTCATACTGTGTATTGTTGGTGTTTATGTGCCCCTCCTGGGTGTATCGTCAACTCAATACTTCTTCTAACATCAATGCTTTATTGGAGTGACCGCTCCATTGATGGTGACGTCGTAAGAAGTTGTTTTCACTGATATACTATTGGTGGCCACTTACCACGAGGGACCAATTTGCTAAATTATATAAATAGATATGAATAATAAATTTTTATTTACACCCAAAAGAATCATATACTATTGATAGAAAAATACAAAGTTCTACTTACTGTATGGTTGTGGTCTTCCACCGGTGTACTGGGGAGACTGCAGAAGAGGTGCACTTCGCTGTGTCGGTTGGACGTCTTCTGACACTGGAAATAAATATACTTGTTAATGAAAGCTGTTTAAAGCAGGAGCAATATCATTACACGAAGCTTATCTTGATAGCCTTGACAATGTCATGCGGCAGAGTGAACAGTTATCATCATACCAACAATTATACCATCATAAGCAGCTCATGAAAAGTAGGTGGTCCTTTTATTTCTATATCAATTTAAAAAACTTATCACATAGTATTTTAATGTAATTCTACGATAATTCGAAACATGCAACATTCAAATATTTCTGAAATCTTAACGCGGTATTCATCCATCTTATGTTTTCGTTTTACTTATTTAAAGCAAAAAAATAGGGAGCCAATGAGATGAAAGCAAGAAATTAAATATGAAGCTATATATTCTGGAAAGTAATAATATATTACACACAAGGAAAATTAAGTGACGGTTGCAAAGTATGTATTTATCGCCTCCATTAGCACATAAGTCGATGCTATTAAACTAAATCATGCAAACCGTCTCGTCCGTAGGCATTTGCTCTGGATTTTGGACCAAATCATTAATATGATTATTTTGTGCCTATACCTATGAAAGCTTATAGGTCTCAGAGCTGTAAGTGTTTCTTTATCAAACAATTAAAATATATTTAAAATGTCATAAAACGATATATATTTATTGTTAATAATACAAATTAATATAAAATATTGTTACAAGACTAAGGTACTTCATTATTTTTACTTTCTGTTGCAAAAAAAATATTAAATGAGAATGATGAAATATTTACAGATTTATTGAAATGTAATAATGTAATACATAACAAATAAAACACAGCAAGATTATTAAATAAAATCGAGTCCAAGTATAAACAAAGCAAAAGTAATGAAACGAATATTAAAAAAAAAAACAGCAAAAGAAAAAAGTTTCATTAAACTAAGTGGGCGAAAATATTAGAACAATAACGAAAAGATCATCCATGAGGTCCCAATTATTATATGTCAAATGAATATAGCTCTAAAGGACATACGTCTAAAGCTTATATTAGTAAATCCATTCTGGCCTAATGACACACTTACCGTGATTTGAAATGTGTCAAGCGTATCTCCGCACCGACCGTCCCACCGTCACTTCCCTGCACATATAAAAAGACGACCACACTCTTTATTTCATCCTTTTCCAACTCTTTAAAATGTCCATATTACTGTTTCATCTCGCATAGCGTTAACTGTGCATGCCAATTCCACGATAGTTATAAAAGCTACAAAAATATAACGGATATAATAAACAAAAACGTATCCATCTGTTTATCCTTATTTTGAACGTATTTCTGTGTTTGCTGAGACATTTTTTAACTGTGTCTTGTGTTTCTTGTCTGCATGTTTGCTTATTGTCAATTCTGCTGTCTTCATTTCAATGTTTTCTGTCTGATTCTCCACATCGAGATCTATGTCTCTCACTAAACATTTCAGAGTGTGTTTGTCTTTAGTTTTATATGTGCATGGAAGATTACTAAATCATAAATCAATGCTTATATATTATTGTACATTGAAGACGAGAGAAGGTTCACCAAGTTTTTTTGTAAATTATTTTGATTATGTCTTTCAATTCAAATATAGATTACATTATTCTTTTAAAGCTATACGCTTGCAAAGTAGCATATTGCAATTTTCGTATGAAAATTTACTCGCTTGAAGTAAAATTTGGTTAACCTTTCCACTCTCCGGGTGTACATCTGTATGTTAATATTACACTGTAGTGGATGCATAAAATAGCTATGTAGAAAAGCTAGATAGTATAAGTTGAAAGCGGGTAAAGAAATATAAGTATTATTATAAAAAAAGCTTGCATCAGTTTCAGTTTCTCAAATAACTTCATTAGTTTTAATATCATTATGTTTATTTTTATAATTATATTGATCGTTGTTATTATTTTAATTATAATAAGATATATTGGAAACTGAAACTTTAATAGTTAATACAGAATTATCGTAAGCAATACATACCGAAATATTAGGATGAGCAGAAAGCTTTGGCTGTACCTAAATATTTTATGTGATTTGTCGGTCGATTACAATATTAAATTTGGCACAAATTCAATACTAAGTATTATATTATGATTAAATCAGTTATATTTTTTAAGTTAATAATTGTTATCGACCGAATTATATGTGTTTACTTGAATGAAAATTTTTCTGTCAATATTTTGTCCTCGTGGAATTTTTTTGTAAAGTCTTGTGTAGGTGGACAATGAATGCATTATAGTGAAATAGTTCAAAGTTGTACTAGATATTCTGTTATGTTGCAATGAAATAAACAACTTTTGAAATATCTACAAGTAACGAAGAAGTGAGAATTTTATAAAGATGTACAGGACTTTGGCAATGTATAACAAAACTCAAATGAGACATGACATCGATAGATTGAAATTATCATAATAAAAATGAATTATGATAAGTAAAGATTTTTATATCTGATTTTGAATTTTCGCAGTATAATCGTTAAATGTGAAGACATTGGTGGTGGACCTAATCCGAGACTGTGGTTTCAAAACTGAGCAAGTACCACTGATTTTTCATGTGCTTTATTTGTGTATATTATTTTTATTAGGTTCGTCGGTTAACGAAAAACAACGCAAAGAAACCAAGGTTTCCAAGCCACAGTACATTAGAAAAACGTGATGGAATAAGCTTCAATACTTCTCTTCAAAAGGAACAGAGGCCGTAGTCCAGCAGTGGGACATTTACAGACATTAGAATTCACAGAGTCATGTCATAATTTTGTTCCATCAAATTGTTATGATCATATCTCATGTTAGTATTACTGTACAGAATGTATTTCGTTATTTTACTAATCTTAAAGTATTATTAGTGTTCAATGATGGAGGTATGTCTTAAAGTAGCGATACATTTTAGAAATAAATCTGATAGGGTCAAAAGAACGCTAAGAAAATTCAAAAATTGAATTTTTTTTTTTGAGAAAATGTATGTATTACAATCTTGAAATTAAATTTTTACGTGTCATTTTAGATATATACTTACTTTTAAGGTTTAAGATAGAAAATCCTCAAGCTAGCTCAAGTTTAGTAGTTTCATGAATACGAGAAAATTCCTCGAAATAAAAGTCTTATATTACAGTCATTTTATTTCGTTAACTTTCTGTGAACCTTGGCTACGATATTGAAGTTTTAATCAAAATGTAAAATAAGTAATAGAGGCTTGCATAGCTTAAACTATTTAAACTGTAATTTGAAATTGCATTTTGGTCAATTGGAGTTGTGTCAATAGAAAACTGCTGTGTTAATGATCTATTAAATTAGCTAACTGGTCACTAGTGAATAATTAGCGATAGTTCGACATTTAATAGTCTTATCGTCAAAATGAATACAACAAATTCACATACAGGCTTCTGGAGAAATTTGATCTCATATTTGATACCCGTTCAGGTAAAAAAAAGCAAAATATCACTTCTTAGCTTTCCCATATCAGAAAACTAGTAGTTTACTGTTATGAAAAAAAAAAACACTTCTAACTTTTTAGAAGTACTTAATTTCATGTTGACAGATAAATCTCATGCATGTTTCAAGTGACATAAAAAAAAAAACTGTTTGTCGCTAAATTTTTCAAAATCGACTATTTTGTTTCGACAAATGCAAACCTTCAACGCTGAGCATAATTATTTTAAAAACAAACTGTGTCTAAGATAACTTAAAGATGCTTGCATAGATTTAAGCACGCGATCTTAGGCCGAGTATCACGTGCTCCATCCACACTGCCATCTCGATAACTCTCTATAAGTTAAATAAAAAAAATAAAATTGTTTTCTATCTTAAATCTCTTAACAAAACACAATTAATTTCGAGAATGAAGCCATAATTCGCTTCTCTGATACAGTACCGAAAATTCTAAACCTAAAAGCATCAACAGCCTTAACACAAAGGAATAAACAAATTGCATATCCTCGGTGCAGCTTTGCTTTTGAAGTTCATTTCGTTCCAAGCACACTGACGGTGTTGCAATGAATCTAGGTATACAGATACGTACAATATATTACTAGCTGCTCGAAATGCAATATCTGATTAATGGAAATTGAACATAGAGACAAACAGCTGTTCATTTTGATTCAATTTCGATGAAAGACGAACCTGGACTAATATTCAAATTTATACATGTATTGTGGAGTTAACAGGACTGTTTCTCATAGTATCAAATAAAATTATTTGCTTGACGACTTTTTAAAGTGAAATGTCTTTAGACGTGCCTTGGAGGTATGATGGATTCGTATACCGTAACCGCTAACGTCATGACGCTCTCTTGTATCTTCTTCCCGCTCTCCGTTATTGCTCTCGACAAAAAATAAATGGTATTTTATACAGTACAGTAAACAGTAACAGTAACAGCCTGTTAATGTCCCACTGCTGGGCTAAGGCCTCCTCTCCCTTTTGAAGGTTTGGAGCTTATTCTACCACGCTGCTCCAATGCGGGTTGGTAGAATACACATGTGACAGAATTTCAATGAAATTAGACACATGCAGGTTTCCTCACGATGTTTTCCTTCACCGTCAAGCACGAGATGAATTATAAACACAAATTAAGCACATGAAAATTCAGTGGTGCTTGCCCGGGTTTGAACCCACGATCATCGGTTAAGATTCACGCGTTCTAACCACTAGGCCATCTCGACTTTTTCAATAATATAAATATTACTAATTACAATATAAATATTATTATCGTACAATTAAATCTTTGAAGGTTATAGTGAAATCCTGCACTAAAATCAACGAGTAGTGGCATAGAATAAAACCTTAAGTATTAGTATTTCTTTCGAATCATAATTTTTACTATGATATATAATCGTTTACAAAAGTCTATTTCCTATATTATTCTGATTTTTGTTGACACTTACGTGAAAGAATCGATTTGAATTCTGTTATTGAATGTGAATATCCCACCGCTGAATCTGTTGGTGAAATACACATGTGCCAGAATTTCAGTGAAATTAGACACATGCAGGATTAATCACGATGTTTTCTTTCACCGTGAGGAATATATTTCAAAATAATTAATACTTAATTGTTGACAATTAGTGCAAGCCCGTCTGTGTAGATATCACCCACTAACCACATATTCTATCGACAAACAGCAATAACAATTAGTAATATTGTGGGCCGGTCTGAAGGGTGAGTGAGGCAATGTAACTGCACATCTTACACACTAAGATTGGTGAAGCATGTGCGATGTACGGGTGGTGATTACGACATACAATCAGCTAGCCCATTGGACAATCTGCCTAAATATGTATTTTAAATAAAAATATACATATATATTCAATTATTTAAATCTTTAGAATCGTGAATTTGGTTTTTTCAGCAAAATTTGAAATTTAGGTCGGGCAATTTTCTAATCTAAGAATTTTTAAACCAAATCGGCAACGTTATTAGACGACCCTTTTACGACTGATTATTGAGACGTCGACAACTTTTATTTGCTCCCTCTGTAACTCAACGCCGCCGTACATCAAAAGTAAGTCGATCCCCACTTATCAAAGTCCTTGCGCTGTTTATTATCTCGACATTGATATCCGAAATATTCCACCTTCCTTGTGTATAACGATAACAGTCATAAGCCGCGGTTACGTACGTTAAATTATACCTTATCTTGAGCAGTAGGGTGCGAAGTTGACGACATTTTATGGCATTCCTTATAAACTGGATTAGCGTCTACTATTACAGTAAAATTTGCGAATAAAACAAAGAGAATATTTTACAAATAATTATAAATCTAGAAGATTAATAACATTTCATACTAATAAAAAAAATGTAATATATAAACATGTTGTTTGGTACTCGATTCCGCCCATTGGCCATTGGCTCCGCGATAAGTTTTTCATATAACCATTATTTCATATATTCTGTAACAATAAAACAGTTAACAAATTTTTTTTTATCAAGTTTCATCTCTTCAACTCTTTCCTAGGATTCACATATTCAAACATTTAAGGATATCTATACTATTATTATAAATGCGAAAGTAACTCTGTCTATCTGTTACGCTTTTACGGCTAGACTACTGAAACGATTTTGATTAAATTTGGTACGCAGCAAGCTGGAACCCCAATGACGAACATAGGCTACTTTTACCTGCCACCTGTCCCCTCCTCCACCTCACACGCGGGCGTAGCCGCGGGTGGATAGTATAAGTATAAGTATTTATATCAAACGTTGGTGATGATTCTTTTGTAATAAATTTCTAAGTTAAACTAAATCGAAATGGCTACTATATAAACGAAAATGAGAGTCATTTTTGTAAATTTTGTTTAGAGATCGTACCGTAAAACGTATCGTAAAACTTCTAAATTTAACTAAACAATATATATATATATATATATATATATATATATATATATATATATATATATGTACATAAGATTCTCTATCCCAAAGCGATTTCGCTCTATCTGAATCCAGCTGCATGCATCTTGTTCACATTGCATGACAAAGAGAAATAGAGACGGTAATGCGAGACGAGATCCTGTTCCTCTTGAAATTTATTATTTACAACATTAAACCCGTAACTTTTCCTCTTTTTGGTCTATTTCTTAGAATTTCCAGGACAATGAACTTAAAACCTCGTTATATAACGTTGATTAAATGAAACGAACACTTTCAAAGTGTTTGTAAAGTCGATTTAGAAACACCGATAAAAGCCTACTTCCCTTTATTTAATATACAACTATAATTTATAATATATACTACTACTTGCTGCTACTTACTAAACATCGAGGATACGTTTTTTTTAATTTGATATGCCTAAATGAAATTACTACACCAACACTTATTAAACTTACATCTAGCATATGTATAGGTTTCAGTATATAATGATATTATTATATATGTAAGTCATGCCTTACCCAAGACAGTCTCCTGTCTCCCCCACCAGGAGACCCTTAGTACAGGTCAACCTAGTTTGGGCTCCTGTCTCCCACATATAACTTTATTTGTATATATATATATATATATATTTAAAAAAAATGTAAACATTATTGTCTGTGGGAGAGAAAAAATAAATTTATTATTATTATTGCGATTCGCAAGTTAATCCGCTTAAAATTTATGTATTTTTTTTTTACAATATAGGAAGTCGGACTGACACATGGGCCTCCTGTTGCTAAATGATCATCATCGCCGGAGACAGGGCACTAAGATGTTATGTCCCTTGTACCTGTAGTTAAACTGGTTCACTCGCCCTCCAAACCGGAACACAACAATACTAAATTTGTAATTGCTGCTTGGCGGTAGAACATGCGATGAACGGATGGTACCAACACAGACAGGACTTGCACAAAACCCAACCACCATGTCAGATGTGTCATGCATGAATCTAATATACTTATGTATAATAAATGATGTATAAATACGCACACGCATACATAAGATATTTATTTATATTTATTATTCACCTCGCGGTTAACTTCAGTTATTTCATTAAAACTTTTAATGAGCTCTTGTTCGTTATGACCCTAATAGCATTAAGGAGACGCCATTCGAGTTCCGTAGTTCTTTTGTATTATAGAATTTCCTTATCAAATAACTAGTTTGTATGCGCGGTTTCGTTTGATTTATATATAAACATATGTTACGTAAGTTCTCATGAATATAAAGTGAATTCTTAGGAAAGCACGTTCAACGTACATATGTACATACGTGGAAACATTTCTTTCATTAACCGTTCACTGACACCGAAAGGTCATGAAATATTAAGCATTAATAAGATCAATCTTGATCAATCTGTCATTTTCCGTCATAGGATTGGTTAAATTCTTTAATTCTAAGTATTTATAAAGTTGAGTATGAAATAATTAAAAGTAAAGAACAGCTTAAAAACAAACAGCTTAAAAAAAGCCGAAATGGCCTAGTGGTTAGAAGGCGTGAATCTTAACCGATTATCGTGGGTTCAAACCCAGGCAAGTACCACTGAATTTTCATGTGCTTAATTTGTGTTTATAATTCATCTCGTGCTTGACGGTGAAGGAAAACATCGCGAGGAAACCTGCATGTGTCTGATTTCATTGAAATTCTGCCACATGTGTATTCTACCAACCCGCATTGGAGCAGCGTGGTGGAATAAGCTCCAAACCTTCTCCTCAAAAGGGAGAGGAGGCCTTAGCCCAGCAGTGGGACATTAACAGGCTGTTACTGTTAAAGAACAGCTTTTGAATGTCCCATAGCTGGACTGTCAAGGGGTTAAACTCCTAAAATTTTGCTACGAGACTTATTCCATCATTAGTTTGGTGGATTACACATGTGACTGAATTTCATCTGACACATGCAATTCCTCATTATATCTTAATTCAAATGTTCAAAATTCAGAAGCGCCAGCCTTGCCACTAGACCATCTTAGCTCTTAAAAGTAAAAAGTATAACATACAGAAAATAAGCAACCTTCGTTTTAAGCCATCAATCGTTTAAAACTTTATATTGCTCTGTTCCGGTTTGAGAGTGAACCGGGTAATTACACACACACACACAAGCTCTGCCTAGGGGATGATATAACACCCGATAGGCAGAGCTGACTACTAACAATCAAGAGGCACACTATCTCGTGTCATGTCATGTCATGATTATCCATTGACAAGGGGGGGATCTTTAAAATTCAACAGCCAAACAAAGATTTCTTACAACTAAAAACGCTCTCAGTAGTAAGATTGGAGAAAATACCCAACAACTCCAGACAATATGATTCTTAAATCTCTATTCGATAGTTTTGCAATGTAATTTGAAATCAAAATTAATAAATAAATGCAAAAATATTAAATTTATATTTTTAAGATATACAATGACATAAACTAAAAATGATTAGTTACCAGAAACCCGTAATAGTATCTTGTTATAGTATCCTAACTTTTAAAGAAACATGTCGTGGTTATTCAAAGTCAAAATATATTTTATTCGAGTGGGCTATGATAAATGATAAATATATTTTAAGGTAGGTAAGAACGCGTGAATCTTGACCGATGATCGTGGGTTCAAACCCGGGAAAGCACCACTGAAGCATGTGCTTAATTTGTGATTATAATTGATCTCGTGCTTTACGGTGAAGGAAAACATCGTGAGGAAACCTGCATGTGTCTAATTTCACTTTTCAATTCTGCCACATGTATATTCCGCCAACCCGCATTAGAGCAGCGTGGTGAAATAAGCTCCAAGCCTTCTCCTCAAAAAGAGGAGAGGAGGCCTTTAGCCCAGCAGTGGGACATTCACAGGCTGCTACGGTTAGGCTATGTATGACAAGCACACTTGAATTGTTATTTTACAATTTTAATTTTAACATAAATCAGAAGAATCGGTCGGTAAAATGGATGGGTTAAAATAGACTCTTCTAATATGCTACAGCACTTTTCATACGTGTGAATTATGTAGTGAAAGCATAATGAAAATAATCTTAGCAGAATTGCAAGCATTTAGAATATTCTCCTATTCTTTCTTTTTTTCGACAGAATTCAATGAAAAACATGAGACGAATTCTACAAACAAATAAGTCACTCGACCTATCATTTGTCCAAGTTCACATTCGTGGTTTTCAAAATTATTCCACGCTCCTACCTTCTGTTTTAGTCATCCAATAGACAGTCTCGGTGTATAACTTTAGTTTTCGCGCACCACGTTCTCATTACACGTGTTCTACCCACATACAATATAAACAGTAAAAACCGGTTTAAACTGTATCCTAAGGATAATATGACGTGTTGGTCGGATTTTGACATTTGCTTTTCCTCATTAGTTGCATGGAAACATTTAATGTATTAATAAATTAAAATACAAAAATAGACAAACGATTTTTATTATAATAGGACGTTTTTACGTTGGAAAAAACACGGTTAAGGCAAAAATGTTGAATTTAATAGCATTTTTAAATAAACGAACCAAGTTTGTTAATTAATAGGCACAAATATTAAATTTAAATGACTTCAAGTATATAATAAGAGCACGTAAATATTGTAATATGTGTAAAAAAATATTATCCTTAAAGTGAATATCTTTAAACATAAGTTTAAATGTACGTCATATATACGAGTAGTTTCTTAATAAATCGCAGGCACGCAATTATACCAACCCGCATTGTAGCAGCGTGGTGGAAGAAGCTCGAAACCTCCTCAAAAAGGAATAAAGGCCATAGCCCAGCAATGGGACATTCATAGGCTGTTACCAACGCAATTATACAAGAAAATCGTAGATCTTAATTTTTTGAAATAGTTTAAAAAATGTGTTAACACGTAATTTATTTATTCTAACCGACAAATATATCGTATTCGAAATTCTATTGAAGTTTTACCGGAACGAAACTTTTACCGGAACGACAATCGTTTCGGCACATCGAGAACTGCCTACGAAGCCACGTGTAGCATGCCTTGACATTCTGCATCGTTGCTTTAAATAGTAACCATCTTTTAAAAGTGACAGTTACGCTTTGATTTGATTTATTGTTTAAAAGGCTTTTATAATAATTATTAATAATTACAGATTGAGAATATATAAATATTTGTTTGTTTGTTTTGCTGTTACGAATCATTGAGTTAATCGATTAATGAACAGTACATACATACATACATACATTACATACAGTACATTTTTTTAATGTGTGTAGACAAAATTAGGCAATATTTTTTCAGACGAAATTAGATTAAATTGTCTAAATCGAACGATAACAAAATATTTATTATGATATTTTTACAAAAAAAAAAAATGTATATACGTTTTATGTTTTCTTTATTAAAATAGTGCGTTTATTTAACTGGGAACAGTGTGTCTTGTGCGAGTTTTTTTATTTATTCGATTAGAGTTGCCGTTAACTGTGGTATTTATGGAATTCAGATTATTATTGTCATTAGACGGCGCTGTTTTCTTTGTATACAAATCGCAGTCAACGGTATCGAATATGTAAAAAAAGTCGCAAAACATAATATACACTACAGATAATATATAGTTTTAGGTTTCATTTTACAAGGAGTCTTTGTATTAAGGCATCTTTATTAGGTTCCGAGTTCAAGAGTGAGATGTCAGTGAAATTTATAAAATTGACAAAAAAAAAATTACATAAGGAATAAATATATTTCACTTCAACGTGACATACAAATAAGAAATATAATAATAAAATCAATACGGTTTCATCTCACTTTGTAAGAACTGCCGAAATTAGTCAAAAAAATTATAAATAGAATCTATAATCTATATTCGAAACGTAAGCTTTAAATTTAATTTAATCCTGATAAATGTTGAATATATTAACAAATATAATTGATATTTTTGCACGTCCAACCTCCATATACGAATAACAAAATCAACACGAGCAGAGTAAAGTTCGACGGTTAGTTGCCTTACATGTCACTAAAGAATTCGTGGCAAAGAATACAATAAGACGAAGGTTTTACATATAATTGAATAAAATATTGGGCCGGAGTCAATATCACCAGCGTATGCCGCTATGAATACTAATAAACGAACATACGGCTGAAAAGAATAACGAACAATCGATAGGACTGTCAGTTTTATTAGCGGTTATAATAAGAATCATTATTCACAAAAAAAAAGGATAATAAAGAAACAAAATATAAAAAAAGAGTTAAACAATATGATTTAGATTATGATTATGTAACAAGCCCGTTTGGAATCATCAGTTATTTTGTTTTATATGCGCCGGGAGGGCAAATGACTCTACTCCACCTGTTGGTAAGTGGTAGTAGAGTCCAAACGCGACGACGGCCGACGAGTACAGTCGGGAAGAATGTTCTGCACTAGCCACCCCCGCGTTGCCGGCCCGCAAGATGCCTCTTCAAGCCTCGTTTGAAGGAACCCGGGTTCTAAGAGGAGGGGAACACGTGAGCTGGTAAGGAATTCCATTTTTGGAAGTGCGACAAAGAAATGAGTTGCCAAATTTCTTTGTGCGCGATGGAATAGATGTCCCAGTTAGACGGTGACATCGAGAGCCAGCACGCGTAGACTTATGAAGGAAGGGGGAAGCAGGTTTTATCGTCAAACAGCAATAATTTGCTATGTTTGAATTATACGTGAATTCGCGGATCATTGAGGAATAGCTTTTATATATGAAATGCAATGTACATGGACGAATCTGACTACTATCATTAGACTTTCCTGTCTACCTTCCTATCGTAAATAAATGAATGCCACTTCCGTGCCTCATGATGCACGTGAAGTCGTGGGTTATCCGCTTGTGTCGGTTTCAATTTCCAATGAGACTTAATAATAAGGAAATACAGTACACCTGAGTTACTATCACACACGCACACACACGAATGCAATTTAATCACTTACGCAGTAAGTATCTCCGAGACTAGTCACCGGGACGGGATTACGGTATGGAAAAGTCTATTGTTAATTGGACGAACTAAGCAGCGGCGTGTCATGTCATTTGCTTCCATACACGCAATCAATAAATAAGGCGTATAAGAACATTTATTCTTGAAGGTCACAAAAGTATCACTAGATATATAATTCAGAATAGACGAATATATAGGTAAACTAGTAATATGAATGACCCTTATTAAATCATCAATCGCTTACCCTCTTCCCAATTCATTCGGGTCAGCGATTGATCCTCCATTCGCCTCCATCTATATTAACTTTGGTAATGTGATGTATGCAAACATAAAAGATTTTTCTACCAGCAAGAATTCCTCAAGACACTATCCTTAAGCGCCGATTACGAGATGAATTTGATAGTTAAAGTCGAAAATCTCTATTAAATATAGACGCGTTACTTATTGATTGTCATAAATCTACCACCGGTTCGGAAATCAACTATATTGAGATTAAGCATAAAAATTAGATTTGTTTGCCTGAGTTTAACATTGTACTGAATTACATCAAACACACTGAGAAACTTGAGTTATACATAAAATTAAGTACAATAATTACTTTATTAGAATGTCTTTATGTTATTATACACAGCGAAAACAAATAATGATATATTTATCTTTTTAATGCTAGAATGTTAGTAAGTTATATAACAAGAAAATATATCTACAAGCTACACACGGGTAGAATAAAGATCTTCATAAAAAGTTCATAACTCTAATACTAATATATATAACTCGAATAATTTATGTTAACGCTAATAAAGGTTCCTGTCGGCATAATTGTTTTCCGACATGTTAAACTATTTACCTAATGAACAATTAATCACTAACCTAACATTACATATTCTATCTAGTTCAGACAGGCAGAAAGATGCACCGGGGGACTTAGTTACTGGTGGTAGAGCTTCCTGCAAGCTCGCCTGGGTAGGTACCACCCACTCATCAGATATTCTACCGCATCTTAGTTCTCTAGGTTGGTGGCGCATTGGAGATGTACGCGATGGTTAACATTTCTTACAATGCTAATGTCTATGGGCGTTGGTGACCACTTACCATTAGGTAGCCCATATGCTCGTCCGCCTTCCTATTCTATAAAAAAAAGGTTTATAACATTAACTGACATAAGATATATGAATTTAATTTAGTTTGATACAAACATGATGTTTAATTATTAGAAATGTAAAGAGAGCCTTCTCGAATGAAGCTGTAAATCTTAATTTTTGATATGACAAATCAAGGTCTGCCATAGTGTTACACTCGAAGCGACATGTTTTGTCGATTTAGAAACATTATATACGGCTTACTGAGAGGGAGTGCGTTCTTTCGTGAAATATGTAAATGTAGAAATATGTCCTTTGACAGTCTCATGAAAACCCTTTTTGTCGGAGCAAAAAGAATATCTATCTGTCATTATGACAAGTTTCATCATAATTTATGCAACAGTGTTGCCAGAGAAAATAAGTTCTATTCAGTACCAAATAACTTTAGTTTAGTCCTTTAACATCGACATAATATGTAATATTTTATTGGTATATTAGCGAATATGAATTTAATGAGTGTTTTTTTTAAATGGTTTAAATTATTAATTTATTGCAAAGTTAAAAATCTGTGGAATTTTATAATACAATTGACTTTGCAGAGTTACTTATCAATAGACTTGCTATCTCTTTTAAGCCCAAAAATTAAGAAAAATATTCTTATCTATAGAAATATATCTTATATATAGCAATATTATTAATCCCGTCAAATAAATTTTGTTTAAATTATTTAGAATAAGAATGAGCATGATTTTTTTTTTAAATATTAACTTTAACGAGGCAACTTAAGACCCCCGAAAGTCGTGC
This sequence comes from Nymphalis io, assembly GCF_905147045.1. Classification (NCBI taxonomy): domain Eukaryota; kingdom Metazoa; phylum Arthropoda; class Insecta; order Lepidoptera; family Nymphalidae; genus Nymphalis; species Nymphalis io. The sequence goes on along the minus strand of NC_065913.1, from coordinate 7,635,390 downwards.
CTTACTTTTACTGTTTAATGCTATATAACCATTTGCTCCGTGTCCTGTCTTTGTCTAAATATACAATGAGTATGATAAAAAAAATTTAAACTCAATTGAACGTTATACCGTAACAGCCTGTGAATGTCCCACTGCTGGGCTAAAAGCCTCCGCACCTCTTTTTGAGGAGAAGGTTTGGAGCTTATTCCACCACGCTGCTCCAATGCGGGTTGGTGGAATACACATGTGGCAGAATTTCAGTGAAATTAGACACATGCAGGTTTCCTCACGATGTTTTCCTTCACCGTCAAGCACGAGATGAATTATAATCACAAATTAAGCACATGAAAATTCAGTGGTGCTTGCCCGGGTTTGAACCCACGATCATCGGTTAAGATTCACGCGTTCTTACCACTAGGCCATCTCGGCTTTTGAGATGATTTCACTTTGACCAAGTCAATTGAACGTTAGTAATTAATAATATATTTTATTCAAAAGTATACTTTTTTTAAGATTTTTACAAGATTTTACTGAATAGAATGAATAGGATACGCGATTTTTTTTATATTCAAGAGCTATTTATTGTTACTTTGATTCGTCTATGTTCTATCTATCGAGAGCAATCGGACGAATTTTAAGCAACGATCAGTATGGCTCAAATTATGGGTTATTTTTACAGAATATTAAACAAAAACAAGCACTAATATAAGAAAAATATAACATGTCACAATTAAAAAGTCGTTTCACTATAAAGCAAACGAACGAAACTTACCTATTAATATTACCTAGTAATATTATACAAAGTTTCCGTGTCATCGTGACGTATCAATCAAGTTGTATATTTACAGCTATACCTCGTAGAAACGATAAATAATTCGCTACGAGATATCGACGTACATCGGACAGGTTGAATACTAAATAGTTACAGCTACTCGAACACGCTACGAGTCACGACATCATAGAACTTGTAGCAAAATGTCATCGAGAAATTGGCGTGTTTTTTTTTTTTTTAATATCGGTAGGCGGACAAATGAACCGCACAGTCAGTTTTGAAATAAACGAGACGAGTACCTTTTTATTGACAACATTTCTTGTTATAGAGTTACATATGTGTCGCACTTCAAACACAGATCTATCGATATATTTCATTTTGCCTCCAACAAGGAAACATCACACGCTTACATGAAACAATATACAAGTGATGTATTTATATATGTCTGTGCAGTATATAATTAAGTAACACATAAGTTTTAGTTGGAAAACTAATAAACGTCTTATATAAGGTAATAATATTAATAATAAATTTGAAATTATTAAACGATAAAAATTTACAAATACAACAAATGGAGATAACTTTATTTAAAAAAATGTTTAAGATTTTTTTTTAATTTATTAAGGCAATCAGTAATATGGAAGTTATTGCTTTTTTGTAAGTCCATTATACTATTTATATATATATGTGTATATATTTAGATTGTCGTCCCATCGGATTATGAGAGTTAGGGAGAGAGTGAAGAGTATAGAGAGTGAACCTGTGTTTGTGCACACACTTGTGCACTATAATATCTCCTGCGTAGTTGTCTAATCTCTCTTGAGATTGGCCGCCGTGGCCGAAATCGGTCTGGAGGACAATATATGTTTAGTTAAAGTTTTAAATAGCGCAAAATAACCACGGCCACCTGTTCAACGGTATAGAAGTTTTAGCGCTGTAACCTCAAGTGGGTGTAACTACACAGATAGATAGTTAAAAAATAATAAATAATAATAATAAATATCCTGGGACATTATTCACACACGACCATTTGATCCCAAATTGAGCAGAGCTTGTACTATGGAAACTGATATACTACGTATACTACTTTTCTTTTGTAAATACATATTTACATATATTGATGATTACACCCAGACTCAGGACAAACAGAGATGTTCATACACATAAATGTCTGTCCTGTGTGAGAATCGAACCCACAACCATCGGCGTGAAAGGCAAGTATCCACCAACCACGCCGACCGGCTCGTCAATTCTTCTCCAAAAAACAATGTATATATGTATTTATATTTATATATATATATATATATATATATATTCCATAGTCACATAAACTGTATACCAGCATATATATATATATATATATATATATATATATATATATATATATATGATATATAATATGTGTTTATGACTTTTTTTTACTTAGATATTTAGACTCCGTGTTGCTATTGAGAGTTTCTTGACGGAAAGTACCCATTAAGTTTTTATAGGCCAACCTTTGCGACCCACGATATAAAGTTATATAATTTATTTATTATATTATTATACATTTTACTGAAGTAGGTACCACCCACTCATCATATATTCTACCGTAAAACAGCAGAACTTTGTATTGTTGTGTTCCGGTTTGAAAGGTGAGTGAGCCAGTTTAATTACAGGCACAAGGGACAAAACATCTTAGTTCCCAAGGTTGGTGGCGCATTGGCGATTTAAGCGATGGTTAACAATTCCTACATGGCCAATGTCTTTGGGCGTTGGTGACCACTTACCATCAGGTGGCCATATGCTCGTCCGCCCACCTATACTATAAAAAAAACATAGGAGTTTGGGATCTGGGCAGCTTATTTGATCAATGCTGCAGTTAACAGTGACATAAAAACAATGAAATCCAATTAATATCGTCAAAACATCACTAAGGTAAAACGTTTAAAACTACATTAACTTAAAGTTAAGGAAAAAAAGCATACATAGAAAATTGAAAAAAAATCAACCCCTTGGCTGTAAGCTTTTACTTTTTGAAAAGTACGAAAAAGGCACTTGTAAACATACGAGAACCGCGAAGGCACTTCATTACAATTCATTTAATTTGTACCCTCCAAGCTACCTTACAACTTCACACTGTATATATTCAAAAGTCAAACTTTAGAACTATATATGCAAGATTCAAATTCCAATAACAAACGCACCGTTATAGTCGGTCTAAATATATTAAACGATTATAGCTTTTAATTGATGGAAATAGAGTCGATATTTGATTGAGGTGGTAAGCGAAGGTAGTTGAATATTTTATCGAGTCGAATGGCGTGATAGTACAACATTCAATGTCAGTTCGTATCGTACCGTCACGGAAGGTAACGATCCTTAGATATAAGGAATACCGCGATAAAATATACCTTAATATTTTGAATTTCCTCAGGACCTGTCATACCCAGCGAATCATTATTACAAGTCGGTAATCGTTTGATATTGAATAGCCTGACGTCACATGCTGAAAATATATTTTGAGCTTTTAAGATTATCATAGTAACTACAGTATCTAATTAAATAATTCAGTTCTAACATGTGATAACTATTTTTGTATGACGTTAGTCATCAATATAAAAAAATAGCAGTTGAAATAGGCCCACAGCCATCAAATCAGCCAAGTCAGACCTTAGGCTTCAATATGTTATCCTAAGTTACAAAAAGAAATTATATTTAAAGTTGTTATAAAATATTTTATATTGTTATAAATAAATTTCAGGACTGACCATTGAACTTGGCACACATTTCACATTTATGTTATTGATGGGATTTATATTTCTAGACTCGAAATTATTGTAGTAGTTTGGTTATAACAGAAGTCATTTATATTATATAAATAAATATGTATATATAATAACATATTTCCAAGTGACAAATATTAAATAATTCCTAGTGCTTGTATTAAGTAATATTTCATTGTTATTATTTTAACATCTGCTACAAGCAGCTACCGCTCGCACGGAATGAGGCTATTAATTGTCTGCCTTTTAATTTTGCTCTTTGTTCACTTATTTTTTCCATGTGTTATAATGTTACATCGACTTTCTTAGATCTTCATAATTCTTCTGTACGTGTATATGTATATATATGTCATTGAACTCCCCTTATTTATGTTTGCCAGACTTAAAAGTGGCCACTTGATGGTAGGAAGATCGTAATTGAGCCATTTACCTTGAAAACTAAGATGTCATGCCTTTTTTGTCTGTTACTCACTACCGTTCAAACCGAAGCACAATAATACTCAGTATTGCTGTTTGATTTGGTAGAATATATATGGTAAACAGCTGGACCGCTGGCTGGTATGAAGGGACGGGAAACAAATCTTATATATTTATATAATAGATATATTGATAGAGATATAATATCTATTTAAGATAAACAGACTTCGACAGCAGACATGACCGATCAACACAAAAGTTGACATGTACTTGTTGTTTTTTTTTTTCATGGTACAGTTTGTTATACTATCTATCTAGGAGTTCATATACAATTCTACATCGCAAACTAATCGCCATGACAATTGGTATATGTATAAAGGCGGAACAGTGTTTGCCAGGTTTTATTAGTGTAACATATTGGCCAGCATTGTAAACGAAGAGTTCATATCCCTTACAGTGCCATTGCCTATGTATGTTGGCGCTAAATTACCAATGCCAATTTTCTTGGCCTTGTTATTATAAATTTAAATTAAATATTCTTATCAAGTTTGGACATATGTAATAGAAGGAACATTCTATACTACATTTTTTTTCATATAATTGCAGGGTTAAATAAAGAACGGAATTCGAATTAAGACAAAAAAATATTTTCACTTGAGCAAGACACTCGTAAAGGAAACCAAGTTTATTGCGTAATTATATGCCTGTTATTACTTCCGCGCTGCCAGGAACGCGAATTTAAGCCCGGTTATTATCAATAAACGGTTGGAACACCAATGACCTTGAATATAATCTAAAAATTCACGGACGAAATACCAACTAACTTCGAAGCGACTGAATCGCTTCAATCAAGGAAAAGTTATTTTTGATTAACTTACGTATTAGTACTATAAGTTTTTAGATACAAAGGTACTGAGTTCAGATCTCGCCAAAAAAATATTGGGGTTTTCCATCTAGACATTCCTCAGTTATATGTTTGGAAATAGTAATCCGTCTCATCGCATTGAAAGAATAGAGAATAATCAACAAACTTGTGTTTGCGTACACACGTGAACACTATAATAACATTAAATAGTAGAATATATATAGTAGAATGTTACTGGGCTCTGATAGATATTGACAGCCGTTTTAATTAAGGAAACCTTAATTATTGATTGTATATACGATAATAATAGTTAAATAGTTTGATCCAGGTAAACTCCAAAACAAAACTTATATCTCTGTTTCATCTTAGTCGTAACGAAATTGGCAACATTCTCAGGTCCCAGTCTAAATCCATGGAATGATTTAAGTATACAAATACTCTGAAATTTATATATTAACCAATATTACAAAGTCCAATCAGGATATAATGAATAAAACATACTATCTTAAAATTCATTTTTTTCAAGCGCTTACTAAGTTTTTACACTTTGAAAATATGGAAAATCACGATCATATCCTTTTTTTTTCATATTTAATTCAATAATTCATCTTCCAACTGTTACCTTTAATGTAGTTTTACCCCTATATCTAATGGACGGAAACGTTGGGTGGACTGGCAAAGGTAGTGGATGGGGAAAAGGGGGTGAGGAAATTGCACTTCGCAAGGTTTGCCGTCTGACCTCCTTATTGTATGGAAATACCGCATTCACGCATAATGGTGAATCGGATGTAAGAGCGGTAATTAGACAGAGGAAAAAAGGAATTTTCGCGTATCAAATAACGGTCTTTTAGGACATTTAAGCGTTATTTCATATTCAATGTATTAAAAGAAGAATTTAAGTAAAAGTTCTTGTACTAAACGAATGAAGTACAAAAAAAAAGTTAGTAAAATTTTGCAATTTTTGACAGATAGTTTGACAATGTTTCCAATTTCGAAATTGGTCTTTCTTATATACAAATACCTGAAATAATCCTGTTTGAATTGGAAAAATCTAGTACTAGAAAATATGTTTTACCATTGAAATAAAATACATACGAAATCTGCTAGAAATTTTCCTTTCTCGTCCAGTTTGAAACGATCAAATCCGTTCGGTAAAATAGAAAAATCCCAATAAACTGACGGCACTGGAGCGCAAATCAAATATTTTGCCGCACAGCCACGCGCTTCCGAGCTGCGTGCTCCACAAATATTTAGCTTTATCAAACAACACATATACTCAATTGTATCCTTTATAACATAAGACATAAGGCCCATACTAGCGTGGAAAACTTTAGTCAATCTTTGACAAAACAAATTCTTGCTTCACCTACAACCGTTATGAGATAGTTCGTATTATTTAAATTAAATACAAGGCTAAATTTTTAATAAAAACTTTGAACACTTTCTACCTGAAAGATATAAACTACGTTTTGTCACATATTATTTGCGTGCAACAATAGACAGTCGTTTGACTCATAAGAAACCTCTTGGGTGAGTAATTTTTATAATTAATATAATTAACTGACGGAGTAAAATGATTATGAAAAACAAATTAAAAAAAAATCTGATCATCTTAAGATCCGATATATAAAATAAAAAAAACAATAACTTATTGAAATTTGAATTGAACTTTTAAAATAAGAATATTTTGAATCGTTTTTATTGACGTATTGTACAACTTTCACTTAAGCAAATAAATATACAGACTTGAAAAAAATTAATCAAGTTTCTCTGTAATGTAATCGGATAGAAACATTACGAACTTGAGTTGAAAATGGTAAGCGCTCAAGACGTAATAGTGCCAGTCCAAAATCCCTCGTACAAGGATGTGAGCGATAGCATATTGCTATCTGTAATCACTGGAGACGAGCCAAAATGATCCACCAACGGCTTTGTATCGAAGGTAGTTTCAAGATTTGTGACACTTGCCAAGCCGTTGTCTCGTGTAGATATTACCTGTCTAGCGTATTAGTTTCTTTGTAAACAGAAGTTTAATCTTGGACTTTATATTAGACAGCTCGTTGTTTATTTACAAAGTCAACGTCAGATTAAATCGATACAAACATTTAAAACTTTCTAAGTAAATGTATTTATTTTTCATTCGTTTTCATTTATATTTAATAAATTCTATAACAAATGAAGCCCATTCATGATAGTGTTAAAACCACGACCATTAAAATGAAATAATAACAAACGAAAAATTGAAAGAAATAAACAAAGAATCATTAAAAGTTTCACCTGATCGAGGCCCACGTTGGGCGCCAAAACGGCGTCGTAAAAATAAACGTAGCGGAACCGAGGCGAAACTTGTGAAATAAAAATATTTCATACGAATGCTCGAACTGACTTGAACCAACTCGCTTTGTATACAACTAGACAGATTATGTTTAAATATTGCCAATTTATTTAAGCAACTCACGTTTTATCTTTGCAGACTATTTAGTCTTTCCGAACAAAACTTTTCTGTTTTTTAATAAAAAAAAATGATAACACTATGATGATATTTTCAGTAAGTCGATTAAAGATAAGCAGATTATTAAGAAACATTTCTATTATAATAGCAAGAAATGTATAGTCAGCATCCTATAATACGAGTGTTTTCTTTAATTTGAAAATTTAAAATAAAGGATACGGCATTCTCGAACCAAAATTTTCTTGGGAATTGGTAATGGCTACTCGAAAAGAGAAGTTTTTCTTTCGATTTGTAAATATCACAGAGAACTCTATAGCATCTAATTATACGTATTATACATTACAATATTTCTAAGTTTGAAAATTTCGTTGCTTACCGAAATTACGACTGAATATTGAAGTTAGTTTTCAATATGCCAACCATACAGTTTATGCTTCTCTGCTTTCTTTTCTCTTCTCTCTCTTTCTCTTCTCTTCATATCGGAATCAAACTACTCGACGGTAACATGTCATAAGTTATTATGTGCCCTCTAATTTACATAATACATACATAAATTTTTAACTTAAGCATAAGTCTGGATCATCGGTTTTGTAATGATATGAGCTTTTATTTACATGTATTAGTTATGAATAATTCATATATATTTTAAGCGTGTTGTTTGACTAGACATATAAGCACTTTAATTGTACCGATAAATTCTTATAAAAATAAAAACATTGTAACAAAATGAATGCTTAAGTGAGTCAAACATTAAGAGGCGATGACATCTGCAATTTCCGCGGGAGGGAAATGGCCGACGAGAGATTTAGATTAGAGGAATTCAAATTCTTCGATCGACATCCGTGAATCTTTTATTATGCAAAGTAGATCATGTTTTTCAACAGATTAAAAAAGGCCATCGTTTGAAGCCAACGATAATAATGCCTTTAATTTGATTGTATGTTTTTATTCAATCGTATACATACAGCGTAAATGGATCTCATGAAAGAATGTATTGTTGATTTTGTCTATTGACAACTCGTATTTAAACGGTCAACAACAAAAATACGTTTGTACTGTTTTTTTTTGTTAAGTAAAGTAAATATTTATAAATAGAATACTTTATGCTTATATATTATTCGAAATACGTCTTGTAACATTCAAAAGGATTCATTTCAGTTTCAATAATAAAATCTGAAAAGTTCGAAGAATAAATTTAAAGGCTTTTAAAAGAAAATCTTCCTTAATTTCACATTTCTACAAAGGACTCGACTGTCGCAGTTAAATAAAAGTAAACGATGACTTTTAAAAGAATACGTTTCACTTTTAAAAGTTGCTATTTCAAACTGTCGCCTTCGTTAAAGTGCCACTAGTGAATTTCTTTTGTCAGAAGAGAAATATTTGCGCGACGTAACTACCAGTGACTTAAAACATTTTTCGAATACAATTAGTCTACGAAAATTGAATGTTAACTAAAAACCGACTCAACAACCCGTAAACTCCCACTAAACAATAGCGAGGTTGTGAAAGATCTACCAATCAAACCTAGATAGATGACAATTTACTTTGTATAGGTATGTGTTTCAAATTTTATACGACTGTATCATAATAGTATAGTAAAATAAGGTTATTACACCTAATATGTATTTATATTAAAATATTAAAATACTATTCGTAACAAGGTAAATAGGCGAGCAAACATTAGTTATATTACTTGCGCCTTTAGAACTAATCGATTGGTCACATCCGACCAAAACTGCAAACTGTTTTAATATATAAAACAAAATTTACAAAATATATACTGAGATTATACCTATTAGATTTACAAATAATTTTCCTCCCATCATACAGGATTACACGCGTAATCCGTCACGCTGTTCCGTTTCGGGTATACGAATCTCAGATTCTTGGACATGCAGGTTAACCTCACGATATTTTTCCTTCATCGCAGAGCGTGAGATGAATATAAAATAAAATTAAATAAAAAAATAAAATAAAAAATTCTGAGAAAAATAACAACCTTTGTTCTCATTTACTCTTACTTTAGGTACTCACTCATTTATTATAAAATATATATTTTAGAGATTACTTTGTATTATATAATTTAGTAAATATAATGGCGTCTGTGTGAATGTTCGTAATATGTTTTACTTTTAATGCATTGTTTTCGATCATGATCATTTTCTCAACGGAAACTTTTGCGCATGACATAATTTTACTCTCCTAATCCGATGTGATAGCAAATCCGAGACGATCGGAAAGAGTTCAAGCACAGTAACGGTTTTAACGTGTATTCCGAGGCACGGGAGTACAAACACTTCCAACTTCCAGACTCGGGGCTGTTACGGAACTAAATGGATTTCGTCAATAGAAAATCCCAATAACTTTCTATCGGCCCGACCCGAGGTTCGAACCCAGGACCTCGGGATCTGCCGACCTTCTATTTAGCCACTAGACCAACGAGGCAGTCACCAGGATAACTAAAATAACGTGATAATCACATGTATTTAAAATATGCAATTTTAACTTCATAATAACTGTACTAATGAGGTGTATGTATATTTATGCAACTTGAGTTTTCGAAGAAAACGTTGTAAAATATTGTAGTCGTAATAAATAAGAGTTATCTTTAGTTGTATAAACGTGTTGTTTAGTGATATTGAAATAATCATGCAATTTACTGCGAACATATAAATATGCATGCGTTTTATTATAAAACAATACACTAACTATAAAAAAATATATTTTTAAAATAAAAATAATTTAACTTTTGAAATCTTCAGATATTCATACAATGAGTATGAATGCTCATTGTAAACATATTATTCATAGTTTTGTGATAAAAGAAATATAAGTTTTTTAACGCCCTAATTTATAAACATTGCTCAGCGTCTGTTTTGTCAAGTACTGATTTCGCTCTTTCTATCATTATTGATTGCACGGGACACAGTATTGATTATCTAATGATACGCTGAGCAATGTTTATATTATTAAGACTGTTAATTACGAAATATTTCAAAGTTTTGTTATACATTAAATTATCACTGTTTGTTAACAAAGTCGCATGTATTACAGCAAGTTTAAAATATTATCTTTAAAGTAAATGTATGTATCAAGTAATATTCAAGATTCGAATTGAGTTGACAAGCAGTAGCTTGATAAAATATTGAAAAATATAATAATTAAAATTAAAGTTGAAAACTAGCAAACGTTGAATTAAAATCCAAATATACATTATTAAAGGTGGCTCTTAGAAGCGCTTTTGAATCATCATGTTACAGTATTGAATTAAATGTAAAGCTACCACCGGTTCGGAATGTAGATCCGCCCGATAAGAAACGTCAAGAAGTTCAGAAGGTACTCATTTCCTCTAATGAAATGAAACAAAAAACTATGAGTATAGTACTACTTATTATGGCCACGATAACTTTTTAACTATGAAAGGTAATATATATAACAAATCTTTAGATAATATTATTAAAAATATCGTAATACATGTTTCTATTGTCACAGATAATATTAAAACATAAATATATACTCACATGTATAATCCCAGCTGTCCTGGTCATTTTTGAAAACGTTTAGTCTTTCAGGCTGAAACAAAGAAAATACTCATTTTTTATTCAATTCTAATAAATAATACTAATATTATAAATGGATTGCTTGCGATCAAGGAATAAAAAGGTAAGGTAAAGGGCACAGGTATCATACATACCTAACACCTAAACCAAAAATTGCGGTCGATGCCGCTGGCGAAAACTAGTACATTATAACTACATTTAACGTAACATGTGACCTTGCTAAAACCATTTCTGGGTCATCTGGGTGACACTTCTTGCCTGTATTGTTATAAACATTCATTTCAAACACATTCCAAATTTTTTTTTTAATCGTTTATATCTATGATAGCCATTGCTGGTGGAATAAGATCCAAATGATCTCGTTAATTGAACGATGAGGCCCAGCATTACTACGAAAAAATAAAACAATATTTATTTTAAACAACATTTCAAGGAAAAACTGAATAAACATTTTATTAACTCGACTCGGGTTTTGAATCCAATTGAAAAATTTGAGCGTCGAGATTGGTTGCTTTATAAGCTAGCAACATGGTCAACCAGGCGATCAAATAAGTATTTATAAATATATGATCTATCTATAACTCGTAAATGTGATACCAAAATTACCATTCCCATATCGAATTAGACAAATTGGCCGACTACAATCCATTTCGTATAACGTAATTATCTCTGAAATCGAATTAGTATCGAGTATAATTAAGTAAATGACGCGATTACCTTCCGAGCTGTGATATAATGTATTTAATACAAAATCTATTCTGTGAATTCGAGCTTTCTGTAAGGATATATAATATTGGGTAACATATATTTATAAATAGGCGAAAACAAAGTTATGTATCATTTCCGCCTCTGTATGCCAATATTTTTCTTTGTGTGGTAACTATTGACGATCTTTAGTACCATAAATAAAAAAATGGGAAAAATAATCAAATTTTGAATAATGATTACAGTAGAACTTCGACCACTGTGCAAAAAGTAGTCTATAGAAATGTTTATTAAATTGAACCGACTCAAATATAAGCGAAGGTTAGCGACCCTCAGGACCTTAGCTATTATATGATATACAGAAAGTTTTCTATTTAACAGCTTCAATAAATATATAATACCACCGGTTCGAAAAAGAAACACCCAGTCCTGAGAAGTAACGGTGAAAGAAACTCAGCGAGTTTTATTTTACTTATATATGTATTTCATTTACAAAAAAAAAAGAAAAATAACCATGCGGCGATCGTCTCATTCCCAAGGTGTGCTATCATCCACCTCTACAATTTTTTTTTTAAATTAGGAACTGAGGCATTTTTATCTGAACCCATGTATATATTTTTACTTAAGTATAAGCCTTCTTCGATATACTAATTTATTTATTTAAGACAATCAACAGTCTATACATAACACATCAGATAGACAGTTGAACAGAGGTTGAAAAGTTATTCGATAAACGTTCTACTAATTATAGGTTACATAAAAAAGGTAGTAAGTAGTAGTTAAAACGAGAACCTTGAAGTTATCTAACAAACAACATCCGATAACAGGAGTAATGTTCATCTTATGCGTTGAGAAGCTCTCACTCCACTGGTATTTGGCTTCAAACATCGCCTTACTGAGCCAAATATTTGGCGAATGTCAGTGGAAATGGCCAGTCTTAATGTTATTTACGATAACAACATTTTCTCGTATACACTGGCTCTTGCGTATCATAAACGTCGACTAGTTATCACCGGTGGTTTTGTTTGCATTTCTTATCTATTCGGTATTATTTAGCATTCCAATGTAAAATACATAAATTTAGGAAATCACTAACTTAATCGTTATGCCTGCAACCATGTCGACTACCTCGTTGTACTAGTGGCTAGATAATAAGGTCTTGCAGCCTTGAAGTTGGAAGTGTGTAGATTCCTTTGCCTCAGAGACAGCACGTCAAGCCGTTGGTCCTACGCCTGAACCTCTTTCCGGTTGAGTCAGATTGCTGTCCCATCCGATTATGACAGTGAGGGAATAGAGTGTACCTGTGTTTGCGCACACACTTGTGCACTATAATATCTGCACAGTTGGTTAATCTCTCCTGTCAGTCAGGAGGATGACATCATCATCATCATCATCATCATGCTGAAACATAGTTTAAAATTGAGTGCAATATAGCACTATGAAAAAAGTAAATATTTCCTTTAAAACAAACATACAATTTGTCAACATTTATTGGATTAGATATTCAAATAGATGATATCAAAAACATACAGCATTTAATATTATATTAAAGCCTTATTCGTCTTGGCTCTATTTTCGTTTATTTATGTTTTGGTGTCGAGCCAAACTTTTAATTATATTTATGAATCTTATAACAAAACTGTAAAAGATTTTTGTCAAGATATAAAAATAATAATTTTCAATGTTTTCAGCTTATTTTAATTGCCACGATCGTTTTAATATGTGTCGTTCATCCTACTTGCGATTTCAAACATATAAAGCTTGTATTATTGTATTATGTATAAGGATAAGTTCTCTTATTTACTTAGTACACTTTTAGCCATTTGTTGACCACGATGCTAAAACTCCGTAGAAACACAAATTAAAAGTGTTCAAACGCTTTTGTGATTACGGAAACGTGAAATTCGAATAATATATATAAAATCGATCTTATTCATTTTACTAATTAATATATATATATATATATATATATATATATATATATATATATATATATATATATATATATATTGCAATTACGGTTTATTTGACTAACTCATAATTTGTTTAATAAATCAATATTAAAACACAAACAAAGATCGAAAACTAATTATTTATATAAGATAATGAAATATAAATATTACAAAGGATATTTACATAACATATTAAATATATAATATGTCTTGCGTTAGGTAATCTATCATGAGATTGGGCGCCGTAGCCGAAAACGGTCAGGATGACATCATCACGGAAGATGAGAATCTTACAAAAGAAGGTTAAGTTTCCCAGCCTTCTCGAGAGATACTAAGAGCTATCCTCCTATTTCATGGACCACAATCGTTCTCCTCATGCACCAACAAGCGTGGAACTGGTGGTAGGGCTTTGTGCAAGCTCGTCTGGGTAGGTACCACCCACTCATCAGATATTCTACCGCAAAACAGCAATACTTGATATTGTTGTGTTCCGGTTTGAAGGGTGAGTGAGCACACATCTTCGTTGCTTGGTATTCGCCAACACATTGAGTGTGTGATACATATTCAGATGGGTTTCCTACCATCAGTAAAGGTTAGTTCTAAGCAACGATAAGTGTTCCAAAACGATTTTCCGTTGAACAATAAAAAAAAAACATTTAAAATGAATTAAAAATTGTATATAAATACGTAACAATAGACAACGTCAAAATATATAATAGACAATGTATAATCGCGTCCAGGTATTGTCAGAGCAATAGCCGAGAGAAATACAAAAGCATTTTTTTGTCACCTGATTTATCTCTCGAAATATCGGCCGCCCTCATGAATGGGACCGATTGTGTAGACCCTGAATGAGACCGCTGATACAGTTTGTATATATGAAATAAACGAAAGGTGGTTTTGGGTCGACATATACTCCGAAAATATTAAGCATGCTCGCCTGATGAGGGACCAACACATTCGACTTTTATTGGTATATATACTGGCTTGTCAATTCTTAATTGACCTTGTGCAGGAAGATACGAGTTAGATTTTAGACAGAACATTTATAGATAGTATGTTAAGTAAGACAGCAAGGAATATTCAATAAGACATCAAATAAATAATGTCAGAATTGTCGGAATAATTCTATCAACATTCCGAACCAGCAGCTTCCGTTGAACCGACTCGATGACATGATTGTCTTGTAAAATAACGATTCAGAAGTTCTCGTGAGCAGACACCGTTGAATTTACTCAAGAGTCAAAATCATTTGTTAAAATATTCTTTTTGGTTTTTTTTTTCACAGGTTTTCTTTGCTTTTTTTAACACGGACGGGCCACCGGGCCACCTTATGGTCAATATCGCCAAATAATATTGGGAAAGTTATATTGTGTCTCTTGACACTTAAAGTACGTTCAGTACTTACATTGGCTCACTCACCCTTCAAACTGGAACACAGCAGTACTAAGTATTGCTGTTTGGGAATAGAATATAGAAGTCATAAGTGGGCGGCGCTTATCCAGACGGGCTTGCAGGAAGACCAATCAAGTACGAATGAAGGGTAATTTGTTTTCTTTTTTAAGGATTCCCTTTGTGGACATTCAAGTTTTTCAAAAAAAAAAAAAACAATGTTTCTTTTGGTCGTGTGTTTACTTATTATCCAATGATAAATATCATAAAAATACATAACAAAGTATCGCATTTAACAGTTAATATCCCTGTTATATTGCCATTACGGAACGGTTTAGGGGTGAATTTTTGCCAACGGAAGTGTCATAATAGTCCCTTTGTCGCTAAGGTCCCTCGGACCGTGACGTAATTTGTCGATGCCATTATAAAGTATTATAAATATTTATTAGACATTGTACGCTTTTAAGGCACGTTTATTGTACGTATTTTTGGGTTTTGACATTTTTTGTCATTGTTATATACTTACACGATATCTACGAGGAGAAATGACGGCGATGTGTCGAGAAAATGGCCGTATAAATATTAAATAAAGGGCCAAGACGGATTGACGATGCGTACACTAGGAGATACTTGGAAGTTGTGCAAGTTTCTGTTCGAAGGACGCGTGAGCCGGTGTATCTAAAGACATGAAGGACATAAAATCTTAGTTCCTAAGGTAGGTGGAGCATTGGCGATAAAAAGGTTGGTTATTATTTCTTATAGCGACAATTGTCTATCCGTCGTCATAGGTCTGCCTATTTATTTAAATAAATTTAAAAAAAAACGTGGATATTACATGATTGGGTTCAAATCCGGACCGACACCACAGATCAAGTGTCTAATTTGTTTATAATCTCGTGCTCGTCTCTATATATATATCTAACAGTGGGAACATTTTAACACTGCAAACTATGAAATTTAACAGAGATCATCAAAGCTATTCCCTTGAGGGTTGTGAAATGTTTTCTAGATAAGTTGGGCACAGTAGTCAAGAGTGTTGGGTATAAGGAAAACGAATTGATTGATCGTCTTCGAAGTTTCTAGAATTTTTATGTGTAGTACAAATTTTATTCAATCCATTACATATTTTTAATAAACATAATGGTTAGAACAGTCATAATATCAGTATCATAATAATAATCTATAGTTAGACTTTAACGGCCTTATAAATTATAAACGTTATTTATCGTATTATTGCACACTGATTTCTCTCTTTCTGTCATCATTGATTTGACATTCGAACGAAGAAGACAAAGCTTTGTTTAACTAATCAACCCCTTAATTAATAGATAATGCCTGTACAATTACTACCTCTTATCCTTTGTCCTCGAGCAATTGCATGTCACATAACGCCATCTAAGCGTCTAATGTAGCAATATAATAAAACTCATCCATTGTTCTCGGCACGTTTTCTACTACCTATAACTAAATTATCACAGAAATAAGTTATTAGAAACTTCGTGTAGCACACCGCTGCCTGTTGAGAGGGTACTTTGATCGTTGGAAATATAATGCTTTTTGTCCTTTTTTTAGGAAACCAACGAAAAACTATACGAACCGATTCGCAGGAAAAAGCTGATATGATTATAACAGTAAGAAATAACTTCTCTGTCTTTTATAAATATATTTTTTACCCGTTTTAAAAGAAAATACGTTATCTTCCTGATTTATAACCTCAAGTAGCGGAAAAAGCGCTTCGGAATAGCGGCCGCACACAGCGCTTCTCCTCGCTTCCGATTAAGAGGAAATAAAATAGTCCAATGTTGTTTTTTTTGTTAATATTATTTTTTATTTTTTTAAAACAAACTTTTCTTATTCAAATAGGCTCTGACATTTTTGTATAGTCTAATACAAACGGTAAATATAGTATTTAGTAAATAATGAAATTAATTATATTTAACGCTTGCGAACGATTATACTAACAGTATTTAAACATTAAGAGCTTTGCCTATAAATGTTGTTTAGGTATTTATTAGTTAAATGTATTTATTTATTAAAGGTTTGCTAGCGGATGTTATAT
Organism: Nymphalis io; assembly: GCF_905147045.1. Taxonomy (NCBI): domain Eukaryota; kingdom Metazoa; phylum Arthropoda; class Insecta; order Lepidoptera; family Nymphalidae; genus Nymphalis; species Nymphalis io. The sequence continues at coordinate 7,618,472 of NC_065913.1, read as the reverse complement.
AAATAATATCCTAATAAATTATCAACTAAACCTAGAAACACTTTATGTACATCCATTTGAAAGCAAACACTGTATGCATAATGTTCTTGCACCGATTAAAATTTCATAAACGTATTAAAGTGCTTGTCTCGTAAGTAACAATAACAGAAAGACAAAAAATAATTTAAAATAATAAATGTGACAAGTATACGATATTGTGTTTTTCAAAAAAAAAACCATCATTATCAGTAATCATTAACAGCCTGTTAATGTCCCACTGCTGGGCTAAGGCCTCCTCTCCCTTTTGAGGAGAAGGTTTGGAGCTTATTCCACCACGCTGCTCCAATGCGTGTTGGTAGAATACACATGTGACAGAATTTCAATGAAATTAGAACCATGCAGGTTTCCTCACGATGTTTTCCTTCATCATCAAGCATGAGATGAGTTACAAACACAAATTAAATTTGTGTTTAAAAAAAAAATTGGTTCAAAATAAAAATTAAAAACAAAGAAAACGGAAACAACAAAAACGTCTTAGATGCTACATTAAATAATGTTGTGTCTTCTTCTTTCGAATGGTAATGAAAACAAAAGAGAAATCAGTATTTAACTTAACATCCGCCAAATAAATATTTATAATTACGGCTTAACACCTGAGTACGTTTTGATTTATACTTTATAATTTTTAATCTAACAAAATCATCTATAAAATAAACTAATGTAGAATGTAAAGTACGTTAGTCTGTTTATGTAAATAGTAACGTAATATCCTTCTTAAGCTGTTTGCATAATCGGCCGGCTTACTGAGAGTAAATTAAAAGAAAAGTTATTGAAGGTAATTTTAAATAATGTTGATTGGAATTACGTACAGTGCTTTGCTTTAAGCTGCGTATACATTAAACGCGGCCAACCCTCGAACATTGGCTCGCGCGTTATATATACACAGCTTTATAAGCCGAGGTTACCCAGTGACTGGAACAGGCGAATCTTAAGCTAAGAGTGCAGGTTCGAACGCAGGGCGAGCACTACTAATATCCATGTTTTAAATTTGTGTTTATAATTCATCTCGTTCTAGACGGTAAACGTAAACATCGTAAGGAACTTGTATATGTCGGATAAAGCCACCCATATTTTTAATCAGTCTGCATTGTAGCTTGCGATAGCATTCGTACCAAAACATTCTCCTAAATAGGAGGCCTTTGTTTCCAACAATGGGAAATTTACAAGCTGTTATTACTTATTTGTTTATTCATGTGTCGGTGACATTATAAATGTGTGCCAATTTAAATTAATGAGTGAACCAGTAGTTTTATATTAAAAAAATGTTCTAGCCACAATAATGGTATAAAACTAAAATGCTTTCAGAGTTTCTAGTTTTAATTTTAAAGTGTTGTTCAACCTATTTTATTCATATAGTGCTAAAACGATTTAAAAAAAAAAATATTTTTGTAATATTTTAAACTAAAAATTTAAACGAAATTGAAGCGGACGCCCGCGATGAACGAAATTAGTGATTTTATTGCTCCGTATTAAATATATGAAAACTATTTTTATTATTTTAACAACGACAACTAGAAAGAGATAATATTTAATTAGCCTTCCACTCGACTGTAACTGTACTTTATACTGAGACGGTGAGTGAGCCAGTGTAATTACAGACACAGGGGAATTAACATCTTACATTCCAAGTTGGCATCGTACTAACCATGTAGAGAGTAGTTAATTACAACATTAATGTCTGTTTCTACACTATTTACTATCACTTGGCCCATTTGCATTTATTTATATATAGTAAAAAAAAACTAGAATTCCTCCAGTGGTCGCAATTATTATTATAGAATTTTTAACGAAAATATATATAATTCATATGATGTTAGTTTGGAACCTCCTACCCTTCTTTCCGTAATGTTTTTATTGCTAAAAAAGCTTAAGCTCGTCAAAAGCCGACATAAAAAAAGCAGTTGAAAAATAGAAGAAAAGTATCTACTGAACTGTTCAGTTTTGTCTCTGCATATTTATATATAGAAAAATGTATTTTAAATTCTCTAAAATACCTTTTATTAATTGGTTATCATTCCCAATATTTTATCATATGACTCATATCCAAAGGTTATCTGAAAGAGACTTCTGTTTCGGCAAGAACAATATCAGTCGGGTGATATAAATATCATTTTGCTTTTTTTTGTCAGTGTACAATAAAGCTTAATATTTGCATTGTATTGTATCTATATTTATAAATTTGAATACGTTAACTGCCTAAGTGAAAAAACTTGTACACCAATATACATAAATATATAAGAATATGCAGCATGTTTCGGAGAAGGTTTTAATATTATACTATTATTTAATATAAAGAGAAAAATAAATTGACTAGAAGTGTGACGTTTACAGGTTGTTACTACTTCAGTAAACACACGTATAAAATTGAATAACAGTCGATACGACGAGAATATAAATAAAAAATAAAATAAAACTCACCTTGGCAAATTCGATTTTGAGAGTGCAGCATCCGGAGTAAATGTCGCAGCCGTGTAGGGCTTCTTTAGCTCGTGTCGCAGATTCGATGCTCTCGAATTTGTGGCGTTGAGTTAAGGTTTATTTCTCTTTGACAAATGCGGTTATTGACACAGATAACATATATGATTGTAAAATGGTTAACTTTATAATTTAAATACACACATATAGCAGGTTCATTAACGTAAAAGATTTTTATATTTTTTCTCTAAATTACTTAAATTATTTGTTATATTATTTTGTAGACACTAATCAAAATAAACATTAGACTAAAGTATTATAACTCTTAGATAATGAAGGCGAATCTTTGGATGTCTTAAGAGTGAAACAGGTTAGGACTGGAATTAATGGATACTTACCGTCACCTGGATTAGCACATAAAGTAATTAGCTCGTCCTTTTCATCAAATAAATGTATGTAGGTTCTTACGGATTCCCATCACATGACGTTACGTTAATAACGCACTATGGTTGAAGGATTCTACGACAAATATCGCTAGTAAATCTATTGACAAAAGGATCTGATTTCTCAGCTCCTTTTCTCTCGGATTCGATGATAACTTTTTGTGCCTTTTTTCGACGTTGAATTTGAGGACATATTTTTTGGCCAAGAGTAAAGATATCACACTGAATACACTCTTATAAATATAGCAATATATTTTTTTTAATTTACAATTAAGATAATGAATTCGGCCACGATAGTCTTTTCAAGGAAACTAGCTAACTACGCGAGAAATATTACACCGCGTAGTGCAGAAATGTTTGACTAAATGTGCATACACGTATATAGAATAAGTAATAGATAATAAATTGATTATGAACCTACGTGACACCTTTGCAATATAAATACTTTGTTATCTCCTGATCGCTTTAACGCGTCTAATATTATTGCATCTTATAAAGCGATTAGAAAACGGATTTGCCAATAATACATAATTTGTGATATTTAGGTACATTGTGAGTCTGTAAGTATGTATATATGCATGTATGTAAATATAAGGTCAACATTAGATAAAATAAAAATAAAATTAACAATATATGCCACAGCTAGTGCTAGATCTCCTTTCTTATTAGGGAAAATATTTTAGCCGCACACATGGTGGTGAACTGAACTGCAACCCTTTGCCCAGCAGTGGGATAAAATAATTAAAACGCGGTTAGCAAAATTTGCGATTCCACTAATAGTTTAAAGAATAACTAAGTGATAACTAATATTATTATATTCAAAATCGCTTCAAGCTCCGCATCTAATATATTTTTTTTTGTCGCAGACGTCGACAGCAGCAATTTAGTCGGAAAGTTGGACAAATTTGAATAAAACTCCCACAGAATTGACAAAAAACAATTTGGAGAAAAGTTTTAATAGTATGTAAATTTTACTGGATATTAGAAGCTACTTTTTTTGATGTAGGAACAAGATAAATGTAATTCTCGGTATATTTAGATAACTAATATTACTTATAATAAAATTAAGGTATTATCTACATATATAAACTAATAATTCTTATTTGATGGAAGAGCTTTTTTTAAGCCCGGATACCACCCACTCATAATATATTCTACCGTCAAATAGCAATACACAGTACTTAGGGACTTCTTAAAGAGACATCTTAATTGTTTAATGTTTCTTTCGGCCCCAATGTCTAATAGACGGTGGTGACCACTTGCCATTAGGTGGCTACCTATTTTTTTAAAAAGGATGATGTATGTTTTTTTTTTATTTTTGCCGGGAATCCAAATTACTACTCCACCTGATAGTAATTGGTAGTAGAGTCCAAACGCGATGGCCAGTGCAGTCAGGAAGAATGTTCTGCACTAGCCGCCCCCGCCTTGCCGGCCCGTAAGATGCCTCTTCACGCCCCGTTTGAGGGAATCCAGATTGTAAGAACAGGGGAACACGTGAAGTGATAAAGATTTCCATTTTTTGAAAGTGCGACAAAGAAACGACTTGCTAAATTTCTTGATGAAATTGATGTTGTTTTACCGGTGGTAGAGCTTTGTGCAAGCTCGTCTAGGTAGGTACCACCCACTCATCAGATATTCTACCGCAAAACAGCAGTACTTGGTATTGTTGTGTTCCGGTTTGAAGGGTGAGTGAGCCAGTGTAATTACAGGCACATGGGACATAACATCTTAGTTCCCGAGGTTGGTGGCGCATTGGTGATGTAAGCGATGGTTAATTTATTTTTTATTTATTTTAAGGACCACTAGTAGCTACTACATGACCATCAGGTGGCCCATATGCTCGTCCGCCTTCCTATTCTATAAAAAAAAATGTCACAGTTACGCGATGACATCGAGAGCCAGCCTGCTAGACTTATGAAGGAAGGGAGAGGTAGGAATTAGAGAGAATAATTCCTCAGAGCACTTGCCGTGATACAGTCGATAGAAAGCGCTCAGCGCTGCTATCTTTCGACGCAATTGTAAATGCTCAAAGGTTATAGTGACCTTTACTTCGCCAATAATGCGAACCGCAAGTTGTTGCAACCAATCCAAGGCTTCCAGTGTGTAGCTAGGTGATGCATTTCTTATAACTTATTTATAACTAGCGATGTTTTATTCTAAGAAACTTTTTAGGCAGATATGTGTTGGCCAGAGGTAAAGTTTGTGAGGTTGTAGGGGGGTAATCTCTGGATCTAACCTAACCGATTTTGAAAATTCTTCTACCAATAAAAAGCCACATCATTTGTGAGTATCATAAATAAACCCGAACCCGACGGTTTTTTTCATATACATCACGTCAATTTCATTAGAAATAAGTTGCTTTAGTATCAAGGAAATTTTATTTAAATGAAATTCGTTTTTTACAGTTTAAGAGATAATTTCAAATATCAAATACGCGAGACAATTTTATTAATGTTCGGCCAATCGATCGAATCGATCACAAGTAAAAATGTTTACCGCCCAACGAAGTGGTCACGGGTCAGCTAGTATTTATATACATATCTATGTTACGCATGACAGCTAACACATATCTCCCGCTGGACAGCGTACTGTGTGTTTTAATAACGAATTAATTTACAACTTCGTATATGATTCTATATTAAAATAACCATCCATCATGAAAAAGTAATTATTTAAAACTATCCATTTAAAAATAAATATTGCTATCATCATTAAATATGTAATCAACATTAATCTCAAAACTGATCTGATGACTGATCTTTGTAAAAAGAGATGAAAACTATACAACGATAGACAATTTCGCTGATAGATTAAACACGTTACTATTCAAAATATCGTATACCTTTGAAACGTCCGATCGCTACGCAGGTCGATGAACAACTGACCTTCAAAAGAAAAGCCGACCGTTACACCGCTACGATTTTGCACTGCCAATAAGCGATTATTTGCCTTGTTTTAATTTAATGACTGTTCATTCAGTACCTAAGAACAATCATCTGGTTAGTTAGTGTTTTTAGTAATAATATTAAGGTCGGAATTTGCATGCAACTTATTTATACGTATCACATTACACTTCTGTCATGAGAACAAAGTTTACATGCGTTAAATACGCGAACAAATAACACATTTTAATTAAAAGGAAATATATTTTCAACTGCGACCGCGATTATTAAGTTTATATGGTGGAAGACGCTTTGCTCTTCAGGAAATACCAATCTAATTTGCATAATTAATTACCATTAGATAGTTAATTTTCGTGACGAGATTGAATATTAGCACAAGCAATTTTTCGCATTAATAATATTATGAATAAGGTTTTTTTTATATATTTTTGTTATTGGTTTGTTTCTATTTATATATAAAATACCGCACACAGATTAAATCAATTGATTGTTTATAATTTAAATCATTGTCTATTACATACATCATAAAAAGAATTATTCTCTCTAATTCCTGCTTCCCTCTTCCTTTATAAGTCTACGCGTGCTGGCTCTCGATGTCACCGCCTAACTGTGACATCAATTCTATTGCGCACAAAGAAATTTGGCAACTCATTTCTTTGTCGCACTTCCAAAAAATGGCATTCCTTACCAGCTCACGTGTTCCCCTCCTCTTACAAACCGGGTTCCTTCAAACGAGGCGTGAAGAGGCATCTTGCGGGCCGGCAGAGCGGGGACGGCAAGTACAGAACATTCTTCCCGACTGTACTGGCCGTCGTCGCGTTTAGACTCTACTACCACTTACCATCAGGTGGAGTAGAGTCATTTGCCATCGCGGTGCATATATAAAAAAGGTGCATAAAAAAATGTTTATAAATTCTAGAAAAGCAACTTTAAATTATAATATAATTTAAAACCTAAAACAGTATTGCAACTATGAAAAACATCACCGTTTAAAAACAAAAAAATAATTAAACGATTCTAAATGACTCAACCGATTAGGCTTCAATATTTCAAAACATCACACTTAAATACAAAAAAAGAACGCATTACAAGACACTCCTATTCATCAAATAGAAAAAAAAACATAGAAGAAAAGATTAATCACCGACATTTTTTCTGAACGAACAATATACATAATGAACGAATGAAAACATTCATTCGTCAAACACGGCACGGTGTAACATTCCACGTGGCACGTGCCCCATATATTTCGTCGTTAGATTTTTTTCAAACAAGCCGCCGTAAATCAAATCGTCTAGTTTTATTTATTACTTTTAATCTGAATCAAGTCACATATGTTTTATATCATTCGACGAGATTTTTGACTAACGACTTTAATATAATTAAGTTGTTTTCATCTCTTATTGTTTTGTGAAATAATATATATATAATGTTTTTTTTTTTTTAAACAGAAAATGTTGTTTTTTTTTGTGCAATGAGAATATTTAGTTAATCAAGAGCTTGCGCTTATAAAGCCGTAGACCCTGTAGGTCTGGTTTCAAATCCAAATGGTATCGGACCAATAGAAAAAATGTTTATTTTTTTTTTAAATTTATTAAGCTAAGAGTCAGAAAATTAACAACGCTTACTCTTCCGCACCTCGGAAAGCACTTAAAGGCGCTAAACCTACGTCTGAACTATTTTCGATTGGGACTATTTACGGTGAATACAAAGTTTCCATATGAGTTAATACCTTGCCGACTACGGGCCCGCAAAACAAAAGGTAATTTGCAAATCTAATCTATAAATAAATTCCAAGTCAAAACAAATACTGATGACGAATAAAAGTAGTTATTACTAAATTTTAAAGACCACTCCATGAAAATACTATTTCAGAGAATCCAATCCATCTCCCGTACTAAATGCTTTAAACCTATTTTTACAAACGACTCAATTTACGAATTCCAACAAAAGAAACCTTAACACCATCAAAATAAAGTTGAAAATAATAATGCAGTACAATGAAATAATTTATTTTACGGCTACAATAAAGAAGTTATGATACTCAAAGGAAAAGTGGGTAGTTTGAAATTGTTTATATTAAAATATTAATAGTAGTTTTTAAAATCTGTTGTTCGATAGAAATTAATGTACAGAAAGAAAAGTAAGTAACTGCCTGTGAGTGTCCCACACACTGGGATACGATCTCTTCTTCTCTTCATGAGAAGGTTTGAAGGCACAGTGGAATGAAAAAAAAATCCAAATTTACTTATAACTAAACAATTAGATTTTTGTTGCACAACCAGTAAAAGTGACAGCACTACGTGAAAATAACAAAGGAACCTTTGAAATTTTATGTCTCATAAGCAAAAGAGCTTTTACATTTTTATTAATATATATATATATATATAGAACGGGAAAATGTAGCTATGGTATAATCCTCTTCTACGTAAAATTAATACGAACGGTTTAACCCATTTCGCATTGCACCGTCCACCTGTTGGTCCATCATGATGAAAACCATCCAGAGATATCAAAACAAATTTCAACCTTATAATACAAAATATAAGGTATAAAATCGTACGATAACAAGGCACAGGTACATCGGTATATTTTTATAAAAACCACTATCAAATGTTAAGACGTGTTTATTTATGTATCCTTTTTACTGCTAACGATATAGGCCATGGCGATGGCTGTTGAGGCGAGGTGTGAGTGCTAGCGGTGAAATGTATAGACAAAAAAAAGAAAACCTAAAATAAATATTTTTTTAAAGTATGTGTTAACATATCAGTTTTGTTTCCTAAAATAATAACTTTCATAAATAAGACGTTTAACTAATGTTAACAATGCGAAAGTAACTCCGTCATAAACTATAAGTAAGTATTTCATAAACTTATTTCAAAGTTAAAAACTTGAGGCTTGATTAAAGAAATGTGTATGTAAAACTAAAGATATAAACATATACTTGGTAGGCTTTTACCTTGTAGGATATAAATAGGCACCACCCCCTCGTCACATTTTCTATCGTCAAACAAAAATACTTAGTAAAAATAGTTGTGTTCCGGTTTGAAGGGTGAGTGAGTCAGCCACTACAGGCCCAATAGACAAAATGGCTTAGTTCCCACGGTCGGTCGGTGGGGCATTGATGATGTAAGTGACGAAGTATTGGGCGGCAGTGACCACTTACCATCAGGCGAACGATAAATTTGTCTACCTACAATAACAGCCTGTAAATGTCCCACTGCTGGGCTAAGGCCTCCTCTCCCTTTTTGAGGAGAAGGTTTGGAGCTTATTCCACCACGTTGCTCCAATGCGGGTTGGTGGAATACACATGTGGCAGAATTTCGATGAAATTAGACACATGCAGGTTTCCTCACGATGTTTTCCTTCACCGAAAAGCACGAGATGAATTATAAACAGAAATTAAGCACATGAAAATTCAGTGGTGCTTGCCTGGGTTTGAACCCACGTTCATCGGTTAAGTATCACGCGTTCTTACCACTGGGCCATCTCGACTTTTTTTTGTCTACCTATAATAAGTAATAAAAAAATATTAATAATAGTTTTATAATTATACAAATAAAAATATAAATTCAAAATGTAAAGTAGTATGTAATTTAATTTACTGTTGGTAGGGCTTTGTGCAAGCTCGTCTGGGTAGGTACCACCCACTCATCAGATATTCTACCGCAAAACAGCAGTACTTGGTATTGTTGTGTTCCGGTTTGAAGGGTGAGTGAGCCAGTGTAATTACAGGCACAAGGGACATAAAATCTTAGTTCCCAAGGTTGGTGGCGCATTGGATATGTAAGCGATGGTTGACATTTCTTACAATGCCAATGTCTAAGGGCGTTGGTGACCACTTACCATCAGGTGGTCCATATGTTCGTCCGCCTTTCTATTCTATATAAAAAAGCAGAGACTAAAATTGTATTGAATACATAATATAAATACGATGAATCGCTATATGTAAATATGGTATATGGCTTGATAGATAGGTAGATAGCGGCTACCGTTCATCAAAAACGAATCGAAAAGTTTTACGATCCCCGCCATCCCACGAGAGGCTTACATTACGATTTTCGGGCAACGATAGTACGTTAGCTATTTTATTATCACATTATTATTATATATTCGGTGATGAACAACAATATTTATATTTCACATAGAGCCAAGTTACCTTTTTTTTACCAGTGGTCGTCCAGTGAACGAAATTCAACCTTAATTCATTGTTAATAAAAATGAGAATTGACGTTCGTAGACGTCTACACTAATAATATAAAGAGATAAGATTTGATTGTTTGTAAGCCTCAAAATCTACTTAAACGTTCCACAGAGTCGTTGCGGGCTGTTCTGGATTTTCAAACACCACCTCGACTTTTATGGAACTCTTAATTCCATCCTCACCACAGGATGGAATTAAGAGTTCCATAAAAGTCATTATTGGCGTTAAAAGATATTTTTTCGAACGAAGTCGGGGCGGGCCGCTATTTATATAATTGTAATGTTTGTATTGTTTATACATTAAGTGTCAAATTATTTGAAAAATACGAAAGATAGGAAAAATGAGGTTTACTTTGGCGAAACGAAGTCGCTATGAAAATGAAAAAAAAAAATAAAAAAAAATGTTTAAATGAGTTGACATTAACAGGATGAAAGTGCGTAAGCGAATGTTTTATTATATTTAATATATAGTAAGGAGACTCCATTATCGCAACAACCGCATTATTAAAATATAAAAAAACGCGCGCTAATTTCAAACCGCCATTTTATTGGTGGACAGAAAAGTAAAAGTAATTAATTCATTAATTTATAATTGGTGCGAATTGTGATTTGTTGAATGTGTTCAATTGTGTTATTTGGATTTTTAAGTGTAATTGAGGGAATTATCACATACATCCATTTGTATGATTTGGTGTTCTATATTTAAAAAGACCAATTCGAGGTTTTTTTTGAAATCATATTCACTTCTGGACGATATATATATGATTTATATTATAACACATATAAATATACACATTATATTTTTGGATTTCGTCTCTCTACAATATTTACGCTAAAAACTGCACTCTGTACGCGCAGTGCTAAAGGTAGCCGCTACCTTCTGCAGCGCAATATTTAAAAAAAGCGGTGCAGTTATTTTCTTCATGTATTTATTTTTAAATTGTATTAATTTTGAAAATGAAATCATTACCTACCTATATAAATATATTATATACTAACTATTAATTAAAGTGATATTATCCTTTTATGAATTAATTATTTAAAATATATATAAAATACTTATGTTATAAACATCCAAAGATTCGTTTAAAATATATTATGTCTTATTACTCATTGAAAAGGATATTCAACCATCGCCTGTACTCCATTCTTCTTAAAGACGACAATCCTCTGCACTTGACCGTGTGGCGTGCTGATCGTGTGTATGACGTCCTGAAACAAAGGAAAAACAATTAAAAATCTTATGATTTTTTTTTTATTATAGTTATCTACATAATCATATCTATTTGACTGTAGTTATCTACATAATATATTTAAATTTAAAACATACGGAATTACTTATAAATGTCACTTTAGTTAAACACTTATTTCTCTCTTTCTGTCATTTTTAGTGTGACATTGGAGAAATTTACTGGTGGTAGGGCTTTGTGCAAGCTCGTCTGGGTAGGTACCACCCACTCATCAGATATTCTACCGCAAAACAGCAATACTTGATATTGTTGTGTTCCGGTTTGAAGGGTGAGTGAGCCAGTGTAATTACAGGCACAAGGGACATAAAATCTTAGTTCCCAAGGTTGGTGGCGCATTGGATATGTAAGCGATGGTTGACATTTCTTACAATGCTAATGTCTAAGAGCGTTGGTGACCACTTACCATCAGGTGGCCCATATGCTCGTCCGTTTATTGTTTTTTTTTCTATGCATATTTCTATTAATTATAGTTGGCGAAACCTAATCGCTATGGCAATTAAAAATTAAAAAAAATAATGAAATGTCAAATATCGTTTGTCAACGAAAGATAGACAATGTGTTTGATCGTGAACAATAGACATTTTATTTTATATAATATATTTATAACAAAAATATACATAAATAAACTTTAACCATGTCTGATCTTACAGCCCTTCGAGCGCGCAATGTGCTTAAAAAGGGGTTACAAAGCTTTCTCTTTACGTATTAATGTATAGATTCTAAGAATGAATTTTAAAATCCAATTCCGAAATAGTATATCGCCCAAATAGGACACGAAACTAAATTGAAGGGTTTCAATTCGAGCGAGCGAGTTTTTCTGACTAAACTTTTGCTTTTAAATTAATTTACCTCGAGCTCGGCGGCAACGATGAACATTGTAACAAAATTTTGGGAAATCCTTATATCGCTACATCAGTACATATTATAAAATAGGTCCCCCGTCGCGTTTGTCTGTCTGTCTATTTGCATGCGATAAATTCAAAAACTACCCATCGAATTTTCATGCGGTTTTCACCAATGAACGGAGTGATTCATGAGGAATGTACGACGAATGTACTGACGAGCCGGTTGGCGTGGTTGGTGGATGCTTGCCTTTCACGCCGAAGGTTGTGGGTTTGATTCCCACCCAGGACAGATATTTCTGTGCATAAACATGTTTGTTTGTCCTGGGTCTGGGTGTAATTATCTATATAAGTATATATTTACAAAAGAAAAATAGTATATGTAGTATATCAGTTGTCTGGTTTCCATAGTACAAGCTTTGTACAAGCTTATTTTGGGATCAGATGGCCGTGTGTGAAAAATGTCCCAGGATATTTTTATTATTATTATATATTAACTTGGAACCTTGTCATCCTGTACGACAGCATATGCGGTTTTATCTATATAGACGATCTTATTTACGCATCCTTGCAAGTAAATACATATGTAACTTTATCCGTATGAAATTACAATATAATAAAAATACTCGTTATTGTTACACCAATAAACGTAGATATATATTATAGAAGTAGATCCGGGCCTGAGGTTCATCTGGTTGTGATGTAAGTAACACTTTAAGGTTGAACTTAAATGCCAAGTTTTCTAAAGCGTAACCTCACAAAAGGCAGCTATCTGACGCATATTACTCACGGTGTACCAGATACGTCTTTACTGCTAAGACGCTTTTGCTCCAGGCAATCTTAAGGTAGCGCAAAGAAACAGAAGCAAGAAAAGTATGGCTGTACATAGCATGAATAAACATAATATATAAATACATTATAATGATGTTACAATTAACTTCAAAAATAAATAAATAAACTATATTATTATAGTGGTATATAGATATGTTTGTAATGCGTTAACGTCGTAACTCGTGAAAATATATGAGATGATAATTACATGTTGCAGGGGTGTAGAAATGGACATAACGAACCAAACACCTACGCCCTCATACGCAGACGAAGCCGCTGGCGGACACGAGTTGTATTATAAATACGAGATTTAGGAACCAATTAATTTAACAACAATGAAACTTCACGAGACGATACAGCGGAACGTCGTCTAACTTCTGACCGCAACGCCCTTAACTTACAAAGTCGGATACCAAATTGTTCTAAGCACTACTTAGTAACATTAAGTAACTTAATATTTATTATTGTGTCTATATAAAGTATATATATATATATATATATATATACTATTATTTAAAGCATAATTCTAGTGTATCGACGGAAATCAAATAGGCAGACCGGTAAGCAAGAACGGTGTTGTCATTACTGGTCTAGTTAAATAAAACACGCTTTATATTATCCAGTAAATAAGCATGTTATTTGTCATATGTAAACTCCAGTTGTATAACAATAGGAAAAAAATATATATAAAAAAAAGAAACTTTGCTAGGGAAATGTGACGCACAAATTGGGCACATACTGTGTAACAGATCTATTGTTGTCGTTACAATAAAAACGAAAATAAAGTTGAACACGGAGTGTTTGTTTGACTTACATTTATTGTGTAATCATCTAATCCAAAGCAATAATACAATAATATAATTCATTGAAATTGCATTATTCTAATACAATAACATACTTCGTTAAATTATTTATTAAATTATTAATTTAATAACGAATTCACTACATACAAATAGACAAAGACAAAACAGCTTAGTACATTTATCTCCTTTGTTTGTCAAACGATTTATCTTTTTTTGTCTTATAAAAAAATACGTTTTCGAAATACGAGTCGAAAAAAAAAACCATGCAAATTCATGGTCGGGCGAATACTATATAATATTTGTGATTGCAATACTATTATTTTAAATTTTAATATCAATATTGTAACTACTTTAAAATATATCATACGACTCATCGAATTATATTTTCCTAATACATTTTAAAATTTAAATTAAATTCAAACAGATTGCTAGGAAAACTCATTGTTATAAAGAAAATTGAGTGTAAGCCAACATTATATACTAGAAGTTATTTTCAGTTTAAAACTTATAAGAAAAGGTTATTGTAAATTTGGCAAAAGATCAAGTAATAAGTAAAATGTTTTATAAAAATCAATAGAACGCTCGCTGATAAAGAATTTTAAAAAGTATTTAAATGTGAAAATGAATTAAAATATGTAAGAGTTTATTCGTCGACAAAACGTTATTCGTTGAAACAAGTTTGCGAACATTCTAGTAAGTAGAAGTAAAATAAAATACTCTTGTCAAAGGTAATAATAGTTTAGAGTTATAGAAATATTATCAAAGAAATATTGTTCATTTTATCAATGAATTGGTAAATGACCAATTATATTTTTTATACATATATGAATTAGTGGTTTTTTTTTTATAGAATAGGAAGGCGGACGAGCTTATGGGTCACCTGATGGTAAATGGTCACCAACGCCAATAGACATTGGCATTGTAAGAAATGTTAACCAACGCTTACATCACCGATGCGCCACCAACCTTGGGAACTAAGATGTTATGTCGATCGCACCTGTAATTACATTGGCTCACTCACCCTTCAATCCGGAACACAACAATACCAAGTACTGCTGCTTTGCGGTAGAATATCTGATGAGTGGGTGGTACCAACCTACCTAGACGAGTTTGCACAAAGCTTTACCACCAGTAAATGGTGGTGGTGGAGTTGTGTTTAGACTCTAACATACATGTAACCTACTGTTTATTAAGTATATATTCATCTTACGTATGATTATGTTATAATTTAATTTCATATGTATATACATCCTTACAGATATTTTAAATGCGTAATTGAGTTTGTTCATATGTTTTAACATCACAACTACTCCGATCATCATGAAGTTTTAGATGACATATTGTAGAAAAGGGCTTAGGGTCCCTAACACCTCCCTTCCCCTCACACAAGGACAAGGCCGCGTGCGGAAACTAGTATTTTTATATTGACCTTGATTTTGTATGGTCCTGATGTGTCCCTTAAGCATATTACTGTGAGGTTGTTCGTATAACTAGTTCAGTGATAAGCCCTTTGAATCATTTTCTAATTATAATTAGTCTTGAATCTATTTTTTCTTATCTACTGTTTACAATAAATAATAATTATTATCACATACATTACATCAAGGAACTAGAGTCGGTGGAAAAATATAATTTAAAATTAGAAAAGTTCTCATCTTCATATAATATCAAACCAGTTTACAAGTTCCAATCTAGTTTCTAGACACGTCTTAGGTCCGAAGCTGGAGCACTGGATGCTCGTACTAGAAGACGTTTTCTGGGGGAAATTGGAAAACACGAGACATTTAGCTAGTCGAAAGGGTAATGCAATCTTCGTACTAGATTGTTTTGTCTTCTAGTGTGTCGTGTGTTATATTCAGCTCGTGTTTAAGCTCGTGGCGAAAATCTCAAGACGATATAAAGATAATTTGAAAGATTATATTTTAGAAATATGAGAATCTCTTAAACAGAAAGCAGCCTAGCGATGAAAAAGTCGCACGTTTGATTCTATTCCCTTGAGATATGTTGCCTTCTTGATACAATTGTACGCTTAATTGGAGAAGCAAATAGGAATATTAATAATTTGTTAAAAACGGGCATTGCTAAGTATTTTTTTTTTTAATAAAAATGTTGTACGTAATACAAGCTAATATGGCCCAATGCACAGAACATGTAGATCTTAACTACATATTTTGGATTAAGCACTACTAACTTTCTATGAGCTTAATTTGTGCTAAACGTGCGTCCACAAGCTCTCAACTGGATACTAGACTATCTTGTGTTGAAGTGTACAAGTCAATTGGACAGTGAACTTTTTTTTTATAGTATACGTAGGCGGACGAGCAGTTGGGCCACCTTATGGTAAGTGATCACCAACAACCATAGACATTGACATTGTCAGAAATGTTAACCATCGCTTACTTCGTCAATACGCCACCAACATTGGGAACTAAGATGTCATGTCCCTTGTACCTGTAATTACACTGGCTCACTCACTGATATATCGAACAATACCGAGTACTGCTGTTTTGCGGTGGAATATCTGATGAATGGGTGGTACCTACCCAGACGAGCTTGCACAAAGCCCTACCAACATAGACGACACGACTTAGAATTTGAGTCCAACATCGAGATTATGAATAGACCCGGGATTTGAAATGTTCTGCATTAATTCATTGCATTCGCATTAATAATTAATTTAAAATAATAATTGATAACCGAATTAATGTATTTTTCGAGCAGGTCAATGTTCTTCCGATAAAATCTCTCGTAAGTAATATTTGTGAGTTCACCTGAATCGTACTGCCTCGAGGGCCCTTCTTCTTTAAGTACTTTTACATTTATTTTAGTTAGGTAGACTGCCCGAGTTATTTTCTCAACAATAGTCGATCCAATTCAATTAGACAAATTGTAATGCCGGTCGGAAATATAAGGTTTTCATTTGCTTAACATAATATTGAAACTAAAATTTGGTTTTGCGGTAACTGCAAATATGTATGTATATTCTATTGAGTTTAATGCAATATGAGTATATAATGTAAATAATATCTAAGGTATGTAAATAATATTTCAGAATAGTAATTTTAATAATATTATATGTACAACTGCCACCGACCGGTTCGTAATGTAGATTCTACCGAGGAGCTTATATGGAATTTGCGTTTTCTCATTCATTGTATATATTTAATGTTTTAATTTGTTAGTTGAGCTTTGTGCAAGCCCATCTGGATAGGTACTACCAACTCATCACGTATTCAATTTCCAAACAGCCATACTTAGTGTTGTTGTGTTCCGGTTTGAAGAGTGAGTGAGCCAGTGTAACTACAGATACAAGGAACATCAATCAAAACATCATAGTTACCAAGGTTTGTGTCACAACCTTGGTATGTGTGTGTGTGAGGAATGGTGAATATTTCTTAGAGCAGCAATATGTATTGGCGATGTCGACTATACACCATCAGGTGGACCATTTGCCCGTCCGTCCGTATTTTATAAAAAATATACATAATAAAAATGTAGTTTTGTTGTTATGATTATGTATCCAAGTCCAGATATCATAACGCAATTTAATATATAACTATTAAACAACCGTTCCAAAAGTCAATTCATGTCCGAACAATCGACAATTTACAGTTAACGGCATACGCGAATAAATAAATCGAAAGTATGTACCAAATGTCAACTAAGTTATTTTAAATATCAAGCATGAAACTACAACAAGCTACAACAAGCTTAATATATATATGATGAAAACATTAAACGTTTATATTGCGAAACGATTTTTTTTATCCTTTAATAAAAAACTTATTAAAATAAACACGTAGTCGAGCACGAGTCACGAGACAAGAGGACGTTCGTATTCGTATAAGGAGGGGAAATAAACGACGATCGTCTAAAACGTCCGCCATCGCTGGTGTCGAATGAAAATTTTATTAAAAAACTTTGTAATGTCGGATGCAAATGTTATTGGGTTGGCGCTGGTTTTCAATTCGTACAAGTGTATATATGCAATATTGGCTTCGCATTGTGTGTTCAGCGCGGTGCAATATTAATTATACGCCTCAACCGTGATATCCTTACGGATGTCCGATCTCAAATATTATATTGGTTACATTTTGTTTTCTTTAAAAATAATTTTTGTTGCTAGCATCTTTTGTATGAAGTTTAAATTTGTGGTAGGCTCTGTGCATATGTGGGTAAGTACTAACTAACTCATCACATATTCTACCGCCAAAAAGCAATAAATATTCTTGTGTTTCATTTTGAAGGGTTAGTGAGGCAGTGTAATAACAAATAGAAGATTCACCATCCTGTATTATATATAAAAAAGATTGTGTATGTTATTTTAATAAAAAAATACAACTTGAAAGATAAATAAGAAGTTTTATTTCTATTTTGATATGATAAAAAACTTTTCATGTGGGATGTGGATGTGGGTGGAAATAATCTTAAAAAGTTTTCTCTAAAAGAAGCCCAGCAGCAACCTGTACAGGATGATAAATTATTTTACTTTACTCCAATAGAAATGAATTTCCTATTTTTCGTAAAGAGAACATATCAAAAACAAAATATTATGGTCATTCAAGTAGATTCATAAAAGCACTATTGAAACTAAATATAAAGCTACCAAGAAATTAACAATTAGAAAAATGAAAGTAACAGCACAAGGCAAGAATCTCAGTAGTTACTCTTTTCACTAAGTTAATTAAATTTATCAATTATCTTGAATGAAAATCAATGAAATTTATGAAGCCTTATTTATTTATTAATCAAAATAGTAAATCCTATACGTAATTTGTCTAATCAATAATTATTTTTTGGATAACGTAATACTTTACTAATATTTACATTTCAATATTAAACTCAAAGCTATGCGAAATGATGAACGAATAAACAAACACAACCGTCAATTGATATCAAACAGAATATGTTTAATATTGCAATATTATATATGAAAACAAATTATATATTGAAAGATGATTTTAATAAATATTCATACGACATTCGATTGATGATAGCAATTTCGTTTTGAAGACATATATTTAAATACAAGCTAACCGTCACGGCTTCGCGCTGACTTATATCGTAATACATATAACTATAAATATAAATATTTATAGAATAGGAAGGCGGACGAGTCTATGGGCCACGTTTGGTAAATGGCCACCAAACGCCCTTAGACATTGGCATTGTAGGAAATGTCAACCATCGCTTATAGCCAATGCGCCACCAACCTTGGGAACTAAGATTTTATGTTCCTTGTGCCTGTAATTACCCTGGCTCATTCACTCTTCAAACCGGAACACAACAATATCAAGTATTGCTGTTTTGCGGTAGAATATCTGATGAGTGGGTGGTACCTACCCAGACGAGCTTGCACAAAGCCCTACCACCAGTAACATCTTCAACAATCATCGTCATATTTCAGTCAATTTACACAAAACCCTAATGAATTATATACTTTAACCTTCTTCAAGAATCACTCCGTCAATTGGTGAAAGCCTTATGAGTATCCGTTCAGTAGTTTTTGAGTTTATCACGATCACACAGACAGATGCAACGGGTGGACTTTGTTTTACAATATGTAGTGACGCAGTCAGTTGCTGGACTAATCATTTGTTTTGATTTAATATGTTTAATGTGATGCAATAAATACTGATGCTTTGTGCAAGCTCGTCTGGGTAAGTACCACCCACTCATCAGATATTCTACCGCAAAACAGCAGTACTTGATATTGTTGTGTTCCGGTTTGAAGGGTGAGTGAGCCAGTGTAATTACAGGCACAAGGCATATAAAATCTTAGTTCCCAAGGTTGGTGGTGCATTGGCTATAAGCGATGGTTGACATTTCTTACAATGCCAATGTCTAAGGGCGTTTGGTGACCACTTACCATCAGGTGGCCCATATGCTCGTCAACCTTCCTATTCTATAAAAAAAAAATAGAGAGCAACAAATTGAAATCTTTTTATTGGTAAAATAATGTTATTTTTTATAGCCTAATTCAATCCAAGTAGGAGAAAAGATGAACAATAAATTTACATAATGCTAATTTCTAATTACTCTGCTATATTATGTACTTCGAACAGATCTTGATTAATAATACGACACTATTCCACTTAACTACTTAAATGTTATTTAATTTTACTTCCAAAGAACCGAACACAATTATGCCGACATTAAAAACGCCATTTTGCTACGAATTCATTAATTAATACCATAGGTTATTATTTAAGATCACGACCAATGATTTTATGCCAATTCAAAGTTGTGTACTAGGAGTAAAGACAACTCCTCCTACAAGTGGAATAGACTATAGAATAGTAAGCGTTTTCTCTGTATAATCAACATTCCGAACTGGCGGTAGTTTTCCGTTTAATAACTTAAATAAATAAATAATATTACGACATTAAAGTACTTGTAAGAGCGTAATTAGCAAAATAGTATTTTGATTTTGAATTAATTTTAATAATCTTATTAATATACAGCAAATTATAGTCATTTAAAACATAAATGAATATTTATTGCATTTTTATTATTAGAATAAATATTTGTATCGCGTCCTTTCCAACTTTGATTGGTGGTCAATGAGGTGTAGCGATCGGAATCTGAAATCGAACAGGCTAGCCAATGACTGAAGAACAAAGCAGTTATGCAACATATTTACTTTACAAGGACAATATATAAATATTGATTGCCGATATTTTATACAGTTAAAATAATTGAGCCTCTAAGGCGTAATAGTTAGATCCCGTTAATTTTAACCGATGATTGCGGGTTCAACATCGAGCTAATACCACTAAAATTTCATGTGCTGAATTTGTGTTTAAAATTCATCTCATGCTCGGTGGTCAAGTGAAACATCCTAAAGACCTGGATGAGTTGGATGAAAACGTATCACATTTATATCTACCAATATTGAAGCATAGTATGTTAGATTAATAAATTCCAAAACTTCCCTCTGAGAAGGAGGCTGTTACGTTTTTTTATTTTTTTTCTTAAATAAAAATAAAGTAAGATTAACGAACAGAAAATCTAAACTGGCAAAATTGCAATCTTCTACATAATATTCCAAGAAAACCAAATACATAAGACAACACGTTATATAACGATGCACAGTTCGCAGTTGATAATTCTCGATTCAGTTCCTAAACTGCAAAGTTCAGAACATTTCGCGGCGATCCCTAACTTTGCATCTGGTTTAGATTTGGTCGAGATAAATCCAACGTATCATGTGGTTCAGTAAGACCTTGGTTTAATTTATACTGCAAACTATGTTTGAATATTCTGGAATTGTTATAAGAACTCGAAATTCGATACATTGTAAACAGCAATTGCTACCATTCGCAAAAGTATTTTAAAGCTAGTTGTCACCCGCCATCTTCGCTGAATGTAAAAACATAACTATAATTAAAATATAAATTATATCATATAAATTCTAATCCACGATTTAATCAAATATCTATGGACTCCGCGCAATCGTTCGAACATAAAGATAAATTATATAAACACACACAAATTAAAGAACAAATATCAGCCCGGATTTGAACCCAGAGTCTTTGCTTATAAGGTAAAGATACGCCTTTGTATTCTTTTATATACATTTTAATTTCAAATAATTAGTATACTTAAATTTTAAATAAAATTAAAATAATACCGAGTTTGCCTTAAAAAACATCCTAATTACACCCGAACAAAAAACAATGAAGTTTAATTAACAACTCAGGAGAGTTTTACTAAACTCTCTCCACGAGAAATATAAAAGAGCGAATTTCCAAGTAATATTTTCCTTTAATTTCATGCGATCATAAACAACGGAATTAATTTGCTCGGACCGTTGAGTGCGCGACACAGCCGTTTGCAGGGCGAATTCATTCATACATTGTTTTAGAGGGTACTTTTTAATGCTTGGACAAAATTAATATATACATTTCGTTTGTAATATTCCACAATATTATATTGTAAGTAAAAATATTGGCAAAATTAATAAAACGTAACGATAATAATGTGAGCAGATTAGAAGCTAGCAGGTTTCGTGATAGGACTTTGTACAAGATCGATTTACTTTAAAATAAATTCATTCCAATGAGATTATAATTTTCTGAAACTGACTTTGTTCGTATTTTTTTTAAATTAAATATGTAGGTGGACTGGCAAATGGTCCAACTGATGGAAAGTGGTCACCAACGCCCATAGACATTGGCGATGTAACAACTATTAACTATTATGTACATCGCCAACACGCCACCGACCTTGGTAACAAAGATATTATGTTCCATGTTCCTGTAGTTCACATTGGCTAACTCGCAATTCAAACCGAAACACAACAAGACTGAATATTACTGTTTTGCGATAGAACATCTTTTTTGTAAGTGTGTGAGTACCGCGTATCGAAAGTTTACATAAGTGTGTGTGTTAAATTTGGCTTTTGCACTTCAATAGGACAACAGCTGTTACATTTTTATGTGAAAGCTTAAATTCCTTCTGACAAATACAAACCTTTTGAGATAGTAAGTATCAATTATCATCTATTCTTTGACCAGTATTTGGCATTAACTATAACAATACACCTTTTTTTTATCGCTGGAAAAACACGTTACGCGTTTCCCCCACGGGAACAGTGGGGCGGGGGGGGGTATGTGGGGCTCGTCGGTGTCCAAGGCGTCGAGTGCGCTCCAAACATCGGAATACCCACTAAAAAACCAGCGGTACCATTCCCGTCTTAACGAGGAACGCCACTGGATCACTTTCGCATGCTACCGTGAAACTATAAAAATACACCAATATGAAGATCTGGCTACAAATTAAGCAAATACACGAGACACTAACTGAGCGCTTGAGATCCCTGGAGTGCATATCCTAACCTGCACAGTTAAACGCCACACTAGAGGTTAGTGTAGTTAGTGAAGTGCAGTAGGCGGTAATGTATTCACTTACCGAGTGAAACTACGAACATTTGAAACGATATGTAAGTCGAGTTTCAGTGAAACTTTAGGTTATAATATTTTAATTTGAACGTGCATCAGCTTTTGATTTAAATTTTCAAATTAATTCCTTTGGAATACGTTAATCTATATAAGCCGACATGACTTGATTATTGTTTAGGTTAAATCTTGACAATGAATTTTAAGCTGATCACATTTAGCCAAATTAACTAAAATGTTGTCCACTGTTTTAGTATTGTTGACCACTTGTACAATGTCCCGTTGCTGGGGCGAACATTGTCTTAACACGAAAATAAAAGATAAATTTGTAACATCTACTTTCCGACTCCGCAAAATCAATGATACATTCTTCCTTCATAGTCGATGAGGTATTCAATTCTATAACAAAATGGAGTAGGTAATAACATTAATAAGTAAAGTATCTTTCTATATATAAAGGATTTTGTACTGTAGATGTACAGCGTCGGCTTATTATTAATTATTTACCATACATAATATAATGTAATTAAATAATTGTGTGTAAGTTCACTCCGTTTCGGCGATAGCTTTACATTTACTTTTTTTTATTCACGATATGAATAAATAATTATGACGCGTATTACGAACAAAATGAATTATATCGAGAATTTTGACAACTAACCGTAGACAACGGCGTTTATATCAACAATTTGTTTACTTAAAATATATAAAAAATTAAAAAGCATGAGATGTCCCAGTTGTAAGAACGCGTGAATCTTAACCGATGATCGTAGGTTCAAACCCGGGCACGCACCACTGAATTTTCATGTGCTTAATTTGTGGTTATAATTCATCTCGACGAAAAACATCGTGAAAAGACCTGCATGTGTCTAATTTCACTGAAATTCTGTCACATGTGTATTCCATCAACCCGCATTGGAGCAAGGTGGTGGAATAAGCTCCAAACTTCTCAAAAATGGAAAGGAGGCCTTAACCCAGCAGTGGAACATAGGCTGTTACTATATAAAAATTTAGTCACATATTAAAGCATTAGTTACAAACTAATAAATTAAATAAAAAACCATATCAATCAACGTACAAGTCCGTGAAAACAAACACGTGTCTCGAAGACGTCGACAAATGTTTGAAATATTCGAAATGAAAACACGTCTATTCGCGGTCAGTATAAATTCTTCAAGAGTTCGTGGGACATCGAAAACAACAAAAATATAATTCCAAAAAAAAAAATATAACACTCGCCAGACAGTCGTGAGAGATCAAAGGAGACGCATGGTTAAAAGGTGTAGCGTTGGAAGAAAAAAGTATTCCAAATATTTTCATACAACCGTTTTCACAAAAGAAAGCAAAGATTATTTTAGCAGCTCGTAATTATATCGGCTTCTGGTTTTAAGTATTTTATTAATTTCCTAGAAGAACATGGAGAATTAATTATACATCACAAATATATGTTTACTTATACAAAGTAACACTTAAGCTAGTAAAACTGATTGATTTTGTTTTTATTCTCATGCTCACACACAGTGGCGTAGCTTGGTGGACAAGGGCCCCGGTACATAAGGAAAGAATCAGGCCCTCATCCCCTCTTTCCGCATACCTTGAACTTATATTGGCCTTCAAAATTATATATAGGAACAAGAATAGGAAAAAGTGTACGTCGTCGCTATGAGGGGTCTCTATGTGTTTAATAGAAGAAAATGGGAATAAATAAACAACGAAGCACATGACAATATTTATTTATTAATTCTTTTATGCTCCTCTCTTTTCAAAGCTGAGGTTAGAGGGCATCCTGATCTCCGGGGCCCTGGTGCACTGCACCACCTGGCCATACGATAGCTACGCCACTGCTCGCACACTTGTGAAATTGAAAAATTTACAGTTCATTTTGTGGTAAAGTTTTGGATCTTATTCCACCGCTGCTATAGTGGAGTGGTTACTTAATCAAGGCAGAGCAATGAATAATGATACAAATAGTATATTCAGAGACCTTCTTTTACTAACGCTACGATCGTCCATTCGAAAGTACGGTGTTGCCAAATGTTTTATTTATACAAATTATATTTTTATAATCATAAAGCGTTTCACATATTTCCTTACGCTTGCTGTAGCGCAGTACCTATGCACGTGATTACATTAGCAACGGTTATAATGAACATATTATTTTACTATACCCACTAAATGTATTGTTGTCAGTAAATTGAGTGAAGAGTTCAAGTCAATTACCATTAATAATATAGTTTACAAATAATGTAGAGGCATTATAATTAATACTGGGCTACTAGGTTGCACTAGTATAAACTTCAATAATATATATGATATTTTTTATTGATAATTTTATGTATGTTAATTTCGCGGTAACATATATGTATTTATATTATAGATTTCAATGAAATGACAACGATTGTCACGAGAAACTTTAAAAAGTTTTTTTGAAAAAAAAATCTCCGATGGCTTACAGGCCAAAATGATGATGATGAAGATGATGACAATATATATATGTATTCGTATGTATGTATGACTCAATTCACTTATACTAATAATCTAATTAATTAATTAATCGCCGAATGAATTTAATTAGACAGTTATTAGTGTGGGAAGACAAACCTCCAGTTTCTGAAACGCTGATCAAAGACAAATTTAGTAATTTGGATTTAATCTAAAAGGTCATTGGTCGACGAGAACCGATGACGCGATAGGCGACCAATGAGGGTTTAGATTACCGGCTCATTAGTTAATCTGACTTTGATCAACGATATAGAATCTGGTTAGTCGGTTCGTAGTTAAACAAAAACACAAATTACATTTTATTATCTTCAATGAATGTATATCTTAAATTTATGGTATAGTATTTATACTGCAAAAAGGTACGTACAATTACATAAAACAATTCGATTTCCCTCATTTACTTAATTTATCTGTTCTTAAGTTATTCATTTATATAAAACAAGTTCCAACTTGCTATACCGTGATGATGTCCTACAGACCGATTTCGGCTACGGGGCCAATCTTAAGAGAGCATAAGATATACTATAGTGCACAAGTGTGTCCGGAAACACAGAAATCTCTATTCCTTCACTTTCGTAATCCGATGGGACTGCAATCCGACACGACAGGAAAGAGTTCATGCGCACGACTAGTCTTTTACGTGCTTTTGCTATTCCTTGGCACAGGAATGCATACGGTTCCAACTGCCAGACACCGGGCTGCTACTGAGATTCTTTGACAGATAAGCCCAGCACCTTTGTATATATCCAACCTAGGCTACCTCGAAATTCGCGCCCTTATACCTAGCCACCAGACCAAAAAGGCACACACAACATGAATAATCAACGACATAATAAACATAACACACCTTAAATTTTAATCACATCAACAGATTTAAACCCCCTAGTTACACAAAAGCTCATCCACTGAACCCTTGCAAAATTTATTAATAACAGAGAAAACAAGAGAATAGTTTGTTCGCATGCAGTATTCAGCAATCCGGAGCGAAGCGTTAAGACCCTTTTCTAATCTGAGCCATTAAATAATGCAACGTAATTCCTTTACTTCCTTACGTAAGTAACAGCTGCGTGAAATTTTAAAAGCGGTTGATGAAGAGTACGAAATTGCAATGTTAATTTTCTGATATTATACATATATGTATCCGGTTTCTATTTTAAGGTCTCTATTTCGTTTTGGTTGTCTGGAAGGATTGGCTAATTCGTCATAAGATTGACCATTGTGCTAAACATACATTCTAAGCATTTTAAACTCACTTTCACATTTATAATATTAGTAAACGTTATCGTCCCCTAACTTCATAATTTAAAATATAGCGTAGTAAATCAGTTACGCTGTAAAGCCCTGTAGTGCTAACAGCAATTAAAGAGAAAATGTAGACGTTACGCATTTCAGTGGAATAAAGTTTTAAGTCGAGGTAACGGTTTTTTAATATTCATACACCACATAATGAATCATCATTCAAATATATATACAGAACTTGTATAAATGCAATTTGCCTTCAAGTGCTACTTACATAGATAATACTGTACTTTAGTAAATTTTTAAATCTTCATAAGGCGAAGCACTCACGTAGCTACCTCGTTTGTTGCTTTTTTTGCAGTTTTGATTGAATTTTTTCGTAAATGTATTTGGGTTTTTGAGTGATTAATATTTGAACATTTATTTTATGGTTGAGCCTAAAATATTTACAAATATAATAATATATATTTGTAAATGTTAATATTGTTTTGTTTGTAGGACCGTCATAAAATTCGGTCGTGAGATTAACGTAACGGACGAAAACATATTTTAATAAAATGAAAAAAAGGTTTTTCTTTCTAGACTTGATGTAGTTAAACAAAAATGTCTAATATAAAGTAACACCAATGTGTTTTATTTGCAATTGTATATTAGTGTTAGTAAAAAACTCGTTTTCTCCTATGCCTGGATGTTTTTTTTTAAAGTGGTATTTTTAACTATCGATACTTTCATATCGATTTTTCCCAATAAAACATAAAAGTTAGTTATTTTATTTACTATCTATGGAAGCAGCTGCAACAACTGTCATAAATTGTTTCCTAATTAGTTACTTATCAACATGGACTTGGCAGTCAATATAGAAATCTATTTACATTTGACGAGCCGGTTGGCGTGGTTGGTAGATACTTGCCTTTCACGCCGAAGGATTCGATTCCCACTCAGGACAGACACTTCAACCCCTTATAAATTATAGTATAATTCGTGAGCAATGCAAGCGCTTTTAATCATTATTATACGAACACGTAATTCAGCACAGATGACACTGGCGTCTCCGACTGTAACACAAATAACGCTTTTAATTAACTTACGGAATACAAAGTTGAGAATTTTCTACTTCGCTTGTTTATTTTACGTCCGTATTAAGGTATGGACACACCGAGACCAGACGAAGTCAGAGAGAGAGAGACATTGTGTTATCTGTGAAGGTAAATTTTTAACTTACTGGTATACACTAAAAGTAAAGTAAATGATGAGATAATGACTCTTCTTTTCGATGAGAAGGTTTGAAGCTTTTGTGCAGACTCCCCTGAGTGGGTGCCGCCCAGTCATCGATTCTTCTATGAAACGTCAACACAAAGTACTACTTTGTTCCATTCGAAGTACAGGTAAGAAAGTCAGTTCAATTACAGGCACAAGGCATAAAACATCTTAGATCCATTTATTACCAGCAGATTAACTGCGTAAGAAAGTGGTTTAATCTTATATGAATGACACCAATTATTGGACAAGGTTAAAATTAAGTCGCCCGTTTGTTCATCTACCATCAAAACAAATACAAAATTCCTATAATATTGTAGTTATTCACATAGGAGTGGTACACGAACGAACTACATTTTATTAGTAGTAACTTGATATAAAATAATAACAGTAGCATTAAAGTTTCCATAGACATATCGTTGTTTACGCTTTGTTCAGAAACGGAAATCAATAATCTATTACTTCCCGTGTTCAAAATATCGGTTTCCGAACTGAGGTCCGAGGGGAATCAAGGACTCGTTGGTTGGAGATAAAAATTGAAGAAATCTGCTATCCCGTTTCAAGAAATCTTTGAAAAATGTATTTTACAATCGTAATAACAAATCACATTTATATTTAAATGAAAAATGAATACTTTAATCATTGATCTCGTCTTAAAACGACACAAGCGATCAACTTTCAGCTCGTGTATTTTAATCACTCAGATACTTTACGTAAAACTTTTTATTGAAATATAAGTTCGGAGAGCCAATGACAGACATAGTGATAAAAATAGTCCTCGGGTTATTTCGCGATTTCCGTATCACAGATTATAAAATTAATGCAAGTATTGAACATCGAATAATGAGAATTTTTAGTTCTAATTGGAACGATACCACACTGACTATTGGTAACGGCAGTCTCCGTTGAACTTTTTTATTGAATTACCGCTTTCTTGCTGTTGGGCTTCTTACAAGCTTTTACAGAGTTATCAGACCTTGCGTGAGTGCTAAACTGACTTGAAGTTGAGCCATCGCGGGCTCTAAATAACTTTCTTTACGAGCCTGTCTCCTATGAGATTGCACCTTAACTCAGAAGTATATGTACAATATTGATTACGTATCGTTATTAAATTTAACGAGTCGTTATGGCACGTCATTAACCGATCGTTCACAAAACATCTTCTACCACATACGTCTCCGAAACTTAAGAGACGTTTTTAATTGGGACGTATTTTAATTAAACCTCGTAGACAAAGGGAAAATGTATCGTTTCCTGATTATAGTAACCGATTATATATTTATTAGTGTCGAGTTTGTATAACGCATACATTACCACATATAATACACAGACACGACATAAATAAACGACGAACATACCTACGATTAAGGTGACCACTATACGGGTATCGTTTGATATTCAATTTTTTTTGTACATAGATGTGCTTACTGTTCCGTTTTACTGTAATAAAACTCCGTACATTTTATATTTTCTACTATATAATTATAAATCTTATTTACAAAACTCATTGCAAGACGTGGCATATTATTTTATACAAGTTTATAAAAAGATGATACAAAAAAATGGAATCAAAATAAAAAATAAACTTAATTAAAATTGCCTCAACAAAACTAAGTATATACTTTTGAATTGTCATTTTACAAGATAAATTCAATTAAAAGCTAACCTCCTTTTGCAATTGAGATTATCGAGATGAACCGACAAAAACTCGACTTATTTCTTATTTTCATCAATTATATACATCTACATACGACGTACGTTTAAAAATCATATAAATTATTCTTTTGTTTTGACAGTAAAGTAACACAAATAGCGTGTAAATGTCGCAATGCTGGAAAAAGGTTTCTTCCATCACGATGTTCTAATCCGGGATATTCATGTGGCAGATTTTCACCCGGCACATGCAAATTTCTCACGATATTTTCCTACATCGTCAAGCACAAGTTATTAAATAATTATAAACACAAATTAAGCACGTGAAACCTTAGCGATGCCTGCTCAAATTTGAAGCCGCAATTTTCGGTTAACATCTTCTTCCAGGCACTTTAATTACATTAATATAGTAATTACGTAAATGTTCCTGTAATACGAGTAGCTTCTGAATAAAGTATACCTTTAATTGATTTGATATGATCAATAATTTACTGGTGGTAGGGCTTTGTGCAAGCTAATCTGGGTAGATACCACCCACTCATCAGATATTATACCGCAAATCAGTAGTAATGGGTATTGTTGTGTTCCGGTTTGAAGGTTGAGTGAGCCAGTGTAATTACAGGCACAAGGAACATAAAATCTTAGTTCCCAATGTTGGTGGCGCATTGGTAACCATTTACCATCAGGTGGCCAATATGCTCGTCTGCCTTCCTATTCTATAAAAAAAAACAATTATTTTAATTTTTTTCATAAGATTAATTTCTCACTTGAAATACTTAACTAATATTAAAAAATGCCAAAGTAATTATCTGTCTGTATGTCTATTATGCTTTCACGGCTAAAGCACTGAACCGAATTTGATGAAATTCGTTATGAAGCAAGCTTACCTTTCTTAATAATAACTAACACATGACGTCACTCCCCTCTACGAGCGAACGAAAAAGCGGGCCAAAGCTTTCAGGGAGATTTTTTTAAATTTCGACTGAGTAGTTTATTTTTAGAGACTAAAATCGTATCAAAACATAAAAAACAGAGTAACTTGCTCACAAAATATACTAAACTAAAATCGTTTTTCAATCGGCGAGCGTAAATAGGTAACAGAGAATTGTCGTTATAAATCAATTCGCATTTGTGAAATATTCATTGAACCGTCGCTTTGTTTATTGTTGAGTGATATATGGACGGTAATAAAAACTTCATTTTTATATATACATATGCGTCCGAACCAAGTGAACCTAGTTTATAGAACGTGGATCGCCGGTTCAAATTCGGGCAAGCATCGATGATGAAATCTTGACAGAAAAACCAAATAGCTT
The DNA here is from genome assembly GCF_905147045.1 of Nymphalis io. Classification (NCBI taxonomy): domain Eukaryota; kingdom Metazoa; phylum Arthropoda; class Insecta; order Lepidoptera; family Nymphalidae; genus Nymphalis; species Nymphalis io. The sequence continues at coordinate 7,587,873 of NC_065913.1, read as the reverse complement.
TTAACTGACCCAATAGGTCCAATTTGAACCCGAATTGATTTACGAGTCTGCAGTCTTATAACCAAACAACTAACAACGAGGCCGCTAAATTCCTTTGATCTATATAAACGTCAAACGTTATCAAAACGTCAACATTATCATACGTTAATTAAAAGTGACTTCATAACGACATTACGCGTCGAATTATATTAAAAGCAATAAACGTCCAGATTTCATAATTATTAGAAACTAACGCTAATGAGGCATTTTAAACGCTGACAAATTCTTAAAACAACACATTATATTAAACGCGACACGGTCCCAACTCGAAACGCGGTGTACACATGTTACGACCATGTCAAAACATGTCACTGATGTGCACTTCGTACGTGTAAATCATTGCTAGAGAAAACAGATGTTTCACATCTTCAGTATAACCTTTCGCATAACTAAATTAAAATCATACGATTTTAGACCTAATTCTTATTAGCATTAAAGTCGAGAACTTTACATATTATTAGCAAAATGTAATTTGTAAAATTCGCAGAAAGTAGAGTAGTCATGCGAATACGCTTATGACTTAGATATGTGTGTGAAACGTACCGAAATAAATTTCAAGCGAATTATAAATATTGAAATAACAATGCCTCGGATAATATATAAATAGTTGAATTGAGCCAAGACGAATGTTTTATATTAATAACGAAATGATAATAATGTTAGATGGAGATAAAAAAAAACGTTATATTATAATAAAAATATCCCAAATCATCGTTACCTTGTGATTTGTCATGAAAAATTGCGATTTTAAGGTGATTGTGAGAGCCCACTATTTTGATTTTAAAGTATATAAAGTGTATAAAACTGGAGTAAAGAAATTATGTTTTTTTTATATAGAATAAGAAGGCGGACGAGCATATGGGCCGCCTGATGGTAAGTGGACACCAACGCCCTTAGACATTGGCATTGTAAGAAATTTCAACCATCGCTTACATAGCCAATGCGCCACCTACCTTAAGAACTAAGATTTTATGTCCCTTGTTCCTGTAATTACACTGGCTCACTCATCCTTCAAAACGGAACACAACAATACCAAGTACTGCTGTTTTGCGGTAGAATATCTGATGAGTGGGTGGTACCTACCCAGACGAGCTTGCACAAATATCCACATTTGTATTGGTGGTAAGGACCACCAGTACAAATTTGGATATTATTATACATACTTTTAATAAGTTCAGGCATGTCTGTTTTATAACGATAACAGCAAAAACATATCCTCAAGAGATTACTGATATTCCTACATTAACTTCCAACTAATTGTTAAGCTAGTTTCCAGAGTGGGAGTTACATAGAATGCAGAATGTCTCTTGTCAAAAAATCTTTAAGTTTGATAATTTTCTCTTCGACTATAAAAAATAAATAAAAGAAATATATCATACATCATATTTGATGGTTACTGGTCGCCACCGCCAATAGACATTGGCGATGTAAGAACTATAAGCTGTCCCGTACATTGCCTATGCGCCACCAACATTGGGAACTAAAATCGAAACATTTTGTACCAACTTTGCACTGGCTTATTCACCCTTCTAACCGGAACACAACAATACTAAATATTGCTCTGCTTAGAGGTAGAATATATGATGAGTGGCTTGCACATAACTCTACCATCAAGTAATACATACATAAACTACATACATATTATAACTATTAATTTCACATCAATCGTATTAACGGTTTTTCCGTAAATTCGGAAAAAATATCGAGTAACAAAATTTACCATTTTATAATATATCTATATTATAAAATGGTAAATTTTGTTACTCGATATATATATATATATATCCGTTTAGAAGTTGACTCGAAAACCAGTCGAGTAAATAAAGTGGGTGCCCGGGGGATTAGACGAAGGATTCCTGGATTTAGTTCAGATTTTATGCGGAGATACGGAGACAGGAAAGGGCGTACATGGTAAGTCAATATGAACACGTTGGGATGGGCGAGCAATTAGGTTAAAAGCCCGTGATTAGAACCGTATTGGATGATTTAAATGTTAACTTTAGTAAAGTAAAATAACAGCCCGTAAGTGTCCCAGTGTTGGGCTAAGTCTGATAGAATTTTTTTATTCAAAATATCACATTAAAATTTATCATTTAATTGCTTTTAAATTTATTATTGTAATTAACATCTGCACAATAAACAAAGCTCCAAGCCCACCACCCCCCCGTACCCCTCAGACGCGAGCAAAGCCGCGGTTGGAAATTTGCGGTTTATAATTTAACGCTTGTTAATAATTCGAGCTTGGCCCGAAGATGATTACGAGGAAAGAGGGTTAGGCTGTCTGTTCGACGTTACATCAAAGGGTAGCTTCGCATTTGAAAAAATAAAAATGAGCTGTTTAACAGAAACATTAGTAGGTACGTTTCTCGAACGACTTGGCTCCATCAAGGAGCGGAGGAACAAGGTAATATTACAATCATATCTATTTCGTATTTTTTGTCTTATCTATACTCCCTTTCTGATAACATCATATAATATTAAAAAGTCTTCTTTAAAAAATATACTAATCGTAAGGCAGTGTGCCTAATGATTGAAAGTCGATGGTATTTTTGCAGTCTGCCTACAAGCAGTCTTAGCCGTATAACAAGTTAGAGGACATTGTTTTTCCCGAGTCGGGGATTACCCGTGGCGGTCTTGAGTGCCTTGTATAAACATTCTCTATACGAACAAGTCGACTCAATTTGCAAGACTCGGCCCACTGGACTAAGGAAGTGTGTTCTGAATCCTGATTTATAAGACAGCTGCATTGGATTTATATTTTTATTTAAAGTAGTACACATTCTTTTATATGTTATCAATAATCACAAAAATAGCCACTGGATTTTAATGGATTTTTCGTACCTATTGTTTAATTGTAGTATTCATTTTAATAAGTTTATGAAACGTGTAGCATTGCCCTTGCTATGGCAAAAAATCTTAAGATCTTTTTATTAGATATTCATTCTCTCTTCGAGAAGTGAACTATATGTGACATACACTTCGTAAATCCTAAATAAGTGGGCGTATCCCACGCTGATAAGATTGAGTAATAAAAAAAATAAATAATTTAAATAAATTTAATATCAATTAAAAGCTTATATTTTCAACAATATTACACGTCTATATATGTCAAAAAAAACTTCAATGCAGTCAGAATTGCATTATCTCATCGAAATCCCTCGACCGACGTAAAAGTGCAATGCACTTGCATAACAATTATTAATAAATTGCCTACAATACAAATTAAGGCAATTACAATAATTTAAACTACCGTCGATTGAACAATTTATTAAACGGCAACACCGTGTCCGCTTGTTGATAAACGACTTATTAATTTAAATTACGTCGACGTCATTGATATTCACAAAAAACTGTTAATAAATTATTATTAAAAAAAATATAGCAATAACGTTTAATTATAAAAAAAAAAGTGATTCAGTTTAATAACGATTTTATACACAAATGAACCAACATTATTTTCTCGGCACATGATACCTTTTATATATTTATTTTTTATTTATTCATTTAGGTAACAAACAGCACATTCATTCTTATAACTATGATATTAATGTTAGCGCACATACCAGTCAAGTTTCCATTTATAACTAAAACATAATTAGAGCAGAACAAACGAATAATAATAAAACAAAAAAACACGACAGAAGTGGAAACTTAAATTAAAGAATTAGGATTTATTAGCTCTGACAGAGACTTCCTAAAGTTTGCGATTGATTCCGTAAATAGATCGATACTGGAAAATATTTAGTGGAAGCCGAGATGGCCTATTGGTTAGAACGCGTGAATCTTAACCGATGATCGTCGGTTCAAACCCGGGCAAGCACCACTGAATTTTCATGTGCTTAATTTGTGTTTATAATTCATCTCGTGCTCGTCTGATTTCATTGAAATTCTGCCACATGTGTATTCCACCAACCAGCATTGGAGCAGCGTAGTGGAATAAGCTCTAAACCTTCTCCTCAAAAGGGAGAAGAGGCCTTAGCCCAGCAGTGGGACATTAACAGGCTGTTACTGGAGAATTTAGTAATATATTTCTTACAAACTCTATGTATTAACGTTATTATTAAAAAAAATATAGCAATAACGTTATTATTAACTCTATTCCGTCGTCGCGTTTGGACTCTACTACCACTTACCATCAGGTGGAGTAGAGTCATTTGCCATCCCGGACATATAAAAAAAAAATGTATGAAGGAGTTTCGCGTATAATTAGTTTTTAAAATGGACAAACTAAACAAAGCCTTTTTTTACAATTCAAAGTAAATGTAGGAAGTATTAAAATGAATCTATCAGTCTTGTACATAACTTCACTACCTTTCAGAATTTACGTGCCTAATTTTTTTTTATAAAGAACGCTATTTTTGTCATCTTATTACGTTTACTTTATCTACCCTACTTGCCTTACGATCCTTAATTAAGCAATGGTAGCTTTTAAAAACACCTCGTCGATGATTCTACTATCCGTAAGCAGGAAGAATTGTATCTTGAATATAGTAATCGAACATTAGGTAATTGTCAAATTACTATTTGTAATTGATCTTGATTGCGACCGACAATGCGATTCAAAGTCTTCAACACGTTTGGCTTTAAGATCTTCGTCTTGAACTGGCTTTGTAGTACTATTCGACTTAACGATAAATAAACTGCAATATAACCAACCTCACAGACCGAACACATTCAATACAATTGTTAAAAAAACAAATGCTTATACTTTTTTAATCAAATACAAGCAAAATTGAAAACGATTTAAAATAAACAACTATTGAATAACTTCGATTTAACAAATGCGACCTATTTCCATTTGAAAAGCTTCAACGCTATAATAAAACTCATGTGTAATAAGCTTAACTCGGTGAACCAACTTTGTGACCATGTTCAAGTTTCGAGTTGTACGGAACCGTTATTGTCATACACTTCCTTCCTAGACATGGATGGGGTTGGACGTGTTTGTTCAAACATTGGTCCATTGTGGCCTGAACTTGACCAAACAAGAGGGTTGCGAGAAAGTTTAACCGCACGTGATCAGGGGAAAGACGGTTTATTCTTGTTTTTGAATACAACTCTATACTTCTCCAATTTCAAACTTTGAAAATGTTTTGCGATAACAATTTACATTATTTGTAAAACAAAACCAGCTATATTAACTAAAATTAGTAAAGTTAAATAAGGAATTAACATTAACAAAATTGCGAACCTTAATAATTAAGTTAAGGTAAGTTTAAATACATTATAGAAAGGTGAAAGATTTTGTAAGGACAAGGGTATTTAAAAACAAAATAATATTTGTTCAAGGTGGTTCAAACAAGCTATTCGAATAGTCATTTAATAAATATGATTAAATGGAAAGCTATCGAGAGGAACCGACATAGTAAGTAATAAACATCCTAGACATCTGAAAGAAAGAATAAGACGTTTCCTTACGGCTCTTAAAACACATGGCCTCGGGCTGTGGGCGAAATGAGGGCTACGCGTCCTTTTAAACAGTCTATCTGGGATGCTCTCGCGCTGCCCTATACACCGACGACCAGTACGGAGTGATGGGGATCCTCCTCTCCGAAAGTGAGGAACAATGCAGAGGTAGTTGCTGCTTGAAACAAGCCTCTTTCTTTCCCTGAGAAGAGTTATGGTAATAGCTGCTCGGAGCACTCCACGGAGGAGGCCACGGCTGTGTTATGTCTCTGAACCGTCTAAGCGCACGGATTTATTGGGTAAGAATATAAACATACCCCTGGTTTCTTTGCGTAATAAAAAAGAAGAGCAAAAATAAGATTCTATACCAATCGTTAAATAAAGTACATTAAATCATGAATCTCGGTTGTGTTTCTATGAATATATGTATCTTCTAAACATAGATATTTTTTTATAAATCATCTTGCTGCAATATTATTATTGCAGTTTATCCGTTCAGTAACCTTCTTAAAAAAATGTACTATAAGTACATAAAAGGTTAAAAGAGGTCCTTTATCGGGATAAGTAAAGATAAGATCGCCTTTGAAAACTTAATTTCTTGTTATAGTGATGTTTTATCATTCGTAATGTTCTCTTACAAAGATAAAATTACGAGAACGAAATGGACATGTCTAATAAAATTGGTCTTCAATCTCAAATCTTTTTGCAATAAAATTGGTTTTATATTATGGTATAAAGGATTATTTCTTTGTGTAAGAACTATGTAACAAGTCTGATTTGGATTAAATAGGGGAAGTAAATGAAGACCTCAATAATTAATACTAAAAATATTTTAAAAATTAAAACAAATCAACTAAGGTTAAAACATCTTATTAAAGCTCTTTAAATATAAATTTAATTAAATGTGCAAAACAAATTAATTACTTATTCTTAATCGAACTACTAAATACAATAATGAAAATGTAATTCCTCTTGAATTTATATCCAATTTATTGCTGTGAGACAAAATAAAATGATATATTTAATTCTTACAAAAAAAACCATAGAAGATTTTCATTTAAATACTGATGCCCACATAACATTTATAGGTTAATGTATCTGATGTGCGTAATTTGAATTCCTAATCCGTGCCCAATGTTCCATTCTCTTACAGACTTATGATTAAACACGAAACTATGCGTTGAAACATACATATGTTCTGATGTAACAAACTTTAAAAGCATTCCGAATTTAAACAGCCGGTGAAGAATGCCCGCATGAATGAAAGCCAATCTTCGATTGTAGTTGATGTCAAATGTAATTACGTTCATATAATTATAGTTGACATGAATGATGAAAATTAAAAAAATATATATAAATTTTATAGTAATTTCTAATTGTCAGGTATAGATTATGGATTATTTAAATTCAGACAATGTATATGAAATTAATAATATAATATATAAGAGGAACGTACGGTAATATTTAAAAAACAATCATATCGCGTTATCATCAAATATCGGAGAATGCTAAGAAATTTCCGACTGTAAAAATCAAAACCATTTAAACGAAAATTGTAAAATCCAGAAAATCACATTCAATAAAAGAAAAATTCGAAAAACGAATAGCAAAGCATAACGAACGTATTCACGATTGAAAAACAACAGTGAACGTTTCTAAAAGCAACGAAAATTAAAAAGAGTCCACAAACTTCGTAAATAAAACGACAAAAAGACATACAAATTAATCATCAGCCACACCGATGACGTATATGAGTCACGCGTTGAACCGTTTATCATTTATCGTCGAGTCGCTATTATTATAGAAAAGACAAAAATAGAAAACTCATACATTTTCCTAGGATTCGTGCAATTTCAGACTTTATTTACAGTTGAAAAGAAATTGGCATATATGACGTGCATAAGTGTGTACTCCCTCATGTATCCGAGTGAGACAGAAACTATTGGACGTCATCACTGAGTCTCTAAGAATCTAGTTCATATATAGCAACCGATGTTGTTAAATTTACTTTTTTTAAGGGAATCATCATGAAAATTAATTATAGTTTCTTATTCCTAATTTAATTTTAATACTGAAACAACCGAAGATTTCCGAGATAAAAGTTTTATTTACCGATACGATCAAATAATTAAAAAAGTAATTAAAGTAAAATTTTTAAAAGAATATTGAATAGATATTTTAAAAGAAACGTAAAGTTACACAAATATAAAAGCGGTGAGAATTATTTTCTATTAGTATTAAAATATATTTTGATTCAATTATTAAAACTATATCAACTTGCACGTTTCAATCTTTTGTTTTACATGAAATATATGAAGCGAGTTAAAGGAAAAGAACAGGAAGTTTTGAAGAGGCTTACAATATGTATAAAACGATCCCAAAACTTTACCTTATTTTCATGTGCGTGCATGTTTTTATATCCAGAAACATCACCTTTAAACTTTAAGATCATTGATGACTGTACAAATTCCAATTGGACTTTAATTTAAGATATTTTTGTGTTGGCGACTCATTTATCTTATAAGAGTCCGTAATGACGATATCTCAAACATTTGTATGATGGAAGTTGTCAACACATCTGAACTGTTACAGCTAGTTTAACCATAAATCCTGGTTTCAGTGTCACGATAACAATCTCGAAGGCAATTAATCGGTGTAGTGTTAACGAGACAGCTTGTTAATTGCATATTAATTATAATTTTGCTTGTTAACGTTGGAACATCTCAGAAGTTTTTGGATTTTATCTGCTCCAATTTTCATTAGCTCGTGGTAACGTAAGAATATAATTGCCTGATTGATTTATTGTTATATATTAAAGAGTTATGAATTATATGGCTATGTCTATGTCTAATTATTTTTTCAAGGTAGAAATTTATAAATAATTAAAAATAATGAATAAGAGAAATTGAAATTTCTTGAGTAGTAATTTAATAGTACAGTAACATCCTGTTAATATCACACTGCTGGGCTAAGGCCTCCTCTCCCTTTTTGAGGAGAAGATTTGGAGCTTATTCCACCACGCTGCTCCAATGCGGGTTGGTGGAATACACATGTGGCAGAATTTCGATGAACACAATGAAAGACACATGCAGGTTTCCTCACGATGTTTTCCTTCACCGTCAAGTACGAGATGAATTATAAACACAAATTAAGCACATGAAAATTCAGTGTTGCTTGCCCGGGTTTGAACCGACGATCATCGGTTAAGATTCACGCGTTCTAACCACTAGGCCATCTCGGCTTTTTTCCCATTTTCAATATAATATTTTATTTCATGTAAGTTGGGTTTAGTGTTTGTAATTCAATTATATTTGTTTGAATTTTCGAATGAACTTAATGCCTGAAGCCATTCTCTACCAGTCAACCTTTAGGCAAAGCAGAAATCCGTGATGGCGGTAATTAGTAATCAAATCAAATAAATACAGAGATACAATACAACAAAATAAATACAGAGCTATAATATATATATATATATATATAAACATATGAATAATTGTGCTTTACCTACGTATAGAATCATAAATGTCAATCACCATCAGATGGTCCATTTCTCGTCTTACTATCAAGTTCATATTTAGTCAGCGAAACAATAATCATTACTTTTGTACTATTTCCTTAATACATCTTAGTCCTAACACTTATCCTGTTACAATAACGAGGTTAAACTATAATAGTTCAGACGGGCTTAGACAGGATTCCTCGTGTCGGAGACATGAATAGGGTTTCTCTCAAGGCGTTAGTTAAGACGATGCACCGTGCGAGAGAATTCTAAGTCAATAGGACGTTTTATTCTATTATCATTAGTGCTATTTATAGACATTAAGACGAGACTTATTTAACATTCATGATATCCTATTTTATAAGATCGAGGTTAAGAATATCACAATTCGCCCCAGAACCGTAATCATTCGTGTCATTTGATAAACAGTTTCGCTATAACGGAACTGACGTGGACATTGGACATATCACATGTCAGATGGCTACATTTGGCCAAAATTACAACTTAATCGGTCTTCCGCAGTGGTTAACCACATTTAGCAATTCTCAATGGAGATAGCAAAATATTTGAGCCTTTTAAGGAAAATTGGCCACGAGTAGCAAAGATCAGAAAGGTGTGGGTAAATGGTAAGTAGTGCTTCTGTTCAGCAGTGGAACACAACAGGTTTATATTATTATTATTATTACTTAAATGATCTTTTATTCACATTTAATCAATAAATTCGGAATGTAGATTCTACAGAGGAGAACCGGTAGGAAACCGAGTAGTTACTAATAATAAAAACATCTAATTTTGAACCTGTGAAAATGACACATATTATCTTGTGTTTCACGTTACTTATAGAACTAAAATAAAGTAATCACCGACTATAATCAAAAATATTCCGCCAGGCAAAATTTCTAATCTATTTAAGAAACTAAAGAAAAAAAGCATATTAAACACGGAATATACTTAGAATACCTACCTACCTATCTACCAAGTCTAAATGAAATTTAAAAAAACATGGCCTTTTGCCAACCATTTATATTATAAACACCACTGCCCTGGTCCAATGCAAATTCATCACTTGTAATCATATTTTTCCAATTGCTTAATCCTCAATTTAATAAATCTTAAATAATATTATTCGAACCCTTCTCTATTTGCTTTAGTTCTATTTAATCACACGAAATTTCCGTAGAGAATTAAACTAAAACGTTTTTTGGGCTTACATTTGTATAAGCTTTTATTTCGATGTTCGCTTTACGCGGAGATGTCGTTCATAATTAATTTTATATAATCACTGAAGAATATTATCTTCATATTTCATAAGGAGTATTACAGTCAGAAGAGTCCAGATGGACCGTTGGTTAGAACTAGTGAATTTTAACCGAAAATTGTGGATGCAACTCTAAATTATCATGTGTTTAATTTGTGTTTATCATCTCACGAAGTCGAGATGGCCCAGTGGTAAGAACGCGTGAATCTTAACCGATGAACGTGGGTTCAAACCCGGGCGAGCACCTCTGAATTTACATGTGCTTAATTTCTGTTTATAATTCATCTCGTGCTTTTCGGTGAAGGAAAACATCGTGAGGAAACCTGCATGTGTCTAATTTCATCGAAATTCTGCCACATGTGTATTCTACCAACCCGCACTGGAGCAGCGTGGTAGAATAAGCTCCAAACCTTCTCCTCAAAAAAAGGGAGAGGAGGCCTTAGCCCAGCAGTGGGACATTTACAGGCTGTTACTGATACCTCACGTGCTCGGAATTCTTCGTGAGGGAACTTGTATGTGCGGGAAAAGATTACCTCAATATGGGTATCTACCAAACCGCAGTGATTGGTGCAATAAGCCATACATCTCATATCTTCTCTCAAAAGGGAAAAAGGGGAGAGCCAGTGTAGCTATAATCACAAGGGACATCTTAAGTCCCAAGGTTAGCCTCACAATGGCGATGATCTATGATCGATGTCTATGGTCGGTGCTGACCACTTATCACGAGGAGGCCCATTTCCCATTTAGCGTACAAGCATTTCAAATTTTAAAAAAATAATCATAGTGGTCTTATCTTAGTACAATATTTAAAAAAAAAACAATAGAAATAAAAACGGACATGTAAAGAGTATACCTTTATACAACGCGTACTCACGAATTCATTATCTCACCAGTACAGATAAAAAACAATACAACAAATATATATTTACATCTTGAATGTATATATAGAAATTATTTTACGGGAACGATGTCGTCATTTCCTATTCATAAGAAATTAACATTCAAATCCTCTATTTCGAAAACAATTCTGCATCGTACTACTGTGTTGCTAAACGTTATTCTACAAGTCTCATCCGGAGCTCGGAGATCTTTGCGAAAGAATCAAGCTATAAGAGTTACGTAAGGTATGCTGTACATGGACCGACTTATTTTGGGTCGAGTAGTAATTCCTTAAACTGAAAGCCATTACAATATTAAATTTTATATTTTATCATCATACGAAATACGAAATTTCCATTTAAATTCAAATGCTTTCAAATAATATAACAATGAAAATATTCATATTTGTCAAATGCACGTGGTAAATGTATACATATTGACTGTCTCGGTCTACATATTGAACACTACACTAGACGTGTCTAATTTGTGAGGCCGCGGACCCTGAAGACCTGGTTTTCAATTCCGATTCGTACCTATAAATTTGTCTATTAATTTTTTTTAATATCAACCTGGAGTGTGATGACTGTGTTTACACTCTCGTGCCTCGGTAAGCACGTTGTTCGAGCGTCTGATCGCTTTCTGTTCATGAGATTGAAGGAATAAGGAGTGCACCTGTGTTTGCGCACTCACTTCTTGCATTATAATATGTCCCTTAAGTCAACCGTGGATGAAATCAATAAAATTGTATTGTCTATAACTTTTATTTTGTATGTTTGGATAAATAGTTTTTATATAGTAACTTCTGTGTTATTAGTACAATCGTCATAATTATTGATTAGTTCCTCCTGAAATCATAATCATTTTTATTAAGAGTTTTTTAATTAAAGGTAGGTGGATGAGCAAATGGGTCACTTGATGGTAAGTGGTCACTACGCCCATAGATATAGGCAATGTAAGAAATGTTAAGCATCGCTTACATCGCCAATGTGACCAACCTTGGGAACTAAGATATTATGTCCCTCACTCACCCTTAAAACGGGAATACAACAATACCAAGTACTGCAGTTTTGCGGTAGAATTTCTAATGAGTGGATGGTACATAAGCAGAGGAGCTTGCACAAAGCCCAACCCCGAGTTGAATTGGCTTCTTATAACAATAAAAGTTTAAATACTTGTGAAATAGAATAAATAAAAGAAATATGTACAAGAGACGCATTTTTCGATAAGACAGACAGTATTATCTATATCAATATTTTTATAATATTTATAATAATATAAAACCGTCAGTTATATCCACGCAATTTCCTGTTTGTTTGGACAAAAGGCAGTGTTTTATAAGCCTTTTATTAAAATTCTGTCAGGTTAAAATTATGATAAATAGAATATAAAAGGATTTCGTAGCTCTTTATGTCGTCAATTAGGTTCCTAAATAACGCTTAATAAGTTAAATTTTATTATCCGAGTCTATGTCACATAATATTGTTATAGATTACATATAAAAATATATCTTTCGTATAATATCCAAAGAAAGATATAAAACTTATCATGTGTCGTTAAAGCTTAATCAAGATTTACGTTGCTATAATAATTACAGCTGTGGTCTTCAGTTTACAAATTAATTTGAGTGAGTATAGTACGTTTGAGTGAGTTTGAGTAAGAAAAATAAAATAAAAAAAGTTATATAGCCTAAATATATCAATCGAAATACGACCGTTAAAAATATTAAAAGACGAAAAGAAAAACATTCCGCATCGTATTTAAATCCCTGCCCAAAGCGATATCTCTATCAGATTTTTGACGATCGAATAAAAATCGCTCACCGATCAGCGACACGTGTCCTGAATGGAAAGCCTTAATCCTTAATCCGTATGAAACTCGTGACCGGGACGGGCTGGAGTGATTTTACACCTTCCTGTTTTTTTTAAAAACTTTTCTAGCTTTTAAAGTTGGATTTGGAAAGATTTTTCTACGTATATATTTATTTGAAATGTCCTCTTGTGTTTTTTTTTGTTTTCAACTGTACTTTGGTAGGAGAAAAATATTTTCAGTTAGCTTTTTGTTATTTAATAGTAGTGTACATTCGCGCAGCCAAGTTTTTTGGATTGTATATATAGAATTGTAGACTAAACATTGAAGTTAATTGCATTCGTTACAATTATTTTATATTACAAACGGATATCATTATATTTTATAAGTTGGTATTATTAGTATGTATATAATTTTTTTTTTATAGAATAGGAAGGCGGACGAGCATATGGACTACCTGATGGTAAGTGGTCACCAACGCCTTTAGACATTGGCATTGTAAGAAATGTCAACCATCGCTTACATATCCAATGCACCATCAACCTTGGGAACTAAGATGTTATGTCCCTTGTGTCTGTAATTACACTGGCTCACTCACCCTTCAAACCGGAACACAACAATACCAAGTACTGCTGTTTTGCGGTAGAATATCTGATGGTGGGTGGTACCTACCCAGACGAGCTTGCACAAAGCCCTACCACCAGTAAATACTTATATAACAAAAACACTATCTGTGGTATAAATATTAATAACCTATTACTCAAAGTTCTTAAAATAAATTTATCAAAATTCGCTTGTTTTTTAAGGAATATTTTATTGATTTAAATACCAATTTTTATTCAAGTAAATACTTGTGGCTGACAAAATACCTCCATTCATTATTGAAGCCAAAAATTGTTACAAAATTCTTAAATTTAACATTCACCATCATCAATCATTTTAAACGACTCTCACTTCACAGAAAATTTGAAATAAAATTTCTTTATAACAATTTTGCGAAACACAAATGTGTTTTCTTAATTTTAAATTTAACATAAAATAAGATCAAAACACGAACACCAATTAAAAAATTGAAACAACGGCTCTATTTAAGGAGATTTAAAATTAACCCCCTAGCGGTTGACCGTAAGTGAGGGTAAGTTGAAACTAAATTATGGATAAGTTGGTAAGGGTACACAAAACGTTTAATATAAACGGGATAAGCCACACAACCCTGTTTATATTTAATACGATATTTTAGAATGGTTTAGGATAATATGGAATGGAGCTGTAATATCGCTGTGGATAATTCCAATTTGGAAACACAACAGTGGATTTTTTTACAAGATTTACTGAACATGTGGATTACCCTTCAAAATACATATTCCATATATGCATCAATTAGTAAACGTCCCCTAGAGATAGAGAAGTCTATAGAGAAGTTTTGGAGCTTATTAGACCAAGTTGATCCAATTGCGGGTTGGGTGGATACACATGTAGCACATTTTTATACGGCACACGCAGATCGTTATGCTTACCAAGTTACGAGAAATATTATAAAAAGAAATTAAGCACATAGAAATTCAATGGTGCTTGTTTAGGTTTGAACCTTTAATCTCTGACGGATTCACGAATTTTAGCCAGTCAATCGTGTTTCAAAATAACTTATGTTCGATTGAAATTTTGGCTTCGGCTTCGGGAACCTTCGGTTAAAAAGCGCCGAGCAGAAGTTTTTGTATCAGCCGTCGAAAACGGACCAACTTTTCGAAAGCGTCCGAGTTAAGTGCCGAAGCGAGCGAGCGACAAATATATGCACATATCTCACCGAGTACTTCTTCTATTAGTACTATGATGTATAAAACCAAACGACTCGAATACAGTTTACTCGGTTTTATTGTTTTTTGATCTAGAACAACTATTAGCCCGCACCGATGAACAATGGTATGACGGTCTTGTATGCTTTCATGTACCCTTACGTGTCACGCACACATATATATATATATATGGGAATAGAAGCATATGCCGTATTATAATATGAAAAATATATATTTCAATATATCATATATGTTTCCCCAGACGGCCACATTCCCTTAAATAAAGTGTAACATTCGTACGTCGAGGGCGAAGCAATCGCCTTCGGCTTCATTCATCCAAACTTCAGACGATCACTAATAATATTTTGTTTTGTTGATCTTTGAGATTAGCCAGAAAATTTGATCGGGTAAATATTATTTTATTTATTTAAGCCGCTATAGCTAAAGCAACAATAAGATTCGTTTATCGCTTTTCCCATTAACTTTGAACAAACAACGGGCACTCTATTTTTAAAATTCGAAGTGATTCGGCTATTTTATAATGTATGTTTTAGAAATTGTTACCCGACTGCATTACGATAATAAGAGAGGTTAGTCTAACGATAATCACAAACCCGGGCAGGCACAATTGCATTTAATTTGTTTAGCTACTTTATTATTTATAGCAAAATAGTCACGACAGTCACAAAGTCCCCACAGAGGTATTCGGTATCCATAAGCTGTTGACAATGATTTGCGCAATCATAAAAACAAGCGTCAGTTTATAAAATTTTAGCAAAAAAACTGTATACTCTTTTGTTCGTTATTCCGAATATTGTAACATTCACGTGGAAACAAAACGAAATACAAAAATATTGCAGTCGTTTTATTACCATTTAAAATTTTACTCATATTTGTACCACCGTCCGATATGTTTATATAAAAAATATGTACTAAAGTCACGATTTTATTTTTCTACTTTTGTAAAATAAACAAAAAAACAATCGAATACTTTTTATTCGAGAAGTCTCTTATACGTATTTTTTAATCGTTATTTAATAAACAGTTACTCTATTTCTCGACTCTTAACACGATTCCTTATATTACATATACATAATTATATTATATATGTTTAACAAGGAATAGCGATAAAACTTACACTGAATCTTATATACATATACATATGAGATGCTCATAATTGTGATTACGTGATTCTTGCTACGGTAGACAAAATGAACATATTCGTATTTTAGGCAGGCTCGTAAAAGCATCTACAATATTGAAATAAATGTAACCCGTAAGAAACTCGGTTATTCTTTTCCAGCGATTTACTCAGGTATGTTTCGTAAAGGAATCCTGCATGTGTTAGATTACATATTGTACATACCATCAAAGCCGGATAATAACGAAACCTTTGTCCTTTACGTCCTTTACAACCACTACTCTTTAATATTTTTATTCAACATTTATATTTAAAAGGTGCGATTCGTTCGTAATATATATTCTCCTGTCTCACGGTGTTTGACTTAAGGCTGATTACATGAGAACGATTTTCCAGAACAGTATGAGGTCTTTTATATTAATTAATTTCGAAAATTAATATCCTGGGACATTATTCACATTCAGCTATCTGATCCCAAACTAAGCAGAGCTTGTACTGTGGAAACCAGACAACTGATATACTACATATACTACTTTTCTTTTGTAAAGACATACTCGTATAAATAATTATACCCAGACTCAGGACAAACAGAAATGTTCATGCACACAATAGTCTGTCCTGGGTGGCAATCGAAATATATCTGCTTTGAAATAAACAAATAAATTTAAAAAGATTTAGTCCCTCACAGATAGTCGCTTATAGAGCGACTACTTTTCGATCTACATATAAATAAAGGACGTCTTCAAATAAAAATTTAAATAAACACGCAAAAAGGTTAATTTTGATTTATAAAAAAAATAAATTACTTTAAACCTAATGATACAATCACTTAAAAAAGCAGAACGTTCGATTATAACTAGCTAACCCGCCTGTCAGAGGTCCTCCTTTCTAATTTCCCAATTTTACAGAAATCTTTTCTACTTTTTTCCCCTGCATGACCCAATTGGAACTATTACAATCTTTTAAAAACAAAAACAATTATACAAGTAATTTCTGCTGTTCTTATATAATGCGCTTAAAAATGAACAGCATTTTTATGCACAGATGACAAAAAAAAACGCTTCTAAATCTCCGTATGTAGAGGTCCTACGGCAATTTCGTTTCGAATACCGGTGGCACTACATTTTTAATGCTCGCTCTCTTACCGAGCGAATGTTCAACCCTTAAATAGGGTAATAAATATACCATAGCGGGTCGAGATTGTAAATTACTAGCCATTTGTATAGTGTTAAGTGTAACTAGTTTAAACTGCACGAATTTTTATTTAAAGGTCTAAAGGTTATTTAAAAAAAGGTATATAAAAGGATTTTCGTGTAAAATTGACTTCATTTATTGTTACTTTAAATGTCGTAGGGATAGAAGAATAAATAAATATAGTTGGATAATATTTCATTGTATCGTAGAGAGAGGACCGAAATAAATACTAAAAAAGCTTTGACGGCTTTTGCAACCCTCGAAGTTGCAACATTAAGTTAAAACATTATATTATATAGATAAACTGATATATACTTTATTTGCATAATATTAAGATTTAATTGTATCTCATCAGGTGTAAACAGCAAGTTCCCTTTTAGTATAGTTCCAAGTGGATTGACTATTTATTTTATGTAAAGTGATTAAAGTTTTCTATAATGTATCGACAGTAAGTTTATGACAATCGTTTCGTAAGTGTAATGGTTAAATAAATATTTTGACTTTGAATTGACTTGGAAATTAATAAAAGTGATTTTTACAAGAAACTCGAGAAAGACAAAAATATATATAAAGAATAAAATTGTAAACCAATGAAATTTTCGAAAAATATTTTCAGTATACATAACACACACATCAAACATCTGCTATACATATGTCTATGATAACTAAGATTGATTGATAGAACTGTTTGACGAGGTAAATTAAGCAGAGATTTTACAAAGCCCACACTAGACGAAACGTTTGACAAGACAAATAAATACCTTCGAGTGAGAACAGTACGGCTTTAGACGTACAACAAAATAAGCGATATGCAATAATTTAAATAGGATTTTACTGTCTAGAATGTAACTCGAATGTAACTGCGCGGTACATACGTTTAGTACAATATTAATCGTCGAAATCTTAATGGCATCCTAGCTGTCAACGTGAAAGTCATTTATTCGATCCTGACCCCTTAAGGTATATTTCTAGCTACAACAAAGAAACACTTACTTCATTGGAGGGTTATACAGGTATATTGAGTAAATTTTCTTTCAAAATAGGCATTAACATAGATATATTACTACGCTTAATATAATTATTATTCGTAGCAAATATCGCGTTGAATTAAAAGTTGAAACGAGCTTAAGTACTTCCGACTCGCTCCAAACGTTCCTGCAACAAAAGCCGCTCGCTTTAAATTCATAAGCGGTAACGATGAATCGTGGCCATTTTATTTTTTTATTCTAAATAGGATTTTATCCGCAACTTCGCTCGATCCGTTTATTATTATATAACCGGAAGGTAGATAGACAATTAAATCTTTTGTCGAGCCCAGTGCCAATTAATTTCAGTTTACTAGTCTTTAAAATACGAACAGCACGTAAATGTCCCTTTGCTGGGTAATTAGAACCCGTGAATTTTCAATAATCCGTATTCGAACTCGCATTCATTGTATGAGATTCGCGTGTTGTATCCACTGGATCATAACGGCTCTGAGTTGATTAATTACACATAATTAATTCCACTTACTGAATATTTCGTACTGCATTCGAAATGTCCCAACGTTATGATTGATTGTAATCACTTACCTGAAAATAAAAAAATAATATTTACACTATTACATTTATAACACCATGTACACGATGAGAGAAAAATATGTAGAAAAATGTAAGTAAATAAATGGAAGAAATAGAAAGTATGAGAATATTTATTTATACAATAGAATGGTAAGTGATCACTAACACCCATAGACATTGGCTTTGCAAGAAATGTCAACCATCGCCTATATCGCCAATGCGCCACCAACCTTGGGAACTAAGATGTTATGTCCCTTGTGCCTGTAATTACAATGGCTCACTCACCCTTTAAACCGAAACACAACAATATCAAGTACTACTGTTTTGCGGTAGAATATCTGATGAGTGGGTGGTACCTACCCAGATGAGCTTGCACAAAGCTCTACCACCAGTAAAATAAGGGACGGTTCAAATATATTTGCAGCAACAGAGTATTTATTAATTTATATAAGAAATACTATCGGCATACACCATTAGAAGGATTATATATATAAAAGCGGTCTACTAATTAACTGAAAAAACAAAATCTCTTCAACCTGATATTTTTCAACTCAATAGCGTAAATGTTAAAGTTCAAATCTTAATACTTTTATATAGATTTTCTCAGAAGCTGCTCTGTAAATTTTTCATTTTTCTAGAAATAAAACTTAGTTTATTTTAGCGCTTCAACAAAAATACATGTAAAGGGAATAATTTTATTTATAGTAAGTTCGAGAAATCTATTCAATAGATGATATTAATACCGATTCAAATATATTTATAGCGATTGATTTATTAGAAAAATTGCATCTAAATATAGAATTTTAGTAGGTAGTTTCTAGAGCATTAAGTATAGTTAACTATAGTTATCTAATTCTTACACATAAGGTACAAAATTGTTTAACAAACATCCAAACATATGATCTTTCGTATTTCTTTTCTTTTTATATCTTCCTAATATTAGGGAAACATGATACACTTTTTATTTAAATGGATATTTATTTCACGTAGGTTCTTTCAAACACTTTTATAGTGTTATTTTGCAAAATTAAATTCAATGTAATACTGAAGTCGATTCGGAATGTATTTACAACATGCGGACGCTATATCGACTGGGGGCGCTTCTGCGAATTTAGCGACAACTCATTTGTTAAGCGTTCTATCGATTTAGTTTAAACTCTAAGTGGTATAAACACGTTTATATTGATAGTGACTTTACCCAGAGAGTTGAGAAGCGACTCCAGGGTATCGTAAAAGAAGATCACGGTTACAAATCCGGTTAAGAACACTAGATTTCAGTAAAGATAATAAGCCAGCCAATCGCGTAGGAGATATTGAGTGCACAAATGAGTGCGCACAAACACAGGTGCACACACCATTTACTCACTCTCATAACCCGATGGGACATCAAATCCGAGACGATCGGAAGGAGTTCAATGGATTTATTGGATTTCCAAAGCACGATATCGTAATCATTGCCGACTTTCAAACTCCAGGTTGCTATTGAGAATTTCTTGATAAAACACCTATCAACTTTTGACTGGCCCGGTCTGGCGGCCAAGGAGAGTGCAACCTTATTATACGATAAGTATACAATACGTATCTTTCTATAATATGTATTTCTTTATATTTCCAAGTATATATTATTATCTAGTAAGGCCTTGTACAGGCCCGTTTGCTCATCGGGCGTTCAACCCCTAAACATTTAACCTCCGTATTATTCTATTGCGATTGAGGCATAGCGTTCTTATATGGGACATAATATCCTAGAATATTTTTTCAATTAAGACTAAGGTCATTTACACCTCGCCTAAGGACATTGGCAGTGTAAGAGACATTAATTATTCCTAACACCGCCAACACGCCGCCAACTATTAGTACTAAGCCAGTATCTACAGCGAATGTGACCATTTACGCTTTTTTTATTTGGAATGGTTAATAAAAAACAAATGAACTTCGAAATCTTTCTTTAATTATATTGTTTCTCAATACGAATCAATGTTACATTTACTAGTATAAATTCGCAAGTGTATTCGTTGATTAGTCATTTTTTGGTTACCTAATGTTTGTCATTATAAATAATTATAATTATTTGAATAAGCTTCAAACCTTCTCCTCAAAAAAAGGGAGAGGAGGCTTTTAGCCCATAAACACTCAATTGTGTTTTACATTTCAAACGTTTAGTTTATAAAATATTGAATTTATATTATAACCATAATATTAAAATACCATCTAAAATTTGACTGACCAGCAGTTTATACTTATAAAAGCCAAATAATAAAGTATTTATTTGTGTGAAATGATTTGTCGTTTATTTTTTTCTCAAATGACAGGAAGCCCTCTTATTTGCATAGACAAGTGGTTTAGTTCCAGAAATGTTACAAGATAGATGCAAAATTAAATACGATTTCGGCAATTATCTAATATATTTCGTGTATAGCCGTTGCTTAGAGAACACCGAGGGGTCGTATTGTTCACAGCTGACCGTCTTCAACTGTCAGTATTGTTACTATCGTGTGAAATCTTTCGTAGTTATATTAATTAGTCTGTTAAATAAACACGCCCAGTATCTCAGTCCGCTTTCGAATTCATTAGTTATTCGACTACTTACGTAATCCGCGATCCGCTTTTATATTCAATTTTATTTTCAATTCAAAGTAGACGAATCTACAGTCGAGAACTAGTTAATATAATTATCTGAAACTGGGTTTCTGGAACGCTGATGAACGTTTTTTTTTTCGTATATCAAAATGCTGTCAAAAGCGTTGCCCGTAATCGCATTCAGTCATTCTGACGGATTGAAGCGTAATCATGTTAAAAACTGTTTTATGTCTGAAATATTCATCTACACACAATGCTGGAGCCGATGACACAGTGGTTAGAACACATGGATAAAGCTCGTCGATTCAAATCTTGACCAATGATTTTTTTATTATCTAATTTATGGACATACTAAAAGAAGAATATTATCGTAAGAAAAAAATAATAATAATATCCTGGGACATTTTTAACACACGGCCATCTGATCCCAAATTAAGCTTGTATAGAGCTTGTTCTATGGAAACCAGACAACTGATATACTACATATATTATCTTTATATTTATTCTTTTGTAAATACATACTTATATAGATAATTACACAGACTCAGGACAAACAGACATGTTCATGCACACAAATATCTGTCCTGGGTGGGAATCGAACCCACAACCTTCGGCGTGAAAAGCAAGCATCCACCAACCACGCCAACCGGCTCGTCCAAAATCTACATGTTTCAGAATATTTTGAGTACAATCCATCGCCAATAGCTATAGAGCAGTGTATTTTGTTATATATTTGTAACTAGCTGACCCGTGCCCACTTCGTTGGGCGGTAAGCATTTTTACTTGTAATCGATTGGCCGAACATTAGTAAAATTATCGCGCGTATTTGATATTTTAAATTATCTCTTAAATTATGTAATCAAAAAACAAACTGTAAAAAATAAATTTTATCTAAATAAAATGTCCTCTATAATAAAGCAATTCATTTTTAAATAGATTAACGTGTTGTAAATGAAAAATACCGTCGAATAGAAATATCACTCAATACATTACGAAACGGTCGCAGTTCCATACCTATGTCGTATTATCTCTTTAACCATTGGTCCAAATTATATGCAGTAAAAGGAAAAAGTATTTTGTTTTAAACACTTAAGACGATAAGTTTACTTATTTTGACAAGAATTCATAATTGTTGATAATATGACCAATAAACATGACATACCTATTTAGGTATTTTTTATAATATAAAAAACTATTTTTTGAGACTTAAATATAAAAGTTAAAGACACATGGTGTCGCTGACTGACTTTTGTAGGCATTATCAAGCTCTACAACTTTTTTGTTATATCTCTCATCGTTAAGGCTGTGTTCGTAAGAAACGTTTTCGTTAGTCCGCCTTTTCTCCGAGTTACTTTGAAAATCCCACTACTACAAAAAAGTCTTCATTTTTCGCGTTAATATATATAAAATAATTTTCAAAATTGGTTAAAAATATCCAGAGAATACCCCCTACAACCTCACAAACTTTACCTTTTTATAATTTTAGTATATATCTATACTAAAATGAATAAACTCTGTATATTTATAAATACAATTATGTATGTTATATGTTATAAGTGTGTTTCTTGAAAAACGCAATTTTTCACAAAAAATCCAAATAAAGCCGAGCGGAGTTCGGTCGCCCAGCTCCTACTTATTATAATACGAGCGACACTATCCGTGTATGTCATATTTGTATTTCCCGTAATTTATATGCTTATCATCCAATCCCAGGCTACCTATACCGTGTGTTCAATTTAATTAAATTTCGGTACACACGGTAACAAACAGACAGATGGAATTACTTTCGCTTTAATAATATGCATAAGCCTTACTGCCTCGTTGGTCTAGTGGCTTGATGTAAGGCCACAGACCCGGAGGTCCTGGGTTCAATTTTCACTGGTGGTAGAGCTTTGTGCAAGGTCTGGGTAGGTACCACCCAATGATCAGTTATTCTACCGCAAAAGAGCAGTACTTGGTATTGTTGTGTTCCGGTTTGAGGGGTGAGTGAGCAAGTGTAATTACAGGCACAAGAGACATAACATCTTAGTTCCGAATGTTGGTGGCCCATTGGTGACGTAAGCGATAGTTAACATTTCTTACAATGCCTATGTCTATGGGCGTTGGTGACCATTTACCATCAGGTGGCCCATATGCTCGTCCACCTACCTATCCTATAATATATATATATATATTATTTAATATTTATTTTTTTATATTTTATATAAGATTTATACCGCGAGACAGCACTATAAGCGCTATATTATAAAATAATAAAACAATTATTAACTTTTCTATCGTAGGTACATGAGAATACAATTCGTAAAGGTGTGAGCGAGACGACGAATAAACAACTAAAGTTCGAGTGAAACAAACACTATCCCTGATAAATCGCGAAGTGAAGACATCTATACCTCGGTCTGGTAAATATATAATTCATCAAAGCGACGTGTAGGAAACAAATCGAAACGAATGTTCGCATTAAATATTAACATGTAATTCACGAACGCCGAAAAAATTTATGTACGAGGTAATAAAAAATATTGACCGAAACCGCGAATGGCTTTTGCTAACATTGCTAACGTGTAATGATGTGTGAAATGGTGTCGAATAGTAGCCAGTTAGCAATGCGTAAGCTGGCATAACTGTCTACGAGGCGTTATTCAATAGCGTCGTAAGAAAAAAAAATTGTGAGAGTTAAAGAGCTGATGTATGTACAACAGTTTTGTTATATTTTTTATGAATAAACACAACTACGTTAAAATAGCGTAATGTTTAAATTTTGTTAGAAGAACCCTGGCGTTGTTTTCTTTTCTAATCATTTATTTAAGAAATATATAAAATCAAGTAAATCCACAACCGACATATAATTCAATTAGCGACACAAAAGTTTATTAGCAATATCGTTTGCATGTTCGTTATTTAATAAATATGGAATGACTGGAAGTGTTCTGTTATAGAATAGGGTAGAATAGAACCTAATTTAAATTAAAAAGCAAACAAGATAAGGGCCAAATTTGCACTGGGAAGGCATGATGAAAACTCTAAATTTCCTTAAGATAAAAGGATTTTTTTGTCTAGCAATGGAACATTTAATGGTTTATACAAAAAGCCTATCGAATCGAGCGAGAAACGGTTAGTCTATATATTACAAATAAAACTAGACAACGGTTACATTACAAGAATTCCAAAGATGAGACACAGTTTATTATTAAACGTGATGCCAACAATCGTCTATCAATCAGACCGGCCGCTAAATATACATACGTTCGACACCCGGAAACGTCCGAGCTGCCGATCGATCCTTGGCAAACGCATAAAGAACACTTTTTGTTTCGATTGCATTGACTTGCAACCATATAGCGATTGTTACTAAACAACCAAGCTACAGCATTCGGCGTTTTTATTAAAACATAATTGAATCAATTTTTTTAAACGAATAATTTTTTTTTTGCAAACGTTGATAATTCGAATTGTATTTGACTTGAAATCGTTGTTTCCGTAGTATTTAATAGCTATATGACATAGAATTGTCATTCATTATTTCCAATATGGAACAAGATTATACAATGTGATTTGTTGATAATAAAATATGTCTGCTATATTATATACTACAAACAGTTCTTGATTATATATATATATATATCTTTATTTTATATCTATTAAGAAAATGAACCAACATTTGTAAAAATATTACGAAATATTTAAATAACAACAAAACAGGAAAAAAGACGATTGCTTTTTAAAGGCTGCCCACGGTGCGTGATTTGTGGATTATTAATTAATAATTATTCCACCACGCTGATCCGATGCGGATTGGTAGATATTATATAAAACGCGATGATTTTACAAGACTGAAATTATAACAGCAATTTTCTCATCAGTGTTCCAAGTAACTTGTTTCAATTCATTTATAGAGACGTGAAACGTGGTCAGATAGCTATTTTTATAGCGAAGAATGACTAAATCAATAACGTATTTCTATCAAAGAAATGAAATTGCAATTCAGCTTCGAAATGCTGCTAGCATTCTTACTAGCGTTACAATCGGACATTTTTTTTCTGTAACGTGTCTATTTATTTTTTATAAATTATCGTTTGAAGGAAATATTTTTAATACATGGTTTTAGTTGTTATTTTCTTAAAAAAAAATTATTTTCAATTGATTGTTAATGAAATAATTATCGTAGTCTGGCTTGTATATGTCGTATGGAGATTGCCATCATACATATCTAACCACTTCAGGCAAGCTTCAAAGCCATATGTTGTCATTTTTTAATGTTTTTATTTATTTTTTAATTAGTTAATATTATGTGTCTGGAACACCTGATTATGTCTTAGAGAACAGCTTTATGTTCTTCCTTTCTTTCATACTCAAAAAGAGAAGCGACAAGAAAAAGGGGGTTAACATAGAAATGAGAAATTGCCGTAACAGCCTGTGAATGTCCCACTGCTGGGCTAAAGGCCTCCT
This sequence comes from Nymphalis io, assembly GCF_905147045.1. NCBI lineage: Eukaryota > Metazoa > Arthropoda > Insecta > Lepidoptera > Nymphalidae > Nymphalis > Nymphalis io. The sequence goes on along the minus strand of NC_065913.1, from coordinate 7,562,270 downwards.
CTCCTCTTTTTGAGGAGAAGGTTTGGAGCTTATTCCACCACGCTGCTCCAATGCGGGTTGGTAGAATTCACATGTGGCAGAATTTCAGTGAAATTAGACACATGCAGGTTTCCTCACGATGTTTTCCTTCACCGTAAAGCACGAGATGAATTATAATCACAAATTAAGCACATGAAAATTCAGTGGTGCTTGCCCGGGTTTGAACCCACGATCATCGGTTAAGATTCACGCGTTCTTACCACAGGGCCATCTCGGCTTAATGAGAAATTAATGGCCTATTATTTATTTGCCATATCATGCAGGTTGAGACACAGAATGTGTCATCGATATTAATATTTACGACTTATACTCGTATCTCACAAGTTAAACTCACGGTGACATCCCATTTAAAGTATTGTATCTTTAAACTTTATTATTATTAAAGGTCAATATCGCATATCACTTTCTAGCATTACAAGATCGAATTCTGTGTTAAGTTTATTCTCACAGTTAATCCGAGTGATATGAACACTTTTTTATATGCAATAAATGCAGTATAATTTAAACAATAAGCTTAATTATACGCAACGATGAACGACTTGGAATTATATCTAGACTTTCATTATAATCTATATTAGAGAATGTGCCGTCAGCACATCGCCTTTTTATTTGTAATCCATATTTGGCATGATGACGAAATCATAACAATTTCTAATTAGATTATTATAATGTATTGATCAGTCAGTACAGGGTACTCAAACAATTGCGACGTGTCTTAAATAAAAACATATTATTTCTTCGGTCTTTGAGTATTGGCTAGCCTCATGATCCTCATGAGCCTCATGAGACCTGGATCCGTCTCTGAATAAAATACGCATTAGTATCTCAAGATAACCTCCACGTCAAAATAACATATATAGAAGTAATATAAAAATATTGTCGCTTGGACCACATACGTGCAGTGTCTGTTTTTCGTTGCGCAAAAATAGAGGCGGTCGGTTTAATTGTAAGCTATTTCTGTGCTGGGTCGATACTTGTTCTAAGCCCCATATAAATTAACTGCTTACGCTGAGGGCGTTCTGTTTCGTTAAGCTATTTTATCTTATTTATTCTTGGATTGGTATTGTTATCGAACTGTGTACGATGATATTATCCGTTTTTACTGTATGATATTGCGTGCATGTGGCGTGTATATCGTCAAGTTATGGATTTAATTGAATGTAAAGCTACGACCGGTTAGGAATTTAGATTCTATCGAGAAAAACCGACAAGAAAATCGGTACTTAGTTACTCAGTTCTAAGATAAAATACATAGAACACTATATACAATTCAAATTAAGTGTCTCGTATAAAAATCTCTTTTTAAATTCATATTTTTTTATATCTTCCTGATATTCCTTGGGACTCTGATTGATCTTAAACATCATTAGATATGCATACTGTTTAATAAAAGAAAAAAAATGAAATAAATTTTTAGGCTTAAGCTTTCTGCCCTTTTTTTTATTTGGCTACAATAATATGTGGTGCGTTATGTGATGGAAAAAACGGCCTTCTATTATTTAACTAATGTGCCCTAACTTCTGTTTTGTCCTGCGGAAAAGGACTATCCGTACGATTTATATCATGAGTTAGGGCCCCCGTTTAACTAAAAAATATGTTTGGCCATCTAATGCTAATTTTTTAACATCGCTCACAGACATTGGCGCTGTAAGACAATCAATTCATATATCGCTAATGCGCTTCCAATCTTGTGAACAAAGATGTTTTGTTCCTTGTGCTCGTAGTTACACTGGCTCACTTACCCTTCAAACCGGAATAATACTAAGTTTTACTGTTTGGCGGCTTAAATATCTGATGAGGGGCGCGGTTCTAATCTGGTATCTATGTATATATATATATATATGGAATAAACATTAAATAAACTGCATGTAGCACCGAGTTGTCAGTTTCACTAAGTAAATATCCCGTCTTGTGCAAATTAATAAAGTCCCCCATGAATTTTGATTTGCTAATTAATAAAGTTAAATTAAATACGTTACGAGCATTAAAACATTCGGCATATTATCCAATAATGGACAATATAGATTACGATAATAAATCGTGGAGTTGTTGTCCGTTGCCTTTTATATACACAGGCTACATACTATATATACATTTGTCGTATATAAATAAGACAGTAATATGTGCCGGTTCTTCTCGGTGGAATCGGCCTTACATTCAATTTAAGCAAATAAACTAAATTTGGAGAAAGTCGAGACGGCCCAGTGGTAAGAACGCGTGAATCTTAACCGATGAACGTGGGTTCAAACCCGGGCAAGCACCTCTGAATTTCATTCATCTCGTACTTTTCGGTGAAGGAAAACATCGCGAGGAAACCTGCATGTGTCTAATTTCATCGAAATTCTGCCACATGTGTATTCCACCAACCCGCATTGGAGCAGCGTGGTGGAAGAAGCTCCAAACCTTCTCCCCAAAAAGGGAGAGGAGGCCTTAGCCCAGCAGTGGGACATTAACAGGCTGTTACTGAAATAAACTATGAATTATTATTATTATTATTTTATTAAAATAGCCAGGATGATTGGCAAATAAGTCACCTGGTGGTAAATGGTCATCAAAACACATATTCACATTCATACTCAGATTTACAATAATATTGTAAAAAGTATTTCTTACTTATTTGCAATACCACCTTGGGATTGTCTTTTTAATTTCAAATTACTTTTACTTTATTCCGAATTAGACACAAAAATCGATACCAAAATATTTCTGGTAACGAAGTCACGAAGCGTGGCTCAGGAAGATTTAGAATAAAATATCGCTTTTATATGATTGAACGATATTAAATCTTCTTAGTGAAATCTGAAGGTTATGATGCTTATTGAACCTAATATAATCTCAGATAATGCGATCGAAACCTCTTTGCCATCAATCATATCTTCGGCTTTGTACATCATTTTTTATTTATTTTCAAGGTAAAGAGACATTACTAGTTTTATTATAAATTTTTTTAAACAATAGAGTCAGAAAGAACTTTGTTAGTAGTTACTTCACGCGTATGTGTATTTGTCTTTTTTTCTGACAGAGAGAGGCAAACGGGCAGGAGGCTCACCTGATGGAAAGTGACTACCACCGCCCATGGACATTGCAACACCGGAGAGCTTTACGACATGTACTTACGATAATGTGAGCAAGTATGTTCATTACCAGTTTGATATTAAGTAATTAATTATATTCCATGTAATAGATAATTACGATTCACGTTATTATTATACAAATTCACGACTGTATTCAAATAGAAATCCTTCCAATTTCACCTTATAACCAGCACTACACTTTTATTCAAGTAAAAAAACATTTATTATTTCAGCAGGACACGATTGTCCAATGCTCAATACGTATATGGCTATATTTGTTTTTGCTAAATAGAGTTTCACTTTAAACTGGAAGTTTGATATGGATAATTACAAGGGTGCCAAGAAGGTATCGCTTCAAATTCGCACCGCACATGTGATGGGAGTGAAACTTCTGAAAATGTATAGTTCTTTTTCTTTTTGTATATTACCTTCATGTAAAGTATAAACTAGACGCATCTTAAAATTTTACTGTAAATTTTCTCTTCAACCTATCAAATTTATAAATGAAAAATATAGCGATAACCCTTTTTATATGCGCCTATATATTACAAAGCAAAGTTCTCCTCCAAACAAGCCAAATTATATTTATTATAATGTATATTCTATGAATGCAATTAGAATATGTATTATTATATTTTATTTTTATTTTATATTACGTGCCTGTAAACACGATTAGTTTGTATATAATTAGTATATAAATCAACTTCTGCACTAACTAACCAGACCCTGATCCAGACGTATTAAAATCTCTCTTCTGATATAGGGCTGATGTTGATTATCTAGATGAATGGATATAAGGCAAAGACCTTGTACTACACAATAGTTAGTTTAATTACATCATATAACCCGATAGCAGCGCCACTTATAGGGTTAAATTTAAACCGTGCAAAATACTACTACATAACATGTAGAAAATTTAATCAAAATCGGTCCATCCGCTTAGGAATTAAGCACATATTTAAAGATGCATAAGTGCTCCGTTTCCTCAAACTAACTCACGAATATATAAAAAATGAAGCAATTTATGAATGAACTATAGTATCGTAAAAACGCGAATGAAAAATTACATTATAATTAATCGCTAACACGCTTACCGGAAACATTGACGTCTTACCGCTATTATTCAAACTACGCTTTACGTGAAGCGATTTATAGCGGATGATCGGACGATGTTTACATTTGCACTATATCATAAAAGCGTTATTTTTAATGATAACAATCTGGTTTCGTACAAAATTGGAATATATGTAGTATGAAATTTTTAATAATAAACAAAAATGGTGCAATTTAATCTTTCCAAATAACCAATTTCAATTTTTTTTTTAATCTGTGGTAGGGGGATGTGTAACAACACCAAAGGAACAGGAAGGTCTGTAAATGACCTGCAAGGCTAAGGACTCCTATCTTTTTAAGGAGAATGTTCAGAGCTTATTTCACCACGCTGTTCCAATATGGATCGGTGTAATCACATATGACATATTGTTATTCGCCACATGCAGGATTCCTCGCGACTAGTCATCGCCGAGCACAAAATGCGTTATAAAAATACATTTAGAACACGCAAATTCAGTGTTGCAGTCTTCAGTTAAGATTCAAGTGTCACAATTCGACCATGTATTTTTTTAATATTAGCCGGGAGGGAAAATGACTCTACTCCACCTGATGGTAAGTGGTAGTAAAGTCCAAACGCGACGACGGCCAGTACAGTCGGGCAGAATGTTCTGTACTAGCCGCCCCCGCCTTCCCGCCCGCAAGATCTCGACTCTGGGTACCGTAAAATCATCAGTCATCAACGACGAATCAACTATTTATATATTTCAATTAAATTGTCAATTGACATTTAGGATAGATAACGTCTTCGAAAGACATTAAATGCGAAACCTCTAAATTACTTTTTTTAAGAAAAATATAAATTAAAGTTCCAAGAAATTGGAGATGGAAATTTTTACTTTAGTTAAGTTTTTACTATATATTTAGTTGAATTTTTCAACTTTATCGATAAAAAATTCCAATAGTTTTCCTCAAGACGGTACGGAACACTAACTTCGTTGTAAGCGGGGGCGTTAGATAAATGAGTTACAAGCAGTACGCAGCCGATAACTAAATATTTCGCTGTTTATTTTACTACGCCTTCATTCATAATTGGATATCTGGCAACAGACGGATAGTCTTAAAAGTATAGAAGTCTGCTACATCGTATTTCATCGGAATTACTTCAATAAACTTAAATCATTTGATTAAAAGCCGGAAGGTGGACGAGAATACACCTTTATGTTTAAAACAAAATCGAAATATTCTTTATTCATAGACAAAATTCTTTTAAACAAAATGTAATCGTCATGTTCCAATTGAAGACTCTATATAAAAGAGCCGACTAAAAAATACATAGTCAACATTACAATTGTTCGTAACGAGTGAATTTAAGACGTTAAGATTTTCACTTGATGGTAGGGCTTAGTGCAAGTCCACCTTGGTAGGTACCACCCACTCAACACATATTCTACGTTGTGTGTCGGTTTGAAGTGTCTGTGAGGCAGTGAAAATACAGGCACAAGGGACTTCTTCCTACTATTCCTTACATGGCGTTCCCAAGGTTGGTGGCGCATACGCCATGTAAGGAATAGTTGGCAATTATTAAGGGCGCTGGTGATTACTTACTATCCAGTAACCCATCCTTAACATAATTTGGCAACTGTGCCTTTTAAATTGCCTTTTCATATATATATATATGGCTGTTTTATTCTCATTATTTATACTTTTGCTTTTGCTTTAAAAAACAAGAAACGCTGTATCGAATTTAACACGCTAGTAGAACACGAGGCAAGAGATGCCACGAACCACGGGTTTGTAGGATAGCAGTAGAATGTTTTTTTTTAACTGACTTTTAAAAATCATCATACGTCGTTGACCTCACAGGGAGGATGTAGTCAAATGCTAAACACGACAACTTACAATTATTTCTAGTACATTAAACACATGTGGTGTTATAATATAACAGCTGGGAAATAGTGAAGGTTCAGAAACTTATTAACTTTAGTGCAGGAACTACACTACTGTCCTTAGATTACTAACTTTAGTTAGAAGGTCTACAGCACGTGACGTCACGCGCTCGTTGACAGGCGACGCTACGACCGCCCGGCAACGTACATTTCCTTAGGCGGCCTCTCTACGCGGTTTTAGTTAACTTGCGGTATATATATTGTTTGTTTTCATAGATTCCATGTAACGCATGTTGATTTCCTCATGATGTTTTCCTAACTCACCGAGAACTATATAACATCAATGCGACGCCATCCACGGAGTCTAAGATATATCCCTTGTGACTATAATTATACTAGCTCACTCAATCTTCAAGCCGGAATACATATCTACGTAGTCTTTAACTGGTTGTGCAAACGCTTACTTGTTAAGTGGGCTGCATCCACCCGGACCTGTACTAATTCACACACTGACACCACAGACATAAAACAAATAATAAGAACACAGTAGCTCATATTTCAATAAGGATCTTAATTTCCCTAAAGATAAAAAGTTCAGTCAAACAAAAACAGATTTTGTACCAACAAAAGAGTAATTTCTTTTTTTAAGAAAAATTCGTATAATTTAAATTTTCAATCTCAAGAATTTACAACAACGAAAAAAAAAAACTCATCTCATCTTGTACGAGATTTAAAACAATGTCGCGAGCACATTCTCGTCGAGACGAAAACAATAACACTGTACATCATTGCATACGCAAAGTGTCATAAAGATGTAGTTTTTTTTAATAGCTATACTTAGAAGAAAAAGAGTTAAAAACGTGAACCGAATACTTATGGGTAGAAATAGAATCTATCATTACAAAGAACATCACAATATATGCTGAGGAAAATTGAGAGAAAGAGCAGGGTTCAGTTTGTATGATGATACGTTAGATAATTTTTTACGCTGTAAAATTGAATCGTTAAAATTACAGCAGATATCCATTATAGTGTTAATGACACTAAATTATGGACAATGATAAATAGCCGAAGACTATTTTATTTTTATTAAGGAAATAAGCAGTATAATATTACATTAAATAAATCAATACACTCTAGGACATAAACCAACAAAGTTTACACTTTACACAAAAATAATAGAAGCTAGAACGGTGCGGAGAAAAAATCAAACAAAAATCTTAATAAAATTTCATCAAATAATTTAAATTAAACTTTAAAATTAAATATAAAAGATACTTTTGTATATTTAATACCATGAAATAACAAGACATTTTATACAAAAGGTAAAATATACAAGAGACGAGCAGACAATCTCGGAAAGGATTCTTACACGCGATGCGAGATGACAATACGCCTCACGCGAGATTGTGGCGAGACGAGCCACGCCACTCACGCGGCGAACGCTATTCACGCTATGTGTGGTCCAAGTTACTGAATCCAATCCAGTTCATTCCAGTGCCGGTTTACATTTTTCCAGTAAGCAATCCAGTACTGGACTAGATCGCTGGACTGGAATAATGTAAACCGGGCATTATAATCATTTTAAGAGACCTTACAAAACAGTGTTGGGTTGTGTGTCATTATCTAGCAAAGAATTTAGATGTTTTCAGAGAAGCGTACAACACTGCTAACCTACTCATTCCTTGGCCTTTAGGCCAGCAATGCACCTGCAAGCAAGCCGCTGGTGTTGCAGATGTCCAAGGGCGTTGTAGTAACCTTTCATAGGGTGATCCTCCTGCTCATTTTCCTCCTCTTACATACCAAAAAACTAACAAACATTTTAATTTATTTTGTTTACACTATGATTCACTATAATATATATTTTTTTTTACAGGAATCATGGTACAACTTAGAAATCAAACTAAATTAAGGTAAAAATTCTATAGTATTATGACTTTTTTTTCTCTTCTGTAGCGACGACGTTACCTTAACATTACTTTTAATTAAACTTGTAAAGAAATTGACGATTCAAAAGTGTTTCTAAGAACGTACTTGAGCACGGATAAATTTCATTTTGTTTATAAAATTGAAATATACAAAAGCAGCAAAATATTCTCAATATTTTTTTCTTTAAAAATATATTTTCTCAGCTATGTTTAAGATTGAATCTTATGGAATAGACTATACGTATATGTATCGTAGGTTCGTAAACGTTGAAGCCAGGAATTCACTCTGGTACGGGTACTGCGACGGCTGTCCAAATACAACGCAAAACGGATCGGATTATACGGTGCTAAGTTAACATTATAAACATTGTTTCGTATAGCTATACATTAGGGCTGTCAAAAACGATTTAATTATGAGACCGTTTTAATATAAACGGTTTCATAACTGGCTAAATTAACAAACACATCACATTTACAATTAAACTATGTTTTAAAGTATTATATGAATTAATAAGTTGATCATAATTTATAAAATTAGTTTAATTGTAATATTTATATTATATATGTTTATTTATATATATATTTATAATAACGCCAAGATCTATATCTTATATATCTTTGTGCTACTGGTGGTAGAGCTTTGTGCAAGCTCGTCTGGGTAGGTACCACCCACTCATTAGATATTCTACCGCAAAACAGCAGTACTTATTATTGTTGTGTTCCGGTTTGAAGGGTGAGTGAGCCAGTGTAATTACAGGCACAAGGGACATAAAATCTTAGTTCCCAAGGTTGGCTTCGCATTGGCTATGTAAGCGATGGTTGACATTTCTTACAATGCCAATGTCTAAGGGCGTTTGGTGACCACTTACCATCAGGTGGCCCATATGCTCGTCCGTCTTCCTATTTTATAAAAAAAAAAAAGATCATATCGCAGGTCGCCTGTTCGACAGCCCTGACTTCGATTAAATACAAGAATTTTAATGTATTCTATTTGTTTAATGTATTCTATTGTAATTGAAATAAAAGCAAAATAATAACTCAAGTTAATATTAGTTTAGGAGAAAAATTTCAATATATTTTAAGCAGTTTGTTAAAGTACCAGAAAACTAAATATCACTTGGAAGATATCTGATGCGATATGATAAATTAATGTTCTTTTATATTATAGGTAAGCGGACGAGCAAATAGGCCTAATTATAGTGAGTCACCAACGCCCATAAATATTGGCAACGTAATAAATGTTAACCATCGCTTACATCGCAGTTGGAATAAGATGCAAAAAATTTCTTCGAGCTTATCCCAAAAGTGGGACATTTATAGTCTCTTAACTTGGTAAATGATTACATAGAAGAAATTATAACACATCAATTTGCCTACGGAACTGTACAATGCAATATAATTTTAAATAGTAAAAGTTATATTGAAACAATAAAGAGGGCTCTTGCCACTTGCTGTTTCTGCTCTTATTAAGCCTCATGGAATTAGTCGTGGTGACGGCAAGAGACCTGATGGACTGACACTGGTTCACTGGAAACGAGGACTGAACGCCGTGTGGGACGCCACATGCTTTAACACACCGGAAAAGCACACACGGGAAAAGCTGAAGCGAACAAACATTGAAAATAATCGTCTCTTATTGCAAATTATATTTTTACTACATTTGTAGTTGGAACGCTTAGACCATGGAGTAGTAGTGCAAAAACTTTCATTAGAAATATCTTATTATAATAACACCTCGTCTTATTGCCTCTACTCACTACTGGCGTGAAGGCGGGGTCGGGGGGGGATACTCAGTAATGGCTGGTTCATTTTTAATCCAGAGGATCGGAATTGTGATTCATTGGGAAAAAGCTGCTAGCATTCTTGCACCCATTCCATGCCGCCACAATATGTACAGCAGCTATTTTTATTTTATATTTAACATAAATATTTAGTTAATTCAAGAATATAACATTTAATCGAAACCAATCGTTAAGGTTCGGTAGATACCATTACCCCTAAGTCGTTAAGACATTGGATATCTCGTAATGACGTAATCAGCGCTAGATCGACAGCATCTAGATTGATGGTGCGATCTAAGATCGGAGCTTAGTCGGGACCACTAAATCTTTGCTTGGTTTTTTTTTAGTTTTCGATCCCTTGACAAGGAACTACTCTAATAATACCGTAGTTATAACTATTATATTATATAATATTAAAAAAAGTATTCTTACAAGCACTTTTGAATCGTCATTATATTTATTTTATTATTAGATTTATTTTTATTTATTTTTATTAGATTTATTTTAAATGAAAAGTTCCCGTTTGAAAAGTTTATTTAACCAAAACTCAGTAAGAAATTCAGTAGTTACTCTTATCCATCAATTAAATTACATACCTAGGTATGTTTAATTAATTAATTAAATAAATACATTAATATAAATATCTTGATAGAAAATGCCACGCGCTTTTTTGTCATCAACATCTTATATCGAGTATTATCCCTTATTTATCAATTATTTTAACTAAAGAATTCAATTTATTAATTGGCAATATTAATCTTGCAAAATCATGTAAAAATAAATTTACAAAGAATGTGTTTTTGTACCGTTCTTGCCTAAATTATAATAATAACCTCCAAAACTTAGATATTTTTTGCCCAAAAATTGGTGTTTATAAAAGAGTAGTTCGTGATGTCTTAAAATGCTAATTGTTTTTAACTCTTTTACCTAAAGTGATAATGTATTTGCAGTTTTTATTTTTGTTTTACTTTCAATTTTAATTTAATTTAATTCAATTTGTGATTTTTGTTATTTTTGTTTTATATTACAGTGTTTTTAAAATTGTTTGTTTCCCAAATAAATAAATAAATAACGACACAAAAGCATACAATATTTATATATGTAAGTACGAGTACCTTTCACTAAAATATTATCGATTTGGTTATTCTCATCCTACTTTCAAATCCATTTGTCGTTGTTACTCGAGTAACATTCAGAATGCAGTCAAATAGAATAAACCTGTAGGTTGTAAGTTGGTCGGTTCTGCCCGTGACAGTGGTAATGTTGGTAATACACGCTGCGAATTGCTAATGCGCTGTCAACTGTGGTATCTATGTTGTTTTGCCTTTAATTAGATGTGTTCATAGAACTCTACATCACACGAATAAATCGTGATAGATTATTATATTAATAAAGCAAAACTTTTGACTGCTCGCACAGTGGCTCCCAAGACCCTGGGCCCAATAACTCCCCGGAGTCTGAAAGTTGGAAGTGTATGCACTCCTATGCCTAGGAAAGCACATAAAGCTGTTGGTCCTGTGACCGAACTCTAACCAGTCATGTTGGTTCGCAGTTCCATCAGATTATGAGAATGAAGGAATAGAAAGAGCACCTGTGTTTGCGCACTCACTTGCGCATGTTTATTTAGATTACAATCGATTTTACTCTTAATTTAATAAGCATGCTTTAGAGCACGCATACGTCTCGTGCCGTTCGTGAGCACTTGTTCTATTTATTCATTCATATTAAAGCACTAATCCTTACTAATATTATATATGCGAAAGTGATTTTATTAGTAACGCCTTCACGTCTTAACTAGTGTACCGACTATCATGAAATTTAATTTTAAAAATAATCAGGAGTATAGAAAAGGTCAAAAGGTAACTAACACCCAGGTGGGTGTACCCCGAATAAGCAAAGCACTGTTTTCTTAACATTTTCACTGTAAATAATACAATTTCCATTCCGTGATCCAATACTCACGCGTTGTATTAAATGACTAATTTCAGAAGACTTTGAAGTATCATTCTGTTTCTACTCGTGTAGAAATGGCCATCATGGCACCCACATGGTAGCACGCGCTCTATAGCTTGCTTGTTTTTTTCTTTTAGGCCACCACTTACACATTTGTTAATCGCTGTCAAACGTCAATACTTTAAATTATCGTGTTCCGGTCTGACGGGTGATGAAACCGGATCATTACAGGCATATAAACGTAGCGACATGAGTCCCACGGTTGATGGCGCACTGACAACTTAATTAAAGGAAGATTTTCTATTTTGTAAAGTCTAGTATGTAAGAAATTATACTAAAAACGACATAAAAAATTTAACAATGTAAATAACAAAATAAGAAAGGTATTGAGATGGGGCCATTTGAAGCCACACTTAACCCAAAACAAAAAAAAAAACATTAAAAACGGTTCATTAACACACGAACATACATACGAATTAATCATCTTATATATTTTCGAAGTCGGTTAAAAATTTAATCAATACTCACAAATTCTCTAGTTTTTTAGTTGCTTTATATGATACATAACTCGTAAGTCAATACAGTCGAAACAAACACAAACAAACGCACTCAATATGAACTGAACAAAACTATATGAATTAACGAACTTCATTGAATCGACGACACGAATAGATTCAAACTCCAAAAAGCATCCGTGAAGTAAAACTTATGATAGTTCATGAACAATTGATCGATGATACGTCTATTTGTAAATTGTATGCCTCTGGTTACGATGAATGGGAGGTAAAGACAATAGTTCGATGTGGTTCCCATTGTAAAACGTTGGATATACTTTTAATCAACAAAGGTTTTTTATCTGCATTAAGAATGACGATTTTTCAAATGACTTATTGCGGAATAAAATTTTGTTCCATTAATATTGTGAAAATATGGAAAGTACAGATATATATTTTATGATACATTTATATTATATTTAAACTGACAAAGATCTTTTGTACGATAAATGATCATACAAGAACATATATATATATGTATATTAGGCATCAGAATAGACTAACGTTTTGCCAACTTTCTAAAGTTTTATTTAAGAAGCAAAAAAAGCACGAAATAAATGTATTCTAAATCCAATTTGATATTTAGTAGCCGAGAAATCATAACAAGAATCAATTCGAAATAAAATTAATGCGATAACGCACATCCAACGCTGTACTGAGATAAATTATATATCGTTTCGAAAAGCCGCCGGCGACCAGACGTATAATATATTCAGAAAAATAAAATATAACAATTTTTTTTTTCTTAAAACGATAAATAAAATGTGTAAAACACGTAACGTGCAAAGTTATAGCCATATGTTACTATTTAAGAATGAAAATAATTATAGTTTCAAATCATTTTGAAACAATCATTAAGTATATTTTAAATCTATGAAAACCGACTTATTACAAATTTTACGAATCTATTTCAAATAAAATTAACCCTTGATTTTTAACTAACGAAAACAAAAAAATGTTTAATACACGTCGAATAAGTTTTTACACTGTGATAATAAATCTTCATCTCGTCGGTCTAACACCACTACCAGCTGAGTGATCGACTTTCAGCTTTGGGAGACGCTTAGCTGGGGATTAAAGCATTCGTTGCATTCCAAGAGATTAACTTCATCTGCAAGAGAGTAATTAATGAGTTTTGAGATACTGCAAATTTTTACAAGCTAAATATTGTTGTATAAATTTACTAAGAGCTTTTTCTGTCATCATCCTTGTTCATTTATTAACTAAGTTATCTTTTAAAAACTAATTTATAAAATATATATTTCAATAAAATGATTAAAAAAATACAATAAATTATATTATGTATATATGTACCTAATATAGATCTATATAGGTTATTAAGTCTATAGGGTTTTATCGGACAACGTATACGCTATCACAACAGGATCCCAGAAAACGTTCAAAAATATTCAATTGTTAAATTTAAAAGAATCGTTAAGGAACGCTTGTGTGCTACAGGATATTACACAACCTATGACTTTTTTAATGATTGCACAGGTTATTATGGTTCAGGTTATTTCAAAATAAAAAAAAAATATAGATAATTCGGCTATTGTTGTATATTACCTATTGTAAAGGATGAGGTATAAAAAAAACCCGTTGAGTTTCTGTCGCCGGTTCTTCTCAGGTCTTAGGTGTTTTCCGAACCGGTGGTAGATTTATGTCAATCATTAAGTGTAACGCTTCTATATTGAAAAAAGATTTTTGACTTTGAAAAAAAAATACATATAATAATAATAAAGCAGTAGAAAAGCGTGTGTCTGTACATTAAATAAATTTATCAAAAAACGAACGTTGGCGATAAAAAAGAGTAACAGAACAAGAAGTGAACATTTTCATTTTTGTCTGTCGTCTGTATGTACACGCTAATCTCCTAAACTACTGAACGGGTTTTCTTGTGGTTTAAAGAGGTACATAAGCTCAGCTTGGAGCAACAAAGCCTCAATTTGTTTAATTGAAATCGGATGACAGTGAAAAAAGTTACAATAATTTAAAGATAGTTTTAAATTCGACTTCTATACATATAAGTAACGGAACAGGAAAATAGTTTTTTTTTTATATATATCGTAATAGAGCCGACTTTCAGGCGGGCGAAGTCGCGGGCTTGAGCTAGTTTTTAGTATTTTGTATTGGAGCTTCTATTATAAAACTATATAAATGAGGAATAACTGATTTTAACCGTAAATAGTAATATAATTTTTGTATGATTTTACGTGTCTAATCCCTCATTAACGTTTATTTCAATCTTGGGTGTGCTTAAAAAATACTTAATTCTAAATTTTCTTTTGTATCTATTTTATTACTAGTACGTTTAATAAAGAAATAAATAAACAAATACTCATAATAAACATATCTTCAAATAAGAGTATGAATACGGTTTCACGGTATGATCGATTTGATCTCAGATCCAATTCAAGATCTGCAAGTGGCATTTGCATGAACGGAACATAAATCAAGCTACCGAGGATTATGAAACCGTTGCCAGCATTTCAGTATCTAATCTAACTCTTAATTATTATTCACGATACGAACTATGAAAAGAAAACATTTAAAACTAGATGGTATGTCTTTGTGCAAGCCCATCTGGGTAGGTACCACCCACTCATCAGATATTCTACCCCCAAACAGCAATCCTTAGTATTGTTGCGTTACAGTTTGAAGGATGAGTGAGCCTGCGTAACTACAGGCACAAGGAACATAACATCTTCGTTCCTAAGGTTGGTGGCGCTTTAGCGATGTAAGAAATGGTTAATAGTTCTTACATTGCCAATATCTATGAGAGGTGGTGACCGCTTAACATCAGGTGGCCCATTTACCCGTCTACCTAACCCATAATATAAAAGAAACTATTAGTGTTTGCCCAGTTGAAATTCGACCAAGCTGGAATTCGAATAATCATTATTAAAAATATATATTAATTGGCATGTTTCGAACATTTCATTGATAACTGAAAAAAAAAATCGAAGGCAAAGGTACTGAACTGACTTGTCTGATCTATTTATATATAGATTCCAATATCGATACCTCACATCGGAAGCTAGACGACTCAAATATTTTTAAATCAGTTAAATTTAAATTTATAAAACTTAAGAAAGTGTAACTGATGTATGAATACAATGATTTCAAAGAAAAATATATATTTTTTTATTAAAACTATTCGATAAATAGAATATAAGATAATAACTACGTTGCATTGATGAGTTCCAATAAATTCTAAATATGTAACTTTATAAATAATTTTTATTCAACGTATACATATATAAGTTCTTATTCTAGTTACTAAAGTAAACAATTCGATGAAATCGTGATTCGTTCTACAACAGATAATAATATAAAATTACAAGTTGTATCCATAAAAGTATAAAGTAACAAGCCTATAAATCTCCCAATGCTGAACTATGACCACATGTCATTTTGAGGGTATGGTTCGCAGCTTTGTCTACTACGCGAATCCAACGCAGGTTGGTGGTTAGACACGCAATGTTATCCTTCACCTCCGAGCTCGAAATAAATTATATAACACAAATTAAACAATTTCCGCGATGTTTGTCCGGGTTTAAACTAGAAATTATTAAACATTCACTTATAAAACTAAACAATTTTAGTGATGTTTGCCCGGGTTTGAACGAGAAATTATCAATCATTCATATAACCACTTAGCCATCTAGGCTCACTTCAGTTGTATCCATAATTAATCAAATTTTAAATTTAATAGTTAAATAAATTGTTCATATTAATTCGGTCTTTTGAAAACAAAACACGAGATGATACGCAGATCAAAGGACGCCTTTGTAAATGCGTACGACCAAAAATAAATTACTTTATCTTAGAAGCGGTGATTCGAGATGTCGTTACTTGATGATATTAATTTATTCAGGAGATTAAAAGCTATCTATCTATTGAAAATGGAGAAAAGACCATGATGATAAGTGGTTTATTGGATTTGTGAAGTGTGTTCGAGATTGATTTCTTATGAGAATCAGAGACGGAGAAGACTTAAGAGATAATGATGAACGTGACTAACCCATCTTCAAACTTGACGATTTCCATTTCGTATCTTATAACGTACGTTACGCTTTTATTAGGAATATAAATTTAATATCTGATATCTGTCATTGTTACATTCTTGGTGTAATTAATTTCTGAAGGTTTGACTAATAATATAATTCTACTTATTTGTGTTTTTAATTAATCTCTTGCTCGACGGTAAAGGAAAACGTCGCGAGGAAGCCTGCCACTGCCTGTCGAATGAAATTCTGAAAAATGTATCATTATGTCCACGCAATGAATTCAAGCGACTCGGAATAAGATCTAAGATTTGCTTAAATGTGGAGGACGACTTAGCCCAGTAGTGGGACATCTAAAGGCATTTTTTTAAAAGTTAAATAGACTGGCAAATAGGCCACTTGATGTAACTGTAAATTTTACCATAGCCCATATACTTTGGACCTGTAAGAAATTTTTAATCATTCTTTACAATACCAATTCGCTAACAACCTTGGAAACTAATGTTTTATGTCTCTTGTGCTTGAGTTACACTGGCTCACCCATTATTTAAGCCGGAACACAAAAACACTATATGTTTCTGTTTGGCGGTAGAATACACGATGAGTGGATGGTACCTACCTAGACGGGCTTACAATGCTACTAAGTATGTAGGTTGTTATTTTAATTTATATATTAAAATCAAATTTCGTTTAAACATAGCCACGTACTTTTAAATACTCGCCTATCGGCTTTACTTGCGATGTTTAGCGGCTGTTTAAATAAACACTGATATCCCTTTCAGTCATCATTGTCATTCGAAAGAAGAAGACATAGCATTATTTATCTAATAACCCGCTGAACAACGTTTATAAGTAACACTGCATGTTATTAAAGCGATTCATTATATCAACAATTTATTTTAAAATAAAGAACAGAAAATAAAACATCACAAGCTCAAATCACGTATCCCATTAAATACGTGACCTTTTAAGGGCTTATTGTATATTAACTGACATGTCATCTTCTGGGAAAATAAAACAGGAGAAATCATTTATATCATCGCTTTTATTTTATTTATTTTAGCTCTGACAGTTGAGAATCAAACTTTCAAAAGTAAAAATAAACAAACCTAAGATTTATATATACCATGTTATTTACTAATGGCTCTGCAATATTGCGCGGCGAACAGTTCAAATTAATACATGTTTATATTTAAGTAACCACCCGTCCCGGCTTCGCGCGGATAAAGCAAGTATTAACATAAAACGTTTATACCTTGATACATATAAGTCCTAAAACAAAACCTTAATCTATGATACACCTAAACCTTTCTAAACTTAACCTAAACCTTGTGAAAACCGTATGAAAATCCGTTCGGCAGATTTTGACTTTATTGCGTTCAGACAGATAGACAAACGCGGCGGAGATATTTTTTTATAATATGCAGTGATACAACACTATTCTGCTTAACTACTTATATCCACTTTCGTTCCAAAGTTCGAATAAGAACTTCGTCGACATTTGAAACGCCATTTTTTCACGAATCCATAATGGATACCATAGATTATTCAAGATCTCGACCAATGATTTAATGCCATGAATTACGTCAATGCAATGTCAATGTTGTTTATCTGTCTCTACTCCTCCTGTGATAGAAATATTGATGCAAATAATATTTCTGTATGAATTTCAAACTGTAACAGCCTGTTAATGTCCCACTGCTGGGCTAAGGCCTCCTCTCCCTTTTGAGGAGAAGCTTACCACGCTGCTCCAATACGAGTTGATAGAATACACGTGACATAATTTCAATGAAATTAGACAAATACAGATTTCCTCACGATGTTTTCCTTCACCGCCAAGCACGAGATGAAGTACAAACACAAATTAAGCTCATGAAAATTCAGTGGTGCTTGCCCGGGTTTGAACCCACGATCATCGGTTAAGATTCACGTGTTCTAACAACTAGGCCATTTCGGCTTTTTTTAATTTGAAAAATATTATATGATTAAAAGATAGTCTACGAAAAGTTCGATCCTAAATAATGAAGCTATTGTATTAAGTATTTCCAAATTATCTAATAAAAAGCAATTAGTGAAATTGTATCATTAGATTTACTATATACTTATATTATGTATAAAACATAATAAGTGTTGAATCGTTAGCAAAAAAATAATTTTAAAATAGGAAATATTTTATGCAAATATTAATTTTATTACGTTTAAAAACTTTGAACAAGGAGAGTTTAAAAAAATACCAACTATTTTCCCAATATTTGAAGTATTTATAATGAATATTCTATTACAAATCCTTCAAGTATTATCTTTTAGGCATGCATGATGAAATCGCCTTGAAAATGTAACAAAAGAGAATGTAAGTACTCTCATGGGAAATTCGTTGCTCATACGACATTAGGTGCTATTATGTGAAAAGCTGAATCCCTGCATCAGCTCGAAGGGAGACCCTTCAGGCCAACCATTAGGACAGATATAAATGTTCTTACATTTTTCTTCAGCTGAATTTATCATGAAACAACTATGGCGAGGAAATATTAAACACATAACGAGGTCTCGTTTGAAATCCCTAACAGCCTGTGAATGTCCCACTGCTAGGCCTGCTCTCACTGCTCCCTTTTTGAGGAGAAGGTTTGAAGCTTATTCCACCACGCTGCTCCAGTGGGGGTTAGTGGAATAGACATGTGGTAGAATTTCGTTATTTTCCTTCACCGTAAAGCACGAGATGAATTATAATCACAAATTAAGCACATGAAAATTCAGTGGTGTTTGCCCGTGTTTGAAACAACGATCATCGGTTAAGATTCACGCGTTCTTACCACTGAGCCATCTCGGCTCGTTTGAAATTACCTTCTTGATATTGTCCAAAATTCTAATCAACAATATTCTATAACATCTATATTAAATTATGAAGAGATTAAAATTGTTTCTTAGTATTCAAGATTGTATCTTTAAGACTACAAAGCCGTTTCTAATAATTTTAAGTTATTTTGTGTATTCATTACCTTTTCATAGATATGTTTTTACATCATTTGTTTTCAGTTTGAAATCTAATTAAATTAATTAATTTAGTAAATTAAGTTGAAAAACTGGTACGAAAAATATATTTCTCTACAAGCAAATTACATACATAATTAATTATAATTGAATTATTATTTATCCTGCATGGAACTCAACGAATACTAAGTCCACACTTTTTATCCTCTACATAATCTTTTATTAAGTTATACGCGTTATTAATTAAATTATTTGGCTAGGCTAAAAACATTTGAGGAATTTTATTATAATAGCGAACACCTTGCCCGAGGAAGGATGATTTGACTTCGCGGAGACGGACACTGGTATTGTAGAATGTACAGCGGTTTTTTAATTTGATAAAAGATGTATCTATACATAATATATTTTTCACTTGCGTACTGTATCTGTACAACGTTTGAACAGAAAACAGTAACGGCCCGTTAATGTCCCACTGCTGGGCTAACACCTCCTCTCCCTTTTGAGGAGAAGGTTTGGAGCTTATTCGGGTTGGTAGAATACACACGTGGCATAATTTCAATGAAATTAAACACATGCAGGTTTCCTCACGATCTTTTCCTTCACCGTCAAGCACGAGATGAATTATAAACACAAATTAAGCAAATGAAAATTCAGTGGTACTTGAACCCGGTTTGAACCCACGATAATCGGTAAAGATTCACGCGTTCTAACCTAGGCCCAGCAGTGGAACTTTTTTGAACAAGGTATATTAATTAGTTCCTATCAGAGAAAAGCCTATAAAAACATACATAAAACTACACTTCGTACGATTATTGGCATACACCTAGCACGATTGCACAATGAGAGTGTTTTTATGAGTTTTTAATTGTTATTGTTATTGTTGTTATAATCACGACATAGATGCGTCCGCTTCAATAAAATAGAAACTTTAGTCTTATCAAAGTGTCGAACATTTCTTAATCTTTTATTTTTTCTATAACAGATAGGCGGACGGGCCATCCGGCAACCTAACGGCCACCATCGCCCCAAGACATTGACATTATATATTACATTTCCAAAACGCCACCAATCTTGCGAACTAAGATTTGGTAAATGGGACATGTACTACGAAGTAAATTACGTAAGTGTAATGTTTCCTCATAATTTAGTAGTAACTATACATATATAAGTCGGAACATCAGAAGGGTCTTTAAAACGATCTTGGCTGTTATCCTCCATGGTGGGCGTGCTAATGGCGGATTATCCGAAATAAAGACACGTTTTAATTGTTCAGTACACTGTTATTTAATTTCACAGTACAATTACACAAAATATAATACGGTTAGGTTGATTAACTTGGATTGAGAGCCGATAGAAAGCGTCTGCCTCGTGTAACGGTGACAAGTGAATGATCAGCTGTCAGCACGTTTGACGACACACTACCCTATTCGGGATTACCCGCTCTTAAAATAATTATTCTATATACAAATAACTAACTGTCATAAACAATTTGTTATAACAAAAAAATCACAATAATTATCAGACCATTAAAAATGAACAAACTATGATTACTACTTAATCTCCGACTGAAATTATCAACGCGCCGTCATATATATATATTTATTGTAATAAACCTAAAAAATAAAACCATGACAATGACCAAAGGCCTCTTCGAAGAAAGATTTCAACCTTTTCCTATGTGTTTTAAAAGTGACAGAACAATCTTTGTGGACTCACTCAGTGGTGTAAGAAACATTTCGCAATTAAAATCACTTCGCATTTATATATTGATTAAAAATAAACTATAATAATTCTAGATTTAATGTGCCGAGCGACAATGTACCGACGGATCTAAATGTCAGACTACGTTTAATACTGGCATGAAACATTGCTACAATCAATGCTATTATTGTTTCGTTTTAACTCTAACGCATTCGTTTATCATTTTCAAACCATATCATCAAAAAAAATCATGAACCCGGCTTTTGTAAAAGAAGTAACATATATCAAAACATAAATACTCTCATAAACTTTTGCGTATATAATTCATATACTGTACACTAAAGTGCACAGTAGCAGCGAAGCGAGATAATCTTCTAATCACTCACGGGAGCACCCTTTGCCCGACGGTGTGATGTTTACCGGATATAAGTTCACTTCTTGTACATGTCACGTGATACATACGGGCTTATTGTTTATTTACATATTTAGTTTATGTAAATTTAAGCTTTCTCTATATTCCACTGTTATTCATTTTTAATATTATATTCGCGCAAAAGAGTAGATTTCGACATGGCTTATCCGATCAATATGAAAAATGGCACAATAGTTTTCGCCTGCGGCTTCACCCGCGTGTTAGGTATATAAAGCTTGCTTCTTACCAAATTTTCACAAGATCGATTCTGAACAGACAGAGAAACAACTTTCACATTTACAATACTACTATAGATTTTCATAGAGATGGTTTTAAAAATATCCATTTTGTTAACTCGTTGCTAGATGGCGCAGCACATCAACGTCCATATCGTTCAACAGATCACCGTGATAATTGAACACAGACAGGACGTCTGCCTAGTTTTGCTAATAAAGTATAAAATATTTTATTTACTTTATTTTCATATGTGTTCATAACTTTCTTCTTTGGCACATTATCTTACATAACATCTTAACGCTGCTTTTAATTAATTCCATTTGAAAAAGGAAAATTCGTTATATATTTAATCATTTACGAAGAATCCAATATTCTATACCATTATTAATTTACTTTTGTTATGCCCACATAATGGATTTATTTGAAAGTTTTACTTAGTAAACAATATCGTAAGACTTATTTAATTAATTCTGATAATAAAATGAATTATTCGGAACGTAATTCGATTCCTGTCTGAGAGCTAAACTTTATTACTTGATTGAATATTCTAAGCATATTTAACGCTTATACTTACAAACATTAACAGTTATTTAATAAGTCGAAATAGTCTAATAAATGGAAAAAAGCGATCGCGACTTTAAAGCTTAACAAGATCTATTTGTTTTTATGCGTTCCCAAGTTTGGTGGTGCATTGGTGATGTAGGGAACGGTTGATATTTCTTTCGGCGTCAGTCTGGGCGTTGGTGATACCTATACCGTATAACAAAAATCAAACAAAAAAAACATGAACAAAATATGTAAAATGCAATCGTAAAATTTTTAATACTACGAAAGTGCCTTTACATTTTAAATGGAAGAGGAGTTTTAAACGGCGGAAAAGAAGGTGAAATTGGTTGCATGCACCGACGAGCGGTATACGTAAGTGGACTATTTCCATACATTTTTAACTCGTATGACGTATCATTTACGAATAATATACTAGATAGAACGATTTTACATACACATATCAGTAACAGCCTATAACTAAATAATTAAATTTAATATAAGAATTTAATTTAAAAAAAATACTTGAAATTAATTAAATAAAATCCGTAATGTATTTTTACACAAATATGGTATTTTATCAATTTTATTGAAGTTATTACCAATTCGAAATCGAAATTTACCAGGAAGAACCAGCAATATACTCTAGCAGGTTTTATTTTATAAAAAAAAAAACAAATGCAATAAGTATATTAACTATTTCAATTTTTATACTCTTATCTTGCGGCAATATCATGTTTTTCAAGAAAAACAATCAATAATCTAAAACAATATTATAAATGCGGCACTAGCTCTGTGTCTTTAATGGCTGAAGAAATCACTGAAGCGATTACGTTTAGATTTGATATTTAGCAAGCTGGAACCGAAATTAAGGGTATAGGCTTCTTATATCTAGTACCGGCAAAAATACACGCGAGCGACAACTAGTTATAACTATAACAAAACAAATAATACGAAATAATTAACATTTAAAAATGAAAATGAAATTGATAATAATTTTTTAACAAAAAATATTTTTTTTCGATTGAATGACAATAGGACATTACGTAGCAATGAAATATTCTGAAGGTAAAACTGTTTTCTAATCAATAAAATCCAAAATAAAGCAGTAAGATACAAGATATCTGGCGAATAAAAATAAAATTCAGTAAGAGTTAAAGACAAAATGCTTTATAAATAATTCGACATTACATTGGAATTATATTGTAAAGAACGAAATTACAATTTTAAAATATGGAAGAGAGTAAAAATTCAAAAAGTTTGAAAGCCAACATGCTCATCGTTCCGTAATGGAGCAAGCAGTAAATTCCGAAAACTCTCTAGTTAAGGATACTTTTGAGGGATGAACTACTTGTGAAAAATTGGCGCTCACGTTAGTCGGAAATACAAAACGATTCAAAGAAATATCACGGCATCTTATATATTCAAGAAACTCGTTTGAAAAACGAATTCCGATAATTTTATATGTAGGATATAATATAGATTGGACATACATATAACGAAAAACAATTAAAGGATGGAGACGTAACTATTCTTTAAAAAAACCTTTAGTGAATACCCCACAGCTGGGAGAGGCCAGCTCTTCACAAGAAAAGGTTCGAATTTTATTCCATCAGACCATTATATATTGGAAGTCGAGATGGCCCAGTGGTAAGAACGTGTGAATCTTAACCGATGAACGTGGGTTCAAACCCGCGCAAGCACCTCTGAATTATCATGTGCTTAATTTCTGTTTATAATTCATCTAGTGGTGAAGGAAAACATCGTGAGGAAACCTGCATGTGTCTAATTTCATCGAAATTCTGCCACATGTGTATTCCACCAACCCGCATTAGAGCAGCGTGGTGGAATAAGCTCCAAACCTTCTCCTCAAAAAGGGAGAGGAGGCCTTAGCCCAGCAGTGGGACATTTACAGGCTGTTACTTACTTTTTAATCTTACTATATATTGAAATAAGAATTTGTAATCTTCGGTTACACCATCTCAGCCTGTCATTTAAAATCATTCCAATGAATTATTAATTCTCAAAAATATAATTCTTATTTAAAGAGAAGCGATGCGAATTTCATCCATAATTCATAACCAAGTTTGATGAAGATCTATTAATCAAATTAACTCAATATCTGATCTAAAATTAGATCCCGAAGAATAATTTCACGCTGATAATAAATTCGACCTAAAATATCGTCTTTCTAATAGCATCGGTGCATTAGTCAGCTATTCAAATATCGAACCCGATACCTTTTCATACGCTACATTAGGACCAGTGATCCACACATCCTGAAATATTCAATTACTCTAACGGACTCGTGCCAAGAACTGGCAGGATATTCGTTGGATGTTTGGCAACGTTCAAGTATGTAATGGAAGGGCACATGTGGGTGAAAATGATATTTTTAGGCTTATATGAAATTTTATCAATTAAACTAACACTTTTCGCAAAAACGACATCTAAGAAAGATCTTAGTACTTAAGTAAAAAGTGAATTAACTAGAAATGAGTCACTGCTGGTATAAGAGGTAAACGTTTCATGTTTATTACATCGTACTGTTCCAATACGGATTGGTGGATACTGGATACACGCTTGTACTTCCTCACGATGTTTTCCCTCACCGCCGATCATTATATGAATTATTGACACAAATTATACATCTGAAAATTCAGTGTTTATTGCTTCGCGTGTACAAATCAATGGTAAATTTTGGGTCCCTTCCTATTTTGTTTCCATAAATCTTAACTTATAAATCATCATTCGAAATGCCAGTGAAGCTGTTACAGACAATAGCCATAAAGATGATATCAACAATATTGTGCTTCTATATTCGCAAACTAAAAACACCGAATTTCGCCGAGATGAAGTCACGCGTTCGATGTGTATAATTTTACGAGCTCGATCGTTACCGCGACATTTTTTTTATAAAACAAATACAGATAAAAGATCAGCAACTGTTACTCGTAGTTATAATAAAATGGGTCGTTATCTTTTATGGGGTAAATTTCATACATATTTTTAACGTTATCATATAAAAACTAAATAAAGATAGTTGACAAAATTTCCGAGGTGGAAGATTTTTTTATAGGATTTGGGAATCCAACCGAGGAAGGAGACAAAAATAAGAGTATTTTTTTAATATATAGGGACTGAATACAAAGTAAGGTTTTATAAAATCATATTTAAACTAGAAAAATGGAAATGGATTTATATTACAAACTTACGACTTTCGTTTCTCAAAACAGTCCATATAATCCATTTAGAAAGCCACTTAATAAATAAAAAATATTTAATGGTTTATTTCATATTAAAACAATAGTATCATTTATGACAGTTAGAAACAGAAGTAATTAATAATATTGATAACGCTTGCTTATAAGTTTTAATTATATTAAGAATATAAAACTATGAATTACAATTACAGTACTACATATGAATTTGGAGTGCGATAAGAGAGTGAAAAAGAAACTAGGATGCTTATTATGAATGGCAAAAAGGCATGTGTGACTGACCAGAGATACATGGTCGGAAAAACCATAAAAGGAAAAATGATAATGATAATAATGCTAATGAAAAATATACAACAATAGTAATTATTAGATATTCTACCGCAAAACAGCAGTACTTATTATTGTTGTGTTCCGGTTTGAAGGGTGAGTGAGCCAGTGTAATTACAGGCACAAGGGACATAAAGTTTTAGTTCCCAAGGTTGGTGGCGCATTGGCTATGTAAGCGATGGTTGACATTTCTTACAATGCCAATGTCTAAGGGCGTTTGGTGACCACTTACCATCAGGTGGCCCATATGCTCGTCCGTCTTCCTATTTTATAAAAAAAAAAAAATATATATAGTAAACAAAAAATTATATATAAATTATATAAAAATTATATAGTAAATAAAATTATATAGTAAATAAGTTGGAAGTACATTTAAATAACATACAATTTAAAACCAATCGAGCGCGTCGAGATTAAACCATTTTTTATAAATATTGAAACGATCAAAAATAACCGGGAAATTAATTAAAAGAAAACGTCCATCAAGATGGAAGGGTATTTACTAAACGGTGAAACGTCGAGATTAAACAAGATCTGACGTGATGACTTGCATATAAAGCTATTGTTGCCAGAATATATTAGGTGAATTTTATGTAAATAATATTATAAATTAACTATCATTGTCTGAAACATGAATTATTCAAGACCTTTAAAAATTTTTAAGAACTTTAATTTTGTACAATGCCTGTTATCAGGCTTAAATTTAAAATAAACTATATTCTTATATCAAATCATAAAAAAAATACTTTTATTTATGTTTTATATAAGACGAAGCCATCACCTAACGATCAGATTTTCATCAATTTTATATTTAAATCGTATCACACTTAATTAATTAAGAAAAAATGCATTATTAAGATATATATATATATATATATCTTTTTACTCTTACGTTTCATAACAATGGTACACGTTACGTACACAACGTTTCGTAACATGGTACACTTATTCATGATACGCTTTTTTACTAGACAGGATTGATACGCTTTTTACTAGACATTGACTGCCTCGTTGGTCTAGTGGCTTGATGTAATGTCGCAGACCCGGAGGTCCTGGGTTCAATTTCCAGGTCGGGCCAATAAAAAGTTATTGGGTTTTTATGCCAGAAAAATTCTCAATAGCAGCCCGGAGTCTGGAAGTTGGAAGTGTGTACACTTTCGTGCCTCAGAAAGCACGTAAAGCCGTTGGCCCTGCGACTGATGCATCGACCATTTATTTCACTTTATTTCGACAGTTTATCGAAGTTTAGAATTGAACTGACATCAACTTGATACAGATATCATATCGAAGTGGGAAACCTTTAAAGTTTTAAATTACTTCATCTATAATATATAAATGAGATGTTTTTCGTGTAATACCGAATATACGTTTACGTACATAAATTTATAGCTTAAGCTGAGCTTCGAAGTTTCAACTACTTTAAATTTAGACGGACTTTTATTGTAGTGAAAAGCGTGAATTACATGATCTTGTTTTTGAAAAATGTTTGAGCATATTTCTTTTCTTTACATAATTATATATCAGTTTACTAATATTATCGCAAATCAGTTCTCACTTCGTCTGACAGGTTATTTTATATGATAAACAACGTAGATAAAACTTTCTTTATTTATTTATTTATTGGTTATTGTCAAACTTAATTGTTATTACTATTTTTTTATTTTAAATTTTCCTTAGAACATGATTGATACATTAATGATAAATTCAATCCAAAATTCGGCATTAACAATCAAATCGTGTATTGATAACGAGTGTGTTCGACATTTATAGCTAGCGTGTCGACTTAACGTGCTGTAAGAGGCACAACGGGGTCATACAACAACACCATAATACAGAAGCCCAGGCTGAAACTAATAGTCGTGTGAGTGAATCAAAACTATTATTGCCAGGGCGGCAGACAGTCTTCCGACTAATTTATTACGTACAAACATACCTAACGTTGGTTAATTAGTGTTACAGACATGCTGTTTTCGTGACAATTTCAAATGCAGGACTGGACAAGGATATAAACGGAGTGATTCTTTGATAATGTATGGATTCTAAAGACAATAATTTATTAAATAACATTTTTAGTAACTTTTTTTGTCTTACATTTGGAAGACAAGTCGGTTGTCACATTTTAATTTCGTAATTGTATCTTTTTCATGTGAAACATCTATAAGCGCGCTACGGGGATAAGACCGATTCGTATGTCGCAACGTCAATCAGTGCTTTTTTATGCCGGCCCCCCTCAACTCACTACTCCATTGTGGGTGCGCGTACTTATATACTTCGTTACTATATTTTATAATAAGACTTCGTTTTTTTTCAATTCTATATTTAATTATTGTTCTTTTTTATTACTATTAATTCTCTCAATAACCACTGCCGTTGGTACTTACATTTATTTTGTTTTTTACTGCAAGCCCAACAAGTCGTTATAAATACCAAACAAATATATATTTTTTTATATATATATTCTAAGCATATTTTATAATTTAATAAAGACGAAAATCCTTTTAATCAAAGGTTATTCTAGTTAAATAATAATAATAACTTTATTATTCAGGCATCGAGGCCCATAACTGTCTACAGATTACATATTTATAATTACAGAACATTCATTAATAATTAAAATTAAAATTAGAATCATAAAAATTACAATTAAAATATATAAGAATTATAGATTAATTAAACACATAACAAATACAATTTTATATATATATATACGACTAGAAATTAACTAAAAATAATTGTTTATGTACGAGGCGCATAAACCAGATGATTACAATGACTTCTGGATCATCCGCCTCATCATATAGCCATTAACGTCATTTGCAATCATCAAAGTAAATGATACTTTGATGATTGCAGTTAAAGTAAATGATACTACTATTTTCACAGAAATAATATACATTGCTGGCAACATTCAAATACATTACAGATTATATCTTAAAAATCATAAATTACGTAATTGTAAACAATATTTACTGTTTGCATTTTGAACTTCATTGGGGTTTAAGTTTTTTACAACTGTATTGAAATAAAACAAAGATCTCTCTGCTTCTGTACTTTCTATTATTACATTATCAAAAGCTACATTTCTATACCTGCTATTGTCTTTGCCAACATTTAATATCTTTTATAGGGAATTAACAAATGTACTCCATATAATACAATATCAGGTTTCATATTCAGGCAGGTATTTTCACATATAATTAAACGGGGTTCATGTCGAATTATAAATACTAAATATAAATGGAGGAGTCTATGTGTGTTTGTTACGCTTTCACGGCTGAACATACCACTTTGGACTTAACCAATGGAACCGATTTGGATTAAGTTTGTTATGAAGAAGTCAATTTTCATAGGAAAGAACTATGCATTTTTTTAAAAACCTGTGAGCGAAAAACATATATATATTATAAGGAAAATTAAAACAAAAATTTGCAGTTTTGGAGTTACAAGTTCAAAGTGTAATAAAGGAGTAAGTTACAACTACTACGTTTCAAAAGACAACGTAAAAAGATCGATTTAAATGTGATCAAATCGCTATAAGTGACGGTAGTACATACAGATGCCCACCCAGTATCCTGGCATACTGGTGGTAGAGCTTTGTGCAAGCTCGTCTGGGTAGGTACCACCCACTCATCAGATATTCTACCGCAAAACAGCAGTACTTATTATTGTTATGTTCCGGTTTGAAGGTTGAGTGAGCCAGAGTAATTATAGGCACAAGGGACATAAAATCTTAGTTCCCAAGGTTGGTGGCGCATTGGCTATGTAAGCGATGGTTGAAATTTCTTACAATGCCAATGTCTAAGGGCGTTTGGTGACCACTTACCATCAGGTGGCCCATATGCTCGTCCGTCTTCCTATTATATTTAATTTGCCATTGCAAACTTTTTGATATAAGATTATCTATAAGTCTGATGTTATTACAACTTGACATTGATTTTATAAAAAAAAAAAATAATATAATATATAAATAGTTCTATAATTTAGTTTTACTTGATTGAACTCACCCTGAGTTAGTAAGTGCCTTTAAAGAAAATAGTTGTAACAATTTCAACTCGAAGATCCAAGCTCATCGTATCCACAATCAATGAAATGGCTTAAACGTCTAACGACGATGATCTTATGGTCAGGAAACATCAGGTCCTTGAATAAGTCCTTACAGAAAAAAAATTGAATTCAACTATACTAAATAATTGTTAATACAATCGAGATCCTATTTCAAGTAATCTATAAATGAAATGTGTCTTAAACACAAAAGAACTCAAATCATACGAAGCGAAGGCTTTTGAGTCACTTGTACTCTAAATAAAAAATCTCTTGCTCAGGAGTGTTCTTGAATTTCGTAATCCCCGAACAATGTACGGGTTTATCTCTCTTTAAATTTCAAGTAGTTGATTAAACTTAATACGAACGTGTGTTTCAACAATCCCGCTAAGACGAGTTCATCTGATTATATCAGATAACTAATCTTCTATAGTATTAAAATGAACCAGCACAGTTAGAGTTAAGACTTTATTTCGATACAATAGGAGCTATTTTTGACAAGCAGCCACAAACAAACCTGATATCAGTGTTATTCGATAAGCAACTTAACTGGATTGTTTTAAAGTTGTTATTTACTCAACCCGTCACGTGGATTTAATTAAAAACTTCGACAAAGAGAACTCTTATCGGCACATCTTTCGTTGTTTCAATCGATTATTCGATTATTTACACCAATTTAACTTTCGATCGCTTTGTTTACATTTATTTATTTTCGAGCTAATTTCACATTTGCATTATAACTTAGCAACTTAGGAATTAAAAGCTTATTATATTAATACTCTTGTAAAATAGATTTTCACGAACTTTTGCGTTTATAATATTAGTAGAATAATAATATATTAATTTTTTCAATGCGAAAGTAACTCTGTCCCCAAGTCTGTCTTTTTTACAGTATAGGAAGGCGGATTTGCATATAGGCCACCTGATAGTAAGTGGTCACCAACGCCCATAGACATTGGCATTGTAAGAAATGTTAACTATCGCTTACATCACCAATGCGCCATCAACCATCAACCATTAAACAACCTCGGGAACTAAGATGTTATGTCCCTTATGCTTGTAATTACACTGGCTCACTCACCCTTTAAACCGGAACACAACAATACCAAGTACTGTTGTTTTGCGGTAGAATATCTGATGAGTGGGTGGTATCCAGACGAGCTTGCACAAAGCCCTACCACCAGTACCTTTTACGCTCCCACGACTAAGCAGCAGAACCGATTTTGATAACATTTGGTATGAAGCTACCTTGAACCCAAAGAAGGACATTAGCTACTTTTCTCAGCCATTCTCATGAGAGACTAGCCAATTACGCGGGACATATTAGTGCACACGTGTGTGTGCAAACACAGATGCACTCTCTATTCTGTCCAGTCCCACAATCCAATGGAACTGCAATCCGACATAACCAGAACGCGGGAACGCGTGCTTTCCGAGGCAAGAAAATGTACAAACTGCCTACTTTCAGACTTTGGGTTACTACTGCGATTTTTTTTACTGTTATTATTTTTTTTTATGACCCCGATTCTGGGTTTGAAAACTGAACCTCGGGATGTGTGGACTCATCGAAATCAGTGAAGTAAATAAAATAATATAGCACACAATACTTTCCTCTTCCAAATATCGATCGAAATTTTTTAAGCGCGTAACTTACCTGTAACAAAAAAAAAACTTAATTATTTTTATTATTGGGCAACACTTAATGAAATTACAAATAAAATTGTTCTAAATATAATGAAATCAAGAGTTATTACTAACACGCAATAACTTACGAAAACATCTAGAAAAATAAATTCATTAAATATTTATTAACAGTGTTAAGCATTTAATACGATTTCGTTTTCAGCGCACACGTTTCGAATTTAATTTTATCGTATTACTAGACAACTTAGTAGTGTTGCCATGATTGACTTTATTACAGGAAAAATATCCAGAACGATGTTGTGAAAATACATTTATTAGTTTACCTTTCGAAAGTACAATGCAGTTTGCTGACTAATTGTAGAAGTCAGAAGTTAACAACATCAACACTAATGTAATGGATTTATTTATTAACTTAGCTTACATTCAATTGGCTGCAGTTAATTCGCGTATTTCGAGTAATATCTTATATTCAATTGTCTACTAGCCTTGTGACAGTGCATGTGTACAACGGTAACACATAATGACTGTAAGCCGTCAATTACACAACTTTAATATGTGCTATTTGGATGTACATATTTCTTTTGCATGTAATGTCAAGCAATTCCATAAATGCGAGATGGATTTTATAAGTGATTTTTATAGAAATGATATTTAAGTTTTGTTTAAAAATCTTGGCTGACAAAATTCTACCTACACAACTTTAATAATTAGAATGAGATAAACCTTACACGACTATTTGAATTTAGTTTAAAGTTTACGTAGAAGAACAAAATAAAAATAGCCACGACTTTATTCACAAGAAATAAAAACAAAAAGCTTACATTAAGAATAAGAGCCCTTACCGAACTCAATTGTAGACTCCGTGAAGTTTTAGAATATTATCTCTGTACCCGAAATAAAAAAGATTGATGGTCAATCTACACGTAAGAAGCTCTACTAAAACAAAGATAAGCAAAATGTACTGTCGCCTTCACATGCCATTTATGTGTACCATTTCATACGTTACCGTCTCATTTATAAGGTTGAATTTACGAAAATGGAAGCGGGATGGTAAATCCGATTAGAGCTGATGCCCCGAATGCTAAATTGTAAGATTTTCGACGAAATTGAAACTTCATTTTTAATGCCTAATAATGAAATGATTATATTTTGAAATTATTATAACTGTCTTCGAGTATTATTTATTTCACGATAAAATTTTACGCGGGAAATGTTTTCTCAACTTTCGCCTGTATGATTTATGTATACATAAATCTATCGAAATAAAAACTCGTATCACCCGGGCCGCGGAAACACCTTTTTCTTGTATTTGTTGACGAGTTGAGAAATGTAAGCATGATAAAGACATATTTATATTTACGAACTCTGTTATTATTATTATTATTACTTGCGCATTTCAATTCATCACCTAAATAATAAATTGTTAACAGACATACACAGACCTTTAAGCTATATTATTGGCTGTAAAAAGTAGTACATACATATAACATTAATATTGATGTCAATCAATCAAAATACACATTTAATTCAAGTAGTTTTTTTACTTTCGAATCGATATTTCAAAGTATTAAATTATAATAGTTTTGCCCACGTATTAGAAGGGAGATGGAAGATGAAGGGTCAAAACGCGAGTCATTATAATTACAGACGAAAGTTAACATAAATGGCACATGACGGTGATTGACAATGTAAAAATTACACCAACTTCAAAACATTAGCAAAGTCGTAAAGAAAAATAGTTTATATTATAAATTCGTGTAATATCTCATCTTCAAATACCGAAATTTTCGTCTAACTTAAAACTAATCTCCTTTCTAACATGGACCCTTATCCTGATCAGGTCTACGTCTTGACAGCTCAAGCCATCTTCTTAATAGCTGGATTAATTCGTTCGATTCACTGATTTACCTTTAATAAAACGTCCATTTCTCGTAACGTCCAAAATAAAATTCATTAGCCATATTTCGCAAAACCCGAAAGACCAAATGTAATAGATACGGAAGTATTTTTTAGCACTTATTTATAGTACGGAATATTAATGGCAAGATCATATAGTAAACTCCAATAGTCCATTATGTTCCACAACTGGGCTAAGACCTCTACTCCTTTAGAGAATTTCAGGTATTAAGCTTATTACATCACGCTGATCTAATGCGAGTTGGTGCCACACATGAGGCAGATTATCACCCGACACATGCAAGTATTTCTCTCTAGCACGGCTCGAGGTGAATTATAAACACAACAGATGAAAATTCAGCGATTCTTGCGTGGGTTTAAGCTCGCAATCTTCAGTTAAGATTCACGAGTTCTAATCTCACCAAAAAAACATAGTATTTAGTATTTTTGTCTCGGAACGGTGTATTAATATAATAAATTATATTAAAAAACATTTCTGAAAGCGATAATTCGTACTCGCTCGGGTTTTATTGCATTATAACCTCTATAATATATCTCAGATGCTTTCGTCAGTCTTCATAAACTTGAATCAGAGAAAGTTCTATAGTGTCAAGTAGTAATCAATTTTTTGGTCTCCCTAATAAATAGTTCAAACAATAAAATTGTATTTGATGAAAAAAGTGTCACAATTTGACCGATGCTCTACAAATAAGTGAAAATAAATGGTATTAAGTGATTAATTCGAACAATTCGATTCTTCGAACAGGGCTGTCGATGATAACTGGTTTTTTTTGTTCTTTTTTTTTTTATTTACGAAAGAACACGAGCACATGACCTAGCTGGTGGTAAATGGTCTTACCTTTGTCTTATTTTTACATATTATTGGCGACAGGCAGGCAGGCCGGTTTTAAAAGTCGAGTTAATCTTAATCAGACGTATAACTTGTCATATCATATCATGTATAGGATGTAATCGAATAAATATTTCACAAGGTTAATTCAAGTTCGGGTGTTAGTAAATAATATACGCCCCAAATACACACACACAAACACTCACAAACATCCACACTATAACGTTTATAATGTCAGTTAGATTTATTTGATCAACAACGAGCATTATTTAAGTGAATGTTATTTTCTATGTAGCAATCTAGACGGTTCTGATCATCTTTTTTGTACATATTTAATAAAGCGAATCGTTAATTACGTTTTAATTAGTTCAATCAACCAACCCTATTCAGTCGGCTATGCGTCTTAACGTTTATAATTAAATGTCACACGGTCTGCGAATTGTTACGGTGCGGCTGCGTCCGCCATTTTGTTTTTCGACTCGACAATATTTCGTGCAGTGTTGCAATTTAAATAACCAATGTATTTTCATTTTATTGAATATTTACTCGTTATTTTTAATTTTTAAATTGATAGTGTAGTTAAATAATTCGTTCTGCTCGTCAATTATTTTAATATCAGGTAACAGTAATTAAAGAGTTGTCGTTACCAGTTTGCTCTAAATTGAAATAAAAATCATAATTAAAACATACAACCGAAAAATCATCATAGAAAAACATTACTATTTTACATTACAAAAAAGAACAAAATTTTATACATTAAAAATTCTTTAATAATTAAGACATAATTTACCGGTCGTATTCTTTGAATCTATATAGGGTACATAAATTTTATATATTATTATTTAATTTATAAACATGTACATGTGACACAAATGATGAAAAAGATTTACTACCAATGCGATGGCATTCTAAAGTGCGTTTTCAAGTATAATTCGTATCGATTTTTAACGCCTTGTAGTAAAAATAAATAATTACCTTAGTAAGTACAAATTTTCTCCTTTTTTATATTAGTTAGATATATTTTTTTAAAGTCCATTGCGTAGTGTCTGGCACAGCTCTGTATTTAATGGCATCTATTGCGTTTCGCAATGAATGATGGTACTTTAAATTAAAACACTTGGTAAGAATGCATTCTGAAATCTTCTTAAGAAAAGGGATAAAAACGCTACTGAAACAAGCCTGTCGCCGTCGCATACGGCGCATTAAAGAAAGAGGATGTCATGCGTTTAATCGTTTCTGAAGCACATTTCGACTTACATTTATTATAATTATTTATTATTTAATCTTAAAACTCATTGAATATACATATTTACTTGGTGGTAGAACTTTGTACTAGCTCGTCTGAGTAGATATCAAATATACCATAGACAAACAGCAATACTTATTATTATTGTGTACCTGTTGGAAGGGCGAATGAGCCCGTGTTACTACAACAAGCACTAGAGATATAACATCTTAGTTCTCAAGGTTGGTGGCGATTTGGTGATGTAAGAGATGGTTAATATTTCTTACGTCACCAATGTCTTTGAGCGTTGGTGACCAATTTATATCACCATCCAGATGGCCCAGCCAATCAGCCTGTCCACCTGCCTATATATACACTGGCCGCCAAAAAAATAGACCCACCCGTATTTTTTTACTTACAAAGTTGTTATCTTAACTATGCGACGACCTAGGTGGATTGTTTTACTTATGGGACATACATTTAACATTTTATTACCCACTTGATATTGATTTGGAGGAGTTGTAAGTGTTATTGAGGATATTTGGAATATTTTTAAAGTATTGATAAGAAAACGTTACTTTGTGCACAAAGTGCATGGTTAGTTTATTTCCAGTTCTTAACGCGGAGTCATCTCGGTTCGATGTTTATTGATTAAGTGTATGAAACTTTGTTGAAACAATAATTTTAATAAGTTTAAACATAAAAAATGGATACTACTGAAGCAGAAGCTGCTCAAGTCGTAGCTCTTATTCATGAGGGGTTAAGTCAGCGAAATGTGGCTAGAACACTAAAATTAAGTCGTTCAGCGGTGCGAAGAGTGTACAAACGCTACTTGGAGACTGGGGAGTATCGCCGGAGACCAGGATCTGGCAGGAGGCGTGTCACGAACCCGACCGATGACCGTTTTATTGGTTTGACGTCTTTAAAAAACCGACATCTTTCGGCTGTTGACGTTCAAGGTAGACTCCGAGAAAGTCGTGGAGTGTCTCTGAGTGAAAATACTGTAAGAAGAAGACTTCGAGAGCAAAACTTAACCCCTCACAAGCCAGCAACAGGACCAAAACTCACAGCATCCCATCGACAAGCAAGACTACAATGTTTTGGGGAGGTATTTCTTTGACGGGACGCACAGAGCTGGTTTTTTTCCGTAATCGTGCTGTTAATGCTGAAACTTACATAACGGACATTCTAGAGCCTCATGTGATGCCTTACGCTGGATATATTGGGGATAATTTCCAACTTATGCACGACAACGCACGACCTTACGTCGCTAGAATTGTTAAAGACTATCTCAGGGAAGTCGAAATTCCAGTTATGCAGTGGCCAGCCAATAGTCCGGACTTAAACCCAATAGAGCACCTCTGGGACCAGCTAAAACGTACGGTTCGAGCACGAAATCCAATTCCAGAAACCCTGAATCAACTGGAAGCTGCCCTAACTGAAGAATAGCAACGGACTCCACAGGAAGACATTTAAAAGCTAATCAGGTCACTTAATAGGCGTATGCAGGCAGTGATTAGGTCAAGAGGAGGAAACACTCCCTATTAAAGTAAGATTTAGGCACCCAAATTTAAAAACAAACGGCATAATCGTTTTGTACACAAAAAAATGAAATTGCGTAAAATTTTGTGTTTTCGTGTTTTGTCACATATTTACCTAAAAACCTATTTTTTGCGCACTATTTCTGTTTTTGTACAATCCTACAATTGCATTTTTTCATTATCAATCTTAAAAATATAAATATGTGGTAGTTTAAAACCATACGATAGCTTTTTTACAAAAAATGTAGGTGGGTCGATTTTTTTGGAGGCCAGAAAAAAAAGTTTATCAAACATCTTCAATAGATAAATACTATGATTACTTTTTGTCATTATTCTGATTAATATTCTACTATACTGTATTTAACGGGTTCCGTGACGGTAGAACTTCATTTAATGCTATGTTCTACAAATGTTTAACATAAAATACGAAGCAGTATAAATTAATCAAGTATTTTAATTAATCAAGTATTTTAGCAGTATAATTCAATCAGTATAAATCAATCAATAAATTAATCAATCATTATAAGTATAAATTATCTACTGGTGGTAGGGCTTTGTGCAAGCTTGTCTGGGTAGATACCACCCACTCACATATCATTCTACCGCAAAACAGCAATACTTGATATTGTTGTGTTCCGGTTTGAAGGGTGAGTGAGCCAGTGTAATTACAGGCACAAGGGACATAAAATCTTAGTTCCCAAGGTTGGTGGCGCATTGGCTATAAGCGATGGTTGACATTTCTTACAATGCCAATGTCTAAGGGCGTTTGGTGACCATTTACCATCAGGTGGCCCATATGCTCGTCCTCCTTCCTATTCTATAAAAAAAAAAAAAAAATAACAGTAGAATAGCTATTAAGTGTCATCTATCCAGCCCTAACAAATAAACAAATAATAAACATAAATAAATATGTGGTATTCAGTAAGAACGACTTCGTACCTCACTCGTGAAATTATGAAAATCATCTCACGCTGGGACGTTGTTCTCGTGCGTGGATGTATCCTTTAAAGGTTACAATTATTATAGATAATGTTGTTTTTCTTTTTCTGGCATTTATTCTTCTTTACAATAAAACGTTGTTTTAATGATATCACGTAAATGTTATAGCTGTTACGGTTTCAAACTTAGGCAAAAACCACATCATGTGCATAATTTTTGTTTATAATTCATCTCATGCTTGATTGTGAAGAAAAATATCGTGAAGAAACCAGTATGTCTTAGGTGAAAATCTGCTACGTGAGTATACCAATCCGGATTGGAGCAGCGTGGTGTAATAAGCTCCTACCCTAATCATCAAAACGGAGACGAGGCCTAAATCGAGGCGTGACAGCCCTCGACACCATAAGAAGCTACACCACACCATCCGAAATAATCGAAAACATATGACAATGTCAATCCATCAATAAAGGCGATAAAATAAAACCCAATAGGAAAAATTGGAAACCAACCGCTTGCCAGGAAACAGGAATTGTGACAAAGATTTGTTATTTTTCAGTCATAAAAGTGTGCTACGTTTTTCGTCAGTGTGGTGTAATAAAATTTATCCAAGGTTGTTGCCGTATCGCACGTACCATTGTCGCGACTATAATTCAAATTTATTCACACTACGATACGATACGATACCATACTTTTGTACAATAATGCGACCTATATTGATAATACTTTACTTTTGTTTATGGTAATGTTGCCTTAATATCTGAGAATTAAACTGCCTACAATGCTGTGTGAAAGTAATAGGTTCAAATTAGATCCCTTGAAATATTGTCGCACGCATTCCTAGCACAACCTTGACCTTTAATTCGAGGGCAAAAAGGTATCCAAATCATAACGTTTTTTATTTAAGTACCTTATAAGCACTTTTGAATCTTTTCTATGTAAATTTCACTGAGAAAAATCTGCAAGCAACTTAACAGGTACTCGTTTTCTCGAATGAAATACAGTCTTGTGTTGTCCAGTATTTGATGTAAGCTCGTCTGGGTAGGTACCACCCACACATCACATACAATGTCTACCGCAAAACAGCAATACGTAGTATTGTTGTGTTCCAGTTTAAAGGGTGATTGATCCACCCAGGCACAAATGATATAACGTCTTAGTTCACAAAGTTATTATATAAATGGTTTGCGATGAAACTGCGTAGTGCGTAGCGAACCTATTATATTATTTTCTTATAGTGCTAATGCCTTATTTAGGCAAACCAAAAAAAATAACGATTCATAATCAAATCTTAAAAAAAAAACTATTGTAGTAGCTTTACCAGTTTATGTCTTTTAATCAAATTTCTGTTTTGGTAATTTTGTTTGACGGGCCGGTTGGCGTGGTTGGTAGATGCTTGCCTTTCACGCTGAAGGTTGTGGGTTCGATTCCCACCCAGGACAGATATTTGTGTGCATGAACATGACTGTTTTGTCTTTCAGTCTGGGTGCAATTATCTATATAAGTATGTATTTACAAAAGAAAAGTAGTATATATAGTATATCAGTTGTCTGGTTTCCACAGTACAAGCTCTGCTTAGTTTGGGATCAGATGACCGTGTGTGAATAATGTCTCAGTATATTACTATTATAATGTAATAAACTAAAGTAACTTAATTATTGAAATGAACTGAAACTAAAATTAACTTAAGCACTTGATACCAAACGAACGTATATATAATCAGCTTCTGTAATAAGCATTCTTACTCATATTATACTAATATAATATACTTCATTATCGAAATTGAAAAAAAAACACCATTTACGATTATAATACATACCAATCAATTTATTTCGTTACATGAAAAAAACATGTACCTACAAAGAATTAAAAGCGTGAGGAAGTTTAATCAATAAAATCAACAAAAACCAAGTAAAAATATGCTCGAAAAATATACTCATAAAAACTTAAAACAAAACATTTCTGCAAATACGCCACGTTTTAGCAGTAATCATATAAGCAGTACTGGGACAGTGGAACAAACATGGCGGAAGCTTTTAGCGACACCTGCTTGTGTCTCTGCAAGGGAATGCGAATATGCAGATCACTGTTACGAGTCCCCTACTACTATGAATTTAGACACAATAGATTACATTCATCGAAAATTTCGTTTAAATTTATGAAAATAAAAACATAGCCAAATAATTGAAAAAAAAACTCGTATAATTATAGTTAATGTAACGATGAAACCAATTTGGATAAAATCTGTCCTATTGAGAAAAGTTTTATCAGTCATTCCAGTTGAATTGATCACTAGATAGTGCTCAATGGTTGCTGTTCATAATTCATTCCATGCTAAGCGAAGCCTGCAAGAGAAAACTGCCAATGTTAAAGAAATATTTGCCTTATCATCATTCACTGTGCGAGAGAAAGCATTAGCCCAGCAGTGGGACGTTAAAAGGCTGTTACTTTACTATATTTATATTGATGGTAACGCTTTGTCAGTCTGTGAAAGAGGATGGACCCTTTTGTGGGAAGCCACATGTGTTGACATAATGGCCTCATCTCGTATCATGGAAACGGCGTTAAGGGCAGAAACCGCAACGGAGAATTCTAAATAAAGGAATCGAGGCGTATATAAGTATCCTACACCATTTTTTATAATAATAATGAAATACTTACATAAATAAGCGTATAAATATCATGACTTGTAATGTGTTTGCGGGGAGAACACATTTATATATTCTCATATTTATATATGTGTGTGTTTTTCTATTTGAGTAAAAAGTTTTTGTAATTTATTTGCACACCTTCAACCTTGTCTAAGGTTGGTTCATAGAAAATGCTTTTAGCATTAAGCCCGTATTTGTATGATCGATAATATATGCTGTTCAATAAAATATTAAATTAATAAAAATATGCAAATTATGTAACTTTCATTATAATGTCAATTGAATGAAAAACAAAAATGTGGTAACTACTAGAATATTTGATTTGCATTCACCTAAGTAATTATATAATCGCATTTCCGCTACCAAATTGCTTTGGATAATTATTTAATGAGGATGAAATCCTAATAATTTAATTTGAGGATTTTACTGGAAAAGTGTAAAAGAAGTAAAACAATGAAGTAAGCCTCCAAAAGCGAAATGAAAACAACATTCTAAGCTCATTTAAATATAAATAAAAAAATCCCTTCCATACTGTCGAGAGGGAACTTAATCGCATCAAAAAAACTGCTGATTCGCCAAATATTCGCGGTTCGCGAAACTTTTCGCTGTAAAAAGATTAAGTGACAAAAGCGTTGAAAACTCGCTGGCGACAAAAAGTTGTCATTAAGTCGTTTTAAGTACGCTGAAAAAGTTCATGAGGAAAACCGCGACTGGGTCTCAGTTCAAATTTGCATCTTGTAGTTGTATTTTTTAAAGTGGTAATTGATAAAAAAACGAATGGAGTTTTTTTTTCTTTACATTATTGCCTTGATTTTGCTTGAATTTAGATTATTAGTTTAAATTCAAAGTAAAATAAGTACTAAAGAAAACAACTTTAAAAACTATTTGTGATTTTACAAAATCTCTAAAATTGGTTATTAGAAAAGAAAAATAATTTTAAATAAAAATCTTAGAACGACTGTACCTCCACATGTAAAGTTTAAGAACAATACAAACATTAAAAAACTACTCACACATTCATTATAGTCAATAAAAATATTTAAATAAAAATATAACAGAGATACAACACGACGAAAACTCCAAACGAGTGTTTACATATTGATTATTGAGTCAAAACAAAAATAATAAATTAAATTTTAAGTTCACACAGATAAATAAACATTATAAATTCGCAGCAAGTCTTCGTTAATCCTAAGCGTACTGGGAAAAAGTCCGCTCAATAATTGTCCACTAGAGCTCGTGACCACTAATTGGCCGAATGCCCAATAAACAAATGTGACCGCAAGTGAACAGATGGCTCTTCGTGCAACTAGTGAGGATGTGTTTCCGAAGAAATTTATGCGTTCGATTTAAAAATTTAAACTCCAGAGGAGTTATTATTAAGCCGAGATGGCTCAGTGGTAAGAAGGCGTGAATTTAATACCGATGATCGTGGGTTCAAATCCGGGCAATAACCACTGAATTTTAATGTGCTGAATTTGTGATTATAATCCATCTCGTGCTTTGCGGTGAAGGAAAACATCGTGAGGAAACCTGCATGTGTCTAATTTCACTGAAATTCTACCACATGTGTATTCCACCAATCCGCACTGGAGCTGCGTGGTGGAATAAGCTCCGAACCTTCTCCTCAAAAAGGGAGAGGAGACCTTCAGCCTAGCAGTGGGACATGCACAGGCTGTTACGCAAAGGAATTTAGTTCTCAAATATTTATAAGAGATCAGATACCAGATAGACTAATTCTTTATTTACTTACAAAAATATATTTTACGGAATATAAGCTACTTTATCTAAAAGAAATCCTATTTTCCACATTATATTTATATTGCTGTTATGGTTTATACCAAAATCCAAGTAAACCTTTTATGGTGATTGGATTAAAATTTCATTTAGTGATTTACAAGATAAGCCGAAACATTCAGACGGTGGCGTTTTCGTGATATTATAATGTTATATTTCGTTTTTCTGACGTGATTTAAAAATGTAAGTCTAAACTCTATCCAGCAAAGCTATAAGAGCCTTGTTATCTCAACTTTATTAATTTAAAAAACGAAACTTTATTGCCTTGATTTTGCTTGAATTTAAATTATTAGTTTAAATTCAAAGTAATAAATTCATCATAATTAAAATCATTAAAAGTCACAAATCATTAAAAACAATTTTACATCTCAACTTTATTAATTTAAAAAACGAAACTTTACAAATAAAAATATAAAAGAGTACGCTAAAATTAGTGTTCATATTTTCACTTACACCTTCACGATGTTTCTGTTAAATTTTTAAGGTAAATACGAAAATTCGTATCTTTTGCCAAACGACAAAATGCACTCAGCTCAATTAGGGTGAAACATTTCTGCAGTTATCCCATTTTTAACGCGTGAAACTGCGGATGTTTCTCCGAAACAATATCGTTTCCCTGTTTTCAATGAAATCACTTTCACATTACATATGTTTCTTAAATATAGCTTTTCATTTTCTATTTATTTTTTATTCATTGGCAAATTGGAAGCCAGTTTACATACATTTTGAATGATACGAGTATATGCAATACATTTCTCATGAATACTTGTGTTCGAGCATAATCGTCCGTAACCGTCAATAGCGTTGTATAAAAAATTATACATCGCTGTTGACGGTAAAATAAAAGTTATTTATGTGCCCATGATTGTTTCGAATCTGATAATCGAAGTTAGTGACACGAATGGATAAATACTGTAC
Organism: Nymphalis io; assembly: GCF_905147045.1. Taxonomy (NCBI): domain Eukaryota; kingdom Metazoa; phylum Arthropoda; class Insecta; order Lepidoptera; family Nymphalidae; genus Nymphalis; species Nymphalis io. The sequence goes on along the minus strand of NC_065913.1, from coordinate 7,519,067 downwards.
AAAACACAACTTCGGTGTTACCAGCTTTATGTTCGAGCGGTTCAAACTAAAATCCGCGAAAAGGCCACCAATAATCACTTCATTTACTGGATAAGAGTGTTTTGTTGAAATGTTCGGATTATAGCTTAGTTTTCGATGAAAGTTGATGTATACATTTCGCAACTTTAGGCGTACATTTTAGGTTTAATTCAAATTATAACAATACACAAATAAAGAGAAAGATGTTCAGTATTTTGAGCCACATACAAATAATACCAACGAAGTTAGAGAGAAAGAAACTGATTCGATTTTTTGGTCAAGCTAAAAAAAACTCCACGAAGCAGTGAAATATAAGTGATTTTTGTAATCTAATAAATTAAACATATCGATTTAGCTTTTTGTTCAATGCGAATACGGGTTGATATTGCAATTTTAATTGCAAAATCGTACAATACGGAACTGGAACAATGAGACGGGCCTTTGTTATTTTACAGGAAATATTATACAATTAAGATAAATTTACAAAGTAACTTTATACATAACGTAATCTACTTGACATCAAAAATTCAATCCTAATAGTATTTGCATTAGCAAAAGCGTTTACGAAAACAAAATTAATATTCAATTTTAATTTTAAATCAAAAAGCCAGAACCCAGACGGTCGCCAGCTGAAGATTATTAGTTTTAGGGCTCGATGCGCTCGTAATTGCCCTTAAGCCAGTTCCGTTACGAAATATTCAAAATTACACTTGTACAAGTGTAACTTTTGAAATTAACCGACAATGAGGAATTGATACGTTTTTCAAGTGGAAACTTTGGGACGGGCCTTGATATACGCTAAATAGAGTTTATAACAAAATTGTATTAATCAAAGACCGTCTGATAACTAAGTTCTCTCGCAATTAGGATTAATTAGGATCCGTATCAGCCTGTGAATGTCCCACTGCTGGGCTAAAGGCCTCCTCTCCATTTTTTGAGGAGATGGTTTGGAGCTTATTCCAGTGCGGGTTGGTGGAAATAATAATTAGGATCAATAGACTTATTTTTAAATATATGTTTTTCTATAAAATTGCTACAATTAATACAGTATAACCTAAAAGTAATTAGCTATAAATATAATTCGAATAATTAACAAAATATTTGATATAATCACGCATTCAATAAGACAATTAAAAATTACAATTAACGCCAATAAAAGGTCGTCAAATTCAATTTTTTGCCATGCTAATTTCTGAAGCTCATCACAATTAATTTTTATTATTATTATCGTTTGTCGCTACGGGAAAAATTAATGGCATTAATGATTTTAAGCAAATCCCTTCAAAGTGATTCATAAATGATGTTGATGGAGTGACGTTAATTTTGAATGATTACACTTTAGAACGAAATTTGCTTGAAGTCTATGGATTAATAGGTTTATGGTATATATATATATATATATATATATATATATACAAATTAATTAATATTAAATTATATTAAATTAATTAATTTATATTAAATTGTATCGTCGGATCTTTTGAATATTATCTGTTTATAAACAAATATTTTATACTTATTTCTATAAAATATTGTCAATTATCAACATACTATAGCTCCAAACACACTAATATTTCAGCTATATTGCTGATACTAATGTTCTACTTGAATAACTTTTCCGATGGACATCGAAAAAATGAAAACAAAAGGAAATAAAATAATCTACATAGCAACAAAAATAAAAATATTAAAAATTGCAATAGTAATTAAGCGACTAAAAAGAAAATTATTAAAATCAACTTCAAAATGATAATGTAGATATTATATATACTCATGAAAGAGAAAAAGAAACGCAACGTTTGACAATAAGTAATATTTAGTAGAAAAAAATTCATCATCAAAATCATCAAAGCATGCTAATACAAGAGAAACGACAGTATACAACTGATTATAATTTCCATACATTTTCATATTGTTCTAACATAATACAAAATTAAAGCACACAATTAAAATCTATAATTCTCTAAACCACTCAACATTTAACAACAATGTTTTGAAAGATTTATTTCTCAAATAATAAAGTCGAAACAATAATATAACCATTCAAGAAGTGATCATTTCAAGATACCAATAAATCACCGACCTCACATCAGAACGCAGTAGAGGAAATTACCGTATCGACCCACTCCGGAACAGGTATCGACAATACGCGCTATGATGAATTGGTCCCCGTTTCAAACCCTAAAGAGGAGAGCTCACACCGTTCAACTACTAGTGAAATAGGTCAATAGATGATATATTTGGTTATATGCATATTCATTATGTACATACACGTGAATGTACATTACATAGCCTCACTCTGCTCTCATACTAAAATGTTTGTGCAAAATTATGTCTGATGAACCTAGTATAATGATAATTCTTCTAATTTAAGACTAATGTCTTCAAACTTAATAATTTCTATGTTATGATAATTATTAGCATTCAATTGAGTATAAGTATTATGATTGCAAGATTAGTGTTGTTTCAATTGAATAAGTATTTTCTTAGTCATGTTATTAATATTCAAGATAAAATTTAATTGATTAGAATGAAAATAACACAGAGTTGAAATATAAAATATTTGATGAAGTCCCAAATTAATGATACCTTTTAGATTGTTAACTAATATTTCATAAGCTGAATTTTTGAACAGTCTAGATGTTTAAAACTAACCCTCGCCTCAAACATATTACGTATTCAGTCGAAACCTAAATCATTGTTTACAGTATAAATTGGTTGATTCTGATTGACTGTGTTTAGTAATGGACTCAGTGTTGATTGTATACGAATCGTAACTGTCATCTCGTTACTTATATGAACGTAATACTGTATGTTTGCAGCTGATTCAAGTCTAACTTCATGAATTAAGATTATTTTGTTCAAGAATTAATTAATTTTAGAGAAATTGTTTAGAATATTCTGCCCCATTTCGAGATCTACTTTTTTTACAAATTGGGAGCTTTTACAGCTTAGCAAATCGTCCACAAAAAGGCTTAAAATCCTCCTTACCAGTTTAGTAAGACAAAATTGAAATGTAAACTTTATAATAGCTCTATAGCTCTTACTTAAATAATGAAAATTTTATCTCTGTATATATTTTAGTATGATTAGAAATTTAAGAGTTAATTTTATCCTAATTAAACACACCTCTTTAAACAATGAAAAATAACATTGATTAACAACATTAGATGCTCAATTTATTCGTGTAAAAAATGTTAAAAGTAGAAAGTATTTAACGATACGATCTTACAATCTTTACACTGAAAACATTTCTAAAGTCAATTTAAGGAAAGATCGTAAGCAAGTTTCTATTAGTTTCCAAGAGAGGACCAATTACATAACAAAGTGACAAATCTACCGAAAAGGTGTAAAACAAGTAGAACAACTACTGTAATTCATTTTTACAATTATTGTAAGGTTATAATAAAATTTAACAAAGTTTAAGGCTTCGGAAGTTTTACTCGGTGTCCACTAAGCTTTAGCTTTCTTTTCGAAAAAACTATTTCATATTAAATGTTATTAGTGTTTTCTTTATATAAAAATAGATCATATCACAATGACGCGCCTCACTCCTTTGTCTAGTTGCTAAATTATAAGGTTGCAGATCTCGAAGTCCTGGGTTCAGTAGAACAGTTCAATAATTCGTAGTACTCGTAGCTACGCTCACGTGCTACGAAAACTACGCAAAACATTTTTACTGTGCCGGTTGCTCTCTTGGGGCGTGACGAATCGCCGGCCCATCGAATTATAAACGTGAGGAGAATAAAGTACATTTGTGTTTGCACACACAGTTAAAAACTATAATAACTCCTGCGCAGTTCGCTGGTCTACAATGAGTATGCGCAGAGACCGAAGTCAGTCAATAATTTGTGTGTTTGTATGTATCTATAACTAACGACATTTCGAAAGTAACTTGAATTAGTTATAATTTGAATTTGACTATTTCATCGCGTAGTTAAACATATCCGAATATATTTTAACACACTTGTCACTAACATAAATCACCTAAATAGCCTAGTTAAACTATAAAGTAAGTAATAGGTAACTGCATTCCACAAAAGTTTAACATTAGCCCCCACCCATACGTTGTAGTCGAACTAAGTTTAATGCGACTTGTTCAAACTTGCCGAAACCGGTTCTCACACGTCTGCACCTCTAAACTCTTTAAGATGTTACTAACTTTAAAGTTCCACTGCATTTTCAATAATGTTAAGCAAATTATTGTTACTTCCTTTTATGTCTCGCGTTTCCGTTTTTTATTAAATTGTTTGTATTTTATCTATATATAACTTTGAACTATTCAAAATTTCTTAAATAATCCCCGATTGATAGCGTATTCAATATATACATTCATCGCAACAAATACAAAATATATTTACCTAGTTACTTAGTAGCATTTCGAAAGTAACGCACATGTCAGACAAAGCAGCCTCGAGCCCGTCGCGCTATTAAAATAAATATGCAAGATCACTCTCTTTTTCTTTCGCTCCGCCGAGCCACGAGGGGATCAGGTAGAAGACGCGTATTCTAAACTCCGATCCATGTCAAGCACAGCCCTGGAAAGCCCAGTTTAATTTTCGATTAATGCATTATACATAATGGCATTAACAACATTTCGTGCATTATAAATGCAAATATAGGTACACACAGAAAAAAAATACGCACTATTAGTTGCGCGAAATTAAAAACAAAGAAAGAAACCGAGAAAAGACTCTTAAATAACAATTAACGGAACTTGACGAGTATAAATATTTAAATATCAAATAGATAAGATCTCGGTGTATATAATATATATAAACACAAACGCACGGAAGTTAATTCAATCGAGAGATGTGCATGTCGTAGGTGACATAAATTTAGGGCTTTTAGTTCCGCCGGGCTCGAGATACCACAATGAATAGCTAAACGTCATAATTAGTCATGATCCTTCAGGGCAGTGACCTTTGTTAGATTATAATCTGCAATTTTATAGTATTGAAATTAAGCGATTATTTGAATCAGAAGAAAATAGTTAGCCCAATTAAGTAAAATATATTTTTTTTCATAACATATGAACGACAAATGGATCACCTAATGGTAAGTGGCCACAAACACCCATAGACATCGGCGCCTTAAAAAATATTACCTATTCCTTACATCGCGAATGCGACACTAACTTGGACAGCAGAGCTGCGTGACAAAGTCACAGTTTTGAATATTAATCATTCATTAGATCGCCAGAGCGATTAAACAATGAGGAACTAAAATGTTATGAACATTGTGCCTGAAAATACATGGGCTCAATCACCAGTTTATGGTGTCCACACTGTCTACACCTAGACCTGTCAATAAATTAAACAAAGGCACGGACTTAGACGGCTTAGTATTTACATTTACTAAAAAAAATCAAAATGACTGACTGACATTCCACGCACATATTGAAATTAATTGATCAAATTTTACCTTTTACCTTTTTTTACCTTTTGGAACGTAAGTGAGCACTAATAACGGATATTACTAAATTAATCTCTTAAATGGGGAATGGAAGCTTGTATTCAATAAAAATATACGTACATATGTAAGGATAATATATGAATTTAATAATAATATTCATATACATCTATTTTATTATATATATGTACAGCAAACGGAAATTCAACAATTACGCATATGTTACGGTTAAACTGTAACACGTGTTCTGGTGACCGAACTATTGTTTACAAACCACAAGTGCTCGCCTCGTATTAATGTGTAACATTCCCATTTCCAATAAGCGGACAATATACTCGACTAATGCGTTTCTATTCTGGGCGACTATTGACTTTTTTTTTAATTAAAATAATTTTCTAAATTTATCTTTGACAAATCTAATAATGAAATAACTGTTAGTTTAAATAAATGACGTCTTAAGAAGAGGAAATATAATACGAACAATATTTAAACACACAGCATATAACTTATATACATATATACTTGTATACAAAATAATAAATTGAAGTCATTTTAATAAATGCCCTTATTTAAAGTTAATAAATATATGTATTACCAATACTAGAACAAACATTATTTTTGTATGTCTGTTTGCTACCGCTAATATTGTTAGGTTAGGTTAGTAATTCATGTATAATACAAAATGAACGCAAGTATAACCGCGAGGCAATACTTACAATGGAATAAAAACAATAATTGATTGAAGCTCAATAATTGATCAATGATTGAGCAAAGTCATTAGAGCATCAATTAATCGTCTAAATAAAAATACGCATCACAAAATAATTGAATAGAATCGTCCAGTAAATGACTTAATTTCAATCAGTTAAGAAAATTGCGTCGCCAGTCATGGATTGGGTTACAAATTTAATCCTTTAAAATCCGATTTTTTTTAAATTGAATATTAAAAGAATAGAAGAACGTAAAATACTGAGAGGAAGAACTGAGCAGGTTACACTGGGATATCGTCGGATTATCCGAAGACAGGGGGAGGATACGATGATCCTGAAATCCGGTAACCATCTCTATTTCTGAGAGGGCGATCAACTGTCTCAAGGTGGTGTCGGGTACACAAGTCCCTCGTTAACAACGTTGTGAAAATCGACAGCGTGTCGACTAGGGTGGCGTACCTTATACTCAAAATCACCAAGCGGTATTCTTTGAAGGTCATACAGGTATACGCGCCGACTTCGACACACTCCGACAGCGTTCGGGAAGCTACACGATATCCTCTCATCCCAAATACCGCAGTGTCTCAAGTCGAAAGTCTTCGACCAGTGTGTGTTGCCAGTGATGACTTATGGATCAGAGACGTAGTCCTTCACAATGGGCCTCATAAGAAGGCTCAAGGTCACTCAAAGGGCAATGGAGAGGGCTATGCTCGGAGTTTCCCTGCGAGGTCGAATCAGAAATGATGAAATCCGCAGGCGAACCAAAGTAACCGACATAGCCCGAAGAATTGCTAAATTGAAGTGGCAGTGGGCGGGGAATTGCTCGCAGAACATTGCTCGCAGAACCGACGGCCGCTGGGGCACAAAGGTTCTTGAGTGGCGACCACGAACCGGAAGACGCAGCGTGGGCAGGCAAGGTGGACCGACGACTTAGAACGAGTCGCGGGAAGTTGTTGGATGCGGGCAGCGCAAGATCGGCCAACGTGGAAATCCTTGGGAGAGGCCTTTGTCCAGCAGTGGACGTCTTTCGGCTGATATGATGATGACGTAAAATACTTTCTTGTTTAAAAACCCGATTTATAATTTGTAAATTCTATAATTTAGTTATTTATTATGCCAACACAAGTCATTAGTCACGTTTCTCACGGTAGCATGCGAAAGCGATCCCGTGGCGCTCCCCGTTAAGACGGAAAGGGTACCTCTTGTTTTTTTAGTGGCCTCTTTAATTAGCCTTGTACACCAGCGAGTCCCACATACCCCATAACTGTTCCCGTGGGGTAAGCGCGTTATACGTTTTTTTTTGTCTGTCTTGAAGATTAACCAATTTTTAGACAAGATACTTTGATCTTAGACAAAAAGCCGAGAATCGATGATCGTGGGTTCAAACCCGGGTAAGGAGCACTGAATTTTCATGTACTTAATTTGTGTTTATAATTCATCTCGTACTTAACGATGAAGGAAAACATCGTGAGGAACCTACATGTGTTAATTTCACTGAAATTCTGCCACATGTGTATACCAACAATCCGCATTGGAGCAGCATGGTGGAATAAGCTCCAAATCTTCTCCTCTCCCTAAAAAGGAAGAACGCCTTAGCCCAGCAGTGGGAAATTCATAGGCTGTTACTTATAGACTAAGATACATCATGATATTGTAAACAAGCTATACACTGTGTGTACTGCAATGAAGACATCAAAGGAGAAAATTATTTTCTTCAACATCTATTTTCCAATATTTTGGACGGAAGAGTGAAATCCTTCATTAATATTTATATAATCATAGACTTCTAAATCTAATTACTCGAAAAGCGCTTTAAACAAAGCCCTTTGTGAAATAATAAATAAATGAGTAACAAAATTATTTTGTTTTGTAACTTTGAAACAATTGCTTTTAATTAATGCAATTAGAAGATTCATCATCTATTAGCACCTATAATACATACCTAATTTATTATTAACTAGTATAAGTTAAGAAAAATATTATTAAATCGATCATAAAAAATTTAAAATTAATTAAACTTCTCCGTTTCGAATAAAATATCTAAATAAGGTATTTTATTCGAAATGGAGAAGTTTAATTACCTATTTAAATATTCATTCTAATATACAATAAAACATGAAATTACAATAAAAAATTGAAAGAAACAGAGATACACATGAATCTCATATGAAATTTCATTTGTGATTAACACAGAATTTTATCTACATTTTAAGTTATGCAGTCATTTACAATGTCATCACGTCCGTCTCTTATTTCAAAATGTAAATTAGAGTAAAATAATAAAAAATAAAAAACTACAGTAATACCTTATAAATTGTCTCACTCCTGGGCTAAAGCCTCCTCTCTTTTTTAAGAGTATATTTGGAGCTTATTCCACCACGCTGCTTCAATGCGCGTCGTTGTTACTCATGTGGCAGATATATTATCCGACAAATCCAGTTTATCTCATAATGGTTTCCTCTACAGCTGTGCTTGAGATGAAAAAATTCGGCGATGCTTTCCTAGATTTTAACCCGTAAATTTCAGGTAAGAATCAGGCGCTACCACTGGTCTATGTCGGCTCTCATATAATTTATAAATTAGAATGACGTCCATTAATACTAATTTCATATACAACAACTGAATTACTTGTCAATTCATTTTAGTAGTATGTGGTGTTGACATTACGAAATAGTTGTAACGCGTGTTGATTGAAAAGCAATTATCACAAAGTTATTTTTAAATCGTATATTTGTTAAAGCCACGGACTTCAACCGATCTGGTCACGTGACCTACCCCATAAGATTATACGAGGACGTGCGGTTAGATTCTTCATAGAATTCTCCAAAGCTGTAATAATTCATTTCAAATTATACGTTAAAAAATAAATGAAATCGTAACATGTCACGGAGTTACACGCTAGAATTAAGTCCAAGTTAACTTAATAGCTAAATTACTTAACACGTGTAAACCGTCTGGCTCATTGTGAAAAGCAATCACGTGAGGAAATATAACCGTTGATAACATGGCGTTAAGTCGTTCACTGAAAAGGAAAGATTTTTCTATTTATCAAAAATTGGTACATAAAGATCACAATTAATTGAAAAACCTTTGTGTGCTACGTTATTCTTGAAGGTTATAGAATTTTACGACCTTACTTATAAACGTTACTTAGCGGCTTTTAGTTAAATACTAATTTATCTCTTTCGACAGAAACTAACAGCCGCTATATTGACAATTATTGACACCTGCTGAAACTTTATAACTAAGGCCGATAATTTTACAAAAATATAGATGCACGCAGCGAATTTCAATATTATTTATTGTCCTTATATATATATAAGGAAAAAAAACAAACAAAATATACACGTATAGCCTATTCAAACCACGGTGAGAATAAAGATAAACATACGACTTTGACATAAAAATTGACGCAATATAATTGAATCTCGTTCAATGTCATTTTTTTTTATTTATTGAATAGGAAGGCGGATGAGCATATGGGCTACTTAGTAAGTGGTCACCAACGCCTATAGACATTGGCATTGTAAGATATGTTAACCATCGCTTACATCACCAATGCGCCACCAACCTTGGGAACTAAGATGTTATGTCCCTTGTACCTGTAATTATACTGGCTCACTCACCCTTCAAACCGAAACAGAACATTACCAAGTACTGCTGTTTTGCGGTAGAATATCTGATGAGTGGGTGGTATCTAACCAGACGAGCTTGCACAAAGCTTTACCATCAGTAATCGTGTATTCATCATTCAGTCATCATGTATTCTAAAAAAAATGCCGTTTAAAATGTCGACGAAGTTGCTATAGGATCTTTTGCAGTAAAATTAAAATGGATATAATTAGTTAATACAAATAATGTCTTATATAAATAAAGATATAATTAAAAATTGTTTGTATTATATAATAATAACAGAGCTAACGGCAAATCGCATGTAATATGTAAATTTAAGGTTTGCTTACTTCTACCTCTTCCATTGGAATAAGACTTTTTACACATTTGCTGTAACGAACGAAAAAGAACGATTAAAAATAATAGTAGTTGATATTCTTAAAAAAGTATTTATGAAACTAAAATTCCTCTCAGACGCTAATTTAAACCAGTTCCATACATTAAGCTCCACAATAGTCGAGTTCCATGCTAATGTCCGATCCTTGAATGCGGAGTTCCTCTCGCTAGAGGATTTTAGTGCTGAAAGGAAGTGATGTGACGGTACAGCCCATTAATGTCTCATATATTGTCCTGAGTACGAATCTTTTCAGTTCCCCCAATTGTGTAACACTTAACGACTGCAGTTTTCAAACTTTAGATGATTTATCGCTACTTTTTCGTCTCGCTTCGGTCTATTTTAGTTGTTTTTAATGTATGTAGATTATGTGTTCATGCTCTTGTACTTTTTGCTGAATTAAGCCTAGCTATATTTTATTAAAATTAACTTGAATGTAAAGCTACCAACAGTCCAGGAATTAGATTCTACGGAGAGAAATCGACAAGTTAATCAGTAGTTATTCATTTTCTCAAACAAAATCTGCACCCGTACGTAGTTGACGTATTTAAGATACGTACGAAACGATTTGCTTCCTCGTTTCTGATACGCACCACCAAGGTCTGGAATACTCTCCCGACCTCCGTTTTCCCCACCACCTACAATGTGGGTACCTTCAAGTCTAGAGTGAATAGGCATCTTCTAGGCAAGCGCGCTCCATCTTATACTGTATCTCACTTTCCATCAGGTGTGGTAACAGTCAAGCGCTAACCTATACATTTAAAAAAAAAATACACACTCGACTTTATATCATTAAATTTTACGTCGTGTACGGACATCGACTAATACAAACTCCACGTTTGTTATCATTTACATATTCTTGTATTTTATAATAATCGATTTATGAAATAATAACATTTTGTTCATAAATAATGGTTACATAACATTTTTACATGGTTTTTTATATGACAACGTAGTCAAAAATATAATTGTCGATCTGAGCGTTTTTGGAGAATTCTAGCGAAAGCATAGTTGATCTACAAAACCTTACCTCATTACCTAAAGTGTATATATATATATGTCGTCGTAGTAGTAGAATGATTTATATTCATTCAAACAGATCCCGGTTGGGTCGGTAGTTTCAAATAAAAGCATGCATTCCACCCGCGCATACTAAAATAAAGTAGCGATGGCGGTACATAAATCTTCGCGTTACGTCCCTTTGTAAGAGAGTAAGTTATTATTACCAAAACAACTAGGCATAATAATTTGTTTTATGGGAACAACTTAGGACGGTTGCACACATATTCAGTTTAAATTATGTTTAAAGCATAAAGATATTATAATGTTCAATATTTATATACATTTTTTAACGTTTACACAGCCCCCGTGGATCGTAGTGTTTTTAAATTGGACTAGTAACAGATTATCGCGTTTAAGCACCCAAACAAAAATTTTTGCGCGTCTCTTTCTCCAAAAATTGACAATCAATGTACAAACACAATCGTTTACTACTAACTAACTCAAGGTTAAAAGACAGACTACGTTATCAAAAAACTATACAAAAAAAGTAAAAATAAAGAAATCTTATAAATGCATTCTAAAAATATTCCAGCGACATTCGAGTAAAAATGTCTTTGTAAAGCGCCCTAACCATAACGCTTTCAACTTTTAATTATCCTATAAAAGTAGTTATAATTTATTTGCGGTTGCTAAATGCAGTCGTTTAAAGGTAACGTATAAATTAATTTACGTTGAAAAATAAAATATAAAGCCGAGGTTTTTTTATATTTACATCTAATTTCTAGAAAATGTTGTGGCCATACAGTGCAGTTAAAATACACATTTAACTTTGAAATAATTTTCATAAAACTTAAGACTACTATGACAAAGGGAACGTCGAAAGTCTCTACCTAGTATACTTATACTTCTTAAAATATATAATTTATTGTATCCAAATCCTTCCAGCAGTTTTTTCGCGATTGAGTATCAAACATTCAAACGAACAAACTTTCACTTTTATAATATTTAAAGTTAGCTGCACCGATCCCAAGTAAACAGGAAATATCAAGGAAATGGTAACATCATTACATAGAGTTCGACGAGAATTTAACCGCTTAAAATTCCCCCAAAAGTGTTCACCGTGTGATCCACCAAAGGTCAATAAAATAAAACAACACGGACCAAATGACGGGCAATGGGTGAAGTTTCAAAGTGGGTACCAGAGACGGGTATTGTTTGCTGTGTACGCTCGCGTGAAGTCCACAATTTGTATCGCGTTCACATGTTTGAAAACACGCTGTGAAATTTCACTTATATTGGCGTTTTATGTACGTATTGTATGTGATAAAACTGGGACAGCGGCCGATTATTCTGTTTATAAAACGAAGTTGAGAACTTTTAAAAATAAATTTAACAATGCTTATAGTAGCTAACTACAATATAGTACATAACAAAATTGAATTTATTCAAGAAGCGACTTTTAAATCGTAACTATACACGATAAAACGTAAAAATACGACCGATTCATGGTGTAAATTTTGGCGTAAATAATACCATAATGTAAAATAACTACAGGGGTCGTATCTCTTTGTAATTTATAAAAAAAGAATATTAATTATTAACAATTAAAAAATAAGAGCAAATAATGACCCATAACTGGAACTAGGTTATTTTAAAATAGTTTCCGCCCGCAACTTTGCCCGCGTTTTAGGAGAGTGGGGAGGTGGGGATGTGTAAGGCACTTTGTCATTTTCTTTACATCCGATAACGTGTATGTAAAATATCATGATACTCAGCTGAGTAGTTAAGCGTTAAAGCGTAACAAGCGAACTCAATTTCGCTTTTCTATTAAGACTAGCGCTTCATCCGCGGTAAAGTTTTCGTTCGCGTCTAAATTCAGTATTGCTTAATACCAATTACCAAAGCTCTTTTTTTCCAAAATAAGTGATTTTCATAAAAATTTTCACCCCCTTTATACTTGAGGGGTTACATTTTTATAAATCCTTCATTATTGCTAACACATTGTTTGAAAACAAACCGTATATAAATTTGCATGGTGCTTGCTATCCCCATTATTTTGACTGTGTTGATGTCAGTCAGTCACTTATGCTTTTATATACTTATATAGATATTACCTAGAATAACTTTGCATGGAGTAGTCAAAAACTGTATATTCGTATTCCAATTTCACTGAAACAAAGTTGCGGCCAGAGCAGCTTATGCGTGCTATAAAACTGTACAACTCAAGCGAATATTTCATTCGGGCGAAAAGTTGAGTGAGCCAGTGTAATTAGCAGCCAAAAGCATATAAAAACTAAAGATTACTAATTCGTATCTGGGCAATATATCGCAGGCAGCTTACCTTACCTTATTAAAAAAGTGAAAAGTAACGGTCTGTAAATGTCCCACTGCTGAGCTAAGGCTTACAATTCGTTTGATGAGATGGCTTGGACCTTATTCCACTAATCTGATTCGATTATGACAAAGTCGACTTGAAAAAAAAACTTTCAAGATATAAATTTCAAATTATTCCAAACAGCGATTGAATCTCGATTTAATAAATTATCGTTCAATAATAGTCAAGAGGAAACTCATACAGTTTGTAAATTAATTTCAATTATTTTAATTATGAATACGATAGCGAGCACCTGATGGATCCAGCTAAGTTTCTGCATAAAACCGAACAGACATTTGCATATTCGAAAACTTTAGTGTTATTTATTCTTACATATTTTAAAACTTTATTAAAAATAGAAGACTTACAAATGAACGAAGAAGAAACCAGGATGATAATCTGCGTATTTTAATACCTTTAATTGTAAAATATAATGTAAAAAAACTCGTTGAGTTTCTTTCCCCGGTTCTGCTCAGGTCTGAGGTGTTTTTTTTATCACCGGTGTTAGAGTTTTGACAATCAATAAGCAAGTGACACACTTCTATATTGAATAAAGATTCGACTTTTTTATCTTTCCTTTATTACTTTTGTTATAAATATTTAAAAAGAGAATTAGCAATCTGGCAGTGGGCTGGTAGACAGGTAGCGTACACAAGTTCTTGAGTGGATAAGAGAAGCTGTTCAGGGTAGATGGTACGATGACATGCGCAAAATAGCTGGCGAAGGATTTAGATCAAGAGGCGAAGACTGTGCTCACTGACATGCCCTGACAAAGAACAAGTCACTCCGTATATAGGCTTCTTATATATAGTAGTAGACAAGCGGGATGCTGATGACGATGGGATGCTGATTACATACAGGGTTCACTGTCCATAAACTGTCTTATCTGTGGCTTTCTATTTGGTCCATACTTAGCTTTAATTAAACCAACTATGAACGTTCATAATTTATACTATAGGTCGCTTTTAAATCGATAAAATAAAACCTCAGGCCAAGAATACATTTAGATCTCATTAGAAAAATAAATACAATAGCATTAGAGCTATGATAAAATAACGCAAGTCTACGGAGAATGATATAAATATATACAAAAAAGAAAAACTATTAATTGTCGACATATTAAACACACATAAGTCTCCAAGCACATATTGATTAGATTCAAATATATTCATTCTTCAAGCCGAATGAAAAAGACTCAATGTAGTGGAACAGAAACGAAATTGACGGAAGCGATCCGCTTTCAAATGGGATTCAATCGGGGGTGAAAATTGTGATGAACGAATGAATGAGTGAACGAAAGAATAGATCGTTCATTTTCATAACTGCAAAGAATAATAGCGCTCGGGGGTGCGATTAAATACGTTTAAGTTTAAGTTTTCAATACAATACGACATTTTACCTTAAGCATATATTTTTTTCGTCTCGATTCGTTGAGGATAGGAGCACGTTTTTAATGCGATTAAAACCTCTTTAGCGAGTCCTTTTTTATACTTGACAAGAAAAATGTTATATAAACGATAGCTTGGCTAAGTAAAATAGGTCACCACCGCCCATATACATTGACACTTAATATATTAACCTACCTTTGTAACCGAAACTACCAATATATATAATATGTTATGAGTATACCAAGTACTTTATTAATAGAAATAAATACATAAGTAAATTTTAAATCTCAAACTACCACATACAGAACAGGGGTTGCTGACAGATTCAATTGACGTATTATGACAATTAAAACGCACTTTAATATAATATTGAATAATTATATGTTGTAATGTCAAACTATGATATAAAACCGTTTTCGTGGAAGGTCATTTTGTTAAATGACCTTTCAGCAAAGCTTTATTCGCTTTATTATTATTTCATTACATGTTTATCGTAATACTTTCGATAAATTTCAACGTTGTGCTCATTTAAATAAAACTATAAATTATAATATGTAATGTTATTAACATTTTTCTACTTTCCCATTTAATTAACTTGTGATATGAGTGGGTACAGCAAAAGTCCATCAAGATCAAACCGGCAACTATAGGA
The DNA here is from genome assembly GCF_905147045.1 of Nymphalis io. Classification (NCBI taxonomy): domain Eukaryota; kingdom Metazoa; phylum Arthropoda; class Insecta; order Lepidoptera; family Nymphalidae; genus Nymphalis; species Nymphalis io. Next base: position 7,503,505 of record NC_065913.1, on the reverse strand, counting down.
TCGGTAGTTGTGCTGCTGAGCTGTTGATTAATAATGTTATGGAAACCAGACAACTTGTATAGATAATTACACCCAGACTCAGGACAAATAGACATGTTCATGCACACAAATGTCTGTCCTGGGTGGGAATCGAACCCACGACCTTTGGCATGAAAGGCAAGTAACTACCAACCACGCCAACCGGCTCGTCACGCCAACCGATTCTTTAAGAATCTATACTATTATTATAAATGCGAAAGTAACTCTGTCCGACGCTTTCACGGCTAATCTACTGAACCGATTTTGATGAAATTTAGTATGAAGCTTGAACCTTGAGGCTACTTTTTATACCTAAGTCGTGTCTGCTAACACGCGTGCGAAGACTTGCGAATACTTTTGATGGTGAGTTGATTCCTTTTCTCTACATATGCGTGGGCCGGCCCTCTACATTGTCGTTTTACGTTTTTAGGAGCCCGGTTGATACGCTTAACAATCCCTTAGTAAGTTTAAGTTTAAGACGCCCACGGACTGAATTGTAATGGGTGGCTCGACTTTACACTGACGAACCATACGTATTGTGTTGAAGTCTTATTTCCTTAAATTATTTTATTATTATTATTATTTATTAAATACGCAAGGTTTACCGATTCATTTAATATGCAAGGTGTAGTCACTTACTCATATTAATATACTGGAGACGGTTTGTTGGTTATTACTCTTCCAAACTGATTTTATGTTTAAACTTACCTGAAATAAAACAACAATTTATTAATATTTATTAAATTTGATTTATAACGATAAAGATAAAAAATATTTACTTTAAAAAGGTGAATAACGTAAAATTTTATTTAAAAATTCAATAAAAAAGGCAAGATATACCTACATCGAATAACAAATCGTAACATCTAAATGAGCACAGTGAGATGCAATTGTAAACAAAAGTAAAAGAATAGTTGGCAGACGAATACATACCAAGTTAGTAAGAGAAAAGTTAACTATTATACTGAGTGACATAGTACACGGTACACGTTATAAGTTTTAGCGATTAACGCTTTAAGCTTATAAGCTTCGAGCTGTGGACGCCTTCACCTTCGTTGTGTTCTGTATTCAAATTCCTATTACTAAGCCTACGTTTATCAGTATGTAACAAGCTTGTATATTTAGAATAATAAAACTATGATAGCTGACGTTGACATCACAGAACACGTGCTGTTCGCTTTCGTGACAATTAGCGTTGTAAAATTAAAAAAAAGATGGTGGGCAATTTTCTCAAAAAAATGCATTATTTAAACGAAAATTATTCTTACTGTATTTTAGAACCATATTCATATGAGTAATAATCAATCAAATTTAATAAAATTTATTGAGTATTTATAACATATAAAAAGGTTTTTTCAGGAACAACTTGGACCACGAACAAAAAAATTTTAAAACAATTTAGTCAGCCATCTTGGCACCTCAAAACAGACAAGGACATTTAACGTTACCGACACGACATTTGCTGATCGTGAATCAATTAACACATACTGGTTACACGTACGAGACTTGTTTCAAAACAATGTACAATATAAATAACTAAAATAAGTGGCTAGTAGTTGGCTTTTCTTATACAGATGATAAAACAAATAAGACCTTTGATATATATATTGGAGCGTCAATAGAGCAACGGTGTCTGGCCACCTAGCGATGTAAAAGTCGCAGGTTCGATTCTGACAGTTATTGGCTATTGTCGACCCGACTATCATAAGCTGTAAGGCTTGAGGGGTAAATAGGAATAGTAGTAATTCCATCAAATTAGGCATTGCTTTTATTCTTATAAAAGAATTATAAGTACAAGGGATACAAAATCTTAGTGGGGATTTGCGGTGTATGTATAGTTTATTCCAATCACTAGAGGAGTAAAGCAAATAAATAAAAGCAACTTTGACATACGATTTGATACGAGAGTATTGGTCGAGCTCTTTAATAATATTTGATATCCATTATTCGTGAAAGAATTTGCGAACTTCCTTATTGATAGAACCGAGAAGGACCTGAGAAGAACCGGCGAAAGAAACTCTGCGACATCCATTTAATTTTTGTCTATTTTTGTTTTCAATTTACAATATAACAAAGAAATACCCAGAAAGCAATCGTTTCACTCGCGAGGCTATCATCCATGAACTCACTAATTGTATAATAACTATAATAACTTACAAACTTTTTAAAAAAATAATTTATTCGTCTTCCTTTTTAGATTTGGAACCCTACCTACTTGGTGAGTGGTTAGATTTTTAAATATAAATTTATACCGGATCACTCCCCATTCAAACCGGAGTACAGTGAACCAGAACATTAATACATAGTACTAGAAGAAACTGTTAAGGTTAGGCATTAGCCCACAGCTGGGCTAAGGCCTCCTCTCCCTTTTGAGGAGGTTTGGAGCTGTTTCAACCACGCTGCTTCAATGCGAATTGGTAGAATACACATGTGGCATAATTTCAATTAAATTAGGCACATGCAGGTTTCCTCACGATGTTTTTCGTCACCGTCAAGCACGAAATGAATTATAAACACAAATTAAGCACATGGAAATTCAGTGGTGCTTGCCCGGGTTTGAACCCACGATCATTGGTTAAGATTCACGCGTTCTCACCACCAGGCCATCTCGGTGTACGTGATGAAAATGAGTAAGAAATTAGTTTCTTGCCCGTTCATCTTGATAGTATCTACATTCCGATTGTTGTAACTTTAAATGAATTTTGTAAAAGGAAAATTTAAAGACCCACGTAATAACCTAGTTGAATAAAGTAAATATTTTTGTTTGACCCAAATTAATGAGATACGTGTACAATTATTATAATAGTCAGATGAAAATGTCAATGTGTAATTAACAAATAATCGTAGCAAGGATAATTGGTACACATCGAAGTCGGAACTAAAATCATTAAAACTAATATTAATCGAATCAAATACCTTGGCAGTCTCGTTGATCTTAAAATACGTGACAAAAGTGAACAATAGCACCCGTGGGTCCTATATTAAGATAATTATAAATACAAATCATAGGGGACAGTTGGCAATGAGATAAACGCTTGACGAATGTCGGTGACGCATCGGCGGTGCATTAAAACATTCGCTATAGACATATTAATGGTACGGATTACGTTCTAGTTTAAATATTATTTGGAACGTTATTAATTGTTTATATTATATATTATTGACCGGCATATGTGACATTTTCGTGGCCTATTAGTGGTTGGAAGAAGTGAATTTCAATCGAGTATAATATCTAGTCATCAGTACGTTTTATAATGTTAAAAAACGATTAACTCATATCCCATACATCAGGCATTCGACTTGCTACTCCGAAGGCTTTCATTAAAATGAAAATCACTGGATTTTACATTCTGACTGAACGGCGATATTCGATTAAAAATAGTTATGCTATTTCGGTAAAAGAAAATTTCATTTAAAAAAATATGTTCGATATTTTAATTTCCTCTATAAAATAATTCTTTCGTAGTCGAAACAAGTAATATCAAACATTATAACAGTTATCATACGATCTTTTGGCGTGAAACCGATTTAATTTCCGTATCTGTTCACACGTCCGTCGTCTTCACGTGCTGTTGCGCGACTGAAGGCGGAAGTCGTAGCAGCCGGTGACGTTTTTATTATTTTTATAAGTATACCGTCAAATAGTCGACTTATTGTTCTTTACGTAACACCAGTTTAAATCTGTTTAAGTTTGTAATTAATCTGGTGCTTCGTGGTAAAGGCGGGAAAATATCGCGAGGATTCTGTTACTATAATGCCTGTTCGTAAACAGCCTAGTGGAATAAGCACTAAACCTCTCCTCAAAAGAGGCTGTTACTGAAAAGCTATTTTTGGTATACGGACAATTTATAAATATAATATGTATACCTAAAATATTATCAAAACGTTTGTATATATATATATTAGTCAGTTGTAGCGCAATAAAATCACACGTTTAATAAAATAAAATTTACAAGTTCACTATGTTGATTCAATCGAGAAAAATAAGAATCGACAAGAAACACAGTAGATACTCTTTTCTGACAAATTAAATAGGAATATTTATTAAATATAAAAATAATAATCTTATTATATAGTAATATTTTACATTTAAGAGTCATTATGTATTTATTGCAATTTTAACTAGTTTTAAGATAGTTACATAAACAATGTAACGAATGTTTGTTTCCAAAATAATAAAAATCATCGCAAACAAATTTCAGCCACGTCGGATGTTCTCAAGGACTAGCCATCTGCGCGGAAGAAATTACAGTGCGCGAATGTGGACGAACGTGAGAGAATTTCTCTATTTAAAAAAAACCAGTAGAACTTATTGTTACAAGCCGACACTTAACCCAATCCTTCGGGATCTGCAGAAGCCTCTATCAGTAACAGTAACAGCCTGTGAATGTCCCACTGCTGGGCTAAGGCCTCCCCTCCCTTTTTGAGGAGAAGGCATGGAGCTTATTCCACCACGCTGTGCGGGTTGGTGGAATACACATGTGGCAGAATTTTAAAGAAATTAGACACATGCAGGTTTCCTCACGATGTTTTCCTTCACCGGCAAGCACGAGATGAATTATAAACACATTAAGCAAATGAAAATTCAGTGGTGCTTGCCCGGGTTGAACCCACGATCATCGGTTAAGATTCACGCGTTCTTACCAGTGGGCCATATCGGCTATCAGTATTAAATTAATAGTTAAATATAAAATATTGTACATGTATACTTTTGGTAGGAGGACTGATGCGCTTTTGTTTACTCTTTGATTTGTAATTGTATGACTCGTACTAATTGTATTCCATTGTACTCAAAATCAAAATTTTCACAGTTGGATTTTATATGATTACATGTACATACATGACTTACAATTAATTCTGACAAGGTTTTTTTTTTAATTGGCAACTTCCAGATTACGGGTAATTCCTGGACTGAAAAACTATTTATAGGCCCGATCTGGATATTTGGATTACTAATAGGTTTTTTTTAAATGTATGATTTATATAATGAGACAAAAATATACTACCAATAATGTTCAGTTCAATTCATATATATGTAAACGGTTTAATATATTACACGATATAAATTACATTCGTGTTTGCCATTTTAAACAAAGCTAAATAAAAACAGGTACTGACTAAAAGCAAAATAAATCAATCCTTAGAAAACTCTGGTAAATATTTCTCGAAATATATTATAAATATTTCCCACTGAAATTACATAATCATCTATTATTTAAATAAAATTTACATTTCCCAAAAATAACTTATTTAGTCTGAAATTCTAACATAAATATCTAAAAAAAAATTATAGACATTTCTTTCAAAATTTCATTTATTTTTATAGAGAAGTAGTTACATCTGTGTAGCGAGGTAATATCATTTCTAAAAAGCGATAAATAAAACGTCCATTTCAGTTTTATAAATAATCAAAATCGGTTTTTGAATACTTCGTTCAAGTGTTTCCACTGTATTCACGTACGTACATAAAACTTTAAAAGCATGTCATTGATATGCAACGCGGTCCAACTGTAACACTATCGATTTATTGCTATTTCTGGACGGCACTATACGATACTACCGAGTACACAACACTGTTTATTATAGACTACATTACATTTGCTGTCGTTAGTGAGGTGTTCATTATTCATTTAAGAATGTATTATTTTGATATTAGAAAACCATCGGTACTGCAAATCTATTATTATATAAAGTAATTTCAAATTATTTTACCATCAAAACGTAAATTTTTATTTTAAATTTATTTTTAATATATCATTAAAAAATAGGATGTACTATAATTAAAAAAAAACGCATTGATTTCATTGTTGGTGAAATAAATCAAGTAAAAAATATTACAAACTGGAGCGTGGGTAGCATTTGGCTATTCAGATGTAGTAATCAAAGTTTCTTTGAATTCAAACTGAGTTTTTCTTAGAAACCGTGTTTTACTTACATATTATCATAAGTGTTCATATAGGCAATTTTCTGGTTCGTGAAGGGCCTAGTAATGCAGAAATAGTCTCACTCCTTTTTGTAGAAAGCCGAGAGCTGCCCTGTGTTAAGCCATGCAACCTCATGGACAGTGTACGACGGGGCGTTACGTTCCACTGACCCACTGTACAGTTGAAACGTTCCACTGGTAAATTTATATAAGATCTTTATGTAACCGTTGACACTACCCACTTAGATACAAATCAATTTAATTACTGTATCTCACTGTTGAGCGAATGAGCCTACAAGTTGCGGTGCATCGTGAAAGCATAAAGGAATACAATTTCGCATAACTATTATATTTTTCGGTTGGATCATAACCGTAACCGTAACAGCCTGTGAATGTCCCACTGCTGGGCTAAAGGCCTCCTCTCCTCTTTTTGATGAGAAGGTTTGGAGCTTATTCCACCACGCTGCTCCAATGCGGGTTGGTAGAATTCACATGTGGCAGAATTTCAGTGAAATTAGACACATGCAGGTTTCCTCACGATGTTTTCTTTCACCGTAAAGCACGAGATGAATTATAATCACAAATTAAGCACATGAAAATTCAGTGGTGCTTGCCCGGGTTTGAACCCACGATCATCGGTTAAGATTCACGCGTTCTTACCACTGGGCCATCTCGGCTTTATTGGATCATAACGTAAACAACATAACAAATTTGCAGACGAGCAAATGAACTTTATCGGCCTTTTATTATAAGTAAAAGAAAATACTATCACGCAGAATAACGTTAGATAAATCCTTTAGACAGCAGCACTATTAACATAACACAAGTCTAAGAATTACCAATCTCACATGGATAGATATAATATAATAATAGTAATCCTCCAGACCGATTTCGGGCACGTCGACCAATCTCAAGAGAGATTAGCCAACTACGCAGGAGATATTATAGTGCATAAGTATGTGCGTAAACAAAGGTGCAATATCTCTTCCCTCACTCTCATAATCCGATGGGACGGCAATCCGACACGACCGGAAAGAGTTCAGGCGCAGGACCAACGGCTTAACGTGGTTTCCGAGGCACGGGAGTGTACACACTTCAAACTTCCAGACTCCGGGCTGCTATTGAGAATTTTTTGACAGAAAAACCCAATAACTTATAATATATTGGCTCGGCCTGAGAATTGAACACAGGACCTGCGTTTCTGCGGCCTTACATCAAGCCACTAGACCAACGAGGCAGTTAGATATAATAAATATATGTATATTATAGATAAGACAAAACCAAAAATACACTTGAAATCGAGAACTCTATTAGAGTCTTTGAAATCGTAACGTGGAGCGACGCTAAAAACATAGTAGCTAATCGGACCATTACAAGTTAATACTTTTTCCAAGTACAGTAGCAATAAGACGGGTACCGGCGGTGCCGGCGCATCTTTCCCGTCCATTAGCCGATTGAACTGCTCGAGTTTTGTTTGCTGTATTGTATTGTTACGATGTGCGGTCCAAGTGTGAAGAATAATTCACTGTTTTGTATATATTCTATGTTCGAGTTTTAGACGATTCCCTGAGTTTATTTTCCCAAATTTCCGAATGTTGGTTGTTAGAGAATATTTGGGGCCGTCGTTTGTGTTGTGCAATTAAAACAGGTCTTTCATCATCATGATCCTTAGTTATTATTTTATTTTTATATAGAATAAGAAGGCGGACGAGCATATGGACCACCTGATGGTACGTGGTCACCAACGCCCATAGACATTGGCATTGTAAGAAATGTTAACCATCGCTTACATCACCAATGTGCCACCAACCTTAGGAACTGAGATGTTATGTCCCTTGTGCCTTTAATTACACTGGCTCACTCACCCTTCAAACCTGAACACAAGAATACCAAGTATTGCTGTTTTGCGGTAGAATATCTGATGAGTGGGTATTATAATGCAATTGCAATTCATCACATAGGCATTTGAAGTTTTATCGTTTATCTTGCGTTAAAGCCGTTTATGTCATGTATGTATATTCATATTACGACATTTTTCTTATAATATATCATTCATCATATCACATAACACACGACTATTAGTAAAGCGTGTATTTATATTAATTAATTTTCAACCACATTCAGTGATTTATTCGATACGTTTTGAAACGCTACATCATATGACTTTCACTACACTCAGGTAGAGACAAATGAAAACATCGAGCACAATATGACACGTTCCGCTTATTTGCTTTGTTTCTTTGTTTGTAAACGTGCAGGCGATACTGACTGACTGACTCTACTTGTCCCTGTACTACTATTATGTACTTTGTTTATCTTGTTACATATTTTGTTTGGTTTTATAACATGTGTCGTACAAACTGATCGATTAAATTCACCATGACGACGACTTTTTGACAAATAAAGAGATATTTTTCGATATGCCCAACTGGAAATACTACTAAACTAATATACATAATTAAAATTAAACTTATACAGCGCGTTTTGAAGAAGATTATATAATTTTATTATATAAAAAGCTGCGCTTCGCTGTTTCACTCGCTTTCAATTTAAACCATTGTCATGACAAGCTTGAATTTCATATTCTTGTTTATTTACATTTTCTGACATGCCTAGCCTAAGTAGGTACAATCGATCCGCCAATTAATTATTCTAAGCATAACAGCATTATTTCGAATTCCTGTGTTCCGTTTTCAATAGTGTAACAACAGGAACAAGGGCCAAAACATCATTTTAAAGGCAAATGAAAACATGAGCAAAATGTGACGTGATCCCATTTCATTCGTATTATTTCTTTGTATGTGCACGCGCGAGCGACTTACTCGACGAGCGATTTATTTCAGATGTGTATTTTAATCTTTACTGCCTTTGAAAACACACTATCTTTTTCTTTATAGAATAGGAAGGTGGACGAGCATATGGGCCACCTGATGGTAAGTGGTCACCAAACGCCCTTAGACATTGGCATTGTAAGAAATGTCAACCATCGCTTATAGCCAATGCGCCACCAACCTTGGGAACTAAGATTTTATGTCCCTTGTGCCTGTAATTACACTGGCTCACTCACCCTTCGAACCGGAACACAACAATATCAAGTATTGCTGTTTTGCGGGAGAATATCTGATGAGTGGGTGGTACTTACCCAGACGAGCTTGCACAAAGCCCTACCACCAGTTACACACAAATCACAAGCTCTTCTCATTACAGGGTATTCCTATCAATGTGTAAGTGTAATGATTCTACATTTAATAAAGGAATTCGAATCTGTTAAGAATCAACAATAATGTAAAATCCCTAACGAATTTATTTGGATATTTTTACCAACAGCTTTGAAAGATTGCGTAGCAAGTTATCACGCCATAGTTCCCACATAAAATATACACTAGACTATCGCTTAAGTAACTTCGTTTCATTTAATTGCGTGATCACGGAGCTGTATCCCTTGCGTGGTACTAATTACTCAATTTATGAAGTTATTACTGTAAAATTATTTAATAGTTAATTAAAAGTTTTATTAAATATAGAATTTCCACGATCTACATTCCGAAAAGTAGTATGACCGATTACAGTTTATCTCAATAACTAAAGTTTTAGTTTAAAATTAATTTTTACAATGAAGAATTTTTAGTATAAACAAAGTTGAGACTATAAAATAAGCCGTTCGCGACCAACTCGAAACAATTTGAACAACGTGTTTACTTAAACGCTTGGTGTTCAAAGTAAAGTATATATCGCTTGCAATTTAGATATTATAATATTTGGCTGTCACGAGACGCGCGGCACATTTTGGTTATTGTATGAATTTAGTAAAATAAATAAAAACGATAATATACACAAATATATTTTTCTCAGAAGGACTTGGGAGCGTCGTCATGCCGTTCGACGTTACGGCACGTATGCGAATTATCGCTCGCCTAATAGATCAGTTTCAGTAGTTTTACATCTTACAAGGTTGTTTCCAATAAACTCAGGTATAACAATAAGCATATATATGTAGCAATGCCGTTTTATTTTAAAGAAAATTACTAATATTCCTATTTACCCCTCCTATTAAGCGTAAAGCTTGTGTTAAAAGTGAACGACAATAAGCCGAGGGAACTGGACAATGTAATAATGTAACAAACCTATTTAACCTAAACACCATTAGTTATTAAAGAGATTTATAAATATTTCATATTAATATTTAATTTATATTATTTTCTCATATTTCATTGATTTTGTTATAATTTATAAATATGTATGTCGTCATATTTTTCTGTTAAGTGGTAAGTCTTTTTAATATTATTAAGTTGGCAAAATTGTCTTTATAAAGAATGACGGTAAAAAAGAGTTGTAAAACATGAAGAAATATTAAAAAGTCGCTGCCGAGTTGGATATTCGGTTTCTTATTTATAATCAGTATCGTCCACCACCTCCGTCTATCATAATACTCATCTATTTTAAAAAAACATTTGCTTAAATACATATTTGTACAAACCTCTATATCCTTGATCAACAATAGCCCTATTTATGACAAAACGGTAGCGTGGGAATGTTAAAAAACTACATATTCGACGGCAAATTGAATAAGTTCGTGGGGTGCGAGAGCGAATACAAACATTCATCATCATCATATTGAGTACATATTTTGATATTATGTCATTATTATCAACCTGTAGCTTTAACGTTCTGTCCCTTTGTACAGTTTTTTTTTAAATAATAGCAATGCCCGTTTTTAAGAATTATTATTTCTATTGACCCCTCCAATTAACCGTGAAGTTTAAAGCTTGTGCTTGGGCTATTTTCCACTTTTAGGAAAACAGCCCAATGTCATTTAGAGTATTGACGTTTTTACCCTTAAACATCATTTGATTTAAGGTTATATGTATTGCACAATTCATCTATATCTAGTTTTTTTGTAAGACTTATTTTTTGAGGAGAAGGTTTATAGTTAATTCCAGACCCATGATTCTGTGCGGATTGGTGAAAAAACACGAGGCACATTTTCATCCGACAAATGAATGAGACGTCACACGAGATGAATTACAAATACAAATTACGTACATGAAAATACAGCGATGTTTACATTTAAAACCATTTGCAAGTAAACTAGCTCAAGTGAAAATACATTTAAACGGTGCACTAACGCCTGCCGCTAGATGATAGGGCACTTAAAACTTTTATAGTATCCTTTTAACTATTTAAGTTTCATGAAATATTTTCGATTGAACGACAAAACGACTTGAGATTTTTACTTTATTAACAACATTTTGTTTATAATAATTTATCTTGTATGAAACCTGCACGTGTCAAATGATGTGATGTGGCAGAATTTCATTCGCAATGAGGCTTCGTGTTGGAATAAACTCCAACATTATCTTATATGAAAAACAATGTAAAGCTCCTCTAGCCATCTTAAGCGATCTTACAATAAATGAAAATCGTTAGTATAATAAATACAAACTGCGAAGCGTAACTGAAAAATCGTTGCGAACATATTAATTGGTAACAGAAAAAATGCAAATGTTTCATCAACATTGCATGAATCTATTAGAAGTGGTTCTTACCGATCATACCCAATTTAACTATAATCACCAGCCCCTCATACTTCCAGCCACTGCCTATCTGGAGCACCCTGCCTCCTTAAGCTATTTACTTTTAAATTATGTAGAATTTTTTTTTTTACTAATTTATACCTCAAATTGTCAAATTGTATATCAAAATATTTCACGTACATAATCCGTCAGATTATATACACGCAGTTAGCTGACATTAAAATATGAGATCACGTCACAGTCACGCTGCCCGGCTTCGGACACCTACTAATAACATTACACCTCGTTTGTCGACTCGTCTAGCAATTAGTCTCGTCTCTGAATTTACCTAAAATAATGTAGTTTTACGCTAACAGCTAGATTTTGTAGGTAACACTTTTAGCTAACAAGCTTTATAAGTTTCGTATTAAATTTCAACTCGTAAAATGTCAACATAACATAAACATTTTATCGTTTTATATAAATAAAAGAAAAAACATATTTTTTTTATATATTATGTATGAACCTGGCGGGCTCACTTAGCCTTCAAATCGAAACACAGGAATACATATACAGATACTCAGTATTCCTGTGGGTGGTACCTCTCAGACGGGTTTTCTCAGAGCTCTACCACCGAATCAGTGGGCTTAACTCGAAATTCTCATCATTTCATATTTCGGCATTTTTTATTTCGGCTGCATTATCGAAACTCATGACACCCACACACAAAATTTTATGGTAATTTTTTTGATCATTGTTAGTTATCTTACTGTTCAGTTTAGGTTTTTTTTTAAAAAAAAATCTAAATAGTCCTTAAATATACACTGAAATGACTTAAAGAAACTGACAGTTCTCAAATGTGAATACCAAATCTATGGTAGCTTCACGTAGTTGAGATTATAGACATAAAATAACGATTCATGATCATGGCGAAGTTGCAGTATATGCAAGGTTTATATTCCTATAACTTAATATTCCCGAATTGGATATACTGATATCTCTCATAGTACTGGTTTTAGTATTGCAAGGCCATCTCGACTGACATCCTCAGGGCTACCCGTCTTTGACGTAACTACTGCTACCGTTTATTGTCTTACCTTAAGCAGCAGGCTTATATTGACATTACATTATGATAATCACTTATTTCGATGTAATAAAATGTTTTTATTATTAGTTATTGCGATTTCATTTACGTCATTCATCGAGGAGTTAAAGTAACAAGTTATTGCAAGTGCTAGCGATCAATGAAGACTGGTGACCACTTACAAGCCACTTGTCCATGCCCTCGTCTCCTCGACAAAGGAATCAACTTAAACATTCACAAATCTGAATATCTCGAAATAGAATCCAATACACTCTACCTCCGTCTCAACAAAACAAAATAAACTCAACTTGTCTGCAAACTAAATCGACCTGTTTCTAGATCAATCCCCCGATTATATTTACCTACTCTCTCACAGCTGTGAAAGTAGACAACGGATTATTTTTCATCGTTCGCTGTATCTTTAAGATAAGGAGGAAGACATTTTAGAGCTTCTCAACGACGAAAATGATATTTTTAATTAATTCAAAGCACGTTTCCTTGCTGGGAACGAATTTGTCAAATTTGTGTTTTTAACGTGTTATAAACGGTGATAAATGAAATCCTCTTACAAGCACTTTTGAATAGTCACGTTACGAGATTAAATTGAATTTAAAGCTGAGACAGGTTTGGAATAAAAGATTCGATCGAGAAAAACTAAAAAAAAAAACAAAGTGAAGTTATTCTTAAGCGTATATGTTCCGCGTGAAAAGAATGAATACTGTTATACCGTGTATTTATCATATGTTTGTTTATATGAATTGTGAATAGAATATAACTGAGAATATTTAAATAAATAATTAAACATATATTGTAAGGTACGAACATAATTATTTTATATGTTTTCTCTGTCAATTTTTTATAAAAACTTTAAGCCGAATGGTCTTATTTAATTTCGTTCTGCGCAAACAATTATGTATAATCTGCTATACCAAATTTAATCCCTCCGACCCTTGTGAATAATTGACAGATACCCATAAAATAATCACTCGACGCTGTTTCTGTACAGTTTGTATTTACTTATTTTTTTTTGGAAAACAACAATAAACTTGCAATTTATACTTTTGGAATTAAGAAAATACATTTGGGATTACCAAATCACTTAGCGTGTAAAAAAAAAATAATTTGTATTACGGGACGTCACCGATTTGCAGACAAGAAAGCACCTTGGCTTAAAACGTTGAATGTATTACAACCATTTAAAAGAACTGAACCGATGACTTGTATGACAGGAAAAAAAAAGAGGCCAACAAACTATATTGTTACGATGATACGTCAAGAGTATTTCTGACAAACTTAATATTAACAAATACAAATACAAACTGTATAACGTTATCTCGCATTTCAGCCACGTCGGTCAATTTAAAAGGCTAGCCATCTGCGAAGGAGATACTACGCAAGCGTGCGCGCCAACATAGGTGCACTCACCATTTCCTCTATCATATTCCGATAGGACGGCAATCCAACACGACTGGAGAGAGCTCAGGCTAAGGACCAATAGCTTTACGTTATTTCAGAGAAATGGACAGGTAACACCGTTATCTTTCTAAATTCATTCTGCTACTTCCAATTCCGTTAGAGAAAATATCAATAAATTTTTAATAGACTCGATTCAGGATTTGACTTTTATATAAGCTAGATAATAAACATAAAAAATTGTTAACAAGCCATGTAAGACATCAAAAGGACTAATTTTATGAATATAAAAATATATATCCCTCTATATGGGTTAAAAGATAAGTTTATTAATTATTCAAAAAGTGTAAACTGTTTATGTCTGATCTCGATACTATCGTGCTCTAATATTACGACTATAAATTAATGAATAAAATAAGTAAATCATAAAAAACATATTGTAATAAATTCCTCAATTATTTTTTAAAAAAAGTCCAAGAGGTATGAAATTTAAAAAAGTTCACATCTTAATTTACGTTTTAACGTTATTCAATCACTAAAATTACGATATAAAAAAAATTATTATCATAACGGAATCCTAGAACCCCAATCCGCTAAAGATCAATAACGAACAATTACATAAAAAACAAACAATCAACCTTTAATTCCACAAAATAAAGCTTGAATATAAAAACGAAACAATAAAAACCACTTCACTCTTAAACAAAAACAATAGTTAAAACTGTACGTACAAATAAACAAATGTAGAACATCGAATTGCTCGAACGAATTTTATCGGTTAAAATTTAACCAGATTGCACACGACACGGTTTAAAGGAACGTGGATTATACCCGAAGAGTGTTTCGGGTCAGTGGACCGAATGTCCTGAGGAATTTGGTCACAATATTGACATGATACACGAGATGCCATTTAACGTGACGTATGAAAATAGGTCGACGATTTGAGGTGTATTTACTGAAATATTTGAATTGTTTTCAAGCAAAATTACCAAGGTCAGTGTTAAGTTTCTATAAGAAACGTCAGTTGACGTCAGAGCGAAATGCGTCTTACACTGTTTAACACTATCCGAAACAGTAGACGCCTAAAGACGTCATAACATAACTTAACTGTTATGTTTATTGCACTATCCACGAGTGTGTTTATTGCATTTCATTCTAGAATGTAGTGGTGTATCCATTATATATGGTTTTTTGAATATATGTATATAAAAAGTCAAAAACTAAAGCGGCGATCATTTTTATGTTTTATTTTAAGCATTAAAATAAATCATAGTTGAACCAATAACAATGATCATATAATATTCTATTAAATTATTACAAAAACAATTTAAATATTTAAATATAAACGTAGCTAGTATACACTGAACGTTAAACCAGTTCAAACTGCATCCAACCGGATGATTCCTGTGCGAACCGGCATCAATATTCGTTAGCACACCTGCTGCGAGGCGGGTGTAAAATAGATGGCCAAGTAACGCCACGAAGCAGTCGGTTAATCTTGGTAAGCGTAATGGATGCTATGATACTTTACAAAAGCAAGAGGTAACGTGTGATAAATTAGGAATTTATACGACGACTAATTGCTTGGGGTGGTTTTGGTTGTACGGCAATAATGAGTGTTCGGTAAGAAAATGTGCAGGTTTTCATTCGATCTTTTCATTTACCGTCGAGCTCGAGATGCATTCTAAGCACAAATTGACTACCTTTAGTGTGTTATCAATAAAAGCAGTTTAAAATAAAAAGTAGAGAAAATTACCGCTATCATATAAAATTACTTCTAGCTCTATTATTTTATATTTCTCAACTTAACAATCTACTTTAAAAAGATTTTAAATCTTTATATAATAATATGTATTCAATGACAGTATTTTTGAAACTGAGGTATTAATCCCTATTATATAAATAAAACATTCCTTCTCGTCAACCTGAAGCGATCGGCAATTTTCATTCAAAAGCTTCAATTTTAAAGCTCAAAGGACTTTTGTTGCCCTTTAAATGTCAATCGCAAGATTTTAAAACGTTGTCGACTTTAACCGTTCATATTATAGACTTACTTTTTCTATTATGTCTTTTTTCGAATTAAGTAATGGTCTTTGTAAATATATAATAAATAAATATACATAAGTGAACTTTTTTCAAAATTGTAGTATGGATTTCCTGTTTATTACGTTGTGTACTAAATAAAGTTTTTCTTCTCTTACTTACATATCGACATCTTTTTCATATTTAAAGCGTGAACTTACCTGAAAAATAAAACAAACATTAATATTTATAGCATTCAATAACAAAACAACGGATTACGTAAAATTGTTTCGATGAAAGCAATTTCAAAAATAAAAACATTATTGAAAACAAATTAATAATAAACCGAACAAAAAATAACAATCAATACAATTTATTATTTTTATTTTATATAAATTTATTTTTTAAATATAGAACAATAAAAACTCATAATAGTCCCACTGATGGGCAATGGCTTCCTTCCCTTTAACTGTTGGTTGGTACACACACAATATGTATCAGAAATTCTTTCGACAGATGCAATTTCCTCACGATTATTTCCTTCGCAAAATTGAATTTATTCCAAGTTTGGTGGCGCATTGGCTGTAGGAATTTTTAAAATTTCTTAAGTCGCCAATCTCAATCTCTATGGCCGGTGGTGACTTCAGGTGGCCCATTTTTTTTTTTTTAAATTCACCTCTGGAGGTGAATTTTAAAAAAAAATGTATAAGGAATGGTAAAATGTTTGGTTAGGTTATACCTAGAAGATAAAAAGCTTGGTAGTAAGTGTTAATGTAAATTGCACGGTTCTTCTCAAGCTGGTGGTAGCTGTACATCTTTTTTATGGCATTGGCAGGCGGACGGGCGAATGGGCCACCTGATGTTAAGTAGTCACCACCGGCCATAGAGATTGAGATTGGCGACTTAAGAAATTTTAAAAATTCCTACAGCCAATGCGCCACCAAACTTGGAATGGCTCACTCAGTCTTCAAATAGGAACGCAACAATACTATGTATTGCTGTTTAGCGGCAGAATGTCTAAACAGTGGATAGTACCTACCCAGACGGGCTTGCAAACAGCAACCACCTGGGAGATCTGTAGATATATATATTATTCATCTATACGTGTTTATGCTACTGAACTCGTCGTAAGCGACCGATTTTAATGAATATTTTTGTTCGTTTTAAAGTGAAATCCTTAGTTTAAATTGAACCCAAGTCAATATATTAAATTAAATACTCGATCAAAATTATTTTATGTAGGTTTTATAACAACTAAATTGGGTATGACATAAATTTTACTTTAACAAGCACCGAATGTATCACACTCTTGGCTTTATTTGAGGTGGAACTGTTAAAGAAGTCAAATAAAACCAGAAATGATCAATAACAATATGAATAGTTACGTACCTAACAGTAAATTAAAAACCAATAATTTAATTAAAAACATTTTCAAACCACCAATAATGAAACATTATCGTAAACAACCCATCCATTAAAATTACGTAAAACTAAGTCTTCCGTAACCGTAGCGAGCTATGCAAATTTCAGCTTCATTTGCACACAATACGAGCCATAATTCTGTGGTATCATTGACGTCACGATACCAAAATACTAAGTTATATTGCTGGTTATATAAATCTTAAGTTGAGAGCAATATAAGTGAAACTCGTATGGTAGAATTGAATTAATCAAACACGTGGGTAGAAGAACGAGTGAAAGTTCGTACTCGCGGCGCAAAAACCTCGTACCCTGTGGTGTTATTTACAAGATTATCAATATGAAAATAAACAGGAATAGAAACTATTTATAAAATATTACGATTGTTTCATAAGCTAAATTATCTAAGTCAGATTATGATACGATATTCAAGAATACATTTTCTTAAACGATGTAACATCGGCCATTATTTATTATTATACGTATATAGGAATAACATCATTTTGTTCGATGAATTAATAAATTAAATGACTTTTAAATAAGCACGGCTCTAGGAATTCAATTGTCGCAAGTAGAACTTCATTCTATTCAAGAACAAAACAGATAAACATAAGATGAATTATAATCATCCCGCAACCCGACCCGGTTTTAAAAGATACACATTTTCTATCAGTTGACCGGCCTTCCTCGGCTATTAATAATTTTTCTTCATTAAATTAATTTTCAATACTTTATTGGAAGTTCGTTTTAACAGATTGTATTTAAGCAATATCGCTATCGTTTATGCCTTAAAATCAACTTTTCCTATCGTCGATCACGCTCTAGAACCGTGTATATATTTTTTGCTATGCATTACGAATATTGAACATAACACTGTTACGTGTAATATTATCATGAAAAACTTATATGAACTGGATAGCTGTGAATATTTTCGAAATTATAGCGTAATATATGAACAGTCTCCGATTCAAAAACAAAATAGTTTATTTGATTCATGGAAACTTTTCAAGCCTATCCAATCAATAAGGATTAAATGCAAAGCTCATTACCCATACGGAATATATATTATACTCGGAAAAGAATAAAAATATAAATAATTAGCTAAATATATAACAATCAGATCGTGCCTATAGCAATAGGAACTATATTTTATTCAAGTAGGCTCTTCAAAATACTTTAAAATCATCATTATAGAAATCGTCTCAATTAAACTAAATCTAACTAACCTTTTTTTTTTTTTTTTATATCGCCGGGAGGGCAAATGACTCTACTCCACCTGATGGTAAGTGGTAGTAGAGTCCAAACGCGACGACGGCCAGTACAGACGGGAAAAACGTTCTGCACTAGCCGCCTTCGCCTTGCCGGCCCGCAAGATGCCTCTTCACGCCTCGTTTGAAGGAACCCGGGTTGTAAGAGGAGGGGAATACGTGAGCTGGTAAGGAATTCCATTTTTTGGAAGTGCGACAAAGAAAGGAGTTGCCAAATTTCTTTGTTCGCGATGGAATTGATGTCACAGTTAGGCGGTGACATCGAGAACCAGCTCGCGTGGACTTAAGAAGGAAGGGGGGAAGCAGGAATTAGAGAGAATAATTCCTCAGAGCACTCGCCGTGATACAGTCGATAGAAAGCGCTCAGTGCTGCTATCTCACGACGCAATTGTAAAGGTTCAAGGGTGTTTGTGACCTTTACGTCGCCAATAATGCGTACGGCACGTCGCTGCAACCGGTCCAAGGCCTCAAGTAGGTACTTAGCGGAGCCATCCCAAAGGTGCGAGCAATATTCCACGCAAGACCGTACCTGTGTTTTGTACAGCAGGCACAGTTGTTGTGGCGTGAAAAAGCGCCGCACCTTGTTCAGAACTCCGAGTTTCCGTGAAGCTGTTTTTATAACAGCCTCGATGTAATCCCTTGGACTAAGGTCGCAGCGAACGTCAATCCCCAGCATGGCGATTTTGCTTTGCATCACCAGCGGAGTACCACAGAGGGAGGGAAGAGGGGAAAATGTTGACTTTTTCGCCGTGAGAGCGCATACCTGTGTTTTCTTGGCATTAAACTCAACAAGATTATCAGAGCCCCATTTGGCGATGAGATCTAACGTCCTATCGAGTTCAATGACAAGATTCTCCCGCCTCTCCTCAGTTTCCGCCCGCCCAGCCACTGCGCGTCCGTGGTATCCACCATGCACTGTACTATCATCTGCATAGCAATGTATGTTCCCAAGGGAGAGCATATCATTGATATGCAAAAGAAAGAGTGTGGGAGATAGCACAGATCCCTGGGGGACCCCAGCATTCACTACATAGAATTTTGAAGCGCAACCATCTACTAAAACACGCAGGCTACGCTTGTGTAGGAAGCTGGCAATCCAGGTGCATAGCTGAGCAGGCAGACCATATGCCGGTAGCTTGGAGAGAAGACTTCTGTGCCAGACCCTGTCGAAAGCCTTGGAGATATCGAGGCTGACAGCCAACGATTCTCCATGCTTGTCGATAGCTTCACCCCAGAGGTGTGTTACGTACGCTAGAAGATCACCTGTGGACCGTTTTGGTCGAAACCCGTACTGACGATCATTAATTAGACAGTGATCTTCTAGGTAATGGATCAGTTGGTTGTTTAAAATCCGTTCCATCACCTTACAAAGTACTGAGGTGATAGCTATTGGCCGATAATTTGCCGGGTCAGACCGATCCCCTTTTTTGGGAACCGCTTGCACATTAGCTCTTCTCCAAGCCTCCGGCACACTTCCCGAAGAGAGAGAAAGTTGGAACAGGCGCGTTAACACAGGAGACAGCTCCGCTGCGCACTTCTTCAGCACTATGGCTGGTATTCCATCGGGACCGCTAGCTTTCCGTACATCAAGTGATTGCAGCTCCGCACGCACATCACGTTGCCTGATTTTAATGTCAGGCATCGTATGGCCACATGCAGGTATTGTAGGTGGCAGTGCACTACAATCATCGATGACGGAATTGTCGGCAAAGAGTTTAGCCAGGAGATCAGCTTGCTCTTGCGGACTGTGAGCTAGCGATCCGTCCGGATTTCTGAGCGGTGGCAGCGAAGGTTGGCAGAAATTGTTTTGCACAGACTTGGTCAGACGCCAGAAGCTACGGGAGCCCCTAGGATGCGAAACAAGGTCATGACCAATCTGTACAATGCGCTGTGCATCCGCTCTCGTGTATGCCTTTCTACAGGACTTGGAATTTTTATTATAGTTTGCTTTCAGTGAGTCAATGTTAGATGCCCCGCTAATGCGGCCGTTGATCCACTTGCGATATGCCGCCTGCTTAAGTCAATGTTAGATGCCCCGCTAATGCGGTTTAAACCAGTTCGACGTTTCGAATCAGAAGAATGTATAGAAACAGACACTCACACATTATATTATTTCAGTATTATCACTTATAATATAATCTTTTATAAAAAATAAACAAAAAAATATATATATGGGTGCTAAAAATGAAAATATTAGAAGAGATTTTTAGGTGGAATTTTCAGTCTTCGTATTGTTCACATTTTTTTTTGTTTTGGTATTATAATGGAATTTAAATCAAATAACAGAAGCTAAATAACTAATACTATTCATTGGTAAATTACATTTTCTTAATCGTATCTAAATTGCAAGAGTAATTTACAGACACGTGCGACTCTCCGTACCCAGTTTAAGGGGTGGCGCTATAACGCTCGTTTGTATACATAAACGTTACAAGTTTATGTTAAAACGGAACGCATCTACAGGGCGTACCTGTCAGTATACAACGGATGCATTTATCATAAATAGTTCCAACAATCACCAATTTTTAAATACGCGTCTTATGGTGGTAGGGATTTGTGCAAGCTCGTTTGGGTAGGTACCACCCACTCATCAGATATTCTACCAGTGACAGCCAACAAACAGCTGTACTTGGTATTATTATATTGAAGGGTGAAATAGCCAGTGTTATTATAAGGATACGATGCCAATGTCTATGGGCGTTGGTGACCACTTACCATCAGGTGGCCTGTAAATTAGTGGATGATACCTTTCCAGAGAGCTTGCACAAAGCCCTACCACCAGTAAAAAAATATTCTAGTATATACAACTTATTAGACTGCAAATCTCAAATTCGTGGGTTTGAACCGTATTGGGTATTTCTACAAGAAATTATCATTAACAGCCCGAAGTTTCGAAGTTAGTATTATTAACCCTCCCGTAACTAAACTCTCCCATCATCGGATTATGAGAGTGCGAAATTAAGCACCTGTATTAGCACACACATTTAAGCACAATAATATCCTTTGCACGGTGTCAACCGTTCTCTGTTGAGAATTGTTGCCTTCACTGAAATCGGGCAGGAGTATATAATCATCTTACCATTAAGTATAAAGCTGGTAATAAGGAGCAAATGTTAGAAAATGCTTATTATCAAACTTGTTATGTCTAATTAAGATACCTAAAGTGTTCACAAGTGCCAACCAGTACGTATTATTACGTAAATATTTTTGCACAATCAAAAATACTTTTATATAAAACATTATTACTGCATTACACAAATATTATGTCAAAGCATAATAATTTTAATCACATTATTATGGCAATTAAAAAATATTACGAACGCTATGTAAAACATAAATCGCAGAGATACTGGCAACCTTTGATTCGCTGTGCTTACATCTCCATAGAGGTGGAACAGGTCGAGATCTGATCCCACGAATCCGTACGCGGCGCTCAACATCGAACTGGGTCATGAGGTTTTTGAAAACTTTAAATTATATCATTCATTTATTCGATACTAACTAACAAACTCGGCTTCACGCATTTCCACGATCGACATTGTATTCAAAAACTTCATTAGCAAATTGTTAACTCATTTTATTTTGATAGAATAAATATCAATTTCTTGGGATAACGTTTTGAATGATTGATGACTTTCTTTCTGTTTGGAAATGATATTTTAAATTTTGGCTAGAATGTTATCATCATAAAGATTGTAAGTCTTAAACAATTAAAAAGTACTTTTAAAACATTCAAATCAAGCGCCGATTAGAATTTGATATTTCTAATTGAATTTAGAAAGTACAAAAATGATCCGGTGAAAAAACCTAGTATTTGCTTGTTTTTTTAAAAAAATACTACATATTTAAGTTATCAAATAACTAAAACATTTATTCGCATAAAAGTGAAAATTAAAATCGAAATAGAAGATTTAAAATTTAACATGTGAATTTTCGCTCATAATTAGTAACAAATGACCATTATCTGCAAACTACTTCATCGTACCTACTTGTACTATAATTTTAAAATGATCTTGAAAATATAACTATTAAATATGATTAAAGCAATAAAAGATACGCATCTCGCTCGAAAACGTAGCACAGATGACCGGTGCCAATAAAAATCCAATTTCTCGACTAACTTACAGGAATCTAGAACAAAAGTGGCACGACATTTAAAAAGTTGTCCGAACCGTATCGGCCTCCGCTAAAACTCCCCGGGACGAGATATCGAACTTTGAAACTTAAGAGGTACCTATTCATCTTTTAAGATTTATAAAATTTTAAAACCATTTTGTACGGTCTGCTACGAAAGGTGTGCGATTGAGTAAAACTTAGCCGAGTTTGATATCAAAGGTAACATTTTAAAAGTATTTTTAATGAAGAAATATTTTAAAACTAAAAGGAAAAGTTTGTAAGTTGTCTAAGACAGAAATATATTTGATAATAATCACATTGTCGTCATAGCGTAATCGTATTTCTACACCTTGTGGTCGCTATTTCACTGTAAACAATTATTAAATCCACAAATATTTATATTTATCACGTGACCGCACATAAAAAATTTTAAATCTTTCAAAGCAGTTAAGATAGAACTAACTAGTCGAATAACAAAAACAGTTGAAAACGGCAACTTTATTTCCAAATATTAATATAAATCAGTTTCGTTGACTAATAAATGATGATGTCAGCCTGGTTGATTTCGGCAACTGCCAATTTCAAAAGAGATTAGTCAACGGCGCAGAATATAGTATAATGCAAAAGTGTACACGCCCTCTATTTCCGGGACTTTCTTAATCCGGGACGGAAATCCGACACCGTAACCGTACCGTAACAGCCTGTGAATGTCCCACTGCTGGGCTAAAGGCCTCCTCTCCTCTTTTTGAGGAGAAGGTTTGGAGCTTATTCCACCACGCTGCTCCAATGCGGGTTGGTAGAATTCACATGTGGCAGAATTTCAGTGAAATTAGACACATGCAGGTTTCCTCACGATGTTTTCCTTCACCGTAAAGCACGAGATGAATTATAATCACAAATTAAGCACATGAAAATTCAGTGGTGCTTGCCCGGGTTTGAACCCACGATCATCGGTTAAGATTCACGCGTTCTTACCACAGGACCATCTCGGCGACAAATCGACGAAATCCGACACGACCGACTATAATTCAGGCGCACTTGCATCTTCTAGACTCCAAGCTACTACTGAGAATCTTCGATAGAAAAATCCAATAACTTTTAACGGCCCGACCCAGGCTTTGAAACCTCGGGATCTGCGGCCATATTTATATCTAGCTACTAGACCAACGAGGCAGTCGAGCATATTACCTGCTGATAATTTCGATAGTGGGGAAAATCTATAAAAATAACAGAATACTATCGTGTTTCTATGAAAAAAATATAATCATTTAGACAATTCTACCGATTTGTATTTTTTAGACATACTACGTAAGTTATAACAAGTACATATTATTTATCGCGTCTTAACAGGCATAAAGTCATCCATTTCCCTCCAATCATTAAAACCAATTTCGGCGATATAAAAATCTATTTTCTCGCGTGAAGCTACTTTTTTCCTGTTATCATCTCAAAGTCCTTACGAAGGGTGTTAGAGGAAAATCCGGACGTCAGATAGTAGGCTGCCTCTTGGTAAAACGGTATAAGTATGTTATTTATTTTTTTTCTAAAATATTTTAAAGCTTCAATAGACAAAAAATACAAAAATTATATAAAATAATATCAAATGTCAATACAAACTTCATTTTATATATTTATACGGAAAATGATGGTTATTTCAATCTTTACTTAGTATAATATTTATTTTGTATAATGAAAGTATTTTTAGCTTGCTGGTTAGCTAGCTAAATATGTATAGTAAAAGTCGAATAATACAGACAGTTTTAAACTATTATTTCAAATAAATAATACACAACTTCAATCAATCGGGTCTGTATATATTTGTAAAACCGCTTTGTCGTAATAATAAACACCTGAACTGATCTTTATAATACATAGCTAAGAACCATCACGATCACATCAGGTTTTTAAACTGAAAATACCTTATCTAAATTCCAATTCGTTTGGGAGCTACGATGCCGAAGACAGATACACATACAGACGTTAAACTTATAACAACCATTTTTTAACTTCATGGTCATTTATCCAACTGAATTGAATCGGTATATTTGAAAACGAAAAAAGGAAATATAAAATAAACTGTACGATATTGACTTACTAGCCGTACCTGGAGCGCTATAATAGAACATATAAAATCTAGAAGCTTGCTATAATTTGAACATTAAATTATTTCTTCAACAATTATTGGAAGTATATAACAAAATAAATCGTTAAATAATAATATTTTTTCTTATACATTTTGATGTCAGCCAGGTCAATTTCGGCCACACCGGCTGTACTCAATGGAGACTAGCTATCTTCGCAGGAGATTTTATATTCAGAGGAGCGTAGGGTTTTCCAAGTTACGGAAGTGTGTCACAGCATTCAGAGCCAACTTCCTGACGCCTCGTTGTTACAGTGAATTTCTTTACACTAGAAAACCCAATAACTTACAAGCCTGCCGCCAACCACAGAGCCAACGTAGCAGTTGAATGAAATATAGATTTGTCGAAAAATAATTGGAAAGACATTCAATATTAAATAAGTCCATATGACTTATATAATTTTTATATATGTTATATATATTCAATCCTTTCGTTTTTTATAAGTGGATTAGTAAACGCTGGGAAATATCCCACAGCTGGACAAAGGTTTTGGGAAGGTTTAGAGTTTATTCCACCACGCTGCTCAATTCCTGTTTTATGGATACAGATGTATCGGATTCTGTCGCGAGTCTGAGATGAATTATAAACACAAATTAAGCACACAAAAATTCAGTGGTGCGTGCTCGGGTTGAAACCCGAAATTAACCACAAGATTACCCACTGTTTCATCCCAGCTCGGTATACTGATACTAATATAAGCAACACAGGTGAGTCAAACCAAACGTGGTGCGTTAGAATTTCGTTCAAAGAAATCAAAGACGATTTTTTATTTCGGCCCGGCTCGTAAACGTAGCAGTAATACCGAAGCCACAACGCTTTGACGCTGACGAACATCGCGGGACAAAAAATGTACACATGGAGTTAATTATTTAAAGCCGCTTATCAGTGCACTTCAATAATTTATTTATTCAATAAATCAAATCTTAACGTTGACAAACAGGCTATTAATGATTATCAAATTCATAAACATTAATAATTAATTGATTAATCAATTGAAATTAATCTAAGCGTTTAACAACCGGGAATACTTGCCTCGCTGCAAATTTGATTAAAATTGTGCCGAGTGATGCATCAGTACTTAGAACGGAAATTTAATTAAAATTTCTATTCAATAATAATTAATGAAGTAATAAATTTAAGTACTCATTCTAAGCCTTTTGATAAAAAAAAAATCATTTATTACAGACATATTTAAAATATATTTACCTTAATTATTGACACACAAAGAAAATATAAAAAATGAAAATGCGTGTACTCTGCCTCTCTCTCTATATATCCACCTCTTTCTAACTCAGTGTACAAGAGTGAAAATTTAAAAGTGAAATGTGAAAAAAGTTTTCATTAGAAGCGTTACACAAAATATTCGTCCATAAAATTTTACTATCGCGTCCGAAAACTTCAAGAATAATAACGATTGTTTGTGAATGTGAATACTTATTTTTGTCTTTCAGTGCAAAGTATCGTTTCGTCTCACTAACGGTTCGGCCGTGGTCCGTAACGTCCGATTGCGACATTAATACCGTTCCTTATGACCCCATTTGACCCGCTTTCGTCCTGACCGAAATCATTATAGTAATAACGGTGTCATTTACATATATTATTGTTTTAATAACGGAAAGTATTAATTCTTATCCGTTCGTTAATTTTGTATTTAAACACATTTAGGTTAATAAAAATGGAATATTAAAACAGGTTAAGTCGCCTTGGGATCGATATTTCACGGCAGTGTGTACTTGGTGGTACGGGTTTGTGTGAGCCCGACAGGGCCCCCCGGTCATCAGATATTCTACCGCTTAACAGTAATACTTATTATTGTTGCGGTCCGGTTCAAAGAATGAATCATTGTAACTACAGACACTAGTTCCGAAGGTTGGTGACGCATTTGCGAAGTGAGAAATGGTTGATACATTTACATCGCCAATGTTGGCGGTGAGCACTTACCATAGGTTCTCACATTTGTTGCCTAATCTCTAAGTTTCATACTGCTAGTTCCAATGTATTCTTTTATAGACAGAGGTATTTATAGAATTTATAAAAATATATATGTACGTATATAAGATTTCATTCGTGTGTACCTTCTACGCTTCCATGGCATTATATTCCGTTTAGATATCAACATCAAAGTGAATTTCAAATTACTCGTCTATCAATCAAAATTCCACGCATTTCCTCGTCTATGGGATCTAAAATAAAACTTTAATAATGCATATGTAATAATATAATTTACTCTATGAAGTCACTGTTCAAATAATATTTGTAGATATAGAAAATTGGATTCGAATAAACTGTAAAAAACTATAATTGTAGTTAGTAAGAATTATAATTGTTCACAGGCAAACACAGGTGCAGTTTCTATTCCGTCGCTCACTTGGTCCGATGGGACGGCAAAACGAGTACGGGGGTGCACACATTTCCGGTATAACTTGGTGGCAGGGCTTTGTGCAAGACCATCTCTGTAGTTACCACCCACTTATCACATATATTACCGCCAAATGACAATTATATATATTTGTCGGCGGCAGCGACGGCTGAGCGATAGAGCTGTCTTCTTCTAAATTTGGTGGTACGGGGTCCATCACGATATTGTATCAATAATAACTTAATGTAGGTATAACAAGGATTTATTGTTACAGATCACAATACACAAGTATAATTAGGTACTAAATAGGTAAACCGACAGTTTCGCCTTGGAGGTGTAGACTGGTCGGTTTCTCAAACGCAAGTCTCCATTTCTCGAATGCAAGTGTTTTTATAAACAGTCACCCCACTCCCCAACACGACTCTGTCCACGTGACTTCAACAACGAAAGAAGTCACCGCGTTTACCCGTTACTACTATAGTCAATTCAGCTACTTTTAATTAAAAATATTGTTTTTCCACGACATATTGTTGTATTCCGGTTGGAAGGATGAGTAAGCCAGTGTAACAACCGGCACAAGAGTCATAATATCTTAGTGCCCAAGCTTAGTGGTGCATTGGCGATGTAAGGGATGATTACTACTTCATACGCTAATGTGTATGGGCGCTGGTGACCAATTACCATCGGGTCCCAGGCACATTTGGCAGTCCGCCTACCTGTTCATATAAAAAATCAGCTAATCTCCAGGACGCCACTAAGAATTTTCTCCTAGAAGTATGGGACTTCGGATATAAGCGTAAAAATTACGATCCACGTTCAAAGTCAATTTGACTCGAACGGAATCGCGAGGTTCCGAGTTGTTTTCCATAAAACATAATTAACGTGTTGCGGTGAACTTAACCAACAATAAACAAGTTGACCGCAACACTATTTTAACATGATTAATTAAGCATAGCGATGTGGGTTCATTTTGTTAAAATATTTATTATCATATTAATATATTTCAATTATAAACTATAAATAAATCAACAGTTTATTTTTAGGACAGATCGATTTTCGTATTAAAAAAAAAAAACAAAATCAAAGAAAAAACATAAACTATTACGTCATGTATGTGACGTCATACCTCACGATAATCAAGCCGAATCGAGACACACAAATAGAACGGTTTTTCATCGATCGATTTTAAAAACGGTTTCGATTCTGAAACTTTATAACAATACAATATAAAATCGCTTACAAAATATTAGTTGAATAAATTTAAATATCAAACACATCGTGTATAAGATCTATAAATAATGCTATGAGATATATAGTATATATGTATATATACAACATTACAAGCACGCAACATACCGTACCGCTCGGTGCTATGCACTTCCCGATTGATCGAGTGACAAATCAATATAGCAGCAAAATATTAAGCGAATTCCATGTTCTCGCTTGAAACATGGATTGAAGTCGGGAAGCGATTTTTTCGCAGTCAGCATTAAAGTTTCGTCCAACACTCCGAAAGCGCTACACGCTGAAATTAAGCTTTTTATAAAGCCTTTGGCTTACTTTGATGACACATGCTGGTTTCGTCACGATATTCATTAGGTATTCCACAGTAACTTTTTGCGAAATAAATGAGAAACAGTTAAACATATGAGAGTTTAGCGGTGCTTCCCGATTTCGACTCGTAATGTTCGTTTAAGATCCGCAAGCAAGTAGTAAATGTACGGGCTCATCTCGCTTCTACTGTATGGATTTTAAGTAAGATGGCGTTCTACAGTGGCTTTTTCTATATCGGTTGTTCTGAGTATTGTCTACATTTAAAACTAGTAGTTACTTCGTAAAATGATTTCAAGAGTGCTGTGGTGAGGCAACTAGAATTTAATAATACTTATATACCTTTACGATTTTATTCTGCTAAAAAAAACAACATCATATCCTTTAGGGAATAAAAAATAAAATATAAACGTCCTGAACAAATTCGAAATGCGAAATACTTTAATCTGTAAAATATCTTAGAAGTTTCAATTAAGACAGGTTTTCAACTTGGCGAGCGTAACCCGCAGGCCTGACAACTCATCACTCGAGCAGAAGTTTTTAATTGGTTTTTTGTGGTTAAAAAAGTTTTCGTATGTTATTGAATGATGGTTATACAGGTGAAATTTATTTTAATATGAGAGTCCTATGGAAAAATGGATAAACTCATGATAAAGTTCACCACCTAGATACCACATAGACATATGTATAAAAATTATGTGTTACGGTCGCCTGTTCGTGCCTCTACACTGGCTCATTTATCTATAATATCACTTTATATAATTTGTTTCTTTGTAACGTTTTCACGTCTATAATTACTAGTCAATCGATCATCTTGAAATTTTGCCGTACACGGTCTCAAAGGTACTGAAAAGGACACAGAATACCTTACACCAGCCTCTTCTCACAACGGTAAGTAGATAATCGTTTTTTATGTAATCTATCTTTTTTCGTTTCACTTTTAACAGAACGCACGTCATCGATAACATATTAATATAAACCACAAATAACCGATCACTATTTTGTTGATTTGGAAAAAGAGAAACTGAATTACTTGCACCATTCTTCGCGGTAGAAATTAGAGACGGTGGTGGTTTTTAATTCTTCATGAATCTGTAACATGACCATTTAAAATACTTAATAAACCTTCGCTATAGTCAGAGTAAGTTTTATGTACAACAATAGGACAAAATTTTTGTGAATTCGTGATAAAATTTCCGAAGACATTTTCATTTTCATCTCACGTATAACAGACATAAATGTCACAGGGCAGAATATCAAATCAATCGTGACCCCTTTTCGTTTCAGCTTATTATATAGCGTATTGGGTTAAATTATCGTATGGGTTTGTGTTATTATGCCATATGATTTTTCACATAATTTACTAGGGTTTAATGTTAAGTTTTTATTAGTAGCATTTCAATATAGTGTTATTAACAATGTATCGGTTCGGTTAACGCGAGAGAGGCTACTAGGTAGGTAAAAACCGATACCATACTGGACTACGTGTCATTCTTTAACCCAAGCCTGAGAATCGTGACTATGCAAAAAATAATTTTATAAAATATATATTTACTCTTTATGCAATATTTTGTAAAAATCTTATAATTTGTTCGAACCTTGTCTAAAACATTGTACATATATCGTCGTAAAAAGATAGAAGTTTATGTGAAATTCAACATTAAAATAATTCTTTTTATGATAGCGTAGATCATTTGATGAAATATCTGAAGTTATTATTAGTGTATTATGTCCGTAACAGCCTGTGAATGTACTACTGCTGGGATGAAGGCCTTCTCTCTCTTTTTGAGGAGAAGGTTTGGAGCTCATTCCACCAGGCTGCACCAGGGTGGTGGAATACACATGTGGCAGAATTTCAGTGAAATTAGACACATGCAGGTTTCCTAACGATGTTTTCCTTCACCGTAAAGCACGAGATGAAGTAAAATCACAAATTAAGCACATGAACATTCAGTTGTGCTTGCCCGGGTTTGAACCCATGATCATAGGTTAAGATTCACGCGTTCTTACCACTGGGCCATTTCGGTGTGTTATGTAATATTGTTTTATTAGTGTATTATTTACATATTAAAAAACAGATACTATTAAAAGTCAAAACGACTCATTCGATCATACTATATTTGACGGTCATTAGCGGTCTAATAGTTGAGTTTTATCTTATATTTCCTTTCTATACTAAGCTAAATAAAATTTGTATCAAATGTTAATATAAAAAATATATATATATAAAAAGCAAAGCTGTTGTTAAGTTGTCATTTTGCGTTATACATGTATCTTTTTTTTTTATTACGTAAATAATACATAAAAAAATAACTACCCGTATTTGTCCCACTGCTAGTTTAAATATTCTCTCCTTTTGAGTAGGTATGTAGCTTATTCCAGCTCGCTGTTTTAATAAGGATTATTTATTTATTTTTGATATGACCGAGATGGCCCAGCGGTAAGAACGCATGAATCTTAACCGATGATCGTGGGTTCAAACCCGGGCAAGCACCACTGAATTTTCATGTGCTTAATTTGTGATTATAATTCATCTCGTGCTTTACGGTGAAGAAAAACATCGTGAGGAAACCTGCATGTGTCTAATTTCACTGAAATTCTGCCACATGTGTATTCCACCAACCCGCATTGGAGCAGCGTGGTGGAATAAGCTTCAAACCTTCTCCTCAAAAAGAGGAGAGGAGGCCTTTAGCCCAGCAGTGGGACATTCACAGGCTCACCACTACGTCGCTATAACAAAGTACAGCTGTCACAAGGAAAAATCATTTATAAATATAACGAATAACTACATTGGGTCGCGAGTTCGTATCAATCAGATCACCAATTCATCTGAAATCCGTTCAAGCGTTACATCTTATTTCACCCCCTGTATTAACATATAAATATATGTTTTTGTACGTTTTTATGAGTAAACTTTATTACTAATGTTCTTTTCCAATTTAAAATTAAAAAAACTCAGTTTTGGCTTACGTAATCGTTTGTATAAGTAAAAGATTAGGTTTTCTTTATTTCTTCTAGATACACGAAAAATAATATGATTAATACAATAGATTATAAAAACTAAATACGATATAAATGTGATTTGTAAAAAGGTAATTGACTGATTATCTTATTTCACTTATATATAAGGTAAGGACTTTATGCCTGAACACTTAGGTTGGAAAGCCGATGTAATTACAGGCACACATAACTCCTATGCGTCCAAGCTTGGTGGCGCATTGGTGATGTACTGGTTAATACTTCTTACAGCGTCAATGTCTGCGAGCTTTGGTGATTTAACATTACGTGGCCCTCTTTAACCAGTCGACCTACCTTTTAAAAAAAAAAAAACTAAAAAAAAATTGTCTGCTAAGTAATAAGACATTTAACACATGTGAGCTTATTTATATAATAAAATATATAAGGATAAGAGATAATGTGACCTAAAAACCCTTACATATGTGCTTCGCTAAACAAAACTTTCTTGGTTATTCTGGAAGTTTCTGCCGAAGAGTAAATCAAATCTCGATTTCGTTTATTGTTATTACAATGTCGTACTCGTACTGAAATGTATGTTATACGTACATTAAGTTGATAGAGTAGATGAAATGGTGAAAGTAAGTTACAGAAAAATAAGCCTTTTAAACAATGATTTATTTGTCGGCTATTTTGAACGAAGTACAATACTTTTAGTATACTTTTTTATGTACATTTCTTCCTCCACAGACTTGCGTGTTCGCCTTATATTATACGTTTTTATCGAATGGACTTGTGGGGGGCGAATATTTAAGAAACTTATACTTTCATCTGGGTAGGTACCACCTACTCATCAGATATTCTACCGCAAAATAGCAGTACTTGGTATTGTTGTGTTCCGGTTTGAAGGGTGAGTGAGCCAGTATAATATATAACATCTTAGTTTCTAAGATTGGTGGCGCATTGGCGATGTTGGGGGTGGTTAATTTTTCTTACAATGTCAATGTCTATGGACGTTGGTGACCACTTACCATCAGGTGGCCCATATGCTCGTCCGCCTACTTATAATATAAAAAAAACTTAACAGTAGTGATGTTAATAACACATGATTTTTACATTTTACAATTATCTTAATACACGTTATATGGTAGTGCTTTGCGCAGGGCCGTCTGTTAATATTTCTTACGGCGCCAATGTCTATGGGCGGTGGGGACAAATTACCATCACATAGCCTATTAGCCCATCTACTTACCTATATTATACAACAGAAAATAACCCGAAAACAAATTTCAGAGATTTTTAATTTGGCCGTGTTATTTTTTTGTTATTGCATTCAAAGTAATTTATAAATTATTGAATTACAAGATTAAATATAATGTAAAGCAAACTTCCAGCGAGAAGAACCGTGCAAGATTAGCGTATTTACACGATTGATACACAACCGAGACCGACCACCGAGTGCCTATAACACTTGAATCTTAACTGAAGATTGTAGGTTTGAACACCGGCAAGCACAAATGAGATATTATGTAACTATTTTTTCTTCATAATTCATCTTATGCTTCGATTTGAAGGAAAACATTGCGCGAAAGCCCGCACCGCACTAAAGCAGGGTGATGGAATAAGTTCTAAATCTTCTCAAGAGGAGCGGATTTTTTCTCATCAGCGACTAATTGTACACTAACTGTGCTTTACAGATATTATTATTAGAAATATTTGACACACCCTACAATATTTGACCTTTACATATACCCCTTAAAGTTTCCGCCTTGATCGTTAACATATCTTAGCGAAAACTCCGGGAACTTCCCACGAGAAGTGGTTAAATCAATTCCGACTGTCACTTACCGAGATTACGAGATAGTAACAGTGTTACAAACTATTAAGTGTTCGGGTTGTTATGGGCGGTTTTGGGCATTTATTTCTATTTATTGTACACGATAAAGAATAATACTTAATATTAAATATAATTTTGTTATTGTAGTATATGACAATTTTTATAAACAAGTATATTCATTTCTTTTCGTTACCATGGCAATGATAGTGTATTTATACCAACACAAGCAGAGATAAGATATGTTTTTTTTTTATATATAGTATTATACAGTTATTTCAAATAATAACTTTTTTAATCGTCATGTTACAAAAAAAACAATTACTTTCAGGGAACTCATTGAAATTACAAATCATACATAAAATTTCGTTCAAACAAACCAAAATAACAAAATTACTTATCAATAATGCTTAAGAAACATACATCGACCAATTCTTCATAGGCCGACTGGTCTCCGAATAAAAATAAAGCTTCTTTAATAGGTACAATAATTCGATGAGTCGAAGGAGTTTCATTAGGTAACTTAATTTTGACATTACTTCAACAGGTAACACACGTCTCGTAGCATGCTGCTAGAGATAAAAAGAATATTTATATGTTCTTCAACTTCTATTTAGGGTAATTTTATATTGGACACGGCCTAAGGATATCCAGATTGTGTTTTTTTATCTTATAATATAGGTAGGCGGACGAGCAAATGGGATACAATATGGTAAGTGGTGACCAATGCCTATAGACATTGGCATTGTAAGAAATGTTAACCATCGTTTACATCACCAATACGCCACTAACCTTGGGACCT
The DNA here is from genome assembly GCF_905147045.1 of Nymphalis io. Taxonomy (NCBI): domain Eukaryota; kingdom Metazoa; phylum Arthropoda; class Insecta; order Lepidoptera; family Nymphalidae; genus Nymphalis; species Nymphalis io. The sequence goes on along the minus strand of NC_065913.1, from coordinate 7,469,087 downwards.
GAGATGTTATGTCCCTTGTGCATGTAATCAAACTGACTCACTCACCGTTTAAACCGGTACACAACAATACCAATAATGCCGTTTTGCAGTAAAATATCTGATGAGTGGGTGGTACCTACCCAGACGAGCTTGCACAAAGACCTACCACCAGTTTTTCAATTATTAATTATATGCCCGTAGCGTAACCGTCTGTAAATATCCAATTGCTGGGCTAAAGCCTTCCCTACATTTAAAGAGAAGGTTTGGAATTTATTCCACCATTTGGATAGGTTGATACACACGCAGGTTTCCTCACGATGTTGTCCTTTACCGGCGAAAATGAGATGAATTGAAAAGGATAATTAAACAAGTGAAAAGTCAGTAATTTGAGGTCGCTTGAGTATTCGGTTAAGATTTACGTACTCGAAGTACTGGACCGTGTCATATATATACAGCTAATCAAATATATATAGAAGCGGAATGTGATCCAACTAATTCAGTAAGCAACAGACAATCCAACACTATAGATATACATAATGCATGCTGGCTTTATTTCCCAGGGGATGGGCCGAATAAAAAACGTACCGTCACTTTTGATTACGAATGAGTTGAGTTGGGAATAGGGGAAATTTCATTTGTTAGTATCTCTAAAAACGTTTTAGTAATTCACAAAAATTAACTGCAAGAGGATGTTCAAATTCATAGAGTCGTATCATATTTTAAGTTTAATAAATAATGCAGTTATGAATTTCAATTTACAAAAGCCGAAACGACTCAGTGGTTAGAACACGAGAATCTTAATCGAAACTGCGACTTCCAAAGTTTTCGTGTGCCTCATTCAAAATCAAAATACACTATGCTCAAATAAGCCTTTCTCGATTTACAGCATTATATAAATTTTGAAACCACAACCGGCCGCGACTCTTTTTCAATAATTAAATAACATAGATATATTATTGAAATACAATTTAAACACATAACCTACCAATGTTTCAGTTAATGTATTATAATATAATTGCGTTTAATAACGTCACAGTATTGTATAATCGGACTAAGTAATGTGGGATCGGACGTGACGACGCCGATGATGCGATCAACACATCCGAATATTAGATAAGCCGACATTAATATAATTGATTATTTATGCGACCGCAAATATCGGGCCGATATGTCATCGGTATAGTTAACCAAAAATTTTGATTATTCTGGTTTAGTTATTAAATTTTGCTTCGTAAATCGAAACTTTTAAAGTTCTATATCCTTACTATAATTAAAAATGCGAAGCAGAGTTTGAGACGATCTCGCATCTTAACTGCTCAACCATTCGTTTTTAAATTTTGTACCTAACCCCCGTATCTAAAAATCGGGCGGAATCGATTCGATAAAAACTTTATTACAAACGAGAACAAAGCGTTAACATTCCAAGGCTGGACATTGGCTTGAAGCTTATCCCACCACGCGTATCTATCGTGGGTCAATAAAAAGAAATATGCTAGATGTCACACAACACGTGTTATTTTCCTAAAATCGTTTATACTCTGTATTGAGCAAGAGAAGTAGGTCTTCTCTGGTAAACAATAACTAAGCCCGTCATAACTACCTATCGGAATTTAAGCCTGCTCAACATCTACGTGTTAGTCAACTGTGGTATTCCAGCACTACAAACCGACTTCAATAAAATATTCTACATCAATACTCTACTCTCTAATAATAAAAAAACAAACCATTTACAAGTTGTGCTTTACACAATTTATCTTCGAGGAAATTCTTCAATATTCCGAGTTACACATTCAAACTATCGAAATTAATTAACGAAGCTTCGCAACAGTCTCATTACTTTTGATCTAGAAACAACCGAGGTCTATTGAAATCGCTGGACGTGCGAAGCCGCAGTAAAACTGCACAGCGAAATCGTAGAACTTCATATTTGAAACTACAAGTTTTCTTTACTAATCACAACTTTGAAAAGAGAAATAACATGGACGTAGTACATATATTTGCTTTTGATAAATTATTATGACTTGAAATTGCAGACAACGTTAATACATCATTACATAATAATCATCATCAGCCGAAAGACGTCCACTGCTGGACAAAGGCCTCCCCCAAGGATTTCCAAGGATAATAATAATAATGTTTTATTTATTTCTTCACAAAAAGTTTACAAAATGACATATAACATTTAAATAAAACAAAATATTCCCACCGCGTCTGTCTATCTTTCACCAATATAAAGGTACATTATCAGCGAGTTAGTTTAGGTTATAACTTATTAAAAAATATATATATAGAAATCCCTACAAAAATTGTAATAATGTAATCCAAAGTATCAATTATTGGCGTAAAAAAAAGATAATGTTAGACGATGTTGGGGCGGTTGTATAAAGTAAATATGAGCCGAAATAAAAACATTATAGAAAAACTTTTAACGAACTAACTTATAAACACAGCCACAAGTACAAGAAAATATCGATTTTGCTATAGTAATAATAAATATATGGCTGTAACTTATGGACCCAAATAATTTATAAACACAAAACAATATAATACCACTAAGCTTATATCATGGATCAAAATATGGGATGATTACGACTTATTTCCATGGAACAAGTTCGCAGGGAACAGTTAAACCATTTTAAAATGAGCTCGGTTCGTAAAAAATAATTACTAAAATCTGTTCACAGTTTATCCAGCGTGTCGAGTATCAGAAACTATATCTTAACACTAACGAGCTCTGTTCGCGGTAATTTAATTATACTTTAAAAACGAATTAAAAATATACAAGAACCTAAAATATTAACGTCCTCTAGAAAAAAAAAAAAACACATTTTTTAATTTTAAGTTACGTAAAGAATAACTTGAGATAACTATTTATTAACTTTTAAGCTTTATTTAATAAAATAATTTAAAAAAATATTTATTACTTAATGTTCGCTTGGATTTGAAAAACACACTGACAGCCAAGTGAAGGAAATACATGTTTATATAATATTGTGCCTTTGCATATATTTAAAACGCTATAAAAAGATCTTGTACATAGTATTGGATGGACTGAATACCAAAACAACAAGTTTCAGAAGATTTTCAAAGACATTTAGTTTACATAATACATGACCAATTAAAATATATATTAAAAATTAAGAAAATGTCCTTGGTTTCATCCAAAACAATAATTTAAACAAAATTTAGAGATTCACTATAGAAATCAAAATATACTTTATAATTCAAGTGCATACAATTAAATGTAAAAAAATATATTATACTAAAGAGCAGAATTAGTACGAAAACTTTTTCTGTCTGGTTGTAATTATCTATATAAGTATGTATTTACAAAAAGAAAAGTATATGTAGTATACCAGTTGTCTGGTTTCCACAGTACAAGCTCTGTACAAGCTTAATTTGGGATCAGATGGCCGTGTGTGAAAAATGTCCCAATTAGGATTTACATATTGCGTGCAAATCGACAACTACTTGGTCCACCCTTTTTATCTAAAGTCTTAAAATAAATTGACAAACCCACAAAATATATGTGAAATTTTATTACAAAAAACGAATACCTAACCCTCGCATAAATAAAATGACAAATTATGTATTTAAAATTTGAAAAATATAACTAAAAACTTTACATACTATTTTGTATTCTAACTTTAAAAGTGAAATAAAATTTGCTACATAAAATCTCATCGCCATTCATCTGCCAAAGTTCACGAACGAAATTGTCACATTTGTGATACAAAGTATTGAGTTACGAAGGAAACTGAAACAGAATGTTACAATAACATTTCAAACAATATCGACAACGCTAATATAAATTGAATGAAATAAACATCAATAAAATAAAAGTTTTCTTATCTGTTCAACATAATATTTCTTTATAAGTAAAATATATATGTAATTCCGTAAAAAAGTACAATTATAATGAAATGCGGATTAAACGTTATATATATGAAGATGCACTTAACGTTTCTATTTTTATCGCTAGAAAATGCATTTAATGCATACTTCCCACGGTCTGCAGATCTTACGGCAGAGTGCTAAAATGACCATACTAATTTGTCTCTCCGAAGGCCTAGGCAGCAGAGACAGTTAGCCTAGGCAGGCTTAGCTAGAGATCTCGGTCAAATTTGACCTTGAAATTTTCATTTAAAGCATTTCTAAAATATGACGTTATATATGGATAACTATGCTGGTACATAAAACGGACTGATGAAAGACGATTACAAGCAACTAATATGAAAATATTCAGGCAGATATAGCGCGTGTCAAGATCAGACAGGATAGCAATGATTACGTAAGAAAAAGTTTGCAAGTGGCACCAAACATAGACAGATTGAAAGGAAATTGCTTATCTTGGTTATTAACGAGACGTTTGAATCGCCTATTAATTCTATAATGTCATCTATTAATACTCGTTTTTTATATATGATAGGCAAAAGAAAAGTGATGATGGATGGGTTGTGTGAAAAACGCCAAGGTTGGTGGCGCATTGGCTATGTAGGCGATGGTTGACATTTCTTGCAATGCCAATGTCTAAGGGCGTTTGGTGACCACTTACCATCATGTGGCCCATATGCTCGTTGCCTTCCTATTCTATAATAAAAAAAAATGCACAAAATATGAATAAGTAGAGGTAACCGCTAATCAAATCAAATAAAGGATGAGGACATTCTGCGCTGATCCTAAATAAATTGAGTAAAAGTTAAATATAATGATGAATCTCTTAATTTATTTAAATTATATTCAGAAATATAAAAACATTTCAGTACAACAATTCCGTTGACTAATAAACGAACGAATACGTCTTAATTCTCCGACATGACATCTTGCTTGCGACCAAAACTTTTCCGCTTACAATCTTAAATCTTGAAAACATCTACGTGTTCGAAATTCGCGTAACATTTTAGCGTCAACTTGCCAAATTAATAACTTAGCAGTTGTTAACTATACGGCGGGTAGTTTTAGATTACTTGACGAAACTTACTCCGTGTTACACTTCTACTTGCCGACTGTTTCGGGCCGATCAAATTTTTTTGCTGACATTATTCTATGATATTTTTCATGTACTGTATTATTTTAATTTAAGCATTCGATAATACTGTCAAAAGTAAAGTAAAATTTAAACTGAAGAGGTCCATTCATTCAGCACGACCGATAAGTGATATGTATATCGATAGTTAAACTAAAGTGCTTTTTAATCATATTCGAATATGAAATAATCATATTATTCAAATTGTCAGTAAATCATAATAAAAAGCGCATAAGCGAGTACTCGTTCGCTAACTTAACATGACATTTTACTCTCATTTCTAAAGAAACTGCCTTGAAATGGTTTTTGGTTATTTATTATAACCAAGATGGCCCAGAGGTTAGAACACGTTAATCTTTTACGAAGATTGCAGGATCAAACCCGAGCAAGCACTACTGGCTCGTCATCGCTTACTTTTGTTTTTAATTCATACCACATCCACCACATATCCACATAACAGCATCGTAAAGGAACCTGCATGTATCGGATGACAATCTACTACATGTATGTATGTATATCCAACTACCTGCATTAGAGCTTCACCTATTAATACGGTTTTCATAAATTTATACATAATTTATCTGTTTATCGCTAACTAGTAATCGCCTGCGTGTTTGGGAGAAGGAGCAGGATTAGCATATAAAAAATAGCCTATGTCTTACCTTGGAGTTCATGTTAGATATCAAATTTCATCGAAATCAGTTCAGTGATGAACCCGCAAAACGCAACAGACAAACACGAGTTACTTATAGTAACAGTACAGTAATAGCCTGTTAATGTCCCACTGCTGGGCTAAGGCCTCCTCTCCCTTTTGAGGAGAAGGTTTGGAGCTTATTCCACCACGCTGCTCCAATGCGGGTTGGTAGAATACACATGTGGCATAATTTCAATGAAATTAGACACATGCAGGTTTCCTCACGATGTTTTCCTTCACCGTCAAGCACGAGATGAATTATAATCACAAATTAAGCACATGAAAATTCAGTGGTGCTTGCCCGGGTTTGAACCCACGATCGTCAGTTAAGATTCACGCGTTCTAACCACTAGGCCATCTCGGCTTTTTACGAGTTACTTACGTATTTATAACATTAAATAAAGATTATAAAACAATACTAATTATGCTAAAATATCCCAACGTTAACATCTAATTGTAACAGGTTGTTACTCTTTCGATGCTAGCAGTATGCGCGAACACATTTACGTATATATTAAGATTTAAATAGTTAAAGTCTGCGTTATGACTTGAGCACTTTCCGTCCAGCCACTTGCTCGAGAACTTCCAGCATTATGTAACAAGCAAACGTTACTTTTAATTAGAGTCTTGTAAGTAATATACTTTTAACTACTAATTACAAACACTTTAAATTACTTTAATAGTTTATTTCTCGACTAAGAGCTAAAACGACCGACTATTGCTTGCAGGTTCAATCTCGACTATCAAGTCCGTAATCGCCCGTTATATAAGCAGTAGCTATACTTTTATATCCTATATTAAAATAAGCAATAAAAAGTCAAGATGTGTGTTCATAATTTCATTCACATATACTTTAAAATATATAAGGTGCGATATAAAAGGCATTGCTTCAGTCAAAACAATAACTTATAGAATTCGATAAAAAATTATCTTTTGCCATAATCAACATGTGACTGACATCTATATGTATTATATAAACGTTTATTATGTAAAAACCCAAATGAACTGTTTAAATACGATTCTTTTCATTGAAAAGATAATTTTAATGTTCCTGTTTTATTTCCTTATTCAAATTTAACGTCACCATTACACTTAATTGTCTCGAATTGCGCCGAGGAGATTTTTAAAGACATTTTACTGTTGGAAGTAAAACATATTTTTGAAAGTATTGTCAAAGGCCTTTGCTTTATTTTTTACATAAATTACACTCATTTTTATAAAATAGTCTTTTTTTGTGTAATGGGTTAGCGGACGGGCAAATGGTCCCCACCGCCTATAGAGATTGGCAATGTAAGAAATATTAACCATTCTTACATCGCCAATACGCCACCAACCTTGGGAACGAAGATGTTTTGTCTTTTGTACCGGTAATTACACTGGCTCACTCACCCTTCAAACCGGAACGGAACAATACTGAGCATTGCTGTTAAGCGATAGAATATCTGATGAGTGAGTGATACCCACCCACAACCGGGCTTGCACAAAGCCCTACCACCAAGAAAATTCTTAACTAGAAGATGAAATTCACGTTCTTCTTCAAAAAAGCGGGTAATATTGCGAAGCGAACCCGCTTATATAATAATATTATATATTAAAATCTACTCGAGACGCGCTTCTCTGGTTTTATGTATATTGGTTTAGTAGTTTTAACATTTAGGTTTTACAAAATAAACGTCTTCTCTTAAAATCTTCGAGTCTTCTGATTTTCTTTTAATTGTTAATTAAACTTTAAATACTAACAATTTACATTAAGCGATTTATTAGCCACAAAAACATCCACAGAGGATCTTTTAAAAGTAATTATTACACTTATACCTAAGTTATGTTATAAGTATAATACATATATTTAAGTTACACTCAAACAAAGAAAAATACAATCTAAATGTATCTAATTGATATTATTAACAACAATAAAATCACCGTGTCTCCCATTAATCTTTAGCAATAGTCACAGACAGAGATAATACTAAGAACCTGAAGTTGTCATCGATGGCTTCATACCTTCATAATATATGTCGTTCGGGATTACCAGCACTAAAAGAATCACTCATAAAAAAGATCTAAAATTATAAATATTACGAGAATCGATTGCATTAAATTCAAAATTAATAAAAAAATTAAAAAACAACATAGTAAGTTCATAAGAAAATTGAGTGCATTTTCTGCACCTTTCCTTTATACTAGAGGTTTCTTTTCATTGAATACAGTATTCAAGCAAAATTGCTTCAGCTCCCCATCTCTCATTTTAAATTTTAAAATATACCAACATTGGTCCACGTAACGCAAACATTGGACGGAGCAGTCATTTGCATGCATTGCTCCGAGACATATTTTCTTCGGGGCTCGATCTCAGCCTGGCCTCCTTTTGATTCTGCGGTAAACGGAAAGAGTACGGTGGCATTGTTAGCGAGTTTAATTAACGTTATAATTAAAATTCTACATAAAACTTCGCTGTGTATTTTCTACTTCAAAGGAAAGTCAAGGCGTGTGAATGAATTATTCTCGTCCTATCTAACAATCCACGGCTTTGTTTCTTATTTGCATACACTACAGGAGCGCTCTGGAGAAGCATAAGCTGTATCCATATCCATGTTAGTTTTTAGTTTTATTCAAAAAATTCGATTCATTAACTTATAACTTTACAATGCGGCAGGTAGGAAAATGATCGAATCAAATTTTACATCTTCATAAATATAGTAAAATAATAAACAATTTGCGATTAATTGAAACACACTGTGTGTTTTGCGTGTGTACGTTAATTGGTTAGGAAATTATAATCCAACACTTAAAGCTACTGGGAAAATACACTTGATTATTATAAAACGGTGTAGCATAATTATATATTTTCATAAATATAAAAAATAAAAAAATATAAAAATTACTAAAAATATGTTATTATAAAAAATAGGTAATTTGTAAAAATAAATAAATATAAAAAATATATTGTAAAATAATACACATATTTATTTGTATGTAAAGCAAACATAATTATTAGTAGTTAATAAATAGATCGGCCGCTGCCCGGTCCCATTGTCTCGAACGACTACGTGACCAGCCCACTGCCACTTCTGCCTGCTAATTTTGCAAGCTATGTCGGTGACTCCGATATAAGCGATGGTTAAAATTTCTTACAATGCTAATGTCTATGGGAGTTGGCGACCACTTACCATCAGGTTGCTCGTCCGACTACCTATACAACAAAAACAACTTCACAAGTATAGTAAAGGGATAAACAGGTTGTAATCTATCTGAAACACAGGGTGCGCTGTGCGTGTATATAGCTGAAAATACGCTAACACTCGTACCGCGACATATCATAAAAAATTAACCTCTATAGTGCTTCAGTTTCCTTTGATACGCTGCTTCCTACCAACGTTTCCCGACAACGGTATTATGGGTCCTTGATTAAAGCTGTGACGTAAGATGTCTTTAAACTGAGCCGTCTGATCGCTCTCAACGATGACTGATAGAAAAGATTTTGAAATTTGATCCCTTTTAAGAAATCCCATATAATAAAAAAAATAGATACATTATATTTAATTATAGTCTAATAAATATATTCTTTTAATTATAATTTAAAAATATTCTACATTCAATCAAATTCATTGTAATATTAAAATTATTGTAAATTATTAAATATTTTAGGTATTAAATGATGATTATCATGAGCATCAAAATTAACTATTAAACATATACAAAAAGAATTCGGCCCAATCGAAAATCATAAATGCAAATTTGAACACAGATTATAAAAGCCAACATCAAAAGCCTAATTTCTGATCGCATTCATAACCACGGTCAGCGGCATTCGAAATTTAAATTTGAAAAGCGGTATTCTCGTTTGAAATGAGTCATTTCCAATACAGAGCTCTTCATGTTAACAACGCTCACATAAAATTGACTTTAAATTGTTTGAATATGCAATGTACAGTAATTTTATAATTGCCTTAATGGTCCGACAGAGCTTTCGGTGTTTTCGAATAAAATTATATTAAAGTATTAAAAGCGTAACGTGTAAAAATAATATAATTTCAGAACAAACTTATTCAGCGTTTAATTATATGGTTAGTTCGAAATTTAAATAAATAATTAAGTCCATTAAAACGCTTTATTTTAGTAATTACAAAAATATATTCGGAAATATAAAATAGTAATAATAATATATAAAATAGTAATAATAATATATAAAATAGTGTAAGGATTAATAGCGCCCTATGCAAATTTAGTTAATGCTTCTGAAACGAGACTGCTAACTTTAGTAACAGGTCAGAAAGCCAATAAATCAGTCTGAATGTTTATGACTATCTCGAAACTAAAATTTTATTATTAGCAGAAAAGCCTTAGCGTATTGTTTGTTGAATATATATTATTTCTACAAAAAAACTGAGTGCTAAAAAAAAGCTACTAACTCGTTTGACCTAAAAGTGAAATCATTGGTATGTGTGGTGGATTCGGTTGTGTATGTGTTTGTGTGTGTATGTGTGTTTTTCGGTATGTACGTGAGAAGCATTTTTTTAATATAGAGCGAGTGGCGCTGAACGAAATAATTTTATGTTTGAGATAAACAGTCTTCAGATTTCATCAAGCATAATAAACGCATTAAAGCCCACTCAATGAAATAACAAACGCTGGATGAAAAACAAAACGTGATCGACGACAAAACCGTTTAGTCTTATCATAAACCACAATCAAACAGTGCCGTGATTGAGTTCAACAAATAGATTGTTAATAAGCAAAGTATCCAAACAGGACATCCTCACCGGATGCCTCGAAAGTGGTCTTTACACCATTAATAGCGATACGATCTGTTAAGAACTGCCCCCGTCGTTAAATTGTGCCCCGACTCCTTTGTTATGCCCCGGTGATATCATCAGATATTATTCAGCTGTGACAGGTAAATTAATCTTAGTAACCTATTTGCTTAATGTATTTTGGACGTTTTAAAAAATGAAATGCATTAAACTTTTGATAATATAACTTACATACTTTTGATAATGCTAAAAGATGGAAAAAATGTTTTGTAAGAATTTACTGCTTCTCTCACTCGTGAATGTTAAAAAGGTTGTTGATGTTCATTCGTCTATCCTTTAAATTTTGTTATTGTAAAACTAAATATCGTTTATCAATAATAATTCAATTATATTTAATTATCTATTTAACTCGATTGTCGAATAAGAATAACAACTGAGTGTCTTGTCGGTTCTTCTTAGTAGAATCTATCTTAAAATTTAATATAATCTTGTAAAATGTTTCAAAAGTGCTCACAAGAAGAGCCTACTTGAACAAAGTATATTTACATTTTTCATTTTATCAATTCCTGACATTTTACTTTCGTTATCTGCGTTGAGTATCGAGTTTATCACCATAGAAGCTATTCTATGGTGATAAACTCGATGCAGAGCATCAACGTTGGCGGATTAAAGCGTTTTAAATCCTTAAAAGAAGAGTCCTTTGACATTAACGGGCTGATATTTTTCATCCTTTAATGTAACGAAAAATCGTACCTTATTTATTGTAATTTCGTTTTTAAAGGCTAAGTTGGTTATCTGACTTTTCATGGACCTATTTTACGTTTGTAATTCATCTAGTACTCGGCTATGAACATCGTGATGAAGCCTGGACTAATCGGATTTAATACTACTTTCTAAGCTTTCTCAATAATACCAATATATAATGCGGAATGTATTTTTCTCAAAATAAAACTCGTAAGTTACGTAACTCACGCACAGCGAATATCATTCAGATCGCGTCGCATTCAACAAGTTGCCAGTTAGCTGGGGTCAAACAGACGCTTTGTGAGTTCCGCACAAGTATGTCTCGTAAAATCGTATTACATAGTTATTACTGTAATCGTTATATGGGTACTAATATTATAATTCGAATGATATGTATTTTTGTTCGCTTGTAGTTATAGTACGGAACTAATCATGATGTAAACTGTTAATATAATAAACAATATGGCACTATGATGATGTCGATAGTCTCCTGACCGAGTTCGACGATGGCGGCCAATCTCGAGAGAAATTAGCCAATTGCGCAGGACATATTATAATGCGCAAGTGTGTGGGCAAACACAGGTGCACTCTTTATTCCCCCACTCTCATAATCCGATAGGATGGCAATCCGAAATGACCGGAAACAGTTAAAGCCAACGGATTTACATGCTTTCAACTTCCAGAATATGGGCTACTACTGAGATTCTTTGACAGAAAACCCATTAACTTGTAATTGACCCGACCTGGGGTATGAACAAAATCCCATTTCATTTTCGCGGCCTTATATCTAGCCACCAGACCAACGAGGTGGTCATAAGGAAAATTATTTATGTTTCAAAAACAGTCCCAGTAATATATCGCAGAAAAACAAACACACCCTAATAGCTTTGAAACCGAGCAATATCGCCGAACAAACATAGGGATCCGATCGGTAGATCTATTTACATACAGTAGAGTGTTACCGAATGAAAAACCATTTACATCGCCCATTCGAAACGTAGTTTCACGAAACAATCAGTAAAACTACGATACGTTACTTAAACGAGTATTGAATAAAAATAATCCGAATGACAAAATTCAAATGAATGACTATTTTAGTTCATTCGCGTGGGATTATAACATAGCCGAACGAAATAGAAACTGATCATTCATACAATTTAACGAGTTAGTTATTATTTCATTAACTCTTTGGATATGAATCGAAGAACGCGACGAAAGCCGAGCAAGCACCACTCAAATTGAAATGATGATGGTCATGATGAGAAAAACATAAACGTGGTTAATATTACTAACTGCTTGTAAATGTTCCGTTCTTGGAAAAAAGATTCCTCTTTTCTTGAAGTTTATATATAAACTCCAAACTTATATACGTTTGTAAGGGAATCCACTTCGCGTTTCTAATGCCGACAAAGGGAATTCGTTGATTTTATTCATAACTTATGTTTTGTTGGTGGTTCAACTAAAATGATCCGCTTGTGAAAAAAACATTTGATTAGGTGTTCTGCGTCCACCTGAGATATTCGTCGGTCCAATAAAATCATTGTAAAAAAAATTATGTACGGCTTTGTGCAAGTCCATCTGGGTAGTTGACACCCATTCATCATATATTCTAAAACCAAACAGCAATACTAAGTATCGTTGTGTTCCGATTAGAAGGAAAAAAGAGCCAGTGTAACTGCAGCCACGAGGCACATAACATTTTAGTACCCAAGGTTGGTGACCAATTGACTGAGATGTAAGGGATGGTTAATATTGCCAATGTATGTGTCGGGCGATAGTGAATATATACCGTTATGTAGCCCGGTTGCCAATCTGTCTACCTGATTCAAATAGAAAAGCCAGCGATAATAATCATAATTCAATACCAACCAGAACCAAATACCATCCTTAAATATGACGTATCCTAACCGAGCATTCTCCAAAGTCATTTTGGAACAAATTATTCATATTCTCCATAAGATTTTCCGTAGCTGTTCCAAACTAGTTTCGCAAACGCTTAAACTTGTCCAAGAAAGATTTAAAACCCACCCAATGCATACATCACTGTAACAAGAGCAACCGTTGGCTTATCTTGATACCAAGAACTTACTTGAACTGTGACGAAAAATCAAAGTACTTCACGAACAGGGATAAAAAAAAGTAAGTGTAATTTTACTGAACAGCTTTATAAGTCAAATGTATTAAAAATATTTGCATAACTAACAATAGAAAAAATATTTTCTTATAATTTCAATTAACAGTATATATATATATTGACATATTTCGTTCGTAATCTAATCGGATACATTTTTTTAATGTAAATAATAAAAATATTATAAGAAATATACATCTTCTATGTCATGAAAGTTTATACTGCAGAACATAGGACCCATAGGTACATCCGTCAGCTATATATATGTTATAAATAAGTACGCCATACTTTTCGTGTATGTGTCCTCGGTGGTAAGTCGGTGGTAAATTTTCCACCAACAATTGGATCTAAAATGTCATATCCTTGTGCCTTTCATTATACTGGCTCACTCACTCTTCAAACCATAACAGCAATACAGATTATAGATCTTTAGCGGTAGACAATTTTTATTGGTCACTACGTTATACCCACCCAAATAGAGTACACATTTTTTGTTCAGTTTTAATATGTAATGCTAGAAAATATTGATTTCGTATATTCTTTATTAGATCCATATCAACATGAGACAATATCACGGCATCTATGTCCAATAGAAGACAGCCTAAGAAACAGTTGCAATTTCAATATTTGTTCAAGATTACGGACATATTTTGATGCCTTAGACATACATAACAACCTAAGAAGTTATTACAAAACTATAAAAGTGAAACTATATACAGTCGCGTGTAAAGGCCTTGACGTTGTATAAACTTTTATAAAAACGAATGCACTTCTAGTAAAAAAATGTATGTAAAGGTATGTTATATTTGCGTGAAGGTTTATAATATGGTGCCATAAAGGTTCAATAGGTTGCGAGCGAGTCAAATTATTAATTGCTTACAAAAATAAATCCAACGCATGCCAGCAATTAGCAATCATAACACGATTATTTTTTTAACCTAATTAAAAAGGTTTTATATAAAAACTGCAGTTGCTACATTTGACTAACTGAAGTTATTTTTATGATCTCTATAGGTGTTTACTGTACCAGAAAGCCTTCTAATTAATTACCCGTTCAAGTCGACACAGATTAAAACAAATCATTATTACCGCTTGCAAGTGTAATACCTAATGAGGTACTAATAGACGAACCTGCGAACAGTCCTACATCGATAAACAATTAAAGCAAATAGCAAAATAGCTTTAAAAAAACTTTATGAGCAATTGATTAGTTTTAAAAATGAATCTATTTCAAATCATAACCCATTGGCTAAAATAAATCCTTATCGCCTTCGATTAAAATTTAAGATAAAAAGTGCTAAGTTAGTCCAACAGATATCCTTGGTATTGATTGGATTAGGATTTGTGATTTTTTCGAATCTCATCTCAAGTATATGTCTTACACCTTTCAGATGGATTGCGAAATGTATTAACTAAAACACAGGCATAAAAGCCTTAAATATTGTCTACTTCTTTATGCAGAAGCAGCTGGCGGATTAATGTTATGGTTTTAGTTTATATTTTTCGACTTCATTCATCATAGTATTCGACATTAGGAAATTATGGAAAAATATATCAGAGGTTTGATCTCCTTTTTTAATCATAACAGTACAGTTGTAGTGCACAACCAGAAAATCTCACAAATAAAAGGCTTTATATATAATTAATAAAATATAAAAAAGACCAGACGAATTGTCAAGCGAGAAAAAAAAATTTAGATTAATTAAAATACCATTCATGACAAGTTCAATGTCAAAAATATTATAAATACAAGCACGTGGAAAGTTTGCGGACTTTATCATGTAAATATAATAAAACAATCGTAATATTTGAAATATGCTTAAAAAATGCAAGAGCATTATCGTAGTACTCTTGATTGGTGAATATAATTAGGCTACTAAATCAAATCGAAAACACTTCAAAATCTCGAAACACTAATTAATACTTAATTTATATTTAGTTTTTAGGCCACATTTTTATTAGGCGTAATAACGCTTACCAATGATGATACCAAACCATAATGGATATGCACGTATAAGATAAACTCAGCTACATACCTGGAAATAAGAAAAAAAAATAAACAACGGATTAAAATAAACAAATACTATTAACTACATATTATTAATGCGAAAGTAACTTTGTTTATGTGTCACGCCTTCACGGCTATAATAATGAACCGATTTCGATGAAATTTGGTACGAAGCAAGCTTAATCTCCAAAGAAGGACAAAGCAACTTTTTCATAACGCGTGCGAAACTCTAAGCGAAGACTAATAACTTTAAAATATTTTACCACTCATACGAGACAGTTATAAGCTAGGATAACAATCTACACACACCCATCTAACCTGAATCGTATGTACTTATACTAGTTAAACTACCAGCTTTTATATAAAAAAATGTATATATGTCAAGAATTTCGTTT
Source organism: Nymphalis io (assembly GCF_905147045.1). NCBI lineage: Eukaryota > Metazoa > Arthropoda > Insecta > Lepidoptera > Nymphalidae > Nymphalis > Nymphalis io. The sequence goes on along the minus strand of NC_065913.1, from coordinate 7,453,359 downwards.
ATTTATAAGAAGTCATAATAATAATGATTTCCCTAAACAAGTTTCAGCACTGGCGGCCGTTCTCAATAGAGAAGGATTTTCTTCAAATGAGCTAGAACTAGTGTATTTATACAATTCCGAACGAACTATGCAACCTTATTGTGTAACGTGAACCATTGACCTAGAGAAGGTGACGGACACCGCCTGGTTAGGTTTATGACCAACAGTGGATTGCAATTGGCATGAGCCAATTGCAATCCACTGTTGATCATCCATCACCATCATGAGATGATGATGATGATCCATGTACTTAAAGGTTCTCTTTGTAAATAAAACTCGATGAGAAAATTGTACACGTTGACAAAGTTAAAATATTACTCTTCATTTCAAAAGCGTCATAACATAACAAAACAATGATTAACAATAAAAGTAAAAAAACAATAAAATTTTCGTAAAGCATTTAAATAAAAGTAGAAAACAATCGAATGCAATTGAACTTAATGGTCCGTACGTCGGCTTGTTACACAATTACGTCGTAACACTTTTTCGGGATTGGATGAAATTTTAACATTATAAATATTTAAAAATGCATAATGCAACAATGGAACATTTTACCGTTTCCACTAACTAACGTTATTATACATATGATATAATTAAATTTGAAGTGAATCGGGTTTGTCCATATTGTAAGGTTCATTTAATTATAGTATTTGTTCAAATTATTCAATAAGGTTATTCAATAAGGAGATGTATAAAACAAAATGGCTAAATGTTACTTTTAATATTATATATTTGCGTTATAAAAATAATTTTAATTCGATTCTGTAACACAGCTTTAAAAATAAAACAATCGCTTCTGAGCTAGAAGAAGAAATAAAAATATAAATAGTACTATTTAATTTAATTCCAATCAGGTATTGTACCGGGAGTACAGTACACACACACACTAGGTTATATAATAATCTATATTAAGGAGTACCAGTCCCGTTTCCCTTTATGTATATAACAAAATGATTATGTATAATATGTTTTCTTTATAAGGGTTTTTATAACTATAATAAATTCTATCTATAACAATATTAACAAGAATATGTGTGTGTGTGTGTGCGCGCGTGTGTGATTGTGATTAATGATACCGACATGCGATATGATTTTAAAAATTTAATTCAATTTATTTTTCTATCTATTTCCGTACTGAATCATTTTTAATACCATTACGGCAACTAATATCCCAGACATATGGTCTGATAATATAATTTCCCCTCAGGGAAAATGAATATCTCTCGAAACCTGCATATATCTGTAATCAAAGTTTGTTATAGAAAGTCGAGGAAATAGCTATTTCTTTTATATATTTAAATCAAACTTACTCGTACATCTTAATAGTTTTCCAACTCGACGAACTGAAATTTTCAATTTTCGCATACTATCTCTCGTTTTATCTATATTTTATCATTTCTTTTATAACCCATCTGCAGAGCTATTCTGAAGAACAAGCTCGAAGTTCATTTCAGACGACCATTAATTGTCAAAAAGCTTTATGCGACATTGATTATAACATGTGCTACCATAAACGTTCTTACAGAATGGCACTACTGATAGGATGACAGTTAAACTCATATACAAAGATTGTTCGTTTGTAAAATACATCGATTTATGCATAAGAGCTGAATTAAAAACTTGTTTTCAGAGAATAGGGTTATAAGCTCTTTTATGAAAATGAAAATTGGCCTCGTTACATGTTTGGAAAACAATAATGCCACCAATCGTGTCAAGGAGTCAGTCCAGCTAATTTCTTTCATCTCAAATCATAAGAGTAAGAGATAGTATAGAGATACTGTTTCGATCTTTAAGCAATGCATTCCAATAGAATTTTTTTATTCAGTTTTTAAACAGTAATCCGCAAGAGAAACGGTCCACAGGTGATCTTCTAGCGTACGTAACATACCTCTGGGGTGAAGCTATCGACAAGCATGGGGAATCGTTGGCTATCAGCCTCGATATCTCCAAGGCTTTCGACAGGGTCTGGCAGAAGTCTTCTCTCCAAGCTGCCGACATATTGTCTGCCTGCTCAGCTATGCACCTGGATTGCCAGCTTCCTTCACACAAGCGTAGCCTTCGTGTTTTAGTTGATGGTTGCGCTTCACAATTCTATGTAGTGAATGCTGGGGTCCCCCAGGGATCTGTGCTATCTCCCACACTCTTTCTTTTGCATATCAATGATATGCTCTCTCTTGGGAACATACATTGCTATGCAGACGATAGTACAGTGCATGGTGGATACCACGGACGCGCAGTGGCTGGGCGAGCGGAAATTGAGGAGAGGCGGAAGGATCTTGTCACTGAACTCGATAGGACGTTAGAGCTCATCGCCAAATGGGGCTCTGATAATCTTGTTGAGTTTAATGCCAAGAAAACACAAGTATGCGCACTCACGGCGAAAAAGTCAACATTTTCCCCTATTCCCTCCCTCTGTGGTACTCCGCTGGTGATGCAAAGCAAAATCGCCATGCTGGGGATTGACGTTCGCTGCGACCTTAGTCCAAGGGATTACATCGAGGCTGTTATAAAAATAGCTTCACGGAAACTCGGAGTTCTGAACAAGGTGCGGCGTTTTTTCACGCCACAATAACTGTGCCTGCTGTTCAAAACACAGGTATGGTCTAGCGTGGCTCGCACCTTTGGGATGGCTCCGCTAAGTACCTACTTAAGGCCTTGGACCGGTTGCAGCGACGTGCCGTACGCATTATTGGCGACGTAAAGGTCACAAACACCCTTGAACCTTTACAATTGCGTCGTGAGATAGCAGCACTGAGCGCTTTCTATCGACTGTATCACGGCGAGTGCTCTGAGGAATTATTCTCTCTAATTCCTGCTTCCCCCTTCCTTCTTAAGTTCACGCGAGCTGGTTCTCGATGTCACCGTCTAACTGTGACATCAATTCCATCGCGAACAAAGAAATTTAGCAACTCCTATCTTTGTCGCACTTCCAAAAAATGGAATTCCTTACCAGCTCACGTGTTCCCCTCCTCTTACAACTCGGGTTCCTTCAAACGAGGCGTGAAGAGGCATCTTGCGGGCCGGCAAGGCAAAGGCGGCTTAGTGCAGAACGTTTTTCCCGTCTGTACTGGCCGTCGTCGCGTTTGGACTCTACTACCACTTACCGTCAGGTGGAGTAGAGTCATTTGCCTTCCGGCGAATATATATAAAAAAAAGAAAGAACCAGGGACTTTTTTTTGTAAAAAAATATCATCCTTTACGATTTTTAATAAAAGAACCTGGAGGCGATCATTTTATTCCCAAGGTGACGCTGTCATTTATAAACTCGCTAATTTATTTTATCAACCTTTTACAAATAAACGCCCTACATTTTCATCTTTTTTTTTTATTTAGCAACTGGGTTGAGGTGGCATTTTCTCGGATACTGTTATGAGACAATATTCGTTGCGCCACAAAGAATCCTACAATGCGTCGAGGAATAATATTAAAATATATATAATCTTTGTTCCGTGTATTGATGTTATATAAGTATCATAATTACGTTAATATATGTATTTGCGAACGAACAATAGGTCACTACCAAAACAGTTACTAACGCTTGTAATATTGATGAAAAATATTTATTTTAATTTAAAAATAACGCAACAAGATTTTCATTAGTGACTCTTTATAATATGTATAATATTTGTGTATATATATTATATGTATATGTGTTAAATATGTATAAATATTGAAAAATGGGCCACCTGATGTTGAAGGGTACATTTCCAATAGACATTGGCACTAAGAAAATTTAACCAATTTCACATCGCCAATGCGCAACTAGCCTTAGAAACTAAGATGTGATGTTACTTGTGCCTGTAGTTACACTGGCTCACTCACCCTTCAAACCTTCGGCTTTCGACACGACAGTACTGAGAATTGCTGATGAGTAGATATTCATATCTCTACATATATGACTGCATTATCAAGAATAAGAATTTTATTTAGTAAACAGTAATTACCAAATAAAGGACTATCGTTTGAAATGTATCTTATTGTATAAAGAACAATTTAGACGTACTTTATAAATAATACTAAAGGAATTAAGCCAATATAAGGCGAGGGTCCATTACGAAGAGATTGCAATGTGAATAATTTGTTTCCAAAAATTACATGCAAATTTTATACGCCGTGGAACGTGAACTTACGTTTCTTAAATTTCGGTATATATGTAAAATAAACATATTCTCTATGATAGGTTATTTGCATGTTTATTAGTCTAAAAAATACTTGCTGTATGTTTATCAAATGGCTCGGAGCTTATACCACAACGCTGCTCCTCTGCAGATTGGAGTAAATCACGTGGGTTAATACTTTACTGAAGTCGTCACATATGTATGTACATCTTAATATAGATGAAATGTTTACACCTTGTATTCCTTAAGAAGTAACATATTTCCCCTCCGATTTCTCATCAAATACACGTCACACGTGTCACACGTACTCGGACCCTTATCACGTGAAATTAAACGAAGTGTCAATGACACATCGATTAAGTGTCGATTGTGTACAGTTATACAGTCACACCGATTTGGTATCTCGAACCTTCTGCCTTTGTGATCATAAAAGAAATATATCTGAAGAAAAAAAATTGAGGAGCCATGTCGTTTGTATTGAAAAGTACAGTCCGTATATGTCCCACTGCTGAGCTAAGGCCTCTTAACAGGTCGAGGAAAACGTAAGGAATACCGATTCGTTTGAGTGGCAGATTTTCATCCAACGTATGCAGATTTCTTCAAAATGTTATCCTTCACCGCCGAGCACGAAATGAATTGATAACGATACCACCGGTTTGTTTTGATTTCGAGAACTATGACCACATAAAACAGATAAATTTAAAAATCGAATGTAATATCATAAACAAGAGTATTTATAAAAAAAGATAAGGTCTAATCTAAAACATAAATTGAAACAAATATATAATATTCACTGGTGGTAGAACTTTGTGCAAGCTCGTCTGGGTAGCTACCACCCACACATCAGATATTCTACCGCAAAATAGCAGTACTTGGTATTTTTGTATTCCGGTTTGAAGGGTGAGTGAGCCAGTGTAATTACAGGCACCCTTGTGCCTGTAATTACATAACATGTTAGTTCCCAAGATTAGTGGCGCATTGGCGATGTAGGCGATGGTTAACATTTCTTACAATGCCAATGTCTATGGGCGTTGGTGACCACTTACCATCAGATGGCCCGTATGCTCGTCCGCCTTTCTATTCTATAAAAATATAATGACAAATGTTTTTGTTATAGAAAATTCCGGTCTGCGCGTGTTCGTAATTCTTTTCCTTGACCAATTTGGAGGAATTATTTTTTTTATATATACGAGGTCACCTGGACTTAGTTATAGTAGGACCCGATAGGTGGCGCTGTTCCAGTTTTTTTTTTTTATCTTACATAAAAACATAATCTTGAATCAGCCTCTAGCACTTTTCAATATATATATTTTTATTACTAAGTCAGTTGTGTATATGTTATTGATTACCAAATTATTAGGGATTAATTTTTTTTTCTTTTACTTGGACCAAGTCGGGAAGGTTAACTATTATTAATATACAATAATAATAAGTCTAAATCAAAATATTCACGTCCGTATTTTAATTTACAAGCAAAACAAGCTTAATGAAACGAATCTTCTTAAAGCGACTAAAGCAAGTTTGGTATTCGAGTGAATTACCCGAAACAATTCGGGAGAACACCTGAGTACGTGACCCTGGAGGCGAGACTACATTAACGAGATAAAAGCGTTTATAGCAATTACAAAATTGAAAATAAAAATAAAATGTCGCATTTATAATAATTTAAATCAAACAGGATAAAGAGACCGTGATGGTCCAGTGGCCCACTTAACCGCAAAAGTGAATTCTCGTTAACCCCCGCCGCACCTGGTTGTATGAACGCAATGAGCTTAAGAATCACCGAACGGATTTTCGTACTGTTTTCGCCAATGGCAATTTTTTTTTTTCAATGAGGGTTAAGATTTTGTGTAAATTGGCTTAAATATAATGATGACAGTTGGAGATATCGGCAAAATCATCCCGACTATACGGAACATGTCGCGGAAACCAACAGGAATCGTGTTATATATTAAACGATATAGTTTAATGTAGACCCTTAGTCTACCGGGACTATTAATAAAAAAAGAGAAACGTAAATAAACGAGAAATGTATGTATTTCGTGTAGATTTCAATATTTTATATCCTGCAGTGAATTTCGACTTGATCTTAAATCTCCACCATTTATTATATTATACATAATTAAAACAGAATCTTTTTAAATACATTCGTCCCTATTTTAAAACGGTCATTATTATAAATTAACGTACCTTTCAAATGATAAAATATAATTCATCTTCATATACAATTCATTTTCATATACAATCGTAATTAAAACGTATTTATTCAATTAAAATTTTGTTAATAACAATAATTTTCGAATTGTAATTCCAAAGTTCTAGCAAAAATAATCATGATGAATAACATAACGGTAGGAAACTCATATTTTTTAGTTTAAAGTAATTTAATTATCTAAAAGAAAATCCGTATAATAAGGTTAAAAAGAATTATAACATCTATTAAAGATTAAACATTAATTTTTTGCAATTATTAAATGACAAAAATGAACATTACTGTATGTGTGTACTCGTAACATAAGTGACATAATGATGAAATGTATATATGTAAATGCAACCACAAAAACACATGCATAGAGGCACTTGAGCTGATATAATTAAAAAACTATATAGTTACGGTGTTTTCTGACTACGTATCCATGATATGATGATGATAACATATGATCTACGGGAAATATTTATCAATCGTCAATGTTAAACACAAACAAATAACAAGTATATATTTCATATGTTTTTTTTGTTTAATTAGAAACATTTTACTCAAATGTTACATCCACAAACGTTGCACTTATATCACACAATAATCCTAAGTATATTTTAGCGTTTTTTTTTTCAAAATATAAATTAAATTATTTGAGATAAAAAACTTTACACTTATGTCTTACGTCATACATAAGGATGCACGAAAATTCTATCTTGAAACTTTTCGCTTAACATTTAATCCAAAGAAATTCCCCTTCAATACGCTCATAGCATTTATTTGAACCATACCTCTAAACCAGTCGTACTCGAAACGGTATTCATTTTAACCAACGCTGGAAACACGCAAATAATTAAAGGAGAGGAGCGTAAATAAGGGAATATAATTTAATATCCAAACGAGAATTAACTTAATTTATACGTATTTAAATTAATGTAAAGTTATTTTGTAGTTCAAAAAAAAATGGGAGTATGTTTTATTTAAATAACTTAATGTGCTTACATTTTCAGAAATGAAATATTAAATTTTACAAGTTTACTTATAATAAAATGTTTACAAGACTATTCATTAAAAAAATGTGGTTTCAGGTGCCTAAAAAATATGACCTTTTTATCTAATCACGTAATAATGTCGCAAGAGACGATCAACGGAGTTTCTGTTAAGCTCATTAACCACCTGTAAAGCGAAGGGGGTCAAAGTACGACCAAATGAAAAACCCCATCCTAAGTAAACATACTAAAAGGATTAATTAAAGTAAAACTAGCCTTGCGCACTCATGGCATACACCCCCCATTCCTTTATTTTATCACGCAGTACAAACCTTCAGATAGGTACCCGGGATATGTGGCATTCTTACCTACTAAAATCACTGCGATGTCCGTCTTGAGTACGGATCGGAGCGATTGCGGGGTTGTGTCTATACAATGCTTACGCGGCACATCCCGAACTGTGCTCCGTTCATGGCTCGGCGGAGCTCTGATCAGGGGGCGAAATACACTCATACCTTATTTTAAGGGTAATTTTTGTAAACAAATATAAAAAAAGTAAACTGCAATAAAGTCATTTTAATGTTCTCCTTTCTTAGTAAATAAAAATTAAGTTTGTTTATGCGTTGCTAAACTCTTCAGCCGATTGTTATGAAACTTTGGCAAGTTGTTCTTCGGGCTAGAAACGAAAAAGCACAAGATTTGTTGTTTTTTTCAATATAAACGTTCTTATATAGTCCTTTATTCAATCAGTGCGAAGACGAAACGAGTAGCTAGTTTATTCTTAAATCACACTACTGCTCTAGTGTAAGAAAGCATAATAATGGGGCTGATTATTTTGTACACAATCACGTAACTATAATTAATTTGTCAGTTTTAAAGCTACAGACTCTTTCATATGTTGATTAAAAAGAGACAGAAAGTTAAGTACATTTCTGACAAGAGGCATCCCTATGTGGTTATATTTACTGGTGGATTGATTACTCACGACAATACGAGTGGTTGAGGGTAAGCGCCTCGCTTGATTGATGTTCTTAACGAATAATCCCTCGGTCAGCTCTTAAGACACCCACAGCGTTTGGATGGGGTGGCTTTATTCTATTCCATTGAAACCAAACCTATATGTATAGCAGTAATGTTAAAATTTAATTGTGCTTAAACTATAAATCGTTTCTGGTTGTAGTAGATAGATATCTTACAATAGTAAATGAGCAACTGCTATTCTTGTATACATTAATTCTAATTTTGTATTCAGGTAAGACTTTCAATTTTTAATCTTATCCTATATCTAGGTGTAATTTTTTTCTTTTTATAAGTATTTATTGAAGTCAAGCGAATCTCGGTCGCCCAGATACTTTTACTAAGCACAGCAATACTTGGAATTTAAAGGCACCGTCTCATTACAAGAACAAGACAACATTTTAGATAACGCGGTAGGAAGCGACTTAACATTAACGGGGATCACTTACGAACAGACACATCACCTATGGTCGTCTGGCTTTAGAAAATCAATTTTAAAAACGTTGTAAAATCTCGTATTTTATTTCTGATAATGTAAGTAATTTAAAGAATGCGTCCGGCAAAATTGGCGTAAATATCGACGAACATTACTGCATATATACGTTAGGTCTCCGTTGTTGATATTCACTTAAATAATGGCATCTGTATCGCGTCAAATACCAACAATATCAAAGCTTTATACTGAAAAATTTCACAATCATCATCTTAACCGTAGATCGCGTTGCAATAATTATTCGCTTTTGTGATTTCGCGACGGCGGAACGGCAACAAAGGCGAAATTGGATAAATGTCGAGTGCATTTAGTGTGTTCGTTGAACTGTGAGGTTTATTATTTTTAAATGTATGGTTAACGATATCTTCTTATATAGATATGATACTGCTGTTTTAAATGTGGAATTTGTATAGCTTGTATAATTTATTAATAAATTAAAGCCTTAAATATCTATATACAAACAAAATTCCATGGTGGTATGAATACAAGCAGCATTTCCCCTTTGCAATTTCGACCCTCTCCAGCCCTCCTGTCGCCAGTAGAAAGAATAAGACGAGGTGTTATATTTGTAATAAAAAGTTTTTGCACTAATATAGCTTATTATTTTGTAAAACCGGGTAATGATCATGTGTTTCCCATTTTCCACTCTATAGTTAACTGTTTTCATTGTCGATAAGTACTCCGTATTAATATTATAATCCAGGGATTGTTGCATTAACAAATAACATTAAATGAATACCATTTAATTTTATTTAAAGTATCAAGTTTTCGATGAAATTTTACTTTGGTGTTTTGCGTTGGAATTGCTTAACCAACGTGTTTTTTATAACGGATATGTTTTTCTGTCGTTATGCACTTTTTATGAAATTATTATGACAATTACTTATTTATGATGATTTTTCAATAAAGGATAATAGCAATGCCTGTTAATATGAAATTGCTAAGCTTGTACTAAGCGTGGGAACCACAATAGCGCAAAATCGACCCTCTGCTTTTTAAATAGCTACACAAATACAAGTGCAAAGTATAATTGCAATAAAATGCTAATCAAATCTTAATAACCATAAGATGTATTATTATTAAAAGACATAATTATATAAAATTGATAATCATATATTCATATGTTAGTATTTCCATAAAAAAAACACCAAACGTTATATTACTTTTTCCATATTTCCCATCAGAATCACTTTTTTCATCCGGTTTTTATTTACGAAGTAAAAAAATCTAATATATATCAATAACGTATTTCGTGTCTATTTTAAGAAAATCTGTTTATTCTCCCGCACAACAGTGTCATATCGAATGATATGTGGGGGCAATATTTAACCAACATCCTAAGATTTCAATCTAGCACGCCCGGTAAAGAAAAGAGCGTGACTCGAATTGAAAACGACGTTATTGGAAAAATTTCGTTAGCGGAAGAAACTTTAGTTATTACAGAAAAATTATAAGAATTTTAAAGACTTAATTAGTGCTCTATTACTAAATCATCGGTGAACGTTAGATTTTTAATAAATAAAAACGACACGAGGAAAATCAGTTACATTTTTTTTTATTAGAAAAAAGTAGGCATACCGATATTTGATGAGTGTGTGGTACTCACATATCGAATGTGGTAGTGATGGTGATCACATATCGAAGTAGTATTTCCATATAACAGTGGTTACCGCGTGATAAAAGGCAATTATATCACGCGGTAACCACGCGTGATACATATACCTCACCTGAAGGCATAGTACCCACTCTAATAAAAGAATATCAAAGCGATAAAAAGGCATAGTAAAATTAGTATTCGTCGATTTGATGAAACAAAATATTTATTAAGTTTCTTGTCAGTTATTAGCGTAAGAAGTTATATTCCAGATCACTTTTATTAATATTGATATTATCATTTAGATTCCTTTTATTTTTTTATATATATTGACCGACCTCAGTATATCTTTATACATAGATAGCATTTAATTGATAATGACGCAGCATTATTGAAGCAAAGTGCATATATGCATATTTTTTTTTATAGAATAGGAAGGCGGACGAGCATATGGGCTACCTGATGGTAAGTGGTCACCAGCGCCCACAGACATTGGCATTATAAGAAATGTTAAACATCGCTTACATCACCAATGCGCCACCAACCTTGGGAACTAAGATGTTATGCCCCTTGTGCCTGTTATTGGCTTTGTAATTGACACTGGCTCACTCACCCTTCAAACCGGAATACAACAATACCAAGTACTGCTGTTTTGCGGTAGGATATCTGATGAGAGTGTGGTACCTACCCAGACGAGCTTGCACAAAGCTCTACCACCAGTAATGATTAATCTTTTAAAGAGTCATGTAAGGTGGAATGAATTTCAAACATTTTCCTCTGTATTAGAGGAGACCTTCTGACCAATAGTTAGCCATTTACAGGCGGTTAATTTACTTTACATTACGTATAAACATAATTGTTCTCAATGACAACCGGTCGACTAATGGTCACATATTATATCCAAATAAATGGTCAGGAAAACGAGATCATGAACAAGCATAAACTGTAAGTACCTCCGTAAGGATTCAATCTCGTCGAACCCCACTTAGCATGCGCACGTGATCAGAATGTGTTTAGTTAGCGATCGTATCGAAATTTGAAGATAGGTAAGTTTATTGGAAACATTTGATGATATTGTTTAATATGAAAATTTTATATTAAATCAAAATATTTCTCATTCAAATAGGTTAACGTTATTTTATAGAATATAAATATGTCAAGCTACTGCGTAGATTCTATACAATATATATCCTAGACAATATACGTAGATATATAAGGTATTTTAATAAAATACAATACCACTCAAATATTCTGCTCGGTAATCAAAAAATTCTGACTCCATGAATTTTTATTGATTAATTTTATTAAATATTTTTACGGCAATTAAAATATATTCATTGACTTAGACTAATATCTAAATCACGAGTAACAAATAAATATAACTTTTACCGGTTTCATAAGTGGGTTTGGATATTCATATGATAGATGGAAAAGCTATCGCTGTTTTTTTAGTGGGTATTCCGGCGTCCTGGGCGCACTAGTCGCAAGTCGTCCTACGTACCCTCCCTTCACGTGGGGGAAACACTTAAATGCTTTTTTCCAGGAAGATTAAAAAAGGTCTGGATAGGTACTACCCACAAATGTAATTCTACCGAAACAAGTACTTTGTATTGCTGTGTGCCTAATAACATGTACAATGGGTATGTCTATGTACAAAATAAGTAACGGTGTAGTGATTTATATATCATAAAGTGGAAGTGTGGTCTCTCTCGTCATCATACCACTAAATGGAAAATTGACTAGTCTCTTACTAAAAATTTTTATCATATAATTAAAACGGTGGTAAACTGGTGGTAGAGCTTTGTGCAAGCTCGTCTGAGTAGGTACCACCCACTTATCAGATATTCTACAGCAAAACAGCAGTACTTGGTATTATTGTGTTCCGGTTTGAAGGTTGAGTGAGCCAGCCTTAGTTCCCAAGGTTGGTGGCGCATTGGTGATGTAAGCGATGGTTAACATTTCTTACAATGCCATTGTCTATGGACGTTGGTGACCACTTACCATCAGGTCATTTGCGCCTTCCTATTCTATATAAAAAAAAACGACATATAATATAATAGACTTTCATTAGCGGTATTTAAAATATCAATGAAAAAAAGCAATTAACTTCAGATTAAAATTATCATTTACAAATATCTAAGTTTTATTCATCAGAGTATAAATCTTTCGACTGAAGTTTCTTAATCTCTTACTTCTTCAACAACCATACTTTGACTGAGTCAACAGTAGGTCATTTAAGTATAATCGTCTTTTAAACCGGCTAGCGCTGCAAGACCTTGATTATATAAAAAACCTACTCATAGGAGATTATTTAAAGAAAAAAACAAATTTAATTTTACTTTTATCTTGCATTGTAGGCTTCTTTACAGTGCTTCATGAAATTGAATGTTTATAAAGAGATAAATTCATCGCAATAATAGTAGCTAGTACTTATAATAAGTGTCTAGAAAACGATGAAGCCCACTTTAATTACATTACGAATATGTATATCTATAAAAAGAAGGGTGTTTTTAGGTTGCGCTCTTTGTAATATAAGACTGCAGTGAAATTTTGGTCCGAGCCCAAAAGCTGATCTATTTTTGGGCGTAGTTGTAAAAATAGACAAAAGCTTATATTAGTTTTCATTTAATAACCTAATTTCTGAATGTGTATCAATTATAATCAAAATAACAATGTAAAACGGAATTGTTAAATTAATTAATTTTATTAATTAACTTGTATAATATCGTGGGCGTATCACGATGTGCCCGGGCTCATCTCGATGGGGCCGATCCAACGATCGGCATATACAAAATATCATCACATTTTTCTCAAATAAATATAATAACAGTTTAAGTAAGCGCTCCGTGTGGGGGGGGGGGGGAAGGTGTAAGGTTTCTAAAGAGCAAGCGTCGTCCTTCCTTGGGGTTCAAGCTTGGTTCATACCAAATTTTATCAAAAGCGGTTTACTGGTTTAGTTGTGAAAGCTTAATACGTAATCATAGTGTCGTTTGAGTCTCGGATATTTCTTTTCTATCGTTTTGATTTACGTTATATTTTATTCGTGTGTGCGTGCATGTGTATATATCACTCACCGATCACTTTATAACTATAGTAAACAAATCTTATATATATTGTAAAAAAATACGTTTATATTTAAAATTTTGCGTCTATGTCGCAAAATTTTAAATATAAACGTATTTTTCAGAACTTCCTTCCTCTGGAGGCAATCTTAGGTGGTTAGGTAATACATAAATGAATAAATCTGAACCGTCATGTAAAATTTCAACTCGCCAGGACAAGAGGAAGGGCTTCTTATTCAGCTCGCAAGATTTGATCAAAACAAACTAACAAACAAACTTTTCAAGTTAAATAAGAGCTTGTACGAATAATGCTTCTTGTTCGTATTCCATGCGTTCCCACTGATTAAATTGTACAGTTGTTGGTACGTTTGTACATACGTGACGGTTTCTGACAAAGTACTATCATAGAACAATAATAATGTCCTCCAGACCGATTTCGGCCACGGCGGCCAATCTCAAGAGAGATTAGCCAACTGCGCAGGATATATTATAGTGCACAAGTGCGTGCGCAAACACAGGTACACTCTCTATTCCCTCACTCTCATAATTCGACGGGACGGCAATCCGACACGACCGAAAAGAGTTCAGGCGCAGGACTAACTGCTTTTCGTGCTTTCCGAGGCATGGGAATGTACACACTTCCAACTTCCAGACTACGGGCTGTTATCAGTAACAGCCCGTAGTCTGGAATTTTCAGAAAAAACCAATAACTTTTTATTCGCCCGATCTGGGAATTGAACCCAGGAGCTCCGGGTCTGAGGACTTACATCAATCCACTAGACCAACTAGGCAGTCAAAGCACAATATGTGGCACATGAATTGTATCACATAATTATTTAAAAAAAAAAAGTTGAAAGAAAATCTTACATTGCAAACTAATCACGAAATCAAGTAATTTTTCATTCTTGTCTAAGAAGTCATTGTTCATTCTTTTACAAGTTCTAAGTCGTTGAGCAGTATTTCAAGTAGAGCTTGTCTGTATGCCTCTAGAAAAAATTCTTGCAACGCCCATGATTATTAATGAAGTTTAGTGACGTTTTGAGATCATAAGCGAAGCAGAATTGAAGATTTCTTTCATTCCACTTCATATCTAAATATGAATCTCTTTATAAAAAAATATTTTATATTATTAAATGTATGATTACGTTGTAGCGTTAGATGACATTTGCTGTTATAAGCACAGTGGATAAAACTCATCAATTATTTTAGCGCCAAAAACTCATAATTAGTATTGTTGTGTTCCGGTTTGAAAGATAAGAGCCAGTGTCGCACAGGCACAAAGGACATGACATCTTAGTACCTAAGTTCGTAGTCTAAGGGACTAGCTCGCCGCATTTGTATTGTAACGACCGTAAGTGCCAAATTTGTCAATATGCATCAGAGTAGTCTAAGGGACTAGCTCGCCGCATTTGTATTTTAACGACCGTAAGTGCCAAGTTTGTCAATATGCATCAGAGTAGTCTAAGGGACTAGCTCGCCGCATTTGTATTTTAACGACCGTAAGTGCCAAGTTTGTCAATATGCATCAGAGTAGTCTAAGGGACTAGCTCGCCGCATTTGTATTGTAATGGCTGTAAGTGCCAAGTTTGTCAATATGCATCAGAGTAGTCTAAGGGACTAGCTCGCCGCATTTGTATTTTAACGACCGTAAGTGCCAAGTTTGTCAATATGCATCAGAGTAGTCTAAGGGACTAGCTCGCCGCATTTGTATTTTAACGACCGTAAGTGCCAAGTTTGTCAATATGCATAAGAGTAGTCTAAGGGACTAGCTCGCCGCATTTGTATTGTAATGGCTGTAAGTGCCAAGTTTGTCAATATGCATCAGAGTAGTCTAAGGGACTAGCTCGCCGCATTTGTATTGTAATGGCTGTAAGTGCCAAGTTTGTCAATATGTATCAAAGTAGTCTGAGGGACTAGCTCGCCGCGTTTGTATTGTAACGACCGTATTTAATAAGAAAAATGTAAATAAATAATAATAAAAATAATTATTACTTTAAATGACTCGCTTAAAGTGATAATACATGAGATACACCATATTATTACAAAACGTATCTATGAAACTGAGTCCTTACACAAACATTATGAACAGTCCACAGTAGCTCTGATAACCATCACAGTAGCACTTTCGCTCAGCCCACTGGAGCGTACATTTACACGCTATTTCCTATTCGAATCGACTTCGAATACAATTGGACTTAGTTATGCTGAACTAAACAACAGCATAACATATTATTACATTAAATATAGTATCAAAATTAACAATCCGTGCAGAATGTTGATTTAACGGAAAATAATCGCCATGAAACGCCAGTATTTACTTTATAAGTATTAAAATTAAATATATAAATTCTACAAAAAATAACGTAAAAAACTGGTATATTATTTTATAGATATCTGCTCGTCTCCTGAAGTTGTCTTATTTAGACATAGAAAATCTTTAAAAATAAATTAAATTATTTTTAAGGCATGTTGAGTACAATTATAAATGCATACAAGTACACACACACACACGCACACACGCACGCACGCACACACACGCGCACGCTCTCACACACAAACACACACACCCACACACCAACACACACACCCACACACCCACACACACACACACACATACAAAAAAAATCGTAAGAATATATTATTATTAATTGTTTTATAAACTTTCTTACTTTCATATGTTGTCAAAAAAAAATAGATATGATAACACGTCTTTTTTTAATTATTCTTAACATAAGCTATCAATTATTAATAATAATAATATCATGGGACACTTCTCACACACGGCCGTCTGATCCCAAATTAAGCTTGTGTTCACGCACACAAATATCTGTCCTGGGTGGGAATCGAACCCACAACCTTCGGTGTGAAAGGCAAGCATCCACCAACCACGCAAACCGGTTCGATAATAAAGTTATTATCAATACATTAATTGTTAATTTTTAATTATTTGTCACTATGGAATTTGAAGCTTATTACATTAAATAAACCAACATTTTTATAAGTAATTTACGCCAAACTCGGTTGCTCAGATACTTAAATTTAATAACAGTAAAAATTTAATTCATAAAAAAAAAATTTGTCCGTCTGTTACATTACTATGACTAAACCAATGAGCTTATCGTGATGATATTTGACGATGAGGTGACCCTGGGGCCTGGACAAGGACATAGGCATGATCATTACTTCGATCGCTTACTTAAAATCGAGACAGATGTTTAGTAAACATAATCTAGCCAAAATTTAACCAATCAACGATTCGATACAGAAAAAGTCAGCGACTAATGTCCTAGCAAGTTAATAATAAGTTTATATATTTTAATTTTAAGAAATACATTCGTTTTAATATAAAAATATCAGTTTGAAGTTTAAGCCACTGTTACAAACACGACGTGTGATCATATCATACACTTTCGCTGTGTTCAACTGCGCGTAAATTTTGTTTACACACGTAAATATTTTAAATTTATAATAGGAAGGCAGGCTAGCGAATGCGCAACCTGATTAACAAGTAAAAATCTAAACATTCTTTGTAAAAGTAGGCTCCTACAAGCAATTTTAAATTCATCATCTTAAAGGATAAAATTGTATAAAAATATCTTTGTGGCATATTTGAGAGATGTTAACTATTTAATATGGTTCACAACACATATATGTTGTGCTATCTTTTTTTAAATTGACTAACGGTCTTGTAATTTCAGGAATAATAAACAAAGATTAGGCAGTTTACATATTTCTTTTATTACGCATTTTAAAGTTAATTTTTACGTACCTAATATGAAAAAGTTACGTTCCAACGCAAAAAGTAAATACAGACAGAAATAAATATAAACAGGACAGAGTATAGAAATGAAAATCGACGACTTATTATTGTGATTGTGTGTGTGTCTTTTCGAGATATTTTAGAAGAAAAAAAAGTTAAACACTAAGGCACATATATAATTTCTCGACTCGTGTGAATGAGCGAGATGTTCAACTTACTTAACTGAATTTAATATATACCTTCTTTGTATAAAAAAAATACAAAAATCTGTGCTTCAACTTTTAAAAGAGAAAACGTGATAAAGTCCCTCGATACATCGTCCCGGGGATGTAGTTTGTCGAACATAGTTTTTTTTTCGCTCGACCCAATTTTATAGAGGATCAATGTTGTTAAAATAAACTTAAACAATAGAAGTTAAACGATAAAGCTCGAATAACTTTTTTTTATAGAATAGGAAGGTGGACGAGCATATGGGCCACCTGATGGTAAGTGGTCACCAAACGCCCTTAGACATTGGCATTGTAAGAAATGTCAACCATCGCTTATAGCCAATGCGCCACCAACCTTGGGAACTAATATTTTATGTCCCTTGTGCCTGTAATTACACTGGCTCACTCACCCTTCAAACCGGAACACAACAATATCAAGTATTGCTGTTTTGCGGTAGAATATCTGATGAGTGGGTGGTACCTACCCAGACGAGCTTGCACAAAGCTCTACCACCAGTAAACGGATGTAAAGAAATGTTAAATCTAGTAATATAAAAAGAATCAAGCTGATTATGAATCAAATTAACACGAATATTTATTAAAATTACCAGTAAAACAATCCTGTTATAACTTATCCTGTCACCACCTTACTGGTGGTAGGGCTTCGTGCTTTTAATATTCACGACTAAAATGCCTTGCCTTAATATATATAATAATAAAAACATACATAGATAAATTAAAGTGTTAAAAATTCCATGCGATACTTTCAGAACTAACTCTGAGTAATTAATACCTATACGGATACACGGGGATACATTCTCTTGCCTCGGAAAGCATGTCGATTCGATGTTCCTCTACCTGATGTATCTTTGTTCGTAGCGGATCGCCGTCCAATTCGAACTACAAGAATGATGGAGTAGAGACAAATCATTTCTCAGTAACTGTGTTAAAGCAAGAACTTCAATATTTTTATTTTAAAAAAAAATATTATAAAACACTAAACATAAAACGACTCATGATCTTCAACTTCATATAATATTGTCCCCATAAATCTTAATATGAACTTGGTTTAATACAACTTAGGTTTCAACAACTTGTATCTAAGTTTTACTATTACGACAGAAACATCTTTAATGACATTGTAATAGAGTCGAAAATGGCTTTTAATTTTATATGTTAATTATTATATGATATCGAGCATTCTCGGTGAAGTCTCGAGAATTTTCACAAGTAGTAAGTACTCAGAAGTGTCCTACAACTGAGATTATGATACTTAGATGGCGAGTATTAAAACATTATGTACTAGGTAAAATTACATTTTTATTTTTCTTTAAAAATTGCAAGTAGAAAATATTTGGAGATTTGGATAAAAAAATTCTAAAATAAAATAGAATATTTTGTTTTTTTTTTTTTTAATTATTGTGACAATATTTATTGTGTAACAGAAGGCAGAGAGACACTACCTCAGTGACAAATACGCCTAATCCGTTACAGAAGAGCTTGTTGAGCGAAATTTACAATAACTTATTATATGCTGTGGCATATTTAGGTCAGGTTTACAATTCTAGGAAATGTCTAGACGGGGTTTACTCGTTGCAATGGAGTGTCTGTCCTATTTGTTAAGCTTGATATGTGTAGTCTGCAATTCAGCCCACTAACGTGTCTTTGGTTTGCGAGGAATTATATTGCAATATGCATAATAAGGAGTAAGAATAATTATACTGTAGTAATACTAGATGAAATATTAAAAATCAAACATTGTTTCATTATAACTACTTTCATTTATCTATTATGCAGGTTATTGTTCGATTCCCTCGGAGCCAATTTTTCAAATATTAATGAAAAAACACTCACGTGTAAATTACGAGTTAATACATAACGCAAATACATACAAACACATGTAGATTGAAACAATATAAATGTACGTAACACCGCGTCAACAATTCAACCGATACTCATATTTCACCGCTCGCGTCATAATTCAGTTTCTATAGTTCTTTCGTCAAAACTAAACATCTTTTTTACGAATTTTCATCCCCTTTATCACTTGACGAGCCGGTTGGCGTGGTCGGTGGATGCTTACCTTTCACGCCGAAGGTTGTGGGTTCGATTCCCACCCAGGACAGATATTTGTATGCATGAACATGTCCGTTTGTCCCGAGTCTGGGTGTAATTATCTATATAAGTATGTATTTACAAAAGAAAAACAGTATATGTAGTATATCAGTTGTCTGGTTTCCATATTCAAGCTCTGTACAAGCTTAATTTGGGATCAGATGGTCGTGTGTCAAAAAATGTCACAGGATATTATTACTTAAGTGGTTAAATTTTCAAAAATCCTTTCCTAGTGCTAACCGACTGAGTAAAAGGAGCACATGCGCCAATTTTCATCGTTCTAGCTCCAGTTGTTTGAGCTGTACGTTGATATATAAGTATATTTATATTTATATTTCGCTACCGACCGTCGAATTCACATATCGACCGCATTACTTGTAACAGAGCGTAGTGGCAACAAACGATCGGATTTTAATTCGCGTATCACCCCATATCCTGGAAGAGATCGCTGCTTTAGCGCCGTGCGGTGCACGTGTACTATTGCTTTATATATATTTGTTTTTGAAAAGCAATACATAGTACAGCAAAGCCATAGATTGTGCGTTTCGATATTTGTCACTGAATTACATTTGGGCGGTTGAAAGTATTCTAATAGGACATACGAAATAGGACATATGTAGGTACTTTTAAAATTAATAATATCAAATAATGATACTATAAAATTATCCGCGCCGAGCGAAGCAAGACTAGTATTATATTAATACAAAAGAATAAACTCCTACAATCCAAATATAAATGTTCGATAATTTTGTTACTTTTAAACTTTGCTTAGCGAATGATTATTTTTAAACAATGCTGTGTCTTCGTCTACCGAATGTCAAATAAATAATGATAGAAAGAGAAGTTTCAGCGTTTAATTAAACAGTCGCTATGCAACGTTTACAAGTAAGGTCGTTATAGTCTATATTCAAAAGGAACTCGTACCCGTAACAGCCTGTGAATGTCCCACTGCTGGGCTAAAGGCCTCCTCTCCTCTTTTTTAGGAGAAGGTTTGGAGCTTATTCCACCACGCTGCTCCAATGACGGTTGGTGAAATACACATGTGACAGAATTTCAGTGAAATTAGCCACATGCAGAGGAATCTTTTCACGATGTCTTCCTTCACCGTAAAGCACGAGATGAATTATAATCACAAATTAAGCTCATGCAAATTCAGTGATGCACGCCCGGGTTTGAACCCACGATCATCGGTTAAGATTCACGCGTTCTTACCACTGGGCCATCTCGGCTCTAAAAGGGAACACCTAAAGCTAAATAACATTTGACCATCGGACTTGGAAATGTCAAAGGATATTAAATTGCTATGTATTAGATCGTAGATAGCGTATATAACACAATCAACGGAGACTGAATTGTGATGCTCTTGTCACCGTAATCACATTATTCAATCATCACAGAGACATCATAGAGGACTAAACTATGATATCGTTTCTTTTTTTTATACAAATAGTATAGTTATTCTGTAAGAACAAGCTCACAAACATAGTAAATCACTGTCAGAAATTGATATGCGACATTAACTAAAATTATTATCAAAACCTTTTGGATTTGTATAGTAACTATTTTTAATTTTTATTTGTATTTATTTAAGGCTTTAATATAAATAAACGTATATATTAATAAATACACGCATCCGATTTGCGTATAATCGTAACTCGAAATACGAGGTGAGTTCTTCTCGATTAGCACTTCTGATGACAGAACATGATATGAAAACAATTCCAAGCAATGGTGTGCATAAATATTTTATTAATAATAATAAAAAATAATTTATTTAAGGAAATTTAATTTTATATAATATTAATTTTCGCCCCCTGAGCTCTAACCCCTCAGGGGTGCTGTAAAAAAAATAGCCTATATCCTTCTCTTGGGTTCAATCTTGCGTCATACCTAATTTCATCAAAATCGTTGTTTTTGAATTATTTTATAAAGTTTTAAAATCTATCAAGAAGGGCTGTCGTCACCTATACCCAATATAAGAAATACAAGTGTGATATATATATGTATGTATGTATGTATATTTACAAAGTACTGATACTCAACTGTAGAATACGCAAACAGTTTACACCGTTTAATTTAACATTGAAAGCATCACAAATTTTATTTATTCTTCTCCTCCAACAGTTATTTGAATTTCTTAAGTCTAAAGGAACGCAGTCACTAATAAAACAATTGAACAAGGGTACTACTGCTAGTACTAGCTAACTGGAAAAAATTACGGACCAAAAGGACGTAACTTTCTCAGTAACACACTCGCTCCATAATACAAAACGATAAGGTTGATTTTACAAACAAACGTTTCCAAACGTTACTATTCGATAAGATTGAATTTCCAAGCAATACGCGAACAAAATTGCACCTTCACATGCTCTCTTTCGAGTTAACTTATTATAAATTGCCATAAATTCTAACATACATGGAGGGAGCGAGTAATTCAATCGAGTGTACCCACAGGTCCTTTGTGGGTTGATAAGGAACCCTCAATAAAAAACCGTCTGGTAACGAAAGGCGAGGGTTGTCAATATAATATGTATGTACATTTTTAACGAAAACAAGATTTGTCTAGATATCAAGACATTTTAGAAAATCTAAAATATAAAAATTATTTACAAGAAACAATATGAGTTTATCTGTTTTGCTGTTTTGAAAAAAAAACTTTTACTTATTTTATAAAAAAAAATTAAGGCAGAAATCTTTCAAAACTTACAAACACAGTTTTAAATCAAATACGGGATATTTTAGCTTAACGCAGTTTTCTCAATACATTTTTTTTTTGTATTTAGTATTAAGCTAATATAGCGCCAATTACAATTTTTAGATATAATACTAAAGTCACATGTTAAAAAACCATTAAATAAACACTTCCTGGGTTTATTTCATTAATATAAAAGTGACAACCCTGGCATGAGTTCCTTGAGAGCTTCCAACTACTCTGTAAGAGTCAGTTATGTTTCTTCAATTCAATACGACGGCATATCTGTTGAAGTCAATAACTGTTTTGTTTAACAAATCTAAAATATCAAAGTCAAAATATTTTTTTAAATATAGAACTTGCTTTTTGATTGATAAATATTTGCTATAAGGGCGGAACGAAACGTCTTATACCCGAAAAGAACCGGCGATGGTAACTTAGCTGGATTATTATCGTTTCTTGTGTAATCAAGTTTCTTTGCGTTATTTTGCTACTTTACTTTAGAAAAGGAATATCATTCAAATGTCCCACCGCTCAAGCTCAGTCACAGATGCCTCATCTCCTCTTGAGGATAATATTTCAAACGTTTACCACCACGTTTCTCAAATGCGAGTTGGTCGACACGCTTGTGACATATTTTTATACGACACATGTAGGTGTCTCACGATGACGCTTGGCTCGAAATAATTGCCCGATTTGAATTCACAATCTTCAATTTGGATTTACGTTTTCAAACTACTACGCCATTAATGCTCTCTACGAAAAATATAAAAGTATTTTTACCTTAATAGGAAAGAATTAAAAAACGGCCGTCCTTAATTCTGCAATATAAATGCTCTTTTCAATAAGTTTATTATGTTTCATATAATCCCTTTTAAATTTCCAATAAAGTGATTACACGTCGCTCCATTGACGATTCTATATAAATATCAATGAACGTAAAAATATTAACTATTTATTATTCTCGATCAATACGGGATATTGATCATACTGCGAGCAGTAATATTTTGAGTGAATTAAATTATAAAATTCATTGTATATTTCTATAAAAAAAAACAAATAATACATCCTATCTCGTAACTCAATGACTATTTATAAGCTTATAAACGGATATTGCGGTAAGAAGAAAATTACAACCTATTATTTAATTAATTTTAAATAATCTTAACTTAAAAACAAACACCACTTTGTGTAAAAAGAAATCTCTTACAAATCACGTTATAGTCTACTATAAAAAAGAATTAACGAAAACAAAACATAAATAACCTCCATTGTTCCGAGCTGTCAAACTGGAATTGTCACATTTGACAGCTGTCAAAACGGTTGACGCACGCGTCCGTCAGTCGCGTCCCCTCGATGTAATTATAAAGATATAGATCACTCGTGACACGACGACCCGGTTGTTTAAGAAAATCGTTTTATCTTTTATCTAAAATTAGCGGTCGCGGTATCCGAGTTTTTTAATCTAGTTTTCGAAGTGTTCTTATAGATCTTTTAAATTCCTTCATCATATTATTATTAACATATGAAGCTATGACTGTTCAATGATCAGGTGTGCTCCTGACTCATTTACACGAGGACCAAGCTCGTTGACGCTTATCTAAGATGGTTATAAGAATTCAACGGTTTTTAAACCTCTAAAAACACTAAGTTCGTACAATATTAATCACAAAGAACGCCATAAATTACACGATAAGGCATCATTACATATTAATACAAACAAAAAAATTAAAGAAATTTATTTCTTAAACAGACAAATAATCTCTCATATAAATGAACGAAATTAATTAAACAACGAATATAAAATTAGCAGTTACATTATTCTTCTTTCACTAAACAATACGGAGATAAACCAACTCGTGAAATATGTTCACAAGTAATTTTGGCTGAGTTAAAAAGTAGAGAATGTGTTGGAATGTTTTCAGATAAAGGTTTACGCACAATGTTCGTAGTGTTGCCAGCGAACGGAGTGAAAGACTTCTACTTAATGACCATAATTAAATAAAAAAGCCGAGATGGCCCAGTGGTAAGAGCGCGTGATTCTTAACCGATGATCGTGGGTTGAAACCCGGGCAAGCACCACTGAATTTTCATGTGCTTAATTTGTGATTATAATTCATCTCGTGCTTGACGGTGAAGGAAAACATCGTGAGGAAACTTGCATGTGTCTAATTTCACTGAAATTCAGCCTCATGTGTATTCCACCAACCCGCATTTGAACAGCGTGGTGGAAAGAAAAAAGGAGAGGAGGCCTTAGCCCAGCAGTGGGCCATTCACAGGCTGTTACTGGTAAATAATTAAATTTATTGCCGACATTTTTTTAAAATAAAATATTTATTGTTTGCTTGAGTATAATTAATTATTATTGTACAACTGTAAACTTTCACATGTTTCACGTGAAATTACTATATTTGAACTTCAATAAAAAGCATTGTGTGTTATAAAAATAAATAATAAAACTATGAAAATTTTTATTGTTATATTTTTTCCAATTCACGCTAATGCTATAAATTAGATTATGAAACTATTTACATAAAGATATATTGTAGTTTCGGGATATAAGCTTTATTATAATGTATTTTTTATTATTTAAAATATAAGATTCATTCACTGGTCACTTCTCAGTTCAGACGACAGAAAAAAATTTACCGTCGTAGCAAAAGTTTTTAGGTGAACACTCCTGAACATATAATAGTTATCAAAACTATGTATCAAAGATTTTTGGGTCTTCAAAATATCAAAAGAATCCCATTTTAAAACACGTAATTTGCACTCAAACATTTACACGGGTATATAATTTCATATTAAATTAGTTAAAACATTGATAATATTATAAATGCATAAGTGAGTTTGTTACGTTTTCACATGTTTACTACTCAACTGATTATCAATTTTGTATACACGTTGTTAGAGGTACATTAAATTGTATAGGGTACCTAACAACCACTAACACGCGGGCGAAGCCGCGAGCGGCAACTTGTTAATATTTTTTTATGGTATGATTTAGGCGGTCGAGCATATGGGCCACCTGATGGTAAGTGAGACATTAGTAAGACATTGGCATTGTAAGAAATGTTAACCTTCGCTTACATCACCAATGCGCCACCAACCTTGGGAACTAAGATGTTATGTCCCTTGTGCCTGCAATTACACTGGCCCTAACTCATCCCCTGGCATTCACCCTTCAAACCGGAACAAAACAACACCAAGTAATGCTGTTTTGCGATAGAATATCTGAGGAGTGGGTAAGGTGGAGTAAAATATTTAACAATTATTATATTTAATATATAACAATTATTAAATTTGCGATAATCATAAGAAATATTGGCCTTTCAAACGATAATTTCTAACGTTAATATTTCGAAGGCGTATTTAAGAGTGCGGTAACACTAACATTAGTTCTAGTGAAAATGAAAAACCCGTCTTAATTGAAAATGTACTTCATATTTAAGGTTTTTAAATTAAGTCTGACGTTCTTCATTCAGACGTTTAAATGCTGGATCCGTTTGTAGTGGGACAATCAAATACTTTAAATGCCAAGAAGACAAGGAATTAATTGCCAAATTAACCGGAAGTGGAGCTTTGTGCCGATCCATTTGTGTGGATCGCACTCACTTAGTACCGCCTTGACATCTTAATGTGTCTAGTTTATTAATGTTAGTGAGCGAGTGTAACTACAGACATAAGATTCTACTGGACTCTTTGGACGCGTACGATACGATACATATATTCTTAAATATATATTTTTTTTCTATTGCATTAGCTAGGCAGACTGGCAAGCGAGTGTTTACACTAGATACAGTATTGTAACAGTTTAGCGAACACACATGATTCAGAATCAATATCTAATGATTTACCTTATCTTGAGAATGCATCCGCCCGCAATGAGATTTCAGACTGACCCCACGTGTAAATTTTTAGTATCCATTAAAGATAACTTACCTGTAACAAGAAAAAAAAAACAATTAACAACATAACATTAAGTTAAAATAATAGAATATAATAACCGCTATTAAATCCAATAATAGTAAAAGATTCGGTTCAATGTATACGTCAATCTTTACCAAAAATAACAGGTTCAAACCTCGCCACCTCTTGGGAAATGGTCACCATCGCCCATAGAGATTGGCGTTGTTGGCTTTGTAAAACCATGTTTTACAAAGCCATTACGCCAAATGTTATGTTCTTAGTGCCTGTAGTTTCACTGACTCACTCACCAAAACATAACATAACAATACTAAGTAACGCTGTTTGGCAGTGGAATATGTAATGGGCGGTTGTTCCTTGTACCATATAATGAGTATCACGTTTGCTCACAAAATCATTTTTTTTTCAATACTGTATTGAAGTAGCTTGTTGGAAAGGGTCGCTTATGAAAAATTTACTTTTTTTTATCCGATAAATAAATAAATTATATTACAAACACACTCCACTTTAAAATTCAAATAACAATAATTCAAAAATTAATTTAACTAAAATCTAGCGAGAAGCGCGTCGCTAACAATTATTTCCGCTAATATTAATTGGCTCGTTAATTACTTTCATCCATAAATCAGCGGTATCGCACATTTGTTACGCCGAGTCTTGATATTACTTTGTTGTTCAAGAATCTAAAATTATATTTCATTTGAAAATATGTTAACAAGTATTATTTAATGTGAATGTTATATAGAGCCTATCCGACATATATTGTAATCGATCTTATTTTTAAAATAATAAATGTCAATTCACCTTGTTTTGAGGTCCCCAAAGTCCGAATTATGTGATTTTTCAAAATTACAACTATACCATATTGTTAATTGTTGTAGCTTTTACAATTAAATTCCATGGGATGAACCTTTAGCGTAAGAAGTATATCAGAAAAATTAGGTAAGAGAAAAGGAAATATTACAATAATGTATAAAGTAAATAAGTAACAATAGTCTATAAATAACCAACTTACATTAAAGATTTAGAAATTATAGTGTTCTAAATTTATCTATGTAAGCCGCTAGTATTTACAAATTAACCTCAGAACACGTTACCAACAATAATAAACATCCACACAAAGTTTGTTAATGAAGGACAGTATTTAATTAAAAGCAATGTCCTTGTCTATCAATTTAAACGTCATCAAGAACACTATATCGCACGTGTAGGGTCGCACTGATAATATAACGCCAACAATTCCCATCACGTGAGCAAGTAGCTATCTCGTTATAGCGAACGTAAAACATGGCCATCAAAATAAT
The DNA here is from genome assembly GCF_905147045.1 of Nymphalis io. NCBI lineage: Eukaryota > Metazoa > Arthropoda > Insecta > Lepidoptera > Nymphalidae > Nymphalis > Nymphalis io. The sequence goes on along the minus strand of NC_065913.1, from coordinate 7,425,843 downwards.
ACGCATCTAAGCTGAGAATGAGCGTCGAGCCGCTAACACGGCGTTTTAATATATGTTTCAATTTGGCTAACGTAATTAAATCCAAAATTTTCTTATGGCGTAATTTATCTTTCATATTTTATCATACATATGATTTATTCAAGATTATGTAATAAACGAAATTCATTAAATTACCTACTTACGTAGGTAATGTATCTTTTTTAACGATAAAAGTTTCCTACTTAACTGTATCCCAAAGTTCATAACAGTAACCTATTAAGCATGTTGAGTGTATTAAAGTTATAAACGATATATACCGGCTCAGAGTAATGGGCATAGGCTGTATTGATGTAAGTCAGATTTGAAAAATAAATATAAGTTAAATAAAAAAAAAAACCCTATTTACTCTCCTTTAAGTATTATGTTACTTTTCATTGTATATGTACATTCATATTAGAATATGTACGATATAATTATTATACCTTCTCTTCGTTTGTAGTAACGACCATTTCGTTTATAGTAACTTGGTGTATCTCAGTATCGTTCGTATTTGTTTTGTGAAAAAAAAAAAAACCTGTTTTAAAGTTTAAAAAAAATATTTTTTTTACTTAATTTTTTTTTTGCTTCAACTACAAACGATTTCTTTTCACTACAATCAATTACAAACGATTTGCTTCAAGAATCAACTATTCCTTTAGAGTGTCGACAAAAACCAGGGGATGAGCTTTTTTTCGATATCCAATTTTTTTTTTGACGAAAACAAACGAAAAATTTTTTTACTACAATCAACTACATACGAATCTATATAGATCTATATATCTATAAGAATCAAAAAGGAAAAAAACGATTTTCAAAAGTCGGGTGTCAAGTTCGCATAGCCTATAAACTTTATATGTTGACCCCTATTCTATCCATGCGAATACGGGACAGGTAGCTAGTTTATAATAATAACGAACCTGATTTCATATACTTCTTGAAACAATACAAACAGACGAGCTTGCACAAAGCTCTATCACCAGTAGAGTATTTAATATATAAAAGTTATAATCGCTCCTTTACTAGCTCTTCAGTATAACCCATTTACAAATTTCTTACTGCACTCATCCTCGATGATCACATGCCTGGAGGCAATAGAGCACGCTTGCTCCATAATTATAATACATGTACAGACATGTACATGTATGGACTTACGCTACATGTAACGAGGTGTTCTCGTGATTTATAGACTTAATTTTACACGCTTACACATATTTTCATGAGTTCTTATGAGTTTTGAAAATTACGAGCGGGATAACTTTATCGTTACAATATTATACTTAAGCGTATCTTAAGCGTTATTCTTATCATTAAAATGATGTCTCGTGAATACATTTGTAAGAGCATATTGTATAGAAATGTTTTCGACTATATACGAAGCGAAATTTAGCATTTAATTAAACCCCATCTTGTTATTTCTGAATATGTACAGAGTAATTCTCGCTTTCTGACAAATAATAGATACTATATATTATATATATAATATATTATATATATTTTGTCCCTCAAAATCTAACTCCACGTCCGGCATGACCATCTTTGCCACGTGAGGGGCGGACATTGGTAACTTTTTTAAGTTCACTAACCAATGGCCAACAGAGCTCTAGTAACCCAAAAAGGAGATATGGAAGGTCATTTAAGAAATACACGTATAGAGTCGCTTCCTGGGGGCGATAGCCAGGGCACGTCTGTAGATGGTGTCAGACGTGACAGAATGCTAGCCAGTGACTCCCGGCTTGCCGGTTGGACGGGAGTCGGGGATAGGGGGGTTAGGGAAAGATCCTAAAGGACTACAACCGATGAACAAAGCGATATGGGTGATACTTTGCAGACAGGGAGTTGTCTCCCACGAATGATGAAACGATCACTGACTCACAATATGAAGATCCAAGAAAGAAGTGGTCACTAGTAGAGTTAGAAGAACTTATGTTTTGTTATTTTAAAGCCAGAGCCGGAGGACCTGGTTATCTTAAACGATTAGAGACATTTTTCAAGGAGAGAAATCCGGACAACCCTAAATCAATTAAATTCACTGGTAACGGATTATCAAATCAGGCACGTAGAATCATTAAACAATATGTATTACCTAAAGACACACTAGATAGAATACAAAAAACCGCAGATAAATAGTTAGGTAAGTTTAATGTTAATGTATATATATTACTTTTTTTGTCATTATTATATTAGTAAGTAGATAATAGGGAAAAAAAAGAATACTTTATATTTTAAACATTAAAAAACAGATGGGGATATAAATGCTCTTTTTCCCGGTGACCGGGACGGAGTATTTATTAAAGCCGACTCAAAAAAGTCGAGAAAGTACAAACGTGATGTACAAATAATATATTTACACATTTCGGCACATATCTCATCTATATGTAAAAGTAATCTATTCAAATAAATTAAATTATAACATATATTATCCCAAAGATAGAGCCACCGAGAGCAAATGTGGACACTAACAATCAAGCATTTGCTTGTGTACCTTTATAAAATATAAAAAAAATTGAACAAGTATATTATACGACCAAACGAAAATGCACAACGATCACCGTAAAAATGTTTAGATAATAAACGAAATCAATGGCACCTGATTATTTACCGAGGGGTTTCATTTAAAATTGTCGCTTGTTTGTTACTACGACGATCTAATTGCGTTCTTCCAATTCGAGACCTAAAATGGAACGGGAATGAAGTCATAGGCGACAAGAAACTTTAGAAAAAAAAAGGTTCTCATCGCGTCTGAACTGTTCGGTTATTAATATAAGAAGCACCATAGAAGTGATTCAAATTTCGATATCAGGATATAAGAAGAGTGCCTGCAATCAAACTTTACACGTGGTGAAAGATAAACGTTAGAAATATATATGAGGCACCCTAAGTTCTTTTCTGTACCCCTAACTACGTTTAGTTAAAACGTTAAAGCTTTTTTTTTTTACTACGCATTAAACCTTTTCCCCACGGGAACAGTGGGAGAGGGGTTATGTGGGGCTCGCCGATGTCCGAGGCGTCGTGTGCGCTCCGAACAACGGAATACCCACTAAAAAACCAGCGGTACCCTTTCCGTCATAACGACGAGCGCCACGGGATCGCTTGCGTATGCTACCGCGACGAAGACGTTAAGCTTAACAAATCGAATCAAAATAGTTTTTTCAGATATATTTAAAAAAAAAAACTATTTTTAAATATTATTAAAACCTTTAAGGACGTTCACTTTGTAAAACTGTTTTAGTTGTTCATTTTAAGTGTTTAGTGATAAGTCGATAGTGTAACTATCTCAATACATAAATAAATATTTATGAATCAAGCACCACCAGCTGTTCGGAGTGTAAATTCTACCGAAAGAACCGGCAAGGAACTCGGTAGTTACTCTTTTTAAAAAAAATAAATAATACAAAGTAAAGTAAAGTAACAGCCTGTAAATGTCCCACTGCTGGGCTAAGGCCTCCTCTCCCTATTTGAGGAGAAGGTTTGGAGCTTATTCCACCACGCTGCTCCAATGCGGGTTGGTGGTTGGGGGTCCTGGTCTCCTCGGTAAGTCGTATATACGTGTCAAAGCGTATATACGACATGAGATGATTTCACTTTGACCAAATAATACAAATGTGTATAAATTACATTCATTTAATTTTGCACGAGATCCGGCATTATTGTCACCAACATTATACATAAATTCTAACTTGACATATAACTTAATAAAAAAAAAAAATCTCATCATTTATTTTCGACTAGACGAAATTGGTATTGTAAGACGAAAAGTTTACATTATTAATCAGCTGCGAATGATATAACTTAATGTATTTTGTCTTTGTATTTTAGTTTGTAAAATAAACTACAAGTACACTTAATTTTTATTCCATACTGTATAGGAACATATCATAGCAAGATATGATCAACAACTTTCATTTACTTGTTGAGTTAGCCTATCATTGTATATACTTTGAAACTCTACTTTTATGTAAGCAATAAGAAAATGTATTTCTTAGTTTATAACGTTTGCAGCCGAGATGGCCCAGTGGTTAGAACACTTGAATCTTAACCTATGATCGTGGGTTCAATCCCGGGCAAGCACCAATGAATTTTCATGTGCTTAATTGTGTGATGAAGGAAATCATCGTGAGGAAATCTGCATATGTTTAATTTTACAATTTTGCCATATGTGTATTCCACCATCCCACGCAGCGTTGTTGAATAAGCTCCAAACCTTCTCTTCAAAAAAGAGAGGATGCCCTAGACCAGCAGCGGGACATACAACAACAACAATAAGGCTGCTACTGTAAGGTTGGCATCCAAATAAATAAATAAACATTTGTTTACTAGCGACATTTAATAGTTAACGCTATCGCTTGTAAATTAATATCGCCATTATTTAGCGAGTTCGCGGCGGTTTTCTCGTCGCCCCTCTGTTTTACGCCGGGGTTTAATTAAACCCATTTCTTTGGAGTCGAACTACAATTTTTCTTACAATAAAATTCACCCTCGCAATGGTAACGTAATTAAATAGCGACGATAATTTCATTTGTTTTGTTATATACACGGACGGCTTTCGAACGTATTTATTAATGTTTTCGTAAAAATAATATTTGTTACACTGTCTCTGTTGGTCTATTGGCTAACACGAGTGAGGCGGATCAGAGTGTCCTAGTTATCATAGTTTAGCCGTCACACAATTAATGAAAATTTTAATAATATATAATAATAATAATATCCTGGGACACAAGGCCGTCTGATCCCAAACTAAGCAGAGCTCGTTCTAGGAAACCAGACAACTGATATACTACATATACTACTGTTCTTTTGTAAATATATACTTTTATAGATAAATACACCCAGACTCAGGACAAACTGACATGTTTATAAATACAAATGTTTGTCCTGGGTGAGAATTGAACCCACGACTTCTGGCGCGAAAGACAAGTATCTACCAACCACGCCAACCGGTACGTCGATTCGGCTGGAGTGAACCACTAGGTGGTTTAATTTTTTCTAGATATATTAAAGCTTAACTACTAAGTAAACTATTTTGTAGTTTATCAATCGCTTAGTCTTTCACTCCCATATTTATTTGAACACACGGCACATGTCAATCACTAATCATATCCTCATTTACGGAATGGTTTCCCGAATTTAAGCCGACATGGCCTAGTGGTAAGAACGCGTGAATCTTAATCGATGATCGTGTGTTCAAACCCCGGCAAGCACCACGGAATTTGCATGTGCTTAATTTGTGATTATGATTCATCTCGTGTTTAACGGTGAAGGAAAACATCGTGAGGAAACCTGCATGTGTCTAATTTTACTGCAATTCTGCCACATGTTTACTCCACCAACGCGCATTGGAGCAGCGTGGTGGAATAAGCTCCAAACCTTCTCCTTAAAAAGGGTGAGGAGGCCCAGCAGTGGGACATTTACAGGCTGTGACTGTTACTTCCCGAATTCGTCATCACATTAACACATCCATTTTCTTTTTCGGCGTCTCTCTCTCTTGCCTCATCACCATCTGCAATCTTACCTCACACTCTTTTTGTAACATAATAATAATGATTCACTAGATAATGAAAACAGTAACTCTACTCGTATATGAAAGAAACAAAAAACCATCATATAATTAGAACAAGAATTAAAAACAAAATAATCATAAATTCTAATGAAAACGTTGTGTACAGATATTCCAGCTGATTTCAGTCCTCGCCTTCACAAATGCTGCCGACAGAAGAAATCATTTGCATTTTGCATACATGAAACTGATAATATACGTATACTAGAAAGGCAATAATGAAATAAAATTACTAATGCAATAAGAATAGATTAATATACACACAGAATAATGCACGATGAACAATTCCTTTTAGATAAGCAAATGTAATAAGTCCGTAACTCTCGGGGGGGAATATATCCAAAAGGTTTTATAAAAGCATCCCAGAAAGCAATCAAATTCCATCTGTTGCCAAATAAAAAAAAAAATTGTAAAGGAACTTTTGTGTGCTAAAGGTTATCATACAATTAGTAAATTATTAAATGATAGCAGAGCTTGGGTATGAAACGATCGCCTCTTGGCTATCTTTTATTATTATTAAAAATTGTACTGTTAAAACAAAACTAGAAAAAAAAACTTTCTTTTGCCTTTTCCCAGAGATTTTCTTTACTAAAACGATAGTAGTTTTATATTTTAACCATCAATAAGCAAGTGTAATGATAAAACCTATATACCATTATAAGCTATTTTGTGTTTATGACGCGTAATTACTTTAACTTGCTATTAGGGACTAAGATTCGAGTAATGTCGTCAAGAGATTCGTTCGGCTATCAGGGGTTTATGACGTCATAATTTGTCGCAAATTTAAATTCTATAAACGTTAACATATAGCTAACCGTAAACGTCGTAAATGATATATCCTGAAAGGATACTTATATAATAAACAGTAAGGTTTGTTTTTGTTTGTATTGTAACAATTAATACGAAATTTGCGTAACTATTTTACATGCAACTTACACGTCATGATAGTTTAATGATTTAAAATACAAACATGACAACTTTTGCAAAACTTATATTATATGAAACTTTTATTCATTTCTAAAGACTTAACCGGTGATTCGAATCCAGGCAAGCTTAATTATATTTTCGTGTACTTAATATGTGTTTGTAAATCACCTCGTACTAACTCGGCGTTAAAGGAAAACACCGTGAGGACTGTGCCGTGAAACATCTATCGGACGGACAACTGCCATTTGTGTATTTATCCATCAACCCGCAGCGTGACGGAATAATCTCCGAACCCTTACCTCGATAGGACATCTCATTAGACATTAACAGGGCTATTAATTAACTTTACTGGCCCTTAAGATACACCACAAGTGGATAATGAAAATTAAAATGCCTTATCTGTAAACACGCATAGATGAAGCTCATGGTTAGAGAGTTTAGTTTATAAACATATCAACCCCAATTAATATTACTCGTCGTTAAACCAGAGTGTTATTATAAATATTCCAACGTTACACCAAACATTATTTACGACTTCCGTCCATCTCATACGAAATCAACATTAAATTTACCAGCGAATCGTTAACCGAATTACAATAATACAGTTAATGTATATAATAATTTACGATATAATTTATAATGGTCGATCTAGAAGAGTTTTTAAGAATTTATAAATAATATGTAACCAGTATAACTGTTGGAACAAACTCGGAACTCGATACAAAAACAGATCATGCAATGTCAGAAGGTGATAAGCGTCAATGTTTATAATAACCGTTATAACATTTAAAGGACACGCATTAAAATTGGCGCATCATCGTACGTCGTATTTGTATATTTCACGAGTAGTAGTAATTATATAGAATGTCTTTAATTTTTGCCAAATTTAAAGATGAATATTCTAAATTTCATCTATATACATGTGGAAAGAGTGACTGACTGAATATCAACGCACAGTCCAAAGTACTCGGGATAGCACAAAGAAAATTTGCATAGAAGTTCTCTTTACATAGCAGGCTAGCGCTAAGGATTTTTAAATATTTAACGCCTAAGATAGTGTGATTAAGTGGATGAATGTGGTAAGTTATAAAGGGAATGAAAGTTTGTATCTTTTTTTATAGAATAGGAAGGCGGACGAGCCACCCATATGGCCACCTGATGGTAAGTGGTCACCAACGCCCACTCATAGACATTGGCATCGTAAGAAATGTTCACCATCGCTTACATCACCAATGCGCCACCAACCTTGGGAACTAAGATGTTATGTCCCTTGTGCCTGTAATTACACTGGCTCACTCACCCTTCAAACCGGAACACAACAATACCAAGTACTGCTGTTTTGCTGTAGAATATCTGATGAATGGGTGGTATCTACCCAGACGAGCTTGCACAAAGCTCTACTACCAGTAATCTTTTATTATTGAAAAAAGAACAATGGAAAATTGTTTCTAATGAAACAATTCTAAATCATGACGTGAGCGAAGACGCGGGTAAAACGAACTCAATAAAATAATATAATTGATTAAAGATTTTGAATGAAACAATTTTGATATTATACGTTTATGTATCTATACGTTTTGGCAGCATTAGACATAAGTCATTTTAAAAAGAAATGTATGTACGCAATTAAGGGGTGATCCAAATTTATTAATATCAAAATCAATTATACAAAATCGATTTATGATAAGGTATACAATTTTTTAAAACCATTTTTTTTTTATTTTATAAATCTGAAGACTGAAACAAAGAAAAATATCTTAGTTACATAAGAATAATTAAATAATCTAAATTATTGCTTATTGGAAAGAATGAATGAAGCGAATCCTCAGTAAAAACCAAATCAGATTTTTTTTTTAAATCCACGCAGCCTCAAGAACCAGTCGTTTTGTAATTGAGCGTATTACAAATTTAGTTTGATCTCAACTCATTATAGTTATTATACGGTCGGTGAGTATTTTCGATTCACTGGCCGTGATAATTTATAGAATATCTATTCATCAATGTTGTATACAATTCGTTTCGGGATTCGATAAAGGGGTACGGATAAAGGGGGGATTGAAAGTCATCGACTATAATTAATGTAGCACCGGCTGAGGCAGTCTCGTCGGGGGCAGTCAATTAATGATGCTCGGCAATGTTTACACCCCCGAGCCTCGGAAAACACGTAAAGCCGTTCTCTCTTCTAAAGTCGTTCTTTTCTCCTTCGGTCGTGTTGGGGTATGAGAGCGAGAGAATAGAGTACACCTGTGTTTGCGCCGAAGAAAAAAAAAGCAGAGATGGCCTAGTGGTTAGAACGCGTGAATCTTAACCGATGATCGTGAGTTTAAGCCCGGGCAAGCACCACTGAATTTTCATGTGCTTAATTTGTGTTTATAATTCATCTCGTGCTTGACGGTGAAGGAAAACATCGTGAGGAAACCTTCATGTGTCTAATTTCATTGAAATTATGCCACATGTGTAATCTACCAACCCGCATTGCAGCAGCGTGGTAGAATAAGCTCCAAACCTTCTCCTCAAAAAGGGAGATGAGGCCTTAGCCCAGCAGTGGGACATTAACAGGCTGTTACTGTGTTTGCGCGCACATTTAAAGTAAAAAAAAGTAAAATTACCACCGCTGGGTTAAAGCCTCCTCTCATTTTTGAGAAGATTTGGAGCAACAAAGTTTAAATTACACTTGACAATGTTTCATCAACAAATGAACCGTTGATGTAGATCTTATTTCATTACTCGCTCGTGAAATGTAGACAACCGACTTACCGAGTTAGTGATATACTATTTTTATCCGCGTATTCTTGATATGATCAAGTTCGCATATCACTTTCATACATTTTGAGCATACACATATGAGTCTCGTGTTTGTTCTTACAGAATAGTACTGTAGTTTTATTAACCTTATAATCAGTCAAAACGAACGACAACTGTTTCATTAAGTACAACTTCAACGGTAGCTTTATTTAACATTGTAAATTTATTTAACGAATCTAAAAAGTATTTCATTGAACAAATTACATACAAAGTTACGTTAATATCAACTGTCGATTCCAATCATAGAAGAAATAAAGATAAACTTAAATCATTCGTGATGTTAATATTAGCTTAACTCTCTTAGTCAATAAATCCTTCTTATATTACTATTTCTATGATATTATACGGCAGATAATTTAAAAAAATACAGCTTATATCAAAATTAACTATAGTATAATGCGTATTATTCTATACGCGCTTTCCTTACGCCGTTTTCCTTGGCCGACAAGAAGAAGACGAATTAAAAAAAAACTAATTAATCACATGAAAAATCAATGGTCGTTGCCCGGGTTTTAACCCGGTATCATCGGTTGAGATACACTTAATAAATTATATTAGGACCTGAGTCAATGTTCCGAATTTAATAAAACTAAGCGTATATATATACCTTGGTATAAAATAACATGTCGACTACGTTGCCACGCCGAAACGAAACTAATAAAGCTAGGAAATATAAAATTTAGAGTAGTTTTCTTTTATGAGGTAGGCTAAGAAAGGATTTATTAAATACAACCTCTAGAGGGGAAAAATAAGGGGTCGAGGTCTTGTATTGAAGTCTTTCATACTTCAAATTGGGGTTGCAAACTTTCATACTTCATAACTTATAAAAATTTATATTAAAGGTGATGTTTAAAAGTATATTTTATGTGTTACTGAAATTAAAAAAGAAAACGATGATAGTGATTTATCCACAACTCACTATTATTTTAAAATGTCCTTTTGTATAAACACAATTTTGTATAAAGAACCGAAATATTAAATAAAACATTTATAAATAATCAAACTTAAGCTCAAATTATTTGTAAAGAGCAGAGTTTACAAAACAAATGTTTGTGAAAATTGTTTTTATTCAAAAAAAGTTTTTTGGTTAAACATTAACGCGACGAATAAATTTATAGTTACGGTTATGAAATATGAAAACATTTCTATGGAGACGAATTCGCTGGCCAAGAATTTTACGATTTTCAAAGCTTCTACTAAACAAAGCATAATTAAACGAGCTAAAAACGATTACGTATACTAAAACTCCTTAGCGAGTTCGTTTACCTATCACGGGTCGTTCGACTATCGAAAATTTCGGCTCGTGCCAAGCTGTCAAACGTGTGTCAATCAGTACTATTAATTTCTGCACATTGTTTCTTGTTACTAAGAAAAATAGTTTAAAAAAACTATATCTAGGTACTAGGTTTTTAGTACAAATGTAACTAAATTAAAATGTTTCTCGTCTACTTAAGCGTCAAATACAGTCGGGTCAAGTGTTGAAGTACAACAATCAATTTGCATGGTAGAATTTGAATGCAACATTTCTACATGTAACGTTTTAAAATAAAAAGTTTCTGAAATAAAGATTTTTATTCTTCGGCGATGATGTTCTCCTTATCGAATTAAGCCAAGGCAGACATTTTCAAAAAATACAAGTCAGCTACCAAGGAGATATAAATGTGTACGCAAACACAGATGTATTCTCTATTCCTCCACTCTAATAGACCCGTGGGATGGTGACCAGACACGATCAGAGTGATCAGGCGTATGACCAACGGCTTTTCTTGGTTTCTTAGGTATGGGGAATGTAACCCTCTAGCTTCCTAACTCTGCGCTGTCACTGAAGACTTTTTAAAAGTCCAACCAGGATTCGAACTTAGAGCCAAATGCAATCGTACAAGCTAACCACTACACTAAAGAGGTAATCAAAAATTCGAAGTATATATACAGCAAAGAATTCACCAGCGTGACTAATCGAGTACAAAGTTACATTGTTGTTTCGCGCTTGGACGCGCAGGTGTGGTCGTATCTTAACAGATTTGTTACAAAGTTTAAAGTTACCCGCCACAAGATCGCAAATACAAAAGACAAAGAAGTTTTACTTATTATTGAGATTTAAAAAAATATATTTTGTTTAGCATCATTAAACTCGTAGTTAACTTCGAATCTATTATCATTTCATAACACTATATCGTTTACAATAAATATTTCTTAAATACTGAATTTTTAAACTTTTATGATCTTTACATAGACTACGAACATGAGGAAAATATTTTTATACTTTATATAACACTTACGATCTGTAGTAAGAATAATGCAAATTGTGTCAAATGACACATCACCGAACGTCTTGCCAAAATCTCAAACGTCTACAGATAAATCAGCTTTGAGACGTTTTTACGTTTGTAGAAGTGTAATACACACAGTGACTAAATTCGTAATAAGCCAGTTTGCGCTTTAAATTGAGGATATTCCTGTATTTACTAAAAACTATTCATAGAAATATCTTCTTACAAGGATCATTTAAAAATTCCTTTGTTTTGCTACCGTTAACATTGTTAGGTTCTATGATTTTTTATTTTGTCATAGCTAGGTCGAAATAAAATAAATTAAAGCAAATTGATACTTATTAAGGAATAATGAACTGATTCATTTTTTAATATCAAATTATATCAGAGAAAATTAATAATCCTCTAACATAGAACTGTTTTTGAAATATTTTTTGTATAAATAATAAATTAAGTATAACACGTAAATGCGTAAAAAAGTAATGATACAAAGTTAAAGATCATCCCACGCCGTAGGCATTTTCATCAGACATCACATTACTTAGCAATTTTCTATTTAATTTACGCGTATAATTTTTCTCATTAACCATGTCTTATTGAGCAATTTTTTTTTCAAATTAAAATTTATACTCAGCTGGTTTTACAAATACAAATTTTTTGTAATATTCTCGTTAAAGAATAATTAAACAATCAAAAGATTTAGTTTTAAGCATATTGGACGTACCTCATCCATGTCTGGACATCGCTAATAATCATGAAAAATAAATGAAAATAAAATAAAATGAAAACGTCATCGAAATCCCTTCGCATCCTGTCCACAAGAACGGTAGAGTTTAACCAACGTTGGTACATTGGGATAAAGATATTGGTTACAATTAAAAGATACCAACGTTGGTCCAAATACCGATGTAATAAATCGATTACATAGAGACAAACGATGTCAGTATTTGATGCCAAGAATTTCTGACAAATTTCAACATTTACGCGTTAACGTGAACATTATTATTTGTTGTCCTTATCAACAGGACATATTTTTCACGGTAAAGTACGACCATTATAAAAAAGCTGCTAATTCAGTTTTCATTGAAGAAAACCTTAGAGTTTTGAGATTTTGGCGACTGTGCTAACATAATATTAAAAAGTAAATTTGGTATTATTTATTAAAAACATTTTAATTATTGTTTTTACTACTTACGATTTATATCTCCCATGATCTTAATTAATATAAAAAAAAACATACTATAAATAGTCTCGCTACTCATAGGCTTGTAAAAACAGAATATTTCATCAAAATCGGTAAGGTAATTTTGCGTAACGCTCGAATAGAGACGATTTAGTTTTAAACAACCTGTTGAATTTAATTTAATCTTAAGAAAAAATAGATAATAATTATATGATTTTGTTTTCATTTATATAAAAAAATCATAAACATTGCAATCTTCGCATTATTGAGAAAAACATCGAAACGAAAAAGCACTTAAAAATCCTAAATCCGAATCCTATCATTAATTGGTAATTGATCCAACGTTGGTCGCCAACGTTATTTCGAGCGGTTACTGTCCCGCATAAGAATAGAATCGTTTTACTGCCTATAAAACTGTAGTACGCTCATCGAAATTACAATATCGCTTCCCATTACTATCGCATGGTATTTTAGAATTAATTTCAAATGAAATAAAGGTTATAACTGCTCGCTTGGAAATGTTTCAATTAGTTCTGGGTCGGACAGAAAGACTTCATTCAAGTGTTGGTAACAGTGGGAAGGTTGGCAGTTAAATTGGTCGTAAAATTGTAGACAAGGAATTCATTTATTTGACGACGAAATAAGTAATCTCTAAGAACGTTTCCATTTTCTTTACACTATCTAATATTATTGTATGATAAAATAAATATAAACACAAATAATATTCGTACTAAAAATCATATAAATAGATTTGTTATGTTAATAAGTACACTATAATCCATACCCTTAGATTGATGCTGAATAATGAAAATGTGTGTATTCTAGTTAACTATTTATATCCAATTTCATTTTACTTCCAAAGTTCCGATGACTAGTTCGCCCACATTCAAAGCGCCATCTTTTCAAATCAATGAATTCCACATAATATTATCTACAACTCGAACTATGACGTCATATCGATACAAGGTCAGAGTTGTTTATTTATCTTTGCTCCTTCTGCTATTGGAATCAGCTAAATAATAGTACAGCCGTAAAACCACCATTGACACCATTGACTTGGCAAATGAATTAATGCCAGTATTAGAATATTATGTTAAAAAAAATGTATTCACAGTTTGGTTAGGAAATACAATACAAAGCTTCTGGGAAACAGGTAAAGTCGTAAATAAGTTCACAGTATTAGAATATTATGTTAAAAAAATGTATTCACAGTTTGGTTAGGAAATACAATACTAAGCTTAAGCAACTTCTGTACTGTATTCTGTTCAATCCGTCTTCTCCTTCATATCTAAAAGAACGTTTTCAATTTCTTAGTTCTTCACATAGCCATAATCTTCGTTCTGAAGAGAATTTGATTTTAAAAATACCACCTCATACAACATCTTTTTATAGTGACTCATTTACAGTCCATTCAATTCGTCTTTGGAACTCTCTTCCACTAGAAGCAAGACGTGCACCAACTATTACTTCTTTTAAAAAAATGATAAAAGAGCACTATCATGCTTCATGAAGAAATACTGCAATTAAATATTTTATTTATTATGTAAGTATCTATAGTATGTAAATGTATATATTTATAATGTGTATGTATATTATATTATTATATAATTATATATTTATGGAATATTTATTTATGTATCGTATATATACATATATATATTGTATCTATTTTTTTTTTTTTTTATGTATTAAATAATTGTACACCCCTACCATCCTATCTCTCTCCTCTACCAAAGGTTGCCTGGAAGAGATCGCTGTTTTAGCGATAAGGCCGCCTATTGTACATTTTTCTTTTCTTTGTTTTGTTTTACTCCTATTATTTTTGTCTATATTGGTGTGCAATAAAGAGTATATAAATAAATAAATAAATAAGCTTCTGGGAAACGGGTAAAGTCGTAAATAAGTTCAAGGTCTCTCAGGTCACGTCACATAGCCGTCATGACTTCGGAAATTAGGAATAGGGTACACTACCTTCTCATACACTTGTGCACTAAAATATCCCCTGCGGCAGTTGGCTAATCTCCGTTGAGAATGGCTGCAGTGACGGGAATTCGTTTATATGGACATTAAAAAAAGATATTAAGTTTTGTTTGTTTTATGCAAAAACATAAAACAGAAAAAAAAAATCTTGAAAAATAAATATTTTTTTAATTAATTCATAAAAAATAATTAATAATAACTAAGTATACTTTAACAGGCATATATGTTGTTGTATATGGTATGTTGTATATATTAAGGTACAACACAACTGTATACTACTCGCTCATCAGTGCTATCAAACGACGAAGGTTGACTTACCAAAACACACTAATTTGAAACGAACAATAACATCAAAACACAATTTCAAAATACTTTACGTATAGAATGGTCACATGATATGAATTGCTTATTAATTAAATGAATGTACGATAGAATATATCAAAACTAGTAGCAATAATCTATCTATAATACGAAAAAAAAAAACAAGAAATAAATATTATAGCTAAACGTATTACCCTTTTCGACGCAGTCCGTTAAATAAACAAAACACGATGCAATCCGTGACGTCTTTTACGAGTGGATCGTAAAAATTAATAAGACGTAACGCCTTTAGGGAACATAAAACGAGGCAAAGTGACCAGCTATTATTTACCCATTAAAAAAGGATTTTGAAGTATATATTGTCTCTGATGTCTTATCTTTTCGATCGTTATTTTTGACACAAAAGTGACATTTAGTAGACTCTGTAACACTGTAACAGTCTAACATGTCTCAGAGCTGGATCGACGGTGTCCAAGGTCAATGCCGCTTGTTGGACATACATGTGGCGTTATTAAACACGACACGTACATATATATGTCGGCGAGACTGTGGTGCTGTCAATGATTTAGACTATAGAATTTGAGACGTGAGTGATAGCAGACTTTTTTTGTTGCTATGTCACTCTGGCGGAACGTCAAACGGACAGCCGTATATCGTGGTTGGACGACATCGACGCATCGCCGTTAATTTTAATTATTTTTTGGTTTCAATTTACCTAATTGAAGAAGATTTACCCAATGTCTCTACTGATACGCCTATATATAACAAAACATGACTTGAAAATAAGGGCTGGCAAATGGGCAACCAAGGATGGTCTTATCGTTAAATTGTCCATAGACTAAGACTAAGACATTCTAATCATTCCTTACATCGTCGATGCGCTACCAACCTTGGTAGTTAATATGTTAGACCCTTGTGCCTGTAGTTATACCGGCTCACTTACCCTTCCAACCGGAACGCAACAATACTAAGTATTACTGTTTGGCGGAAATATATTTACCTAGGACTGAAACAATGCCGTACCAACAGATAAAATATAAAGTATTTTATAAACATAAATACATTTTACTACAATTACTGGTGGTAGGGCTTTGTGCAAGCTCGTCTGGGTAGGTACCACCCACTCATCAGATATTCTACCGCAAAACAGCAACTTGATATTGTTGTGTTCCGGTTTGAAGGGTGAGTGAGCCAGTGTAATTACAGGCACAAGGGACATAAAACCTTAGTTCCCAAGGTTGGTGGCGCATTGGATATGTAAGCGATGGTTGACATTTCTTACAATGCCAATGTCTAAGAGCGTTGGTGACCACTTACCATCAGGTGGCCCATATGCTCGTCCACCTTCCTATTCTATAAAAAAAAAAAAAAATTTATCTCTGTCGACATTCCAACGAAACTGAGACGATAAATTATATCAATAAATAAACCAATTACACATTATATGAAAATGTATCTTTCGATATGTGAGTTGTAATAAAACTCGTGTTATATAGTTATTAGATCGAATGAAGATTAATTATTATAACTATCACTCAATGTTAGCCAGGGATTAATAATGCGTAGTTCGTGTTATGTTTACGTAAGATTAGTGTTACAAGTACTCATCTGTGTTTTAATATTAAGTGGATTTTCACTCACATATCCGTATTCGCGAAACAAATATTTATATTTAATATCGGATTAAGCCACAACTGAGGTGCCTAGGCAATGGGCTTAGGGCTCTTCATGTAGGTAGATCTTTAAAATTTAATAAAAAACATAACATTTTTCATGTCCGGCACAAATGAAATAATTATTTAAAAATTGTTTGGAGTTACACCTTCGTAGCCAAAATAGCTCACTGGCTATAACAGGTAGATATTAAACGAATATTTCAAGTATGACTGAGTTTATATTATATGTTCCTAATTAATTTATAAAATATTTATAAAATTTATTATTTATGTTTCATACATAAAAAATGACAATCAATAAACGCCGTTGACACCGTCGATAATTACATTTAAAAAAGGAATTTTAAAAACCATTTCCTGCAAACAGTGAAAACATTATAATCGTTAAAAACTATCCTTTAAACTAAATTTTAATCCATTGTTATATACACCTAACCTTATCGCAGAATCCCCACACCGAAATACCAACTCGAATCGTTTGTAAGATAACACCGCCTTAACGCGTGGCTCGTCGAGATAACACCGTTCGATAGTAAGGCCGCCATATAGGCAGTCCATAATGCCTATATGTGCATATTGAAGTACAAGACGATTGAGCGTTAGAAATTTCTAGAACGACTTCGAAATGCAAAAATAATTAAATAACAATAAGAGAATTATGTTTTAGGAGCACTAAAAAATACAAGGTTACCTTTTATACGAAATCGCGATAGTTGGTGTTTCGCACTATTGGTTTCTAAATATGTACATTTTTTAATCGCGCTTGTGACATCTTCCTATGAATATTGGATATCCTCTATATATCTGTATATTATGGTATATATCTCAATATTAAGTAGTTTAGTGTGTGTAGTGTGACCATTTGTCGATGTGGGTAGGCCGCCTTAATGGTATTACTATCGTATACCAAATAGTTATTACAGCTATGATATACTATCTGATTTGAAAGGCTCCGCCATAATATTTAACGACGAATGTCCTAATGATGAGGAGTATCACAGTATCTAACCATTGCAGCATATTGTATACCACGCGCTATTTAATTAGTGTATATAACGTAGCGGACCGCCTCTTTGGTCTAATGGCTAACATATAAAGCAGACTCCAGGGATCAAGCCTCAAGTTCGATAACTTCTGGAAGTTGGCAGTGTACGCTCTCGCTCCTCAGAAGGTACGTAAAGGCGATGAAACTTGATGGTGTAAGTTTCTCAATAAATCATTAGGGGTATTACGAAATACCTACCTTACATATATATATATATATAATTTTAAAAACTAACCATTCATTAATTATTTTAAAATAATTTTGTAGAGCTGCTAGATAACCCTAAATATATTTAAAAAAAACTATGGTACGTTCTACCCGTTAGTACCTATAACACGCCAGATTTAATACGAGATCTTGGTCAAATATACCTTTAAAATTCAAACCGTCCTCTAAGGACAAACAATAGTTACGACCATTGAACCTGCAGACGGTCATGATATAATCACGCAAACTTTAACTATTGAAATGTTTGATATTAGTTAAGTTGGAATCTTTAGACTGTAGCCCCTTTATTATGTAAATAACACTTTGAACTAAATGAACTTGAATACCTTTTAGCTTATCACAGTTTGAGATGTTATTTTCATGTTATATGTATCACATATTTTTTATAATATTACGTATGTGATTTTTTTTGTCAGTGATTCGCGAAATGTCTGTTAATCATATACAAATTTATTAAAATGATGTAGTAAGCTTCAAACATTTCTTCCAGGTGAGAAGAAGCCTTAGCCAAACAGTGAGACATTTACAGGCTGTTACTGCTTACTACCATTGAGGTAATTAAGCCTTGAGATAAATATTTACCGTTTGTTGTATACCGTTTACTTAATATGAAAAAAAAACATAGTATAATATCAAAATAAAAAATCAAAACTCTTGACTGAAAACAAAATATTTGCAACCCCATATTGGGCGCCACTTTAAAAAATAAATATTTTTCTTTCTATTCTAATAAGCAAGCGATTTATAAATAGTTACATTTCACAACAACGGATAAAGTATATAATAAAAGATGTGACGTAAATACTGATGGCTCTCCCATCTCGGCACCGTTCAGAGAGATAACCCAGCGGAAGTCCTGTGTGGATAAGAGCAAACGCCTTAAAGTATCGCTTCAAACTGTTATGTAAAAGATCAAAGCCCCTATCTCTTGGGAGCATGAATTTACAAGTATGTATCGAGAGATCGTTTTGCGTTCGATCGATGTGGTACTCAACACTCAAAAACTTTGCCGAAATTTATCTGCCAAAAAAGTAGTACGATTGATCGTCATTATAACTTTTTCTTTGGTTAATTGGTTAGCTTATAAAACCGCAGGTCCCAGTTCGCGGATTCTAATTCCAGGTCGGGCCAATACAAAGAATAACGTTAAGTTTTTCTTCAATAATTTCTTAGCAATAACTCTGTCGTGTTGGATGTCTCGTCCCTTTCGATAATGAGATTGAAGGAATTGATAGTGCATTTATATATGCGTGCAAACGTGTGTTTATAATCTCCGGCGCAGTTGCCTCTTCTTTGTTGAGAATTAATAAAGCATGACATTTTAGTAAGAACATATTCAAGATACAGATTTCACATACTACATATTAGATTTTTGTTGTCCTCAGACAAAGGCTAAACAGGCCTAAAGTATAATTTCACAATGGACGTTGTGACATACATACACTGTATGTTAAATTACCTTTTTTCATACAATTAAAATGAATTAATGCAAGCTCGTCTCGGTAGGTACCACCCACTCATCAGATATTCTACCGCAAAACAGCAGTACTTGGTATTGTTGTGTTCCGGTTTGAAGGTTTGAGCCAGTGTAATTACAGGTACAAGGGACATAACGTCTTAGTTCTCAAGGTTGGTGGCGCATTGGTGATGTAAGCGATGGTTAACGTTTCTTACAATGCACATGTCTATGGGCGTTGGTGACCACTTCAGGTGGCCCATATGCTCTACCGTCTATCTATTCTATATATATATATATATATATATATATATATATATATATATATATATATATATATATATATATATAATTAAACCATATATTTTGCGAATGAAGTACAAATGTTTTATATTTTTATTTATTACAGGTTGTTTAGAATCTATCATCTATTTTTAGATTAGATTAAGATTACACAATTTTGTTTGCAAATAATACAGTATAAATGTAGAATCCTAAGAAACTCCTACGAGTATGAAACGAGAACAAAATAACATGTCCTGTTGAATTTAACGTTAAACCAATAAAACGAGACATTGCCAACAAGGAGACAAAGACAGTCAAACAGACGCTGAGCACCGATCTACTTCATTTGATTATAGTTCTCGAACTGATATAGAGTGGAATCTATATTTGCCGTTGAAAATTGATTCAGTGGATTTTACTTAACCGAAGACATTAATTTAAAACAAGCAATTACTTTATCTAGACATAATCTAATTATAAATGTAAAAGGGGAACATATTAATCGTGAATACAGTCGATGTTGTCGTCAGTAACAGTAACAGTCTGTTAATGTCCCACTGCTGGGCTGAGGCCACCTCTCCCTTTTGAGGAAAGGTGAAGCTTATTCCACCACGCTGCTCTAATGCGGGTTGGTAGAATACATATGTGGAATAACTTCAATGAAATTAGACACATGCAAGTTTCCTCACGATGTTTTCTTTTACTGTCAAGCACAAGATGAATTATAAACACAAATTAAGCACATGAAAATTCATTGGTACTTGCCCGGGTTTGAACCTACGATCATCGGTTAAGATTCACGCGTTCCAACCATTAGGCCATCTCGGATGATGTCGGTTGTCGTCAAATGTTTATTAAAAAATATAGTTCTTATTTAGTTACCGAATTGATATAAATTGTGCTTGGTATTGTTATAGCTCATGAGGTCAAATATCATTTTTACAAACCGGCATGTCATCAACAAAAAGTGGGCTCAAATTAGTAAATTCTATTCGTAATTCCTAATCATTTCTATTCATTCAATGTGATGTGATCGGCATAGGTGAAGAAAAAGCATTAGTAGTGTAAGGAATGGCTAATAAAACATATAATACAGAAATTATTCCTATGAGTAGAGCTTGACCATTTATCATCTAATGCTTTTCCGCTTGATAACGTCGACATTAAAATAATTACACAATACCCGTAACATAAGAATGAGTAAGAAAAGATTGATTAAGAACGTTTTCTGAGTAAAAAAATGTTAACCAAAGAAATATCTTCTTTTCATGTCGTTCAAGTATCCATTTGAATCTTTGCATTAACGAGATAGGATGCTTTGAAATAAAATTATTTCTATTTAGTGAATTATCTTGGTTATCATTTTATTTAGAAATGGATTCGAAATCAAAATATTATTTATTTATTTAAGTAAGCACTTCTGAATAATCGCGTTATAGTAAAAAAATAAATATAAAGCTGCCTACTCGGATTGTAAATTCTACCTAGAAGAACAGGCAAAAAACGCAGTAGTTACTCTTTCCCACCAATTAAATTTCATTACTAAGTTGGGCTAGAATGTTTTACGACTTTTCTCTTAAGTCTGATTATCGCGTTCGCGACAGAGTTCGCGATTTATTTCGCTTTGCTTGAAGTTGCTTGCTCATCAATGTTTTCGAAATTTTATCGGATACAGTTGAGGATTTTTCGTGACGATTAATATTTTCGAAAAATATTTTATGAATATATTTAGGTACACAGAACCTTTAAATGTATGGGAAATAAATGAGTTCTAATTTCCTGATTAAAAAAATGAATTCACATATCAAAACAAAAATATTTTCCTAACTCTTACCAAGTTTTGTCGACCAAGTTTTACGCTAAAGGTAAAGGCTGTAAATTAAAGCCAATCAACAAGCAAACGTGACGATTCCACATGCATATTGAATAAACGATTAGATTTGATTAATTTTTTAATATAAAATGAGTATATGACACGGATACGGGCCACTACCAACCTTGGTAACTAAGATCTTATATGCCCTGTGCCTGATTCGAACCATTACAACAATACTGAGTATTGCTGTTTGGCGGTAGAATGCAGCCTACATTTCTCAGCCTACGTTTTCCATCTCCATCTAGTTATTCTACGAGCAAAAGTTTGTTATATGTAAACTTTAGAGCTTCTTGCGATTCAAATGTGAATCAATCCACGACCTTCATTGAAGATATACCTAGTCAATTCACTGTGTCATTATGGCTCGATATTCGAACAGTCATTATTCAGAACTATTTACGGCTTACAGCGTATCAAATAATATCTTCTAATACCATTCGAGTCAAACAAACGCCATAACCTTTACAAATGTTTTCCTGAACTAGTCGTTTAACCCTCCACTTCATATTCATAGCAAGTTTCCGCTAAATAAACGCGACCTGTAATCCTTCACCCCGGCACCGCCGCGTCAGACATCACGCCGAATTGTTACGACTGAGGTCAAACGTTATACGAACCGACGCGAATGTATATTCCGATTATGTCATTTATTTATAAATATTATAAATCAATGGTATTTATCCCTTTTACGTCTATAGATATATTTTTTGTTTGTAAAATAGCTAGGCGCACAGGCAGTTGGGCTGATGGTAAGTGATCACCGCCCATAGTAATTGGAACCGTAAGAAATTTTATTCCATACACCGACAATGCGCCACCAATCTTGGGAACTAAGTTGTTATGTTCCTTGTTTATCGTTACTTACTGACTCACTTACCCTTCAAATTCGAACACAATAATATTTTGTTGCAAATTGAATTGAATTGATGTTTCGCGGTACAATATATGATGAGTATGTGGTACCCGGTGGTGGTAGACGGACTATTACTTTTCATATCATAGTACACATTAGAGGTAATTTATTACGCTCCGGAGGAATTTAATTAAGAATCGATATTATATATAAAGTATGTATTCATATAATTTTCAAAAACACCGAATATTACTCTGTTGACCATAAATAGTGACGATTTATAAAAATATGAGTATTGTAATATATGTATTGCAATATACTGGAGTACAACGAGCAAAAGCGGCAATTAATCATAGTCAATAATTAACACACTAAGCGTTAATCACATATCACCATGGGACATGACTTAAATATCGAAATAGTTTTTCGAGTTACATTTAAAATATTTATTTATTTAATTTATTGTAAATAACAAAAGTATATTGAGCAAAGGCGGACTCAATACTAGTATTCCTCACAATGCAAACTCAATAAGGTAAATAGTATATTAAAAGAACATATGTGCTTGTGCAAGATATCTACAGACTTGATATAAAAATACCGTAACCGTAACAGCCTGTGAATGTCCCACTGCTGGGCTAAAGGCCTCCTCTCCTCTTTTTGAGGAGAAGGTTTGGAGCTTATTCCACCACGCTGCTTCAATGCGGGTTGGTGGAATACACATGTGGCAGAATTTCAGGAAATTAGACACATGCAGGTTTCCTCATGATGTTTTCCTTCACCGTAAAGCACGAGATGAATTATAATCACAAATTAAGCACATGAAAATTCAGTGGTGCTTGCCCGGGTTTGAACCCACGATCATCGGTTAAGATTCACATGTTCTTACCACTGGGCCATCTCGGCTTTTTTGTATAAAAATTCATATAAAGTCAAATTATAGTGTATAATATACCTCTAGATACCTCTTTATTTACTTTGAAGTGTTCTCTTTATATTAAGAAAATATATGTATATAAAAATACGTTATATATTAAGTATTAAAAGCATGTCAACGTTGATATATTACACGAATGACATGATGATATGCGGCGACACGAAGTTCCCTAACTAGGTAACTGCTGGGGTGACCATAGATTCAAGTAGCTTTGGGAACCGTCAATATCGTACGAAAAGTCGTAGCGTAAAGGTTCAAAATAAGTGAAAAGGAAATATGTATTAATCATTTATTCTGAGTAATATGTCTGTTTTTTGCAGTCTATGATAGACTTGCGAGTTTATTTTAATAAGCGCTGACTACTGACTGTACAGATAAATAAAAGAAAAACTACAAAAAAGTGTTTCTAACGATAGACATACTATTGATTCTGGAAATTAAAGAGTTTCTCAGAAAAAAATATAATTTCTTATGTCCATGCTGATAAATAGGGCATAATATTTCAACCAGAAGAATATAATAGAAGTCAATCCAATCGAATGCAAATTAAAATGAACACAAGCAGAGACAATTATAAGAAATATTTTATTACGGGAGCTATTCTGAGAACTTAACCGAAATAAAATATATCAAACACACGATTTTAAAACTAATAAAATAAACTAAAATCGAGAACCAATTGATGTAATGTTTCAATTTAGGTATAATTGTAAAACATAAAATAATATTTTTATACAAACCGTATCATTTAGTGAATTTTAAGAAAAATTAAACTTTTATAAAGCTAAAATAAAATATTTAAATAATTCCATTGCAAGTCCTGAACTTATGGTCGCCGTAAAACAGCGTAAGGTTCTTATATGACAAATTGTTGGATCAGTCAAGTTTTAGAGGACGATATGTGTCTTTTGATAATGTATTAAAAATAATCTTATACACAAACGCTGCATATACGATGATTGGCGTGATGGCGTTTTTTTGTAATGCCTTACTAAGCAACATACTATACATACGATTATACTGTACATTACCGTTAAAGCTGCGACACTGTAGCTGTACAATGGTAGCGCAAATGTATAATATTATACTTACTAATTTACAAATACTTGATGACAGCGTTGGTAGGAAAATTCGAGAACTTCGACGGAAATATTAGAAACGATATTATGAGAACTTGTTCAAGGCGAAAATATCCATATTATTATACACGCAAGAAATGTAAATACTAACGCACATTGCAGATTCATTACCAAACGAGACCCTCCCTATGTCGCATATATTTATAAATCGACCGATAGGATATTCACATTGCAAAAACAATTGCATATTTACAACAAATAGGGCTAATCCTATAAACAAATTTAGAAAAAATATTTATTTAATATAATAAACAACAGTAGTAAGCCGATTTATTTCAGTCACAATGAAGTCAAAATAAAATAAAAAATTGAATAAAGTCAAAATTACAAAAATTAAACTCAACATTATATACAGACATTTTATATGTCTCCGTTTCGGCTAACCAAAAGCTTATATAAACTGATGTACCGGACTGACGGTTTTCTGTGTAAACGTTTACGTTTTTGCGGAATTTTATACATCTCTCTTACTCTAGCAGAAATGATAGCAATAAATCTACAGTGTGTATTTAAAACTTATTGGTAACCTTAACCTAAAACCGTTGTATAGTATAGGTACACCACGATTTATCTCCTTCTGTCATCAGTAATCTGACATTCGAAAGAAGGAGACAAATCATAGTGTAACTCTGCAATACATATACATAGTTACGGTAGTATATTTATGAACTGTACAGCTACAATGCTACAACTTTTATTTGTATGGTTATAATATGATATATATGTTTTTAAAACAAGCATTAAATTAATATGGTTTGATTTAACTAGTATTAAATAAAATTTTACACACTTCACAAACTAATAATCTTTAAAAAACTAAAACCCGATTATGAAAAATACACGAAGGCGTTTGTATATAATTATATATTAATGAATAAAAGTCACTCCTTTTATAGCAAAGTTCCGACCAATTTTTATTTATATACAAAATATATTATAAGTTCCTACATGGCAATAAGTACAAAGAAACATAGATACATTTTCGCATCGCGTTAGAAATAAACACACTAATAAATTTCAAAAATTATATAATGTGATTATATAAAAAAAAAACGAAATCTAATTATTTATTTCTAGGGTTACTGTGTAATTTCTTTAAAGAGATGAACCGATATTTCTCTAGCACTTTAAATAATTTCCAGGAAATAATCACAAACTATTCATCTTAATTTAAAACGACTATAAAAATATGCAAAGTAGCTAAAAGATTTTAGAAATATATTACAATTCAAATCTGAGATACAAACTAATTATATTATAAGCTACATTTCTTACCGATATTCTCTTTAGAATCTTCAATTCGCACCGGTGCGTAGCTTAACGTTTAATTTATCCTATTAAAAGACGATTAAAATGTAACAGCCTACTTGAATAAAGTTCATTTTGATCATTTCAAAATTCCATTATAAATGTCGAAGATAAAAGTTTTCGACGAGAATCAAACTGGAATCAAACTTGTAAGTCGTTATGTCGCTTCGACATTGAGAGACGAAGCCGAAAGACGAATTAATAATATCTAGAATTCCAACGAATCGTACATTCGGCCTCTTGCCGAATAGCGAATACTCGGCAGAACCGTTCGACCTGCAGTGTTAGTTAGGATTACGCTGATATACTGTTTTGATACGTTATGTTATAATGACTACGGTCAAAGTCACTATCACGTTCTGACACGTCACGACCGATTTCTGGGATGAGTTTTGAGTGTCTTACAGAATAGCCCTACTGGTTAATGAAATTACCTCACAAACCGCAATACCGTGACCTAAGACTCATTAACTTCTGTTTTTATTAATAATAAAACGAAAATAGTAATTAAATTTTCGAGTCTATAATTTAAATTTACGATATTTTCGAAAACTTAATAATTTGGTTAATATTTTGATTTTATAAGCGGTTATTTAGTTTCAATAATAAGTACGAGTACCTAGTTACCAGTATCTTACATTTTATTTGTCAAGTACCTGTTTTTATCTCTTAGAAAATATATTTACATATGTGATATTTACATTTTTTTTTTTAATATATACAGAGAATGTTTTTGCTTTCGACAATTACCAATGTATTTTTTTATATGTTCATCATTATTAAAAGCTACATGATGCACTTACTGTGCTTTTATTATTTTTTACTTTTATTTTTAAGTATTCAATATTCGGCCCAAAACACCGAATAATAACCGCCGAATATTCGTGGCGACTCTTATAAAATCAAGTTATTCTCTGCATATCGTCTGAGCTACATTTAAATTTGCTAATTTATAAATCGAATATAATATCAAAAATCAAAATATATAAGTGGACTGAATACACATAAAGTTTAGACACAGGCAGGTATACTCACGACGTCTTCTTCCACCAATCACGAAAAGTTTTACAATTATAAATGCTTATAAGTCATTTGTTTATGTAAACAAATGACTTCCTACTTGAATACCTTTTTCTCGATTAAATCACAATTTATCGCACGCAACGCGAACTGTGAAGTGGAATAATCAAAGAAGCGCATTACATCGTAAACATTATTACCAGCTCAGTTGACGTTAAAATAACGAGACGAGATTTACTCGTTCAGGAATATTTTACTTTTAAAAAATTAATTGATAAAACTTATTATTCATCACGAAATTAGAATAGAATAGAATATGCTTTATTGTACACCAAAAGAGTTACAGAACCATTTTAAACACAAACACAAAAGAAACGAATACTATTTTGTACAAAAGGCGGTCTTATCGCTAAAAGAGCGATCTCTTCCAGACAACTTTTGGGTGAAGGACATGAAATAAATAAATAAATAAAGCGGTAAGGAGGTGTACTAATCATCTCAATTTTTATTTTTTAAATAAATATATAGCTAAATATACATACATATAAATAAATAATATATACATAAGCATACATATATAATATATAAAACAAAACATTAAAAAAAAACGTTATTATGATAATAATAATAATAAATAGCAATAAAATGCGGCAGATAATAAAACAACACTCCCTGATAATTATAAAGATAAATAATATGCCTTAAGTCGGATTTTAAATGTGTTAATAGTTTGAGATTGTCTTAAGTGGAGTGGTAAAGAATTCCATAGGCGAACTGCTTGGACAGAGAAAGAATTGGTAAAAAGAAGAAGAGTGAGAAGGAATTTTAAGAATTAGATTATCGTCAGATCGTAGAGTGCGGCCGTGCGAGTCCTTAAGGAGTTCAAAACGGTGTTTAAGATAGTGCGGAGAATTTGGATGAAAAAGTATACAGTAAAGAAGAGAAAGAATATGAGTATTCCTGCGAAGACGGATTGGGAGCCACTCGAGTTTTTTGCGAAATTCAGAAATGTGGTCAAATTTGCGGAGTCCGAATATAAACCGAATACAGAGATTTTGAATACGCTCGAGTTTATTTAATTGCTCCTCTCTTAGGTCAAGATAGCAGGTGTCAGCGTAATCAAGGATGGGCAGGAGGATGGCTTGAGCCAACGCAATTTTGGTAGGAATAGGTAGAAAATTACGTAATCTACGAATGGACCCAATTGAGTGAAACATTTTCCTGCTCACTTCACCTATTTGTGACATCCATGAGAAATTTTGAACTATATATATTCCTAAATTTTTAACTTTGCTGCTTAATGGAATTACAGTATTGTTAAAGACAACAGGTGGCAAACAAGAATAGTCTACACGAGGTAATAATTTATAACTGCCAATTATAATAGCCTGGCTTTTAATAGGATTTACTCTGAGACCAAAAGAAAGACTCCAATTTAAAATTTTGTCTAAGTCAGAATTAATTAATTGAATAGTATGTGGTAGGTCAGTAATTTTGGAATGGGCATAAATTTGGAGATCGTCGGCAAACAGGTGGTAGGAAGAAGAGATATGTTGACTTACAGAGCTAATGAAAATTGAGAATAGAAGAGGAGATAAGACACCGCTTTGGGGAACACCGGCACTTACCCCCAACCAGTTCGAGTAAGAATCCTGGATTCGAATACGTTGACGGCGACCATTAAGATAACTATAAAACCAGTTAATTACCGATGGAGATATATTAAGAGAATTTAGTATAGCCAGGAGTATGTCGAAATCTACAGTATTGAAATTATTACTAAAATCAAGCAATGATAAAATTGTAACTTCCTGGTTATCCACAGCTAATCTGATGTTATCGGTAATCTTGACTAATGCAGTAACCGTACTATGGCCAGATCTAAAACCAGATTGAAAAGGATTTACAGGTTGTAGGAAGACAGGAAGAGGTTAAGTTGTTGATGTACAAGACGCTCAAGAACTTTAGAAAGAAATGGAAGGATGGAAATAGGACGGTAATCACCATAAGACAGGAAAGGTACAGGAATTAATGGAATTATTGAATATGCATGTTATAGCCGGAGTTAAATAATCAATAATAGGCAGGATCATTTTACGGCTAATGCAGTCAGAACCAACGGCATCAGAATTTATAGCTAAGATATTCTTCTTAATATCACATTCGGTAAAATTACAAAAAGTAAAGGGCAAAAAAGTCGGAGATGATGACGCAGAAAGTTGAGTTAATGTATTAGATTTAGTTGTACTATTTATGGTAACTGAAGATGCAAATTGATGGTCAAGTTGGTTGATATCCAGGGTACTAGTGGAGTTATCTATATGTGACTTGCCAACTCCAAGAGACTTGAGAAATTTCCA
The DNA here is from genome assembly GCF_905147045.1 of Nymphalis io. Classification (NCBI taxonomy): domain Eukaryota; kingdom Metazoa; phylum Arthropoda; class Insecta; order Lepidoptera; family Nymphalidae; genus Nymphalis; species Nymphalis io. Next base: position 7,396,602 of record NC_065913.1, on the reverse strand, counting down.
GACTCTGGAAGCGTTGTCGTCCTCAACAACAGATTTAAAAATGTGCCTTTGATGTGTATCCCTACACAGCATGTTGCAACGATTCCGATATTTTTTATAATTTAATTTGTTCTTATCAGATGGATTAGACTTATATTTCGCTTTTGCCAAATTTTTCTTATGCTGGAGTTCTTTAATTTTGGGAGTAATCCAGGGTGCTGGTAAGCGCTTTATACGTATACGCCTAATAGGAGCATGTACGTCGTACAGTTGAGTCAGAAGATATTTAGAAATATAAACCTGCTCATTAATCGTAGCACCGTACAAAGCTTCTAGCCACTTTATTTTAGCAGCATCCTCTCGCAATTGCTCCACACACGTTCCTCCGAAATTGCGTTGCAAGAGAATTCTAGGTTTAGCTCTAGGAGGTCTAATTTTATAAAAAAAGGAAGAAAAGATCGTGGTATGAAAAAGCGAGTGCAGCATATTGCCCATGTTTTTCAACATGAGCAAGCGATGACACAAATATCAAATCAAGTAAAGAAGGAGTGGAATTTGGAAAGGAGTGAGTTGCAGAAAGTGGCAGAACATTTAAGTTAGCACCATTGATGATAGAAGATAGGCGTAATGATCGAGTATCGTTCTTGAGAAGGCAAGTATTAAAGTCACCCATCACCACGGTATGAGTGTACAAAGGAGTAAATGACTCTAGCAAGTTCTCAAAAGAGAGAAATTAATCAATATTCTGCGACGGACAATAGTATACACCCAGGAGTAACTTTGAGTGAGAGAGAACAACTTCAATAAAAAGGTGCTCTGGCTCTCCAACTGTATTCGAATTAGAGGAGCTTACAATAGAAAAGGGTATATGTGGTCTCAGATAAATGGCAACAGCCCCACCAGTTCTTGCCATACGATCATTACGGATCAGATGGAATCCAGGAAGGGAATATGCTGTCGAAGGCAAACACGGCTTAAGCCAGGATTCAAAAACTAAAATTGCATGTAAATTTTTAATTTGAAAAGGGGATAACATGTCCGGATAATGTGCTGGAATACTCTGCGCATTTATATGTATAATGTTAAAATTATTTACAACGTCGGAAAATTGGGAGTCAAGGGAATCACAAAAAGAAGGAGGAATACTGTAAAAACTACAGTCAGTGTTCGAGTCATCGGATGATGAGGAAAGAAAGGAATCGTTGACGCTCTCGTTTACTGCCATTATTGTAATAATTATAAAATACCATATATGTAGCAAAAGTACTAATATATAAATAAATACAAAAATATTAATAATGAATAAATTTGATAATAATAATAATAAGTATATTACATAATAAATGAAGAAATAAATAAGTATTAAAATTAATTTGTGTACCTATAAGACTAATGTAGCATGTCCATAACCCGCCAGTTAGCATCTCAAAAGAAACAATAAAAAAGGAAGTTTCACTTAAGGTCAACAACAGAACCATAGTAACTAACAGAAATAGGAGAAGAAAAAAAATACACAAGCTAATAAAAAGAATACAAAAGTTAATAGTGTAAAATAATATCTCTCTTCTCCCATAATATTCTTAATAAATTTTTAATCTACAACAGACATTGGCATTCAACATTGACATTTGACAATGACAAGTAGATGTATTCAACGACGCGAGACACTTAACATACAAAACAAAAGAGTATATATAAAAAACAAAGCAAACTACAGTTAATAGTAACAATTAATAAGGATAAATATCGCAAGAAAGTTAAAAATTAACTGTTCTACAAAATTAAAATGACATTATTCGATTCTATTTTTGAAAATTTAAATTAAAGTCAAGCTATTTTTTGATCATGTTATTTTTATTAGCAACAGTCGGTACCATTATGCCTTGAAGAAGTTTGAAACAATTGTTGCTCCAACGGTTGGTGGGTAAACACGTGGCGACATTCATTCGACATGTGCACAGGTTTCCAACGTTTTCGTTCACACATATAAACTAAAGTTGATGATCAAAGAGAAATAAAACTTGTTCGATTCCTACAGAACTTCAACAAACTTTACGTACCGTAACAGCCTGTGAATGTCCCACAGCTGGGCTAAAGGCCTCCTCTCCTCTTTTTGAGGAGAAGGTTTGGAGCTTATTCCACCACGATGCTCCAATGCGGGTTGGTAAACTTTACGTGAACGTTGCAAATATATAAAATTATTTATACGCATTTATGACCGTTGTAACTAAATATATTATTATTTTATAAAAGCGTACAAACGTTTTAGTCCTCATCTTTTGAAGAGAAGGTTTGGATTTGTTGGATATAGCCGTTAGAATATTTCATCAGACACATGCGGGTATCGTCACGCGCACCACCGACAGTCAGATATAAAATACAAAAACAAATTTATCACATGAATATCACACTATCACGCTTCCATAACAAATGACCGACTTTGTCCGACTACATAAAAGCGTCCATACATACTGGCTATCCATTTTTATAATACAATTACGAATTCTATATTGTACTGTACAATACTTAAATAGTCTCCAACTTATGTAACGATAACATCAAACTTGAATCAAAACTGAAACAAGAGTAATGAAAACTATGACCAAGTTGGAGAGTCACAAAGGAACTACAGTTATTTAATCGGATAACATTTGAAAATGGACAAAAATCAGATCTCGGCCAAACAAATAATACATATCGAGTAAATAATTTAAAAAGTGCTCAAAATAAAAATTTCCTATTTGAACGTGTTCGCTTTTATAATCATGGCTACTGTGGTATTTATTGAATCTAGAGATATAGTAAGATGTACTTTTATACGCTATATGCTTAAGTATTTATTATTAATCCTAAGTTATATAATAAATGGGTAAATAAGTTTGTGTCCTTGTTACGCTTTTACGATTTAACTGATTAACTGATCATCATAGAATTTTGTCAAAGGTACTGAAATAGGGTACCTGACCCCTACCATCCGTTGTTTATGGTAAAACTGCTGTCAACGACTTGTTGTGACGTTTTGTCAGTAGTTTGATTAAAAATATTAATTAAACTTTTGGTGAAATAAATAAATGATATAAAACGTAATTACGTATACGTACGTACGTATGGATGTAACAGTATCATCTATTGTATTATGTAGTATATTCTTGTATATATACATATCATATATTTCATGTACCTCGGAAACAGCTCTAACTACTCTAAGGTCAAAGATAACAATGACGTACTAAAGATAACTTGACTTTCATTCAACAGGTCTCCGGTTGTTGTTGCTTGTATATAAATTGACTGAGCCGCTATGTAAAGCTGGGGAGCAACGAGATGGTAATAGGTTCGCTCGCTCCATCGTCGACTACCTTGACAAAATTGTATAGATCGCTGTTAAACCAGACATATATTTTATAAAAAAAAAATCATACGTTATTTAAAAATTTAATATTTTGACAATTAATTGTTGCAGTGGTCAGTCCGTTCACTGTTTTATATATTTTTTGATTGGTGAGAAAACTCTTCCGCGGGCGTCTTTAACATGTAACGAAGATCGCGAGATCGTTGGTCAGTTCAAGCGTACGCTAACAGTTGCCCACTCATTATGAATATTCGTGTATTTTTTTCCATCCAAATTAGTTAGTCAATTATGCAGTTAAGTGATGTGATACCGGACACTTGTTGTGTATCGGTTCATAAAACTGTAGATCCGAAGATTTCATTTAAGAATCCTGGATCGGGACAGTTGAAGTTATTCGTTTTTCCGTCGAGACATTCAAACCAGCAGGAAGTTATTAGTGTTAAACTCCCGTACTTCAGAAAGTTCGTTAAGCGGTTGGTCTTGTTCTTATATGTCTGTTTCTCTATTGTTTCCCTATGCCGGCAGATTATGAGAGTTAGCGAGTAAAATCAGCAACTGTGTACGCTTTAATATCTATTACATAAATCTTTGAGATAGGCAGCTGCTGGCAAAATTCTGTCCGAAGGATAATATTTTTCATTTAAACATTTATTTTTTTAATATGAAATATTATTTCATAATTAATACAAATTTGGTCTCTCTATTGATAAATGTTCACGATTGGTTCAAAATGTTTTAATACTCACGCGATTCTTTAATTTAAGTGTAAAGGCATTTTAGGTTAAATTTTAAGTTTCGACCTTGAGTACGTTAGTCATTCGTGCTTGCAGCGATTACAATGTGAAAGCACAGGTCGTTTTAAAATCACTAGACGTAAAAGCATTATTAACGATTTTCAACTACCAAGTGAAGCAGTTACATTACTATCGACTAAAAAAAAGCAAAGCTTATTTTATAGAGTCAAATGTATAAATACAGAATATTAAGCGTTTCAATATCGTTGAGATACTGAGTATTGTGCCTGAAATTACACCGACTCTGTTGCTGATTGCCGGTAGCATGATAAGCGGTTTGTGGCACGTCATATAACTTGGTCGATATACAAATATATATAATATACTCAGACAAAGAAGAAGCTAATAAACACCAAGAACTAAACTAATAATCGCCGTCATAAAACTACCTAATGCCTGACTCGAACTGAAGGATGAGGTACTCATGAATATTATTCCGCGGCGTGTGATCCACGGCTGCTAATACGGAATGAAAAAAACAGTAGACCTAATATATGAATAAAATATATTAGGAAATCGCGATTAACGAAGCGAAACAAGACATGTGTAACATCTGTAATTAAGACAACTCGATGACTTTTGTGAACTATTTCTATTAGTTTTTTTTTCTTTTGCTATTGTTTCTTGTGGGTATTATTTATATTAAATAAATAAATATAACCAAATCTCAACAAATGAATGAATAATTAAAATAAAAAAAAAACATAGTTGTCAAAGTCGACCAAATGGATCGCTAGACTCCTAATAGTATGTTTAAAATATCAAAACATGAGTTTTACCTTTATTCAATAAAACCTTATCGAATTTACGAAGCAAAAGTTCCGAAACTTAAACTATAGAGTACAGTTTAAACTTTTATTATAGAATCAAGTCTCATAGAATTGAAACGTCTAAAATAGCTTTTAGTTTGGCGCTTTCGAGCGTTTACTTGAGTTTAAGTCCTCGGTTACAGGATGAATTTTTCGTTTCCAAAAGTTACTTTAGAATATCATTCTTGCATTATACTTGTGTTTTGATACATCTTTCATGATTATTACTTTTGGGAGCATTATATGTGTATATATATGCAATGTTACCTCTACAGCTTAAGTGTCTACAGGTTAATTATATTATATTGATACTGTAAATATAAGTAAAAATACATTATATATTGTTCAATAACGCATCGCGGCTTGGAGAGCTCCACTGTTCAAATTCTTCTCACGGCTCCGACTAACGTTTCTGTCATGTTTAAGTCTCTGCCACATATTGCTATTTTGGTGTAATCCCTTATCTAACTTGTTGTGGTTGATTTCAATCGTTTAATGAACAGAGCAATAGCGACTGCACCATCTGACTTTTTACAAGTCGATCTTTGACTGTACAATCCATTTCTCAATTATTATATTGCCAAACATTAAGACATGAGAATTAAGAAAGACATTAAGAATTACAATTTGGTTGTGAAATTTCAAATATAATAGTAGGCCACGTATTATTAACGCATCGTATCGACGGTGTAAGACAAAATGTCTTATTTTTCGTACTGCGGTAATTGTCTGCGAGTGGAGGAAACCACTTACAATCAGGTAAACCATTATTGCCCGTCTGTATTTTAACAAAAAAAAAAATATTTTTTACCATACGTACGTAATATTTGCACTAAGTAGGTCCCAAGTAAACATTATAACAATATAACTATCTCTAGAACCTTAATTGATTGTTTAAGTCAAACCGCATCCATATAAAGGACAGTAACATATAGAGGATCCACTATATATGAACAACCCTAGAAGAGCTTAAATGGGCATATTTAAATTGTATTATAACCAATTTTCATAAAAAAAATTGAAAACCAAATAAAATAAATTGCTAACATTACTTTGGCAATTATTTTTACGTCAAAACGGTGCTTACAGCTGTGATGGTATTTCTTAAACAAAGCTTCTATTTCAAAATATTGAGAAAGTTTCATCGTTTTAATTGATTGATTGATTGAAAAAATTGCGATATTACTTTTTACCGTTTGATTTTTTATGTGCTTACAGTACACACTAAAAAAAATTTCAGAATTGCAGAATTTACAAAAAAATCAAGAACTATTGCAAATTGTTTTTTAGCCCTTCGAGCCGGATAAATTTCCTTAAATACAACTTAAATACTCACAAGTAACATAATAGCTTTAGAATAAACTAGTCACTCACCACAGTGATGGGATAAGCCGGGTTGATGATGGTGTAGAGCAGAATGTGGTTCGGCCGCGCGGGCATCTCGCGCTTACGCCTTGGCTCGCCTGACATGTAATTGTTGCCATTACTCTGTAAAGAAAATAAGTCATCTGTAAGTAATAATCCAGCACAAATGAACAACACATATATACAAATTACTATTATTTATTTAACTAATTTAAATCGTTTGTATATGACATTTGGAATAGTATTGTTGTAATTTCGGTTTTATAAAAACATTTTTAAGGACTCGTCATTAGTTAAACCTAACATCAATATTTCATTATACTAGTTTTATAAGTTATGTGTGACACTTTTGTTATAAACTTAAAAGTATAACCACACATATTCATCAATAATAATGATGTTTTGGATATTTATATATATCATTATATAATTTAAATATATATATATACTACCGACAACATACCAGCGACAGACGAGAAGTATTTTTTTATAAGCTAAGCGAGTAATAATGAAACAAATTTATTAATAAAAATTACATACAAATTGGTTACACACGACCGTAAACTAAATACGTAAATTATAATTAGCATGAACGATATCAGTGAAAAACATTGTAAAAGAGACATAATAAAAGTGAAAGAAATAGTTATTTATGCTCGGTCAGCCACACGTGCCTTGTGATTCATACCCTCAGTACGAACATAAAATAAAACACGTATGAATGTTAGCTATAAATATTCTAAAGTGTGCGAATGGCTATACGAATGTCATCTTATTTGTTTAAACCGGGACCAAGCTTGGTTCAATCCTCTGTGGGATATATTACTACCTAGTTGGTTGGTTGTTTGTTTGTTCGTTCTCCTGCAGTCCCTCTGAGAAGACACTTTTATGCTTATAAGTAATTATAATACAACATTTCTGTATAAACAGAGGGCACACAGAAAATATCTCATATTTATATAATTACAAATGGTATAAAATGCATATACTTCATACGAAGCCTGTATTTATTAGTATCGTAACTATTTATTAGGAGACCTTAGTATCTTTCTCAATACAAACACGTCACAATAGCAACAAAATTTACTTTTGGAATTTTCTTTGTTGCTAAAGTATTTATGAATAGATTCAAATAGTAGTATAAAGGAACATTAGTAAGCGTTACTTTAAGCTATCATCAACAATCCGTCTACTTATTCCTAATTTAAAAACAAACATTCAAGTCGTTCCATAAATACGTCACTTAAGTCTATCGTCGCGGGATATATCAACATTTTCCGGTACGCAATTAAACGTCCAACTGTCAAGGCGAATAAATCAAAATGCATTCGCACAGAGCACTTGGAACAGAGCTAATTGACAGTCGAAATGACCACCGTCAATTCCTATTTGACGTGATAACGACTGATAAAGTCTTGTGGCTCTTCAATGGTTCACAAGGTCCAAAGTCGCTGGCCAGTCTTAAAGTAAATTGATTAAATATTCATAATCGGTAATGTAAGTGTTACAAATTACCAAATTTGTTTTTTCATAACAGAACTATTTTTGACACGAGAAAACTATATATCTTGCACTATTGGTCATCTTTCTCTTTTTGAGCAGTGTTTCAACGCTGTTTCATTGCAGTCTTATGGGATGTAAATGTGTCAGAATTGTTTTAACCCCGAGCACGAGACAAATTAAGCATATAAAAATAGAGAATCTTGAGCTTGTGTTGTGCGATCGTTATATACATTATATGTTATGGTATATAATTGTTTATTTTTATCTATTGATATAAACAATATATAACAATACCTACACATTAAACGTATATAAATTTTATCCTACCTTTTAACGAATTGATCGCAAAATATGCTAACTTCAACATACAAATGATAATTGACAGCTCTTTGCCGTAGTGATCAATGTCCTTCTTGATCTTCTCCTTAAGGAGATCTTCGTCGAGCCGCAAACGTAATAAGGAACGGGAGGGGAAACGAATGCGTATGTTAAAATGATCTCGTGGGGTCGTCTCCACAAGGTCCGTACCGTGACAAGGATAAAAGTTTCATATAACCCGTTTCCCCTTGAGTCTGGATATCGGACAAAGATTTTTTCGTTGTCAAAAAAATGTGCAATTCATTGCCAGTTAAGTTAACAGCACACAGATCACTTCAATTTTTTTTAAAGGTAATAATAATAATAATAATATCCTAGGACATTTTTCACACACGGCCATCTGCTCCCAAATTAAGCTTGTACAGAGCTTGTGCTATGGAAACCAGACAACTGATATACTACATATACTACTTTTCTTTTGTAAATACATACTTATATAGATAATTACACCCAGACTCAGAACAAACAGACATGTTCATGCACACAAATGTCTGTCCTGGGTGGGAATCGAACCCACAACCTTCGGCGTGAAAGGCAAGCATCCACCAACCACGCCAACCGGCTCGTTATGTTATGGTATTAATTATATGCTAAACATAACAAGGTAGCTTGTTATGTTTAGCATATAATTAATACCTTTATACTATACAAATCAAACAAGAACCTTTATGATAATTTTCAAACTGTTCGTATGTATGTCTCTGTTTTACGATTACTCTACAATATCTACACGTCATTACTGTCACTCAGTGCTGTCAAACAAGTCGACAGGGACGTGAGACTAGCTAGGCTGTTTACGAAGTGCACTAGAAATTAGACACGCTATAAATCATCAAACGAGTCGCTGATTGCTGATGCATTAGCGTTTTTAGTTAGTATTAGCTATGCTTTTACCATTTCATACATGCTTCTGGGTTTAACTGGGATGTGACTTTATTATTCTCTATGTCACATTGTTGTTTTATTTATTATGTTTGTGCTTTTGTATATTTATGTAGATATGTATAGACATAATATTATTAATAAGAAACAAATTTATGCAAGGTAATTCATGCAAATATAGAAAAAACTCTAATGTCTAAACACACAAAAATACTTTAATTATTTAGTCATACTATGATGTATAAAGAGAAAGCAAAACAGAATAAAGAGAACATTGATCTTTTGAAGTCTTACAAGAGATTTCTGCTTTAAATATCTACAGTAAAAATAGAGACAAATTATTTACATAAGTGTCGAGAAAAAATGTATTATTAAAAAAAAAATGTTAATCTACTATAAATGAAGCAACTTTGGATTACTAATTTAAAAAAAAAAAAACATCGTTATAAGTAGTTCGATTTTCATTATAAGCCGACACTTAAAAAAATTATACTGAGAAAGAAAAATACATAAGTTCACAAAGTATCTATATTAAAACAATCTCGTCTCATCTTCTAATTGAAAATTCAACGGCCAAGTATTTTTAATTCCGCCAAGGCCAAGTTTATAGCTGAGATTAAGTTTCGTCAAGTCAGACGTTGCTACTAGAACTGAAATTAATAGTAAACAGACTATTATAATAGTTATCAGCAAACAAACGTGATGCTATGAATATTCATTAGACCTCGTTGAGACCGGCCTAATTTTCATTCAGTTAGGTTATGACAATTAGGGAATGAAATATTAAAGTTATATTTATAGGAGATAACGAACATATAAATAACAAAATATAATTAAAATGAATTAATAGTAAGGAGCCGAAATGACCTCGTAGTTAGAACACGTTAATATTACCCGACCATTGAGGGGTTCAATTCTAGATAACAAACACTGAAATTTCATGTGCTTTCTTTGTTTATAATTCATCTCTTGCTCGATGGTGAAAGAAAACATCGTGAGAAAACCTGCATTTTTCGATAGATTCTGCCACATATTTATACACAAACAACCGACATTAGAGTACCCTGATAGAATAAGATGCATACCTTCTCAAGTAGAGGAAACCTTTTTTTATTGCTGGGAAAACGCGTTACGCGATTCCCCCATATGAAGTGGGAGGTATGTGGGACTCGCCGATGACCAAGGTGTTTCACTGCCCCGAATATCGGAATAACCACCAAAACAACCAGCGGTACCATCTCCGTCTTTACGGGATCGCTAGCACATGCTATAGCGACGGCGTAAAGGAAGCCTTCACCCAGTAATGGGACACAAACAATTTTTTTTTGCTTTTAAAATTGCTTAGCAGTTGTTTTTAATAAATAAAAATACGTACTTTACAGTGACTATAGAGTTTCATGCAAGTTCTGACTATTTTTTTATTAATATATGACTTTAAAACATATACGCAAACAAGCGTGGTTCCTTTTGAAGTCACAATTATAACAATTAATGGCGCAATTATGAGCTAGCTTTATATTTAAAAACATAACACACAAGTCACAAGTGCGATATAATAAACTGTTCAAATAAATAATAATAGCAGCGCTTTTTCTTTTGTAGAAAATTTAAGTGTGTAAACATATTAATCATATTTATTTTATTCTTAAGAATTATATCTTGTTTTTTAAAACAAATTCAGTACCATTTTTTATATACGAGTAAAAACTTCGTTTGGCACATTAATATACATATATAAATATTAATCGATGTTTATTTTTTCTGACTATTATCAATTAATAGCACTGTATATAAATAAAATCTACAATAAAAGAGGTGTTAGAATAGTGATTGAGCATCAAACTGGTCAGACGCTCGAGCAAAAAGTGGCGCGCAGGTCTGCGCAATACGACGCGGGTAAACTCACGAGCGTGCGTAAGCATAAGGCCTCTGCCTCGAATCTCGCGGGCAGCGGGGCGGCGGCGGCGGCGGCGCGGGAGCGGCAGGATCTTACGCGTATAATCAAATGGACCGGCCCTCGAATACAGCGGTGCAGGAGCGGCGCGGGGGCGGGCAACGAGCGGTGCACTCCAGTCAAGCGGTGACCGCCCGCGTTGCGCGTCTGCATTGTAGGTATAGTGTTGTACATTTTTTTTGTGACGTATCAAAATGTCTTCGGACGTGCAAGAGCTAATTATTTCGGCAATCTTTGAGAGGACACCCATATGGAACAGCAAAGATGTGAACCATAAAAATAGAAGAATAATTAACCAATTATTAGTCGTAGAATTTGTCGGGATTTTGTCTCTGTTCTTCATAATTTCGATAAAACTCGCCATTTATTTTCCTTGCCCTATAGTAGGGATCCACTTCTTCTTTTGCCCACAATAAATCGAGCGTTAGGAATAAATTTGAATCAAAAAGATGTCGCCGTTTTTCAGACATTTCGTTCGCGAATAAAAACAAATATCTCGACAACACAACCATGAACACAACACTACACCGCTATAGTGCCGCGCGATCTGCCCGCTGGTTTGGAGAACAGGTATGCGTTGCCCGCCCCGCTGCCGCGCCGCCGCCGCCGCCGCCCCGCTGCCCGCAAAATTCGAGGCAGAGGCCTAAGTGCGTTCTTGTCCTTAATAAAGATTTAAAGTTTAAGCAATGACGAAGTATTATTCACAATTACAATGATATTAAATAAAGGTCATATAATCATTATATTTCTAGACATTATGATTACACTTTAGCTTTATTGATTTTAACAAAAGATATTAAGAACATCTCGGTAAAAATACGTAAAATCGAAATGTGTAATCATATTCCCTTTATAATAGTAAAAAAAATATCATAATAATGAAAAATATATTTTACAGACAGACTTTTTTATCGTAAAGCTAAGAGCCCGTAGCTAATAAAATAGACGTTATTCAGACAAGAACTAACTTTGTTACAACTAATTTATACTGAAACGAAACTTGAACATCTTATTTACGCGTTAGGAATAAATTGCGTATAATGATATAATTACATTTTAATGTTAATTATTTATATATATAAATATATATGTAAATAGTGAATTATTATACGGTTTCATTTAAATTTAATGTAATGCTTAACAAAACAAAACGAATATACATAAAACTTATACCAAAATATAGTTAAAGCTTTGTGCAAACTCGTCTGGGTAGGTACCACCCACTAATCAGATATTCTACCGTAAAACAGCAGTAGTTGGTATTGTTGTGTACCGGTTTGAAGGGTGAGTCAGCCAGTGTAATTACAGACAGAAAGTACATAACATGTTAGTTCCCAAGGTTGGTGGTGCATTGGCGATGTAGGCGATGGTTAACATTTCTTACAATGCGAATGGCGTTGGTGACCATTTACCATCAGGTGGCCCATATGCTCGTCCGACTTCCTATTCTATAAAAAAAGTATAATATCATTTATATTATGATATAAACAGCTGCGCTTCGCAGTTTGACCCGCTTTAGATTTAAACTACTGAACGTTATAGGAGAGAATTTCACGTTCTTGTGATGGTAAAAATTCAATACTAGAACGAAGTTTCTGACTTAAATGATTAGTAATATAAAAAGTATAATTCAATAAAAAAGTCTTCCGTCGTTATTATAATTTTACGACAGAAATATTAGATCACAGACTGTTTATTAAGTCAATTATAATGTCTGCAAATGTTTTAGTTTTTTTTAAAACTATATGTGTAGCTAAGTCCGCATCGCTGATTACATAATTATTGTTTTAATACCGAACATTAAGCCAATTTAAGGATTCGATATATTATAAAACACCTGGAAATACAATAATTAATTAAAATGAATGTCACTGAAGACACGACTTATCTCTGAATCATTATTCAAATAAGATCATTATAAAACGAAATGAGTCTGACGTTATTTAATAATAAAATATCAATATTGTCGCAGCTGATACAGTTTCATTAACATTATTTAATTTTGTTAATTATGTATGTAAGGAGCAACAATAGAATATAATTATACTTTTTTATTTTCTATTTTGTGCTTAATTTTACGAAATATACTTAATATAAAGGTTATCATTTTAGAATTAAGATTAAAATGTTGACAATGCTAATAAAACCATGCGTACATATTAAAATAACGTTAATACAAATAATTGAATATACCAAAGAAAGAGACCAGGATTCGTTTCATTGCCGTACCGTAACAGCATGTGAATGTCCCACTGGTTGGGCTAAAGGCTTCCTCTACTCTTTTTGAGGAGAAGGTTTGGAGCTTATTCTACCACGCTGCTCCAATGCGGGTTGGTGGAATACACATGTGGCAGAATTTCAGTGAAATTAGACACATGCAGGTTTCCTCACGATGTTTTCCTTCACCGTAAAGCACGAGATGAATTATAAACACAAATTAAGCACATGAAAATTCAGTGGTGCTTGCCCGGACTCGAACCCACGATCATCGGTTAAGATTCACGCGTTCTTACCATTGGGCCATCTCGGCTCATTTATTGCAGTTACTCATATATAATGCAAAATGAAGTTTATTAATCTTTCATCATCTAAGTGTTTATTTCATAAGTAATTAAACAGAATAAATTGAGATACGAAATACCACGTTAATATAACACCGTGTGGTGCGGACCTGGATCGTTTACTCAAATTTAATATTCTCAAACGGGTATTAGTAACGGAGATCATTAATGCCTTGGGATTACAACGAATACTATTGTTACGTTACAAGATAACTTTACATTAAGTAGAACTAACATTATACTAGTATTAAACACACTTATATATATACTGTTAAATATATAGAAAGGTGATTTGTTAAACAATGTTGTGTTTCTTAAGAAGCCGTTAAACAATGTTTATAACTTAACGTACATTAAAATTTCATAACACACTAAACATACCGTTTGTCAATGTTATCATTGTCTTAGCTGTCTGGTGGTAGGGCTTTGTGCAAGCTCGTCTGGGTAGGTACCACCCACTCATCAGATATTCTACCGCAAAACAGCAATACTTGATATTGTTGTGTTCCGGTTTGAAGGGTGAGTGAGCCAGTGTAATTACAGGCACAAGGGACATAAAATCTTAGTTCCCAAGGTTGGTGGCGCATTGGATATGTAGGCGATGGTTGACATTTCTTACAATGCCAATGTCTAAGAGCGTTGGTGACCACTTACCATCAGGTGGCCCATGTGCTCGTCCGCCTTCCTTTACTATAAAAAAAAAAAAAGCCTTCTTTAATAAACGCATATCGCATAAACAAAAATATACATTCCTATAATTTAGTGACATTAAAGTCTTCACTTTTCGATGATTTGGTTTCGTAAATTTATATATAATTAAATATTTTATGAAAACTAGTTTTGATTTTAAATACTATACTGCGCTTATAGTTTTTATTGTTTTATGCAAATTGTGACAGGTTGAAAAACGATGCTAACATTAAGAATTTCTTCTAAATTGAGTTATGAATTTGTTAATTTTTGTTGTTTGGTAGGCTTTGTGCAAGTGCGTTTAATTTGATTCCTATCAATTCAATTATTTCTCATCAGTTATCATGTCGCCAAATAGCAACAATTGCTGCGCTACAGTACACTCACCTTTGAGTGAGTGAGCCAGTCTTGTGGTTAGTTATGCATTGGCGTTGTACAATGTATAGGCGGTGTTGATAGCCGATATGACCAAATTGCTACGTCTATAAAATCACATACGGAGCTGTATATTCGCCGATTTCCAATGAAGCAGTTTCGTATTAAATTTCAGATACAAATTTCAGTATAATTTAATCCACATATCTTCGTGACCACCAGGCTTAAATATGGTCAAGTGTACGCCTCGAAAGTCAATAAAAGAAATAATGTTGTGATTTGATATATTTGTATACATTTGTTTAAGATTTCAAAAACCTTAAAAAACTTTTCACATTAATATTTATTTTGTTTTTTTCTTTCTTTTTAAATTACTATTGTCATCAAGTTGACTCTATGTTTTAATGTAAAAGTGGAAACTTTGTTGGCTTGTGTAAAACTTACTTTGCTGTCAAATTTTTATGGATTATATAAGGCTGTATGTTTTCTAATAAATAAATAAATCAAATCAAATATTTACATTAAAATATCACTCAGTTGCAGACTCGACTCGGAATCTCTAAAACTACAAAGTCTACAAAACAGACATCTGGCACGTACATGTTTTATTTGGATTTCAACCAATCAGTGGGAAAAATATTGAATGTTGTACTATCGGATTTGTAATATAATTTGTTCAGATAATCCGTATATGTATATAGAATACTATTATTTTTTAGAGGTAAGTTGTATTTAAGGAATAGTGCGGGTTGATGTGGGCTATGGATAAACATGTGGCAGCATTTCTATCACCACCGAATACAAAATTATAAACTCAAAGCACATGAACAGTCGGAAGTCACTAGTACTCGCCCCGGTTTGAACCAACAATCTTCGAATTAGATTCAAGTGTTTTAACCACTCAGCCACTTCGTGTCTAATCTATACTAATATTATAAATGCGGAAGTCACTTCGTCTATCTGTAAACGCTTTGAAGGCTAAGCAACTGGACCCGATTTTGATAAAATTTAGTATGAAGAAAACTTAAACCTCAAGCAATGTCCTTCACATACGCAACTTATATTTATGTTTAACTAAACTTCGAACGAAAACTATTATTAAATAAACAAAAAAAAAACAACTAAAATAATATACTAGTACGCATGTCAACCACACGAAAGTGCGTGCAAAAATTTGTATAAAAAAAAAAATGTAATTGCAAGATTTACCCAGGCATACTAACTTGTGAAAATCCTACCACCTGGAATATGAATATTCAAAGTGTGATGGAGCTCCTAATAAAAAGCGATAAAGCTGTACGATGTACAGCGTACATATTAACTGATCACGTGATCGTAATATATTATTTGTGTAAATCACTTCAATCTAAAGGAAAACATCACAAAATTAAACACGCAAAGTTTTACGGTCTTACTTATAATCATTGCTTAGCAGTTGATAAGTGAAACGATGCTGTATCTTCTTTTTTCGAATGTCAAATCAATAATGACAGAAAGAGAGGAAGCATTGTTTAACTTAAAATCCGCTAAGCATGGTTTATAAGTAAGGCCGTTACTTACAGTGACTTACTTCTATCGTATTTAAACTAATTCGTCATTTCCATTTCCATCATTTTCAAGATAACATATTTATGTGTTAAAACAAACAAAGTGATAACTGTTAATCTAATCTCTTGAGTTTCAACCGTTGATAGATTGAAGTTTTAAATACATCATTATTTATTAATGAAATTAATTTCTCCTTCCAGATAGTGTAATAACTGTACCGAGAATTTTATTAGACAGATGTCAAGACCCGGTATATGAATGGCGCAATTTGAGCAAATTCAATTGAAAATATATATAATCAATGTGGTTATTTGAGTCAGCATAAATTTGCACGAAGTTAAGGGGAGGACGTCCTTATTGATATTTATTTTTATTTACTTTATACGAGACCTACTTCGAAAAACTTCGACGCCTGTTTTTTTATGAAAATACATTCCATTGATTATCCAACGAAATCTCTTTATTAAATTATACTAGGAGGATTAAAAAAGTATAAACTTTTTTTTTTTTTATAGAAAAGGAAGGCGGACGAGCATATGGGCCACCTGATGGTAAGTGGTCACCAACGCTCTTAGACATTGGCATTGTAAGAAATGTCAACCATCGCTTACATATCCAATGCGCCACCAACCTTGGGAACTAAGATTTTATGTCCCTTGTGCCTGTAATTACACTGGCTCACTCACCCTTCAAACCGGAACACAACAATATCAAGTATTGCTGTTTTGCGGTAGAATATCTGATGAGTGGGTGGTACCTACCCAGACGAGCTTGCACAAAGCCCTACCACCAGTAGTAGAATATCTGATGAGTGGGTGGTACCTACCCAGACGAGCTTACATATATAAAAATAAACACTATATATTACCTTTAACATTATATATTAGAAATAATAATAATTAATTTCCTTTTATTTCGAACCAATGATTATTAATGTCGATATTAATCGAATGTTCATTTTGGTAATCGACTTGACTTAATGTTCAAACTCGAATTAATGTAATAAATTAAAAGATTATTGGTAAATGTTGATTAATATGTGTAAATTTGTAATATATATTAAAGTATATAATTAAAGTAACTAAACAGTGGAAAGGAATATGTATATAAAACATATTGTGTACTTGCAAGCATTTTTGATTTTGGTTTTTAAAGCTTCCACCAATTCAATTCGATTGTAACGCTTTTTCTTAAATTAAATGCCATCATCAATATAAGATGACACATAAACATAAATAAAACACGCGTGAACTCTGAAGTGGCCAAGATTTAAACTTGTTTACCTTCGATTAAAAACCAAGAGTTCTATTCACTGGACCATCACCGATTTGAATAATAGGAAAAATTTTAGATACTACCCCGTTCGCTAAGATAATTACTATAATGAAATTTATATTAAACCTTCACTTGAGACGTTGTCGACCCGAAAGGGAATATTAATCCGTTTCAACTGAGAACGGCAAATTACAACACCGATTCTTAATAGCTTTGGAAACTATACAAACATCAGTAAGACTGCAGTACTGTTCTATAAGCAATCAATTCGTGTTACAAGTCTCACTCGTGAAATTTTGTAAATCGACTTATGGTGATACGCTATTTTGATGCTTCTATCCTTTAAATGTTATAATTATTATAGTCAATATCGCATATTAATTATAGTGTTATTAAATCCGCTATAAACACATAACTGAGATAAAGAAACTGATAAATTCCATATTGTATCCATATATATAGGCAAGCGTGCTACATCTTAGACCGTATCGATGCTTAACATCAGGCAAGTCAACGGTCAAACGCTGGCCTATTAATTGTAAAAAAAAAATATAGATGTTATCTCTTAAAATATTTTTAGGTAAAAGGAACTAGTATAAGAAAACTTTATTACATTTATTATTATATTTACTTTGAGGCATTAAGCCAAGAGACTGGCATCGTTTCCTTTCAATGATATTACATACAATTTTAAAATTTTGTCCCACAATTTGGCATGTCCGATTCCAGGGCTAAGACCTCCTGTTCTTGTGAGGAGGTTTGGAGCTTATTCCAGCACGCTCATCCAATTCGGATAGACATATAGCAGATGCTTGCCTGGGTTTGGTACCGCAAACATCGATTTAGATTCGCTTTCTAAGCGCTGTGTAGTATATATATACATACTGAAGCATTTTTATTACTTGTTACAAGTACCGTTATCCACATATACAAAACGTCAAGACATAACCTACATTTTATCGCCGCAATAGAGTAATAGCACCGCTCCTTAAATCTCTTTAAACCGTACCTTATTTGAATTTCTCGCCCGGATGGCACCCTATGGCAATCTCACACTACAAATATATATTATCAAATTTAAACTTTATTTACGTAACCGCAGAGCATATATTCGTTTACCAGTATGTGACTATCTTTTTATCGCTTTAAAGATTTCGCGAGCAAATTTAAGCTTTAATAGTTTGAAGTTAAGGTGTGATTTCGGTTGTTTACAGTTACAAGATTATAACAAAACATGACATTATTCTTCGACTTTATTTGCGTACAGAGTAGAGAACTCACAGAGCTGCGGGTGGGTTTATTCGGCGACAGTGCATTTAAGTTTCGTAAGGCGAATTTCAAATTTAAATTCCTGAAAGTTTCGAGGATATTTGTAAGGCGTTTGCAAGGATAATGGTTATTTATTAAACTATTTTAGATCTCGCATTGCTTTTGTAGTATTTGTTAATAATTATACTTGATTCAGTTTGAAACAGATTCACAATATCACTTTCATAGTCCGATGGGGCGGCAATCCGACACTATCGTCGCGATCAGCTATAGAACCGATTGATGTACTTTACTTCAAAAGCGCGGCGACACAACATAACAACTCTGGGCTGCTATTGAGAATTCGCTAACGGAAAATTCACTCGCTCAACCCGAAAATCGAACTCGGGCCACGGGCCCTTATAATTTAACCACTCGATAAGCGAGACGCGTATAACCTTAACAAAAAAATATTTGTCGTGTGGATTTTCAGTGAAATAAATGCAACAGGTTCCATTTTTTATCATGTGTTGTGTTATGTACTAGTAACGTCACATTGAGGTCAACGCAGACATTATTTAAGCTAGATAATAATAACTGGTGGTAGGACTTTGTGCAAGCTCGTCTGGGTAGGTACCACCCACTCATCAGATATTCTACCGCAAAACAGCAATACTTGATATTGTTGTGTTCCGGTTTGAAGGGTGAGTGAGCCAGTGTAATTACAGGCACAAGGGACATAAAATCTTAGTTCCCAAGGTTGGTGGCGCATTGGCTATAAGCGATGGTTGACATTTCTTACAATGCCAATGTAAACCTTCCTATTCTATAAAAAAAAAGATAAATAAGTCAAACCCAAAAACAAAAATTCAACCTGTAAAATTGAATTATCTTTTAAAGGGAAATCCCCTCACTTTTGAAATAAATCATTTTAAAAAAGGGACAGTGAAAATTAAGAGATAAAAGCAACAAAGGCCACCTCGTCGGTGATAACAAAAACCTATTTTTTCTTAACGTATATTTGCTACGTACATTTTACATATACGAGTATAAAAAGAATTATAGCTTGTTTTTGATGAAGATATAATCTTTTTTTATATAAATATTTGCCGGGAAGGCAAATAACTATACTCCACTTGATGACAAGTGGTAGTAGAGTCCTAGCCGCCCCCGCTTTGCCGGCCCGCAAGATGCCTGTTTTTGTTTCCAATTTAAATCAAATCCAATTAATATACGCATAATATACAAAATACACATTTAAGAGTTTAGTTGATGGCTAGAACTGGTCATCGTTTACTAACTAGTATCCCTTACTTTTCAAGTGCTTAATTTCAGTTTATAATATTTATCTAGTACTTGTGCTTGGCTTTGTGCAAAAGCACTTCTGGATAGGTACCACCCACTGATCACATATTCTACCGCCAAACAGCAATACATAATAATTTTGTGTTCCGGTTTGAAGTAATTAAGCCAGTGTGATTCCAGAAATTTCTTACAATGCCAATGAAAGAAATTCTGCCACGTGTGTATTTACCAGCCCGCATTGGGTCAGCATGTTTTCGTCCTGGAAGGACTCTCAGCGAGAGGAAAGAAGTTATTTGCCTAGTAGCGAGAAATTTACTGACTAACTTTTTTTACTATGTATTTCAGATTGTTTGCGACTGCAAGTAGTACCGACTTCAAATTCTTTTTGTATTTTATATAAAAAAAATGCTACTACAATAAAAAATTGCCATAAGTTGTCATCTAATAGCTGAATTTTCTTGATTCTTGTAGACAAACAGAAGACATGTAGTAAAAAAATATATATAAATAACATATTACCTGTTTTTCATTATAGCCGAGCTCGAAAGTACATACTAAATATGTAACTAACAATATAATTAACTTTACAATTCCCATTATAAAGTTACAGAGGTATTTAATATTTTAAAACCGCTTACACAGTTTATGCTTTGTATTAAAATTTCCGACATTCGTACAATAGCATTACCCGCTTGTATCGTAACGTGATTTCAAACTTGGTTTGTACTTTAATAAATGTTTCCTCTGTTTTTTTTCTTTTCACTAAGAAGAAATGCAATGCAATTTTATTATATTTACCTATGTACTGTGTTTCTAAATTATATATGAAGGATAAGATAGAGAGTAGCTTAATGGGTCACGTAAATATAAAATATTCGCTGGGTTAATTCAACCCACTATTTTGGTATTTGAAGAGAAAATATTAGTAATTAAATAAATTATATGAGATTTTCTCGAAATCGTAAGTATTGAGCATCTATGGATATATTAAAAGCCTGTAAATGTGCCACAAGCGGGCTAAACGTGCTATGAGTACAGAAGCTTTTGAGGAAATGGTTTGGAGTTTATTACACCCCGCCATTCCAGGTTAGAGAGTAGATATTTGGTTAAAATTGTTATACAAGCCTCTATTTACGAGATAGTTTTTAGAAAGTAAAATTGCAAACTACGAGCCAAAATATCGTGAACAAAATAAATAAAGTAATGTTATAAGTACGTAAACATCAATACGACTTAATATCAAACATTGTAATGATACTTTGGAAGATACATAACAAAAGCATACGAGCGATGAAAAAAACAAACGAAATATAGAGTCATTCGAATTTAATACTTAACAATACGTTTATAAGAGTTAAAGTCGTGTAATCTAGGTTGTAGACAACCACAGCACGTTTGAAAGGAACTAGCATTGAAACAGCCGCTAAAACTGAAGTAAAAACTAGGCATTTATATATAGCAGAATCAGGGGAAGCCATTTTTAAATGAGAGAATTTTAAGTAGGTCACGACTCGTACTAGGATAAAAAACACGCACTTCCATTGAAAAAGAACCAATAATGTCACAAGAACCGGTCGATTTGTTTTGGGAAGGAAAAACTGTTAATTGCCGTTTATATTATTCTGATTTGTTCGTGCGTGACGCGTGTACTTCGTTGCATTATACTATTATAATGATAAGAAATATATATTATTATTAATTTTATTACATATTTATTTATTGGTTTTCTTTAATTATATATTTATTTCAATAAGCAACAATTTCGTTGTTTCCCGTGTGCCTGGCATCCCGTGGTAGGCACACGGTAATTTTTGCCATTACTACAAGCTGTACTTTACTTTTACTTGGTATACTTTATTTATAATTGTATCTTGAATCTTTTTGTTATTTTAGGAACGCAGACGGCCTAAGGGCTACATATATAATGGAAATGGTCAACATCGTCTACAACCATTAACAGTGTAAATATCTTCCTCACAACGTTAACGGTGGAATAACTGATGAGTGGGTGGTACATACCTAGGGCTTTGTTTTACTTTTCTCAACACATTATATTCATTATACATTATCAGAACACAACACACGCTCACAAATGATGACGTCACTGGAGCGTTAGTCATAAATGCGCAGTGAATCATTTTGGCTGAGATACAAAGGAAAGGAGACATAAAAAATAAAATTGTTTTATAGCTAAATAAAATCTTTTAGTAAATCTCAGATACAATATCTCTCGTAAAAATGCCTTCGATATCAAAGCATTATTTAAAATTTGTATCTTGCGATTTTATTCGTTTCTAACTAGTGGCGCCATGTAATACATGATTCCAATTCGTTTTTTCTTTCATAATTTTGCTGTGCTACAAGCAGAAAGATTAGTGAAATAGAGGCGGCTCTACCTATTCAACGACCTCATAGTCACACTGCTGGACAAAAGTATCCAGTCCTCTTTAAAAGAAGGCTTCGAGCTTATAATACCATGCAACTCCAATTGAGAATTGGTAGGAACACTTACATATTGCACTAACAAATGTGTCCTCACCGTGTTTTCCTACACTGCCTGAGCAATATCCATTACACGGTTAGGCGGATGGGGTTGGGAGGCAAGTGTTAGGTATAAAAAGTAGCCTATGTCCTACCTTGGGGTTCAGGTTTGTTTCATAACAAATTTCATCAAATTCGGTTAAGTAGATCAGCCATGACAGAAAGACAGACTATCGACTTTATAATATTATTTCAGAGAAACAAAACTTAAACCCGCAATTTTCGGTTAAGATTTCATTCAAGCCACTGAGCCATAACGGCTCTTTACCATAAAGCTTGTACATTATATTTATTACGTTGCTAGTATTTGTTTATATAGACCTACAGTATATATTATTAGCCAACGAAGTTTGCATTCTAATGTATTTTAAATCGCTCCTAGATGAACAGTAATTGTCGTAAATTATCTTTACTTTATCGTCACGATAAAAAGTAATTCGTTTTCAATATTTATAAAAACGCCGAGGTGGCTTAGTGATTAGATCGCGTGAATCTTAACCGATGATCGTGGGTCCGATGATCGAACCCGGGCAAGCACCACTGAATATTCATGTGCTGAATTTGTGTTTATAATTTATCTCATGCCTGACGGTGAAGGAAGACATCGTGAGGAAACCTGCATGTGTCTAATTTCATTGAAATTCTGCCACATGTGTATTCTACCAACCCGCATTGGAGCAGCGTGGTGGCATAAGCTCCAAACCTACTCCTCAAAAATGGAGAGAAGGCCTTAGCCCAGCAGTTTCCACTGCTGCCATTAACAGGCTATTACTGTATTTATCTACGGCTACTTTATGTGAAATGTGAATATAATTTCAAGGACGAATTAGAATACAATATTTCTATACATATGCAGCGTTTAAACGAAAAGTTTGTGTCGTAATCAACCATTACGTTATACTCATAGCAAAAATAATAATAATTTATTAAATGTTCTATCTTCCATGACGTAATCGTTGCGTTATAAAAAAATATAACGAAGCATAATGGATGGGGACGAATTTGTCTCTTATTGAGATATATTATATATTCATATTAACTTTGAGTTATTTATATATATTAATATAATATTATTTTTATAAAAAAATGTACACTAAGCACATATTATATATCTACCGTGTATCGTCAACCCTCAAACGCGATGGTAATTTGGCGCTAGCTCAAACTACTTACATCGGTCGTTATTACCGCAATGAGAATTTGAAAATTACTCTAATGGTATTGAACATTACTAGCACTCGTTTGATATAATCACCTTATTTAAAAAAAAAACTAGTAACTGAAAATGTCTCACAAAATAATATTACGACTATTTATTTCATTACACTTTGCTGGAATTTTATCTGTCAGATTTTACAAGATAAATCATAAAAACGAATTAATAGTGTTAAACTCAGTAATTTTTGGCTGGTATTGAACCCGCGATCTTCGCTTACGAGTCACGTACTTAGCTCTCCCGTTTTTTAAATGAACATCTGATCCAAAAAAAACTTATAAATGTCCAATAAAAAACATAACATTAGTCATCAATAAGCAAAAACTATTATTTACTTTCACGTTTAGAAGGTATATTAGTGTATCAATTGTCAACCCAGAAACTGCTCGATCATTTGGCGCAGATACAGAGTTGTCGGCGGTCGTTAATACCGCTAATTTTAAGAAAATTGCACTGACATTTCTTTACAGATGTACACTACGTAATTATTTAACGATTTTGTCAAAAATATTCTAAATCATTTTCTCATAACAATAAATATAAATGACTTGTAATTAATTTATTCGAGAAAATATATCATGATTTTATGTATACGCCTAATGGCATGGCTATCGTAATTTTTGCAGAAACATTTTTCAATGTCACAACGAGGAAATAAGGTTATTTTTCTTAATAATAAACAGTAGTGAATGTAAGTATTTTACTTTTTAGCATGATATATGTGTGATAATAACTTATTGATGGACTTCTACGATACTATATCAACTGCTTAATAAAACATATTTTTTTTATATTTGCCGGGAGGGCAAATGACTACTCAACCTGATGGTAAACGGTAGTAGAGTCCAAACGCGACGACGTCCTGGTGTACTGGCAGTACAGTCGGGAAGAATGTTCTGCACTAGCCGCCTTCGCCTTGCCGGTCCGCAAGATGCCTCTTCACGCCTCGTTTGGAGAAACCCGGGTTGTAAGAGGAGGGGAAAATTACGTACAATTACGTACAAATATATAAGATACACAATTCTTGGAACCGAGACGGTTCAGTAACGGGTTCGAATTCAGACAAGAATCGTTAATATTTTACGAACTTAAATAGAGTTTATAAATCATATTTCTCCTCTTATAACTTGAGTTTCTTCAAACGAGGCGTGAAGAGACATCTTGCGGGCCGAAAAGATGGACTGCCGACTATTACCGACAAACCGTATTCGCGATACGAATCGACTGTGTACCTGTGTACCACTTACCATCAGGTACTATCACTTACCAAAAATCATCGCAAGAATACACCACAAAACATGGGAACGAACATGTTACGTCCGTTTTGCCAATATTCATGCAATTACAATGACTCACTAACACGGAACACAGCAATACAAAGTATTGATTTACATTGAGTTGTGTTACAAACCTACAAACACCACCATCCAGTGAACATCTATTTATTTTAAATGTAATAATATTTCAGGCGAAATGAACAATAAAAAACTTAATTATAAAGTCGTATTTACAACTGAGACACGTAAAACAAATGAATATTACAAAATAGACTAAATATATTAAATTATATAACATTGAAGTCAATAAATGGTTACAATTAAAGTAAAAATATTTTATTGCGTCGGTAATTTAGTGTTAATTAAAAGTTATTAACTAACAATATACTATAATGCATTTGTAATTTTAGTTTCTAGAAATGAATGCGGTATCGTTAACATTTAGTACATTACGTAATAATATAGAAAGTTGCATTGATGATAACAATTATTGTTTTATCACATTTATACTTCATGGTGCGATTTTATTTTAAGGGATTACATTGCTTTATTATTAACAATACATTTATTTATGAATTTATAAATGTGTGTTTTAATTTTTCAAATGAAAATCTCGATTTAGGAGACATATTCGATGATGTTAATACGATTCGTTTTTTTAATTTATACATTAATTGTAAAATTCTTAATACTGAACTGAATTAGGAGGTATGGAGGTACTGATATTGAACTGATAGATTATATATATTAAGAAATACATTTTCTTAATGTGTATATAATAGTAAAAAAGTAATGTTACAAAGTATATATCAATTTTAAGCCAATTTAACATCAATCAATCAATCAATCAACAGCCAATCGTTGTCCACTGCTGAACATAGGCCTCTCCCAAATTTTTATTTGCATGTTAAATTGGTCAATTGGTCTTTGACCAATTTAACATGCAAATAAAAATTCTTGCTCACTTAAGTGTATTCTAATTGACACAAAAATAAAACAAATATAATAATAATATATAATAAGCATCGATGTGTCATTAATGTTCCTTTTTCGCAATATTCTATAAACATATCATTCAACTGTAGATGGGTTTTTACAAGAAATTAGTTATATTTCCACTGATCCTCTTAATAAGTTAACTTGTGCTAAGTAGGAGTAACAGACTAGGAGATTAGCACTGCACCAGCGTCTCTCATATTGATAGACGACTTGTACTTTTGAATTATTAAGATATATATCATATATCATATATATCAACAGCCAATCGTTGTCCACTGCTGAACATAGGCCTCTCCCAAGGTGCGCCAAAGCTCCCTGTCCTCCGCCTTCCGCATCCAGTTGGTGCCCGCCACCTTCTTAAGGTCGTCGGTCCACCTGGCTGGAGGGCGCCCTACGCTGCGCTTGCCGATTCGCGGTCTCCACTCTAGGACTCGTCTGCTCCAACGGCCATCGGTCCTACGACATACGTGACCAGCCCACTGCCACTTCAGCCTGCTAATTTTGCAAGCTATGTCGGTGACTCCGGTTCTTTTCCGGATAATCTCATTTCTGATCTTATCCTTCAAAGATACTCCGAGCATAGCTCGCTCCATAGCACGCTGAGCGACTTTGAATTTGTGGACTAGTCCCGCAGTTAGTGTCCACGTTTCGGCACCGTATGTCATGGCAGGTAAGACGCATTGGTTGAAGACTTTCGTCTTCAAACATTGCGGTATAGACGACTTGAGGACTTGACGAAGGTTGCCAAATGCTGCCCATCCCAAGCGAATTCTTCGATCGGCTTCCTTCTCGAAGTTGTTCCTACCGATTTGTATAATCTGTCCTAGGTAGGTATATTCACTAACAACTTCGAGAGGTTTCCCCTCGACGTATATCGGTCCCGGCACGACATGCCTATTGAACATGACCTTGGTCTTGTCCAAGTTCATGCCGAGACCGACACACCGGGAAGACTCGCCTAGGCTACGCAGCATTTCGGTGAGTTGTTCCAGCGACTCTGCTATAATGACGATATCGTCGGCAAATCGAAAGTGTGAGATGTACTCGCCGTTTACATTGACTCCATACCTAGTCCAATCCAGCGTTTTGAAAACGTCTTCCAACGCGTTGGTGAACAGTTTCGGGGATATTACATCCCCCTGTCTCACCCCTCTGCGCAATTGGATCGCCTTCGTCTTACAGTCCTGGATGTGGACAGTCATTGTAGCGGCGTTGTACAGACATCTCAGTACCTCGATATATCTCCAATCGATATGACATCTCTGCAATGAGTCGAGCACTGCCCAGGTTTCGATGGAGTCGAAGGCTTTCTCGTAGTCCACTAATGCCATACACAGTGGCTGATTGTACTCTTCGGTCTTCTGCACAATCTGCCGAACAGTATGGATGTGGTCCACGGTGCTGTAGCCTGATCGAAAGCCGGCTTGCTCTGGGGGCTGGAACTCGTCAAGTCGTCTGGCGAGACGGTTCGTGACGACTCTTGAGAACAGCTTATACACGTGACTCAGGAGGGAGATTGGTCTGTAGTTTTTCAAGAGGGTTTTATCACCTTTCTTGAAAAACAGTACCACCTCACTCCCGCTCCACGTTTCCGGGGTCTTGCCATGTTGGATGACGGAATTAAAGAGGCTTGCTAGCTCTTTCAGGACCGGAGTCCCGCCTGCCTTAAGCAACTCTGTTGTGATTCCGTCATCTCCCGGAGATTTGTTGTTTTTAAGCTGTTCTAGAGCCGCCCTAATCTCTCCTTGGTCAACGACCGGGAGCTCCTCGGAGTAATGGCGCATAAGAGGGGCGCGCTGGTCATCAATACTGATTCCCATGGGTTTATCCGATCTTGAAGAGAACAACTGCCCATAAAACCTCTCTACTTCTCCGATAATCTCAGGCCTAGAGGTAACGACCCCACCATTTTCAGTTTTAAGTTTTGTCAGACGCGGCCTCCCAAACTTGCGAGCGAACACTTTCGATCCCCGATTTTGCTCAATCGCAGCCTTGATGGCACGGGTATTGGAGCGTCGGAGATCGCGTCGCGTCAGCGTTTTTATTGTTCGGTTTAAGGCCTTATCTGACAAAAACGATGGTAGTTCTCGTCGTTTTCTCATGAGCTCGAGTGTCTCAGCAGAGAGTTTTGGTGCGTTGTCTCTTCTCTGTGGCGGAAAACACTTGCGGGATGTGTTTTGCAGTATTTTGACCAGCGTGTCGGTTCTCTCATCAATGCTGCTTATGGTTTCCAACGCGGTGAATTGATTTTGAAGTTCCATTTGGAACTTTTCGGAGCCTTGAGCAGCTTGGAGCATGGTAGGTCGGAGAGTAGACCTCATCATTCTCGATCTTTTTTTTTTTTTTTTATATGCCCCGGGAAGGCAAATGACTCTACTCCACCTGATGGTAAGTGGTAGTAGAGTCCAAACGCGACGACGGCCAGTACAGTCGGGAAGAATGTTCTGTACTAGCCGTCCCCGCCTTGCCGGCCCGCAAGATGCCTCTTCACGCCTCGTTTGAAGGAACCTGGGTTGTAAGAGGAGGGGAACACGTGAGCTGGTAAGGAATTCCATTCTTTGGTAGTGCGACAAAGAAAGGAGTTGCCAAATTTCTTTGTGCGCGATGGAATTGATGTCACAGTTAGGCGGTGACATCGAGAACCAGCTCGCGTGGACTTAAGAAGGAAGGGGGAAGCAGGAATTAGAGAGAATAATTCCTCAGAGCACTCGCCGTGATACAGACGATAGAAAGCGCTCAGTGCTGCTATCTCACGACGCAATTGTAAAGGTTCAAGGGTGTTTGTGACCTTTACGTCGCCAATAATGCGTACTGCACGTCGCTGCAACCGGTCCAAGGCCTCCATAAGGTACTTAGCGGAGCCATCCCAAAGGTGCGAGCAATATTCAACGCAAGACCGTACCTGTGTTTTGTATAACAGCCACAGTTGTTGTGGCGTGAAAAAACGCCGCACCTTGTTCAGAACTCCGAGTTTTCGTGAAGCTGTTTTTATAATAGCCTCGATGTAATCCCTTGGACTAAGGTCGCAGCGAACGTCCATCCCCAGCATGGCGATTTTGCTTTATATCATCAGCGGTGTGCCACAGAGGGAGGGATGAGGGTAAAATGGTGACTTTTTCGCTGTGAGAGCGCACACCTGTGTTTTCTTGGCATTAAACTCAACAAGATTATCAGAACCCCATTTGGCGATGAGCTCTAATGTCCTATCAAGTTCAATAACAAGATTCTCCCGCCTCTCCTCAGTTTCCGCCCGCCCAGCCACTGCGCGTCCGTGGTATCCACCATGCACTGTACTATCATCTGCATAGCAATGTATGTTCCCAAGAGAGAGCATATCATTGATATGCAAAAGAAAGAGTGTGGGAGATAGCACAGATCCCTGGGGGACGCCAGCATTCACTACATAGAATTGTGAAGCGCAACCATCTACTAAAACACGAAGGCTACGCTTGTGTAGGAAACTGGCAATCCAGGTGCATAGCTGAGCAGGCAGACCATATGCCGGTAGCTTGGAGAGAAGACTTCTGTGCCAGACCCTGTCGAAAGCCTTGGAGATATCGAGGCTGACAGCCAACGATTCTCCATGCTTGTCGATAGCTTCACCCCAGAGGTGCGTTACGTACGCTAGAAGATCACCTGTGGACCGTTTTGGTCGAAATCCGTACTGACGATCATTAATTAGACAGTGATCTTCTAGGTAATGGATCAGTTGGTTGTTTAAAATCCGTTCCATCACCTTACAAAGTACTGAGGTGATAGCTATTGGCCGATAATTTGCCGGGTCAGACCGATCCCCTTTTTTGGGAACCGCTTGCACATTAGCTCTTCTCCAAGCCTCCGGCACACATCCCGAAGAGAGAGAAAGTTGAAACAGGCGCGTTAACACAGGAGACAGCTCCGCCGCGCACTTCTTCAGCACAATGGCTGGTATTCCATCGGGACCGCTAGCTTTCCGTATATCGAGTGATTGCAGCTCCGCACGCACATCACGTTGCCTGATTTTGATGTCAGGCATCGTGTGGCCACATGAAGGTATTGTTGGCGGCTGCGCACTACAATCATCGATCACAGAGTTGTCGGCAAAGAGTTTAGCCAGGAGGTCGGCTTTCTCCTGCGGACTGTGAGCTAGCGATCCGTCCGGATTTCTGAGCGGTGGCAGCGAAGGTTGGCAGAAATTGTTTTGCACAGACTTGGTCAGACGCCAGAAGCTACGGGAGCCCCTAGGATGCGAAATAAGGTCATGACCAATCTGTACAATGCGCTGTGCATCCGCTCTCGTGTATGCCTTCCTACAGGACTTGGAATTTTTATTGTAGTTTGCTTTCAGTGAGTCAATGTTAGATGCCCCGCTAATGCAGCCGTTGATCCACGCGCGATATGCCGCCTGCTTAGATGATACAGCGTCGGCACATTCACGCGTGAACCAACGGTTACGCGTACCCCTATTGATGAGATCTGAGCTAGGAATGTAGTATTCCATTCCTAACGTGATCTCATCAGCAACAGCAGCGGCACTAGCTGTCGGGTCATTCCCACTGAAGCAACGTTCCTTCCAAGGGACTGACGCATAGTAATCGCGCATACCGTCCCAATCTGCCGACTTATAGTGCCAAACGCGACGTTTGCATACCGCTGATGGCGGCAGCTTGGCCTGTGGCACTTTGTTAGATATAAGGCCGTGATCCGAAGAACCAAGTGGAGCTTGAACCACAACCTGATATTCCACCGGGTGAGAAGTCAGCAGAAGATCCAGTAGAGAAGGCGCTTGCCCATCAATGTCTGGGATCCTGGTGGGCTGATCAACCAGTTGGGTCAAGTCGTGTGTGAGAGCAAAAGCATGAGCAGTTCTTCCAGCATGGTCAGTTTTGAGGGATTTCAACCATGATTCATGGTGAGCATTAAAATCCCCCAAAAACACCAATTCCGCGTTAGGAAACTGCTCTTGCGCAGCATCTGCCACCCGACTAAGATGGTCGAATAATCGGCTTGTCTCCAAGTCACCATTGTGGGATCTGTAGAGGCACACGTAGACTCGACTCTGACGAACCAGGTCCACACGTACCACCAACATGGAGAAGGAGGGGTCCTCCAAGCAGCGCAATCGGTGACAACAAACATCCGCCCTGACGAACAAGCATACTCCGGCTTTCGCTTTAAAAGATTCTTCAAGCATGTAGCCGGGATAGTTAAGGTAGCTGGTGTCGGCAGGGCGGAGTATTTGCGTCTCCGTGAGAAACAACATTGCTGGCCGTGCTGTCTCGAGATGGTGGTGGACAGCGTTGAGGTTAGCGTGGAGTCCTCGGATGTTAGAGAACTCGACCTCAAACAGCGTGGGTATGGTGGGGGTGTGCACCGCTGAACGACCGTTATTCCTTATTTGCGCTACCATTTGGAAATTAGGAAAAGAGACGTGAGGCGAGCGACGTATTGCCACGATAGGGATGGGCAAAGTATGGAGGCGTGTTTTCCCAAATGTTTGCCAAAAAGGAAAATATACTGATCCGCCGGACGGAAGGGCCCCCGAACCCCCCCGGAAGTGGCCGCCGGGACCCCACCTTCCGGTCACCAACCGGCACGACGGTCCACCCCGAGATTATGCGTGGCCTGGTGGGGCAGCCTCGAGAGCTGGTTAGGCACGCTCGGGCCCCTGTACTATGCCACGGGCGGCCAGCGGAACAGCCGTTTCTTCGGGTCTCCCTGTCCGGCAGGTCAATACAGTTTCCCCCGGCATTGGTTCAACAGCCGTCTCCACTGGACCAACACCCATCGCAGCAATACTCGCTCGGGCACTGGCTGTACGCTGGCTGACCTCGAAACGCGGCTGCAAGCCACTTCACGAGTTTTTCACCATGCGTACGGTGGTAACAAGCCAGGCGGATGTTAGCATCCTACCACCAGATGAGCAGATGGTCGCTCAGATATCCCTTAGTCGCCTCTTACGACACCCATGGGAAAGAGAGGGGCAGTGAAATGTATTCTTTCTCCGTCACTGCACGGATAAAATCACGGATTTCGGCTTTTAAGTTGATATTTAGAGTGCCTCGAACCAAGCGGTGATCACTTCCGGTATTAAACCTGTTGATCACTGAAACATCTCTAAATATGTGCCTTTTATTCGAGATGATAAAGTCTATCTCGTTCCTTGTCACGTTATCGGGGCTTCGCCAGGTCCACCTCCTCTGAGGCTTCTTTTGAAAGAAAGAATTCATCAAAAAAAGCCCCTGCGCTTCGAGAAAGTTTACCAGCATTTGCCCCCTGTGATTTCTGCAGCCCAAGCCGTAAGGTCCGACTTTCGATTCACCGCAATCTTGTACTCCCACTTTAGCATTAAAGTCTCCCATAACAACATTGTAGTGGGCCCTCGAGGTGTCGTTGAGGGCCTTTGCGATGTCCTCGTACATCGCTTCGACCACATCATCAGAGTATGTCGAAGTTGGCGCATATACCTGTACAACCTTCAGGGAGTACCTGTCGGAAAGTTTTAGGACAAGGTACGCTACCCGGTTCGACACACTACTGATTTCCACAATGCTGCTAATGAGATCCTTTTTGACAAGAAAACCGACTCTAGAGTTATCGTGTCCTCCCCCTGTCTTCGGACTTCAGATAACCCCAGTATATGCCAGTTTATATGACTTAACTCTACTTCTAATTCGGCGAGGTGATGGTCCAGCCTCATCGAGCGTCCATTATACGTTGCCATTTTCAGTCGTTTTATACGGTAGGCTGCCGTGAACCGGTGATTCTTAGCACCCCCTGCCCTGCCGATACCGCGACCGCTACCTTGGTCGGGCCTAGCGGGCTTGCCGGTAACTGGGGGCCTTTTTTTGGGCGCATCTGCCATTTAGGGAGGTGGTTTGCCCATACTCGCCGCGCTGGGCAGGCGTGTTGGCGAGCGCAGTAGGGGGTAAGATGTTTATGGGAGGGGGGACGCTGCTGCCCATCCCCCCTTTTCCCCGTCCCTCAGTCGCCTCTTACGACACCCACGGGATGAGATTGGGGGGGATATTAATTAGATTTATATATTATTATTAAGATATACACAAACAATAAAATGTTCGCTATTTATAAAAAAGATTTCTTATTGGAAAAAAAATATTTTTCTGTTCATAATATTCGCAAAATGGCGAATTCGTCGAGCGTGAACAATTTTGACGTATCAGAACAATTGGCCAGGACGTAAATGACCCCCGCTTTGGGGGTTAAACTGGCGGAAGGAGCTGCCTTATCTATCCCTTCCTTATTACCCTGACTCGATTTGTTTTAAGGGCGCGTTTCTAGAATTGTAAGACCTTCGTAATCTTTAAGAACATTCCACTCAGATTTGAACATAACATTTACCAATGATTTTGGCACAAATCAAGATTTTTAACTGATTATTATCTCGTTTATTGAAATGATAATATGATTGAAGATTCCCATAAATTAATAGGTATTATAAATAAAATCAAATTAATTTAATTATTGTTTATAATTGAATTAATTCTTTCGTATGCATGAATAATTTTAAGTGACTTTATATAACTTTTTTTCTTTCTGCTTGTATTGTTATGTATTTCATTTTGAAAGACTTTTTATTAACGAGTCATGTTTTACTCTTTATAAAGACACATGAAAATAAACAAATAAACTTAATCTGTCAAAGTATATACCACTGAAATGTTATCATACCGCTCCACAAGGTATCTTTTTTTACTTTTAAAGGCAGATTGCCTCATTCTAAAACATTTTAGAACGTAAATTAAATATCACAGATCTTACAAAGATCATTCGCCCCTTGATTTAAATAAAAAAATGTCAGACCAGTCTTATGTCTAATCATTCCTTTTAATATTTAATATTTGTATTGCCATCCAAATGGTCGCCATTGTCGACCAACATGTTGATTTTATTAAATCAGTGAGTGAGCACGTCCGGCGCTGGCGCTGTCCCGAGAGCAAGAGACCAATTGTTTCACTCGACAAACGATCACACGCGCTACTGACAGATACACCATTATATTTTATATTTCCATCAGTCAGCTGTATAATAAAATACGTCCAATATTTCTACAACTTGACGTCTGACAACCTATAAGACGTCCATCACGTTGTGTGATCTGCCATTCTAATAAAATAAGTGACGTCGTATGCCCACATAAATTGATAAATATATAATTTCCAATTTTTATTAATGTAAATATTCGTATGCGTATAATTTAAAATACATTAAACACAATTCCGTAAGCGTGAGTTCTTCCAGTTCTGCGCTCATTATCGTCGAGATTAAATGAATCAGATAAAATCCGTCCCGGCACGTATTATGCAGCCGAGTGAGAAATTGCAATAACCAGTGCAGGTGGATAAAGTCACAGATTGCATCCGGATATACGGGAAAATTGGGCCAGGATCGATAATCGGAGCTCATTAAAACGCTTATCACACTCAACTGGTTGCTGTACTTTGAAAATATTTATTTTATACTAACTGTGTCCCGTGGATTTACTCGCGTTTAATATTGTGTTATATGTGAAATAAAAATGAACGTAAACTTTTGAAATACTCAACCGATTCTGATCAAATAAAGACTAAACGATACAAAATACTTCTTATAAATTCAGCTGCATTCATTTCTCAAAATCAGTTTTGAAAATTACAAATATACATCTTAACCGATACCTACGTTGCTTCTATGTTTCTTCTATTCTTCTTACAAGATGTTCAAAAATACTACAATTAATGCCGCGATAAGTCAAACGAGTTTTGGATATGCCAACTAAGTATCAATAGAAAAAGCCTTAAAATCTTTAATATAAATTATGTTACTTTGTTATAAACTAATTAAGTATAACTATCATCTGCTAATGTAAGTTACATTTGAAACTATTTCATATTCACAGCTAGTGAAAACTCTATGGAGGTTTTCATACATTTTATACAAAAATAGTTTACCGTACCCAATATACACATATACTGCCTATTTTTATATTATAACTGCTTATAATATAGATTGAAACATTCCATAAGTCCGTTAAAATTATTCTAAATCATATGGCCAGTGCCTATTTTATAAGGTGATATTTTATTCTGATTTTATATTTTTTTGTAATAAATAAAGCATATTCCATATAAGCTCACTATGATAAGCTAACCATAATAATCCATTACATAAATGCTTTGAGAGTACATGTAACAATGTTGATAATTTATTGCCTAAACCACAATATTAAATAGACAGCGGTCACTAATCCGATTACGGCGAGAGCACCGCGCAGTTTCCAAAACAGTAATCGTATCGTATCGGAACAGCCTGTCAATGTCCCACTGCTGGGCTAAAGCCTCCTCTCCCTTTTTGAGTACAAGATTTGGAGCTTATTCCACCACGCTGCTCCATGCTCCAATACGGATTGGTGAAATACACATGTGGTAGAATTTCAGTGAAATTAGACACATGCAGGTTTCCTCACGATGTTTTCCTTCACCGTAAAGCACGAAATGAATTATAATTACAAATTAAGCACACGAAAATTCAGTGGTGCTTTTCCGGATTTGAATCCACGATCATCGGTTAAGATTCACGCGTTCTCACCACTGGGCCATCTCGACCTCACGAAAACAGTAACATATTATATAAAATACTAGCTGCCCGGTCAGAATACGTACTAATCAATTTTGTTCTCACACAACAAAATTGATCGAAAATTGATTGATTGAAAATGATTTTTTGAGATCTCAGTCGCACCATCAGCATCACAAACAAAAAAAATCTAAATCAGTCCGGCCGGTAAGGAAGAATTCAGTGATAGAAAAACATACAGAAGAATTATACATACATATAAGAACACATTTCAAATTTCACCTTTCATGGATGATCGGTAGTGGTATTTTTCGCTTCACACGGGTAACAAGCAGTAGTTCACCCAGTGATATTCTTTTAAGTGAATAAGAAGAGCAGGCATTTATCGCAGAAAGCCTATCACGAGGATATAGATTAATAGGTAACATTATATATACAGCTACGCTTACCCTAGCAACCTCGCAGGCAACTGTAGCTTCGATATTTTCAAAATCGAAATATTCTCTATCCAAGTAGGGCCTTATTTTGAATCATCATGTTACAAGTTTCCTTTAAAACGTAAATCTACTTTTTTGCAAGAGAGGGACAAACAGTAAGGAGGCTCACCTGATGGAAAGTGACTACCATCGCCAATGGACCCCTGCAACCCCGGAAGGCCTGCAGATGCGGAAAAGTCGCCGGCAAAAACCTGGTTCCCCAGTGGTTGTGTGAGGTCGCGCTGTTACGGATTTCCAAAAATCGAAGGGGTGTAAATGGATTTAGAATTCTGTCGCGATTTCCGGTGATGAAATTCAGCGGCCGGGATTAATTCAAACCATTCCTTAGAACATATCCCGTGATATATGCGTTAGAAGCTGCAGCGTGATCCAACATCTCTATATCGGTTCGGAATGCACAAACTTAATCACGTAGATATGATAATTAAATACAATGAAATTAATATTTACCCCGCATGAAAATCAACGGACAATTATCCCACTTTATTATTCCTACAGTTTTTATAAAGAATAAGTCGAGATGGCCCAGTGGTAAGAACGCGTGAATCTTAACCGATGAACGTGGGTTCAAACCCGGGCAAGCACCTCTGAATTTACATGTGCTTAATTTCTGTTTATAATTCATCTCGTGCTTTTCGGTGAAGGAAAACATCGTGAGGAAACCTGCATGTGTCTAATTTCATCGAAATTCTGCAACATGTGTATTCCACCAACCCGCACTGGAGCAGCGTGGTGGAATAAGCTCCAAAACTTCTCCTCAAAAAGGGAGAGGAGGCCTTAGCTCAGCAGTGGGACATTTACAGGCTGTTACTGTTACTGTTATAAAGAATAAGCCTTACTTATCAATGTTTTTTAACAATAGATTTAAATTTATTAATAGGCAAAATAAAAAAACACTATATGAATATATCTGTTTGTTATACAAGTACGACAGCTATACGGATCACACTTCAATAGCTAAAATCAACAAACATACATTATTAATCTAGCAAATAATTTTATTCAGGCTATATATTTATAACAACGAATTTCATCGAATACTATATAATATCCATACTGTTATTATAAAGACGAGGAAGATGTGTTTGTTTGTTATCGATTATCTCAGAAACTACTTTAATGATTAAAATCATAAATTTCAGTAGTCTAATTTTCTTTGTCAGGTTGTTAGTTTCATAATTTAATTACTAGATGGCACTGTTTCAATTTTTAAACAAACTATCGATAGAAATTTTTTTTAGTATATAATTTGAAAGTTATAAACGTATGTTAGTGTTGTGGAATTGAGAAGAATAAAGGTGTAAGTTGAAGTACAAGTTTTTATTGTAAACCCTGTTACAAAGTGTAGTAAGGTGAGAGTGCAATATATCGAACATTATGAAAACCTGAGAAGTAGTGAGTACAGTGAATTAGAAATCAAATAAAATTAAAAAAAAAAAAAAAAAATCGTGAACTTGTGTAACTCAGAAGAATTTGTAAATTCAAGTCCGAATTTTTTAAATGTGAACCCTAAAACAAAGTGTAGTTAAGTGAAAGTTCAATATATCGAACACAAGTAATAAGATCTTAGCCATTAAGACATTTCTGTTTCATCAGTTGCACGCATGCTATTATTAGAAAATAACAATAACCAAACGTCAAGACGAAACGGTGGCAGATTTTGTAGCATTCGTCGCAAATTGAGATGAAAGAGAGAGAGATACTGAGCCGGTATGGTCCAGTGGTTAGACGCGTGAATCTTAACCGATGATCGTGGGTTCAAGCCTGGCCAAGCACCACTGAATTTTCATGTCTATAATTTGTGTTATAATTCATCTCGTGCTTGACGGTAAAGGAAAACATCGTGAGGAAACCTGCATGTGTAATTTCACTGAAATTCTGTCACATGTGTATTCCACCAACAGCATTCCAATGCTGCTGGTGGAATACATACATCATTACATATCGCATATCGTTGCTCCAGCAACGAGCAAAAAAACCTTCTTCTCAACAAAAAAGAAAATGAGAGGAGGCCTTAGACCAGCAGTTTGACATTCACACTGTTACTGTCGTAAATTGAACACCACGAGAGCATGGCCGTGGGTTTAACTACGATAGCAATATTAATGATATTGTAATACAAATATTCAAATAACAACTTTTACGATATTCCAATAATCAGCAAACACGCGGCAAATGTAAACATTTCGCATGTTCTCATTATGCGTTATTGTAGTAATTACGATGCTAAAGTGTATTTAAATTAAACGGTCGTGTTGAATTTCAATATTATATTAAAATATTTATTGTTGTAACAACATTGCAACATTGTATATTTATAAAGTATGACTGACTGTTTATTGTTTTTTTTTTTGTTATTATAAGATATCTTCTATCTTTCTCTCTGTCTAATTTCAAAAAAATGTTTTGGCTATTGATAAGAATGGAAATAAATTAATGAAGGTAAAGAGGGATCAAAAAAATTAATAAAAATGACTTGATTATAGGGCTGGCAAACGTGGCTGGTTAAGGGTTGGTATTCATGACGAATGCTATCGCCAAACAACAATAGTTCTTATTATTGTGTTCCGGTTGGAAGGGTGAGTGAGCCAATCTAAATAAAAGCGCATTGAAGATTTAAGAAATGGATAATAAGACAGTTCCAATATTTGTGAGCAGCAGTGACCGCTAACAACACATTTGTCAGACTGCCTTCATATTATAAATAAAAATATTGACATACAAGATTATACCGAATCATATACGGAAAATATACTGAGTTACGGCAGGATCGAGAGTGGGTTGGAACCTTAAGAGATGTAGACGGAATTTTCTCAGAAACGTTTCTATGTTATCGATAGACATATAGACCACTGTATTCGTCGATAGTAATGTTTTAACCTTAAGGTTGTCCGGCTGAGACCGTTACTTTAAAGTTATGGCACCTTTTGCTCATCTTTTTCTTTAAAACTTCGAATAAAAACATTTTTTTTTGCCTTCAATTTATTATTTAATACGTTTAATTGTACGAATTTTATATTTCAAATCAAAACTTCCTAAAACTATTTTTATCACAGCAAAATATTTCTAGTCATCAAAAACGATATAATAACCCAAAACTTATAAAACAAATAAATACACGCACACATTAAAAACTACCAACCGTACATAACGCTATCACACATACATAATGTATATTAAACGCACATACTCTGTTATTAAACAACAGAATATAATGCAGAACCCTTTACCCACTATCCCGTGTAATGTACCCAACACTTAAGTACATAGCTTAAATAACAAGTAATTTACAAGCAACGACATCACCAAATTTCCGACTCCGTAAAGTCTTTATACTACATCCTTCCTAAGGAAAGGTAATACGGTTCTTCTCCTTCTTCTGCCTAGCGTTTTCCCGGTCTAGTAACGCCAGGGTCCGTTTTCCTGCATCTATTCCTCCACTTTTCCTGATCTAAAGCATCGTTCTTAGTGAGATCCTCCTCTCTCATGTTGTCTCTTACGACATCGAGCCAGCGCTTCTTGGGCCTGCCGCGGGATCTAGGACCTTCGACAGCAAAGTCCAGGCATCGGTTTCCGACATATAATAAGTTCCAATATAATAAGGTTCTTATTAATAATTTTAAATCTTATGTTCTAAGTCAATAACAGATAAATGAGGTTTATTGCATCTTACACGAATATTATTATATATATAGATGATAAAAAGCGTTCGAGTTCGTATTCGATGATTTCGTTTTAGCATTTCAAATCGGATGGTAGCTTCGCATTCAATTAAATCCGATTAGATGACGATTCAAAGTCCGTATAAGAGCCTCCTTGAATTTATATATCGATTTTAAATCGTTATTATTCCTTAGGGAGATAATTTGCTATTTCACAGGATTTAGGGATTAAAGACTATACAAATTGATTCGATCCAATTAATAAGGCATTATGTCGTTGCGATTGAGTTTTAAAGCGCTTTCAAAATTTTCTTTACTAAATTTGCTCATGCTTGGCATCACATCACTTTGTATTATAAATAATGTAAACACTAACTATATACATATCGAATACTATTAGCATTTAGTCTGGTAGATATCGTATCGTGCTCTATAAACGTCTCCGGCTTATCGGCTAAGTTTCGTACTAAGCCGCGCTATAAGGGGATGGCTAATAAAACGTGTTGAAGATTCCATTGACGGATAGGAAAAGATTGGCTCTCAAGGCTTACGAATGATTGACAAAAGGGTCAATATTATACTAATGCAGTGCTGTATTTTGTTTTTGACTTGTGTGTGATTTCAATTAAAGTAAAAAGTAAAGTACCGTTAAGAAAAACAATTTCATCTTTTTGATACGATCAAATAGAATTTACCTTAAAACAAAAGCTGTCAACAAAAAGAAACTGATTGCTGACAAAATGCCACTTAAGAATACAATTCAGAAGACAAATTTATTAAAGTGCTAACATCCCCTGCCAAGTATAACTTCATTCTGATGCCTTGTCAGACAAGTGCAAAACTTGGTCCTTCGAGCCTGATATTTTAAAAAATAAATTTTCAGTCAAACCAAAGCAGTCTGGCGCTGAAATAGGATCTTACGACATAAAATGGTCCTATTTTAGGATAGAAGGCGTAACTCAATCTGTTGTTAAAGCGATCTGGGATGGTGAAGCAACTCAGCGTATTTCAAGGTGTTTGAAATTTTTACTTTTATATTTTTCGACGCCACTCTGTTTAAATTGTGATAAGCGTTTGTACAAATAGCATGTACTATAAAATATTTAAACGTCAACGCAGTATAAAAATACAATTTCGAAAGTAATTTCAGTTACTTTTTCAATGTGGGTCATTTAAATATTTATTTTAAACAATTATAATAAAATTTCTTATCGCTTACCCCGTCCATTGAAATTAAATTCAGTTTCAACAGTCGTCCTCAGCAAATAGGAAAATACAGGCTTACCTGTTAATAAAATAATAAATGTATCAGCAATCCCACCTCAATGAGTCCCTCGTGGCGTTGTTCACAAAAATACATTTTAAACCTTATGCCAAAAACTATAAGATCTATTTCGCTTCGTCTAATATTATAACGAGTCCGCTTGATATTTATATGCAGGTAAAAACATATTTTTGTTTAGACAAGGGGTTACAATGTATGGTAAAACAGCAAACAAAACTTAAATAAACACTTAGCCTATGCGTGACATTTAGACATTTTAAACACGGTCGCCAGTTCATAAATTCACAAAACACACTTCCGATACTAAAGATGAAAAAGAAAAAGTAATAATTGCTAGAAAAATATATCTGTGATTGGTGTAGCTAATATTATAGTCCACAAGTGTGAACGCAAATACAGATGCGATCTGTTTTTAGTTGCTATTGAGGCACGGGAGTGTTCACACATCCAACTTACAGACTCCGGGCTGTTCAACAATACTACATACATACTGAACGTACATATATCTATTATATGATAACATTTTAGTGGTCTGACCTGAGATTTGAACCCAGGACTACAGGGTCTGCGGCCTAACATCTAGCCACAAGACCCAAGAAATACATACATATATGTACATTAGTACGTTCTCAGCGCGATAAATCTTTCTGATCGCAAAAACGTATGACCATATAATATGTTTTAGTTTGCTTAAAACGAGGACACTTTGATCGCGTTGATTAGGTAAAATTTAAGATTAAACAATAACCTGAGTGCACTTTATATAATGAAACAAAGTTCCTCCACAAATTTCTATTGTTTTGATGGCTGTTAGTTACATTTAGTATTAAATACTTTTGAGTCAATAGATATCGCTATATTAAATTAGAAAATAACATTTAAATATATATCACTATGATTTATATTGAATGTCTATGGGCGGTAGTGGCCACTTACCATTAGGTGTTCCAGTTGCTCGTTCGTCTGCCTATAACATAAAAAAAATATCAATACAACCCGCTTAGATACTTTCTACATACATAATAAATAATATCATGTAAAATTGTTTCAGTTGTGTCGACATACAGTATATTAATAATTGCTTTAGAAGATTAAGTAAACATTTTTAAATTATTAGACCACATATTAATAGCAAACGTATTAAATATTATGTCGCAGAAAATATGGCAAGAATTTTCCATATCTTGTGGTAAATTCAATTATGTTACATGATAGTATATTATATGCGAGTATAAAGAAAGGATTTTCCTTGTTCGAACCGCATGTTCGCTTCCTCGCCCGAGGGTCAAACATAAAGTATCTTTGTCTTATCAGTGAGCGAAAACTAAGAGAGAATAAGAAAATATCAGAAATCGAACATATTTGGAGTAAGTCTCCACGTCTAACGAGTATCGTGCTTTGAGGTGTTTGGTAATACTGAATAATATTACACAATATACAATACATTCGGTACAATTATTTTATTTCACGGTTATTCTACAAAGAGATAATTAAAATGGCTAGATTCATTTAAAATAGTTGATTTACAATTTCAGGTAACAAGATTAATAAAACACGCTAAACACGCAAATATTCTATTTAAATAATACTGTTTACGTGGATGACCATTTATCAAATCTATTTATACAGAAATATTAAATCTTTAATTGTATGACAGCTTATATTGCAACTCAATAAGTTATTTTCCTTAAATCTACACAAAAATATTGTTATGATGTTAATTTTATTTGCATAGCAGTGTACATCAAAATATCACAAATTAATATTAAAAAAAAAAACAAATAATTTATATAAGCTATAACCACAAAGTAGAAAGTTACTAATCTTTTTAAAGTAAACGAAGATCTGCAAACATTTATATTTCATTTTAATAAAACAGAGAAATGAAACAAAACTGTTTCAAATGATAATGTGCAAACTGAGATAGCCGATGATTTGCCGTGTGGTGACGGCGACGAATATCACCACCCCATCTCATCCCGTGGGGGGCGTAGAAGTCGACCCGAGGGAATATACACCAGAGAACGGGCAGCAGCGTCTCTCTGAGTACTATGACTAACTTACTGCGATCGCCAACCCGTCTGCCAAGCGTGGCGATTATGGCATATCCCCTCATGATTCGCGCAACTAAACCACGGCCCCTAGTCCCCGGCAGCCCTGCTATTCCTAGCCTTGGTAACAGCTGTGGTAACGGCGGGGCAGGGGGTGCTAAGAATCCCCGGCAGATTTCGTGTTACCAACACCGACGACCTCTGGCCCTGGCAACATATAACACGCGTACACTGCGGACCGACGAGAAGATCATCGAACTGGAGGAAGAATTGAGCAGGTTACACTGGGATATCGTCGGATTATCCGAAGTCCGAAGACAGGGGGAGGATACGATGATCCTGAAATCCGGTAACCTTCTCTATTTCCGAGAGGGCGATCAACT
The DNA here is from genome assembly GCF_905147045.1 of Nymphalis io. Taxonomy (NCBI): domain Eukaryota; kingdom Metazoa; phylum Arthropoda; class Insecta; order Lepidoptera; family Nymphalidae; genus Nymphalis; species Nymphalis io. Next base: position 7,353,118 of record NC_065913.1, on the reverse strand, counting down.
GTCTCAAGGTGGTGTCGGGTTCATAGTCCACAAGTACCTCGTTAACAACGTTGTGAAAATCGAGAGTGTGTCGGCTAGGGTGGCGTACCTTATACTCAGAATCACCAAGCGGTATTCTTTGAAGGTCATACAGGTATACGCGCCGACTTCGACACACTCCGACGATGAGGTTGAGGTCATGTATGAGGATTTATCTAAAGCCATACATACCAACAAGACTCATTTCACTGTTGTAATGGGGGACTTCAACGCGAAGCTGGGCAAACGATTCGGTGATGAGTTAAAGGTGGGACCTCATGGAATTGGAGACCGCAACACTCGGGGCCAGATGTTGGCCGACTTTATGGAGAAGGAGGGACTCTTTATGATGAACTCCTTTTTCAAGAAGCCAGGTCAGCGTAAATGGACCTGGGTGAGCCCTGATGGGAAAACCAAGAATGAGATAGACTTCATCTTGTCGACGAGAAGACAAATATTTAATGACGTCTCCGTGATCAATGCAGTCAAAACTGGGAGCGATCACAGACTCGTAAGAGGCTCGTTAAATATCAATGTTAAACTCCAGAGGTCCCGACTGATGAAGTCTACGCTCCGACCATCACCTCTTCAAATCCGAAATCCCGAAGCCTTTCAGCTCGAACTCCAAAACCGATTCGATTGCCTAGCAGACTGCGAGGAAGTGGACACATACAACGACAGGCTTGTGGAAACTGTCCGTACGGCTGGGTCTAAGACCTTCAAGACCAGCCGTACAAAAGGAACCAAAAAGATCTCTGCCTCTACCCTACGGCTTATGGAGGAAAGACGGAAAATGATTCTGACGTCCCCAGCTGATGCTGCCGGCTATCGGCTGATCAACAGACGGATTTCAAAGTCTCTAACTCGCGACACTCGCCAATTTAATACAATGCGCATTAAAGAGGCCATCGAGCGGAACAAAGGCTCTAAAGTGTTCGCCAGAGATCTGTCTGTTGGTCAGAGTCAACTGACAAGGCTGAAAACTGAGGATGGCAGAATAGTCACGTCAAGATCTGAGCTGTTGGAAGAGGTTGAGAAGTTCTACGGTCAGCTGTACACGACAGCTCAATTACCTGTCAGTAGTCATGCTGCAGATCCCAGAGCAAGACTAACCCGACACTACACTGAAGATTTTCAGGACGTCAGTCTTTTCGAGATTAGAATGGCTCTCGGACAACTCAAAAACAACAAGGCACCTGGTGATGATGGTATTACAGCCGAGCTTCTGAAGGCGGGTGGTACACCGATCCTCAGGGCTCTTCAGAGGCTTTTTAACTCCGTCATTGCCAAAGGTCAAACGCCAAAAGCATGGCACAGAAGTGTGGTGGTACTTTTCTTTAAGAAGGGTGATAAAACCCTTCTGAAGAATTACAGGCCCATCTCACTGCTGAGTCATGTTTACAAGTTGTTTTCGAGAGTCATTACGAATCGTCTCGAGCAAAGGCTTGACGACTTCCAGCCACCCGAACAAGCCGGATTCCGGAAAGGCTTTAGCACCATAGACCACATACATACGCTGCGGCAAGTTATACAGAAGACTGAGGAGTATAACCAGCCACTTTGCTTAGCGTTTGTGGACTATGAGAAAGCCTTTGATTCGATCGAAACCTGGGCTGTGCTGAATTCTCTTCAAAGGTGCCAAATTGATTATCGGTATATCAGGGTGTTAAAGTGCTTGTACGAGAACGCCACCATGTCGATCCGACTCCAGGATCGGAACTCAAAACCTATCCAACTGCAGAGAGGTGTAAGACAGGGAGACGTGATATCTCCGAAACTGTTTACCGCTGCATTGGAAGATGTTTTCAAGCTTCTGGACTGGAACGGACTTGGCATCAATATTAACGGCGAGTACATCACTCATCTTCGATTTGCCGATGACATTGTAATTATGGCTGAGACCTTGGAAGACCTCGGCACTATGCTCGATGACCTCAGCAGGGTTTCCCAACAAGTGGGTCTAAAAATGAACATGGACAAGACGAAAATCATGTCGAACATCCATGTTGCACCCACTCAAGTCAAGGTTGGAAATTCTGCACTCGAAGTTGTAGACAACTATGTCTACCTAGGTCAGACCATCCAACTAGGTAGGTCCAACTTCGAGAAAGAGGTAAATCGTCGAATTCAACTCGGCTGGGCAGCGTTCGGGAAGCTACACGATATCTTCTCATCCCAAATACCGCAGTGTCTCAAGTCGAAAGTCTTCGACCAGTGTGTGTTGCCAGTGATGACGTATGGATCAGAGACGTGGTCGCTCACAATGGGCCTCATAAGAAGGCTCAAGGTCACTCAAAGGGCAATGGAGAGGGCTATGCTCGGAGTTTCTCTGCGAGATCGAATCAGAAATGATGAAATCCGCAGGCGAACCAAAGTAACCGACATAGCCCGAAGAATTGCTAAATTGAAGTGGCAGTGGGCGGGGCACATTGCTCGCAGAACCGACGGCCGCTGGGGCAGAAAGGTTCTCGAGTGGCGACCACGAACCGGAAGACGCAGCGTGGGCAGGCCCCCTACAAGGTGGACCGACGACTTAGAACGAGTCGCGGGAAGCCGTTGGATGCGGGCAGCGCAAGATCGGCCAACGTGGAAATCCTTGGGGGAGGCCTTTGTCCAGCAGTGGACGTCTTTCGGCTGATGATGATGATGATGAAACTGAGATAGAATCTAGCACGTCTTAAAACCCAAGCGAAGTTACTGAACTGTGTACATAAAGACTCGGCTTTGTCCTGCGTTTTAATTAAGATGAATAGGGATACTAAATGCGAAAACGCTTTCTTACATTGTATTGCTAGATATTCTATATTATATATATGTGTATTGTTACAACCTTTAAGTTGTTTTATAAATTATTTTAATGTGATGTATTTAAATATGGCTCATTAAATGCACAGCCATTTAAACAAAATATTAAACATGATGAAAGTAGTTATAACGTAAATACAACGAGTAAGTTCGTGTTCACAAGCAGTCTGAAGTGTAATCGTCTGTCAGTAAGTTACAATTATGAGGCAACTACCGCCAACTGTTCCCAAGTTGTTATCTAGCATACCGCTCTGAAACCTTGCAAAATGTGATCATGATGACATAAGAATTGCAACATGTGAAATATCAAATGATAAGAGTGAAGTTGTTCGCAAATAAATTAATGAAAAAGATAAGTATTAATACTGCAAATACAATTTACTGGTGGTAGGGCTTTGTGCAAGCTCGTCTGGGTAGGTACCACCCACTCATCAGATATTCTACCGCAAAACAGCAATACTTGATATTGTTGTGTTCCGGTTTGAAGGGTGAGTGAGCCAGTGTAATTACAGGCACAAGGGACATAAAATCTTAGTTCCCAAGGTTGGTGGCGCATTGGATATGTAAGCGATGGTTGACATTTCTTACAATGCTAATGTCTAAGAGCGTTGGTGACCACTTACCATCAGGTGGCCCATATGCTCGTCCGCCTTCTTATTCTATAAAAAAAAAAAAAAAAAAATACATTTGTTGGTGATCGTAATACCAATATAATAAACTTTGTATAAGTGAGGAGGCCTATGTCTAACAGTGTAATGTGGGATAAGTATAATGATGATGATAAAACGTAGTCTGCAAATAGTTGCAAGATCATATTTAATGAATTTGAATACGTAAAAAAAAAGAATTACTTCAATAAAAACATATTAAACTTAGCGTAGTAACAACCCTAAATGTTAACAACCCTAAATGTTGAACTAAAATTGAAAATGTTGACAAGAGAGATAATCCATCACGCTAATCCAACCAACGAGCATCGAGGCACAATTATTTCTCAAAATGTCTTAAGACAAACAACACAAACCTTTTCACAAAATATTTCCTTTCACGAACCATGAGAGCAACATATTTAATCCGACACTTAACCAACTGCCATTACCCATATTTTCTACCACAATCATTTCCTAATATCAAAAACTACTATGAGTATAATGTTTTTACAGCGGTATTAATCACAGCATCTTGCATAAATGCAAATAGATAACATTTGCGATGACTATTCAATCCAAGTAGAATTTCTGCAGAACTAATATCATTTGAACAAAACAAAATCTTGTGATCTACCAATTACTAGACGTAATTGCATATGTGCATGTGTTCTTTGCATTTAAATTGAAAACGATACACCTTTCTAAAGCTTTCATTACTTTATTAAGGAAATAATTATTTTTTTTAAAATATGATGCCATCGTTGTTTCAAACTAGGTTAAGCTGAAGTTTTATATTAAGTAACGCCCACCCAAGATCCTTCTTTAAAATAAAGAGGTTTCTAGCATAAATATTATAAATAGAGAAGATCAAATAAGATATAAAAAATAAATAAATTATAATAAAAATAAGATTAGGATTTTATTTGACAGCTTGTTTGCTATTCCATCATCATCCTTGAGAAGAATAAATATTGGGAACTTGAGCAAAAATGTTAGTTTAAATCTAATTATACACAAATAGAAACATTGTACAAGCTTCACTCGTAATATATTTATAACGCAACAATAAAATTAAACAGTGATCGACAATTAAAAAAATATACATATTATGTAAGTCTGGAGTTTTAGTATCAAAAGATTCTGGTGATCTACCGTTTTTAACAAATACGATAACACTTTTAAAAGACGTTAATTCTTATTCAGACTATAGGCATATATTTAAGAAACGAACAACCATTAAATAAGCGCAAGACCAAACGGATAATTGCTTCCAAACGATTTTCTAATTGCCCGACATCTTCTCTGATTGGACCGCACGACGCAGCACTTTTATCCAAATGTTCAATAAAGGTTAACCATTTAAGGTTTAAGAATTCTAGTATTGAGGGTTTAAGCAGTATAGAATTTAAATAATTTTTGCACAGAGAATGAATTGAATATAAAAATTACATACCATAAATGCATAGCCAAGTTGTTATTTAAGTCACACGATGCGAGTAGTTTAGCAATTCATGTTTGTCATTATTATGCATATTTTATTTTTATTCCGTTTAACATTACCAGAAATTTGAAAATTGAATAATTGCCAATCATCCGTTGATCTATATTTCAATCACGATCAAATTCACAAAATTTAAATCATCCGAGAGGAAAATCTGATTAAGCAACCATACAATGCATGAATGCCTAAAATATGAAATTCAACGTGTCTAAAATTCAATACATATCAAAGAAACTTAGATATAAATGATTTTACGATAAGGATTCATACAAATTCTATTTTTAGGACCAAGTTCCGTATGGAAAAAGGTTTAATAGAAGATTACGAACAGAATACACCTTAGAAAATTGGTCACGTAGGACAAAAAGGACTGATAATACGATTGATATAATTAGGGACCCTTTCTAGGTGTGTCTTAATGGAACCTGCATTAAGTACATAAGTAGAATATGGGAAGTTCAGGGTAGTAAGGTATAAACACCTAAAGGACAAAGAGAGCACCTTATCTTTAATTTTGCTATTTTATTTCTGGAGCTATAATGGCCTAACTCAAGAAAAGTGTGCAACGTAAAATATACGTACGACGTGATTTGGTTTTATATTTGTCTGAACCCTTAGCTTCATCAACGTTTCTTACTTCGAGATTTCTAAGGTTTCATAATTATTTTTACTTGTCCTAAAACCAAATCTAGGCTAAATTACTTGACCCAGGTAGGAGAAAACTTAGTTGAATTAAAATTAGGTCACAGATTCCAAGTGCCTTGCATACAAGTATTTACTTGTATAAAATATTTCGACGTTTAACGATTACTGACGTAGCGTTTAAGTAGAAAATGTTAAGTTTGGTACCAATATGTTTAAGAAGTATGTGACAAATAAAAAAAATAATTTGGCAGATTACTTGCAATTTACTATAAATAATATAGATTCTAAAAAACTGAAATAAGGAAATTAATTTGTAATGAACTGAATAAAATTTTTCTGTGCATTGTATTTTGTGATACGTATAAACATAAAATTGACGGATATTCATAAATTCAGAGAAATTATTTTCCACTTTCAATATTCGTTCTCTTTCTCTCCTATTATTTCAGGGTACATATTTCTCTGTTCAATAGCCACTCTATTACGAGGAGTTTTCGAGAGCTCTTCTGACGCCAACGAATGGTAAAATCGTTATTGCAATACCAATATTTTCTTAAGAGCTTAATTTGTTTCGACAACAATAACAGACAATAGATAAATATCGCGCAATTCGTATTGTTGGAGGATTATCGACTTTTTGTCATTTTATTTATTGGGGGATATAATATATATATATAAAAAAAATTTACTCTATTTTATTAGAAGAGGAAATACTTACGAGAAAATATACTCCTTGATATCTTGGCAACTAACTGGTCCCTCTGGCCTGCAGCCTTGATGAAATTCATCAAGGCTGCAGGCCAGAGGGGCCATTTATTGAACTCAAAAAATCGAATTAAAATTAAGTCTGAAATAGTCCTATTCGAGAACATTTCAACGTAAACATTTCGTGCATTTCCTAGAAGAATATTACAATTCCTGTATTGTTTTTTTTAAGTCTTGTAATAAAAATATAAGTATATTGAAAGAATTGATGACAATCAATTTACCTTGAATGTTATTTTAGAAACCTTTGAGATGTTCCTTCGCCTGGATTTAATCCTGGATATTAAATCAGGTCATGGTTAGCATAAAAATAATGCATTGTCATCGGAATTGAATTAACATATAAAGAAATGGCCACAATGGCTGAATGTTAATTATAATGTTATTTTTATTATTATTTTTTTATGCTTATAAGATTAGTCATTTATTCGTACGTTGCGAGGCGTTTTAATTGTGGCCTCTAATTTTATTATATTTTCTAATGAAATTAAAATAATGTTTTTTACATTTGTGGACCATTTTTATCGATTCACTAGGCGCTCCATGATCAGGGTACCTTGATGTTATTTACTCAAGAAAATCCTAGTGGCAGCCTAAAGTTAGAAAGTTTGCAGTATTACCAATCGCGTGCCTCGGAAAGAACATAAATCTTTTAGTTCTGCGCCTGAACTCCTTCCGGTTATATCGGATAGCCATCCCATCGTATTATGCTTCCTCGAATGTATGTTTGCGCTCTTACTCGAGCGCATATATATATTATGTACGTGGCTGTTCTCCGTTAGAAATGGTCGCCATATATATATAAATATAAATTGTAAAGATTGTACCGGTTATACTATGCTTTATGCTTAAAAAGGCATTGATTTACCCGTACGACGTCGGGAGTGGCAGCTAGTACTATGTAAAAGGAGTTAATCAAATCAATACTTTGAAAGATGCCATTCTGCCTAACCTATCATATGTATGTATATAAACTTGGGAACTAAGATATTATGTCCCTTGTGTTTGAATTTGCCGGTTTAAATTCAAACACAAGGGACATAACATCTAAGATCCCAAGTTTATATACATATATATAATAGGTAGGCAGAATGGCATATCGGCCACCTGATAAAATGTAGTTACTACCGCAAATTTCTTATAGCGTTTAATATATCTTTGGGAACACTGAACTGAAAGAAGAAGAAATCTGAACTGGAACACAACAATACAAACTCATGTAGTGAATTATGTCTACCCAAAAGACCTTACACAAAATTTTACCACCTAACATATTATGTATAAAGATAAAAACGATACATTAAAGGGCGAATATAACACGTCTGTGAATTATTGAACAAATATAATTTAATATATTATAATATAATTAAATATAATTAAAATATTATATTATAATTAAATATAAATATAATTAAATGACTAATTTACCGTCGGTATGCTATGAATAATGAAAATACATAAGCTTAGAAGAGTTTAGTTATAATTTATAAACTCCTGAATAACTCCATACAATCCCGATTTCAACACTACTATTACCGTAGCGCTCATCTTACTAAAACAAATTATACATACATACGACTTGCGAATAATTATCATAATATGAAGCGCATAAATTTTAATATATTTAAAGAAATGCGTGTAAAATCAAAAGATAAAATTCACGATGCATTACCGCCGTGGAGTACCGGCTTAGAATAGTACTCCCCCAATCTCATCCCGTGGGTGTCGTAAGAGGCGACTGAGGGACGGGGAAAAGGGGGGATGGGCAGCAGCGTCCCCCCTCCCATAAACATCTTACCCCCTACTGCGCTCGCCAACACGCCTGCCCAGCGCGGCGAGTATGGGCAAACCACCTCCCTAAATGGCAGATGCGCCCAAAAAAAGGCCCCCAGTTACCGGCAAGCCCGCTAGGCCCGACCAAGGTAGCGGTCGCGGTATCGGCAGGGCAGGGGGTGCTAAGAATCACCGGTTCACGGCAGGCTACCGTATAAAACGACTGAAAATGGCAACGTATAATGGACGCTCGATGAGGCTGGACCATCACCTCGCCGAATTAGAAGTAGAGTTAAGTCATATAAACTGGCATATACTGGGGTTATCTGAAGTCCGAAGACAGGGGGAGGACACGATAACTCTAGAGTCCGGTAACTTACTCTACTTCCGCGAAGGTGATAACCTCTCCCAGGGTGGTGTCGGTTTTCTAGTCAAAAAGGATCTCATTAGCAGCATTGTGGAAATCAGTAGTGTGTCGAACCGGGTAGCGTACCTTGTCCTAAAACTTTCCGACAGGTACTCCCTGAAGGTTGTACAGGTATATGCGCCAACTTCGACATACTCTGATGATGTGGTCGAAGCGATGTACGAGGACATCGCAAAGGCCCTCAACGACACCTCGAGGGCCCACTACAATGTTGTTATGGGAGACTTTAATGCTAAAGTGGGAGTACAAGATAGCGGTGAATCGAAAGTCGGACCTTACGGCTTGGGCTGCAGAAATCACAGGGGGCAAATGCTGGTAAACTTCCTCGAAGCGCAGGGGCTTTTTTTGATGAATTCTTTCTTTCAAAAGAAGCCTCAGAGGAGGTGGACCTGGCGAAGCCCCGATAACGTGACAAGGAACGAGATAGACTTTATCATCTCGAATAAAAGGCACATATTTAGAGATGTTTCAGTGATCAACAGGTTTAATACCGGAAGTGATCACCGCTTGGTTCGAGGCACTCTAAATATCAACTTAAAAGCCGAAAGATCGAGAATGATGAGGTCTACTCTCCGACCTACCATGCTCCAAGCTGCTCAAGGCTCCGAAAAGTTCCAAATGGAACTTCAAAATCAATTCACCGCGTTGGAAACCATAAGCAGCATTGATGAGAGAACCGACACGCTGGTCAAAATACTGCAAAACACATCCCGCAAGTGTTTTCCGCCACAGAGAAGAGACAACGCACCAAAACTCTCTGCTGAGACACTCGAGCTCATGAGAAAACGACGAGAACTACCATCGTTTTTGTCAAATAAGGCCTTAAACCGAACAATAAAAACGCTGACGCGACGCGATCTCCGACGCTCCAATACCCGTGCCATCAAGGCTGCGATTGAGCAAAATCGGGGATCGAAAGTGTTCGCTCGCAAGTTTGGGAGGCCGCGTCTGACAAAACTTAAAACTGAAAATGGTGGGGTCGTTACCTCTAGGCCTGAGATTATCGGAGAAGTAGAGAGGTTTTATGGGCAGTTGTTCTCTTCAAGATCGGATAAACCCATGGGAATCAGTATTGATGACCAGCGCGCCCCTCTTATGCGCCATTACTCCGAGGAGCTCCCGGTCGTTGACCAAGGAGAGATTAGGGCGGCTCTAGAACAGCTTAAAAACAACAAATCTCCGGGAGATGACGGAATCACAACAGAGTTGCTTAAGGCAGGCGGGACTCCGGTCCTGAAAGAGCTAGCAAGCCTCTTTAATTCCGTCATCCAACATGGCAAGACCCCGGAAACGTGGAGCGGGAGTGAGGTGGTACTGTTTTTCAAGAAAGGTGATAAAACCCTCTTGAAAAACTACAGACCAATCTCCCTCCTGAGTCACGTGTATAAGCTGTTCTCAAGAGTCGTCACGAACCGTCTCGCCAGACGACTTGACGAGTTCCAGCCCCCAGAGCAAGCCGGCTTTCGATCAGGCTACAGCACCGTGGACCACATCCATACTGTTCGGCAGATTGTGCAGAAGACCGAAGAGTACAATCAGCCGCTGTGTATGGCATTTGTGGACTACGAGAAAGCCTTCGACTCCATCGAAACCTGGGCAGTGCTCGACTCATTGCAGAGATGTCATATCGATTGGAGATATATCGAGGTACTGAGATGTCTGTACAACGCCGCTACAATGACTGTCCACATCCAGGACTGTAAGACGAAGGCGATCCAATTGCGCAGAGGGGTGAGACAGGGGGATGTAATATCCCCGAAACTGTTCACCAACGCGTTGGAAGACGTTTTCAAAACGCTGGATTGGACTAGGTATGGAGTCAATGTAAACGGCGAGTACATCTCACACCTTCGATTTGCCGACGATATCGTCATCATAGCAGAGTCGCTGGAACAACTCACCGAAATGCTGCGTAGCCTAGGCGAGTCTTCCCGGTGTGTCGGTCTCGGCATGAACTTGGACAAGACCAAGGTCATGTTCAATAGGCATGTCGTGCCGGGACCGATATACGTCGAGGGCAAACCTCTCGAAGTTGTTAGTGAATATACCTACCTAGGACAGATTATACAAATCGGTAGGAACAACTTCGAGAAGGAAGCCGATCGAAGAATTCGCTTGGGATGGGCAGCATTTGGCAACCTTCGTCAAGTCCTCAAGTCGTCTATACCGCAATGTTTGAAGACGAAAGTCTTCAACCAATGCGTCTTACCTGCCATGACATACGGTGCCGAAACGTGGACACTAACTGCGGGACTAGTCCACAAATTCAAAGTCGCTCAGCGTGCTATGGAGCGAGCTATGCTCGGAGTATCTTTGAAGGATAAGATCAGAAATGAGATTATCCGGAAAAGAACCGGAGTCACCGACATAGCTTGCAAAATTAGCAGGCTGAAGTGGCAGTGGGCTGGTCACGTATGTCGTAGGACCGATGGCCGTTGGAGCAGACGAGTCCTAGAGTGGAGACCGCGAATCGGCAAGCGCAGCGTAGGGCGCCCTCCAGCCAGGTGGACCGACGACCTTAAGAAGGTGGCGGGCACCAACTGGATGCGGAAGGCGGAGGACAGGGAGCTTTGGCGCACCTTGGGAGAGGCCTATGTTCAGCAGTGGACAACGATTGGCTGTTGATTGATTGATTGATTGATGCATTATCACTTAAAAACTCGCAACCCTCGAAATACCGTTAGAAATGTAATAAAAGTCGAATATATGAAATAATTATTTTAATTTCACCTCAACTTTGCTTTCTGATTTAAACATGATTTTAATACAACTTACTTTATAAGTTAATATAGACCTTCTAATTATTAGTTTAGGTGATGTTTAGATTGCTTAGTAAAACAACATTTACAGAACCTTGGAGTAATACCCGAGGCATTGAGATCAATCAATATTGGAATTGACTTTCAATGAACATTATTTCAGAAAACGACATCATGTTGTAGAAAATGTTTCATAAAGTCAAAATTAATAATAAATATATATTATATATTAAAAAAAAACTATTTTATCTTTGAGTTCATACTTATAACAAAACCCACAACTACATTTCTCGTTTAAGGTGTACGTAACCTCTTACACTTTAAAGAATTCATATTTTGAAACATAAAATGTTGAGATGTGTACACGAGCCACTTATCCACAAACCTGGGGGGGGGGGGGAGCAGCTTTTGTCGTGCCTTCAATGTCATTCACATGTCAAGATGATGCGAGGAATTTAATATCGCTGTGTACTCTAGATGCTTTTATTACACGCTGGTCTTAAGCTTGAACAGTCGGCAAATTTTAACGTGCAAAATGCAAAACTTGCATGCTAGGAATGTTTCCAACAAATAAACTAAGGGACTAATTCGCTTGCAGATCAAGCGAATATACTATATATAAATGTTTATGTATTACGTTCATTTCGGTTTAATATTTCTCTAATAAAACTATGATAAGTTTCAAGATTTTGGAGATTGATGTTGTTAATTTTCGTATATTTTAATACCATTTACTTACATAAGCACAGTTAATTACTGTACCATACTAATTTATTTTACTGGTGGTAGGGCTTTATGCAAGCTCGTCTGGGTAGGTACCATCATTCATCAGATATTCTACCGCAAAACAGCAGTACTTGGTATTGTTGTGTTCCGGTTCAAAGGGTGAGTGAGCCAGTGTAATTACAGGCCCAAGGCCAAATAACATCTTAGTTAGTTCCCAAGTTTAGTGGCGCATTGGCGATGTAAGATGGTTTACATTTCTTACAATGCCTATGTCTAGGCGTTGGTGACCACTTACCATCAATTGGTCCATAAGCTCGTCCACCATTACTTAAAAAAAAAGTTAAGTATTTATTCGACCATGCTGCTCCAATTCGGGTTGGTGGATCCACATGTGGAATCAGAATTTCAACGAAATTAGAAACATGCAGGTTTCCTCACGATGATTTCCATCACAAGACGAACTTTAGTGGTTTTTGCTTTGGTTTGAACCCGCGATCACCGGTTAAGATTCACGCATTCTAACCACTGGGACATAACGGGAAACTGAAAATGTTTAAAATAAATCCTAATTTTACACACACACAAAATAGTTGGTGGAGAAGTAATAAGTAATGATCACTTTATAGTGACCAATGCTTACCTCGTGTTGTTTATGTAATGTTAAAATGTCAAGAAATGCACTTTAGAGTTTTGCTCTGCCACTTTAACTGTACTCGCAAACCTTTTGTGATGTTTGTTTTAACGCGAGCATAAATTTTAAATGCTTTTGTTTCAAAAGTTCTTTACACAAGATACTGTTTCACACTTGTTTAAAAAAAGACAATAAAAAAAAAACATTCTGAAAAGTTCTTAACGTACAGGTCAATACTTAATAATGATCTATCGAATTACACATTTAACATAGTCTATGACAGTTGAAATTGCCAATTCGAAAATTAAATTTATGGTTACAATTAAATTAACGTACAATTGATATCTTGTTTATGAAACTCCTGAAACTTGACCTCAGGTTGAATCAGATAGATTTACGAAACCACTATAATAGGACATAATACTAATAACTGACTAACTGAAGACAGTAAATGAGGTTAGGTTAAATGGAATAATAAACACTACTGGTGGTAGAGCTTTGTATAAGCTCGTCTGGGTAGGTATCACCCACTCATCAGATATTCTACCGCAAAACAGTAGTTCTTGGTATTGGTGTGTTCCGGTTTGAAGGGTGAAGTGAGCCAGTGTGCCTGTACACTGGCTCACTTCACTTGGCACGAGGGACATAACATCTTAGTTCCCAAGGTTGGTGGCGCATTGGTGATGTAAGAGATGTTTACCATTTCTTACAATGCCAATGTCTATAGGCGTTGGTGACCACTTACCATCAGGTGGCCCATATACTCGTCCGCCTTCCGATTCTATAAAAAAAAACTAAAACATGACGAAAAAGAATGTCGATGCATTTAAATGTAAGCAATTATACAAATATTTAATACGGACTGAGTGAAACGACGCCAAGAAAGTCATTCATACGCATCTTAAAATAATCACGGTTATTGACTGCAGTCTTTATTTTGCAATCTTTGTTTATAAGACTTCAAATATACTAAATTACGTGATTTGCCAAATGGCCGATACTGTTTTTCAACGTCCCACTAAATTGGGTTGCTCGTGGCGATCTTGTTTGTAAATTTCCAAAACAAACTCACTTGAACATTTCAAAGGAATCGAGTATTTGTAAAATTTATGATAAACATTTATGTTTACGGACAATTACGGCACAAGGAATGATTTTGAGGGATACATTATGCACTTTAATCTTTTGATCTCTAGGTAGTATTTAAGAAACAAAGTTTTGTATTTTGTAATATTTATTAGTAGCATTTAGGTTACCAGTAAAATTAAAAAAAATGGAGGATATAATATTTTGTCGGAAGTAATAGTAAGGAGTAAATTTAAAATATTTTAACCGATTATAGAAAAATATTCACATTACAGAACGTCGTCACGTATTTACCATTGCATAAATAGCGCTGATTACACAACTCCTGTTCAGAAAGAGAACCATTGTCAAAATTAGGCTCGTCACCTACCCTCGTAGCCTTTAGATCGATGCAGTGACGTCACAGTTCAATTTAGACAACGCCTACAACGATATCGGTTGTAAAATTTAACGTTGCCACTAACATTGTAGAGGCTAATGGTTGGAAATTTTGCGACGTAATTTGTAACTGTAATAAAACGGAGTAGAGATCATTTTGGCATGAATCATATAACTTATTAAGATATGTAGATGTTAATGTTAACCTAAATGTTTCATTGTCACACAGGCAGCCTAAATTTTGACAAATTTCGTTGCACTTATACGTACGCTAAGTAAAATGAACACGCTGTATTAACAATGAGTTTGTCAATCAATACTTTCTTCGTTACCAAGATATGATTCAGCTCTTTTACCTTTACATATTTTGTGAAGAGCTCCGCCGAGCCAAGAGCGGAGCACAGCACGGAAGAAACCGCTAATGTATTCCCTTCCCCCATGGTAACCAAGTACCTTTCTGAATGTTTCCACTGCTTGGAAGAAAGATAATATGCAATAAATCGATAACCGGAAAAACATCAAGACTATTTTCTTTAACTTCATCATCATCATCTGCAAGCTCACTCTCTTTGTGTGCCCATGTGGTCCAGATTCGTCCGTGAATTTGTCGATGGACAATTTCGTTGACACGTCTTGCTGTTGGACGTCTCATGAACGCTTGCCCTTCAATCACATTTTATAGACCCAGCATTGTATTATTATATATTTTAATATGATAAAATGGAGAATTCTAAAAGGTTTTAGTTTGAGATATGCAAAGCTTCTACGTTCTAACCTTGAATATTACTTATTTAACAAATATTACAAAAACAATTGCAGAAAAACCAACAAACCTGATAATACTTTCATATAAAAATTATATACTATTCTGAAACTGATAAGGGCTAAATTTGCATGTAATCCTATACAAATATGACTTTGTAATCATAAATACCGTCCCTCCAACAAATAATTCAATCATCTGAAACTTTAAACCTTCAATTAACGTCGAGACCAGTCAATATAAGGTTTTATTACTTACAATTAAGACTGAAATTTGTATATACCCTTATCGAGTTATAATTACCATTTCTAGTTGCTGTCGTCTATTTGTACAAGATAAAAACGACTTTATTGTTTGAGCATTAAGCGGTATTTCATAAAGCAAACAATTTAATTACTTAAATGGCTTCAATCGGAGTGTGTTTACTTTTGTTCGTAGTTTCTTGAGATATTAGTTTTAACAACATTATTGTAATATCGTGAATTTTGAAATTATTGTTATATGTATATTTATTTTCGATATTAAGAGATTAGTTTTATTAAATGTATACATCTATATCTATACAATCTATTATATAAATAAGTAAATTCTGACAGTAATTTCAAAATAAGTGCCTCTTTTTAAGGTAATATGGCCATTTGAAAGTTACCAAAACAAAAACAACAATTTATTATTTATTTATACTACCGCTGTTATCTAATAACTTCAATATTTTATATGTACAATTCAAACGTACCGCCAACGTTCCATTTTAACGTACACATTGTCTGTATGTACGTTAATATGGCAGATCGTAAAGAACATTCGATAAAAATTGAACTCCACGTTGGCAAAAGTAAATAATAAATGTTGAATAGAACAGCAGTAACATTCTTATATTCTATTTATTGAAGTACATATGACGATTATATATCATATCAACAGCCAATCATTGCCCACTGCTGGACATAGGCCTCTTCCAAGGTGCGCCAAAGCTCCCTGTCCTCCGCCTTCCGCAATTAGAATAACGTATAAACGAAACTTTCAATTTCTTTTTTTTTCTTTCATTCATTCTTTTTTTTACACTCAATCAATAAATTGTTCTTCCTATTCTCAAATAATTTCTTCTTAAATCTAGTTTTTACATTAATCACGTACGTAAGTTACAATGCAGAATCATGTCGCCGGTTAATAACACAAGTTCATAAGGAATATTAAATAAGATTATTATGAACACTCAAAACTTATTATAATTCATGAAGTACTAAAATTGTTTACACGAAACATTTACACGAGAAAGTTAGCAGCGACGACATCAAACAGCATCACAGCCCATTGGCCGTTAAGACAACAGTGTATATAATATCAAACTGCGAGATATTTCTATGCCTTGCACGTGGACCGGAGGTTATTTACTGCTGCACTATTGAATCAACTTTGTTACTGTTCTCTCTGCTAGTGTGTTGAGAGTTCATGAAACCTATATATCGGATGTGAAACTTCTTTGGTAAGGTATTATTACAAACATAATATTTCGAGGTCAATTTCGGAACGTTTCTAATAATAATAATAATATCCTGGTACATTATTCACACACGGCCATCTGATCCCAAGCTAAGCAGAGTTTGTATTATGGAAACCAGACAACTGATATACTAAATATACTACTTTTCATTTGTAAATACATACTTATATAGATAATTACATCCAGAATCAGGACAAACAGACATTTTCATGCAAACAAATGTCTGTCCTGGGTGGGAATCGAAACCACAACCTTCGGCGTGAAAGGCAAGTGTCTATTAAACACGCTAACCGGCCCGTCAAACGTTTCTAACGCAAACCTTTTACTTCTGTCACACGCACGGAATATTTAGCGCTAATTTTCGGTTTATTACGATTAAGCTTTGCATTGCTTTCGTACGAAGGCTATATAAATCTCACGATTTTGTTTGCGTTGACGTTCGGACTTTTTTTATTTAGTAAACATTTTTTAACATATCTTCCGCACGTGGCTGCGCCCGTGTGTGTAGAAGGGCTATTATTACTACTACTGTGTGTGACGTTTGGGTATAAACCCATATAGTATACCATACCATACAGTAGCTACCTTTTTTTTTATAGAATAGGAAGGCGGACGAGCATATGGGCCACCTGATGGTAAGTGGTCACCAACGCCCATAGACATGTGCATTTTAAGAAACGTTAACCATCGCTTACATCACCAATGCGCCACCAACCTTGAGAACTAAGATGTTATGTCCCTTGTACCTGTAATTACACTGGCTCAAACCTTCAAACCGGAACACAACAATACCAAGTACTGTTGTTTTGCGGTAAAATATCTGATGAGTGGGTGGTACCTACCCAGACGAGCTTGCACAAAGCTCTACCACCAGTAGCACAAAGCTCTACCACCAGTAACACAAAGCTCTACCACCAGTAGACTATTCCTAATTACATTTAAACCCATTCATTAGTTCTAGCCTGAAATAGTAATTAATATTCCTTTATCCAAATACCATCATCATCATCAATCATCAATCAAAAACTTACGACATTATAATGTTAGTAGGATATGTTAGTATGTTACCAAGAGATTAAATAATTGCCATTCAAAATCTGTCGAGTAATTTGAAATTTATCTTCTTTTACGGCAACGACATTAATAATTTAAAAAAACTTTTGTACTCTAAAATAGTACTAAATTATTATACTTAACTTGACACTTCAATGTAGCTTTTTAAAAAAAAGTCGTCTCCATAGTATCGTTTGGCTAATATCCAATTATTCGATTGGATTCGAACCCGAGTACCTCGGGGATGTCGTATGTACGGACCGTAATAACTTATTATAACGCTTGCTATCATTATCTCGATGTGTTTTTATTACCGCATCCCAGATCTTAGATAATTTTATTTTATTTATTTTATTTAAGGACCACTAGTAGCTACTACATGATTTAATGACAAATGTAAAACAATTTAGTGAAAATAGCTAACATGTGAAGCTTTTTAAAGTAGCCACAACAATTACAATATTTGTTTTAAAAATACATTAACACATAATTATAGCAACATGAGTAGAAAGATTAAAAAAAAAAAAAGTCCAAATTGGTACAAATTAAAGATCATAAAAAATAAACATGCACTTAATAAAATTAAAATTAATAACACAAATAGTTTGAAATTGATATAGGTATAAATTAAAATTAAATAATTCATTAAATTCATGCAAAGTTTACGTTACAAAAAAATTACTAAAAATATACTAATTAATACAAAATAAAATTAAGATAACATTATTTATTATTTATTTATTTATTTATTATTTATTTGCATCTTTCAACAATTCTAGCGCCCGTTTACGATAAATCATGGCAGAGTCATTAAAAATATCTAGATCTTGACAAAAACCATTGTACAACCGTGATGATCTAGGCATTGGTGCATTACATCCTAATTTCGTTTTTGATATTCTGACATCAAAAGTGCCCAGAAAACTACGAACATTGCGCCTTGGAATACGATAGTATATCTTTTCAAGTAAGCAAGTACAGTCGATCTCGTTACGAATTATCTTAAATAGGAAAGAGAGATCTAGTAATTGTCTGCGTACAGAGAGACTATCCATATTAAAGTCTTTCAAGAGATTGCTGTAATTTTTATTAGATTTATTGTATGAGGTTTTTTTGTTTCTGGATAGATGATATACAAATCGCTTCTGTATTCTCTCTATACGCAGACGATGTACATTGTAACAAGGATTCCACACAACACTACCGTACTCCAGTACACTACGCACGTAAGCGTTATAGATTATTTTTTTCGTGTTATTCGTGAAGTGTTTACCATTTCTAATTAAAAATCCTAACGTTTTGGAACTTTTCGTAATTATTTTATTGAAGTGCGGGACAAAAGTAAGCTTGTCATCAAAAATGACACCCAAATCACTTATTTCAAAAACTTCCTCCAACTTGATGTTATCAATGCTATATATTGTTTTGATTATATTGAGCTTTCGCGTAAATTTTATATGCTTGCATTTACTGACGTTTAATTCCATTTTATTATTTTTACACCAATTATATATAGCATTAATATCCACCTGTAAGAGCTCTGAGTCAGCTAAGTTGTTTATTACTTTTGTTAATTTTAAATCGTCCGCAAATAAAAATACTCTACTATAATGTACCGTATCGCAAATATCATTAATGAAGATATTAAAGAGCCAAGGTCCTAAGTGTGACCCTTGAGGAACCCCGGAGCAGGCTTTATATAGACTCGAGCTAAAACCTTTTAAGACAACAAATTGTTGTCTATTGTATAAATATGATTTGAACCACTCAAGCATATTACCATTGAATCCGTACTTGCTTAGTTTTAAGAGTAAAATATCGTGCGAAACTTTGTCGAAAGCCTTGGTTAAATCGGTATAAATTGCGTCAACTTGCTTGTGGTTATCAATAGCTGGCACAATGAATTCACTGTACGAAACAAGATTTGATGTTGTAGATCGACCCTTTATAAAGCCATGCTGGTTATTATTATTCATTTGCTTTACATGACATTCTAGATATGGGTAAACTATTGCTTCAAATACTTTGGCAAAAGTGGAAAGTATGGAAATCGGTCTATAATTCTCAATGCACTCACTACCCTTGGACTTATATACTGGATAATATCGTTTTTGTAGTAAGATGTTATCTGCATCGTATGTCGAAGTAAAAATTTATCTAGCTCACAATCTGGGTTGAAAAATCTAAAAGATTATTTGTTAAACAAATATTGCCTGCATATATTCACTAGTAAAGCCCAGCAGACGTTCAGACTGTGTATACCAAATTTTCAAGCGATCAGTTGAACGGTATAAAAGTAGATAGATGTGCTCAAGCGCCATCTAGCGACGAGTTACAATAATGTGGATGATATAATAACCCATGAACAAATACACACATATACGCCAAGTTTTATAGTAATCGGCTTAACTGTGTCGAAGTGTAATAATCTCATCAGATTAGTGATATATTTTTGCGTACAAAACTTATCTCTTTCAAAATGTATATAGAGTTTATTGTATGACAATTTATTAGTAACCTTTATTATAAATAAGGCTTTAAAGTGCTAACTTATTAGACGGACAACACTAGATACAGCGTAAAGTAAAGCGCTTTTAAAACATTTTGACTATGTCTTACATCGGAATTTAATAACGCCATGTTATCATGTTTACAGCAACTGTTGAATGTGTTATCCTTAGCACGAACTAAAGTGATTTTTATACATTATTTTTACACTTGAATAAAACTACAAGTATAGAGTAAAAAGGTAAAGTAAGAGAGACAAGCGTTATTAGCGCAAAGGTTTACGGGCCGCCAAGCGATTGTACGGGTCGCAAGTTCGATCCCGACCCCTTTGGAGGCTCTAAATTAAATTGCTATTATTTTTACAAAAAAAAAAAAAATTAGTAAAAGCGAAGGCGAAGACCTCTAAGGAAAGAAAGCTTGGAGCTTATTTCACCACATTATTTCATAACCATAGTTATGTGGTAGAATTTCAAGCGATACATTCAGTTTCTTCACGAGGTTTTCATATAGAAATATAAAACACAAATAAAGTACTTAAATTAAAAAAAAATGTGGTGTTCACGTCTTCTATCCACTGGAAAATCTCGGATTTCTAAGACGAATACATGTTATTATTAGCATATTTTACTTTATCTGTATTTAATTATATTGGAAAAGATATAACATTTAAAAAATACTAAAATCTTACTAGTAGTAAGATTTTAGTATTTTTGAATAACCAACGAGCAAAACCGGTGAGCAATAAGTATTTATCTATATATTATATAACATATTAGTATATTTAATTATAATATTTAAATAGTCAAAACTACCCAATACCCCTTTCTCCTGTGTTTATCAATCGATTTTTTTTGGTAAACGTCCGATATGATCTTAGGAGAAGAAGAAAAACGATCGTTACATGTAATTTCATATATGTATGTTTTCGAAGACTAGTATATTATTATTATGTTATTTTGTTTATTATTATACCACCACCAACCTCATATACTATGAGTTATTACTTACATCGTTGGTTGCCCGGGAGAGATCGCTATGTAGCGATTAGGTCGCCAAAATTGTATGATACTTTTATTTAGGCTGTATCCATGTTTTGTATTTTTTTTTTCTCTTTGTGGTGTACGTAAATATATTAGTATTTACATATTATTCTAGCTTTCCACACATATGTATTAAATAACATACAAAATGACATATTGATAAATATACGTTATACTCTCAATGGACTTAACTCGGTAACCATAGTCGGGTTCGGAAACAAAACACAAACAGCCAGACCCCACCAGCGGTTTTAACTTTACGAACAGCTGAAAGAACATACTTATATAAATGACGATTCGAATGCACTTGTACGTCAGTTTGTCTTATTAACCAAACTGTTATACATAGGAAATTTGTACCTACACAGTAGTCTATTATTGGCTATAAGGATTATGACAATATTTATCTAAAAATTGTTTGAAGAAAACTATCTGATTCGTGAAATTAGTTTTAACAACAGATAATTATTAAAATTTATAAATTTTATTATTCATAGTAAAGCAAGCAAGTAGGCAAATTATATAAGTACTTTAGTCGAATAGGCTGATATAAGATTTTGAATCTTTATTTTACAAAATTAAATTTCTTTTTTTTTTGTTTCGTTAATTATATGTTACCCAGAAGAATCTACAACGAACTCAGTAACTGCCAAATCGACATTTACAAATTTAACATTATAGAAATATATAAAAATTATTCGAATTAAAAATAATATACTAGAGAATACCTATACTTAATGGTAATCTAATAAGAAGGTAGTTCGAAGACAAATTACAAACACCCGGTTTAAACCGGGTGGAAAATTAAGGATGTGATTTTTCTCAAAGGAATTCAATAATGCAGTGTTTTAGTGCTTATAAGGAAGCTCCTTTCGAAACGTTAGCTTTAGTAAAGACGCGTGAAAAACGTGTTACGATAATAATCAACCAATTATATTAGAAATGTTGAAGTAGAAAAATACATATTCGTCTATTTTATTGTTATATTGTTAGTAGTAGTGTTAGCATTTTAATATCCCACCACTGGGCTAAGGCCTCTTCTTAGTTTAAGATGAAGTTTAGAAAATTTTTCCACCGCGCTGTCCCATGCGGGTTGTTGGTGCACATGTGGAAGATTTTCATCTCGTACGATGTTTTCCTTCCGTACCGTAACAGCCTGTGAATGTCCCACTGCTGGGCTAAAGGAGAGGAGGTCTCCTCTTTTTGAGGAGAAGGTTTGGAGCTTATTCCACCACGCTGCTCGAATGCGGGTTGGTAGAATTCACATGTGGCAGAATTTCAGTGAAATTAGACACATGCAGGTTTCCTCACGATGTTTTCCTTCACCGTAAAGCACGAGATGAATTATAATCACAAATTAAGCACATGAAAATTCAGTGGTGCTTGCCCGGGTTTGAACCCACGATCATCGGTTAAGATTCACGCGTTCTTACCACAGGGCCATCTCGGCTTAACTTGTTTTCCTTCATCGAGATAAATTATAAACACGACACAAATTAAGCACACGATAATTCAGTGGTACTTGCCCGGGTTTGATTACAATTTTTTATGTATAATGTATGGAATAAAGCGAATTTATATTATGCTACAGAATTATTAACATTGTAGACTTAAATGAGTATATGCAAATTAATAATTAAAAAAAGAGTTGTGAAAATCATGACCGTGTGGAATGGTAGCAAGACTGTTAGCAGCAATTCAACTTTGAATAGCAATCCCGATCCTCTGTCTGAACAAAAAATGAACAATAAGACGAGGTGTTGTGTATGTGCCTTGCGCCTGTAGCTACACTGGCTATCTCACCCTTTAAAAGCGGAACACAACACTACTAAATATCTGGCGGCAGAATATGTGGGTGGTGACATGCGAATCACTTCCCTAATCACATGATTTCCTATACGCGATCCAAGCTTCAAGTTTCTTAAGATATAAAAATGTAAAAAATCTAGGTAAGTATTCCTTGAAAAGGTATTTCAAGGTTAAGTGTGTCGACTGATCTTTTGTAGGCACAGAATTCTGAGAACTTTTTCAAATTTACGCAAGAACACTTCTAGTATGTAAAGAAGATCCTCATTCGACTACAGTGCACCTAGAAATATTCTCGATTTATATTTGACTATCTTCACGCTACGGTCACACCTGCGTTAAAATTTTTATTACACATACGATGAGATGAGATAACGATAACAAAGTGCATCTCATATATAATACCAGCGCCGTGTATCAGACTGGTTTAAATTTTTAGTTAATACTTTTATGCTTAGAATCGGAGCGTGATGTTATTATGATATTATAAATGTATGTATACCCTTTTAGGGTTATATCGCTGTACCGATTTTAATACAATTTTGTATGAAAAAAGTCTGGACCCCAAGGAAGAACATAGGCTACGTTTATATACCTCACACCTGCCCATAGCTACGCGGGCTGCAACTAGTATTCATTAGTTTCTTAAAAAACGTGTTGCCTTACGTATAGATTTTGCAAATCGAACTGATAGTTGCTGAGATTAGCACCTTTAAACATACAAACAGTCATAAGGATCAGGTTTGCTTACTCAACCACGTTGCTCTAATGCGGATTGATGAATACACACGTGGAAGATCACACACACACACACACACATGCAGGATTCCTCACGATGTTTGCCTTCACTGTCAAGCACGAGATGAATTATAAACACATACATCATTAAGCATATGAAAAATCAGTGGTGGTATTCATGTTTTTTTTTTTTTTATAGAATAGGAAGGTGGACGAGCATATGGGCCACCTGATGGTAAGTGGTCACCAAACGCCCTTAGACATTGGCATTGTAAGAAATGTCAACCATCGCTTATAGCCAATGCGCCACCAACCTTGGGAACTAAGATTTTATGTTCCTTGTGCCTGTAATTACACTGGCTCACTCACCCTTCAAACCGGAACACAATAATATCAAGTATTGCTGTTTTGCGGTAGAATATCTGATGAGTGGGTGGTACCTACCCAGAAGAGCTTGCACAAAGCCCTACCACCAGTAAATGTATGTGTATTCTAGCCACTGGGTGATCACGGTTTTCTAAGACATAAGATTAAATATATAGATAATATATAACAGTGTAAATTATGTCTAAGGAGAAATGACCAAGGTGATTCGTGTTGCTTGTTATTTTGTTGGAGCAAGTAATACAAAGAGACAGACAGGTCCTCCGCTGAAGCACTCTCTGACGTCTTGCCACTTCGAAACAAGTGAACGATAACTCCATAAAAAATTAACATAGTACGATATTATGAGGGTATATTTAATAGACAATCCAATGCGTCTGTAGCCACTACTGCTGTTTAACTTTTCTAAGTCACATTATATAAAAATTTACAAGTCAATAGAGATCCGAGTAAAACAGAGCTCCGTGAAGGAACTTCATATATTTCTTCAAGGAAATTATGTACACATTCACAAAGATAATATTACATAAAAAAAGTTTTAATGGACCACTTCATAAAACAAAAAACACTTCGAAACAGGGTGTTGCTAACCTACGTCCGCAACTTGTATAATGAACTTTATTTATCCTTTTCTCTCTTCTTTCCTTCTCTCCATTCATTTCCTTTCACTCAAAGCATCAAAGCAGTTCAGCGCTAGAAAATATCAAAGCCCAGCTGCTTTCGACTTCCGATTTTCCCTCTTGAATTTAGAATATCTAAAAATCCTTTCTCGACGTACGCTTACGTTATGAAATAAACCTATATTCTACAGCTTACTCAGTACATTTAGCTATGCGTTGATCAGGAGTTAGTCAGGAGAAACGACTTAGTAGTAGAAGTATAGATCAGTGTTTCGTTTGTAAAGAAGCCGGGCTCCTTCAAACGAGGCGTGAAGAGGCATCTTGCGGGCCGGCAAGGCGGGGGCGGCTAGTGCAGAACATTCTTCCCGACTGTACTGGCCGTCATCGCGTTTGGACTCTACTACCACTTACCATCAGGTGGAGCAGAGTCATTTGCCCTCCCGGCATATATATAAAAAAAAACAGACCCACTAGTATAAGTCAATAAATAGTTCGCAGGTTATATTTAAAGCGATAATAAAACCTTTATGGCAACGACGAACGGTTAGTAAAATTGAATACGATCTGTTAAAACGTTTAAGATTACAACGTTATAGCTTGGCCGAGGATAAAGATTTGCGTGGAAAGATAAATTCGGATTAACTGTAAAAATAAAAAAAATGTATAAAGCTAACTCTAAAAAGAATCTGTAAGCAATAATGTTATCCTTCAACGCCGAGCATAAGCACAAGTTAACCACATGAAAACTCAGCGGTGCTTGCCCGGGTGCGAACTAGCAATCTTCGATTAGATGTTCTATTCAATGGACCGTCTCGGTTTTTACACGTGACTGAAGAGAAACCTTTCTGCTAGAATTAAGTAATACGACCTTGTACTTCTATTCTGAACTTTCATTAAACTTTTAATCTTCAAAAGTATATCACTTTTAACTTTCAACAAAATTTCATTGAATTTATTCTTTTTTATAAATAAATAATCGAAATCGGAAAGTCTGTCTGTATGTTTGTTAATCACACCTAAACAGCTAAAAGGATTTAAATTAACATACTACGTACTACATAGTTCTAGTAAGTCTTGATATAGGGCTAGGATTTTTTCATTTAAATAAAATTACTATAATTAAATGCTACCAAGAGAAAGTTATTATTCAAAAAAAAATTTTTTTTCGCGCAGTGTCTACTCGTTTACCAAGTCAGCTATAAAAAAGCGAATACCAATATCTATACCACGAAAAACATCTATCGCCTTTAACATAAGACAATTTTAATTAATTACGGCTTTAATTAATTACGGCTAGTCGATATTAGGTAAAACTTACCAATAAGAAAAGTAGTGTAG
The DNA here is from genome assembly GCF_905147045.1 of Nymphalis io. Classification (NCBI taxonomy): domain Eukaryota; kingdom Metazoa; phylum Arthropoda; class Insecta; order Lepidoptera; family Nymphalidae; genus Nymphalis; species Nymphalis io. The sequence goes on along the minus strand of NC_065913.1, from coordinate 7,327,200 downwards.
ATGTTTATATATGTTGACTTACCTGTAAAACAAATAAGTTACATTAAATTTAAAAATATTAAAAAAGCAAAATATAAATAATTTAGGTAGAAATTTTTAAAATATTGTATATACTAAAAAAAACAATAATTGCCGGATTTCGCCGGTTCTCAGATATTAGTTTTATTGTCCCGAACCGGTAGATTGGTACAGACAGATTCAAATTATTTAAAACAGTATGTAATTAAATACATGATATAAAATAATAATAATAATTTAACTAATTCTAATCAAAAAAATTTTTAAACAAAATTGATGAATAATTTTACAAAATACATTTATAAACTTAAATACTAAAAAACGATAATAATTTGAAACTTCACAAAATACGTAACCAAAGCAAATATGTATGTAACAAAGAATCGAATTCGTGACAGCAACGAACTAATAAAAAGACCATCAAAATCCTAAAGTACCAGGCGTCTATAAACGCCGAAGAGTTCACGATGATTTAACGACACGCAATATAGTTAAAAATATATGGTTAAGATGATATGCACACGATTCAACGTACGTGGGCTTGAGCATAAAAGTACAGTCTAGTCTTCATACGTTACTATCATAGAATATTGTATGTTGAAAAGGATAAGCCATCGTGCAGAGAAATCTTTAGATACGAAAACGCTCGCTCGTAATTTTGTTTTTTCAATTTTACTTTTATTAAAATCTTTCTATCTTTTTATCTCAAGAAAACTAAAACATAAAGATAAATAGGTAAGAGGTCGTGCGAATTTATTTTTTAAAAACAATGATATGTTCATTTGCTCGAAAAACGCCAATTAATAATTATTATCTTTCATGGAACCCAAAGGTGATTGACCGAAGCGAAAACAAAAAATATATAAAATAACACAATATATAAAAAGATAGCAAACACAATGTGTAACTGTTATAAATGGGATTATATAAATGCATTCAAATCGAGTCGAAACGATTTAATTTTGTTAAAAATACAACTTTGTTTTTATGTACGTACGAAATTCTTATAAGATTTCCATTCATTTCAATATTTTTTTTTATTTATAGAATAGGAAGGCGGACGAGCATATGGACCACCTGATGGTAAGTGGTCACCAACGTCCTTAGACATTGGCATTGTAAGAAATGTCAACCATGGCTTACATATCCAATGCGCCACCAACGTTGGGAACTAAGATTTTATGTCCCTTGTACCTGTAATTACACTGGCTCATTCACCCTTCAAACCGGAACACAACAATATCAAGTATTGCTGTTTTGCGGTAGAATATCTGATGAGTGGGTGGTACCTACCCAGACGAGCTTGCACAAAGCTCTACCACCAGTGAGAACAAACGAATTCTTAAATCGATATGTGACTTGTGTAAGCCCACAGAAAATACCATTTGTTCAATATTAAAACGATATTGTTTTACAAAAATAATAAATTAAAACAAGTGAGGGAAAAAGGATCACAATCTTTTCCTTTTTTTCCCACTCATTTGAGAACGATAATAACTATTATAATAAATATTTTACAAAATAAGTTGTATCTAAATCTTAGGATTTTAATGAATAATTAAACAATTATTGCACATGCATTGATCTAAGGCCAAAACCAAAGAATAACATATCCAATGGAGAGCAAATAAAATTGCTCCGTGACCGAACACAGTTGCGGTCGCAGCTCATATAAAATATTGTTAATTCGAAACGGTAACAAATTCACATAATCTTTAAACGAGACCCGTTACCCATAAATTTAAGCCTGTACTAGTCCCCGAGGGAACTGTCTTTAACGCTCTTATAGTGATTACAAAACATGTAAAATTTAAGGTACGTTTTATATGTTTTCAATTTTCAGTCGTATTTTACTGGAGATATTAATTTTATTTATCTTACTTTTTGAATAAAGGTGCAGTGGATAAAACGAGGGGATTGAAACGATCGCGGGTTAATGTCTGGGCGAGCACTGAATATTTTTGTGTTTCAACTGTGTTTATTATTGCTCTCGTGTTGATAAAATAATTTTTATATAAACCTATCCACCAACCCTGAATCTAACAGCGTGGTAGAGTAAGTTTCGAACCATCTCATTCAGAGAAGAGACGATTTGTGCCTACAATTGGGATATTTACTTTACTTCCTTTTTAATAGTACTTTGGAGTTCTACGTTAAGTTACAAAATAAATTCTTATTAACAGCTATTAAGTTACAAGGTAAAATAAGAAGTGCAAAAAATTATGAATGGATGAGCGACATACTGTGCCGGTTTAAAAAAATTTTTTTTTGTTTTATTTTGTTCATATTAACATAACATTATTGGTAAGTTTTAGTAAATAATTCATCCGAAGTCCACCGGTCAGAGTGACCGGCACTGTACACATTTTATCCAACGCTTTCTCGCGCTCCCCCTACTCGCTAACGTCTTCTGGTTCATCCAGGGACTTTTATTTCCTATCAAGCCTTCGATTCAAGTGATCAGTGTCAATTCAGCTAAAGTAAATCAATACTATGGCTGAATTTCTGGTTGACTCTCGGAGCAGTAACCTCAAGGAAAATGTATTTGAGTCATCTCCGTTGAAAATAATTTATTTTGGTATCATTGATAAGATCATGTCGATTGATTTCAACGGCGTTCTAAGCCGAGGTCCGGCCTCACAGGAGGCACCCTTAGGACGTCTGACTCTCTTGAGCCCCTCGTGTGGCTCCCAACATCCGGCTGAGTCCATCTCGTACACATATGTATATAGAGATATACATTTCTTGATAAATATGATAAGTGAAACACAGTATATATTATGAACATTTATGCAACATTTAGATGTATTTAAAAAAATATTATTATTATTATTATTTATAAAATTAGCATACACCAGCTAAAGAGATACTCGTAATGCAATCGCTTGTCCAATCAGATCAATTGTTCGTTGAACAATCAATTTAGTTTATTTGTTAAAATTATTTGAATTTTAACAAATAAACAAACAAACTTTAGGTTCTCCTTTTCGAACCCAAAAGCCGAGATGGCCTAGTGGTTAGAACGCGTGAATCTTAACAGATGATCGTGGGTTCAAACCCAGACAAGCACCACTGAATTTTCATATGCTTAATTTGTGTTTATAATTCATCTCGTGCTTGACGGTGAAGGAAAACAACGTGAGGAAACCTGCATGTGTCTGATTTCATTGAAATTCTGCCACATGTGTATTCTACCAACCCGCATTGGAGCAGCGTGGTGGAATAAGCTCCAAAAACCTTCTCCTCAATAAAGGGAGGGGAGGCCTTAGCCCAGCAGTGAGACATTCACAGGCTGTACCGTACGATAGTACCGTACGATAAACGAAACCGAATTAACATTCAATTCCTAAAGTTTACAGTCATTATTAATATTACAACCGTTTTTGCTGTTAACTACCAAGATAACCAATTCAATAAAGTTTTATCATGACGAAACGTAATGTGCATATACATAACGGGCACTACACACGGCACTTTAAGAAAGGTTTTATACTTTTAGAAGAGTTTTAATACATAAAATACATATAATCCATTATTAATCACAGATAATAATAAAAAAATAAAATAAAATAGTCAAATGTCGAACCAATACGGCTTAGTGGATAGAAAACGTTGATCATAACCGTTGAACGCGGCTTCAAATCCATGAAAGAAGCACTGAAGTTTCATGTACATACTCAATGTATATTAATACTCCATCTCGTATTAGAGATTAAGAAAACATCGTAAGAACACTTATAATGATATATTGTCATATACATGGGTTGCGTCGTGGAATAAGCTTCAACTCTTCTCTCTAAGGACTTCCTCCTTGGGGAGGCTATTACTTTTTAATTATGTATGTATATTAAATATTTTATGTCTGAAAAATAAATATATCGGACAGAGCTTCCGCATAGAGTAATGCGCTATAAACAAGAGTATCGGCCCACCAGAGGGCACTAACTGTACGCTCTGAAGAGATTTACCACATATTGAAGTGTTACATGAACATACGATGCAGTGAACGAGGCGTGTAAAATTAACGTTAAACCTTATTTAAACAATATATGTCACTGTTATTTATTATTAGTCGTTTTAAGATATAATACTATATTTAAATATAATTTTATTATCGAAACTCATCATATTCGAAAGTAAAAATTAAAAAGAAATTAAAGCTACACGAAAAACATGACTTTATTTTCATGAGCTTAATTTGTGTTTACAAGTCATTTACACGGCAGTGAAGGAACATACACCGTTACTTATGTGTCGGATGAAAATCTTCCAGACGTATATCAACCAACCCACATTGGAGCAGCGTGGGGGAATAAGCTCTAAATCCTCTCCCAAAATGATAGTAAGAACTTAGCCCAGCTTTTAGCACACTAATATCACAAAGAGGTAAGTTTTGTGTGTATTTAACGAAGAAATGCATCGTCGTTTTGTAAGACACATTACGCACAATATGGACGGATAGATCGATTGGCGGTTATATCATTAATGAAAAAATATCCTGGAATATTTAGTTGGTGCGAAAGTCAGGATGAGCAGCTAGTACAATATAAACTCGTTTTACATTAGAATCACGACGCCCTTGATCTTAAAAGACTTTAATGTTCTTCGAAATCGAGCATCTCCATTCAGTTCTATTACTGGCTTAGCTTTCAACAATGAAGTACGAATATATAATATATTCGCAATAATAAACTAATGCAAACATATTATCTAAAGTAAATAATAAACACGATAATAATCACACACACACACACACACACACACACACAACTACACGACAAACACTAACTGGTAAAGTAAAAAAATTCAAAATTTTTGAAATCGTACAGACATTTATACATTTTTTGGAAAATTACTTTTTTTTATTAAAGTTTTAAGTCATTCTCTAACATTATAAATTCGAATGCCTCTGTGTGCGTTAAATGTTTTTTACGGAATTACATTGAGACACTTTGATAGATAATGATAAAATTTGTCAAAGACAATAATTCAAGTTAATGCATATGATTTACAATACTTTTTATTTCTTTCTTTTAAGAATAGCAGTAATGATCATTAAGAAATTTACCTATATTCATATTCACCCCTTCAATTACGCGTAACGGCAACGACAACAGCCTAACGGATCAGAATCAAACCTGCGACTCTACATCGCTACGCGGCCCGAAACTATTCCGCTAATGACACTTAAATACATTAATACATAATAATATCTACATTTTCTTTGTTATCTATTTCCATAATAGCTTTTAGGCTGGGTATGTATTATTCAAAAGGAAATGTTATATGTCGTCGTCGTAACAGCCTGTGAATGTCCCACAGCTGGGCTAGAGGCCTCCTCTCCTCATTTTTGAGGAGAAGGTTTGGAGCTTATTTCATCACGCTGCTCCAATTCGAGTTGGTGGAATACACATGTGGCAGAATTTCAGTGAAATTAAACACATGCATTTCCTCGTGATTTTTTTCTTCACCGTCAAGCACGAGATGAATTATAATCACAAATTAAGCACATGAAAATTCAGTGGAGCTTGCCCGGGTTTGAACCCACGTTCATCGGTTAATATTCATGCGTTCTTACCACTGGGCCATCTCGGCTTAATGTTATATGAACAGATCTTGAAAAAAAAAAACGTACCCGACGAAGCCAAGATAAAAAAGAACTATTAAATATCCAATGTATATTCATATCTAAAGTCGCGGAGAATATCAATAAGCCGGCAAAACTCGTAGAAACAATGAGATTCTAAAGTTTCCAGATGTTTGTAAAATTATTTTAAGTCATAAAAGGAAGCGTGTTAAAATATAATTTATAAAAAAAAATATCATATATTTAGATAATATGAGACACAATATTCTATACAGGATTATATATTTCATATGTAATAGGTTTTCCACACTGAGATCGAAAATCCAAAAAGATGGCAGTTATAAGTGACTTTAACAAAAAAAAAATTTGAATGATCGGTTTTTTTTTTAGGCTGCGTACATAAAAATATTTCGTTACGTAATTATACTTTTTCGTATTAGAATAATATTTTACAATTGTTTTATTTTTACAAAAGATAACTATGTCATTTTTTTATAGGTTGATTTAATCGACTTTGACGTATTTATTTATTTATCATCTACTATGTACTATAATATAATTTTGTATGTCACTGTTTCTATCACAACAATTAAGTCTACTGTGGAATGAACATCACATTATTGTAATTCAATTAATAAAGATCATCTGATACTTTAAAAATATATTATAAACCTGTAAATGTGCCACAGTAGGAGAGCCTTGTCTTCTCTTAAGAAGAAGGTCGAAATATTTTTATTAAACGATACTAAAACTTCAACCATATAAAAACGAAAGCATCAATGTAAACCGAGACCTCTTATGTAACTGATAGCGTTTATGCTTTTGTTATTTTGTTAAAAATCGCTAACGCTCATAACTTGGATCATAACTAAATAAGAAATTGCACGGTGGCGCAAGTTTTGCGAAACAAAACCATTCGATTTCGTTCGTTAGGTAGTTGTAATTAGTTTTTGAGAGTTCGCATAATAAAATCTCGATATTGAATGAGATTCGAGTTATTGATTTCATTATGCTGAATTTGCATTGAGGTATTGTAAAAACAAATGAATTGTCGATTTAAAAAAAAAAAAGTAATATAACAGATAACTTTTTGAATCGTATTATCTATTTCTACTTGTCTTTATACTGAAAATAGAATCAAAATTTCCAAACAATTCATAATGAATAAAAAAAAAACGAGAACTTTAACTAAAGAGAGAATTTAAAGTTTCGTTATGTTAATCTTTTAAACTAATTCCGTTGCAATTACCCTCTAATAAGGTTTTCAATTGGTATGGACTTTTAATGTCCCGTACATGAATGTCATGCAAGAGATAAGCTAAGAGAGGCTAAATAGAACGAGAAAAAGGTGGTTTGATTGTGTAAGGAGTAACACGTGAGGATATGACGAGAGAAAGGAGACAAATGCACTGCGACGCTATAACGTACGATGCAATAGCGAATAATTTTTATCTATATCCTTGTTTTGGTGAGCCATTATAAGGCTTTTTTTTATAGAATAGGAAGGCGGACGAGCATATGGGAGACCTGATGGTAAGTGGTTACCAAACGCCCTTAGACATTGGCATGTTGGATGTCAACCATCGCTTACATAGCCAATGCGCCACCAACCTTGGGAACTAAGATTTTATGTCCCTTGTGCCTGTAATTACACTGGCTCACTCACCCTTCAAAGCGGAACACAACAATACCAAGTACTGCTGTTTTGCGGTAGAATATCTGATGAGTGGGTGGTACCTACCCAGACGAGCTTGCACAAAGCTCTACCACCAGTAAAACTAACATTACAAAGCTGTAGAGTTTCATTGTTTGAAAGCACCAATCTCTGGATCTACCAATCGTATTTGAAAAATCTTTTTGCTTTAGACTCGCTTATTTATTAAGAAATTTTATAGACATATATATTAACATCGGGTTAGATCCAACGAGAGCAGCTAATGTTTATATACAGTACAGGCTGTGAATGTCCCCCTGCTGGACTAAGGCCTCCTCTCCCTTTTTCAGGAGAAGGTTTTGGAGCTTATTCCATCACGCTGCTCCAATGCGGGTTGGTGGGATTCACATGTGGCAGAATTTCAGTGAAATTGGACACATGCAGGTTTCCTCACGATGTTTTACAACATAATATTTTTATAACAAATTAAGCACATGAAAATTTAGCTTGCCCGGGTTTGAACCCACGATCATCGGTTAAGATTCATGCGTTTTTACCACTGGACCATCTCACCTCGTCAGTGTTTATATACAATTACATAATTATTATGTGTGACTTCTGAACAATTATGTGTGAGTTGTGAAGTCTAGTAAATGTCACGAGGACCTCTCCCCTACACTGATATCAGACGTCATTTCATCACATTGATGCCTGTCTGGACAGAGAGTACCTACTCATCGCTTATTATACCGCCAAACATCAATATATATACTGACATTGTAATGCAATTTGCGTGGACTATTGTAAGTATCGTGATTGCGTAATAATCACGATTGTGTCTCATTAATAACAATTACCGAGTGCCTCTCTAGTTTAGTAGATGATAGATTATGAGGTCGCGGATTTCTATATGGGTTCTAAACGTGAGTCGTGCCAATATTATTTTTTTAGGCTTTCCTCTCAAAAATCTTACAGTCTTAAAGATGACAGTGTTTACAAAACCATGCTTTGGAAAGCACGTAAAGCCATGTGTTGATTCTGATTATGAAAATGAATGATAACGATTATATTTATGTTTTCGCTGTTAAACACTATAATACGTTCCGGAAAACTTATAACGCCATTCATGGGGCTGATCTCTGAACGAGTCAAATTGTGATAGAGGACGAAGCTTGTGCACTATGATATATCCCTTTAAAATTACCAACGTAGACAAAATCGGTCACGAGAATATCATCAACAACAAATCATGAATTTTTTTCTACAAAGAATTACTCGTAATAATTAGTATTTAAATATAACTTTTTCTGTTAACTATTAAAACAAAATGAACAAACACATACACACGCTTTCATCATATAATAAACTCCTAAACACACAAACAGACTAAAATGTGATCACGATGTGTCATTTATGACGTGTCAAATCAATAAAATGTCGTAGCATGACGTTTACGGTTGCGAATTAAATTTGTCGCTCGCTATCATCCTATTCAGCAGAGCTAATTTTAAAATAAACTCAAATTGAGCTGTATTATTATTATATGACATTTCTACTAAGTAATATTATTTTGAATCTTATTAAATTTATATTAAAGTTTAATATTCTTCATCATATGCATAATAGAGTGCAAATAATACAAACGGCTTGACTTGTAATAGTTGTTTAGATTAGCCGTCATTTCTCTCTTTCTGTTGTCATTGATTTGACGTTCGAAAGAAGAACACAGCATTGTTAACTATTTATTATACACAAAAAAAATGTGGATTAATCTGTTAACTTATAAAGCCGTATAAAATAAACTATAACTGGATTGTTCAAGTGCTTATAAATATCGATAGAGTTAAAAAAAATATTAGGTATTGTGCTATCATACCATTAAATAGGATTAAAGAATCAATATATGAATTTACGTCTCCATAATAAATAGATATATTAAAATCTTAATAAAGCAAAGATAGATTATGTCTTGACCCACTTAATACTAACATTTTATTCAACTTTCATGTTAATTAATACTAAACTTTAATTTCCTTGAGATATGGTTGAATTTTGCATATAAGATATCCTACCAAGATTTTCATAATACTTTGGGCTTTTCACATTGTCAGATACGACTTAACTTTATGTTAACATATTTCTTTAGAAATTTATTTGAAGGCTGTTTTCTAGAGATTTTTTTGTGTCGAATGTTTTTTTTTCTTTTATTTACTTTATTTATATACTTTAAGAAGGCGGACGAGCAAATGGCTATCTACGTAGGCCGGCTACGTTTCTTAAAATGACAGAGGCATAAAAAGCACTGTAAATATTACCCACTAACAGTGCCAATGCGACACCAACCTGCCAACGTGATCGCTCCACGAAGATCCCAGTTTAAAATATGGGCAACTGACACTGAATTTAGATGCACCTGAAGAAAAAAATACGAGGAAACCTTCATGTATCAGATTAAATTTTACCACCATTCCAAATCAACACCTTAGGAAAAGACGACGCCATTGTCGAGCAGTAGGACATTTACGATTAGTTTACACTAGCGGCATGTATATTTTAATATGGCACGACGTTGATATCGGATCGGGTTTTAAAATCGTATCGTGTTATCTTAAAACTTTGTAACTAATAAAGCGCTCAAGATTTACAGTAAGTATCATATATTACGCAAATGGCTCATTATATTCGGTGTAAATTGCATTACGAAAGATAATATCACTATATATCAGGGTGAACTTTAGTTGTTAGAAATAATTAATATAAGGTTATGTTATGATTTATAACTAATTTCATTTTTAAGCAAAACCTTCAAATTATCTATATGAGTATTTTAATGTCCTCCAGACCGATTTCGGCCAGGGCGGCCGATCTCAACAGAGATAAGTCATCTACGCAGGAGATATTATAGTGCAAAAGTGTGTGCACAAACACAGGTGCACTCTCTATTCCCTAACTCTCATAATCCGACGGGACGGCAATCCGTCACGACCGGAAAGAGTTCAAGCCCAGGACCAACGGCTTTACGTGCTTTCCGAGGCACGGGATTGTACACACTTCCAACTTCCAGACTCCGGGCCCCTACTGAGAATTTTCTGACAGAAAAACCCAATAACTTTTTATTGACCCGACCCGAATTAAGCCCAGGACCTCCGGGTCTGCGGCCTTACATCAGGCCACTAGACCAACGAGGCAGTCACGACTAGCTTGCCTCGACGACTTAGAATTTATGGAACCTTTTTATCTTAAATTTATTAATTATTATATAAATTGAAACGGTACTTAAATTATAGAAATCGGACCAGTTATAGGAAATAAAAAAAATTATAATAATAGAGCATTGCCGCTTCGTTTTTGAGTTGTGATATACATATACTAAACATAACATGAGTATATTAAACACGATTGATTTTCTCAATAATTTACCACAAATAGATTTAATGCAAAATTTTACATTGTAAATTCACGTAAATCTTTCTTAAAGGTAAACCACTGGTTTATATTGAGCTTCTATAAATTAGTAATCAAAACACACGTGTACTATCAACAAAGTAGTTTCAAGCGTGACTAAGTACCAACATAATCGCATCTTATAGTTTAGTTGTTAACGCTATTACGGAGCTATTTTACCGAATTCGAAAATAGGAAGGTCCTTTGTATCTCACGTATGTTTGTATTTTTGTTTTAACACGATTCATTTTAATGATTATTTCACTGAGCTATTCTATATACTTTTGGCAAACTTAAATAAATTAATTTTTAAGATATAATTATTTCGTAAATCGTTCGTAACAAGATTCTTAATAGTTTTTGAATAACGCACTATGAAAATAGTTTATAGACTGATAGGCTGAAAGTTATCTTATATGCTAGATTTTTAGGTTGCAGATACCGATGTATCTTAAAACACTTAGTCTTTTGCCTGCTCTCTCTTCTGTCGAATCTTACGAGTATATAGGAAGAGAAAGCGCACTTGAATTCGTGTACACACTTGTGAACTACAATCTTTTGCGCAGTCGAGCCGAAATTTATTCCTTTTAATAAAGTATTTATAAAAATTTCACGGCTGGACAAATAATACTTCTCGTTCTCAGTAGTGGTTAACTGAGTTTAAACCACACTGTTCCACGAAAAATTGGCGTATATTTGTGGCGTGTTGGCGAAAAACCTCCAATACGAGCCAGTTTTCTAACAATTTTCACGATGATATGCAATATTTTTAACCCAGCTCAGATTTGCTGCACGAAGTATAAACTAAGCAAGAAATGGATTAATAAAAAATTTGGCAGCGAAATTAATAGCGTTTCTTCAACCTCAAAGTATAATAGTATGACTACCGTTTCAACTGTATTTCTTTCTACGAGAATTATTAAAACTTATATTGCGATCATAAAAGAATATCGTTATTTGGAAACATTTATATATACTTTTCGGATCTATCAAAAAGCGCCGACAGTTACGTCTGTGTGGTGATAGGGCTTTGTTCAAGCACGTCACCGTCAAAGGTACCACCCACTCATGAAATATTCTACCGCAAAACAGCAATACACTAAGAATTGTTGTGTTCTTATTTTAAGGGTGAATAAGGGTATAATAAGGGTTGTTATAACAGCTACAAAATCTATGTTTCTAAGGTTGGTGGCGCATTGACAATATAAGAGATGGTTAATAGTGCAAATTTTTAGTGCTTATCATATTATAAGGTGACCCATTTACCAGACCTATTACAAATATTAAAACAAATATTATCAATTGCTATTAAATGAGGCTATAAATGTTGAACAGCTGAGCCAAGGGTTATTTGTTCTGTTGAAAGAACTGTGAATAGACATGTATTCGTTTAATTGAAAATATTTGACCCAACGATTTCCTGTACAGAATCCATCTCGTCCATATTATAATCATTTTTATTTTATCGTCAGTTCTATTTACTATCGCACATAACAATGAAATGGCTTCCATAAAAATGGCCGGCTCTTTTATTAATATCAGATACACGAATGGCCGCTAATATTGGTAATAACAGTTAAATACATAAACGGCTGGATACGTTAGGCGGGGAATCGAGAGCTTTCACGGACCTTGCGTGACGTATATATAAAGCAGTGGATAACGATTGGCTGATTGTGATGATGGTGACAGGAACGACGCATAACCAGATCTAACCAAGTCAACCGGATGCAAACCTGTCACTTCTATAAGGCGTTTAGTAATTTTTATTACACGATAAAGAAGAAGAACGTTGGACATGATAGAATAAATCTTAACTTCTCTATAGAAGTCGAATCTATTAACCCTGTAAAAAGGTTTTGGTATAGTTTTTGCAATATATATTTTTTTATGATTCATAGGCCAGCGTTTGACTTGATTGATGTAAAGCATCGACACGGTGTAGCAATATATAAATCTATGTTCATCGCAGTCGTATGTATGTAGGTTACATTTATCCTCGAGATTTATAAAGCAGCAGCCGCAGTGACAGGATTGCACGCGTTCTAACCACTAGGCCATCTCGGCTTGTTATATTAACTGTTATTTACATTTCTATAAAATATTATGCAATAGCGACATTTTTACCTGTGATTGTACTAACAAGCTTCGTCTGTCACTGTTATCGTCCTTGAAAAATAATATGTTCATCTTTGTTAGACATATAAGTATTGAATAAGTAAGAAAGAGATACAATTATCATTTTTTCAATATCATAATTTACATAAATTTTATGAAAATATTCACGTATAATACGATTACGTGCGTAATTTAATTGAAAATTATTTTAGTTTTACACTAATTAAAATTACTTGTTAGATAAGTATTTTAAATAAATAAAATAACGTAGTTATTATACCTATTATTATATATATATATAGTTATTATACGTTGGCATACCGATGATGATACAAAACAAAATCGCCATGCTGGGGATGGACGTTCGCTGCGACCTTAGTCCAAGGGATCGAGGCTATTATAAAAACAGCTTCACGAAAACTCGGAGTTCTGAACAAGGTGCGGCGTTTTCTCACGCCGCAGCAACTGTGCCTTATATACAAAACACAGGTACGGTCTTGCGTTGAATATTGCTCGCACCTTTGGGATGGCTCCGCTAAGTACCTACTGGAGGCCTTGGACCGGTTGCAGCGACGTGCAGTACGCATTATTGGCGACGTAAAGGTCACAAACACCCTTGAACCTTTACAATTGCGTCGCGAGATAGCAGCACTGAGCGCTTTCTATCGACTGTATCACGGCGAGTGCTCTGAGGAATTATTCTCTCTAATTCCTGCTTCCCCCTTCCTTCTTAAGTCCACGCGAGCTGGTTCTCGATGTCACCGCCTAACTGTGACATCAATTCCATCGCGCACAAAGAAATTTGGCAACTCCTTTCTTTGTCACACTACCAAAAAATGGAATTCCTTACCAGCTCACGTGTTCCCCTCCTCTTACAACCCGGGTTCCTTCAAACGAGGCGTGAAGAGGCATCTTGCGGGCCGGCAAGGCGGTGACGGCTAGTACAGAACATTCTTCCCGACTGTACTGGCCGTCGTCGCGTTTGGACTCTACTACCACTTACCATCAGGTGGAGTAGAGTCATTTGCCATCCCGGACATTTAAAAAAAAAATAAAAAAAAAAATATGTATATATATAGTATATATATATAAAAAATAATTATAAATTATATTGTTAAAATGCTGGACATTCGTTCAACGTTCGTTCGTTTCATCCATAGGTAATATCTTTTTTTTCGTGTATTTTTGGCTAGTAGTACATCTTCTTACATCCCTTTTTTTTTCGCTGGAAAACGCGTTTCCCATACGGGAACAATTGCTCGCCAGTGTCCAAGGCGCCGTGTGCACCCCGAACATCCACCCACTAAAAAACCAGCGGTACCCTTTCCGTCTTAACGAGGAGCGCCACGGCATCGCTTTCTTATGCTATCGTGACGCTCATCTTCTTACATTCCTACTACAAGACTATACCATACAAATGTTAAATAATTTGTAGATCAACTGCGAATAAATACAAAAATGACAATACAAAAACCTTTTAAAAACTATAGCGCGATTCAATCGACTATTAACGCCATCTATTAAAAAAGAAATAAACATTACTATGTTCATTGGTATCGATTTTATTTGCGTACGATAGTATTGTATATAGTTGAACCGTAAAATTAATTCATTTGGCGCGAGATCCGCATGTAAATGTGTGTAAGTCGTATTTTACATTTGTTTATTTGTTTTAGTATGAAACGAGATCGATTTATGTGTGTGTGTGCAAATTAAGAGGTTTTTGTGGGTAATTGCCATCGATGTGTGAACTTGCCAGAGTGAACATTTAAAAAATATTTTTAGAATGTTTTTACATCAAAACACGAGTAACTTTCTTTTGATGAGTAATTTTAGCTGAATACGCAGCGATCAATCGTAATTATTTTTATTCGACTCTTGACTTGAATCCACATTAATAGAAACTAGTCAGCCCGTGGCTTTGTCCGCGTATCGGGGAGCGGGGGGGGGGGGGGGTGAATGGCGATCAGTTGTTTGGTATTATTTCTGTACCGCTGACGTATGCTATTCATGCGATCGATTGAGTAGGTAATACTCACTTTCAGATATATAATATAAATTAACATAACTACTCCCTTAATATTTATACACATTCAACATTAACTCGATCACACACATAATTTTTCAACGTAATATAGTATTCCGACGTCATACGACATTGAAACTTTGACAAATATAATAAAACGTTATGAAATAAAATAGTTTCCGTTAGTCATTATCGCAAAAGTTAAATTTATTGGTAAATACGTGTCCCCCGTGGGTGTGTCCGATGTCATATGTCTGCGCTCACCTGCGTGCATCACTGTTAAGGCCTGCGATACAAGCGGAACGACGAATTCTCTATATATAAAATGTATATGAAGTTTTTGGGAATGCTAAGAAAATATGACCATTGATTGGAAGACATGTTGTTTAAATGTGATAATGATATATGTAATTTTTATTATTTATAATACATTTTTAAAATAATCAGTAACAGCCTGTTAATGTCCCACTGCTGGGCTAAGGCCTCCTCTCCCTTTTGAGGAGGTTTGGAGCTTATTCCACCACGCTGCTCCAATGCGGATGAAAAGCCGAGATGGCCTAGTGGTAAGAACGCGTGAATCTTAACCGATGATCGTGGGTTCAAACCCGGGCAAGCACCACTGAATTTTCATGTGCTTAATTTATGTTTATAATTCATCTCGTGCTTAACGGTGAAGGAAAACATCGTGAGGAAACCTGCATGTGTCTAATTTCATTGAAATTCTGCCACATGTGTATTCTTTTAAAATAATCATTAACTATTAATTGTATTACAGTTTTTGTGGGTATAATTTTTTTTCCTGGGTATATATTTAAAAAAAAACATAATTTGACGAGCCGGTTGGCGTGGTTGGTAGATATTTACCTTTCACGATGATAGTTGTGGGTTGGATTCCCACCCAGGACAGACATTTGTGTGCATAAACATGTCTGTTTGTCCTCAGTCTGGGTATAATTATCTATATAAGCATGTATTTACAAAAGAAAAGTAGTATATGTAGTATATCAGTTGTCTCGCTTCCATAGCACAAGCTTAATTTGGGATCAGATGGCCGTGTGTGAAAAATATCCCAGGATATTATTATTCATTACAAATATTAAGCAAGTGTAGCACTTCAAAATTTAATAAAGAATTTGACTTGGACTTTTACAGAAATGTTAATATAATTATACAACAAAACTAATTCTAATCCAGAGATATAAAATATATTTTACATGAATGTAGTTATGAAGTATTGTAAATATTTACTCTCTACTTTATCTTCTTATTATTTCAAGTGAAGTACTCAACGGATCGGAAACGCCACGTTTATCGCCGCCCTAACTCATTGGCGTACAGCCAATCCCGTGATACAGTGCATACCACGTTGATTCACGCGCGGGGATTATTCCGATCTCGCAGCTATGTCGAGTGGCCTCGCGATTATCGTGCGGTTACCGAATTTGTGTAGAGAATTTCGCTAACAGCTCACATTAATGTCGGTTAAATGTCCGAAGTAACGTGATACAAAACGAAGTAAGCTTGTAGTTTAAGCCTCTTATAGTTTTTTTATTTAATAGAAGATTTTTGTCTTCTCTATAACAACAAAAACAAGTTGACTGAGTAGGGTGAAAAAAATCTCTAAAACACAAGTAACGAACATACAATCGATCATGAGCGGAAATTAAATCAACAATAAGTGGCATATAGGGATAAGGAGAGGCCAGTGGCAAGGAATAGGATGAGTTCATGAGGTCAGATAGAGAGTTACTGTTTAAGCTTATGATTTTTTTTATAGAATAGGAAGGTGGACGAGCATATGGGCCACCTGATGGTAAGTGGTCACCAACGCCCTTAGAATTAATGTCTATGACATTGGCATTGTAAAAAAAGGTTAACAATCGCTTACATCACCAATATATATGTCCCTTGTGCCTGTAATTACATTGGCTCACTCACCCTTCAAACCGGAACACAACAAGACAAAGTACTGCCGTTTTGCGGTAGAATATCTGATGAGTGGGTGGTACCTACCCAGACGAGCTTGCACAAAGCCCTACCACCAGTGAATAAATAAATATTCTTCACAACTTTGACTGCTACTTTATATAAGCAAGTTATATAATTGTTGGTAAATAAAGTAGGCGTGCAACATTTGTAAAATAAAATGTAGTCACTATTTTGACTGTGACTGTGACTACCTTTATAGGTAAGATTTTTTGGTTACGAATATTATATTCATCACTTGTTTCTGATGACCACTTGTTGCGTGTACAGTTAAAGAACCGAAGTGGCCTGAAGATTGCGGGTTCAAACAGATCATTTTATTATCATCTGCGGTTAACTACACGGTCGCGATGTTTAAATGAACAAATACAATTAAAATAACAATACAATAAAATTTTCCCATAGATATATCAAACTCAATAGGACATATCGACAAACGAAACAATAACAATAGATACGAATAAAAACGTATGTACCGACCACAAACAAATCCATTGACGAGTGAAACTAACGTGATGTTTATTTAAGCGTTTATTGCTTTACGTTAAGCTGGTACACAAACCTTCAAACGAATTCAATTAACAGTCATAATTGGTCGAAAAGTGATGTAGCTAAAGATCCATAATTAAAAAGTTTTGCATACTTGCCATTATGTAATAATATATACATACGTGTATTTAATAACAGTATATTAATATATAAATATGTGTATTTTTCTTATTATTATTTTAATAAAATCGAATCGTAGCGAATATCACTTCATATTAAAAAACAAAGATCCCCGCCGTGTCTGTCTGTTCGAACCCGATAAATTCAAAAACTAATGAGGTTTAAGTGGAATTAATTAATCTTTACCGTAAATTCGATATAGCCGAGACGGCTCAGTGGTTAGAACACGTGAATTTTAACCGATGATCGTGAGTTCATTTATGTGTTTAATTTGTGTTTATAATTCATCTCGTGCTTGACGGTGAAGGAAAACATCGTGAGGAAACATGCATGTGTCAAATTTCACTGAAATGCTGCCACATGTGTGTGCCACCAACCCGCATTGGAGCAGCATGGTGGAATATGCTCCTAATCTTCTCCTCAAAAAAGAAATGAAGTGGAGGCCTTAGCCCAGCAGTGGGACATTCACAGGCTGTTACAGTTGTTGCGTAAATTGGCTAAAATATAACGATGACTAGTTGTCAAGTTGTGACTTCTTGGTTCTGAACACTAGAACGAGGAGGATTCCCAAAATCCATCAAACATACATCGTATACAAAATATTTCAGAATTCTACTCGAATATTTATAAATCGTATCAGTATTGGAAAAGTATCAGGAGCTATAATTCAGGATTGGAAGAATGATGATTGCTCTTTGGAATCCGACCTTTATTCCTTAGGTATTTATGTCACCAGTAATTTTTCCATTGAAAATATTTAAAATATCTTATTGCATCGAGGATCTTATAATTATTGTTACATAAATGCATATTTTCCATGTAAAATAATATTATTTGATTACTAATAAAATATTCTCAACAACAGTTGAAATATACCAACAGGATAAGACGAAAGAAAGCAGACGTCACAGCTTGTTAGCATCGTTTGTAATATCAACCCTTACAAAAGTTACCTACTATCGCATCAGTCAGTATATATATATTAACAAATCTACATAGACCTATAATAATTATATCTGAATAAACTAACCCGTTAAATTTATCAAAAAAAAACCCTAATAATTAAACAAACACGATGAGCCAGTCTATAAACATCATACAACACTCGTCACGTTCAGATGAAACGTTCCGGCCTTAATCCTTAGTTCATATATCGCGAGATAGTTCATATAGCGTGAACAAGTGTTGCTTACATAAATTTGAATGGATTCAACACACGCTCAAAAGCCCTGCTCCTCTTTCAAGGCCTCTTTATACATTCACGGAAATGTTCATAGGAAAACATATGAAAATATAAGATGGATTTTAAAATTTATTTTCGGCGAAGAATTCGACACGGTCGTATATATTCAGACAGATTATTATTTTAATAACTCACATCTTTTGTTTACTGAGAATTGGATAGAAATAATTTTCCCACTATTACATTTCAAATTCAACAAAATATTCTGAGAGGATTTCGGTTTACCGAATGCGAAAATAGTAGATATGACTTCATCGTCAAAAATGGCGTACCAGGTATTCTAAAATAAAGATTTTTCCTTTCAATTCTTAGTCGACTTCCTGTCAGTTTATTCGAGTAAGGTCTAAAACTAAACCAGCTCACGACCTGCTCCCTGTTTAGACGGCTAGACGTTTTCAACTTAGCCTACATACCAGAATAACGTTTTGAACACAGGTTCAATATCAAGATGAGGTTCTGAAGGCCGAAATGTCATATTAGTACACAGCGCATTATTCTAGTGCATAACGATATCTTAGAAAAATATCAATATAACTAGGAATTAGTTTAAATTACAGTAACCGTACCTATATTTAATTTATTAAGTAAGACGATACATAGGCATATTAAAGATAAAAATACAACAATTTTGATTGATAGCACTTACTTTGAAAGGGACAACAACAATCAATCAAGGATTCTTAATTAACAACTCATTTACTAAGGAAAGCCTTCGTAAGAGCAAGTAATATAATTAGTAAACACACTAGTCTAAACATTGAAGATCTTCCTTCGACGTTCACAATAAACATTCTAAAGGAAAACAAACAATTACGACCTGATTATTACTAATCTCACCCTAATCTAACATCAATGGTGTTTGCCTATTAGTATTAATAATATCAAAGGCGTATTGGAACACTTACCACCCTGGAAACTCCAAGAAGCTAAATCTCTCATGGCTGTTATTGGTGTATACTGAGGAGTAAATATAAACGAACAGTCAGACATACCGCATTATACGGGGTCTATGCCCCGGCCATTATTAATCTCCGCTAATCGTGCATCACGCTCGGAATACCTGGCAAAGGTCGGCTATATCTGTACCACTCAGATGCCTCTTGATTTATTTGACTCAGTACTGAATTCATTAGTTTCGTTCGATCGAAGCGTCGGTGTAGCTCGTGACTTGCTTGAAATAGTAGATACTTAGATAGATTTAATCATTAAGCAATATATCTCGTCTGCGCAATTGTAATCTTTGAAGAGTATTGATAAGCCACAGCAAGACAGTACCATAAATAAATAAATAAATAGAATACATTAGTGTCAGATTCATAGACTAAAAATCTATTCGGTTCCAGTTCAACTATTTCAAGAATTAAAAGGATAAAACCGAAAATACTATTGTTTTGAAATAAAATATCTTACGAAGATAAATTGGATAATTAAATGATGTCATCATATATTTTTGCCCTTAAAACAGCACAACACATATACCTATAAAATATTGAATGGACAATACTCAAAAGTTATAACCGATTTTTAGCGGTATTTGTAAAACGTGTTTCTTGTCCCTATTAAAAAATACAAGCGTTGTCACTGAACAAATCTTATAATTTATATAGCTAAAAAGTCATTCGTTTGGGAGCTACAATAATAATAATAATAATAATAATATATTTATTTACTTTCTTCACAAAAAGCTTACAAAGTAAAATGTAACATTTAAATAACAGCTAATTAATGTGAAGACTGGTACTTGCAATAGATAAACTGTTCTACAAGACACCAGGCCTCCACTCCCGTTTATATGAACAAAAAATAAAAATAAATGTATAAGCTGGGATGTTAGAAATAATACAAAATATAAAATAAAGTAAATAAGACGTCCATGCTTATGTTAGCGTTGGTACGTGTGTGTATGTGTGTGTGTGTGTGTGTGTGTGTGTGTGTGTGTGTGTGTTTGTGTGTGTGTATGTGTGTTGCATTTAATTCAATTTTAAAGGTGTAAATAAACTGTTTACATTTGTGTCATTTAAATCCAAAAGGTACTTAAAGATGAATCGCTTTAATTGTCTGTTTGTGTATTTCCTAATGTTAAGCTTGTCATGCAATATGTTAAATATTCTAGGAGCTAGGTAATTATAGGATCTTTGGGCAATGCAGATACAAACGTTAAACTTATAACACCCCTCTTTTTATGTCGGCCGATAAAATTATGGGCACACGAGAAAAGCTTACGTATTAAAATTAAAATCTTTCAAAGTACAAAAGTCATTTGCACTATGATTGCAATGAGAATAGTTCCACATCCATACGATCTCTTTGAATTAAATATCACGCTCAAGTGCTTAGCACAGATCGATTATGCTCTTGAAGTTATAAATTAAAAAAAAATAAAAATAAGAATTGCATTCAACAATGACTATATAATTAATAGTTTTTTTGGACATAAATGAGGTTCTTAATAAAAATGATTCGATTTCGTGGTTAAAGTAATAATTTGAATACGTTAAATATCAAACAGTGGCTGACACGAAGCTTGCCATTATATTGGTATTATCCACGAAAAGTTCGAACAGACACACCCATTTGATGAACTTTTAGTGGATCAAATCATTAAATCTTTAAGGTTAAAATTATGGAAAGACCGCACGACAGTCAATAGGAATCTTTTATATAAGTAAAAGATTAAGTTAAATTTATTGGTTGATGTTTTTGATATTTCAGCAATAATATATTACAAAGCAACGAATTTCCAAAAAGGTCATTTGCTATTATCATAAATATTTTTATTAATGGTTAAAGTTCTTAGCTAAATTCAGGAAAATTAAAATTTCTTCTCTTCAAATACATTGACCGGAGCAAGTTAAAAACTAAAAACGGTAAAACTTTTAAAGAAATGCTCTTTTATTTGGATTGCAAGAACGCGATCCTACTTGATTTATTGGCACCGGTCGTAAATTCATTAGTCCCATTCAACCACTGCTGAGGAAGATTTACGATGATCTAGACCGTGACGTCATACTGTCGATTCCTTCAATAGCTTAAACGTTATTTGCACGTGATCCGAACAATTGTTCGTTTGCCAATTTTGCACTAATCACGATGAGCTAATCAAGTATAACTGTTATTGAAGGAATTTCCGCTCAACTTTGCAGTTTTCAAAAAGTTCTAGAATTTTTTTCGCGAGATAATGTTTTCTTGCAAAATATTCCTATATTACTTTTTGTACCGAAACGTTTCAATCATTTGGAATTGTTATCTTCTCAAAAAATAACAAGAAAAATAATATGAAATAATCAGTTACAATAACTTCCCTGAAAACGCGGAAGAAATTTTGTGCCTATCACGCACGCAATTCATTTACTTCGCGAGTTAATTATATATAAAGATAATTATCGTTAATTAGTAAAGAAATCAAATATCTACGAGAGTTTTTAGACAGAAATTTTTAGTAATTTTAACTGAAGTTAAGATAATTTTTTTTGACAATTATTAATTTATGGCTTGATGCCAATTGTATTCGTTTTTTTACTGAACTACATATTTTGTGTTGAGGTCATTCGAAACATTTGTTGCTTATTAAAAGCAAAAATTTAGAACTGATACAAAATCAATAATATTAATCTTTATACGCCTCCAATGGAATCTATACAACCTGCTGATGCCGTAATCATCAGCTTAACTATTTAACACCGATAGTAAAACAAAGCCATACCCAACAAAGTAGTAGAATATTCTCCGTGCCAATCCATTTAATACCAATAAATCGGTAAAGTACATCGTGACATACGTGACCTATTTACTAAATTAGTGTTAGTGGTTTTACACACACACAAACCAACCGACACACAACCGAACATCGTGTTCGTTTCCATTGTAAAAAATATTTAACAACTATAATTAAAGAGATAAAAAGAACGGGCTATCATTTTTAAAATAATCCATAATAGATTAAAAAAGACAAAATCACGAATATAAAAAAAGTAAAAGACATTGTCCAAATTAAGTTTTTTGGCTATAATACGACATAAGATAGCATTTAACTCACACGTCGCGTAAGGCAAAGTTAACGCTGAGCACGTTAAGCACCTCATTTGTCAAAATATAAGTAACGGCTAAACCGGAACTAATTAAAATATATACTGCAAATACATGACCCTCGTTTTTGCTTTAATATACTTATTAAGTAATAAGATCTTTAAAGAACAATGAATTTCTGATAAATTAATGAAAAAATCTAAGTTAACGAAGACAGAGCAATTAATACATTTGTTTAATTGAATTGTTCTCTATCTACGCATAAATTTATAAATTTTAATGGTATTTCTCAGTCTCAATTGTGAAGTAGATATTTAGTTCTTGAAAAAATTTCATCATTGGACATATGACGATTTAATAAAATACTGAAAATTTACAAATTAAAAAACAACTATTATCATTATATTCTATTTTTATTACTTTTCTTCCTATACTTTACGGTATTAGGCGTATTCACCTTTTTCTGCTCATTAACAGTAACAGTAACAGCCTGTTAATGTCCCACTGCTGGGCTAAGGCCTCTGTTCAAGATATATGTTCAAGATCAAATGACATTATGCCAAATAATCATTTGGTTTATCATTTCGTCAATAGATGGCGTTATATGTATTTTACATCGCGCTATAGAAATGTTTTTTCTAAAGTATACAATTTTTGTAATTTCATAAAGTGAGAACAATTACACTATCTGACCAGCAGTACATACTCGGTGGTTTTATTTTGAAGTCTCACAGTACCAATACTACCGGGTAACAACCCTAACAGCCTCCTCTCCCTTTTGAGGAGAAGGTTTGGAGCTTATTCCACCACGCTGCTCCAATGCGGGTTGGTAGAACTGCTCATTACATAATATACAAATATATCAGCCATGGCTTCAGAATTAGCTAGATATATAGCTAATGTTTTCAATTTTATTCCAGTCTACACTACACTAGGAGATTGTATCTCCTATTTAACTTCTTCAACAAATCATAAGAAATAAATAATTTTCCAACGAAACAAAGTGTGAAAACGTCTTACGATATACATTTAGAAATATAAACATCGCGAAACAAGTTCCTTTTATCAGTATGAAAAAATAACGGTTAGTCATAATGAAAACTGACTAACGTCTTATTTCAGTCCAACATTTGCGGTCATTTGTCTTGTTAATGGTAACGCTTGATGCCTGTCCGTCTGATGTCGCTGCGATGTTTTCATCTATATTCTAACTTTGGTAAGCCATTAAAACGTATAATTTATTTATATTTTTATTAGTTTTAATTGATAAAATTATATATTAAATTTTGATGGAAGATTTAATATCAAATCATCGTGATTCTAATGCGAATAAATTAATATTTAATCTATACTAATAATGTTTGTTTGAAATATTTAATCTCAAAGTCTACCAAGTGAATTAAAAAAAAACTGCTATGGATTAGATATCTTTTTAATTGAGAAGAGAGAGAGAATTTAATTGAGGTAGACTTACGCACGGCTGAAAAGGCTAGACGTCGATAGCAATATTGGTTTTCTTAAATTAAAAAAATAATATACATTATTTAAATGTGTTTATTATGTACTAACATTGTTATCGGAAAACGAGAATCACATAACATTAAATAGCTGCAATTTATTTCCACATAATATTTTATCAAATAACGATATATGAAATAATTTGTTCTCGGTTTCCGAAATTTCACGTCATAAGAATGTTTACAATTGATTTCAATGTTAGTAGTTATAATTTACAACAGAATATAAAACATATATGATATTAGACACATGTATGTATGTATGTATGTATGTATGTAAGAAACATACATGAATTGCAATGGTTTCTGATATTATTTTAAGTATATTTATATTACATAATGTTAGTTGTTATTAAGTAATTTGTCATACATTTAAACACGTTCAATAATAATGCTCATTATATATTGCATTAAGCGCGCGTTTAGCGACCACACATCGTTCATCAACTAAATATGGAGCGGGACAGCCCAGCCTAGAGGTTACGAGTTAATTAACATCAACTAATTGTATTTTTTGTCAATATTAGATTTTTGAAAATGTAATTACGGTTACCAATAAATTACGTTACATTATATAATATATTATCGATGGTTAGAACACGTGAATCTTGACCGAAAATTGCGGTTTGATTCGTATCAATAAAATTGGATCTCGTGCTCGACGGTAAAGGAAAACATCGTGAGCAAACCTTACACGTGGATGAAAATCTTCAACATGTGTATCTAACAATTCTGGATAATCTAACTCATCAAAAGAAGAGCAGGTCTTAGCAGAGCAGTGAGACTTTTTTGGGGCTGTTACTTTACTTTTGTTGTCGCAAGTACTATTTTTTTATTATATATATAGTGTTTTTTTTTTTATAGAATAGGAAGGTGGACGAGAATATTGTGCCTGTATTTACACTGGCTCACTCACCCTTCAAACCGGAACACAACAATATCAAGTACTGCTGTTTTGCGGTAGAATATCTGATGAGTGGGTGGTACCTACCCAGACGCGCTTGCACAAAGCCCTACCACCAGTAGTGTGTGTAGTAGTGTGACAACGCACATCGCATCCAGCTCGTGAAATGTTGAAGACAGACTTACGATAGCTCTTTTAATGCGTGTCTACTTCAAAGATATAATTATATGATAAGTCAATGTCTCATTTCATGTCGACATTTCGCGATCGCAGTGAGTTTCGAGTTAGCTCTTACATAATTCTTTGCTTTTGTCATTTCTTTAATTAAGATATTATTATATAGGAAGTTAAATTAAACAAATTTCATCTCCATCACTTAGATGCCTGGTCTTCTTGAACCTTTTTTTTTTAAACTCAGGAAAAACGCGTTACACGTTTCCCCCAAGGGAACTGTGGGGCTCACCGGTGTCCAATGCGCCGAGTGCGCCCCGAACATCAGAATACTCACTAAAAAACCAGCGGTATCCTTTCCGCCTTAACGTCGAGTGCCACGGGATCGCTTTCGCATACTTATGTACTGTGTTCCAAGTGAGACTATTTAAGACATGAGTAAGTAGATAACTCAAACGCATTGGCATTTCCCCTTGCTGAATCCGCCTGTCCGTTTACTCGCAAATAAAACGTATTATCGCTTTTATACAAGCACATCGTGGGTATCACAACTACCATCCACTCATCAGTAACAGCCTGTTAATGTCCCACTGCTGGGCTAAGGCCTCCTCTCCCTTTTTGATGAGATGGTTTTGGAGCTTATTCCACCACGCTGCTCCAATGCGGGTTGGTGGAATAGACATTTGGCAGAATTTCAGTGAAATTTGACACATGTAGGTTTCCTCGCGATGTTTTCCTTCACCGTCAAACACGAGATGAATTATAATCACAAATTAAGCACATGAAAATTCAGTGGTGCTTGCCCGGGTTTGAACTCACATTCATCGGTTAAGATTCACACGCTGTTACCACTGGGCCATCTCGGCTTTTAACACTCATCTGTTATTGCTATATTTATATAGTGGTTATATCATTACAGGCGCAAATCAAACACTCGACAATTTCAATAATGTTTTATACATTATATATTACAGTACAAATGGATACTACTTGTAATCAATTGTGACATAGGACGTGACAGTTAACATCTTAGAAATAAATTCAAGTTATATTCTAGCATAGTTATAAAGTTCTTAATAGTTTTAAGCAACAGTTCCGTCGATTAAACTATAACAGTTTTAAGACGCGTGGACATTTG
Organism: Nymphalis io; assembly: GCF_905147045.1. Classification (NCBI taxonomy): domain Eukaryota; kingdom Metazoa; phylum Arthropoda; class Insecta; order Lepidoptera; family Nymphalidae; genus Nymphalis; species Nymphalis io. Next base: position 7,300,699 of record NC_065913.1, on the reverse strand, counting down.
CCTGTTTGTTGTGCTATTCAATTTATTTTTTAAATTGCGACATAAAGGTTTTTATACGATATATAATTTAATATTTTCTTTGTTATATCTATCAATCATTAAATGTGTATTGTTTTTCGTTTGCTAGCGATTGTTATCGAACATTTTTATGATGCCGTATCAGCTAATCAAACTTTTTTCTTTAAAATTGTTTTTAATATTTTAATAATTAATATTAATTACACACACACATATATATATAAATATATATATATATATATATATATATATATATATATATATATATATATATACATATATATATATATACAATGGACAGTAAGATCATACATATTTTCCTGTCCGTAAAATAAAGCTATGTCCTTTCAAATTCCATCACAATTCTATGTTAAAAATTTGACATCTTTATTATAATTCGTTAACGTACTTAATTAATTAAATAACTTGTTGGTAGGGCTTTGTGCATACCCGTCTGGGTAAGTACCAACTACTCATCATATATTTAACCACAAAGATCTATACTTACTTGTTATGTAAGGGTGGTTACCATTTCTTACAATACTAATAAATATGAAGTGAGGGTGGTGCCCATTTAAAAATAAACATATATATATATAAATATTTAAACATTAAATCTGTTTAAAAAAATATGCAGAGTTTATTTCGCGTCAAACAAATACAAACAATTAATTTTAATCGAAGTAAACAAGGGAATTGATGATCCGGTTCAGCGTCAAAATAATGACAAAATTCACTTTGTTAGCGAAATACGGCGGGGTGATATTTTGTGTAGATTAATAGCTTAAAACGTTGTTTTCATGGAAATTTTTAAACTCCATTATACTTATAAAAAAGTATTTTACAAACAATCTTTTCACGTCGTTATAAAATTAAATGTTTTTACTCTATGTTAAAAATAAATTTCAACAGCCTTTAAACATCCCATACTTATACTAAGTTCTCTTCTCCTTGTGGTGATCTTACTATAAAATGCTCTTCTAATGAAGAGGTGTGACATATGCGGCTAATTTTCATGCGACACATGCTGGTTTCCGCAAAAGATGATTTTAGAAAGAAATAAACAGCAATGAATTTTCAACTCCGAATTTTAAGTTCAATTTGATGTGTTTTAGTACCAGAGTCAGCTATACTTACTTGCATGTATAAAATTATTTACACTAGTTTATAATAAATGCGAAAGTAACTCTGTATTTCTGTTACGCTTGTAGGGCTAGAACACTAAGCAATTTTGATGAAATTTGCTGTGAAGCAAGCTTGAAACAGAAAAGCAAGCAAGCTTGAGAAAAGACGTAGGCTACTCCTACTATCCCCTCGCCCCAACACCAATGTCTTCCCCACAACCAACCTGCAATCGAAGATACAGGCGAGCTCTAGATATTTATAAAAGAATATAAAAAATTCCATATATGTATTGTCTTGTGCCCGTTTTTGACACTGGCTCTACCCAACCGTAACCGTAACAGCCTGTGAATGTCCCACTGCTGGGCTAAAGGCCTCCGCACCTCTTTTTGAGGAGAAGGTTTGGAGCTTATTCCACCACGCTGCTCCAATGCGGGTTGGTGGAATACACATGTGGCAGAATTTCAGTGAAATTAGACACATGCAGGTTTCCTCACGATGTTTTCCTTCACCGTCAAGCACGAGATGAATTATAATCACAAATTAAGCACATGAAAATTCAGTGGTGCTTGCCCGGGTTTGAACCCACGATCATCGGTTAAGATTCACGCGTTCTTACCACTAGGCCATCTCGGCTCTACCCAAACACAAAACGAAATACGTTAATATAAAGTAACAAGTACAATAATTGATGAGTGCGTTGTACCTACAATCATGTTTTTTATTAATATATTTTTATAACCGAACGTAGGTTTGTATTTATTTTCAATTACAAAGTATCTTCAAATATTACAGATTACACAATATTTCAAAATGTATTTGTTTTGTTTAAATTTTTTCTAGATATATAATAACATTGTAAAGAACGATAATATACTTAAAAAATAAAATAACTATAAAGGACATCATGACGTAAAAAATGTACTAGAAGATGTCCACCTTTTTTGAGGAACTTATATCTTACATCTTACCATGATTAAAGTCATTGTAAGAGGCAAGTCCGGGTCTCGAGAATACTTATATCATGAGGATACTTACGTCAAAAGCAACAGCGACTTTAAGCCCGTAAGCGCTTTTTGAACCTCTGACCGAACAGGTGACTGCACCGATTTTGCAACGAATTGTGAGAATGAGACATGAGCTCATCATTTGAGCCTGAATCAAATCAAAGAAGGAAAAATAATATTGTTAAAGTTGGAAGAATTTCATTAATACTTGATCATAAAGAAAAAACCACTACTCTCACCGGAAAATAATATGCTTCCATATCAGGGACACTAAAAGAAGCCGACAGGAAAAAAGAGACAGAGAAAAATATCCAAAGATGTTATGCTCTTGCAAGGAAGAGCGCTGGTTCACAAGAAGAAAAATTGCTGGTTGCTATATTTATTTACAATACTTCCAAACCGCGGACACTTGGACCTTCTCTCGTATGCCAATTTTTATTCAAGTCCCAAAAATATTTTTTATTTAATGCGTTGTTTATTGAGAACAAAAATATTAGCGCAATAATAAAAAAACGATAAACTATATTTTCTTATATTATTATATAAATTGAATAGGTACTTACAAAAGTAGAATATGTAATTATGTATTGAATTTTTGGAACTTACCTGAAAAAAAATAAATAATTAAGGCATGATACAATATGAAAAACATTAAGAAAGATTGTTTAGATATAAGAATTGAGAAGTAAAAATGACCTTATAACACCAAGTTTCAAATCACGGAAAGTCAATACATGTTTTATTAAAATATTCTGGGGAAAATTATCCATTTTCAATACAAAAATGAAATGACACAAAACATATAATAAAATAATATATATAATAATAACGCTTCAATTAGCTTTTTGTTATATGACTAAAAAAACGAATGATATACAAAAATCTTTACTTAAGTTTATTATCTTGTGTTAATTTCTTTAGACCGTTTTTTGAATTAAGTGTTCTGCTTTTACGAGTATGTTGAATAAAAAAAAATTTACTAATTAACCTCTTTATTTATTCAATATAATAAATGAGAATTGACAATGAAAAAAACAACTTTAATTTCATTTAAATAAAAATTAACTTCTTTAAAATTTAATTTTATTTACAAAACATTAATTAAATGCAATTATGTTTTTTTTTTCATTTTTTTGTATTAAAATCATTGTTTATGAACTACTGAAACAAAATAAAAATTTATAAATAATTACACACTTAGTAAAGACGATATTTAATAGACCTTTTAAGTGATTGCATAAAAAAATGTATCAGATAAATACCACGATATTTCGTACGAGAAAGCAATTAGGCTAATTGCCACCCCAATTAGTTTACGGAGAAGATGGGGATACATCGACTTAATTAGTTACATATTTCATATACATACATGTTACATATGAATATTTAAAAATAAAATATATATCCTAACAAACTTAAATTTATCAGAGTAAAAATATATAAGCTTGGCGTAGCTCGTAGATCTATGTATGTCCAGCACTGAACTATGTTTGTTTCATGATGATGATGAAAAAAATTAAAATAAATAAATATATATATGTCGAATGTCAGCTGATCTCTAGCCCAAAGCTACAACTAAATGGGTTCCACGTAATAGCCAACGACATCGCGAGAAAAAAGGGAATTGTGGAAATAAAGTAGAAAGGCCGTTCACATCCCACAACTGGGCCAAAACCTTTGAAGTATATTCCACCAAGACCAAAATATATCATAGAACTGGCTCATTCAACATTTAAGCCGTAATACATCAATACAGAATATTGCCGTTTAGTTGTGGATTATTGTATACGTAGTAGAGATTCCATTCCAGAGATGCCGGCAATGAACCCAATCACCTACAACACGATACATTAACCTTATAAATATAATGTTATTTAGTTAATCTTGAAACTGTTCATTGCTCGAATCATTAATATCTTGTTGAAGTTTTTAATTATAAATAACATCACAAACACCGAGCCCTTAGTGTTTGTGTTTTGAAACAGTTATGGGCTGTTAACGTGATTTATGACACGTCGTTTACTTAACGATCCAGTGTTATTAGAGTTCTTATATTTGTCATTATGTAATGTCTTAATTATCAAAATTTTTAGCACGTCAAAGACTTGTGAATGAATAACCAATGTGTTATTGTGTTAAATAGAAATGCTGTATACCTTGCATCTAAGCTCTGTACTCAATGTCCTGTATTACCGACACAATCAAGCTATATAGTAACGAAATTAAACACAAAAATCGCGATAAAACCTGTTATGCATCAAATAGTTATGATGAGCAGAGTCAGTCATATCAGCCAGTTGCAGTTACCACTGTACTAACACGTCGTATTTATATATAATAATTAATTACTGTCACGAATCTATTTAATTCCCTCAATAAATAAGAGTCTTATATATCGAGTTAGCAAAATATATAATGATCATAATAATAAACCAAGATTTCTTCGTGGATACAATCTAAGACAGCAGAATTAAATGCGGATCAGCAATATTGAATTTTTCACGAGCTTCATGAGGAAATCTAGAGGATTTCCTTCGATTGTCGGATTTTTTTCAGCCACTTATATATCCATCAACCTTTACTGGGACAATGTCGTTAACAAGAGAAAACAGGCATTTACCAAAATGGGGACATGTGAACGTTGTCACTTTTATTTACTTCTATATGGATTTACGTAGCAATCATAAATACAATTTGTATAAATTTCTTAGTATCTGACTTGGAAATCAAAAGCTAAGAGCCTCAAATGTCATTCTAAAGATGGAGACCAAAGAACTCGCTTTTTATTATTCCATCATTTTATTATTCCATCTTGGTATCGTTGCAAAGTGAAAGTCTGAAAGTCTATCATACTCAAAAAACATAGAACTATAGTAGTACAAAAACACAATAGAAATTGGTGATATGACCAATTTTAAATCATCATTTCCAAAATATATCAAGTAAACTATAAGCTACCGCCGATTCGGAATGTAAATTATACCAAGAACCATGAACCGGCTCATTGCCTATATCATCTAAAAAAGAATCCAATTTTGCACAGTTATAGGTAAAACAACAGTAATAAAATACGCCAGAGTAATAAGCAATTGTATTATACAATTGTTTCTCAAAAGCAAAACATCGTATCTCATATTCTATATCAAAGCTACCAACAACTTTGTGTATTTGTTGGAAACTCTGCACCTACATATAATTGTTTGTATGAAGTCACAAAGCTTATTGCACGAGAAACGTATCAAAGGTAAAACATTCAGTCCTCGACTTGTACCTTAATGAGGCCAATAGAACTAGACACTAGTTAATATTAAATATATATTTTTTATTATTTTTATTGACGAGCCGGTTGGCGTGGTTGGTGGATGCTTGCCTTTCACGCCGACGGTTGTGGGTTCGATTCCCACCCAGGACAGATATTTATGTGCATGAACATGTCTGTTTGTCCTGTCTGGGTGTAATTATCTATATAAGTATGTATTTACAAAAAGAAAAATAGTATATGTAGTATATCAGTTGTCTGGTTTCCATAACACAAGCTCTGTACAAGCTTAATTTGGGATCAGATGGCCGTGTGTGAAAAATGTCCTAGGATATTATTATTATATAATAAACACATAAGATAGTCCGATATATAAATCTATAGAAAGTGAGTTGAATATTTTCGTTAATAGGTCATGTGTGCTTTGAACAGCTCAACGACATACGCAACGGCATGAAAGAAGCAGATTATTTTGGGCGTTTTTATCTGCACTCCTAGCTTATTTGGACGGTAATATAGGAACATTAGGTATCATTTAAACATAAAAATATAGTACACTTTACTTTAATCTCAAAGTGACTATGGCTTATTTATAAAAGATTGATTTGTTATCACCGATTTTTAAGTAGACATTTTTGAGACGGTCTTGCAAGCAGTCACCAATAATGCACTCGGATTAATGATTTTCATTCGGACACTAAACTATACAACAAACATAGAGTAAAAAACCACATACACATGAGTTTGTTTCGAAACAATAATTTGTTTTTGTGGAAAAATTTCATTACAAACTCATTTATATTTTTTTATTGAATCAAGTTATACTGATATCATAAGTGCAATTAAAAAACTATGATAAGTACGTAAATAAATAAGGTCATATGCAATGACATCATCAAGTTGTCATATCGAAAAAACAGAATAGTTTATTACAATAGAACCAACGAAGCTGTTGGAAGGTATCCCAAAAGGCAAAATAGCACCTTCAAATATGACACGTAGGTAGCTAGGCATTTATTTATAACCTTTAATTATGCGCTACAACGCAGCGTGGGTAATAATCTTAGTCACGTATCTAGATATTTCTGAGAATGACGTAAAGATCGGAACCTATCCCACATTATGTTAATTTTTCATCTTTATCATAACCATAGATTCAGAGCAGCAACACTGATTTTAAATGCGCTTTTATTCCAAACGTAACGATTCCAATAACTGGAGAAGTAAAGATAAATAAACAACATTAACCTTGAATTGACATAACGCCATTGTTCGAGATTCAAAATAATCTATGGTCTTCATCTTTGTCGGCGAAGTTTATGGTCGAACTTTTGGAGTAAAATTAAAGTGGATTTATGTTTTTAATTGAAATAGTTTTATAGTATTACAATTAAAGATATATAAATCAAAAACTGTTTGTAGTGCATGATATAGCAGAGCCATTGACAAACCGCATGGAATGTGTTATATAGTGTTCATGGAGTTTATTTTTACGAATACTGCTCGTATGTCAAAGTTACACAAGCATTCAATATAACACAATTGTCAAGTAAAGCTCGCGTAGTTATTTTAACGGCAATAAATCAAGTGTTGACACAACACCGACGGCTGTGACTGATGTGCTTCGCTAAGTAGACTCGGTAATCCTATTTTTCGCATTTGTAAAAAAAATAATTACATTTCACACTGAATATTCACTCTGTTTATACAATACTGTCTCTATTGTTGTCTTTCAAAAGAGTAATTAATCTCTACGGCTGTTCTCTGTAGGACGTTAGAAACCGGTCGACTTGAAAAATAAATTAGGTTTCGTTAAATATTTCAAGTTTCGTTAAATAAATAATAGGGGATATAAAAACACACAACAAATCTGTTCAATCAAATATTCACCAAAAGTGCAGTAATTATTTCTTAAGATGACTAGAAATAAGCGTTTTCAATGCGTTTTCAAAGAGTTATTAGAAATTTAAACAAATATGTTCTCAGTGTTGTTACGACGTTAATAGACAACAACTATCTCATAGCTAAGCTCATTATATTACATAAATTTTGGTCTTTTTTTTTCAGCCTTTTGCCGTCCACTGCTGGACGAAAGCCAGAGAGGCATAGGTCCCCCTATTTTGATCTTATTTTTTTATTATTAATTAGCTAACTATTTTAAATGTACAAACAAACATTCTGCTGTTGTTCTGATCGTTATTCGCACGATGATCGTATAAAGCACCAAGGAGTGGCAAAATAAACAAACGCACTTTCACATATATAATATAAATATTGATTTAACATTTATCAATGTGAGGCAATAATGCTGGTAGCATCATGCAACCAATCACGTTTAATTTGACATAATCTGTTCTTAGTATAGAATAGTAATAATATATTTATTTTTTATTTTAGACGAAAACTTATCCTAAAATAACAAATGAATTTTGAAGAAAGAGCTATGGAAATTGGTATTGGTATTTCTGCCACGATTATGACACGACTGAAGTCGGGGATAAAACGCTAAGTATATATATATAGTAATATAGGCGAATAGTTTGACTGTTTGTTTGAACGCCCTTATCCCCAGATCCAACCAAAACGATTTGAAAATCTCATTGCGTTATATAGACTTATTGAGAATTGTTATATAAATAACACCATGCTACGACCCTCGGGGGCGAAGCAGTCACGAGCGGATAACCACGCGGATCAGATGGTAAAATATATAATAATATGTTGTATATAAAAGTATCTTATTAAAGAATTCTTATAAGAAATTAGTGAAAAACTATACACGAATGTCGTATGTTTTGGAGACGGTAATGTTCAAGCATAACCTTAGATTTAAATATTCCATACAATAACAGTAGCAGTAACAGCCTGTTAATGTCCCACTGCTGGGCTAAGGCCTCCTCTCCCTTTTGAGGAGAAGGTTTGGAGCTTATTCCACCACGCTGCTCCAATGCGGGTTGGTAGAATACACATGTGGCTGAATTTCAATGAAATTAGACACATGCAGGTTTGCTCACGACGTTTTCCTTCACCGTTAAGCACGAGATGAATTATAAACACAAATTAAGCACATGAAAATTCAGTGGTGCTTGCCCGGGTTTGAACCCACGATCATCGGTTAAGATTCACGCGTTCTTACCACTGGGCCATCTCGGCTTAATATTCCATGCGACTCGCTAATAGTTCTGCTCTATTGTACACTACAAACAGTTCTCGTTTAAATCATTAATTTTCTTATTACAACTTCACGGCCATTCAAAACGCTATTATTTCAAAAATCCATAGTTAATATTATAGACTATTGAAGATCTCGACCAATGACATCCTGTCAATTCGATATCACAGTTGCTTTAATATGTATTTACTTCCTCGTGCCAAACACATAGGCCATATTTAATTTATTGATTAAATCACAGACAAAATACACACAAATATATACATAAAAGTACAGTGTTGACAAAATATGAGAAAAAGTGGTGCTCCAATTACAGGTGACAACTACATGAACAATAAGGCAAAACATTACTTATTGTTTTAAAAGTGTTACTTTTTTTACAGAATAGGAAGGCGGACGAGCATATGGACCACCTGATGGTAAGTGGTCACCAACGCCCTTAGACATTGGCATTGTAAGAAATGTCAACCATCGCTTACATATCCAATGCGCCACCAACCTTGGGAATTAAGCTTTTATGTCCCCTGTGCCTGTAATTACACTTGCTCACTCACCCTTCAAACCGGAACACAACAATACCAAGTACTGCTGTTTTGCGGTAAAATATCTGATGAGTGGGTGGTACCTACCCAGACGAGCTTGCACAAAGCCCTACCACCAGTACTTACTTATTGTGTCTAATTAATAAATTTATATCGGTACTTATATTATTATGAGTCTTAACACTTGGTATACCAGATATTGCCTTATAACAGATATATGCATTATATACTATTATCTTATGCAATTAAAGATGTAACTAAATAATTCACAAATATTCGTATTGTGATGACATTTCTCACGAAAAGATGAAACATTTCAATTTTACAATTCGTCACAGAAAGATCGATTCGCCGCGCTCCACAAGGAATTTCCTTTGATAAGTAACTAATTTCTTGTCATTTCTGAGAATAGTTAATAATATTTTTAAAAGATAACATTCGCACATATTATTCGGAAGATAATTTTATATAACGAGAAAGAAATTCGTTCTCTTCTTAATACATATTCAATACCACAAAGCCTTTGAAAGCAAATCGAACTGTCTTTGTGGATAACAAAGGCTCCTAAATTTTTAATTATTTTTCGTAATAGTTAATTTTTTTGTTTAGAGGTAACTTAAATTTTAGGGTCAAACTTGAGTGCAATGATTTACATGTAAAGTTCGGACGCGAAATCTCTCATCATCTTTCGTGAACCAAATGTACCATCACATTTTTTGTCGTATAAGCGCTTTAATTTTTCATAAAGAATTGCTTATAAATTCAAATTCATCTGTGTATATGTCAAAAAAAGTAATCCCTTCTATCTTGTATTCTATTAACAGTAACAGCCTGTTAATATCCCACTGCTGGGCTAAGGCCTCCTCTCCCTTTTGAGGAGAAGGTTTGGAGCTTATTCCAACACGCTGCTTCAATGCGGGTTAATAGAATACACATGTGGCAGGATTTCAATGAAATTAGACACATGCAGGTTTCCTCACGATGTTGTCCTTCACCGTCAAGCACGAGATGAATTATAAACACAAATTAAGCACATGAAAATTCAGTGGTGCTTGCCCGGGTTTGAACCCACGATCATCAGTTAAGATTCACGCGTTCGAACCACTGGGCCATCTCGGCTTTTTGTATTGTATTCTATTAAGCGTAAAACAATTGTTTCATTGCAGATTTTGTATATAAATACTACGTCATACCTTCTTTCGACACATGCAGGTTTTCTCACGATATTTGTCTACCAAACCAATTACGTAATATAACTAAGGTCTAGTCAGACCTAACTCGAGATCGCGTTAAGATACTAAACCGCTGCACAGAAAATCTCCCTGTCTTTACTTTACACATGAATAAATATAATTATGTAATTTTGTTAATATGTAGATATAATCTTAACTTAAAATACAGACCGTTTTTAATTTCAATTTTTTGAAATATAAATGGTTGAGAAATTATAGCAATGTTATAGATGCGACAATAAAGCCCAACACGGAAGCGTCCCCTGGATAAATATTGCGTGTTGTTGTACCCATTAACGTCTAGTTCCGGTTCAGTAACATTATATTTAGTGATGTTCAATACAAAAATACCACACCCGTATCTTGATTGATTGACAGATCAGAAATGTACCACATTTTTGTTAAATAACATATATTTATATCGAATAAAGTTTTTGGTTTAGACTGTAGCACAAATATATATTAAAAAATAACCTGAAAGTTCAAAAATTTAATTAAAAAATGATAAAGTCAAAACAAAAAGTTAATTAAAAATTGTGGACGTTTTTTAGATGATAACAACGTGGCAATCACATCGACCTCCAGGCTGGTTCGTTTAAAAATCAAGAAAATTACAAGAATACTAGTTAGTAGTTCCTTCCCAACTTCGCACGTATAAAATTAATTTAGTTATTGTATGGTACTAATTGACGCCCGCAGCTTCGTACGCGTCTTAATTTTACGCATTATTTGCACACGGGTCTTAATTTTAAAAAGTAGTCTATATCCGTCCTTGGGATTCGAGCTAGCTTTATACAAAATTTTATCGAAATCGATGTAGTTGTTTAGCACTGAAATCGTATCATACAGACATGAGTTACTTTCGCATTTATAATATTAGTATCACAATCACTAACGACCCAGACCATCTCTACAATGTACTGTACATTATTTTCATCTTTACTTTTCATTTATTTATCTTGAGCCGATTGGCGTGGTTGGTGGATGTTTGCCTTTCACGCCAAAGGTTGTGGGTTCGATTCCCACCCAGGACAGATATTTGTGTGCATGAACATGTCTGTTTATCCTGTGTTTGGGTGTAATTAACTATAAAAGTATGTATTTACAAAAGAAAAATAGTATACGTAGTATATCAGTTGTCTGGTTTCCATAGTACAAGCTCTGTACAAGCTTAATTGGGGATCAGATGAGGTGTGTGAAAAATGTCCCAGGATATTATTATTATTATTTAAATATAAGATTAATGTTTAAAATGCAAATTTACTAGTTAGTCCGTTTGTTACCTAATCCGGGCTAAATCATTTACACCAGACAAGGACATAGGCGTAAAAGGATTTACAGGGTCTACGTGGTCTTACAATCTCAGTGCTCGAGATAATTGAGATGTTTTTAACAAAGTTAGAGTATTTATATAAGCAAAACAGTATTATGTACATCTGAAAACATATGGCAATGGAAGATAATATAGACGAATACAAAAGCGTGAGATTAGTGATCGTTCGGCCCTCTTAACGTAAAAGTTGTATAATAATCGAATCAGTAGTTTTCGCGTAAAAGCATATCACACACATACATATATACATACACAGCATAACATAAAAGCCAACTGACTTTCTTTGTTATATGTGGACAATTAACAATATAGCATTATTCCAATACTCAGAAAACGTAAGTTTTTTATACTTATAAGCCAGAATTGTCTTGACATTATAAAAATTGCCGACGCAATGTTTTATCGCGAGTTAATGAACTCTTTAGTAAAAAGTAATATATATTTTGTGGGGAAACAAATCCCTTTTTATATCCGGGGATAAAAGTCATATTGTGAACTACGGTGTCGTAAGCCGAATGAAAGCAATTATGGTACGTCGTAATAAAAAAAGTTAATATCAATCTTATCATTCATTTGTCATTATCATCTTTTGGGAATTACCAGCGAAAGAAAGATTAAGACAAATATTTTTGTATTATTAAATTTGCTTAGTGCATGTCTCGACGTCTGTGTATATGCTTCACGTAGGGTCATTTACGGGACAAATTAAGCATCAAATCATTCAGTCCTTAAAATACATTGAAGTCTTCGTATCAAAATACATATACAAAACAAAAAAAAAACCATGTCCTCGAAAATTCATAAAAACGCAGAACAAACAGCGACCTATTAATATTAAAAGATAAATTACGAACTAAACATCGTTAACTTGTGAATAGTATAATTTATAAACTATAAAAAAAGCAATAATCCTAACATATGTCAACGTAACAAAAACTATCATAAAATCAACTTACAATAAATCATAATGTACTACTTATGTCCAAGCTCGGGGGACACCTGTTACGTCAATAAAATGAAGTAGAATTTAAAAAAAATGAACCGTTAGCAAAGCAACGATTATTTATTTGAAAACAAATATTTCTTTTGGTATTTTTTTAAAAACACGCTGTATAAGTAGCTTCATTAATGTAAATCGCGTCAATAATCTAGAAAATTATCTTATTTCTGTTGATTATTCAGATGATAACACATCTGATTATCTGATCAATGTATTCATGGACCCACTTAACCATGAAGTGATGATTCCTGCAGAATCCTTCATGAAGACGATCTTGAGTTTGATCAAATGAGATTAATTATTTATTTTTAATTTATAGACCACAAAAAAATTGAAAAAAATATACTTAGAACTAATAATTATGTATTACAAGGGGCAGCCTCATGGGCAGCCATTTCTTCCAGACAACCCTAATGAAAAAGGTAATTAATTATAGACTTACATATATTTTGTATATTTTTAAAATTCGTATGACATTACTCTTTATAGGATTGCAATAAAAAATACGCGTTTTTAACATTTAATCTTAAAAGCTGCTAAATCTAAAATGAACTCGTCTGTCATGTACATAAATAAAGCAGTATATACATAATTCAGAAGTAAAAATATCAATCGTTTTTAAAACTGAACAATTACTACAAGAAAATCAATGTAAAATAATAACAATTTAAATTTTCAATCGTATCGTTTCTGCTAACCGTACTTCCTCAAATTAATACGTAGAAAACTTTAATTACAGCCAGTAGGATGCAAAGGCACTGAAATTCATTCCGACGAAGTTCAAAGTTAAATAAAATATGTTGCGGCAACTCGGTTCATTTTAAATTGTTTATTTTAACGGTATAAAACATTATTTGTGTTTCAAACGAGGCTACTAATACATATTCAAGAACGAATCGTGTGAAGGATTTGATTTATTATTAATAATTAAGAATTTGATTTTTTCTTATTGTTATCAACAAAAAAGATTAAAAAATCGATAAAAGTATATAAAAAAACTATTTTCCGGACTCGCACGCGTGTTGGATCTTTTAAGGACCCTAATTTGTTTTCTGTATCGCTGACAATATGTATGCGAAATTTAATCAAAATCAGTTGAGCAGTTAAAACATGAAAGCATAACAAACAAACAAATAAGCAAAATCCCCTTCGAATTTATAATATTAATTAGAGTTTGAATAAAAAAAGGTCAATAACCTCGTAACCATCATGCCAAGACTTTTCAAAAAAACGTTGTAGTACAAAATAAACGACATAAAATATTTGCCAATTGACCTTAAATAAAGAACAAAAACATCGTCCGCATAATCATAATACAAGCAACATTATTTCGTGTTTCTGATTGGGAGACGAGTCATACGACCTGACCGCTATTTCTGGCTTCAATAACTTTGTTCTTAAGCTCTTATTTATTTCGAGTACATGTATTCACATATCACACATCTGATATAACAACAAAACTTCAATAAAAAAAATTATAGATTATTTCATTGCAAACGGTACGTCAAGGGAGCGATTAAATTATTACTTAAAACAATTAATAAATAGATATACACAAAAGCCTTGTTAAATTATAAATAAGGTATATTATTTTGTACGTGGTTATATACCTATTTCGCTATAAGCGATAAGACCGCCTTTGCGCACAATTTTTTAATTTTCTCTTTCTTTGATTGTTTCCTACTTCTCGCATTTTATGTATATGTTGTGCAAAAAGTGTTAAATAAATAAATAAATACCTAGATCATAAGAACATGAGAGTTAGTATTTTTATACATTGAGTATAAATTTAATTGCATAAGATTATTTAATGCACAGGATTGATAAAATATTAACTAAGTAATGAGATTTCGATTACTGGTGGCAAAACAGCAGTACTTGGTATTGTTGTGTTCCGGTTTGAAAGGTAATTGAGCCAGTGTAATTACAGGCACAATGGTTGGTTATGGTATGGATGGTTAAAATTTCTTACAATGCCAATGTCTATGGGCGTTGGTGACCACTTATCATCAGGTGGCCCATAAGCTCGTCTGCCTTCCTATTCTATAAAAAAACAACTATATTCCTAACAAATTAAACAGACTGTTCAAAACAATGATCTTTCAACCCTGGTATCGAAGTTTCCACGTGGCATTGAAAAAAAACAGTTACGGGATAGAAAATCGTACTTCGAAATTAAGGTTTTAGTTTTAGCGTATCAAGGACCAATATAAAGAAAAAATATATTTCCTTTTTTTTAAATTAACGAAAGAATTGTATCAGAATTAGAATCTAGACTCGATATTACCCCCCACTACAATGAAAGAAGTTTCACTACAATGAAAATGTTGATTGGTAAATGCAATGAGCGTAATTGTTACAAAGCATGTTTTAAATAGCAATTTTCTACTTGCGATATATAATAATGTAGTTTGTCACATTATTATATACTATTAACAGTTAACATTGGCCCATTATATCAAGGAGTCGTCAACGCAGGATTATGTCAAATAAAAACTTTATGTAAATTTTTACTATTCTCACTTTCCATGACAAATACCAACCAACAACAGAAAATATTATTTCAGTTTTTTCGCAACTACAAAACACTTTAGAAGCGCTTCAAATATATTTAACGTGAATGCAAAATAAAGATCAAAACACGATGAAGGCTAGCTAGCACTAGCACTAGAATCACACAAGCTAAAAAGCTGACCAATTTAAACTTTCAAATTCGTTTAACGTACAGGATAAGTTTCTCACTGATGGCGAATGGTAATTGTGAATGTCACTGCGTTCATTGTTAACTGTTTTCTTTAAAATAAAACTATTAGGAAATGCTCATTCAAGTTGCTGTGTATATACATCTACTACTTCATTTTTAAATACGAATATTTCTCCGTTCGTTTTTATAATGTAAATAATCTTCTAAAGATTTCATTAGAAGCCGAGATGGCCCAGTGGTAAGAACGCGTGAATCTTAACCGATGATAGTGGGTTCAAACCCGGGCAAGCACCACTGAATTTTCATGTGCTTAATTTGTGATTATAATTCATCTCGTGCTTTACGGTGAAGGAAAACATCGTGAGGAAACCTGCATGTGTCTAATTTCACTGAAATCTGCCACATGTGTATTCCACCAACCCGCATTGGACCAGGGTGGTGGAATAAGCTCCAATACCTTCTCCTCAAAAAGAGGAGAGGAGGCCTTTAGCCCAGCAGTGGGACATTCACAGGCTGTTACGGAATCTTCTAAAAGTCAAGATGGTTTTTTGGAACGAGTAATTGGATTATTATTTACTATTATGGACAATTTCTAAAGGAACTTTTTTTAAGTATGTTTCTTGATATTGTGAATACCCATGTATGCTTCGTTTAAAAGCCCCACAGTAATGAGGTCAATCCGAAGAGTTGTTGCAAGCGATCGCAGATATATGTATAGATCAGACTGGATCAAAAGTAAACTAACATTATACTACACTAAAAATAACAAGACAAACTGATTTATCTTCCAAAATATTCAAATCTACTGAAAAAAATTATGTCGCGTTTAATTTACCAATTAAATTACGTCCGCGATGGAAATTTAAAATTCTGTGGCTAATTTGAAAGAAGAATAATTTAAAATGGCCAGTTATTTTCTAGGCGCACGTTTTTTCATAACACCCTTCAGGTCTTTGGTCTCTAGCATCGAAATGAGCCGGAATAGCTGCTTTACATAATCTAATAACAGCTCGATTCAGCTCACGAAGTTTTGTTTATATTGCTTTTATTCGCTTCTTTCTTCTAGAATCTAGGAAAATGTAGCTTTCCTTTTTAAAACGTATATTATATATATGTGTCTATTATTTTCTTTTCCAGAATCCTTATTTACTGCGTAAGCTGCGAGGGTTTTGGGTTATTTATCATTATAATGTGACGTAAGTGACGGAGAAATAATTTGGAATGTACATATAAGATGTCTAAAAACCCAAGGTAATAACTTATATTTTGGGCAAATTATACTAACGCATTTTGAATAACATTTCGCAATCTGTTCTACCACAAAAAAAAAACTTATTGTTAATAAATAATCACAGAGTAATTAGTATCCGATTATATATTTGACAAAAATAAATGGTAACATTTATAAATATGTCTGTCTTGCTCATATAATTTAAAAACAATTTTTCTGGTTTTAGAATCGATTGTTTTTATTTATTTCATTTTCAAAATTGAATTGACTAAGATCCATGACCAAACACTACTATTATTTAAGACTTTGTTAATCTTATTCTGTTGTAATTCTCATTGTATTCTCATTTTTTTTTTTTTTTATAGAATAGGAAGGCGGACGAGCATATGGGCCACCTGATGGTAAGTGGTCACCAACGCTCTTAGACATTGTAAGAAATGTCAACCATCACTTACATATCCAATGCGCCACCAACCTTGGGAACTAAGATTTTATGTCCCTTGTGCCATTCTATATGTCATCTTATGTATGAGAATTTATACAATGTAGGCTATATATTTTGTTATCATTTTAATCGTTGAATAACATACACTTTCCAATATAAATATTGTAACAATGCCATAGATTACATAACTTATTAGACCTTCGGACATCGCACGCTAGGAATTCCGCAACGATTCCAACGTGGCAACAATGGCAACTATTGGTCATCAGAGATACATAGAATACATACATATATATCGTTCTATTTATATTATATGTAACAGGTGTGACTACGATAAATTGCTAAGTAAGTCTCTTATTCTTCCAGATATAATCTCACTTCAGTTATGCTTCTAAACGAATACAAGGGTAGAAATGACTGTTACATATATTATACATAAAATCATAATCATCTGGACATCTTGTCTAAAAAATCGCTCAACGCTCTTCGTGTTCAATATAATAATGGGTTTAGGATACTGTTGGGTCTGCCTCGATTCTGTAGTGCTTCAGAAATGTTTGCACAAGCACGCACAGATGATTTCTATGCGATCATGAGAAAAAGATCTGCATCTCTGATACGTAGAATCAGAGACAGTACCAACACTATCCTAATGATGATTGCAAATGACGTTAATGGCTATATGATGAGGCGGATGATCCAGAAGTCATTGTAATCATCTGGTTTATGCGCCTCGTACATAAACAATTATTTTTACTTAATTTCTAGTCGTATATATATATATAAAATTGTATTTGTTATGTGTTTAATTAATCTATAATTCTTATATATTTTAATTGTAATTTTTATGATTCTAATTTTAATTATTAATGAATGTTCAGTAATTACAAATATGTAATCTGTAGACAGTTATGGGCCTCGATGCCTGAATAATAAAGTTATTATTATTATTATTATAATATATGTAACAAAGAATGTCTGCGAGATTATGCATGCTGAGTTAGCCTTATAGGTACATATACAATATATTGTTATTCTTTGTTCTATATATAATTTAGCTATTCGTCTGAGTTATTATTGAAAGTAAAATTGGCTTACTATTAAATTAAATAAAATATGATGGGTAATATATATAACATACTCGTATTTGCGGAAGATGTTCCAAACGCCAATAAAAAGTCAGATATAGTTGGATCTAGTGATTTTTAGCCAAACCAATACATTATTCTGACCGAACTACGACAATGAAATATCACAAGTAGTTAAAAGTCCCAATGCTGGGCAATAGCATATTTGCTTTCCTTAAATCTAACAAGAATCATTAAAGCATTTCCTAAACGCCTGTTACATACAGCACCTCGGGGAGGATCGCTGACGTAGCACATAGCCGCGAAGTCGCCGCCGCGAGTCAGCTCTGCACGTACCACCTAAATTAATCTAATAGATCAGCGTCTTTAGCACTATATATTAAGATGAAATAATTATATGTATCATTCAATATGTGATCCAGTAACGATCAGTCTTGTTTCATAGGATTAAGTTTATATATAAGTTAGGATTCAATATCTGCATCCAGAATCGAGCAGATTAAGTTGAATATAATATTTAGTAATTAATTAAAATGATAATAGAAATTTGGTTTTTCTCAAATCCTCCGGCTATCGTAAACGTAATTCGCATTTCATTATTTAACAATAACAACAAAAATTCGTCTATTCTTGAAAATGGCTTTCGCTCTCTCAAAGTCAGTATTCTACAGACCACGCTGCTTTAGTGCGAGTTTTTGAGGACTTCATCCGCCATATGCAGGTCATCTTACTATATTTACCGTCACGACCGAGCAGATGAATTATAAAACAAATGAATCACGCTAAAACTTAATGTTCGAATTTTAAATAGCAATCTTCTGTTAATATTCACGTGTTCTATCCGGGGCTTATTATACTTAAGATTAAATAAACGTTTAACATTCAAGGAATGTTATTTGTGTAGAACATTTAGTTAAATCAACAAACTGGTTGTACATTGGTAACCTAAATCCGTGTCTATTAGTTAAATGGATTTCAATTTCTGTGAAGATTACTCGGCATTTCGTCATGTTTTCATACGATACGCTCTTATTGTATGGGGTTTGAAAATTTATGGATAATTTTCGCGATATGCACGATTTACGAGGTAAATGACTACTGTGTATATAAATACACATATATGAAAGGCTTAGACGATGAGTCCGATGATGAAATAATTTTATAAAAAAAAAAGTTGCTTTAAACTATTCAAAATAAATCGAAAATATTCAAACAATACAAAGTAAAAAATTACACGATATAATAAAACGAATACGTACAAGATTAAATTGCTAACAAATTAAAGGCATCAAAGAAAATTGAAGTATGTAATATGCGTTTAGAAATCTTAGTGCCAAGTTCCATTAAAACCAGTCCAATATATTTGTAATTGAGCAACAAACAAACGTCAAAACATTCCGATTTATTTATATTCATATCCCTTAACATTTGTCTATCAATCGTACTAAATCCCATGACGTACGCAGATTGATAAACGTTTAACATCTTACTGGCATGCTCTGATATGTTAGCATATATATATATGTGTACATAAGGGGTATATACTATATATATTATATACGTGAATAGACTATGTGGGCCAAATAAAAGACCTTTTTTATTGTTTAAGCATACAGAAACAATAACATAATACGTTTAAAATAAAATATGTTTATGAACAATTGGAATTCAAATAGCGCCCATAAACTAGTGGAGTAGTATTTGCCGAAGAATTCTATACATCACACACAACAAATTCAACATATAATCTATACCAATATTACAAATGCGAAAGTAATTATGTCTGTGTGATAAGCTTTCGCGGCTAAACCACTGCAGCGATATTGATGAAATTTAGTATGAAACAATCTTGAACCCCAAGAATGGACGTAGGCTACTTTTTTAAACCTGCCCCCTCCCAAACGGGCGGGCGGAGACGCAGGCGAAAACTAGTTTAACTATAGCCAAAAAATGACAGAAATAAGAGTATCATACTCAAAGTATAAACGGGAAAAAATACTCATCATCTGAACTATAAATAATAACTAGGGACGTTGGAATACGCTAATAGATGCGTAGGTGTTAAATTCTTGCTAAATTAACGAAACGAATGATTTATTTATATATACTTGTTGTCGAGAGTGGATGCGTTTGCGTGGAATCTCATGTGACAGTTTACAAACAGGGCTAATCGTATGGACGAACTCGTAACGCAACGCCGAACACGATCGTAAAATTTCAGAAAGTTATATGCGATATTAACTTTAATAATTATAAGATTTAAAGGATACACGGATCAAAATAGCACATCACAGTTGATCGGTTTTGGGCAGGTGAGTTTCTACTGAATAGCATAGCTACTCATACCTTTTATCAGTCTGTTATGTATCAGCAATACCTGTCCCGCATCGAACAAAGATGGAACCAAAGATTTCAGATTCCCATCTACTCGTACTATACGACCAACGGACGATAGGCCATTGGCACGTATTTATATATTTAATTGTACAAATATAGTACAGCAATTCAACAATGAAGGCAATCAAAATATTAATGTCTTTAACATTTTCTACATCCTTGCTAATATTATAAACGCAAAAGTGAGTGTTGATTTGTTTGTTTGTTACGCTTTAATGTCTTAACTACTCAACCGATTATGATGAATTTTGCATACACATTTTCAGTTGTATATAAAATTACAAAGGTACCTAACACTTACTAAAAACTAGCGGGAAATTTTAATTAATTACCCAAAACAAGTCATTCAAAAAAATGATGTATACGATACAATAACAGATAAACAAAAACAAATATATATATATGACTAAGACTACTACGAAATCTAAATACAAAACTTTCGTCCAATAGTGTTGCACTACATCTTGGCAGAGAACTGACCACGCCCCCTAGTACACTTGCATGAATCTGAGATGACGAATTGGTATCTTCAAAGCAAAGGGATAGTGTGTTTAAATTCTCACCGTTTTAATCGTTTGAAATTAATGTATTCATTTTTCAAAGTAATTTATTTGTTCCAAATCGGTGAAGATGTTTCTTTGATTAAATTTTCTATTTCTTGTTGGAACGGTCTGAAGGCCCGCGAGAAAATAGTTTCTTTTCAGTTTTTATATAAAAGCAGCGATGAGTTGGCGAACGTAGGGTAATTATAGAATGTTGAAATACACTTAAATTATTTCTTATAAGTCCAAGTTATTGGAATATTCCAGTAATTTCGATGGAATGATTTATAAAAACTGGGTTTGCGGCCCGTCTTAAACTACAATAGAATACTATTTTATTTTGGCTATCAATGGCAACAATTTAAAATGATATATCAATGCAAGTACATCTTACGATTCGCTCCCTCGCGCGCTAAGTTAAAGAATTCTTATAATGATTAAGGTGAAACTTAAGATCGCATCAATAGCCAGCTTAGCTTTTTAAAGCGGACGGGAATCCTACCGGAAAGCTTCTGAAAGTTTCAACAGAGCATATAATAAATTGATTTATTGACTTGTTATTATAAATTAACATGAACTATGTAACCATTTGTTGTATGGTCTATGATAGGTTACAGGTTTGTTCGTATAGGTTACAGGTTCGGCCTATAATACTCCTAATTATATAGAATGTATGCGCTGTATTTTGGGTTTTAATTTGGTCCCTTTCGGTACTCTTAGATCTGGGATGTTTATTTGTTCAGTGTTTTTTTTTTTTTTAATTAATGTCTGAAACAATACAAAGGCAACAATTACCATTACGACAACAAATTCACCGTTTATGTAAATAGCGATCGGATGTGAGGTGTCATCGAATAGCGTGGTGATGCACTAATAACGTTTGACTTCCGGTGTCGCGGTGTCACCACCCAGAATAATTATGTGAATTTTGTTTTTTTTTTAACTTTTTAATACATACATGTCTTATCGTAATATCGACTATCATTTTTCTTTTTATATATTGCTATCGCCATATCTAACTATACGAGTACGTCATTGCTATTATATAAGAACTCCCTTCATTACACACCCGTGAAATGATATATGTTTTATATTTTTATGGGTGAGCCGGTTGACGTGGTTAGTAGATACTTGCCTTTCACGCCGAAGGTTGTGGGTTGATTCCCACCCAGGACAGACATTTGTGTGCATGAACATGTCTGTTTGTCCTGAGTCTGGGTGTAATTATCTATATAAGTATGTATATACAAAAGAAAAGTAGTATATGTAGTATATCAGTTGTCTGGTTTCCATAGTACAAGCTCTGCTTAGTTTGGGATCAGATGGCCGTGTGTGAAAAATGTCCCAGGATATTATTATTATAATTATTATGGGTAATGTTATAATTAATATCTTCCATGTCGCATATCACTTTCTGACATTTCACGACCGATTTCTGCGGTCGAGACAACTCGAATATGTTTTTACAGAATAACTATACAGTATTGATTTTAAATTTAATAAACGAGGTTTTTTTTATATACCCGATATACTCGTCGTTGTTCCATAACAACCGGAGTCTATTTACTATAGAATTATATTAAAATAACTTTATAAACACATCTCCAATATTCATGAATTATTGATTTTCTTTACTAACAATAGACTGGCTTAGCGTAAAGCGATTATTAATCATACCATATTGTTCTTCAACAACAGACCTAATCGTTTCAGAACAGGGCTCTAGATCGTGAAATTACTAAGTTCAGACTAGCGTTTATCGATATTTTAGACGATTACCCTTGGCTTACAAATTAGTCTATTGTTATAAAAAGAAACTTTATTTATTATTCAAATTTTGTGTTTATAAATTCGAGCTAAGATTTTGATTCGAATTTGTTACGCTATCATAACTTAAATACTCAATCGATCGTCATGAAAATTTGCATACACTACGTCAGGGATACAGAACAGAACGATGCATATCTAACTAGTTCAATAAATATTGTATATTTTTAAAACTTGAGTTTAAAGTAAAATCAATCGTGCAATTGTGTTGATAGTCACGTAATCAGAATTATTTCTAATCAAGTTTAACTTCTAAGTAAAGACAATTCAACATAGCGTTGAATATTTTTTCAAATTAGTCAAATCGTATATACATTTTTATACCACGAAATATATGTATAATTAAAGAAAAGGTTGTTCGAAATATTGCCCGATTCCCAAATATCTTAATCTTCAAGTGAAATAAGTATCTGTGTTCTTAAGTTCGTCGTAGCATACAACACAAAAGTCCTATCAGTAATAAATTATATATGTAATTTATATGTATATGCAATTTTTTGCGATTTGTTTTTATCACAAAATCAGTCACGCCATGTTTTACGAGGGTACGCTTCATGAATGAAATGAATGAACGAAAGTGTTTGTTAAAATGTGTTTTATTAAAAACGCGCGAATTAAACATCCAATATCTGTTCTAATCAGAATTTTTGCGTTCTAATCAGAATCTCCGCGTTTAACAATTTAAATAGAACCCAAAATATTAGTCACATAATTTTCGTGTAAGAAAAAGAGATGAATGTAAATATTCAATTTAAAAGTAATACACTTTTAAGTTTATTATTACTTCAAAACAATTCCAAATAAACAACCAGTTTCCGAATACCCTGTCTATGAAACGTGATTTTTAATTTAAAAAGTTTTGCTTAAAAGTTTTATTAAATAATTCAATTTAAATTATTTTGCATTATAACTTAAATACAATTTAACTAGTTTTTCTTTATTTAACTTATTTTATTTTTTTGGACAGGAGACAAACATAAACACGGTATTCTCAATTACTACAACTCTAATTTATATACCTAATATAAATTAGAGTTGTAGTATATAAATTAAAGTAGTTTATTTTAGTCAAATGTCCAATTCCAAAATACACATTAATTGTAAAGAGGAGATAAACAATTACTATGTCAATTGTCAAAGTTATCTGGAATCAAGTATGTTACCGGCACGATAAAAAATATCGCAATGTAGACAGAATAACACTCTCTTTCCACAGTCGTTATACATATTTATTTACAACTATTTACGTATAATAATAAATTTTTTAATACTTATAACTTTTTAATATGAAAAAGAACGTGAAATATAGAAACTTTTTGTAATATTTAAAATAAAACTGGTCATTGTTATCGGTTTACGAAATTACGAGAATTTTTCCCGCCCGGAACGCCAGACCTAATGACCGAGGCATGTCAATCACAATAATTGACAGTCCGGCATCCAGCTATTTTCGTACACACAGACGAGAAATGTTAAATGTTTTAAAGAACTTTATAGTGGTATCAACTATCGATACTAAATTACCTAAACTTTATCATGTGTCAATGTTGTAACCTCAAATAGTACAAAATCAACAACATAACGTGGATATGACAACATGTAAACTCACTGAATAAAAGACTACTAACCTTGTCATGCGTTATTTAACGTTAACTGTAAATATACAAACGTTATCGGTATATATATGGCAAAACATGACGGAGGAATCGGACAAAACACGGCCATTTTCATCCTTATAAAAGTAGTAGTTTATTTTTTAAAACATACCCTCTCTACGTCCAGGTCGGTTCCTAAGCACAGTCTCTTGCCACTACCACCGTTGTAAGCCATTGTACACCACAATAAAAACACAAATCACACCGAAACGCGTTTGATTAAGAACGAACACGAGTAATCCACCTCCTCCAGAGGTTACGAGCAGACTGAAAGAACGAATGGATTGAAACTAGCATCGAATGAATGGAACGACGACGCGGCGCCAAGCGCTTTTACCATAGACAATTGCTGTCATGTTTGATAGTTTTTGCCATAGAAATAACCACAAACAAAATGTAAATATAAGTATATAATAGACTTTATATTATATTATTATGTGAAAATAAACATGCTATATGCGGTCTACCACTATCAGTATATATATTTTTATAAATATAAAATATATTTCTGTATCTTAAAGTCACTTAAGTAGGCAAAACTTAAACTGTACTAAGAAAAGGCAAATAGCCACATTTATTTTACTTAAAACTTATGTTTATTACACACACTATCAATATAGTGCGAATATTTAAAACTAAGCTATATTAAGAGTGAAATAATTTTAGGCAATTCTAATGTTAAATGGCTTATATTTACATAATTCCATATATATTATTTAGGATAACAGCGCTTTTACATATTAATTAAGTTGTATTTTTACAATACACATACAATGTTAGGTTTGATATTAAATTGACAATGAAGTGTTGATAGTGTGTAGATTGCATAATCGAAATGTAAATAGTTTTAGAAATTTAAACAACAAAATATAAGTATATCTACTTATAATATATTTTGGTTGTAATTTAAAATAAGGCAAATTTTTAATAATTGAAAAATTTAAAACTAAGATTTTTTTATGTAGCTGGAGTGGCAACCTTTTTAACTGTCAAAGTGTGATTGAACTTTCATTTTATAAATTATAATAATAGTACGCATTGCTTATTTATATAATTATTCTCGCAATAATAACTTACTTGAATATGAAAACACAAACTAAATATATCAGTTTATTATATTATATAGATTGTGATATTGAGATAGAATATTGGAAAAGAAATGAAAAATATCAATTGTATTAACGTAAAAACAAGAGTATTCGTTTTACGTACTTTTCAGGGTGAAATTTATATTGTTTTTGTGAATATAAATGAAAGTAATAAGTAATTTTCAATTAAAGGTAATTTAAATTCTAGTCACTTTTATGAATACCATAGTTTTATAAATACCATATTATATTAATATCCAAATTTCAGAAGTTCATGTATAATATTTCTACACATTTTATAGAAAATATACCTAATTAAGCTATGCATAATTAATATTAAATAAATGAATGCAAATAAATATTTATTGTTTGTATCACCAATGTAAGATATATTTGCAAATTCTGCTATTTGAAATAAATCACATTTGTTACAAAACAAAGTTACATTATAAGCTATATTATTATTATTATTTTATAGAATAGGAAGGCGGACGAGCATATGGGCCACCTGATGGTAAGTGGTCACCAAATGCCCTTAGACATTGGCATTGTAAGAAATGTCAACCATCGCTTATAGCCAATGCGCCACCAACCTTGGGAACTAAGATTTTATGTCCCTTGTGCCTGTAATTACTGGCTCACTCACCCTTCAAACCAGAACACAATAATATCAAGTATTGCTGTTTTGCGGTAGAATATCTGATGAGTGGGTGGTACCTACCCAGATGAGTTTGCACAAAGCCCTACCACCAGTAATATTTATTTACATTACATTATAACAGTAATAGTAACCGCCTGTTAATGTCCTACTGCTGGGATAAGGCCTCCTCTCCCTTTTGAGGAGGTTTGGGGCTTATTACATCATAAGTATACAGAAAAATACAGCTTATAAACAAAAATCAATTCTATTTTATATTATCAAATTTAAGTTTTCCTTGTAAAGTCAAAAGCCTTGTCTGTGATTTTTGAAGTTTGTACTTAAGGTAATAACAACATAACACTTTTGGGTAATAAAATGGTTTTAATGTAGTTACTACCTTTAGTTAAAATCATATGATATCCTTCTGACTTATAACAGCAACACTGACCATCGCTAATGGACTTGAACATAATTGAATTTTATTTATATAGTTTTTTTATTCATAATATGAAGTTAATTTATGTCATGTTTAGTATTTTTATGTTAATTATATTTGGTTAATTAACAAATTGCATCCTTCGCACTTTTCATATCCTAGCGGTGTCCTCGGCAATACATATGATAATAACCTTGCACCCACGTCGTGGGTTGTGGTTATACAGTAAGTACTCACGATAAAGTAATGCTTGAGTATTGTTAAATTGTATATTTTTCGGGTTAGCAAAACAGTATCTTTAAAACGTTCCTGTGTTCCCTAGTAGTAGTGAGAACGTGAATTCAATGAAAAATGAGTAAGTCAACAAAAAGTTATTTCACTCACTCTGAACCTGTAACAGTGGTCTTCAACCTTTTTTGTAGTTTTTACTACTGTTTGCTAATAATAATTGATTCATTGAACATTTTAAGATGCATTTTAGAGTATTTTACGATTGTATTTTTGTTTTGCAACTCCTATAATAACTAGTGGCTATATGTAAGGCCGCGGATCCGGGTTCAAATCCTAGATCGGAACAATAAAGTCATTGAGTTTTTATTCGAAATCGGTCTGGAGGACTATTATTATTAGTATAAAAGTTAACTCTTTAAGTTTGTTTTAATCTAACGGTATATGTTACCATCATAGCGGCTTAATTCCGATTCGAATAAATATAGAATAGTCAAAGTTGAATTAAATCAAATATTCTAAAATCAAATATTCCACTCATCAGATATTCTACCGCAAAACAGCAATACTTAATATTGTTGTGTTCCGGTTTGAAGTGTGAGTGAGTCAGTGTAATTACAGGCACAAGGGACATAAAATCTTAGTTCCCAAGGTTGGTGGCGCATCGGCTATGTAAGCGATGGTTGACATTTCTTACAATGCCAATGTCTAAGGGCGTTTGGTGACCACTTACCATCAGGTGGCCCATATGCTCGTCCGTCTTCCTATTTTATAAAAAAAAAAATCGGGAACGTATGGTAATTGTTATACATTATAAGTATAGCCTTACTAATATTTATAGATCTAAAAAAGGCATTCGACACAGTAAGCCATAAAATTCTCTTGATGAAATTAGAGGCATTGGGTGTCAGGGACCAGGCATATCAAATTTTTAAATCGTACTCGTACTAGATAATCACCAAAGTAGGCCTCAAATTATCAATTACGGCGTTCCCCAGGGCTCAATCTTAGGCCCATTACTGTTTCTAATTTATATTAACAATGTACATGAAATTAGACTAAAAGGGGACCTTACCTTGTATGCTGATAATACTAGTCTGTTCTACTATGGTAATTCGATAGATGCTCTAGATACTTTGAATGCATGGCTCCAATCCAACTTACTGACTATCAATGCTTCTAAAACAACTTACATAATTTCTGTTGCAAAAAAAAAACAAAAATATGGGCAACTTCAAACCCCTGTCAATTAACGGGGAATTCATAAAAAGGGTCAATACACAAAAAATATCTCGGCTTAGTCCTGGATAATCAGCTTACGTGGAAACCTCATATTGACAAAACACGCAAAAAACTTCTCTCAATAATCGGTGCTGTGCGAGATATAATACGATGCCTTCCGAAAAGTGTATGTTATAATTCGTCAGCTAAACCACATTTGGATTGTACCACAACTAGATAGTAATTGAAGTTTGGGGTTCTGCAGCCAAAACCAATCTACAAAAATTACATACAACACAAAATGAACCCATAAAGACTCTATTTAAATACAACTACTTAACATCCGTCCGTAACAGCCTGTGAATGTCCCACTGCTGGGCTAAAGGCCTCCTCTCCTCTTTTTGAGAAGAAGGTTTGGAGCTTATTCCACCACGCTGCTCCAATGCGGGTTGGTAGAATTCACATGTGGCAGAATTTCAGTGAAATTAGACACATGCAGGTTTCCTCACGATGTTTTCCTTCACCGTAAAGCACGAGATGAATTATAATCACAAATTAAGCACATGAAAATTCAGTGGTGCTTGCCCGGGTTTGAACCCACGATCATCGGTTAAGATTCACGCGTTCTTACCACTGGGCCATCTCGGCTTAACATCTACTATAAAAATTTATAAGGATACAAAACTAATGAATCTAACTCAAATCTATAAATTTAACACCCGTATTCATATTAGAAAAATCCTTACAAAAGATACGCACTCTCAAATTACTTTCAAGAAAAAAAAAAATTCATAAGCGAATGATTAGAAATGCTAATAACATATGTTTAGGCCCATCAAGGACAAACTACGACAAGAAAAGTATTTTGTTTGAAGGAGATATCTACAATAATTTGCCGAAGGATATCAAAGATATAAAATCACGTCATAATTTAAAAAAATGTCTTAAAAGCCACATTTTAAAGGATTCTTCTTAGAATTCAATTCAATATTATATAAAATAAATCTAAATAAATAAAGTTGTAACTAATATAATATAATACCTAATGACACTACACTACTCCTAACTTAAAATAATATTACTTTTAGATATATCTTATGTAAAATAACTACTAAAACAACTACTCAACTATGTATGTATACTAAGATAATAATAATGTACCAGTGAATACTGTTAATGTACGCTTATTACAATGAATTATATATTTTACATATGACAATAATCATTTAATATTAAATTAGTTAATTTATATATATATATATATATATATATATATTTTTTATATTCGCCGGGAGGGCAAATGACTCTACTCCACCTGATGGTAAGTGGTAGTAGAGTCCAAACGCGACGACGGCCAGTACAGACGGGAAAAACGTTCTGCACTAGCCGCCTTCGCCTTGCCGGCCCGCAAGATGCCTCTTCACGCCTCGTTTGAAGGAACACATAAGCATATAACATATAAGCATAATCGTAAATAAATTACACACATTATATATTATACATTGCATATCTATATAATAAACAATCGCACACCGATTTTAAATTTAAAAACATCAGATAAATCTAATGTCACCACCCCTACTCCCTTAGTTATCATTACTTTGTATACGCACTATATTTTTTACTGTACTACCCTACTTCACGTCAAACTGTTCATACTTGACTGATATTATTATGATATAATTAGGTTATTGTAACTTTCATAGTATTACTATGTACGCCTATTCGATTTAATTTTTTTTCTAATAGTTTTGTAATTTTCTCTGTAAGTGATTTAAATGTAAATCTTTTGAGAAAATAAATAACTTTAACCGTTATTAACCAGTTCTCTATGTAAAAACTGATATTAAAAAATCTCGAATTGGTCTTTTAAATAATATAACACGAATAAATAAATCATAATCATAAATCAAATTGATGTAAATAACTCACTCAATTACTCTTAAACATCCAAATGATACATTTGAACACATTGAACAAATCACAAATCAATAATATATAAATTACTGTACCTTTTTATCCATTTACACAATAGCGGTTTTAAATTTGCGCACGTATTTTTTTATTAACTATTAAATATTTCAAAAGTCAAACGAATTAAATATTCAAGAAATAACAAAATATTTCTCACCAAAGCAAAGAAAACATGAGTTGATTTTTTATATTTCATTTCTACCTTCATAAAGTTTATCATACATTTTATTTCTGTCAACGTTTTCTACACCTGCAAAACAACCCACAACGTGGGTCTTTAGCATCTATGAAGAAGATAAAATGTATTGAAAAAATACATATGTCTAAGCATAAAAACCAAAGCGTATACTAAGAAGATCTTGTTATTGCATTTTTACGAAGAAAAGTAAGTCTTTTAAAATGAGACCACTACGTGGCTTCCCGTGAACGCGATTGCGACAAGAGTAAGCCCACTAGCTGGGTACTTGGCATTGAATGGGTTAAACAAAAACTATTTTTAATTTTAAATCTTTTATTTGTACTACTTAACTTTTCTTACTGTTTGGTCTAACACAAAAAAGCTTTTATATACAATATATAGAAATAATGTTTAAAGCAAATACATTTTTTAAAAACTAAATCAAAATAATTACTTAAATTGCATTTCAAAACCATTGAATTTTTTAAATCGAAATAGGACATGATCTTGACTTATTGTTTTCTCATTCAGTGAGGTGCAGGCTTATGACCATCAACATAGAAATTACGCGTTGCCTTTGGCAATGTTAACTCCATTCCTTCCATTTCCTTTGTTAATACAATTTGACATCCTGAAAATGTAAGTAGTTAAAATATAAGGACTACATTTTTTTTTATGGAATAGGTTGGCGGATAAGCATATGGGCCACCTGATGGTAAATGGTCATTAAAGCCCATTGTAAGAAATGTTAACCATTGCTTACTTCGTCAATGCGCTACTAACCTTGGGAACTAAGATGTTAAGTCCCTTGTACCTGTAATTACACTGTCTCACTCACCCTTCAATCTGGAACACAACAATACCAATTACTGCTGTTATATCTGATGAGTGAATGGTTCTTACCCAGTCAAGCTTGCTCAAAGCCCTACAACCACTGCACAATGCTCTACCATCATTACACAAAGCCCTACAACTGCCACCACTATAATCTTACTTTTAACTTTTTACACTATAATCATTGTATTTAAAAATGAAAAAATATATTTTTTTAACATTATACTTATGAAGAATAAGGAAAACTTTGTGCATCTTTTTATGCTCTTCAATTCAATTATGTAAATATTTTTTACAAACAATCTTTTGCTCTAACAATAGATATATATTCAAAGTGCAAAGGAAAAGTAAGCAACCAGAAATGTTTCAAGTATGTCAACATTTAAAAAAAAAATTGTAGCTATGTTAGATTTTTAAAAATGAACTGTAGTTACATAACCCCAAACCGAATAATAAATCATTATTTTCACAATGACTGGAAAATATACACACATAAAATATACTTTTAAAAAGTTGTCATAGGAAGAGAGCATGAGCTTTATATATAAAAAAAAAATTAAACAATAATTTTGAATATAAGAGTGATTAGTAAAACGAATTGCTCTCTTTCTATTATTAATAATTTCACATTTTTAAGAACAAAACATTGTGGAACTATGCAACCATATATAATTTTTTTTAGGAAGAAGGTAAATGTATATATGGCTTATCTCTTAGCTGAAATTAATTAATTTATTGTGTACAAGCATGCAATCATGATAACACTGAATCGTATAAAATATATTTGTTATAATTATTGTAATAAACAATTCAAATTAACATAGTATTTAATTACTTCTTCCTTACCTAATCTAGAATTTTCTTTCAAAAATGGTGCCATATCTAATAGATCATCTTCCTTCTCTTCTGGGTCTGTTAGTTTATCGAGATAATCCTGGTTAACATACACATGACATGTTGTACATGCCAATGATGCTTCACAAGCACCTTAGGGGAGAAATAGATAAATGTTTTCAATTTGTATGTTTTAGTTTACATTTAATTATAATTATAACCAACACCGGTTACCTGATCATTCAAACTATTTTTTAAATACAATAAGTATTTTTTATACTTGTAAAAATAAATAAGTAATGTATGCTAGTATGTATTACGGAGGAGGATTTTACTTAAAAATATTAAGTTAATTATAAATCATTACCTTCCATCTCAACACCAAATCTATGTGCTAAATATAAAACATTGTCCCCGATTTTGCCTCTTACATTTGTTTTTTTACCATCTTTGTCTATGTACACAATATTTACACTAAAACAAAGAAAATATCTTAATAAATATAAGGCTAAAGTGAAATGAACATTCATATTTAAGAAGTTTTATATAGCATTTTAAAATTAAGCAAATAAAATTAAAATTAATCAACTTACACTTCGTCCTCTGACTTTGGGTCCTGCCATTCATATTCACCATGTCTTAATCCTGGAAAATATTGTTATTTTTTTTTTAAACATGATCAGGTAATTATTATGAAATTGTATATTTTATAAAAAGTAAACATTACTTGAGGTTAAGCTGAAAAACTTCTTTTGACCGTTCGACAGATTTTGTCGCTGTACAATTTTAATAGGACGAGCTATATGAAGGATGTTTAATATTCGAAACATTTTTGGTTCTAAAGTCTAAACAATATTAATCATGTTATTATCAAATAGATATAAACAAATATTCGCTTATAGGTTAGAAATTAATGATAAGTATTGTTAAAGTTTTGTCAATTGACATATTATGACATTTCTCCCTTCACAATGTTGATAAGTATGACAACTTAAACTTTATTATTAATAAAAATAATGAAAAAATACTTTAATTTTCAGTTGAAAGTGCAAAAATTATATTGATTTTAACGATGTATCAATTAAATTAGATTTTTTTTACATTAATATAAAAAAAAACTTATTATTGTATTTAAATTAAGTTGAAATCGCAGCAACACCTTATCAAATGTCATACACATTCTTGAAAAACGTCAATAATCACATCCATATTGCCCATTTTTCATAATGATTTTAAAAAATATAGTTATTGATTTATACCACAAAGACGTTGAGGACGAATAAGGAACATAAAATAATGATTATAGTATAAGATTTTATTATATTTAAAATAAATTACGGCCATAGTATCTTATGTTGTGAATATTGGTGATAGAATTTTATTGTAGAATAATAAGGTAAGTTTTACGATCTAATGACGTGTATTTCGCAATATCACTCATAAGATGATATTTTGTACTTTTTGTCTTATAAATATTTAAGAAAAAAAAGCTTTTAAATAATTTGTGTTCTTACAAGTGTTTTGATTCCTTTGTTATTAAATGTGATAAGCTAATAACCATTGATATAACCCAATTATGTCCATGCTGACTTCATTTATAAATAGTATATATACAGTTGTCTCCTTTATCTTATCTTTTTAAAAATTAGTATTAATTTACAACTCTTATTATCATTTCTTTATCAGTCTCTTTAAACAATATTTATTATATATTATAATTTTTTTATATCTTAGAAGAATCTTGTTAGGAGAATAGAATGTAAATTATTTATTAGAAAAATCTTATTTACATCAGTTTTATTTATATTTCGTATATACATAAAACTTAAAAGAAAAATGTATTGATGAGAACTGTTGGTAGCTACTGTAGACATAATAAAAATAAATTTTCTAAATGCTTTAAAAAAGATATATAAAATAATTAAATTGTTTTTAATAAGCTTTATTTGTAATTGTCGAGAAAAGTAACTGCATGCCTATAAACTTAAAATATTAAGTTAAAAATACTATAGCATTATCTATCGATTTGAAAGCTAAGTTTTTCAGTTTGTTGAATTTAGAATATATGAACTGAAATCATTTTTTTTATCAAGAAAATAATTAGATTTACTATTTTCTCTATAGCTAATGTAATAATCAATTGTTTTTTGTGAAATTAAATATAACACTGCTTATTTACCATTTAAAAAAAACAAACATCTGGACTGATCTAGTATAATTATAGATTATTATTATTTCTGCATTGGTTCTTAAACATTAATATAAATTATATATATATAAAATATTTAGGAAGATATAATAAAAATCTGTTAAACTCATAACATGAAAAAAACACTTAAAAATATTATCTAAAGACCAGAAAAATCGGTGAATTTAAAATAAATATTTCATTACACATCACCCTTGCATATTAAGTGACCTATATAAATTCCATATACTCATTGTATTAGGTAACTATTTTTTATGCTTGAAGTATGTACATGCAAGCCGGTAAGGCTATAAATTTGTTTTATTATTGTGCATGTAATTTGTTTCGTATTTTATTTTCAGATTGATGTAAATAGTTTTAAAATGTCTATAAAAGAGGAAAAAGGGGATATTAAAGATATAAAAATTGATGATGCAGATAGAAAGGATCCCACATCGTTCTTACCCGAAGAGCCAATGACGTATGAAATTAAAACTAAAAAGAAAAAAAAAAAGAAAAAACAAGAAGATCCATTTAAAGATATTGAAGAAAAAGTTGCATTACCGACACCCACTTATTATGATCCTGTAAATGAAGTAGAGCCTGAACCAGTTCTGGATCCAGAAGTTAATATAAAGGTTGAAAATATTGAAGTTGAGTTGGATTTTAATGATGTAAGTTATTGTTTTAGATAAATAGGATTTAAGAATTGATATAAATGCGTTTAGCCATGCTACTAGTGATATATTTTACAAAGACACTAGCAAATTTGCTTTTAGATTTTGTAACAGTAACAGCCTGTTAATGTCCCACTGCTGGGCTAAGGCCTCCTCTCCCTTTTGAGGAGAAGGTTTGGAGCTTATTCCATCACGCTGCTCCAATGTGGGTTGGTAGAATACACATGTGGCATAATTTCAATGAAATTAGACACATGCAGGATTCCTCACGATGTTTTCCTTCACCAAGCACGTCACCTTCGTCAAGCAAGCATTATAATCACAAATTAAGCACATGAAAATTCAGTGGTGCTTGCCCGGGTTTGAACCCACGATCGTCGGTTAAGATTCACGCGTTCTAACGCGTTTAGATTTTGAATGATGTAATATTCTATGTAATGTAAGTTACTATGTCTATGAACAATTTTTTTAATAAATATGCAGGTGCAATATTGGCGAATGGCCCACCTGATGCTAACTGGTCACATAACCGACCATAGACATTGGCGCTATGAGAAATATTAACCATTCCTTGAAACACGAAAGCACCAACAACTTTGGGAACTATGATGTTACGTCCCTCATGTCTGTAATTACACTCCCTCATTCACTCCTTAAACTGCATCACACCAAACAAGACGTGCTTGTACCAAGCCCTGCCACCGAGTAAATTATGTTTCGATTCTATTGTTATTGGAATGTTATAATGGTAAATATAACACAGCGTTTTATATTTTTAGATTTAGGTTTTCGTTTTTTATTCTTCGTTTTTAATAAAGTTAAACTATTCACGGCTTTATTAAATCGGTAATCGAATTAAAAACAGAATATAAACATAAACAATAAGCTACCTTTACAAACCTTTCCTATAAGCCGTGCTATGGTAGTCGAGTGGTTAGAAGACGAAAATCTTATTCGATAATTCCGAATTCAAACCCGGGCAAGGCGCACCGTATTTTCGTGCTCGCCGGTGAAGGAAAACATCGCAAAGAAACCTGCATGTGGCAAACGAAAATCTGCTATGTGTATCCAACCCGCAATGAAGCAGCGTGTTGGATTAAGCTTCAAAAATTCTACTCAAAAAGGAGAAGACGTCTGAGCCCAGTAATGGGACATTTATAGGCTGTTACTCTACATTAAAATGAACAATATTTGTTATTATATATTTTATATAAAACGTGTACATTTTTTTATTTTTCAGTTCGCTAACGATAATGGATTAATGTTAGAAGGTCCGCAAAGCGAAGATAGTCAAGAACCGGCTGTGAAAATCGAAGAACAAAATCATGAAGCGGTATTATTAACATTTGAAAGTATAATCAACGATAAAAGCGTCATCGGTTTCGGCCCAGTCGCTGCACCAGCTCCTAATTACGTGTGCAAAGTTTGTCATCTAGTCTTTCAATCGACAAAAACGCTTAGAATGCATCAGAAAAGAAAACACAAAGTATTTAGGAAATCGTTTAAATATATATGTCATTATTGCTCAATGTCGTACGAACAGAAAAATAGTCTCGTTGCCCATATTAAAAGGAAACATGGACCGGATTCAGTTAATGATGATGGCGAAGAGAGGACATGTGATGTTTGTGCGTTAGTTTTTAAGGGTATGACGAGGTTACGTATGCATATGCGGAGGAAACACGGATCTTTTGAGGAGTCGTTCAAACATGTTTGTGAGGATTGCGGTCTTACGTACGACAAATATAGAAGTTTAATCGTACATATACAGAGGAAACATTCGAATGAAAAGAAGCCAGACTTAGACCAATGGTACAATTGTCCGTTCTGCCCTAAAGTCTTCACGAAAAGGGAAACGTACGCAAGACACGTACAAAGAAAGCATCGTGTGAACGATGATGATGATGAGAAACATGATGATGACACGGAAAACCTTTTGAAGAATTGTAAGAATGAAGAGACTGGAGAAATAACGTGTAAAGAATGCCCTCTGGTCTTCTCCTCGCTCAATTATCTTAAACTTCACATGAGAAGGAAGCACAACGCGTTAAAGGAAGATTTTCGCTTAAAATGTAGAATTTGCAATTTGTCATATGACAAGATTGAAAGCTTAAAACGTCATATACGAAGGAAACACGATAAGGGATCTTATTGTGACGTGTGCGATAAACAATTCGAAACTAGGGATATGTATCTGAATCATTCACACAAGAGAATGATACAGGAATGTAACATTTGTGGGCTAGTGTTCGCGTCTCAGGGTGGGTTGTGCAAACATTTGCGGTGTACGCATAAAATACAATCACCGAAAACAATTGTCTGTACTTTGTGTAACGAAACGTTTCACGATAAACGGCAATTGAAGCCACATTACATGAAGGTGCATCTGAAAGTATCGTACACTTGTAATTTCTGCAATAAAATATTTAAAGCGAAAGAGAGCTATAGACGGCACGTGCTATTAAAACATCCGTCGAGTAAGCCGAAAAGTGATAATCAGAATTGCGATCAGTGTGACGAAACATTCTCTGACGAATTTGAGTTATGTCGTCACATAAACATCGCACACGGTAAATCGCATACCGGAGAAATAGGACCCTTATCGTTGATAGAAATCAAAAAGGAAGAAGTCGAAATCCCAGACACCTTCCAATGCTCAAAATGTCCTGAAAATTATGCAAATTGGGAGCAATTGAAACTGCATTATGAACAGAATCATCAAATAGTACCTGAAACGCAATGCCAAGTTTGCGGTGAACTGATACCTGGTAACGAACTGCAGAAGCATTTAAAAGCGTTACACACGGACACCAGTGTCCAGTGTAAATATTGTGAATTCGAAACGAGTAATCGTGCTAGTATGACACAGCACATGTTGCGTCACAAAAACGCGACTACCCTTAACTGTGATTTTCCCGGTTGTAAATACAAGACGTTCTACGAAGATGCCATGGATAAACACAAGAGAAAGCATGCCGACCAGGGTGTTAAGCTCCAGTGTTCCCAATGTCCGTTCCAAACTATGAATAAGTATATCTTGAAATACCACGAAGAAGCCCATGTTACGGGCAAGAAAAGGTATTCCTGTGATCAATGCGATTACGCAACTATATTGCCAGCGAACTTAGTTCAACACAAATACAAACATTCCTCGGAGAAGAGGTTCAAATGCGAAGTTTGTCCATTCGCAACAAAGTACAATACGTCGTTACGTTTCCACGTTAAGAAGAAACATTGTGATCTCCCAACATTCAGTTAAATGTTAATGTTTTTTGAAAATTTAAATAATATTTGGTGTTATGTCTTTATAAATTTGATTTATTAAAACAAATATAATTATTTGTTCAAGTTTTTATTTTGAAGTTATATTTTCTCGTAGCCCTTCTTTAAACGCATTAAGCATTTCGCCCAAAATAAGTAGTGAATAGGGTTACCGGTTCTTAGTGAGTCAGAATATTTATTAAGAAGCCAGTAGCGTTCATCTTCGAATGGCCTTTCGGGAATTCTTGCGCACGACCATTACATTACCTTGTCGGCCTGAAAGTCTGAATTTCTAAATCGATACAGGAAGTTGATTTATCATATACTTCACACTAGTAATGTTACTAGCAAAATTTTGATTGACCGTGTAGAGTGTAGACCTTATATTCTATAATTGAAGAATTAATATGTATTTTTTAAGTTTTTTTGGTATACTTAATGACAATAGTATTACCGCGTGACGTCGCCGGCTCTCCTCTGGCGCAGGGTAAAGGTTATATATTATTTATCATCTACGGTATCTTTTGCCTTCTAGTCTATGTTTTTGGGTCCATTAAGACGGATATTTATATTGGACAAACATTTTACGTTATTTTAATCGCTATATTTAAATGTATATCTTTTATATTTCGATACAGTTATATAAAAAGTGGTATTTTCCAATGATCGCATTTCTCTGATGAAAAGTATTTAAGTATTTATTTTTTTGGTAAATGAATCTACTGCACCTGATGGTAAGTAGTAGTAGAGTCCAAACGCGATGACGGCCACAGTCGGGAAGAATGTTCTGCACTAGCCGCCCCCGCCTTGCCGACCCGCAAAATGCCTCTTCACGCCTCATTTGAAGGAACCCGGATTGTAAGAGGACGTGAACACGTGAGCTGGTAAGGAATTCCATTTTTTGGAAGTGCGACAAAGAAAGGAGGTGCCAAATTTCTTTGTGCGCGATGGAATTGATATCACAGTTACGCGGTGACATCGAGTGCCAGCACCAGTAGACTTATGAAGGAAGGGGGAAGCAGGAATTAGAGATAGAAAGCGCTCAGCGCTGCTATCTCTCGACGCTATTGTAAAGGCTCGAAGGTGTATGTGACCTTTCTGTCGTTAACAATGCGGATCCCACGTCGCAGCAACCGATCCAAGGCCTCCAGTAGGTACTTAACGGAGCCATCTCAAAGGTGCGAGCAATATTCTACGCAAAACTGTACCTGTGTATTGTACAACAGGCACAGTTGTTGTGGTGTGAAAAAATGCCGCACCTTGTTCAGAACTCCGAGTTTCCGTTAAGCTGTTTGTATAATAGTCTCGATGTAATAGCCCTTGGACTAAGGTCGCAGCGTCAATCCCCAGCATGGCGATTTTGTTTTGTATTAGCAGCGGAGTACCACAGAGGGAGGGAAGGGAGGAAAAGGTCACCACCTTTTCGCTGTGAGAGCGCATACCTGTGTTTTCTAGGCATTAAACTCAACAAGATTAGCCCCATTTGGCGATGAGTTCTAACGTCCTATCGAGTTCAATGACAAGATCCTTCCGCCTCTCCTCAATTTCCGCTCGCCCAGCAACAGCGCGTCCGTGGTATCCACCATGCACTGTACTATCGTCTGCATATGCAATGTATGTTCCCAAGAGAGAACATATTATTGATATGCAAAAGAAAGAGTGTGGGAGATAGCACAGATCCCTGGGGGACCCCAGCATTCCGTAACCGTAACCGTAACAGCCTGTGAATGTCCCACTGCTGGGCTAAAGGCCTCCTCTCCTCTTTTTGAGGAGAAGGTTTGGAGCTTATTCCACCACGCTGCTCCAATGCGGGTTGGTAGAATTCACATGTGGCAGAATTTCAGTGAAATTAGACACATGCAGGTTTCCTCACGATGTTTTCCTTCACCGTAAAGCACGAGATGAATTATAATCACAAATTAAGCACATGAAAATTCAGTGGTGCTTGCCCGGGTTTGAACCCACGATCATCGGTTAAGATTCACGCGTTCTTACCCAGCATTCACTACATAGAATTGTGAAGCGCAACTAAAACACGAAGACTACGCTTGTGTAGGAAGCTGGCAATCCAGGTGCAAAGCTGAGCAGGCAGACCATATGCCGGCAGCTTGGAGAGAAGACTTTCACCCCAGAGGTGTGTTACGTACGTTAGAAGATCACCAGTGGACCGTTTTGCTCGAAACCCGTACTAACGATCATTAATTAGACAGTGATCTTCTAGGTAATGAATCATTTGGTTGTTTGGAATCCGTTCCATCACCTTACAAAGTACTGAGGTGATAGCTATTGGCCGGGTCAGACCGATCCCCTTTTTTGGGAACCGCTTGCACATTAGCTCTTCTTTAAACCTCCGGCACACATCCCGAAGAGAGAGAAAGTTGGAACAGGTGCGTTAAAACAGGAGAAAGCTCCGCCGCGCACTTCTTCAGCGCTATGGCTGGTATTCTATCGAGACCGCTAGCTTTCCGTACATTAAGTGATTGCAGCTCCATACGCACGCACATCACGTTGCTTGATTTTAAGGTCAGGCATCGTGTGGCCACATGAAGGTATTGTTGGTGGCAACGCACTACAATCATCGATCACGGAGTTATCGGCAAGGAGCTTAGCCAGGAGATCGGCTTTCTCTTGCGGACTGTGAGCTAGCAATCCGTCCGGATTTTAGAGCGGTGGCAGCGAAGGTTGACAGAAATTGTTTTGTACAGACTTGGTCAGACGTCAGAAGCTACGGGAGCCCCTAGGATGCGAAACAAGGTCATAATCAATCTGTACAGTGCGCTGTGCATCCGATCTCGTGTATGCCTTCCTACAGGACTTGGTGTTTTTGTTGTAGTTCGCTTTCAGT
This sequence comes from Nymphalis io, assembly GCF_905147045.1. NCBI lineage: Eukaryota > Metazoa > Arthropoda > Insecta > Lepidoptera > Nymphalidae > Nymphalis > Nymphalis io. The sequence goes on along the minus strand of NC_065913.1, from coordinate 7,259,721 downwards.
GAGTTAATGTTAGATGCCCCACTAATACAGCCGTTGATCCACGCGCGCCGCCTGCTTAGATGATACAGCATCGGCACATTCACGAGTGAACCAACGGTTAAGCGTACCCTTACTGATAAGATCTGAGCTAGGAATGTAGTATTCCATTCCCAACATGATCTCATCGGCAACAGCAGCGGCACTAGCTGTCGGGTCATTCTCACTGAACCAACGTTCCTTCCAAGGGACTGACGCATAGTAATCGCGCATTCCGTCAGGTCCAGTAGAGAAGGCGCTTGCCCATCAATGTCTGAGATCCTGGTGGGCTGATCAACCAGTTGGGTCAAGTCATGTGTGAGAGCAAAAGCATGAGCAGTCCTTCCAGCATGGTCAGTTTTGAGGGATTTCAATCATGATTCATGGTGAGCATTAAAATCCCCCAAAAACACCAATTTCGCGTTAGGAAACTGCTCTTGGGCAGTATCTGCTACCCGCCTAAGATGGTCAAATAATCGGCTTGTCTCCAAGTCACCATTGTGGGATCTGTAGAGGCATACGTAGACTCGTAGTAGTATAATACATTAGCCCGAACCGTGGCTTCATTATTCTATACATTAATAAAATAAAATATATGAAAGTAGGTAGAGATGAAGAATTAATGATTTTTAAACAGTTTATAAGAATATACGGTTCCAAATAAAAAAAAAGTAATGCATAATCATTTATGAAAGATTTTTATATTATTCGCAAGAATTATATAAAAATAACTACTTACGAAAACGGTTGAAGACGAAAGTCTTCAACCAATGCGTCTTAACTGCCATGACATACGGTGCCGAAACGTGGACACTAACTGCGGGACTAGTCCACAAATTCAAAGTCGCGCAGCGTGCTAGGGAGCGAGCTATGCTCGGAGTATCTTTGAAGGATAAGATCAGAAATGAGATTATCCGGAAAAGAACCGGAGTCACCGACATAGCTTGCAAAATTAGCAGGCTGAAGTGGCAGTGGGCTGGTCACGTATGTCGTAGGACCGATGGCCGTTGGAGCAGACGAGTCCTAGAGTGGAGACCGCGAATCGGCAAGCGCAGCGTAGGGCGCCCTCCAGCCAGGTGGACCGATGACCTTAAAAAGGTGGCGGGCACCAACTGGCACAACTACTTACGTCCTTTATTCCATATATTAAGAATTCCTTATATCCAATTAAAGACGGTTTTATCATACGTTGTTCAAAACCGGTTTCATTCGCAAATCATCAAGACTGAAGTCTAAATTGTAGCGAATAACACGCTAACAAAGTCAAGATTTAAAATTAAAAAGTTAATTAAACATCTCCCACACGTAGCTAGAAAATGAGGATTTTAACCGAAAATTCGGGGTTGACACACGGACAAGCACCTCTGACTTTCAATGTTACGTTATATGTTAAGGATATAGTTGTTAGGAATATTTTATAAACGTAAAATTATTGTATACTTTATTATTTATGAAAAGATATCTACTTATTTTAAATGACGCCAGAGAGCATATGGTAGAAGTTTATATAATATCTTGCGGATACCCCAAAAATGTTAAATACAGTAAAGAATACATAATCGATACTAGACGCTCACTGTGATAATACATTATAATTAATTTGGCTTGATTAGTTGCTTTCATAAGGATTGCTTACTGTGAAATAGAAAACAATAGGCGTCTTTTAATACGTAAAGGTAGTACTTAATTAGAGGCGTTTTTGTGTTCTTTGTTGTATACAAATATTGTAAAGCCGAGGGGGTTGTGTGACTGTTTGCTTAAACGCTCTAATATCAAGTTGAAAGCGAAATGTATTGAAAAGGATTATTTATACTAATATTACAAATGCGTTTATTAAAATGTCTGTCTGTTACGCTTTCACAGCTACTGAACCGATTTCGATAAAATTTGGTGTGAAGCAAGGTTGCATCTCATGGAAGGAAATAGGCTATTTTTTATATACCTAAAATCGGCTCACCCTCCTACACGTGGTCGAAGCTGTGGGCGAAACCTAGTAGATTATATGTATCGTCACGCTAAAACCCCTCTGAACACTAATATTTAACGTGGGTTTATATTTATGGGTTTAACCGTGCGGGACAAATGATAATACAATACAGTGACAAATAGTTGACTAAAATGTTCTACTAGTCTAACTATAACGAGTTTTACGAAACAAAACGTATTATAGTTAGACTAGTAGAAAAACCTGTTTCATTTTGCTTTATTTTATGTAAATGTTCGTATATATTGTACTTATCTTTGTAAGGGAGGGCAAACGGGCAGTAGGCACACCAGACGTCACCATGGACCATTGCCATGGACATGTGCAAGACTTTACCTACATTAATAAAATTTATTAAATTAGGCTTTTCTGGAGTGGAGGCCACGCAAACGTAGCGTTGGACGCCCTCCGGCTAGGTGGAGTGACGATATTCGCAAAGTGGTTGGCAGCAGATGGAAATTGGGAGCTGAGGATCGAGCTCATTGGCGTGCCATTGGAGAGGCCTATGTCCAGAAGTTGACGACGAAGGGTTGATGATGATGATGAAAGTAGGCTTTTATAAGCACACTTGAATCGTCATTTTACAGAATTATATTAAATGTAAACCACCGTTTCGGAAAATAGATCCAAGAAGAACTGGTAAGAAATTCAATAGTCACTCTTTACCAATATTTCAAACACAAAGTTATGACAATTTAATACAATTCAATTTACATATTATTCATACTTTATTATTTTTATGCATACTCAGTAATAATAATACTTGCCACCCAAGCAAATTGAATAGAATAACCTAGATAAATAATATCATTTCATACAATATTAGGTATATATGTGATGGAAAATCGTTGTGGACAAAGTAGATTCGTATTAGAAGATAAAGGCATTACACAAATTTAATCGAGAGTAATATTTATACCTTAACTATTTATTATACCGGGATTTAATTTAAAAATTATGTTTGTAATATAATAAACTACCAAATTAGTCGGCTGGGTAATTCTTCGTTTCAAGCAATTAGTCTTCTTACAACGAAACACAATCTTATTTTGAAACGAAGTATTTTCTGAATAGGAAATATTAAAAATATATAATACATCTTTACAATATCGAGATAATTTGCATGAGATAAATATAGCAAATACTTGCGATCAAATAATTGCTAACACAATTTTACTTATAACTGTATTAAGATTCTAGAAAGGACCGATAATAAAGGACCAACCAAAATTCATACATTTCTTGGTTATGAAGCTTAATTTTAAAGCATAAGTGGATAGGTTACTGGCCTAGGCTGTCGAAAGTATAATATACTTTCGAGCGATGTTAAATTTATTAACGTTTAAGCTTTTAATTTATATTATTTATTTTAAGTGTTGAGCATTTCATTTGTTTCAATAAGTGCCTGCCAAATATTTATATTTCGGGCATTTTGGCACTCATTTATTTATAACAATGAAAAATACATTTGCCATGCCATGGATTTGATTAAAAATTTGGTTATCACTACAGAAGCCTATATCTTATGTCGTCGAATACCATACAGAATGTATTTTTGTGACGTTTTTATAAAAATATTGTTATTATATTAAATGAAGTATTTATGTTTTTTCTAAGTAATCAAGTCATAATTTTTCGTGTTAAAATTATTTTATAAGATGGTATCGATTTATATATATTTCTATACAAACAAACATTAATTGATTTACTTTTTATTATTATCAGTGTCATATTATTAGTGTCAACTACATATAAAAATAGATCATACTTAATTATATTTTACGTATAAAAGAATTAAAAATGTACTTTCTAAAATAATTGATCATACTAGACAGTATACAAACATATTAAAGGACAAGCGAATTTTTCTTTATCAAACGGTTATTTTAAATTCTAATTTATGCAATCTGTCAATCGATTATTTACGCAATTATTTAATATTTTTAGTCTATAATAGACAATATTTTTAGTATAAAATAATGCAACTGTCAAATGTCAAACTATTTTTATTGTAACACTCAAGCTTTCTGTACTATTTGTTTCTCTTTCACTCCTAAGTGTAAATGTCTTAGAGCGACTGAGACAACAATCTGGGTTGCATACAGTATAATGAATGACGACAGTGGATTCTGCCCATCGTAAAGAAACGTCGCGAAAATTATGTATATGTACATACCCACTTTGTTGTATCAGTACTTCATGAGTAAACATTAAAGTTTAATTATATAGTTGAGTTTTTAAACACCAATGTGATAAATATTTTTTTTTATATTGTTATAAACCTGATCTAGAGACAATGACTTTATTAAGTCTTCCAATGCTCGTAGTTGAAAATATATTTTCCTATCTATCTTACGATGAAATTGCTAAACTCAGATTGGTAAGTATATAATTTTATTTATAGATATGACTATTTTTTGAAATAACCCCTGTTATGTGCCTGCCTGATTGTTATGCTCTATAATTAACACCGTCGAATTTTCTTCGAGAATGTGCATTTAACGTCAGTGCTTTGATACGATTATTAAAAAAAAGGAAATATGTGCAAAACGTTTATTTTTATTTATTAACTAAGCAAATTAACATTTTTAAATGAATCTAAAAAGAAATCTATGCTTTTAAAATGCACTGTTATAATTTAAAATCATTTTAAATTTAATTATCATAAAAAATTAAAGATATACAACTTTAAAATAAAGTTGCACTGTAATGTGTAATATTAAATTCTCAGATAATAACACAATGTCTTCCTTTATAAAAGCTATTATATTTATAAAATATATCTAATATTTTGTTATTTAATCATTTAAAAAAATAATTACTGTAACATTTGAAATACACCTAGATTTTCAATTAATTATAAAAATAGAGAAATGGTATAATGTGTATTATTGTTTAAATAATGTAATATATATTATGTTTATGTAAAATATATTTTTGTTTTCAGGTGTCAAAACCATTTAATAATATAAGTATGCGTTTGTTGAATAGAGGTTTTTTAATGATTGAAAGACGACATGCATTGGCCCTCAAGAATGTTAAGGCACAATTACCACGTAGGGAATCAGAGCGCAGGTATATATTTTTAATGTTATTCTTATTACAACAACTTACAGAATTACTTATAAATTTTATAAAAGATGTGTTTTTTCTCTTTAAAGATTATTGTGACAATTGCTGGCCTCAATTTAATATATTTTTCTTTATGCTTGTATTTATTCTGCTTCATTTATCTTTTATAATGATTCCCCCCGACTTCAATGGCGTCTTAAGTTGAGGTTAGGCCTTATTGCTTCATAAAATACTTTTTAGTAATAACAATTGTATTATTGCTGTTTGGTAGCCTAATTACTGATGTATGAGGTGGCTTTTACCCAGATGCTCTTTGAATACTTTACAATTGTAAGATCAAAAGTATCCAAAAGTGTTATCAGATTTTATTTGCATTAGAGTATGTTTTGATTTTGATTAATGAAGTAATAAGTGATGATTGGTTTATAATATTTTGAGTTTTTTTAAACAATGATTACTAATTAAACGAAAAATATAATTAATTAAGATTAAAAATAATGTGTAAATGATAATCTTGTTATAAAATAACTGTACCACTGGGCTGCCTCTCTCTTGAGAAGAGTGTTTGAAGCCATGCTACTACAATATGGGTTGTTCGATACACATGTGACAGAATTGTAAATTTCATAGAATCTATTTATAAATATAAATTAACAACAAATAGAACAAGTTAAAGTTTATTTTGTAAAGTTCAGGAATTGATTTTGGAATTCATAGATTTTTATTATATTTTTTTTATTTTCATTACAGATATCATCCTTTGGCTCGGCACTGCGATATATTGACGTCAATAGAGACACGTATATCAATGCTCAATATGACATACTCCAAGTTTATAGACAATGGCATCTGTTGTTTTATACCGGGAAAGGTGAGTTTTATTTATTGTGGCTTACCAAGTAGAAACTTAAAAAATCACATACACATTGCTCTCGATCTATTCTATTATATATAAAATATATTTATTTGTTTTTATTAGATATATAAAGCCAATTGGACGATTTGAATGACATAATTTGATTTAGGAAGCCAATGAGCTACCGAGAATGGATGAAGTTGTCTTTGTATGTCTATAGTTATCTATGATGTAATTTATCGGCTCATCTGTTGTTCTTTATTAATAAATGTAACTCAATATGCAGGTGTTGTGTGTATACTACACATCGATCTATTCATAATGTATTTAATATTTTAGGTGATTGATGAAATAAGTCGCGTACTCTACATCGTAGAGATATCAAAGACGCCGCCTCGTGCTCACGAAGTCTTACAAGAGCTACGAGATATATCCAGTATGGCGATAGAGCACTTTGACGAGAAAATATCGCCCGCATTGAGACGAAAGTTACAAGAAGGTGTCGCACCACCTCCACCGAGGCCGTCTCCACCAGGTGACTGTTTAACTGTCAATGTCAATGTCAAATTCAATTATCCTTGATATATTTACATAGAAACTAAGCTAATGAACATAAAACAATTGAGCTACTATACTACTTGTATACTTAAACATACAAGCCTCGTTGGTCTAGTAGATAGATATAAGGCCGCTGACTCTGTCCTGGGTTTAATTCCCGGGTCGGGCCAGTAAAAAGTTATTTGGTTTTTCTGTCAGAAAATTCTCAGTAGCAGCTCGGGGTCTGGAAGTTTTAAGTTTGTACACTCCCGTGCCTCGGAAAGCACGTAAATTCTGCGCATGTACTCTTTCCGGTCGTGTCTAAAATAAAGTGGATATAAGTGGAATAGTAAAGTAAAATAAGGTAACAGCCTCTGAATGTTCCACTGCTGGGCTAAGGCCTTCTTTCCCTTTTTGAGGAGAAGGTATGGAGCTTATTCCACCACGCTGCTCAAATGCGGGTTGGTGGAATACACATGTGGCTGAATTTCAGTGAAATTAGACACATGCAGGTTTCCTCACGATGTTTTCCTTCTCCATATAGCATGAGATGAATTATAATCACAAATTAAGCACATGAAAATTTAGCGGTGCTTGCCCGGGTTTGAACCCACGATCATCGGTTAAAATTCACGCGTTCTTACCACTGGGCCATTTCAGCCTTTTTTAATGGAATAGTATTGTATTATAAATAAATATATATTAATCGAGAATTTTTGAAGTGCATAATACAGCAGTGCTTTCAGCAAATCGCATGGAATGTGTAAATTCATCGTTGTATGGCTATAAATACGAATAAGATTGATTTAATAAAGTTGTTTGATCACGTGATAATTTTTCAGCTGTTATAGCTCCAATTGCTCTAAACCATGAGATACAGGCGCTCCGCCGAAGGTCGATACTGAACGCGAGGCTGTCCCTGTACCTGGCGTCGCAATACAAGAAATTTCATAAACGGGTAAGATTATATATATAAAGTATTTTGTAAGTATTTAGTTTTTTTTTTTTTTATAGAATAGGAAGGTGGACGAGCATATGGGCCACCTGATGGTAAGTGGTCACCAAACGCCCTTAGACATTGGCATTGTAAGAAATGTCAACCATCGCTTACATATCCAATGCGCCACCAACCTTGGGAACTAAGATTTTATGTCCCTTGTGTCTGTAATTACACTGGCTCACTCACCCTTCAAACCGGAACACAACAATATCAAGTATTGCTGTTTTGCGGTAGAATATCTGATGAGTGGGTGGTACCTACCCAGACGAGCTTGCACAAAGCCCTACCACTAAGAAAGTGGTAGAAAGTTAGTTAGTAGTTTATTCAATCGATAGAATTTATAAATATATAATAATTAACTCGTTGATATAGGGCTTTGTGCAAGCTAATCTGAGTAGGTACCGCCCACTGATTATATTATATACTTCCAAATAGCAATATTTAGAATTTTTGTGTTCCGGTTTGAAGGACGATTGAGCCGTTACACCGGCTCAAGGTGTATCTTTCTTAGCATAAATAAGTAAACTAAAGTCACACATTATATTGTTAAATTGCATCGTACGTCGTATAAAAGAGAGTGGAGCCGCTTCTTTTAGGTCGCCTTGTGTAAACAGCCTATTAAATACTTAGGTGTAAAAAATAAACATATGAATAAATATAAGTTAAATACTACAGATAACAAAATAGGCAAATCTTAACTCCAAGAGAGGTTTTAAACGTTTTACTTGCATTCGATTCTTATGGCATATTTTTATAAAGGCACAAGGTACACGAGATGGCCTAGTAAAAGCCGAGATGGCCTAGTGGTTAGCACGCGTGTATCTTAACCGATGATCGTGGGTTCAAACCCGGGCAAGCATCACTGAATTTTCGTCAGTTTAATTTGTGTTTGTAATTCATCTCGTGCTTGACGGTGAAGGAAAACATCGTGAGGAAACCTGCGTGTGTCTAATTTCATTGAAATTATGCCACATGTAATTCTATCAAACCGCATTGGAGCAGCGTCATGGAATAAGCTCCAAACCTTCTCATCAAAAGGGAGAGGAGGCCTTAGCCCAGCAGTGGGACATTAACGGGCTGTCATTTTACTTTAAACAATGTAGTGATTTCAGATGTTAAGTTACAAACGTATCGCTGCACTGCAACAAAAGCAAATAAGAAACTATCAGAAGAAACAGAAGCAACAGGATAACTGTATAGGTGAATTTTTTTTACTCCATTATTATGTTGAATGTTTTTTTACAGATAAATAAATTACAAAAAAGAAATACTTTTCTTAATCTGTTATTTATTTTTACGTAATGTCAAAAACTGTGATTCTATTATAGGCTCACTTGACGTTTTAAATGGAGGTAAATGATGGTGTTTTTTTTTCTGTGTTGCCATACGAAACTGACTGACCTAGTCTTGTGTCTTGTCCCACCTATCTCAAGTAGAAGGAAAACTTGTATATTTTTCTCTTTTCAACACCTATTTGTTAAATTAACTTTTTTTTTTTGTTTTCCTTATTATTATATTATTTATTTACTTTTATCGTATACAACATAAACGAAAATCAGAAAGTTAGAACTGTTTTTTTGTGTAGTACAAAGGCAGTAATAGCTAATTAGCCAATCCAATCAACAGGGAGAGTTTAACGTGTGTTTAGTAATGACAAACAAGTACATACGAATAAGTACAAAGTGAAACTTACAACGCGCAAGTTATGCTAGTATTAAGCACGGTATACACAATATAAAATTAAAATGTAATCATTTATTGAGCCGGTTGGCGTGGTTGGTAGATACTTGCCTTTCATGCCGAAGGTTGTGGGTTCGATTCCCACCCAGGACAGACATTTATGTGCATGAACATGTCTGTTTGTCCTGAGTCTGGGTGTAATTATCTATATAAGTATGTATTTACAAAAGAAAAAGTAGTATATGAAGTATATCAGTTGTCTGGTTTCCATAGTACAAGCTCTGGACAAGCTTAATTTGGGATCAGATGGCCGTGTGTGAAAAATGTCCCAGGATATTATTATTATTATTTATGTATTTCAGCCGAACTCAAGAGGCGTATCGAGGAATGTGACATAAAATACAGTGAATTGACACATACGAACCAAGCGGTTGGAGGTAAAGGTGAGCGACGCTCGGTTTTTTAGTGTATTGTAGTTTTATTTAGTGTATTCACCCAAACCCAGATTTAGAGATCGAAGGCCCGGAGGCAATTTGTCATTTAAAGCCCGAAGTGAAGGTGTGGGATTAATATCTTCTAATTACCTCTCAGACGGTCGTTCCTCTGCAAGGATCGAAAGACCTATGGGATAATTTTGATATAACGCAAGTGTAGCTTTTCCCGTGAGGCGCTCGGGTAGAACTCTACTTTGGTACGTGGAGAGTCTTGTCTGAATCTCGACCTCCTCGTGCTCGTGCTCCTCACCCAGGGGAGGGAAGAAACAGAGGATGCAGTTATCTCTAACTAGATCGCGAGATCTAAATAGAGCGCCTTTTGAAGATCCAAAGCTTTCTCTCTTTAATTCACAAATTTCACTCTCCTCATCTTCATAAGTCTCGAGGAACAGTTTTTTTATACAAATATTCTTCCCTACACTCAATATATAAGATAGTTGCTAATGACATCAAGAATGAGTTCCACTTGTTATAATGCTGATGTCTATGGTTAGTTTACTGGTAGTAGGGCTTTGTGCAAGCTCGTCTGGGTAGGTACCACCCACTTATCAGATATACCGCAAAACTTGATATTGTTGTGTTCCGTTTTGAAGGGTGAGTGAGCCAGTGTAATTACAGGCACGAGGGACATAAAATCTTAGTTCCCAAGGTTGGTGGCGCATTGGCTATGTAAGCGATGGTTGACATTTCTTACAATGCCAATGTCTAAGAGCGTTGGTCACCACTTACCATCAAGGGGCGCGTGTGCTCGTCCGCCTTCCTATTCTATAAAAAACAGCATCGTTTATCATTCGGTTATCATATCTAATATATATATTTTAAATTTTAGCTACAGCTACTGAAAACTCAACAGGTACACAGCCGCTAAGGCATTTCGGGAGTCAGATCAAGTTGGATTTGTCAGTTCTGCCAATCGGTACTTCTAAGATGAATCAGAACATACGTAAGTGATATAAATAAATATATATAATAGAATTGTATGGGTTGTATCTGTACGTGAAATTTATTTCACCTCGTTGTCGGCTGAGGTTGTGCCTGGTAATGGGTTCAAACCCCTACTCGAGATAATAAAAAGTTTTTGGGTTTTTCTGTCGATAAGTTTGCAGAAGCAGCTCGGAGTCTAGTGCTTCGGTAAGCATGTAAAGCCATGTTAGTCTTGCGCCAGAACTCTTCCGGTCCATCGGATTATGAGAGTGACGGAATAGTGACCTGTGTTTGCGCGCACCTGGTCTGCACGTTTCTTCGTTTGCATATAATCATTTTAATTTTTGCTGTTGAAAAAAAACAATCGTTTTATATTATCGCAATTTTAAATGAAGTCAAAACTTTTTTATGGTTCAAGTTATCTCCATAAAAAAATTCATCAAAAACAGACAGACAGACATTTATATATATTTACATATATTATCGAATGACTTATTAAAAAAAAATATTTACAGTATTGCCGAACATAAAACCGAGGAATCCATCGATCAAGTTACCCAGCTTATCAGAGGACAGGGAGCGGAGATCAGATCAGAACCCTGGACCGTCCACATCGAACCAAAGTCCGAAAGGGAAGGTCTTATCCACTATGGCCAAAATACGCGGCCTTACAAACGAAATTAGAAATTTGACAAATATATCAAAATCAATAGAGGGTAGGTTAAAGCGTCCCTTGAGAACAGAAGACGAGGAGGTACTATCGAAAAAATTGAAACAAGATTAATTCACTTGTATTAATAAATATTTAGACCAGACATGTATTTTTCTTTTAAAAAGTCTATATAATTATATAGATTCTATATAATTTCTGGTTGTATTGAAAACGAATCTTAGATACTCTGAATGATTTAAACATTAGACCCAAGTTTTGTTTCGTTTTGTCTTAGACAATTTGTATAAAAGTAAAAAATAGTAAAGTAACAGTGGATTTCCCACTGCTGGGCTAAGGCTTACTCTCCCTTTTGAGGAAAAAGTTTTGGAGCTTATTCCACCACGCTGCTCCAATGCGTGTTGGTACAATACACATGTGGTAGAATTTTAATGAAATTAGACATGCAGGCTTCCTCACGATCCTTCATCGTCAAGCACGAATTGAATTATAAAATTTGTATAGCATTACATTTATTTATTTAATAAGTATATAATAAACACAATGTAGTGGAAAATGTAGTATTTTAATGTTGCAACATTTTACTAATAAACTGTTTTATATGTCTTCATATTTATTGTTTTCATGTATTTAAATAACTTAATATATATAATTATTATTTACTTGCACTATTATAACGTAGCTTTTCACCCGACAAACATTTAGAAAATATATTGTGTTGCCATATGAAAATACTCTCGGACTTTAAGATTAAAATTTCTTTTATGTAATTTAATTGATAAGAAATCCGCCTTCTTTTATTCTGTAGCGATTTATTCATACTTATTAGCATATAAGAATTTTATGTAATTTTAAATTTATAAACGTCATTCGTATTGTATTAACAGAGTTCATTATTTTCTGGATATTTTAAGACTTATCGCTTTGGTGCTTTAGAGAAAAAAAAAAACGTATATGAGTTTAAATAACTAAAATTATCTTAGATTGTATGTATATCTATTATTTATATACAAAAATTATGTGTCAACAAATCTTAATCTGACGCTCGAAATCTTACGCTGTACCGAGCGCTAAGATGTTTACACATCAAAAATAATTTCCACATATATATATAATACAGTTGTTTCTAGAACAATTATTTGTAAATGTTATAGAAGAGAAAAAATTCTAGATCAAACGTTATATCTAGAAACGTTCTCAAATTACTTTCTCGACGTTAGGGCTTAAATAACTTCTAGCTTAAACAATTTTCAATTAAAATAAATATTTTGTTATAGTAAATGCATGATTATCGTTAATAAATAAGCTAATAAAGTAAATATTTAAATGTAACTGCCAGATAATTTACTAAAATATGCAATATCGTGCCAACTTCGAATAAAATGTGAATCACTACTGAGTATTATTTCCAAAGTTTTATTTATTTCCTCCAGCTCCACCCAGAATTTGATAATGTAATCAGATTAATGATTAACGATTATCATGAAAATACTTATGATATTTATATATTGAACAAATTTAACCATATTTAGAAAATAAAGTTAAATGGTTTTATATCATTTATAAATCACTATAACAAAAGCGAATAAACGCTCTGAAAAAATATCGTTATTATATTATACGCATATTAAATACTTTATAATAAAAAAATGTTTTTAATACACAAAACTATTATCAATATTTAAATGTAATAGACGTTGACATGACGTTGAGTCTCCACACTCATATCGTAGCATCAGCGTGGTGTCTGAACCTTCTCAAGCACATTAAGAGGAGGCCATAAATGAGACATTTACAGGCTTTTTTTAGTTATAACAAAATAACATATTGTTATCTTGTAGAAAGCAACCCCTATAAAAGCACTGCAGTGTCTTTTCGTCCTTTTCGATTGTGGTAAAATATACCCTCCCCGTACCCATCCGGGTCAATAACCCTTCGGTCGGCCCGTTCCTTTGGCTTAAAGTCAAATGTTTAGGAGTCATGTGAGATAGGAAGCTAAATTTTAGACCGCAGATACCACAAGTAAGGAGCAAAGCTTTCTTTGTTCTAAGTAGATTATATCCGATGCTATAACATAAAGTCCACAATGTATGTTGTCCTGTGCAGATGTCTAGTGTTCTTTAAGGATTATAAGAGTGAAGGAATAGAGAGTGCATCTATGTTTACGCACACACGTCTGCACAGTTATCTGCGCAGTTAAAATTCCGCCGTGACTGAAATTGGTCCGAAAGACATAAACTACTTTTCATTTACTGGTGGTAAAGCTTTGAGCAAGCTCGTCTGGGTAGGTACCCACTCGTCAGATATTCTACCAAAACAGTAGTACTTGGTATTGTTGTGTTCCAGTTTAAATATGGTGAGTGAGCCAGTGTACAGGCACAAGCGACATAACATCTTTGTTTCCAAGCTTGATTGGTTTGGCGCATTGGTGATGTGATGGTAAACATTTCTTACAATGTCTACAGGCGTTAGTGACCACTTACCATCAGGTGGTCCATATGCTCGTCCGCCTTCCTATTCTATAAAAAAATAATTCTATACACATTTCACATCACATATATAGAAAATTTGTATAGGGAATGGGGTCGAGTCTATTTGCCTCAGTCTTAGTACTTATGTACACAGAATTTGAAATATTTAAATTATTACATGTAAAAGGGAGAGTTGATTATGGATAATATTTAAGTAATTTTCTCATTTGCAATGTAAATAGTTACGTACTTATTATGTACTGTACCGTACACTCCTTGTGATATAAGAATTAATATTGAATACCAGTGTGCTAATCGTATAGAAACTTAGTTAAACATAGCGAGATATGTAAAGGGCTTTCTATTGCTTCTATTTAAAATATATATAATATGTTGTGAGTATTTATTTATAATACTATGAATTTGCATTTTTTTTAATATAAATTAACAATTAAATGACCCCTTGGTCGGAGGTCCCCGCTTCTAACGCAAGTGTTACCTTTAATTGAAGGGGTAAATAGATTGTCAAAAATTCATTAAAAAACATAAAATGGGTAAATATTTTTATTTACAAAAACATTGTGTACAGTAAACTTAAACGTTAAATTTTGAGTATTTTTGCATTCAATAAGTATTTGTGCCATAATATTTAAAAAAATAGGTGGCACAGACAAACACCGTTTATAAATAAGTATATAATATCGGTAAATGATTAGAATTTTTATTGCACACATTTATTTTTTTTAGAAAATTTAATATATAAATATTAAAAAAATACCAAAAACATTGCACATTCCCAAACAGCTTAATCAATGACAATTGAAAATTTTAAACTTTCTTATAATTAAAATAATTTCTAAGAAAAATATTTCAATTTTAAGCATTTATTTTTACATATACGATATGGTCACAATATATCAGATGAATTTGAAATATAATAAAATAAAATTAAACTTCGACTAGTAATAACTTGCCAATATTAGTAACGCTTTATAAAAAAATACAATTTATATTTTCAAAGGCAAGCTTTGAACAACAAGATAGTTTCTAGAAAATCCGGTTTTTTGTAGACCTATCTAAAAATTTAATCTTTAATTTTATATTAAACAATAAAACACCCTGGTTACTTTAATTTAAAAATAATAAACTATAAAAAAAGTAAAATAAATTTTATAATAGAGAAAGATAAGTATAAAGTTAAAAAAAACGTTTTTGTCAATGGTTTTTTTATATTGAAATTATAAATGTTTTGTATCTAGATATCTGCATATTTAAGCTCTTATTAAATATACAGATATAAATCGTAAACCCGCCAACAAGAACTATCATAACCATTTTTAATATAGAATATTTTAAATATTAAATACTTATATTGGATTAATATAATAATATTCACATTGATTTAAAAAGAACAAAACAAAATGAACTTTATAGTCAACATTATTAGAGCTATTATTCAAAAACACGACAAAATCTTTGCAATCCATTTGATATCTCATAAGCTGTAATTTAAGATTTAAAAAGTTTAAAGTAACAATGATTTATAATCTGTTACATAAACCTTACATAATGTTAGCGAGGAACTGCAAAAAGTCAACATATCACATCGCAAAATGACATTAGCTTTCTATTATTTTCTCTTTTCTCAGTTTTGGCGGGAAAAGTGATATATATTTTGGTTTCTTTTTAAAGTGCGCCATTTTCTGTTTTGATCTGTGACTGAAGACACGGAATAATTTTTTTTTTTCTTGCAAAAAAGTATTCGTTTAAAAAAAAGTGAATTTAAGCATAAGAACTGATACCGATTTAATTTGTTTTGTTTATAATATTAATAAATATTTATTTTCACTGTGTTTTATTTGTACTTTTCAGTTTATTCACAACGTTATTTAAAATAGCTAATATTAGTAGCTTAACTTACCTAAAATATTTTCTGATGTTCAAATCTTTACATAAGATAGATAGAATTATCTTTATATATAAATCTTCACATAGCGTTAAAAACGACATAAGCGTATTTAAATTTGTTTTTCTTATAATTTGACTTGTGCCATAATTTTTATTATTGTAAGTGATCATACGTAATATCAGCATGGAAGCCTTCGGGTCCTGCTGAGTAATTGACCTGCTGCATTCTTCCATCTGGTAAAAGCACGTGGTATTGACCTTTGGTATTCTCGCCTTTTTTTGCTTCACGATGACCAAAGTAATTGCCGCTATCTTGATCTTTAACTCTGTATCCGAATTCGTAGTTAGCTGCATATTTGAGCTGAAAGTTAAAAAAATATTGCTGTACTTTTAAATTATTTATTTCTCGTCGGGGGCTTTAACGATTTAAAATACGAGTAAAGTCATTAAACTGGACTTCATAGGATCGCAATGTGCTGTAAAATTAATATAATATATTTAGACGAATATTTTGTCATAAAAACACCTTTTAACTTTTTATTTTATTTTCAATAATACATATTATTTAATACTTTCATTTAAGTTTAAAGTAGTTTGAGGTATTGGTATTTTTTTTGGTCCGTTCTGATTATTTATATTGACTTTGTTTCAATCCTATTATGTCCCAATAAATCTACTTAGCGATAAGAAAGCCTAATTCTGCGTCTTAAATAAATAATTTGTAATAATTTTATATGATTTGTATTGTGTGTTTAATAAATAAATATTATTTCGGATGTCGAGACTATTTCAGTTCCAGGTGAGCCGTAATATATTATAAGTATTGTCATTCTAACTATACCTAAGTCTTTTATTGATTTTTTTTATAGAATACGTAAGCGGACGAGCATATGCGTCACCTGATGGTAAGTTGTCACCAACGCCCATAGACATTAGCGATTGTAAGAAATGTTAAACATCGCTAACTAAGATGTAATGTCCTGTAATTACACTGGCTCATTCACCCTTCAAACCGGAACACAACAATACCAAGTACTGCTGTTTTGCGGTGGAATATTTGATGAGTGGGTGGTACCTACCCAGACTACTTGCACAAAGCCTTACCTCCGGCACAAAGCCTATGTTCCTATGAACTGTTTCGAATTATAACTACTACTATGCTAATCGTAATTTATATATATATATATATATATATATATATATATATATATATATATATATATATATATTCTGATTATTTATTTAATATCGAACTACCAACAAAAGTTACAATTTTATAAATTTTATATTAACTGAGTGACCAAAATATGAGATTAATTTAATTTTCTAATCAATAATAAATAAAATGATTTTGTTTAAGATGTGGTTTTTATTTAATTTATTTTCAAACTCAAAAATATCTTTATATAATATAGAAAAATAACAATAATATTTCTTTGAAATATTTCTAATTAGGTTTTAGGTAGATTCGAAAGGTGTATATCATTTAGTGTTTAGTTCTATTGAGTAATCCATGGCTCGATACTTTAGGGATGTTGCATTGCAGCTGATATTGGACAAGAGCATAGCGGATAGTGGTCGAAGTTATACTGTACAGAAATTAAAATAGCCTTTACTGTACAAAGCTCTACAAACAGTTCCTGATAAATCCTTTATTTATATTCCATCTACTTTTATTCACTTTAATTTTACTTCCAAAGTTCCTATAAAAACTATAAATAAGTATAAAATTTGCAATATGCAAATATATGTATAATTGAATGAGCACACCCAGTATATAAATAGGAATGTTTTAATTCAAATCAGGTATTAGTAACTTGAGTAACGGTTACAAATGTTAGATAAGTCTTCTTAAACGAAACCACTTTCCGTTATTCTAGATTCTAGAACGCATCTGATTTAGAAAGTGTTTTATTGCGCGCGATATACAATTGATTTTAAACAATGTTTTTCAAGTTACAAATAAAATAAAACACACGATTATGATATTATAGTTTAGTACTTATAATTTAATTGCAAGAGTCTTGAAATATTTAAAAAGTTTAATCGTTTTGATGAAAAATATTGATCAATAGAGAAAACGAAAACGCTCTGTGTTTATTCGTAACAAGGTGCGATGAAGGGTGGGGAAGGCCATGAAGTAAGCTTTGTCATTATTTCACTTATAAGCATCTCGTTGGTCTATTGGTTGCATATCTCAGTATCCGGGGTTGAAATCCGAAAAAAAAGTTATTGGATATTTACGTCAAGAAATTTTACTATAACCCCGGAGTTCGGGGATGTTCTTATAGATATGTAGAATCCCATTAATAAAATTCTCTATCTTATTACCTGTCATTTAATTTATATTTAAGTTAAATTTATCCTCGAGCTGTTATTTAATGACAATTTAACGAAATGTTAACTATCATTAATCATAATACTCATGGACTACGTTTAAATTTTTATAAAGCGAATGAATTTATGTGAGTTATTATACTGTGACAAGTTATTGAAATATAATGTATCATAATAATATTTTTAATTAAAATTTTCTAATATTTCTTCGTCCGTTTTCCTTGTTATATTATATTACACATGGCTTTCGATTTTATCCATAAATCCTAAGAGACTAGTAAATGAATTAAAAAAGGATTTTTGTGTGTTCTTAAAAAATAACTTTTTCATTATTATTTTAAAATAAAATTATGTATAGAAAAAAAATTTATTTTATTTCGTATATAATTTATACCGTTTCCTCCACAAAATAAAATTTAACGCCTTGTTCTCAATTGCATAATTAATAAAATCAATATATTCATACGTAAAATTGTTTTGTATAACTTGTTTGTTGCTTAACATTCCAATCAAGCTTAGATTAATATTCAATATATTATTAGGCTTAGGCTTGGCACACATTAGTAATTTGCAACCAAGGCAATGGAATTTATTATTCTGCAAAGATTTTGCAAAAAAAAGGTTAGGTATATTATTATAAAAAATAAGGACATACAATTCAATAAATGTGACAGGAGTGTATTTTTTTAACGTCAGAAAGCTTTCACCAAGACTTTGTTAAATTCGACATATTCGTTGCCATCGCGTCCGAATTTGCTTTAAAAATATTAAGAAACAAATTATTTTTAACTATAAAAGGGATATTATAACTATCTATTTAAAATTAAATTAAGAAATAAATATTTAATAAAAAACTTTTTATTAATTTAGCTTAGAACATCTCATAATAAATAACTTATAAAGAACATAAATAAACTATAATTTAAATATTAGGGATGACATTTACAAGTTAAATTTATGGAGTTTAACCAAGTTACTCTTTACATGTCTAAATGGGTATCTTTTTCTATATTTTCTTGGGCGTTGTAACGTTTTCTTCGCTTTATTTTCTTTTAATAATTGATAAACATCTAAATGCTCGATATTCAGATTATGGTGCCCTACTAGTTCTTTTAACTGAGACTGAGTCAGCATATACACGGGCTCGGCTATATCTTGGAAACTTCCTAAAGTAGAAACCGTTTGGAATTCAAATTTTTGCGGGTAAGTTTGAGGTGTACTAAATATATGAGGCGAACCATAAAATGGTACTCCATATGACGTAGCGGGAGGTGTACTATGGATTTGGGAGGAACCAGACACGCCTGGGGCACGGCGGAAATGACGGTACTTGTTCGAGAAACTACCTTTCGACTCAAAGTGAGAACCAGCGGTTAGGGGATCATTTCGATAAGATTTTTTAAAATTCGTAGCGAATTCGTCATCAGGCGAACTGAAATCATCATAATTACCATATTCATCTTCATCATAAAACGCTTCATATTTTTTACTAGGTTTGCTTGATTTTATGGGAATGTAGTCATAATCATCGTTGTAATCGGTTGCCTCACCGATCGGAAAGTTAGGATTTAGAAAAACGTTGAAATCACTCCCGCGTTTCTTGCTAAACGGATTTAACCTTATAAGGGATTCGGACGTGGGTGTGTCTGAGCTATTTGTGGTCATCGGCTTACTTGAAGTTTTTTCATTTGGCAAAAGAAATGGATCGGTTTCTAGCTTAGAACGTTTACTGCGAACTTTGTTTGACATTTTTAAGTTTATATCTAATGGTATACTTACGTCATCATCTCCATAAGCAGATGTTTCTGTACCGTCTTCAGATAAATGTTGCACTCCAGTGGGTTGAGCGTTGTGGTGTAAATATATCTCACTTGTGTCAGCGTCTGCTTCCTTGATGTAAGGTTGATATCCGTAATGCATAGCACGGTATGAATCTCTATCATCATTTGAATAGTCTATTTGACTAGCTTTACTGTCATCACAAATTACCTGACTTGCACCTTCAACTTTGTAATAATTATTGCTTTTGGTAGTTTCAGTTTCAAGTTTTGTTGCTGTTGTTGAAACTGTTGGCTGAGAAAATGTTATTGGTCGTTTGCTTTTAGTAGGATCTTGAATATCATCGGTTTCTTCAGTTATAGGTATGTGATCTTTGACTGGTATGGTTGGCATGTACGCACTCGCATATTTTGTAGGGTCCTTTAAGTAGAAATAATAATCTATTGGTACATTTTCAATATTATCGTCTGTTCCTTTTTCCGATTTTAAAAGAGCTTTGAATGTCGATAACTGTTCCGTCGGATTCTTTGATAATAGAGAATTGAGTGCTTCTATTTCTTGAACTGAACCAAATTTCTGTGTACCATATCGCTTTGGGTAAGCAGGCGCCGCCTCGCTTGGTACTGC
The DNA here is from genome assembly GCF_905147045.1 of Nymphalis io. Taxonomy (NCBI): domain Eukaryota; kingdom Metazoa; phylum Arthropoda; class Insecta; order Lepidoptera; family Nymphalidae; genus Nymphalis; species Nymphalis io. The sequence continues at coordinate 7,239,367 of NC_065913.1, read as the reverse complement.
TTCTGTATATAATTTGCTCGGTTCATTTGTTTGAAAATCATTTAAGCCAATGTTCCTATTAGGCTTTATTGTAACTTCTTGGCTATTATAAGGCACTGGTGACACATATATTGTTTTATATCTTTTGGGTTCTAAATACTGGTGATAATCAGCAGAACCGTAAGATCGATGATTTCTGCTTCTAATATTTTTAATTCCTGCATCAGCTTTTGTAATTTTTGTGGGTTCTGATCTTTGGATGGATGAGCCTCTTCTTGGAAGATCTTTTCTTTGATTTTGTACTCTATTCGATGAAATAGAAGGTTCATTAGGCAACGTCTGAGCGGAGTTATCACCATTATTTTGTACTCGTTTATTTTGACCTCTCTGTCTAAGCGGGCGACCTCTTGTCGTAACCGCTGGTGTTACAGGACTGTCTTTTAACGTTGCCTGTTGTTCTTCTATCTCTAATTGATGGTTTTCTTGTAATTCATGATACGCTTTCATATAGCTATCAATGATTTGAGGACCTTTCGTCCATCTTTGTAACTGAGCCTTGTGTTGTCTTATTCTTTCAGCATTAAACATGGCTTGTTGGTTGCTGGCGTGAAGTCTCGCATTCTGTTTCGAGTTTCCAGCCAATGGATTGCCATATGGAAGTATTCCAGGACTGTTTGAGACCTTTGATTTGTCGTCCATTCTTGTTTGTTCATTGATAACTTCGTAGACTGGTCTGGCATTTGGCTTGGTAGATGCTGATGATATTGAGTGTGATGTAATGAGGAGTAATGTTATGATGAGCTGGATATGAAGCTTTAGATGTGTCATTGTATCTGAAAGGAAGAAGAATATTGTTAAAAATGTTATTATCTATTAACTAATGACATTATCAGCTTGAAACTATTTTTAGTTTTATTTTTATATCTCCAGTTATCGTAACAAAAAAAACATACGTATAAGTTTTTAAGTCTTTTGTTTTCAACCAATTTATTATAACGGGCGAACAATTTACAGTTTACATTCAATAATTTATAATTAATTGATTATGTTTACCATTTTAAAACTTACTTTACGCTATCACTTCTTTTAATTAAATATTTTCTGATGAAATTAGGTAATTAAATGAATTTTATTTATGTATTATAAATAATATATTAATTATTTATATATCATATTTTTTATTTTTTTTATTAACATAAAATGTAATCATACGCACCAAACGTACATTAATTCCCAAGAGTAATATATCATTTCAAAGTGTATATTCTTACGCAAGTAATATATTATATTGGTTTCTTATAGCTACTAGAAAGGCTGATGGGCAATTAACCATTGGTTGGTGTAGTGTCAGGTACACTGCACCTTTGTCTATAATGTTGGCAACATTGGCCATAAATTATGTACTATATAAATTATAATTATACTATACGTTAATTTCAAAACGCATGACAATTGCTTTACGTTTATAATATATGGTATATAAAAATAAAACAATGGAATCTTCTTAATAAAACTCTAACTCTGACTGACTGATAGACAGAACAGAGTCTAAAATAATGGGTTCTAGAAGCTTCATAATTTTTCTCGTTTTTTTGGAATGAAAGTTTGTGTGTAACTTCATTTTCAAAGATTCAATTTAAAACAATTTAAGGAATGTGGAAACGTGTATTTTGTCTACTGTTTTATTTAAAATTAGGTGTCTCGGCTTTTTCGGAAAATTATGTTATATTATTAAGAGAAAATTTGTTTTGAATTTTTTTTTAAGTTAATAATATGGGTATTATGTTCTTTATATAAACATCAACGTTTTTAATATTTTATTTTAATTTGTACATGTAACATACATGATCTCTTTATTTGATTTGAAAGTGGCTCCTCATAGAAAACATAGGCCGAGCTGGTTACCAAATAACTAAAACACTTGACAAAAAGATAATATAATTTATTTATGGATATATGTATAGTATGTGTATTTTTTTTTGTAACAGCCTGTTAATGTCCCACTACTGAGCTAAGGCCTCCTCTCCCTTTTGAGGAGAAGGTTTGGAGCTTATTCCACCACGCTGCTCCAATGCGGGTTGGTAGAATACACATGTGGCAGAATTTCAATGAAATTAGACACATGCAAGTTTCCTCACGATGTTTTCTGTCACCGTCAAGCTCGAGATGAATTATAATCACAAATTAAGCACATGAAAATTCAGTGGTTCTTGCCCGGGCGTGAACCCACTGGGCCATCTCGGCTTAGTGTAGTGAGATATTGCCAGTGAAAATTCTCATCGGGGACAACTGGGAAAAATCATTAAAAATATTTATATATTAATGTAAATATTATATGAGTTGCCATTAATATTAAGTATTTTATTATATCTCCTATGTATATAAATACGTAAAAACAAACCGTTTATCATCCGATTTTGTTGTTTGGTAGTTATTGAAGAGCTTTAGTAATATCAATAAAAAATAAGAGTAGAAATAATAATAATAATCAACACATTGAATTTTATAATAAATATTCCTCTTTTTTTTGTTTTTTTATAGAATAGGAAGGCGGACGAGCATATGAGCCACCCGATGGTAAGTGGTCACCAACGCCCATAGACATTGGCATTGTAAGAAATGTTAACCATCGCTTACATCACCAATGCGCCACCAACCTTGGGAACTAAGATGTTAGATAAAACATGGTGGCGTATTGGTGATTTGACAAGGGATACCTTGTGCCTGTAATTACACTGGCTCACTCACCCTTCAAACCGGAACACAACAATATCAAGTACTGTTGTTTTGCGGTGGAATACCTGACGAGTGGGTGGTACCTACCCAGACGAGCTTCCACAAAGCTCCACCACCAGCAAAATTTCAATGATGATTTTGGTCGCTTTATAATATTCATTACTTCTATAGGATATTGTATCTTTTTAAAAGGGGGTCAAATAAACGATAAAATCGTTTGAATTGTCCACTTTCTCTTAATGGTCATGGCGTGTGCGCGTTAACGTAACGATCGCATTATTTGATTAATTAAATAATTACCGACTTTATTACATATATAATGTAATATTGCATAATTTAACTGAAGAGAAAAGTTAATTGGGCAGGTTTTATATAGTAAGATCTTTACCATTCTATATCCTCTGTGTAATAAAAAGGTTGCTACTATTTGCTTCTAATAAATAGGAATTCAATGGTGAGTTATAGAGACCTGATATAAATGAGAGGTGCACCCGTGCTTCGAGTATTATAATACCTGCCATTTGTGGACCATTCTGACGGATTCAGATATTTAAAGGCTCAGGCTAAAATAACTCTGTATAGTCTGCGCCGCACTAGTCTTAGCTTATAAAGAAAAATCTTTTAGCCAAAACATTGGTGGAAGTCGCTTTTTCTTTCGGCATTTTTTATTTTCTGAGCCTAATACTCAATCAATTTTAAAACTGTAAAGTTACAACTCACGCGTGATAGTACAACTTTACAACATTGCATACATTGCACCCGAACGTAACCTTGAAAATTTAAGCTCAATGCACTTCAAGAGTTTTGTCTTAAAATATAACAACTAATACTCGATTAACTCGAGCGTTATTTTTACTACAAAATTAACGTGACGTAACAAATAACATTCTTAAAGTAACAAGCTCAATGACTTCACTTTCACTCATATATAAACAAGTTTGCATGTCCGTACGTCCGTTGAAGATATGTCGGAACATAAAACTGTTTACAGAGATAGAGTCATTGAATTAAATAATTTCCTGCGTTTAATCTAACCCGTTTTAAAGTATTTGTAAGTTGGTTTTAAAGCAAGTTTTTTTTTAAATTCGCTTTCATATAAATTATTATTGCGGTAGGGCTTTGTGTACTTATTAATTAAAAAGTATTACTTATTAATGATACTATATCCAAACATTATAAAGTAGGATTGAAATGCAAATGCCCCAGTAACAAGCAAGAGAGGTAACATCTTAGTGGCGCATTGATACTCCATGGAACCGCTTCTAATGTTACTTTGCGAATGTATATAGAAGATCGTGACCAAAAAAATTGATAACCTTCTTCGATTTTGAAGACGGTTTAAAAAAAAAAAATATTATAGTTGCCATGCTTCGATCATTATTACTAGTATTTTTGATCGAAGTTGCCATGACAAAGCATGACACTTGCCATACGCTTATATCCTACGTGACATTCACAGGATAATCTGTGCATATTGGCGCAATTTAAAAAAAAAGATATAAAGTCGCCATTTATAAGCACATTCAACGCTTTTACAACAAGAGACCATATAGCATAAATGTTATTACCAACATACCACAAAGGGCGAATTTGTTTTAAAATATATCTGCATTTTGTTAAAAAACAAATTTTAGCAGACATTTCTAAATTTACATTAATCACAATTTTTAAAATTTAATACTTTTTATCAGTTGTTACTTAATTTTGTTTGTATGAATCAAATTCAATTTACGCAATTGAATGGTACGTTCATGAGAATAGCAGTTCATATTTAAAGCAGTTTTCGCTTCGACTACTGATAATAATTAAATACCTTAATTGAACTTGGAAAACAATAAGAAATACAATCTTCTATCTCACACGACATGTCGTGTCGAGATCGTATCGTAGTCGTTTCGTATTAAGATTCCTTCTAAGCAATTTACATTGAATACAATGCCACCGAGGTTCCGGACATAACTAACCTCAAACGTGATAATAAAACTCACTATTCATACCACTACTATAAAATCCATACGATACTGTCTGTTAGTCTATCAGCTAATATAACTGATATATCTAATTGATAAACAGTGGTATGGAGATAAAACGTTTAATTTGTTGGTAGTGGTTTTAACTTGGTGGTAGGAGCGGGCGAGCCCGTCTGGGTAAGTACCACCCACACATATTCTGTTGTGTTCCAGTTTGAATGGTGAGTGAGCCAATATAGCATTTTTACTGGTGGTAGGGCTTTGTGCAAGCTCGTCTGGGTAGGTACCACCCACTCATCAGATATTCTACCGCAAAACAGCAGTACTTGATATTGTTGTGTTCTGGTTTGAAGGGTGAGTGAGCCAGTGTAATTACAGGAACAAGGGACATAAAATCTTAGTTCCCGAGGTTGGTGGCGCATTGGCTATGAAAGTGATGGTTGACATTTCATAGAATGCCAATGTCTAAGGGCGTTGCCGACCACTTACCATCAGGTGGCCCATATGCTTATCCGCCTTCCTATTCTATAAAAAAAAAAGAAAAAAAAAACTTAGTTTAAGGTTGGAGGCGCATTGACGATATAAGGAATGGTAAATATTTCTTACAGCGCCGATGTCTAAGTTCAATGGTTTACATTTACCATTAGGTGGCCCATTTACAAGTCCGCCTATATTATATAAAAAATAAGATCCGTTAAAAAAACAGATAAAATATTAAGATTTGTGGAGTTGCAAAATTAATAATTTACTAATTGATTATAAGCCGAGATGGCTCAATGGATAGAGCATGTGTACTTTATGTAAACATAGCGGGTTCAAATCCGTCCACGCATCACTGAATGCTAATGGGTGACGGAAAATGCGAAATGTAAATGTATGTATGGATGTACACAACCCGTAGTGGAGTAAGGTGATAAGAGTGATAAAGTTAAAGCTCCAAACCTTTCTCGTATATAGACTGGAGACCTTTGCCTAGCCATGACAAATGTATTTGTTAATACTATTAATTATTTCCACACATTATCCCTCATCATAATAAAGCCTAATGCTTGTATCCAGTTTTGATAAAGACGGTAGTCTTTTGTGTTTATGATTATATTATAATATAAAGTTATCCTGTAAAGTGTTATTCCACGCAAACGATGTCGAATGTAAAAGCTAGTTCGATTGTGTATTAGAATGTTTTTTTTATTACATACCTGCTCGTAGTATTGTAATAGTAATTGGAATATTGCTTGTATTTGTAACTGTGTTGGATTATCAAGTATCTGCATCCATTTTGTATTGAATTTTAAATCATTTCATAAGATTTTTACTGGTGGGAGGGCTTTGTGTAAACTCGTCTGGGTAGGTGCAACCCATTCATCAGATATTCTACCGCAAAACAACAGTACTTGGTATTGCTGTGTTCCGGTTTGAAGGGTGCGTGAGCCAGTGCAATTACAGGCACAAGGGACATATCATCTTAGTTCCCAAGGTTGGTGGCGCATTGGCGATGTAAGCGATGGCTTACATTTCCTACAACACCAATGTCTATGGTTGTCCACCATACCATCGAATTTATAGTCCCATCGGATTATGAAAATGAGAAAATAGAATGCACTATATATGTCCCTTGCAGATGGCTCTGTTACTTTACCAAATGGTCGTTATGTTATGTTAAAATCCGTTCACAGTTGTTAAATTCAATTTGTAACAATCCCGAAACCTAAGAAATCGTTACCTAAACATTATTTGTTTGTGGCCCCTATAAAGAAAAGGTTGAGTATGGGTGGTTTAGATGTATAAATTATTATCTGTGACATTTGTAAATATGATTATGCAATAAACGATCAAAGATTTACATAATCTGTTTTAGTATATCCGTGTTAATATTAAATTAATATGGTGTCAGTATGATCAATTATAATACCGGTATTCCGATAATATATACGTACGTATGGAATCATACGGATTTCAAAATTCAACATCTTGCCCAGAAACTTTTGTCCTACTATTTAAATTCGAGGGGTGAATTAATAAGTTAAGTAAGGGTTCAAGTTTACTCCGTAGCTAATGATGAAGTATTTCTCTCAGATATAGCTTGTCAGAAGCACTGGGATTCGCCCCGTATTAAACTTACACACAATTTGCTCTTGTCCAGTGTTCCTCAGATACAGACCGTGCAAGACTGCTAGCTGTATCTGAAAGAGAGTCAGGTCACTGGCTTTAGGGTCTCCCTTCTAAATATCTAGGCACAGTATTTGAATGGGCAACGATACGCATCGCCGTATGCCTTCACTTAGGTTTAAAGGTGTGCGAGCCTCACACATGTCCCTGTGATACCCGGTTGGATCATTTCGCATGCCATGGAATTAGCTGCCGCAAAAGCGCTGGCCGTGCATATCGCCATGGATCTGTTAATGACATACTTCATCGGGCTTTTCCTACAGCATCGATTCCTGCTACTTCGGAACCGAATGGTTTATGCAGAGATGATGGCAAGAGACCCGATGGAACGACATTAGTGCCATGGTCGATGGGACGTGTTCTTGTGTGGGATGCAACTTGCGTAGATACGCTGGCAGTGTCTCATATCAAGAATACGTCTCGTAAAGCCAGGGCAGCCGCTGAAGCTGTTCAAATACTCAAGCGCCGCAAATATTCACTTTTATCCAATGTATGATTATCATGAATAATGAATATGAATTTGCGGGGCTGGGTTTTGAAACATTGGGTCCATGGTCGTCCGATACAAAAAAAAAATCATAAAAGATATTTCTAAGAAACTGGCTCACACTTCTGGTAACCCAAGAGCTGGCGCTTATTTAGCCCAAAGGCTGAGTCTAGCGGTGCAGAGGCAATAGTGCTAGCGTCTTGGGTACAATGCCACAGAACAATCTTTTAGACGGCGTGTTTTTGCTTTAAATTTGTAATGTGTATTTTGTTCTTTTTATTTTAATTTTGTATTTTAAATATTACATGAATAAAAAATTTTTTCCGTAGCTATTTTTAATAATATTGTTTTAGTGGTATAGTCGTGATGGCGTAACAGGAAGAGTTTTTTTTTAATTTCGTGTCATTTGCTCCAAAACTTAAACACGAATTAAGGAGATTACTAATTTAAAAGGGCATAAACTATATCTGTTCAAAATTTCACATAAACTGGTCCATCAGTTTTTGCGTGATTGAATAACTTAAATTTTATTATTGGGATTTGGTGCTAATTTCCTTAACGGGTATTTTTATCGTAGCGGATATTTGTAAGACAGCCGTTCTACATAATTATCGCTTAAAGAATATCGAAAGATTTATTTTGTAATTTGTTCGTCATGTCTTAAACATTTCGTATACCGTTGAATCGTGGCAAGAATTCAGCATTTTGCCGTTGAATATCAAAATGGACCAGCGAATAACGAACCAGCTTTCTGCCACCAGCGGACGAAAAAGACGAAGTGTGTGACAATTTTTGTTCATCTTTTTTATTTACCAATATTCAAATTAAAATTCTTTTATAATGAATAAAGGAATTTTAATTGCTTATTGCAAGTAAAAACTACCTGAGTAACTACTAAGTTCGTAAAAGAACTACCTGAACTAAACTCACCCAAAGAAAACCGGCGAAAGAAATTCAGTGTCTCTAGTTTACAATTTTCAGTTTGACTAAGAAATAGAACGTGATATATTTCACTTATATCAATTGTAAACTGATGCGTTGCAAATATTCGAAGGAGCAATTGTGCAAAAACTTTCATTAAAAATATAACACCTAGTTTATTGCCTCTACTGGTGTAAGGGCTGGTTCATTTTTCGCTCAGAGGATCGGAATTGCGATTGAAACGCAGTCATTATTTTCCAAGAGTTATTTTTAATTTTTATTTGTATTTATTAAAGGAATGGCCGAGAGGGCCTATTGTGCTTGACGGTGAAGGAGAACATCGTGAGAAAACCTGCATGTGTCTAATTTCGTTGTAATTCTGTCACATGTGTATTTTACCAACACGCATTGGAACAGCGTGGTGGAATAAGCTCCAAACCTTCTCCTCAAAAGAACGAATAAGATTAAATTTGGAAAGAACAAATCGTATAAGTAATCGTTAGTTTGCATGTATTAGGTATGATTTTTAAGTTAAATATTTGATGCTTGTAATAAAAGAATCGATAACAAAAACATTCGATGTCTTGACTTTCGTTTAGTAAAAGTGTATATTGACATAAGTTTAATTAAAATATTATCTGTAACGAGAATTTAGATTATAAACGATTACAGAACAAAGACACAGGTTGTAAAAAATTAAACAAAAAATAAAACAGCTGGGACCGAATTGTACTCAGCCATTGTGTCATTGTGACCGAGGTTGGTTTTTTAGGGTTACGTGGTAATACAAAAAATCCTCCATGCCATATCTAAATGCTTCGCCTTGTGGTATAATATACTATTCTAATCTCTTAAAATTTGTGTTTGATTCGAATGGAATTTGAATCGAAGATGATTTAACCCTTTCACAGTTTAGGTCTTGTAGGACCCATGCATATATAAGGGAACCTGGATTGTGAAATGCTAAATGATTGAACAGTGAAGCTATTCATGTAACTGTAACGCACAGAGGCAATCTCCAAACAAAGTAGTAGCATTTGTCAAAGTTAATTCTTGTAATATTGATTGTTACTTCCGTTTTGAAAAAGCTATTCGGCATTAAATGACAAAAATAATGGAAAAAACAACTGTTCCGATGTGAATAATAAAAACATATCACATTTATTGCGAATTTTATTTTACACACCGTACTATTTCATTTTCACAAACTACTATTTTCTTTAGTCAATATAAAAAATCTAAATTTAAATAAAAGAAACATATCAACATAAAAAAGAAGTTACATCCTAAACATATAAAAAAAATATTAATCACTCTATATGCGTAGTTTTTTCACGTATATATATTTATTGATTGTGTGAACTAAATAACTTAATTTTTTTTATGTAATTTCCGTTTTATATAATATAATTTGTTACATATAGTAATAATTTACTATACATTAAGTTACAAGTTTGCACAATCGTTTTAAATTGTGCTTAATTAGCATCTTCGGCGACATAGCAATGGGAGGTACATAGGTTCGAATCAAGTTTTGTTTGTATAGTATTTCGAAATAACGAATAACTAGGATACTTTATTGTTTTTTTTACATTGAGATAATAATTTAGTTCTTATAACATTAAATAATATTTATCCGATTTAGTTGAATGTGTTTGTCGTTGACGTGACGGCTCTTGGCTTAATACCACCAATATTTGACAATTTGACAATAGTCAAAAAGTAAGACCTTAATAAAATATGGGCCACCTTATGGTAAGTTGTCACCACCCCATAAGCTCGTCCGCCTTCCTATTCTAAAAAATGTACTTTAATTTTACTCCATTAGTTCGTATAACAGTTATTAAAAAGAATATTTTTTCACGAATCCATATTGAATACTTTGGAATATATTCATGTAGTGATATTCTGTAAGAACTCACTTCGTAATCTATCCGTGAAATGTTGACAACCGACTTATGGTGATATACTATTTTGATGCTTGTATTCTTGAAATGTTTTGATTATTATGATCAATATCGCATAACACTTTTCGACATTTCACAAGCATCTTCTGCGGCGAGTTTCGAGCTCAGAGATTAGTCCTGAAGATTTCGATTCTCGACCAAATCGCGTCAATTTAATTTCAAAGCTGTTTGTTTTTACTCCTTCTGTGTTTGGAATGAATATAGATTATTATTTCATGTTTGTAATCGTTTCAGATCTTTTATCTGTTAATGTATCAATTAAATATAAACTGGTTGCTTGACGGACAGACATTTCAACACACTTAACCCACGTAACTTGAATTTTGCACAATTCAAGGTTAAACGAATGACGTATGTAGGTCTTATTTATGAATGAACTAAATTATTATTAACACCTGTGGTATGTTTGTTTGCCTGAATCTGATTTTTAAAAATTGTCAAGACATATATTTATCCTGCATGAAAATCGACAAATACTAACCCTATTTATTCTTATATCTATCTATATTATTCATTTAGAGATAAAAAAAGTAATCTTTATAAGTGTGTGTGCAAACACAGATGCACTCTCTATTCCCTAACTCTCATAATCCGATGGGACGGCAGCGCCAACGGCTTTACGTGCTGTTTGAGGAACAACAGTGAAAACACTCTCAATATTCAATCTTCAGGTTCAGGAACTGCTAAGATTTTTTTACAGGAGAAGTAAGTATTGTTTAGTCGATCCCTGGGTTTGATCCCAGGACCGGAGATGCTGCTTAAGTTAGCCACTAAACAAACTGAGTGTCACACAAGTGTTTACGAATGCGTCTTTCAAAAACAGACCCACGATTTATATACGCAATCAGATAATAAGCTACAAATATTACTAGCACTGGTCCATGACCTTGCTTGCATGTACCTTGTAATTTAGTGTATAATTTAAATTGCATACTATACTTTTCGAGCTGAATTTTTTAAAAGTACTAATCAAATGTTTATTACTACTAAAGCTCCAGACAAAATAAATTGATTAAAAAACAGCGCAGATACACAGATGAACAAATATTTTTTTTGCAATCTCAATAAAATCCAATACTCTATTTCCATATAATAATAGAAGGTTAGTAAAGATATTTTTGTGGGTGTTATACATTATATTATATTAAATTATGTCAAAGGCATAGTATAATACGAACTGAGTTATATCAAAATTTTAGAGGGGTGCGTGTCATTTTATCTGAACACTATCATTCTGACGGTTTTAAAAACAATTTTGAAATCAATGCAATGATAGCTATGTTATAATTAATTATGCTATTAATTGAGTACGTATGAATTTATAGTCAAAGTAAAAAAGTAAACATACACAAAATGTTCTTTTAAAAACGTCATTGTCAAATTGGGACTTTTAAAATATTACTGACAGTTTTTATAATAAAAAAAAAACTCACATTTGCTTTAATCTTTAATGCAGAACCATTTGCAAGTTAATTACATACGCACTTGACCGCGTTCAGCGTTTCTCATACTATTGAAATGTTACCTGTATTGTCCGTGAACGTTGTGTAAAAACGCAATTGAATGCGTAATTTGTTGCTTTTGTTGTCACTAATTTAAACGACGGTGCGACTTTTAGTTCGTGTAATTATAAAAAAAAAAAAAACAAATAATAGCAAATGTCCTTCTGACCACAGCCATGGTGGGCATAAACTCAAATAATATACATGTATTCGCATGTTCGCATGCACATGGAGCCGACGCACAGCTACGGACTTGTCTGCACTTCCATAGACGATACTCTTCCCATTATGCGTTGGCGCGGGCTGGCCGCATCTGCCCGTAATATCACGCACCGTCAGACGGTGTAACGTGTTTTCTGAGACACGGGATTGCAACATTTATTCTAATAGAGGGTTGTCTGAAACTTGGGACTTCAGAACCAACTAGGCAATTTCTCAAGAGTATTACTAATATTAAGAGCAATTATAAAAAAAAAAAAAAAACGAAAAAAAAACGCAATATCTACACGTGACATAGTCTTTCACTCTCTTTGTATACGCCGAACTAATCTGGGGTATCAAATGGTATGTGAAACTAAATAAGAGCTTTCCTTTATTCAATAACTTTAATATATTTCATTATTTTACTCAATTATTGTTTCATTTGAATAAGCGCCATCTATCGCTATCGGATTGTAATACATGCCATTATTCATACGCCATTATAAAAACGTTTCATACAAAATGTTGAAAGTTCCCTCTAAGCGTTAAAGAAGTTTCGTTTTAAAAACGTTGAATATTCAAAGTCTTAAATGGAATAACGAATAATTAATTCCAAAGACTTATTTGGTAATATATAATTGTATTAGCAAATAGTTGGCGAGTTATCTTCCGATGAGTTCCGAACGGATGATATATGGAAATTGATGTTATATAATCTGTTATGTAACATACGTATCTGCGCGTTTCCGGTTTTAAAGATGGCCGGTTTCTCTTAAAGAATCAATTGAATATTTCGATATAGAATGTTAAAAATATTTTCAATTCTTTTGTTTATATTTGTGTAAGTGAATATAATAATTTAAAATTATAGTTAATTAGTTTTAAATATATTATTATTTTATGTTATGTTTGTATTTTTTTATATTATTTTAAACATATAAAGTAATAATAATCATTATTTTATTTGTAATCGTTTCTCTTGGTAATTTTATCATTTTCATAGTCATTTTCATTATAAAAACAAAAAAAGTTACGTTAAACATATAACAACCATGTTTCCGACTCCACAAGTTCAAACATCCTTCCTGGGTCAAGTGTAGTAAAATTTCGCAGTAATTTTTTTTATTTCACTCATGATTCATGTTTATTAAAAAATTTAAATTTTGTTCGGAAAAAAATCTTTAATTAATAAAGTTTGTATTATAATACAAGAATATACAGATAAAAAAGATGGGATATGTACCTATTCGTTGATTTCTGTAAAAGATTTTTATTTTATTTTTAAATTTTTAGGTCTTTAAAAAAACTATTAAGTTTCTTGCCAGTCCTTTTTGGTAGGATCTACATTCATAAACGGCCATTTTACATGCAGCTTAATCGTTCACACGCAATACAATTCAGAGGCTTATAGCCTACTTGAATAATATGTATTTTTATTTGAATTTGTCTTGATTTTTAAATTACGAAATCTATAACTTTTATATTTATATATATATTTATATCTTTTATACATAAGTCATATAGCTTTATGACTTATGTATAAAAGATAGAAGAGTACGATCAGAATTTAAGAATTACAATTCTTTTTTTTTTTTGTTGAATAGGTAGGCGGACGAGCATATGGACCACCTGATGGTAAGTGGTCACCAACGCCCATAGACATTAGCATTGCAAGAAATGTTAACCATCGCTTACATCGCCAATACGCCACCAACCTTGGGAACTAAGATTTTATGTCCCTTGTGCCTGTAATTACACTGGCTCAATCACCCTTCAAACCGGAACACAAAAATATCAAGTACTGCTGCGGTAGAATATCTGATGAGTGGGTGGTAACGCAGACGAGCTTGCACAAAGCCCTACCACTTGTAAGTTTTTTTTTTGATGACTTCGACTCAACTACAGACAACTGTTATACTACATATACTACTTTTCTTTTGTAAATACATACTCATATAGATAATTACACCCAGACTCAGGACAAACAGACATGTTCATGCACACAAATGTCTGTCCTGGGTTGGAATCGAACCTACAACCTATGGCATGAAAGGCAAGTATCTACCAACCACGCCAACCAGCCCGTCAAATGCTATATAATATTTGATATCCGTGTATTAATATACTACCTACCTTTGGCATAACTATGATGATGATTTGATGATCAGGAATCATTGTTAGATAAAGACAAATATATCTCCGTGTTAGTTAAATATTTGCTATGTTTGACGAAATTATTGTGTATTTGTAAATACCACGCTATGCATTCACTATAGGCAGCCGAGCTGGCTAACGAGGCAAGAACCACTGAACTTTTATCATTAATTTGTTATAATTATTTACAAATCAATCAATATAAAAGCGGTGCGTTTGAATAAATCAAGATAAGCAACGCGAATGCTTGTGTGATTAACAAATGTGGACTGAAAGACGAAATTGCTAAAAAATTGATAAATCTATTAGTTTTGCACCTGAAGTCCTGTTTACAAGTCGGATTGACATCTTATTGACTTATGAGAGTGATCGGAGTGCACGTTTACTATGTTTGGGTATTGAAATATAGTACAGATGTGTTTTGAGTACAGCTCCATTGAAGATTAGCTCCGAAATCGCCGCTGTGGGCAAAATCCGGTCAATACGTAGCTCGATTAAGGCAAATTACTTCTGTAACTGTGAACGTAATGTCAAGTACGAAATAATGTATTCAAAGTCGTGTGTAAAGCCTATAGCAACTCAGGTCGCACCGTTCAAGGCGTACAACTTTCCTTCGTAAACTTTAACATTTCTGTTCTTCAATATATTATTTGAAGTTAAGTATTAATATTAAATAAACGAGTTACTTTTTTTTTAATTTACTTGTACTTATGAAACGTAGTTTTTGGATTAATATAGGAGTTTATTTCACGTCTCTCCTTGAGAACATTGATAAGGTTGATAGGAAGGACGAGACTGACCGTCCCTTGAGGAGCGTTCTTCCGAATGCGCGCGGAATATCGCGGAGGCGCCACGGATGTTTTATGTCGAAATTATAACATAGCCGACGGACGGTCATTACATCTATTATACTGTGTACAAATAGCTTATGTACATAGCCAGGATACTAGAAAGCCTTTTGAAGTTTAACAAAACAAAACAAGTTCTGTAAGAGTACTGTCTGGGAGATGGGTTCGCTAAGGCAGACGTTTAGTATGTATTCGCATTGAAGTACAGTAAATGCACTAAATTGTCACGCTTATCGAAAATAAACCTGACATCAATTTAATCTAACACATATATCACTACGATGCCTAAGATGTTATGATACTTGTGTCTGTAATACTATATGCACTCACCCTTCAAACTGGAATACAATGTACTAATTTAATTTAAATTTTACAACAATACTTGATGAGTAAATGGTATCTAAACAGAAAATAGGTAGCTCGCGTAAGTCCGCCATAAGTCCTACCATTACCAGTCTTGTCTTAACGAAAATTTTACTTAGGCTTTTTTTTTATTTTGTTAAATATATATATTCAGTCTTACAATTGGAGGAGGATAAACATATACGGCCTTATTTATAAACCTAAGTATCAACCGAGCCGCAGACATTATAATTAACTTTTTATAATGACATTTCAAAACTGTTTGAAAATGAGTTTACTTGAATAAAGTACATTTTGATTTGTAAATGATTGTTTTTATTTATGTACCTAATTAATTAAATAATTAACTAAATGAGCTTTTCTAAGGCTTAGGCTTATTATAAATCATGTACATTTTATAGATAAATAATAATAAAATAGGCCACAAAAGAATAGGTTCCATCCAGAAAACGTTATAGAGTAACAGCCTGTGAATATCTCACTGCTGGGCTAAGGTCTCCTCTGCTTTTTGAGGAGAAGGTTACGAAAGCAACGTTACAGAATGAAACTTTAAATCAGAAAGGTTTTACAAATACGTTTCGTATAAAACGTTGCACTCATATTCAATGTTACTATTTAATTCTAATCACATCCAATACAGTGAACGGGAATAACTAAGAATACAATTATATAAATTCAGGCTGTTTCTTAAAATTTTCGTTTTATATATTGCAGTAAGCCCCTGTTGGTACCACCAATACCGATGGATAGTGAAAGACCTACCATATTATACTTGGATAATATTGATCTAATTTATTTAAACATTCTTATTAAATATTACGTGAATATGGTTACCATACGTCTTAAATATAATAAATATATACACGTAATCTGCAAATGTAATTTAAAAATATCAACAATATAAGCACTCTTTGTACAAAAATATAAGCAGCAATTAATCTATTATTTAATATTTTAAGAAAATAAAGTACATAATGTCTAAATTCGAGGTATCAAGAGATATCTACTGAACGAATAATTACTACTGAAAAAATACGAGAATAATTTTAACTATTCATCGTTGCCCTAATTCAAAAAAAAAAAAAACAATTTATTTATTAACTTGCTCTGAAATCATCGACTTTGTTTTAAAAGAGTTTTTAAACCCGTCGTATTATTAAAAATATATATCAATAAACTGCATATTTTAAATCCATTATAATATTTCCATTAATTATAATGATATTACATAATTTTTAATCTATATTTTTGAACGTAGCGTTTATTTAAGCATTTAAAATATACTTACATAACACTCGAGTCCAAATAGCACAGATAAAAATAATTAAAAAAAAAAACTTATTTACACATTTATTTGTTTTGACACGAACGAAAAAAAAATTTAAAATGGTGTTCACGTGTCTACTCGATAAGGCTCACTGCTTGAGTAGTGATTGTCGTTTAAGTTTCAAGACTTTTCGAGTTTGGAGGTGGATATTCCCATGGTATTTGTTTATGTCTGTACGATATTTAGAATAATTACCATTAACAATTAACACATTTAACATTTGTTTTGTCATTTCAATGATGAAAAAGAACATTATTTTTTTAAATTCTTCCCGAATAAATATTTATAAACTGCCTTAAATATAAAAAAAAATCATTTTTCAAATCTTAAAGTTTATTTAAAATAAATATTATCATTGTATACTTTTTTAGATGTATTTATATCATTGACAATAAATTTTGATTTTTTAATTGATTAATAATAATAATTTTTATCTGTGCTGAATATATTTTTATATATTTTTTAATATAATCATATTCGGTTTGCATTAAAGAAAGTGCCATTGACACCCAGTATTTTTATCAAGGCTATTATTGCCAAAAAAGGTTTGAACTGGATACAATATTCAACGCCTGCTTCCCTGGTATTAATTACTATCAACAAAAGGCAACACTTCGAAATATTAACTGCTGTTATTTAGTTTTTATTCAGTGTGTCATTCCTATTATTACTATAAGAACTTTTTTAAACTTGTCTTAATATTCTTAAATAAAATTTAACGGTGACAAGGGAATAAATACCTCTATAATAAGATCACTTATCGCCATCACCATAGACCAAATCAGACTAAATATAGATAAGCGGTGCTCCACTTTGAGGGGGTGCCACGGGATCGCTTGCGCGTGTTACCGTGTATTGTTTGTCAGTAGTATAAATGATAAATGGGTCCTCATACGATTAGTACGATTTATAGTAATTAAGACTACAGTACAGTATATACATTAGTTTGATGTATTTGTTAAGATTTCGTCATCGTAAGCTATGTTAACAATCTAGAAGACCTTTTATTGAATACACATAAAATGTCAAAATATCTATGAATATATTCTAAAATTTACATTGAAATTACGTGAATTACGTAGGATATAAAAATCCATGGTGTAGATTAGAAGAAATAAGTGGACAGAGGTTTAAAGCGACTTAGGGTATTTTATTTACAATATGTAAGCAATGTGACAGCTGATGTTAAGTGGTCACCCACCGTTCAAACCGGGCCATAACTTAGTATTGCTGTTGCGTTACAATATTTCATGAGTTGGTACCTTACCAGACGGGCTTACACGAAGCCCTTCCAAGTTAATAATTCTATAATTTAAGGATTACAACAACAAACAAACCTTGTATAATTCACCTAGAAACAATACGTTAGATAACATCTTTGAAAAGTGATAAAATTAAACCAATATTCTTGAATCACGTGAAGTAATTTCGTAATTACGTGAAGCAAAACCATATGATACAACGTTATTGTTATACGAGTGAAAATGTCGACAAAAAGTTTAATTTCGCGTTCAATTGCTGGGAAAATGTACCTAGTATCGGTGAACGACTTGCATAGCAGGCCATTTTCTTAGAAGCTGTTCGAAATTTGAATTAAATAACGGTTATTTTTTAAAATAAAATGTTATCGCATATTTATGTCTTACTATGATATTATAACATTTAGAATAAGCGGATAGAGAGTGCACCTGTGTTTGTGGTCACACATGTGCACTACAATATATCCTGTGCAGTTGGCTAGTCTCCCTTGAGACTGGCCGCTGTGGCCGAAACCGGTCAGGAGAATATGCATTAAAATAATTAAATCCGGTTTTAATTCATTGAGTTACTTTTTTTGGTTTAAATAATTTATTTACAATTAAATATCTGTGAGATTTAAATGGTTAATTAAATGGAAAGTTGTATTATATTATATGTGTGAAATATCTAATAAGTGCAGTGTAACTTATTATTATCTAAGACAATTCGATTACGATGCGACATTTAGGTATGGCTTATTTATAAATAAACGTAAAAAAATAATTAAATCAAAATATATTTTATTTAAGTAAATTTAACAAGTCTTTTACTTTTGTGTCGCCATTTTAGGAGACTAAATAAAATAATGAAAAGCGACCATCGCTTCGGAATGTAGTTTCTTCTCCACCAACCAAACCTCAACAGTTACAATTTTTATACCATTTAATATATATATATATATATATATATATATATATATATATATATATATATATATATATATATATATGTTAGTTATAATATTGTAAGTAGAACACGCGTCTTAGTTTTTTAATCTTTCTATATTCATTTATAAATTACAGTAAAATATTATTTTTCTCTATGATTTTACACTGCTGACGAAAGTAATACGTTAGGTATAAAAATAACGAAATCCCTCAATAGCCGAATATAGGGTTTTACAAACTTTAAATCTCTTGGAAGTTGATTATTGCTATGCACAGATAAAAAATAAAAATATCATAATATTAAACTTTATTAGGTTATATTGTTATGTAATACTCATCGTATTAACTTAATCGTATTAAAATATTACATTATGTAAATAAGTATAAGCATACGTAATATTTCAACAAAATAGTCATGTGGCTCGTTGGTCTAGGGGTATGATTTTCGCTTAGGGTGCGAGAGGTCCCGGGTTCAAATCCCGGACGAGCCCAAACGTTTTTTTTAAATTATACTTATTAATGAATTATAGTTTTAGTACATTCGATTTAAATGCATGTTTTAAATAATGTCAAATATTATTTTTGATATAATGGTCCAATTAATTTTAGGAAGTGAAAGTAGGTCCGTATATTTATTTTGACTCACACAATCACATCAATTATTTCTTGTTGATTTCAAGAAAAATACTTTAAGGAAGTATAAAAATTTTCTTATAAATATTCATAAATAATCAAATATTTTGCAGAAACTAACATCATCTGAAACAATTATTTAAGTTGTCATTCGATACATTGTTGTATTTCGATCAACATTCCTTTTTTGTTTAGTAGCGCCATCTAGTAACAATATAAGACAAAACCTTCATAGTTATTCACTATACGTCACCCGTATAGATGGCGCTGTACTGAAAAACTTGTGACTAATTCTAGAATACTTAAAGTGATATTATATGATTTTATAAATATATAAGGCGGACAGTTTTGATATTTAATTTTGTTATTTCTTTAAATATTGGAAAAAGCATTAAGCAACTTATATACATTTTATGAATATGAGTATTAAGTATATAATTTTCGTATTTTTTATAACTTAACTACTAAGCTAAATAACTTAATTAAAGTATCTATTTACAAAATAGTAGTAAAGTTAACTTAATTGTATGATTATAAAAAAAAACTGACATTTGTACTGGTGGTAGGGCTTTGTGCAAGCTCGTCTGGGTAGGTACCACCCACTCATCAGATATTCTACCGCAAAACAGCAATACTTGATATTGTTGTGTTCCGGTTTGAAGGGTGAGTGAGCCAGTGTAATTACAGGCACAAGGGACATAAAATCTTAGTTCCCAAGGTTGGTGGCGCATTGGATATGTAAGCGTTGGTTGACATTTCTTACAATGCCAATGTCTAAGAGCGTTGGTGACCACTTACCATCAGGTGGCCCATATGCTCGTCCGCCTTCCTTTTCTATAAAAAAAAAAAAAAACTGAATGATCTATCGTTTCTGATGGCTCACAAGTTGGCCCCATTAGCAAGAATGGCCAATGGCCGCCATGACCAATATTGGTCGCTAGCCGTGTTCAGGCGCAGGTCTAAAAGAGGAACAGGAGCGTTAAAACTACGAACTTCCAAATTGGCTACTGAGAATTTCCTGACAGAAAAGTCCAATAACTTTATTGCCCCGAACCAGCGTTCGAACCCAGTACTTCGAGATCACTATCCTGATCCTTATGAGCTCGCTACTAACCAAGAGGCTGTAATAATAAACTAAATATAGAACAATAATACATTACAGATAAAATATGTAGATAAATGACTAAGCAATGTTTATGTAATAACATAAGATTGGATGGTTAGTTTTGAAATTAGAATGTGGGAACTTACACAGATAATATAATATAGAAAATATTATAGCATATGTGTTGGTTGTAGATTTATGACAATCAATAGGAAAGTGTAATGCTTCATTGCTTAATAAAGTTGGCCGGACTTTAGGCGTCTTCTACTTTGAAATTTTCTATTGTCTGCTTTAATAATAGCGAGAAAACGTTATAGTTTGTACCTCTTCTTCTAGGCTTTCTATCCTTTTACATTTGGTACTTATTCCACCATGCGGCTCAAATGTGGTTTGGTGGATACACATGTGGCAGGGGCTTCATCACGATGTTTTTTTTTTCACCTTCACCTGTCACCTTCTCCTAAGCACAGCAGTGAGACAATCAAAGGATATTATTTTTACTTTAATGTTACAAACATTACATGAAAATTCAAAGCTTACTCGGATGATATAACGCAAAAGATTTTTTTTAATTTTATATATTAAATACGTTTGAAAATCATTAAGTATACAAGCTGAGACAACACGTTTGAAAAGAATGATGCGTCAAATATTATAAATCGATTGAATTATGAAATAATTACTAAGCATAAATTTATAAAAATCGCAAACT
Source organism: Nymphalis io (assembly GCF_905147045.1). Classification (NCBI taxonomy): domain Eukaryota; kingdom Metazoa; phylum Arthropoda; class Insecta; order Lepidoptera; family Nymphalidae; genus Nymphalis; species Nymphalis io. The sequence goes on along the minus strand of NC_065913.1, from coordinate 7,218,107 downwards.
AAGGTTGTGTTGCAAACAGGAAATGACGGTTATATTTAGTTTGAACCGGATTTAAATGTCAAATATTAAAGATGACACACTTTTTATGCAAAAGAACATGAAATTTACGCTTGTCACGTCAATAATAATAATTTAAAGCGGGTGAAACTGCGAAGCGCAGCAATTTATATATAAATATTATATAAAAAAACCTTATCTGAAGCGTGCTGCATCTTCAATATAATAATAAATAAATTTTATGTATATTTGTTTAGTATTTTCCTTTTTAGGCATTACTAAAAAAACGTCTCCTCATTTATTAGTATTGATAGAAGAACATAGATTTAAAAATTGCATTCACAAATGGCGTTAGAGCAACGTTAAATGTCACGAAGATAAATTGATTTTATTGATGAATTTTATATATTTTATTTTCACGTTTTCTCGCTATTATTAAAGCAGACAATAGAAAATTTCAAAGTAGAAGACGCCTAAAGTCCGGCCAACTTTATTAAGCAATGAAGCATTACACGTTCTTATTGATTGTCATAAATCTACAACCAACACATATACTATAATATTTTCTATATTATATAATCTGTATAAGTCACCACATTCTAATTCCATAAAAGCAAACGCAAGAGTTCATTCAATAAATTTTATTTTTATTTTTACATTTATCTAAATTCATTTATTTCAAAATTCCCATATCAGATGCCGCTCATGAAGTAGTCGTCGGGTGGACAAGGATCGTTCGTATCAATCGGTTTGTATCTATAAATCTTGCCTTTAGTACCGATAATTATACTGTTTCTATTATCGAACGCCATACCAGTAATTTTGAAACCAAGTTGACCTATTTTAACTGGCAAGATGCTAGATGTCGATAATCTGAATAAGGAACCTTTCACAGCTACAATTGCTTCATCGTTAACACTCAGACGTAAAACATATTTCAATTGTCTAGTAAAACCTTTATACTGTATAGGTTCGTATAGATCAATTGAAAAAAAGTATAATTTACCGTCGACGTATTCGTAAAAAGCATTCCCTTTCGAGTCTAATATGAAATTGTACGCTTTCGGTATTTTGTCGTAGCGCTTTATAGCCGCTGAACCGTTTACAAAGCGAAATATTTCGTGATTCGTACCAGTTGTTATGTACATTCGATTGTCAGTTCTGTCAATGAATATGCTTCGGATGTCATCGTCTCCTATTGGTCTCTCTGCTGTTATTTCTGAATGTGAATAATCATATGTGATTAATCCTTGATTTGTTCCTATATAAATAACATTGTTTACGGCATCTATGCCAACACATTGCCCGATGATATCATCAGAGACGGGCAGTTCCTTGATCCCTAACGATCCGTGTTTCAAAAGGTATATGCCTTTGGTGTAATTTTTCTTATGGAGAACGAAGAATATGTGCTCCGTTCGCGGGTCCACGGCTATTCCGGTTGGATATCCATCGATTGTCGCGATTAAATTTCGCTTGTAGTATTCGTTTCCTATTTTCGTTCGTTCACATTTATCTGTTATCACTTTTGAAATGATGATAAATGTTATTGTAGCAATCACTTGCGTTTGCGCGAACATTTTGATTTCATGTCAGGCGTGGATTTTTCTGCAAAATAAAATGCGTTGACAATTATGTAGAAGAAATGTCGAAACCAAATTTTTCCACAGCTAGATGAAGGCTTACGTTTAAGGGAAGGCAATGAGATTTAACAGCACGATGCTATGTGTTAGTCAATAACAAATATGTCCAGATTTGAAACCATCATTTTCTTATTCACAGGACAACCTCGGTTCTTTACATAAATACTTTATCGAAACTATTTAAGAAGATTCAAGTTTCCGATTAAAATTAGATCACTTTATGTCGGTTTTATGAAATTGAAAGTATTATAAAAGTAAAAAATAGAAAGGTAAAGAATTTATTTCAAATGAAATTACCTGACTAGGTGACGTTCACTTTCCTAAGAACAAATGTGTAATGAACTAAACCGAATGGAGTCTTTATAAAACATAGCTATTGTATCGGATATATGTCTGTTTGTAAACATGCTCCGTTTAGCTTGGTATATATATATCCTGTTCTAAAACACGGCAGTTTTGTTACGATATATATCAAATTTCATTCTAAAATCGTAAAGGGCTTTTGAAGGTTAAGCATGGTCCTTCTAGTAGGTTATTTCGCTTACTTAACTTTTTTCATGTAAAAATGAATTTCTTAGTAAATTATGATCATAAATAGCTTTATTTATTGTCGATGAGAATTTGTCTATATTTATTAAAGAACGTGTATTTAGGATAACCCGCATTGGAGCAGCGTGGGGGAATAAGCTCCAAAAACTTCTCAAAAAGGGAGAGGAGGCCTTAGTCCAGCAGTGGGACATTCACAGGCTGTTACTGTATATTTAGGATAGGTTACATAAAAACATTTACTTTAAATTATTGGGTATAGAAGATTGAAAAACTTATATGAAAGAATTTAAGGTATACATGTAAATGAGATGAATGGTACTATACTATATTTATTTATTAACATAAGAAAGAAGTTATTTTTCATGGTATTTAGATGTAATACGTGTATATCGGTGTAAACGGTATTTACAAAGGCTCGAACAATGTAAAGTTAAGCTAGTTTTTAGAAATACCAAGGTCACATAGATGCCACTTATTACAAAGTGAACCTTCTACTAACCGTCTAATGGATACTTAATATTACATTTTTATTAAGTCTATTGACGATTCACAATTCGCATGACGATACAATGATTTTGGTACCATTCAATAGATTTTTTTTAAATTTTGAATATAATGTAGGTGAACTGGCCTCTAGGCCATTTAATAGTCAGTGATTATCTCGCTTATAGACATATAATTCTCATTTAAGAAATCTTAGTCATCCCTTACATCGCCAATGCGTCACCAACCTTGGATAATAAGCTGCTATATCCCTCGTACCTATAATTACACAGGCCCACCCTTCAAACCGTAACACAACTATTCTAAAGATTGCTGTTTGTTATTTATTATTAGTGGATTAGACGGGCTTGCACAAAATCATTACCATCACGTAAACAATTTAAATATAATATTTCTACTATTTCTATTAACAGCACGTGCAAGATATATATATCGGCGAGCATATGGGCCGCCTGATCGTAAGTGGTCACCGACGCCCATAGACATTGGCATTGGAAATGCTAACCAACGAATACATCGCTAATATGCCATCAAGTTTGGCAACTAAGATGTTATGTCCTTTGTGCCTGCAATTACACTGGCTCACACACCCTTCAAACCGGAACACAACAATACTAAGTACTGCTGTTTTGCGGTAGAATATCTGATAAGTATCCACCCAGACGCTTGCACAAAGCCCTACCACCAGTAAAATATATAACAAAGTCGAGTAATTATTGCTAAATTATAAATGAATTGGTAAAAGAAATAAATAGTCCCCGAATAGATACGCCTAAATCAGATCATACTGTATATGTACCTATTAACGTAATATGATAATATAATGATGTCATATCTAGTACTAGACTATAGAATTGTAGATGAAACAAAAGCCCTTTAAGAAGCTAAATTAGTTTTGAATTTCGAATCCAAGTTAGTCTTAACTCAGTTCTTATCCAAATTAGATTATCTCGTTCATTTTGTTTCAGTGATCCAATTAAGGTAATTTTACTTTACTTTTCAATTTAAACATACTTTAAATAATAACCGTCATTTCTATTTTAATGTTATAAGTTATACTTCATATATATTTAAAAAAATACTTCTAATAATTTAACTCTCTTCAAGTAAGTAGTTACTAAATACTAACTCGTTTTATTTTACATTAGATAATAAATTTATATTAGATGGAAAAAATATAAATCTGAATCAGTGGAAACCGTAACTTAAACTTTATAAATATAAATAAAAAGGACCAAGAAATACTTAAAAAATATTTATTATATATAATGATAAACATACGTATGTTTATCATTCGCAAACCGTAAAACTAAATTCATAAATAACCCCACTCGTTGACAAATATAAATTTTCACCGTAAAATGCTATTCCCGACGGTATGAAATCTAAGTTCATCAATTTCTTGGGGATCAAGGAATCTGACTTTAACCAGTAAACTCCATCATTTGCAGCTAGAATCACTCGATTTTTATCATCGATTGTTATCGCTCTGGCCGAGTTCTTTGGTATACCAACAAATTCAATTGGTTCTTGGAAATCTTTTAATAATACCTTAACGTACTTTGAATCGCATTCGAAAAATATATTCTCTTCAGCGTCGACAGCTAACATAAAGGCGCATGGCACGTTTTCTATTTTAGTTTTTTCGTTTTCCTTAACATCAATTTCATAAACCATGCTCTCTGGGAATAGAACGGCGTATAACTTATCACTATTAACTGGCTTGAATAGCTGAGTTATATCTTCATCTTTGAATGCAACGAAATTAGCTTTATCTGATTTATTTAGTACAGTTAAACCATCATCGCTTGCGATGTAGACTTTATTCTTTATTACATCAACAGCTGCTGCTTGACCGTTGATATTGTCAATTTTGATTGGTTCCCCATCCCTCAGGACGTATTGATCCATTTCTGTTTGTACATCGTCATCTTGTAGTGTGTCTATGTCAATTAGTGTGAAAAAAAGATCCCTATTGTTTGGGTTGATGACGAGGTTTGTCGGTAGACCTTTTATTGTCAAAATTGATCGTTTAGATAATTTGATACCTTCGTACTTATAGGAACAGTTTTCTGCGTAAGCGGATGTCAATATGAACAATATCAATAATGGCAACATTTTGATATCTGTAATAAAAAAAAATAGATATGTTTGAGATGTGTTTTGAAGTGATTTGTGATTATATATTATTTGCCTATTCAAGAATAGTTAAATAGATAAATGTTAATTCAATTCAGATTGAAAATTTTAATTTTCTTTATTTTTATTTTTGGTAGGTAGGCAAATTGGCAAATCGGCCAATTGACGGTAAGTGGTCACGACCGACAATAGACATTAGCACGGTAAGAAATATTAACCATCCCTTGTATTATCAAGACGCCACCAATCATGGGAACTGAGATGTTATTTCACTTGGGCTTGTTACACTGGCTCACTTACCCTTCAACCTTTATTTTTTTTGTCTCCAAGATTGAGGAATTAAATTTCATAACAAACAAATATACGGCCAGAATAGCATATAATATGTTTTGTTAAATTTATATTGATAAAGATTCTCACATAATAAGAGGAAAGTGTTGTTTTCATAAGTTGACAATGTTTTGACCTTTTGCATATCAAGTTGACTTAATAAAAATGGTCGTTCGTCTTCTCTTTAATATTAACATTTTAATATTATACCTCCATAGTTTTAAGTTGTAAAAACACACTTTTAGCTTGAAAAAATCGTGTTTCTAAATTATTGACATAAAGAAATAAAAACTGAGAAAATTTATAAATATTGACACATTGTCTCTTAATTGCTTTTAAATTCAACATTTATTTTTAAATTAAGAACAAATTAAGACCAAAAAATAAATGCACTAGTACTTTTAATCAATTCCGTATTTATTTGATTGTGTTAAAAGATATAAATGCTGAATATAAATAAACAAATATTTAAAATTAAAAATTAACTATTAAAAAAATATTTTTTATTGTTAAATATATTCTTAAAATAGCACTATTTATTTAATAACAAAAAACGTGACTTACATTGTTTTTTTTTAAATTAATTCCTTTACTCCGAGACGTCACAACGAACACTGTCGTGTAACAAAAAAAATACTTTTTATTCTTAAACGCACGAGTTCATTAAACTTATATCAATGTAGGGCGAAAAGATTGCCGAATTTTAATTATTTATTTGAATTTTGTGGCTATGTTTATAGTTGTTTATTTGTGTGTTGGTTCGTAAATGTTTTTGTACGGGCCATTGGTCGCTATATAAGTGACTTTATAGGAAGGAAGGAGTCTTATAATGTGCGTGTGCATTGTTGCCATACGATATTATTAACGGTAGAATTTATATAAGTATGTTATGCATATTTAGCGGCTAGCTTATAATACTGTAGATTTCGGTTCTAACTAGAAAGGGCAGGGTCAGTAAATAATTTTTATTTGATATTTTTTAATATTAGTTAAAAATGAAAAATGTACATAAACCGAGAGTTATTTCTGTGGAATTATTATTGTACTCATTTATATGCCCATGTCCCTAAAGTATCAGGCTATTTTTTAATAAAATTTCATGAAAATCGTTTCAGTTTAGTCATGATTAGATACCTCATATAGAGATATATAGAAGAAAATTATAATAGTCATAATTTTTTTATTTTTAAGACAGTGGACAGGCAAATGTTCAATCTGATAAGTAAGTGACCGTTAAATGGCACAAAGATATTGGCTATGACAGATGTACTCACATTCATCTTCAACCAAGGTGTTAAATATAGAATATTTATTTAAGATACAAATTCCAATAAATTATAATAATGTCTGTCGCTTCACTATATAAAATATTTGGTATATGGGTACCAGGAACAAGCATAGACAAGTTACTAATGCTACCCGACTACACGGGGATAAAAAATCTTCTGTTAGACAAATGTATGCACTTACAACAGGGTTTTAAAAACCGTACAAGAATTAATCAAATTTAAAATTGAAAAAAATTGGAGAGATACGATTATGTGGTAGGATGTAATAGGATATTATCCAAGTAGTGAGTTGGCTGGTTTCTTTCTCATATTAAAAATTGTAAGTGCTTACGAAAATGAATAAAATCAACCCGCTGAGTTTTCTTCGCCGGTTCTTTTCAGGTCTGAGTTGTTTTTTGTGGTGTGGTAGATTTGTCAATCAATAGGTTAGTGTACAGTAACAGTAACAGCCTGTTAATGTCCCACTGCTGGGCTAAGGCCTCCTCTCCCTTTTGAGGAGAAGGTTTGGAGCTTATTCTACCACGCAGCTCCAATGCGGGTTGGTAGAATACACATGTGACAGAATTTCAATGAAATTAGAAACATGCAGGTTTCCTCACGATGTTTTCCTTCACCGTCAAGCACGAGATGAATTATAAACACAAATTAAGCACATGAAAATTCCGTGGTGCTTGCCCGGGTTTGAACCCACGATCATCGGTTAAGATTCACGCGTTCTAACCACTAGGCCATCTCGACTTTTTAGGTTAGTGTAACAAAATATTGAATGTTTTAAATTTTGAGAGCTAAGTAATAACAGTAGTAAAATTTCTATTTGGCGGTACAAGTTTTTTTTTGTTTATAGAATATGGTAAGTGGTAACCAACGCTCATAGACATTGGCATTGTAAGAAATGGTAACCATCGCTTACATCACCAATGCGCCACAAACCTTGGGAACTAAGATGTTATGTCCCTTGTACCTGTAATTACACTGACTTACTCACCCTTCAAACCGGAACACAACCATACCAAGTACTGCTGTTTTGCGGTAGAATATCAGATGAGTGAGTGGTACCTATCCAGACGAGCTTGCACAAAGCTTTACCACCAGTAACAGTTACAGCCTGTATATGTCCCACTGCTGGTCTAAGGCCTCCTCTCCGTTTTGAAGAGAAGGTTTGGAACTTATTCCACCACGCTGCTCTAATGCGGGTTGGTAGAATGTCCTCCAGACCGATTTCGGCCACGGCGGCCAATCTCAAGAGAGATTACCCTACTACGCAGGAGATATTATAGTGCACAAGTGTGTGCGCCAACACAAGTGCACTCTCTATTCCCTAACTCTCATAATCCGATGGGATGGCAATCCGATACGACCGGAAAGCTTTCCTGCCTGCTTTCCGGGGCACGGGAGTGTACACACTACCAACCAGACTCGGGGTCCCTACTGAAAATTTTCTGACAGAAAAACCCAATAACTTTTTAATGACCCAACCTGGGAATTGAACCCAGGACCTCCGGGTCTGCGGCCTTACATCAAGCCCACCGAGGCGCTCAATAAACAATTAACGTATTACTTGTCATTGCGTTGACCGGTCAGGCCTTGCTCACACGCAACTTTGAGGCGGACTGAATATTATCTTATGAATATATCAAGATGAGATCATACACAATTTTTAGTACTTTTTATATTTTTGACATATTTCTTATGTCTTCATTAATAAATTATAAATAAAATGGACATATGCCCTGATATACTTGTGTTATATAACGCAAGGACTTGTGGCTTAGTTGCGGTTTCCTATCAACTGATAGTGTGTTTTGAAATAATATTAAAATATTTAATATTTAATTATCACAGAACTGACTGACGGTTGGAACTAGTTCAGAAGTTATAATAATAATATAATTTCTTGGGACATCATTCACACACGGCCATCTGATCCCAAACTAAGCAGAGCTTGTACTTTGGAAACCAGACAACTGATACATATACTACTTTGCTTTTGTAAATAAATACTTATATAGATAATTACACCCAGAATCAGGACAAACAGAGATGTTCATTTACACAAATGTCTGTCCTGGGTGAGAATCGAACCCACAACCTTCGGCGTGAAAGGCATGTATTTACCAACCACGCCAAGTGATGAGCTATTGTTTATAATTTATTATAGTTAGGCGCACTGACTCACTTACCTATGTATTTTGTAATTTAAATTTCGGTCATAGTCTAAGTATCTAAGATATTAAGACCCACAACGAATATAAATATAAAAGGATTGCTTTTTGCTAGAATTAATAGCTAGAGGATGAGGAGGATGGAGGAGATATCCAGTTACAACTGAACACAGCTCTACCATTAGTAAAAATACAATAAAACTTAAATTGAAATGTTTTAAATACTACAGCTTTTTTTCAATCAAATTAAAGTACGTATATATACCATAAGATGAAAATTTTGCTCAAAGTTCTTGAAGCATTATTTTAGGTTATATGTTAAATGGAAATAATAGTTATTTTTGTTCGTATATTCGTACGTTGAGAGCTCAATTAGCTCAGCGGATTTAGCACATTTATCTTAACCAAAGACAACCTCTTCGAGTACAGGCAAACAGCACCGAATTTCATGTTCGTATTTTTAATTTTTGATTCATTTGTTATATGTCTATACGGTATCTCTATGTTGGATATGCTGAATCCAACATAGAGATGGATGGACATGATGGAGGAGTAGCCGTTGCCTACCAGTGGGATATTTAAAAGGTGTTTTAACTTTTTATATGTTTGTGATTGTTTACGCGATCTATTTAAAAGTCTTAAAATGTTTTTCTAAGCTATTCTGTCATAGTCGAAGTCGAGATGGCACAGTGGTAAGAACGCGTGAATCTTAACCGATGAACGTGGGTTCAAACCCGGGCAAGCACCTCTGAATTTTCATGTGCTTAATTTCTGTTATAATTCATCTCGTGCTTTTCGGTGAAGGAAAACATCGTGAGGAAACCTGCATGAAATTAGTTTCATCGAAATTCTGCCACATGTGTATTCCACCAACCCGCATTGGAGCAGCGTGGTGGAATAAGCTCCAAACCTTCTCCTCAAAAAGGGAGAGGAGGCCTTAGCCCAGCAGTGGGACATTAACAGGCTGTTACTGTACTGTACTGTACTATTCTGTCATACCCAACACGAAACTCAACACGGAACACGATAATGGAATATAAGAAGGTGATAATATAATACTTATAAGAATTAAGGGATTTCTCTCTCCATTAATTCATTCATTCCTGAAGATCGCGGTGGTAGTAGCGAAAGCTACATCTGTCGTTGACCTTCCTAGTGAGAGTACAAAAATTACTCGACCAGTTACATATGTAGTTATTTAAGGGATTCACGGATGTAAATAGCGTAACTTATGTTTGTTGAATATTTCACGACTGAGATACGAAGTGAGTCCTTAGAGAACAGCAATATTAATAATATAAGGTTACGCACCAGTTATATATGTGTTGCTGTCGTTACATTGAAAGTTGTATAAAAAACTGTAGAAAAATTACCGTAAAAAAAGAAGGGAATAGGGACAGGGCGGAATGAAATAAAATAGGTCTTTATTTAAAAATGCATAGATATGATAAAAAAATGGACATAGAATTTATAGTTAAAGAAAACCAATAAATAAATATCGAGATGGCCCAGTGGTTAGAACGCGTGAATCTTAACCGATGATCGTGGTCTCAAACCCTTGCAAGCACCACTGAATTTTAATGTGCTTTTATATTTATAATTCATCTCCTGCTTGACGGTGAAGGAAAACGTCGCATTGGAGCAACGTGGTGGAATAAGCTCCAAAACTTCTCCTCAAAAAGGAGAGGAGGCCTTAGCCCAGTGGGATATTCACAGGCTGTCACTGTAATAAATAAATACGTAGTGAAATAAACAAAACATACACTTTTATTAATGAAATAAACTTTGATATAAAATTTTTATAAAATAGCAACTAGACCACGGAGTTAGTTGATATATCCAACAGATAGCAACATAACCTGTATTAAAATAGTTTCAGTCGGTTAAATGAACAATGAAAACGGTTAACACGTATATCGTTCACGGTTAACTGCAAATTGCGTGTTTAATGTTGTATAATTAATAATAACGTTATATAATACGCTTTTATTTCAAACGAATGTATTGGGATTGATAAGTGAAATTTCGTGAAAAAACTAATGTTTTATGTGCGCTGTTTAACGGCCGAAATTAATATTAAAGCGACCTTAAATATGTATCACGCAATTGATACTCAATATACGTTCCAATAATGTAATTAAACTGTCATTCCATTATTGATATCTGTCAATCCGTTTCAGGCAAACTTCATATGCTCCTAGTAACGATAAAAATAATTTAATAATATAGTCTTAACAATCTTCGATCGAATGTATCAATTCCTTGTGCCGGAATATATTTAAAAAAAAGTACTGCACCGCCCGTCATAGAAGAAGAATATCACTTTTGGTGCGAAGTTTGTGTGCTTCGAACACACAATTACTTGAATTTATTTTTGAATCATTTTTAGTTGGTTTTGTTAGCATTTAAAGCATTTAATTAATGGTTGTTTTGTTTATTATTTGTGTTTTTCTTATTATAAAGTCGAATACTAATTTATGTATTCTTTTTAAAAACGTCATTTTTACTTCTGGTTTGTACGAATAGTTATTATTGTAATATACGGTATAGATCTAAATTTTTGTTAGCACAGTGGACGAAATTTAACTATAATAAGCTTCTATAGTATTTTTTTTTAATTTTTGAAAAGGTTGTTAGCAAAGTCCGTGTTTTTTAAAGCATTTTTTTAAATAGAAATATTGATATTTACTATTATAACTATTTACTGCTCTTGTTACTAAAACTTAGTGTCAGTTGGGACAACAAACCCCAGGGAATAGGATCGAATCTGCGATCGCTTGTCGGCCGGTAAACTATTGCGTTATTGCAGTTTGAATATTGTGTATTTGTATTTGATAATGTTAATTTTATTTTAAACTTATGATGCGGGAAAAAGTTTGAAATAAAATCTGAATGCCTAATAATGTCTTTAAGTGGGTCATTATTTTTGTATTTATGGATTTTTAATTTTTATTAAAGAGTAAATGTTACAACATGAAAAAAAATAGTTTATCGTAATATGCAGGTTTTATTGAAATGTTTTCTTTAATTAGAGGTAATTATAAATTAAGCAGTAAAATATACTAATTTTTAAATTGATCTTAAATGAACTCTTGCTAGTTAATAGTTTATATTAATCTTATTTTGCTTTCATTTCAGGTTCGCAAATGGATTCTTTTAAAATATATAGCAGGTTTCTGGTAACTTCCATTCTACTTTTTCCCTGCACGAAATCTTTGAGTATAAAAGATAATCAGTCAACTTCAGAGTTCAAATCCGAGCAAGTCATATTTTCATCAAGTTACAATATAACTAAACTATTAGTACCATCAGATGGTACCACATATTTTCAAGACGATATCTCAGATCTACCATCTGTATTTTTTACAATAAACGATACAAGAATAGATGGTGGTAGTTGTATATATGTCTTAGAAGATTTAGCCGCATATGAAATACTCGAAGGAGGTCGAGATTCTACTTCCGATTATAGTGAAGACCCACCCTTCAAACCGTAACACAACTATTCTAAAGATTGCTGTTTGTTATTTATTATTAGTGGAGTAGACGGGCTTGCACAAAATCATTACCATCACGTAAACAATTTAAATATAATATTTCTACTATTTCTATTAACAGCACGTGCAAGATATATATATCGGCGAGCATATGGGCCGCCTGATGGTAAGTGGTCACCGACGCCCATAGACATTGGCATTGGAAATGCTAACCAACGAATACATCGCTAATATGCCATCAAGTTTGGGAACTAAGATGTTATGTCCTTTGTGCCTGCAATTACACTGGTTCACACACCCTTCAAACCGGAACACAACAATACTAAGTACTGCTGTTTTGCGGTAGAATATCTGATAAGTATCCACCCAGACGCTTGCACAAAGCCCTACCACCAGTAAAATATATAACAAAGTCGAGTAATTATTGCTAAATTATAAATGAATTGGTAAAAGAAATAAATAGTCCCCGAATAGATACGCCTAAATCAGATCATACTGTATATGTACCTATTAACGTAATATGATAATATAATGATGTCATATCTAGTACTAGACTATAGAATTGTAGATGAAACAAAAGCCCTTTAAGAAGCTAAATTAGTTTTGAATTTCGAATCCAAGTTAGTCTTAACTCAGTTCTTGTCCAAATTAGATTATCTCGTTCATTTTGCTTCAGTGATCCAATTAAGATAATTTTACTTTACTTTTCAATTTAAACGTACTTTAAATAATAACCGTCATTTCTATTTTAATGTTATAAGTTATACTTCATATATATTTAAAAAAATACTTCTAATAATTTAACTCTCTTCAAGTAAATAGTTACTAAATACTAACTCGTTTTATTTTACATTAGATAATAAATTTATATTAGATGGAAAAAATATAAATCTGATCAGTGGAAACCGTTACTTAAACTTTATAAATATAAATAAAAAGGACCAAGAAATACTTAAAAAATATTTATTATATACGTATGTTTATCATTCGCAAACCGTAAAACTAAATTCATAAATAGCCCCACTCGTTGACAAATATAAATTTTCACCGTAAAATGCTATTCCCGATGGTATGAAATCTAAGTTCATCAATTTCTTGGGGATCAAGGAATCTGACTTTAACCAGTAAACTCCATCATTTGCAGCTAGAATCACTCGATTTTTATCATCGATTGTTATCGCTCTGGCCGAGTTCTTTGGTATACCAACAAATTCAATTGGTTCTTGGAAATCTTTTAATAATACCTTAACGTACTTTGAATCGCATTCGAAAAATATATTCTCTTCAGCGTCGACAGCTAACATAAAGGCGCATGGCACGTTTTCTATTTTAGTTTTTTCGTTTTCCTTAACATCAATTTTATAAACCATGCTCTCTGGGAATAGAACGGCGTATAACTTATCACTATTAACTGGCTTGAATAGCTGAGTTATATCTTCATCTTTGAATGCAACGAAATTAGCTTTATCTGATTTATTTAGTACAGTTAAACCATCATCGCTTGCGATGTAGACTTTATTCTTTATTACATCAACAGCTGCTGCTTGACCGTTGATATTGTCAATTTTGATTGGTTCCCCATCCCTCAGGACGTATTGATCCATTTCTGTTTGTACATCGTCATCTTGTAGTGTGTCTATGTCAATTAGTGTGAAAAAAAGATCCCTATTGTTTGGGTTGATGACGAGGTTCGTCGGTAGACCTTTTATTGTCAAAATTGATCGTTTAGATAATTTGATACCTTCGTACTTATAGGAACAGTTTTCTGCGTAAGCGGATGTCAATATGAACAATATCAATAATGGCAACATTTTGATATCTGTAAGAAAAAAAAATAGATATATTTGAGATGTGTTTTGAAGTGATTTTTGATTATATATTATTTGCCTATTCATGAATAGTTAAATAGATAAATGTTAATTCAATTCAGATTGAAAATTTTAATTTTCTTTATTTTTATTTTTGGTAGGTAGGTTTGGTAAACTGGCAAATCGGCCAATTGACGGTAAGTGGTCACGACCGACAATAGACATTAGCACGGTAAGAAATATTAACCATCCCTTGTATTATCAAGACGCCACCAATCATGGGAACTGAGATGTTATGTCACTTGGGCTTGTTACACTGGCTCACTTACCCTTCAACCTTTATTTGTTTTGTCTCCAATATTGAGGAATTAAATTTCATAACAAATAAATATACGGCCAGAATAGCATATAATATGTTTTGTTAAATTTATATTGATAAAGATTCTCACATAATAAGAGGAATGTATTGTTTTCATAAGTTGACAATGTTTTGACCTTTTGCATATCAAGTTGACTTATTAAAAATGGTCGTTCGTCTTCTCTTTAATATTAACATTTTAATATTATACCTCCATAGTTTTACGTTTTAAAAAACACACTTTTAGCTTGAAAAAATCGTGTTTCTAAATTATTGGCATAAAGAAATAAAAACTGAGAAAATTTATAAATATTGACACATAGTCTCTTAATTGCTTTTAAATTCAACATTTATTTTTAAATTAAGAACAAATTAAGACCAAAAAATAAATGCACTAGTACTTTTAATCAATTCCGTATTTATTTGATTGTGTTAAAATATATAAATGCTGAATATAAATAAACAAATATTTAAAATTAAAAATTAACTATTAAAAAAATATTTTTATTGTTAAATATATTCTTAAAATAGCACTATTTATTTAATAACAAAAAACGTGACTTACATTGTTTTTTTTTAAATTAATTCCTTTACTCCGAGACGTCACAATGAACACTGTCGTGTAACAAAAAAAATACTTTTTATTCTTAAACGCACGAGTTCATTAAACTTATATCAATGTAGGGCGAAAAGATTGCCGAATTTTAATTATTTATTTGAATTTTGTGGCTATGTTTATAGTTGTTTATTTGTGTGTTGGTTCGTAAATGTTTTTGTACGGGCCATTGGTCGCTATATAAGTGACTTTATAGGAAGGAAGGAGTCTTATAATGTGCGTGTGCATTGTTGCCATACGATATTATTAACGGAAGAATTTATATAAGTATGTTATGCATATTTAGTGTCTAGCTTATAATACTGTAGATTTCGGTTCTAGCTAAAAAGGACAGGGTCAGTAAATAATTTTTATTTGATATTTTTTAATATTAGTTAAAAATGAAAAATGTACATAAACCGAGAGTTATTTCTGTGGAATTATTATTGTACTCATTTATATGCCCATGTCCCTAAAGTATCAGGCTATTTTTTAATAAAATTTCATGAATATCGTTTCAGTTTAGTCATGATTGGATACTTCATATAGAGATATATAGAAGAAAATTATAATAGTCATAATTTTTTTATTCTTAAGACAGTGGACAGGCAAATGTTTAATCTGATAAGTAAGTGACCGTTAAATGGCACAAAGATATTGGCTATGACAGATGTACTCACATTCATCTTCAACCAAGGTGTTAAATATAGAATATTTATTTAAGATACAAATTCCAATAAATTATAATAATGTCTGTCGCTTCACTATATAAAATATTTGGTATATGGGTACCAGGAACAAGCATAGACAAGTTACTAATGCTACCCGACTACACGGGGATAAAAAATCTTCTGTTAGACAAATATATGCACTTACAACAGGGTTTTAAAAACCGTACAAGAATTAATCAAATTTAAAATTGAAAAAAATTGAAGAGATACGATTATGTGGTAGGATGTAATAGGATATTATCCAAGTAGTGAGTTGGCTGGTTTCTTTCTCATATTAAAAATTGTAAGTGCTTACGAAAATGAATAAAATCAACCCGCTGAGTTTTCTTCGCCGGTTCTTTTCAGGTCTGAGGTGTTTTTTGTGGTGTGGTAGATTTTTTGACAATCAATAGGTTAGTGTACAGTAACAGTAACAGTCTGTTAATGTCCCACTGCTGGGCTAAGGCCTCCTCTCCCTTTTGAGGAGAAGGTTTGGAGCTTATTCTACCACGCTGCTCCAATGCGGGTTGGTAGAATACACATGTGACAGAATTTCAATGAAATTAGAAACATGCAGGTTTCCTCACGATGTTTTCCTTCACCGTCAAGCACGAGATGAATTATAAACACAAATTAAGCACATGAAAATTCCGTGGTGCTTGCCCGGGTTTGAGCCCACGATCATCGGTTAAGATTCACGCGTTCTAACCACTAGGCCATCTCGACTTTTTAGGTTAGTGTAACAAAATATTGAATGTTTTAAATTTTGAGAGCTAAGTAATAACAGTAGTAAAATTTCTATTTGGCGGTACAAGTTTTTTTTTTGTTTATAGAATATGGTAAGTGGTAACCAACGCTCATAGACATTGGCATTGTAAGAAATGGTAACCATCGCTTACATCACCAATGCGCCACAAACCTTGGGAACTAAGATGATATGTCCCTTGTACCTGTAATAACACTGACTTACTCACCCTTCAAACCGGAACACAACCATACCAAGTACTGCTGTTTTGCGGTACAATATCAGATGAGTGAGTGGTACCTCTCCAGACGAGCTTGCACAAAGCTTTACCACCAGTAACAGTTACAGCCTGTAAATGTCCCACTGCTGGTCTAAGGCCTCCTCTCCGTTTTGAAGAGAAGGTTTGGAACTTATTCCACCACGCTGCTCTAATGCGGGTTGGTAGAATGTCCTCCAGACCGATTTCGGCCACGGCGGCCAATCTCAAGAGAGATTCCCCTACTACGCAGGAGATATTATAGTGCACAAGTGTGTGCGCCAACACAAGTGCACTCTCTATTCCCTAACTCTCATAATCCGATGGGATGGCAATCCGATACGACCGGAAAGCTTTCCTGCCTGCTTTCCGGGGCACGGGAGTGTACACACTACCAACCAGATTCGGGGTCCCTACTGAAAATTTTCTGACAGAAAAACCCAATAACTTTTTAATGACCCAACCTGGGAATTGAACCCAGGACCTCCGGGTCTGCGGCCTTACATCAAGCCCACCGAGGCGCTCAATAAACAATTAACGTATTACTTGTCATTGCGTTGACCGGTCAGGCCTTGCTCACACGCAACTTTGAGGCGGACTGAATATTATCTTATGAATATATCAAGATGAGATCATACACAATTTTTAGTACTTTTTATATTTTTGACATATTTCTTATGTCTTTATTAATAAATTATAAATAAAATGGACATATGCCCTCATATACTTGTGTTATATAACGCAAGGACTTGTGGCTTAGTTGCGGTTTCCTATCAACTGATAGTGTGTTTTGAAATAATATTAAAATATTTAATATTTAATTATCACAGAACTGACTGACGGTTGGAACTAGTTCAGAAGTTATAATAATAATAATAATATAATTTCTTGGGACATCATTCACACACGGCCATCTGATCCCAAACTAAGCAGAGCTTGTACTTTGGAAACCAGACAACTGATATACTACATATACTACTTTGCTTTTGTAAATAAATACTTATATAGATACACCCAGTCTCAGGACAAACAGACATGTTCATGCACACGAATGTCTGTCCTGGGTGGGAATCGAACCCACAACCTTCGGCGTGAAAGGCATGTATTTACCAACCACGCCAAGTGATGAGCTATTGTTTATAATTTATTATAGTTAGGCGCACTGACTCAATTACCTATGTATTTTGTAATTTAAATTTCGGTCATAGTCTAAGTATCTGAGATATTAAGACCCACAACGAATATAAATAGGATTGCTTTTTGCTAGAATTAATAGCTAGAGGAGGAGGAGGATGGAGGAAATATCCAATTACAACTGAACACAGCTCTACCATTAGTAAAAATACAATAAAACTTAAATTGTAATGTTTTAAATACTACAGCTTTTTCTCAATCAAATTAAAGTACGTATATATACCATAAGATGAAAATTTTGCTCAAAGTTCTTGAAGCATTATTTTAGGTTATATGTTAAATGGAAATAATAGTTATTTTTGTTCGTATATTCGTACGTTGAGAGCTCAATTAGCTCAGCGGATTAAGCACATTTATCTTAACCAAAGACAACCTCTTCGAGTACAGGCAAACAGCACCGAATTTCATGTTCGTATTTTTAATTTTTGATTCATTTGTTATATGTCTATACGGTATCTCTATGTTGGATATGCTGAATCCAACATAGAGATGGATGGACATGATGGAGGAGTAGCCGTTGCCTACCAGTGGGATATTTAAAAGGTGTTTTAACTTTTTATATGTTTGTGATTGTTTACGCGATCTATTTAAAAGTCTTAAAATGTTTTTCTAAGCTATTCTGTCATAGTCGAAGTCGAGATGGCACAGTGGTAAGAACGCGTGAATCTTAACCGATGAACGTGGGTTCAAACCCGGGCAAGCACCTCTGAATTTTCATGTGCTTAATTTCTGTTATAATTCATCTCGTGCTTTTCGGTGAAGGAAAACATCGTGAGGAAACCTGCATGTGTCTAATTTCATCGAAATTCTGCCACATGTGTATTCCACCAACCCGCATTGGAGCAGCGTGGTGGAATAAGCTCCAAACCTTCTCCTCAAAAAGGGAGAGGAGGCCTTAGCCCAGCAGTGGGACATTAACAGGCTGTTACTGTACTGTACTGTACTATTCTGTCATACCCAACACGAAACTCAACACGGAACACGATAATGGAATATAAGAAGGTGATAATATAATACTTATAAGAATTAAGGGATTTCTCTCTCCATTAATTCATTCATTCCTGAAGATCGCGGTGGTAGTAGCGAAAGCTACATCTGTCGTTGACCTTCCTAGTGAGAGTACAAAAATTACTCGACCAGTTACATATGTAGTTATTTAAGGGATTCACGGATGTAAATAGCGTAACTTATGTTTGTTGAATATTTCACGACTGAGATACGAAGTGAGTCCTTAGAGAACAGCAATATTAATAATATAAGGTTACGCACCAGTTATATATGTGTTGCTGTCGTTACATTGAAAGTTGTATAAAAAACTGTAGAAAAATTACCGTAAAAAAAGAAGGGAATAGGGACAGGGCGGAATGAAATAAAATAGGTCTTTATTTAAAAATGCATAGATATGATAAAAAAATGGACATAGAATTTATAGTTAAAGAAAACCAATAAATAAATATCGAGATGGCCCAGTGGTTAGAACGCGTGAATCTTAACCGATGATCGTGGTCTCAAACCCATGCAAGCACCACTGAATTTTAATGTGCTTTTATATTTATAATTCATCTCCTGCTTGACGGTGAAGGAAAACGTCGCATTGGAGCAACGTGGTGGAATAAGCTCCAAAACTTCTCCTCAAAAAGGAGAGGAGGCCTTAGCCCAGTGGGATATTCACAGGCTGTCACTGTAATAAATAAATACGTAGTGAAATAAACAAAACATACACTTTTATTAATGAAATAAACTTTGATATAAAATTTTTATAAAATAGCAACTAGACCACGGAGTTAGTTGATATATCCAACAGATAGCAACATAACCTGTATTAAAATAGTTTCAGTCGGTTAAATGAACAATGAAAACGGTTAACACGTATATCGTTCACGGTTAACTGCAAATTGCGTGTTTAATGTTGTATAATTAATAATAACGTTATATAATACGCTTTTATTTCAAACGAATGTATTGGGATTGATAAGTGAAATTTCGTGAAAAAACTAATGTTTTATGTGCGCTGTTTAACGGCCGAAATTAATATTAAAGCGACCTTAAATTTGTATCACGCAATTGATACTCAATATACGTTCCAATAATGTAATTAAACTGTCATTCCATTATTGATATCTGTCAATCCGTTTCAGGCAAACTTCATATGCTCCTAGTAACGATAAAAATAATTTAATAATATAGTCTTAACAATCTTCGATCGAATGTATCAATTCCTTGTGCCGGAATATATTTAAAAAAAAGTACTGCACCGCCCGTCATAGAAGAAGAATATCACTTTTGGTGCGAAGTTTGTGTGCTTCGAACACACAATTACTTGAATTTATTTTTGAATCATTTTTAGTTGGTTTTGTTAGCATTTAAAGCATTTAATTAATGGTTGTTTTGTTTATTATTTGTGTTTTTCTTATTATAAAGTCGAATACTAATTTATGTATTCTTTTTAAAAACGTCATTTTTACTTCTGGTTTGTACGAATAGTTATTATTGTAATATACGGTATAGATCTAAATTTTTGTTAGCACAGTGGACGAAATTTAACTATAATAAGCTTCTATAGTATTTTTTTTTAATTTTTGAAAAGGTTGTTAGCAAAGTCCGTGTTTTTTAAAGCATTTTTTTAAATAGAAATATTGATATTTACTATTATAACTATTTACTGCTCTTGTTACTAAAACTTAGTGTCAGTTGGGACAACAAACCCCAGGGAATAGGATCGAATCTGCGATCGCTTGTCGGCCGGTAAACTATTGCGTTATTGCAGTTTGAATATTGTGTATTTGTATTTGATAATGTTAATTTTATTTTAAACTTATGATGCGGGAAAAAGTTTAAAATAAAATCTGAATGCCTAATAATGTCTTTAAGTGGGTCATTATTTTTGTATTTATGGATTTTTAATTTTTATTAAAGAGTAAATGTTACAACATGAAAAAAAATAGTTTATCGTAATATGCAGGTTTTATTGAAATGTTTTCTTTAATTAGAGGTAATTATAAATTAAGCAGTAAAATATACTAATTTTTAAATTGATCTTAAATGAACTCTTGCTAGTTAATAGTTTATATTAATCTTATTTTGCTTTCATTTCAGGTTCGCAAATGGATTCTTTTAAAATATATAGCAGGTTTCTGGTAACTTCCATTCTACTTTTTCCCTGCACGAAATCTTTGAGTATAAAAGATAATCAGTCAACTTCAGAGTTCAAATCCGAGCAAGTCATATTTTCATCAAGTTACAATATAACTAAACTATTAGTACCATCAGATGGTACCACATATTTTCAAGACGATATCTCAGATCTACCATCTGTATTTTTTACAATAAACGATACAAGAATAGATGGTGGTAGTTGTATATATGTCTTAGAAGATTTAGCCGCATATGAAATACTCGAAGGAGGTCGAGATTCTACTTCCGATTATAGTGAAGACAAAACCGTTTTTTTCGGTTCTAAAGACGGCGTGTATAAATATGACCCTGAAACTTTATCAGCTAAGAAATACGGACCGTTTCGCGATGACATCATTCAAATCCAAAAAGCAAATGGAAGCGACACGATATACTTTTTAACGTCAAACAATAAATTATTTAAATTGGAAAGGAATGGTACGATTCGAACAAAAGTACAAGCAGTTACTTGTGCTCTAGAATTCGTTTTAGACACATCGAATAATATATACTT
This sequence comes from Nymphalis io, assembly GCF_905147045.1. Lineage (NCBI taxonomy): Eukaryota > Metazoa > Arthropoda > Insecta > Lepidoptera > Nymphalidae > Nymphalis > Nymphalis io. Next base: position 7,196,643 of record NC_065913.1, on the reverse strand, counting down.
CACGGCCTGTGTGGATGGCTTGCCACGTATAATTAAATCAGATGGAAATTTGTTAACTTATACAGCTAGTGTGACAGATGATATAAAAGAAATACATCTTTTACGTCCAGCTTTCATAATGGTGGAAAGTGTACCATTTTTCGGCGATGGAAATCTATATATGTTGTATGTGAACGGAACAAGTGATAAAAAAGACTTTTATGTTAATAAACGGCCATCAGCTTATAGTATTGATGCAGCTTTATACCTGGTCGCGGCTTTGGATGGAAAAATCTATGAGTATAATGTTATGGAAGCTATGTTGAAATCAATGTTTGGCTTTACTTCCAATCGGTCGACAGATCTCAGTAAAATTGTCATGTCTATTATAGAAACCATGAAAGATGGTATTTATAATTGGAATTCGGTTTAAATGAAATCTTAACATAAAATTTTAGTAAAATGTCATAATAATTTACTTTTAAGTATATTTAAAAAAAAATATAGTGTTTAATAATTTTAATGTATATTTAAAAGACAAAACATAATTATATGTTTAAATTTTTTTATTACTGCATAATTGTATTAAAATATAGGTTGCGTTGGTTTCATTAGTATTATTATACTATTTAAGCACGTTCACGATATTTTCTACTTTTGCTTGCAAGTGCTCGAATATCTCCGTTTTTTTTGTGTAGGAAACTTTTCAATTCCTCGAACATAGTACTTAAGAACATAGTCAAGACATTGTATTCGTAAATTTTCTTTTCATAAGCATAATATTGGAGCAGGGTTGCTTCTGGGGCATATGCTGAAGGCTTGGCTTTGGGCTTAAATTCAATTCCAGCGTGTTCACTTGTACCATTAGCATATATAATATAAACGGTGTTATCGACAATAAAAGGAACACTATCTTCCAACGTGAATGGTGGCTTGATAAGATTTACGCTGGTGGGATTTTCGGGGAGACCTTCAATTTTCTTAACACCATCAGCTGTGCGGACGTATGCTTTCTTATCATCCGAGTAAAAGTAAATATTATTTGAGTAATCCAAGACAATTTGTTTTGCGTTAACGACGTCATCTAATTTCACTTTCGTCTTGCCATCGTTTGATACATTGAACAATTCATGATTTGCCGTAAGAATATAGATAACGTCACCAGTTTTTTCTTTAGCAATACCAATTATATTGTCATCGACTGTACCGTATTTATCAGCAGAGTTATTTTTTCGATTGTAAACATAAATTCCGTCTTCAGCCCCGAAGAAAATTAATTGGCTGTTATCGCCGGATGCAGCTGCGTCTCTACCATGCTCCAAAAGCTTAGTCGCTTTTTCATCTTTAAGTACATACAGACCTTGGTCTACTCGATTACCGTTTGAATCAATATCAGCCTCTACAAAAAATAATATTATTTCTGTATCAGTTTCATTTGAACTAGAATTAGATTCCGATGAATCATCTTCATCGAAGTTAAGGCTGTTTATAGGCAGAAGTAAATTAACAATTTCATGTTCAGCCTCGTATTTGATGTATTCTGTTCGGAACATGCTCTTGGTTATCACGAGATTCTCATCATCTCCATTGTCAGATGTGGGAGCTCCAAATACACATAAAATCAGCGATAAAACCGTGAAAGCAGTTACAATCCTCATTGTGATATCTGTAAATGAAAACAAAGTATGTTTATCACATTAGCTTGTACAATATATATTTATGTTAAATATATTTTATATATTGAAATTTAAATAATAACATCTGTCACCGTTTTTATGTAAATTATATTTTTTATAAATATATTAAGATTATGATGAAATGTGTTTTGTTTCTCAATAGATATATCATATATACATATTATTACTTGATAAATATACTGTTATTATCAATATTTATTATCATTACTCTTATTACTAAAGAATTATGCATTGACATTTGTTTTCAGTCATGTTTTACTTATTGCGAAAAAAATAAATTATTTTAACAACATTATTATGTTTTACTGGTGGTAGGGCTATGTGCAAGCTTGCTTGGGTAGGTATCACCCACTCATCAGATATTCTAGCGCAAACCAGTAGTACTTGGTACTGTTATGTTCCGGTTTGAAGGGTGAGAGAGCCAGTGTAATTACAAGCACAAAGGACATGACATCTTAGTTTCCAAGGTTGGCGGCGTATTGGCGCCGTAAGCGATGGTTAACATTTCTTTCAATGCCAATGTCTATAGGCGGTGGTGACCACTTACCGTCAGGTGGCTCACTTGCTCGTTAGTCCCTACATAATTTATAAAAAATATATAATGTATAAAGAATTATACAGAATATATTATATATTATATCCTGTTCTCTACTCTTACTCTTTAGAATTGTGATATTTAGTAAAGTCTAGTAAATAAAGGATAGAAGATAGGGGATATAATAAAGCTTAGAATACCAATTTGTTTTCGAAGAAGCGGTCAAGTCAAATGTTACTCTGATAAGAAAAGATTACACGTTATAATAAAACATCTAGGTACGTACAAGCAAATGATAAATAATTGGTATGAATATGAAATGACAATTAAAATGAAATTAAACTAAATCATGGTTAAGTATTTAATCATCTAATATATAAATATGTTTATTTCTTCTATTAGAAATAAACCCACTGCTGAGTTGGGACTTTCTTTTTTGAGGAGAAAATTTGAAGCTTATTCCACCAAGCTGTCCCAACCAAGTTGGGTAGATATGTGGAAGGGTTTCATCTAACACATGCAGGTTCCTCACGAGGGTTTCCTTCGTCACCAAACATGAGATGAATTATAAAAACAAATTAAACGTATGAAAATTCAATGGTGTTTTTCCGGGTGTGAAACGACAATCAATTCCATTGGGTTATCTATCTGATACTAAAAAAAATATAAAAGATCTCTCTAAGAAACTGGTTTTTTGACCCAAGAGCTGGCGCTTATTTATCCCAAAGGCCGAATCTAGCGGTGCAGAGAGGCAATAGTGCCAGCTTGAGTACAATGCCACAGGACAATATTTGGATGGCGTGTTTTTTTTATAAATTTGTAATGCGTATTTTGTTTTTATTTTAATTTTAGTTAAAGAATATATGAATAAAAATTATACGATGTTAAAAATTTATCAAAATAAATATAATTTAAAAATAAGATCTGTAATTCAATTAATCCAGGTGCCCTGGGAATGATATATTGACTTTTCTATTCAATTCCGTTTCGTTTCATAAAATGTCAATCGAGGAATTAGAATATATATTTTAGATTATATTCGAATTAGTCTTTAATGATACGAATAAATTCGTAAATGAAGTAATCTGATAATATGGTTAAAATTTGAAGCAAATACGTTGTTAACTTACTTTTAGCTGATTTCAAAACCCGGCAAACACAATATTTATTCTGTTTTTAAAAAATAGTTTTATCAACGATTCGAAAAATGCGTTAAAATACCTTTTCAGCGAAATGTCGATAGAATATCTCCAATCATGAGTGATTATGTAATAAACAAAACAGAAAGTACATTTATAATATTAGAAATTTGATAGTACTTTAGGTTGAAAAAACATTTTTTTTAAATGAAAATAATACAATCCCTTATTATTAAACACCGCTTTATTCATGCTTGCCACGTCAATAGTCTAAATTAAATCGAACCGAATGAAACAGCAAATGACACCGATTTTTATAATAATATTATACATTAAAACCTTCTCGTGCGATACAGTTTCTGGTTTGTTTTATATCTATTGATCTTTGTTTTTTTTTTCAGTTAGGTATAACAAAAAGGTCTCCATTTATGAGTACAGATTGTTACAATATTTATTTTGAAATAAACAATTTAAAATTATACCGATTTGATAACACGCTTTTTGATTACTAGGGTCATTCAAAAACAAAAGATAGATTAAGCCTATAATGATCTACGCATGATTGAGACATTTCTGTTTAATATATTAAAGTTTTAATGATAATAGATTAATTAATTAATTTAGAATTATTTTAGAAAAACTAATGTTTTGACACTTACCGGCCGAGGCGTTACTTAAAACTGACACAAATGATTACTCCATAGAGTATTATATACTGATAACTTAAGAACGCAATCTTATCGTAATGTCAGAATTAATGACAGTTTTTACTTTCCTGAACAGTTGTAAGGTTCTGTTACTAAACAAGTACAGTCCGTAAATGTTCCACTACTAGGCTGTCCTTCTTATTGAGGAGATGGTTTGGATGTTATTCTACCACGCTAATCCAATCCAGGTTTGTTGGTGCAGGTTTTTTCACGTGATGAATTATAGACACAAATTAAGCACGCAAAGTTTCAGCGGTGCTTGCTCGGGTTTAAGCCCGCAGTCTTCCGTTAAATTTTGAATAAATCAAAATTTTATAGGCAATTCTTAACAAACAATACTGTGTCTTCTTCCTTCGAATTAATGAAATAGTTATCTGAACTCACTCACCTTTAAAACGGATACCCTCACACCAATATTTCTGTTTCTGGGTAGCGTACGTTGTGAGTGGTCATCGTCGGTCGTTAAAAAAAACAGCTAATTTTGATTTTCGTAAAATATCTCAATAATTTTTGGAAATACGTAAAAAAATGTCTTAATCTAAGTTGGAGAACTAACTAAATCTCGGAAAATATTAACAATAGAAGAAAAAGTTTAAAATAAAAATATTATCTGGTATTTTAAACGTAAAACTCACTGTTTCCGAGATATTTGAAAAAATATGATTTTCAAGATTGCGGTTAACGCTCGCGGTCTAGGATGACAAAAACTCACTTTTATACTTAGAAGCACTCTAACACAATCAAATCGAAAAATCGAGTAGTGGAGAGCGAATGCAGAGCGAATATCTAAAAAATTTGCATTATACAGAACACTGGAATGGCTCGAGCAACCACCGGGATTAACCCTGCAATCATTAAATAAGATTAACGTGTTCCATAATAAGAAAGAGTCATTATATGGATGCTTTGAATTCCCTCGTGCCTCGTGCTCGGAAAGCACGTAAAGCTGTTGGTCCTGTGCCTGAAGTCTTTCCGGTCGTGTCGGTCGTGATTGCCGTCCCATCGGATTATCAGAGTGAGGGAAGAGAGAGTGCACCTGTGTTTGCTCACTTGTGCACTATAATATCTCCTGTGTAGTTGGCTAATCTTTCTTGAGATTAGCCGCCGTGGCTGAAATCGGTCTGGAGGAAATTATTATTATTAATACTTATTAATATTTCATTATCTTATCACTATATTTATTTAAATGAAATAAACTTATGGCTTACATTATTCAATATCCACAGATCGAAAAGCAGGTAATTATTAAGTATGTTTTATTAATATTATTAAGCATAAATAAGTATGTTTTATTATAAAACAATTACTTCTATATTCCAACTAGCATAGGTGGTGATAGAAATTCATTTTTGAAATATATCACTGTTTAAAAAATAGTTTAAAATCCGTTAATGCAGACATTTAGATAAGATTGCCTTATTAAGTTATAAGTATATAATACTCTATGAAGTAATCACTTGTGTCAGTTCTAAGTAACGCCTCGGCCGGTAAGTGTTTTGCTTAAATTGATTTTGAATATTATTAAAACTTTAATACTTTAAAAAGAAATACCTCATAAGGATCCTACTAGGCTACAAGCTACAGAATATTTTGATGGTTCTTGGCTTCATCCATCTTTTGTTTTTAACGGTTTTCGAATGACCCAAGTAATTAAAAAGCGTGTTATGAAATCGACATAATTTTAAATCGTTTATTTTATAATATATATATTGTAACAATCTATGCTAATAAATCTTTATGTATATATAAAACTTACACCAGTATATGTAGCACTTTTCGGATGTAGTGTATCATGTATATAAGTAGTATATAAGCTTTACTTCGCAGTTTCCACTTTTTATTTAGATTATTGACATGAAGCGTGAATTTCATATAGCTGGGTCTAATAAAAATGGCTTGTATTATTTCCATTTTGAAAAGATAATAGTTTTTTAACCTCAAACAATGTATTAAGTTGTTAATATTATAAATGTCAAGTTTTGTTTTGTTTTTTGGTACATAGTCATTCAAGATTGGAGAGATATTCTATCAAGATTTCGCTGAAAATGTATTCACATCGCGTAGAGAATTGAAGCGCGGAACCAAAGGCATAATGTGTTTTCCGAGGCACGGGACTGTAGCACTACCAATTTCCAAGTAAGGGGCTTTTACTGAAAAATTGACAGATATATCTAATAGTAACAGTAAAAACCTGCGAATGTTACTGCTGGACTAAGGCCTCCTCTCTTTTTTTAAGGATAAAGTTTGGAGCTTATTCCACAATGCTGCTCCAATTCGGGTTGGTGGCTCATGTGGTTGAATTTAAATGAAATTAGACACATGCAGGTTTCCTCATAATGTTTTTTTTCACCATCAAGCATGAGAAAAATTATAATAAAATATTATTAATATTATAACTAATGATGTTATAATGCCCTTACCATGAATTTAAGCCCAAAGCCTTGGGATAGCACACAAGGAATCGATACATTCGGTGGAGGATTGTTTAGAATATATTATACAGTGTGTCTCGTGTTCTACTCTAAAGAATATGGGGTATAAAAACAAATTAAATATAACATATTGTCAATTTTTATAATAATTATTTATTTAATACATTTATTTGACTTAAAATACTTGTTTTAGTATAAAATAATACATTTTATATTATATAGTATAATATAATTATATTAATTTCTTTAAAAAAACATTCACTTAACTCATATAACATTTCAAATTTCAAAAGTTATTTCATATTATGTTAGCACGATAAAATTAAACGCTTTGACGTTGACGCGGCCGTTTTGCTTTGTCCGCAGCCGATAGAATTTTATTAACATTGTTCTCAATTAAGTTATCTAGCGAATTCACAACATTATCATATATCGTAGTGATGACATTGAACTCATAGATATTATTATTATATCCATAATATTGTACCAAGAGTGCATCTGGCGCGTAAGCTGAAGGTTTTGCTTCGGGTCCAAATGTTATATCAGAGAATTGAGTTGTACCATTAGCGAAGATGAAATATAAGTCGTTGTCGACAACGACAGGAACTGCATCATCAAATATGAATAACGGTGGTTTGATAAGATTTATGCTGGTTGAGTTTTTCGGCAGACCTTCGATTTTCTTAACAGTATTATTTGTGCGGACGTATACTTGCTTGTCCAACGTGTAAAAGTATATGTTGTTAGATAAATCTAGCACAAATTGTTTCGCGTTAACCACGTCGTTTATTTTTTCTTTTATCATACCGCCATTCGATACTTTGAACATTTCATGTTTTTTTGTCAGAATGTAGATAATATCGCCGGTTGATTCTTTACCAATGCCCATTATATTGTCATTGATTACTCCATATTTGGTAGCGGAATTATTTTTATAATCATAGACATAAATTCCATCATTACTTGCAAGGAATGCTAAGGTACTATTGTCTCTTGATGCAGCTGCATCTCTACCGTAATCTAAGAGCTTAGTTGCCTTTCCATCTCTCCATACGTAAAGTCCTCGTGCAACACGATTGTCACGTAAATGGATATCAGCTTCTACGAAGAATAATAGAATGTTTAGCTCCTTTTCATTGGAATTAGGATTATATTCGGTTGAGTCACCGTCATCGTTTGCGTTGTTAAGGCCATTAAGAGGCACTATTATGTTTACGATTTTATGGTTTCCTGAGTATATAATGGCATCATTGGTAAACAACTCCTTATCGACAACGTGTACTTTATCATCGCTAGAGGCGGGAGCGCCTAACGCCAGACAGACCAGCGATAACACCGTTAAACTCAAGAAATTCTTCATTGTGAGATCTGTAATAAGGAAAATAAATATTATCTTACTTTGTTTTATTAAAATTAAAATTTATATATGTTTTACAAGAACGATGTAGATCATGTCTTATTTATTACATTTTTAAAAGTGCAAAAAAAGGCCCTATTTTTTTCATTTTTTACCCTTTTTTGAATTTTGATAATTTAGGTTTAATCTATGTAAGATAATAATAATGGTCAATGCAAAAGTTTGAATTTAGAATGTGTTTATTTAATTGTAGAATACGTAGTTAAATGTTTAAAAATAAGTTATTTATTAAAAAATGGTTAATGTTATTCATATAGTAAAGTGTTCATTCGTGTATCATTTGTTCGAAATCATTTACTTGTAAATTGTCGATTTATAAGTGCCTGTATATAATGCATCTTGATTCGAATTAGGACTAAATTTACTTATATAATATATAAAAATGGATGTTGGTGTATCTGTTTGAGATGAATAGACTTCGACACCGTTTGAAGAATTACCCTTAAAGTTAGTACATATATGTGTTTGAGCATGGAACAGGCTTTTATAGTATAATTATACTAATCTACTGGTGGTAGGGCTTTGTGCAAGCTCGTCTGGGTAGGTACCACCCACTCATCAGATATTCTACCGCAAAACAGCAATACTTGATATTATTGTGTTCCGGTTTGAAGGGTGAGTGAGCCAGTGTAATTACAGGCACAAGGGATATAAAATCTTAGTTCCCACGGTTGGTGGCGCATTGGCTATAAGCGATGGTTGACATTTCTTAAAATGCCAATGTCTAAGGGCGTTTGGTGACCACTTACCATCAGGTGGCCCATATGCTCGTCCACCTTCCTATTCTATAAAAAAAAAAAAATTTTTTTAATTCACCGCTAGATGGCGTAGGAGCAAGAAACTTTTATACCTTTCAAGCGCTATGACAGTTGGCATAAACATACACATACACAACAAATTAGGTATTTACATAAGACAAATGGAATTTAACGGCTACTTATCTAAAAACTGATGAGACATATTATTATGAAACCTAATTAGAACTATGAGTTTAGTGGTACTACTTTAGTATTAACGCATAAATATTTACCTATATAAGTAAATAAATATATAATTTTTATTCACATTACATAACTTTATTCATTAAAAGATTTATAATTCAATGTTATTAAAATAGCAAAATTTAAATTCCGTTTTAATATTTGAAAATTAATATATTTGCATAGCAATGATTCCTTATTCTTAGTCCACATTTAAATAACCATATTTAACAATTTCAATATAGTCCAAAATAAAAAAAAACACATTGTATAATTAACACAGTCTTGTTAAATATTATATAATGAAATAACTAATTATTCTAGTGTTTCTAGATATTAATTAAGCCGAGATGGCCCTGTGGTAAGAACGCGTGAATCTTAACCGATGAACGTGGGTTCAAACCCGGGCAAGCACCACTGAATTTTCATGTGCTTAATTTGTGATTATAATTCATATCGTGCTTTACGGTGAAGGAAAACATCGTGAGGAAACCTGCATGTGTCTAATTTCACTGAAATTCTGCCACATGTGAATTCTACCAACCCGCATTGGAGCAGCGTGGTGGAATAAGCTCCAAACCTTCTCCTCAAAAAGAGGAGAGGAGGCCTTTAGCCCAGCAGTGGGACATTCACAGGCTGTTACGGAATTATTCCTAAAACAAGAATTTTATATCTGTTCAAAAAATATACACAAAATCACTGGCCATAAATAATATTTGAATATAAAAAAGGTTGCACATAAAAATTATTGTTAAAATATTTTTGCTCGTATTAGTATCCGAACGATTGAGCACACATAGACATGTTAAACTTGTGACACAAAGATTCAATGGAGTACTAAATGGAAAAACTTTTGAAAAAAGAACTCTGAACTCGAATAAAAATAAAACCGCTTAAAATATTTTAAAGAACACTCACCCATGCAACAAGTCAACGTCGAATGACATTCAGCCTTAAATTATTGAATTTAAATGTGCTCTGTATTAATTTACTTAATGTAATCCATTTATGATAATGTATTGTTAATATACAAAGAATATTTGTTGTTTCATAAATGGGGTTAAGTTAATTATATTTTTTGTACAAACAAATTCAAGATAAGTGGATAGTTTAAATGTTTAGTTGTATAGACATACAAATACTTATTTTAATATTTATATTTCTATTACATTCAACAAGAGAGAATGCGTTCTTAAAAAATCTTAGACGATTTTTCTTTAATTGATTTTATTTGTCAAAATCAAAATATACTTTATTCAAAAAGGCTCCTGCCAGCACTTTTGAATCAATTGCAGTCGTTTTACAAGATTAAAATGAATTAAAAGCTACCACCGGTTCGGAATGTAGATTGTACCGAGAAGAACCGGTAAGAATCTCAGTAGTTTCGACAATCAAGTTACATAGATTTGGGCCGGTTGACGTGGTTGGTAGAAAGGTGCCTTTCACGTCGAAGATTGTGGGCTCGATTCTCACCCAGGACAGACATTTGTGTGCATGAACATGTCTGTTTGTTCTGAGTCTGGGTGTAATTATCTATATAAGTATGTATTTACAAAAGAAAAATAGTATATGTAATATATCTGGTTTCTATAATACAAGCTCTCTTTAGTTTGGAATCAGAGGGCCGTGTGTGAATAATGTCCCAGGATATTATTATTATTTATTGATACGAATTAAATACAATTTATTATTTATCCTGCATGGAACACAACGAATGATAGCTTTGCACTTTTTACGCCTTATTATTCAAAGTTTTCATCACATATGATTTAAATTTATTAATTGACAAAGCTAATATTCCAAGTTTCACTAATTTTATTTAATAAAAAAGTTTATATTTTCAGCTCGTCAGCCAAAACTCGTATTTATATTTTTTGTTATTTGTTTGAGAATTTTTTTATTCAATAAATTTATATAAAAAATAAATAGTGTTTAAGGTCTGTGTTTTTACTATAATATTGAAATTACCTTTACATATCGGATCTTCAGTCTGAGAGAGGGAGTATTTATTTATATAGGTACACAAACAGTATACAATCAGGACATACATTTAAATACTAAGACAATTCTAAGCTAGGTTGCATTCCTAAGAATGTGTATGCATACTCATTAAAATAATATAAATACTGTCAGTTGCTCATTATATAATGCTCAATAATATTAATAAATTACGAAACGATGGTAATTAACAGATTCAATTATGATAATTCATCCATTTAAATTAATTTACAAGAAAATAGAATAGGGAGTGCACTTGTGTTTGCGTAGACGTATTCTATATAAAAAAAAAACTTGTCTGCCGCAAAGCCCTACCACCATCCTCTTAGGCGGTCACTGAAAATCAGCGTTGAACATTGGGAGACGGTGCATGCGACCCCGTGTGTTAACGCTTGCTGAGTGACCTTCCTTGTTGTGATAGAACACGGCTGTCCAGACATTATTTAATTTTAATATATATTTTTTATTCCTTGTCATTATATTCTCTGTTTTATGCATTCTATTGTTATATTAATTAATATAATTTGTTAGAGTGTACTAGTCCAGGGCCGGATTATTCATTAGGCAGTGTAGGCAACTGCCTAAGGGCCCTACATTAGCTCATGGCTCAATCGCAGAAATTAGGAATTAAGTTTAAAAATTCCTTGTTTATAAAATTTGTTGAAGCAAAATATCTCTCCTACTTGAAAAGATTGATTGCATTATACATACAATGATTTGTAATATAGTTACTAATAAAATATCGTAATTATAGATAAAATTGTGTTGTGGTAGACAAAAAATTTTTAGGAAGTTAGAAAATGGTAAAGGGGCCCGAGACATATATCGTTTCATGTTTAATCCGGCACTGGAATAGCCCAGTATGTTTGCCACCGAAAACACAAACGAGCTTGTAACGAGGTCGTGTCACGGTATTGCCTGAAACTTTATTCCGTATGCCTCTTTTGTCTTTGCCTATTTATATGCCTAACGAAAAATTTTATAAAAAAAACGTGATAACTACGTACCATCAGAAACCGTCTTGATTAGCGCAGCGTATTTTTTTTTTCAATTATACATTGTAACTTATCTCACAAGGATGTTTAGACATAAATATTTATTCAATTTACTAATTGACAAACTTTAAGTAAATAACTATAATATTGCTATCATACTCATATTAAATACATAGAAACGGATAATTAACTACAATTATGATCTGCTTGAAGATCGTTTTTAACTTTTATTAAATGTTGTATACACGGAACAAAAACGATTACGTCCTGTCCCAGTGTTTGCTTTTATAGTATAATTATACTAATCTACTGGTGGTAGGGCTTGGTGCAAGCTCGTCTGGGTAGGTACCACCCACTCATCAGATATTCTACCGCAAAACAGCAGTACTTGGTATTGTTGTGTTCCGGTTTCAAGGGTGAGTGAGGTCGAAGTGGGACCTGCTTTAGATTTAAGCTACTGAACGCCTTCCTATTCTATAAAAAATATATATATCCTTTCCGAGGAATCCATTATCTCACGAAGGTCAATGTTACCCCTTTGGCGAGTGGAAATATGTGTGCAAGGTGGGTTTATTTCAGTTACATGATAGTCTACTTTCTCGGTTAACATTATGGAAAATATATATTTATATAAACAAACAATCTACCCTCTGTTTCCGTAATTATTCCCATTTTGTTCCTAAACTATCTATTATAATTACGTCTACATATTAAATAAAAGAACACCAATAGAACCTTCAGCTCATTTTTACAAAGTATCTTTTTAGGTTATATGGCTAATAAAGCTTATCGTATGGTAGGTTTTGCGCTAAGGATAACAAAAAAATTAAAGCATTAACAACACAATTTTGTATAATACTTTTGTTACATCTATTTTGGAATATGCTTCTCTTGTTCGAAATCCTCAATACGGTACAATAAACTGTTTATAAATAATAATATATTTCATATCTCGCTTAATAAATTTATTATAAGATTTTTTTTTTCTTTTTTCTGGCGTGTTTCTACAATATTTCCAAAAAAAAAAAATATCTCAAGCAGTTATACCAATATCCATTTATATATATAGATTACTACTTACTAGTTATGTAATTCTAGTTAGTGTTTATTATATTTTTCTGTTATTAATCTCGTGTTCAGCGGTGTAGGAAAACATCGCGAGGAAACCTGCATGTGTCTGATGAAATACTGCCACATATGTATCCATGACACTAGATTTTTCATCTCCTTTAGAAGAGAGAGGTCCAGCCGTGCGATATTTACGAGCTGTTGCTTTACTTTATCCGAATTAAGCCCCAGTTTTATAACTTTCTTTTTAAATAAATAAATATATAGGGATATATCAAATAAAAATCATAAATTGAACTTAAATAAAAAAATTTATTTAAAAAATCAAATGCTCACTTTACAATATTAAATATAAAATTCGTATATTCACATTTGTTCTAAGGCATCGTCATGGAATCAACATTGTAATAATAAAGAAAAAATTGTAAAAATGTCAAGCGTCAGCCATTTTACGCCTTGAGATTTTTACATTGGTCCACTTATAGACAAAAAATTGTACTCATCGTAATCGATTTTTAAACTAACGAACATTTTTTTTGAGAGAAGCGATGGTTTTTGGGCAATGTAATAAGTCATCGAATCTCACAAAAAATATTCATTTGTCAACAATAAAAAAAAAAAAAACAATTTTTTTTATTAACACAAATAACTAAGTTAAATATGAATTTGATTTTAGTTAAGGCAGTTTAAATTGAAAAAAAAAACATATATATATATATTAATTTACAATTAATGAAACAAAAAAACTATATTTACAAAACAGTTTTGGCACGCATTGTATCTAACATAGAAAATCAGAACATAAAAATTGCGTGATATAAAAAAAATTAAAACTTGTATTAAATTTTAATTTGATGAAAGATTGCTTAAAATTTTCTTCAAACAAAAAATACAGCAAGAAAAAAATATATGGAAAAGCGCACAAATAACTTACCATAAAAAATTTAATCAGCAAAATACAAACCAGCATTTATTACTGTTTACTGTTATATATAAAAACGCTATGTAAAAATAAATCTTAAAACAGAACTAAACTCCTTCTTTGTATTATTAATAGTTTAATAATACAAGAGTATAATAATAATCCGGAGTCTGTATAGTATTGATAAATTTAATCCTTAAGTATCAATAAGATAATTCTGATTAACTTATTATAAAAAAAATATTTAAACAAAAGCTTTATATTTTTTATTTAATTTATATTAAAATAAAATATTTTAAATTAAATAACACTTTTTTTTAGATGTTAAATAAAAATCCTTGAACAGATAATATAGAATTGTTATTGGTAGCATTTGCTGATTCATTTCATAATTAAAAACTTATTTATAAATCTACTTAAAATATGAATTAAAAAGAAACCTTAATTTAATTTAAATATAAATTATTGCTGATTTGTAATTAATATTTGCAATTTTTGTAAATAATTTGAACACAAACACTTATGATAACCTATAAAAAGTTTCAATATGATATTTAACGAAGGAACTTTGAATTTAGAGCTGGTACTGTATTTTAAATATCGAACACAATATTTTTATGTGTATTAGCATTGTAAAAGTCATTAAATAAACATTAATGATAATGTTTATAAATTAAAATTAAAAATGTATATAAATTAAAAAAAAAAACATGGGAAAACGAAATCGTTAAAACAAATTCGATGTAGAATATTTTTAAGCACATTTGTTTTTTAATTATGTTATATATTTCTGGATTATATAAAAGGACATAACATAAGTGACGTCAAAAGGGCTATTAAAAAGCTACAAGTTACAGTCTTCAGTATGAAACAAGATACTGGTTTTGAAAACGGAAAAAAATTGTAAGCAAAAAAACTCCTTCGTACACAAAGAAACTACATTAAGTAAAAATAATTTACAATGAATGAGCAAAACATGAAATAACAATTAATCGGTGTAATCCTCACTTGGAGTGCACGAGGTTGAGGAACTCCTCGCGGGTCTTCGGGTCGTCGCGGAACACGCCCAGCATCGTCGACGTCACCGTCTTGCTGTTGATCTTCTGCACGCCGCGCATCACCATGCACATGTGACTGTTGGGGGAAGCTAACGTTTACTGATGGTGAACGTTTATTTTTCTCTATAATACAGGTGGACGAGCAGATGGAATACATGATGGTAACCACAACCACCGCCACAGACATTGGCGTCGTAAGAAATATTAGCCATTTCTTACAACACCAATACGCCCTTAACTTTGGGAACTAAGACGTTATGTCCCTCATGCCTGTAGTTACGCTGGTTCACTCACCCTTCCAATCAGAACACATTAATACTACTATTTCCTTTCGGCACTAGAATATGTGATGAGAGGGGGGCACCTACTCAGACGGGCTTGACACATACCACTCCAAATAAGGTTGATACTTGATGGTTCTGTCAATACTTGCTTGTTCTTTACGAGCTACTGTACAAAGTATAGAAGAGCAAATACGATCCGTTAACCATCTGTTAATGGTCACGTTCGCCCATAAATAATGGCACTTAAAAATATTAGCAACATCTTACACTGACAAAGTGCGGTGAACCATAGGATCTAAGATATTATGTCCGATGTGTTTGTATGTTTGTATAATATATTGTGTAAAATAGGCGGATACATTGGCATTGAAAGAAATTTCAACCATCGCTTACGTCGCTAATGCGCCACTAACCTTCTGAACTAAGATATTATGTCCCTTGTGCCTGTAATTACACTGGCTCACTCATCCTTCAAACCGGATCACAATAATATCAAGTACTGCTGTTTTGCGGTAGAATATCTGACGAGTGGGTGACACCTACCCAGACGAGCTTGCACAAAGCCCTACCACCAGTAATATAATTATATACAGTGTGCGTGTGTATTTGTGTGTGTGCGAGCATACGTACACTCCCTCGATGACGACGGCGACGCCGGCGGGGCGCACGGCCTGCGTGACGGCGACCGCGATCTGCTTCGTGAGGCGCTCCTGCACCTGCAGCCGGCGGGAGAAGATCTCCACGATTCTACCGACGGACAGGAATTTATTGACAGACAGGTATTTACTAGTAGTGATACTTTTCGACTAAAGTTATTTAATAAATAGTAAATATATCAAATAAGACCAAGAATAATAATGTCTTCCGGACCGATTTCGGCTACGGTGGCTAATCTCAAGAGAGATTAGCCAACTGCGCAGGACATATTATAGAGCACAAGTGTGAGCAAACACAGGTGCACTCTCTATTGTCTAACTCTCATCATCCGATAACCTTGCTCAGTTGAACACCTATAGGTTGCTACTTAAATTAAAACTGTAGAAAAATAATTTCTTACCTGGCCAACTTACTGAGCCCAAGAATCTTGCCTTGGGGAAGGTAGCCGATGGAGACCTTGCCATAGAACGGAACGAGATGATGTTCACACATTGAAAACATTTCGATATCCTTAACCACTACCATCTCATCCGTATCTTCATCAAATATGGCGTTGTTCAGGACCTCTGTAAGAAATCAAAAGCAAAATTTACTTTTTCAAATAGGCTCTTGCAAGCACTGTTAACTAGCTTAACTGATCATAAAATATATCAATTAAATCAAGAATAATTATACAATAAATCTAACATCTCGGAATGTAGATATTGCTCGGAAGGAATAAGAAAATAAATTATTCTTATAGACATTTTAATAATGTAGTTTATACCTTGAAAGACGTATTCGCTTACACTTCGTAAGATTATCTGTTTTAGTTGTTATTTTTAAATGGTTAGATAAATTGATGGTGTAACTATTTTAATAATAAATTAATAAAGCTACCATTGGTTTTAGATGTTGGTTCTACGGAGAATAGACAGTAAAATAGTCAGTTGTTACTCTTTTTCATCAATCATATATTTTAATAAAATCATAATTAGTTAATTAATCTTCATGAAAATATAAAAGGAAATATTCCTTTTGTCATTAAAAATAATTTCTATTCTATTTAAAATTAAACGATGATTACATCAAACACATTTAAGAAAATTATGTTATTTTTAAAGTACTTAAGTCTGTGTGCAGAATCAAATGTTACCTTCGAGGCTTTGATCGTATCCTTTGGTAAAGAACAGCATCGCCTTAGCAGCACGTTCTGGTGTTTTCAGAAGACCTTGTCTTTCGGGGTCTTCGCCTAAACCTGTAATTAAAAAAACCTCACATTAAAGCATTAAAAAAACATTCTAACAATATGATAATTTTTAAATTAAGAACAAAGTAATAAATTAAATACAAACTAAATTATACATTAAATAGTGTATTACTAATATGAAAGGATGTAGAAAATCCAAGTAAAATGGATAACAAAGTAAATAGGGAGAAAATAAATTGATTGTGAACTGGCGCAAAACATATACAAGTCTAAGTAAGTAAGTAAAAGTTAAATTTCGATTGTGCTAGGAAATTAAAACATATATAAAAATATAAAACTAAATTAAAATAACATAAACATAAATCATGAATATGGATAAGACATCTATGAATTTTTTTTAAGTTTGAAGAAAAAAAAAATTACAACCAAAAGTTAGGAATTGAAATAGGGAAATTTGGTTGAGAACTTTAAATTTTATTAGTTAAATTTAATTGATAATTTTGTTTGTTTTTTTTTTTTTTTTTAATGAAATAATGACAAAGTTTAAAAGTAAATTCGTTAGTGAACATTGAAATAAGTAGAAATATTTGTATCCTTTTATTACTTTTACCGGTCAGTGGTTTTATAGAATGCTTCTTATGGTACTAATGTTATTAACTGCTTTTAACTAATTTCAGTAAGAAAATGTCATATATCAGAGAAACCTTGGGTTACGGATAAGAAATCGTAATCTTACCTGTAAGTAATAGTCTGTAGGAGTTAGCCATGTCAGGTAGCAGAGCCTCCCTGGTTGGTGGTCTGTGGTCGAGTTCCAGGTCGTGATGGAATGTGCAGTTCTCATGGCCTGGAAAAAAAGATAAATCTATGTTGATATTGGAATCTTAGCCATTGGTATTTACTTAATTGAAGTTATTGCATTGAATATGTTGCAGGCTAAGTATATTTGATCTAAGGTATTCAAGGGCAGGCAGAAATAATCTGTTTTTAATAACTTACTTTGTTTATAATAATTGCTAAGTTATTACATGGTTTTTTTAAATTAAGAATTTAATACAATTATAATTGATTTGAAAAGAGAATACCTAAAAATATTTTTTATTGGACTGACGCTATGAAAAATGTTGACAGTTGTATATTCTACCCTCTATTTTGATTGGTTTATTTTAGTCCGTGTGGGGTTTTGTATTAAACAAAAGTTATTCGCAGTTCTTATTGCAAACATTTGTATTAACTATTAACCTTAAAAGCTAAATATTCTTAATTAATATAAACAACTTGTAAAATCAATAATAAAATCAGTTTGGATCGCTGTATTAAACAGAAATACGACAATTTTTCTGCAAACACATGGCACAGTGTGAGGTCTCCACGTGGCATATTTATCGGTAACAACCAATCGAACAAAGTCGACGACGGACGACGATCATAGAGAGGAGGCCTGAGTAGTGGGACATTTACTGGCTTTTACGTCACTTTACAAAGAATACAGAGAATTATTATAGCTTCAAAAAATATCACAAATTTATTCTAATTCACCATTAATATTGTTTTCACAAGAATATTTATATAATTGAGCAGAGTGAGATGAGCTCTGTTCCATCCACATCGCCTACTATTTCACAGTTTATACGATACTAAATATATAATATATCAAAATAAGGAATACGAAAGGTCACATGCTTTATTAGAATCGCCTAAAATACTATAATCTCTGTAATATATGTATAAACGTACAGCATACTCAATTAAATAAATATAAAAATTTACGGAAAAGTCCACCATCGAACTTATGCCGCATTTTAAAAAGGCCACTGTAGAACAAAATAACATGGCGAAAACATTATTAATTTATTGTTTTTATATAATACTTTTTGCTAGCATATTTGTAAAACGATGTATATTTTTGATAACAGTTTGTGTAAGTTTCCAGCTTATTATACTTCTTCAAGTTATTCTGGGTAGTGTACAAAATGTTAGCTATACGTACCCTAACGTTCCACACTCAAAGATACCCCATTCCAGAATTGGGTGAATATTTTTACATTCAATATCCATGGTAAAGAAAATTTAGAATGTACGTGGTACAAGCGTTGTAAATATAATCTGTGGTAGTTCTATATTTTGAAAACTACAATCTTCTCTAATCGTGTTCTGGTAATGATGGGCTTAACACAGATTATATTCTAGATAGTTATGGAAGAAGAAATCAAAATGTTGCCAGAATAATAAATCTGGATTACTGCTAGTCCAAAAATTAACAAACCCGGTGTAGTAGAGGTCCTCGGTGTCATTGGTGTTCCAGGTACTTCTAATTCGCTCTCAGCATCGTTCATGTGAAAATTCTTCAGCGCTTCTGGCGTCTTCTTATACTTGCTTACAAACGATCCTTTTCCCGCGCAAACGTCGCCATTTTCTTTGTCTTCCGAAATTGAATTTCGAATCGAGCGCGAACTGACGCGGCGTATCAAGGATGATGGCGGCACCGGTTGTTCAGTTAGATCTTTTCCATTGACCGCGGCCATTTTTATTTTATCATCAAGTCTATAAATGTGTTTTTTGTTAAAATTTTTTATTCGATTCGAGAGAGCGTTAACGAAACGTGCGGATTGCGTCGATTAACTTTAGGAATGAAGTTTTATTAGTGTATCTTTAGGTTATCTGTAATTATTTTACGACATGTATCTCGATAACCTATTTTACACGCTTCCTAGGGGACAGTATTGTTTTCTAACTTTTGTTACTTTGTATCCTACTATGTGCCAGTATCTTTAATGACTAATATATTAAACATACAAAATATATATATATATATAAATATTTTTGTATGTTTAATATTATTTTACTATTCTTCGATTATGTCGAGTGACAGATTATATTTTATTAAGAATCTTTAAGATTTTGTTGTTTTTTTTTTATTATTTTATGTATTACAATTTAACAGACAATTAATGCAAATGCAAGTAATTAGTAGCTTACTATTGTCAATACTTATTTCTCTATCTAAAACGTTGGTCAAAATCAAATTTGTCTGTACTCTGAATGATCGTTGCCCGCCTGTTACGTCATCGGCCAATGAGAGCCTCAGAAACTTACTTCTTTATTATTTCATGCTTCAATTAAAAAAAAAATTCCACGACTGTTATTCAACAGCCGAAAATAATGTTTCAATTATTTAAATTAAGAATGTATCATAATTTAAAATAAGACACGTCATCCAGATTGTATAGTAATTCATTGAACTGTTATCTTTACTTACATTACGAAATTTTTCTAACATTCGTATCATACTAAGAAAGAAATGATAAGACTTATTATGTATGTTTTACATGAGATTATTTATTTTAATTAATATAATATATAATTAATTAACGAGATCATGCGTTTTAATAAACACGAGTTGATGACGCGTCAAAATAAGTGTCATTTCTCTCGAAGACAATTACGGCCTTGGTTATAATCGTTGTTTAGCAGGCGATAGGTGATAAAATATTGTCTTCTTCTTTCGAATGTCAAATCAATAGTGACAGAAAGAGAGAAAACGTTGAACTAAACAGTCGATTAACTACGTTTATTAGAACCATGATTTTTTTACATATACTTAAGTCTTGACACATTAATTGTTGACAATACATTGGAAAACAAGGATTATAATAATTTAATTGTATTACAATGTCAATTGGTACCGGAGGTAGGCTTACATTTATTTTCATGCTACAACTTGTTCTAAAATATTTATAAACTTTTCTGAAGAATAATTGGATTTTAAATTGAAATTGAGGTCTGTACATAGGTTATTGACAAGGGTTGGTTACTGGCATAATACCGTAGCATTAGCGTACAATAGATGAAAAAAAGACAAATGGGCCAACTGATGGTCGCCACAGTCTATAGGAGTTAACGCTGTAAGAAATATTAATAATTACCACGACAAAGCACCACAAACCTCGTAAACTAAAAGTCGTGTAGTTACACTGGCTTTCTCATTCTTCATATTAAAACATAACAATACAAAATATTGCTGTTTAGCGGTAGAATGGGTGATGAGTGCATACCCAGACGTGCTTGGAAAAAGCCATATCATCAAGTATATATATTACAATTTGCTCAAATTTGTCACGCGTGTTTGGCGTGTTGTTTTAATTATCAAAATATACTAATTTTCCTTTATTGGAGACGAAGTTAAGGTTTTATTTCGCATATGCAAAGCAATAAGTTATTTTTTTTTATATGCGCCGGGAGGGCAAATGACTCTACTCCACCTGATGGTAAGTGGTAGTAGAGTGCAAACGCGACGACAGCCAGTATAGTCGGGAAGAATGTTATATATATATATATATTATTTATTTATTTACTTATAATAACTATCATATTAGATAATCCGAATGCTATTTTTTGTTATATTATTGTAATAATAATAAAGAGTGATGGAAGCAAAACTTAGTGATGGTAAAGTTTTCATTTTGAAAGATTACCTTTAGTTGCATTTAAAGTTCATTATTTAAGGGAAAAAGCGAGATGGCTTAGTGGTTAGAATGCGACAATTTTAACCGATGATCGTGGGTTCAAATGCAGGCGAACACCATTGAATTTTCATGTGCTTGATTTGTGTTTATAATTCATCTCTTTACTGGTGGTAGGGCTTTGTGCAAGCTCGTCTGGGTAGGTACCACCCACTCATCAGATATTCTACCGCAAAACAGCAATACTTGATATTGTTTTGTTCCGGTTTGAAGGGTGAGTGAGCCAGTGTAATTACAGGCACAAGGGACATAAAATCTTAGTTCCCAAGGTTGGTGGCGCATTGGCTATAAGCGATGGTTGACATTTCTTACAATGCCAATGTCTAAGAGCGTTTGGTGACCACTTACCATCAGGTGGTCTATATGCTCGTCCACCTTCCTATTCTATAAAAAAAAAAAAAAAAAAAACTCGTGCTTGACGGTGACGGAAAAAATCTTCAGGAAACCTGCATGTGTCTAATTTTATTAAAATTCTGCCATATATGTATTCTACCGACCCGTATTATGGTGGATTAAGCCCCAAAACCTTCTATTCAAACAAGGAGAGGAGGCCCTAGCCCAGTAGTGGGACATTCACAGACTGTTAATATTTAACGGAAATAATTAAGGGTGATGAAGTCCTGAACGATTTCGGCCACGGCGGCAAATCTCAAGAGAGATGAGTCAATTGCGCAGGACTTATATAGTGCACAAGTGTGGGCTTAACAAGCCCGTACTTACGAATCCAAAGCCTCTAGGCACTTTGACATTTGATTCCCATTCCGAAGCGGTTATATTAAAATTATATTTAAAGTCGTGGGTTATTGCTGGACCTATAACCTATTTCTGGCCTATAACCAATCTTAGGATAAGTCCTCTTTGTTTTATATTTCTTTCTTATTCTGAAGTCAATCTTAATATTGGTTATGCATGTTGGCAAATTGTAACAAGCTGAAGAATTTAGCTGAAACTACAGAGTAGTTTGAGAGTAAGGCATTCGGATTTTCTGGTGATGATAGTTGTTATAATTAAAGTAAATAAATAATTAAAAAAAGAAAGTTAGCATATCTATTTTATGAATGTTAACCATCGCTTCCATCGCTAAGCACCACCAACCTTGGGAACTAAGATGTTATGTCAATTGTGCCTGTAATTACACTGACTCACTCACAACAATAACAAGTGCTGTCTTGCGGTAGAATATCTGATAGTTGGTGGTACCTACCCAGCCAAGCTTGCACATAGCCCTACCACCAGTTCTTAATTAATTTGTAATTGTATTATCTACATGTTAACATGTACAATAATAATTAATCAATGAACCATAAGTTCAAAACTGCATGTTTATCAATATGTTGTAATCGTGCGGTTATTGATATCTTAATATAATTATTAATATATTATATCGACTGTTTAACATAGAATAGAATATAATAGAATATGCTTTATTGTACATCAAAAGAACAGAATCACACAGTTTTAAGCACAAACATAAAAAAAACGAAAACTATGTACAAAAGGCGGTCTTATCTATACTTGCATACTAATATTATAAAGATGTAAAGTTTGTGAGGTTGTAGGGGGTAATTTCTGGACCTACTGAACCGATTTTGAAAATTCTTTTATCAATAGAAAGACACATAATTTGTGAGTATCATAGGCTATATATTGACCCGAAAAATTAAAAGAATTTTTCGTGGTTTAAGTGGAAATAAATCATAGCATTCAGTAACCGAACCACAATCAAAATTTCATCACAAGTAAAATGTTTGCCGCCCAACGAAGTGGGCGCGGGTCAGCTAGTCGCTAATATAGTCAGTAATTAACTATTTTGTGCAATTAATACGATATTAATTGCACAAAATAGTTAATTACTGACTATATTAGCGACTGATTTACTGGTGGTAGGGCTTTGTGCAAGCTCGTCTGGGTAGGTACCACCCACTCATCAGATATTCTACCGCAAAACAGCAATACTTGATATTGTTGTGTTCCGGTTTGAAGGGTGAGTGAGCCAGTGTAATTACAGGCACAAGGGACATAAAATCTTAGTTCCCAAGGTCGGTGGCGCATTGGATATGTAAGCGATGGTTGACATTTCTTACAATGCCAATGTCTAAGAGCGTTGGTGACCACTTACCATCAGGTGGCCCATATGCTCGTCCGCCTTCCTATTCTATAAAAAAAAAAAAAAAAAAAAAAAAAAAAAAAAAAAAAAAAAAAAAAAAAAAAAAAAAAAAAAAAAAAAACATCTCAGAATGCCTTTAAACATACAAAAAACATTCATTGTTACGATGTTAGTCTAAGTATTTTAGAACAAGGCGGTTAGGTTAAATATTTCTATGACCTAGAAATCCAGTCATTGTACGGTCGCAGTTGTCACGAATAAGATCAAGTAAATGCGCTACCAAACTTGGGAACTAAGATGCTATGTCCCTCATCCCTGTAGTTGCATTGGTTCACTCTTCAAACCGGAGAACAATACTAAGCACAGTTGCTTTGCCTGGTGGATACACAGAGGAGCTTGCACAAAGTCTTACCACTAAGTAAATATATACAAAGCTATTGTCTATAACAAATATATAAAGATCCAATAAAATCCATTTAAAGCTATAGGAAAGCAAATCGGACGGAGAAACATTACATAAATGTTATCGAGCATGTTAATTGTTTTTGCATATAAATTTGAGTATATAATATTCAAGTTAGCTCTTACAAGCATTAATATATATATACATATCGTTTTTATATATAACTTGCTGCCCGTCCAGACTTCAAACCAGAACACGGAATTATAAAGGATTGATGTTTAGCTGCAGTGATATAAAATAAAAGGTCCTAAGTGAGCCTGCCAGTACTACCACCATTAAAATATGATATACACTTAAGTCATTTTAACGTACATGAGTAGTTTTTTTCAGTCTGAAAATACTATTTTTAATTATATTTTTACGCGATAAAGGTTTAATTATAATAATAATTGGGCCGGTTGACGTGGTTGGTTGAAACTTGCCTTTTACGCCGAAGATTGTGGGTTCGATTCTCACCCAGGACAGACATTTGTGTGCACGAACAAGTCTGTCTGTCCTGAGTCTGGGTGTAATTATCTATATAAGTATGTATAACAAATGAAAAGTAGTATATGTAGTAAATCAGTTGTCTGGTTTCCATAGTACAAGCTCTGCTTAGTTTGGGATCAGATGGCCGTGTGTGAATAAAGTCCCAGGATATTGTTATTATTAATTAATCAAAGTTATTAAATAGTAAAAAACTATAATTTCTTATTAATTTTAAAAGGGAATAATTATGATAAGGAATTTCTAGTAAAATATTTCCCCTTCAATTAGGCGAAAAGCTTATGTGGAGAGTGAGGCTAATCAGCCCCGAATTTATGCATAAAATAATAAAATTTTACTATAACAAAGTCAAAGAAAGCCTAGGGTCCTCGAACCTGCATCATTCACATCGCTAGGCGCACCAAATATCATAGAACTAAATGCTAGTTAATGAGATAATTCTTTTAACTGAAAAAGTAATAAAAATTTCACTCAACAAACATTACTTTATATAAATTTCATAATACTTAAAACCCATTTTGTGTTGCTATATGTATGTATACAGTAACAGTACAGTAACAGCCTGTTAATGTCCCACTGCTGGGCTAAGGCCTCCACTCCCTTTTGAGGAGAAGGTTTAGAGCTTATTCCACCACGCTGCTCCAATGCGGGTTGGTAGAATACACATGTGGCATAATTTCAATGAAATTAGTCACATGCAGGTTTCCTCACTATGTTTTCCTTCACCGTCAAGCACGAGATGAATTATAATCACAAATTAAGCACATGAAAATTCAGTGGTGCTTGCCCGGGTTTGAACCCACGATCGTCAGTTAAGATTCACGCGTTCTAACCACTAGGCCATCTCGGCTTTTTATATTATATGTATATATAACACAAATAACTTCGAAATTGAAAGTAAGTTATTCTATTTATAGTTCGGTCACGTTCATAGCTACCTCACTCACTCTCTATCTGTTAATGTAATCGACAGGCAACTATTATTGCGTAGATAAGTTTGTGTTTCTATCCGTTCCGGATTTCCGGATTGGTAATCCGATTAATATTAAACTTTTATATTAAGAAATACTTTATAGTTTCGGGATAAAAGCCTAGGTTATGTTTACTTATATGTTGCCTATTAATTTAGTAATGGCTAGTTTTATAAGCTCCAAACCTTCTCCTCAAAAGGGAGAGGAGGCCTTAGCACAGCAGTGGGACATTGACAGGCTGTTACTGTTACTGTTACTGTAGTTTTCGAAGCAAACGTTGCGAAAACTAAACAAATTTTCTGTATATGAGGTTTGTAGATCTCTTGAATAATAATAGACAAGACGCAGTTGCCAGTGTATGTTTAAAAGACGGGAAAAAAATATCTAATATATACATTCAATTACTCATATCGTAATTTTCCTTGTCAAAATAAATATTATGTTAATATTAAAGCCGAGATGGCTTAGTGGTTAGAACGCGTGCATCTTAACCGATGATCGTGGGTTCAAGGCACCCGGGCAAGCACCACTGAATTTTCATGTGCTTAATTTGTGTTTATAATTCATCTCGTGCTTGACGGTGAAGGAAAACATAGTGAGGAAACCTGCATGTGTCTAATTTCATTGAAATTATGCCACATGTGTAATTCTTTCAACCCGCATTGGAGCAGCGTGGTGGAATAAGCTCCAAACCTTCTCCTCAAAAGGGAGAGGAGGCCTTAGCCCAGCAGTGGGACATTAACAGGCTGTTACTAATATTAACCATCATTGTAGTCTTATATGGTTTTTACTCATCATCGTTAAACACTGCAAAATTTGAAACCGATTGATAAAATTTATGTGTCATCTCTTGTATATGGCATTGGCAGAATATTTTACGCTCAACGCGTAGATATTCGCCAGAAAAAGGAAAAATATATATTAACCACAAGATTAAACTATAACACAAGACAGTTGACTAAAGATACGTTATATTACATATATGATTACTATTTATTATATAAATAGTCAAATATAAAATCATTTAATATATTAATGCCGTAAATATACACAAACAAAAATTAAAAATGGATAGTATTCAAATTAAGACACTGTGGAATGGTTGCAGAAATGCTAGCAGCATTTTCCCTTTTGAATCGCAATTCCGATTCTTTGGGCGATTAGGAAAAATTATATTAATTTGTGTGAAGTTCGGATGGCTAATTAGTCAATACTAAGATTATAAATAAGCTTTCACGGCCAAAACACTAAACCGATTTCGATGCAATTTGGTATGCAGCAAGCTTAAACTCCAAGGGCAGACACACTACTTTTACCTAACACCAGGACCCCGCGGGAAACAAGTTTATATCACATGACTCATTTGAAATACTCATAATCTAGTTGCAATTAATAAACAAATGAAACAGACTTACTATATTTATATAGCTGTCACGAACAAATACCAATCGTATTTATTTATTTTATTTTAAATTTGTTTTATTTCTCGCTAATACAATAGACAAAAAACATAAAAATTATAATTATAATTATTTAACGATCTATATATAAATAAGCAAAGACATTTCAGTAGTATTTTGTTTGACAACCTGTTAACTGTTTGGCCTTTGACAAGGTAGTGTTGGAAAAAAAAGCGAATTCATAAAATATTTTTTCATCGTCGATTTCGATATTTGGCCGAACATTAGTAAATACAATTAATAATTATAGGTTAATTAACTTAATTTCGTGGTACAACGGATATCTTAGTTTCCAAGTTTGTCGGGTCTGAGCAATGTAAGATGGTTAAATTTCTTATAGCGCCAGTGTTTATGGGTTGCCTTTAGGCTGTCTACCTACATGATATAATAAAAAATACAATCTTTGAAGATTTTAAATTACATTCATTTCATTCAATCAACTTATGAATGAACTACGAAATGAATGAACGATTATTCAGATAATAACGAATAGTTGAAATTTTGATTTTCATATTAAATATAATACATTAAATGTGAACGTAACTTAGTCTTTTTTATAGTATAGGTTGGCGGACGAGCATATGGGCTACCTGATGGTAAGTGGTCACCAACGCCCATAGACATTGGCATTGTAAGAAATGTTAACCATCGTTTAAATTGCCAATGCGCCACCAACCTTGGGAACTAAGATGTTATGTCCCTTGTGCCTGTAATTACACTGGCTCACTCATTCTTCAAATCGGAATACAACAATAACAAGTACTGCTGTTTTGCGGTAGAATATTTGATGAGTGGGTGGTACCTACTCAGACGGGCTGGCACAAAGCCCTACCACCAGTAAATGTCTGTTACGTTATCACATCTAAACTGCTGAAGCGATTGTTAATATTGATTGATATATAAAATAATTTACGCCTGCGCAAACGCGGGAATCAGCTAGTTATAAAATATATCATTGTGATGTGTTATGAGTTTGATATTGAATATTGTACAAAAATAATTAATTATACGTTTTAAGTTGATTAAGCTTCGAACTTAGCTATACAGTTATAAAAACGAGTTATAAAAAATCAAATAACGAATTCACTTAATTTAACATTGACCGTCTTTTTCACGAGGATAAACGCTTTGAACGATTTGTTACAATTTTCTGTCGCGTACATACAAAACTGATCTTTATCGCTTTGTAATACGTTCTATAATGCGACGAACGTCATCGATACAGTGTTTTGATTTCAACAATATCACAACGATACATTGATGTTTGACCTTAGCTCGTACGGACAGCAAAAAAATGGTATAGTAGCTACTATGCACGCAATTTCGTGTGGAGTTTGGATATAATTTTTAAATAACAAACGTAAAATTAATAATATTTAATTAGTTTGCTTAAAAACGACTTTACATCTAGTTTAATGAAATAAATTGTAAAAAAAATAATTTTTTTTTTCATTAAATTCTGCCTAGATATATCAACGTAGATATCTGGTACTTCAGCGTACTACTCTCATTACATTATATACACATAATTTTCCTGGAAGCTGAAACTGCTGATCAAAAAATACCCTATAATGGTAATGGAGTAATTAGCGGCTGTCTAGTTTCAGCCAGTCAAGTCATTTATATGACAGCAGCCTATTCGAAGAAGGTGTAAAAAGTAGTGATATATAAATATATAATACCACCATAATTTACACCATAGATTCTTCAAGATATCGACCAAAGAGATCGCGTTTCAATTCAATTTTCAAAGTTGTTTTTTTTTTGTTTTAACTCCTCTCGTAGCTGAATAGGTAATAAAAAAAAGTTTCAACTGAATCGCAAAAACAGTATTTATATATACATGTCTTCTGAACGTGTGTATGTGAATAAGCTTCTCTTAAACCGCTGGACCAATTTCGATGTTTTTTATTAGTGTTTAATCCTTGTATTATTATTGTCGTTCAGTCCTTGGATGGTTTAGATTAGGCTCGATAGATGGCGTTGTGATCGGGTTTTAGGTTTTTTGAATACAGTACAGTAACAGCCGGTTAATGTCCCACTTCTGGACTAAGGCCTCCTTTCCCTTTTTGAGGAGAAGGTTTAGAGCATATTCCACCACGCTGCTTGAAATTAGACACATGCAGGTTTCCTCACGATGTTATCCTTCACCGTCAAGCTCGAGATGAATTATAATCACAAATTAAGCACATGAATATTCAGTGGTGCTTACCCGGGTTTGAACCAACGATCATCGGTTCAGATTCACGCGTTCTAACCACTAGGCCATCTCGGCTTAATAAATTAATAAAATAAATAAAATTCTTATTTCACCCATTTCATGTACGAAGTCGGGATAGGCAACTAGTACAATTATAACGTTTATAGTCATAATAATATCTAATCATATTTAAATGATCTTAAATTTGATTTTAAGGTTGTATTCATCATGTTTTTAATTAAAAACTTAAAACCGGTTTCGTATTTACAACAAAAAATAAAAGCAACTGCGATGCCATAAATCATTTCAGATATTAAAAGTTGTCGAATTGTTTTTATTATTAAATAAAACTACGCATGTTTTTTGCTGACCGTATATTTCGCAAATTAAATAACAAAGACGTAATGTTCCTGTGAATTCTACTAACGCGGGCCGTAAAAATATTACATATGATCTAAAGATTTTTGCATGCGATTTTATACTTTAACATAATACAAATAAGCTCTATTATTTAATCAATATGATATGTTTATTTGTTGTATAAAGTTTTTTTTTTAATTGGTATAAGTTTTCTATCATCTAGTAGAATTAATGTTGTACGATCATACTAATTGCGTAAAAGAACATTTGAAGTCTGTGCTAGACCGGTGTGGCATATGGAAATACATTAATATAATTCGAATTTAAATTTCGAATTGTCATTTATATTTATAAATTGTATGTTACGATATTTTTTTTAAAATAGAAAGTAAAAGAAGGAAAGTAGATCACCATACTGTTATAAACTAATCGGTTCGAATTTCGAGCTCCGAATACAAATTAATTTTAAATACCGAACACATTCTTTACTTCGTAAAGACAACAAAATTAATTATTTTTTTTTAAATAACAGGGTAAAAACGTTTGTGTTATGTGTCGAAAAGAGATCCCACTGTTAGATTTACCCATACGACAAGGTTTGAGACATATTCTACCATGGCCGATTGTGGATTGGATAAATGGTATCAAAATGAACTCGGCAAAATTTCTATCTTGGGTCAAAATTGGACTAGTCGCAATATGACAAGTTGTTAAAAAAGTTATGCTAATATGAATATGATTTGTGTAGTTTCCGTATAATACTTCTTAGAAAGAAAGAAGTATAACTTCTTAGTTTAATACAATTTGAGAGATCACTCAGATCTTTTTTTATCTTATATAGCATTTATTTGACTTCGGTATTTTTAAGCGTTCCTATATTAAATCCCGCTAAAATAAGCCGTTAAGTTACTTTGATTCTGTTGTTTCGTATTTAAACTAATTTGACAGAACTAAAAATCTTGTTATTCTTTTTAACGATTCACGTGAGAACGAGATAACATTCTTTTAAACTATTTCTATTATCTCTAAGATGTTGTACAAAAAAACGACTATCATTGCATTATTTTTTCATTTTAGAATACCTTGTACTGGGAAAGCTAAGAATACTTCTGATTAAAAGACCATAAGCCAAGATATACACGGAATAAGGACACAACCTTAACTAGATCGATTAAAGAATGGAATTGTTTATATGAATAAATTATAATAAATTAAAAATAACGTGATATATTTTAAAATAGTTAAATCGACTTTATGATAAATAAACAAATCAATTAGAGAATTAGCTTACTTCAAAATAGTATTTACTTCATGTAACTAATTTTTTTTAATGAAATCACAATAAAATATAAAATCAAACGCCGCCATGTTTGCTTGCTTACGTCATAAAGCTAACATTTGGAGCACTTGGTTTTTCTTCGTGCTGTCATCATATCTTAGGAATATCGTTACTTATATAAAATATATTTGATCTGATTATGAAACTTACATGGTACTAGTGCAAAAATGTGGTGAGCCCATGAAAGCGAATCTGTAAAGCCGGCTTTACACTCACCCATGAATCGCGCCCGCGAACTTAAGTCGCGATTCGTGCATGATCTTTGCGTCTAAAATATGACCATCTACATTGTCAAAGCTTCCTTCATTCCCTTTGTCCTTCAACTAAAAATCGACACCGAACGGGAGACGCCGTCAAGTGCAACTAACTCGGGACTCATTGCAGAACGATCGCGAAATGTCAAAAAGTGATAAGCGATATATATATACTAATATTATAAATGCGAAAGTAATTCTGTGTGTCTGTTACGCCTTCACGGCTATACTAAACTGATTTTGATGAAATTTGGCATTAAGCAAGCTTGAAGAGCAAGGAAGGACATAGGCTACTTTTTTACTAAATACCTGACCCCCTTTCCAAAATATACGGGTGAAGCCGCGGGCGAAAACTATAATTATAACATTTAAAGCCGTAAGTCGGTTTTCAACATTCCACGTTAAGATACAAAGTTGTTATAGAATACCACTGGTTCACTGGAATGCTGTCTACAATGGTTCTGTACCATTGGATAACAATATTTTAATCGCATGCTTTACGATAGAAATTATGAGTGAGCTAGTGTAAATTACAGGCTCGAGAGAACAAAGGCTAATACCACAGTTTTCTTGTATCCAAATAGATAATTGTTTTGGGCTTGTTTTTGGTAGACTGATATATTTTTTAATTTTTCTTTTTATTTTTAATCAGAAAAAATTTGTCAATCTGTACAGCTTATATTTAACACTGCCAAGCGGCCATACTTAGTATCGTTGTGTGCCAATTTAAAGGGTGAGTGAGCCAGTGTAACTACAGAAGGGAATCTTTGTTCCTGAGGTTGGTGGCAGATTGGCGATGTAAGAAGTTTTTTTTTTTATTTTAAAGTAAAGGTAGGTGGATATGGCATATGGGCCACCTGATGGTAAGTGGTCAACAACGCCCACAGACATTGGCATTGTAAGAAATGTTAACCATTACTTACATCGCCAATGCGCCACCAGACTTGGGAACTAAGATGTTATGTCCCTTGTACCCGTAATTACACTGGCTAACTCACCCTTCAAACCGGAACACAACAATACCAAGTGCTGCTGTTTTGCGGTACCTAGAGGAGCTTGCACAAAGTCGTACCACCAATAGACAGCCGAGCTCATAAAACAATGCAGTCCCTATTTTTTCGAGATGGTAGTTTTAAGGTAAACAAAAAAAGACTTTTCCATATCGGTTCATAAATGAAGGACTTCTGAACTAACAAACGTAAAAAGTCATACAACCGAATTGAAAATTCCTCTATTTTTTTTTAAATCTGTTAAAAACTATAACAATAACTAAAATATTTTTCCTATATAAAGCTTGGATATGGTGTTCCTTTAATTTAATGAAGGATATTACTTATACAGTATAAAAATTATATCGTTCCTTTTTAAAAAAATGTACTAATTATATTTCAGTTTTGTCATTTTAATATTCCGAACAAATAGAATTTTTTTAAATTTTAAAACAGTACTTGGATAAAATGTATATATATTTTTTTTTAAATAAAACGTGAGGCGAAGGTCTTTTTGACTTTTCGCTTTCAGTTAACAGATTGACTTTGCTTTTTATATAGAGATGATAAAAAATATATTTAACACAGTATATAAAACGTTTCATAATGTTTTTTATATAAACAAATAGCGACTAAAGTAATTAATACGAGTTCTAAGTACAAAATGACCTCACGAAAAGTGAATGTTTGTCCTTATTCTTCTACTGTACTGTTGGAAAGATAATTTCGTTTGATTTATAGCGATTTTGTTTTTTTTTAAGTTTTTTTTTATTTATTTTTTATAACCTTGTACGACGAGGATTAAAAATAATATTATTTTTAATATCTTTTAGGTAAGTACACAAAAAATGTGTTTTAATTTATATTCATTATTATAATAACTTTTATCAGTTAAATAGTTATTTGGTTATTTTATGTTTTAGAAATATAAATAATAATTATATCTTAGTATGTTTGGAAAAATAATTTTACTTATATTGAATAAATATTGAAATTTCTTATTTAATTTGGAATCTTTACTTTAAGCCGCAGATAAACTTTTTATTACCTTGTTAATTTATGCATATCGGTTTGTAGTTTTTTTTAAATTGTGTTCAGAATGTAGAAAATGTAACCAATTATATTTACACTGAATAAATTATACCTTTAATTATCAGTTGTTACTTCTAAGTTAAAAACAAAACAAACAATATTCAAATTGAAATTGAAACTTTGTTATATATATTTATTTTTATTAAAAAATAAAAATAAATAATATTATAGGTTGGTGTTAGATTTATGTACATTATATTTATAAATATTAACTTTGATAAAAGTAAGAAAAAGGTGTGTTCTTATATTCGCAAAGTTTTAGGAAAGATATATTATTCTGAACATGCACTTTGATATCTGGATTTGCCAGTTATACATCTATATGTACAAAAAAAACTAATCTGGCATTGAAAATTAATAATTCTTTCTGTTATCGCTCATGAAGTTTTCTGTCACTTTTCGAGGCTGTATCAAAGTATACTTCCTCTTTACTTACTTTTTTATCCTTTAAAAAGACACTGGCACAAAACAAAAATTAACCGCGCAATCCGCACTTACAGCATGTACTTACGAGGTTCCTTGGATTTAAAAAAAATAAATAAAGATGGCACACACGTGCACACGCGTTGGACTTGTTTGGCTGACTGGGTGTAAAGCGTATAACAGATGACTTTTGTAATGCCTTGTGCGCTTGTGTGAAAACTGGAAAATCAATATGGCGCCCGTATTTTATAAGGACCTGTTGAGTTTCGCGGGTTTTTTTTGACAATTACATTGACGTATATAATTAGATGTTTAAGCAAATGACATTGCTATTTTGAATCTGTGGAAAATTTTGGTTAATACTCATTTTGTAATGACGTCAGAAATACCCATTGATATTGATAATATTATTACGGTTCCGTAATAAATCAAATGTAACGCTTATTAATACTAATTTATTGTTAAAAAAATGGTTTTATGTTCAAATAAATTAAACTGATAGTATAATTATATAAAATAAATTAATAATAAATGTTAAACGGTAAAAATAAATCATAAGGTTGAAGACGATGAGGATCGTTGAGTAAGCTACAAATCTTTTTAACATAGAACACATATTATATTTTGACAGTAACGATAAGGCTAAAGAAATGCTATATTATAATATTATATATTATTTTGGTTAAAATTATTGTAGCATTAATTATTTATTAGTATATTATGGTATTACTATGTACGGCTATTCGAAAAAATGTTTCTCCTTGGGGCTCAAGCTTGTTTCATACAAAATTTCATCCAAATCTCGTCGGTTTAGTCGTGAAAGCGTAACAGTCAGACAGACATACTTGCTAATATTAGTATAGATTATGTAAATAGCTACGGTTCGCAGTTTCATCTCATTTAATGTTAGACTATTGACGTAACAAGCCTGAATTTCATCTTCTTGTGTAGTAGAGCAAAAGAATTTTTTGCGCGCAGTGCCAGAATATGAGCGTTGATGACTTTCCTACAGGTATATATATATATATATATATATATATATATATATATATATATATATATAAGTGTAAACGGACGGACATGGCTTTGAGAGAGAGAAGAGTTCTTCTTCAAATGAATGAAGGAAAGATAAAGTTTATATAAAATAATAATGTGTCAGACTTATTTACAGTAAATGTAAATAGATGCAATCATTGTATTATTCGATTAATTAAGTAATTAAAAATATTAATTTGATAAAAAGAATACCCAATTTGATGGTAAGGAGGTTATGCAATACCTATTTCGATATATATTTTACAACTA
Source organism: Nymphalis io (assembly GCF_905147045.1). Lineage (NCBI taxonomy): Eukaryota > Metazoa > Arthropoda > Insecta > Lepidoptera > Nymphalidae > Nymphalis > Nymphalis io. The sequence continues at coordinate 7,161,617 of NC_065913.1, read as the reverse complement.
AGAGTGTAAATAACAAGTCATTATAAAAAAGTACTGCCTCTAAACCCACCCAGCAGTGGGCTGGACTCATCTCCCTTTTGAGGAGAAGGTTATAAGTATTAAAGACATTCCAAAGTTATTGTTTTAGATAATATGACCAAATTGTTGTCAGCTGTATGGTGAAGGGTGGTGATACGGCTTTTGATAAAAAAAAAGAAACAAATCATCTATATATAAATACGCAAAGACAAAACAGTCATTTACTATTTTCTCCTCTATTTATTAATTGATTTTATTTTTTTGTCTTTTAACTCGACTAGTTCAGTATCAATAAAAAATGCTTATGATTACTGGGCGCAAACTTGTAATTATTATTCATAATTTTTCTCAATTATTTGTAACAAAAACTCACCATATACTACGTATACGTATTATGTATCGCCGTATACATGGGACTGGGGTGCTTAAATGTTCCACGTTATTACAGATGCGCATAACTTAATTTCCCTTAGCCGTTTATGACACCCACGAAGTAAGATAAGATATCCGGCATTATGGCTCAGATCAAACAAAATAGTGCCTCTATTCTACCAGAATCATTGCGGGCCTCGTTGATCTAGTGGCTTGATAAAAGGCCGTAGACTCGGAGGTCCTGGGTTCAAATCCCAGGTCGGGCCAATAAAAAGTTATTGGATTTTTCTGTCAGAAAATTCTCAGTAGCAGCCCGGAGTCTGGATGTTGGAAGTGTGTACACAAAAATTGTTGCCAATATTCATAAAAAATATATTATTTATTAAGGATTAAAATGTGGTGACGCAAAATATCACACATATAATAATTTAATTGTTTTTATACAAAAGGCAAAGGCTTTATAAATGTTGTTTAGGGGGTGATAAGTGTCAAATCAGTGGGACATATACAGACATTTAGTATTTAACATATCAATACCTGTTTAATACGCTTGTATGTTCAAATAAATTATTTCCATATAGCAACACAGTTAATTATAAAATGCAATTTATTATCAAGATTTACCTCTAATGCGTGCAAAATTGCTTTTAATATAAAAAAGGTTGTATATATATATCTTCGTTGACAGGATATGTACTTATCTATGTTTACATAGATAATTTAAATATAATAGTGTAGAAGTTTGTATTTATCATGACTAGTGTTTATTAATTTTTAATAATTGAATCTTACGTACATTCTTGGGATTTAGTCATTAAATGTAATAAATTTGTGTACCAGACTGTAAATATTCTTCCGCTATTCTCGCGGCTGGGCCCGTGTTGCAGGGGGGGGGGGGGGGGGGTATTTAAACTTTATATCCATTTCTATAACTAACAACGTGTATGAAAAAAAAACACGATGGTCGGTGAATATTTAACGTAAACGCTTAAAAAAACAAACAAATAAACAAAGCATTTACTATATTAATTAGGATTTCATTTAAGGCATGTTTCCTCACGAGGTTTTTCCGTTACCACCGAGTCGAGTTTAGTGTATTTTGATTATCTCCTACTTACTACCTACTATGCAGTAACAGCCTGAATGTCCCAATGTTGGGTTAAGGCGTCCTTTCCTTTTTTGTGAAGAAGTTTTGGAGCTTATTCCACCACGCTGCTCCAATGCGGGTTGGCGGAATTTCATTGAAATTAGAGACATGCAAGTGAACATATGCTCACGATATTTTCCTTCACCGTCGAGCACGAGATGATTATAAACGCAAACACAAATTAAGCATATGAAAATACAATAGTTTGCCCGGGTTTGACCAATTATCGGTTAAGAGTCACGCGTTCTAACCACTGGGCCATCTCGGCTTTTATTTTACCTACTATGTACCGACTCTGGCTTATAATCCTACCAATGATCCATGAACTGAGTCCGGGAAACACCAGCTCGATATTGACGTTTAATCTTAATCATACACGGGAAACCCGGTAACCGGTATGTTTACTGATACAGGTAAAACCCTGAGTTTATTTTAAGACAAGAAGAAAGTTTTACCTTAAACCACTTAGGTTTTCTTATGCTTAAATTATTATTTAGACAGGCTAGCGCTAGCGTTCTTGTAATGACATAGGATAGTTATATGATATATAATTAAATGAACAGTTTTTAAAACTCGGCTGCCCTGATGTCAGGATTCTAACGGAACCCCATACAATCAAACTTTTTCTGGTGGTAGAGATCTTTTTATTGGTAGGGCTTTGTGCAAGCTCGTCTGTAGTAGTGGGTCGTCTGGGTAGGTACCACCCACTCATCAGATATTCTACCCCAAAACAGCAGTACTTAGTATTGTTGTGTTCCGGTTTGAAGGGTAAGTGAGCCAGTGTAATTACAGGCAGGAGGGACGTAACATCTTAGTTCCGAAGTTTGGTCGCGCATTGGCGATGTAAGCGATGGTTAACATTTCTTACAACGCCAATGACTATGAGCGTTAGTGACCACTTACCACAAGTTGGCCCATTTGCTCGTCTGCCTACCTAATATATATATATATATAAAACCTAATCGATGAGATTGGCCTAATTTTATGGTAGGCCTGTGTCTGGCCTAATCTATGCTTCAGTTTATTTTGTAAAGTAATTAGTAAATACTATAATACTTGGATATTTAACAATAACTGACGTATGCTAATGTATGATACATATGGATGCGCAAGCGCAATCGTCATTGTGGCGTCACATTGTCAAACGGTATTAAACATAAGCGGGGATTCCTATATTCGCATGAAGTTCTACAAATGTTTTTTTTACAATTATAACCACGTCACTAATTGCAGAATTAATAAATGATTAATTTCCAATTTATTTTTTTGATGAAAAATATTTTTTTCTCATATTACTTTTTTAAAAGTTAAAATAAGCATGCTAGTAAATATTTGATATAGAAAACCAGCTGATACAAGTAGCTCCGTTAGAAATGTATATAATACATGAATAATACATAAATATATACAAAGAAATAATATACATACAAAGAAATGTAGTAAAATTTGATAAATCTATACTATATATATGCAAAAGTAACTTTGTCTGTCTATTAATCTTTCACGGACAAACCACTGAACCGATTTTGATTAAATTTGATATGAAACAAACTTGAACCCCAGGAACTGATATGAGGGTACTTTTTACCTTATACTCATAACACATATTATATATATTAATAAAAAATAATTTTTCGTAATCTACGCGTTAATTTTTCATTCATCCGATTTAGTTTAAATTTCGAACGATAAAATTATTCTGTATAGACAAACTGATGAAAACACGATCGTAAAATGTCAAAAAGTTACATTAACTATAATAATTATAACATTTATTGTTTACGCATATCAAAACTGCAATAATAATTACAGTCGCAAAAAGGTCTCTATTAGGATTTAAAAAAAATATATATTATGTATTTAAAAAATGGAAACAAAAGTACTAATTCCTTTTTTGTTTTATATTTGTAATGTGTATTTTGTTCTTTTTATTTTAATTTTGTGTTTTATAAAAATGTCTGTACATAGTAAAAAATAAATAAATGTATTTAATTCATAATATAATCATTTTTAATAGCCAATATGTCGTATGTCCGTTAATATTTAACGATAAGCGTACGACTCCATCGTACTAATATAATACTAAAACTAGTTTTAGATTTTAATATAGTTTTTTTATTAAATTTAAACTTTTATTGCTAGCAAAATTCATTATTGTTAGAGCTTAGATTATAAACCTCCTTCAATTGAACTTATGAAATGAATGAACTAAGTTTCTCTCGCCGGTTGTACTCAGTAACAGTAACAGCCTGTGAATGTCCCACTGCTGGGCTAAGGCCTCCTCTCCCTTTTTTAAGGAGGAGGATTGGAGCTTATTGCACCACGCTGCTCCAATGCGGGTTGGTGGAATACACATTTGGCAGAATTTCAGTAAAATTAGACACATGCAGGTTTCCTCGCGATGTTTCTTTCACCGTATAGCACAAGATGAATTATAATCACAAATTAAGCACATGAAAATTCAGTTGAAATGCTTGCCCGGGCTTGAACCCACGATCATCGGTTAAGATTCACGCGTTCTCACCAATGGGCTATCTCGGTTTTACTCACGTCAAGGTATTTCTTTTTCGAATATATATGTTTCGATGTTGAATTGAGTATTTTGATTTGAAATGAAAAAATAAATAGAGCAACGCGTAACATTGGTTATTATAAAATTGTAAGCTGTGTGACGTCACAGATACACAACAGAACCATTAAAAAGAATTAATGTGATTCACGATAACAAAGGAGGAAATAGATAAAACACTATGTTTTCCTTCTCAACAGATTACGTGATATTAAGCAAAATATGAAAATATAAGCACATTGCTCAGATTCGACCTCCGCATTAAATTACTAATTTCATTAACCTATTTGTAAATAATCATCTTAATATGGCGCCACAGCCTCTATAGACCAATTAGAGATACATCATGAGTACTGTTTCAACAAACACTTGAATTCCACACCATCTTAATTTATCGAGAAAATATAAGGTTATTTTTTGTTAGTGCTTTTTCAGTAAAATAATTAATACAACTTAGAACGAATAAAATAGATAATTAAAATTGTATTAAATAAATATGAAAAGTAAATATGTTTAAGGAAATAAATATAAAATAATAAAAAAACATATATTGTAAAATACAATTTAAATTCTTTGACTAATTAAATAATTTCCGATAACTACTTATTGACAAGAATATTAAGGAAATATATTTCATCTTATTCACAACAGAGACAGGAAGATAAATGAACTAGCAATGGCGGGCTATGGCTTTCTTTCTAGGATTGATAACCAACGAGAGGGAAAAATCGCCGATTGTAGGCCGCGACTCGGAAAAAATACCAGGATGCCTCCGGAGGATTCCGGAATCAGAATTGCAAAATCCTTTCTAAGCGAGTCTCTTAGGAAGAGGACCTTCAAATTATAACTTTTTAAATGTTTATAGTATATTACTGTGATAAAATTGGCTATCACGGGATACCAAACAGTAATTTAAATATATTATAATTAAACCAATAAATATAAATGGAGTAATATAAATATAAACAAACTTTCGTTATTTGTATGATTATTTCGTATAGGTAGTGCTTTGTTACTTTTATTATTTAAGTAATATTATCTTCTTTTACCTTTTACTGCACTGAATGTAGCGTTTGTGTTGGCAGCATATGTACAAGGCGTAGACTGAAAAGCAGCCTAGCTGAGACTACGACCTTTTTATGAAATATGTTATTGTTAACTCCTTTTTTATGGTTTTGTACCTTAAATTTTTTGTCTTTGTTTTTTTTTGGTGAATAAAGTTATTTATTATTATTATTATTGTGCAAGCCCGTCTGGGTAGGTACCACTCACTCATCTGATATTCCACCGCAATACAGCAATACTTGGTATTGTTGTATTCCAGTTCGAAGGGTGAGTGAGCCAGTGTAATATTAATAAGTGTAAATTTCATGTGTAATTACATGCACAAGAGACATAAGATCTTAATTCCCAAAGTTGGTGGCACATTGGCGATGTAAGGAATGGTCAATATTTCTTTCAATGTCTATGGGTTGTGACCACTTACCATCTGATGCCCAATTGCCCGTCCGCCCACCTATAACATAAAAAAAATCCAATAATCACCTGATGTCATTCACCCCCGTACATTGTAACTGTAATAAATATTAAACACGCCTTACAACGTAAATGCGCCTCCCAACGTAGGATGTTACGTTTGCGCTTGTAGGGCTCAATTATCCTTTAAGCCTTTCAGCAAAGTATAGATTTATAACAGTACCATTCGATACCATTACGGTGGTAACCAAAAGGGATTGCAAAAAGTTACACCAAAAAACTACATACTCGTAAATCATGGACAAGTAATTGTGGGTGTTTGTCGATACCATAACCGAAGAAGTAAGACAGGAATGGAGACGGGATTGTGCAAATCTACCATCAAAAATATCAATATTTATGTACCATTCAATAACATAAAGCAATGCTATTATTCTAATTACAATAGACATATATCCATTAGTCTCTAAGCCTAAAGCACTGTAAGGTATCTAATTCCCAGTCTAGTTCCAGGATGAAATTACAGACCGAGTGCCTTTTAAACTCAACGCTGAAATTGCTAAGTTGTTTATCCACTAAATTATAGCATTGTATATCACTATGTTAAGCTCTATGCTAAAATATAATAATAATAATATCCTGTGATATTATTCTCACACGGGCATCCTATGGAAACCAGACAACTGATATACTAAATCCATACTTATATAGATAATTACACCCAGACTCGGGAAAAACAGACATGTTCACGCACACAAATGTCTGCCATGGGTGGGAATCGAACCCTTCGGCGTGAAAGGCAAGTATCTACCAACCACGCCAACCGGCCCGTCTAATACTCATTTATTTATAAATGTTGTTTATGGCGGTGGTTAGTTAAACAATTATGTGTGTCAGTGTCTAACTTGCTTGCACGTTTATAAGTATGTCTGTTACGTATAAATTGTAAACTCGGATTAATTACTGAATACAGTTTCCGCCGCATGTGAGGGCTTAGAGCCGTTGCTAGGTACCCTTCAACCTTTTCTGTACTTCTGACACTGCGCATACAAAATCTAATCTTTCGGTTGAGTAGTTAAAGTGTAACAAACAAATAAATAAACTCGTTTCGCAGTTATAATATTAGTTAGGATTTACTTACACAAAAAATGTTTACATTAACTCACTCCTTACAAACGAATTAGAAACATAAATTATTTAAATATTCCCATTATCAAATATGTGTCTGATTGATACTTAGCTGTGACGTCATTTATTGCTAAACAAACAAATACCATTAAATCTTTTAATGTATTTGTCTAAGCACAGTTTGGAAAAACCGGTGTTTAAAAATATGTGATTTAAATATTGTCATCTAAGAATTAGTTACATTAATTAATTAGAATAATTGTAATTAATTCATTGGAATTACCCTGAGTGAGACGGCAATACGATTAGGGTTTTTCTGTTTAACCTTTGTAACTGTATGTTATTTGGGACTAGCTGTGGGCCGTGGTTTTACCCGCGAAGTTTTCGTAATATACATTAAATAAACATCTAAATCCACTTTAAGTTATTTTATTAAGTATATTAAATGTGTCCGAGCATCACGGTAGCATGCGAAAGCGATCCCGTGGCGCTACTCGTTAAGACGGAAAGGTTACCGCTCGTTTTTTAGTAGGTATTCCGATGTTCGGGGCGAACTCGGCGTCTTAGACACCGGCGAGCCCCACATACCTCCCCCCCACTGTTTCCGTGGGGGAAACGCGTAACGTATATTAAATGCACCCCGGATAAACAGACAAAATTAAATATAACAGCAAAACAATGCGCAAGTGCATATCACAGACGTACACTTCAATTTCATTTAATTGTAAGTATGAATTTAGTTAATTCAAGGACTGTTGTCAGATAGAAAAATAAAAGTTGTATATTTAATGAGGTCACGACCTTGAAATCGAAATACAGTTAATATCAAGAAGTCAAATTTATAGGCGGAAATGTTTCGTTATATACTCTTTTCAAAATACATCGTCAACTTCATATCATGATCCTCAGAGCAAGAAATCTAACGAAAATATTTTACTCCACGCACAAAAATTCCTAACGGAAAAGTTTCTATGGAAAATTGTTTAGGCAAAGAAAAGTCACGTTTCAATTCTAATTCGCACGACTTAACGTCGCTAAGATTCGGGGAGGGGTAAAACTTAGCTTAAGAAGGAAAATGTTTTTAATTAAAGTTTCCGATGGCCGAGTTAAAACAAAATTCCACGTGCTTATTTTTTGTTCATAATTCATCTCGTGTTTGACCGTGAAGGAAAATATCTTCAGAAAACCAATCCTCAGCAGCGTGGTGGAGTAAGCTCTTTAAGATGACAGGCTTAAGTCTAGCAGTGGGACATACACAGGCTAGCACTAAAACTTGGCCTGATGTGGGTGATTTTAAACAAATTTTATCATATATGTCGATTAAGATTGTAATTTGTAATCATCAATCACAATTACGGTATAAAGGAAATAATCAGAAAAAATATATGAGTGAGTAAAGTAAATGTCAAAGAGAATCCCCGCGCGCCCTTGCCGAATCAATCAAAGTTATCTGTAATCGTAATCATTAATCTGATAACATTTTTCTCAAGCCGTCTTTAAACTGTGCGTTGCTAGTCAATCAAGATATTCCCTTATATACGTTAAGTTTTAAATATAGCTCGAGGAATTACGCGGATGACGGTCTTTTTCTACCATATTTACTTTAAGCTTATTACATTATGGTTTTATGTACATTATTTTGTCTTCTTAGCTTAATACAATATTTTATTTACAGCACTAAATATGTAAGAAGATTTTGTTAGGATTTATATTCTAGTGGAGCTTTAGTTAAATGTTATGATGTTCTCCTGACTAGTTTCTGCTCCGGCGACCAATCTTATGAGAGATTAGCCAGCTTGCGCAGGATATAGTGATGGATACTCTTATCATCCGATGGAACGGCTATCCGATTTAACCGTTAAGACTTCAGGCACAGGACCAACGGCTTTACGTGCTTTACGAGGCACGGGAGTCACTTTCAGGGTTCTGGATTGTGATTTTGAATCTTTGACGGAAAAACTCAATATTTTTTTATTGGCTCGAGCTGCGGTGCTACCGGCGTTGACTTTAATTAAATATTACAATAATCTATCTTATTTATATTATTTGCAAAAATACACCATTGTTGCAGGTGTCCTGTAAAAAAATCTAGATAAGTTTACGTTATAAGTTTCAGTTACTGTAACGGACAGATGGAATTTACGTCAAAGGTTTTGTAAATAACGTTCAATCATTACCAATAAACGAAGATTTTTCGATATATTAATTTAATTTTTATAATTTTTTTTTTATATATATATATTTGCCGGGAAGGCAAATGACTCTATTCCACCTGATGGTAAGTGGTAGTAGAGTCCAAACGCGACGACGGCCGGTGCAGTCGGGAAGAATGTTCTGTACTAGAAAAATATAAAATATATTTACAATTTTAATTCTAAATATATTTATATGTTGCGGTCACTTATCCTAGAGTTTAGTGTTTCGTGTTAAGAAACAGTTATTTGATATTAAGAGCAATGACATACCTGTGTACAGGTGATTGCACGTTGCGTTGCTTCAATAAAAATCAAACTTTACTTTACTGTACATATAATAAAATAAATGGCATAGGTTATTGTTTGAGATACGATTTATTGTTAAGAAAATATTAAAATAAAATAAACTTAAATAAAATATTAAGTTTGAAAAGTATCTTAAAAAAGGATAATTTTACATTCAAAAGGTGTTTAAAATTATACATTTTTAATATTTGAAGACCACGCGGCTCGTGAGCTCGTGATAGGTATAAAATGTATGTGTTTTTAATGTTTATAATTACTAATTTTAATGATTATTAATTACACTCGTGAAATTTTGACAATCTACTTAAGTGATATGCTTTATTGGTGCATGTATCCTTTAAATGTCATAAATACTGGTGTTAGGGATTTTTGCAAGCTCGTCTGGGTAGGTACCACTCATCAGATATTCTACGCCAAAACAGCGGTACTTGGTATTGTTGTGTTCCGGTTTGAAGGGTGAGTGAGCCAGCGTAATTACAGGCACAAGGGACATAACACCTTAGTTCCCAAGGTAGGTGGTGCACTGGATGTAAGCGATGGTTAACATTAATTACAATGCCAATGTCTATGGGCGTTTGTGAGCACTTACCATCAGGTGGCACCTATGCTCGTCCGCCTACCTCACTATAAATAGTATATATATCAAAAGTGATTTCACGATTGTATTTTGCGATGAGTTCTTAACGAATACATCTAAAGAATCTATTTCAATTACTTACAGTAGTTTCAAAATCGTTGCGTCACTTAAGTTTGAAATACCAGACATTTAACAATTATAAAAAATAATTATTTAATTTTAAATAATGAACTCATTCATAATGAGTAATTAGTTTATGCAGGCTTTTTTCAGTATAATTAAAATTCAGAAACGGTGATAGCTTTACCTTCAATTTATCTTGTGATGATCTAGAGTATGTAAGCAACGTAATGCTTGCTGCAATAATATATAGTTTGAATTCTTTTTACAATTATGATAGTTTTATATATTTATATATTTTAATGACTAAGTTTAGTATATTTATAAGAGTAAGAATATACCTTAGATTTTATATTTATATTATGTTATATAAAAATGCTGACAGGGACATATGGCGCAGGCTCGTGAGGCGAATAACATCTGCGCCTAATAATTTATAGTACTTCATAGCGACCACGACCGCTCTGACAAGAGTGTCACGACGAAGAGGAAGAAGAAGAAGGTATATGCAATGTGATTTTCTAATAACTGTAATATAATATACATTGCAAACGAAATGAAATGAGCGATTCTTATTATGTATACATATAAATATATATTTCATTTATCTCGGAAACGGCTTCATATATTTAGCACCTATATTGTATTTAGATAAAGTTTTCCTCTTAAGTTTAGCTTTACAGGTGTGTTTTCTGAACGATCGCAATTTTTCACACAAGTATACGAAAAAATCCGAGCCAAGCTCGGTCGCCAAGATACATTGCTATTGTACTTAACATAACTGTAATTAATTTCACTTCAAAAGTTCCTGTAACAATTTCGTTGATATTCAAAACGTATTTTCATCCATGATGAACACCATAGATGGTATCATATCAATTAATTGTCAAAGTTATTTATTTGTCTTTATGTCTCATGTGACTCGAATATGCTATAGAAATTATTATTGTTCCACGTGATCATGTTTTATACGATAGCTATTTGTTTTTTCTCCATTTTGATTGGAATGGTCAATAATTTTGGACATTTTTTTAGTTTTCATGGTGAGTTTTCAAAACCATTCTATATAATAATTCATGACGTAATAATCTGATAGTAGAAATGCAAAAAGCTATAGTTTTCTAAATTGCTCTAGTGGCTTGATGTAAGGCCGCAGACCTAGAGGACCTGGGTTCAATTCAGTAAAAAGTTATTAGGTTTTTTTGTCAGGAAATTCTCAGTAGCAGCCCGGAGTCTGGAAGTTGGAAGTGTGTACACTCATGTGTCTCGGAAAGCACGTAAATCCGTTGGTCCTGCGCTTGAACACTTTCCGGTCGTGTCGGATTGCCGTCCCATCTTAATCCATGAGAGTTAGGGAAAAGAGAGTGCACCTGTGTTAGCACACACACTTGTGCACTATAATATCTCCAGCGCAGTTGGCTAATATCTCTAGAGATTGGCCGCCGTGGCCGAAATCGGTTTGGAGGACATTATTATTACTATATATTAATGTTACTTTTGCTAGCTCTATAAATAAATAAAATAATGTGACATTTCTAAAACATGTCGATTTTTGAGACGTGTGATTAAGAGAAGAAAGAACCAAATGTTTCCTGATTTTTCTGGATAAATTACATGACATATAGTATGTGTAATTATTTGGTGGTAGGGCTTTGTGCTCGTCTAGGTAGGTACCACTCATCAGATATTTTGCTGCAAAACAGCAGTATTTAGTATTGTTGTGTTCCGGTTTGAAAGGTCAGTGTAACAGGCACGAGGGACATAACATATAAGTTTCTAAGATTGGTGGCCCATTGACGATGTAAGGGCTAGTTAATATTTCTTACAATGCCCCTCACGTTATCCATTTGCCCGTTTACCTATTCTATAATATATATATATTAAAATAATATGCGCGATTCATAATTTTTCAACAGCTTATAACCGACTAGATTTATTATTAAAAAACGGTCATAATACAAAATTATATTTTCTTTACAACAAACATACATAAGTGATGATACGTCCGTGATCAAGGTTTGACTGGAGAAAGACGACGGAAATCGTTTCAATTCGAATCGAACGCCTTTCTCTTAGTACGCTGTATTTCAAATTGGATCACTTAACGACTATTTCAATAATGGCTAATGTTCGTATCGCCCTTGTATATTAACATTATTTGTGTCGTTTTCCGTAAAAATAAAAGCAAATAATAAATAAGGAAATAAATTATATATTTATTCAATATAAAATTGTTTCCAAAAGCCAAAAATATTGTTGTCCTTGTGCCTATTTGAGATTTAAAGATTTTATATAAATTTATAATTTAATGTCAGGTATAAAGTGCTAATGAAGGCCATTCGCAATATTTAATTTAAAATACAATAAAGTTGTTAATTTGAAAATAATCATTGTTTTTTATTGCTATAATTAAGTTCAATTAGAGTGACCGTGCTATTTGATTTTGTAGGATAATTCTTGCATTAATATTTATATGTAACTACTCATAAATATATATTTATTCATGATTATAGTTAAGAAGTATGATATTGCTTTTTAACTATCAAAAATACTACAAACTCGAGAAGAAATACATCAAATTAATAAGATTATACATTTCTTTTACAAATTGTTTCTTACATTTAGTATTTACGATTTGAAACGTATATAAAGTAAACGCATATAGGTATAACGTATATAATAAATACGATGATATATAAAGTCGAATCATTGAATGAGACGCCATCATTCATCATTGAGTTGTACTTACTAAAGTTACTCCTAAGACGTTGAAATTTAGAGATAAGTAAAACTATTTTGTAAGAACAAATTCATGATTATGAAATGTCAGAAAGTGACAAGCGATATTGACTGTAATAATTATAAAGTTTAAAGGATACACGCATCAAAATAGCGTATCAATATAAGTCAGTTTTCAGTATTTCATGAGTGAGATATTGAGTGAGTTCCTATGGGATAACATTGCTGTTTGCTTTTGTAATGTATGATCCAAATTTGAATCATCTGTATTTATTCGAATCGGAATCGAACCGAGATGGCCCAGTGGTAAGAACGGGTGAATCTTAACCGATGATCGTGGGTTCAAACCCGGGCAAGCACCACTGAATTTTCATGTGCTTAATTTGTGATTATAATTCATCTCGTGCTTTACGGTGAAGGAAAACATCGTGAGGAAACCTGCATGTGTCTAATTTCACTGAAATTCTGCCACATGTGAATTCTACCAACCCGCATTGGAGCAGCGTGGTGGAATAAGCTCCAAACCTTCTCCTCAAAAAGAGGAGAGGAGGCCTTTAGCCCAGCAGTGGGACATTCACAGGCTGTTACGGACGGATTACGGAATCGAACCGATATGATATTAACATATAGCGTTATGTCAAAATAAAATGTAATTGTTAACTTTTATGGCAATATTCGATAATTAAATAAAATAATAGGAAAACAAAGAAACGGCAACGATCACGCTTCGATTCGATTACGATAAAATTTCAATTAAGTAAACAAAGGGACAAAATTTGAAAATAGAAACGTGATATTGAATATTTGCTCTCTTAATTCAAATCGACCACTGAGGATTGTTGCTGACATTTTTTGTATGGTTTTCCTTATGTTGTTGAGGAAACCATGAAATGTGAAATGTTTTATATTAAAAAGTTTTTTAGTTTTAGTTATTTGATTATTATTTAAACTTTATTTTTATTTGAATTTTAATATATATAACATTTGTACAACTTAATTATGTATGATGGAGAGTGTGGTTTTCTATGCTAAAGGAAGTACATAGACTTATAACTAAGAAAAAAAAAATCTTATATTAAATAATAAAATGCTTTAAGTAAAGTAAAGTAACATTGAATGTCCCATCATGGATGCCTCCCCTTGAGAATGAAGCTCATCCACGCTGATCCAATGCGGGTTTATAGATATACATGTAGCAGAATATCAGTGAAATTAGACACATGCAGGTCGAAATGTTTTATTATACCGCTGGAGTACAAGATGAATTATAAAAATCAATATGAAAACCACTCGGCAATTTTGGCTTTATATATTTGTTATGTTTTATTATTTATGGCACTTTTACGAGCTTTTATTTATCTTCTTCTGTTAGTATTAACGAGTATAAAATTATATAATGTGTTTAATCCAGTTTCAAATAAACAATTTAGCTGAAATTTTGCACCTTTTTATTTGTGTTTAAAATACAATAAAATATCTCAATTTTTTTATATTAATTTTAAATTTAGTAATTAAAAATATAAAAATATCCATAGTATGTAATTATAAAAAAATATATAATATCAAAACACATAAATCCATTCACGAGCAGAGCCTACTTGAATTATAATTACGTTTTGATTCTAAATAGTCAACTTAATCTCAAAGTGAACGTAATATTAGCACACCCTGTACAAAATAAATCTTTGCCGACAAAAGGTCATTAGATATAATTCAAGAACTGCTTACTTTCTATTTTGATTAATTCAGTGCAAAATAATATATAAAGGTTGGAGGCAAATCGATTTGAGAGCAATGACCTCGTGTTGACCTTGGAAAGTTAAAATGGATGATCACAGCCTAACGTATTATGTAAGGAATTAATAACATTTATTTCAAGGTGTTAAACGTAGCCTTAGGCATTTATTTTTAAACAATTATTTATATAATAATAATAATATTAATATCCTAGGACATTTTTCACACACGGCCATCTGATCCCAAATAAGCCTGTACAGAGCTTGTGCTATGGAAACCAGACAACTGATATACTACATATACTACTTTTCTTTTGTATATACATACTTATATAGAAAATTACACCCAGACTCAGGACAAACAGACATGTTCATGCACACAAATGTCTGTCCTGGGTGGGAATCGAACCCACAACCTTCGGCGTGAAAAGGCAATTATCTACCAACCACGCCAACCGGCTCGTCGGTATGATTTTGTTTATATGACAAATAATATATATTGGATATGAAAGATTGATTTGAGAGAAAAAAAAATATATTTTATATATATATAAATAATTTTCTTAATTGCAAAGTTAGATTAAGTAAATTGGATCGTCATTGGTCGATGGTTGCTAATGACATAATAGTTGATCAATTAACTTGCAGTTTTAGTTAGATTAATTAATTTGATTTCGATAATTATTGGTGACGGTATAAGGTAATACGCTTTTTGACAGATAAAACCTATGCTAGACGTAAAATAACATTTCGTTTATCGCTTTTTAAAATCAAATAACGATATATTATTTATTTATGTTTTATTAACATAAATTTATTTAATAAATGAAGCAGCAATTAAAATGTTCTATATTATTTTATTAAATGCATTTTTCCAAAAATTTCTTCCAAAATTTTGCGTTAAACAAATCGAAATTTAAATATTTTATACCAGTGCAGATTAAGTTTAAATAAATATCTTGCGATTATAAATATTGACGGGCACATATATAGTAACGCGCGATAACGCGCGATAGTAAATGCGTGGATCGAACTATGTATCAAAATTAAACGACTTCTCTGAATAATTACTAAATTATACAGACAAGTCGTTTAATTTTGTTTTTATCAGTAGCGTGTAGATTAAAAAACGGGAAAAAAAATTTAAGGTCAGGAAATAATAGACACAAAACTGATTTCTAAATTATATCAGTCTTTGATAAAACAAATTGTTCTGAATTATTACAAGACTATCACTTCAAAAGGTCAAAGGCCCCACGGTCAGCTGTCCGTGATATTTTATAATCTGTAAATGATTTTGTAACATTTATAATTTTATTTTAAGTATTATATAATATTATTAACTTTGTGTAATAAATATATTTGTGAATATATCTATTCTTTTCTTTTTATTCAATATTGAAGCATAACATTTATTGATTGTCAAGTTATAAGCTACCACCGGTTCGATTGAAAATATTCTGGCCTGAGAAGAACCTCGAAAGATAGCGGGTTGATTTGTTTTTATGTACATTGTACATTTTAGGTTTTTTTAATGTACGTGTAATTAGATTTTACGTTGTTAAGTTTTATAAGTACAAAATTAAAATAAAAAGAACAAAATACACATTACAAATATAAAGCAAAAACATGCCGTCTAAAATATTGTCCTGTGGCGTTGTAACCAAGACGCCGGCACTATTGCCTCCCTGCACCACTAGCCTCAGCCTTTGGGCTAAATAAGCGCCAGCTTTTGGGACACCAGAAGTGTGGACCAGTTTCTTTTAGACTGCGTGTTTTTGCTTTAAATTTGTAATGTGTATTTTGTTCTTTTTATTTTAATTTTGTATTTATAAAAATGTCTGAACATAAATATTAAATTAAATATATATCTTAGTTTTATAAGCATTTACAATTTTTAATATTAAAACGAAATTGCCCAGAGGTCGTTTAATTCCCAAGGTCTCCTATCTATGAACTCACTAACTGTATAATATTCTATTGCACACAAACGTTCCTTTACATTTCCTTCATTTTTATTTCGACACTTTGACGATTCTGAGATCCTGTTGTAACAACCGAATATATTGCTCGAGAAAATAGTTATTTATTTACAAAAAAAAAAGTGGTCTCAGTTTTACGCACAAATGCGTTTTTTGGATAAATGTATAATATTTAAATATTTATTATATGCATTAAACTGGCCTGACTTTTGATACTATGTACAAAACATTTGTAGTTCGTATTATATAATTAAAATAATTGACAAAGATGTTATACAAATATTGCGTTTAGTTATTGCAATTATTATTATTATACGTAGTTAAGATCCTAAAACGTCGTCGAATATGTGTATAAATAATGTGTATTTTTAATTACTATAATTACATAGGAGAATTCATTAACATTATGTGTGATTTTTCTGGTAAAAAGTGTGGATATAGTATTGGTTGATTTGAATGCAGTTTGATTTATTAATTTGATTTATAAATTTAAGAATATAATAATTTAATTGTAAGTTTAAAAGAATAAATATTGAGTTTTTTGCAGGTTCTTAATGGAACTTTAAATTTAAGAAAGAACTTTTCTTTTTTTAAATAGAATAGGAAGGCGGACGAGCATATGGGCCACCTGATGGTAAGTGGTCACCAACGCTCTTAGACATTGGCATTGTAAGAAATGTCAACCATCGCTTACATATCCAATGCGCCACCAACCTTGGGAACTAAGATTTTATGTCCCTTGTGCCTGTAATTACACTTGCTTAAGTATAGTATATATTGTTAAAAAAAAACTTTGACTGCCTCGTTGGTCTAGTGGCTAGATGTAAGGTCACAGACCCGGATATGCTGGGTACAAATCCCAGGTCGGGCCAATAAAATTTATGGGGGTTTTCTGTCGAAAATTCTCAATAGCAGCCCGGAGTCTGGAAGCTGGAAGTGTGTACACTCCCGTGCCTCGGAAAGCACGTAAAGCCGTTGGTCCTGCGCCTGAACTCTTTCCGGTCGTGTCGGATTGCCGTCCCATCGAATTATGACAGTTAGGGAATAGATGGTGTACCTGTGTTTGCGCATACACTTGTGCCCTATAATATGTCCTGCGCAGTTGGCTAATCTCTCTTGAAAGTAAATCATTTATAACTGTAATAAAATAGAGTACCTGAAGTATTGGAGTTGAGTTTGCTTGCCTGTTTCATAGAAATGAAGACTACTGACCTACATTTTACCAAATTAATTAAAGTTTATGCTTAGATATTCCTCACGTTAGATTTCTGTAAAGTGTTATCGGTAGACTATCTAACTTACGTTAAAAAACTTAAACTTAACATTTTCACATCAAATCAGTAGTCCCTGAGTTTATGGTACGGCTTTGTCCAAGCCCGTTTGGGTGGATACTAAATTCTACCACCAAATAGCAATATTTAGCATTGTTGTGTTTGAGTTTGAAAGGTGCGTGAGCCAGTGTCACAACAGACACGAGGGACATAACCTCATAGTTCACAAGGTTGGTGAAGCATTGGTAATGTAAGCTTTAGTTGATACTTCATACAGTGTCAATTTCTATAAGCGGTCCATTTGGTAATCTGATAATCAATTAAAAAAATTTACAATAAAGTAATCAGGAATGTCCTACAAAAAACATAAAACATGGAGAACCTAGGACATCAGTCAGTCATTACAAGCGCTATTCAATGAAGCCTTGATGTTAATTAGACCATAGCGTTCTCTAAGACCTAACTGAGCGGAAATTTGCAAATCATTATCTTTTATATACATTATAATTTAATAATGTTACCATTATGATTTTTAAGTGTTTTTTTTTTATTACAGTTACATCAAGATGTGTTGTCTTTATTCAAGGTGAGTTTTATTGTGATAGGTTTTATTTAATTTGCTTTTAATTCTGTACTGTACTAGCGCCTTACCCGCGGCTGCGCTCGCGTTATAATTCGGAATTATAAATAGCAATTTCCAAGCGCTTCTTTAAAAAAAATTTATACGCAAGTGCGTATAAAAATCTAACCTTTATCACCTAAGGGGCTAATTTAAAAAAATCCTTCTTTTAGTGCTAACCTACCGTGTAAAGGAAGGCAGGTATCCTTATTATTTGTATTATTATTGGCCGTGATCGAAATGGGTGATAAAACTGAACTCAAATTGTTTATTTCAAATAGTAATTTGGCAGATCAGAGCATTTTAATGGTATATATTTTGTATGAAGATATTTGTGTAATTACTTTGCAAAAGGATAATTGATTTTTAAAGTACGGCTTCTTTCGCTGTGAGCATTTAAAGGTCAATTCAAGTCAAGTGCAACGTTGGAATCCTTTTTAGACGTAACAAGGTTTTGCTTCTATCACGAGCATTGACTTGTCGGCTCTGTATTGTATATATACTGCGGGATTTTAGTAAAAATGTCAATACATATTCCTATAGTATATATATAAACTTTATCAACTAGTTAATCAAGTCAATCGTTTTCAGGGCTAGGAATATGCATTTTTAATAAAATCCCGCAGTCTACACTTGAGTTGCCACAAAGCAGGCTTCGATTAGTTATAAAAAATGATCTTATTAGTAAAGCCTATATTCTGTTACTGAATATATGTCTGACAAAAATGCGTGGATTGCTGAATCTCGTGCAGGAATTAAACGTACAAATTTGGATTTTTGTAAAAAGAGTTTCTTGCTGGTTCTCGGTTGAATCCACATTCCGAAACGGTGGTAACGCTTGACGCTTCAAAAGTACTTGTAAAAGTGTATTTGAATAAAACATGTTTTGATTTGATTTATTATAATCTATATTTATAAAATTCTCAACATTTTTATATATAAGTATAATTATCTACGAATTTGTTTTAGACAGACATAGGTCATGGCAATATGGCAACACTGGTTATCAGTATATAGGATAGGAGAATAAACATTACGATTACATAACATAGTAACAAATTGAACGGATCATATAATATGATGTATTTTTATTATTTTTTATTTCCGTTTTAGTTTTTATATTATTTCTGTTACGTTAGACTTGCATTTCCCGCGTGAAATATATATTTTCCGGTCCACATAACTTATATACTATTAGTATATACAAATTAAATTCTAATCTCAACTTAAACTATGTTAATAACTTATGTTTTTTGTAACATAACAAGTAATATAAGTTATTATAAGTTAGAAGAAGTGGAAAAATGGTCCGAAAAACTTTTTAGTCGCAATCGTAGAATCTGATTCTCGTGTTGTAACCATTGGGTCATCTCGCTAAATGCCTTTAATATTTGAGGAGATAATTCTTTATGAATCGCATTATTGGAATTGGATTTGGATAGAAATGAGAGCAATCGAAGAAGTATATACTTTTAAAAGAAGGACTTATAAATAATATTACATAAAAAATAATTTCATCGAATTGAGAACCTCCTTCATTTTAGGTAGGTTAAAAATATCTCAAAAAAGATTTTTTATTATTATTCCTAGAATATTTTCAAAACCATATAAATCAAGATATAATATTATAACGTGAAAAAAAACACTTCAATTCACATTACGCAACTGTTCCTTAATATTGAATCATTCGCACAGTTTTCAAACGAGACAAAAAAATATCATTAGATTGTGTACATTTTTTTTATATGTAATACTTTATTTCACGATAACAGTAATGTTAATATGTCTATTTGCGAGTTACCAAATTCAAAACAACCGTTTTTTATTTTAGATTACGTCTGTTATGTTCAATTGGTACGGAATAATTTTATATCACGTTTATTTATATAATCTATATTATATATTTAAGCATTTATATATACGGACATTTTTATAAAATACAAAATTAAAATAAAAAGAAAAGTACACATTACAAATTTAAAGCAAAAAGACGCCGTTTAAAAGATTGTCCTGTGGCATTGTACCCAAGACGCTGGCACTATTGCCTCTCTGCACCGCTAGACTCAGCCTTTGGGCTAGATAAGTGCCAGCTCTTGGGTCAAATTTAGGCATTATATATGTTAAAATGGTAGATTTTGAAGGATCATCACAAAGCTAATAATGCAGGCGAAGCCAGCCAACGAGTTCTGCAAGTTTATACTAATATAATACATGAGCAAGTAACTGTGTCAGTCTGTTTCGCCTTCACTGCTAAACCAGAGAACAGAATATGATGAAATTTTGTATGAAGAGTGCTTGTACTTCAAGGAGGAACGAAGGCTACTTTTTATACCCAATACTTGCCCCCTCTCCATAAAACGCGGTTGCAGCCGCGGGCGAAAACTAGTATTTATTTAAAGGGATACGTGAATGGGCTATTGGTGGAAGTGCACCAATAGCCATTAGCACAATAAACAATTCCTTGCAACACCACTAGCTAAGATATTATGCCCTTTGTGGTGATCAAGCGAACTCACCGTCAAAACAAGAATACAGTTACACGAAGTGTTAATGTTTAGCGGCAGGTATTGGTCAGTATTGGTCAGTGGATGATGCGACCAGAGAGGTAAAAAACCCTAAAATTAGGCCTAACAATCATAGTTGTAATATTAAAATTATAAATACATAAACATATGACGTGTAACTATATAAATATGTAAAGGAAAAGCCAGTATACGTAGGTTTTTGTAGCTACAATAAAAAACCCCCGGGAAAATACAGTTTTAATAAAATAAAAAATAAATAGCACAGTTCTTTAGAAAAAAATATCCCAGAAAGGGACTGACTGCTACGTTAAAAAATATGGTGCAATTTATATTGTAATATTATTAGGAACGGTAGCGAAGAGTTCTACACTGTGAACATGGTAATTTTCCGTTTTTTTTTAAAATATACTTTGTTGACATTGCTAGCTTATAAGGCAGATTCCGATGTTCCAGCTTCGAATCCCGGGTCGGGTTAGTGACGGCCACTTTTTCTCTTAAGAATTTGTCGGAGTTAAATTGTTGGCAGTAACAATTTCGTGCCTCGGATAGTAAGTCAAACTATTTTTCTAGTCGTGTTGGATTTCCATTCTATTGGACTATGAGAGTGAGAAAAAAGAGTGCGCCTGTGTTTGCGCACTCACTTATGAACTATATTATAAGTATATATATATCACAGGTATAGTGTCCATTGAGAATAATCGGGACATAATCATCATAGCTTATAGTTTAACTTTCTGGCCTCAGTTATTTTTTTTAATGAAAATCGTCGAAGACATAATCTGAATAAAATGAATGAAGGAATTATTAAACAAAAGATCAATTCTTTGATAAAAACTACAAGAAAAGACAATATTGCATTTTTATTACACCTAATGGTTATTAATATTTATATAACCTTGAATTCAATAGGTTTTTACGCAAAACAATTGTCATACTTCAATAAAATCATTAATTGTTTTATAATGTAACTAAAGGTATTTTCCGAGACTCTGCATTGTAAAATAAATCCTTCAAAATCCGTAATTCCTGCCTTTACCGTTGTCTATGTCGCGGTTTATCTCTATTAAAAATTTCATTACGATAAATTCAGCACTTTAGTTCGGAGAAGGTAACACATATTGACTCGCCTTCTCATTTATAATATAACCAGACATAACCTTGGCATTGTGCTAATTGTCAATCATCTGCCAAATTAAAAATGTCAAATTATTTTGCCTGCGATACCGGCCCTTCGGCCCATATCGGAATACTGCTTGATAAAAAGCTTGAATCCAACCCGAGGTCGTTTCAAGGTTACACGTTACTTATTTTTTCTAATACATTTTTGTGTGAAAGGAAATGTTAGCCAAAATAAATATGTTCCTAAATAATTGGTCTATTTAAGAACATGCAAGTCTTTGTGTGAGACGAAATAAGACTTTTGTGATAAATAAATAAACGTGTCAATTATCTTGTGCTTTTATCCTTCTTTCAGAAGCTATACAGTTTTATGGGTCTAAGATTTCAAGTTGCTTAAAGCCAGACAATGTTTGTATAGATTCATTGTATTTTACGTGAATATCATAAATATTAATTCGCCTTGCATTTTAGAAAAAATCCTTACTTTCTGTTAAATCCAATTAAAACTCTGTATAGATATTTATATATTTTGTATCTATTACATAAGAAAGCAGACGAAGATATGTGTTTTATAGTTCTTTTAAGCTTATAACAACTTCTTTTTAATTTTTAATCAAATTAATATTGTTTTATTTATAATATTTAATAATATAAATATTTTTGTAAATTACATATGTTATATTTGTCGATAAATGTTCGATATGTATACGATAAACATGACGATGTAATCAATTAATAAACTTAATATCATGTACTTAAACTATAAGTCAGAAATTAAATTTTAAAAATTAAACTCACTGTTTTCAATTTTCTTCCCATTTTTGGCTACGATCATGGATCCATTTTCTTTGCACTCGTTCGCTACAAGCTCCTTCATTATCACTTTTTACGTTAAATTCAAAAGTCGAACGCGCGGGTTGTGAGTGTTTCGCGCGCTTTCCAACGTCACTTTGACAGTGCAAATTACAACCGAGTGGCAATGGTACCGGTAATTGGAGCGGGAAACCTGTTCGCTTATGTTACGGTCAAGGCGATCGCGATAAAAATTTATTTAAAAATATACACAATAAGGACAGCATTAAGAGATTATGCGTAATTGTTAGGCTGTATATCTAGCGATTGTTACCACGCGGTGTGTCTTAAAATATAGTGCTTATGTCTGCGGTCGACAGAAAAATGGCACGTATAGAGAATTTTCGTTTATTTATACAAAAGCGTAAGCTGTATAATTTTTGTTGTTTAATATTGTGTAATATTATTGTTATATGAAAAAAAAAAATGATTGAATATTTTTCTAATATGTCATAATTGTCACCGTAATTAGAAGATATATACGTTGGAAAAAATGTTAATTGTTGCGTCATGTTTGTGTTTCTAAACATGAGATAAAAATAGTTTATAATTTTTGAACTATAACACTAGTTCAGGCCGTGATTTATTGCCGAATCATTTTTTACGACTATATTATAGGATATTTAACATCAAAATCATAATTTGTGATTTTAATTCCATTTAAACAACAACAAAAATTCATAATATCCGTCTTTAAGAAGTTGTTTGTTTCATATACTGAAGTATGAAAATAAATAAATAAGTACATATATATAATAATTAAATAAATACAAACTTCGAATAAGTCGCTAGATTGAGTTAAAATTGGAATGGTGCAGTGCCGAAATGCAGTGCGTAGAAATTAATGGATAACTTTAGTGGGCCTCTAATATTTCATATTGCTTAAATAAATCTCAGTGAAATCCCTTCAATGACAAGTGAACAAATTTGTTTGATAGGTACACTGAGAATGTTGAACAAAAATATAACCATGCGATCCTAGTAGTAATTAATTTTATATATTATGTACATTTAAGTTAAAATAATCACGATCACAACAATAATTTGTTGACAAATTTAATTAGTTTTTTTTTTAAATATTCATTTTCTCTTTCCTTTTGTGATTTTTGTAATTTATAATTTATTAATAATATATGTTAGTGTAAGTTTCATCGGCATTATTACCGTAACCGTAACAGCCTGTGAATGTCCCACTGCTGGGCTAAAGGCCTCCTCTCCTCTTTTTGAGGAGAAGGTTTGGAGCTTATTCCACCACGCTGCTCCAATGCGGGTTGGTAGAATTCACATGTGGCAGAATTTCAGTGAAATTAGACACATGCAGGTTTCATCACGATGTTTTCCTTCACCGTAAAGCACGAGATGAATTATAATCACAAATTAAGCACATGAAAATTCAGTGGTGCTTGCCCGGGTTTGAACCCACGATCATCGGTTAAGATTCACGCGTTCTTACCACAGGGCCATCTCGGCATTATTAATGTTATTAATAATATAAATACATATTTCCTTTTAACCCAACATTATTATTACATATTAACATAGAAAAAGAAAAAAGCTACCAATACCTTCTCTAACGATATAAAACTTAAATATAAAATTTAAACAACTCAAAACTGGGTCTAAATAAATACATACACATATCTATAACCTATGGATTAAATTAATTAATAAGATCGGGATGGTTGGCGTTCTATGTGGGAGGCTTTCGTCCAGCAGTGGACAGCGATAAGCTGATAAAATGTAATATATTATTGGAGAGCACTCCAATGAGTTTAAACACGAAGTTGTAAGTTGGTGAGGAGTTGGGTATTTTGCTGATTTCAAATTATCCGGCAGCAGCAGGTCAGGGTTACCATGTTTCGGTGCATTCTTGACATCACATGATACTATTGCTAACATCAACAACAAGTAGAAAAACAAAAAAACGTTTTTGATATGCGATGCTACAAACAAATATACTCGTTTAACTATCCTTCTGCAGTCTTGGTATCGTTTCTTATTACTAAAATAATAAAATCTCAGTTGAATGCTCATGTAATTTTGGTAATATAAAACAAGTTAAAGGCTCAAATTATTATAATAGAACACTAATGTTACTTACTCTTAATGATTTTTTGAAATATAAATTTAACGATTATTATGTAATGATAAGTACTAACAGTTAATTATTCTAAGGGTTATCGCTAATCATAAATAGTGTCAAATATTTTTTATAGGAAGTAAAAATTTGTTATTTAGAAAAAAAATTGATAATACTATCTATTTCATGTACATTACATATATGTGACTATTATTTCATAATATAAATATATTTTTTATAATAATATATATTTAAGTGATTGCCTCCTTGGTCTAGTGGCTTGATGTAAGGCCGCAGACGCGGAGGTCCTGGGTTCAATTCCCAGGTCGGGCCAATAAAAATTTATTGGGCTTTTCTGTCAGAAAATTCTCAGTAGCAGCCCGGAATCTGGAAATTGGAAGTGTGGACACTCCTTTGCCTCGGAAAGCACGTAAAGCCGTTGGTCCTGCGTCTGAACTCTTTCCGGTCATGTCGGATTGCCGTCCAATCGGATTATGAGAGTTAGGGAATAGAGAGTGCACCTGTGTTTACGCACACACTTGTGCACTATAATATCTCCTGCGTAGTTGGCTAATCTCTCTTGAGCTTGGCCACCGTGACCGAAATCGGTCTGGAGGACATTATTATATATTTACGTACCCACATATCAAGTTCCTTAATGTTTAGAAAAGGGTTTTAATGTTATATATATATTATTATTAACGTTATTGATATTTCAGTGTATTTGGCGTCCTTTACAGTTTTCTATTATCACATAGTAAATAATGAGTAGGTTATTAAGAGACGGGATTACCATACATTAGATATTACTATACTTTTATTTCTTTTGGCATCAGATTTATTGCCAACCGCAAGAAGCTAACTATACGTTTGACCAACATGAAAAACAAAACTAAAGATAGTGATGGTATCTATCGGCATCGAGTTGAAACTGGCTACTTTAGTGTTGTCAGTTGAATAAAGGTCTTTGATATATTATCTTTATTTATTTATATTGTAGGGAAACATTCAATTTGTTGACACAAAGCAAAATATTTAAAATGCAAAGATAAAAGCAGTTTCGATATAACCGATATACACCGATAATAAACGATACACAATCGCTAAAATTTAAAAAAAAACAAAACGTACATAAAATTACATAGTAAGTGCGATTAATAAATGTGTTGTAAAAATAACATTTTTATTAATCAAATAATTTTCATTATTTAATGAAAACAGGCTACATTGATATACTTAAGTAAGTAAGTAACTATAATAACAAATTTAAAACAAACTAAAAGATTAAATATTACGATAAAGTACAATAAGTGTCACCCAGGCCTTAATAGAAATAAAAAAAATAAGATACCTAGCAACACTGACCGTTCATTACTTAGTGCTTATATAATAAATATGTTTCCGGTTCCGGTGTTCTATTGAGGACGTTTGTCAGTGCGCTCTAAAATAAATAATATTATACTTATCCAAACGAAACTAAAACTATCTAATTGCGAAAAATACAAAAATAAAAGATATTACAAGAAAAGTTAAATCAAAACCACAGCGTTTTACGTTAAGACTGCAACGAAAAGCAGCGAAAATAACTAAAGTAAGCATAAAATCAATAATCATCAGTCAAATACCAACCTAAAAACCACGAACAAAACTGACAACACCACGGAAGGACTGAATGTTGTCATATAAAATTAAAATCAATGGCATACCTACAGTGCTGCCAACATAACAGATAAACATTACGTTCCCATTCAAGCATTATCCAAGCGTTTTGTTATTGCATCGCAATAATAACTTTAAACATTACAATGTCTGAAGAAATATCAATATCAATGCTCTATGCTATGATTAAAGTAGATATGGAAAAACAAACTACTTTAATAACTGATAAAACACAAAATGCTGTAATGAGCATAGATGATAAGATTAAGCCATTAATAGAAGAAAATAAAAACCTTAAAGCAGAAATAGAGAAACTAAACAGAAAAGTAAATACTCTTGAAATTGCAATCAAAAAGAATAACGTCATAATACATGGATTCCAAGAACCGGATGGTAATTATACCCAATTATTTAAAAATGTTGCGGATTTTTTTCAAAAAATTGATGTTTTAATCGATACTTACGATATAAGCAGGATGTATAGAATTAGTAAACGTACAGAGGGGAAAATAAGACCAATAGTAATCACTCTCACGACGTACAACAAGAAATTGGAGATACTAAAAAATAAACACAAATTGCCAGAGTCGATATATATCACCGAAGATTTCACCAGAGAAACGTTGGAAAAACGCAAAGAATTGCAAAAGGAGGTCCAGCAACAGAGAGAAATGGGAAATTACGTCTACATAAAAAACGATAAAGTTGTAGTGAAACGAAATGAATATAAAAAAAAGAAAAGGATCGTCATATCTGCCTGTAACACAGCAGCATTGGTGTGTGACTGGCAAAACTAAAAATATATTGCCTCTGGCAACACACTACACAAAACTGCAACTTAAACTATATTTCTATTATATGTAAGATACAGATCTATGTTTCCGAGACAAAAAATACATCAAAAGAACATGAATTATAGGAATCGGTTAACCATAAACGAAAAAAGTTAACTTTGGGCTTGCTGCTTAAAAAGCGAATTTTTTTTAGAAAAAATATGTTATAATATAAGAAATGGAAGAAATTTGAGTTATTACATGTAAATCCTCAACCAACCAACCCTGATACTTGAAGAACAGATGAATCTCTACAGGAGTTAAAATACGCCTTATATTGTATATATCGGGATATAATTAGTTTAAGTGAAGCCAGAATAATGAGTGATCAAATCTAGCAGTACGGATACATTTTCTATCACATTGGAAATACACAAAGCTTAAGCGATGTTGATCTTCTTTTTTAAAATGCCACATTAATACTGCGATTATATTCATTTCTAATAAACCCCGATTTGTCAAAGATGTAAACACAATAAAAAAATCAACTTCAATACAAATCATCGAATGATATGAGGAATTTAGCTAAACAACCTGAAGAAAAAGAGAAAGAAAGAGAAATTCAGCCAAACCAGATCTGACTTACCATTTCAGAAAACTTACTGGTAACACTGAAACTCAGTCTCGGCTATGAACTATCATGAAAATGTACAAGAATATATATAACATATTGGAAAAAGAACTTCAGAGAGTATCTGGAATATTACAAAATTCCAATAGAATAAAATCCAATAGAATAAGACCGACAGTCATATTTAGGACACATTATTTTACCGGAGACGTAGGACGGAAGATTTTGGCTCCTTAAAGAAGTGACGAAGAACCCACACATATCTTTGGAAGACAATAAATTATTACATTAAGTTATGCATACTACCAAGTCTAACCTACGGATTACAAATCTACAACCTTAATAACAAATGGAAAGGCACTTAGAGTCTATAAAAATAAAATGGACAAATTCTAATCATCAAGTTACGGTTACAAAATTAAACTAATAAATATAAGAGGGAAGACTTAAGTAATACGTCAAAGGTATGGCGGAAAAGATTATTATATACAACTTGGTAGATTATATGAGATTAATAGTTAAAAGAAAACACAATGTACCCGTCCTGATGGTTAAACGACGAAGAAACGTCATAGAATTAGATGGGAGGATTCGATCAAAGGAATTTGCTGAAACAATATGGAACTTTAGACTTTATTGTAGAGTATTATGGTTAATTCGAGGGGATATTCCAACGTGCATACTTTAATATAATTCGATGTCGATTATTTAAATTATTACAAATCTAAATCGTATCACTTCAATCAAAAAAACAATACCTATTTGAATTTATTTAATATTTACTTTAATTATTTTTGGAATGCATATTATTATTAGTTATATCAATTTAGATACAATATAATTGTAACAATGCATGATAATCATAATTCATATTATATAAGATTAAGAACCGTAACCGTAACAGCCTGTGAATGTCCCACTGCTGGGCTAAAGGCCTCCCCTCCCTTTTTGAGGAGAAGGTTTGGAGCTTATTTCACCACGCTGCTCCAGTGCGGGCTTAGATTAAGAAATTAATGTTTAATATAGTAATGTAAGTATTTTCTGTCAATACAAAGACGTAAAATTATTATAGTACACTATAAGAATAACAGTAGATGTAATTAAAAGATATACTAAATGTATATAATATATAACAAGTTCGGAAATTAACGGAGCGAAACGAATTAAAAAAACAAACATCCAAAAAATGGCATTTAGCATAAAGTAATTATATTAATATATAAAAAAGCATAATAATAAACGCAATTTGAGTTTAAATTTAAAAAAAAATTAAAAAATATATTAAACAGAATTTAACTCAAAGTAAGTACACATACATATTTTCATTTTGATAAAACACATTATATTGTCAGTCTTTTATAAAAAAATTCGAACGGATCATCGTAATCGGATTAGTTGCCATTATTTTTTTCTTATTTATCATTTTATTTTATACTAGTTGTGGTTTGCGGTTCTACCCGCGTTAAATCCGTTTTGCAAATTATACACGACAATTTCTTGTGATGAATAGCTGCCAAATTGATTTGTCGTTTATAATGATTGTTCCATTTCTTAGAGATCGTAGCGTAAGTTATATAGCCTATAAACATTCTTAATAAACAGATTTTTGAACGCAAAATGAATAATTCAATTCGGATTAGAAGTTTTTGAAAGCACTTATAACTCTCCAGTTTTAAAATTTGAATCTAGAATAATAGACTCACTGTTTTACCGATAACTAGATGGCTCAAATATATATTTCTTCGTAAAGAAGGTTGGTACTTCGTTGCAACTCGACAATAGATGGCGTTGCAGTATTTAACCGATCATGACAATTGGAATATTCACGTCAGGAAAACCCGAATGTAAATAGTATGATAAAGATAAAGGTTATATAAATTAAAAAATATATAACAATTTCAGATGTTATTTGAATTATATTATAAAATAATTGAGTATTAAAAAATAGGTGTAACTCTATATCTTTCTTCCAGGATTTAGGTATGGGAATTAATATAAATAAAACTTGATTAAACTCATACTAAACAGGCTTTTTTGTATTTGAATAATAGTGGGTGTTAAATGTCTTTAGACAATAGTGGATATCTTAACGAGCATATCTTTGATATATTGACAATTTGCCTTGCATTCGGCAATGCAAATGTAAGTGCAAAGATTGAGACATTTCAAATAAATTTAGCTTATCTTATTTAGTATTTGTAATATTTCATTCTTTCTCGGGACTTTTCATGTGAACCTCTTGAATTTCATTTATATTTTATATATTTAACAACACCATTACATTCTTAAGTATATATATTTTCTAGTCTATGATTGTCAACTTACGTTCAACGCTATGGCATGGCTTAGCCGACTACATAAATTCGGTATCTAGGGTTGTTTAACTTAATATTCGGCGATGGACGCCAGACTGTTACCTCTTTAAAGTGTTAGAATATAAGAACTATGCCAACATTAAATAAGGATAGGCGAAGCGTACGTCAAATATCTAGATTAATTAATTAATTAAGTTAAACTAGATCTATTTGTTAGAAAAAAAATAAGCAACTTGCAAGTTTCCTAATAATTTTATTCCAATTATATGTGTGAAAAATAAAATAAATCTTTAAATTATATTTTTGTTTTCATGTATTGGTTTCATCAAGCAGCAAGAGCATAGGTGGTTCAGTTACATGCTTATGAACCGATTACGGGTTCCATCTCAGACAAACACCATTGAAATTTCATGTATTAAATGTGTGCTTATAATTCATTGGGTGCTCAGTGGTGAAGGAAAACATCGAGAGGAAACCGACACATTTTGGACGAAAATCTGCCCCTTGTACATCCACTAACAAAAACTTCGTAAAAAGGAGATGAAGCCTTATCCCAGCAGTGGGACATTTACAAGCTAACATTACTTACATTACATTGAAGCTAGGATTCTCTTATCATAATTATCAGCCAATCTTAAACCACAGCCTTTTCCAAGGTGCGACAAAGCTTCCAGTTTTCCATTTTGCGCATCCAGTCTGTTGCGGCTGAATTTTCTGCTTCAGGACTCGTCTCCTATAACGACCATTGTCCCTTATACATATTAAATCGAAGTACACTGTACAATTTGGTGGTAGGGCCTTGTGCAAGCCCGTCTGGGTAGGTACCCACTCGTCACATATTCTACCGCCAAACAACAATATTTACTATTATTGTTTTCCGGTTCAAAGGGTGAGCGAGACAGCGTAACCACAGGCACAAGGGACATAACATCTTAGTTAAATCTGCGCATGATGGATCTAAGTGGAAATTCTGGACCATTTTATGAACGCAAAGCAACGCTTCGGATGTGTTCTGGGATCCTTGATCGGGTTGTGTTGGATTTTTGGGTGAGCAGTTCCTATTGTCATGCGACGTCAAAATCGATAAAAAACAAACGAACAGATATACCCCTTTATAGGTATTTATACTCTGATTAGGTAATAAAATTGTTATGTAAAATTGCTTTAAGTTTATCATTTGCCGAATTGTTATCAAAGCATGTAATTGCGTCCACGATAATTATCATTTAGGCACCTAATATTTACCCAACCAGGTACCCAACAAAATAAAAACGGTACGGTACGGTAAAAACTTACTGCTATATTTGTTTAAAACAAATCTCGATATTTATCTCGAGTTTTTGAATTTAATCAAAGTCAAATTAATAGATTTGGCTTAAACTTAAGTCGTTAGTAGACGTAGTAGGTAATATCAGGTGACGTAAAAGGTGCACATTATAGGCAAGTTCGTTAATCTGACTATGACCAGCGTTTCAGGCACATTATGACGAGCCAGTTGGCGTGGTTGGTTGATACTTACCTTTCACGCCGAAGGGTTCGATTTCCACCCAGGACAGACATTTGTGTGCATGAACATGTTTGTTTGTGCTGAGTCTGGGTGTAATTATCTATATAAGTATGTATTTACAAAAGAAAAGTAATATACGTAGTATATCAGTTGTCTGGTTTCTATAGTAATGTCCAAGGAATGTCCCAGAAAAAAAAAATCATTGTAATGCATGTAAAAAAGCCGAGATGGCCCTGTGGTAAGAACGCGTGAATGTTAACCGATGATCGTGGGTTCAAACCCGGGCAAGCACCACTGAATTTTCATGTGCTTAATTTGTGATTATAATTCATCTCGTGCTTTACGGTGAAGGAAAACATCGTGAGGAAACCTGCATGTGTCTAATTTCACTGAAGTTCTGCCACATGTGAATTCTACCAACCCGCATTGGAGCAGCGTGGTGGAATAAGCTCCAAACCTTCTCCTCAAAAAGAGGAGAGGAGGCCTTTAGCCCAGCAGTGGGACATTCACAGGCTGTTACGGATTGTAATGCATGAAAGTCAACGAATAACGAATGACAAATACAATTTATATTGTATTGTAAGTTTTCCTAACTCTCAACGTAATGCCATTTTAAGCTGTAACAAGATAAATCTCTACATAAGCATGGAAACTTTCGTGCGAATAAATACCTAGACAATATACAAAAAGGCCTATCCTAAATCTTCGAAACGAATTGTCACTTAAAATAAAAACCCAGTCGATTGCGAGTGACTTATTACATTTCCGAGAATATTCTCTGAATGCTAAGATTTTAAGGAAAACCGCAATCACTATTGTGTTTTAAAAGTAAAATGCAATTTTCATCGTGAAAAAAAAATTAAGGTCGATAGGTATTTAGGTCTATGCTGCGTGATTCTTAGAAGTAATGAATATTAATTAAAACACATTTTGCATGCATTCCAAGATACCCTGGCACCCTAAGCCAGGAAGACCATACAATGATTACATTCTACATTATTATACCATAGTCTATTCCGACCACAAGAGCAGTAAATAAAAGCCTGTGAATGTCCCACAGCTGGGCTAAGGTCTCCTCTCCTTTTTTGAGGAGAAGGTTTGAAGCTTATTCCACAACGCTGCTCCAATGCGGGTTGGTGGAATATACCACACGATGTTTTCTTTCACAGAGATGATTTGTAAACACAAATTATGCACATGAAAATTCAGTTGTGCTTGCCCGGGTTTGTACCCACGATGATCGGTTATGATTCACGCATTCTATCTACTGGACCATTTCAGCTAGACAGTAAAGACAAATAAATAACTTTGCCTTTCAAAGGACGACGTCATTGATCCAGATCTAAAATATAATCTATGGTATTCAATATAGATTCGTTGAAAGTTTTTATATTCACTATGGAAGTAAAGTTAAAGTGGATATAAGACACAATTTTAAGTGGAATTGTGTTGTATTATTAATAAAGATATTTATATTATAAATAAAGGTAGAAATTAAGAAATTGTAGCGCGTAATACAGCAGAGCTATTCACATCACATGGAATACGTAAATCAAGGGTTTGTTTACATTTACTCCTTTGATTGGAATAGGCAATATGTTGTATCATTATTAATTAATATAATGGTAGTTTTGCAAGAATTAAGATAAATAAATAATAATAATTCCTGCATAACACTTACATAAGGATATTCGTAAGTAATAACTTGATAAGCTCAACTGGAAATAATTATAAACGTTCATAAAAACTTATTGGATTTTTGTCAAGGGTTTCTCGATAACAGCCCGGACTTTTCAATCAGTGTTACGCTTTTCAGAAAGAACCTAAAGTGGTTTGCCCTGCTGATCTTACTCCGGTCCGATTTCCGTCTGATCTGATCATAGGTCTATGACGATGGACTTGTGTTTGTTTCTCTCGTTTTGTTCACATTTGCATAACAATATCTCTGGCACCGATTGATATAATGTACGTATAGCCTTTAGAATTGACGCCTATTGTCAAAACTTTGTTGTGGGTTTTATATATTATATTGAAGGGACATATTTGATACAGGAACTTTTGGATATTTCGTTCAACATTTAAATTCATTGTGTTGTTCTATATTATTTTGTAAGTGAAGTGAAGTAATTTGAGCTGTTAAAAAGTTTTTACTTCGTTTGACTGCCGTTCCAACGGATTATGAGCGTGAGGAAATAGAGAGAACTTTGCGTTTGCGCACACACTTGTGCACTGTAATATGTCCTGCGTAGTTGGCTAATCTATCTTGAGATTGGCCGAAATCGGTCTGGAAGACATCATCATGTGTCTACCAAGCCCTGTCCCGCATAAATCCTTGCAGGATAAAATTACCAAGATATATATTTGTCATTACTTAGAAATTACCATATTATAATTTAATTTAATTTAACGTGACCTTTAAAACGAGTTACACTGACGAGATCAGACATTTTATATTATATAATTACTGACCGTGAAAACTAAACAATATACAAAAAGTGATTGTCAATTACATTGTGATTATGTCGGTCAAGCGTGAGCGGGGTTTCGTGATAATGTCCAATAGTCGTGGTTATATCATAATCATGACCTTGAATGAATATACGGTTTTTAATTCTTCGTTATATGCTATGTGCCTATTATTTTAATTGATTCGATTTTTAAATCCTGACTTAAATCTTCCTAACCTTGGTCAGTGGTAACTATTTGGGTGGTAGGGACTTGAATAGGAGGAAAAACTTACCTTTTAAAATACCTTGTGGCCTACAAGGTATTTTAAAAGGTAAGGTAAGCTTATGATGTTTATTTTTCCGATTATTGCTGAGCAAGCGTTGTGAAATATATTCTCAGAGTTTTCATATATATATATCATATTAATATATATAATAAAATTTTATAAAAGTACCAAAATCACCACACTATCCATTGGTTATGTTTCATTATAATTACAATACTTCGGCTTCTGATAGCCTCGTTGGTCTAGTGGTTAGAAATAAGACTGCAGAACCCGAGAATCTAGGTGCAAACTCCAGGTCGGGCTGATTAAAACTAATTGTCATTTGCTGTCGAAAAATTAATTAGCAGCCCGTAGCCTCGGAGAGCACGTATAGTCGTTGGTCGTGCCATTTGCATAAGTCCAATCAAGTCAACAGTTGATGATGATTTATCCTACTCTGTTTTAATCATGACGTTTGTTCTCAAAGACCATACGACATATTATAGTACACAAGTACATGCACACTTTAATTTAACAATCATTAAGTCATCCGCATGTCTTCCGCTTAGAAGGGTCAACAAGCCAGCGTGATTATTACAGGGACATTAGTTATTGGTCGTTATGCTTGGCATTACATTGAGAATTCAAGTTATATGTTAGTTATATGTTTAGTTTTTTAAAAGCCGAGATGGCCCAGTGGTAAGAACGCGTGAATCTTAACCGATGAACGAACAAACCCGGGCAAGCAACTCTGAATTTTCATGTGTGTGTCAATTTCTGTTTATAATTCATCTCGTGCTTTTCGGTGAAGGAAAACATCGTGAGGAAACCTGCATATGTCGAATTTCATCGAAATTTTGCCACATGTGTATTCCACCAACCCGCATTGGAGCAGCGTGGTGGAATAAGCTCCAAATCTTCTCCTCAAAAAGGGAGAGGAGGCCTTAGCTTTATATGTTATATGTTAACATCCATGTTAGCATCCGACATACTATTGTACGAGGACATAACCTCGTATGCACATGGACCATTTTTTATCATTACAAAAAAAATATCTATATTTTTAAACTGAAAAGTTGAGCAAAGCCGATATATAAAAATAGTATTAATCCATCGCACTCCTGGTGAACTTGTGGATTTTATTAAAATAGAATGTATTTTATTTTTATTTTGAAGGTTTTTTCAAACAAGTTCTTGACTTTCTATTTATAGATACAATAAAAATAACAGGGCCGTTTTGGCATGAAATGTTTTTCGAAAATACCATTTTTGGAGAGATCATTATCAATCTTGAGTTGCCACCACACAGGCTTCAATTAATTTAAAAAAAATAATCTTATTAGTAAAACCTATTACTCTGTTACTGAATAGATGCACTTTTACAATTGTACTTTTGAATCGTCAAGCGCTTACACCGCCTAAGAATGTGGATTCTACTGTGAAGAACCGGCAAGAAACTCGGTAGAAGTAGTAGTAGTAGACGGTAGTAGTGGAAAAATACCTTAGTATATCTTTCACAATAAATAAAGTTGTCAGTATTGCGACATTAGAATTGCATTCTAATTCTTTTAAAGCGATTAAAATGTCATTTGATAAATAAAGATAATCATTTGTTAAAAATTAATTAATATTAACTTTTAACAAATGATTATCTTCTAAATAGTTAAAGATTTAAAATTAATTAAAGAACACAACTTCGTTTATTTCCACATTTTTGCAATGTAAATATGGACAGGATATCTCCGTTTTTAAATTATAAATACGATCAAATTATGTACAGAACTGTAACAGTTCGTTTATGTCCCACTGCTGGGCAAAACATCTCCTTTCAAGGAGACGGTTTCAAGCTACTACTAAGTTTTGCTACATGATTCGTTTTTTTTTTTTAATTTAAAATAGAAAGGAAGACTAACAGTTAAGTGGTACCACCGCCATTAGTTATCGGCACTAAAATAAATATAAGCCATTCTTTACATTGTCAATACGCCACCAACGTTCGAACTTAAGAGGGAGAATACATGAGTTAGTATATCTTGATACAAGTAATAAATAGAAATTTATATACTTTTTATAAAAAAAAATTGTCAGTTAAAAACCTTTATTAATTTGACTGTCCCTTTTTTATAGAATAGGAAGGCGGACGAGCATATGGGCCACCAGATGGTAAGTGGTCACCAACGCCGATAGACATTGGCATTGTAAGAAATGTTAACCATCGCTTACAATTGCAATGCGCCACCAACCTTGGGAACTAAGATGTTATATCCCTTGTGCCTGTAATTACAGTGGCCCACTCACCCTTCAAACCGGAACACAAAAATACCAAGTACTGCTGTTTTGTGGTAGAATATACGATACCTATCCAGACGAGCTTGTACAAAGCCCTACCAACGGTGTCATACAGGCTCGTAATTATACGATTTTATTGTAAAGACCTATATCTATAAGGTATCTATAAAATTATTTTGACGCACCAATAGATAATAAATAATAAAACTCAACAATACCAAGTACTGCTGTTTTGCGGTAGAATATCTGATAAGTGGGTGGTCCCTACCCAGACGAGCTTGAACAAAGCTATACCACTAGTACCAGCCTCACTCGAAGCTTTATTAAATGAGATAAGCACTTGGTTTCCCGCTTGTCAATTTTGACTTATTTCCCTCCTTTTACCTCTCCTTCCTTTTTACGTCACTTCCACTTGGCAGTATCGGCGGTCTTAGGGGTATCGCCGATTATAATACTCATTGGCGTTTTAGATTCTCGCCGAGTCGGACGCGTCCAAGTTGCTATGCCGACTCTTATTAAATCGTTTGTAACTTCGAGCTTAATACTAAGCTAGAAGATTGTTGTGAGTACCCATTATTTCTTAAAATATTAATATTTTTTGACTTTATAATTATTTGATTTGGTAGCTTTGATAAGTTTTTAAATCGTAGCATTTAGAAACGTTATAATTTGCAAACTACCAACATAATTTGTATTAATGTTTTGCGGTCGATAAATGTTCTTTCTACTTTTATTTTGAATAATATCATACTACCCACATATTTAAAATTATCGATTTTATATTAAAATTAAACAGATGCCTATATTTTCAAAAGATTTTGGTTTTATTATTTTAAGATAAAGTTTTTTGTGCTTTGTATGGATAATATCTTGCTCACTGAAGCTCACCGATTAAACGGCGAGAAGGGTCACCGAGTTCAGGTTCAAGTAGTAGTTCATCGAGTAGCAGTAGCTTGTTATCGAGTGCTCCAAGGCGTAAACATCGTAAAAAGAAAATAAGCGGCAAACGGTTGGCGCGTATGAATACAAAACTGACTGAAGAAGTCCGTTGGCTTCGCGGAAAGGTTGCAGGCCAGGAAGAACAATGTCATGTTACTTATGGCAAGTGAAAGTAACCGTTTATATGAAGAAGTTCTTGATAACCCTTTCTTTTGAAACAAAATTAAAAGAATCGTAGATTCCTAAAGCGTCGGTTGCTTATTTACAAATGCTTAGTAAATAAGCAATCGACCATCAGCATTTAGATAAAAATAACTGGTCTGATGTCAGATACGCGGAAGCTCAGAAATTGTACAATTTTTAGAAGGGTTTTACTGACCTTGAAGTTAATGACGAAATAAATGCATACAAAATCCTACGGCATCTTACTTATACTGAAAAGTGCTTTGACTGAAACTGAAAATTTAACTTTGTGCGTCTTTAAGCAAATGTAAGCTTTACAAAATGGTTTACAGGACCTACTTGCCAGGGCGAGAAACTGCGATCCTTTGAGCTATGACGAGTTACATCAAAAGGTGAGCACTCTGTGCTCTTCTGGCGACTTTCACAAAAGTTCGTCAGATCTGTTACAAATTATTTGTGGCCATCGTGCTGAAGTAAATCAAACGAGACGCGATGCGATCCTAAAACATGTGAAGGATGCTACCATCAAATCTAATCTCCACAAAGTGCCACCGTCATCTACCAAACTTTTAATCAAGAAAAGTTTACTACAATTTTAGAACGAGCTGGTGGTGTGAAGAAATGCTTTTGGCCTTCCCAAAAAGTAAATATGAATTCTATGCCTCGCAGGCAGAAATAAAAAAGTCACACGGCCACTCGCAGGGTCTCATTCCACGAAAGAAACGCTCACAGGGCTTTTCACGTACGTATAACCGCTTTTACCCACATACTTTTTATTCTCATAATAACTCACCTCCGCAAGGTGATTGTTATACTCCAGGCTATGTGCCTCAATTAAATTCGGCCGCACCGAATAATCGTTATTTTCAAAGTAACTTTAAGTGAAATTCCTTTCACCAGAAATCAGAACAGCTCAGTCAAAATAATTAGAGATAATAAGACGGAAATTCTGACTCGTATCAGGTCTAATGTATCAGGACCAGTGGAAAAGTCTAGGAGCTCCGGCTGTCATTCTAAAAATAATATGGCTGTCGATATCAGGGTATCGCATACCCTAAATTCATTCATTCATATCCCAGTGCCATCGAAACAAAATTACAAGCCAATATGATAATAATTATCAACAAAATGAAAGAGCAGGCTGTATCAAAATGGGCAGTAACTTCAAGTTTCCTATCTTCAATGTTTATGGTCCTCAAAAACGATGGCTCGTACCGTCCAATATTCAATTTAAAAGCATTTATCCTTCGTATGCCGGAGTGCATATATGCGCTCCCAGTTTTGTACCCGTAGTATGCCGGAGCGTAGATATGCGCTCGAACGTTATCTCTAAGTTCATTTTTTTTGTTTTACAATACACTAGTGAAATATATACCTAGCTCTTTTTTATCCATAGTAATTGATATGTATCTGTCTCCCTCTCTCTTTCTTATTAGATTATCATTTCGACTAATCAGCGACGACGAAATTCACGTCGCAAATTCGCGCGCTAACATCATTTTTTCGAATGCTTGCGGCCATATTTGTGAAAATTTCGTAAATTGCAAAATATTTTTTGAATATAATTAACAACAGTAAAGTGATTTTATTCATTAACATCATTAATAACAAAGGTTCTCGGGTAAGCGTAGAATATATTTGTATATTCTATATATAAAATATCTTCTTGCACTTCTTCCGCAAAGATTTTACTTTACCCTAAATAAAACTTATATTATAATTTTTTAAACTTATCAATCAATAATAATATTTATAATTTCTATTTTAATTATTTATATAAAGTTATTATTTAAAATTAATTTCATACGTAGATATTTATCTTTTTAAAAACATTTTTGTATCAATAAGATTCAGGTGTCATTTTCAGGTTGTGTTCGGCTCTTATTATTTGTGAACTTATTTTATAACTTCATTGTTTCATATACAAGAAAATGAATAAAATACATAATAATTTTCATAAACAATATGAAACATATACTATAGCGAGATCTAAAATTACTTTTTATTTTTTACAGATTTTGTTGTAAAAAAAATCTATTAATTTCACTACTAATATAAGATAATAATAATAATAATAACGCCCCGGGGATCACCTTGCCGTGGTGGGGGGGCTTACGGGTAGCTGGTACTGGTTCTTGTGGTCCTATCATCTTGACCAATACACATTTTCACATAGCCATATACATCTTGGCAAACACCTACCCAAACTAACGATCCCAAATCCAACCCAATCTTGTCATTGGAGATTAACATGGAACGCAGTAATAAAAGATATAGTTTACGGTCGCTGCCCGGGGGTCGCCGGGGCGCATCTGGAGCCGACGTTGGATGTCACAGCATGAGATCCATTGGCGATGGGGGACTGAACAGGCGGGTTCCCCTCGAAGAATATGTTACAGCCGATCAATCACCCTCACCTTCATCTACTTCTCTTTCAAATCATTCACTTTCTTCAAACTTTCCATCACCTTCTTCAACTGTAACTTTTCTCGAGTCACCCAGCTCTTCACCACCATCACGATATTTATCCCATATTTCAATGCCAACAGTTGTTGCGCAGGAGGCATGTGCCATCAATGCTGCGCCCAGTGCTGGTACTTCTCGTGTGCGAAATAAATGGTCTCAGGATATCCTGAATACCCTACTAATTACTAAATGCGAAACAACACAAATGAATAATTATTTACAACTATTGCACGAGCAGTTTAATCAGAAATTACCCAATATGCAAGTATCGCGACAACGTGTAGGAGATCAACGACGTGCTATTCTCAGGCGCAAATTACTACCACAGAACGTTTTAGATGAGATAAGAAATGAAGTGGCAGATAAAATACAGACAGAGGGAGAAATAGTAGATTTTCCACTCAGACAATCTTCCAAGTCCGAATACCTAGCCTCACAGATAAACTCAAACAATAATAAACGAATGAAATAGTCCAATGTAATCAATGAAGATATAGTCCGATGTTATTTTGAATCAACAAACCTAGAAACAAATAAAACAGCTTATCGGAAAAAGTTATTTGAGCTTGTTGTAGACAAACATCCAAACCTTTCACATCTTTCAGAACAAAGAATTGCAGATCAGCGAAGAGTTATATTTTTCAATAATTTGGTAAATAGGGATAAGATAGAAGAAATTAAAATAGAAATAAACAAAAACTACAAAATGCAATAAATCAATCTGAACACAACATACCCGTAGAATCAAATATAGCTTCAACAGACTCAAATCACAGCCAGCACGAAACCACTTTAGGTAACTTTATATCTTTGACTGAAAATGAAAATGATAGTATTTTGTTAGAAAATAGTAACTTAACACCCAGCTTTATCGAAATATGTCGAGTTATATATTATATATAAAAAATATCGAGTTTAATAATGCAATAAATAGGTTTAAAGATATGCAGCCAGAAGAAAGACCATATATTCCAAAACAAAAAACTACTCGTTAATTTGCTAATATTACACGAACATTGAATAATGAAATCCTCCAGAAACATTTAAATAACAACGTAGATTTTAAATATTTACATGCACTAATGTACTCAGCAGCTTATACAGCAGCTGTCTGTAATGGCACAATTTTTAGAATAAGCAATACAATACAAAAGTACATACAGTACAAAATAAATACCTTAAAAAACCGACATGGCAGAGAAGAATTGAAAAAAGAATTGAAAAGTATAGACTAGAAATCGGAAGATTAACCCAATATATTGCAGGTAATAGAAACCAGAGAGTAATCAAAACGTAGACGATATAAAAGTAAAGTATAAAACCCACAGTCAATACGAGGAACCAAATATTGAATTAGAACATATTCTGGACACATTAAAACAAAAATTAAATGCCGCATCTAAAAGGCTTAAACGATACTTAACATGTACACATAGAAAACAACAAAATTTGACATTTACAAATAATGAAAGAACATTTTACAGAAATTTAGGAACACATAATCATAACACTTTAACTCAAAATACTGAATACACCACACCACAAAAACTTCACGAATTTTGGGCGGGTATTTGGTCAAATCCAGTCCAACATAATGCAAACGCCAACTGGCTTCAGAACACCGGAGATAATACGCATATAGAGCAAATGAATTTTAAAGACATACCAATAGAAACGTTCACTCAGATTATCAAACGCACAAATAACTGGAAAGCTCCTGGTACTGATAACATACATAATTTTTGGCTTAAGAAACTTACTTGCGTCCATCCATACATTCATAATCACATATGTCAATTCATCAAATCACCAGAAACTATACCAAAGTTTTTAACAACTGGAATTACCTACATGCTCCCTAAAGAATCAGATCTAAAAAAAACCTGCAAATTATAGACCAATCACATGTTTACAAACAATATATAAAATAATGACAGGATGTATTAGCGAAATCATTTATCAGCACTTAGAAGCATATAACATTTTAGCAGAACAACAAAAAGGTTGTAGGAAAAATAGTCAAGGATGTAAAGAACAATTGGTTATAGATACAATCGTAATGAAACAGGCACTGACCAGCAAACGAAATATCTACACAATGTATGTCGATTATAAGAAGGCATTTGATTCGGTACCTCACAGTTGGCTTCTACATGTACTTCAACTTTATAAGATCGACCCGGTACTTATAAATTTTTGTATAATGCCTCAGTGGCAAACCACACTTAAAGTTTATCAGAATAACGCATCAATTACTACTGACCCGATTAAAATACAAAGAGGAATATTTCAAGGAGATGCACTTAGTCCGTTATGGTTTTGTATGGCACTCAACCCCCTTTCCAATTTACTTAATAATACTAATGCTGGTTTCAAACTAAAATATAATGGCACACACTGTCTTATTTCCCATTTAATGTACATGGACGATATAAAGATCTATGGAACTACTAAAGCCGAACTTATAAAACTAACAGACGTCACACAATCTTTTTCTACGGACATACAAATGCACTTTGGGGTTGATAAAAGTAAAATGCATTCAATAAATAGGGGGAAAACGGAAACAAATACATATATGTTAGAAACGGGAGAACAAATAGAAGCAATGAATGAAATGAGCACTTATAAGTATTTAGGATTTCACCAGTCTAACCAAATAAAACACAAACAAATAAAAAAAGAATTGATACAAAAGTTTATAATAAGGTTAAATCAAATATTAAAAACACATTTAAATTCACGCAACAGCACAAAAGCAATTAATACTTATGCAATACCATTACTCACATACAGTAACAGCCTGTAAATGTCCCACTGCTGGGCTAAGGCCTCCTCTCCCTTTTTTTTTTTTTTTGTTACTTACAATTCCTTTGCAATATCCTTTTATTCCTTTGCATAATTACTCACATATTCCTTTGCAATTATAAATTGGTCTAAAACTGATCTACAAAAACTACAGCGAATAATAAACACATATATGACCACACACAGGAAACATCACCCCAAAAGTTGTATACAGAGACTCACACGCGGTGAAGGAGGAAGAGGTTTCATTGATATACATGATTTGCACAATAGTCTCATAGCTAAGCTGAGAAAGTACTTTCATGATAAGGCAGAAAGTACTCCAATCCATAAATACATAACTGAAACTGATAAAAAATTCACTCCACTTAACCTACATAATAGAAATAAACAATCAAGTCAACAAATAATTAATAAAGAACAAAAAATTAGTATGTGGTCACAAAAGTCATTGCATGGAAGACATCGAGCCGACTTGAGCCAAGGACATGTCGATATGGAAGCGTCGAACGAGTGGCTGCGGCGTGGTGAGTTATTCCCCGAGACAGAGGCTTTTATGATAGCCATAC
Organism: Nymphalis io; assembly: GCF_905147045.1. Lineage (NCBI taxonomy): Eukaryota > Metazoa > Arthropoda > Insecta > Lepidoptera > Nymphalidae > Nymphalis > Nymphalis io. Next base: position 7,117,934 of record NC_065913.1, on the reverse strand, counting down.
AAGATCAAGTAATAGACACCCGAAACTATCAGAAACATATTATTCGCACAGCTAATTTACCGACTGATTTATGTAGACGTTGCCAAAGCAGTTCAGAAACGATTCAACACATAACCGGTGCTTGCAAGTCAATCGTCCAAACTGATTATAAGCACAGGCATGACCAAGTAGCAGCAATAATTCACCAAAACTTAGCCCATCAATATAAATTCATAACAAATAAAGTAGCTTACTATAAATACCAACCCTGTAACGTTCTAGAAAATAATTATTATAAAATCTACTGGGATGGAACGATCATCACCGACCAAACCATACATTACAATATACCGGATATAACAGTGGTAGACAAAAACAACAAAATAGTTTATATAGTCGATATTGCAGTATGTAATACACACAACCTACTCAGTACACAATGAAAAAGTAATAAAATACATAGACTTGGCTAATGAAATTAAAAAACAATGGTCAATAAACACAGTGAAAATTTTACCAATCATTCTCTCCAGTACAGGCGTTATCCCAAAAATACTCAAGACTAATCTCAATATTCTCCAAATGTCCAAGTCCACTCTCGCACTTTTACAAAAAGCAGTCATACTGAACACCACACGTCTTACACGAAAGTTCCTCACATCACCATTGTCAATTTAATATTTAACAAACCTACCACGCTTGGTCATGGCCCGCGTGATAGTTAAGTTACCCCTGTTAAAAGATATAAAAAAAGATACAAAAAAATAATAATAATAACCCCACCGACGTATCTTTACGTTGCCGACGTGGTGGGGCTTGTGCGCTTCAATGATTCTTAGGGCTATGCCAATAGAGCTACTCATGCTGGATTGGCCTAAGATGAGAAGACAGACCAAGAGAGATACAACCCAAGCCAAGGTGGAACAGCGTACGCCGAGGGCTCCATGACTAAGGGGGTGCTTAGTCGTTAGTATGCGAACTTTAGAGACAAGGGGACTTCTAATTTAATTTACCCTTATCACAGTGAATGCAGGGCTCTGCTGTGATTGACTTTTATGTCCCTAGCTACTCGTGGGAGTAATATGATAACTAGGTCTAAAACTAAAAAATATATACAGGCGAACGTGCTATCGTTAGAAGAAGAGTCCACGCAGACTTCTAATTCATCCTCCAAATCTTTATTCCCATCAATACCCTCTTCATCACCAATTTTGTATGCATCTTCATCAAATTCATCATCAACCGCTGCTCAACTGGCGGATGTTGCACAGAAGACAAATTTTGTCAGTGAATCTGTGCCCACCACCAGTGGCGTAAAAAAACGTAAAAAATGGAGTATGGAAATGAATAAGTACATCCTTTTTTTTTTTTTTTTCGCTGTAAAAACGCATTTACGCGTTTTCCCCACATTAGGTAGGAGGCGGCCTAAGGCGGCTGCGGCATTAATGAGTTTCGGGCTCAATTGGACAAAGTGCCGCCTGAAGCTCCATCTTCCGTCCAGGATCAGACCCAGATACCTCATCTGGGCCTTCACCTTTATCACTGTTCCTTGGACTGTGATACACGCTCCACGTGGGAGACCCCAACGTGGACCGTGGAATAAGAGGGCCTTCGTTTTAGAGATGGAGACCTTCAAGCCCAACATTTCTATCCGGTCCATCGTGAGCGACGCTCCAACTTCGGCCAGGATGGCCGCCTCTTGGAAATTTCGCCCCGTCGCCGTGAGTAGAGTGTCGTCCGCGTAGCACAACAGCCCCATCCCGGGAAGGACAGGTGCCCGCAGGAGCCAGTCAAAGCCGACGTTCCACAGGATTGGGCCGAGAACGGACCCCTGTGGAACGCCACAGGAATAAGTACATCCTACGTACCTACCTATATCTTACAAATTTAGAATCAGACACAAATTCATATCTTTCTTCATTACATATAAAATTTATAGATAAATATCCACATATGGAAGTAAGCAGACAGAGAATTGGTGACCAACGTAGAGCTATTATACAAAAGAAATTATTATCGCATGAAACCATTGATCAGATTTACGATGAAGTTAGATCAGAATTGCAAGTAATCCAAGCTCAGATACAACAAAACGCTACAAATCATAAAACATCCCTTAACACACTAACAGGAAAACCTATGAAATGGACAAATGAATGCAATGAAGCAATTATTAGGATTTATTTCAGAATAACACAATTAGAGACTAATAAGACCGCTTATAGAAAACGTTTGTATGAAGAGTTTATAAACTTATACCCAGAGTTTACACACATTACACAGCAAAGATTAGCGGATCAACGAAGGCCAATAATAAATAATAAATATATTAAACAAGATAGATTAACACTGATTAAACAACAAGTAGCAGATGAATTACATTATACACACACAGTAACGGAAGATACAGATAATGAACATTTACTAACAACAGAACAAAGTAATACTACACACTACGATGCATTCAAATCTAATTCAGAAACAAACTCACAAGCGAGGAAAATGCAAAACACTACAGTTACATGCACTGATTCCGTTACATCAACCCCTATCGATGAACAACCCACGATCATGATATGGAGCACTTCAATAACACGCAATCAATGCTAAATACTACCTTAGAAGTAAACACTGAAATAGAGAATACATTCGTACATGCTAGAACATTTTCGTAATACTGAACCAACTAGCAGACCATACATTCCTAAACAAAGGACCTCTAAAAAGTTTTCATTAATAATGAAATACATAGATACGATGATACTGACAAAATTTGTAAACACTGATACTGATTTTATCACTCTACAGACAATAATTTACTGTGCCGCATGGACAACAGCTAAATGTAATGGGGTAAGAATGACATTCTCAACACAAAGCAATCATCAAAACAAATCATACAGAAAACCTAGCTGGCAAAGAAGATTATAAAATAAAATAAGGAAATTGCGATTCAATATAGGCAGGTTAACACAATTTATTAGAGGAAATAGAAACCGAAAAGTAGTAGCTGCAGTAGAACTCATAAAGACACAATATCAATCACACGCACAATATGAAAATACAAACACGCATATGGAACACTTCTTAGATACCTTAAAACAGAAACTCAATGCAGCAGCTAGTAGACTTAAGAGATATTTGACGTATACTGCCCGTAAAATAGAAAACAGAATAAGTGCTGCATTGCGACCAGCCTCCGCACGCAGCTCCTCTGCACCCAATTTTAGGGGATCCTCCCTACGGACCTCCGAGGAAGAGGATTCCTCAGAGTCAAGCGCGATCACAGCCGTCTCCTTACGAAAAGCCCGACTTCTCAAGGAGCGCTCAAACGCCTCCTCCCTAGCCTCGGCGGCCTTTGCTTTAAGCTCGGCTTTGGCGCGAGCGAGGCCAGTTCCGCGTCCCTTGGAAGTGAGCTTCCCCCAGCTAGCACTGTTACGTTTCGCCGCCGATCTGATTTCGGTCTCCGTATCCGAACCGGAATCAAAGAGCGTGAGGCCCACAAGTGGGCGTTTACGCCCAGCATTTGCGTCGGACGACGACAACTCCGTGTCGACGTCCATCAGAACAAAAAAAAAAAAAAAACCGACGAACAATCAAACGAAACAAAAGAAAACAAAAATACCCTATATAAATTTAAAAAATGAAAATAATTGAACAACAAAAACAAATCAACAAACAACAGTGAAAACCAACATAACCAATCTCAAGACGAAACAACAATCCATTTGCACAGCCGAGTTCAGAATATGTCACAACAGAAACAACAAAAAGCCTTAAAGAAAGCCAAAGTAGTCGTAAAAACATCCACAACGCATAGATAACGCAGCCAAAGCCACGATGTTTCGCTTCAGTTAGTATTCGTAACTTGCTTAGCAACATTCGCTCGAGATAACGAACACGTCCGCACGCTACGACGGTCAACGACGAATCCAATGAACATGCAGACTGGGTTAACGAAACAAATACACATATTCCAGAGATGGAGTTCAAATTCATACCAATAGAAACATTTATAGATGCCATCAAACGAATACACAATTGGAAATCCCCAGGCTCAGACAATATTCACAACTATTGGTACAAGAAATTTAGTAGCATACACTCATACATACATAGGTTCTTAAATACATTCATTCGATCACCACATTTAGTATACTTAGTACCTAAAGATAAACATGATAATACAAATCCAGATAAATACCGACCAATAATTTGCTTACAAACCATATATAAAATTTTATCAGCTTGCATAAGTGAAGAAATATACAAACATATAACTAAACATAATATATTAGCCGAACAGCAAAAGGGGTGTAGAAAAAATAGCCACGGTTGTAAGGAGCAGCTTACTTTTGATGCAATCATTTTAAATAGTGCGGTAAAATCAAAAACAGATATCCATACTATGTTTATTGATTATCAAAAAGCCTTTGATTCAGTCCCGCATAGCTGGTTATTGTATGTCTTCAAATTGTATAAAATAAACCCAACCCTCATATCATTTCTTCAAAATTCGATGCAAAACTGGCAAACTGTATTAAAAATAAAACAATCGTCCATGAAATCTCTAACTACTGAACCAATCCGTATCCAACGAGGAATTTTTCAAGGAGACGCTATGAGCCCCTTCTGGTTTTGCTTGGCCTTAAATCCTCTTTCACTCTTATTAAATAAAACCAATACAGGATTCAGACTTTACGGTAATAACACCCAATATAACTTATCACACCTCATGTACATGGACAATATAAAACTTTACTCCACTGACAAAAACACGCTGGTCGAGTTAGCAAGCATTACGGAACAGTTCTCAAAAGATATTCATATGAAATTCGGAGTCGACAAGTGCAAAATTCTGTCAATCTCGAAAGGAAAAATCCTTAATAATAGCTACACACTCGAAACTGGTGAACAAATTGAACCAATGGATGAACAAAGCACATACAAATACCTTGGTTTTAAACAATCTAGGCAAATACTACAAACTACGACAAAACAAGAACTGCTTACAAAATTCTCGCACCGATTAAATCTCGTATTAAAGACACACTTTAACTCTAAAAACACAATAAAAGCTATTAACACATTTGCCATGCCCTTACTTACGTACTCTTTCGGAATAGTACAATGGTCAAAATGTGACATAAAAAATTACTGCGAACTATAAACACTCACTTCACTAAATATATAGGAAACATCATCCAAAATCTTGTATTCAAAGGCTCACACTACCATGTAAGAAGGAGGAAGTGGATTAATAGACATACACAATTTACACAATAAGCCGATACTCTCACTCAGAGCATACTTCCATGATAAATCCGAACACTCACCTCTACATAGATACGCAACAGAAATAGACAAAAAGCTTACACCATTAAACCTACATGACAAAAACACTCAAGTAAATGAACATATCATCAGTACACAACAACAAATGTTGGCATGGGCTGAAAAAACACTGCATGGGAGGCACCGAGCCTATTTGAACCAACCCCACGTCGACAAAGAGAAGTCGAACGAATGGCTCAAACGAGGTGAACTGTTCCCTGAGACCGAAGGTTTTATGCTCGCCATTCAAGACCAAATAATAACAACTCGTAACTATAGGAAGTACATAATGAAGGATCACAATCAACCCACTGACTTATGTAGACACTGTAACGCAGCCTCTGAAACTATTCAACACATAACGGGGGCTTGCAAATCTCTCGCACAGACCGATTATAAGCATCGACATAATCGAGTGGCTGCAATCATACATACAAATATAAACTTATAACAGAAATGAATCCGTATCACAAATATAAACCGGAAAGTGTATTAGACAACAGAAACCACAAAATCTACTAGGATAGAACAATAATAACTGACAAAACTATCTGTTATAATAGACCAGATATTACCGTTCATGATAAAATCAATAGAATCGTTTATATTATCGATATAGCCGTTCCTAATTCACAAAACATACAAACCACAATATCTGAAAAGTTAAATGAATATCAAGATCTCGCCATAGAAATTAAAACGCAATGGAAAGCACAAACAGTACACATAGTCCCAATAGTCCTATCATCCACAGGTATCGAGCCAAAATCCTTGACACAAAGTCTGAACACCTTACAAATGCCAACATATATCCTCCATATACTTCAAAAGCCATAATCCTTAACACCTGCCGTATCACCCGAAAGTTTATATCATCATCAGCTTGGCTGCAGCCCGCGTTTTAGGTTTAAACCCTTCCAAAGAAGAGAAACTTTAAAAATTAAATAGAAATAATAATAATAATAACTAATATAAGACATATACTTATTGGTAAAATTGTGTTGTTAATAAGAAACAAAGTTATTATTATTGTTTAGATGGAATTGAAATGGATCAATCTAGGATAGTATTTTAGGTATTGCCTTTTCCGGATCACCTAGAGAAATGTTGCATATCATACAAAACATTGATCATGTCCACGTGCAAAGATCTGAACCCGACAGCCTACAGGCCTAAGTCTTTTTTTGATGCTAACAACAAAATCAGAATAGATTCGTCTAAGACACTATTGTAAGTATTGATAGTAGGTACTTGAATTTGTGGATATAATAATCTTATTCATATTAGTTATTAATTTACTATATTAATAATAAAAAAAATACCTCTTCCAAATACATATTCAATTGAATTAATGTTTTAGTTAATAAATTCTAAAAATAGAAAAAAAATATTTTATATTATTTTTATATGAATGCTAATTTAGCCTATAATTAATACATATATTTTGTTACACTATTTTTATATAAGCAATAAGAAAATGTTTTTCTTAATATATAATGTTGGCTTTCTAATTAATAAAATAACGATATGAGGGCAACGTAACAGACAAGTCAAATAATCTCATTATTTTACAACCGTCTTGTAATATTCACTCGTAATAGATATATTCAAACCACACCTTCATAGGATTTTAAAGGGAGAAACAGATATATTTTTTACATGTTATGGTGAAAAGAAAACTTATTTACCCTTTAGTAGAAACATTTGAAATATTTTTTGCATCGTGTGGTAAAAGCATAAAAAGGAAAAGATTTTCATCATACCAATGAATTTGGTTGGCAAGTAAGGGATTCCTCTCGAATCTCGCCTTGAGGATTGCTATGAAGTTACGGTAGCGAAACATTATAAATTTTAATTTGAAGAGTGCAGTCGCAATGATGAATATTGGAATATGAAAAGACAATGTAAAGCGCTCAAACCTCTCTTTATAATATATACCTTTCTTTATAATATGTGTAACAAAAATACTCTAATTTCAGCCCTAGATGAGTAAATTCAATCAATCTTTCAACTCTGCTCTCAAAAAACTATAGCATTTAATAAATATCAGGGGTAACTTCAAGTTTTTTCTTTATTGATAAAAAATAATCATTTGATGTTTATAATCATTGATAGACCCTTTAAGTTATAATGTAGTTATACATACAATATTTTATTTTTCACCATTAACTTGGATTCACTTTCTGCAAAATTAAATTAAAGATTAGCAACTTTGCTCTTAATTGAGATCATTTATCATATTTGGTTTGAGGACAATTTTTGACGAGGCTGCTGTATATACAAGTACCTTATCCGATGACGTTACCTTGTCCTTGTCCTCCAATGTTTTGCGTTTACATTTTTAATAAAAAATTACTATTTCAGCTTCAAGGAAGTTCATAACCTTTTATGTTGAAGTGGGCAGATAACATTGGATTATACAAGGGCTTAACAAAGAATTGTTTTGTATATATAATCATAGCCGAGAATTATCCTAAAAAATCTTCCAGTCTGCGATAACATAATCCCGTCCAATATTTTTTTACGTCATTAACCCTATTTATAAAATCTAGATTGTGGTTCTATGGTATTTTCACTTTGTGTTATATCTAATACAATTAACGTAAAATTGTGTTGTAAAAAAGTAAAATCAATCATAATAAATGAATAAAACACAGACTTTTATTCAAAAAATATTTTAAAAAATCTGAATATGAGAGCTAGTGTTAAAAAAGAGTATACAAAAACTTTCGATAATATTGTCAAAATAAAGTTTACACCTGGCTATATCCAAATCATAGCGTACGACCTATGAAAGAGACAAAAAAACTATCTCTTTCTTAGGTATATGTTCTTTCTCTTTCACATCAAAATCGGCGGCAGATACAGTATTTCTCATGGTGTGTGATCACATGATGATGTGGCATACGAAGGGTTAAACTTGATAAATGTTCAGTTCAGTTAAAATTTGATAAATTTCCTGCAGCCAAAAGATTGGCTGTACAAAATAGACCTGTCGCAGGCCTACTTCCATATACCCATATCTCGCAGCCACAGACGGTTTCTGCGTCTCTATTATCGTAACGAACTCCTGGAGATAACCTGTTTACCGTTCGGCCTGAGTACTGCCTGTAGTATTCCCTGCCCTTTTATCAGCATTAAGCCAAATGTTGACAGAACAATAAACAAGTCTCAAAGACCTTCAGAGTCATTGGAATTCTCAATTTCGCCAGTTTTGTTGTACAGGGCAGGCTAAATTATCGCGAGCTTCTAAGATTCTTGAACCGTATTCTAAAAATGCATCCGAAGACGATTCACGTTATCCCACCAGCTGTGTCGGACAATCTACTGTGGTGGCTTCAAAACTACAGGCGGACGACAACTATATACCTCGAACCTCCCTCTCATTTTCACACTACCTATGCCTCCGATATTGCTTGGGGAGCCCGCCTGAACAACCTGTCACTCTCCGGTCCATGGCTAGAAGTGGTGCGAAATCTCCACTGCAACCTAAAATAATACTCAAAGTATTGCAAGATCAATGGCAGTTATTGAAACGCAGAACCGTTCTATTTCAGTCCGACAACAAGTCGGTGATAACGCATCTTCGACACGAGGGAGGGACAAAATCAGTATAGACAATGAATCTGACATCAGATTATTCAAATTCTAGATCTTCAACAAATAATAATAAATATTATATATAAATACGCGTGAAGGTGTTTCACATTCCCGAAATCTACAACAGTCATGCCGACCACCTGTCGAGGCTTCGAGCGAGCCCCGAGTGGCAACTGACAGCGCATTGCATGAACAGGATTTTTTCCAAAAGGATGGAATACTAACCAGTTAAAACTGCTACAATAATCATGGCGCCCGTCAACGCGTAGAATTTATGGTATTGCATGGAAAAGATGGATTTCGTGATGTGTATCACACAAAATAAATCAATCTAGACCAAAAGCTTGCGATTTTGCTAGGTTTTTATCAGACCTCCATTTAATTTACAAATTATCGTATAGAGTTCTGTATTGTTGCACAAATCATTGATTTCCACCTTGTGAGACCCAGATTTGTCTGGCCGGCTTAGTTCCCATGTGCTAATAAAACACATTTTGAATTCAATAGTATTACGTAATCCTATTAGACATATAAAGTACTAGGTTTGGAATATTGATGACTTAGTCTCTCATTTGGAGAGCTATAGTATAGATAAAAGTAATGTCTTCCAAGTGCAAAGGTATACAGCTGCACTTCTACTGCTTTGTTCGAGAAGAAGAATTCATGACTTAACGCTGCTTAAGGCTGCATTTTCGAAGATGACTCTGTAATATTTTGGTCAGCATTTGGTTCAAAAACTGACTATTGATTAGAGGCAGTCAGGTTGGAAGCTAATAATAAAAAGGAGAAATTAGATTATTCGTTGGATTAAATTGACGAAGTCGCTTCTAGAAGTTCGAAGAAGATTAGTTAAATCATTAAAAATTTTCATTAACATACGATGAGAGCCCAGACCTGCATCGCGAACATCAATGAATGATTCCACCTTGTTGGTGGAAGCTGGTATATTAGCTACTCCCTGTAGTATTAGATCTGCTGTTGCCTCTAAAAATTGGCTGAACAATCGATCGCTTGACGAAATTCTGGCCAGAGGAAACTAGCGTTCACGAAATACTTTTACAAAGGATTATATTAATTAAGCCGAATCATAATACAGCATCTGTTACACAATTTTTTGAGCCTGTTGTTTGATTTTGTATTTATCTTTAAGTTCATATTTAAGATTATATTATTTGTTGTGATTACAGACGTGTTAATGATCATTAATGTAAAACTTTGATTATATTTTATAAATAAATATTTTCGCAAATATAAATTTATATGTTTATCAAATAACATATTAAAATAAATACACAAAATAAACGACAGCATAATTGTCGTTTATTAATATCATATTAATGTTATATTATATGATATTGATTTTAATCATTTTTTATAATAATTAAATTATTTTTTCTCACATTTTTTATTTTCTGAAATTTATTATACACTTTTTCATTTTAATATTAAAACAAGTATATTTTTTGTTCGTTTACTACAATAAGATTCTTTAAACCATCACATCGGCGTATATCACTTCCATCAGGCGATAATAAATATGTCTCATTTAATGAAGCTTCGAATAAGGGACAGTCAAATTAATAGCAATACCTTTACCTTATTCGAAGCTTGCGATTAACCGCTGCCTGGTGTTTAATAAAACGCAATGAGTATCATAATCGGCGATACACCAAAGACCGCCGATACTGCCAAGTGGAAGTGACGTAAAAAGGAAGGGGAGGTAAAAGGAGGTAAATAAGTCAAGATTGATAAGCGGGAAACCAAGTGCATATCTCATTTGAAAAGGCAAGTAAATTAATAAGTGTTTAATTTCAGGTAAAACGCTGCTATTTATATCAAAATTTAATAATGTAACAAAATGATAGCATTGATTTACTTGGAAGTAAACGCTTGTTTTCAAAAATGTTGTCTTTGTATTAATTATTTTTATTTAATTTTTACTTTTCGCTAGACAGTTTTCCGGCTATTCATTTCAATTAATTGTATGAGACATTTACAAGCTGTTTGGAGTAGAAAGCGTAACAAACAATTAGTTTCGCATGTATAATATGAGTATAGATACTGATAATATAAATATAACAAAATTCTAACTTAAGGTTTTTTATCATCAATTATTGTAATCAAGATGTTAGGGATATAAAATTTTAAATTAAATTTTCTATAATAATATCCTGGGACATTTTTCACACACGGCTGTCTGATCCCAAATTAAGCTTGTACAGAGCTTGTACTATGGGAACCAGACAACTGATATACTACATATACTACTTTTTCTTTTGTAAATACATACTTATATAGAAAATTACACCCAGACTCAGGACAAACAGACATGTTCATGCACACAAATGTCTGTCCTGGGTGGGAATCGAGCCCACAACCTTCGGCGTGAAAGGCAAGTGTTCTACAAACCACGCCAACCGGCTCAAATAATTCTGTAAAATATTTCTATAATTCTGTACGTTTCGATAATATTTTATCATTGTCACTAAAGGGCACATATAACCAATATATCTTTTAAAAGTTCATTGTAGATCAATAACCACGATACAGTCAAACTACATTCAAAATAATATTTAAATAAAGAAAACTATAATATATAAGACTTTATCAAATACATCCAAAGAACTACCTCGTTGACAATTTTTGACATTAATAAGCTATAGGCATAAGTGACCTTTTTACTGTTAACCGTCGAGTTCCTTCGTCTACAGCCAATCCATGGCGAAGAATTAGGTCAAGCTAAGCATAAAAACGCATTGTCATCGAAACTGCACCGACATGGCAAAATTCAGACCTGTAGTAAAGAGGAGGAGGCTGAATTAGAACCACTTGTTCTAATTCAGCTTGCAAGAATTGTCCCGAAAAAACATTGCAAGTTATAAAAAAAATAACTTTTTATTAGTCGTTTTGAGATTTTTCGAATCTTTTGTTTGATTTAATGTTTTATTCAGTAAGTATTTTTTTAATGTTGCTATTATTTTTACGGTTTTAATGTATGGTTATTATGGTCACTGTTTAGTATTATTAAAATAAGAGCGCTGTCTACCGAGAAACTTCTGCAATTTGGCCGAATTTATATTGAATTTATAGCAATAAAAATATTATGTTGAAACATTAAATTCGAAAATAACTATGATCTCTTAATATGTAGCATAATAAAAACTACTTTTTTATTCAGACAGGTAAATGTTCCTTCTAATGGTACGTGGTCACCACTAACCATAGACATTGGAGATGTAAGAAATACTAACCATTCCTTATATCACCAATATACCACTAACCTTGATAACTAAGATGTTATGTCCTTTGAGCCTGTAGTTACACTGGTTCACTCACCGTTTAAGCCGGAACTCAACAATTAACTAAGTGTTGCTGTTTAGCGGTAGAATATCTTAGGCTTTCACACAGTTAAGCTGCATTTTACTAAAATTAGTATAATTATCGTAACCGACTAGCGACCTCTATGTTTATTTTCACGGTTACGTCTATAGAAACAAACCTTCTGCCCAGTATAACATAATGTCTATTAATTTACTGATGATTCATCCGAACGAAACCTTGCTTGCAACTAGTCTTATTATACATTGGTTATCTAGAGACAGTAACAATAATAATTGCTTATATTTTTATTTACTCATAAAACCACTTACAATCTCTAAGCGTACATTAATAAACAATGAAAATAAACTTATATGTACATGAAAGTAGATCAACCTTCAATATATGAACACAGCATGCTTATGTGCTTAGCTATATAGTATAAAAATGTTAGAGCAGTTTTAAATTAACCACAAAATGTTGTGTTATTCTAATACAAATATAAAGAGGAGATATAATAATGTATTTATCGGTTTGAGTTTTATTATTTATTGTTCATTGGTGCGTCAAAATAATTTTATAGATATCGAATGTACGTGATCTTTACAATAAAATCGTATTCACGAGCCTGTATGACACTGGTGGTAGGGCTTTGTGCAAGCTCGTCTGGGTAGGTACCACCCACTCAACAGATATTCTACCGCAAAACAGCCTTACTTGGTAATGTTGTGTTCCGGTTTGAAGAGTGAGGGAGCCAGTGTAATTACAGGCACAAGGGAAATAACATCTTAAGGCGCATTGGCGATGAAGGGATGGCTAATATTTCTTACAATACCAATGTATATGGGCGTTGGTGACCACTTACCATCAGGTGCCGAATATGCACGTGCGCCTACTTATAATATAAAAAAAAATTAAATAAGTAAATATAAAGATAAATAATTCGATAAAGCCCATTGGCTAAAGTCGTCGGCAAATTTTATAATTCAAACACAAACGGTTTAGTCTCCTTGCAAAACGTCGCTCGTTCGTGAAATCCCTAAAGCAAATTACATTATTTAATATAACTGGTAATCCATCTCGTCTTACGGCTAAAATAATAAATATCATATTATACCTATAGTGAGCTGTCCTTAGTGAGCGTTTACGTCGCGAATGGATATAAGTAAGTGTGATTTCACTTATATATTATATAGATGGAAAATATGATCGCCGCTTACAATGTGTCGGTAAACAAACACTCAATTTAGCATTTATAATTTTAGTAAGGGTAGAAGCGTGCTTATTGATTGACAGAAGTCTGTCCCTAGTTCTAAAAGAAATACTTTTTACCGTAAAAGAACTGCGATTATTTCTTGTCTAAGGGCATAATTTATTGTAACAGCCTGTGAATGTTGGAATACACATGTGGCATACACAATAAACATGTTTTCAGTGAAATTAGATACATGCAGGTTTCCTAGCGATGTTTTCCTTCGCCATAAAGCACGAGATGAATTATAAGAACAAATTACATTTATAACCTTATCAAACTTTTTAGTCTAATTATCCTTTACTTTCTCTATGTTGCGAGACATTGACAGAATATTGAGCTCTAGTACGAATGATACGCATCATATTAAAAAAATCAACATATGACTTAATGTCAAAGAGTATTATTCTCTCTAATATTTTCAAGAAATGTGGTCAGTGAAATTGTTTTCATCATGAGCGATGATGAATCATGTTCCGAGTGTTACTTGGAAAGCATTGAAAGGAAATGGAACCAAATACTATTGAATTGGGTATGTTTGACGTTTTTTTCTGATTACAATTTCTGTGACTGAAGATATTTTTTTATTAGTCTGTTAGCTGTTGTTAACTATGTATTATTAAATCATGTACTAAAACTAGAAACATTGTATGTTCACCCCTTTGAAAGAAACACTGCATGCATAGTGTTCTTGTACCGATTACATTAAAATATTAAAATGCTTGACTAATATATAACAATAACAGGAAAAAATATGATGATTATGATAAAGATGGTGAATTGAGAGAAATTTGTGTCAACTTTTTGACTACCAATATAGAAATGATCTACATTAAGGACCTCATCATATATTATAAATATATTATAAATATTCATCATCTACCATCTCTTTCATTGCAAATTTCTATCCCATTTTTTAAAGATTAGCTTGAAGAAATCGCTATTAAACAATAAGGAGGCCTTATTGTGTTTATGATAATTGATGAAACAAGCGTGTTTGTTATGATAAGTACCTCTGTATTTCTCTATTTCTACAATAGAAATCAAAATTAAAAAAAATCATCGTCATCATTCACAGCCTTCGTTATCCCACTACGTGGTATAGGCCCCTCTCTCAGCTCGTTCTGATTTAATCCGTGATTTTGACAGTCTTCGACAAATCTTGCTGCTGGAGGTCTGAAGCTCCGCTTCTCTTGACTCAGCCACCTGACCATAACCATAGCCACATAACCATTCACCTGTTGTGTTGACTGATAAAAATTCTTTTTTTTTCTACTATTACTTAAGTTATCATAAATCTATTATGATGATATCCCCCAAACCGATTTCCGACATGGCGTAATATGACTGCAGTAAATAATATTATCAAAACAAATATTGATAATAATATCTTTATTACTTAGGTAAACAAATGCATTGTAATTAGAGAAGTACAAGAATTAAGTTCTAAAATTTTAGTGAACATTATTAACAAATACAAGGATGATATAAGCATTGACGAGTCTAACACACTTCCATTACGATCAGATGGTATTAAATTTTTTATCAGGAACAAATTTCCTATACTGAGAATTTGGTAATTTTTTTGTCATTAATTTTTATCATATGATCCACAATATTGTAAATTTATTAAAAATATATGTTTTTGTATTATTATTTAATTTATGTATTATTTATTTAAAAGTGGTTTTAATTTTGATGACGCTTGATACTATTATAATTAATATAAAATTAACCAAATAAACAGGACTCTTGTTAAGGAAAATGATTATCAAAAAATTACATTGATAATGACGTCATTACTTTTATATTATTTCTGTACAAATTCACAATACGGTAAAGTTGATGCTGATATTTATGAAAAACTTTCAAAAGAAGAACAAATGATAATATTAAAGTTTTGCGAAAATTTGGCTGAAATGGAAGTCACTATTAATAACATTGGGAGAGCTTTAAGAGGTGAAACTATTGTTTTTTTTTTTGATAACAAAACAAACTAGCAAATACGTCACGTATTGGTAAGTGGTCACAACTGCCCGTATTCATTTCCATTTATCCATTATCCATTTAAAAACAAAAACCTTTTTACAACCTAAAACGTTATGCCACTGTAACTACACTGGCTCAATGTCTGACTGTGGCTGTCTGTCTTGACGGAATAATATGTGTATCTTAAAGGCCTTGCACAAAAGCTAAGTAAATCTTTGCGTGGAGAAATATTTGATTAAATTATAGTAAAGTTGACAAAAGATGAAATACAAAGGTCATTAAATATGATTTTTTAGGTGCATATGAAGTATCTATTAAAGAAGAGAAGACTGGTAAAAGGATACAAAAAGGAAACGATATTGAATCGGAGCTCGAAGCTTCTAGTAGCATATCATATGATCTCACAAAAGCCCGGACATTGAAATTTAAATCTTCAATAACTGTTTTGCCATCAGTAGTTACTGATACATCTTTATCAAAATCCTCCTTAGAAAGATTTCCTGATGAACCTGATTATAAAGTAGGTTATTTGGGAACTAAGCTGGATAGAGAAAATATTGTTTCAACGGCTACAAGAAATATAACAGAAGAGCAAAGCATTGAAGTTAAGCAAAAACGCAGTAATGAGTGCATCGTTCACGGTATTCATATTTTTTACCCAATATTAACTTATGTTATTGTATTTTTTTAAACTACAGAGATGACTATACTTCCCAACTATACTGGCCTTCGTCGCGATTGGACTCCACTACCACTTACCATCAGGTGGAGTGGAGTCATTTGCTTTCCCGGTTTATATATAATTTTTTTTTTTGTTATAAGATGTATTTATTGTAAATATATTATTTTGATATAATATGTTTTTAAATAAATGGTTCAGATCACCAGTCCTGTCAGTCGAATTGCTCTTGTACGAAATGCAGCACAATTGGTCCATGCTGTGGTGACCCAGGTAGCACTAAGGAGTTTTGTGACGATAATCCAAAGGCTGCTGTAACGTTAAAGTAAGCCGCAAGGCGTTTTCTTGTTTTCATTCTACTTTCTTCATATACTTTTTTTTTCTATATAATAATTTCTATATAATTACTGGTGGTAGGGATTTGTGCAAGCTCGTCTGGGTAGGTACCGTCCACTCGTCAGATATTCTACCGCAAAACAGCAGTACTTGGTATAGTTGTGATTCGGTTTGAAGAGTGAGGAAGCCAGTGTAATTACAGGCACAAGGGATATAATATCTTAGTTCCCAAGGTTGGTGGCGCATTGGCGATGTAAGCGTTGGTTAACATTTCTTACAATGCCAATGTCTATGGGCGTTGGTGACCACTTACCATCAGGTGGCCACACATGCTCGTCCGCCTACTTATATTATAAAAAAAGACCGAGTAAACCAGCGTGTATATAAAAATGACAATTTTATATTTTAAGGAACCGTACGAAATGGCGTCATCTAATAATATTTGGTTTGATAGCTTTATTGTTTTTAATAATAATAATATCTACAATAACACTTTGGTGGGTGATATATATTAGTCCATCACACACTTTGAGACCTCTTGAAGAGAAAAGGTGACATATAAAATTATATAGAACTTAATTAGTTTAATGAAATAACTATTTTTAAAATATGTGTTCATTTGTCTTCAGCTATCGAGAAAATTTAGGCTGGACATGGATATGTCAAGATAATATCTGCCAAAGATTGTTTCATTCGGCCTTCAATGTAACTACGTACTCTTCTATAAGTCGCTGTACATTATTGTGTAGCGGTTTACCGCTATGGCCTTACCCAATCGGCAATATATATTACAATAAAACTATTGTCACTATATCAACTAAGAAACTTGAATATAAATTTAAATCTGTACCATCTGTTGCAGTTCAAGAATATTTGTCTGATGGTTTCAATTTATTCTTGAAATATCTGATTAGGATTGAAAAAAGTACGCCAAGGAATGTGAATGATTCTGACGTCAAAAAAATTAATATACAAATCGATATTGAAAGTGATCCTGATCCAAGGCTACGGTTAAGCACAGATGAAACGTATTCACTAAAGTTAGAAACAATTGAAGATCAAGTCTTTATTAAAATCAGCTCCGAGTCGTTTTGTGGTATTCGTCATGGACTTGAAACATTGAGACAGCTGATTCTATTAGATCAAAGTACAGGTCACTTAATAACTCTCTCAAATATCATTATAAAAGATGGTCCTACATATAAGTACAGAGGTCTCATGATAGATACTGCAAGAAATTTTATTCCAATAATCGATTTAATGAGAACCATCGATGCGATGGCTAGTTGTAAATTAAATACATTTCATTGGCGAATATCAGATGCTACCAGTTTTCCATTATATATAGAAAAAGTGCCTGAATTGTATAATTATGGGCCTTACGATAAATCAATGGTTTATACAAGAGACGATGTCAAATTATTGGTGAAAAGAGCCGGTGTAAGAGCTATTCGTATTATAATAGAAGTTGCTGCACCAGGACCTGTCGGAAGACCCTGGTCTTGGTTACCTGAAACAACGTGCCCGAAAAAAAGTGATAATTTGACATGCGAAAATATTCTCTGCCTACGATTGTCCATGCAAGAGTCAGTTTTTAATACACTCCAAACAATTTATACAGAAATTATTAAATTAACACACGTAGATGATGTGTTTCATTTGAGTGATAGTCTGTTTTCATTTACTAATTGCTACAACTTAATAAATGACAGAGATGGTTTTTTGGACAAAGCTCTAGTCCGTCTAAAGATGGCAAATAAAGGTTTCCTTCCAAGACTACCTATAATATGGTACACCCCCCATTTAAACAGAGACTACGTAGCTAAGGCCTGGAATAGATTTGGCGTTCAATTGAGTAAATGGGATGCAAATTCATCTAAAAATAATTTAAGTACATTTAGAGTTATTCATTCATCTAAATGGGATTTATCTTGTGAAATGATAAAGCAAAGATGCTCTAAATATAGGTCAGATAAAATACCAATTTTATCTCAATTACTTTTATTTTAAAATTTTAACGTATTTTCTGATTTAAGGTCTTGGCAACAAATGTATGCATGGACCTCTTGGCGTAATTTCGATACCTTTACCGTTGAGGGTGGTGAATGTATACTGTGGACCGATATTGTTGACGCTAGTACGAATCTTTTATTTTACTAACTTTTATCATTTGCATCTATATCTTCGATGCCAAATGATTTGACGAATTTTAATTATTCTTTGATGATATTTGATACTGAAGTAGGTCTTATGTTTTTATCTTAAGGTCTTAATTTTAAGTAGATCTTATGTATTACGTTTAGGTAGTTTAGATTACCATTTATGGCCGCGTGCAGCAGCTGTTGCAGAACGTTTGTGGTCAGACGTAGTCGCCAATTCAAGTGCGAACAAATTTGTCTACTTGCGTTTAGATATGCACAGGTATAAAACATCACAGAAATATCGTATCGATACAATTTTACAATATTATATTTTCTACGCTTGCTTTGCTAATTCTATTAATTATTATATTCTATTATTCTTAATATTTTTTTACTTTCATATGACATTTGATTATATTGTAATTGAAATTTGTGTACAGATCTCGAATGCTTCTACATGGTATAAAGACTCAACCAATTTGGCCAGCTTGGTGCAGTTCCAACCCGAACACTTGCCTTAAAAAAGTGCATTAAATATAGGATTGATAGTTAGAAAACCCATATTCACGTTTAAGCAATAACATGTCTTTGAAAAGGGAAAAGGGAGTTATGAATCTTGTTTATGGGCGTATTCAGTATTATATCTTCTTCTTTCAAATGTCAAATTAATGTTGACAGAAAGAGAGCAATCTGTGTTTAACTAAACATTAAATAAAATGTCGGACTTATTTATAAACGTTTCTTAGTGTCAGTTTTGTTAAACACTTATTTATCTCTTTCTGTCATTATTAATTTGGCATTCGAAAGAAGAAGACACAGCATTGCTTAACTAATCACTTGCTAAAAACGTTTAAAAGTAAGACCGTGTATGTTTTTATATGTGATATGCAGTATTTGATTCATTACAAATGTCACAGAATACATAAAATAAAATTAAAAGAATTTGACTTAAAAAACACATTCTTTTTATTAAGAAAAACACAAAAATTTCCACATAAAATGATGACATTGCAAAATTAAACAAAAAATAAGTAATAACGATAATTATAATTCTTATCATGATATAAAGAAAATATATTTAAAAGGACTCGCTTATAAGGCCTTTGACGTTTGTATACGTGCCGACGACGCACAATATCAGACCAAATGAAACAATCAAGACGAACCTCCAAAATCTCCACATCATGAAACCTAGACCAGGATCAGTCCAATCCAGGCACAGCTCGATGAAGGCCGGATAAATAAACCCCATGTTGGAAATGCAAAAGGAACCCAGCTGTAAAATGTTATAAATTTAATATGATATTTAAAGATAGAATTATTTAGATTTTGTGTCATTTTTATCTGTCTGTATTTATTTGCATTATAATATAAATAAAGCTGAACTAAACTAGAATAAAAACTAAAAAGAAAAAATGTTTTTTCTTAATATCAGTAGGTCGAGATAAATGCACATCGCGATTGTCGATGTTGTCAGTAGAAAACGCCTAAATATATGAATAGCTTTTGTATTAGTTTTATCACGTGACATATTGATTGACATATTTAATTCAATAATTTAGACGAAAGCGAAATTCAAAATCGTTAGTGCTCCGATCAAACAACCTTTTGATATTTCAGTTATTAATTATAAAAGTATTCGTGTCTAATTTAAACATAATTAAAGGTTTGCTTATTAAAGCATTAATTTAAGATCACATAATTAAAATGGCGTCCGTATTGAATAGTAACTTTTTTACTAATTACAATACATTAAACAGCATCTGTTGAAATAAATTTCAAATCGTAAAAACTCTTATTTAAAATTAAATACCAGATATGAAAAAAAATATGCAAATTAAAATCAGTAGTCTAATTAGGTTTATATAATAAAGACAAAAATGTAGAAAAATATGAGATCGATTAAACGAATTTAGGAAGAAACTATGAATAATTCTCACCACACCAATGAATTTGGATACATTTGGAAACGTCGTAGCAATGCAAGTTATGCCACAAATAAATAGTGCTCTATATACTCGTTCCCATAGCCAATACTTCGAAGGATCATACTTCTTCTTGATATAAAACCACATCAAGTCGAATGGGAACCAGAAGTTAAGAGCAAACGTCACGTATATCATAAAGCCGAGGAGTAATTTTAGTGCTATTGGAAACCTAGTGAATTAAAAATGAATAAGCGGATATATAAATAAAAAAAGAAAATCATAATATGAAAAGTTAAGCTGGATTAGTGGAGTTCAGGTCTTAGGTTTTTATATGCTTAAACTGCTAAATATGTTTTTAATATGTTTTATGTATTGATGTACAGTACTTACGGTTCCAATGGAAAATTGAGTGTAACGGGGGATCTGGACATTTCTCCAAATCCCCAGTAGCCGAAGAAACCGATGGTGACGACGATGCTTACGACGATAGACATACCTATAAGTCAACGAATATAATCCATAAAAATCAACAATATATTAAACTTAAAAAAAGCTTAACCATCAAAAAAAAACATGGAAAAAAAACAATAATGTTTCTGAAACGCTGGTCATAGTCAGATTAACGAACTTGGCTATAATGTGCACCTTTTACGTCACCTGATATTACCTACTACGTCTACTGACGACTTAAGTTTAAGCCAAATCTATTAATCAAATTATTATTTTTGATTAAATTCAAAAACTCGAGATAAATACCGAGATGTGTTTTAAACAAATATAGTAGCAATTTTTTTATTTTAGTAAGAGGTAAAAAACTTGCTGAAAAACGGTGATATATTAAAAATATTAAAAACCCTTTATTGTAAATATTTCTTGAAATAAATTAGATTTGAATATACCTTTGATTTTTAAACATGGATTTTAAATTTTAAATGGATTTCAATTTTTAATATACCTCCAAATAACGCAAGACCCATATTCCTCGGCTCTTCCATATTGTTCTCCACAGCCATCACCGCACCAAGACCTTCCATGCTGAAGATACAGACGCCCATAAATTCAAACAGACCCGCAACCGTTTTGAATACCGGCAAGTCTAAAGGACTAGATTCTGCCACCTTCGATGCATAGTAAACTGTTGCACATGCCACGATAACTGAGAAAGTTATTATTTTAATATTAGTAAAAACAATATTCTATTCAGATTCAGAGCCGAGTTGGCCCAGTGGTTAGAACGCGTGAATCTACTGATGAAACCGATGATCGTTGGTTCAAACCCGGGCAAGCACCACTGAATTTTCATACTTACTTTATGTTTATTATTCATCTCGTCCTTGACGGTGAAAGAAAACATCGTGAGGAAACCTGCACGTGTCAAATTTCACTGAAATTCTGCCACATGTGTATTCCGCCAACTTGAATTAGAGCAGCGAGGTGGAATAAGCTCCAAAAACCTTCTCCTCAAAAAAGGAGAGGGGGCTTTACCCCAGCAGTGGGATATTTACAGACTGTTACTATTCAGATTAGAAATATGATTAGCTTAGAGGCGACGAATTTTTGTAATTATTCACTTCATGACAATCATTACGGGCTGAAAAGTAGCTGAAGTCTGATAAAGATTTTATTTGATGATAATTAGAAAACATCCAACTTAAAAGCAACTGATACCATAATTATTCGATAATATAAAGATTCAAGGTCAGTGAATGTTCTCATATACGTAGGTATTTGATGGATATTGAATTTCGTCTAAACGAAATCACTTACATATAATAAAATCAGCGACGATAGAAAACGGTGCGAGGTATTTCAAAGTGGTGATCATGCCAAGAAGTACACATGGCACTACAAGACAAATTATATACACCCTGAGAGGAGGGTTGCCTTCCAAAGTGACTTCATTAGTCCCCTCAACAAGTTGCTTGATAGTCCGCGCCATCATGATCTGATAGACGCAACAGGAACCGAAGAGATTGAAGCATATAGTAAAGTCCACGAGATACCTGAAGATTTTATCGCACTATGATATGCTAAAACTTAAATAAAACAAGATCAAAAATATAACGCGAAATAATTTTAACACTAATTAACAGACACCATTCCAATTGTAATATTACTCGTGAAATTAAAATTTTATGGCTTGGACGATAATCCTACGACTTATATTCCAACAAAAATGCATTTAAGATAACATGAAATTCTGACAAGAACACTAACACAATTTCCGGTAAATAATTTCGAATGAGACGTCCATTCCGAAAGGCTAGATTAGACTAGAGTTTGCATAGATACATCCATTCACTGTTACTTTCTATGTCTATCCACTATATTATCGAATCCACAGGACCAATGTATTTATGTGTTTTCTGTTTATTTCGAAGAGTTTTTGAGAATTTTGAAACCATTAAAGAAACAATTAATAATATATATTCAATATTGCCTTTAATTTAATGTTTATGTGTTAACATAGGATAGCCATATCTTAACTTCATTTTGATGACTGTACTGTCAGCATACAGTCTTATATAGTCTTTGTGAAAAAAATAAAAAAATTTAATTGATTGAAAATTAAACGATATTTAAAATTGATATAAAAATAACCAAATATGTTTGTAATACCTAAAACATTTGCTATATTTCCTTATGCTCACAAACGGTCCTGTCTCCAGCGTAGCCTCAGCAAGGTCAGGATAGCTCATCGCTGGTACCTGTACTCTTCCATAAATCCGTTGTGCTGAGTGAGCTATCATCTAGGTAAAAGTGTTTTATTACACACATATTATAAACTTTTCTCAATTAGCTAAAAAATCTCAATCGAATAAGTCTTATTTATTCGAATAATTATTTATCTGTAAACTTGTATTACGTTTTTACTGCATTATTCTTTATATCACTAATCTTGTATATTTAGTATGTATTAGAAATAAGCTTTGTTAAAATTTGGATAAAAAAAAAAACAATAAGAAGATGGATATAATATGTCTAAGTATATGTATAAGTTTTTATGTCATATTTAACTTTTTAATGGGAAGATAACACAACATTATAGTTCAGCATATAATAGAATTTATAATGAAAATAATTTTGTTATTATTTATTTATTTGCATATGAAAATAATTATAGAATATCAAAATTATTTACTTACATACATAGCATAGCTGATGCAAAATCCAAAAACAATAGTCAACACGAAAGAAGTCCATAGTCCGCACATTTTATAGGACTCATGAATGGCAACCACTCCGCCGCCAAGACAGCTCTTCGCGAGGTTACCAATGGTTTCAACTAAACTGAAGCGATTTCCAAATTATTAGAACGATTAAACTAAATACATATTTTTTCTATTTATATAACATCTCTCACAAAAGCGTCATCAATCATAACTAAATATAAGAAAAGTTTATTTGATACATATATTTGAATACGTTTGGATCAATTTCATACTTAGTCCTTTTTCTGCCTTGTGGTCTAGCTGATTTGAAGTCATAGTTTCTAGCAGCTTCTCCAGTGGCTTTTATTTCATATTTGTGATGACCACCGCGATGGGGTGAACGACTCTGTTTAAAATATAAAAAAATATATACATTGAATCATAAAACTGAAGGCTTTACCTATAAATATTGCTTATATGGTGATCAGTTAAGCAATGCTGTATCTTCTTCTTTCGAATGTAAAATCAATTCTGACAGACACAGAGACATCGTTGTTTAACTAAATACCTGCATTTAAGTGTATTTTAAAATATTTATTAGCACACGTAAACTAAATTTCATCAATCATTCGTCATCAAATATATTCGCGTATTCAAAAACGGTGATTATTTAGTTGCATAAACCATATTGACTTACAGATGTACGATTCATTTTGAATGTAACGGTTATATTCTTTTTAATTGCCGATGTAGACACTTATTCGCAAAATCGCTGAGCAAAAACATCTTTTTTTCGTAAATAAAACATTGAGAATCGTAAAATTCATTGGCTTATAAAATTTGACAGATTCACATATAAATTATTATGTTTTCGACCAGTTATAAGAAGTTGTTCTAATTTGCTAACGCTGGGAAAAATAATGGACGATACGACATAAATTTATATAAATAGCGTACATATGTAATATGACTGTAAATATATAAAACACTAATATAGATTTGTTTTGGGTCAATTCAAGTGATTAATGTTTTATACAATTATGTATATATATTTTTATTGTTATTCTCTTTATTTTACGAAGATGAATGATCAATGTTTCGTGGTCACCTTTGCCTGAATACAGATACTTTTTTTATAGAATAGGAAGGTGGATGGGCATATGGGCCACCTGATAGTAAGTGGTCACCAAACGCCCTTAGACATTGGCATTGTAAGAAATGTCAACCATCGCTTACATAGCCAATGCGCCACCAACCTTGGGAACTAAGATTTTATGTCCCTTGTGCCTGTAATTACACTGGCTCACTCACCCTTCAAACTGGAACACAACAATATCAAGTATTGTTGTTTTGCGGTAGAATATCTGATGAGTGGGTGGTACCTACCCAGACGAGCTTGCACAAAGCCTTACCACCTATTAGTCCTGTCAAATTAGATATCTACCTTGGAATAAAATAAGCTGGAAATTAGTTTAACCTTAATTTTGGTGTTCCAAAAGTGGTCTAAAAATATCATACAATCTTGTGTCTGAATCATAAGTCCTTGAATAATCAAGATCAAAGATCACAAAAAAAAATACTTTTCCTCGATTATCTCGGTTTTTATAGATACAATGATGTTAACATTTATTATAAAAATTGTAGAGCATAATATATTTTTTTCATCCTTTTGCCGTCCTCTGCTGAACGAAAGCCTCCCCATAGAACGCCAACCATCCCGTATTCCATAAATTTTGCGACGTGTTTTTTTATTGAACAGGTAGGCAGACGAGATGTAGGCAGATCACCTGATAGTAAGTGATCACCAACGCCCATAGACATTAGCATTGTAAGAAATGTTAACAATCGGTTACTCATCGCCAATGCGCCATCAACCAGGGAAACTAAAATGTTATGTCCCTAGTGCCTGTTTATTACACTGGCTCACTCACTCTTCAAACCGGAACACAACAATACCAAGTACTGCTGTTTTGCGGTAGAATATCTGATGAGTAAGTGGTATCTATCCAGACTAGCTTGCATGAAGTCCAACCACCAGTAAAATGACATATTTTATTTTAAGCATTTTGTCATGCACTCAACCGTTTTTGTCCGTCAGGGTTACATAAGCTCATTAGGTAATTAAATTGTTTTGAAAATCTGTTGTTTCCTTCTTGTAAAATTTGCAAGTCACACACAAGCGGTATTAAGCAAAGGTACGAGGTATTGGACTAACAGTGATGATATACGCTTCAATTTTAACAAAAACGTTTATTATTTAAAACAAAATTCGATTACCAAACAAATATATAAAAATAAATTTATATCATATTAAAAAAATACATTATGTATACATATACAAATATTATAATAAACTTGACTTACATTTTTGACAAAATTATACTAAATTTATAAACATTACTACTGAAAATTTCAGAAATAGCATCACAATAGAAATTCCAAATTCAAAATACTTCTGCGATAAGCTCTTTAGCATTGCTGTATGTACCCACGATGCAAAGCACTGTACCAAATATTAATATCGCGACAAACTTCCATAGTCTCCACATCATGAAACCGAGACCTGGATCGACCCAGTCCAGGCATAGTTCGATAAACGCTGGATATATGAAGCCCATATTTGATAGACAGAAGGAACCGAGCTGAAAAAAAAAACAATAAAAATATTTTCATTTGTGGTATAAAAGCACTGCTGAGCTTAAAGAATAGATTATTCATTGACTTGCGAATGTAATAGTTCTGCATTGTGTCCTCGAGCTGACAGTTATCATATGTTAAAAATAGTTAGAGACATGAAAGTTATTCGAATCGAATGATTTATTGGTGTAGTATGAGTGTTACGGAGGTCACATGGCTGCTTCAAGATCATAACGGCTCCGCAAAATGTAAAAGTACAACACATAGCGTCCATTTAGAAATGCGTTTTAGTAACTACCACATGCCATTAGTTTGAGTAATTTAAAATGTCATCACAGTTTTGTAGATAGGTATTTTAAATTGAAATTATTTTATCGACGGTGGTGTAAGCTAATCAATAAATCATCAATTTTTGTAATAAAATATAACTGTAAGACAAGCTTCATCAAATATATATATTATATCACACTAGTTCCCTTGTATATGGGAGGTTAGATAGCCTCTGAACTTTTCTCTATATTTTACAACGTGTATGATGATCGGTTGAATAATTAACGTCTTAACATGAAAGCGTAAAACAAACCAAACAAACTCACTTTCGCATCTAATCACATAACTAAGAAATTATAAATTAATATTTTTAATTTACAAAATTAAAATAAAAAGAACAAAATAAATGTCTGTATATAAAATATTTACAAATAAAATGTTAATCTTCCCTTCGTTTTAATTCCGGTAATTTATTACAGATTTTTATCGTCTTAAACGTTACACTTACCAGCCCAATAAACTTTGTTACAGCTGGAAATATGACAGCAATCACTGTGATGATGAATACAAATAATCCTCTGTACACTCTCTCCCAAAACCAGAACTTGGACGGATCATACTTCTGTTTTATGTAGTACCAGACGAGCTCAAAAGGAATCCAGAAATTTAAAGCGAACGTTACGTAAATCATCAGCGCCATCATAACCTTCAGAGCTATTGGAAACCTGAAAATAATAGGAATGGAGTATAGTAAAAAACTCAAAGAACGATTTGAATTGCTATGATCTGTCTTATAAAATATCCCCTAGACCTGCGAGTCATTCTCAAAGATAATTGCGCGGTAGTATAAAATACAAAGTAATTAGATGGCCACGTGGCTAAAGGGTTAATCGAAGATTGCAGGTTCAACCTTGGTCACCACTATATTTCCAGATGCATTTGTGCTTATAATTCACCTCGTGCTCGAGTTGAATTATAAGAAGTTCATTCAGAACTTCATTCTGTTTTATCATGATGAGAGATCTTTGCCTAGAAAAGAGCTTCTATAGTCTGTTACTAAAACGAGAACTTACGGCTCCAAAGGAAAGTTGAGCGTGACTGGTGATTTCGATTTTTCGCCAAAACCCCAGTAGCCGAAGAACCCAACAGTTAGTACAATACTAACTACTATTGACATACCTACAAAAGATAAAATCTTTTATGACATAAAATTTATTAATAAATTTGAAATGTATTTAAAATATTATGCGAGGTGGCTTTAAGCCTCCTCCTCCTCAAAAAAGAGAGAAAAACATTTATAGGCTGTTGGGAAAGACCCGCTAATTAACATGTATTGTAATTTATCTCGCGCTCAGCTCTAAATGAAATCATCGTAAGGAAACCTGCATGTGTTGTATGAAAATCTACCATATGTA
This sequence comes from Nymphalis io, assembly GCF_905147045.1. Taxonomy (NCBI): domain Eukaryota; kingdom Metazoa; phylum Arthropoda; class Insecta; order Lepidoptera; family Nymphalidae; genus Nymphalis; species Nymphalis io. The sequence continues at coordinate 7,089,904 of NC_065913.1, read as the reverse complement.
TCTCCATTGAACCGCTGGAGCTGCATGGTAGAGCAAGTTCCAAGCTATTGTACTTACTAACGAAATATATATTCAAACTAAAAGCTACAAACCGCCAGCTAATACGATAGGAATCTTTTTAGGATCTTCCATAGAATTTTCTATCGCTAAAGTGACACCGACCCCTTCCATGCTAAACACGCAAACTCCCACAAACTCGAAGAGTCCGGCGACTGTTTTGAAAATTGGAAACTCTAAAGGCGTCATTTCAGCTGTCTTTACAGCGTAGTACACTGTTGCACCCGCTACTGTCACTAAAATATATATAAAAAAAGTTTTTATTGTGATTATTATTGTGCTAAAATTGAAATCCTTTTTCCACTTTACATTTTTTTTTTAGTCATGAAATAATTAATAAGGTAAGCCATGTAGGCGATAGCCATTGCTTATAATGACAATAAGATGTCAGTTATTATGTATGTACATCAGTCAGTGATGGCATCGGAACATGTTTATGGCAATGTGGTAACCACTCCAACCACGATGAATTACTCGCTAGGTATCCACTTTAGGAACTTAGTTTATAGGAACAATTGTTGATACCGTTATATGTATATATTATTAGCAAATAGCCTATTTTTTTTGTTTATTTAAAAATATATTGATGTACTAAAATAGTATTTATTTTGAAAAAAAAACGTAAAAATATATTGTACCAATAAAAAAGTCTGCTACAATTGAGAACGGTGCGAGATATTTGAGAGTAGTTATCATACAGATAAGCACACATGGGATTAGCAGCATCGCGATATATGCTCTTAAAGGTGGATTGCCCTCTGTGGAGATGTCATCCGTCCCCTCGACCAGTTGCTTGATGGTACGGGAGATCATAATCTGGTACACGCAGCAGGAACCGAACAGATCCACGCAAATTGTAAAATCAACAGCGTACCTGGATTTAGTATCATTTTCATTTGATTATTGTTTATATCGATTTTTTAAATGCCCTTGAGGTACGCGCTCGGGGTGGCTCGGTTATGTTAGACAGCTAGCAAGATGGATCTATATCAGATAGCTTTGTATTTTATATAAGGTGTTAAACAACCATTTGATAGCTCAATTGATTATGACTATTGGAAACACTATGAAATATATATATACCTTGTTTGTCAAATCGGATACCGACCTAAAACATTTACTATATTTCCTGAGATTAACAAAAGGACTAGTCTCCAAAGCCGCCTGCGCTAAGTCTGGATAGGACATAGCGGGCACTTGCACGCGACCGTAGATCTTTTGAGCGGACTTCGCTAGAATCTGGAATAATAAAGAAATTACTACTTACGTTACAACATATTATGATATAGTGTATTTTTACAAACATATAAGATAGGAAATAACTTACCATTTATTTTACCATACTTGGTAACATTAAGCTTACCTACATTCACCATAATCCACAGGTGGTAGGTATTTGTGCAAGCCTGTCTGAATACTACTCAATCACCTGTTATGTACATATTTCAGAAGTGTCTTATGCTTCTTACACGGCCCGAGTAAAGGCGAAGATGACCACGTATCATCAGATGATCTAAAAGTTTGTATGTATAATATATATATATATATATTATAAATAATCGTATAATCGTTTGTATGTATTATCTGTGAGTGTGTTCTTTTATAAGTATAAAACGAAATTGTGCTGTTACATAACAATAAGTGTATATATAATATCTTTAGCAATATTTTTGTTAGGTGAATTTGCTATTAAATTCTGTTTTTATTTACTATGATGATGTAAACGATATGTGTATATGTGACTACCAGGGCTAATAAGTTACAAAGACAATGTTATTATAATATAAATAATAAATTATGTTTTTTTCTATTTGGCAGTTTTGGCTAAGATGACTCAAAAGTATCTAGTTTTAGAGTTACTAAAACCAGGTCTACTCACAAGCATGCAATAGCTGACGAATACTCCTAGCACCACAGTGAGTACGACAGACGTCCACAGGCCACATTGCTTATAAGATTCGTGTATTGCTACTACACCACCACCCAGGCAACTCTTGACGAGATGGCCGATTGATTCAATTACGCTGAAAACGTGAATATATATTACTCTTGTCGGCGCACATACGTCATTCTTCTTCCCCAACGCAAGCCGTAAACGACGTAAGGCGCTCACAGGACAGATGTGTTTTGCTTAGCAACTGTAGTGGCTGTACATGTTGTACCGTCTCTTTTAATAAATTAAATTACATAATTATTATTGCTATTATTTTAAATTCTTCTGCCTTTTGTCTATATTGCTTATAAGGCACTTTAGACAAACCATTACAAATTAATATTTCACTTTGTGCAAGCCTGTCTGGGTAGATACCACCCACTCATCATATGTTCTACCCACAACAACAACACTTTTGTTGTTGTGTTCCGGTTTGAAGGGTGACAGACAGTGTAATTACAGGCGCAAGGTCGGTCGAGCATTGGCGATGTTTGGAATGGGTAATATTTCTTACAATGCCAATGTGGCCGGTGGTGATTTTTTACCCGTCTGCATACCTAATAAAATAAAAATGCGCCTCATTATCTCAATAACGTTTGCATACTTAGTTCTCTTCCCTGGAGGTCGAGCGCTGAGGAAATCGTAGGCCCTCGCAGCATCGCCGGTTGCTTTAATTTCGTATTTATGGTGACCACGGCGACTTCGTCCTTCATTAGTCTTTAATAATATACAATATATAAAACAAATATTTTTCAATAATAGATCATTCTGTTTGCAGATTTTAGTTTTTATTTTATCATTTAAAAAAAGTTTTATTGGCCAAATTATTAAAGCTAATACAAAGGCGGTCTTCTTTACCAGACAACCAGACACCAGAGAGTTTAGGTTAATACAATTAACTTAACTGTATCAAGTCAAGTTTTCTAGACAGAGTGTTAACGTCAGAAAGATATTCAGTATAGCATCATTGATGTCAATCAATTTAATTCGCAAATACAATTTATGTAAGACCAAAAAAAGTCGTTCTTCGTCACGCCTTTAAGCGCCTTTTAGCTACATTCAATTCCATTTAATTAAATAATTCATTTTTTTTATTGTTGACTTTATCATTTACACTTTAATTTTATTAAAAAAAAAAAATAAGACCTCAAAAAAATTTACCTCGCTTAGGCGTCCATCCTAAAAAAAAAAATGTTTGTAAAAGTTTAATAAATTATAAATTTACTTATGTATTGGATTAAAATTATACTAACGGGCGTCCGAACCATTATATTTTACATAACCAATGTATATTTTTAAATTCACACAAATTTTATTAAAATTGATTTGAAAAATGCAAATGGTTATATTTGATTTGATTTTGACAGAATGATGACATTTATTTTAACGTAAAGAAGAAATAAATAATTATATGTGCAAGAAGAAAAACATTAGAGTATTTATTCATAGTTATTTTAAAAAAACCTTATTGATTCTCTTTTAGGCGTGAATAAAAAGAAAATCCTTTTTTTAAGGAAATTTTGTTAAAAACAGAAAGCTACCTAAGATTTAGAAGAAAAGTGGTAAAAAACTGTGTGATACATAAAAAATATTTCTGACTATTTGTGCTAAACAAAACGAGATTTACGAAATGAGTTCACGTGATCGTGATGCCAGTAGAAAATCTGAGCCAGGTAGTTCAAAAAGGTAAAAGAACTATCAAAAGAAAGCTGGTAAAAGAGAATCTATGTGGATCTTTATATAAATATATAAAAAGTGATGATGAAGTGCCGTCATTAAGTAAAAACAGCGAGGATGATGATGAATTACTTAATCATTGTCTCTTAGGTCACTGGTGCCGCCGTCAACGCTATCCAACACGAATTTGAGCCCGAGTCTATGTCTACATCCATGACTGCTGGAATGGAAAATCTGAATCTTCCAAATGGCCCCGGTTTGTGGCCCATAACAATTACTGATGTAGACCGAACTGAGATTGTATTAAAAGGTCCAATCCGGGTTAAAGTTGATTTATTTCTCGTAAATGATAATGGACGGCGCTTCAGCGAATATCATTATAATAAGATATTAGTTAACGGTGAAAAGCTTGACAGGCGCTGGATGATTTATTCACAAACAAGGGATGCCGATTTGCTTTCTGTGTCGAATATTCGGGCTAGAAAATACAAAGATTGGATGAAATGAAGGAGTGTGTGATTGGAAACACTTGGGTGATTACCTAAAGTCTCACGAATCTAGTCGACAGCACAAAAATTGTAAGTTGAAATTGATTCATTTAGAAAATGGTTTAAAAAGCTGTTCCACGATTGACTTCTTGGCCCAGTCACAAATTGAACAAGAAAGGCAACGTTGGAGAGATATTTAAAACGATTGCTCACAATTGTAAATTTTTTAGCATCTCATAATTTGGCCTTAAGGGTTCATAGAGAGAAATTAACATTTGACTCAGATTCGAATGAGACAAGCGGCAACTTTATAGATTTAATAAAGTTAATAGCCCGATTTGATCCCTTGCTGAGACTTCACCTAAAACAGGTAAAGGATAAGACGATTCATGACCACTTCATCGGAAAAAGTATTCAAAATGAGTTCATACAATTAATGGCAAGTCACGTGAAGACTCAAATTGTTGAAAAAATAATATATATTACTCGATTATTCTTGATTGTACTCGCGACTTTTCTCGTATTGAGCAACTTTCAATTATTATAAGATTTTTTAATAAAAATTCAGCTGAAATTGAAGAACATTTTATTGGTTTCTTAGCCGTCGAAAAAACCACAGCTGAGAGTTTGACTAATTATATAATTACAGAATTAGAACCTAACTGGTATTACAAAACTACAGAGGCCAAGGATATGATAATGGGGCGAATATGCGTGGTGAAAAAAGTGGTGTCCAAAAACGTATTCTTAAAATTAATCCACTTGCTTATTTTTTACCTTGTAGGTGTCATAGCTGGGATCTCATCCTAGGAGATGCAGCATCGTGTGTCCAAGTAAAATCTTTTTTTGGTTTTCTACAAAGGTTGTACACTCTGTTCGCCGGCTCGAGTCAGAAGTGGGCTATTTTAAATACTCATGCAAAATTTTTGGGATTGCAGGGTAGCATCGGTGAAGGCCGTTAAACACCAACTAAGCGATATATGTGATTCTTTAAAGAATTTAGCAGAAAAAACAACAGATTGCCAGTTGGTCAGTGAAAAAATAACTACTATAGAAGGTGGATTACCAGGGTGGCGGCGAAAATGACGATACGTTATATAAGAAAACACTTGTAATGCTCGTTACAACGGTTACAATATCAATGCCCGATATATTTAAACTGGCGGTATTTATACAAAAACATCTTGACCTAATTTAATACTAAATTTACAAACTTAAAAGATAATATTAAACATTGTTTATCTTAATTATTCTAATGATTATTTACGGACAAATATTATTTAATAATACAGGATTATGTAACATTAAATATTAAAGATTAATATATTACACCGGAAGTTGATAAGCAGCAGATAACCTAGCCAGATCAGTAAAATAAGATTCTAGTAGCTTAATCCTTACATTATACATAATAAAACAAAATTATTATGGCATTGATTAATCGACATAATTTGAGAAAATATAAATAAACAATAAGCACTATTTATTAATTGCGCCGGAAGCTGACAAGCAGAAGGCGCCATTAATAAATAGAATAATATATAATAAAATGTTCCAAGTAAAAACAAATATGAATCAACTATTTATTTGATTATGAAATTACTAATTAAATTGTTAAACAGAAGTTTTAATCTATACTTATAAATAATCATCATGATGTACCCGAACTAGCCGTATATGTAGGACCGGAAGTATTAATTGATAACACTACCTTCGAATTTGTAGTTTCACTTGTCATATGCGAAAACATGCACTTAGATGTGACTATACAACACCTAGATGCATTCACAAATTGGCTCGATAATTATCGAGAAAATGATTTTCAGTCATTCCTTGTAACAGCGAGAGAAATTGTCGAGGAAAATGATATTGACAGTCAGTTCAAAGAAGTCAGAAGACGACGTAAAATGAGGCATTTTGATTATGAAGGGGAAAATGAAGCTCATGAATTGAATGCGGAAGAAAATTCTAAAATAAAATATTTTTATATCATTGTCGACAATGTGCGCGCAAGCTGTCATCCTAGGTTCGAGGTTCTTAAACATCATGAAAGCAATTTGATTTCATGTATAATATAAAAAGATTAAAGGAAATTATTGATAGTGAACTTTTGAAGCAATGCGGCGACTTGCAAATATCTATGACAGTAGGAGAATCGTGTGATATTGATGGACATGAATTGTACGAAGAACTGAATATGTTCATCCGTGTGTATGAAGGAAACGACGACATTACCTCGGTGCTGAAATACATAATAGAAAAAAAAATTACTGAAGTTTACCCCACTATCGAAATAGTCCTGAGAATTATTGCTACCAGACCAGTTGCGTCTGAATTAAAACATATTTGAGGAATTCGATGACCCAAGATCGGCTTTCAGCCCTTGCTATTCTTTCAATCGAAAATGATGTAGCTCATTCGTTAGATTATTGTGCTTTAATTAAAGATTTTAGTCTAATGAAGAGCCGCAAACATCAATTTTAAAATTTAGCATCTCTGTAATTGTTAATTTTATAATGTTAATTCAATATAAAATATTTTAAAACTCAGATTATATTTATTTGTATAACTTTAGCATTTCTCCTCAAACATGACAAATACCTAAACCAAACAACCAGACCTACTTTTGCATCACATACTTTTCACGAAGGACAAAGGGCCTCGCAAAGACCTGCCGCCCGGAGCCTCGCAATGGGTAAGGCCGCCTCTGTATATAGCCCTTTTTCTATAATCAGTCCTCGTATTATAGTTGGTAGTTTATCCTCTGTCCACAGCTTGCCTGGAAGAGATCGCTGCTTTAGCAATAAGGCTACCTGTTCACCTTAAGTTTAGTAAAACTTCATGTTTATTTAAGTTTTTATTTACAATATTATATAAAAATATGGAGATAATTGTCGAACAAATTTACGATTGACCCCAAATAACGTCCATTGCAGTGAAAAACTGTAGATTAAAATTGTAATCACTTGATTTTAATAAAAAACTTAAATATTACGATGTTCCCAACAGTAAATCTAAATATGAAAGCAATAGCTTTCTTAACAGACCGTGCATAAATATATTAAATTCAATTATCAACGTAAATAGAATTAATATTTTATTTATTTACTCAAATGTTTATCAATTTGGTACTGTTGTGTGAATTTTTAATTAATCTATTGTATTAATTGCTATTTGTTATTAATTTTAGTGGTTACTGCCACAATTTATTTACTTGAAATTATATTATAAATTGATATGTAAATTGTATGCGTCTGTTTGTCTTCCTAGTAATATATATATATATTTAATTTATTAAAAATCGCTGTCAATAATTAGACAAATCATTTAAACAGTAATAAGCACTTGAATTTCTACTACTATACTATAGTACTAATCTGATTTCGAGTTTTAATTGTTTTGTGGCTATTGGTTAGAGAATACCATAAAAATAATGGTAGGGTTATTAAAAAGTATTCTATTGGATGAAATAAAACAATGTTTCTTGTATATAATTATTTACAAACATTAATTGTTTATTTAAGATCAAAAATATCACCTTCCGCGTTTCTAATAGAAGGCACAAACAGCTAGTTGTACAACAGTATGAATGTAATTAGTATAGTTACATAATCACAATTTACTTGCATTTAAAATTACAATTAATATACCGGAATATTTTTTTAATGTTATATAAGAACAAAGGTATTAAAATATATTGTCGAAAATTTGTTAGTTATGAAAAAAAAATATTTTTCGTTTGCAGTACAAAGATTATTAAAAATTCAAATTTCGAATTTAAATGAATTTTGAAAACGGTTTGAATAACATTTAAAATGACGAAAACTATCAAATTTAATTCAAGATTATATTTTTAATAATTAAAAATCATTACGTACATATTATTACCATAAAGATTTTAAAAGCATACAAATAAAAAAGATTAAGACAATTTTAATTTTTAAAACATTATTTAAAAAAAATATCACCTTTTGGGGTCACTAAGTAATGTTATTTCTTGTTTATCTATATAGTTTATTGTACTTTTATACTATATAATTAATGTAATCTCTTCTACATAAGATATTATAATGTAAAAACCTATGTTTATATAAAAGCGCCACATTATTAATTATATCTTAAACAAAATATTCACTTATTTAAAAAGCGATTTAATAGTAAAGACTAGCTGGTAAGTCATTGAACTGTCAGAAATCTTGTTTTTTTTTTTCCTTGAAATGTTAACATCCATTTTTTTTAATATAATCGGACAAAAACTTTTATTTTGACAGTTGTCATAGTAAAGTTCCTTTAAAATTGTTTTTTTCTTTTTAATTTAAGATTTTTGATAGTGCAATGTCTTTTTAATTAAAATACAGTGAACTGGAAGATTACAATTACATTAATAAGGTAAAGCACCTCTTGGAACTATTGTATATTAGGCACATTATTTAAGACTACATATAACTGGTATTAGTTTAAATATCTATTTTTATTTAAAAATGGCAGCTATTAAAATTTCGTTTCTTTTTAGGCTGAATAATTTTTATCTGTAGCCAAGTGAACATTAAAAAAAAATTCATTATGGTTTAAATAAAACTGTAACACTTAATGTGATTAACTTAAATACACTTTGGTAATAATTACCTATATTTTTAATACATTAAAACTAAAATTACTTGTGAGAAAGTTTACATTATAATAAAAAGGACATATAATTTTAATCAACGAAACTTACCAATCGAATGAATCATTAATTTAATTTAAACATAATTGTATAATATTTACAATAAAATAATTAAATACAATGATAATTAGATAAATTTAATTACATAATTGTTTTAATGATTTTCGAAAGCAATAAAAAAAAACAAAAGAACATCGTGGTTTTTAAGTAACTTGGCTTTTCTTGTTACGTCTTTTAAAAGTTACTTTTCATATCGAATATTTGTACTTCATTTTGCATATACTATATCGAAACAAACGCATATAATTTTAATTAATATTAACGTCAAAAAGCCTCTTAAATGAGAATACGTTAAAAGTTAAAATGACGAACGACATTTTTTTTTGTTTCGATAAAATTTTATAATCACCAACATTTATACAAAAAGCGGTGTTCGAGCATCGATTTGAAAAAATACGATCAAAACAGCGAATGTATATACTTGTCTTATATTTCATACTAGTAATAAATAATTAAGCTATTTCGTCCGTTTACATTCGCACGAGGAGATACATAATAGACGTGGCGAGGACGAGAGATGAAGTTGTGATGGAATGCGCGCTGGCTCGGTATACTGGAAAAAAATGTTGAATAATCTTACAATTTTATAACTGCATGTACTATATTTAACATACCTTACCTTAAACTCAATTCTTAACATTTTTAAAATAATTTGTTTAACCGATGATCGTGGGTTCAAACCCGGGCAAGCACCACTGAATTTTCATGTGCTTAATTTGTGATTATAATTCATATCGTGCTTTACGGTGAAGGAAAACATCGTGAGGAAACCTGCATGTGTCTAATTTCACTGAAATTCTGCCACATGTGAATTCTACCAACCCGCATTGGAGCAGCGTGGTGGAATAAGCTCCAAACCTTCTCCTCAAAAAGAGGAGAGGAGGCCTTTAGCCCAGCAGTGGGACATTCACAGGCTGTTACGGATTACGGATTACGGAATTAATTGTTCTCTTATTTCTAAAATAAACTTTTGTTGTGTAAAAATGTTTTGGTGGTCATTTATTTTACTAGGATCTGAGATGTTGTGTCCCTTGTGTCTATCATTACACTGGCTCACTCACTTTGTAAATCGAAACACAACAATATTAATACAATAATATCGTTTTTTTAATCGAATTAACAGTTTCCAAAAAATCTAAAATAATTAAGCGTTTTCGCTTACTTTCGTTTTCGTTACGTTATATCTAATTTTTATTTAATAACTTAGCTTACCTGAAGCGTGTTGAATGTACTGCGGCTGAGCTTCTATAAAGAAAAAAGCAAAAAACAAAAAATATTAAAAAAAAAAATACAAAAAAAAAATTAAATAAAAAAAAAGGAAGAAATAAATTAAAAATAATAAAATCTAAGAAATACTATTTATACTAATATTATGAATGCGAAAGTAACTTTTTCTGTTTGTTACGCTATCTCGGCCACTGAAGCGATATTGAAGAAATTTAGTATAAAGCATCCTTGAACCCTAAGAAAGGACATAGGCTACTTTTTAAGTCTAACACCCGCTCCCTCCCCCTAACGAGAGCGAAGCCACGAGCGGAAGCTAGTAGATAATATACCTATTTCAACGAAAGCGCTGTCCGTGTGTGCGCTCCAGCTTTTGATGTTCTTCACTTTGACAGTTGCTTCGTACTTTCCGCTCTGCAGCTGGTCCTCTAGTGTATAGACAACGTCATATTCATGGTTCCTGCCTTTAGGTACTGGTACACTCAATGTTCTCCACTCTCCTTCCTATAAATCCACAGATAATATAGAATGGTTACTATAGTCTTCACTTTAATTATATTTTCATACAGTAACAGTCTGTGAATGTCCCACTGCTGGGCTAAGGCCTCCTCTCCTTTTTTGAGGAGAAGGTTTGGAGCTTATTCCACTACGCTGCTCTAATGCGGGTTGGTGGAATACACATGTGGCGGAATTGCAGTAAAATTTGACACATGCAGGTTTCCTCACGATGTTTTCATTCACCGTCAAGCACGAGATGAATTATAAGCACATGAAAATTGAGTGGTGCTTGTCCGGGTTTGAACCCACGATCATCGGTTAAGATTCACGCGTTCTAACCACTGGGCCATCACGGCTATATTTCCATAAAAAAAATAAGAAAGTATTTAACATATTGCTTTCAATTATTGAATTGAATATTATGTTGTAGAATATACATAGATGATAGAAAATAATGTTATTATTTCTATAACACTGTATTTTTTTTAATATTTAGTGTACGAAGGTATTATAATAGGCATGCTAATGATAAGTCACCAATTTATACGTGCAATTGTAGCTAAGTAAAAACAAAACTTAATATAGGAATGCTTTTGTATCATTTATGATGCAAGTAACGTATTGAACAATATTAATTTGATAGAAAAGATGTTTCATAAATTGAAGCTATTTATAGACTGCGTGACAAAATCACTTATTTAAATATATATATAGCATTAAAATTACATATAATAGTCATATAAGAGGCAATCAAGGACAACGGGTAGCGATGTACATCACGTTGGAGCATCTTAAATGACTATATATTATAAATCAAAGTCCCTCCGCCGCCTCTGTCTGATGGCGATAAATTTAAAAACTTCTGTTCAGATTCTCATACGGTTTTCGAAAGTGGATGGAGTGATTCGTGAGGAATATTTGGGTTTATAGTTCATTAATGTTTTGTGTAAATTGGTTGAAAGATGACGCTGATTGTTGAAGACGTGAGAAAAAATCATGACAACCGGGAGCTTTACTAGCTTGAGCCGCGTAAACCAATAGAGTTATATGTATAATACAAAGATATAAACGTTCTATGTAGACGGGACTGGTAACTAGTTCGACATAAAAGCTAAAGCATTATATATAAGGTATGTAGGTAAGTGTAATTTATAAATGACATTTACCCCAGACATATCTTTAAGTTGGAGTTCTATCTGTTCCACGGGCTGGTGTGAGAGTATAGTCCATGACAGCCTGGGTCCATCCACTTGAAGACGTTCAACTACTGGACTCTGTACGAGGTCGATAGATCTATTGTGTGAACCGAATTCATTTTCAGCCTGAAACAAATTTAATATTTGTTAATTTCCATAACTTATATCACCTAAAAGGTAACAGAAATTTTATGTTGTTTAACTCTGTTGTAAATATTAAAATATATTAAATAATTACCTTTAAGATTTTTACTTTAAACCAAGGTATAAATTAAGCTTACCTCACAAGTGAATGTACCAAAGTCTTGATCGTCATCTGGGGTAACGGTGAGGTTGGAGTGTTGGCCCCTTGTGCTGACAGTGTACTCAGTAGAGGACTCCTTGATACGTTGACCGTCTTTATACCAACGAATGTGGGAACTAGCGAAGAGACAGATATTAATTATTATTATTTTATTAATGACTTACCCATTTATTTTTTCTAAAGTACGATATTGTCAATGCCTATTTTAAAGATAGAAAGGCAAAGACGAAGGAATTTGAGGCCTTTTGAGATAAAAAATAACTATTAGTACTCAACGTAGATATTATTTATCATAATATTTTAAGTTAAATATAGAATCAATGGATATTCATATACAGTACTTACGTTGGCTCATCGTGCACGGCACATTGCAGAACAGCTTCGACATTGATGGCGGAATTCACGACAGTCTTATGAACATGAACGCGAGGTTTGCCTGAAAAGGGTTTCGTTACAATTATATAATAAAATATGAATATATTGGATAAATAATTACATATATAGATTTTAAGAGATATGATTTGTTTTTTGTGTTTTTTTTTTTGTAATGGATAAAACCAGTATAATGGATATGTACTACATTATCAGCAAGTAACATAGGCTATATTTAATTTTCAAAAAATTGAGATCCCTACAATTGCAACAATGTAACCAACTCCTCGTTAAAAAATTTCCTACAAAAAGTAGGGGCGGGCCGCTAATATAAGACGTATCAAAACTCACTTAAGGTAAAACACAATTATCTTACCTGAAATAATATGAATGTTAATAATTTACCTTTCACCGTAATGTAGACCTCGGCTTGATTTGAACCAACTCCATTGAAAGCGTAGCAGTAGTATTTGCCGGAATGCTCACGTTTAACGTTCTTGATATACACGGAATTAAATTTGAACTCTCCATCCTTTTCTGCGAGACGTTTGTTCTGTAATGAGTAAACGAGAAAAAATATTTAGATTTTTATTGTTAATATTCATAATGCATCCATCATTAATGGAAGCACCAGTGCACGCAGGGCACTGATAAGGGCGAAGAGAGCAATATCCAGGTTCAACCAATCGCTGTTGTATTGTTGTAATCATTGTAAAGTACAGTAACAGCCTGTTAATGTCCTACTTTTTTTTATATAGAATAGGAAGGTGGACGAGGATATGGGCCACCTGATGGTAAGTGGTCACCAAACGCCCTTAGACATTGGCATTGTAAGAAATGTCAACCATCGCTTATAGCCAATGCGCCACCAACCTTGGGAACTAAGATTTTATGTCCCTTGTGCCTGTAATTACAATTATTACCTACTGCTGGGCTAAGGCCTCCTCTCTCTTTTGAGGAGAAGGTTTGGAGCTTATTCCACCCTGCTCTAATGCGGGTTGGTAGAATACACATGTGGCAGAATTTCAATGAAATTAGACACATGCAGGTTTCCTCACGATGTTTCCCTTCACCGTCAAGCACGAGATGAATTATAAACACAAATTAAGCACATAAACATTCAGTGGTGCTTGCCCGGGTTTGAACTCACTATCATCGGTTAAGATTCACGCGTTCTAACCACTAGGCCATCTCGGTTTTTTTGTATCATATATAAATAATATATGATGAATTTTTTTGTATCATATATATATATAAATATCATATATAAATAAAGTTATTGCCTCTGGTGACAAGAGGGCCGATGCATTATTGCCCAGTGAGTCGAAATTGCGATTCAAAAGGGGAAATGCTGCTGTTACTTTTGCCACCATTCCAGGCGGTCATAATTTTTACAGCAGCTATTTTTAATATTTATTCTTTATATTTAAAGGTAATAAGTAAAGGCAATTATTGTAATTAAAAGTTTGACAATTATTTAATTATTATTGTATTTCGGCCCAGAGGTTAAAAGTTTTTATTAAAAGCGTTAATAATAATTATTGTTATAAGCATAGTGATTAATAAGTAAATATTCGAATAATTCTCCCACACAAAGTTTATTTATTTCATTAAAATCATTATTAGTACACTACCTTTTTTAAAAAATAATATTATATTATCATCGTTAACAAAAGGTAAGGTAAAAGTGTTGACTGTTGTTTGACCTCTTGATAAGTTAAGCTATATTGAACTGTTGAATCAATTATATTTTTCACGGTTACTAAAGCCACAATATATCTAAAAAAAGGGACCCAATGAATCTTTTATAATTTCTTGACAAAACATAAATTTAAAAATTCAATTTTATAAGCCAGTGTTATTGATATGTAATGTATATTTCCTATTTACGTAATAAATAATTACGCTATAAGGCGCCGCGTATCCGGTAGTCGGTCTGTGTTTCCTTGTCCTGGAGAACTAGGTTGAAATGACATATCAACATGTCAATACATCATGTGATGTTTATTTGTTAAATAGCGGAAATTTCTCGTTGAACTTGACGTTGTTTTATAACAAATTTAGATGCGAATATATAAATAATATATACTTGATCAATACTTTGTATTGTTGTGTTTGAAAAGGTGAGTGAGTTAGTGTAACTACAGGCAATGTAACTTCAGATTTTTTTTGCTAAGGTTGGTAGTGCATTAGCGATGTAAGCAATGGTTAATATTATTTTACAGCACCAATTACTGTGGATTATTTAACATCAGGTAACCCCTATGAGCGTCCGCTTACCAATTTTATAAAAAAAATAATAAACTCTGTATATATATCGGTTTAATACGGATTTTTTTTTCAAGTTTTAATATAGTTTATGCTTAGAAAGGAAATTATTTAACAAATCATAAAAGCCTCACGGTGTCCTCTCTTCTATACAAAATGTATTATTAATACGAATACATTTATAAGAAGCTTAAAACAGGTATTATATTGTCAATATGCTACCAAACATAGAACGCCTTACGTGTCCGTTAGAATATTTTTGCTACAAATGAAACTTACCCCATTTTCTCCATCCCTTGACCAAACAATTTGAGGTGGGGGTGATCCAGATACCTCGCAAGTGAGCAGAATATCGGAACCTTCCACAATTTGACCGTCATCGCTAGCGGTGAACCCTTTATAAAAATAAAGAAAAACATTTATAGAAATAAAGAAAAAAATATAAACAAAATTATCCCTCATCCTAGGATGTTGACAACGGCATTAAGAAAACTACGCATGCGCAAACACACACTAATCCTTTACTCTCATCATCTGATTGGTGATCACCTCTCAGTGGATGTCAATCCGATACAAACGGAGTTAGTTTAGGCGCAAGACCAAGAGTTTTACATGTTTGAATATAATAAAACTAAAAAGTTTGTTTTTCTTCGGTTGGGACGCGCTAATCTCTGAAAATACCAGATGGATTGTCCAGGGCTTAAGGAAAGTATATGTGCTATCTTACATCACGATACAGCCCAAGGGGGCAGAGCATGAAAGTTTAACGTGGTTATAACCACGTGCAATAGTAGGAATAGTGTACTTACTGATAATTTTAGGAGGTTCGAATATAACTAATGTGTGTTCAATCGTCGCACGGTTCATCTGTAATATGTCACACTTGTAGGCGCCGCTGTCGAGTAACTTCACATCTTTTATCAATAGATCAGTCGAATTTGCAGGACTGAAAGATAAAACACAACAGATTAAAATATAAGATACATTAATATAAAAATTAAGAAATTTCTTAATTTATCAATTGTTTTTTTTATAGAATAGGAAGGCGGACGAGCATATGGGCCACCTGATGGTAAGTGGTCACCAACGCCCATAGACGTTGGCATGTAAGAAATGTTAACCATTACTTACATCACCAATGCGCCACCAACCTTGGGAACTAAGATGTTATGTCCCTTGTGCCTGTAATTACACTGGCTCACTCACCCTTCAAACCGGAACACAACAATACCAAGTACTGCTGTTTTGCGGTAGAATATCTGATGAGTGGGTGGTACCTGCCCAGACGAGCTTGCACAAAACTCTACCACCAGTAATTCACAACAGTTATTATGAGATGCTGATGATGTCGAGAGCGATTTCGGTCAAGTCTGCCATTCTCAATAGAGAATAGCCAACTGCGCTGGTTATATTGTAGTGCACAATTATGTACTCAAATACAGGTGCACTTTCCAATCTTTCAATCTCATAATTCGATGGAACGGCAATCCGACTCGGCCGGAAAGAGTTCAGGCGTATGACCAACGACTTTATGTGCTTTCCAAGGCTCGGGGGTTGTGTTTACACACAGCCAAATAACAAGATCCTGATTGCTAATGAAAATGCATCGTCCAAAAATGTATTTTTTTTAATAGGTCAAACTAGGGTAGAACCCAGGACCTTCGGATCTTATAATCTTAACCAGTTAAACGAGGCAATTAGAAAATTGTTATAAATAGATACATGTAGATAAATATTAACTTACATAGAAAATCTGTTTTCGATTCCGTAAGAAGTTAGATTTTGATCCAAAGGCTTCTGCGTTCCTATGAAAAATTTTCCATCATTCTTCGTCCACTGCACAACGACGCCATCTGCAACAAACACATTAATTAAAACCTATATGTATACGTAAGACGTATTTGTGTTTGTAATTCATCTCGTGCTTGACGGTGAAGGAAAACATCGTGAGGAAACCTGCATGTGTCTCTGTCAAATCCGCATTGGAGCAGCGTAGTGGAATAAGCTCCAAACCTTCTTCTCAAAAAGGAGAGGAGGTCTTAGCCCAGTAGTGGGACATTAACAGGCTGTCACTGTATACGTAAGAAGGAAATATGTATTGTTGCTATATATCTTTTGTCATTGTTTATTTAAATATACACTATTTACGTGTTAATTGTGACTGAAGTAAATGAAATAGACTTTACTCACGCGTTGCCTTGTGGCGGACTGTCTATCGTCAATAATTTTACCAAAGATATTAGAATGAGACCATAGACAAGTTAGTACTTATTAATAATTTGACAAATTTCTAACAAATGAAATTCACGCTTGTAACATCAATAGTATTTTTAGGGTGATAGGGCTTTATGCAAGCCCACTCATCAGATATTCTACCGCTAAACCAGTGTGAGCCAGTGCAATTACAGGCACAATGGACATAACATCTTCGTTCCCAAGGTTGTAAGGAATGGATGTAAGAAATAGTTAATATTTCTTACGTCGCCAATGGGCTAATGGGTGGTGACCACTTAAAATCAGGTGGCCGATTTGCCGATCCGCATACTTATAACATAAAAAAGTCTAAATTGAAAGCGAATGAAACTTCTAAGCGCAGCTACTTTTATAATGATATTCACTTTTAACCACGAAGTCATCGTGGCTTTTAAGTATATTAAAACAAGTTTTTATCTAATTAAACTGTTAGGTAATTACAATTATAATACTTAATTTAATGGTTGTTGTACATTGTCGCTAAACACTCAAATTAACTTATTCGATAAACACATCATGTAAGTCGTAAATATAGTCTCGCACTTGCGTTATAAATCTGTTGCGTCACAAGATGGCGTTGTTCCGGTGGCGCCAAAACTACTTCCGTCTAACGGCAACGTAGTGACAGACGGCGTGTCCACTTATTATGTAAATCAATTTATTATTAGAAATGACGTTTTGCGATGCTTATATCAATTATATAATAAATGTTTATTTATTCTGTCTATAAATACATACGGAATTGTTATTGTTTTCGGTTTTAGTAAAATACTTAATTTTAGTACATCCCAATGAATTAATGGTTAAGCAAATTTAACTCTAGTCAGAAATGTGATGGGTGATCGTATGAAAAACGTTTCCATTTTTAAAATTGTGAACGTGAACAAAATTGAATGGGAACAATATCCTCTTTTATAATTTTTAAAAAGCCTTAAATAGAGTCATCTATTCAATAATCCAATGGCCGGTAGATTTAAGATAAACAAACCATAGATTTACATATTCCATGCGATTTTATAACAACATAAACATTTATACACTAATCCGTGCTGAGTATCACAGATAATTCTGGATTTCGACCAATGATAGGTCGATAGATTGTTATAAGTTGATCGCACACTACGCCCGATTAATGTTCCTGGCTAAAAAACAAAAATATGTTTCTTTTTATAGAGGTTGCCTGGAAGAGATCACGGTAAGTGATAAGGCCGCCTTTGCATGCTATATGAACAACTTGTTCTCTTAAATAATGTTTGTAAATTGTGTACAATAAAGGTATAATAAATAAATAAATAATTATAGCATGTCTATTCCAGGTCAAATTTCTTTATATGCCTTTATTCATCTTGCCATTGGTATCGTAAAGAGTGTCTGAAAAGAACGTACCTGCTGGTGAAACTTTACACTCCAATCTGATATCTTTTCCAAGTGTAGCATTGTAATTGGTAGGTTGTGTCACTATAATAGCATCTGTTTCTTCGTCTTCATCTGCATCATTGCCTGGAATTATATTATATGGATTATAATAATAGCCCGTAAATATCCCATTGCTGGGCAGGGCACCTCAGCCAGGGCCTGGTGGATAAACAGGTATCTTATCTGCCGATACACGTAACTTCACGATGATTTCCTTCACCTCAAATCATCTGGTGATTTTTAAACCCAAAATAACCTAAAAATCGGTATCTAAATTAAATTTGAACTCTTTAAATTCCGTTAAGATACACGTGATCCATCCACTGACCCATCAGAGCTGAATGTTACACCACATGAACCACATGAAATCCGCATTAATATACTTGAGAAATAAATAAATATGAAGTTATAAGAAGCGTTTCCAATAAGCGACACTTCTTACTTCTTTAGCTCATCAACATACTTTAGGAAAAGTTCAACTAATAATATGACGCTGATGCGAAGATATGCTTTAGGTATACGCTTCTGGCATATTGCTAACGCTTACTTTCTATCACCATTGCGCTCATGAAATGATTAAAATTTATCCCTGTCATGGTAGCCTCATGGATACCGGTTCGGAAAGATGGTTCTGATGATTCCAAGAAGCAATTAGCAGTAAATTTATTATCTTAACTTTATCCATGATCTGCGTTTTGATAATTTTACTTTGGTCTTTTAATATAAATATCACAACGATGCAGAGCCGTTCATGATATAATATGTATGTCTGTGTTCAACACAGAGCACAACATTGTGTGCTGAAACTAGAAGATAAATCCTCAGATTAATCAAGTCAATGGATGATGGAGTAAAATAAACTAAGTTTCTTTAAAAACTAAACTAGCGAGTCATCCCGGCTTCGCACGGGTAGATAAGAAGAAAAATGTATTTTGGATAGGATTGAGGAAGGAGTAACTGTGACAAATTTCAAGCCAATCGGATAGAGATCTCGTGATGGTATTTCGCTTATATACATATAGATAACTTTCGGGAAGAAATCAGAGGAGTACATAATAAAAGAAGTAAGGTATACCTTCAGCGTCGTTTTGTGCTTCATCATCAGTCGCTTCATCAGCCAGCACGTCTTCGTAGTGAACATCGTCGACTTCACGACGATCCCTCGAGTGTCGGGCTTCTGTAATAGAAATTATATTTTAATATAAATGTTAGAATACGCCGTGTGCTTAAATAAAACACACTGAAAGATCAGTTCCACAGTTTCACTCCTGCATAGCTCATGTTAAAGTAAAAAAGGAAGAAAAGTCATGTTTTTCTAAATATATTGTAATTTTAAACTTAAATTTTAAATAAATGGACATTTAGTTTATTATAATTATGAATATGAATCAACTCATTATTATAGTGTAAATATTGTTTTTATTGAATTATTTCCTGGCCTTAAAATTCCATACTTCAATAAAAACTATGGCAAGGATTTAAATCAGTGACATAGCTGAGAGCCATCCAATGTCTGTAAAGTACACTCAAGGCGATCGCTATTAAGGTGAGCAAATAGGAACACACACCTAGTTCTTGAGTCCAGCAATAATATATATAATATGATAAAGATCAAAAGATATGTTCGTACAGCATATGTCAACTTTAGTAAGTAATTGATGTATCTACTCTCGGAATAAGCTATTTGCGAGTTGTTACTCACATATTTGGTTTTTTAAATGTAAAACGTCGACACAAAAGTCGTCTTCTTGACTTGAGAATACATTGGATTTAGTTCCAAAAACAGAACAATGGTACAAAAGTTATATATTGTAGAAATAATGTCGAAGAACCTTCGACCGTCACTTGTTTTACTTAAAGGCATACATACTTGCATGTATCTTTATTAATCTGTTTACAATTCTAATTTACAACTGCTTAATTCTGTTGCTATTGTACAGTGCTTTATAAGGACATTGAGGTAGGAGGCACTACCATAAACTGTCCCTGATATAATAGCACTTCTGTAATGCTTAAGCAAATACCTCAGGCTTTGAAACGATGGGGCAAGTTATAAGCTTACAAATTACAGCTTGAAGGTCATTTATTAGTGGATACTTTGATTAAGAGTATTTACATTAATGTTTGAGTTACGATTATTATTTTAGTTTTTAGTTTAGTTCGACCTCATTTGATGCGAACCCCATGCATGGATTCATATATATTGACTCCATAGATAACCTCATTTTCATCAGATAATGTGAAAATAAGGCACTTGGTAGTAATTTAAATGATATTGAAAGATCCATTCCTTATAGCATAAATGAGGTCTAAGGGTTATCCAAGCGAGACACCTTTGGCTACATATTATACTCTGATGATTAGATCGTTGTTCTTACCAGAACAGCAATAAGTAATATTAATGACGCAAAGGTTTATTAATAAATAAAAGAGAAGATGGAGATATTTTAAATATTACATTTAATGTCGTAATCTGTTGACATTGAATTAATTAAATATGGCGCAAAAACTATTCGAATTCAATTAATATATTCGAAAAAAGATTAAAAAGTAATTTACTGGCAGTAAATGTAGACATAAGTTGTGGTACTTTATATTTAATGTTATTTCCTATGTTTAATTGGACTTTGTTCTTTTTTTTAGGAAATAAATGTCTTAAACCTTAAATAGTTACGTAAATTGAACGTAATTATGGTGATTATGACGATGTATTCGTGCAAAGGCGTGTGGATATTACCAATCTCTAGCTTCGAGATGCTAGTGAAGATAGATGGAAAAGACAAATATTTTTTTATTAACCTACCCCACGGTTTGAATCTAGAATAGTTGATTAAGAAATCAAACTCGAAAACAGTAAAAGAATGCGTTGCGATTAAGTTCTTCGTCAAAAATATTAATCAGCTCACTGTCATATTTGAAGGTGATTATGTAATGTTAAATGTTTTATATATTTCTTGTACATAAAATATGATTATTAAAAATATCCAGACTTGTACCAAACGCTATTGCAGGCATGTTCGCTTGTCTTTCAAGACGGTAATAATTCTAAAACTGTTCCTCGATTGGATGTTGATACAATATGTTTAGTTTTACCTTTTATAGCTCAGCATTGAATGCCTTAAATGATCTGTTTACAAATATTATGTGTTGTTTATTGATGGTTTTTTTTATAATTGTTTTTAATGGTTTTGATGTTAAGGTATTTCTTTTATGTACCCATTTGGTCTAATGGCTAGCATAAAACGCTAATTAGCTCAGTTTGACTGCCAAAAAAATTCCAGGAGATTGGTGAAGTTTGGAAATTGTCAGTTTACACTCTCTAGTGCCTCAAAAAGCAACAACACGACTCTATCTCCGAAGTGTCTCCATTCGTTCGTTTGAATTATGAGACAAGAGAATGAGACTATGTTTGAGAACTCACTTCAGCACAAATATTTCCATCCAGTCTAGTTCGTCTCACTTGTATATATCTACTATGTAAATATACACATACATCATCATATTTTTTACAAATGATATAATATTCTCAGGTCAATAATTTACATTATACATAAAAAGTAAAAGAGAGTACATCATATGTTCCGACTCAAAGCTATTCAACTCAATCAGTATGCATGGTGCAACAGACAAACCGACACGCAGTCTTTCCTCGTCCATAATATAACATGATTTATATTCACTGAGCCTACTCATGAATAATACTAGTACTTTATGGTGACTTCATTCGCATTTGAAGTTAGGTAATGCAATATGTTAAAGAACAAATTATTTAAATTAAAATAGATAACGTTTTTTTTTTATTCACGAAATGTGAGAAATATATTCTATTTAACATTTGGAATTAAATGGAGTAGGTAAGATATTTTTTTTAATTTGAAATGAGTTAGGTTTAAATTTTAGCGCAGCTTTGAAAAAACGCTTCTGAATCAAATAAAATTAAGTCCTAAATGCAATTAGAAATCCGATTTTATTTATTACCAATTGTTAGACTTGTTTCTATTATTAGACGTCCCATATATTTATTTTTTATTAAATTATAAAATTTAGTTTGTCTAAATGAAATGTATTGAAACGATTACTGATTATTATTTACAATTATTAAGTACTTAATTATAATAATTGTTGTTAGGTCACCAGGGCGTTGCAAAAAGATAATTACAATATTATATATAATCGTGATAATTAGCAATAAATAATGACTATATAACCTTGAAATTATATATTTAGCATTATTACATAGTGGAAAATATCACATGGATATTTTGCTTTTGTTAAAAGCTTGTGTGATTTATATAATTGATCCTTCGACAAAAGAAAAACCAGTTATAACCGGTATGATCGAAAAAGAAGTGGCTATTGAAATTCGTATAAAATGAATTGTATAATTTTCACAAATTATACCAATTAAAATATACTTTTAAAAGATTAAATAAAATTTTAAGTGACTAACAGCTTACAAATTAGGTTATATCGAGAAGAAATTAAATTAATATATTTGTTTAAACAACCACAAATTATGCTTTTAATTAAATTATAATCCACTTAAAAACTGTATTAATACATTTATACAACTTTAAACGCAATCAAAATGTGCTTAGTATAATAAAAAAGTACAACGCAATGTAATTTGGTACAATGTAACTTGTATAAGGAAGTAAGCTAACGGGCGAAGCGGGTCGTTTCAATTAATTCTAATCAACGGACAGAAAACATCTAAACATATATATAAATATAATAGGTCATTCTGTACTAGATTATCTGTTGGCTAGACCTTCATTGTGCTTAGATTAAAACTAATTATATAAAAGCAATTAAAATCACATTAAGGCTATTTGACATATTTGCTCAATTCCATTATATATTATTTGTGGTTTTTGTCTATACCTAACTTTTAACTAATAATTTAAATACGGAACCTTAAATGAATGAATGTTCGAATGTTTTTTACAGAATTAACGAACAATTTGATTTGAAGGATTTCACAACTCACCAGGAGTATCCTGGAATAAGTTCTAAGCTTTTTTCTTCAAAAGGAAGAGGTTGAGAAGAACCATTTAATGGATTTTAGCATGTTATTCCAACTAACCATTAGTTGGAATAATCTTTTAAAGTTCATTGACCTAACTGAGGGCTGAATGATAAACTAACTTGATGCCTCCACATCGACTCCACCACTAAAAAACATATCTAAGGTAACAAGTCTGAATAAGAGTATTTACGTTAAATAAACTTAATTTTTAAGCATACGAATTTGCTTCTCGAGGTCCACAGACCATGATATATATATGATAAATATATCATTAAAGTTGATAACTGATAAGTCGTAAGACCGTTCGGTGCGCTAATCTTGGGTTATAATGTGTTATATTGTATCTGTTAGTACTTCAAACTTCAATCTGTGCTACGTCTTCCAAAGTGCTGAATCTTTAGTTAGCTTACAATTTAAAAAAAGCAATAAATGATGTATCTACAGTGTTAGAGTTACTACTTATATAAATATGTACTTATATAAACACCAACGGCCTTACTTATATACCTCGCTTACAGGCTTTTTAGTTAAACACTAATTTCTGTCTGGTTATAAATATGCACATTAAAATATATAACATTAATATAAATTAAAAATACGATACACAAAAGACAAGGACGACAAGTCTGTGGAGATATAAACACACGAAAAAAAAAACACAAATTTCTCTCTTTCTGCCATTATTGATTTGACATTCGAAAGAAGAAGATACATCTGTCACTCAAGAAACATTAGATTAGTGTATGACGTCACAGAACAAAAGCAAAATCACTAAGAGGTTCCCAAAATACTTTTATTGACTTACTAGCGCCCTCTCTATAGATGTCATGTCGTTTAGGCTGAATGTACACGGTCGGCTTAATTATCCAGACTAAGGCAATACCCTTGATCTAGTTAGACTAGGACACATATAGGTCGTCTGGTATATTTATTATACTTAATTTATTAGTGCATTTAATTAATTAAACCCACGGGCTTAGTGTTAGAACTCTTAAGCACGATAGGGAGGTAATATACTGATGTATTGTTATTAATTATATTTCGCAGAAATTACCTGCTTGTTTATATCCCACAGCTGGACATATCTTTTATGAAATGACATAACACAAGCCGTGGGATGAACTTGGTTAAGATTGTGGCGAGTGGAGGGAGTAGTATGATTATGAATAATAAATAATCACAAATTAAGTAAATGAAAATTCAATAGTGCTTGCTTGAACCGTAACACAATCTGCGTTTTAAGCTCATGCGTTCTATGTACTGTTCCATCTCGGTTTTCTATAAATAATTCTCATTTCTCACTCACCGTAGAAAACGGCCGAGTAATATCAGAAAGTGGTATGCGATATTGATCATAATAATCAAAACATTTCAAGAATACACGCATCAAAATAGTATATCACCATAAGTTTGTTGTCAACACATCACGGGTGAGTAATGAAGTTAGGTCTTACAGAATAGCAATGCAGGGTATTGGTATTGAATATATACTCGATACATGGAACCAATGCATTCTTTTCTTTAGAATAGGAAGGCGGACGAGCATATGGGCCACCTGATGGTAAGTGGTCACCAACGCCCATAGACATTGGCATTGTAAGAAATGTTAAATATCGCTTACATCACCAATGCGCCACTAACCTTGGGAACTAAGATCTTATGTCCCTTGTGCCTGTAATTACACTGGCCACCCTTCAAACCGGAACACAACATTACCAAGTACTGCTGTTTTGCGGTAGAATATCTGATGACTGGGTGGTACCTACCCAGACGAGCTTGCACAAAGCTCTAACACCAGTAAAAGTATATATTTGGATAAACGCAATAATAACAGTAAAACGGTTATTCAAGCAGTGGTTTAAGCACGTATAACAGCTTCATTTTGATGTAGTTTTTACTATAAAGTATTTACTGAAACGAAATAAATTTATAATAAGGAATCAAATCCAGACGCTGAAGAAATAAGGTCATAGAAAACGAAAAAAAATATTAAAAAAATAGTCTTAAACATTTTTATATTTTCAACCTTCTTGCTAAGAATTAAAGTATAAATTGCTTAAAAACAATATTTCGTAAGTCCACCCTTTGGATATATTTATATTTTTAGATGACTCACAGATGCAGCTGGTCAAATATTTCTTATTGGATATTATTGGAACGCACAGACGGTCATCAGATCAATAAATATGTATATATAATAAGTAATTATTCGGCTCTTTCTAAAATAAAAAATAAAGACCAGAGAAGGCAATTAAAATTGTAATCCTTACTAATAAGCATAAGGGCGATTATTTGTTTTTTTGTTACGCTTTCACGTTTTAATTATTCAACCGATCATCAGGAAATTTTGCATACACGTTCTTAGGGGTACAGAAGAAATACAATAACCTAATCCAGTCCTGAGTAGTCAGGTTAATATTTCGATCGCAATACTACCTACAATTAAAACATGCAGCGAATTAACACAGATGATACATAAGAAAAAAGCACGTATATATAAATTTATTATTATATATTTATATTTCATTGGTTGCTTAAAACATGGTCGAAATAAAAGCGAATCAGCTCATTCATCTTCTTTTCACACTAACGACATCAATAAACGATGATCATGGACTGCATTATACAAAGGGGTAATGAGCCAGCGATTGTTATTACACGGATTAAATATAGCTCTTTGACTAAAGCCTGTGGAACAATTGCTGAGATATGGCTCTTTGACTATCATGAGAAGTCTTTCCTGAAATAAAAGGCTCATATAACAAGCTTTAAATTTAGATAAATCAAACGCTGAATTAAGGTTTAAAGACAATCTCGAGATCATTAATTAGTTCTTAATGAGATGCATTTTAATAAAAGGATGAAACACAAAAATGAGATGCGATATGTGTCATCGCATAATATTTACTTGAGAATTAATTCGTTGGTAATGTAAATATTTTTGTTTATTCAAAGTAGTGAAACGCCTTGCCGGGCGAAATTGCATCGCATCGCACATTTCTATGTTACGAATTATCATTTCGATGCACAGTTTTGTTTTTTGACTCCAAATCCAACCGCGTCCTCAAACTAAAATATAAAATATGACAGATAGCATTGACAAATAATATATACAGCGACTATCAACGAGAACATTATTTTAGTTTTTAAGTTTAATTAAACTAATGACCTCTCTAATAATGCAAAGAAAAGAAAACCATGTTGCTGAATTAAAAAAAACAATTGAATTTCATCATTTTAGTGTTAAAAGTATTTTCTTTAGGAATTAAACGAATCACAAACCTTTAACCACCTTTCAATTCTTCAATCCATCTTGTGTAGTTTTGTTTTAACTGAACCGAAAAGGAAGTCCGTCTCGAACATTACAAGCATGTTATTGAACTCATTTTATTTTTAAATTCGAGTGCTTTTAGACGTACTTATAACAATTTTAGATGACCATTCGTTAGCACTGGTTATTGAATTAATCTAAATCAAACCTATGGCCTTATAATTTTTACCTTTGTACAGTAACAGTAACAGCCTGTAAATGTCCCACTGCTGGGCTAAGGCCTCCTCTCCCTTTTTTTTTGAGGAGAAGGTTTGGAGCTTATTCCACCACGCTGCTCCAGTGCGGGTTGGTGGAATACACATGTGGCAGAATTTCGATGAAATTAGACACATGCAGGTTTCCTCACGATGTTTTCCTTCACTGAAAAGCACGAGATGAATTATAAACAGAAATTAAGCACATGTAAAATCAGAGGTGCTTGCCCGGGTTTGAACCCACGTTCATCGGTTAAGATTCACGCGTTCTTACCACTGGGCCATCTCGGCTTAAACCTTTGTAAAAAACAGTAATAAAAAAAAACCACTCTACTAATATACATGCTTATATAGAGTTTGTGAAAAATATTCTGATCGCACAAGCTTTATTGTAGCTTGATGAATAATTGAATAGATATTTCCATTTATATTGAATGAGAGAAATTTAAAACACGAATTTGTTGCTTGGACAATGCAACTTGTCCGTAATCCGTAACCGTAACAGCCTGTGAATGTCCCACTGCTGGGCTAAAGGCCTCCTCTCCTCTTTTTGAGGAGAAGGTTTGGAGCTTATTCCACCACGCTGCTCCAATGCGGGTTGGTAGAATTCACATGTGGCAGAATTTCAGTGAAATTAGACACATACAGGTTTCCTCACGATGTTTTCCTTCACCGTAAAGCACGAGATGAATTATAACCACAAATTAAGCACATGAAAATTCAGTGGTGCTTGCCCGGGTTTGAACCCACGATCATCGGTTAAGATTCACGCGTTCTAACCACAGGGCCATCTCGGCTTGCCATGCAACTTGTATATATGCCATATTTATTTACTGGTGGTAGAGCTTTGTGCAAGCTCGTCTGGGTAGATACCACCCACTCATCAGATATTCTATCGCAAAACAGCAGTACTTGATATTGTTGTGTTCCGGTTTGAAGGGTGAGTGAGCCAGTGTAATTACAGGCACAAAGGACATAAAATTTTAGTTCCCAAGGTTGGTGGCGCATTAGTGATGTAAACGATGGTTAACATTTCTTACAATGCCAATGTCTATGGGCGTTCGTGACCACTTACCATTAGGTGGCCCATATGCTTGTCCGCCTTCTTATTGTATAAAAAAAAGGTTATCGGAGCGTTGATTCTGCACCAGATTGACGCAGGAAACAGAAAGCGTGCTAAGAGAGGCCACACCCAAGAGTGGGTTAAGGAATGTTATGGATGGTGATGACGATGTATCAATCAAAGCTATTTATTTTTCTATTACTCATCTCAATTGTTAGCAATAAAAACTAATATTATTTGTATATCCAAGCGGCTTAGAAGCAATGTTTTGATAGCATTGAATATTTTTCAAATGTTTATTCCAAGTCTTCGTGTGGTATAAGTGAAAGGAAAACGAAAATTAATATAAAATATATTTTAACAAATTTTATGTTTTGCTGACGGTATTAATTTACAATCGAATAAAAAATATTATAATTCATTCAACACTTAGTTTGAAACCTTGGAAAATGCGGTCTACAAAGAATGTATGTACTAGGAAACGCTTAAGTATAATTTATTTAAAAAAAAACTAGGTATTACTCAGCTTATTAGTCATCAAATAGTTAATAAATGTTTAATCAAATATATAAACGTAAGTAACATTTTAACGGCTTATTGTGACTTATGGTCAGAACCGGACTTAGAAGCCCAAGTGCAAATCCCTATACACCGATTTTGTTTTTGGCTGGGTGAGGTACGCTGGTGCCATGTCTAGGCATAAATCCGAGGCTGCTTGCTATATTAAAATTCGTTAACAATACATAGAAACTGACATTTACAACACCAGTAAATACATTACATAAAGACATGTATTACTTTTGATATTTATAATATATATTTTACAAGTTAATTCAGACTAGTAATTTGGTCATCAAACGATAAGTAACTACCCATAAATATTGGTCCACATTTACTAAGTTCTGCTAGTAATTACACTGGCTCACTTACCCTTTAAATTTTATTTGAAATATTAATATAACAATTAATATTAATATATCAGTAGAATAACAGGTACCTGATTCGTCTGAATAAGTTCAATTTACATTTACAAAATACATGATTTCAATATGTAGTCAATATAGTATGTATATATTTATTAGTATATACTACTCGGTGGAAGGGCTTTGTGTTAGCCCGTCTGGGTAGGTACCACCCACTCATCACATATTCTACCATCAAGCAGCAATTCTTAGTATTGCTGTGTTCTGGTTCGAAGAGTGAGTGAGACAGTGTAAGTACAGGCACAAGAGAATCTTAGATCCCAAGGTTGGGTGCGCATTGGAGATGTAAGGGATGGTTAATATTTATTGCTATGTCAATATCTATAGGCAATGAGGACCACCATGTCAGTCAATGCCATCAATTTTATTAAAAAAAATTATATTATCTTTGAATCGCTTAAGCAATGACGTGTACCATAAACTAAGACAACAACAAAAATGTAAGAATAATAAAACAGGTGGAATCCATGATTTAACTACACGTTTGTTCGATATCCGCTTTAAACCAATATTATACAAATAAACTTTAGATATGATCTTGACACACATTCTCGTGAATTATGTTTTAATGTGTTGCGGTAATGGAACGACTCTATGCGAATCATTGTCTGTGTGAGAAATTTCGCAATTTTTTTTATCTGTTATTTCTGAAAGGAGGTTTTCCTCAAATATTCGTATTACGTCAGTAGTACTTTACTACATACTAGGTGTATGTATAATAGTCAGAATGCGAACTAAAGTAAACTATAAATATACGTAATATTTCCGACACATAAATTATTATTAATATGGCGTGTGAGCAAATTTCCACACCACATAAAACATTGTTAACCGTTTAAAAAGATCGTAAATGTTAAAATTAGGGAAACGGGCCGGATTTACGTGTTAATTATTTAGGTTAATTATTATAGTTTCAGCTAAGTCTTTAAAATGTAATCATATTTTATTTATATCATAAAAATATTATTCCGTCACCGCTTAACAATATTATCGGTTGCAACGTAAGTCAACTTCGATTACCATTTAAATTCTATAAATATGCGTTTGTTAAATTTGCAACATAATATTCTAAAGTTTACACTTGAAATAATAAAAAACAACAAAAAAATCACGATATTTTAAAAACTTGCAACACTGTTTAATGTCAAACAAGATTGACATTTAAGTTTCGCGCGTAAAACTTTACAGACGTTTGCGAAAGTAATGAAACACATCTCATGAATGACATCATATCTTTGAGAACGGATGTTATGATTATTTTTATTAAGCCGAGATGGTGAAATGACTCACGGGTTTTACGATTACTTTCCCGGAATTTTCTCATGTGATAAGCAAAGCTCTCATGACAATAAACCTTTGACCTTGCGAAAATAGTAATTAGTACGAATAATACAATTTTATCAGTTTTCAAACGATTTGAATGATATATTTTAAAAACGGTATTGTGATGTTATCGATATGTATATTTGAAATTTGTGTATTTTTTACTTTCATCTTATAATATATAAAATGACTGCCCCGTTTGTTTAGAAGCTAGATGTAAGGCCGCAGATCTTGAGGTAATTTTGGGCCAGTAAAAAGTTATGGGGTTTTTTTGACGGAGTGAGGAAGTGTGTATACTCCTCTGCCTCGGAAAGCACGTTAAGCCGTTGGTCCTGCACCTGAACTCTTTCCAGTACTGTTAGATTTGCCGTCCCACCGGATTATGAGATTGCATTTGTGTTTGCGCGCACACTTGTGCACTTTAATATGTCCTGCGCAGTTGGCTAATCTTTCTCGAGATTGGCCGCCGCATCCGATATCGGTCAGGAAGACATCATACACACAAATGGGTATATCTGCTTAGAGGTTAATATAGTTCGACATTATTTAACCGATCACCATAATATATGGCATATTTAAGTATTTTGTTCATGGAGCATAATCCTGTCTTATATATTTTGTTATATAACTCGTCACTCATCACACAAGGCTCTGCAGCACATCAACTGCCATACCATTTTGATCGTCATAATATTTGGTATAGTTGAACACAGTTATGTATATAAATATACATACATAACAGTAGATATTACGAAAGTTTAAAAATTTATACTTCGATTTAAAACTCAATTCTTCTTTACGATTACACAAGAGTTAAGATTAATTCTAAGATTTTACTTGATTGTAAAGACGCACATCGCGTTTTATTAAAGCTGTGAGATTATGAAGTCATTAGGGAGTTTCTTGTGAGATCGTTTAAGATTTTTATCATCTTAATAATAGTAATTACCGCCTAGGCGTTTTGTTTATTTCATCATGCATTAATACAAAATATTATTTAACTGAAACTCAAAGTTGATGTTATTTTAAACATATTTTACCTTAAAAAGAAATAATATAGAATGGTTTTTTTTATAATTTAGTTAGACCTGTAATGAAACGCATATTATGTAAATAAAATTTCACATATAAATAAAAACAACGATACGAATACCAATCGCCATATTATTCAAATACAAATTTATATATTGTTTCAAGAAATCCCGGTGATATCGTTACTTTAAACTGACTCACTTACTGGTATTACAATAAATTCCACGTTTCGCATTAAATAAAACAAACAGAAAGATCGATAAGCTATGTAGATATTCTGTGAAATATTGGTCTACTGTTACTATTTAAAAAAAGAACGTTGATATATTTAAAATGATTCCTTAAGCTATTGTACATAATCGCCAATATGAATAATTACATGACATTGAGATAAATAATTGTAATGTAATGTGAAGCTGCAGGATATATCAAATATCTAGATACGAAACAGCGGAAATTAAGCAGCGATATCAAGACATTTAATAAGGTCAGTTCTGTCATCTTGATGACAATTTATTTTTTCACATGGCATAGCATATGGACATAAAATTCAATTCAATAGTTTTTTAGTTGTAACAATGGAGAATATTATGTATGTATTATTGCGCCAATGACAGGAAATAATACTGTTGACAAATACATCTTGACTTGACTTATTTTCTTCCTTTTTTGATGTTAAAATTACGCGCCAAAACAGAAGCGTCAAATTACGATGTTGTCATATCATAAATTCTAGTTCCCAATAAAATTTCATTTGTATTATGCTTGGTATAATTTTATCATTCTTCCCACACCCTGACCCAGTAAACGCGAAAGTACAATAAATCTCTAATTTAGGTTATTCTTTCTTTGGGAATTAAGTACTATTGATGAATTCGTCTAATTTGTCATAGATAATATATATTAAAAATTGGCTGAACTTTGTATGTCAATGGCACTGCATTATGAGGATTATGTATTATTAAAATTTAAAAATATATAATAATTATTATTATATCAATATGTGCAATATTAAATTATACACGTAACAGAAATGAAATCATTTCGCGTCGTAAACGTTTCAC
This sequence comes from Nymphalis io, assembly GCF_905147045.1. NCBI lineage: Eukaryota > Metazoa > Arthropoda > Insecta > Lepidoptera > Nymphalidae > Nymphalis > Nymphalis io. The sequence continues at coordinate 7,057,473 of NC_065913.1, read as the reverse complement.
TCAAATGTTACATAGAATTATTGTATTTAAATTCGACTTTCGAATTTAATTTTTAGAAGAATATACAAAAAAAAATTACTGTTCATAAAAATACCACGATGGATTGCTTAGAAATTTCTAGAAGATAGTGTATTGAGTAATGGCAAGCATTATTGGTTACTAATTATTTTTAATAAAGTTTTATAGTATCTCGTCTTATTAAAACATCAATTCTATCAGACATTCCGTGATTAACGACCACTGAACATTTTCCTCGCTCAAAGCATATGGCTTGCTTTTAGCTTTTATTGCTACCTTGTTGGGAGATAATTATAGATTTTATTACTACCTTCGCCCCTTAAACGATTTATTCTCTTTTAACTGTTCTATTAAAATAAAACTGTAAAGACATTTTTGGTAGGTAAAGTGTTATCGAATATGGCAACATTTGTGAATCATTGTTGTGTCAGTGTCAGATATTCGATTCTTAAAGACGATCGGCAAATTTACTTTTAGGGTATTAATGTACGTTTGCCAATCGAGGATATTATGGTTTCCTGTGGCATTGTGGAGATCCCGCCCAAGAGAGTAAGTACCTACTTACCACATATTTTACGAAATAGCAAAATTTTATATACTTTTGCACTTTCTGTAACACGCTACAAATAATAAAACTATATCTCTCCTCGACAATCTATACAGAACCATACAAGTTTACCTCTGCGCGAATGTATGACTCCACCTTAAGAAATACAAATAAACATCTTATTTAAGTACCGCATTATGTTTTAATAGAATTATACGTGGTCGATTGTGATGAATATTTAATGCTGAATCACTTGGAAATTTATTGATAAACAAATGGATTACTAACAATATTATAAGTAGACTAACTCTACATTTACATTATTCATATTTAATATTTTATATATATGATACTGATTAATTTTTTTTTTTTATTTTATTTTTTTTTATTTAGGACTCTCAGCAGTCACCACACTTACACATAAAATGTGTGACTCTCCAAGACGGCCACAACATGCATTTTAAGATACAATATACATTGTTTTTTTGTATTACTTATAACAGATTATAACAAAAGCAATATTTTTTATAATACTAACCGTACCGTAACAGCCTGTGAATGTCCCACTGCTGGGCTAAAGGCCTCCTCTCCTCTTTTTGAGGAGAAGGTTTGGAGCTTATTCCACCACGCTGCTCCAATGCGGGTTGGTGGAATACACACGTCAGAATTTCAGTGAAATTAGACACATGCAGGTTTCCTCACGATGTTTTCCTTCACCGTAAAGCACGAGATGAATTTTAATCACAAATTAAGCACATGAAAATGGTGCTTGCCCGGGTTTGAACCCACGATCATCGGTTAAGATTCAGGCGTTCTTACCACTGTGCCATCTCGGCTCGCCCATATGATACTAAAATACTAAAAATTGCTAATTATGTAATAATTGGGTTTATACATTGAGCTCGATAAAACTATTCTCTAAGAACAAACTCCAAATACACGTGAAACGCAAACGCAGACTATTAACTATACTATACAAACCGGAAGGAGGAAAATAATTCGAATTACAATGTATTTTTATTAATGAATTATAATAATAAAGGATAAAACGCAAATGTCATTATATACCCAGTCTTTAATAAAATTTGGAAAACGGTGTCCATGCAATGCCAGTGTATCAGATAATATTATTTTTTGTTAATACTTGAAGAAGAAGTTAATTAATATTATAGCAACATTTTTAGCACACACACACAAACACACACACACACATACACACGCACATTTCATAAATTAAGCGGAGCTCAACGATTTATTTTAAAAAAATGTTATAATCAATTATGTTCCATACTCATATTATATTCCATTTTTAAAATTCTTTGAACCCATTAAATTAATCGTAACACTGTCGATGTCACTCTTCTAAATAAACAAAAATTGACACTTTTTTTAAATTATACACAAACATATAAACTGTTTTTATATTAGAAGATTAGTATGTTTTCTGTAACAAGGAGAGAAACAAACGACTACAATGCCATTACCGTTATTGTCCTATAAAGAACATGACATCACACATTAAGCCTCGGTCACACTGGTTAGGGAAGGCAGATTATCTATATAAGACAGTAAGACGCATTACTTTATGCATAATTTTTTTAATATTTCATCGACATTAATTTACACTTTTTCGTGTTTCGCCTCCTCTTAAAATCTGAGTCCTTGATGTATTATAACGAAAGAGTATTTACATAAAATACACATAAAAAAACAATGGCAGTAAGATGATAAATTTAAATATAAAAAAACTCTAAACAAAATAATTTAAAACGCTAAAAACAAAAACCAAAATGTTGCCATACTATAAAATGAGCCGCAAAACCTAAGCTATAATAATTTAAAAATATATATATATTTCTTTTTAAATAAGTGTGTCCACGACACGTGTAGTATTTTTCCATACAATCTAGGTCATGGATTATGTGCTTATGGGGTGGAAAGCTTTTATTTGCTATGGCCTGTGGGTGGTTTAATCTGCATTTTCTACGTATATCGGACGTGGGTGACATTGAAGTATAACGTTGCTATATTAAAAAATACAAATACGAAAATTTTACCGTAAATATTGTTTATTTTTAGTTGTACTGGTGAAAGGGCTTTGTGCAAGCTCGTCTGGGTAGGAACCACCCACTCATGAGCTATTCTACCGCAAATCAGCAGTACTTAGTATTGTTGTGTTCCGGTTTGTACGGTGAGTGAGCTAGGATTACAGGGACAAGGGACATAACATCTTAGTTCCGAAGATTGGTGGCGCATTGGCGATGTAAGCGATGGTTAACATTTCTTACAATACCAATGTCTATCGGCGTTAGTGAACACTTACAATCAGGTATATTATATATATAATATGCTCGTCCGCCTACCTTACTATAAAAAAAAAAAAAACAAATAATATAGATGAATCAAGCAGACGTACGTCATTACGTCGACCATCGAATTCAACTGTCAATTGAATTCGACGTTTGAATTTTTTTTTCAATTGTATCCAAATCTTCATATGTCTGTAACTGCTGACTATAATTCTTTAAAATATGAGCCTAAACGAATAATCTTGTAATATAAAAAAACGTGTTGAAACTTAACCTTATTTTAGCAGTTTTAAAATTTCGTGATTTGATAATTAGGCCACACATGGGTTAAGAACTTAAGTCGCTCTCAACGAGAATCGATCCAGCCGCATTTGTGTAACATCTTAATTAAGTTTACGACCTGTTTCATAACCACATCCCATAAATATCTTAGGTCTAAAATATCTAAAAAAGTATGTTGTATATTTGTCCTCTTGTGTTGAGTTATATTTTTTTTTATCCATTCACCCGATTGTGAAGAATCTTTGATGAGTTGATCCTGGCAAAACTTTTTTCTTTAAATTTTTATTATACTAAAAACATTTCTCATTAAATAGACTACCTAACGAAACAATAGTTTTTCAAATCTGACTATATATAACGTGTGTGCGATTAGATTTGAATAAAGATTTAAATTTGAATTTAGAATATGACAAATAAATTAATAATAATAATAATAAAGTATATAAGTAAAATATCTTATATATTACGGCATCGTAAATAAGTTCATTCATAACTCTAAAGACGATGTTTGTTTCATCCAATTAGTAAATAACCAAACCATATATATATAAAACCTCTTTTTACCAAAAATTATTACGGCTTATATGAAACAATGTTCCCGCCTATTTTAAATTGTCAAGAACTTAATGAGGTTTAAACTCCTGGTGAGATCGGAGATAACGTTACGTATTCCAATCACACGCAGTCTAGGTCATGCGCAAGCGTGGCTAAGGCTATCTAGACTCATATAGGCAGTAGGATGTAAACTTTGAACATTACATATTAACATTATTATGTACTCATTAAATATACTTAGAATTTATTATATAATAGCACGAGTGATGACACAGTAGCTAGAAGTGTATCTTAATCTATTGAATATTGTGTTTGAACCCGAACTTCATTCGCATCAGAATCGTTTCATCCAGACGATGGACTCAAAATTGACCTTAAAATGTTATTCTAAACGCGTCCAAAGAGGTTTTACATAAAAAATTATTCTCAACAAAATATTTTTTAAGTTCGAAAATTTCGTGAAGAAATATATATAATTCATCTATATAACTAGCTTATATAACAGTAACAGCCTGTTAATGTCCCACTGCTGGGCTAAGGCCTCTTCTCCCTTTTTGAGAAGGTTTGTAGCTTATTCCATCACGCTGCTCCAATGCGGCTTGGTAGAATACTTGTGGTAGAATTTCAATGAAATTAGACACATGCAGGTTTCCTCACCGTCAAGCACGAGATGAATTATAAACACAAATTAAGCACATGAAAATTCAGTGGTGCTTGCCCGGGTTTGAACCCACGATCATCGATTAAGATTCACGCGATCTAACCACTAGGCCATCTTGACTTTTTCGCTTTAGCTTATATAACGCGCTTATTTATTTTAATTAAATACTGACAATGTCAGTCAGTATCGAGCGTAATTATTGCAAATTGATGCGTTATTTTACAATTGTGATTGACGTATTTCCGTTGCGTTTTGCATTCCAAGTCACATAAGCTAGGTAACCTAAGCGTTTAACTTCTAAAACGTTTCCTGGGTGGGTAGTGGAAGACCTTAAATAGGTATTAGATAATTAAACGCGGATATTACTCAAAGATTTTATAATATGTTTACGCTGCGTCATAAACGTGATCAATCACAAGGAAGACTAGCCAACTGAACCAGGAATGTAGGTTCTAAAACAACTACAAGAAAATCGGTAGTTACTCTTTTTTCAAACGAAATACCGATATTTACTATTACAATTAGATTTATATGTAATATATGGACATCAACAAATATGTACTGGATACTTTTTTATAAAATAATTATATCGTGGGACATTTTTCACACACGGTCATCTAATCCTAAACTAAGCAGAGCTTGTACTATGGAAACCAGACAATTGATATACTACATAATCTACTTTTCTTTTTGTAAATACATAGATAATTATACCCAGACTCAGGACAAACAGACATGTTCATGCACACAAATGTCTGTCCTGGGTGGGAATCGAACCCACAACCTTCCGCGTGAATGGCAAGTATCTATCAATCACACCAACCGGTCCGTCGTATCATAAACATATTCTTGTATCATAGATATATTCTTGTAATGTTTCGTCTTGTCAATTTTAAAAGTATTTGTGCGTCCTTATTACACAATACTAGCGCTTTATCCGCGGTTTCGCTCGCGTCATAATTCAGAATTGCTAAATACCAATTTCCATGCCTCTATATACATTGCATCGTATGCAAATTTTCATGATACTGGCCCCAGTAGTTTGGGCTGTACGTTGATATGCCAGACAGTTATTCGTCTATGTACATTGATATAAAAAAATTACGCCCCGACTTAACGTTTACATCCGTGAGTCTATTCGTTCCAATATTGTTAGATATGTGTCGCAGCGAGACATATTTCCACGATGTCGTTACTCAGATCTTGTATCTGATGCACTTTTATTCAAACAATTTAACTTTAATACTGACGCGTGACAGCGTGAAGTGCGTTCGTGTTGGTTCAATTTACAAGCGTTTATATATTTTTTATTAATGGACCAAGGGCTGAGAATATACAGATCAATTTATTTATGTAGAAACTCGTTGGTGATATGTGTTAGTTGAATTAATAAATTGTAGAACTTCGGCTTTATTTATTCGGCTTCGCACGAATAGAACTATGGTCTACATAAAAAGGATTATATTGAAAAATAAAAATACCAAGAATTAATTTGGCCACGAAAAACTCACAGAAATTTCATCATAATCGGATGAATAAATTAGGGACACGGACAAAAACAGTATTCTTTATTTATATAGAGATTGCCTAGTGGTTAATTTGTTATTCATCTCGTGCTTGACCTGCTTGTGTCTAATTTTACTGAAATTCTGCCACATGTGTATTCTACCAGCCCGCATAGGAGCAGCGTCGTGGAATGAGCTCCAAACCTTCTCCTCCAGCTATCACTCAATGGCGGGTTGAGGCATCTCATCATCCATCTTCTAGAAGATGGTTTACAATATAATAAATGAACTTTATTAAGGAAACTATGTTTTCATTATTTCACTCCATATTTATTTATTGTTTTAATTTAAGTATAAATAATCAAAAACCATTCAAGAACCATCAATTTCTTTTGATGTTGATGATATTAAGCCGAGATGGCCCAGTGGTTAGAACGCGTGAATCTTAATCGATGATCGTGAGTTCAAACCCGGGCAAGCGCCACTGAATTTTCATGTGCTTAATTTGTTTTTATAATTCATTTCGTGCTTTACTGAAATTCTGCCATATCTGTATTTCACTAACCCGCATTCAAGCAGCGTGGTGGAATAAGCTCCAAGCCTTCTCCTCAAAAAGCAGTGGGACATTAACAGCTTATTACTGTACTGTTACTGATGATATTTATCGTCTGACTATCTCAGGACAGATATATTTTGTAATATATAAAATCATATATGTATATTAAAACAACATGACACATACATTATTGATACAGCAATAACATTTTTATTCTTATTTCCTCATTTTTTAGTTCGATCGCTTATAACTTAAGACTCAGGTCAATATGCCGACTCATGCAGTAAGCGTGTTCCTCAATTGCCTCTCATCATCTTATATGACTAGGTTATTGAGGAGTTATCTTCCACTTGGGGCTGGATTATATGACATATTTTAAACATATTAAAACTACAAAACTGTCTATATTTCAGTTAAAATAATTTAATTACATATATTTATGTATTTTGCTTGAAAATTAAAAAATAAAATAACTTTTTAAGCATTTTTTATCACTTACTAAGTTAGAGCTGCCACCGTTGACGAATGTAGAGTATGTCGAGAAGATACCGCAAGAAATTCAGTAGTTACTCTTTTTAAAATATATATAACAATATGATTCTTACATGTAATTTTCTGTTTATATATTAAATATGTTATATTAAAGTTATTTATTTTTTACTTTGTATATAATATTGCAGTGGCCTTACCTAGGTCTGAACCTGCAACGGTTAAGACTCGTTCTAACCACTGGGCCATCTCCAAACACTTGCGTAATTTGTTCCCACTAGGCAACATATACAACTTTTATCAGATAAAGGGTATAATATAATATTTAAAAATAACTGCATATAAACAAAGCCGAACATAACAGCTTGTACAAAACATATGTATGTGACTGTCAGGATTATATTGCGTTCATAATTAAGCCTTGTAATAAGATATATTTGAATCACGGATGATTTTTTATAATTGCACGTTATACGATACATTTGTCGGTATGTACGTGTGTCATAATCTCTTAAATTCAATAAATTTAAATGTATATGCTTATGATTTATTAAGAATCGTAATTTTATGAAACCTATCTATTTCAATGGTTTGCTCTTATGGTTTCAAATCTCGATATCTTGGGTTTGATTCCCAGGTCAAGGCACTAATCCCCGTACTGGTGGTAGAGCTTTGTGCAAGCTCGCCTGGGTAGTTATCACCCACTCATCAGATATTCTACCGCAAAACAGCAGTACTTGGTATTGTTGTGTTCCGGTTCGAAGGGTGAGTGAGTCAGTATAATTACAGGCACAAGGGACATACCATCTTAGTTCCCAAGGTTAATGGCGCATTGGCGATGTAAGCGATGGTTAATATTTCTTACAATGCCAATGTCTATGGGCGTTGGTGACCACTTACCATCAGGTGGCCCATATGCTCGTCCGCCTACCTATTCTATAAAAATAAGTACCTCGGAAAGCACGTAAAGCCATTAGTCCTACGCCTGATCTCTCTCCAGTTGAGGAGCCGTCCTGTCGATATAATAAAAAAATCCTACTTATATGTATGTATAGATAGCAAAATTATGACCTCAGATGATGTCTCAAAGGTGTTTATTACCATAAAGTCATATATTGTTTATTTAAATATTTACTTATTACCTTTTAGAAACGGTAGTTATTAAGTATTTTTTTTATAAAGTTTGAATGTCATAGCTAAATCTCTTGAGTACAGGGTGTGGCAGAAACAGAAGACCATAAGTATATAAGACTGATGTCATCAATTGGGTCATAGCTATTAAAGCGACCATGACATTAATGGGGATTTATTTTAAGCACCAATTTATAACAAAGCATGGTGTTGTTAACGTGTGATTATATTTTTAAGCGTCCTTCAATAACTTAAGCTTATCATATTAAAACTTTAATATCAACAATGTTTTGAATGTATGAATGAATGAAACAAGTTTATGTGTTAAACCTCATACTAAATTATGGTTATACAAATATATTTTTTTTAATTCATGCAGTTCATCGTTAAAAACTATTAAAAGACTTGATTTGTCTATGGAATTATTTGAAACGAAATAAAGAAAATAATTTCGGTACAGATTAAAAACGCAAAACTTAATTTTCCAAACTGTTATTATAAACAGAATCAACTAGTTTTTAAATACTGTTCGGTTAAATTTCTAAGTCTTTAAATCTAATATAGCAATTATTTATTCATTTTAAATTGATAAGCAGAAGTATTCATTTACATCAAAAACGTTCCATTCCTACGTTACATTCAAAAGCGACCTTGAGAACTGAACGCGCCCAAAAAATTTTCACTTCAAACATAAGATTCATTTCATTCATTCATCTAAACGCAACAAAATAACCAAAACGAAATACGCTCGTTTGTCAAAGCTAATCAGAATCACAAAGCTGTTAATGCATTATGTATGGGCTTGCAAAGACGCCATTTTGTTTTAACAATAAGACATGTTTGAGATACGATTTTCTTACGAAATTTATAGTTTTGTTCAAAAACAAAACACTTCCAAAGCTATTCTTATCTATTTGTCAACGGTTTAGTTTTTTCGAGCTTCTGATTTAAGATTGTTTAATATTCTCACAACAATTAGATTAACTTACATAAGAGCTTAATACTACAAATAAAATTTACACTTAAATTAAATGCGAGGGTACAAATGAATACATTTTAATTTTAAAATAACAATAAGTATTACAAATAAGAGCAGAAAAAATATGTAGAAATATGTAGAAATAATTTCGACCACCGGACCAACAATAGTATATTATAAATATAAGTATATAATAAGTATGTAGTATATGATTATAATATAGATAAAAAGGTTTCATATGTTTAATACTAAAACACACCAAACAGTCAAGTGTCGCAAAGTCCTTAACGGCTAAAAAAAGAAAATATTTTTGAAAATCTATGAAAATCCATGATGTTCATTAAAAATTTTCGTGATTTAAATAGTTTATCAAACCACAATAAAATATTTCCTAATATTAGAATCTAAAGTATTTCAATCAACTAAATATCATTTTAAAGAGAAAATTATTATAAACAGATTCGGAAATAAACTCTGAAATGAAACCGGCAAAAACTCAGCAGTCAAACTTTCCTCTCAATTCAATAACTAGAATAATAAATTCTATTGAGAAGAGCTGGCACACTGATTCGCTCTTTCTATCATTATTGATTTGACATTCGACAGAAGAAGACACAGCATTGTTTAACTAATCAGCCACTAAACAACGTTTTTAAGTAAGGCCGTATAACTCCAAGATTGCATAAATGACGATAATGTCCTTAAACCTATTTCGGTCACGGCATCCAATCAAGATTAGCCAACTACGCATGAATTCAAGTGGGCAAGTTGTGCGCAAACACAGATCTATATTCCCTTACACTCATAATCCGATGGGACGGCAATCCGACTCGACCGGATAGAGTCCAGGCGCATGACCAATGGATTTACGTGCTTTTCAAAGCATACTTTTTTTATGTAGTTGTAATGGAATAGGCGTTTGTCTTCCATCTCACCTGATGGAAAGTGTAGATGAAGACGAAGGTGCTACACGCCCATCCAAAAGAAACCTGTTCACTCTTCTCTTACTCTTATCTCTCTCATTTAAATACGATACACACTTTCAGCTTAGACTCCGGCTGCTATTGAGTATCTTCGACAGAAAATCGTAATAACTTTTCAGTGAGGTGAGGTTTGAATCCTCGGTATTTCGATATCTTCATTATGACTTGTTTCTGACGTCTACCAAACAAGTCATAAAGACAAGACTATAAAATGACTGACCCCATTATAAGTACTAAAAATTATACACTCGGTCAATGAAGATGACACGATTCCAAAAGCAGAAAGTTTTCTGCGAAATGTCGAAGAACTCATGGCATTCAAGAGTGAGATGGAGTTAATAGTGTTGACTTTCTCTTATAGTTACTCATTTTATATCTTTACAATATTTAAATATGTATATTACTATTTTGTTTTTATATAATTATGGAAGTTTTAATTATATAATTTCAATGGATTTAAGTTATTTGATTGATAACGGTTTTGGATTCATAAAATACCGCTTTGAGTGAAAAACGATCAATCAAGACGTTAATATTTTATTTTTATACAAAGCAAAGGTGAAAAATCTGATAACTAATTGAAAACTAGGTTAACATTATTCCAGTGATTTTAGTAAAATATTTCGAATTGTCGAATAGAATTAAAAACTATACTGTTTACTATAATCGCAGGCGATCAAGCGCAGCGTAGGGCGCCCTCCAGCCAGGTGGACCGACGACCTTAAGAAGGTGGCGGGCACCAACTGGATGCGGAAGGCGGAGGACAGGGAGCTTTGGCGCACCTTGGGAGAGGCCTATGTTCAGCAGTGGACAACGATTGGCTGTTGATTTGATTTGATTTGATAATCGATAGGACTTTTCTTTCCACATATCCACTAATCAATACAATAATGTTTTAATCAAAGGAATACTATTTCTGAAACGAGAATAAGCGACATCCTGGGACATTATTCTCACAAGGCCATCTCATCCCAAACTAAGCTTGTACTATGGAAACCAAACAACTGATATACTACATATACTACTTTTCTTTTGTAAATACATACTTATATGAGAATTTCACCCAGACTCAGGATAAACAGACATGTTCATGCACACAAATGTATGACCTGGGTGGCAATCGAACCCACAACCTTCGGCGTGAAAGACCATCTACCAACCACGCCAACCGGCCCGTCATAACACATAATATTATGTTACCACAGATAATATAAGTAACAATATAATAATAATATTGACTAATAATATAATTTATGACAAAATTATTCCTTACTGTAACCTTGAACCAAATCCCAAATGAGATTCACCAGACTGTATAACCTAATCGTTTATTTGCGTAACACGTGCAAATTTTTATACCATATGTTAAATTGTATTTATATATAATCTGTATAAAGTGAAAATCGCTCTGTTTTTTTTTATTTAGAAGTCAATTTAGGATGAGGTTTTTATTCTTTTAAAATTTTAAAAATAAGGTGTTTGAATTTAGTACGTTCATTTTTACGGTGACTAGAGTTCGAAAAACGTAACATAGTTTTATTAAATTATATATATTTTATACCTTATAATATTTTCTGTCAGTAATATATGCATTCGGGAGTATATATATATTATATGTATATAACTGTTGTGTCCTTCTAAGTTAGCTAAAAAGCTTCTCGTGTAGTGGGAGTGCCTTCTTGTGTTAATTGCTTGCATGTGAATATGTTGGCTTAATTTTGTTTGAGCTTTTAAGCGTAATACTTTTGTTATTATTGAAATAAATTACTGAATTAAAAACTCAGAACGTTTTTCCCGTCTGTACTGAGTAGAGTCATTTGCCCTCCCGGCGAATATAAAAAAAAAAAAAATATGGGAACTATATAAACCTCTATATTTTAGTATATACATGATTATATTATTGTTCTTTGGTTTGCGAATAAAATAGTAACTACTTCATGACTCATGTTAACATAATGGTTTTTTATTTTTATTTTGAATGACGTAGTTATTTTTGGCTTATCGTTACATACGTATCTATTAAAAATCTTGCCCGCGCGATTCAGGCTTTACGTTTATTAATAAGCGCCATCTACTAGTCTCATTTGTAACTAACACATTAAACTTTTGTCCAACATTACTTTATTTGGATTTTGTTAAATTATTATTCTCCTATCTAGTTTATATTAAAAGCTTCCGTTTTTTAATTGTAAGCACTAAAATTTCTTTGAAGAATAAGTGGTAAGGTCTCGTCCATAATGTAAATGTATTATCAAACGTTACAGTCCAATAAAAATGGCTTTATAATCTCTACTATACTAGATTAACTTGTGAATACAAGACAATCTTATCCAAGTATAGTTCTGTTGATACAATTTCTTAACACATCAAAGAGTTCCGACATAACAATTAATACGGGCATTACTTTTATCCTTTGATGCCAGAATAATAAAAAATACACCAAAAAGGTTTTAATCTCGACGCACGAAACTCGTTCAACTTTACAGCTTTATAATACGAAGGTTTAGTTGACTTGTTGCCGTTTCATTCGCTCTAATGAAATTTGTATAAGTGTTAAAAGGACGGCGGATACGCAAGCTTGTCTAAAGTGTTCATTCACATAGGGAGTCACTGCGCCGCATTCTGACGTGGTGATGTGTAATGTCGCCAATATCGATATATTTATACAATTATTAATTAATAAAATTAATATATCCTATAGAAAATCTTTAATAGACAATTTAGTCGCGCGATAACTAAGGCAATAGATAAGTATTTAAAGACCCCAGCACAAAAATGTAATTATGAATTAAAAAAACAATGAATAAATTTAATGTTCATTTATATGTTTATAATAATAATATAATCATTATTTTAGATCAATTCTATACAGCGTTAGTAACAATCACCTCCAATATCAGTGTTAGTAGACGTACTAATGCAATTGATTAATAAAAAATAATTAAATATGATAATATTATAAAGATAAATCGATAGTCTATGACACAACACTGTTTAACCGGGACAGCCAACCGGTTGCCCGCTGGATTGGCAAAGAGTTTTTGTCTGGATGGTTAGCTTATGTAATTTTCTATGTAAGGAGGTTTCATTCATAGCTGAATTAACGATATCTTCACTTTCATTCGATTCAAAAAAAGTATAGTATATCTCAACTACATGTGCATAAAGCAACATATACATCTCATTGAAATTCGAAACAATGACGTTCTAGATTATTCTCAAGTGGAGAGGAGGCATTACTAATTGTTACTTTTTTTATTACAATCTAAATATTAATGACAAAGGAATAAATTTGAAATTATCATGAGAAAATTAACGTCCGAATTAATATGCGAATGAAACAAACACAGTTTTTATTAAACAAACTTGATAATAAAGAATTTTTAAGATATTTCATAACAAAATGTGTTCTAAGATACATTCCTGATATCTCGGAACCGGCGCAGTGTCATTTCATTCCTTATCTTGATAAAGTAACCATAAAACTCCCATACCGTGTAAGTCCTTTACAAACAGACGAGATGTATTATTTTTATTATATACACACATCGAAATGTCTAAATGAATTCGTGTTACGTGTGAATGTTAAAAAACCATGTGTGATTTATTAAAACAGTAACGATAATAAAAGCCGGTGATTGGTAGATTTTTTCGGCCATTTTAATAATTTTCTTTGTTTAAATTCTTATCCTAAATTATAAGTGCAAAATAATATCTACATTGTTTGCAATTCTTTGCTCTGCTGACTTTGATGACGTCATCGATTTTTTAAGCTGAAACTAAGGTACAAATTGTGAGCCCACTTAAGGACTTAGACTTAACGCCCATTCTAAAGTCACTACGAGCCCGCTCTCGACTTATTTGTTAGCTCCACTTTTAGCTCATAACAGTTGAGAAGTTCAAGTACGTAATTTTAAGTACTTTTATTTTATCTCTTTTAGTTCTAGAATGGTAACTGGTACCAACATCTAGTACCAATAACTTGTAGCAACACAGAAGATCAATGTAACAAAAGTTAAAGTTTGAAAAGTTTTTGCAAATAAGTTGTTTACGTTCAAAAATGATTAATTAAAATATATTTAATTATTTAAAAAAGCCGAGATGGCCTAGTGGTAAGAACGCGTGAATCTTAACCGATGATCGTGGGTTCAAACCCGGGCAAGCACCACTGAATTTTCATGTGCTTAATTTGTGTTTATAATTCATCTCGTGCTTAACGGTGAAGGAAAACATCGTGAGGAAACCTGCATGTGTCTAATTTCATTGAAATTCTGCCACATGTGTATTCTATCTAGCTCTTTATTCAAAAATGCAGAATTGTAGAGGTCATTATACAGGCGAAAGAAGACATAATTTAGTAGAGTATGACGACATACATACACTTAAGCAATACAGTAACAGCCTGTGAATGTCCCACTGCTGGGCTAAGGCCTCCTCTCCTTTTTTTATTTTGAGGGGAAGGTTTGGAGCTTATTCCACCACGCTACTCGAATGCTGGTTGGTAAACACATGTGGCAGAATTTCAGTGAATTTTGACACACGCAGGTTTCCTCACGATGTTTTCCGTCACCGTCAAGCACGATATTAATTATAAACACAAATTAAACACATGAATATTCATTGGTGCTTGCCCGGGTTTGAACTCGGTTAAGATTCACTCGTTCTAATCACTAGGCCATTAAACAATACAGGTCAATATATATGATAAAACAAATTAATTTTTATTAATCCACATTACTAAGCATGAAAACGTCCTGTGAGTATTGTCAGTCTAGACTGAAATGTAGGTCATATAAAGGATGACGTAACCTTGCTAGCAAAAATATTTTCTAATTAATTTGTCTGATATCATTGTCTAGACGAACATGATCTAATTATTAGTATTGGTAATACATATAAAAGTATACTATATAATAAAATCATTATAAACTTAAAATGATGAGAATTTAATGCGATCAAAAGTAACGACTATTTTTAATATTTTTATAATTTTACTATTATAGATTTTTATAAGCTTTATGTACAGACATTTTTATATAATACAAAATTAAAATAAAAAGAACAAAATACACAGTGCAAATTTAAAGCAAAAACACACTGTCTAAAAGATTGTCCTGTGGCATTGTACCCAAGACGCTGGCACTATTGCCTCTCTGCACCGCTAGACTCAGCCTTTGGGCTGTTAATTTTTTAATAATAAAAATTTGAAGCGAAAAATATAATTTTGTATACTAGCAACATTAGAGGCACACGGGGGCCGAATTCTACTAAGCTATATCGATTACGATACGTTCCCGATTCAATTCCGATCCAACTTTGTATAATCTATATTTATTCGAAACGGAACCGAACCGATAATATGTTAACATATATCGTTATGTCAAAATCCAACTTAATTATTAAATTTTATGGTAGTAGTCGATAATTAAATTAAAGAATAGGGAAACGGCCGTTTATCCGTTTTCCTTTTTATCAACGATCACGCTTCGATTCGATTGCGATAAAATGACAATTTGTTAGTAGAATGGTCTATTCTACATCAAAAATATCCAATTCCAGGCTGTTGTAATTAAAATTTCAACTTTTCTGTAAGTAGAGGTGCGCTCCCGAACATGCCTCGAAAACACTAATAGCGGAATTGTATTAATTATTATTAGCTCGTTAGTATAACCTTAGTAGCTAAATCATATAGTTCTAGGCTATATATTATTCTTTCTTCTGTCTTAAATATAGAAAACCAAATAAAATCGTAATGTCCATCTGTGATTTCAAAATAACTGTATATTTTTAAGTTAACAGGGCTATATGCGAAAGTTACCAAAACAAAAACAATATTTTCTTATTTTAATTTACCGCTGTCTTTAAAATATTTTATAAAATGTTTTTTTTTTAATATATTTGCCGGGAAGGCAAATGACTCTACTCCACCTGATGGTAAGTGGTAGTAGAGTGCAAATGCGACGACGGCCAGTACAGTCGGGAAGAATGCTCTGCACTAGCCGCCGCCGCCTTGCCTTTTTTAATTCAAATAAGTATTATTAAAATGGTATGTTTTGAAGGATTTTCATCAAAACTGAATTGCACGCTGGTGATGTTCGTTTTTCGCTTGTTATTAATATATATAAATTAAAGTTTGCTATAAAATATAAATATATACGTTTTCATAGTAATCTAGAATACTTACTTCATGCTATAAATATTATTAAATTTAGTATATAGGTCAAACGGATCTGCATTCTAAAATATCGGGGAATATCGTTTATTATAAAAAAAAGTTTATTACACAAACTGGTTTTTTGTTTACATTGATTTGATTTATGGGATATTTTTTTTTTCATTATTCAATTTTCAGGTAATCATTTTCAAAGTAACAAAATAGCATTAAATAAAATTATCTATTAAATAATTATGCGTTATATATATTTAAGTCATTAATATTACATTAATGACTTGATTGATTGTTAAAAAAAATTGTGACTTGATCGCAGCGTCACCTACTAAGTCCAATATGTAGCATTCCACTCAAAAACTTATACAAAAAAAATATCAAAATCAGTCCAAACTCCAAACGTTTAGTAAGTGTTCTGAGACATATACACGTACAGAAATTACATATGTATAAATGAGATATTCATTCAATAAACCATTCATTCAGTAGATTATATCAAGTTGCTATAAGCTTCATTAAGTCCTATAAAAACTATTTTTATCAGTTAAAACATTATAAATAAACAACTCGATAAGTATATTTTGTATTATAAAAACGAATTGTTTAAAGACAATCTCCCAAAGAGTATATAACTAATAAATTATCTATAGCGAAACGCTCAAGCTCAATGCGCGGGCGCACGGGTCAACGCTCCCAATATGGCGCTAAAATAGACCGAAAGAATGCCCGCCATTTCAATTCTAACCTCGGTTTGTTTCACAACACAAACAATAACTTCACACTTTTAAAGTACAATAAAAATGTAAATACTGTTTAAATTGGTATAATTTCTTAGTTCTATAATTTAAAACTAAGAATAAAAAGTTCCGAATTTTTTTTACAAAACACTGAAGACTTTTTAATGGATCTCAATTGATTTATTAATTTAAAAATATATTTATAAAAAAAAAAAACATATGTCGATACTGTCGCATTTACAATATGCTGTCTGCCTGTAACGCTTTGTCGGCTAAATAACTAAGCCGATTTCGATTAAATTTCATATGAAGCAAGTCCAAGGGAAGAGATACTTTTTTATATCTAACATCTGACCCCCACATCCGAACACGCGGGTGAAGCCACAAGCGAAAACTAGTTATCAGTATTTTACGCGCGAAAGTTCTTGTAAATCATTGTTTGTTTTCGTTTACAGTAAGTCAATAGAGATTCGATTTTCAAAACAATCGATACGATTATATCGATATTATTACCGATTTAATTAATCTTTCAATGGGGATCAAAAGTTAACGTCGGTCTCGAGTAATTAAAAAAATATCTCGAAATAATCTTTGATTTCGTTACTGTTAGTTTGTTTCAACCGACTTTGATTATGTTTTATTTACTTTAGAGTTATAATAATAAATGGTTCCTATATATTATTAGCTTGAAAAGTTTTTGTAATAGTTAATTTTTAAACTTTACATAGAGAAAGAATTGCTGTCACAGATTATGTTATAGTTTTGACATTTCATTTAAATGGACCTTGATCGACCTTTAAATTTTAAAATTGGATTTAAGAAAAAAAAAATAGAATTTAATTTATTCTTAATATTGTATGCAACAGAAGACATACATAAAACAACTAAACACATGTTAACTCAACACGTGTGTCGAATATTACTCGCAGGCAAACACATTGTTTTTTTTAAATAAAGATTTATTCAATAACAAGTACAACACTCAAGATCGTTCAATAACCGTTAAATATCATATAAATCGTTTCATTCGATTGTATCGATTAAAATCATCCCTTCAGGTCAAAAAACTCTCAATTGGTTTAAATAATGAATGAATGAAATGAATGTCAACGATTTGTCTTATGCGGGTTTTTATTATCACTGTCAAATGTCACTTGGACATTTTTCGTGTGCTTTAAATATTTAGTAACGGCAACAGAGAAGGCACTTATTTTTTTAATAGTCTTGTCTTGTAGAACAGTTTATCTATTGCAAGCACTAGTCATCACATTATTTATTTGATATTTAAATGTTATAAGTCAATTTGTAAACTTTTTGTGACGACATAAATAAAATATTATTATTAATAATGTATCTTAAGCCCGTAAAATAAAAGCAATAGGGTTGTCTTTATCGGACAATATTCAAACTAGTAGTATTGCTGTAGTCTACGCGTTATATTTTGATTATGTGTAGTTGTTTCATGCACATATTAGATACACATAATAAACACACACACACGCACTCAAAAATTCATTCATTAGATCATCACTTAATAGGTTTATTTTACTTACCGTCTTCTAATTAGTAATTCAATATATGTTAAGCTAATTGCGTAATCTTTTTTTGGTTTTAGTTACATATAATACTTAATATTGATGTTGACGAGCCGTTTGGCGTGGTTGGTAGAACACTTGCCTTTCACGCCGAAGGTTGTGGGTTCGATTCCCACCCAGGACCGACATTTGTGTGCATGAACATGTATGTTTGTCCTGACTCTGGGTGTAATTATTATATAAGTATGTATTTACAAAAAAAAAAAGTAGTATATGTAATATATCAGTTGTCTGGTTTCCATAGCGTGTGTGAAAAATGTCCCAGGATATTATATTATTATTATAATATAATAGGTTATGTATGTTAACTGTTGGATTACCAAATAAATAAATATACACTTGGAATTGTTCCTGTGCTGTTTTTGAATACACACGTGGTGGCATTCGTGGTCACACATGGAGACAACGACACTGAAATATACTGGTTTCCTCATGGTATTGGAATGAAGACGAGAGTGATTATAAAGACAAATCAAGCATAGTCCTTACTCCGATTCGAACCCGCGACTTTAGGTTAAGAAGTTCTATCGAATGACCACCTCGGCATTCATTTTTCATACACTCATAAACATGTTGAGTATATAACTACGGACTCATTCTCATCTCATTAACTAAGTAATGGTTTTTATTGTTATTTTTCCCCTATTAAGGGATTTAGTGTGAAGTTTTATAGCCTTTACCTTCCTTTAATCAACGGGCTTTCCAAAGCAAAAATAATTTCAAAAATCGAACTAGCAAAATATTAGAAAAGTTTTTATTCACAAAAAAAAACACTAAAAAGTTTTTAATAGCATTTGATGTCTAGATTACAGACTACAGTAGTTGTCAGATGTCCAATCATTTATATATTTGACAGATAATAAAAAAGTAATTATCATTATGTTGAGTTAGATGCTTCCCAATAATTGCTTATTTGTTTTATTTAATTTCAACACTAAAGGCATGATGAGTATTGCCTCGTTTTATGGCTTAACGTTTTGATTTATAGATGTTTTAATGGCAATAAAGATTAATTAGACTTCGTAATTAATGTAAGTAGCTTAAAGCATTTTCTTTTTTTTTTATTATTGTCTGTGGTAAGCTAGTATGCCTATTAAAATATAAATCATAGAATTCACATTCATTTTAAAAACGATAACAAAAGAGAAAATTAATAGAGGCCGCAAGTAATTTATTAATAAATTCTTTTACGTTTCAACAAAAGAGGTGTTGATATAATCACAATACCCACCGAATTTCCCTACAATAGTCCATAAACTATTCAATTACCTCTTGTGTAGGTACCGTGTAGTCGCGCCCTAAAAGTTTTATAGTCTTTATTTATACTTGTCATTGTCAAAATTTTGGCGCCATTTTTAATTTGAGTTGAACGTGATGGCGCATCACACTTTATCTTTTTTATACAAAATTAGTATTGTAAAAAAATCGACTCTGAGTGAATTGGGGTTCGATTAGGTATAAGGTTTTTAAAATATTTATCTTTTGTATAGTTGTAAATAAATGTATAGGATTTTCATGAATTTTCTTTGCCATTCATATTTTAAGGAAAAAAATAACATCGACTCCTAGTTATTGCGTAAGGAACAAATTATTGTATCATATTTAAAAGAGGAAGTTTAAATTATAGTGAGATTAGTTCGTATCAAAATATTTAGTTTGAAATGAAACATATACTAACGCATCTCAGAGGACCAACTTGTATGCTGTGACGGCAATGTGTGTGTACTGTATATGAATACAAAATATATTTATTGAATTGAGTGAACTTTGCTTTAATTTATTGATATATATATTTTACTTCACATTAGTTTTTCTTCAAACCTTTTACAATTAAAACTTTTCAACTTCAACGTAATGGAAATAGGTTAATTATATTCTTTTCACACTCTACTGACCTTTGAAGTGTTAAAATTATACAAGTCCATGTCATAAATGACGACATACAATAGTGGACATTTTGTTTTCTATTGTTATAATCGAAATTACAAAAATGAGGTTATTAGGTAAATTAGTCGATTGTAATTATTATAATCGATGCTATAAATTATATTTGTTAGAATTAAAACAATTGTATTCATACTAAATTAATGGAAAATATCTGGAATTTTCCCGGAAAATGAAAAGAATTTGTAGATATATAAAGTCACGCAAACCAAGTGTCTGGCGTACCAACATCTGTACAATAAATATCTTTTATTATCTGTGGTATTCCAAAGAGGTTGAATAGCTAAAGCTAAAGATGTCTAAAGCAGATAATGTTAGAGAATAATTCATTTTAAGTAAAAGGAATCGTACACCCACACGTGTAGATACGATCTTACTTTACGTTGTGTTCATTGTATATATTTTTGAGATATTTAAAATTTTCTCTTGTAAAATAATTATAGTTGACTTTATTTTATAAAAATAGTCGTAATTTTTGTGTCATTTATTTTAATATTATTCACTATTTATCTCCACTTTGTGGTGGGCTTTGTGCAAATCGTTTGGGTAGGCAGCTCACCACATTTTACCACCGAACAGCAATATATGCACAAGTTTGTAGGGTGAGTGAGCCAGTGTAATTAGAGGCACAAATGTCTTGCGACAACAAGGTTGATTGCACTGGCGATGTAAGGCATGGTTTATATTTCTTACAGCGTCAATGTCCATCGGTAGCGTTAACAACTTCCTATCAGGTGGCTAAATTGCATTCCGTGTACGTATTTTATGAAAAAAAAAATTGTTTCAGCAATTATAACGCCTTTAAATAGATAAACATTTACATGGTATAAGTAATAGTGAATTATCTTCCATTACTTCTATTTAAATCAAATCTTGGAATTTAGTTAACGTGTAAGTTTACCTAATCAATTAAACAAACAGTCCAAAAAGCCAGGGATCTAATTAATAAAAAAAGTGTCCATGACACGACTGCGTGAGTAAAAAAAGTAGACCACCCGATTCGAAATTCGAATTCACTAAATAGAACTAACCATGTTCTTGATTCAAATTAATAAAGTTGGTGATGTACCAAGCTGTTTTACAAGTTTTTATTTTATACATTAGAAATATTACATGTGTGTAAGACGCTTATAATTCAGAAAAAAACATCGAAAAATTAAAATTCATCCAAATTTGCTAAACACTAAGACATCATTAAGGCATAGTCACATAAATGTACAAAATATAACGAAATGAAAATATGTTTAATTTTATATCCAGAACAGGTAGTTTTAGTAATTAACAAACAGTACAACTGGATGAATTTTCATGTAGCCGCGTTAAAATATACGATACATTTTATTGTGACAACTAAATCATCTTTTATTGTCGACGGATGTGTATGAGCTTACAGTGAAATGTTTGTAGTCGTAAACATGGTTTATATAAATTGTTCGATCTGTCTATTGAAATAGAAATCACGCTTAGTTTCTTAAATAGAGAGAAAATTAAGATTATGGTATAGCATATATGTAATTCATTGGAAGCTTTGTATTATAATTTTATTCTTATTTATTTTATTTAATCATAGAAGTTTACAATTTTTTTTGTTATTCACCCTTAAACTAGACATTAGTTTGTTCGGATATTGCACATTTCTCAAATGTTATTGCAGTACAATGATCGTAGTAGTGATTAATATATTAGTTAAACACATAAATAATTAGTAAAATATATCTAGTATATTGGAATTTGAAAGTTAGGTACAGTTTTTATTCAGTTGGGTTTGTACGTATCTTATGTAAAAAGGTTTCACATTTGTATCCTAAATGCAAGTTCACGTTTTTTTTTTAATTTATTGCATGATTTAAAATATAAATCGATGATTTTAGTATAAGTATTAGTAAGGTAAGTACTTGTATTTATACAAGGGGTAATTGACCAATGTAAGAAGACGTTGGTATTGAAATGATTCTATTTGAATTAAGGAAGATGAAATAGATTCATTTTATATAATGAGAAAAAACGAAGCACCAATTCACTAGACATGACAAAATGAATGAATTTTGTTGTATCACTAACGTGAGCTATAGTAACGTTGCAATTAAATTCGGCCTGGAATTTTTCCTTTCATATCACCCAAAGACGGTGTACTTCAAATCATCTTACGTTAACTAGCCTTGTAAATTAGACATTTATGACCTTGTATGACAAATTAAATTGACGCACCTTATCTCATATATATCACTAGCTGAACCCGCTGCTTCTCGCGTATGCAATTTAGCTTGTGACTGACATACATGTTTTACAATTTTCATGATAATGGATTGATTTTAAATTGGAGATATAAAATATTTGAAAATCCGTTTGGACATTTTTATATTCACAATTGTTATGATGGTGATTTAAAAAAAATTCTACGACCATTCTTGGAGTTCAAGCTCACCTCGTACTAAATTATACGAAATCGGTACAGTGGTTTAGCCATGAAAGCGTAACAGACAGACATAGTTACTTTCGCATTTATATTAGAATACATACAAATAATTAAATTAAATTAATTGCTTTATATCCTACGCTAGTAAAATCTAAGTACTGTCATTAATTTAAACGTCTTCATTTGATAGCAATGCACATTTTATTACGAAATTCATGCGTGGTTGTTCTCAGTGTGTCATGAACTTTAATTTCGTAGCTTGGCAACAATTACCAAATTCCCTGCACCCATATTGTTTTAGTGAGGGGGTTATTAACCTAACTAGTGATGTTATTTTATCGATCTTTGTTTTGTAACAAATGGATATTTGGCACGTTTTACGTTTTACATACACTGTTAAAATTTTATACGTATTTTTGATATAGACCTTAGTTTGAAATAATCGAAATATCTAATTACAAATCTACTTTCAAATTACCTTTAGGGATTTTGATACATAATGTATTCATATAAAAAAAAATTGTTTGTGTCGTACGCGTTTCTAAGCTGCAAAATCTGACACTTGCCAGGGTTTCTAGCATAATACCATCGACGAATAAAATGTGGCGTGTGAATCCTATTTAAATTTAGAATAAAATTTAAAGATGCCTTTATTATCATAATATGGTAGATTGGTAGAGTAGACTTACCATAAGACTGTTTAAATTGATAAAACTAATAATAACAAATTAAACCGCTTAAATACAAAATTTATTCTTGTGTTTATTTGCTTAAAAATCTGTACAAAGTGTTCATAAATAATCCTCGTTAAACGTTTTAAATCGTACAGTCGACAAGAATATAAAATTAAATGTAAAACTTCGTGAAAGTGCGACTAGAATTTCAAATAAAATCATCAATAGATCTTTCGATACGATCAAACGGTTATTTTTAGTCACATCACTCACAAAGGGCGTCACCGCGTCGCGCACGCTTTGAATTTATCCAGACATTTGCGTCTAATTTACCTATTCCAAACATTAACAGGATCTTATATCAATAGTACTAAGGCTCAAAATACTATAACTCATAATATCATAGATGTATAGCTTCAATGTCAAAATGAAAGCGGGAAACACCGAAATCACGCTGTCAATCGCTCGTTGCTCGGAAGCCATTTTATTTTTGTCGAATCAATTAAAATAATTGATTTTACAGATGCAACGTTTTCTCGATACCGGGAATTTTTTTCTGTCGCGTCACCGCCCTACGTATGGGAAAGTGATTCGGAATTTAAAATTATATTTATTTATTTTATACCTTTGAAGCCAAGAAATCGCGTCTTTTTATTTCGAATTTGGAATAAACTTATATTAGACCGAATTGCGAGTTTAAAAAAAAGGAATGTATTTGACATTTGGGCCTTTTTTCACTTCTGCTCTACTCTGCTCTTTATTGGACTCACAAACCTAATTTCTTTGCTTATTAAATTTGAAAAATTTTATGACAAATATCCGAATAGTTTTGCACTTCGTGTCGTGAAAGGACATTTCCAAGCTGTCTGCTAAAGGCATAAAACTTCAAAGAACTAATTAATAATTCAAACATTCAACAAACAAAAACAACTATTGCATTACATTCCAATCTTAACCAAACGCTATATGCTATGAATTGTAAAGCAAATAAATTAATATTCACATAGAAATCTAATGTAATCATAATTATTATGACTAACACGCCGGTCACACCTTCAATAGATGACTATCTACGCTAATGAGGCCAGTGTAACTTCAACTATTACACCACGCTTTTAAAGCAGCCCGCGGGTTCTCTATACTTTGGTCGATTGGATAAACCAACAAAATTGATTTGAACTTATACTTCAAAGCGTTTTCTATTAATCAATGGGTCTGTAGTATTTGGTTATATCTATACAATCGAAATGATAATAACTACTATAATTTGAGCTGTAATCCTTAACACCTTCATTACGAACAGAGCTCTGTACAACTTGGTAGTACTAGTATTGAGTGAGCTTTAATTTTAAGCTTATTTGAAAGAAAAAGGGTATATAAAATTTGGACGTTCGGAAACATTTAAAACAGTGGTGGTCACTTCCTATGATTTAGTTTTTAGCTGTACAAAAAAAAAAGGTCATTGACTTTAGAGTTATAGGCTGCTAAAAATATATTATCCTAAATTCACTATAAATATACCTATATGCATGGCTGTCGCTTTTGTAATAGCTCGTGCGTTTGTAAACACGCTTGTAACAGCGGGGAATCGTGATACGACGCCAGCGAGCGTTGCTGTCACGTTTGAGCTTAGTTTAATCATTTACATACGCAGTTGACCGGCCGCGGAGCTTCTGTTCCAGCCCCGTGTAAACACCCTTATACCAGTCATAGTTTACCTAACGTCGACGAGGATAGACTACAGAGATGTTACAACGTCGTTTTTTTTTTTCCTTAAATGTAAATTATATATATTAAATACATTTTAATGTTGTAACAGCTCTGTATTATATATTCGTATTATATATAAGCAAATTATCACTATCTATTTCGCTGTATCGCTTATTAAAATTCATCCCTTATCCAGAACTCAGAGAAACGGGTTATTACCGGTTACAAGTGGAATAATTATATTATTTTTCATTGACAACTCATTAATATTCCGTATGTGAAGGGCTAGTGGAACCCTACGCGTTACAATGCAAGTTTCGTCATAACTATTTTCGTTCATACCAACCACCTATTTAATATTTAGGGTTCGACTTAAAAGGAAATCGTTCCTTATTAGATTAGTTGGTTAAAATATTAAAATACTATATATATATATATATATAGTATTTTAATATTTTATATTTTATAATACTATATATATATATATAGTAAAGTAACAGCCCGTTAAGTAAACATCACTTAGTTGTAGAAAGTTCTCCCCTATCTTTAAAGGAAAGGTTAGAAGCTTATTTCAACACCTTGCTCAATTGGGGGTTGATAGATACATATGTGGCAGAATTGCATTTGAACCACTCAACTTTAGGAAATTTCCTTCAACGTGGTAGATGATTTATAAATACAAATTAAGCTCCTAAAAACGAAGGCTTTGTCAAAATCTAAATTAAAAAAAATTGTTTATTAGGCTTAGAAATCGTCATTACACAATATTGAATTTACTAATAAAGCAACCTCTTCGGTTTGTAGAAACTCAGTAAACTTTTTCGTCCAATCATATACACATACAGCTATGTAATTTCATACTGTTAATTTTCTTACCCTTACAGCTTATGTCATCATATCATACCTGAAAAAATAAATATGATTAGTAATAACTGTAATACTCAAGTCAATAGCATTAGCATTTTCTATTAAAAAAATAATATATTTTAAATAACAACTATTTAAATAAAAGCTATGCAAATATATAACAAGTCAAATTAATATTAAATACATTTAAACACGCGACACGTTCTTTATGAAAATCGAACACATTCTATATTTAAAAAGCTTAATATAATCAATGACAAAACCATAAGCAAGAATTTAACTAAACGTGTTTATTTCCCGCCGTTTTTAATGTCAGTTACATCATTGTAATTTCGCAATAAACCGTAGCCATGTTTATTCGGACACCTACTACAATTCTTATGTTTGTTTTTCCCACGTCATTATTCTTTATTTGTTGTTAGTTTTTGAAATATGATTGACGATTCTGTAAGATTACGGATAATAATATGTTTTTTTTTTTATAATATAGATAGTGAAGGTCACCAACGGCCAGTAACGTAAGAAGTATTAATCATTAAGCAATGATTAATATTTCTTATATTAATATTTCTCACATCCAAAACGCCACCAACATTGGCAATTAAGATGTTAGATCCCTTGTTCCTCTAGTTACACTGGCTTGCCCACCCTTTTAATTAATATAATACTAAGTATTACTCTTTTGCGATAGAATATATGATGAATGCACCGAAAAAATGTTTCCTGTTAAAAAAAAGATGTGCCAGCATTTATGATTATTAATGTGAATGTACGATTTTAATTTGGTTTGAATTTCGAATATAAATTTAAATCTCCATTAAGATCGCCAAAGATTAATTATTTAGAAATAATCTTTATTTTCTATACTAAAAATTAATGTCTCTTGGGCATTTCACTTAAAAGGTTGGCTTAACTAAATCGAATCCAGATCAAATTTTAATAAGTGAAAAAAAAAGTTTTTAATTCGTGACTCATTACTCTTAATAAATTTTCCATCAACTCGTACATATGCGAAGTTTAAATGACATGTATTTCACAGTTCATTCACAACGTTATATGGGCCACGTACATGCATTAACTAACATGCGCATGGACTTGGAATACACGATGACG
This sequence comes from Nymphalis io, assembly GCF_905147045.1. NCBI lineage: Eukaryota > Metazoa > Arthropoda > Insecta > Lepidoptera > Nymphalidae > Nymphalis > Nymphalis io. The sequence goes on along the minus strand of NC_065913.1, from coordinate 7,030,233 downwards.
CGCGTGACGGTATTAAATACGGGGACATGTTTAGACTATTAGGTATTTAACAAATTCTTCATTCGTGTTTTATGACATTCTAAATTCGAATATAACGAAGGATTTAAATATTGCGATAAAGTGCTTTAAAGCTGATACACAGGATTCTTTTTAGCTTGAACAACGTTTATTGTTTAAGAAATATTTAAATCCAGGGAAAATTAAACAAATGTATACTAATATTATAAGTGTATGCATGTTTTTTACAGCTAAATCACTGAATCGATTTTAATAAATTTTGGTATAGAGTAAGCTTGAATCCCAAGGAAGGCTACCTTTTGTCGGGCTTGTCGCTTTTCATTTCCATTTATCAGGATAGACTATAATCGAATCGCGATAACCGGTCTTATTGTGTTTTTTGAATACATCATTAAAAAAATGTAACTTGTAACTCTGTATATGTAACACTAGCTAATCGTCCCGGCTTCACACGGAAAGATAAGAAGGAATAATGTATTTTGGATAGGATTTGTGTAAAATCCGTTCTTAGTGAGCGTCTACGTCGGGGATGGAGTAACTGTGTCAAATTTCAAATCAATCGGGCGGATAGTTTAGATGTCATGACGAGTGGCATTTCGCTTATATACATATATATATATATATATATATATATATATAAATTAAGTAAAACATTTATATATTTAGTCTATTATTAATGTGAAGCGATGGTGACTTTTTAGGGCTAAATGGAACGTGATGCTAATTATTACATTTCAAAACTCTGCATATTAGGGCCATTGAGGGCCAGGGAAGAATTGACAGTTATTGAAGAATGAGAAAATATAAAAATGGAGTATGTAATATTTACATAAAAAAAAAATATCTATACCTCACTATCTGCATAACTCTGATCTGCTGCTCCATGATCAGTAGTGCTATTCTGTAAACTCACTTCATTGTTCACCTCGATTGGTGATAATACTATTTTGATGCGTGTGTTCTTGAAATGTTATAATCAATCAATGTTCCATATCATCTCTGTGATTTTTCAATCGTTTTCTGTGATTACTTTCGAGTTAGCTCTCACAGAATAGCCCCTCTACAAATTAGAACCGGCGAACTACTTACCAGAATATGATATTTGGGCAAAACTATTTTCAAACATCTATTTTCTACTATATACATCGAAACTGTGTAATCTAAAAAAGCGGAAAATATCAATCTAACGAATCGTTTGTTTAGTGGCCTACTTAGTGCACGTTTTATCCTAATAACCTATTTTCCAGCACAAATTACAAATTGGGCCAATAAAACCTCACCCTAACTTGAACCCAGACACTGTATAAATATTATTTTAGCCCGGTTCTAACTGGTTTCAACCAGTTTGTACTGCCCTATGTTACCTCTAAATAAATTCTTGAATTACACAACGTATAAAGAAACATAAACTCTTGAGCCGTAGCTTTGAAGTGTGACATCTTTAAGACAGTTCAAATATTATTGGTGGAATAATCATTTTATACAATTTATTGACCTATATTACCATAGAAATAGTTTATTTTGAACGGCCTTCTTAATTTGGGTGTAATATTATTGTAAGTAACGGAAATTACTATGTAAATTTGATGTTTATGGAAATAGAACTACTTCTTTGAGATAGACCAAAGAGAAAAAAACCAAAAGATAACCAACGTAACAAGACATATGTATGTAAAAGAATAGTTCTTGACAAGAGCTTTACGTAAAATGGACGAAAAGCCAGCTGTTTTTATTATGCTTAGATAACCTAGTTTTTTAAATTTATGTGGGATAGGTGATTGAATTTTGTTGTTAATTAATGTCTGGCGTTAAATGAGCTTTATGAAACATCCTGACTGAATGTTGCTATTAAAAATTATGTGTAGAGTAATCTGTAATTTTGATCATTTTGAACATGTTTAAACCATGTCTAAGCTTCTTTTCAGAAGATAATTATGTTGTTTAACCAATTATATTACTATGTAGTTGCCAGATATAATAATAATAATAATTTTTTACTTACACCCAAAAGAATCATGAACACATTTTGTATGCAGTGTTATCTAAATCTTGGTTTTTTTAATTAGCAGCACTGGTGGTGGACCTCTGGCTCCGAATTTAATATAAATTGTACTAATCAGAGGCAGCGACTCCTCGACAATTCATTTTCACACTAGATTCGATTCCTAGATACTTTTAAACAAATGAAAAAGAAAAATAAAACAACAATATAACGAATTTGTAGACTAATGATTAAGAGTCAAATCGTATTTAGTTGAATCGGGACAGATAAAAAATTACCCCTCTAAAATTAAGATATTAAAACATAATTAAAATAAAAAATAATCAGCCAACAGTTTTAATTGAAAATATTTTTAACGCTTAGCAACACTGGTTCACACTTCATATCAATAAATTCCACTAATTACAACATCATATTTCAAGAAACACAAACACTTACGACGATTAATTCCACAAACATTCACACATACGTAATATGTTGTCATATGTCCTTTGCTCATTAATGTCACAATGTATGATGACATTTGAAGACTAGTAAACGCCTACAAAACTTATTTAATCATTACTTAAAAATGAGGATTTTTTTGTAATGCCTCGTTTTTTGAGCGTGGTGAAATAAACTCCAAACCATCACCTATAAATATTTTTTATTATAGTTTAATATACTGTATTATTGTTGCTATATATTATGCCTTATTTATTTAATTATACACTATTTACGTGTAAATTTTACCTAACACGTAGCCTTGTGGTGAACTGTCATCTAATCAAAGTTGTTAGTATGAGACCATAGACAATTATTATTTGTTTGACATATTCCTAACATATACAATAGATATCCTAAATTTAACTATAGATAGTTGTATAAATCGTGCCCGTGTTGAATCGTGGCAAGAATGCTGGCAACATTTCCCCCTTGAAGTTGCTGCGGTTTCGATTATTTTACAGTTGTTTTGTTGAGGTTAGATTGAATTGTCAATCAATCAATCCAGTGGATAAAATAAATAGATCTAAAACAAACTTCAAGTTCTAATACATAAGCTAATACATAACTTTTTATAATTCTACAATAAATATTAATATTATATTACGATTGGAGTTTTCTTTATTAAAACATCTTTATAAAACATCGTAATAATTAAATTATTTATAAAATGAAACCTTACTCAAATTCAAATTAGGCTGAACGAAGTAGGATATTAGCAGCTATTTAAAACATCTTGTAGTTTAGAGTAAGGTATAATTCGCAGGTATAACGCTAGTAAATATAACCACAGATTAAAATACCGGATCCACAGACTATAAAGAATGTGGACCGAATCTATTTCCGCGAACAATGTCCGTATTGGATACCATCCAAGAATTGAAGCCATGCAACTATTAATGGATTTACATAATAAATTTGGCTATAAATTTAATTAATCAGGTCGATAGTTTGTTCGTTTGTTTGTGAGTTGCGGTTGAGATTGAATTCAATGCATAAATACTCTAAACTGTTACTCGTAAGGCGTTTTAGTTTTCCAAGCTATGAGTGTCCAAACCCTCATAAATATTTTAGTACAGATGTATATAAGTGTAGAGTTTAATTATATTATTTAATATTAAGTAACTACACATTATTATAATTGTATAGTATTAAAAAATTCTAGTGATTATGGAGATAAAATTGTTAAAACGCTTATTGGTAAATAAATAAAATAAAAAGTTAAATTACTAAGCCGATTTCAATGAAACATATATTAGTTGTTAGTGACAAACCAAGTAGAGACGGAAATATAAACAAAAGTAATTGAAGTATTATGAGATATTCGTTAAATATAATATTTAATCAAGTTGGTTTAAAATATTCATTACCCAAGCTCTTATAAGCAAATTTGAATCGTCTTATAATGTTCATTTAAATATATTATTATCGGATTGTACCGGGAAGAACCGACAAGAAACTATGGATTGCTGTTTTCCATCGATTTATATATATTTGGTTATTTTATATAACCAGTTTCCGCCCACGACTTATCCTGCGTATGAGGAAGGTATTAGGTTTCCTTCTAACCACTAATAACGTGTATGCAAAATTTCATAATGATTGGGATAATATTAACATTAATTATTTCCAAAACCATTCCCTCATTCAGAGCTACCTTTTTCAAAGTCGGTTAAAATACATCAAAAACGGTTCATTAGTTTTCAAACATAAATTCATGTTATTTTATATAGAGCTGAACATTAACTTCGATACGGTTCCAGGTGCCCATAACTTCCTCAAACCGCACAAACATTTGTAGAACAATGTATCACTGTCGAAATAAAACATGACTGTGGCTCCCGAAATAGCCGCCGTTATAAAAACGGTAACCCGGTTAGAAGCTAAATTACACAATGTGCAATGTTTATTTATTGAGAAATTGTACTTTAGAGAAAGTAAATAGGTTCGATTACTGTAATATTATCGTGATAGCCTCGTTGGGCTAGTGGCTATATATGGATTTAATCCCCAGGTCGGACAGTAAAAAGTTATTGGGTTTTTCTGTCGAAGACTCTCGGTAACAGCCCAGTAAGTTGGAAGTGTGTTCAATCCCGTGCCTCGGAAAGCCGTTGTTTCTGCGGCTGATCTCCTTCCGATCGTGTCAGATTACAATCCTTCGGTTTATGAGAGCGAGAGAATAGAGTGTATCTGTGTTTGCACACACACTTTTGCACTATAATATGCGCAGTTAGGTATTCTCTTGATATCGGCAACCGTGGCCGAAATATTTGTATTGCTATTCCGTAAGAACTCACTTCATTACTCACCAGTGAAATTTTGACAACCAACTTACGGTGATATACTATTTTGATGCGTGTATACTTGAAATGTTATGATTATTACGTTCAATATCACATCCGTTTTTGACATTTCACGAACGATTTCCGCGGTGAGTTTCGAGTTTGTTCTTGCATACAGATCAGTGATTCGCCAATTATATAGTTTATTGTGAGTGATACCGCGGGAACCGGCTTGTCGATATACATATATGTATAAATATAATATATAATTTTTAAGTACATTCCAGTAAGAAATGTATTGAAAGAGCTCATTCATGGCTCGCGTTACGGCGCGTGCCACGGCCAGACCCGAGTGGATTGCGTAATAGCTTAGATTAAACACTTGTGATTTATTACAGTAGTACAGTAGTAATGCGCTTGTGACTTTCTTTGTGATATTATGTGTTGGAGTAGCTGATATGCTTAGGCATAGCATGGACCGAGGACTGCATGATACGTGCTTAATATTATTATGCGATTATTTTTCTATGAAATAGATAAGCAAAACGCGCAAATGGGCCACCTGATGGTAAGTCACCCGCCCATGAACAATGATTCTGTGAGAAATATTAACGATTCCTTACATTACCTCACGAATCTTGATAACTAAGATGTTATGAACTTGTACTTTATCTGGTTCACTCACCCTTTACAGGTAAACAATTTTTCATTATAATTGTTTTATATAAGCCTATGAAATAAATAAAATGGTCATTTTTAATTATTTTTAAAAGCTTTCATTTTAAATATAGAATAGAAAAATGAAATCAATTTCCGTATTTGTACGGGCTGAGTGAAAACTATGACTCAGTCAATAAAACAGAGAGAAAGTACGATACCAAAAACGCTGTTGTATATATAGAGAACGATCGAGGTGTCCGTCCATCTCAGTGTAAGTATCACGGCCTTTTACGGATAGACAGAGGTCTGCTTTTGCCTCTGAATACTAGATACGTGCCATTATCGATAACCATCTCCATATACTATAACAGGACAAACTGATCAATTTAGACTAGAGACAGTCCAGTGGCTAAATCACGCGAAACTTAACCGAATATTAAGGGTTAAATCCAGAGCACCGTTGAATTTTCTGCTTAATTTGTATTCCTAATAAAATTCGTCATGATTCAATAAAACAACGTGAGAATTATCTCGAAACCACTTTGACACTTATGTATCTATGTTTCATACATCTTAGTGAAAAAGCATCGATATTGTCAGTCCAACACTAGCCTGACTCAATTATATATAGGTCAAACGTGATCTCATCTGCCATATATAGGCAGGCTTGTCTGGCATTCTCGATTATTGATTGCCAATGAAAGTCTTAGAGATGTCGGACCTTATTAGGCACGATTAATTTCTATGATAATTGCTGTATAAAAAACTCGTTGCAACTAGAAGGCACGTGGTATTGGTGGTACTATACCTGGTTACAAGAAAACAATTTAAATTCTTTTAACTATAAAGTATATTAAAAGAACTTGATCAACTTTTTAATTTTACAGCATAATATTTAAAGATGGTTACACACTTGTCACCTACTCTATCACCAAACAACAATAATTTGTTGTTTTCCGGTTTGAAAGAGTGATACAGTATCAGGCACAATTGACATATATCTTAGTTACCCAAAGTCGATAATGTATTGGTGATGAAAGAGACGGTTAATAATTCATCGATTAATATTAAATTTATAATTATAATAATAATATTCTAGGACATTTTTCACACACGGCCATCTGATCCCAAATTAAGCTTGTACAGAGCTTGAACTATGGAAACCAAACAACTGATATACTACATAAACTATTTTTCTTTAGTAAATACATACTTATTTAGATAATTACACCCAGACTCAGGACAAACAGACATGTTCATGCACACAAATATCTGTCCTGGGTGGGAATCGAACCCACAACCTTCGGCGTGAAAGGCAAGCAACCAACCACGCAAACCGACTCGTCAATTTAAAAAAATAATCTAGCCTTCACCATTGAATGAAATGATTGACGGAAACAAAACAACTTATTCATATAAAATTACCGTTCAAATTAATTACCCGAAGACTATTAATTACAGTCATATATAGTGTTACCATTAATTAAAATTAATCATCTTTCAACAAAATTGCTGATGATATATTACGACAACAAAAAAAAAACAGGAAGAGAAATATATTTTAAGGCATTTTTTTTGTCAGCTATCATCAAGACACTTCCATAGCCGTTAACCTTCGAAGTTAAATATAAAATGTTTACACAAATGGTTAAAGAAAGACATTCCTGCATATTGTCGATGTACGCCGATTTACAACAGAGCAGTTAAAATATATTTATTTTTCTTAAAGAACACTAATCTGTCCAATTTTTTGAAATGCCTAACCGAAAAAGGTAATAAACCAAAATAAATAAAACTTATATCGGAATATGCAGAGTTTTGGAGCAGATTTTAGTATATGTTTAAACGTATATTATATACGTAGCTGCACTTCGCAGTTTCATCAGCTTTAAATTTAGAATATTGATACGCGTGAATTTTATATACTTATAGATATATTTAAATTTTCACATAGTACGTCATTATCCTAAAGAACTAACTGTTTTTTCGTGGCGGTAAGGCTTCGTGCGTGCTCGTCTGGATAGGTTCTCGTACCGCCTACTTTAGATATTCTACCGCGATTGTTGAGTTTTCAGTTTGAAGGGTGATTGTGCCAGTATAATTACAGGTGGAGCATCACGATATGAGGGATGGTTAATATTTCTAAGACCAATGTTTAAGGATGGTGGTGACCTCTTACTCGGGTGGCTCATTCGCCAGCCTATTTTTATTTATATATTATATTTTTTCCATAAGTATTTTGTCTTGGTGTACAATAAAGTATATCAAAACATTGGGTAATTTACAATCTGTTACTACTACTGTCAATTTCAATGAGCAATGATTACTTTTATTGGATGACCAATTCGTCCCTTATGTTAAAAAAAAAACAACCTACTAACATTCATAAATCTTCACTACTCTGTACAGTATTAAAACAATACATGCTCTGTGCGTTCACGTTATTTTGTTTTATAGTTCAACTTTTAATTCCTGTATCGTATATATATTTTATTCATTAAGAGCAACGTCGATGAAATTTAATGACTTCACGCAAAAAATGACAGACGATAATTGTTTTTAAACAAATAACAATCTTTGAAAAATATAATTTGTTGTTATTTAAATATGGAATTCTACAATTGATTTTTATACAAAATATTTTACGGACAAATTTAGTTCCTGTTACAGTACACAAACAAAGAAGCATCCTCTGTGCTTCACACACATAGATGAGAGTTCGTCATCCATTCGTATCCAGCAAACTGGCCTTTAGGGGTGGTTATATTTGTTATCTGAAATCTATTTAAACATACAATCTGTAACTAAACAAACGATGAGTCACGTAAAAATAGTAAAAGTTCCAAATTACAAAGAAAATCACTGGTGGTAGGGCTTTGTGCAAGCTCGTCTTAGTTGGTACCACCCACTCATTAGATATTCTACCGCAAAACAGCAATACTTGATATCGTTGTGTTTCGGTTTGAAGGGTGAGTGAGCCAGTGTAATTACAGGCACAAGGAACATAAAATCTTAGTTCCCAAGGTTGGTGGCGCATTGGCTATGTAAGCGATGGTTGACATTTCTTACAATGCCAATGTCTAAGGGCGTTTGGTGACCACTTATCATCAGGTGGCCCTGGTTCTAAAAAAAAAAAAATTGAATTTCAAACCTGCAAAAATTTGCACGGCTATAAATTTAGTTCGATAATATATCCAATTATCAAGTTATTGCTTGTGTTAGTGTTTGATTAATAACTGCTTGGAATGGCGAGAATGTTGGTAGCATTTCCGCATCGAATCGCAATTTACATTCATTAGGTCATATGTTACATGTATATAGCAATGTAATATATACAAATTACGAATACATATTATTGGGAACAAAGTCCATATAATTCTGAAACGATACACAAACAGCAAGTTAATACATATTATATTTGTAATGGTTTCAGTTCTGAATCATTTATACATTAAACTAGTAATCGTATGCGGCTTTATTCGCATGTTCGGGGGTGAGAGGAGCGGGTATTTAGTAAAAAGGCTATTGCTTGGGGATCAATCTTGCTTCATACCAAATTTTATCAGAATCGGTTCAGTAGTTTAACCTTGAAAGCGTAACAAAGAGACCGATTTCCTCTCGCATTTATAATGTGTTTTTTGTCGCAACTTTGCTAACTCATTTTTCGTCCGGAATAGCAATTTAATATGCTTTATAGCATTCTTGCCGCCATTTAACTCGATTATGATTTTTACTGTAACTATTATTAATTAATTTGAATTATAGTTATCATTTAAATCATCGAAATGCTTAAAACAGTATATATAACAGCATAACAATGTACAATAGCACTGGCAGCATACACATCACAACTGTCACGGCCTTCTTTTGTTTTTTATTACTCTAAGGCGGGTAATTGTTATCTGTCAGTTGCGATAAAAATCACTACTATCGCATAATAAGCAAATTTGAATTTATTATTTTGTGTATTGATAAAATGACGTTAAATTAGTAATTTTGTGTTTAATTCCTTCTTTTTATTTATTTATTTATTTAATACTTATTGCACAACATATAAATAACAGGAATAGGAAACAATCAAACAACAAATGGTGCGCAAAGGCGGTCTTATCACTTATAGCGATCTCTCACAGACAACCTACCAAAGTTTCCTGTGAGAGATCAAGAGAGAGGAAGAAGTTTTGTAAGGAACGATAACTGCATTTTCATATAAAAAGGAGATACTAAATATTATATGAGAACAATTAGAGTATAACTTTTTAATATATATTTCACTTCTATCTTAAAAATATAATACAATCAACATCTATATTGAAACAAAGTAATTACTATAACAATATTATTAATGAGGCGTTATAGCCTTGCGCCTGGTGTTCACCAATAGTTAGTGATTAATCGAACCTCCACATTCACAGCACCTGAACACCATGGACCAAGTACAAACATCCTTGATCTATTTTATGAGCTAATATGAAAATACGTTGCAACAGTAGCGTCCTGAGGATGAACTTGGCAGCAATCCAAGTATGAATAAAGCTTACATCATGAGCTGTAATCAATGAAATTAGTACACCGACGGACAAACAAACATGTAGTGTCATGGTGCTAAAACTGATTGTACATCACAGCTATTTGAACACATGCCGTTTTATTTATACTAACCGAGCTTAGGTGAATAACGTTCGAATTTCAAATTTCAGTTCAAAATTCGAAAATTCAGGTATTCAAGGAATCCTCAAAATATCAGTTTTTTTTAATCAAATAAAAATATAGCCAAGGTATAATCTATAAGTCCATTGAATTTCATTGATATCGTTTCAGCAGTTCCTTTGATTACTAACAAACAAAGTAAATATTTTATTAATTGACTTTTTTCGTTTCTGAGTCTATAATTAACATCAACACGGGCTATCAGCTTACGAAACATGTATTTCAGTAAAAACTGTGAGTGAGCCAAAGTAATTACATGCATTGCGGCTTTTGCCAATGAAAGGTGATAAAATTTGACCGTTTTAAACAAACTGCCAAAAAATATATGGCTAATTTCATATAGCATACTTAAATATTAGTAAGGACGACAAAAATCACATAAAAATAAAAGTTTTTACATACTGAGACTAATCAGTTAAATATCTAATATAAATATCAATTATAGATTAAAATATTCTATTAAATGATAAGCATTTCGGTAATCAAGATATAATAATCGCCAAGGTTGAAACTTTGACCTAAATATTATTCGCAGAAAAACATCACTGAAAATAATTGTCTCTGACTCAACATCCTTTCATTCTATTAATGAAACCCACAGCAAATTTAAAACGGCATTTATTTATATATGAACTACGATCGTTTTTAAATGACCAATGCTATGTGCCATAATTATTTACACGGATTAATTTAATGGCAAAAAAGTTGCGTAACATTATTAATTGTATCTGTTTTTATTCTAGCTCTTTTCCAATAATTACATTGGCTCACTCACCACTACACTTTATTGTAGGACTTTTTCTGTTCTAATTAGATAGGTGCCACGTCCACTCATCAGATATTCAACCACATACTTGTTGGCGATTGTGACCACTAATCTGGTAGCCCATTTGCCATTCCACTTACCTATTTTTTAAAAACACAAACCAACCACAGAAATAATGTATTGCTGTTTGGCGGTAGAATATTTGGTGAAGACCCGTCTGTGATGTAGATTCTTACTCCTTCTATCTTCTGTTATTGAATAAACAGGTAAAATCTTAATACTTCAAATAGTCACACATACCGATCTCTTGATCTATTGGCATTTATTTGTTTATGTATGAAATATTTCATCGTTTCATTTTCGCATCGTTTGATTTTATTGGAGACAACAGAACATAACTGCGTATTAATGCGATTGAACTTAACACGAACAAACCCTATAAGGAAGCTTTACATTATACAAAATATTCTTATTCCGTCTGGTTAACAGTATTATTATAATCACAATTTAAAATTAATAGACTTACTTTAGATATTACAATTTTATTATCATTAAATTAAATATAAGAACATAATTTCAAAACATGTAATATTTCGGGGAAGAACCGAGATTGACCAATTGAAAAAGCTTAAAACTCTATTTAAGAAACGATCTTTGGGTAACAATTTTACTTCCATCATAAATACATAATCACTAAATTTCTTGTCACAATTCTTTATACAGACTTTTACATATTCTAATAAAAGGGGTCGTGTCTTGTTTGTCTGTTCTGTAGATTCTAGCATCATAAATAGTATTTCAATGATGGCTCTCTGTATTTCATCCTTAGGGAAGCGATGAATGGAACCAGATTGCACATCAAAAATGCAATAGCTACTTAGTCTACTACCAACTGCTTAAAACTTAAGCGAAAATGTTTTTTTTTTGTTTTGCGCACTTTTGAGATTATATCAAAGTTTTCTCGTTATTATGAAAGCATTAATTATAAATACAGTTATAAATAATAAACAAACATTAAAATATACCTAACTAAACTTTCTTACAAGTACCTTTAATGTAATTTAACAAGATAAAATTTAATGCGTAGCTACCACAAAACGATTCGGAAAATTAATTAAACTGAAAAAATCCAGAATCATTTCCTAGTAACAAATTATATGTATGCCCATTCGTGTAAAGGGAAAAGTGTACAAAACGGTAGTACCATCCATGATTTATGGGGCCGAGTGTTGGACCATCAAAAAGACACACGAACAACAACTGTATACAAGCGAGATGAAAATGCTTAGATGGGCGGGAGGAATAACCCGGCTGGACAAAGTAAGGAATGATTATGTCAGGGGATCGTTCAAGGTAGCACCAATTGTGGAAAAATTAAAGGAATGTCGACTGCGCTGGTACGGCCATATCCTTAGACGTGACGATGATCATTCTATCAAGAAAGCCTTAAATATCCCGGACTGACCGCGGGGAAGAGGGCGACCGCCCGCATCCTGGTGGTCAAACATACAAAAAAAGGTCCAGAAAGAGAATCTGAGTACACAGACAACCCAGAACAGAGCTCTCTGGCGCAGATGTACAAGGAGACCCGACCTCAGCTGAACTGGGAAGAGGGTTTGAAAAAAGAAGAAGAAATTTCCTAGTAAGAAATTAATAAATGTTTACACAAAATTTTAATATGTATATAAGATAAAAAACCGAAATTTATGGTATTAATTCAAGTCAATTGGCCTTGGATATATGTCTACATCTTATATTTTATTAATTTAATATTTGTACCTAAAATTATGATTTTTTTTTACCATTATTTAGAAAACCTAACAACTTATTATTGGCCCGACCAGGGGATTAAACCCAGAACCCGGAGATCTTCAACCTTAGTCACAAGATGAACAAGGCAGTCTATTATACCATAATCCAATTGATCATATTCAATTCGCAATGAAGGCCAGAAAACAAGCGATTATATATTTAGGTCACAATAATTTAATGGATATCGATCAAGTTTAAGAGGGCGCAGCAGATTCAATGGCTACACATGTAGGTAGATTGCTTTATTCAAAGAGCAAATCGAGGAGATTAATCCAGGAGTTGATTGGACTATACGTTAAGGGTATGTTCTCCATTGATCATAGATATTGACACTAAGAAATACCTAGCACTGTAGACACGAAGTCATAGGATATTATGTCCATTGTACCATTGGTTCACTCACTCATGAAAATAAGAATCCAAGAAGTATGAAGTTTTAATCGTATGATTAACGGTTGAATGATATGTTTGGTATATAACAAAAACGATATGTTAATAAGTACAGAAATAATGTAAATAGCTTAATGTTACAATTCTCTATTCCCTTACTATACATTAATTTAAAAAATATTATTGGTGCAATTTCACCAATTCCAAGACTGTGGAAACTCCAAAACCAGGTGTGTTCTTTTGTCGACATTTACGCGGATTCAATTCAAAACTTTAGGAAGTATGTAGACATATATTTATTTTTTATTTTTTTATTCTGTTTCTTCATTTTTTTAAGCTTAATTTTTTGTATTTATGAACTGGTTTCCATTTTTCATTCGCATGTTGTTTTACTTTTAATTAATCTCTACACTTAGATAATAAGTTTGTATTAATTGTTCTTTAAATGTTTTAGTGTAACCTAATAAATTAAATTAAAAACAAAATAACAAAGAGTGAAATTGAATATTTATTCTCATGGTTATGCTATCAACACCTGGTTTCACTTTTCTTATTTTAAGTCCAAAATAGCTACAAGTCCAGCTCGCAAACGTGATTCTCGTGTAAACAAATGCAAGGTTTCGTAAACAATATCAGATCTATTGTAAAGGTGAACATTATTATAATGAACTCAACTTGGCCTGTTTCTGATTAATTTAGGTTAAAAGCCGAAAAGCCCTTGGGATTCTCACTTGTGTTAAAACGAATGTTTTAGTTGAATTTAATGTCTGTTCTATCTAACCCTCATTTACAATAATTATATACTTGTGAAGGATGAGACCTAGACCCTTATTTTTATATTTTAGGTGGGCGGACGAGCATATGGGCCACCTGATGGTAAGTGATCACCAACGCCCATAGACATTGGCATTGTAAGAAATTTAAACCATCGCTAACATCGCCAATGTGCCACCAACCTTGGGAACTAAGATGTTAAGTCCCTTGTGCCTGTAATTACACTGGTTTACTCATTCTTCAAACCGGAACACAACAAAACCAAGTACTGCTGTTTTGCAGTAGAATATCTGATGAGTGGGTGGTACCTACCAAGACGAGTTTGCACAAAGCCTACCACCAGTAAGAAGAAGTAAAAGATAAAATCCAAAAACTTAGTTTTAAGCAATTCTGATGAAACTCGGTGGGTACACAATAATAATTTATCAGCTATTATTCGAACACATATATTTATATAGTTATCTTGTAAAATGAAGATTCTAAAGTGCCTGTGAGAGACTGATTACGGCAGCCAATCTCAAGGGAGACTACCCAAATGCGCAGGATATATTATATATAGTGCACTAGTATGTACGCAAGCATACACTCTCTATTCTCTCATTCTCATAACGCGATGGGACTATATTCCGACGGAAAAACTGAATTTTTTGGCCAGACCTGGGAATTGAACCCATGACCTCGGGGTATGCGGGCATATCACTAGCCACTAGACCAACGAGGCTGACAATTTTTGCCAATAATACGTACATTGCAATATTATTAGAATATCTGAACTGTGGGTGGTGCCTAAGGGTGAACATTGAGACCAGCTTTTTTAATTACACACTCAATAATTTCGGGTTTGAATAAATATAAGGGTTCATACAACATGAGCTTCACAAAGTTCGCCGCTCAGTATCGCTTTTGTAACGGCATCAAGCTTATATCCTGAAATAATTTATATTATACACTCATCCACACATGTGAGAAACTCTATACCGGTTGCGCAAGCGCAGAGCGTTCCCATTGCTCGTGCGTTTTGTCTGACGATCGCATGTATCAGTTGGTAAATAATGTAATATAAATAGTCATTTCTATATTTGATTTAAATTTTTGGATTGAATATATTTGTATTCTTTATTGTGATCTTTAAATAATATATAAAGCTTTCGTTTACTTCGTTTAGTTTATTTATCTGTACGAGCTAATCTTTGGATCTACTAGTGAAATTTGAAAAAAAAATTCAAATAGCTGGTTTTTTTGCGTATTTAACATCACATTAATACCTTTAGAGGTAGTTATGTTTAACGTTTCACGCGGAGCAGCTATTTAAACTATCACCATGATAAGTTTCATCATTATATATCTAGCTGTTACCGTATGAAACGACCGTATACCGTGAAGCAGGGTAAGTACAGCCACAAGGGACAAACATCTTCGTGCCCAACTTTGGTGATGCATTGGTGATGTAAGGATTGGTAAATTGATCCACGGGCGGTAATGAACACTTACAATAGGGACAATCTGCCCCACAATAGAGTGCCTTATAAAAATGTAGAGATAAGCCGTTACGTTACTTTTTTTGTGATCACGTCACTTTAGTGCGATTTTCAATTGACAGGCGAGCGAGTCGTCAACGGAAACGCTCTATTAGTGATAGCTCGCTGTAAATAGGTCACATACCCGCTTTCTGCGCGCATTTGTTACATTTTTAACTACTATGATACGATGTATTTCACATAGTGTTCAGACAGACAAGAAATACTTCTATATATGTATATAATAAACCTAATTTAAAAGGAAGGCATAAACTTAAAGCTGGAGTTCTTATTTAGGCAAAATTAGTTTCCGCCATTGCTTCGCCTGTCCGTGTGCTTACCACAGATAACGTATATGCTTAATTTTACTATGATCGATTGAGTTAAGACGTTATTCGTAACAAACAAACTCACTTTCTCATTTATTATATTCTTAAAGATCGGTATTGACTACGAAACAAAGTCATTATCATATTATAATATTTTGGCATCTATCTCCGTTTATATAACATTAGACAATAATTTCTTTTTAAAATTAAGAATCTCATAGCGTCGTTTCAACTTATAATTTAATTATCTAAAATATTAACAATTAATATAATAATACAGCAGATACGTTTAATAACATCATCTATGTACATATATAAATAATCATTACATACAACCTTCCTGATGACAGCTTTTACAAACTTTTTGTATACAGGACATTATATAATATTTATAATTGATTATATTATTATTAATCATAATAATGTTTTTTTGTGGGACATTTTTCACACACGGCCATCTGATCCCAAATTAAGCTTGTACAAAGCTTGTGCTATGGAAACCAGACAACTGATATACTACATATACTACTTTTTTGGAAATAAATACTTATATAGATACACCCAGACTCAGGACAAACAGATATTATTATTATTTCATTCTATATATGTATTTTAAAAAAAAACTGCCCTATACTACATATTATTACAAATATTTTCTTAATTGAGACCCATTTAATTTTTAATTAAGTATTGAATTTACAAAAAAAGATAAATTGCCGATTTGGCGCATATGGACAAGCAAACATATAAGGATGTCCGTGTGTTGCAAATTTTTTATCAATATATTGATAATTGGCAATCAATATATACCAACCATATTTAATATAATAAATATTAATGGTTTTGGACATATCCGTTTATTCATTATTATTTTTATAGAATAGGAAGGCGGACGAGCATATGGGCCACCTGATGGTAAGTGGTCACTAATTCCCATAGACATTGGCATTGTAAGAAATGTTAACCATCGCTTACATCACAAATGCGCCACCAACCTTGGGAACTAAGATGTTATGTCCCTTGTGGCTGTAATTACACTGGCACTCATCCTTCAAACCGGAACACAACAATACCAAGTACTGCTGTTTTGCGGTAGAATATCTGATGAGTGGGTGGTACCTATCCAGCCGAGCTTGCACAAAGTCCTATTACCAGTATTTTTTCTCTATATCAAATATACTATCTTTATATTGATATAACCTCCACTCATTAATATGGTTTTGAACAGAACTTTCAGTCTTTCTTTTCTCAGACTCATCAGAGAGTTATATAATTAGCAAATAACTGGAAACAATAAGCTACGATCACCGATAATTGAACAAACCACACCTAAAGCAGCCGCCCGTGACGTTTAGTGTCAAATGAAGATGTAATAGGGTGTCTATGTTTTGTGTATTTAATGTAGGAAACAATACAAATAAGTATTGGCAAATAAAGTTGAAGTATGGCGTAGTGAAAAAAACCTGAATCTTAAATAGAGATTGTGGTTTAAGCACTAAATTTTCATGTGTTTAATTTTTGTTTATAATTGACTGCCTCGTTGGTCTAAAGGCTAGATATAAGGCCGCTGACCCGGAGGTCTCTCTTAAGATTAGCCTCCGTTGCCAAAATCAATCTGGAGGATATTTTATTATTATTATTATTCATCTCTCGCTTGTTGGTGAAGGAAAACATCGTGAGGAAACCTGCCACATCCATATCCACCTATATTACGCTAGGCTTTTCAAAAGGAGAGGCTTTACTCCGGCAGTGGCATATTTACAGGCTGTTATTCCTGGTAAAGATAACACAAAGTATCATAATCAATTATATAAAAGTAGTATAATCAGAATTATAATTATGAAATATTCTAAAAGTTTACAAACGGAGAAAGATACGGTACAAAACCGCCAAAAGACCTAATTTTGCTAATTTCATTTTCATGACCAGAATCTTGAGTGTTCCACGTTAATTTCCTACTATTTCATACTTTAAAAATCTTGGATAAAATTTGAAAATACATTTATATATTGTAACATATTAAATTGTCACACAAAAAAACAATATTTTTCATTTCATTTGTAGTACTTGTACTTACATACATACTTACTCTGCCTTATTCATGTTAAGCGAATGCGTACCTGTAATTTAAAAAAACATATTTAGTTTTTTTAACATTTGCAACACATACCTATATAAATAAAAACGACTTCATTTCAAAACATCAAAAAATATCATTCTAATTTTAAACGTATCTTTAAGCACATGGAAAAGGAATTTTAATTTTGAATGTATTTTTAATAATCAAACGCATTCTTTCATAAACAGCACTTATATTACTCGTTTTCATTGTAAGTACTTAGTAAGTTAAAAATAATTAGCTATCTCGATGAATGATTCATAGACACTTAAGATTTATAAGTTTAAATAATTTCAAGTGTAGAAGTCATTAATTGATTCGATGATTTATTTAGGAGTATATTTATTTAAAGTTTTTTTTTTCTTTTTTATCAATATCGGTTTTAAGCCTTTTTCGTAAAGAACCATTAGTTGGACAAGAAGTTGATAGAATAATATTTGAAACGGTTTGCGTAAAATTCATATATTTCTTCTTCACTTTAGCCAATGAGTTGTTCTGACTAATTTCGGTCATGGCAGAGATAGTCAAGAGAGGGTAGTCTATAACACAGGATATATATTCACAAGTGTGTGTACTAGTTCACTTGTGTTTACAAGTGAACTATTCAATCACTCATGATCTGATGGATCTGAAATCTGACATGACCGAAACAAAAAATTCAGTTGCGAGACTAACAGTTTTACTTGCTTTTCAAAACCAGTGTTTTTTTTTTAAATTATCTAAGCAATAAAGAATGCAGTTGTAGATTATGCAGCGTATTTAGTAATTAAAAACAAAACGAAAATATTCTTCCACATTTTAGTAGTGTCTATGGTCACATTTCGTCCATATGGCGTTCCGCGTCGCCGAGCGGTCTCTGACCTCTTTATGGTCAAGTTTAATCGCCAAATTTGGTCCGTCACAGAAACGTTGACTTAATGACTGACTGTTTATGGTTAAATTGTTTTTAATTTTGGCCTCTTTAAAAATACTAAGGTTTAAATTAAGGGGCTTTAAATACGAATATTTTATCTGCCTTTTATCTATAGCAAAGTAAATTGTGAAAGTCCTTTATTTACCTTGATTATATATCAAAAATCCTTAACGTATTAAAAATATACATTTCGATATTCTAAATCTTAATTAAGTATACACTTAAGCTATATTACAAATTCCTCTTATTTGTCTAACATACAGTATAAATTAAGATTTAAAACTGAATATATTCTAAAAAAACACCTCATACATTTATTTACGCACTCCGAGTCTAATAGTGGACGCACGCGAATCGATTTACAATGCTACGCTAATGTATACTAATATTATAAATGCGACAGTAGCTTTGTCTGTATGTTATCCTTTCACGACTAAAACACTGAATCGATTTTGATGTAATTTGGTATGGAGCAAGCTTGAAACCCAAGCAGGGATATAGGCCATTTTTATTCCTGATATAAATCGTGAAAACTCTTCATCCATATTCTTATATTGAGTAATATGATTTATTTATTAATTGTAAGTTAGTTCTTCAATATAAATATTTAGACGTAATCCATAGACAGGTTAGTTATTAAGAAACAAACTAAACCTTTTACTAAATGGAATTATTTATTCACACAAATTACGCAAAAGCCGAAATGAAGTGCTATCCATCTTTCAGTGAAACCAATCGCCAATTGCGAAACTGACTATACAAATATTTACGCTAGGTAATTTGTATTTTTTGCCTGAGTAGATCTATGTAGGTTATTGACTTATATTTATATATATAATAGTCAGAAGTTATTTTGTCTGTTTACGGAATATTTTTTTAATAGGTAGGTAATTTTGGCACTTACAAATATTAATTATACCTTACATCGACAATGCGTCACCAGCATTGGGTATTAAAATGTTATGTCCCTTGTGTTGTTACACTGGCTCACTCACCCTTCAAACCGTAACATAATAATACTAAACATATTTTGCGGTAGATGTTACGAGTAACAATAATAGATTGATACAGCCTGTATGTAGAACAAAGTAAATTTTTAAGAGCCTGTTTTTGTTTAATTACCGCATTGTAACTTATATTTATATGAAAAATTATTAATATGTACATATTTATTTCATAATACAAATAAATAAGTAAAATCATAATGACAGACAAATAATTCCGCTTACGTATAATCAAAACATGTAAAAATATCTTTTTCAAATATGATACATAGCTATAACCGTTTTATTACATATCTGTAAAATTTAAATCCAAATTCCTAATTTTAAAAATAGTACATTCACTGCATTAAAACTACTACTAAAACTTTATATCTAATAAATCCCCATTTAGATAAATCACCTAGACCTAATTCCAGCTAAAACTAAATATTTAGACGTACCATCTAATATTGGTTTCATCAGAGCGTTCGTTTGTACATCGACCTGGTTTATTTAATAGATTATATACTTTTAAAACTTTGTTGCTCTCGTTTGCGTGAATTTCAGGAATAGTTTAGGTAAAAAAAAACACTAGGTACCCTTCTCCGTAAGTTAAATTACATAGAAATCACATATAAATAAATCAGCTGTTGTTTGTTGCCTCAAAATGTTTTCTTTCACCGTTAAGCACATGAAAATTCAGTGGTGCTTGCCCAGGTCTGAACCCACGATCATCGGGTAAGATTCACGCGTTCTTACCACTGGGCCATCTCGGCTTTTTTTCTAAAATCGAATTGTTTTTTGAGCTATGTCCGTTGCCACAAAAATAGTCAAATCTTGTGTTCTTCTATCTACTGTAAATAATAATAAATATAACTCGTTACAACCCTTTTACGTATAATAGATAATTTGAATAGCATACAATGAATTACTGAACTAAAACAAATAGGGTTCACAAATTGAATAGACAAACGAAAGATAAATAATTTAAATATTTTCGCTCTATTGAACAACTATTGTGGGAATTTAATAGCCCAGTAAATGTTGACACATTACTGAGTACCATTTAGACTTAATAACACAATGATTTTTGGTATACAGAACGAGACTATATATATATATATATATAAAGTATATATATATGTATAAAGTTAGGAGATTCCTTAATCCATACAACAGCGTTGTTAAAAAAAAAAGCGCGCTAATTCAAATCCGCCATTTTGTTATTGGACATTCTGTCAAAGGTAAAGTAATTATTTAATTATTGACGCGAATTGTGATTTGTTGAATTTGACAAATGTGTTATTTGGATTTTTTATGGTAATTGAGTGAGATATTTACATCAATTTGTATGATTTGGTGTTCTATTTTTAAAAAGAGCAATTCGAGGTTTTTATAGAAATCAGTTTTACTTCTGTATACTAAATATATTATATTCGTGCTATTCTCAGGCACTAATGTCTGCATTTTCATTCACAATTTTTAATAGCGTAGTTTATTATTATTATTATATAATAGTAAGATATGTTAAGCATTGCTTAAATCGCCAATGCGCTACCAACCTTGGGAACTAAGATGTTACATTCCTTGTGCCTGTAATTACACTGGCTCACTCACACTTCAAACCGGAACACAACAATACCAAGTACTGAACACTCGTCTTCTAGCCACTAGACTCTAGTTATTAATTTAAAAATTAATTATAACATTTTTCACATTATTTTTCATGCCCAAAACTAACACAAATAATGGATACCCTAAGCTTACTACATTTACGCTTACAGAAAGTCCCAACAATTGTTTAGGTGATATGAGCACACATACGTTTACTAAATGAACTTCCGCTTTACGTATTTTGTTTAAATAATATGTATTAGATTTAATTGGATTGGGAGAAACCTTGTGCAATATCGCATTGCGCTGCACTAATTCTGTACCGTAACAGCCTGTGAATGTCCCACTGCTGGGCTAAAGGCCTCCTCTCCCTTTTTTAAAGAAACGGTTTGGAGCTTATTCCACCACGCTGCTCCAGTGCGGGTTGGTGGAATACACATGTGGCAGAATTTCAGTGAAAATTAGACACATGCAGGTTTCCTCACGATGTTTTCCTGCACCGTAAAGCACGAGATGAATTATAATCACAAATTAAGCACATGAAAATTTTGTGGTGCTTGCCCGGGTTTGAACCCACGATCATCGGTTAAGATCCACGCGTTCTTACCACTGGGCCATCTCGGCTTCTTCATTTCATTCTGTATATATATATTTAATTTTATTAAGCAAAAAGTTATGTTTCATTACGTCTTATAATCTATATTTTTGTATACAAATATTTCGACGCGGTGATAACGAATATAATAAACAAAAAGCTTTTTTCACGTTAATCTTATAAAAAGGAGGCTTTAGCGCAGCTATGGGGCATTTACATATTGTTATTCTCTTAATCTTTATCCAGTCGAACTTTGTGAAAGCGTTATACATTATAAATTACTCGTATATATATATAAAAAAGCAATTAAAATTGTAATGCTAAGATTTCGATGAAGATGTTGGAAATTATGACATGCATCAAACTACTAAACCCAAAAATGTAGAAAGATACACACCACGCGAACAACACTAAGGCTATTTGAAAATATGTTCTTAAAAAAATTATATACAACCTATTTATAATAATAGAATCCCTTTATGTCTAAGTTTCCGATCCAATGGAACACATTTAAACATACAGTTCGTAATAAATTTACGAGGTAGCTGATAACCTTAGCTCTTTTATCGGTTTCATTATTTATTGCTTAACCCATATCGCTTGTATGATGTAACGGGTTGTTTTTCATTGAATGACTCTCTCTTGCGTGGTCTATGAGAAAGTTTTTTTTTATAAGACAACTATACTTAAAAACACTAAGGTAACAATTTCTATAGGCCAAAAAAGGACCACACTTTAATTATTATTTTTTTGGATTAAATATAATAATCGAAATGAATAATTACTTTGTATGAAAAATAAACCAACCTTCCATGACCTTATCAGAGGAAGCAATAAAAAGGGGTGTTTATTCCATACAAAAAAAACATCATTAATGTCATGTCTGTGATTACAGAAAAGCGGTCTTTTCTAGGCCTCTAAGCTCATGTACTTATTTTAATGATATAAAAAACAATACATTTTTTTTCAGTTTGATTACTCTCTTGTTTGTGCTCATCTACAGAACTACTGAACAAATTCGACAAGTTTTTTCTTAAGCATATCTTCGTGAGTCTAAATTCTCTTCTTAGAAGTATTAAGGTTAAAAGCTAAACGTATTGTTCACATTGTACAAAGTACCCGCGAAGTTTTAGTAACTTATACCACAGATAGTACCGGAACACATTACCTTTGTGGCACGCCGACCTAATTACGCGACTTACGGTACTGAATTACGATTGAGCGTTAAAAATCTTTAAAAATTACCAACTTATCGATCATTCGATTTTCAAAATTTTTTTTTTTCATTTCTTTTTCTTTTATCTCTATAAAAATATAATTAAACAAATTTAATAAAAATAAAATAATTCACAAAATCTCGTTAATATATACATACCTAGTGTTCGCCCGCATGTTACGTAAGTTGTTGTAAGGTGTTGAAATAATAATAATAATACTTTATTTCAGATTAAACAATCCATATTAAATTAAAATTAACATTAAATTCAAATAAAATTAAGAAATAATAACAAATAAATTAAAATAAATAATTAAAATTAAATAGATTAGTAACGAATGCTTAAACTATGTTAGTACTTAATCCTAGAATTAGACCCGCTTCACATGTACACCATTCCAGTGTTCCCAGAAGTGACTGTCCAATTTACAAGCCAATGTGCTGAGGAGGGTGTTGGTACTTTTCGAAGTTCTGCTCATAATGGAGGCGACACGCTTGCGTATTATAGAGAAAAAATCGTCCACGCGAGCATCAGCGAACATTGCCGACGCACTACAGTGTCGAGGTTTCCTCAACACCGCCCTCAACACATTGTTGTATTGGACTCGTAGGGCACTGTAGGCCCTCAGCGTATAGTTCGTCCACAGACTGCACGTGTAAAATGATTGGCAATATGCTCGAAACAGGGCCAGCTTTACAGGTGTCGTACACCGTGCAAATCTGCGAGCCAACATATTACCTCGGACCGACAGAGCCCTACGCTCACGTTCAATGTCACTGTTATCACTGAGGTTTTCATTAACTATGTGACCAAGGTATCTGAAATCAGTTACCTGTTTCAGGGGTGTGCCATATAGTCTTATGTCAGGATTACAATTTATCGGCTTGTTCCTACCCCTGAAAAGCATAAATTCACTTTTCTTCACATTGTAATTAGTCCATTCACCCTGACATAGTCCTCACAGATCTTTAGCAATTTTTTGAGACCACTGACTGAAGGGCTCAGCAGAACCATGTCGTCCGCGTAGCTGAAATAAAAAAGTAGCCTATGTCCTTCCTCGGCTCATGTTGCTTAATACCAAATTTCATCAAATTCGGTTCAGTGTTCTAGCCGTAAAAGCATAACAGACAAAGTTACTTTCGCACTTTTAGTATTATTATAAGTATATTATTATAAGTATATAATTATAATATATAATTAAAAGTACTTTTGAATCGTAAATAGTAACAATCTTTTCAAAATATGGGTTCGTGCGAAAAGGATTGTCAAATAACTTATGACTTTTAAAAAAAATTCAAATTATTAACCATTTATAAATTAATATATTATATAAGGCCGCAGAACCCGAAGCCCTGAGTTCAAATCCCAGGTCGGGCCAATATAAAGTTATTGGGTTTTTCTGTCGATAATTCTCAATAGCAGCCCGGAGTCTGGAAGTCGGAAGTGTACATTCCCGTGCCTCGGAAAGCACGTAAAGCCGTTGGTCCTGCGCTTGATTTCTTTCCGGTCGTGTCGGATTGCCGTTCAATCGTATTATGAGAGTTAGGGAAAAGAGAGTGCACCTGTTTTTGCACACACACTTACGTACTATACTATATCAGAATTAAAACATATTAAACAAATATTAGCCTTTTAAGTTTTTACAATCTATTACCTACTCGTAATTTCCTTTTAATTCCATAACAACCTCTTAGCATAAAACAAAAAATACAATACCTAATAAAAATGCTTTTTCATTCGTCAATTTCAAAAAATAGAACGAACAGAGAAAACAAACAAAAAAAAATCTATTTTAAAATGAATAGGGAAATCCAAAAAGCATCGGTGCCATTAATAAAGCAAAAATATATTCGGAATGTAAGATTGTTTTCACACGACGTAAACAATCGCAGCTTTTTTCTAATATATTTAAAACAAAACGATTTTAATCCAAGCGCTATGGTATATGGAAGCCAATGTCAGTTAGTCAACAGTCTCAGTTAATTGTGGCTTCCATAGTACTTGACATATTAGTTGTATAAATAGATTCAATAAAAGGTAAACATATGAATTAAATTGAATTAAAACTTCAACACTAAGAGTAAAGCACATGTTACATATAACACTTACGTAACGGTAACAGCCTGTGAATGTCCCTGCTGGGCTAAGGCCTCCTCTCCTTTTTTTGAGGAGAAGGTTTGGAGCTTATTCCACCACGCTGCTCCAATGGTTGGTGGAATACACATGTGGCAGAATTTCAGTGAAATTTGACACACGCAGGTTTCCTCACGATGTATTCCTTCACCGTTAAGCACGAGATGAATTATAAACACAAATTAAGCACATGAAAATTCAGTGGTGCTTGCCCGGGCTTAAGCCCACGATCATTGGTTAAGATTCACGCGTTCTAACCACTGGACTATCTCGGCTCACACTTATAAGTTACATACATTGTATTGTGAAATTCACTATTTTACGTATCTTAACTTTGCTTCTTATGTATTTACTCGATCATTGTACAATGTTATGGTTTTAATAATTGGAGCAGCAGACCTAGCCTAAATCCCGAGTTGACTGCGTCAGTGATATTTGTGTACCGTATATTTAAAAGACTCATAAACATTCCATAGCTGAAATATGCAAAATGCAGCGTTTTTTTACGACAGTCTGAAGCTCATAATTCTTGCGCAATGTATGGAACTCAGCCAAAACTATGTTATGTAAACTCGAGATGCATTCTATGTCCAGTTAATTGATTTCAAACGTCTTTTTATTTGTTTTAATAATTTGTTTTTAAACTAAATACACTATGGAATGAAACTATGGAAAAACATTTCAAAAAATCATTTAATTATAGATGAT
The DNA here is from genome assembly GCF_905147045.1 of Nymphalis io. Classification (NCBI taxonomy): domain Eukaryota; kingdom Metazoa; phylum Arthropoda; class Insecta; order Lepidoptera; family Nymphalidae; genus Nymphalis; species Nymphalis io. The sequence goes on along the minus strand of NC_065913.1, from coordinate 7,004,208 downwards.
GAGAGATAATTTTTTTTTTTTTTATAGAATAGGAAGGCGGACGAGCATATGGGCCACCTGATGGTAAGTGGTCACCAACGCTCTTAGACATTGGCATTGTAAGAAATGTCAACCATCGCTTACATATCCTATGCGCCACCAACCTTGGGAACTAAGATTTTATGTCCCTTGTGCCTGTAATTACACTGGCACACTCACCCTTCAAACCGGAACACAACAATATCAAGTATTGCTGTTTTGCGGTAGAATATCTGATGAGTGGGTGGTACCTACCCAGACGAGCTTGCACAAAGCCCTACCACCAGTGTACCACCATAATGTATTAGTTCAATTCAAATAAAGAATAATTTAGTTCCAAATTTAATTTGTAATATTTTTTTTATTCAACAAATGAGGTATAGGTAGAAGCGTCTTGAACGTTCGCTGGTTATAGACTATGTGACGTCACTAAATTCAAAATGGCGCCCTCGAAAGGACATAAGAATTTGTATTTAAATAATTTGAAATAACCATGTTGGGTATCAAAGCGTTTAAAATATTTATTGAAAACGTAAGTACGGTTCTCATATAATTACTAACCAATCAAACCTTCAACATCAAATTGTTTCCGAGTTATAATGAAATATACGGGATGAACAAAGATGACACTACTATAATTAAAGATTCGATCTTGTAATTAAATGTTTTATATATAATTATATTATTACAAAAGCGGTAATTATATTATACAAGATTTGTTTTCTGTGTGAAAGTATTAAGAGTCCCAATGCTGAATAAAATACTATCAACTTTCTTCTCTTCAACAAGAGTATCCGTCATTATATCTTGCAACAATAATATTAGTTAAATGTCGAAAATAAATTAAGATTTTAGGAAACAATTTAATTATACTGAAGTTATAAACAAGTGAAAGCTATAGAGTTGAAGATTAAATAGGTTTATTTAATCGACTAAATAACCAACTAGGCATAAGTCTCCTCTCAACTTGGCGTGGCACATTTTTTCATCCGCCATATGCAGGTCTCCTATTATTTCCTTTGATTAATTATAAACGCGAATTTTTAAAATGAAAAATCAGTAATTCTCGCCCGAGTTTGAACCTACAACCTTCGTTTAAGATTAACATGTACTAGCCACTGGGACATCTAGATTACAATTGATAACTATTTCAGTCTAAAAACACATTCATAGATCATAGAGTATTATTCTACGAGATATATTTCGGATAGTGTGCTCTGGAACTATTTAATTTCGAACCTCTGTCACCTTATTACCACAGAACTGCGAGGCATCGAAAAGATCTGCACCCGTACGTACGTACGTATTTACGTATTTAAGACAGGTACGAAACCATTTGCTTCCTCGTTTCTGATACGCACCGCCAAAGTCTGGAATACCCTCCCGACCTCCGTTTTCCCCAACACCTACAATATGGGTACCTTCAAGTCTACAGTGAATCGGCATCTTCTAGGCAAACGTGCTCCATCTTAGACTGTATCTCACTTTCCATCAGGTGTGATAACAGTCAAGCGCTAGCCTATACAATTAAAAAAAAAATTAGTGTTTCAATTTTTATAACAAATACCTATAAACCAATAAGTCACGAATAATTCTTGCGCGAGATGTATTAGAAAGAGACAAATATACAAAGGAAATAAAATTATTTCCCGTTCAGAGCGAGACAATAGATCAAAGAGACCGACCATTGTGATGCTATCTTCTTCTTAGTATTTTTTTTTCACCACTGACATACGTGTCGTGACGTGCATTGTACAAGGGCTGTGATTGGTTGAAAGTCGACATTTCGTAATCCTGTCGCGTCTTCGAATCGGGATAAGCCCGACATATGAAAGATTCGTGTTATAAATTGAAATTCGAATTCAATTTCCTTTATTAAATATATATTTAAGCATTGCACTAAGTTTACTTGGAGGACTTGTGCAAGCCCGTCTGATTAGATACCACTCAATCATCTAATGTTCTACCGCAAAACAGCAATACTGAGTATTGCTGTGTTCCGGTTTTAAGGGTGTGAGCCAGTGTAACTTGGCACAAGGGACATAATATTAGTTCCCAAGGGTGGAGTGGTGGAGACCACATACCATCAGGTGGCCCTTATGCCCATCCGCCTACCTATATATTTTTTTATAATATAGAGAACAAATTACAAAACTCCCACATACAAGAGATGTTCTGCTTTTTATATCAATCAATCAAAAATCAATCAACAGCCAATCGTTGTCCACTGCTGAACATAGGCCTCTCCCAAGGTGCGCCAAAGCTCCCTGTCCTCCGCCTTCCGCATCCAGTTGGTGCCCGCCACCTTCTTAAGGTCGTCGGTCCACCTGGATGGAGGGCGCCCTACGCTGCGCTTGCCGATTCGCGGTCTCCACTCTAGGACTCGTCTGCTCCAACTGCTTTTTATATACATAAGTGTAATAACAACGGAGGAAGTCCATTGAACTGACAAAATATATAATGTCATTTTTTTTTATTTAATCGTCTTAAAACTTAATCTCAACCCATCAACCATTCGTATACCAATCAACGATAATTGATAAACGATGATAGTGCAAAGGTGATTTTAATATCACGCTTCGTTACCCATGAATTCGAAAGATTAAATATAGATTAACACAGTAATCTCATTTCCATTCGTTCCCATTCGATTGATTGAATGGTGATTGATAATCAAATTTCGAATTTGTTTTTGACGTTTTAATAATAAAATTTGTTTTCTTTGCTGTTGTATCAAATTTTAAATAGCAATAATATATTTTAAGTGATCATATTAATACTATACTTATTTAAAAGAACTTTAGAATGTTTAATAACTAGAAAAACAGAGACCAGATTACAAAAACATAGCGTTAGTATCCACTTTTGGTCTGTCTTGTAAATAAAAAAAAATAAAGTGGATATAAATGAAAAACCAGTGAAATTTAAAATGTGTTTATAGAATATTGACTTACTTATTACTTGACTTAAATATTTATTATTTATAATAGGAAGGCGGACAGGTGGTGTGTAGCAATCAAAGCCCAAGATATTGCCACCATGAATGCAACAAGATGAATCCAAGAATAGAATATAATATGTCTGTGTGTTTATATATTAAAAAATATACCGATTGCTTCGTATCCTACTCACAGATGCGGTTAGCATAAATAATATTTTTTCTACATATAAATAACATTCACAGCAAATGTATATAACAATATTTAACGCTGTCTCGTTTTATGTAATAAGTTCATTCACTATGAATAGTAACATATTGAAATGCGTTCATAGTGTTCGTATGAAGCAGAGGTTAACAAAGTACGGTCCGCGAGTGTCACTTTTTATGTAGTCAATGTGTAGGTCAGTGGATCCAATCGATATAGGAAGACATAATCATGAAGTAATATTTATTATATACTTTACAATTAATTTCCTCGGCAAGCACGTAAAGTCGTTGGTTTTACTCTTGAACTCTTTCCGGTCGTGCCGAATTGCCGTCCCGTCGGATTATGAGAGTGAGAGAATAGGGAGTTTTGCAAAGATGTTTATAAGTCTGTACTCATCTAGTGGTTGGAATGGGCTATAGGCAGTGGAGCCCGTGCGACCCGTACTTTGAAAAGTTTGAAGGCCCCTGGAGTGTAGTTAAATCAACGCCCCCACAAACCAGTTTACTGACCACCATGAACTGTATAGTTATACCATACGATAAAAATATTTACGTCGACTATTCTAGTCTAATTCATAAAGGAATACAGATTTAGTATGAAATCAAGGTGTACTCTGTGTAGTTGACGAGTAGTAACGTTGCCGTCTGTTTAGTTAACACTCATTTCACTCTTTCTGTCATTAATAATTTGACATGCGAAAGAAGAAGACATGGCATTGTTTAACTAAACGCCCGCTAAACAACGTTAATTTTATGTGACGTAACTATAATAGACACGAAAACGTTCACACGTATTTATAATAGAATTAATTTTAATGTATATTTTTTTAAAGTGTTAAATTTTAAAGTAATTTTATAGTTACGTTATTTTGTCTCTGTAGACGTTTGTTAACTGAATGACTAATTGGGTACTAAGCCGAAATGGCTGGCACAAACAAAACAGTAACAAGTTCTGAATTAAAAATTAAAATCTATACAATTTTATTGATAAAATTTAACTATCCATTTTATTACTAATAATAAAATTTTATAAAAGGAATCCTTTTACTCCATCTTTATTTTCATCTTAATTGAATTCTCAAAACACTATCTCGAAGGAGGTTATCTAATTTATTGTTTTATAATGCTTGTTTCACACGTAATAAAGGACCACTATCGTCTTAATAAGGCCGTTAATAACCGTCTGAAAGGGCTTTGTCTTACTTTTCTTGGAAGTGTGAAATTTATTACGTAGCAGTTTATTTGTCAACTTAGATGGATTGAGAAGTGGTTCGTTCCTGGATCCTGTTTTTTTAATCGACCTATAAAGTCACGTATGATGAAATTTATGTGCGGGATCGAGTTAATTAAAAAGCAACTATAATAGATTATTAACTATATATGATTAACTAGAATGTATTTAGTTACAAAATAATATAATTATTATTTCTCAACGAATATAATAAATAGAATGATCGAAATTATTATTTATTTATCTTAATAGTCATCAAAATATCTACAAATTAGGCAAATTTTGTTTCATCTAATTCTCAAGTAGGTATTTAATAATAATATATATCAACGGTCAGGAGAGTTACATTGTTACCTGGTTTTCTGGGAATTGACCGTCTTAACACACATATACAATAGATACCTTTTCTAAATCTACGTCAATATGGTTTTTTTTTTGTAATCGTCAGAATTTTGCCTGCCAGTCGAAGGCAATGCATAGATTAATAATATTACTTCTTTTCAGCCAGCTATTCAAGACCGCAGAGAATTCACGCGAAGCCTTTAGCTTTATCATTCACGGATGTTGAAGCTATCCCAAAGACCTACTGCGAAATCCTTGAAATACTCAATAACTCTTTTCCATTATTTGAAAATAGAATATCACAGCCTTAAAAACTAATTACGACCAGCGAGGTTATATATTATACACAAAGGGTCGTGACTGGCTGTCATTTTTATCAAAACAGTAAGTTTTTTTTTTTCATTTATTGTCGCATAGCTCATGCGTGACTAGTCGATGATATATTAAAAACAACATACCGCCCATATGAGTATTCAGTGCGGGGAATATTAAAGCAAAAAGTGTTTTATTTTAACTAGCAAGGAAATCTAACATTTAAATTTCCTATATTTATTTAGTATATAACCGCTATCAATCTTATAGACATATAAAGGTGCATCTATTTATGTACGCACTTTGAAAATTATACTTCTTCGTAGTACGAGTTCGGTAGTTAACTATATATTATGTAGTAATTTACTTTCGGTTTTATTATATACATTATATACGTTCCGTACCGTAACAGGCTGTGAATGTCCCACTGCTGGGCTAAAGGTCTCTTCTCCCTTTTTTGAGGAGAAGGTTTGGAGCTTATCCCACCATGCTGCTCCAGTGCGGTTTGGTGGAATACACATGTGGCAGAATTTCAGTGAAATTAGACACGTGCAGGTTTCCTCACGTGTTTTCCTTCACCGTAGGGCACGAGATGAATTATAATCAAAAATTAAGCACATGAAAATTCAGTGGCGCTTGCCCGGGTTTGAACACACGATCATCGGTTAAGATTCATGCATTCTCACCGCTAGGCCATCTCGGCTAATATACGGTATTATATACGTATAAGTATATAATTAAGTCACTTTTGCCATTAACTTCAGAGTGACATTTTTTGACGTAATTTACGTTCCGCCTAATGAAGTATAAAAAACTAAATTTTAAATTTGAATTACAATGATATATAAGACGTACGTTATTTTAAATTGCAAGACATGACATTGTATCCACCAGCCTACATTGGAGCAGCATGGAGGTATAAGCTCCAAACCTCCTCAAAATAAGCTTGAGCTACAAAGTTTTGGCTTCAGAAACTATTCACTAAAACGTTACATTAACATAAACGTTGCACTAAAATTCGATATCGAAATAAATCATGCTCAAATAATTTTCACTTATATAAATCTTTATGTATTAATGTACATATATTTAATTACTAGTAAATTATTCGCTAAGTTGATAATATTTCTAACGGATTAAGTATCATTCTATGGAAACAGACATCTTTATCTTATTAGTCAACGGATAGTTCGGTGTTGTATTACAAAGTGTTTGTATTACAAGAATTTATGATTTAACATACACATGCTTAAGTTACTTGGAAATATAATTTAATTATAAATATTTATTGTGATTATTACTAAATTGCACAAGAACGTGGACGAGCGTATGGGCCACCTGATCAACGCCCATAGACATTGGCTTTGCAGGAAATGTTAACCATCGCTCACATCGCTAATGCGTCACCAATCTTGGGAACTAAGATGTTACGTCCTAGTAAGGGCTCAACGATGATACTCTACATGTTCTTTGAATTTTCTTTCGTACATTTTTAAAACAATGGTATTAAAAAAATGCTATGAAATTCAAGGCTCTGGTTAATTACGTTCTCAACTTCTTCCTTTTTAGAAGAATTTTACGTACACTCAGAATTAAACATAAGTGTGTACAGTACTACTTTTGTAACGAATTAGCTCGATTTAACTGAATTTTTTTTATACCATTTTAGTTATTATTGACAAAACATTTTAATACTAAATTTCCAAAATCGTTTGTACAAATTAAAATATTTCTTACACTTTAAATTATCCTAACAAAATCTCGAAGACTATCACTGTCTGTTTAAATAAAAATGATTTCTATTTGTTGGCAGATGAGCCAAATAGTAGTACGCTTACAAAAGATGAATGGAAAATATTATCCATGATCGGTTGAGCATTATAGGGAGCGAACTCTACTAATATATAACGATTATGATACGTTCCCGATTCAATTCCAATCCGACTTTGACTATTCTATATTTATTGGGATGGGGGTTAACATATACCGTTGCGTCAAAATCAAACTTGATTTGACTTGAACGGCAACGATACCGTTTGGTTCGATTGCGATAAAGTGACCATTTGTGAGTAGAAGTGGCAGAATCTACTTCTATATCACCGTCTGTAAATCACCGACATCTTATACCGAATTACAACAAAGTACAACCTTCTCCACTAAAAACCCATATGTGCCATCAGAGTTGGCAGTTAGTTGGTAATCGATCAAACTGCCTCGAAGTCTATTAATCTATAACAGGTATAACCAACATCCATTTTCATATACATATATAGAATATGGGTAAGCTGTAACTTTTTTATAGTTACCCATCACCAAAAATAACGAGTCGAACAAAACGATTACGTGCGCGATCACCCACGCTCTGGTGGTCCTAACCCTTATATTTTGTAATTTGGAATCATTACGGTTTTCGGTCTCGCCCCACCGCTCACATGATGTTTGAATCGACCATTCGATACGGGTATTAAATATTTAGTGTCGTCATAAACGTATGATTACATAGTAGCTTATATTATTCCCTTCGAGGCATTAGGTTTGTATTTAACTACCAATTAAATACAAAGGTAGGTTTGTATTTTTCCACCAAATATACCTACGACAAGTTCTTGCTGTAGTCTTATGCAGGATACTTCTATATGTAACTTTTTAAGTGGCTTTGTACAAGCCCGTCTGGGTAGGTACAGTCTATATCTGGGTAGGTATATCTATTGATCATATATTCCACTGCCAAACAGCAATATTTAGTATTATTGTATTTCGGTTTGAAGGGTAAGTATGCCAGTGAAACTATATGCCCAACGATGCTGTTATTTTATATTGATTGTCTTACTAGTACTAGTACTGCTATTACTTCTACTTCTACTACTTACTAGATTATCCCTTTCAAAGGTATAAGTTAATCTTAAACACACTTTCAACAAAAAGCAAAGATTTTATAACAATAATTCATACCCATTTCATACCCAAAAATATATCAAAAACAGTACTTAATTGTTGTATATAAAGGCGTTTTCAGTTTGAGCAATAGACAGAATAACTAATAATAACTACAGGACGCGTGTCGGCCTGTCGGTACATCACCTGCGGCGGGTGTACCATTCAAAATGGCCTTTTTTTAAGTATATGGTGACCATGAATTTTGGTATTTTATATTATTAACATATAAAATAATTTTACAAGAATGTAAATGAATAGGGACTTTATTTTAAAAAACAAATAGGAGTTATGTATTAATAAAAATTATATTATGTTTAATAATGTATATTTTAATAGGGGTTTTCTGCAAGTACGTCTGGTACCTTGTTGTCAGTTATCTCCTATCATATTATCTACCAGCAAATAGTAAATAATAACGCCGCGTTCTTGTTTGTATTATGAGTGAGCCGGTATACATACAAATACATGGGATATATATACAATTCCATAGTCTTAAGTGGCCGTTTGACGTAAGGTGAGAAAAAGAAAATTAATAATACTTAACACATAAAAACCAATTAACACTTTAACAAGATGACAAATTTTCTACTCAACTACTTGATGATATTCGTTTCGAACAGTTTTGAAGACGGTGTGACAGAAGTCCAAAGGTACCCGGAATAGATAACTAAATTCGTTTCTGTAATTGGAACAAACTTCATAAGCCAGACATAACATCTAAATATATTACATTATAACTAAGTTTGTTACGAAATTCGAAAGAGCGAATAGCTTTACCGAAGATTTGTTCATATTATTAATATCTTAATATATTTATTTAAATAACAAATAATCTCCTGGGACATTATTTACACTCGGCCGTCTGATCCCAAACTAAGCAGAGCTTGTACTAAGGAAACCTGAAAACTGATATACTACATATACTACTACTTTTCTTTAGTAAATACATACTTATAAAGATAAACACCGCCATATTCATGCATACAAATGTCTGTCCTGGGTAAGAAACGAACCCACAACTTTCGGCGTGAAAGTATTTACCAACCACGCCAACCAGCTCGTCAAAAAATGTAATTATTTACTAGTTGAACAATTGTTAAAGTAAGAAATTTGACGAACAATTAGGAATAAGCCGAAAATAATATTTACCAAAAAAAAACCATATGTTATGAAAAGTTACCATTAGTTATTTTATATTACAAAAGTTCACGTAAAATATACTTTTAAAATATTTAACGAGGCATTCGTCTCGGTGCATTAACGACGCAGGTTCGATGACCGGTTCACTCATTGTTTACTAACAAGCCACGTGAGTTTTAAGTTTATTCTTAAACTGTTTAACATCTCTATTCTTTCGCGTGATTTAAAAGTTAAAAGGTGCTAAGCCTGGCTTGAACTTATATATTAACATGACTATGTAAGTTTTAACTTTGTTTAAATTTAAGGACTTTTTATTTGGTTGTATATTAAGATAGACATATATCAACATATATATATATATATATATATATATATATATATATATATATATATCTATATAATCTTTGATTTGGAACCAAGATAGGTCAGTGCTTAGAACTGGATCTTAAACAAAAGTTGCGAGTTAAAATCCAACCAGCGCTTCTGAAATGCTTAATCATTCCGTATTCAGCCGTGAAAAGAAACATCGGAAGGAAACCTTCATGCGTCGGATAAGAATCTGTCATATTTGTATCCACCAACCCGCTTTGGAGTGACGTGGCGTGAGCTTTAAAGCTTTTCAAAAATAGAAAAAAATCCGTAGCCCAGCAATAGTGGAGCAAAGCACGGGAGAGGCCGCGGATGCGTTATATCAACACGATCCCGCAGCCTCTCCGATCCGTGCCGAGGACGGCCATCACAGTGGTTTTAGTGTGTAAGAATCCCACATAACCCGGTTCCACCGCCATAGGACCCGGGTACCTTTCTGAAGGTTTCCACAGCGAAAAAAATAAATAAAAAAACAAAAAAAAAGCATTAAATCAGTGTTAGATTGATATGAGAACACTATAATAAATCCCCCGTAGTCTAGTCTTCGTTTGTGAATGGTCACCGTTGCCGAAATCAGCTAGGAAAACTAATATATTGATATAAAAATATATAATTATATATTTAACAAACACATTGAGAACATTTCTAATTATGTTTATTAATTTAGTCTAATATGAATCTGAATCCCTGTAGTCTGGAATAAATGATATATTATTTTTATTATTATTGAATATCATCAAATATATTTTTACTGGTGGTAGGGCTTCGTGTGAGCTCGTCTGGGTAGGTACCACCGACTCCTCAGATATTCTAACACAAAACAGCAGTACTTGGCATTGTTGTGTTCCGGTTTGAAGAGTAAGTGAGCCAGGGTAATTACAGGCACAAGGGACATAACATCTTAGTTCCCAAGGTTGGTGACGCGTTGGCGATGTAAGCGATGGTCATTTCTTAAGATGACAATATCTATGGGCGTTATTGACCACTATCAGGTGGCCCATATGCTCGCCTACCTATTCAATAAGAAATATAAATATACATATATATATATGTCTTTTTAAAACATTATATTTTATTCGTCCTTACATGTTAAAATTAATGGAGTCATTACGCAGAGCAAATGCTTTAGGCTCATTGTATAGTTGTGAATAGCTTTCTTTCATTTGCAATCACCTTTACCGAGACACGGCCTACTGTGTACTATCCGCTACTTAATCTTATTTCTAAGAGGTTTTTTTTTATTACAGTAAAAATTTTAAAGCCAAGATGGCCGATGGAAAGATTTTAAAAATCTCAACTAAAAGCAGACTTATAAAATTAACAGTATATATTTATTAGGCATTTATATTATATATATAAAGAAAAGCTGCTGATAGTAAGTGGTCACCACCGCCGATATTCATTGGCGCTGTAAGAAATACTAATCATCCCTTACATCACCAATGCCCCACCAGCCATGGAAACTAAGATGTTATATCAATCGTGACTGTAATTACACTGGCTCACTCACTCTTCCAACCGAAACACACTGAGTATTGCTGTTTGTCGGTACAATATGTAATGAGTGACATTTGAACAATATAAAATGTTTAATCAATAATCTAATGTTTTTTTTTTTTTTACTTTTATCGCAAACCATAAACAAAAATGTTGAAATCGTTATTATAAGCTGCAGTCAAACCTCAATTCCAGACAAAAAGCGACCTTACCATTTTTCACTAAAAATTTTAATTGTAAAAACCTTTTATTTTACATCACCTTTAAACCAGGTATTCGAAAGAATTTGTAACAAAAAAAAAACAACGAAATAACTCGTAACAAAAAATAGCGGTTTCTTTGTATTCGAAGTCAAGAGGAGATTACGAACAATGGGCGAACTTTACTGTTTGGTTCCGATTTTATCGTCATCTCGAAAGAAACAATACTATCCAATGACCGTTTAGCTTTACACTTCCTAAATAAAAATTCAAGCGATTCGAAACCTTATACCACTAAAAATAAGGCTCTATAGACGTAAGTTGAATAGATAAATAAATTTGGTGATAATTTTTGTCGTTATCACAGTACGAATAACCCTCGCTAAATGCTCATAAAGGTCTTGATGGCTTTCTTATGTATTTAGTAAGTTTCCTTTTAAAGGAACCGTCTCCAGAAACGAGGTTGTTGAGCAATAAAATTGATAATGGATGAGCACTTAATTCGTAGTCCAAAACTTTCACTGATATTTAATTAATTTAATTTTCAGTACAAATTCTATAAAACAAAGTCAAAACTCACTCAATTCGAGCGTCAAATGTCAAACAGTAATATGCGATTTTGAATTAAATAATTATATAATTTAAAGGATACAAGTATCAAAATAGCGTATCACAATCAGTTTTCAATAATTCATGCGTGAGATACGGAGTAAGTTCTTAGAGAACAACAGCAGGAATTGTACCATAAATTTATAATTGTAATTTAAAACGGTCTTGCTTCGTGTTCCTTTGTTCCAATAGACTTGTGGTCTGTGAGAAATTGTCATTGATTTTGACAGCAATGTCTCAATAGAAAATGAAACATTTTCTGTAAAATGGACAATTTGTATTACTTGCTGTTATTAACGTCACTGTAAATATAATTTGTGCCTCGTTTTTATGTAGTAACAGAGCTCGTCACCTTTTGATAATAGATTGTGTATCCAATTGAAATAATTATAATTATTTTCAATTACTCTTGTATGTTTATTATCCACCAACCCGCATTGGAGCAGCGTGGTGGAATAAGTTCCAAACCTTCTCCTCAAAATGAGGAGAGGAGGCCTTTAGCCCAGCAGTGGGACATTCACAGGCTGTTTCGGTTTCGGTTTATTATCCATTCAATAAATATTTATTTGATTTATTTATATGTAATAATAATCAACTTTATATAATAAATATATAATAATAATTACCATTATTCAGAATACATATATCCGTTTTTATTATGGCAATAAATTAAATTCGAAGTAAGTTTATTTTTATCTTAACAATAGGTGTTGAAATTTAATACCAAAAGGAGTTAACATTAAATCATCCACTACGAGTTGACATAACTAATATCTTAAACAAAAAAAAACACAAGAATTTAAAATTTACAAAAAAAAATGAGCATTTTACGATTCGACTCGAAATGCGCGCTGCAGGTGGCATTATAAAAACGACACCTCATTATCTATGATTTTAGAAACAATAAAAGTTTTATTTGTCTATTGTTATAAGTTACATGATTTTTTTTTAATAATAAATCAGAATTTATCGAATTGCTTCGAAATATTTGAATTCAAATAAAGAACGTCGATGAATGTCGATGAATCTATTGTGTAACACGCATGCAAACAGATTAGGTCAAGCGGGCAGCTGCTAGATTGAATAGGTATTATATTTCAGACGTATCAATTGATTGAATGTACGTACATATTTGTTGATCCATCCAGGATGAATTTATATGCTTATATATAATTGTAGTTAGAACGCGTGAATGTTAACCGACGATCGTGGGTTCAAGCCCGGGCAAGCACCATTGAATTTTCATGTGCTTAATTTGTGATTATAATTCATCTCGTGCTTAACGCTGAAGGAAAACATCGTGAGGAAACCTGCATGTGTCTAATTTTATTGAAATGATGCCACATGTGTATTCTACCAACCCGCATTGGAGCAGCATGGTGGAATAAGCTCCAAACCTTCTCCTCACAAGGGATAGGAGGCCTTAGCCCAGCAGTGGGACATTTGGTAGTAGTTTTGTGCACTGGTGGTAGAGCTTTGTGCAAGCTCGTCTGGGTAGGTACGGGTGGTACTCATCAGATATTCTACCGCAAAACAGTAATACTTGGTATTGTTGTTTTCCGGTTTGAAGGATGAGTGAGCCAGTGTAATTACAGGCACAAGGGACATAACATCTTAGTTCCCAAGGTTGGTGGCGCATTGGTGATGTAAGCGATGGTTAACATTTCTTACAATGCCAATGTCTAAGGGCGTTTGGTGACCATTTACCATCAGGTGGTCCATATGCTCGTCCGCCTTCCTATTATATAAAAATAAAAAAAAAACATTAACAGGCTGTTACTGTTACCAACGCCCATAGATATTGGCGACGTAAGAAATATTAACCATTACTTACATCGCTAATGCGCCACCAACCTTGGGAACTAAGATGTTATGTCCCTTGTGCCTGTAATTACACTGGCTCACTCATCCTTCAAACCGGAACGCACATACTAAGTATTGTTTAGTTTAGGTAGAATATCTACATTTTTTTTAAATTAATTATGATTAAACTAATTAATTATCGTTATAATAAACTTGTTCGAATAGATCGGAAATATTATGTAAAACCTGAAATTGTAGTTTACAGCAACACACACAGATAAAATATAAAAGCAAGTTAATTCAATTCTATAGATAATTATTAATTACAATTAAGATAAAAATTCCGTCCCGAATTCTCCTAATTAGTTAACTAGCCCTATAAATGTTTTTATTTAACATGTAAATTCCCCTTATATTCCATGGACGGAGTAACCGCCAAATGGGCGACAGATGTGCGCTATGCTACGTCATTTCTAGAATATTCTATTTATCATCTAACGGCTACATATTATATCATTTACTTGAATAATTATGGCTTATCTTGGGGCTGAAGATCTAAGTCAGCCATTGGAGAGGCCCATGTTAAGCAATGAATGATAACGAAATGATAATAATAATAAATTAAGAAAAATATGCTCCTTACGAATCGTTGTAGAATCTTTTCCTAATTTATCATCTTAAAAAGCTCTTTACGCGTAACGGAAGAAAAACTTATTTGCGTCAGAAACGTTACACAAAAACGTTCCACTAAAAATTGAACTTGATATTGTATCAAAACATCCAAAAAAGTTTTTCTGCGATCAATACTAAAAACTCTATTGCAACTAAATGCAATGACCATACCTTTTTCCACGGCTACACTAACGTGCAATTTACGGTTAAAAGTTTAGTTGTTTTTAAAGTATACCTAGTGAAGTGAGCCTACCTAATCCACCAGCCCATTACCTATATATGCAAACATTTCGTCTACTGGCTACTCAATAGTTACGTTAAAGAAAAACAAATTCCTGAAGCACTACAAAGATTATAAAACAAAAATTTGCTTATACATAGAATTGTCTTACTGACACAGTCGTTTGAATTTCCTTCGAGACAAAGCTTTGGGCGCCGAGACGACGGCAACGGTTACCATGGCAACGAGTTTGGGTGGGGTGCTTGTTATTAGTTGAATAAATATTACTTATATCACTAAGAATAACATGCAGACATACATAGCTAGGACAATAAAATAGCCTATAGGAAAAATGTATATATTTCTTTAGTGTGATAGATTTACTGGTGGTAGGGCTTTGTGCAAGCTCGTCTGGGTAGGTACCACCCACTCATCCGATATTCAGATATTCTACCGCAGGACAGCAGTACTTAATGTTGTTGTGTTCCGGTTTGAAGGGTGAGTGAGCCAGTGTAATTACAGGCACAAGGGACATAAAATCTTAGTTCCCAAGGTTGGTGGCCATTGGCTATGTAAGCGATGGTTAACATTTCTTACAATGCCAATGTCTAAGGGCGTTGATGACCACATACCATCAGGTGGCCCATATGCTCGTCCATCTATTCTATAAAAAAAAGTGTATTTTTAATTTTCTTTTGCAATATTATTTTTCAATAATTAAATTTATGTAACCGTAAACCGTAACAGCCTGTGAATGTCCCACTGCTGGGCTAAAGGCCTCCTCTCCTCTTTTTGAGGAGAAGGTTTAGAGCTTATTCCACCACGCTGCTCCAATGCGGGTTGGTAGAATTCACAT
The DNA here is from genome assembly GCF_905147045.1 of Nymphalis io. NCBI lineage: Eukaryota > Metazoa > Arthropoda > Insecta > Lepidoptera > Nymphalidae > Nymphalis > Nymphalis io. Next base: position 6,988,854 of record NC_065913.1, on the reverse strand, counting down.
GTGGCGGAATTTCAGTGAAATTAGACACATGCAGGTTTCCTCACGATGTTTTCCTTCACCGTAAAGCACGAGATGAATTATAATCACAAATTAAGCACATGAAAATTCAGTGGTGCTTGCCCGGGTTTGAACCCACGATCATCGGTTAAGATTCACGCGTTCTTACCACTAGGCAATCTCGGCTTTATGTATTGATAAATAAAATACCATTTAGGTGTTTTAATCGTTATACCTATTCGTTAATACACGTTTAGATAACGGGGATTAAGTTGGTCGGTCAAATAAAGTTACAAGTGAGTTCTTAGAAATAAAACTTTTATTTACTTAACGATGCGAATAAAATCGTTAAAAATCGTTTATCCTGACAGTGAAGATTCTCCGATGGTGGGGTTATGAGACTAGAGGATTATAAGCTTTCACTCAATGGGTGACAGTTAAACTACCCGCAAATGGGCCAATGGTGAGCAATGAAAGTATGGAAACCATGGCCCATAGACATTGACGTATCAACATTCCATACATTGCTTATTTAACGTCAACCATATACTTCAGAATAATTTGTAAAAAGAAAATACGAAAAAAAAATTATAAACAATACTACCGTTCGTGGTAGATAGGAAAAGCATAAAAATGAGATCGTGTCGCGAAAAATTTTGATAGTTTTAGATGCGCTCTTGAACATCCTCTGTCCTTCTCAAGCGTGTACATAAGAAAGAAACGACTATATATTTACCCTTATAAATTAGTTTATATCAAATACTATATATAATGTATCACAGCCATTATCCTACTATACTGAAGCTGTATGTCAATATTGTATTTACAAATCAATGTACCGTTGAACTGAAGTTCGGAGAAAGTGTGCCGACCCAGCTGTATATTTCTCAGTAGTCAGTCAGTAACAGCCTGTTAATGTCCCACAGCTGGGCTAAGGCCACCACTCCCTTTTGAGGAGAAGGCTTGGAGCTTATTCGACCACGCTGCTCCAATGCGGGTTTTCGATTAAAATAGACACATGCAGGTTTCCTCACGATGTTTTCCTTAAATTAAGCACATGAAAATTCAGTGGTGCTTGCCCGGGTTTGAACCCACGATCATCGGTCAAAATTCACGCGTTCTAACCACTAGGCCATCTCGGCTCTTGTATATTTCTACTATATATTAACTCTTTATTGTGTTAATGCAATTCAACATAGAGATTACGTCGAATTAAACGAAAATGAATTAATTAATCACTTAATAATGGATAGATAAGAACGATAATTCCTATTAGGTCTTAGTCTAGATTTATTGAGGAAACGTATAACGATTGAAGCGATTCCAAACCAGTCGCTTCACTTAGACGTATAAGGAAAGCTTCGAAAGTTAATTTACACATTTATATAAAATATTGTCGGATGTTAATCTTCCTAATTATCAGACTATATGACTGTCTCGTTGGTCTAGTGGCTTGTAATGCCCCAGACCTGAAGGTCCTGAATTTCCAGATCGGGCCAATAAAAATGGTTTTTCTGTCAGAAAATTCTCAGTAGCAGCCCGGAGGCTGGAAGTTAGGAGTGTGTACATTCCCGTGCCTCGAAAAGCACGTAAAGCTGTTGGTCCTGCGCCTGAACTCTTTCCGGTCGTATCGGATTACCGTCCCATCGGATTATTAGAGCTAGGGAAAAGAGAGTGCACCTGTGTTTGCGCACACACTTGTGCACTATAATATCTCCTACGCAGTTAGCTAATCTCCCTTGAGATTGACCTCTGTGACCGAAAGCGGTTTGGAGGACATTATTTATTATTATAACATTACTAATTATCAAATTTACTGCCCTTACTTATAAACGTTGCTTAGCGGTTGTTTAGTTACACAATGATTTCGCTCTTTCTGTCATTATTGATTTGACATTCGAAAGAAGCAGACAGCATTATTAAATTGATGAGCTTAAACAACACATTTAAATATTTGAATGGATAAAACTTAAATACAACTGCAGATAAATCAATTATGACGTTTTTTTGGTTTGATTTTAATAGCGTGCATATTATACAGTGCACAAATGTGTGTGCAAATACAGGTGCACTCTCTATTCCCTCACTCTAATACTAATAGCAACAAGCATAGGATCCTCTTTACGTGTTTTCTTTGAACTGAATTGACTTCCAGACTCCGAACTGTTCCTGATATATTTTCGACAGAAAAACCCAATTATTATTGACCTGACACGGGGTTTGAACCCATAACTTCGGAATCTGTGTCCTTATATGCAACATTTAACCAATAAGTCAATCAATGCCTTTATTTAACATTGGTAAAATAATATATACCGTTTTTGAAACTAAAGATTACTAAGATTTTTTTTTTTAATAAAAGAAAATAGATAAAAGATACCACTTTCCTTTTATGTATGTGATCGAATAATCTTGAACTATTTCAATCTTTGTAACCGACACCCTTGATCCGACACGTTGTGGTCGACCCAAGTAATTATTAACGCGTAAACCAGACATGCTGTTTGTGGTTAAAATTAACTCGAACTAGTTAGGTTTTATAATATCTGACAACTCCTTTCCCAACGACTATCATAGAGCTAAAAACTCACCACAAAACACTATCGTTAAATGTAACACAGTGATATACGACATTGATCATAATAATTATAATGGAACAGGAACAGGAACAGCCTGTTAATGTCCCACTGCTGGGCTAAGGCCTCCTCTCCCTTTTTTTTTGAGGAGAAGGTTTAAAGCTTATTCCACCACGCTGCTCCAATGCGGGTTGGTAGAATACACATGTGACATAATTTCAATGAAATTAGACACATGCAGGTTTCCTCACGATGTTTTCCTTCACCGTCAAGCACGAGATGAATTATAATCACAAATTAAGCACATGAAAATTCAGTGGTGCTTACCCGGGTTTGAACCCACGATCATCGGTTAAGATTCACGCGTTCTAACCACTAGGCCAGCTCGGCTTCTATTTTAATTATACTATTTAATGAATATACGCATCAAAATAGCGTAAATAGGTTTTAAATATTTCACGTGTGAGACGCGAATTCTTATAGAATTGTTCTGCGGAAGACTTGCTAACTCCACTCAAATTTTTCGATTCTATTGAGTCCTTATATATTTAGTTTGGGAATAATATAAATATGTACATAACACGTATCAGATTTTCAACCGATGCTTTTCTTACTATATTTTAACTGAACACGAAATTAATTATAAACAAAGTGATGTATAAAAAAATAATCAATTTAAATATATAATAGAAAAATACACCAAAGGCACGAACGTCTGAAGATTTTTTAATTTAATGTAAAAATTTAGAACACATAATAATTTTAAATATATTTTTTTAATATTGTAATTATCAGAATATAAATGATTATCTGTGCCCCGCGTGCAACTCTAAGCATTAATAATAAACGATTTTCACAAGTGTCAAAGATTATTGATTACAAACGAACAAAACATTCCTTTTTATAATATTATTATAAACGTCTAGATAGTTTAGATAAATTAATTCAAAGTGTTATTTCAATCTGGATAATTTTTCTCAATTGATTGAATTTCACTAAACCAAAAAAAAACTAATACCACCGTTCGGAATAATATCACGTACACAGGCATTGTTGATTCAAGCGGCGACTTTGTGTCAGAGTGGTCGCACTGGCAGCGATTTGATAAGCGGACCAGCTAATTGTTCCGGCCTCGCACATAGATAAGAATAAAAATGTATTTTCGATAGGATTTTGCTTAAAATCTTAGTAAGCGTTTACGCCAGGAGTAACTGTGACAAATTTTAAGTCGATCGGGCGGATAGTTTAGGAGATCTCGTGATGAGTAGTATTTCGCTTATATATGTATGTATATATGTATATATTGAGAAATATTTTATACTAAGTATAATGTCATCTGTCTTCTATACTAATAAGTGAGGAGACGTTTTTTATGTAAGGCCTGAAAAAAATACTAAAGCCAGAGGCCAGATCAGCCTACGGGTTAAGTTATGTATAAGCTATCTCTATTCTAAATTTGAACAAAATTCATTAAGTAGTTTTTGGTGTGATACAGTAACAAAGATCAATAAAATCCTCACAAACTTTCGCATTTATAATATCAGTAACGTATTATAATAATTGTTCGAGCGGTTACTTGAACAACAGCAATAACAAAACGCGAAAATGACGGACAGGACAACGATTGGTCCTGCAAGAAAAATTTAAATCATAATGACTTGAGCTATCAATCGAGTAAAACGCATATCATTTAATACGCCTTTCATTTTTAATTCCGAACGTTAACAATAATGTATATTCTTAATTTAATTTCAATTACACGCTGATACTAACACCGTAACCTCTAAAGGTTCAAAAAAGCAATTTTTTTGAATTGCTCCTCGTTACTTCTTAGTAAAAACTACATTTGTTTAGACTCTGCGTGATCGTTTTAGTTATTTGATCAAATATATATATATAACGGTTACAAGTTCATTGAATAGCAACTAAATTATTTTCAAACAAACGTATTCCAATTGACGTGTTCCAATTTAAAAACAATACATTTTTTTAAATTTTGTTCATGTAATTTTGTGCTGAGTAAAATAAATAGCAGTACTTTCAGTATTGTTGAGTTCCGGTTTGAAGAGTGAGTGAGCCAGTGTAATTACAGGCACAAGGGACATAACATCTTAGTTCCGAAGGTTGGTGGCGTATTGGTGATGTAAGCGATGGTTAACATTTCTTACAATTCCTGGGACATTTTTCACACACGGCCATCTGATCCAAAATTAAGCTTGTACAGAGCTTGTACTATGGACACCAGACAACCGATATACTACATATACTATTTTTATTTTGTAAATACATACTTATATAGATAATTACACCCAGACTCGGGACAAACAGACGTGTCCTGAGTGGGAATCGAACCCACAACCTTCAGCGTGAAAGACAAGCATCCACCAACTACGCCAACCGGCTCGTCAAATATATGTGCCTATGGAGTTATTCAAAGAATATAATGTAGATAACCATCGGTTAACATGTGAATCGGGATTCACAGACCGACGTCCCTATTGTTAGGCAATATTCGGTTCTGTGTAACCTTTGATGGTGCCGTCATTACTAAGCATTTTTTTATGAGAATTAATTTCTTTCGGAATCGAAGTTATCATATTTGTGTTTTATATGTTCCTTTATAGTTATATGTATAAGTAACAGCCTGTTAATGTCCCACTGCTCGGCTAAGGCCTCCTCTCCCTTTTTGAGGAGAAGGTTTAGAGCTTATTCCACCACGCTGCTCTATTGCGGCTTGATAGAATACACATGTGACATAATTTCAATTAAATTAGACACATACAGGTTTCCTCACGATGTTTTCCTTCACCGTCAAGCACGAGATGAATTATAATCACAAATTAAGCACATGAAAATTCAGTGGTGCTTACCCGGGTTTGAACCCACGATCATCGATTAAGATTCACGCGTTCTAACCACTAGGCCATCTCGGCTTATATGTATATGTTGTATATAAAGCCAAGATCGTAGGTCAAACCCGGGCAAGCACCACTGAATTTCCATGTGCTTTATTTGTGATTATAATTCTACTCGTGCTTTACGGTGAAGAAAAACATCGTGAGGAAACCTGCATGGGTCTAATTTCACTGAAATTCTGCCACATGTGTATTCAACCAACCCGCATTGTAGCAGCGTTGTGGAATATACTCTAAACCTTCTCCTCAAAAAGGGAGAGGAGGCTTTAGCCCAGCATATGGACATTCACGGGTTGTTATCATTGTATATATAATATATTTAGGAGAGGCCTGATATGTCTATTAAAATAAGTAATTAAATAACAGACTTACGAATTTAAGGATATTTTTATCAAGTCACGAACGGAACAATTCAAATTAGCTGATTATTGCACCCAGCCAGATATAATTTTGACAGACCGACTAATCGACTGATAACTAAATATATATATATGGATTGTAGATATTTTTAGATCAACCCAAGTGCATTATTTCATTAAAAGCTGTCTATGTCTAATAGTATGGACCAACACTGCAGTATTGGTAGCATCTATTTCTTTCATACAATTTAACTGTACTGTACCCATATTTTTTTAAGTTCTTTTTTTCTATCTACTTATTGTTAAAGGCATTCATTGAAAATTTTTTGGGAACAAAATAGTATTCATTTAAATAACAAATGTTATGTAATGTGTCCACTTCACCTGAAACGCATTGTTTATTACAAATAACAAAATTGAAAGCGTGTTTCAATGTCGGAAGTCGGCCATATATTGTTTGACAAAAAGCGCGCTAACAACGCGTCTGACAGTTCGTATTCGAATTTGGAATAGTTTAAAAATAAAACGCATTCTCTATGGCATTGTTTGGTGATAGTGATGTTCCCGCGTCGATTATTGTGTGGTCTTGTTTTCTTTCATGTTTATTTATTATTAGTAGCATCGTGAAAAAAACCCTTTCTTACCCGTGTGTCGTTTATTGTAAAGTCTGTTTAAGTTACCTGAAATCAAAACATTTTTTTTTATTAAAAAATATAAACTTTACAAATATTTCATTCAAACGTAACATTTAGTAACGTTGCATACAAATTCGACCATGAAATCTTACTCTATAAATATAAAACAAATCTTAGTGTTATAATATTATGTATTTTATTATTCTACCGCTAAACACCATTACTTGATATTGTTGGCGAATAATCACAAGGATCATAACACCTTAGTTCCCAGGGTTGGTGGCACATTATACGTGGAAAGTATGTCTAATAATGCTTACAGTGCCAATATTTAAGGAGGTGGTGACCGCTTACTATCAAGTGGTACCTTTGTCAGTGTGCCTACTCAAAAAAAAGAACTCGAAGTTATTTTTGTTAAAAATACCGCACCAATTTCACTGTACATACAACTTTCCGAATTATAACGGTAATTAGTGTGTACCAGTTTTCTCGTTACGTTATTAATTGTGTTAGTAACGTTACTTGCGAATCGTTGAACAATCGGTGATTGCATTTGTTTGAAGTTTGATTTGTGTCTATAAATTACTTTAAGTAATAATCAAGGAATATCCCACGGCTGGGCAGGTGCTAACGGCCTACCTTTATAGTCTAATGGGACAATTTGACACAAGTCGAGTGAGATATTTAACGCAAGGTGAGGTGATGGACAAACTTGCTTTAAGAAGCATGGGAGTGTAATACTATCAACTCCTTAAATTCGAACTTTTACTAAATTTTACCAAGTTAAAAGTAAAATATAATGTGAATTTGAAAGTTTATATGTATGTTTGTTAATTACGCAAAAACGGAGGAATTTCGATGGCATTTGAAACCGAGCTTATATACTTAGAAAATAGGCTACCTAAAAGCTGCCAATCACACGCGGGCGAATATATCATAGATTTATATTTGTATTCTACACGCAATTCAATAGATGGTTGTTTATAAATGAATTCGTGTTGGGAATGCGGAATCCAATATCCAATGCGAGATTAATTCGCTTTGACGTCCAATTCAAATCGTCATTTGATATTAACAGATTTGAACACACGACCTAAATATCATCAATCAATATCGATATCAAATTTTGATGAACTAGTTTTTGCTCTGGGCTTTCCTGTGTTGACTTTTCGTAGGATAAAAAACCTTCCATTCATGCTCGTTTCTCTATGCAAGCTTTACGTTCATCCTTTTTGCAGTGCTGTGTTAAAAAGGGACCGCAGCAAACACTTTTGCATTTATAATATTAATATACGGATTACTTTCTATATGATCGTTATGTTATTGATACTTTTAAAACTATTTTTAATAAACCGGCATGAGAATTGTAAGTATGTGTAAAAGCTTAATTTGCGCTTACAATTCGTCTCGTGCTTGGTGTCGGATCATGAGAAAACGTGTAGTGGATGAAATTCCGACACAAGTACATTGTACATCCACCAGTGCCCTATTAGGCAGTGGTGGATTGGAAGTAGAATCATGGATCAAGCTCTATATCTGTTCCTTAGGAAGCCAGCAGTCATGAAACATATACGTGATTATACATTGTTTTATGAAATAAGAAGACGTACTGCCATATGGGTTACCTGATCTTAAGTGGTCAAGAAATATTAACCATTACTTATATCGCCAATGCACCACCAAACTTGGGAGCTAAGATGTTTTGTCCCTTGTGCTTGTTACATTGGCTCGCTCATCCTTCAAACCGGAACAAAACAATACTGTTCCGCATTAGAATATCTGATGAGTTGGTGGTACCAACTTAGACGCACAAAGCTCTATTATCAAGTAAACCATACTTTAAAAATAATAAGTACAGTCATTCAAACATTGTAAATTTATTTTCATGTAATTACTAATATTCCGTTTCCTATAATATTGGAGTGAAAGCTTCGAATAAACAAGGAAATGTTTATAATTAGCCTCCCTATCTTATAAGTAAAACAAGACGTCAGAGCGGCGTAGACACATCCTGGGAGCTTTTTTCTTTTATTTCTTCCAGTATGACTTTTAATAATACAAGCTACTTTGATCACAATTACGTAGGCGATAGAATACATTATAGATTAAACATCTAGTTGCTATCTTTAATACTTCGAAACAAAAATATTATAACAGTTTATTTATAATTATAGAACACTTTCGAATCGAGATAATTCAGTGGTTAGAACGCGTAGATTTTAACCGATGATTGCGGGTTCAAGCCCAGACAAGGGCTTATTTCACTGAAATTCTGCCACATATGTATCAATCACCATCCCGCAATTGGGCAGCATGGTGGAATAACCTCCAAACCTTCACCTCAAAAGGAGAGAAGGCCTTAGCCCAACATGGGAAAAATACAGAATGTGTATTTTTTATAATATTTAAAGTTATTCTAACACTACACAAATTTTAGACATAATCGATTTACGAAAATACGAATATGTATAATTACGAATGACACCAAATTTATACAAAATAGAAACCAATAAATATACATTCCCCCAGTACAGGAATTAAAACAAACTATAGAATAATACTATTTGAAAATATCATGCACGGACAAAAAAAAAGGAAATAAAAATAGCAACAGCCAGTTACCACTGTTACATAGAACAGAATATACAGAATAAAAATACATTGAATTTTCTTCTGTTATAGAAAAACTGTTCTTGTTAGTTGAATAAATTAAATATTTCATTTGAGATATGTAGTTTTACTTACGATATTTAAACGAAATTGATATATTTTAAGAATATTTGTTAAAACTCTCAAAAATAATTCAATAATAACATTTTAATATTTTTTTTTACATAAGAAATAGCTACTGTACAAATTATGACCGCGTCGAATGCTGGCGTGAACGCTTGGCATTTTACCGTTGAATCGTAATTCCGAAACTCTTTTCTAATAATAATTTTATTACTATAAACGCAAAGGCATCTTCGAATATTTGTCACTAAATCATCACTAAACGGCTTGTAATAACATATAGAAATGAAAATAAAAGACAATTTGTCGTGGTTTAATGGGATATGATACTTTTTACGCATTTTAAATTAAGAATAAAGTATTTTAAAATCATAGACATAGACAAATTAACAACAATTTTTTTTAAACAAAGCGTTTAATATTGGTTATACTCTGATCGAGCTTAAAAAACCTGTTGTGTTTAACATAATTATGAGCCTAAATTAGCCGAGATGGCCCAGTGGTAAGAATGCGTGAATCTTAACCGATGACTTTTACTGGTGGTAGAGCATTGTGCAAGTTCGTCTGGGTAGGTACCACCCACTCATCAGATATTCTACTGCAAAACAGACATTTACAGGTTGTTATTGTTACTGTAACATAATGATTTCGCATTTTTCACTTTAACTATGTATCCATCGAGAAACGTCACTTATAAGAATAATAATATAGAAAATGACCCACCCGTATTTAAGTAAGCCGCGTGCCATAAACTATCAATATCCTCAAAGGAACTGCAATATCCACACTTAAAATATTCAGTAGCAATTTGAACCTTAAGCAATTTAGCAATAAGGAGAAACATTGATTAATGATAGTAATTTGGGGACGCAAATTTTTAATTTACCAGTAAAGAGGATATTGAACTCAATACATTTCGATATAAAATTGAAAATGCAATGAAATTCTTTAATAAGAAAACATCGAGCTACTACATCAAATGACCCTCGGTATGTCAATCAATAACTTTGAAGTTGGAGTAATATTGCCAATTGTGATGTCTGAGTGTTATTAGGAAGTCGACAAAGTTATTATTTGTCCAATAAGTCATTGTCAAACTGAAAATTCTGAGAACGCTTCCAATATTATTCGAGACATTTTTAAAATTATTAAAAATATATTTAGAAGAGATGCGTTTATTATTGGAATCAATTCAACACGCCAATGTTAAGTATATAGGTGACATTTGGTACACGATAAAAAAATTATAACAAGTAATTAATAATAAATCATTCCACAACTACGTTAGGTCCAACAATCTATATTAACATTATAAAGTGGTAAGATTTGTATGTTTGTTTGTAATGGATAAACTCAAAAACTAATAAACCGATTTTAAAAATTCTTTCCCTTACAGAGTTACACTATCAACGAGTTATATAGGCTATATTGTATTTTCAAAACAATAAATATCCTTACGAAATTTTCAATAATGAAACCCCACGTAATATCTACTAAGGTAGATAATTGTACAATCCGGACGAAGTCGGGGCGGGTCGGTAGTTTTTCATATATTTATCAAACGCAAACCAATCCAAGCAATAAAGATGTAACAATCAAAGATGGGAGACATAAGGTCAAATAAATTAAAAGTTAAACTTTTATTCAATGCCCTGCAATCCCATTGATTGGCGAAAATTAACAATGACTGCGCAAAGCCATATTGTTGTTTTAATTCGGTTTTGATATATGAAATTATGGGGGCGTTTGAATTAAGTGATTTATGTTATGCGAGTTTAAAAATAAGTTCATCACCATTAACTTGTTACGGATAAATTCAGAACGAACAAAATACGAACAGTAAAATGTTAATGCAAGATCAATTTAATGCAAAACCCATTTTAACACTTGAAATTGATTCAAGAATTGAACTGCAATGAGCTAATTTATTCGTCTACATTATTTCTTGGCCTGATTTATATATAAGTAATATGTTATTTATAGAATTAAATAGAATTATATTAGTATTTTGGTTTCTATGATATATTGATTATGTAAGAATTTTGAATTTAGAATGCTCGATGTGATTTTTTTTTTTACAGATTATAAATGACACCTCAACTAAAATAAGTTCGGATTTAAGCGAGCGATCCTTATTATTACACACATCATATTTTATATGTGGAATGTTCTGAAGTAATATTATCAAATTCAAATTTACCCAATTCGTGTCCAGTTGCATGATTGGTTTCGACTCCATTGTGTCCAGTATTATTTGCAACAATAAATTGTCATGCATAGGGGCGACTCCCTTAAAGTAAATTTACCATTTATATTCACGTGGGGCTTAAAGTGCATAAACATTGATTAAATTAAAACTTTACTTTTAATTTGCTTTACTATTAGAACTACAAGCCGAGATGGCCTAGTGGTTAGAACGCGTGAATCTTAACCGATGATCATGGGTTCAAACCCGGGTAAGCACTACTGAATTTTCATGTGCTTAATTTGTGATTAAAATTCATCTCGTGCTTGACGGTGAAGGAAAACATCGTGAGGAAACCTGCATGTGTCTAATTTCATTGAAATTATGTCACATGTGTATTCTACCAACCCGCATTGGAGCAGCGTGGTGGAATAAGCTCTAAAACCTTCTCCTCAAAAAGGGAGAGGAGGCCTTAGCCCAGCAGTGGGACATTAACAGGCTGTTACTGTTACTGTACTGTATTAGAACTACAACACAAACTTACATCTTAAAATATAATTGTTCTACACACACATTTCGCTGAGCTACTCTTAAATGGCAGATTTTAATTAAATGTTTTAAATGTATTGTGTATTTAAATGGGTCACTGAATGGTATAGATTGGACCCAGGAGGTAGCGATGCGATCGGGTTTTAGGACTATTATATATCAAAACAATAATCTTGTTGCATTTATTCAAAAATTTAATACAGGAAAGCAGATGAGCTCATTGCCCATTTGGCTATAAATACATTCTGACCATGAACATTAGCAATGATATGTCATAATTCCCCACGGGCATCAAACCGTAGAAAATTAATTAAAAGAACTTGTGCCTACAATTATATCAAAACATATTGTACAGATAAGAATACGTAATAAGAAAAAAAACACAACTAATGTATTCAAATGAATATGTTAAAAATATATTAAAAGACAAATTATATTTGTCCAAAATCTTTTATATATAAAAAGGCAGAGACAAAATATATTTTTCTTTTTATTGACAACCTTTTTTTAATAAATCTTGTGGTATTTAAACACTAGGTGAACCCTAGTTGCATTAAAGACAGTCAGGGGGGTCTACTAAGCGTTTTAAACATCAATTGTTATTGAAGAAATTCAAAAGATTTATTTAAATAACTTGACATAATACAAAAGTACTTTACCTTAATTTAATAAGAGCCATTGACCAAAGGCCTCACAAAATGTAAGCCATTACGGGCTTAGTGAAGTGAAGCCTCATGGCTCTAACGATTTGAACCGGGGTCGAGAGTCAAAGCATCAACCGTGGACCTCAAATATTATGATAATTATATTCATATATCATAATAATAAAACATACGACATCTTGGCTTTCACTTATTTATCAATTGAATTGTAAAACTTGGAGAAAATTGTAAGATTAAAAAAATATTTCGTAGTAAAATTCAAGAATAAAAAAGTTTTCAAAAGTTATTCGATATGTAGTAAAAAACTATAATGGACAGTAATTAAGGAAATTCATTTAAAATACATGCAATAATAATATACACTATTATAATATCGTAAAAACAACAATTCTATGTTTTGTTATTACAGAAAATTATATTTCAATATAATATATATAATATAATATATATATCTAGAGAAGAGATAGCCCAGCGGTTAGAACGCGTGAATCTTAACCGGTGATCGTGGGTTCGAACCCAGGCAAGTACCACTGAATTTTCATGTGTTTAATTTGTGTTATAATTCATCTGACGGTGAAGAAAACATCGTGAGGAAACCTGCATGTGTCCAATTTCACTGAAATTCTGCCACATGTGTATTCCAGCGGGTTTATAATGCGGGTTGCATTGGAGAAACGTGGTGGAATGAGCAAAAAACCTTCTCCTCAAAAAAGGAGAGGAGGCCTTAGCCACGCAGTGGAACGTTCACAGGCTGTTACTGTATAATATATACCTAGGTACCATCTTTTAAATTCTTTTATCCTATTACTATAAATTTTACCATTAAATTTAACAAATGTAAATAATATATTCGTAATGCAATTATAAATGTCCCAATTTTCCATTATATTTAATATTAATTGCTAAATGTCAATAAATAGCACAAGCGGTACTCCAGCAGCAGCAACTCAAGTATGTCACGCAATTAAGTAGCATTATAATTCTTACAGATAACGAATTAAATAACGCTATTGTTATGAAAATAACCGTAACTCAAAATGTTATTTAACGTTAATTTTTGATTCAATATAAAATAAACGCTATTTTGGCAGATTAAATATGTCATATATATATATATATTTGTACATAAATGCCTGTATGATATTGAACTTAATTTTTAATATTATATTTAGTCAGGAACTTATAAAATTTACTTAGTGGCGGTTTAGTTAAATATATACATCTCTTTCTGTCATTATTGATTTGACATTCGCAAAAAGAAGACAGCATTGTTTGATTAATGACCTGCTGAGCAACGTTTATATTTTTATATAGAAAGCATTTAATTTACTCTTAGCTAAGACTCATTTTGCTATTGCTAATGCAATTATATAGCCAAGAATTTTAACATTTCTAAATATATTTTATATTAATTGTATATAAGTATTTGTCTAAGCCCGTTTAATAACACGCAGCCAGGTGGACACGGTACTAGGAAGAATACAAAAGTGGTCCTTCCTCGAAGAACGAATGATAATGTATAATTTACATGTTAAAGTACATGTACACACCCATACATGTGCTGGTATTGTGACTATATCTCACTTGGTTGTAGGACTTTGTGCAAGCCCGTCTGGTAACCTACCGCCATATAGTAATACTCAGCATTGTTATGTTCTCGTTGAAACTTCAGGCACAAGGGATATAACATCTTAGTTCCCAAGGTGACGCATTAACGATGTAAGCAATGGTTAATATTTCTATGTGTAGTGGTGATCACTTACCATCAGGCAGTCCATGGCAGGCCTACGAATGTACTTTCTTTTCATGTGCAAAATTTGTATTTATAATTTCTTGACACATATACGTGTCGGATAGTATTCTGCCACATCCATCAATTGGAGCATCTAGTGTAATAAGCTCCAGCACAACTCTTCTACTCAAAAGGGTAGGAGACCTTAGTGCAGCAGTGGCATCTTTGAGTCTGTACTTTAGTTTACCTTATGACTAAGAAAATCAACTTGTATTTTATTGGAATTATTTTCTTATTTCTAAAAATTAACACCGAAATTAAAATGTAATAAGCTAATAAAAACGTCGTCACTTTAACACCCAATTATAAACAATATGGCCGCCATAGACAATAACATAAACAATACCGAACAATAAATAAGGAATTCTTTCCCACGCGTCGTTATCATCCCTCCCTTTCCCACATCACTTGAAAGAGCGAGATCGATATATTTATTGTAACAAATATTAATGCATCTATTTGGCGGTTTCATACATAACAATTAATATTTATTATTGACTCCATTTGATCTTTGTGTAAATATTGAATTAAAAAATGTATACTACTTAAAATTTCACTTTTTTTATAATTATATAAAACTATATATTTAGGCCTAGGCTCGGAATAAGGAGTCTAGGTAATTGAGGGGTCGCCCTCAGACTAACTAGGTCGAATGATCACCTATAGACAGCGAAAAACTTCAGGATTCCAAAATATAAGCTTGATGATCACATATGTATATGATGGTAAGTACTAATGTAGTAAAAAATGCAATACGCTTGTCTTGAAGATGTCTTCACGATTCACTTTTGCCTTAAAGATTTAAACACTCAGGATACGCCTGAAAGACATTCCACATCATGGCTGCATGGAAAAAAGCTTCGTTTGAATTTTTAGGTAGCACAAATTAAGAGACGCCTTATAATTAAGAGAAACGTTCGATCGAAAAGCATATTCGATTTTCGATTGGATAATTAGGCCACCATAAAAACCGTTACCATGGAAACACGTTTAAAAATACATCTTTATCACACTAGTTAAATGGTATCAGAATTTCATCTCGTTCACACGTTTCAATAAAGAAAGAGACAAATGATATTGATAATAATTTACAACGTTAAAACGTTATGCGGGTAATTTTCGTTTCTCTCAAAATGTTTCTTTAATTTAGGATTTTGTCTTAATTGTTATTAATGAGCTGTATAAAGAGAGTCTTGCTTCTGTATTTGTTTTTATAAGCTTTTATTTTACTTCACTCGTTAGTATGAACTGATAAAGCTGATATTTTACACGCGCCATTAATAATGCTAATAATAATATAATTCATATTAAATTTTATTCGTTTTATAATATATATTTCTGATATATAAATGGTTTTTTTTACTAAACTCATTATATTCTAATTTAAAACAATTAATATGTTTCTTCGCCTATCAATGTATAAAAAAAATATGTTGACAGATAACGTCATAATATTTGTTTTAAGCAAAAAGCGCGCGAAGTCTCTCCACCATATAATTTTACAAACTATAACGAGTTATAACGTATTTTACTATACCGTAAACGAATTACCGATCTGAATAATATTATTAAAGGAACCAGTTATGATATAACGTTACCTGAAACCGAACCCGCGAACAAGCGTGATAATCAACCGACTAACTATGTGACATTGATAAATGGTGGCCGTTCGTCTAAACAACATTATTTTTTTATGTTACCTTAGATTTGTTTTTGATGTTTTGGTGTTTCAAATTATTTATTCTGCTTTTATAATTGAAGTCTTACATAAATATCAATAGATCTAATATGATATAATAATTTTGACTAAAAATAAATAAACGGATGTAAAAGAAATACGCTAGATGGCGCTGTTAAAACTTGTAAACCATCCACGGCTGGACCTAGCTAGCTTTTAAGAATGTTTTAGAGCGTATTCAACCACTCCTTTCTAATGCGGATCTATACCTAACACGTGCAGTTTTTTTCACGATATTTTCATTCGTTGCCAAGCGTAACATGAATTATAAGCACTAATTAAGATGATGAAAACTCTTTGGTACCTGGAATAGAATCGTTTAAGATCAACGTGTTAGAATTATAGCCTCATTGGTAAAAATACAATCTGGGGTATAAATACTTTTTCTCTCTCTTCTGCCGTGTATCTCCGCTATGTGAGCGCAAAAGTATAAACATTGCTTAGCGTTTAATTTCTCTTTCAGTCATCATCAATTTGACATTCGAAAGAAAAAGACACAGCGCTTAGCTAATCAACTAGTAATGATTATTTATAAGTAAAGTCGTTTATATTTGAAAATCGAAACATTGCGTATATATATATGCGTGATCGCGAGAATGAATATGTATATACATATAGGTAAATGTGTTTGTGTGCATTCTCGCGATCACGCATCAAATTCGACACGCATTCCGCGATGCTGAGTCACCGGGACTCGAACCGGTCGTGTGTGAACTATAACCCTACTTAGTTCCGTACTCTTGAATATTATTTTATGAAATTCAATTCCAATTCGTTGGGCGTAAAAGAATTATTCATTAAAATAATCTTTAAGTACCTATTTAGTAGACTTGAAAAAAACCCAATTAGAACAGCCGAATTTTAAACCAATGGCTGTGAGTTCAAACCCGGGGAAACGCCACTGATTAAACTATAACTTGAGGAAATCTGCATGTCTTTTATGATAACAGCCACGTGTATTCAACGATCTGCATTGGAGTAATAAGATCGTAGAATAAACTCCTAACTTTCTCAAACATAGATGAACGTCAAATGAGATGCCCAGCAGTGGAACTTTTACTCTGCGTCTCTATTCAATTGCTGTAATGGACTTCTATGTGTTATTACTTTTAGAATCACGTGATCAATTTACTTCTTGCATAAAAATATTAAAATAATAATGCTAGTAGGTTTTCAAACGTTCACTCAGTAACTCCAGGAGACATGCAATATTCGAAAACTAAAAAGGGGTTGTTAATTTTAGATTTACATTACAGATAATAATTATTAAACTTCTCGGTATTCATTTTACGCAAGTAATAATTTTGCTTTTACAAATTTAAATCTTAATGACTTTCGGCTTTATATTTAAATGTGGTATAGGGTGGTAATTATTAAAACAATATTATGTCTTCTTTTTGACACACACTAGCTGTTTGTTGGTAAAAAAGATGGTACAGCACGCTACCATCAATGGTAAAAACCAGTTTATTGACGCAACAACAAACATTATAATGAAATCTGAAACCAAAAATTGACTTCCTAACATGACAGGATAAAGAACAGAGGCAATAACAAGTAATTATATTTTATCGTACACTAATCAATACTACCAACTTTCAGAACATTATGTAAACTTGACACCTTTAAAACCATAAACAAACGTAACCACAGACATTCCAAATTTCAACCATGAACAATAAACCTTAAAAAAATCTCTCATATTATTCAACCCTCTAAATCTCTCATACTTCCTTCCAAATGGTTAACCCGTCAACCCTTCACTAATTACCCTCATATAACCGTGAAAACGAATGTGACAACCCGTTGATAGATTACACGTTTCTATCGACCCCATATTTTTAACTATTATTATAATAAAAAAAAGTTAATATTCTTAACGTGTTTACTATAATCTATGCATATATTTAATCTGTCAAGGGGATTGTCTGCACGAGAATTTTTTAAAAAGATAAATATTGCTAGTATTTTTTTTTTGTAAATTGAAAACTCGTAGATACCTAAAGTATGTATGTAGTATACCATACATGTACTTTTGTACTGAAATATAAAATGGTTCCGAGTTTTGGGGAATTCATTTGATAATATACATTATTTACTGCCTTGTTAGTGTAATCGTTAATACAAGGTCCTAGGCCCGAGGTCGTAAATTCAAATCCCGGATCGGGACCGTAAAAAGTTTGCAAAGATTCTCAGTAGCAGCCCGGAATCTGACAGTAAAGCCGTTGGTCCTGCGCTTGAACTATTTCCAGTCGTGTCGGATTTACCGACCTATCGGATTATAAGAGGAAGCGCTTAGAGAGTGTACGAGGATATATCCTAAGAAATAAGCTGGTCTAAGTCTGTCCTGTCTGAGTTTAAGTCCGGTCGTCGTGACCAAATTCGGTTGGGTTAATCATCATTATCATAATTCACCGACTATCAGCATATTATTTTATTCTTGAATATCATTTTTTTTTAACAAACCCTGGATCAACATATATACTTTTTATACAAGGAAATCATAGAGCTTCCAGAGCATAGCTTAAAAACTGTTAAGTCAAAACCAGAGGGATAATATAACATATTAACGCTAAAGTTTAACGAGCCGTGTAATATTTGCTTCACATTCTATTAGTGTTAAATACCTTTTTAATTAATGAAGCGAGCCGCTAAAGGGTTACTTTTTATTCTGTAATTAATAGTGTCAATGACCTTAAGATTGATCCGTGACGTTTAAAAACATTATAAAATAAATATTAAGTATGTTATATATTTTATCAAAAATAAAGCAAGTAATTGTGTGTGTTAAGTAGTTTTTTGTGTTGCACAAAGAGGCAGATAAAAAATTAGTTATGCACTATGTGACTATTTAGAATTAAATTTCAAATTATATTTTATCTATAAAAATATATTTGTAAATGTTGCCTTTGATGAGAAATATACTATTATTTTAAATTGGTGGGCAAAGTTATCTCTATACAGCCTAATAATGTCTTGGTAATTATTAATCTGTTTTAAAACGAGCGGCCTTGAACTTACCCGACCTTGAGTTACTGATTTCGCAACAAGGAAAACAATTTAAAAACGATTGAGTATATTAGTTCGCGAAGCACAATAATGATTGTACACGTTTGACATTGGCCTTCTGGTAGGGTTACCATACATCTACATTGTCTCTATCAGAACCAAATTAAGCCTAAGACTTTCACCATACTACTCAAATGCACATAAAAAGTAATTGCTGCTTACTTGGATGAAACCCAATATCTTCGGACAAATTTACACACTCGAACCTTTAATCACAACTAAACGTAGACTAACGATGGAGCCATTTCAGGTCTATCAGATTGTTCGAAGACAGTTCTACGAAAATTCAAAATTGTTCGAGATCCTGTGAATGTCCCACTGCTGGGCGCTAAGGCCTCCTCTCCCTTTTTGAGGAAGAGGTATGTAGCTTATTCCACCAGGCTGTTCCAATGCGGGTTGGTGGAATACACATGTGGTAAAATTTCAGTGAAATTAGATACACGCAGGTTTCTTCATGAGGTTTTCCTTCGCCGTATAGCACGAGATGAATTAAAATAAAACATATAATACATGATATAATTTCCTCATGAAAATAAAATTATGTTACAAAAAATTATTATTATAATACATATAAGTATAATATATAAACTGTCCAATCTATTTATGATATAATTATTTTTTTCTAATAGTAAATGGCTACCCTACATCTATGAGTCAGACTATCTCTTAAGAAATTCACGCTCAATTAAAATTGATTTGAGAATAATTAATGATGCAATGATTGTCTTTAATGTTTACTGTCATTGGCTTAATTGAGACTCTTAATATTTTTTTCTAGATTCAGAAATGTCATGTACTTTTTTTATACAGCCAAATAATCAAATATAGAATATAAAATCAAAAGTATTATGATAATATACCTTTATTAGACATTATAAAACAAAGTCCCAACATCACGTGATGAACGCGATAGACCCATAAACTACCGAACGAAACTACCAATGAAGATATATGAAAAATATGATCATTAATTTGTGTAAATTTGCTGAAATATGACGATGATTGTTGAAGATGGCGGAAAAAATCATTCCGACGGGTAGTCTGTGAGCCTGAGAGTCACAAGTTTGTGAAATAAAAGTAAATAGTTACAATAAGTACCTTTTTACTATATATACTACACTATTTACATCATTATGTTAGATAAAATATTTTTATATTATAAAAACTCAATTATACCGTTTCTTTAAAAGTCGCGGCTCTACAACATTATTAATTTCACGGTGGAAACAAGAAATGCTCCCGCGTGTGTGTATGTGATCATAATTACTACTAGATGTGGTATAACGGTGTAAAATTTAAAAATACAATATATATATTCAGCCACTCAATATTAAACCTTATCCAATATATATTAAGATTGTATGATTTGCCGTCTTCCTTACAATTTTAAGTTATAAAGATATACAAAGCGCGTTCAGTATAATGTCAAACTGTGACGAGTCGCCATCTTTTTTTGAGCCGTCAAAGTTGTACTAATTACTTCGTTCAGAAACACGTTGCAGTTGACAGGTTAAGGAGTTTTTATGGACTTATTTGTCACATTCATTTATGCATCCTAAGAATAGATATTATAAATTATTATTTCAACTACGCCCCTTTGTGTTTTTAACGCAGCTATTTCTATCACTATTTATTAAATGAATTAGAATTATATTTATTAAATAAATTAGATTGTTTAAATTTTAAATATTACGTAAAATACTTTAACTAAAATAATGTTTGTCAAGTAAATGCTTTTAAAGCGGATGAATCTGCGAAGTGCAGCTTACATATATAATAATATTATATACTAAAATCTTATTCGAAACGCGCTACATCTTATGGTATATGTTTTATGAATATTGGTTTAGGAATTTGTAGTTCGCCTCATTTATTAATACAGATAATATATTTAGATTATTAGAGAGAATTATATATATTTTTATGTAGTTTGGAATTTATTCGATTTTTATATTTAAATGATATTTGTTCGAAAATTTCTATATCGAACGCAACTGTGAGTTTTTTTTTTAATTTTAACGTGAATGAGTGTATCTTGGTGAACGTTACAAGTTATTTTTACCCCACATTATTTTAAGCCATTAAGTTGGCATTCGTTGAAGATAGAAGGCCCATGTGTGAGGGTTTCAGCGGACTTGTCCTAGCTTAGGAGCAATACATACAGGCTATATTATCTTAATTTGATTTAATCATTTTAGTTATTTTCTTTACGTTTTGCTACATTTAAAAGTCATATTGTTCGTGATAATAGGAATTAAAGGAATATTATACTTTATTCGTTTTTTTTTAATAGCGTATTGAGTTCGTCTTTTTTAAAATATAGTCGAACAGATTTGTTTTATTAAATCTAATTATATGTATGTATAATACATATAATATCCTTTTTAATATCCTGGGACATTTTTCACACGCGGCCATCTGATCCCAAATTAAGCTTGTACAAAGCTTGTACTATGGGAACCAGACAACTGATATACTACATATACTAATTTTCTTTTGTAAATACATACTTATATAGATAATAACACCCAGACTCAGGACAAACAGACATGTTCATGCACACAAATGTCGGTCCTGGGTGGGAATCGAACCCACAACCTTCGGCGTGAAAGGCAAGTGTCTACCAACCACGCCAACCGGCTCGTCAAAATGCATATATACATATATTTCAAACGTTTTAATTACAATTTTAAAAAAAACTCATTAACTTTGTTTAATCTGCATGGATAAAAGGAATATTAAGTTATATACTAAAGTGTTTGTAAAATAACATTTCAATCAGTTTAATGGAACTGATTTAAAATTCAGTTGCACGATTTGACACACACATACATACTAACAGATGAAGTCGAATAAAATCTAACGGGTATTTAGATAAACACTAATTGCACTCTTTCTGTCATTACTGATTTGACATTCGAAAGAAGGAGACAAAGCATTGTTTAACTAATCACCCGCTAAACAACGTTTATAAATAAGGTTGTTTATATTTAACGAGAGAAAATTTATTATATATTATTATATACAAGGAAATCCTTGTCCTGATAAATATTCCACATGGCAACCCTAGTACCCCATAATGTTTTCATTACACGCACATATTTTAATTTTTTCTAACGATCATTGAATTTTAGTTATTGTTTAGCATGTACAGCTGTGGGGTGCTTTTTCGAGACGAGTAAAAAAAAAATAAACGTCACTTCAATATTTATTATGAATATTGACAGTTAAAAATACAGCGTAATAAATACTTTTTATTTTACGATTCAAAATTGGAACGAATCTTTCAATTTCGAATTACATATTTTTTAAATGTTAGATTGAATGTCTGCTGTCGTTAGACAAAATCTTTGCATGTTTAATACACACGCTTTACCAAATCAGACCAATAAAACAGCCATA
The DNA here is from genome assembly GCF_905147045.1 of Nymphalis io. Taxonomy (NCBI): domain Eukaryota; kingdom Metazoa; phylum Arthropoda; class Insecta; order Lepidoptera; family Nymphalidae; genus Nymphalis; species Nymphalis io. The sequence continues at coordinate 6,966,242 of NC_065913.1, read as the reverse complement.
ATATTACCGATTGAAAATTGAGAGTTATTTCCTAAAATTGACTACATAGTGTAAAGTTACCTCTCTCCTTTTTCAACGGTGTTGACACTTTCAAGCTAATTTGCCACAGAGTATACAGAGCCGTTCGCTCAATCCCTGCGTCATCACAAAACAAGCTAAGCTAAGCAAAGTGACGCACGTCTAAATATACTTGCCCTTTCGTTAGCAAACACGGTCTGTGGGGCATTTGTAGATACACGACCACACCAATCGCTTAAAGGCATTACGAATTTAACATTATTAGCATTGTCTGTTCAGCATCAGACAACACAAAAGTAAGTGTTTGTTCCGTCACCACGATTAAACCACTGAACCGATCGTTATGAAATTTGACATAGATATTTGGACATCTGAATACCTAATAATATTTGAATACCTGAATTTACCGGAAAAAAGTTTACAGTTTAGTAGTATTATTAGATATGTTAAAGAAAAGGACATGGTGTACCTAATCTCTTCGACTTAAGTATTATATAATACCCGAAAATTTATTTTCAACTCATGAGTACTTCTGACACCGGATGGTTTGAAAAAACTAAACAAATAAAATGTAATATTTATTACTCTACAATGCGGTGTGAATGCATCCAAACTTAATATTTCAAAATAAAAGCGAAGAAATTCTGCGAAATCGTTTAATCATACATCAAATGAATATAGCACTTATTGTCATTCGGACTAATGACTATTATCCCTTAAAACTAAAGAGTAATTTATTCGAAATAACCTAAATATATCATCAAAGGACTATAGTACTTATTGACAAAACCTTTAGATCTATTTTGCTTAGAACTAAGCTTGGTTTTATTATAAAAATAGTGTATATAAATACTTTTTAAAATTTATGACGCGAAAATGAAAGACACTTAAAAGATAATGTTAAAACGATATAAATGTTTATTTTAACGACTTCAAAGATATTCGTGTAATTTAATTCGGAATCTATAAAAAAAAAACTGATTTCATAAGCAAGTTCCTTTTATGGAATAACTTTAAAACAAACTTAAAACTTTAAGTTCAAATATCATTAATAAATGAATATATAAGAATAACAGACTGACATATAAACAAAGCCCGAACTGCTGGGGTTAGCGCTATGAAAATTGTGCATTTGGGTCCCTTTTACACTGTAGGTGAGCACTAAGCAAGGATTTTTGTAAAGTTTAACCATAAAGTTAGTGATAAAGGGGATGAAAGTTTCTATGAAAATCCTTTATTTAAAAAAAAAGCTATAGCAATTCTGAATCATAACACGAGAGAAGCTGCGGGTAAAGCTCTAGTCTACATATAATAAGCAATTTTTTTTTTCATGTTATATTCACAGAGCTCGCTTGCACAATGCCCATATTACCAAATGCTTATAACTGTAATAACGTCTAATATAATCAATTTAATTAAGTATATTTTTAAATAATATTATATGGTTTAATATTATCAAACCGATGCACTTAAATCCTAGCTCCGCGTTAGTTTATAACTCATAAAATAATTATAATTACAATCAAAATCTAGTTCCATTAGTAGGGTCATCGATAAAAGCATTACATCATACGGGGAAGTGGCGCAAGCGCAGTAGCAATGTTTGGTTAGGATTTACGAGGGAATGTGATGCAAACACACATCTTATCTTGTCGACCTATGCTTGACTTAGTTAACTATTACTGCCCTATTTGATAATATTAAGAAAGTAACAAACTGTGACTTTTAATTAGATAAAGTGACATCATAAACTAAAAACTTAAATGTTTTTTACTTAATTAGACAAATTAATTATGACTTTAAAAAAATCTTATCCGAAGGATCAAGACAGTAGAACAAGTAGGTCCTAATCGAGTGGTAAATATTTCTTATAGTAGTCCTAATCGAGTGGTTCTTTTTTCAGTGAAGTCTATAGTCTGTGGTTACCACTTACCATCAGGTGGGCCATCTCAATAAAAAAATTCAAACAAATCAAATTTACACTACTTTGTTAAGTCTAAGTATAGTAAAACTAATTTAATATGCAGTTGCATGATAAGACCAATACATAGTAATAGATGGCCCAGTGGTAAAAACGCGTGAATCTTAACCAATGATCGTGGGTTCAAAACCGGGCAAGAACCACTAAATTTTTATATGCTTTAATTGTGATTATAATTCATCTCGTGCTTTACGGTGAAGGAAAACATCGTGAGTAAACCTGCATGTGTCTAATTTCATTGAAATTATGCCACATGTGTATTCTACTTGTGCGTGGTGGAATACGCTCCAAACCTTCTCCTCAAAAAGAGGAGAGGAGGCCTCTAGCCCAGTAGTGGGACATTCACAGGCTGTTAGGAATGGGGGGATAATAATAGATGAAGTTAAGTGACACACTGTCTGCGTTATAAATGGACTTCAGTTACAAAATTGCAGTTTTAAAGCAGTTTTAGTACGGTTGACATAAGTGCATCAAAACTGCACACAAATTGCTAAAGCACTGAACTGATTAGGATGAAATTTGGTATTTAGCAATTTTATTTGGTATGAAGCAAGCTTGAATCTTAAGAAATCTGCTTACCCCCACTAACATGCAAGCGAAGTCGCGGACTTTGAGAGTTAGGGTGCAGGAGAAATGTGTTTGAACAAAATTGTACACTCTGATACCTAGTCTCATTAAGAATGGCCACCATGCATTATGGATATAACCTATTATAAATCTTGTGTCTATACACACTACTGATATCATATCTCGCTACCGTTAACATCAATGAATATAATATTAGCCAAACCGCAGTGAACAATAGTCAAGATTACGTCTCCATTATTGTTTCACGGTCTAGGTGGTATCAAGGTTCTCCTTTGTTGGATCTATGTATTATGATTATTGTAAACGACAGTTTGAATAAATGTTATGCAATAGCTAAAAAACATAAAAAAACTGGATGCTAGGGAAAAGTCTTGGAGCTTATCTTTAAATCTGATCTTGGTTGATAAACATGTAACGTTATTTCATAGAACACGTGTTCATTTCTCCAGGATTGCTCAAGATAATTTGCTTAATATGCATATGTGAAAGAGTTGATATGAACCAGTAGCTATAACACGTGAATCTTACCCGGAGATTGCGGATACAAACTTGGACAACCACTGCTGGAGTTTCATGTAAGTATATCTAATCAAACCCTTATAATAATATCCTGAGACATTATTCACACACGGCCAACTGATCCCAAATTAAGCAGAGCTTGTACTATGGAAACCAGACAACTGATATACTACTTTTCTTTCGTAAATAAATACTTATATAGATAATTACACCCAGACTCAGGACAAACAGACATGCTCATGCACGGAAATGTTTGTCCTGGGTGGGAATCGTCGAGGGACACGTGTTAGAGTGGAGACTACGCTTAGGCAAACGTAGCGTAGAAAGACCTGTGGCAAGGTGGACCGTCGATTTAAAAAGGTGGCAGGTACGGGATGGATGCGGACTGCCTAAGATCGGGATGGTTGGCGTTCTATGGGGGAGGCTTTCGTCCAGCAATGGATAGCAAAAGGCTAACAAAATAAAAAAATAGATAATTACACCGACTCAGGATAAACAGACATGTTGATGTACCACGTGTGTCCGTCCTGGGTGGGAATCAAACCCACAACCTTCGGCGGGAAAGACAAGTATCTACCAACCACGCCAAACGGCCCGTCATTATAAATACATTTGTGAAATTTTCAGGTGTATCCATGAAATAAACTGCATACCTTAACCTCAAAAGGACAGAAGATCAATCCATCCATCTATTTATCTAGTCCACAATACTCACAATATTTTTCTTATATTCTGTACATACTGAAAATTACCTACAAATGAGCAAGATACTCTTTTACCTTGAAACGTTTCATGGAATATTCAAAACGAAATTATCGTTACAAAACATTATGTAATCACAATATATTTGAATATTATAAAACCATATCGCAATCAACTGCTTTAAATATGGGAATGTCGTCAAGCGAGTTTTGGTAAGCAGTAGGTAATTTTAGTTATACGTACTTTATCAACATATTTATGCCTTTAAAAATTTCTTATTATCATCATTTATTATCTGTGTATTAAATTTTATTGCTTTTCGCGCGTAAAATTCATTGCAAACAAAATGACGCTTGAAATATTTCTGTTTTATTTTGTATTATATAGTTATTTTTTTAATTATAAAAGAATACATATTTTAGAATAAGACAGACAAATGTATAAACTGATTATTCATTTACAACTTGGCTTATTAGTTCCTTAAGCAACGCGAACTATGTTAAGGATTAAATACTAGCGGTTTTACCCATAAACGTCGTTAAGGGGGTGATTAATTAAATAATTCTGCGTCTTATTCTTCCGAATATCAAATATATGATGATGGAAAGAGAGATCAACGTTTAACTAAACTCGCTATACAACGATTATACGTCATTACTAGTTTATACTAGTTTATACTTCAATCTAAGGCAACCATTCCTTACACCATGAATGACGTCCCAGATATCGAATCTATTTTATTATAAAACGCTATGTCCTTTTTTTTTATAAAATAGGAAGGTGGACGAGCATATGGGCCACCTTATGGTAAGTGGTCAACAACACCCATAGACATTGGCATTGTAAGAAATGTTAACCATCGCTTATATCACCAATGCCCCACCAACCTTAGGAACTAAGATGTTATGTGTCTGTAATTACACTGGCTCACTCACCCTTCAAACCGGAACACAACAACACCAAGTACTGCTGTTTTGCGGTAGAATATCTGATGAGTGGGTGGTACCTACCCAGACGAGCTTGCACAATGTTCTACCACCAGTAAACTTAACTTAGTCCTTAACTCTGTTTTTATATTGGCTCACCCTAATTAACTAAAGTAAGAATATTTTGATAGTAGAATTATTTGTGATAGAGTAATGTTGAAGACTCGCACAAATCCCTAGGTTCCTATCCCTAAATAACTAGGTTTGTTTCTATGTCGTTCCTATGTTAATGTATTAAGTAGAAAGCGAATTGCATAAAAAGTTAATTTAAACATGGGAGCCTAACCAATTTGCAATAGCGGATTCAATCACGTTCATTCGGTCACTGAATGATTGATTGATTGAATGGATTAAGCGAATGAACCATTGTGTGTATTGTAATGTGCACGATTGTTCCCGACTGTAATGGTTGCGTAATTTACATTATGAATTTAAATCGTTTTTTAATCTAGTTTATTTACTATTTTAAATTGCATGAAATATGAAATGTAGCTATTAATAAATTTCTTAAAAAAAAGTGTTGTCTGTTTATCCAGTATGCGTTGCTAAGGAATACATTTGATTGTGATGAAACAATAGTGACTTGATCTGCACATGCTCACGACGGTTCCAGGTTCAAAAAACACAAGATTATTTTCTTGATGTGCTTGCGAAGTCGGGCCGGTAGTCATTAATAAAAATAACAATTAAATTACTGATGTAATCTACATTTTAAGTTTCAACTCGGGATCGTAATCTTCGAGTTTAATCTCGTGATATTTTTTCTTATGAAATAAATAGGCAGACAGCAAATGAGTCGCCAGGTGGTAAGTGGTCACTATCACCCATAGACATTGACGATGTAAGTAATTTTAATCGTTACTTACATCGCCAATACGCCATCCCTTGCACCTGTAATTACACTGGCTCACTTACCCCTCAAACCGCAACACAACAATACTAAGTAGATACCTATTACTGTTTGGCGGTAGCATATTTGATGCTTAGGTGGTACCTACCCATATAGTAATGTGTGGTGTAATTTTCCACCATTTAAAAAGCCAGCAATTACAAGTATCACGGTCTAAATTATATATTAAAAACAAGTATTTTTCCACATAATATATGTAAGTAATAATATAACAATGCGGTAGCAGAACGAAATAAATTATAATTGCTTTTAGCAATATAATTGCGTTTGTTTAGTAATTTTATGACCAATAGAACATGAACCAGCGGACAGAACAAGTGGAATCTTGAAGTTGGCATTGTTGACAATGCTACGGAAAGTACGTAAAGACGTTGGTCCTGTATTTCTCTCATAGTGCATAGAGAGTGCTCTTGTGTTTGCGCACTTACTTGTGCACTATATTCTGCTACGCAGTTAGAAATCGTTCAGGACAAAATGATTATCATAATTACATTTTATTTTTTCCTTGTAAAATAACGATTCAAAAATGCTTGTAAGAACCTACTTAAATAAATTATATTTTTTATACAACGTCTTAAGCTAAACTTCTAACGGCCTTACTCAAAATCGTTGCTTTAAGACTGTTTAGTTAAATGATTTCTCTCTTCCTGTCATTATTGATTTGACATTCGAAAGAAGAAGACACAATATTGTTTAACGACTCCCTCGCTGAATAACGTTTATAAGCTGTAAAATAGTTGCCACATGAGAAAAATAATAGCACTTTAATAACACCCATAAGGGACATAACATCTTAGTTCCCATGATTAGCTGTGTATTTGTAGAATGACTCATGTTTCTTACTGGTGGTGACCACTTACCATCTGGTGGCCTTTTGCTCGTCTTCCTATATTCAATTGAAAAAATATACTGTAATATTTTTTTAAGTGTACAATCTTAGTTTAGAAAAGTTTTTTTTTTAATAGTACAGAAAAAATTAAATGTCCGATTCGCAGTTTAAGAAAACATTAACCTTGAAATTTGATGAATTAATTTTTGTGTCTTAACTACTGGCTGAATAAAAAAAAACATAATTTATTTAAATATCTTCAATTAAAGAATGTTTTGTCTCTTTCTTTTAACCTTGAAACCACCATTTGGTATGAAGAGATAAACAAATTATGCAAAGCTCTATTTTAATTACCTTCATGCAATAATCTGTTAGAATTAATAAAAAATTAATTATCTTTACAAATAAAAAACGTAGATGATGCTATCTATCATTACCATAAAGCGTCATCTTATAAAACTATGTAATTATAAAAACGACTAATTAATAGATAAGGTCATTGAACTCAAGGTGCGTCTGATTTATAGTTAGTAGGATTTGGCGAATCGGCAGTATTTATTCGACTTTATCACGATATGCACTCATTAAAGGTTGGAAACTTTAAAGCAAACTTTTTGCGTTACACAGAAACGACCTCTTCATATCCAATTTCATCAAACTTAATTCCCAAAATTCCCTTTTCTTAATAATTTACTTTGGTTTGGTTGGTTTATCGAATTTTCGTCGAAACATTATAATACATAACTTTGAAATATATAATTATTATAGATAAAAAAACTTAACTTTTTGTAATTAAGTTCTGAATTTTAAATAATCAATTGAAATGAGATATTTATTTCAATGTTCCTGTAGTTTCATTTCCATTTACTGGTCATATTAAAATACTAACCCATTTCCTCTAAATTCTCATTAATAATAAAATTTTTATATTATACCGTTCAAAAATTATGTATACAAATTCGAACAGAATAATACACTATGAAAAACTTAACGGTGCATTAAACATTATCATAACCGAACACAAAAAAGACCCGATGAACCTTTGACAGCTGTCATGTTGACAGGTGGGTTGGGGCGTTTTGACAGCGATTGTCAGCGAGAGCCATTATAAATCCGTATTATAATCCGTTCATAGCGAGGATTATACGGTTAGTCTTAGTAATGTTATAGCAAACTGGTTATAAGGAAGACAGGATACAAAATGTCAAGTGCGTTCAACTAACGCTTACGTACGAAAACTTTGTAATCAATGCAAGATCAATAAAAAAATAATAACCTGTTTTTATTTAAGCAGTGAAACCTCCTTGGGTGCGATGAGAGTGAAATTTCAAGGTCATATTTAAGTTAACCGTTTCTATAATTATGCAAAAACGTTTAACTCTACAAACGTTATAAATTGTATAGATACTTTGATGATAAAATAAATAATTCTAAAGCGTATTATATAATCTTATTAAATCGGAACACAAAATAAAACCTACGCATTTAAATAGTAACAAAGTTATATTAATGATGGAACATTATCATTTTTTTATATTCATGAAACAATGCAATAACCCACACCTATTATGCCATACATCTCGGAATATTGCTTAATCTGTATAACTTTACTTTATAAACTCAGAACATGAAATACCTACAAAAATGACATTGATGAAAATTCCTGTCATGGCAAAAAAAACAAAATTTTAAAGCAACTTACCTTTCAATCAATTTTATTCCTTATTTACTGATCTATCTTTCTATATGAAATTTTACCTAATAATTGCAAATGACGATTGTTTTAAAAAAAGTGAATGCATAATTCAGTGAAAAACCTTATACACCCTTAATGCTAGGAGCTAGGGTAACATGTTCAAGAAACGATGCGTTTTGGTTCCGTATAGAAATATCTACGAGGCGTATTTCAGAAGATTGCTTTGCTGTTTAAGGATGAGCAGAATACATGTAACGGATAGTAAGATAAATATATGGAGATGATATTCAATTGGGCAGTTCTACTATCCGTAACATCAAATCTATCAAATCGTATTTTCTATAAAATAACCGTTTAATATGCGTAAAACAATTTTTCTAGCAAAGATTTCAGTAATTTTTCAAACATGACATTTATTAAAGATCATAAACTAGGTATATAATTGTTTGTAGTTATTAGGTGGTTTTCGATGTGGTGAAATGACATCGTGGAAGATACAAGTACACCTTCAAATATATTTCATTATTGGCTAATGGTACCGGCTTCGCTCGGGTAGATAAGAGGAAAAATGTATTCGGTTTAGGTTTTGCTTAAAATCCGTTCTTAGCGTCTACGTCGGGGAGGAGTAATTGTGAGATATTTTAAGTAAATTGAGCAGTTTTGGAGATAGTTTATATATATTTTCATTACATGAAACATTTCATTTCTATCAAACTCTCGTTTCTATGTACGATCATAGATAGCTCCACCTACGCTCATTATAAGGCATTATCAGTTTTTGACCATCTAATATATTATATCATTATGAATATCCATTGAAAGTAACGACCTGATTCTAGTACATTCTATATGATTGCTGATAATTAACTAGCTTTGATTGAATTATATATTAACTTTCATAATAAAGTAACCAACATACTTTAAAAGCAGCTTCCATAGACTTGCAGTGCTATTCGTAAGAACAAACACGAAACTCACCACAGAAAAGGCCAGGTCTTAAAGATGTGATGTATGTCGTTGTGGCTGGGTGGGGTCGGCTGGCGGGGCACACGATCGTGTAATGTCAGAGAGATGAGACATTAATTAAAATTATTGTCAAAATAGCGTTTAACCGTAAGTCGGATTACATTTCACAAGTTAAATACGGAGAATAATTGCAGAATAGTACTACTGTACTGAGCGTACAAAATCGTTTTGTACATCTTAAATAGACAGTATTGAGATTATATATTTGTGTTTTTTTTTAAGGTGGGTGACCTCGAGATTGTTTTTGTGACAATTTAAGATCAAGCGGAACGCAGAACTCGTGTTGGTAGATTAGTCATCTAGATATTTTTTCTAGCTGCTATTAAAAAGACAATGACTTACTTTTACAGTATCGAATGGTTTTTTTTTTATATATACCACACTTGAAAATATTCAGAGTTATAAAATTATCTTAACAGAATGTTTGGCGCCGAAAACTAATGACATTTTGTTTGTCATTTGGACAATCCATATGAAAAACAAAGCAGTGGAACTAGATGATGAAATTTGATGGTAAGCGAGTAAAAGCTAGATATCCGCCTCCAAAAGTTGATATTTTCAAGTTATTCTGTTAATCTAATTTATAAATCCCAATGAATAAACGCATAAATGTTAATTTTAGGTAACAGTATTCCCGCTAGCTACAGTAGCGCTATTACGGCAATTAATGGAACCAAATGAAATGAAATGAACCAAATGTATGAACATTTCGGTAGACACTTTCTCTTTCACTCACGAGGACGAAGACCCATATGATATACCTCTTCTCACTTCTACATACACTACACTACACTGCATAGTTTTCCATCACATGCGATTATTATTATAAAGACATTTGTTTTTAGATTATTTTAGGCTGTATTCAAAATACTAAAAGACAACAAAACTTAAAAAAGTTCTACTAATATCATAATCATGTTTCCGGCTGAACAGATTCTGCTTAAGATTTAGTTAAATGTACGTACAGCTTTTACGTAAAATATTTTATTACAAATTTTTAATGATAATTATAATATATCAATGTAAAATTATATTTTAAAAAAATTATTACCTGAACATTGTGCGACGAACGCCAACATAAACAACGCCATACATATAGACAGCCTCTTCAACTCCATCGTATTGGCACTAAGATCACTGGTTTCAAAATTAATAAAAAATATAAGTTTCAATATTTATTAGGCACTTTCAACACTCACTCAAGGCACATCACAATCCACGTCAGGCACTAGATTTTCGTTTATCTGTGAAAGAAAAATAAATATAATTAGTTTTATTTAATATACAACGATTAAATCACTGAACGCATTCCAATTTTTTTTTACATATAAAACCTTTTTTTAGTGCATTTTGTGTTGGAGTCTGTTGACGTTGTGAATTATAATATAAATTTAAAAACTATTGATTTATCCCGTTTGAGTTTTGTTTTTATTATTATAAAATTACAAAATTTTAATTTACTCTTAATGAAAGTATGATAGCATGCATTATACTGGAGTGAAGTTGGTTACCGACACGTAAGCAATTTTTTATTAAGACAGATGAGCAAACTGTTATCGCTTTAAACCAAAACACTGCAATACTATTTTTGTCGTCTTTGTCGTTCCTACATTTGTGCATCATATGCTTGCATTCAAATGTTATATTTTTTTATTTCAAATTGTAAAAAAAAAAAACTAAAATAAAATGAATAAAAGATTAATAATAGATAAATAATTGACTTGTATTTAATGGTTTGAAAGGCATTCAAAGACATATTTATGTAAGTGCCTCAATGACGGTAAAGGTCGTAGAGTAATTTCCGGTCATGATAGATATAGTATCGCCTACTGTAATTAGTACAAATGCAATTATATTAATTGCAAATGCCATTTACCTTCATTCGCTATATTCATATGAAAAAACGGAAATATTAATTTTTGTACCGTATCCTTTTCCCATTTGTTTGTTTTTAGTTTATACCTATAACTATTTACTTTACACTATCATAAAGTAAATATTATTTAATAGTACTTATAACGTGGTTAAAAAAAAAAACATTTTTTTTTAAACCACTGGTCACTAGTAATATTATATCATAGTGTTCCTATTTGGGAGCTATAAAATAGATAAGGGCAGGTCAGCTTTCAACAGACGAACAGACGTCACTCACGTGAACGCGATAAAGCACGTTTGTTGCTAAATATGTTGTATCATTGAAACTAAATGGTTAATGGAAAAATTACTCATTTTTTATACCCCATATTTGAGTAAGACTGGAGTATTAACTCTATCATACAAGGTAAGTAGATTGCCTGTAGTCTGCGTTAGTAGGCTAAGGGCTATTTCATGCAATTTACAAAAAGGTAATCAAAAATCTAAGTCCCAAACCATGTGTACTACGAACGTAAAATAGTTATGACTTCTGTGTCACATTACAGCCACATCCAGTGTCACATGGATACTTATGAAACACAAAGAAGGTTTCATAATTATTTTATAATCTGTATCAAACTGTCAGTTGTGTTTGGCATAGATAAAAAAATCATCAATAGGATCTTTTAATAACCCATCTATAACGGATGTTCGTACTTACGAGGGGTTAGTATAAAAATAACCATTATTTATTGGACTAGCGGCTTCCTTCCGAGTCTTTGATGTTTCAGATACATCGAAGAACAGAGCTCACCATTTGTAATCTTGTTAGAGGAAAAAAATTGTCTGTTGATTCAAATGCTCGTTTTTTAAGATGCAACGTTTTTTGTTGTCATTTGAGCTAGTTTAAACCAGTTTTGACGTAATTGATGATTACTAGTTAACAGAAAGATGGGGCTATTATATGTATAAGCTTAGATGATATTGAATAAAATTGCAGGAATTAGTGCATACACGAAAAAATTGCAAATATAACATTCATATTTGCCCAGCTCTGCTTCAACTCATTATTGTGAATTAAGAAGGCTAACGAACGTGAATAGTCCACTTGATAGCAAGAGGTCGTATTTATAGACATTAGTAGAAGCAAGGCATTAATATGCCTCATAATGTCAATACATAGGTGATGGGAATTATAATGCTATTTGTTGAATGTATCTCGAAGCATTGCTGGATAGTAGTACAATAAATGATGAATCAGTAGTACTCGAACGAACTTCCACACAACCTACCGTACCGTTACCGTAACAGCCTGTGAATGTCCCACTACTGGGCTAAAGGCCTCCTCTCCTCTTTTTGAGGAGAAGGTTTGAAGCTTATTCCACCACGCTGCTCCAATGCCGGTTGGTGGAATACACATGTGGCAGAATTTCATTCATTAAACATTCCCATTTGTCTTTTAAACTATAAATCACTCTAGTTTTCCATTTGAATTATAATTTTGTAAATAACAATTTCGTCTGCAATCAAAACTGATTTACGAACGGTTAAACACATTATTTGAATTAAAACTTAAACCTGTCTAGTCACGCTTACGTTAAGTTATGCTTCAAGTGTAAAACTTAATAACTAAAATCATTAAGTTACATGTACTTGAACGCTTCGTTTTATTACGTTTTACTGTTGTTAATGTGTATCCAATCTGTTGTAATCGATTACTCAGAGCGTCTATATTTTTATAGAGTTGATATTTCACAACTAAAAATTCTTTCAACCCTTAATCATGATCCGCGATCTTCGGTAAGCATGTACGTGTTAATCTTCTGAACTTTTTTTGGGTTTTATATCCGTTAATGACAGCATGTGGTTATCGTTGTATCGTTAATTTTGTTTTAGATAAAACAGACGAACAAACAGACAATTTGCTGGTAAATGCCTATGTAATAGTAGCGAAACAACTTATAAATGTCCCACTGCTGGGATAAGGTCTCTCCTCTTGAAGACAAGTCCTACTATTTGACGAGAAGGCGGTATTTTCATTTAATTTCAATTTTAAATATGGGTCCACCATTATTTGGCATTCACATTTCAAGTAAACACATAAAGCATGTTATTCATTATCTCCGAAATAAACTTTAACCTCACATAAATAAGCGTGAACAATAATGGCATACTGATGTGCCAAGGTTGTGACAAAATGACACATCAGTATTGGCTAATTGGAATGTTGGTCACCAATTTTTAAGAGAATAAAGTTCTGTAAATGGAGATACATTTTTGACAGTTATTTGATATGACCAAGGTTGTTGCAAATATATTACGCAATCCTAACCTAATATTCTATAAGTAATTAAATAACCCATTGTTTTAATAGTTAAACTATCAACTAACACATCGGTGTTAAATAACATTTCATTTGACCAGAGCCGAGATGGCTCAGTGGATAGAACACGTGAATATCAACCGAAGGTTGAGGGTTCAGGCCCGAACAAACTGAAGATAAACATCGAGAACCGCATATGTCTGAGGACATTCTGGAATACGCGTTTAAAGCCTTCTATAGTCAAGAGGAGGGGTGGCCTTTGCGCAGCTGCAGCAAGCAGCAGATAATTTAAATGTTTCTATTATCATTGTTTCATTTTCAATACAGACACTGGACTGTGCGCTGCAGTTGTAAGGTTTTACCTTGAGTATTAACCTAGTAGTATTTAATTTAATTATTTTTATTAATCTATTTGATATTACTAACATAAACCTTTCTATTAACAAATGTGTAATTTGGATAAAGAAATGAGTATTATTGTGTACTTATCATAATAAACATGATTCAACATCTTTACGGCTTTATCGCTTAAGAGCGATTTATATTTTAACTCAACGCTCAATAGCGCTCAACATATATTGCATAACGCTTTTCGGATAGAAAATAGTATCTGAATAACAGCAATAAAAAAAATTATGGTTAAACGAACAGGCATATCAATTTTGCAAACGACACTTGTCAAATTATTTAACCCGAGAAATTAAAGGATTCCAAATTATCTAATTCAATCGGATGTAACTCATTTAATTAGATAGACAAACATTAATAAAGTTCGCCAACAGGTATGACAGACGTTAACGTTACCAAGGTCAGCTTACCCATTGACCCATAAACACGATAATCATCTAACATTGACACTGTGATATGTTATAACCTCGTGTTAAGTGGCTTGGGTTGACAATTATCAGATCCAACGTAACTCTTGACTCCATACGTATACTATGGATATATTACATACAATAATATCAACAGTAACAGCCTGTGAATATCTCACTGCTGGGCTAAGGCCTCCTCTCCCTTTTTGAGAAGGTTATTCCACCACGCTCCAAAGCGGTTTGGTGGAGTACACATATGGCAGAATTTCAGTGAAATTAGACACAACCAGGTTTCCTCACGATGTTTTCCTTCACCGTCAAACACGAGATGAATTATGATCACCAACTAAGCACATGAAAATTCAGTGATGCTTGCCCGGGTTTGAATTCAAGTTCATCGGTTAAGATTCACGCATTATTACTGGGCCATCTCGCTTTAATATCTCGCAATAATACCTACATAGGTGTTATTTGTCTTCGTAGGATTTTGTATTCCTTGGACAGTCTAAATGGTATTAGACTAGTCCGCCATAAAACAGATGACCTTTATTATCTTTAGAAAGAAAGTGGAGATAATTCTACTAATATGTAACGATTACGATACGTTCCCGATTCAATTCCAATCCAACTTTGACTATTCTATATTTATTCGGATCGAAGCCGAACCGATTTGATGTTAACATATACCGTTGCGTCAAAATCAAACTTGATTATTAACTTTTATGGCAGTAGTCGAAAATTAAATTAAAGATTAGGAAAACGGATAAACGGCAACGATTACGGTCGATTGATAAAGTGACATATTGTTAGTAGAATTTATAATATTGACACGAAATTGAACGTCGGAAAAATATTTTTAATATCATATGTATTGACTTCACTTGTTATATTTGTATATAAGTATAGCTCAATTATTACTATATAAGTATACTATATACCGGAGTCACCGGCGTAGCTTGCAAAATTAGCAGGCTGAAGTGGCAGTGGGCTGGTCACGTATGTCGTAGGACCGATGGCCGTTGGAGTAGACGAGTCCTAGAGTGGAGACCGCGAATCGGCAAGCGCAGCGTAGGGCGCCCTCCAGCCAGGTGGACCGACGACCTTAAGAAGGTGGCGGGCACCAACTGGATGCGGAAGGCGGAGGACAGGGAGCTTTGGCGCACCTTGGGAGAGGCCTATGTTCAGCAGTGGACAACGATTGGCTGTTTATTGATTGATTGATTGATACTAATATTATAAAGCTAAGAAGTTTGTTTGTTCGGACGCGCTAAGCTCAAGATCTACCGGTTTAGTTTGAAGATAACTTTTTGTATTAGACAACCTATTTATTCTAAGATTATAGACATAATATCTGTAATATTTATCGCAGAAATAACTCCAAAGAACATCTATTATTTCAAACACTAGTTATACATGAATCGGTATTAAGCCTACTTAATGGAAGCTTAAAAAAAGTGTCAAATTTATGACCATTTCATGAAAAATACTAGTTTCAGAACGTAGCTTCTCCCGCGTGTGTTCAGGAAACTAGGTACCCCTATGTTCTCTCCAATACCCCTGATTACGTCACATTTCATGACGATCGGTTCAGGAGTTCAGATTAACAAATAAATAAATACTGTCACATTTATAATATTAATAAACATTTACAAGCAGTTCTTTATATATCATTAAATGTATCATGGCACTTCAATAAAATATGAATGCGCGCAATTTACTTAAGTGCAGCAATTACCTTTAAGTATTAATATAATATATAAAAGTGGGCTTTGTGCAAGCTCGTCTGGGTTGGTACCCACTCATCAGATATTCTACCGCAAAACAGCTGTAATTGATATTGTTGCACAAGGGACATAACATCTTAGTTCCCAAGGTTGGTGGCAATGGTTAACATTTCTTACAATACCAATGACTATGGGCGTTGGTGACCTCATACCATTAGGTGGCCCATATGCTCGTCCACCCATAAATATTAAAAAAGCCGAGTGAAGCTCGGTCGCCCATACTATCAAATATACTTCATAATAATAACGCATAAATTCTTGTAAATATTTTCGTAGTCGTAAATAGTTTGCTATCTTATCTTCCGACGCGCATTTGGTTTTTTACCATATGAACTTACATGAGATACATATGTGTGTATCCATTAACTTATTTCAATATGTTGAAACGTAGTGATAATCACAGTAATTACGTGCGGATTAAGCGCACTAACACAAAACGCACACATTCAAAATTCAATTATAAACTTTATATCAACTCAGCTCTAATTATATATTTAAACCGTACGCAGCTGATACACTTTGATCTTGGAGTAATTTAACAAAAAAAAATGTTGGGTTATATGTTTCGTTCAGAATTGTATTTATGAAAATGATGCTAGCTTTTTGTCACCATGCAACACTGACATTAAATCAAACCCAAAATATTCTTTATTCAAATAGGTATTTCATTTTTGTATCGTCATGTTACAAATACATATTAAATGTATAGCTATCATAATTTATAAACAGAGTAATTTCCGTCCGCGTATGTACCTACGTGTGAGTGAGGGTTTATATTAAGTTTTATTCAGTGAAATAAAATTAACTAAATTTTGACTACTTTGGTCTCTGGCTTATATAGAAATATAGAAACTTTACATTGTTCGCAGTAATAGATCACTGTACGAGCACTCCTAGAAGTGGAAAACATGATAACAGTTATCGCGAGATAAAATAGACAGCATGACATCAGGCTCAATCTACATACATATATGTACATATATATAATATAAAAAGGCAATGTCCTGAATGGCTCGCTATCACATCTTAAAATTACACATAAAGACTTACGGTAGAGACGCACTGATAAAGTATTTTTTTTTAGAAATTTTGATTTCAATGGGGTGTTAAAACTTTAATTTGACAAGCCGGTTGGCGTGGTTGGTAGATAGTTGCCTTTCACGCCAAAGGTTGTGGGTTCGAGTCCCACCCAGGACAGATATTTATGTGCATGAACATGTCTGTTTGTCCTGAGTCTGGGTGTAATTATCTATATAAGTATGTATATACAAAAGAAAAGTAGTATATGTAGTATATCAGTTGTCTGGTTTCCATAGTACGATCTTTACTTAGTTTGGGATCAGATGGCCGTATGTGAATAATGTTCCAGGATATTATTATATTATTATTATTAATCGTAAACAACGAAACCCTTTTCCACACACCAAGCGAATAAATATAATTATATAGATTTTTGGGATAAGCACAGATGCGCTGAAAAGAAACTTAGCTCGAGTTAATTTAACTCTTAACTCGTTAACTATAAACTAATAAACTAACTATAAACTAACTAACTTGGGAATCGTTCTTTTTAAATATTTAATTTCTGGAAGGCTGTGTTGCTAGTTGATGGTCATCAATGTTACCAACTGCAAATTTGTATCTTAGTATAATATTTTAAATTTTAATTTAAGGAATGGTATACCCACAAGCATAACTCTATATATATATCTAAAGTATATATATATTATTAAGTTATATATATTTTAAGCAACTTTCCTGTACTTATTCGGATTGTAATCCGCGATCTTCCATTTCCACGTGCTATATCCACTGAGCCATTTTAGCACATACATACAATAGGCAATATTTCGTCCCCTAACAATAGCGGTTAATTTAGATTTCAAAGTCTCCTATAGGTGGTATCGTGGGGATCTCCATGGCACGTCAATAAATAACATACTTGTAAACGAGAGGATTTTGTTAAGACCGTTAAACGAATTTATTACTTCGGCGTTTTAAAAAAGTCCTTAAAAATTTCACACAAGTTTTGAGAATAGTTCAAAGGGAATTTTATTGAGAGATTTTATTAGATTTAAGTTTATTGATCGATAACTAACTTACATATAAAAAAGTAATATCTACTTTTGATAGCATTCTATTATATTTATAATAATTAAGATGGCCCAGTTGTAAGAACGCGTGAATCTTAACCGATGATCGTGAGTTCAAACCCGGGCAAGTACCACTGAATTTTCATGTGCTTAATTTGTGATTATAATTGATCTTGTGCTTGACGGTGAAGGAAAACATCGTTAGGAAACCTGCATGTGTTTAATTTCACCGAAATTCTACCACATGTGTATTAAACCAACCCGCATTGGAGCAGCGTGGTGAAATAAGCTCCAAACCTTCTCCTCAAAAGGGAGAAGAGGCCTTAGCCCAGCAGTGGGACATTAACAGGCTGTTACTAGGTATCCACTTCGTTAAAAAAAGTATTAGCTCAGCAGTGAAACATTTACTGGCTCTACTATTACTTTCATAAATAAATTTCTAAATTCGTTACGCATTCGAAATTCTAAAATTACATTTATTCAACATTATATAAAACCTCATTATTCAACTTTTAAAAATAATTTCATCACGATGCCAGTATTATTTATCTTGATATTTTATATAATTCGAGACATTGATCCGGTAATATAATCCGATTGCCAGACATCTGGCAATTGAAATTGAAATACAATTGTAATACACAACCGAATGTTTATTTCAACCTTGGAGAGTGAAGTTTCCAACGCTATTTGTAATAACTTTATATTACTTAAGAACTAAATTATTATTAAGACAATTTACTTGGTTTACACTTTAAAATAATAGTTAAGTAACACCGTTATGAAATGTGTGTTAATTTTATTAAGTAGATTTTAAGTAATGAGAATGAAACCATTGCCTACAAACATTCCCAATAAAAAAAAGACACATGGTATTAACAGCTTTTAAATGTCCAACAGCTGTTTGTAGGAGCTTATACCGTCACGCTGCTCTAATTCTGGTTAGTGGATAAACATATGACATAATTTCGTTTTAGACAAAGTTTCCGAACGATATTTCACTTTACCGTTGAACTCGATATGAATTATTAAAAAGTTTAGAAGCGCGCGAAAACTCACAAAAGCATTTCCGAAAACCGCGATCTTCAGTTAAGATCCTATTCACTGAGCCATCTCGGCTATTAACGGACTCCAACATGACAATGACACAAAATTTTGCGACAGCGACAAAATGAGTCACTCTCAATGGTGTCTCGTTCTCTCATTGTCTGTCTCATTCTAATAGAAAGCGAAGGCGTTGTTTGTTCGTCTGACAGTTTGCACGATGTAGGAAAACCATGAAATGTTTCAATAATTTAGCGAGAAATTAAAGTTAGAGTATATTCGGTATAAAAACATTTAAAAAAAAAACAAAATCTAATTAACTTGTAATTAGAGAAGGATGTATTTTTAAATTAAATTTTAAACAATAGATAGTTATACATAATTCAACAACTACGCTCATTATAAGAAATTGCATCTCAAGTTTTAAATTATATTATAAAATAAGATTATTTTTAAACGAAAATAAAATAAAACTTAATACTTTATATAAAAAGTAGGTGTTCCATTACATAAAGGTCTATTCGTTCTTTTCTAATTTTAATTTGGTGCCAAAAGTTAATTTACTATTTTTTTTTAATCTAAGTTTCTGTCAAAGATCCTTTCATATGAAGTGTAAAAATATAATTATCATGGTCACCACGAAGGCTGTCGACTGGTCGACGCGGTGTGCTAACCATTATTTGTACAACAAATTCACGTTAAACTCAAGGATGTTGATTTTGACATGGTTCAAATGTGTTACGCTAAAACGTTATCAAAATGACTTTTTTCTGAAACTAACAAAAATATTAAAGTTATAAACAAAGTAACGCTGTTTGTCTACCTGGAACGAAATTAATAGTATTAATTCAAAGAATTATTAGTATATGACGTAACCAAAATGGCGGACAGGTATTAAATTTAGTGCTTCTATAAAATATATTTAATATTACTGAGTATAATTTCAGAATATATTTGTAGTATATATTTATAAACAGGTACTGGTGGTAGTTATATATGCAAATCATGTTGGTACCACTCATTCATCAGTATATATAACCGGTTCAAATACTAAGTAAAATCTAATTTAAGCCAGGATAGGCTACAGGCACAAGAGATAAACATCTTCGATACCATGACAGGGAATTATTGCCAGTGTGCCAGTGTAAATAATCAACTCTACATCATGCAGTGCCAATATGGCTGAATGTAACCACTCCTTTGCTTGATTACTAAAAAATTAGAAAAAAAAACCTAACACACAGGCCGTTGTACGCCTAAAGCCATACGAATATCTAGTTAATGAATAAAGTCAATTCATCTTATAATTATTTCAATCAATACGAGATGAATCGGTTATTTTCTCAAAGAGCTCTCTATCTCGATATCGAGTAATACTGACCTAAGGCTACTGTTTCACAATTACTTTTACCTTAGTATAATAAATAATGGAAGTTCCAAAGATACGTAACAAAATATACACAAATAAAAAAATATAACCGTAATATAAGGTTAAATTTCAAATACAACGTTTGTATGTGTATTAATAATATTATAATTAAAATAACGTACTTTTTTTGTATAGTTGTAATGGAATAGGCGTTTGTCTTCCATCTCACCTGATGGAAAGTGTAGATGAAGACGAAGGTGGTACACGCCCATCCAAAAGAAACCTGTTCACTCTACTCTTATGAATGCTCCATAGTTCAACTTATCAGGAAAAATAGACCCAGGCAGGTCGTTCCAAATCTTGGCGACTCACCAAAAACGAGCTGTCATACCGTTCAGTTCGACTTTTGGGTATGTCAACAACGTATGGATGAAACTTTTGCCTGCGCCTAGTGGTCCGATACAGGAATGGAGATGGCTCAATCAGTTCGAAAAGAGCCTTCGAGCACCTTGTTTATCAAGATAAATAATTCAAACTCCACAGATTTATACTTAACGCTACAATTAGGTATTTCAATTATTAAAAGATATATCAAATAAGCGATAAAAAAAAAAAACAAAAATTAGCGTTTTGTAAATGATGAAACTGATGGTACGTGGTCACCCTGGTATATTTTATGATAATAATTATTTTTCATCATTTGCACTTGTAATTCATTTTTTTCCACAAAATATCATTAGTTAATTTATTTGTATAAGTATTGCACAGTTTTAATGTTTTATGTACAACAGTAAAGCCTGTTAATGTCCCACTGCTGGACTATGACCCCCTCTTCCTTTTGAGGAGAAGGCTTGGAGCTAATTCCACCAAGCTGCTCCAATGCGGCTAGACACATGCAGTTTTCTTCACGGTGTTTTCCTTCACCGGCAAGCACGAGATGAATTATGAGCACAAATTAAGCACATGAAAATTCAGTGGTGCTTGCCCGGGTTTGAACCCACGATCATCGGTTAAGATTCACGCTTTCTAACCACAAGGCCATCTCGGCTTTTATATATTATACATTATATTTCTTGGACATTATATTTGTTTGTATCAATTACTGATACCATTTCCAATTATAATTCATCTTTGTTTAAATAATTTAGGGCATGATTTCTCTTAAGGTCTTCGCATAACAAATGCTTTTGATTGATAAAATTACAAGTTATTAGAATCGTTATATGTGGTAACGACCCTTTATATAAAAATCATAATGAACAATAATTATATGTATATAGCCTACTCCAACCAAAACAGGAGTAAAGACAAATAAACAAATTTGATATTCAACTAATGCGATATCATTGGTCAGGATCTTGAAAATCTATGATATTTATTATGGATTCGCGAAAAAATGGCGCCTTGAATATTAGTATAATATAATAGTGTTTTATTTTAAGTAAAGACATGTTAATCAAAAATCCCCGTCTTTTTGCCTTTACTGATGAAGGGGGGGAAGGGGCCTGGTTCATTTCCAAAGGGATAATGTTGCTAGCATTCTTGCCACCATTCCACGCGGTCACGATTCGTACTATTTTTGATTTTTAATTGTATATGTTGAACAGTACAGTAACAGTAACAATACATGCAGTACAGTAACAATAGTAACAGCCTGTGAATCTTTTTGAGGACAAGGTTTGGAGCTTATTCCACCACGCTGCTCCAATGCGGGTTGGTGAAATACACATGTGGCAGAATTTCAGTGAAATTCGAAACATGCAGATTGCCTCACGATGTTTTCCTTCACCGTCAAGCACGAGATGAATTATAATAACAAATTAAGCACATGAAAATTTAGTAGTGCTTGCCCGGGTTTGAACCCACGATCATCGGTTAAGATTCACGCGTTTTTACCCCTGGGCCATCTCGGCTTTATATGTTTAAGACTTTAATGTAAATGATTCTTATGTTAAGTAAATTGAAAAAAATTGTAGAGATTAATATGGCAGAACTGTTATCAAATTCCATGGAATGTGTAAGTCCAAGGTTTGTTTATTTTTACTCGTTTTATTGGTATAGGCGATAGATTGGTATTCTGTGAATAATCTGCACAGTCACTAATAATTTGAACCTAATGTTGATTTTGAATCTGTTGAAGCTTATTAAATGTGTGTGAACGCATTTTTAGATTAGAAATTGGAATATTTCTCAATTGCTACTCTACAGCCGATAGCTATTATAAATACTTTAGATAATAAACCTACTCAGTTTATAAATAATTTCTAGAGTTCATAAGTTATATAAATGTGAAATGTATATTACTTTATATACTAATTAGTAACTTAACAAGTGTTGCTGTTTACGTTACTTAATTACTAACGGCTTCACATACTGCTATTTAGGAGGTAGTTAGTTAATTAATGATGTCCTCTTCATTCGTATGTCAAATCGATGATGACAGAAAAAGAAAACCGTATTTAGTTTAACAAGAATAAAATCTTCAGAATAACTTGGTTTTGTGCACATATATTGAGTAATAGCACATATATAGAATATTAATATAAAAACGGAAATACAATATTCCCATGTTCGGGGCGCACTCAGCGCCTTGGACACCGGCGAGCCCCGCATTCCCCCCCACTGTACCCGTGGAAAAACTTGTAATGCGTTTTTTGAGCATTAAAAAAATAGGCTCTTAAAGAGTGAAGGGCATATTGAAAGTCCAAATCTTTATGGTAATCCTTAGGGCAAAGACACTCGTTTGGACACCATGAACGAGTGGATTGAGGTTTATCACGCACCTTATGGGTAGGGCATGACGAATTTGTAACTTTGGCTTAGGGGACGGTGTTCGTTATTTGAATGAATATTATCCGACAGCGGTAAGTTGTAAGACTTGGGGTGTGTGCTAAAATTTTTTTAATCTGTGTTATTTCTACATTTATTGAAAGTGTGTCAAGAATAACTTATGTATTTTTATACCATATTAAGTTACTGAAGAACTATTATGTACGAACCTCGAAATTCACCGTTACGTTGTGTTCTGTTATCAGAAAATGATATACGATATTGACTATATTAATTATAACATTTAAAGTAAACACGGATCATAATCGCGTATCACCATAACAACTACAGAATAGTTGTAAATCTTAAATGGATATTTTCATAATCAACTAGAATTAGTTTTAGCTTAAAATAGTTTACTGATAAAAAGATAAGCCAAATACAGACTTTCAATGTAATTCGCCTTATATACATATATAGTAGCAATTAATATTTATATACTACCCATATATATGTAAAATCGCGATGACTGAGTGGTTATTATAAATGAATTTTACTTCACTCACGAATTTTCAATCGTTATTTTTATTTCTTAAGCAAACTTTGATCATAAAAAACAGAGCGGAAATCGAACTATACACTTTTGTGTAAGCGACTACACAACACCATTCGGTCAATCGGCTTCATGATAACGTGGCATTGACGCAATAGCGATAGCATATCGATTCCATACATGGTAATCACAATGTGACAATATTATTGAAACGCTCTTGTATTTGCTGAAATATTTAATCCTGCTAAAAAAACTCTAAGCAGTGTCCAAAGGAATATTTTTTATTACTGTGACACTTGAATGGTGAGTGAGCCATTTGTATGAATAGCCGAGATGGCACATTGGTTTCAAGTATTAAAAACTCTAGTAATAAATCCACATTGAACGATTAAAATTCCACCAATCCGCACTGGAGCAGCGTATTGGAATAAGCTCCAAACCTTCTCCTCAAAAAGGGAGAGGACCTTTAGCCCAGCAATGGTTCACAGGCTGTTACGGAACGATTCAAAAAAATAATAAGTAACTTAATATAAGTTCCAAATTCAAAAATTAGAATGTGCAACATTAAAAACTACCTTCAAAACTAAAGGAGCTGAGAAGGAAAATAAATTTAAAAACTAAATTGAATACCGACCAGATTACTGTATTATACGGAACAGTAATACAGATATTTTGCATAAATGCAAATATTAAGCAGGTTGTTTAAATTCAGCTTTATAAATAAAAAGTGAGAGAAAAAATATAAGGCTTATAAGTCAAGTTTTTGCTGCAACGTAGCGTCAGAAAAACAAACAGGTCATTTAAAAAAAAAGTCTATAATTTATTACGGTTACTAAATTTATGATAATATATTTTGTTTATGGATGCTATTTTTTACGAAACGTCAATCAAAAGCGTCCCAATATATAATAAATATACTGTTCGTTAGTTTTGAAGTTACTTGTATGTGATGTATGCGAATGATGTTAACGGCAAGTTCAACCTAAAAACGATAGATTTCTAATATATAATAACGATTCATAAAATATAAAAACAGGACATATTTATGGTCAATGATTGAGTTTAACTATTATATATTTTATTATGTATAGGCACGTAAGTTTAAATTGCCTTGTTATTAATTGGGTTTATTTAAGTACAATAATGCATATGCTATTTGCATAACTTAGTTATGTTTTTTTTAATGATAACAATTAACAAATGAAGCAAAACTCAAGTTACTATGGTCAGACAAGAGTTTTTTTTTTTATTATATTTAAATTTGGAAACAACAATATTATATTTTTTATGTTGACGCTACTTCATCTCGTTTTACCGGTACGAGTGGTTATGGTAATGTCCTCTGAATGAGGCATCCGATTTTCTTTGAACTCGCTAAAATTGTTAAACGTCCACAGGAAGTATTGGACAAGTTTTTTGTAAATAACATCGAACGATGTAGGTCGAATCGATTTCGACTCGATTACAATTCGTGACGAGTTTTTTTTTCTTAATTTCTTTAAACTATTAATGCTAGGTAGCCTTATAATGCTATGAATGAAATTAACAATTCAAAATCGATATTATTATTAACAATAATATTACAGATACTAAAATATTTTTAAACGTAATAAAAAAAAAATTGTCAAAGTATAAATTTTTTATCTATGCTGTCTATATTTATTTTATTTAGGATTAATAGTTTTTGTTTTGATATTCGGCATACTAATAATAATAGCCCATAGATACATTTTGTTGTATTCTGTCTTATTACTTTGTGTCATTTATCTATTGCATCACATATATATATATATATATATATATATATATATATATATATATATATATATATATTTGTTTCCAATAAATTCTTATCTCGTTACATCTCCCAGTCGATAGATCCTCTAGGCCAAACTAATCACATAAGAATAGGTCAATTGGCCTCCTACAGGGTAACAATTATTCGATTATAGCTCGATTACCGTTATCATTCACTCGTATCTACTATAAAATTAATTGTGCTTAAGTTCAGAAGCAGAAATTTTAGATGTTTCGTAGTTGGTTTGTATGATGTCTTTATTGGTATAAGTTATCGTAATCAAGAGTCAAGATCAAGATCGTGCCCAAATATAATGAATGCACGAGATGATTTATAAATACAATTGTAGCATGAAATTTTTTTTATAGAAAAGTTAACTGATGGTCACATCCGCCAATAGACATTAGCATAGTAAGAAATGTTAACCATCGCCTACATCGCCAATGCGCCACCAACCTTGGGAACTAAAATGATATGTCCCTTATGCCTGTAGTTACACTGGCTCACTTGCCCTTCAAACCGGACAAAACAATACCAAGCACCGCTGTATAGCGGTAGAATATCTGATTTAAAGCCGCAATCATTGATTAATATTTATCTGTTCTTACAAATGGCCCATCTCTTAATCAAAATCCACCTGATTATTTAACTAATTACATATTAAAACGCTTTTAAAAGTCGTTCAACCGTTACGAAACTTTTTGGTGTGTTCAGTACGCTCACGATAGCAGTAACCGTTATTTAACACAATTAACTTTTAATCTTATTTGCATTTTAGAATTTAGTACAAAAAGCCTAATGAAATCCCGATAGTAGTGCAGCCTTAAGACATATTAAATATGTGTACTAAGCCTTACCCCCTTACTTCTAGATTTAAACTAGACTAGATTCTCCAAAACGAAGGTGAAAGAAGTTGATGTGCTGCAGCGCCACCCAACTTATTCTTTTTACCATAAGTCAACTCTCTTGATTCGAATTTCAAAATTATACATATCTCTTTTTTCGACATTTTATTTTTATTCAATCTCCTTGTTTATTTATGTATGTGTGTGTGTTTGTTAATTCCTTATCGGATTTCGTCATTAAAATATATTAGTCGTAAATCAATGTCGGAATGTGTATCCTTCATACCTTTCTGTTCTGGCGATTAAAATCGTTCTCGTCAATTACTTGGGAACGATTACAATACAATGTCGGTATGTCTGTCATTACTTTTTACTTGAGGCGAGAAAGTGAAGTTTCTCTCCATATAGCCTTTAACCTAAAATATTTTGTTTATTGGTCCGGTTTTTGTTGCAATTATATTCTTTTAAATTTGTAAATTTTTATTGTATCACAATTACTTGCGATAAATTAATGTTCGCGTACTTTTTGAGCTTAATATCACCGCTCTTGTTGGTTAATACGTGTCAAATCTCGCAACAGAAATTTAAGCAAATTCCACACAAGCGATTTAGATAAAATTTCACACTCACTTAGGTGCTGGTTTAAATACAATAGTTACTAGTATATTAAGATTTATTTGTTTTAGTACATGTTTTTCTATATATCATTTATTTGCTTACTAGATACTTAATGAAAATAAAAAAACAAATGAAAAGCTGGACAGTTCTTGCAAGAATTAGAAAACATGATTATCAGTTAATATCCACGTGTTCTATCCACTGAGTCAGCAGGACTACATTTTTTATTCAAATTGAGTAAAATATTTCAAGCCAATGACGCCACAACCGCAGTTTCATTTATAACTCTACCATGTTAATATAGTTTTTCAAGTCACTAGAATCCATGAACTATAAATGAGTACAGACTCTTAAAAGTACTTGAATTATCAAGCTCTTCTAATGTTTATATATTAAACTTAGAGTATGTTTTATTATAAATAGAACAAGATTTTATTTAAATTAATAAAAAAATGTATTTAAATCATCGATTAATGAATCGTTTGTTACAGCTCTATTGGCCTTGCGGACAGAATGAAGTGTTTGAAAACAATAGTCTATTAAATCTGGATCGAACTGGAAAAATCCAGATTTCGTACTGGAAATTACTATATATAAACTCAAAAAGAAACGACTAAAATAAATTTCTTATAAATTAATTTGAAAGTATAAAAACAGTATTACAAGTTGTATAATTGAAATGCAAATTATCGGTACATTTGAATACGCATATTAATGATGCTTCAACCATTAACGATAATATATTGACAAGGACATACAACAGTTACAGAAATATAACGTCAGAAAATAATTTCATTTCGACAACTTCTATACAAGATAGCACTCAAATTTTAACGATGACAATTGAACTGTCAGAACGCCCAAGGAGGTTTTACTTCAAAAATGTTTTATCATGAAACGTTACAAAAGTATTTTTCGTAATCTTCAGTTCAAGAGGCGTTAATTTCGTCATTATTTATGAACATAAAAACAAAAAGATACAGTTGTTATATATATATCTATTTCTGGTAATGATTTTTTTTTAAGCTGGCTCTACTAAGCACTTTAAAGTGATCATGTTATAGGATCAAATTGAATGAACACTACCGGTTCGGAATTTAAATTCTGCAAAGAAAAACCAACATGCAACTATTTAATCTTTATTAAACTATCATCGCATTGAAAACTTTTTTTTTCTCAACGAACGCGAAGGCGCAACTTGTACAGCTAGTAAATTTATACTTTATAACGTTGTGTTTTTGTAAGTAACGATATTATTTATTATGTATATACTCTAATCGGTTAAACAAAG
This sequence comes from Nymphalis io, assembly GCF_905147045.1. Lineage (NCBI taxonomy): Eukaryota > Metazoa > Arthropoda > Insecta > Lepidoptera > Nymphalidae > Nymphalis > Nymphalis io. Next base: position 6,937,831 of record NC_065913.1, on the reverse strand, counting down.
CATTGCAAAACATCTGGTTTATGTCAACAATTTATATAGATTACGCACTAAATATACTCACATAATATTTAATTACATAATTATTATCAATATTATAATAATAAAACAAACATTACACATAACAATATGATAACTACTTTAATAAAAATACATTATTTACTTATGTTTATAATTATTGTCATAGCCTTGGGGTGTTTTTTTTTTTTTAATTTGTTGCACAAAGGCAGAAAAACATACGGGCAAATGTGTAATGTACGACTTGTGAGTAATGGACACCGCTGAGTAAAACACATAAAAGCTATATTATATATCGAATATATACCGACAACCACGAGCCTCAATGGTACGCCCAAGTTCTAAGAACCGACCATTTATTACATCCCCTTGTATTTTATAATAAAATTTTATATAGATAAAAATTGCTAAATTGAAAATTCATTTAAAAAAAAGAACTGAATTGTGTTAAATACATTTGAAAAAGGAACGTAATTGATATTAAGTATAAGTACTATCAATCGTATTTACTTATATTTCTGATATGACTGAAGGACCGTTTGTTGTCGTGACTTGAACGATTAGCTCAGACAAGATTATGTTAGTGAATCGTGTAATACAGATTTGCAGATAAATTAGCGAATACACTCCCGATAACAATGTAATTCTAAAAGTTAAATACAAGTTAATGGGTATAGTTATCTGGTACTTTTAATTTGGATACAATAGTGTTATTATTGTTTTGATCAAATATATGTATAAGCAAAATTTGTAAATACTAAACCTACTTGTACTTATTGTGTAATTATTGGACATATTTAAACATTCATTTAAGTCGAGATGGCCCAGTGGTAAGAACGCGTGAATCTTAACCGATGAACATGGGTTCAAACCCGGGCGAGCACCTCTGAATTTACATGTGCTTAATTTCTGTTTATAATTCATCTCGTGCTTTTCGGTGAAGGAAAACATCGTGAGGAAACCTGCATGTGTCTAATTTCATCGAAATCCTGCCACATGTGTATTCTACCAACCCGCACTGGAGCAGCGTGGTGGAATAAGCTCCAAACCTTCTCCTCAAAAAAGGAAGAGGAGGCCTTAGCCCAGCAGTGGGACATTTACAGGCTGTTACTGTACTGTATTTAAACATTGATTGGTTAAAGTCTAATAGCGTACTTAAGTTATTGAGTTTCAGAAAATTTGAGTAAAGTAAGTTTTGAGCCGGTATACCTGTGATAGAATATTCGCTTCATACAGTCAAATCTCCTTAGTGCCTTCCTTAATTCCGATTTAAGCCCGCTCTTCGGTTAAGACTCAAACTCACTGGTGGTAGGGCTTTGTGCAAGCTCGTCTGGGTAGGTACCACCCACTCATCAGATATTCTACCGCAAAACAGCAATACTTGATATTGTTGTGTTCCGGTTTGAAGGGTGAGTGAGCCAGTGTAATTACAGGCACAAGGGACATAAAATCTTAGTTCCCAAGGTTGGTGGCGCATTGGCTATAAGCGATGGTTGACATTTCTTAGAATGCCAATGTCTAAGGGCGTTTGGTGACCACTTACCATCAGGTGGCCCATATGCTCGTCCACCTTCCTATTCTATAAAAAAAAAAAAAAAAATGAATTACAAAAATTACAACCTAAGCTCAATTCAAGTTCTAAGCAAAGTAGCACAGCTTGTATAGTATATAAATATAATATATCACAACCGTGGGACATAAAAGCTTTTAACCTTGAAATTCAATATGAAAACGAATTTAGCAAACAAGGGTTGAAAACAATGAAAAATGACAAAAAATATAAAGGTGTCAAAATTAAATAGAGGGGAAGATTCCCTTGAAAAAAGGGGTCCCATTATGATTAGAATTTGAATAATAATAATTATTGCTTAATCATTCACAAGATAACGTGGTCGTTCATATTCAAGGGTAATTTCACGTATTGTTATTTTATAGGATCAAACGCGGACGTGAAATTATTACAGATTTATTATCTATTTTAAATTAAAAAGTTTTAGGTACCTACGTATTTTGGAAACATCGACTATACTAATGGATATGTGTTTTTATTTAGTAGTACAAAAAATTCTATAAACTAATTAACTTTTCAGATAAAAAATGTATCCTTTTAAAAATATCATAGAAATAAAAATATTTTTTTATATATTATATTTTTTATTTATTCATATTCCAAGAGCAGGCAAAAGAAATAATCTAGCAGCCAAATTACATCCTCTTTTTGCGTCCGTGGGCGGCACAGATGATTAAATTATGGATGTACCCTTTTTGTTACGGTGCAGGTGTATTTTTTAGTCAATCATTTTTAATGCAATGCATTAATATAACTTAACAAAAACATAATAATGTTTGTAATAATAATTATTATATAATAGTTTTGTAGAAGGAAATCCTTCTTTGATTTGAGGAAAGCTTAATAAAAAATTTATCTATTTTTGATTAAAAATAAGGCGAATGTAAATAGAACGAAGAAACTACCGTTATTATCAATAAGTAACAAATTGATTTCCATAGTCAATGTATTGCTTATCAAGCGATTGCGATAAGTGTAGGTAACGATTACTCAAAAACGTCTGCGTACGATTATGATTGACATATATTTTGGGAATAAGAGCACTAGATCAGTGTTATTTTAATAAGTATTATGTAAACATAAAAAAAAAAGTTTTAAATTTGATTACGAAATATAAATGTCACTTTGACAATAAATGGCGGGAAAAATATCAAAACGCGTTAAGTTTCTTTACTTTTTACATCATATAAAATACAATGCGTTTATTTTATTTTTTATTTTATTTATATTTGGGAAACATACAGTGTGTTATTACATAGAATTAAGGAATTATTACTAAATCATAAACCAATAAAGTTTCCACTTAAAAATAGTACAAATGTTAGAGTATGCGTGTAAAATCTGTTTGTTTACTATATGATGTATTCCATATAGAAGTATTGAATTATGGTCTTTGGTTATTTAATAAAAGAAACAATGACGCTATTAGTCATAAAGCTTGAGTAATATTGAATGTCAAGGCAAGGAATTATGCAAATAAATGCACATAATCTGCTAATTGCGTAATGTGGTCGCATGAATTTGCATTTTTTTATAGATATAACAAATGACTAAAGAGTTTTTTTTTAAAAGAGGTTTAATTTTATTCTATAATATTATATGATATTACTTTACATACTATCTGAAATAGTGACATTTTAGGATTTATTATATTTTAGAGATAATTTTACGCATCCGATAAATTTGATTGAATATCGGATTTACGTTTTCACGTGATCGTATTCACGTACACACATCAATATTAAACATTGCTATTTTCGATCTGGCAACATTACTGAAATCATATATCTTAATTTAGGTACTGTTTATTAGACGCATTTAAGTATTTCTATAGTAATAATAATTTTAGTGCAGAAATATAGGGCTATTCAGTAAGAACAAACTCGTAACGCACCGCAGAAAACGGTCGTGAAATGTCAGAAAGTGATATGCGACATTGACCATAAAAAAAAAAACATTTCAAGAATACACACATCAAAATGGTAAGTCACCGTAAGTCGGTTGTCAACATTTCACGCGAGTGAAGTAGTGAGTTCTTACAGAATCTCACTAGTGGGCAGTTATTAGTGGTGGTAGAGCTTTTTGCAAGCTTGTCTGGGTAGATACCACCCACTCATCAGATATTCTACCGCAAAACAGCAGTACTTGGCATTGTTGTGTTCCGGTTTGAAGGGTGAGTGTAATTACAGGCACAAGGGACATAACATCTTAGTTCCCAAGTTTGGTGGCGCATTGGTGATGTAAGGGATGGTTAACATTTCTTACAATGCCAATGTCTATGGGCGTTGGTGACTACTTACCATCAGGTGGCCCATATGCTCGTCCGCCTTCCTATTCTATATAAAAAAAAGTTAATTGCAAAATATAGAAAGATAGGTTGTAAGGAACATAAAACCGTAATATATAAATATAGTATTAATAACAAATGTACTGCCGTGTATACACGCAGTATTCAAAAATATTTTTTATAAATATATATTATGAATATATATATAATTATATTGTAAATTAAAAAAACAATTGTTCCATTTGAGTCATACAAAAATGCAATTAAAAAACTACTGTTAGATTCCAATTTTTTTTAATTAGTTATGTTTTATCTTTCGGCTTAAACTTTAAAGATAAGAACACGTCATTGCAGTTAATAATTCATGCTAAATTTATTTGTTCTAAATATTATTCTTAAAATGTCTACATATTTTAAACATATATTAAAATATTATAATTTGTTAAGCAACCTTATCCGTGGGGGGATTTAATTAGTTTTTTTAGTTATGCTTCTTTAGCCACGATAGTAAAATTTTACGTTGAACGGAAATGACGTCACAAAATGACACTACGAAGTTCGTTGCGAAAGAGATGCGAATGAATATATACATACATATACATGTAAAGAAGAAAACCGAAAGTAAATTTCTTTATAGTTAACTACCAAACTACATAACATAAATACATTAGTAACAATACACATTTTTTCCAATTAAGTATATTTTATACTATTTTTAATATATAATCTAGGCTTATAAACATAACGCATTTATAAATACATATATATATATAAAAACAACAAGCTAAGGTAACTTTTAGTGTCAGTTTATAATACTATTCTTAATTAAACTTGGGACTCCTTATTAGCCGAGATGGCCTAGTGGTAAGAACGCGTGAATCTTAACCGATGATCGTGGGTTCAAACCCGGGCGAGCACCACTGAATTTTCATGTGCTTAATTTGTTTTTATAATTCATCTCGTGCTTAACGGTGAAGGAAAACATCGTGAGGAAACCTGCATGTGTCTAATTTCACTGAAGTTCTGCCACATGTGAATTCTACCAACCCGCATTGGAGCAGCGTGGTGGAATAAGCTCCAAATCTTCCCCTCAAAAGGGAGAGGAGGCCTTAGCCCAGCAGTGGGATATTAGGCTGTTACTGTTACTGTTACTCCTTATTAAACTGGGTAAGCTTAAAACGCTTAAACACGCTGATCATAGCGTACTAGTTGGACAGAGGCATATGGTACAGCCTTGGTAATCTAGATATATAATAAAAGGTTAACGACTTTTAGTCTGCGTGATACAATTTTCAAAAGATCATGAGAATGCTATCGATATGGCTTAAGAAAATTATGTGAATCATTTTTTCTACGAGTCTATAAATATAACTTTTATATAGGATAGGTTAATTCGTGAAGTGAAAAGTGTAATAGATGAAAAATTTCGAAGACCTGAAGACCGTGAGGACGAATTTTGCGAATCTACTAAAAGTAATTTGATTCCTGTCACTTCTCGTACTGATCATGTTTCAGTTTTATTTTTCTATAATTATAGCCATCGGTAAATATATTATTATTGATAAAAATAGCTTATATTTAAAAAAAAAAAGTATTGTGTTCAAAAAAAATCTTTAAAATAGGTATTTTCTTTTTTAAATATTACAGGCGTAGGTTTGACTTAAGTCCTTAGGTGGCACCTAAAATTTTTTCAATAATTCGATAATTAAATTTACCATGCTTTAATATCTTAAAAAATAACTAAAAAGTTTTTACCGCGTGTTCATACCTCACGACGAATTTCCTTTCTTAGCAACCGGCTATGGAATGCTTAATCAAAACCAAAATTAAATCAAAAGAACGGTTAACTATTATAAATTGAAATTGACTATATGAAAGAGTTTTTTTTTAAATCAATAAGCCTTGTGAACAGTTATCGGATCGAAAAAAAATTAGGCTGTATAGATAGCATCTTAGTATTCAAACAAATAAAGAAATTTTCAAGCTAACGATAAAAAACTTTCACACAGAAATCACGGCTTATCGCGATCTAAAATAAATATCTAGATATTTTTAGGTCATCAATAAAACGCTGAAAAGGCATTCTTACCAGATAAAATGATAAATAGTTTTTTTTTAACTTTCGTAGGTAACAATTTATTATCTGTATTCCATAGATTAACTAAAGACTTACAGAAAATTGCCTATTTTTATTTATTTTTAATAAAATCGCTTGTTTCTTATATGAGCGTTTTTTTAGCAACAACAATTATATTAGAAGGTAAATCAAAGATATAATTTATGGGTTGAATATACTATCGTATGTCTACCATAAAAATATTTTATTACGATAGCATTTCATTGTAAGTAATAAACCATCTCTGGCCATAAAATATTTTCGTACGCAGCCGCTGCATCTATTCTAAAATAATTTCTTACCGCACCGAAGTTATTTTCGTTTTCGCAATAAAACCAACTCAAACTATATAACTAAAGATCCAACACAAAATGCACAAATAAACTCTATAACACATCACTCAACACAAAAAAAAATATAAGAAATAAAATAAGGTTTTATATATCCCCGAATTTTTCTTATTCAAAATTCGAACGCATTTATAACTTTTTTAATTTAAAGGTTGGCGGGCACCTACCGGGCGGTTGTCACACGACTGTTCCGCCGCGCTCGCAAGCAGAACTGAGACTACTTTCAAACTCCCGATTTCCGACGCTTTACTTTCTGAGCATAGCATCTATGTACATTGTTACTGTGTGGGTACGATTAGTGTAGGCGATAGCTGTATCGATAGATAATATCGATAACTATATAGCTTGGTTAGTAGACATAGTACATATCAGCGTGTTTTATGACATTTTAAATGTAATAATAGATAAATGCATTTTTTATCAATAGCACATATTATAATAATATTATTACGATTATAACATCGTAGTAAATATAATGTTAGGCTTTTAAAATTATTTGTTTAACGTTATATGATGCTTAAATAAAATAAGGATAAAAAATGAACATATTAAACCAAATGCTGAACAAATCTTATTGCTAGGTTATCCCGTGGTGCTGGACAACTGTTGGATTGTATAGTTTCTTAGTATAGAGCTGAAGCGATCACTCTATTAAGATGGAGCTGATTTGAATTGAATTGAAATTGAATGAATTCAGTGCTATAATTTAAACTATTCCGATAGTAATTGGCAAAAAGAGAAAGAGAGAGAGAGAGAGAGAACTATTTTACTTTGTAGAGCTTAAACGATGGTTTTATGATGATGATGATATCCAGGCAAATATCCAGGCAGGACAAGCTAACAGCGTAGGATATATTATTGTACAAATGTGATACACACACCTGATGGTAAGTGGTCAAAACCTATATACATTGGGATTGCAAGAAATATTACCCATACCTTATCGCCAATGTGCCACTAGCTTTGGAAACTAACACGTTATGTCCCTTGTACTGTAGTTACACTGGCTCACTCATATGAAGATATATACGGTAGAATATGTATTGAGTGTTACCCACAGGTTACCCAGACTTGTACAAAGCCCTCTAGTGAAAATTGGAATTGATAGTTTGTCTGTGTCTGATATGCACATAAACAGGTATATAAAAATAGTTTATTTAATAGATTTCATATAACTATATAAGTTGCATGTATATATTTAATAAATGTATGATTAATAAAAATAAAATGTTGTGTTTTTTACTTAATTTCTAAATAGTTTTTTATTATTTATCGTTAGTACGTCACTACGTGTTTATTTTTATATTTCTTCGATTGATAAAATTACCTTATATAATTTAAATTACGTGTTTCTGTGTTATATTTCTGTTACCCAAAGTGTTTTTGTTTCGTAATTGACTTTAATAAATATTTCAAAATAACTCTCTTCGAAATGAACATTATAAAATAATATATTAATATTAAACAAACATGTTAAAACATTAATTTATTATCGCTTATAAATCACTTTAATAATCTTACTTACAATTGTTTATTGATAGAAATATACAAATATAAGATAAAAATATTAAAAAAAAATCGACAAAAAATCCTTCCATCACTGCTATGGAACGTTATCCCATAATACACATACAAATTTGCTGAACACGCACACATACACAGAGAGTAACTAGAGCTTTAAAGCTTCAAACGTTTACGAATGCAATTTCAAACGTAATGCCTCGTCATAAAGTGCTATATTGCTTGTATGTCTTTAAAAGTAGGTGACGTATGACTTCAGTCCACAGATTACAGCAATTTTTATTGTCTTTTGCCTTATCGTATAACTTTTATATAGGCTATCTCTTTTGTAAGATGAGTAACATTTATCTTGTAAGATTTGGGTGAGAACAAAACAAACTTATTTAATAGTTGTTCGCAAGTTTTTTGATCCGATTTTTATAGTATATATTTTTTTTATTTTGTCGCCATTTTACAATTTTAATTCAAGCTAATTTTACCAACGGTACGTGATAAGGATTCTTCTGTAAAAAATGGCTACCTAACAGCCCCCTCGTATTATTAAATCTATTTAATATATTATATTTACTTTGAAACGCCTAATACTCAAATTCAATTTAAAATTACTGAACATATTATAATGTTTCATTTCAAGTGATAAATATAGAAATGTATGGTTCATAAATTACGCTTAAAAGTTGGATTTAAACGTCCCTTAACCCTTACGTCGGGTTTTTAATAAACTTGCCTGGACACGAGACGAATTGTAAGAAAGATTTATATATTAAAAGATTATACCCAGCGTGCGTTGTAATACTTCATTATTTTTTTTTTAATAATTATGCGATACTGTTCATGCGTCAGCTTGATGATTGAGGTATCGACAGATATCATGAGCGCCAATACTTATTTTATAAGACGACAGAATAACTTCTGATACTTTTTATTTATATAGAATAGGAAGGCGGACGAGCATATGGGCCACCTGATGGTAAGTGGTCTAAAACGCCCATAGACATTGGCATTGTAAGAAATGTTAACCATTGCTTACATAGCCAATGCGCCACCAACTTTGGGAACTAAGATGTTATGTCCTTCGTGCCTGTAATTACACTGACTCACTCACCGTTCAAACCGGAACACAACAATACCAAGTACTGCTGTTTTGCATTAGAATATCTGATGAGTGGGTGGTACCTACCTAGACGAGCTTGTACAAAGCTCTACCACTACCAATTGTTTAATTAAAATGTAATTGAATAAATAATATTTTGTTTTTGTTCGACTTTATGAAATGCCTTATTATTGATAACACATTGGTAACTCTTAAATCTACGCATTTTATCATTATATTAATCTTTGAAGCAAACACCAATTTCAAGACATCGTGTAATATATTTTAAAACATTACATTCATGTAATGAATAAGACAAAATCAAAATGCTATTCAAATTAATTTAGAAAAAAATTAAACCGACAGCGCCAATTAATCTCTTTATATAATATTTTATTAATAAATTTATATGTTTAATTTATTATATATAAAAAAAGTTGTTTCATGGCCATATCAATTAAAATTACATAAAATAACATTCAATTCTAATTATTCTCTGATAAAATCGAAATAACATGAAAGAGACAAATTTACTCGAATTGATAAAAATCACTAACACATCAGGAAGTCTTCGAGAAGTTTTTTACAAACATTCCTTTTTTAAAAACGGCGTCAGTACATATGATTCCTTTTATTTATGAATCATTAAAAAAGTCGTAATGAATTATTTAATTTAAGAAAATGTTCAAATTCAAATGTATAAAATAAAATAAAAAAATAAATGTATTTTTTTTATATTTGTAATACCAAGGATAAATACCCGTATGTCTAGACATACTAGGAAAACGGTTTATCTGTGAAAAATATCTCGCCGAATAAAAATTAAGACTTAAGATTATATTAATTGAAACCTGAAGAAGTAAATATATTAAATGTATTGCGATATATCGAAGGCCTTTGATTATTCAGCATTAAAAATTAATCAGGAAAAACACAAGACATGATTATTCGGCTTGTAACAGGTCGTATTCGAAAAAGATAAAACAGGCAATCATAAGGACTGCCGATAGAAGTGAAAACTTGAAACTGTCAAATATATTTGTCCAATTTTTACATCTACTGGCACTCCAAGTAATAATTCTATCCATTTTTATTATATTAATTTTTATTCTTCAAAATACACAATATGTCGCTAACCCGGTACAAAATATTAATAAAGCTTACTTTAAATAAATAATGGTTAAAATACAATAACATAATTTGTATATACTGTTAGTATTTACATAAATTTCAAACTTAAATTATTTGTACTTTCAACGATTTCATTATCAAATTAATCAAAATTACCATGTCGGTGACGCAAAGCTACGATAAACCAGCGCAAAGCGCCTAAAGAAGTTTTCACTTCAAAAAAACTATCCTTAATCCTTAAGCTTGAACTATTATTCTTTTTGATAAATGACTTCAAGGCTGAAGTGTATTTTAGTCACAAACTAATATTTGAGGGTGACATAAAAATACTCTAATCAAAAAAAATTAATATTACAAATATTTTCTTTTTAATTATCAAAGTACACTATCAAGCTAGGATATAATTATATTTCACTAGCTTAAGATTTATAGTTTCAAAAACACTACGAATTCAATTCAAATCTTAACTTAATGGTTTTTTTTCGTGCCAATATGGCACAGATTATTTCAACAATGTCACGTAGAATGGATATTATATGAAACAAATTGGTCGTTGAAACGCTACGTATCTCGAACCGACGAATTACGTGACGTATTTGATTTTTTTTCCAGGTTTGACAATTTGAATTGATAGGATTTGCATTAGGATAAGTTCAGGAACATAACGATATATTTTAATCGTGCAATTATAATCAATCATTATATATTAGCGGCCAATAGCTCAATTTTCGACTAAAACTTACATGGGATATCTGTTGAAGATGTAACTGAATTAATTAAAAATCTGGATGCTTTAATCTATACTTATATATAAATTCGATAGTAACTCTATTTGTTTGTTACGCTTTCTGAACTAAACGATTTTAATGAAATTGCGCATAAAGCAGGCTTTTACATAGACAAAATCCTCCCGCCCGTAATCGAAATTTTTACTTTTTTTTTTAATATTTTGAAGTAAATGTAAATTAATACTATTCCTAATAATATTTTTTATTTTCAACTCACATTATGAATTGGAACTTAAAAGGAAAACCCAGGAGTTCTTAAAATCTAGACCACAATGACTGAAGAGCTAAAATCGGGTTGCTAGTGAATGAACACATTTGCGGTTGTGGTCTCAATTGTTTTACAAGAATATTTTCTTAAATGTTAATATTTTACTTTTTAAAATTGAAAATAATGGTTTATATATTTGTAAACAACATGTTTTTATAAGCAATACTAATATTTCTCATACCACTTTTATTTTTTAGTCAGAATGGAAATAACCCAATAATTCATTCGTTCTATATCTAATATACAAAGGAACGATGGTCGAAATTTAGTTCTAAAACAGTTACAATTCTTATTTAGTAATATAAATGACTAGCAAATCGCAGTCACTCCATTCAAGCAGCCCGTTTTTGATTGACCGCAAAAAAAGGTCGTGAATTGTCACAAAGTGATAAGCGACATTGACAATAATTATTATAACGTTTCAAATATATACGCATCAAAATAGTATATCACCATAAGTCGGTTGTCAACATTTCACGGTTTAATATGAAGAAAGTTCTTACTGAATAGCACTGCAACTAGTAGCTTCATATTCAGCTTTCGATACAATCGTATGACATCAATAAATGACTCACGATGGTGACCCTAAGATCATAAGATCCTAAGGTCGTCATCATGAATCATTTATGTACTAGAAATATAAAACCCAGATTTATACACTGATTTATTTACTACTTTGTTGGCACTAGATACAGGTTAACTGGGGAATCCCCATTAATAAAATCAATGTCAAATGGCTTCCAGATATTTAAAAAAAAAAACCAAAGATAACTCTTTGCTAACCAACATCTTGAACTGTCCTCTTGTTTATTGATTAGTGTAAACGGTTGCAGATCTCTAGCCTTGTGATGGAACGGTTTGAAAATTCTACCAATACGTTTTTTTTTTTTTTTTATAGAAAAGGAAGGCGGACGAGCATATGGGCCACCTGATGGTAAGTGGTCACCAACGCTCTTAGACATTGGCATTGTAAGAAATGTCAACCATCGCTTACATATCCAATGCGCCACCAACCTTGGGAACTAAGATTTTATGTCCCTTGTGCCTGTAATTACACTGGCTCACTCACCCTTCAAACCGGAACACAACAATATCAAGTATTGCTGTTTTGCGGTAGAATATCTGATGAGTGGGTGGTACCTACCCAGACGAGCTTGCACAAAGCCCTACCACCAGTAAAAAAATACGTACAGATATTTAAACTAAAATGTTTTTTTTTGATAATATGTTTCTTTCCATGTACATTTTCCATTTTATTGTTAGACCTGGGTAAGATTAGGACATTATTTATATACAGACAGCACTGAGGAGGCAGCCGGGATGGTCTCGTCTTGCGCTGCTATATGCACTGAAGACGTCCATCGCAGTGATTCAACCAGAGGGCTAGATCTTGTACAAAGCCCTACCACCAAGTACTTAATCGTAAGTGTGTCCAAACCCTTAAACCGAACTGAATGACTAATCATTAAAAGTAAAAATATTTCCACGGTGATGAAGACATTGTATCACTGACTGTGTAATATTTATTTATAAGATGCAATATTATTTGTATGCAAGGAATACATATATAAATAAAGTGCAATGTTTCCGAGAATAATTGTGCGTTTGTTTGTTCTACATTGCAAGACTGATTATTTTGTTGTCATTTAGTTACAAACATTTATTATAAGCTGATAGGTGTTTGTTAATGTCTTAATAACATAAATAAATTTTTTTTAATTTAAAAATTTAATAATTGTTAATGTCTAAATAATAAATAAATTGAAAAAAAATTTTTTATTGACTAATTTGTCTTTGAAAAAATACTTATGCGTACTTTTTTTTTAATATCCTAGGACATTATTCACACTCGATCATCTGATCCCAAACTAAGCAGAGCTTGTACTAAGGCAACCAGACAACTGATATACTATATATAATACATACTTATATAGATAAACACACCTGGGTGTAATTAGAACTTAGGACAAACAGACATGTTCATGCAAACAAATGCCTGTCCTGGGTGGGAATCGAACCCTCAAACTTCGGCGTGAATGGCAAGTATCTACCAACCACGCCAACCGGCCCGTCAGTCATATTATATTCCTCAATTAAATAATAATCTCTAAGCCGTGTGGAATTTCGTTACATTATCATTAATAGACTGTTTCTGGACGACAATTAAGGTAACGCCAAACATAGTTTATGTAATATAAATTACGTCATTCAACAGTAAATATATATATATTATTTATTGAATAAGTTCTTATAAGAATATAAATGAAATGTCACCACTTGTTTAGATTGTAGATTCTACAGAGAAGAACCAGCAAGACAATTAATTACTCTTTTTCTCAAATGAAATATATACACCCTATTCCTATTAAGGAATAAAGATAAAAAATACCTTAGATTTACATATTCCTTGCGATATATTACAAGTCCTGTAGTATGCACTACAAACAAATCTTATATAATAATAATATAACATTATTTGTAATACAACACTATTCCACTTAACTAGTTGTAACCACTTTAATTTAACTTCCAACTTTAACTTAAAGTTCCGATTACAATTTTTTAATTTTTTTTCTATTTATTTTTAAAAAGCAGAGCTTAGTTGATGTCAATGGTGAGTGGCCCATAGCCACTGGTACTGAAAGAAATATTTACTAATTCTAACATCATCAATGAATTGATTGACCGTATGTGTTGTATAATAAGCTAAATCATTCTTCAAAACGGAGCCACAGCAATACAAATTATAATGTATTATAAAGTATACTCTATCAAGCAATTTCTCCATCCCCACGATGTATCGAATCATATAGCCAATATACTCTTTAGCTAAAATAAATAGTAAAAATTAAAAAAAATATATTACCCGCCATTTTGCTAGACGGTAGCCATATTGTCTATTTAACAATGACGCATTTAAAATACAATATCATTGAAGTTGAAAATGATACTGCATTTCCTACATTTAATTCTGGTAATGTTATCTCTTGTGACCTTACTGCAATTAACATTACAATCAGCCATGAATACATACACCATTAATTAAAAATTTAGACTGCTGCATAACAAAAAAAAAATATGACGCTTGATTTGTACCTGGTACCTTCACCTCTAGGTGCAGCCGCAGACGTAACTTATTGAATACTAGTTTAACTTACCCGTAGCGTTTGATCTATATAATACTTGCATTTGCTTGAATACTAACAATCTAAATAACTTTTTAAACTTTTAATTAAATTTGGAATACAATAAATATGAAAACAAACTTTTTATTTTGAGGACTTAATAAAATATATATAGATTAAAACTAGCTACCGTATAAATCATAACTACTTGGGATGGTAACTAAAACGCAGCATATCTTTTAAATCCCAATTCCTAAATCGCAATCGAAAATTTTACATTTTTTCTCATGTAAAATGACTATTAAATACCTTTAAGAGATTATTTGAAATAAGTTTAATTTTTGTTATTTTATTTTAACATTATGCCAATATTTAAATAAAATGTATCCAAGGATAAGTCTTAAATGACCAGAATCTATCGCAATCTCCCAAAACTTATGATGACATAAGATGGAATGAAACTTTAATATTCGTAGTTCTGTGATAAAACCAAGTGTTACGCAACATAAGATGCGCTATATATTATGGTAATGTCATGAATGATCTAATTACATTGACTCCGGTGACCTCAACATTCATTAAACCGTTTCATTCATATTTCCATATCGCATTGTGTGGTATTGTTCAATTATTGTTGTTTGTATCTCGCCTTTGAAATAAGTAGCTGATCAACGCGGTTTCACGTAAAAGTTTGTCTGGCCTAGCGTAACTTATGAGGGACGTAGCGTGATCTTATATATAATATTTCTAAATAAATAGGTAAATATCCAAAATATTTCAGAAAACTCAAAATGCGGAAGATTATTAGAATATAAATTAATGATATATTGCAATAAAATTTTTGATTGAAGAACAAAATATATTTTTCAAGATTTTTTTTCTCGTTAATCGAAAAAGAAATACCAACTTAAGAAAACAATAATAAAGCTAAAGCCATACATGCGAAATCAAGGAAAATAACAACAGGAAAATATTTATTTATTGTCAATTAGAAAAAAAGTGATAATAACGCGGCACTTCATTGATGTTTAAATGTGCAAATGATTACCAAAATTGTATGACAATTCATACTTCACGTATGCTAAAATGATCACGTACAAACAATATGGCGCCAATAATTGTAATTGATATGATTATTTAGACATAGGAACTAGATATATAGGATCACTATTCTGGACTTCCACTCCATGCAATCTATCATAAAAAATATGATATTTGATAAAATAATTATTATCGATGAATACAGCTTAGGAGGAAAACATTTTAATAAGAGATCAAAAATATATATAAAGGATATTATAAGAGAACACGCCATCACACACGGACATCTGATCCAAAACTAAGCAGAACTTGTACTATGAAAACCAGACAACTGATATACTACATATACTACTTTTCTTTTGTAAATACATGCTTATATAGATAATTACACCCAGATTCAGAACAAACAGACATGTTCATGCACATAAATGTCTGTCCTGGGTGGGAATCGAACCCACAACCTTCAGCGTGAAAGGCAAGTGTCTACCAGCCACGCCAACCGGCCCGTCATATATATATTATGTCTTATTCCAGTTGATCATTATACTATGATAGTTTACAATCTAATGATATCAATGATAAGTGAAACAATTTAGCAACTAATAATATTGTAATGGTAGGTTGATATTTGCGCTGTCGCTATATATACTTGCACTTTACCTGCGTCTTCGCTCGCGTCATAATTCAGAATTGGTAAATATCAATTTCATCCCTGTTATCCCTTCGTGCTTCGAGCCTTCGTGGTAAAATTTTCAAAAATCCTTCCTTAAAGCTAACCTACTGTGTTAAAGCTATGTAGTGTGTGATTCGTCATTATATCATATAGATGTTCCCCAATCGCCGAGTACCTACTGCCAGCGTAATCTTAAACGCTAATCAAAGGCTACGAGACTTTGAACAGTTCCGTACTCCAACACATGCCCAAGGACGAGCAGGAGCGGCATACCCTGTCTCCCTACAAGCAGACATTCTGGAGTATTTCGAGAACAATCCAGAAGCGAGTACTCACCACTACTTTTGAAAGTGTTAAAAGTGACCCATTCGTGTTAAATCATGTGAAAGACAATATGCGTAAACGTGCCGAACTGTGTATCACACGAGAAGGAGCTCACTTTGAACATTTGTTAAGGTTAGTGTAGTTATGTAGGTAAATAGTTTAGTTTAATGATTGACAATCGTTGTAAATAAGTATAATTCCATTTTTAAATACGCCGGAAATACCAAGATAGGTAAACAGTTCATATTATTTTTTGTCCCAAGTTCACATCATTTACCTAGTCAACAAATTTGTTGCTTAAACGAGTGAAATATCTTGGTATTTTTGCCTATCCTAAGCCAGGATTAAAGTATGAAGAGGGATTGGATCATGCTTGTTTATCAAAGGTAGCCTGCTACCCTGTTAACACGTGGTGGCGTTTGGATGTAGGTATACTACCGCGCGATAACTAATTGTACCTACTTGTTGGGTGTCCACACGACGCGTAATTAATTACATAACTCTTGGTTAACTTTACTGAGAAGTTTATTAAACTTCAATATTATAAACATAAATATTATATATAATATATATAAGATAAAAAGAATAAGTGGTGGTAGATTAATTTGTGATTATAATTCATCTCGTGCTTTACGGTGAAGGAAAACATCGTGAGGAAACCTGCATGTGTCTAATTTCACTGAAATTCTGCCACATGTGTATTCCACCAACCCGCATTGGAGCAGCGTGGTGGAACAAGCTCCAAACCTTCTCCTCAAAATGAGGAGAGGAGGCCTTTAGCCCAGCAGTGGGACATTCACAGGCTGTTTCGGTTCGGTTCGGATTTATGTGCAAGTACAGCATCATAAAACACTGCCAAACAAGGTACCTTTGCCTTAAAAGCAACTTACAAACGTATTTAACACTAATATTTAATTTTAAATATTTAAATCTAATATCTCATTTCTGAAACCTACAGATGAACTTGATCATACGGAGTAAAAAAAATGTCCACAGATAATAAATAAAACTCGTTTTCAACTACCACCAAAAATCAAATTATTTAAAATAAACTGCAATGAGGTTAAGACATTTTTGCTTCTTATTTAAATAAAATTTAAACGGTAAAAATATTTTCTATGTTAACCTAATAACACATTCCTTGTGCTACATAGTAAAAATGGCGCCTGAATCTATATTGACGTGTTTTACGATTGATTTATTACTTACCAAACAATGGACAGTGTACTTATTATGTAGAACGTGGCTTGGAGGGGCCAAATCAACTTTCTAGCCTAGAAAAAGAAATCTGACGAATGTTTAAGCTTTTCATTAATAAGCTACTCGGTCTTGCAACTTAAACGAACTTGAAGCAGGAATTCGACATCGATAAATTATAAAAATAAAGCACGATCTGTCCATCTGAAAGTGAGTTGAGACGCTAATTACTGACTCTACCTTCGCTGTATTTAAATGGTTTGCCGCAAAGGCCTATGTCATGGAACTCTCAACAACATAGTCTCATTTTGAGCATTTTCCGCCATTTTTAATATCCGCTTTCTTTGCCAGTCAAGCCCAAAGGTTGCCCATTCATGGACGAATGCCTAGATGGCTTTAAATCCGCCATTTGAACCAAGCCAATTGCTTAAAGGACAGTAGTTATATAAAAAACCATCGTGGCTTGGCCGCAGCATCCCTGCTTAGAACCAAACGGTTTATGCGGGCATGATGATGAGAAACCTGACAGAATAACAACATTGCCATAGTTGTATATATATTTGTATATCTCCACAATAACAATCCACTTTGTAGCCTGGTAGAATAAGCTCCATATTTTCTCATCTAAAATAAAGTATTACAAAAATATGAATAACTAAGTTAAAATGCAATTTCTAGAACTAAAATATTTTTATCACGAAGGCGGGCTGCGCTAAATAGCTATTAATAAAATATAAAAACAAATTGTTCCATTTTTAAGTGACGTCCTTCCATTCAGGTCGTCTATTTTCATACCAAATAAACCTAGACCGCTTTGATGTCTAAGAAAGTAACGTGATTTGGCTTCCTCGACGATGTCACGAAACGATCGGTGAATTAGCAAAAAGTGTAGAGCGACCATAATAAGCTGCCAGTAGATTTTTTTTATATTTAACCATTTCCTGTTACGTGATTTGTTTTACAACGACGTTAATTTAAGTTATTTCCTGATATTCAATTTAATATAATCATATAAAATTAAAAAGTAGGTACTTTTTATCTTGTATAAATACTCATTCTTAAGGTGAATACTCTAAGAAAGCTTTGCCTAAGCCTAAATCACAAACGAAAAAAAAAATTGAAAATTGTTTTAGGTATTCGAAACATATCAAACATTACGCGCACGAAGCTGCTTAAAAAACTTTATAAATGTTTGAGATGGCAATAATAAAACCTTAAATAGGCTATTAAAATAAATAGTCATCTGTTTTAACTTAATCATCGCTATAAAATGGTGACACCATGATCTGAGTCACACGAGTTACACATTTAGCGCTCTAAACACGCAACGCATTTTTGGTCCAACGTCCCGTACGAGAACGTGCTGAAAATACTAATCAAACAATCATTCTAATTACAAATTGTAGTATCGATCGACTATGTATGTACATCACTTTACAAAGTGATTAATTCATTCATTCGTACTTTTATTCACAAAAAGACAACATTTGATGAAATCAAATAATTACATCAAGTACCAATATAGCTCTGTTTCGGTAGAAAGGTGAAAGAGCCAGCTTATTATAAGCATAAAGGATATATCGTATGTTTGACAGCTTTATATGTTGTGATTTATATTTTTTTACACTGCCATAGGCTAAAAACTAAGATGGTGATCACTTTCCACCAGGGACGAATTGCCTTATAAGCCTAGAATAAATTTAATTTGGGAAAATCACCCGTCAATGTTTAAAAATTCAAAAATATTTACATGGAATTATTCAGTTTCAGGAAGTACTTGGGCAGCAGTTTTTTTTATAGGCACCTAAGGTATAAATTATTTTAAGAAATAGAATTTATAAAAATGATAATAGATTTCAGACATCGTTTTACAATGTGTATTGACAAGACTTCATTTTTAAAACTTAACTTACGTTTTGGTAATTCCTGCAATCTATTTTATTTCATTTGAATTTAAATGTAAGAGGTATTTTGGAGTGTGATTTTGTTGAAAAATATCATTATAAAAAAGTGTTAACGTGAAAATAAGTTTTGTATTCTCTTACAATATACATGATATATAATACACATTAACGCAAATTGTATAGTGGTATACACCTTGTATTGAGTAGGGCTTAGTGAAAAAAATTAGGCCGTAGTTAAGTGGTTTAAGGTTTTACATTTATCGAATCTCAAAACATTATTACGATTCTAATAGCAAGTAAATTATATGACTATATTTTTTATGTGAAACATTTTGATGTGCTTTGGTAAGACCGGCTCGTATGCCGTGACGGCAATCGCAAGAGTAATGAATTAACGTTATTGACGATTGCTGTCCTGCCTCCTGTCTGCCGCCGCTCTCTACTTTCTTGAGTGTGCTTGGCGATTATTGTATATATTTATACACTGTGTGTGTACAGTGTATTCACAAAACTATGTTTTTATTTATTTTATTCTATATATATTTATTAGTTTTCTTTAATTATAGATTATATTTCAAAGACGTAACCTTGTATTATTAAAGTCATTACTAAATAGTTGAAACCTTGCAATTATGTAAATACATATGTAAAGTTAAATCCATTAAATATAAATAAATGTTAAATCGCCTGTAAAAGTTTAATTGCCATAACTTAAGTTTTAATAATTTTAAAGCTGGCAACGCTGAAAACGCTGGTTTGACAGCTGAAGTCATTGTTGTGACATTTAACTTCTGATTGTTTTTATATCATATGTCGGAATGTAAAATTCAAAAGCGAATAGACTTTGCACCTTGATATATTGTTTTTAAGTTCAGTTGTTTTTTGTTAAGTATTCTTTATTTAAAATTTAATTTTATATTCTTAACACAATGTCTCTAGTAGCGAAATCATTAGTTTTCGTGAATTCCGCCAAATTAGCACCCGGTAAGTTAATATTTAGGAAACGATTTATTGTAAACAACTAAGTTTTTTAAATTTATTTTATTTACCACAACTATGAGGCTATTTTTTAACAACCTCTCCAAACTATTTATAAATAGAAATAAAATGTTATGTATAAAATAAATTCAACATAACATTTTTTTTATTAATTTAGATTTAATTTCAGATTTAAAAAAAAAGACATTAAAATTAGATGATATTGTTTTTAAACAGCCAATTTTAGTAAAATAGTATGGGTTTGATCAAATCTGATACATTTTCTTAAATCACAATTAAGTATAATTAATAATGACAATTACAGGAATATTATCAAGATTATATTCATCTAAAATAGATGTGCCACAATTTGAAACATTAGCTATATCTGTTCCTAAGAAAAATGTCTTCCACGTTGAGATGAACCGTCCTAAGCAGTTGAATACTTTCAACAATGTAATGTGGAAGTAAGTATTGTTATTTTAAACAAGTTTATAAAAAGGAGGTTATATGTCAGATTTGTTCTTTATTATCTTTTTAACTTTGTAACAATATACTTTTATCTTATATGTATATCTGAGGAATTTTATTTGATATTTTTTCTCACTTCAGAGAATTCTACGACTGCTTCATGTCATTAAATGACAATCCTGAATGCAGAGTTATTGTGTTGTCCGGAAAAGGAAAGCATTTTACAGCTGGTAAGATAATTTTACTAACAAATTAATCATTTTAAAAACGGGAATATAATAAGAATTACATAATATACTTAAAGACGGAAACGGCCAGCATTAACAATATAACCGGTGATTGTTTTGTCCATTACAGGCATTGACTTCAATAGTCTTCTCGAAGAAGAAAGCAAGACTCAAGAATTTGATGACGTAGCGAGAAAAGCGCGCATTTTCCAAACGCTAATCACTTATTGTCAAGTAAGTTATATTCTATCTATTTAACAGTAAAACAGTAACAGTAACAGCCTGTTAATGTCCCACTTTTGAGGAGAAGGTTTGGAGCTTATTCTACCGCGCTGCTCCAATGCGGGTTGGTAGAATACACATGTGACATAATTTCAATGAAATTAGACACATGCAGGTTTCCTCACGATGTTTTCCTTCACCGTCAAGCATGAAAATTCAGTGGTGCTTACCCGGGTTTGAATCCATGATCATCGGTTAAGATTCACGCGTTCTAACCATTAGGCCATCTCGGCTATCTATATATCTTTTTTTTTTTTTTTTTCTTTTTTTTAATAGAATAGGAAAGTGGACGAGCATATGGGCCACCTGATGGTAAGTTGTCACCAAACGCTCTTAGACATTGGCATTGTAAGAAATGTCAACCATCGCTTATAGCCAATGCGCCACCAACCTTGGGAACTAAGATTTTATGTCCCTTGTGCCTGTAATTACACTGGCTCACTCACCCTTCAAACCGGAACACAACAATATCAAGTATTGCTGTTTTGCGGTAGAATATCTGATGAGTGGGTGGTACCTACCCAGACGAGCTTGCACAAAGCCCTACCACCATCTATCTATTTATTGAGGAACAATTATAATTCTTAGGTTGTAATCGATTCCTCTCATCTTAAGTTTAAATAAACCTTCTTTTCTTGATAACAATTTTTTTTTATATTTGAATTATCATTAAAAAAAAAAGATACTTTTAATCTATTTTCTAGATTATGTTTTTTCTTCAGCTAACTGTAAAACATAAGGTCCTAGTAGTACAATAAATTGTAATCATAATAATATAATAATATCCTGGGACATTTTTCATACACGGCTGTCTGATCCCAAATTAAGCTTGTACAAAGCTTGTGCTATGGAAACCAGACAACTGATATACTACATATACTACTTTTCTTTTGTAAATACATACTTATATAGATAATTACAGCATTTTTTAACTAATCATCCTATAAACAACATTTATAATATGTTGAACTGCAATAATAGAGATCAAGGTTAAAAAATCGATTCTTTTTTCAGAATGGAATATCAGCATTGGAAGATTGTGTAAAGCCAGTGTTATCTGTGGTGCATAACGCTTGCATCGGCGCAGGAGTGGATCTTATCACAGCTGCTGATATGAGGTAACTAGAATATTCAGTAATAAATTGTATTCTGTCAAATGCAAAGGTCTCCTGTTTAGAGAACATTGTGGGTTCATATTAATTTAATCTGGCATTATGCCATATAGTTCAGTTTGGAGTTAGAACAAGGGGATCTTAATTATAAATTGCCAACCAACTCAGTAGTGAAGGAAATGTCGGATCATAGTTTGTTATTTGTTTTCATCATACCGCATTAGAGCACTATTAACAAGCTTCAAACGGACTTATCACAAGGAAAGAGTCCTTTGCCCAGCATTGGGACATTCACAAACCTGTGACTTTTACTTATTTAGATTATAAAAAATTGCGTGCAAGATTTCAACTCAATGGGGTGTGTGGAACTGATTTAAAACTATTGGAAATAGCCAAAAAAACTTGAATTTAATTTAATGAAATTATAGATACTGCACAGAAGAAGCGTGGTTCCAAGTGAAGGAAGTCGACCTCGGTCTTGCGGCAGATGTGGGATCTCTGCAAAGACTGCCCAAGGTAATATTAAGTACTAACTGCTTTGTGCAATTTCAGTCGAATTTAAACGCCTGCGCCTTAGATATAAATATAATTAATAAATAATAAATTTTATTATGTGTTAATTTTAATATCTTTAATATAATAACTTATGAGATATTTTAAATTAAATTATAACAAAATGTTATATATTGTTAATTCGATGACAATCGTTCAGTTCTCCGTTTTTAATATATGCGCGGGAAAACAATTTTTTTTTACTTTTTTTTTACCAAACAATACCAATGACGTTCTGAAACCGATTATATTTTTATTAAAACAAATGCAATATACAAATATGTAATTATTAAATATATTAAATGAAGTACATAAATAAGTATTTCTAACATATATAGCTGGAATATTCCAACTATACGAGGACTAAAGGCAAACTTGGACTTTGATATTGAATTGAAGCGATATCATTGGATTGGTCGAGATTGGGATTGGCGTACAAATGGCGTTTTGATTTTCAGCGAAATTATAAGTAAAATTAAAGTAAATATAAGTAGCTAAGTGGAATGTTATATTATAAACAATGATTTATATCGAGCAAACAAAAGTCAAATACAGAAATCACTTTAAATTACAATCACTATTATTAAAACGAAAAAAAAAAAAAACGTATGACAGACGTTGATGACAGCATTTCTTTTTTTTCGTGCTGATGACAGTGCGATGCTGCCAGTGCTTCGGATTCGCGCCGCGCTTCCTTTCAATAATCGTTAATATTGTCACGATATAGTAGAGTTGTTAGGGTATTTCCAAATCTAAGGTTTATTTATCTTAACTTCTTCGATTGGAATAGTCGAATTCGATTGGTCACCAACGCCCATAGACATTGGTGATGTAAGAAATATTAACCATCGCTTACATCACCAATGCGCCACCAACCTTGGGATCGAAGATGTTATGTCCCTTGTGCCTGCAATTACACCCTCCAGACCCGGAAACGGAACAATACTAAGTATTGTTGTCTAGCGATAGAATTTTTTTTTTTTATATAGAATAGGAAGGCGGACGAGCATATGGGCCACCTGATGGTAAGTGGTCACCAACGCCCAAAGACATTGGCATTGTAAGAAATGTTAAACATCGCTTACATCACCAATGCGCCACCAACCTTGAAAACTAAGATGTTATGTCCCTTATGCCTGTAATTACACTGGCTCACACTTTTTGAGGAGAAAGTTTGGAGCTTATTCCACCACGCTGCTCCAATGCGGGTTGGTAGAATACACATGTGGCAGAATTTCAATGAAATTAGACACATGCAGGTTTCCTCACGATGTTTTCCTTCACCGTCAAGCACGAAAAGAATTATAATCACAAATTAAGCACATGAATATTCAATGGAGCTTGCCCGGGTTTCAACCCACAATCATCGCCACTAGGCCATCTCGGCTTATTATTACAAATTAAATAATAAATATTACATTTTATATATCAGGTCGTTATGCACACACACCGTCTTCATTTCGCGCCAATACCAATATATACATTCTATTTCCCGCGCTCCGTGATGTGTGACATCCGAGTTGACAGATGGTTACACAGATAACAGATACACAGATAATATATATTCATATTATAAAATACTAATTAATACATTATTGTAGATGTGTGTACACTACAGGTCGCAACATTGATTATGTTCATATTACTTCAGCGATTTACGCAGCCTTTAATAACAACCTCCAAATATAGTGTCAGTCATACTACCTCATAGACTTAGTATTTATCATATTAATTTTAATGTCTTATGTCTAAGTCTGTCTGTCTGTCTGTCTATCTTATGTCCAAGTTCCTTGTGATGTTTTTCTTTTTGTGTAATATGTTTTTTTTTCTCAAGGATAAGGGCTTTTTAGTTTTAGTTTTTTGTTCTTATAATTTCATTTATTTATTTTCGTGTGCGCGCATTTGTTTATGTTTACCCAATAGTCAGGGGCCATCTGAATATCAGTGCTGTGCATTAGCACAGCTTATACTGAGATGAATCCCTTGCTACCTACACTGTATTCTTTAAATTTAATTATTTTTCTTCTGTATAATCTATGTAATGTATGTGTGTAGCAAAATAAATGGTTTAAATGGTTTTAAATGGTTTAAAGTGGTTCTCGTATGTCAATTTATTTATTACACTCAAAATATTATACACTTAATAGACTCGACAAAATATTTAAACAAAAAGAGCATACATAGGCAGACTTATCCCACTGAGATAACTCCACCAGCCAACCTTTAAGGCAATGAAAGTAAAATGTAACTAAAATCATTATTTTATCCGAATTAATCAAATAACTATAATGTTAACTGGATTCTACAAAATTTATTTTATTAATTATTCCACATTAATTTCTAAGGTTAGTGCTAACTTACATACAATACATACAGACAGATTAGGCGTTTAACTTGAAATCCTCACTTATAATAAATACGAAAGTGAATTTGTTTCTTATGCTTTCACATCTTAACTACTTAACCGAACCTCATAAAATTTTGCATACACGAAAAACGCATTACGAGGAGCGCCACGGGATCGCTTGATCATGCTACCGTGAGCCTCTGACGGCCGGACCGCCTATGTGAGCCTCTATCAACACCTACCCCCTTCCCAGACCTGCATTTGAAACTAGTTTATAATATACCTAGGGTATAGTAGCTATGTGCTATGGTGGTAGAGCTTTGTGCAAACTCGTCTGGTTAGGTACCACCCACTCATCAGATATTCTACGGCAAAACAGCAGGACTTGGTATTGTTGTGTTCCGGTTTGAAAGGTGAGTAAGCCAGTGTAATTACAGGCACAAGGGACATAACATCTTAGTTCCCAAGGTTGGTGGCGCATTGGTGATGTAAGCGATGGTTAACATTTCTTACAATACCAATGTCTAAGGGTGTTTGGTGACCACTTACCATCAGGTGGCCCATATGCTCGTCCACCTTCCTATTCTATAAAAAAAAAGCTAGGCTATAAGTATATGGCTTATATTATATTTTTTTAAGGTTATTGGCAACACATCAACAGTGAGGGAGCTCTGCTTCACAGCAAGGAAGTTGGAGTCCAAAGAGGCGTTGGAACTTGGCTTGGTCAGCAAAGTGTTCCCAGACAAAGACACGTAAGATTATATTCGCTTCTTTCACTTTCACGAAGTTTTCTTTGTGCTTAAGAAAAGAGATCTTTGCCCAGCTGTGGATTATATACAGGCTTTTAATTAACTTTAATATATTTAGAGATCGGCGGTGATACTCTCGGCCGCGTGGTCACTTGAGGCTACTCTTTCCGGTATATATGCTATACGTACCCTCCGAGGCACGGGATATTAAATACTGCCAACTTCCGGGCAGGTACTTTGATTTTCTCGACAGAAAACCCAATAATTGATTCTACCCGCTGTTCGAACCCCGGGTTTTGAGTTCTCCGGCCTTATGCCCATAAGGCTCATCTACACCACAGAGGCAGACATACTATTGATAAAGTTTAAAAAAAAAACTTATAAAAACTGTTAAAATATTTACCTCGATTTCAGTGCTATTCAGCAAATTCTTGAATTAGCTGAAACCATCGCGGCCAAGAGCCCAGTAGCTGTTCAAATGACGAAGAAATCAATGGTCTACTCCCAAAGTAGACCCAACAAGGATGGCCTTGAACACATTGTAAGCTATTTGATATCAATATATTTATATTTTCGTACCATGATAGCTTAGCAGACAAAGCAGAGATAGACAAAATGGTGCAGGGATAAATACAAAGAAGCGACATTTTTATAGGAACATTTTTTATATAAAAATATTTACACTTAAAAATATTTTTAGTGAATGAAAACTTTGTTAAGACAGTCTAGAAAATTCTTAGACACATTCGTAATATATGTTAATTTTAATGCTTCTCTGTCTACTGTCAAATAATGGCTTTACGTGCTTTCCGAAATACGACTACTACAGACCGGCCCAGGATTTGAACCCAAGACTTCTAGATTTCTAGACCAAAACTAAACTCCTTACGCTTGCATATGATAAAAGATATTTTTATTGGTTGTTTATTTATTAATTATAATATTTGTCACTTGTCATTATTAATTTTCAATAACCTATAATAAACAAAAATATGTCTTCAAATATATTAAATTATATAAATAAAGTTATAATGTTGGTACATTACTACTCCAGTAAGAAAGATAATTACTACTCCAATATAAATATTATATACCTATTTAAAAAAATATATATAAATAAAATTGTTACTCATTAGTTCTTGCAATTGACTAGCTGTTAATATTATATAATAAACATTAATACGAATTTCTATAAACCACATTTTCCTTGATATTGCATTTAACGTTAATTAAATGTATATCAATCATGTGATCCATTTTGCAATTTATGTATCTCAAAATAAAATAATCAAAAGAGTATTCCAAACATTATTAATTACAAACTTTATTAATTATTAAATTCATAATTTCAGAAATTAATAAATCAAATGATGCTGCAAAGTGAAGATTTAAGAAAAGCTGCAATGGCCCAAGCGACTAAGACTGTAACTGAATTCGATAATTTGTAATTTTTTTAAATAAAATGTTGTTTTAAATTAACTAACCTAAATGATATGTAAAGATAGATTTTACCTATCTATATTATATTACAAAAGTTGTATTCATTTAAGTGTAATTGTTAGTAACTTATTACGTTTTATACACAAATTATTAAATATATATACTTTATACTAAACATAAGATTTTATTTCCTTAACAAATTCATTATACAAACTTCTATGCTATGCTTCTATATACCATTACACGAAGTCAGAATGGCTGACGTCATAGCTGGCTATGACGTCACTGTACCGCCTATTAACTTTGTAAAATCAGGTAACCTACTTTATAAAGGCTTGCATTTACGTTATACGAATGACCTGCCCAAATATAGACCATCTATAAATAGAATCGTAGGTCCGCTAGGCGACTGTGAATGGTGCGAGCTCCTTGAAAATAGGGCACACTGCAATGATTTGACCTATATATTTTTCAATGGTCCAATGCATGAACGAGAAAACGGGTACCCATAGCGAAATTTTCATTCAGTAACAGTCAAACTCTCGAGGTCGAGGTGACCTAGTTGGGGAATATCGTTCGTTACCGGCGTGAAATATCCATTCTTGTGCTCAGTGTTAAATAAAGCTGATATAAATTGTTAAAATATTGCATTACATTCAATTAATTCAAGTTGAATTATACGTCGAATGTAATAATTCCACAGTGCAGTTGTATCTTGTAGAAAATGTCAAATCATTCAAATTAACCGCCTAAATCTATTCATCCGCCATTAAAAACGTCATTGGCTGTTACAAAGATACTGATCTGTGATTGGTGGATATTGGAGCTACGACGTAACAAGCCAATAGTGAAGCGAGTTTCATAGATACTGCACGACATCCGCGCCACCTGTCGCTCGCTCACGCTGCGTTCATTGAATAACCCGCCCGGACTGTTTTATTGACGCAAGCGTACTGAGGCCCAACAAAGGGCCGAATTAAGGACGGTTTTCAAGTGAATCTGATGTATTTACGTCTTAAAAATGGTGAAATCTGTGAAGTGGCGTTTGGAAGTTAGAGTGTTTGCAATCTCAAATCATGACCGAGGCCTCTGAAAAGTAAGTTTACCTGTAACACAATTTTGGAAGTACGTGTTTCGTCCTGCTCTACCTAGGTAGGGCCCTACCCCGGCCATTTTCGGAGCTCGCTGAATGTGCTATACTGTTTTTAGTCATCTAATAGACTTAGCTTGGAATATTTAAACTTAGGTTTTACCCAAAAGTGATTTACAAGCTAGCATGTATGGAATCCTTGATATGCGACCGCCGCCCTTAGGTCACCCCGTGTGGTGTATAAGTATAATCAATGACTTGACGTTCATTCACAATAAAGTACTACTTTCGGGGTCATTTGAAGCTAGCTCGAACGGAGCTGTTTCACTCAATGAATTACATAGCGGTTTCACTAAGCTGTATATTTACGTGCTGTATTCTATGAATTGATAAAAAAATGAATGAACTGGTTTAATTTTCTATTTCATATCATTACGGTATTGATGACTATTCTTTTTTCAAATAAAAGTGAATAGTGGTAGTCTATAATTTTGATCCAGATTATGAATTATAAATTAAATTAATAATTAAATGTCATCATATTATATCTCCTTATATTATAATAACCAGGTTTTACCATGCATAATAAATTGCAGTATCTTGTGACAAGCTTTACAATGATTATTGTCTTAATTAACATATAAAAAATATTCTTTTGAATAAAGGGCGAAAATGAATTATCCTGAAAATATACTAAAATGCAATTTAAAAAAATAAAATTCATAATCCCTATTTTCTTAAAATGAATAAAACCAAGCGTTTGCATTGCAAATTAGTATTTCAAGTACTTGTCATACTAATTCCAAGAATGAATGTGGGTAATAAAGTCTGAACAATGTATAGCCCAAAAAGCAACAATGAAAGATCTCATTAGCTCATGGGTTGAATATAAAATTGGTTAGTTAAAAAATGTCACAGATTAAAGTGAAGGTTAGCTTTAAATTTAAAATGAATTAAGATGTCTGAAAAAAGGTATGTCTAATTTTTATTAAGATATTATAATTTTGTTTTTATACTAATATATCAATTTAATATTGTGTCATAACTTATGAGAAATAAAATGTCCTATTATTATGTATAAATGGAAATCAACTGTATGGCTATGATGACTTGATATATATAAAAAAGACAGTATAGAAAAACAGTGCATGATATGCAAACAGATGGGACAAAGGCAAAGCGAATTATGATACAATTTTAACTATACTATAATTATTCTTATGTTAAATGCACTTCTTGAATCATTTAACTATTTTTTGTTGAGGAGCTAATGATTTTGAAATGTACTAGGGTAACATATATTATTTAGATATACATAAGGCATTTAAAATATATTCATGAGTTTGTATGATTATTTTATATTGGATCATCATGTAATATAAAGGCCTTATAAATGTTGCTTAACAGCTGCTTAGTTAAACACAACTTGTGCTCTTTCTATCGTTATTGAATTTTTACGTGAAAGAAAAAGACAGAGTATTGCTTAACTAATTATCTGCTAAACAATGTTTATATGTGTTAATTTAAACAAAGGTTCTGAGCTTGCAAAACACTATCAAAAACGTTCAATTTATATAATACTGTCGATGAAAATATGAGGAAAGCTGTAACCTAAAATGTATAATATTAATTATATGACATATATTTGCTTAACTTACGATGAAAAAATTGCCAAAGCCTTTAAAGTAGGATTTCAGCCAGCGATAAGTTATTTTAAATGTCATATGTATGTATCTAAGACTTTTTTAAATAACAAAGAAACGGGACAACATGACTTGTATGCACATAACACATTTAAAATTTAAATTACAATTTTCTTATAACAAAAATAACTGCCTTAACAGAAATACTAGGCTTACATGACTGTAAAGTTCTTTACAAGTTTAATTAGTTAATCGCCGAAGACAGGAAATAACAAATTATGCTCGATTGTTACATTCTGATGCACTTGTTCTTAATTCCTCATTACAATGAAAGACTTTTTGTAGTTGCTACTTAAAATTATTTATAATTAATAGTATCATTACATTTTTATTCAACTCATATTAATGTATCTGGCAACTTTTTTTTTAAAATATTCATATAAACTGGATTTATTGCAATGTGATTTTTCATTATAAACTTTTGCAACCAATCATTATAGATGACATTTCCAGAACATTATTTATACAAATAAATTTAATTCGTGCAGTGATTACATGAAATCTTAGCGTCAGGAACGTTTTACTTATACGTTACATGAAATAACGTGAACGTGAAACGCGACCTTGAAACTTAAAACATTTTTTTTTTTAAATTAAATATTGAACCGCTCTACCGCTCTTCTTTGTGCCTCTTCTTGGTAGCATTGATCTTATTGCAACACAGATGCTGGCCATTTGGAAAAAAGTTTTTTTTTGTGTAGTGACTATCTGGTGCGCGTCCGAGCGCAGGTCATGTGTCGAGACGAAGGCACGGGGGGATGGATGGCTTTGGGTGGTGGCGGCCTCGCTGATGTTATGGTGTGCCGACGCGGACCAGGTAAATATATCTAATTATTATTATAATTTGTGTGCAATAAATAATATTCCGACTTCACATAGTAACTTAATCAATTACATGCAAACTTGTATTATTTTATTTGAGTATTAAGTGGCGAAGGAGCATCATTGTAAATTGCTTTATTTCCAACTTAAATTCCGATAAGTCTTGGAACTTAATTGCAGTAACCAATAGTGTTGCCATGTCTGTAATTTTAGATTAAATTATTTTAGTCGACGTCAAAATCTTCACGATTCATTCTAAACTGTTTGTACTCACCACCTGAATTAAAAAAAAAGCATTAGTTTCGAGTCCAAGCGATTTCTTTCGTCATGTGACATCAAATACTTATGTCTAATAAATACAGATTTCATATTATACAAGGGAAGTCGTAGATTGATGTTAAATGTAATGTATTTAACATGTCGCCTCCTGTTGTGCTTGCGGTCAAGCAAGCCCGTACGACATTAAATATAAAAATAAAACAACTGAGTCGAGACCTTGGCCTTTTAGGCACAAATAAATGTCGCGGAGGAAATGTCCGAGTTTGGGGAAAACCACGATGCTCGAGACCCATTTGATTAAGGCTAATTAAGAATAGCCCCACTGTTAATATGTATACATTGTTGTTAGAAGAAAAATTTAACACTTATGCTCCAAATATTTATTATAATAAATTAAAAAAAAAAACTAAATGTCCTAGGCAAAGGCCTCATAAAGAAAAGATTTCGATATTATTTAACTAAGCTGTTCCATTTATCATGTGTCAGAATGTCATCTGAAATTACTCACGATATTTTCCTTCACCACCAAGTACGAGATGAATAATAAACACAAATAAGCTGATAAAAATTAGGTTTTTTATTCCAATTATAAAAATTGGAATGTTTTTTTCTTTTTTTAGGACTTTAAATTGCAATCTTAATCATATTTAATTATGTATTAGACGATTTAGTAAAGAATTATTTTTTTTTCAAATATAATAAATTTCAGTTAGTTTTCACAACAACTCCAAATGTAAGCAGTGGTCAAATATATATTTGGAGCTAAATTTTCATTGACCTGACCAGGACCTCAGGAACAGCTACTAATCAGCAGTTAATTCTCTTTAAAAGTCTTAATAGTTATCCTACAGCCTGTTAAGTGCTGTATTTTTACCATCTTAAGTGAGCCAACGCAACGAGCGTATGTGCGAACTCTGTTAGGTTACACTAATAATCCGATTGCACAGCAGTCCGTTACGACTGGTAGCGCAGGACCAATCCAATCCAATCCAAGACTATTCAGAATTGGGACCTCAACAGCTATCAACTATGATTGATGTATAACAGGTAGTGGAGATATCAACGGTGACCCAACTCAGACGCAGACAAGCACAAGCGTATCTCATACCGAGTACTACATACATGGAAGGCGTATCAGCGATAATACTGTAAGTCTTATAAACCTTTCTTTGTTGAGCAGTAGCCAGTTTTTATATATATCGTTGGTAGGCGGATGGACAACTGATGGTACGTGATCAGCTCCCATAGATCGGAAGAAATACTGATCACATCGTCGATGCCCCACCCACATTAGGAACTAAGGTATTATGACCTTTGTGCCTATACACGGGCTCAATCACCCTTTCAACTGAAAATCAACTTCAATCAATCAACAAGTTTTTAATCTAAAATCTATGTAACATAAATGCTTACATTCACCAATGTAATGAGTACGATATAATAGTTATTTAGTTTTTGTATTTTTAAGATCAGATCAAACATTTAATACAAATTAAGGAACCAAATATAACCCAAGGCACTGACGCACGTCTGTAGAAAAATTGTATTATAATTAAAAAAAAGTCATATTAGACACAAAAACAATTGAAAACACCTCTGGTCTGAATGAATTTATAACCAATGTCACTGATGATGTAAGGAATCTAATGATGCACCAACATCTAAATCTGTTCCGCCATTGGAAAGTTAGAGTGGAATAAAGTAACTGACATACATTACGTACATATCCTAAAACATTACAGTATATCTACAGGCACAAGGGACATAGCATTTTCGATCCCAAGGTTGGTGGTGCGTTGGCGATGTAAGGAGTGGTTAATATTTCTTACATCACCAATATCTATGGGCAGTGGTGACCACTTACCATCAGGTGGCCCATATGCTCGTCCGCCTACGTCAATCAATCAATCAATCAATTACGTATTCTATAATAAAAAAAAACATAAAATCTTGGATCCCAAGATTGGTGGTGCGTTGGCGATGTAAGGAATAGTTAATATTTCTTGCATCGCCAATGTCTATTCGCAGTGGTGACCACTTAACCTTAGGTGGCCCATATCCCCGTACGCCAATATTTTTTGGGCGTGTAAAAATGATTGACAGTTAAGGGGTTAAACATTCAATCGTCGGCTTAAGTGGACCATTATTAAGTATAATAATTGAATAAAGGTAGTAAGATTTTACGATATATGGAGTAAATAAGCACCTGTGCTTGCACACTTTGCACTATAACATCTCCTGCGCAGTTGGCTAATCTCTCTCGAGATTGGTCGCCGTGGCCGAAATCGGTCTGGAGGACATTATTATTACATATTAATTTATTCGAAATAATGTCCTGATATGTTCTTTTAAATAGATAATTATAATAATTAACTTCAGCTCGTCCTCGATTGCACGGTCAAAGATGACTTCCAGTACCACAAAGTCATGCCGACCTTCCACCACTGGGTCTCGGACGAGAAGAAATTCGGATTGACATTCCAAACCGCGGCAGACGCGAGGGCCTTCGACAAGGGCGTCCGAATTGCTGTCAACGACTTGTACCGTGAGTTTATTATAATCATAAATCAAGATATTTTCGCGGCATGCCCCGATTTTTTCTTATGTCGATCGAATATCATAAAATAGTTTCGGTATATACTGCGCGTTATTATAATTATGACTGCCTCGTTGGTCTAGTGGCTTGATGTAAGGCCGCAGATCCGGAGGTCCTGAGTTCAATTCCCAGGTCGGGCCAATAAAATGTTATTGGGTTTTTCTGTCAGAAAATTTTCAGTAAGTAGAGTGGAAGTTAGAAGTGTGTTCACTCCCGTGCCTCGGAAAGCACGTAAAGCCGTTGGTCCTGCGCCTGAACTCTTTCCGGTCGTGTCGGATTGCCGTCCCATCGGATTATAAGAGTTCGGGAATAGAGAGTGCACCTGTGTTTGCGCACACACTTGTGCACTATAACATCTCCTGCGTAGTTGGCTAATCTCTCTTGAGATTGGCCGCCGTGGCCGAAATCGGTCTGGAGGACATTATTATAATTATATAAAGTATGTAAATTTTTGTTATATTAACAGGTCTAGGTGCCTGGCCGACGATGTATGGTTACGAAGAGAAGAACACTGAGGCGAAACCGAAGGAGGATGATGAAGAAAACATCTTCGAAGTAAGTGATGATTTATTCTCTATTTATTTAGGATCACCAACATGCCATACAGTTAGAATTACAAATTAAAAGTGCACACCACACTTATAATTTTTACTTCTCACTTTTCCTCCCTCTCTCTTATCTTTTTGATTCTGATGGTAAGTGGTCGCCAACATAGACATTGTCATTGTAAAAAATGTTAACCATCGCTTACATCACCAATGCGCCCCCAACCTTGGGAACTAAGATGTTATGTCCCTTGTGCCTGTAATTACACTGGCTCACTCAACCTTCAAATCGAAACAACAATACCAAGTACTGCTGTTTTGTGGTAGAATATCTGATGAGTGGGTGGTACCTACCCAGACGGGCTTCCACAAAGCTCTTCCACCAGTGAAGTATCTCTCGCTATATTACATTATGTAGCGTGGCGGTTTATGAAAGGTTCTGGTGTTCATATTAACAGTTATAATGCATTTAACCTATTCTAATGGCTCATAACAGCTCTGCTAGGTTAAATATGTACTATAAACATTTGTTACGTAACTACTTATGTATACGCAATTTAAAAGTATGTGTGCGTGCGCAGCCCATCTACTTCGAGGTGCTGCCGGTGCCGGACTCGCGCTCCAGCTCGGAGAAGTCGAGCGCCAGCCGCCGCCAGGAGCTGTCGCAGACGCCCATCCTGTCCGCCATCACGCTGCCGCACCACGCGCACCACCCGCTCAGCGG
Source organism: Nymphalis io (assembly GCF_905147045.1). Taxonomy (NCBI): domain Eukaryota; kingdom Metazoa; phylum Arthropoda; class Insecta; order Lepidoptera; family Nymphalidae; genus Nymphalis; species Nymphalis io. The sequence goes on along the minus strand of NC_065913.1, from coordinate 6,902,511 downwards.
TATGTGTACTGACTGCATCCAGCCTCGACTAAATTATATCGTGTAGCGTCAGAAAAACAATCACGCTAATGAAATAAAACAAAAAAAAAATTGTCAAGCCTCAAAATCCAAATAGAAATATTTAATTTACTTACTTAATATATTCAAAATTTTATATTATATTACGAATCATTTTATTACAGAATCCCTGAACCTGCCGTATGACGACAAATTAGACGATTCTGATACAGACCGCTGTCCCTATGTCCATCTGTCAGCTGTGAGTATTTATATAATATATATAAATTATAAATATACTACATGTATACAGTGACGTCATTGAGAGGTCCTATCTATTAAGTAAGTAAGTAACAGCCTGTAAATGTCCCACTGCTGGGCTAAGGCATCCTCTCCCTTTTTGAGGAGAAGGTTTGGAGCTTATTCCACCACGCTGCTTCAATGCAGGTTGGTGGAATACACATGTGGCAGAATTTCGATGAAATTAGACACATGCATCCTGAATTAAGTTATTTTTACTCTTAAAAGACGAGATTCCCTTGCCTAGTCATGGGATTACTATAAACTGTCCTTATGTACCTTCCAGGTCCACGAGTATACGTATCCGCAAGTGGGGCCGGGCGGCGTGATCAGCTCGGAGAAGTCTTCGCCCAACACCAAGCCGCCGCTGTTGAAGCGTGACTCCGGTAAACGACTCAAATTATATAAGATTTTTTTGTTTGTTTACCTGATAGTGGTCACCACCGTCCATTGGCGATGTGAGAAATGTTAACAGTTCCTTACAACGCCAATGCGCTACCAAACTTAGGAACAATTATGTTATGAGTTACACTGACTCACTCACCCTTAAAACCGGAACACGACGATACTAAGTATTGCTGTTTAGCAGTAGAATGTCTGATAAGTGAAACCTACCCAGACAGGCTTACACAGAATCCTCACACCTATACCACTAAATACTAATAAAACCACCGTAGTAAACTTTATAAAAATCTAGGGAATTTAATTTTTTTTTTTCATCCGAGTAACCAATTAAGTTTGTGATTATAATTCAACTCGTTCTTTACGGTGAAAGAAAACATCGTGAGGAAACCTGCATATGTCTAATTTCACTGAAATTCTGCCACATGTGTATTCCACCAACCCGGACTGAAGCAACGTGGTGGAATAAGCTCCAAACCTTCTCAAAAAAAGGGAGGAGGCCTTTAGCCCAGCTGTGGGACATTCACAGGCTGTAACGGAACCAATGAATAATATTAAAAATGTTTTTTTTTTTTTTGCTTTTTAAAGGATCGTTAAAGAAATGCGGCTACAGTGGCGCCCCGCCGTTACCAAAGAAGCACACGGAGACTTTCCAAGCGAGAGTGAAGTGCAGGTGAGGTTTATAATTAAATCGAACTTTTGAATCGTCGTTTAACAAGATATTGTATAAAGCTACCTCTCGCCCTTACGGTAGATCTAGACTTTTTATTAGTTACATATTATTACATATTACTAAACCTTCCGCCCGATTGACTTTAACTGAAACTGAACTGACTGAAATTTGTCGGGGAAGGAGTACCCCCGACGTAAACACTCACTAAGAAAGAATTTTACGCAAATCCTAACGAAAATACATTTGCCTTATCTACCCGTGCTAAGACGAGACGATTAGTTGCTTTTAACATGCACTAATGGTGGTGAATATGGATTACGAGTTAGACTATTTATTAGTTACACATCTATATTAAATATAAATAATTGATAGCATTTTTTTTAATTTATCGGTTCATTGTTTATACCGTTAACAAGCAATTTTTTCAGATATTGCATATTGGCGTTTCTAACTGTTTCTTAAAGATGGTAATGAAATATCATTATCATGGCTGCGTTGAAATAAAACATCATGAGGAAATGCATGTGTTGTGTTGAGAAATATAAATGGACGCGAAACACATTGTACTTAACACACGTGATGATTAAGCGCATCCGCCTCTTTATTTTATCATGTTGTATAAAGTTCAGCCACATCAACCAGCCAGTGCTTGAGCACCTCGATGGAATTAGCTCCAAACCGTCTTGAGAGAACTGACTAACTAACTGGTCTTTGCTAACTAGGATACATCTCACTACTATATTGTAACTCGTTGCTAAGATTAATATTAATCAGTATTATCTATATTAATATTATAAATGCGAAAGTAACTGCTATACCACTGAACTGATTTTGGAACTGAAAGGATATATATATATATATATATATATATATATATACTCCACAGGCTACTTTTTTTTTCCTTATACCCGAGCTCTCTTCTCCTAATACGTAAGCGAAAACTAGTTTACTGTATTGTTTTTTTTTTTTTGATTTCAGATACTGTCAAGAGTGGTATTTGGAAAGTGCAAATAGGAGAGGCGCTTGTAAGTTTGCACCGGACTGCTTTCGATCTTGTATCGACTGTGTTTCATGCATTAAATGCGCTCAGGTATCTTGTTTCATATAATTTTAATTAGTCAAAATGTATTGGAATATTCTAAATTTAATTAGGAATAATTAGTAATTGACCTTTCCTTATTTCTTACTAAGTACATAGACATGGTACCTCGAATCCTAAATTGAATTTAAAATAATACACTATATAATTAACTCCTTTTTTATGACATAACAATTATATTGCAGTTAGTGACGAGCTTGACGAGCCGGTTGGCGCTGTTGGTAGATAATTGCCTTTCACGCCGAAGGTTGTGGGTTCGATTCCCACCCAGGACAGACATTTGTGTGCATGACCATGTCTGTTTGTCCTGAGTCTGGGTGTAATTATCTATATAATTATATATTTACAAAAGAAAAGTAGTATATGTAGTATATCAGATGGCCTTGTGTGAAAAATGTCCCAGGATATTATAGTTAGTTTCATAATTAATAATTGAAATAAATAATTTTTTCAGTGTATGCTGTATCACTGTATGTCCGACTCTGAAGGGGATTTCGCTATGCATCCTTGCACCTGTGGCCCTCCCACTGATAGTTGTGCTAAACGGTAAATAGTATTATATATTAAGCTTTACTTGGTGGGCCGAGATCGCATAGTGGTTAGATCGCGTGATTCTTAACCGATGATCGTGGCTTCTAACCCGGCCAAGCGCCACTGAATTTTCATGTCCTTATTTTGTGTTTATAATTCATCTATTGCTTGACGTTGAAAGTAAACTCCGTAAGGAAACCTGCATGTGTCGAATTTCACTAAAATTATATGCCACATATGTATTCAAATCATCAATATAGTTTGTATTTTTGTGTTCCTGTGTAAAGGGTAAGAATCACCACCAACCAAATTTACAAATTTGTTCCAAACTCTTTGGGCTGACATCAAATTGTACAAAGTCCCATACAAGTATGTGCATATTTAACACTTGCGCATTGGTATATTAGCATTATTCAGTAAATGAAGAACTGTCATGGGGAAAAAAAACAAATAGACACGCTATTAAACTTTGATAACTTGTTGAGATACTAGTAAAATGCAATTTGATGAATTAAATGATATTAACACCTTATAATAATTTTATTCGCAGTTGGGTCGGTATAACACTTCTGAGCCTGCTAGTTCCCTGTCTCTGGTGCTACATGCCTCTGAAGTGCATTCACCGGACAGCAAAAGCGTTCAATCTCACTGGAGGTGTCCACTCTCCACAGCCCAAATAGGATTCACCGTCACATATCGATGAAACGAATATGTGACTAAATTAAAAGTATCATCCGAGCAAAAACTGCTGAAGTATTAAGTGCTTGTGACATAAGTGACTCAGTGATAACACCAATGAAGGAGTAAGGATTGTTAACGTGGAGTGAGCAATTGAAGAAATAAGCAGATAAATGGAAATCCAACTGCAATTAATTGTCGTTATTTATAAAATGATTTCAGGAATTCCAATTTGTGGAATATGTGTATGAATATTAAATGTAAAAGAGGTGTTTTAAAATTTTCCATATTATAAGAGTTTTTCATATTATCTTATTGAATTCAGTATTTATACCGAGTTGTAATGTAAGAATGACATTTTGAAAATGTTAATTTGCTTAAAAAAGTATTATGTATATGGAAATAATGATATATTTATGAAACATATTTTATTATATAATAGTGGCTATAAAATAACGAATTCCAACTTGCGTTTAAATCACTAATCCTAAAAGTTTCTAAAAGAAATCAAGGACCTAGAATAAACTGTTAATAAAATAAAAATATCAATTAAAGTTTTTACTTATTTAACAAAAACTGTTTTTAGTACAAATAATAATTCTTAACAAACTTTTAACAATTAAAAATATAAGATGTTTTAAAAATGATGTGCTTAAAAGATATTTATAATCTTTGTGGAGTGTTGGATCATTTTTTTTTAATGACAACACTTGTTGGGGTCTTGATTAATTGGCATGCTAAACAATTTAGAATGCTATACTAGTTATTTACAACTTTTATACAAAAATAAATGAAATCGAATATGTTTTTAACTGTGTTGCCAGTATATGAGAAATTTGATAACTATGCTATAACTTAAAGGTTGTCTAACTCGCCATGGTTCAAAGGGCATTTAATTGTATGTAGTGCCATATTTAATCTTTTAAAAAAAATTGATTTTTTAAATGTTAATTTCATAAAATAATTGGGTCTTCCAATGTTTTGTATTTTCCAGCATTTGTTTTTATTGTTATATATCTGGTTATAAATGTATTGTTTACAATTTTTGTAAATTCTATTTAGATAATATGGTAGAGTCTTGGTAATCCGGACTAATGAGTTTGCTATAAAATAAACATATATGTATAATATATATTCTAACAACTTTTTTTTTATAATATTAGATATACATACTTTTCAATATCTTATTTATAGCATAACAAAACTTGTGTTTTGTTTTTTCTTTATAAATTATTTCTGGACAATAAACATCCAGATAATTAAGATTCTACTGTATATAAGTTACATATCTCGCTGATGTTATAATGACACTACAATTTTTTATCTACCATCATATATGTGAGTTCAATTATTAATAATTTCAATGCACTAGACCAAGTTCAGTCAGTATTATTAATAAAATTTGTGTGTTCTTATATATAGTATTTTTTTGATGTAACATATTTGATGGTAGATTTTATAATAATTTTGTACAAACACAAATTTAAATTTAATTTTTAAAGATCTGATTTGTTTACGGGTATAAATGTTACCTTATAAAAAAAAATTGGATCTTTTTTTTTTGTTTGTTTTTAAAAGTGTTTCAAATTTAACTCAAATATGATATATTTATCTTAATTAATCGTAATGTCACTTTAAACAAATATAATCGTATATAATTAGTGTTATATAGAATGTACATTCATAATTTTTAATCGTTGAATGGTTTAGGCTTAAGCTTTAATTTATTCAGTTTAAGATTTTTTTAATATTAATATTTAATGATTGATCAAAAGCACAAATTTATACGTTCATAATACTTACTGAAATTTTAAACTTTTTAACGATTATTAATAATGAATGTACGGTTAGGATTAAATCTAGTTAATCTGTTGAAATTTTATCATATTAAATGTTCATGTGGATTTTACATGTATTTCATTATAGAATAAGGATATTCACGAATATTTATTGCTAACATTCTCTCTGTTCTAATCTAGTCTGTTATTGTATAATTTAGTAGTTCACAAGATTTTTTACGTATTCATTTGTAAAAAAAATGACCAAGGTGTTTTGTATGAATTATGAATAAGGCACGAATTTGTTTCAGATTTTAAAACATTGGATGTCACACACTCGATATTATTAAACATTATTAACAATAATTATAGAATAAATTTCTAATAAATATATAAAATCATCACTGTTTTTGTGGGATAGGGCTCACTTACGAAAATCGTTGTTGATTTTTTATATTGCTTTGTTGCTTTTATACCATGTGTAATGTGGTATAGATTCCACGAAGGTCAGGATCGTAAACTGATGACAAACCAATACTGACTCCAGCGTGGGGCACCCAACAATAATGAAATATCTGAAACGATTTCGTCACCGTTACTCTGCTTTAAAATCCAAGAATGGTAAGGATTTAATAAAATATAAGTATTTTAACTGATTTTTAAATGCATATGAAAAAATTCTCAAAACTTTACTTTAATGTTTTTAAATTTGTTAAATAGAAATTTAAAGAGACTATTATCTATCTGTAGATTGTATTTCTAATAAGAGTATCAATGTTTTAGTATATTATAAGAGGTGAATCAACATTTAAATTAAAACCAAAGTTTATGTATGTGGTTGGTGGCTGACACCAGATGGTTGTTTAAATGATGATATATATATGATAGTATTGATATATAAATAAATAATCGTACAATATATAAATTGTATTATTTTCTAATATTCATCATATTTGACGTTTTGGTTGTCTTTAAATTTTATTAAATTTCATGACGCCGAGATAACTTATGAGAGGAGTTATTCTCTAAAGGCCGTGCTGACAAATTTAAGAATATCCTTCAGACTGCTATATGACATCTTAGATATAAATTATCATAGCCATCGGTTGAACGGTATAACAGTTGATGTAGTGCAGTGCCATCTAGCGACCAATTGCTACCAAGTGAAAAAAAGATGACTATTTTCATGGTGGTCTAACAAACATTATCGAAGTATTATATAAGTCTTAATCTCAGATATACCATAATCAATTTTACAAATAAAATGGTTTTAGAACATTATATTCATTTACGTACCTAACGGTGTGCGTTACGAAATGATATTGCTGCTGATAATGCTGATTTAAAGTTATAGCCTAAAGTGTGAGCCTATAATTATTGCTATTTATAAAGTTTACTACATAAGAAAACATATATTTTATTCTCGCTATTTATGTCGGTATATAACTATATAAACAGGGCTTAGACCAGTCATTTAAAACGTCAGGTACCTATACCGTATTTTATAAAATCAGTCATCATTCAATTCAATCTCAAAATTAAATTAAAATCTGAAAATAATGATTACAAGGTAATGGACATCGAACTCTCATTTTTACGTAATTTATTTTATTAACATTATCATAGAAAATAACACATTTTTACAAATACAATAATTGCGAAAAATAAGGATGATTTTTCCCGCGCTCCCGCTGATGACAGATCGTTGTATCGTTCAAAAACACGAGCTTGTGTTATATTGTACGCCTGTACTGGTTCTTCTTCCAATAATTGAGTTATATCTGTGTAATCTGATGTTGATGGAAGTGTTCTACCAGCTAAAAATTAAAAACAATTATTTTAATAGATATAAAACTTTTTTTAACATTATAAAGCTCTTTGAATGCATAGAAAAACTTTATTTGGTTCTTTTATATGATCCAATGATTTTATTTTATATAATAATAATGTTGTTTAATAATAAATTTATTGAATTTCTTAACCGTTCAATCACTTCTACGATGACGTATTTACTGTACATGACTGTCATTCAAAATTTCTAATTTAAAAAGAAAATACCTCCTGGCTCCGTTGCAAAATGTAAGACAGGAGATTGCTTACTCCATCCGTACCTTTAAAAAAATTATTTTACCTAGTTAATTCTTAAAATGTTATAAATAATAACGTTTACAAAAAAAAAGGTAGTACCTATTTCTGGACGTAACTACAGCTTCGTACACTGTGGATGGAGTAAGACCTCTTACTGTATATACTGCGCTGTGAATCGGACCTGTAATCAAATTAATAACAATATGTTTACAACGCTATTTTGAAATTTAAAAAAAAATATCATGTGTTGGTATAAATGAAAGCTATTTTAAAAAGATTCTGCCTATGAATAAAGCTAAATGGAAATGTCCAGTTTGTAAAATATCTAAGAAAACTGCCAATAACATAAGTCCAAAATTAAATACGATCTCTGATAAAATAAATACTAATCAAGCCCAAATCATAGATGTAAAATCGTTGATTGCACATTTTGATGAACGTTTCAACAGTTTGCATTCCACAATGGAGTCATTCAAATCTTTCATTACTGATGAATTTAAAAAGCTCTCAGAATCTGTTACTTTTTGGTCTACAAAAATTAATACGATCGAGTCTTCCATTAATTCTGTTGTAGATCGAATGAATGATCTAGATAAGGAAAATACTAAAATAGACAATTTTGGAAAATAACTCACAGAGTTGAAACTTAAGTTTAGAGAATTATCGAAATATACTAACAGAAATGAACAGTGGGTGCGTCACTCTAACATTCAAATAAAAGGGATTCCACAAAATAAGTGTGAAACTTAGTCCATATTATTAAAACCCTTGCTGAAAAAATTGGTTACCCCATAAATTTTAATACCGATGTTGATTTTGTAACAAGGGTAGCGGTAAGGAATGACTCGTCTGAAAATAAATCACGGCCCATTATTTTAAAAATGCAAGCACGTTACAAAAAGGATGATTTTCTTTCATCGTTAAGGAAGTTAAAGTATCTGAAGGCATGTGACATTGGTTTTTCAGGCATGAATAATCCTATTTACATTAATGACCACCTGTCCACTTACAACACGGCTCTTTTAAATGAAGCACGACGTAAATGCAAAGAGAAAGGTTACTTATTCTGCTGGGTTCGAAATTGCACTGTTGTGGTTGGTAAGACCAACATCTCACCAGTTATTTACATTACTTCCCAGGAGTGTTTAAACAAAATTTTATAAGCGTCATTAATTTGTTGGTTTATTATATTAAAGTATGTTACTTTGTTCAGTTTTTTAAGAAAATTAGGCTGATATGGTATTGTTTTATGGACTTAAAGGTATGTTATAATTCTTATCTGGCATCTGGGTGCATTGAAAAGTTATATCTCTTTAATATTATTACTCACAATAATTATAATCTAAATTATATATTACTATGTACTTAAATATTTATTACCAAAATGTTAGAGGATTGCGCACTAAAACTTTACAGTTCTATTCTAATTTGTTAAATTCCAATTATGACGTAATTTGTCTAAGTGAGACCTGGTTACTTCCTAATATCTTTGATGAAGAACTCTTCGATTCACGCTATAACGTGTACCGAAATGATCGTGACTATGAACTTCTAGGGGTAAGAAAGGATGGTGGTACACTTATAGCAGTACGTCGTGGCATCTATGTCGACACGCAACACTTGAGGACACCATTGTCTCTTCCAGGCGCTGATATAACTTTTGTTAATATAGTGGTCGGACAGGGTTCAATTTAAAAAAACAACGGCTTTTCTGTTGTTATTTCTTTCAAAATCAACACCAGTGCGATTCTGAAGCCACATTTTTTGAGTTCTTATCAGATTTAAATTTAAATAACCCTTTTGATAAATATATTGCTGTAGGAGACTTCAACATAGGAGATATTGTATGGTCACATAACTCTGAAAATACACTAGCTTTTTCATCCGTGCAGTGACGGAGAAAGAATACATTTCACTGCCCCTCTCTTTCCCATGGGTGTCGTAAGAGGCGACTAAGGGATATCTGAGCGACCATCTGCTCATCTGGTGGTAGGATGCTAACATCCGCCTGGCTTGTTACCACCGTACGCATGGTGAAAAACTCGTGAAGTGGCTTGCAGCCGCGTTTCGAGGTCAGCCAGCGCACAGCCAGAGCCCGAGCGAGTATTGCCGCGATGGGTGTTGGTCCAGTGGAGTCGGCTGTTGAACCAATGCCGGGGGAAACTGTATTGACCTGCCGGACAGGGAGATCTGAAGAAACGGCTGTTCCGCTGGCCGCCCGTGGCATAGTACAGGGGCCCGAGCGTGCCTAACCAGCTCGCGAGGCTGCCCCACCAGGCCACGCATAATCTCGGGGTGGACCGTCGTATCGGTTGGTGACCGGAAGGTGGGGTCCCGGCGGCCACTTCCGGGGGGGTTCGGGGGCCCTTCCGTCCGGCGGATCAGTATATTAGCAACTAAGAAATAACGGTCGTTCAGCGGTGCACACCCCCACCATACCCACGCTGTTTGAGGTCGAGTTCTCTAACATCCGAGGACTCCACGCTAACCTCAACGCTGTCTACCACCATCTCGAGACAGCACGGCCAGCAATGTTGTTTCTCACGGAGACGCAAATACTCCGCCCTGCCGACACCAGCTACCTTAATTATCCCGGCTACATGCTTGAAGAATCTTTTAAAGCGAAAGTCGGAGTATGCTTGTTTGTCAGGGCGGATGTTTGTTGTCACCGATTGCGCTGCTTGGAGGACCCCTCCTTCTCCATGTTGGTGGTACGTGTGGACCTGGTTCGTCAGAGTCGAGTCTACGTGTGCCTCTACAGATCCCACAATGGTGACTTGGAGACAAGCCGATTATTTGACCATCTTAGTCGGGTGTCAGATGCTGCGCAAGAGCAGTTTCCTAACGCGGAATTGGTGTTTTTGGGGTATTTTAATGCTCACCATGAATCATGGTTAAAATCCCTCAAAACTGACCATGCTTGAAGAACTGCTCATGCTTTTGCTCTCACACACGACTTGACCCAACTGGTTGATCAGCCCACCAGGATCCCAGACATTGATGGGCAAGCGCCTTCTCTACTGGATCTTCTGCTGACTTCTTACCCGGTGGAATATCAGGTTGTGGTTCAAGCTCCACTTGGTTATTCGGATCACGGCCTTATATCTACCAAAGTGCCACAGGCCAATCTGCCGCCATCAGCGGTATGCAAACGTCGCGTTTGGCACTATAAGTCGGCAGATTGGGACGGTATGCGCGATTACTATGCGTCAGTCCCTTGGAAGGAACGTTGCTTCACTACCAAAAAATGGAATTCCTTACCAGCTCACGTGTTCCCCTCCTCTTACAACCCGGGTTCCTTCAAACGAGGCGTGAAGAGGCATCTTGCGGACCGGCAAGGTGGGGACGGCTAGTACAGAACATTCTTCCCGACTGTACTGGCCGTCGTCGCGTTTGGACTCTACTACCACTTACCATCAGGTGGAGTAGTCATTTGCCATCCCGGCGTATATATATATAAAAAAAAATAGCTATCCAAAACCCATCCGAAAATAATTTAGTTATGCAACTATTTGCTTTTATTTGCTTCTCTGGCTGGTGTCAGTATAATGGGAGTTTTAATGGTAATAATAGACTATTGGATCTCGTTCTGTCTAACTGTAGTTGTTTGGTCAAAAGAGCTACACCATTATCTTTGCCTGAAGACGCTCATCATCCGACTTTTTCTGTGTTGATGGATATTATGTTGTATGATTCTAATTTATGTTATGCTCCTCGAATTGTTTGTCGCTTTCATGTTGCTAACTACAACGCAATTAACAATGAGTTAAATAATATTGATTGGGTGGAACAATTCGAAACATGTGATATAATTAACGCAGTAGATAAGCTTTATTTAATAGTTACCAGCTAAAACAGTATACCATATCAATAAATATCCTGTATGGTTTAATAAGTGTTTAATTAAATTGATTAAAAAGAAATTACAAGTTCATAAACGATGGGACATTTATGGTCATATTAGTGACTATGACAAATTTGCTGACCTTCGACACAGAACTAAATTGATGGGAAGAAAGTGTTATGATGTCTTTATTGCTAGGGCTGAAGATAATATCCATCACAGTTCCCGGAAATTTTGGTCTTTTATAAAATCAAAGAAAGGTAGTAATAACATACCTATGACACCATGTTTCATGATAATACTGATGGCTCCGACGGTCCTTCCATCTCTAATCTATTTAGCAACTTCTTGAAATCAATTTTTGAAGTAGATGTTGTGAATCAACCCGATATTGATACTTTAAACAACCATGGTATTCAGTCCTTAATTAGTACTATTAATGTATCACGCCGTACCGTTGAAAGATATCTCTCAAAACTCGACTCGCCTAAAGGCAGTGGCCCTGATGGATTACCTCCTATGTTTTTAAAACGATGCAGTAAACCTTTATCAATTCATTTACATCTACTTTTTAACAAATCCATATATTCGGGCATAATACCACCTGTTTGGAAAAAATCCCTTGTTGTTCCCATTTTTAAAAATGGAGATAAGCATAATGTCAAAAATTATCGTGGAATTTCAATGTTGTCAATCATACCTAAATTATTTAAGAAGATTATTTCGATACTTTGTTTCCTTTAATAAAACCTCTGCTCATTACCCAACAACATGGATTCTTGAATAAAAGATCAGTTGAGTCTAATCTTGTTGAGTTTCTCGATGTTGTTCTTTTAGCTATGGAGAGAGGACATCAGGTTGACGCTGTGTATATTGATTACTCAAAAGCATTTGATAAAATTCTACATTTGTTATTAATTAAAAAACTTGAATACCAATATGGTATACACGGTGATTTGCTAAGATGGATAACATCGTATCTCCGTGACAGAAATCAAGCAGTTGCTGTCAAAGGACACATATCTAGTTTTTTCCCAATAACACTGGGGTTCCTCAGGGCTCTCACTTCGGTCGCCTATTGTTTAACATTTTCATTAATGATATACTGAAAAATTTTCAAAATCCTAACATACTTCTATATGCCGATGAATCAAAACTATTTAAAATCATAAAAAAAAGTGATGACTGCTCAAATTTGCAATATGATTTAGATATTTTAGTGCAATATTGTTCATCTAACGGCCTACATCTTAATTTTGATAAATGTTATATAATAACATTTTCTAGAAAAAAAAAAATCCAATTTTATTTGATTACACAATTTCCAACCATTTAGTTAAGAGGGTAACAGAGCATAGGGACCTAGGAGTGCTTCTAGATTCTAATTTATTATTGGACAGACATGTGAATAAAATTATCGCAATAGCTTACAGTATGTTGGGTTTCATATTTCGCCAGGGAAGAGAATTTAAAAATATCAATACATTTAATGTGCTGTATAATTCGTATGTAAGATCTAATTTGGAATTCGCTTCAACGGTTTGGAATCCACAATACTCTAAGTATATTATGGCTATCGAAAATGTACAGGATAAATTTATTAGAATATTAACGCGTAAATTTGAGTCCAATTCTATTAATAAGCTTAATATTTTGTCGCTTGAGAAACGCAGGGAATTGTCGATTCAATGTACCTAGTCAACAATATTTATTTCAAGTGTTCACATTCCATTGCCCGTTCAAAACATACCTTTTATGTCCCAATGTGTAGAACGAACTATGCTAAAAATCGCTTTTTGGTAAGAGCATGTGACAATTACAATAAACGCTACTCTAATATAGATATCTTTAAGGAAAATTTTTTTAAGTTCTTAGAAGCCTGTATTTATTATATTCCTATATTTTTATTTTTATTTGTTCTGCTTTTTAAATTACATTTTAAATACTTTTCATATATTTTAATTAATTGTTAAATAGCTTGTTATTGTTAATAAAAGTGGAAACTTTGTTGGCTTATGTGAGACTTATTTTGTTACCAAATGTTTATGTATTATATTATGCTGTATGTTTCCCAAATAAATAAATAAATATTTCATATGAGACTAATACTGTAAATACGAAAGTAACTCTGTCTGTTTGATGTGTAAACATCTCAGCGCTTAGGACACAGTAGCTGAGAACTGAGAGTTCGAGCGTCAGATTACGTCATGAAAGATTTTGAGCGTCAGATAACGTTAACGTAAGATTATGAATGTCTGATGACGACAGCGTAAGATTTGTTATTGTCAATACGTTAATGTGTGCGCGAGATCAGCAGCTCACATGTTTACACAGTAATTTGGCACTCACACCATTTTTTGACATAATTATAACTAAAACACTGAATTGTCGTAATAGAATTTGACGCAAAAATAACCTTAGACATGGATATGAATATAGGAATATAAATTCACGATTATAATCCGTTTAGATGACAATCCGACTCGACCAAAGAGTAATCCATGAACTCATATTACATAATGAATGACATGACTTGATTCAAAAGCTTGGTAAAGTTAAATACATAAGAATATTAAATAAATACCGTCATTGGAATCTCCAGGTACTACGATACTGCTCCACAAATTAGCGGGAGGATTCGTCGTGAAGGCATCTGGTTCAACAGTTGATAGACGGCCGTAGTACGGACGAAGCCAGAGATGATATTCTGTTGACACACACGAAACATTAATTTGTAAATAAAATATTAATACTTATAATTAAATTTTATAGTCACATATGCCTTTAATTTTGTCTTCTCGCTAAGGTACAAGGTAGTTTGCGCAAATATAATGAGTGAATACAATACACAAATAGCGTATCGTTTTATAAGCAAAGTATCTATTGAATATATAAACGTTACACTTGCTTATTGTTTGGCATAAATCAACAATAAATATTGGAAGGATATAAAGACTATCGATGACAAGCGGAAGACAGTCAGCGGCATTATTCGTTTTTTCTCCTCGATAATATTGTTTACAATAAAGTAAAATGGTATTTTTACTTTAAATTAATTTAAAGCGATCGTTTAATTTCCAAAAGGTGTACTGTAGTGAAGTGGCATTGGCGCCCAAAGTGGGACCAAAAAGAGTTATTATTTTTTAGATTATAAAATTTAATTTTAACATGCTATGCAAAAAAATGATCTAAGATAAAATATGCGAAATATAAAATGTCTTGTAATCTAGCCAGTAGACCAGTTAAATATAATATTTACAAAAATCAAAATGGTTATCGAGAACAATACACAAATAATCCGAACCTATGATCGTGGAGTAAGAATCCACTTCCCAAATCAGAGTGAAGCTTGTTGAAGTCGCTTTGTTAAGGGCTGGGTCCACTTTGAATGATGCAACATTCGGAACACCTGTAAGACAAAAAAATTTAAGTTCCTAAATTGTATAGCAATGATGTTCAAAGGTATAAAAACAAAAGAATACAACCTCTGCCATATTGAAATTTTGATGACGCAATGTCAACTTTTTTTACTTTGTAATCTAATGTTGCTTCGAAGTACCCTAGTAGATTGAACAATGTGATTTTAAAGGAAGATCACTTATTATGTTATGTATTGTTAACACCATACACTATTTAAATATAATATATCGTTTAAGATTCTTTATTATTCTAATAATAATTAAATTCACATACATGAGAACTTAATATGATATTTACAATTAACGCTTACATTATATCTGAGAGTACAAAAAGAATACATTTTAATTTTAAAACGTGAAACTAAAATCCTAAATACACTATTACAAACATTGCATAAATACTATACCTACATAGGTTCTACTGGTGGTAGGGCTTTGTGCAAGCTCGTCTGGGTAGGTACCACCCACTCATCAGATATTCTACCGCAAAATAGCAATACTTGGTATTGTTGTGTTCCGGTTTGAAGGGTGAGTGAGCCAGTGTAATTACAGGCACAAGGGACATAAAATCTTAGTTCCCAAGGTTGGTGGCGCATTGGATATGTAAGCGATGGTTGACATTTCTTACAATGCCAATGTCTAAGAGCGTTGGTGACCACTTACCATCAGGTGGCCCATATGCTCGTCCGCCTTCCTATTCTATAAAAAAAAAAAAAAAAAGGTATATGTAGGTAGTTATTGTAGCATCGTAACAATTTTGGTTCGAATGACGGTGATTGGTATGCGTTACTGGCTGTGACTATAAACTATGGTGCTTATACATAAAACAAATATTTTTTGCGAAAGAGATGGTTTTCTTAACGTGACTACTATACATAAGAAAAGTTATATCCCTTTTGAATTTATTACACTCAATATACACTAGACTAGTAGCAAATGACTAATAGATGGTTCCCTACGAAATTCCACTAGAAACAAAAGCTGATGTACAGAATTAAATTTCTAAGAGCACGTTGTATATAAATTCCTAAGGTTTAAGGTAAAGAGAAAAAAACAAAATATTTATGTTTCAAATTTAACCTACCTCGTACGTTTTAAAAACAATATGTCTAACACGATTTATCTATCAAATTAACATAACACAGGTCAATCTTACACTACCATTGTTGTTTTTGTAAATAACCATAATATCAGGAAACTGTAACTGTACTGGGTGTGCAGGGTCTATTTTTAAGGGGATTTTTTTTATTATAAAATAGGAAGGCGGACGAGCATATGGGCCACCTGATGGTAAGTGGTCACCAACGCCCATAGACATTGGCATTGTAAGAAATGTTAACCATCGCTTACATCACCAATGCGCCACCAAGCTTGGGAACTAAGATGTTATGTCCCTTGTGCCTGTAATTACACTGGCTCACTCACCCTTCAAACCGGAACACAACAATACCAAGTACTGCTGTTTTGCGGTAGAATATCTGATGAGTGGGTGGTACCTACCCAGACGAGCTTGCACAAAGCTCTACCACCAGTAAAGAATAATTAGTAGACTAATTAGCTTAGCTCTTAGGAATATGTCAAATCATTAAAAAATACTTAATTATCTATAATCTCATCCTAATATCAATGATTAGATTTGACAAACCAACACAAGACTAAATGTGAATAAGGTCTATGTCAGTTAACTTCGTGACAATTACGTAATTTATTAAATATATAAAGAAATTTATTGTAAGAAATAAATTCAAAATATAATAATTATTTTTATATTGTTTATAAGCTATGTTCAACAAATTAATCATCATTAAACGCTTTAATTTTTAAAACCGAATGATCCTATAGGTGTGTGTGTGTGATCTTTTATACGTGTGATTGACAGCATATTTTACGCTCAACGATCGTAGATACACGCGTACAATAATACACTGGCAACCCTACTATATTCTTACTCACCCGTTAATTTGAAAGACACATCAGCCATGCCAAGCTTGTTTTCCGCTCTGAATGTATAATTGCCAAAATCTGTCTTTCGTACCGTTCTGAAGATTAATTGATGTAATTTATCTTGCACCATTATAATCACCCTGAAACATCACATTTGTTTACCGTAACAGCCTGTGAATGTCCCACTGCTGGGCTAAAGGCCTCCTCTCCTCTTTTTGAGGAGAAGGTACTGGAGCTTATTCCACCACGCTGCTCCAATGCGGGTTGGTGGAATACACATGTGGCAGATTTCAGTGAAATCAGACACATGCAGGTTTCCTCGCGATGTTTTCCTTCACCGTAAAGCACGAGATGAATTATAATCACAAATTAAGCACATGAAAATTCAGTGGTGCTTGCCCGGGTTTGAACCCACTATCATCGGTTAAGATTCACGCATTCTTACCACTGGGCCATCTCGGCTTTTTTTATTATAAAGAATTAATTAAATTTACATATAATGAATAAATTATATTAATTATTTTAGAGACCAAATAAATAGTATGTAGTAAGTTAATAGTGATTATATAGTTATTTACTGATTTTAGTATTAAAGACTTAGGTCAAGCATGATATATCTCAATGCGCTCTCGCGGCTTAGTATGATTAAAATAAGTTATTAGGATATACTATTTAAGTAGAAATTTAATTTATTTAGCAAAATCTACACTTTTAAATAATTAATTTAATTTTATAACAGTTTTAGAGTCACAAGAGAAAAACGAACGAGGACACTAGGATTTTCAACAGAGTTGAAATTCGTTTCAGCACCCCAAAAAGCACAGGTCTCTTCTGGCCAAAATACCATTTAACTAGAATTCAAAGCAAAAGTAAATAGTCGATAACGGTATAATATACTTTACGATCTCTTATCGATTGCTCGCGTTATATTTTGTGTAAAATTATAAGACAATAACATTAGTATTAATATTTATGAATTAATTACCTATCGTCGGTTCCTACAAGTTTCCCGTCTCGGTACCAGGCGGTGCGAGCTGATGGTACAGAGAACTCCAAGTTAGCTGCTAAAACTGCTCTCAAACCTAGCGCTGTGTGTACAAAACTTCGGTCCGTTGTCACAACAGGAGCATCTAGAAATAATTGAAACATATTCGCTGCACACTTTATTACTTAGCTGCTTTCTACTGTTGTCTACGTCACGCCTGAATGGTAACGTTAAATAATTTTATCTGTTTTGTAATTTGGTCTCCTTTTCAGATGATATGCGATGGGTAACCTATAACGCTTATTATTCGAAACAATAATATAACGTCCTCCGGACTGATATTGGCCACGACGGATAATTTCTAGAGAGATTAGCCAAGTGCGCAGGACAGACATATTATAGTGCACAAGTGTGTGCGTAAACACAGGTGCACCCTCTAATCCCTAACTCTCATAATCCGATGGGATGGGAGTCTGACGCGACTGAAAAGAGTTCAGGCGCAGGACCAACGGGCTGCTATAGATAATTTTCGACAGAAAAACCAATAAATTTTCACTGGCCCGAACTGGGATTTGAACCCAGGACCTCGGAGTTTGCGTCCTTGTATCTAGCCGCTAGACTAATGAGGCAGTCATTATTTATTATTATCATGCTAAAATTATGTATTAATGCTCTATATAAACATTTATTACTAGTATATAGTAACCACGTAACTATCTTGCTGACTTATGAATACAAGATCTCATCAAATACAATAAAATGATCCCATAGATAATTAGTACTCTATTTAACAAATTAGGCTTAATTAATATTCCTAACATTTCTTCAAAATAACACTTAAGTCAGTCACTATTTTGCAAGGCCTATTGTTTGCGCGGGACAAACTTTGATAAGTATATATTAATATATTTATGTCTTACCTTGTATGATAACGGTGATGGCAGCCTTAACCGGATCTCCAACTCCATTGTTGACAACACATTCGTAAACTCCGGCCAACAAACGGTGCTCAGCTCTGAATCGAATTCGCGATCGATGTTCCAACAGGGCCATTGATTCGCCCTGTATGATAAAGTTATTTTTATATTATATATAATAGGCTAAGGCCTCTTCTTTTTTTGAGAGGTTTGGAGCTTATTCCACCACGCTGCTCCAATGCGTGTTGGTGGATCTATTTATATAAATTATAAATTTTTTTGAAACAAAGTTGTTATAATCATGTTTGAAATTAATCTTAAATAACATAAGTATGTATGTGCATTTACATTATAAAATCATATATATATTACACTAATGATAAATACATCTTTTATTTTTCTGTCACTATATTCAAGTAACCATTCATTTTACTTCCGCATAATTTGTAATTCAAAAGCGTGCCTATAATAACGTTTAAGCTCATGGGGACAATTTTTACGGTTACTGTAGAATTGTTCTGTAAGAACAAACTCGATACCGCGGAAAATGGTCGTGAAATGTCAAACTGTGATACGCGACATTGGCCATAACAATTATAACAATTATAATGGCGCATAAGAGGGGCGCGCTGGTCATCAATACTGATTCCCACGGGTTTATCCGATCTTGAAGAGAACAACTGCCCATAAAACCTCTCTACTTCTCCGGCAATCTCAGGCCTAGAGGTAACGACCCCACCATTTTCAGTTTTAAGTTTTGTCAGACACGGCCTCCCAAACTTGCGAGCTAACACTTTCGATCCCCGATTTTGCTCAATCGCAGCCTTGATGGCACGGGTATTGGAGCGTCGGAGATCGCGTCGCGTCAGCGTTTTTATTGTTCGGTTTAAGGCCTTATCTGACAAAAACGATGGTAGTTCTCGTCGTTTTCTCATGAGCTCGAGTGTCTCAGCAGAGAATTTTGGTGCGTTGTCTCTTCTCTGTGGCGGAAAACACTTGCGGGATGTGTTTTGCAGTAACCAGCGTGTCGGTTTTTTCATCAATGCTGCTTACGCTTTCCAACGCGGTGAATTGATTTTGAAGTTCCATTTGGAACTTTTCGGAGCCTTTAGCAGCTTGGAGCATTGTAGGTTGGAGAGTAGACCTCATCATTCTCGATCTTTCGGCTTTGAAGTCGATATTTAGAGTGCCTCGAACCAAGCGGTGATCACTTCCGGTATTAAACCTGTTGATCACTGAAGCATCTCTAAATATGTGCCTTTTATTCGAAATGATAAAGTCTATCTCGTTCTTTGTCACGTTATCGGGGCTTCGCCAGGTCCACCTCCTCTGAGGCTTCTTTTAAAAGAAAGAATTCATCAAAAAGAGCCCCTGCGCTTCGAGAAAGTTTACCAGCATTTGCCCCCTGTGATTTCTGCAGCCCAAGCCATAAGGTCCGACTTTCGATTCACCGCTATCTTGTACTCCCACTTTAGGATTAAAGTCTCCCATAACAACATTGTAGTGGGCCTTCGAGGTGTCGTTGAGCGCCTTTGCGATGTCCTCGTACATCGCTTCGACCACATCATCAGAGTATGTCGAAGCTGGCGCATATACCTGTACGACCTTCAGGGAGTACCTGTCTGAAAGTTTTAGGACAAGGTACGCTACCCGGTTCGACACACTACTGATTTCCACAATGCTGCTAATGAGATCCTTTTTGACCAGAAAACCGACACCACCCTGGGAGAGGTTATCACCTTCGCGGAAGTAGAGTAAGTTACCGGACTCTAGAGGTATCGTGTCCTCCCCCTGTCTTCGGACTTCAGATAACCCCAGTATATGCCAGTTTATATGACTTAACTCTACTTCTAATTCGGCGAGGTTATGGTTCAACCTCATCGAGCGTCCATTGTACGTTGCCATGTGAAGTCGTTTTATATGGTAGCCTGCCGTGAACCGGTGATTCTTAGCACCCCCTGCCCTGCCGATACCGCGACCGCTACCTTGGTCGGGCCTAGCGGGCTTGCCGGTAACGGGGGGCCTTTTTTTGGGCGCATCTGCCATTAAGGAGGGTTTGTCCCATACTCGCCGCGCTGGGCTGGCGTGTTGGCGAGCGCAGTAGGGGGGTAAGTTGTTTATGGGGGGGGGACGCTGCTGTCCATCTCCCTTTTCCCCGTCCCTCAGTCGCCTCTTACGACACCCACGGGATGATATTGGGAGAGTACTATTCTAAGCCGGTACTCCACGGCATAAAGATATTATAAACTTACATTTTTCCTCCAATTAACAATAGGCGTGGGCGTGCCGGTTGTCTCACAGCCGATATCGACGTATTCACCTTTCTTCACTTCAAGAAATCCTTCATCGGGTACAGATCGTACAGTTGGAGCATCTACGGTTAGATAATTTTAAGTTAATTGATTAATTTAAACAAGAATTGAATATAAATGAGAAAAGAGGAGTACAAAGAGAAGTAACAACCTTTATATTGCCTGCTTTTCAGCGGTCTCCTTTCTCTTTAAATCTTTTCCTACCTCGCCGAGGACGAGATAAATTATAACCATTAATACAGAATATGAAAACTCGGCGCTTACCCGGTTTTAGATCCAAAAAAATCGGTTATGATGATTCACGTGTTCTTTTTTTGAATTTACATATGCTTAAATGTTTGTATTTCATATGGTACTTGGTGAATGAAAACGTCGTGAGAAAACATGCATATGTCAAATAAAAATCTGTCACGTGCATAACCGACGGGAATTGGAGCCTCGTGGTTGAATATTTATTCTTATATTATACTATATATTTCTTCTTTATCGGATAGGAGCAGCTCGTAGGGCATATTTTCTTTCTTTCTTATAACTTTTTTCCTTTATACGGCCTCGCCGTTAGACACGGGTTATCTAATAAACGCACTTTAATAAAACGTTTTTACTTCATCATCTGTTTCAAAACATTCTCGATCACTCAGTTAGCATATTAAAAACAATTTTGTAATATTCGTTTGTTTGCCAACTATAAATTATAGAAAATGTATTAAAAACTTACACTGTACTTCTATGGAATGTGTTTGTCTTATTGGGCCCCAAGGTTCTTGTCTAATAACCTGAAAAAGTAGTAATCGCATCAGTATACAGTAACAGTAACAGCCTGTTAATGTTCCACTACTGGGCTAAGGCCTCCTCTCCCTTTTTGAGGAGAAGGTTTAGAGCTTATTCCACCACGCTGCTCCAATGCGGGTTGGTAGAATACACATGTGACATAATTTCAATGAAATTAGACACATGCAGGTTTCCTCACGATGTTTTCCTTCACCGTCAAGCACGATATGAATTATAATCACAAATTAAGCACATGAAAATTCAGTGGTGCTTACCCGGGTTTGAACCCACGATCATCGGTTAAGATTCACGCGTTCTAACCACTTGGCCATCTCGGCTTTCACATCAGTATAATTGGATATAAATAATACTTTTTTATGATATGTCTTTACAATTTTATTAGTATCGCTTTAAGTTTTGTTTATGTATTAATTCACTATATTCATATTAATTGTTAAAATTATTTATTAAATTCCTTAAATTTGATTGTTATATTTTCTTTTTGTAATTTATTATCCACTTTCCACCTTTATTAATTTAAGTTGAGTGTAATGTAAGTTATAATTGTATTGTTTATTTTATAAGTGTAATGTCATTCAATTGTAATTGTATTTTTGTAATGTGTCAGACTGTACTAGCCTACTATTATCGTATTTTTTTTGTTAATTTTGTGAATATGCCAATGGTGTTTATTATATAAATAAATAAATCACAACAATTAATATGCTGACCTTTTAAATATTGATCATAGTCGTACCAATGAGGAATGCTTGTTAAGCTAAAATGGTGATACAGCTTTTCCCTCAATTTTAAATATAATAAATTAAGTACTAAAGGGCATGGTACTCGTAATTAGTCCGTCTGTACACATTAAGTACCGCCTTCCTCTCAATATAGAGGAGGAACAAACTTAAAATCCGGAAACAGTCTGATTGATCAATGGAATTGTTTAGTGTTGTGTCAAATTATATAATTAAGTATTTGAATAATACACATCGGCATTGATTAATACAGATTATTAATAATGCACGACCATCTTGGGGCTTATTTATTTATTTACATTTCATGAAACAAACAGTATAATAACACAATAAATTAAATAAATACAACAAACGCATAAACCAATAAAGTTTACAATTATAATAAACATTACATTAAGAGCAAAAAAAATTCACCAAATTATAATAATAATAATATCCTGGGATATTTTTTTACACACGGCCATCTGATCCCAAATTAAGCTTGTACAAAGCTTGTGCTATGGGAACCAGACAACTGATATACTACATATACTACTTTTCTTTTGTAAATACATAATTATATAGAAAATTACACCCAGATTCAGGACAAACAGACATGTTCATGCACACAAATGTCTGTTCTGGGTGGGAATCGAACCCACAACCTTCGGCGTGAAAAAGCAAGTATCTACCAACCACGCCAACCGGCTCGTCAATTTTCAATCAATTTCATTAATCAATAATTTTAAGATAATGGCGGGTATCTATATATGTAGTTTGGGTTGCTATTTTGAATGTATGTAACAACAAAAATAGAAAGAAATTCAATCAAGTAAGCCATGCTTAAAAATTTAAAGTGATTGTTTGCGCTTTTCCGTCTACAGGTGGATAGTTCAACGAGGCAGATAAATATAATAATAATAAATAAAATAAGTGTGTGAAAATAAAATCGTAATGTCACTTAGCTTTGCAAATACTTCATACAATTAATTATGTAATTTAACAATGTTAATATGATTACCAACTTTTACAGCCAACAAATTAAAAATAGCTATCATGATATAGAACTCGACGGTACACACATAATTTTACTTAACGCAACTATCATAAGGTTAGGTACTCCACCTTACCTTACAAGAGCGCCAAAGCTAAAGGAGCATATACACGTAACAGCGTTGTTTATTCATTTTTCTTTTGCCTAACTCTATTTGACATGTTACTTTTAACACTTTAAGGGCTTATATGTTTTGATTTTTACTCAATTCACCGTCACATCCGGTTTATCCACCTAACTATACTACTTTATTTACATAATATGTATGGTATGTATTGGTACAATTAAACTATCGATATATTTAAAGGATTAAGTGTTGCGCCAAAAAGTTTTAACCTTGTTGAGTATTTAACAGTTAATTTATAGTAGTTTAGATACGGGCTGTGGTGTACATCGCGAAACAGTTGGGCAAATTGATTAATTGTGTAATTGTATCCTCTATACTTTAAACAAACCGACGCCTAGTGATGTTGCTATATCGATAGAATAAGATATCGATTTTGCTGGAATTATAGGGAGGGATATATTACTATAACATAATTCGTTTAAACCACACGAAAATCTATTTAACAAAAGTTAAAATTAAATTTCAGCTAATATACAATAAGATTATTATTTACTAAAATAAGCTTCTATCTAAGCACTTAATTATTACTTAATGTTCATTACTTGTTATGAGTCGGATAAAATTGTATGATATTTGCTTGTTTAATTCAAGTTACAAAGTCTAGTTAGTTTTTTTATATTTTTTTAATTTAAAATAACGTATTTCGATAGTTTTATATTAAAAAAAGAAACATTTTCTTATCGACTAAATGTTACAGCACTATACACAAATAACGCCACTTTCTGTTGAAGGGCTCGCGGCTAGTTTAAAGTAATTGTAATGTTGAAAGAGTACTCATTGATGGTTAAGAAATAGCAAAACACAGTATATTCAAAATGTAATTCATCTAGAATTAAATTAATATTATTAAACACTCAAAAAAGTTATGAAATTATTACGAACTTTTGAACAATTATAATACAAGATTTATATAAACATAAAGCTAACACTAACTCAAAATAAAGATGCTACTGAAACGAATCAACAACACACCAATCTGTATAATAAAGCGGTAGAAACCGTGTGTATTGAACCATTGAATAAAATCAGAAAACGGGTATGGGCGATAAAAAGCGACGAAAAGTGAGAGTTCTAATCTTCTAGAAATACTCTCAACCTAAACTCCTGGTCCTAGGGCGGATCGCCTACTAAAAGTCTTGCCACTCGATGTTGGCGTTAGTGCTGTTCATCTAGAAGGCATGAAAGACATGAAAGAGTACGACTGCAGCCAGAGAGGGTACCTCTTCGACGACACCACCCCGCGCTATGATAAATGTGCCAACTGGGTAACCGATAACATTCATAAAGGATTAGAGTGGCTCGTCAAAACCGAGCGTCCACAAGACCGATCCCAAAATCGAACCTGTGTACATTACAATCAAACGGTTGTCCGACAACTTGATTTGTTCATGTCAGATCTAAACAGCTGATTACAACAGAGGCTTCAAGCTCTTCTGCAAAGATTATTCCATCGAGATATCGGTGATGGTCTATTTTTTTTTTATAGAATAGGAAGGCGGACGAGCATATGGGCTACCTGATGGTAAGTGGTCACCAACGCTCATAGACATTGGCATTGTAAGAAATGTTAACCATCGCTTACATCACCAATGCGCCACCAACCTTGGGAACTAAGATGTTATGTCCCTTGTGCCTGTAATTACACTGGCTCACTCACCCTCCAAACCGGAACACAACAATAGCCAATATTGCTGTTTTGTGGTAGAATATCTGATGAGTGGGTGGTACCTACCCAGACGAGCTTGCACAAAGCCCTACCACCAGTAACTTATTAATCTTTCGCTACAGATCATCAGTAGTTTGGATTCGAACTTCAACGTCTTCTTTGGGAAGGTGACCAGTATCTACTCTCAATTTGGCGGTTTCTTGTTCCACAATGCTCTGTGAGGCCGCTGATTGCTAAAGCTTTTGAGAATGCGAGCGTGAATTTTTTTTTTTTCGAGCGAATTTCAATAATTTGGCTTATAATACCTTGATTTAAAACTCACTTCACAAGTATAATCAGCTGTGTCACTGGATGACAGCTCATCTATCTGCAGACTGAAGTTGGCGTGCATCCTCGTGTGCAGCGGCAACAGATAGTTTGGGTCCTGGCTATCGCCGAGGAGCGTGTCATTTTTGTACCATCGGACACGGTGTTTTGTTTCTGTAATTAATATTAACATTGTTATATGTTATATAATATATATAACAGTTTTATACGACCACATTAATATTTACTTTATATACTAAACACCTCGCAAATTACATATATAATTATATACATACGTTGATATATAAGACCGAAGTATTAGGTCCCTACATATGAAATTAGCGTTTTGTCGTACTGACCACTTTGATCTGAAATATCTCCTCGTTGATTAAAAATTCCAAATTCAAATTTATATATTCATTTAGCTGGTATATTTGAGTTTTGTAAACAGTTATTCATTTGTTTTTTCCTCATTATTTTTTTCTTTGGCGTCGCTTATTACCGCACAATGGAAAACATGAAATATCGGTATATTTACGAGTACGAGTTATACCGGGGCACCATGCTGCAGAAACAGCTCGAAGGTGTGGGTGATGTGTACGGCGCTGGTGTCACAAAAAACACGGTAACAAAGCACGGTACGTTTTTGGTTTCAACGTTTTCGTTCTTAAAATTTCGACCTTCAGAACCAACACCGTCGACGGCCGGAGACCAAAGTGGAAAATGAAGAATTAAACGCTATTGCACTTCAGAGATAGCTGCAGGCTTCGGGGTAAGTGTATTAATCCACTTGAAACAAATCGGGAAAATAAAAAAAATTGAACGATGGGGACCTCATGAATTGAGTGAATCGAACTTGCAAACACGCGTCGACTGCTATGTTACTTTGCTCAACCGACAAAATAATGAAGGGATTTTAAATCGAATCATTACTTGTGATGAAAAGTGGATACTGTACGATAATCGGAAGCGCTCTTCGCAATGGCTGAACCCTGGAGACCTAGCCAAATCCTGCCCTAAACGCAAATTGACTCAGAAAAAGTTACTTGTGAGTGTTTGGTGGACTAGCGCTAGCGCGGTATCGTTCACTACAGCTTTCTAAAATATGGCCAAACGATTACGGCAGATATCTATTGTCAGCAACTGAAAACCATGAAGGAAGAACTAGCTGCTAAACAACCGAGATTGGTCAATCGCTCTAGGCCACTGCTACTTCACGACAACGCAAGACCACACACTACACAACAAACAACCACTACGTTAGATGAGCTACAATTGTAATGTCTGCGACATCTACCGTACTCCCCAGACCTGGCTCCAACAGATTACCATTTTTTCTGGAATTTGGACAACTTCGTACAAGGAAAAAAATTCAACTCCGATGCGGCAGTTCAAACCACCTTCAAAGAGTTTATTGATTCTCGCGCCCATGGTTTTTTTAGTATAGGGATCAATGAACTACCTATGAGATGGCAAAAGTGCATAGATAACAACGGTGCATACATTGATTAATTAAATATATTTTACAAAAAAAAAATGACTTTATATTCCTCCCGTACAAAACGCCAATTTCATATGTAAGGACCTAATATTACTAAAAGGGGGTTTCAACCCTAAATTGATCATATCAGATATTCTACCGCAAAACAGCAGTACTTGGTATTGTTGTATTCCGGTTTGAAGAGTGAGTGAGCCAGTGTAATTACAGGCACAAGGGACATAACATCTTAGTTCCCAAGATCGGTGGCGCATTGGTGATGTAAGCGATGATTAACATTTCTTACAATGCCAATGTCTATGGGCGTTGGTGACCACTTACCATCAGGTGACCCACATGCTCGTCCGCCTTCCTATTCTATAAAAAAAAAATTGAGATAATTTTGCGAGCAATTTTATATTTATTATTTTTACTTGATAATTTACAGCCCAAGGAAATAGAATCGCATTTTTATCTAGTTCGAACTGGTTCACACTGGTTATTTAAAAATGAACTTTCGACTCGCTTGTTAATAAAACATTGTTATTCTTATATATCTATTCGTAGGAGGGGATTGACGATCAACTGGTACACAAAGATCTGAATCTATGTTCTCTTCCTGTCGCTAACGACACAGAGATGAGATTATATTGAGCAGAGTTCGTGGAGGCGGCATTTACGTTAAAACGATATTTGTTTTATTGATATGATAATGAAAGCTTCAGGCATGTTAGGCGGGGCGGAACATGTTATAAAAATAGCCTAGGTCCTTCCTTGGGATTCAAGTGTGCGTCATACCAAAATATTATCAAATTCGATTGAACTGTGTACTCGTGAAAGTGTCACAGAGTTCGCATATGCAATTAAAATATTAATGTAAGTTAATGTTATTTATATTTTAAATATAAAAAACTATTCACTATTTTTTTATGGTGTTCGTACAGTGTAGTGGTAACCTACATCAGACATCACAATGTTAATAAACTCATTTTTATATACATTTTATTTGTTCTATCCGCAAAACAATAAACGCCTCATTACCATATACAACCTTATTTGGTAAACTTTTTGAAATAAAATCTGAGAAAAAAAACCGCCTCCTCCAAAAAAAATGTCCTACATACAGTTAGGTATATAGATTTGGTCTTCCGACAAGGGGCAACAACACCGCTTTGTTAAATACGTGCGCGACACAATAATGTCGCTCTTTTGTACTTTTGTCAATTAATAAACCTCCGTGCCGCATCTGATTGCCTGCAAATTATATTTTTTTACATTAATTTGTTATTCAGTTCAGTTTAATACAATTTGAATGAATTACAAACTTAGGCAGAATACAGTAATACTCAATTAAAAAAAAAAAACAAATGGGGCCCCTTTTACACTTTCGATGACATATTGATATAGTCATATTAATAAAAACAAAAAAAATGTCTGTAGTATATTATTATTCCGATGAAATAAAGGAAAAGTTAGTATGGAACTAAATGTTTCTATTTCTTTATATTATTTAAATCAAAAATCGTTTAATGATACTCATTACAGCTGATCAAAAATCATGAGAAATATACGGAAAAAGTTGGAAGTATTTTTAAGGATTGTTATAGTTATTACTTATTAGGGACCGACATTTAATGGAAAAAAGAACCCACTTTCCGAAAATTTATCAAAAAAACAAATGGGAATTTTCGTTTAATAGCCGAGGTGTTGTCGCCAAAAAAAAATTGCATTTATGAATATTATAATTTTTATGTTTCATTCAAAAATAATGTCTGATATTGTAAGCCCAGGCATCCAGTAAATTCCAATAACAAATCAACTTATGCAGTTGGGATTGTAATTTTGTGCATGGTGGAAAACATCGTGAGGAAACTTGCCTGTGTCAGATAAAAATCTGTCTCAAACCTTCTCAAAAAGGAGAGAATGCCTTAGTCCAGCTGTGGGATATTTAAAGGCAGTTTATTAATTCATTTTCCAAAATTAATATTGTTCATTTGATTACACGTACCTAATAAAATATAACTCGTAATATATCATTATCATTATTAAATATTCACATAAAGCCATTAGAGGTAGGAATCTAATAAAAATACTGATATTACAAACAACTCTTTATTACAAAAGTGAAATTAGTTCGACGTCACATAAATAACTTAAACACCATCGCGAGGCAGTAATTTAAACATTAATAAAAATGACCGGTACGTAAATTATGATAGGCTATTTGTTTAAACTTATTTAGAAAATGAAGGGACCCCGCATACGTTGTTAAAATTGAAGTCTGCCTGCTTATACAGTCCCACAGCTGGGTTGAGGTCTCTGATTTCGGAGAATATTTGAAGCTTATTCCACCACGCTGGGTATGCTCCAAATTCAGTTTGGTGGATGCACAATAATAATCCAAATTACCTAATACTTTTCTGATAACATTTAATAATAATAATATGTAATATACATAGTAAGTATGTACGTTCATACATACTAACAATATTAAATAATCTTTGTTTTGTTTTGTATATTGAGAGCTCGCCTGTGTATTATTTTGTTTTAGTTTTTTTTATTATGTTTCATGTGTGTGTGTACTTCTTAATTTAATATGTTTCTTTGTCTAAGTTTAAGCAGGCTATTGTAGACACCCTTATGGGTGTCAAGAATAAAAATTAATATTAATAAAAAAATACATGTGGTAGAGTTTATTATGACATTGACACCATATAAATAAAAAAAAAATAGGATCTGTAATCTTGTTTTCCAACTTTTTAATTACTCACTCTGAAATGTTACAATACCGAAATATAGGTTCACAAATTATATTATATAAATGTAACCAACATATATAAAATATAATAAAATGGTGCAAGAAAAACATAAAAAATCATCACAGTATTTGTATAAAGTTTAATGTGTATAAGTACCCTTATTTAAAAACAGATTAAGCCGTAAAGTCAAGACAACTTGAAATCACGAACAATAATAATATGTTTAGTATGTTTATGTAGAAACACCATTATATATTTTTAAATAATGATGCATGAAATGAGATTATTATTTTTACAACTTTATTTACATAATTTGTTTATTTATTTTATTTTATTTTATTTATTTAAGATTCACCAGTGGTAAATACATCAACACGTACAAAGGTATACAATTTTAATACAACTTAAAACTAAATGCATTACCTATTAAGGTGAATACCACTTGCAAAGATAAAGTTGGAGATGACAAACTTATAAATAATTAATTGTTAGTAAATCAAGGTTAAAAATGACAAGAATTAACAATAATAGTAAAATAATAAAATACAAATATAAACAAAATAAATTAGTTAGCTGACAATTTTGACAATATTTTTTTGTGAAACTTGTTTGATGAGTCTCCAAAAGGGTCTAAAACAGCACTGTGCTCATTCAAAATCCCACATAAGCGAGATACAGGTGAATTGCTTCCTAAAACAGTTTTGCGGAAAGGTCTTACTAATGGTGTTATTGGTTTACGTGGATATCTAATGGGAACATTCAATTTAATTTTTGATATCAGAAACGAGTCATCATAGTTTAGACAAAGATTCACGTTTGTCAAATAATATTATTTTTTTTAGTGACTTAGGTGTGCTAGGATGTTTTTCTTCTCGGTAAAATCTATTAATTCAATCTTTTTAACGATTTCAAATTGCTTAAAAGGAACTTTTATTGTTATTAAGCTTCGGAAATAATCGTCAAATATCTCAGTAAAATAAAATACAAACTAGATTTACGTAACGTTACAAACATCATAACATTCCGTTCCTATTGAAGATGAAGGAATTCTTTAAAAAAAAAACGTGCCCAAAAGATGCGCCGGCGCATTAACCGCTTTATTATGCAAATGTAACACCAAAAGCTTTTATAACTAAAGCTTTTATATGTTTAAGCTATTTGACTCTTAGAGAGAGATAAAAGTTTGATAACTCTATTATAATTACTACTAAACGTTTATATAGAAAGCCGTATAGCTCAGCATGCGTATTTTTTACGTATAGTCAAAATATTGATACTAGATGAACATTTATTCGAAACATAGATATTTGTTAAAGAATAACTTGCTCTATAGAATCCGCTTGAATTCAGTAGAGAATCAAATAAAGAGAGAGTTTATTTATTTTAATTTTAACACTTTTTAGCAGCGATTTAACTCCTGAGCCTCGGGAAGCACATAAAGACGTTAGCTCTGTGGTCTTTAACCAAGTACGTTGTATAGTATAATTAGAATTAAGTGACTAGACGTATCCAATAATCACTCCAACTAATTATAAAAAAAAAGATCCTGCATTATATATATGTCGGAACGCGATAAACTCAAAAACTACGAAATTTTCATAGTTTTCATCAATGGACGGAGTAATTCATGACGAAGGTTTAGTGTGTTTTTAAGGTTTTATATAAATTGGCTGAAATATAACGATGATTGTTGGAGATGTCGGAATAGTTTTACTGAAATTTAAAAGTAACTACTGTTTGTCTGATACGCTTTTACGGCTAAACCATTGAACTGAATTTGATGAAATTTTGTATGAAGAAATTTTGAACCCCATGAAAGGAAAAGGGCTACTTTTTATACCTAACACTTACCCCTACATCTACGCGGGCGAAGCCGCTGGCGAAAACTAATTATTTAACAAATAAACCTTTACCTGAAACATCCACATAGCAAGGCAACAAAACGGTATCGTTTTCATACGTTTTTACAGTCACAGGGACACTTTTGAAAACCTTCTCACTTGATATCACTTCCGACAAAAACATTAAAGCGATCACTTTATAAATTAATTCCATTTTTATTTAAATATATAAAATATATATTGAAAACTTTAATAATAAATATAAACACTAAAATATTAAATTGTTCCTTATAAATGTTTTATTAATTAATCATAAATATTATTTAAAACAACTTAAACAAATACTTGGAATGCCAGTTACGTTCAATTATACGTTATCAGATGCGCGCGCGCAGCTTACAGTTCGACATACGTCTGCTCGTCGGCGCATATGTTCAATAAGTAAGAATTATTCTGAGGGCACTGTGAGCTTTAATTATTGTCAATTTCATATCTTCAAGTTATAAAGTACTATTGTTTGAAAATGCATTCAATTTTTTATTGTTTCAAATATATTTTTCCTTTCATAACTCCTGAAATATTCAAGTTAATAGTATAAATTTTACAGACATTCGATGTTTAAAATACTATTTCCAGCCAGTTTCTTATGTGGAATATTACACGAGTAAAATTATAAGTTTAATAAAATAATTGTAATAATAGTTTTTGTGCATGTCAATTATAAAATCCGAAAATTTTTTACTCGTTTGAAAGGTTGGAAAGACATAGTCGATATTGGGTACTTTTTAAATTTCTCCCATGTAATCATTACTTACTAAATTTGAATTTAAATGTAGTGTAGCGGACTGGTAACAGCGGCTATCTTATAACCATCTCGTCGAATAATATAATAGATTGTATTTGTGTAGGCTTTGTGCAAGACTGACCACCATCATCCACTTGTATTATTATGCCTACAAGTGTTTTGTGTTGGTTATCTGACAATTTACTCTTTAAGTATTAATATAATTAATCCTGCATAGACCCAAATCATACATAATTATACATACATACATATGCCTTCTGGTGTACTGACAGTAATATTATAATAGCTATAATCAATTACTACTTTTTAACAATTTGACATATTGCAACACCACTCATCAGATTTTACCGTCGCTATGTATCAGTATAAGCGGTAAGCGAACCAGTGTAATAACAGACACACGAGACAAAACACCTTAGATATCATCGGCCGCATTGTATTGCTACATAAAGTTAACAATAAAATAAATAATAAAAAATAATATCCTGAGACATTATTCACACACGGCCATCTGATCTCAAACTAAGCAGAGCTTGTACTATGGCAACCAGACAACTGATATACTACATATACTACTTTTCTTTTGTAATTACATACTTATATAAATAAATTAAATATGAACCATATTGTTAACAAATCCAGTGTCATCTATGGGCGAAGTGACCACTTAACGTCGAGTGGCTAATTAACGCTTCTGTCTACCTAGATCATGGAAACAAAAAAATTAAAAAATAATAATGTTATCCCAAGAGCTTATGAGTGAATAGAACATATCTCATTGTGCCGCATCTTTATCGCATCCCGTCAATTAATTGATTCACCTTTGTAAAGGAGTCGGCATTTAGTAACATTAGTCATTTAAGACGCGTACAGATCTAATGTCCACTTCATAAGCACTTCCCTTTGTATTATGCACATTACAGATTAACAAGTGTAAAATGATGCAGTTTCTTTGCTCAAAGTGTCGATGACGTCGTTCGTTTGGATTTTGAATATTGCGTTCTGTGTGCATAGTAAGAGTTTCTTTGACTTATTCGACAGCGTTAACGTGAATTATAGTTTGTATGGAATTCTGTGATTATTGCCATTAGACGGCGCTGTTTTGCATTCGCTACAATTATAGGCACACGGTATTAAACTCTAACAGCCTTACTTATAAATGCCGTTTAGCGGGTAATTAGATAAATAATTCTGTGTCGTATTATTTTGAATGTCAAATCAATAATGACAGAAAGAACGAAATCGTTTCGAAATCGAAATGTTTAACTAAATAGCCGCTGTGCAGCGTTTATAAGTGAGGTCGTAAGTAACGTAAACGTAAGTTTTTAAAAACTTCTGACATCTATTCTATTTTGCGGTCTAAAATAATATTCGGGATTTAATGATACGCGTTGAAGTTTTTTTTTTTCATAAAGTGGCACCAATCTACCTTGAGAATGCTTTGCGTACTCGATCACACATACACATGTGTACTCGATTGAGATGCAGTGACTATTCTACTCCGTTGAAACCTCCAACTATAAACATACTCGTCCCGAGTTCACATTAATCTTTTTTTTTCTTAGCCTCAAAGGCTAAGGACTGCTACGTAAATTTTCTAGACAAAATACACAATGACTTTTTTTATCGGCTCGCTTTGGGGCTTAAACCCTGGACCCGGGCTTAGCGGAGTTATAAGCTAGCCACTAAATCAAAGAGGCAGTAATTTTAAAATACACCGCAATGAACAACAAATCGTTATTTGTAAAGTAAAAAGTAAAAATTACACATATACTATAATTATTGAATTAATAAATGTAATATTTTGTGTGCTACAATTAAAACATTACCTTTTCCAAGAGTATAAAATCGATGCCTTTATTATCGAGAGGAATGCGTTATAAATAGACTCTGAATAAAACTCACCATTTTTAAGCGAAGTTTAAAAGAGAAATGTATTTTATAGTCTGTATCGATTTACTTATTTCCCGCGACTAATATTTAATTTGATTGAATGCGTAGTATGTTCGAAATTTAAAAATACTGTTAATATGTATATTTTTAAAATATAATAGAGCCCAGGTGGATCCCACTAAGCTTCTATAACTCCTGCATTATAGTCTTTAAAAGAGAGTCGTATTCCACGCCGTTGTCACATTGCGTGTTGATAGATATCTGCCAGATTTTTTCCACCACGCTGCGCCAATGTGGGTTGGTATACACATGTGGAAGATCCATCACATGCGGATTTCCTCATGATGTTATCTTTAACATCCGAGAGTAAGATGAATTATAAACACGTACTAACCACGTGAAAAATTGTCGGTACTTGCCCGAATTTAAGCCTGCAATCTCCGGGTAAGATTCTAGAATCTTGACCAGAAGACTGGAGACGGATCAGTGGCTAGCCACTGATCCGTCTCCAGTCTCCGTTATAGTTAAGAAGTGGTAGATAAGAAAAAACACGTCTCAGTTTAAACGACAATACAGTTTGATTAAACAATTCGTCATCGAGATAAATATAGAGTTATGATTAACAATTATGTAAGCCATTCATTTCATCTATTTGATCTGTCATTGTTTGAAATTTCTAAAAATAAACTAAAACCTCTTTCTTGTTATTTCGTGTAACGAGATGATATTTATTATCTGTGCCTCAAGCACTCCAACAATATTGTATTGTAGTCAAGCTTGATTAGCTCCAATTAAAAAATTGGTGTGTAATTGTAATTTGGAACTGTGACTGGCATGTGTTTACTTTCCAAGAAACTAAAAAAAACTCACAATGTTATTTTTTAATGCAATTTAATGACCAGATGCTAATTTAAAAACAAAGTAAAGTATGTCGACTGTATATTACGATATTATATAGCAATATTCGTTGCAGTTTTACTTTTAAGAACATAATATGTTCTTGGATATTCAGTTACAGAAGATGTTATCTTCCTGAACGATTTCGGTTGCGGCAGCCAAACTTAAGAGTAACTACGGCGCATGGAATATAATGTCTTAGTTTCCATAGTTAATGGTGTATTGTATCGGCTATGTAAGAGATGATTAATGTTTATTATAGTGCCAATATATGTATATAGGTGGTGGTGACCACTTATCAGATAACCCATACACCAGTCTTGCTACTAAAAAAAACCTATACTTTTTTTTCAAGAACAGACCTCTTCATGTTCTATTATATATGGGGCGAATGTACAATGAGGTCATATACAGAAGCCGCAGACAGATTTCTAAGAGACTTAAGAAGCTCAGACAAAATTATGAGTGTTAATCGATGACTATAGCCTAGTGGTTAAAACGCGTGAATCTTTACGGATGATCGTGAGTTCAAACCCGGGCAAGCACCACTGAATTTTCATGTGCTTAATTTGTGTTTATAATTCATATCGTACTTGACGGTTAAGGAAAACATCGTGAGGAAACCTGCATGTGTCTAATTTCATTGAAATTCCGACACATGTGTATTTCACCAACACGCATTGGAGTGGAATAAGCTCCAAACTCGATGAATTTTGTCATACACTTCCAATGATGAGTTAGTTTTCAAATAAATTATACCTACATAATATCTACGAAGGTAGACAATTGTTATACCTGAACGAAGGCGGAGCGGACCGCTGGTACATATACCGCTTATGAGACAAAAATAATTCTTTGACGTGCCTTTATTATGATTACAATTCATTCATAATTTTATTCATAAAACGTGGTAACAAAATTTTTGATATTGGTTGGATAAATATTTGTCTAAATTAGCTAACTTTGAATAAATCAAGCAATAGCCGTAATAATA
Source organism: Nymphalis io (assembly GCF_905147045.1). Taxonomy (NCBI): domain Eukaryota; kingdom Metazoa; phylum Arthropoda; class Insecta; order Lepidoptera; family Nymphalidae; genus Nymphalis; species Nymphalis io. The sequence continues at coordinate 6,866,214 of NC_065913.1, read as the reverse complement.
ACTCATAAGAGTTGAATCATAACTCAAATATAGAAGACCAACTATTGTGTCCACCGGTTCAAGTCATTGCTCAATTTATCTTTCAAGTGACAGACTGTATAGAATTGACGGTATAGTCGGTATTAAATAAAGTGATCCATTCATGTGGGAATAGCATTATAATGACCACTTTAAGCCAACGATCTATTTTATTTTATGAGTGCTTGAATAAAAAACAAAAAATATATACTTATAAGAAAAACAGAAAACAAAAACAGGGAGAAGTCTATTAAATTCTAGTCAAAATATATAGTTTAAATACATATTAAATATAGCAAGGAAATTTTATGCAAAGCTGTCGCCGGTTCGGAATATAGATTCTACTGAGAAGAACTAGGAAGAAACTGTACAATTATTACTCTTTTCACCCATTAAATTACATTGATATTATTTAATACACACAACTGTTTATAGTTATCTTAAAACATTTTGAATAAAAATTAATAAACAAGCGAATATTGCGGTTTCGATTATAATACCTTTGAAATTAGTTGCATATTTATAATACTAATATATAATAAACTTTTTTTGCAAAATATGCAAAAAAAAGTATAATAATTACTTTAAAGGCAACAACACAATTGTTTACCATAAATTTCAAGTTTATTATATAATTTAAGTTTACGCGCGTAGTAAGTACCTCAATTCTTATAATAAAATATCAACCTTAATTTTGTAGATGTTAATATAATTTATAAAATGGCAACATTGTTACAAAATGTCCGACGGCAATTGCCAAAGCGAACTTAATGAACCGCCTTGTGCAAAGAAAATTAAAAAAGACGAGAAAAATGATAACGGTGTAGCAGAAGTGGTGCTTGAATTAAGAGACTTTATACCTAGCAAAATATTAAACAATAATACGAATAGGAAAACTGTCTGTGTTCAGGGAAAGTTCAAAGACAAGAGTGGTGTAGCGTTGGTGGTTTTAGAGAAAAATGCTTTCAAAGAAGACGAATTAGATAACGAGGGCTATTTTTCTGTTGAAAGCGAGTTGAAAACGTTTTTTCAAAACGATATTTACGGGAATTTCGAGTGTTTCCCTAAATCTTGTATTAACGGTGAGTGAAAAACTTTATAATTTCCTTAATACCTTTTCTCTTCTCAATATACTTTCGATTCTCAAGGCTTTGCATTCGTTTGTGCGGTGTCAGACGCGTCTCGTATAAAATTTAAGTTATTTCTGTCTCCAATTCGTGAGTAAAGAATTAATTTTAGTGTGTACAATAATCTGCTGTCAACTTTTTATCGCGGTTATCCTTTTAGTCATGCTTTTGCTCACACGAGTTTATTAGTTTAAGTTACGTTCGTACCTACGCATATGTTATAATTGGATAAAAAGTTTTTAAGGTAGAGTAAATATGATACATAGATTATATTTAAGTGCAGAGTATGGTTCTTTGTTACTTAGATTTCATAATTGCGTAGTACAACTTTCTTCGAAAATTATACGAACACAACAAATATTTTTAGTTTTCTTTTTGAAATATTCATTTTATATCGTTTTTTAGGTTTAACGGTGAATTAAACAAAATTATTTTTATATTTTTTACGTGTCAACTTTCCTTCCATATGCTTGATATAATGGTTGATAATTCAGATTATCTTTTATTATTCAAGTTTTCGAAACTTCTACAATAAGTATGTCATTTTCGTAATGAATTAATTAAAATTTATAAGTACAATATAATTTTATATCTTAGTTATCAATTTGATGTATATTGTTTTCATTTGTTTGTTAAGAAATATTACACAATCATTATCTCTATATTGTCTTAATGATAATTATAGCTTAATTAAAACATAATTTATATTATTTTCTAGAAAGTTAACCTTGTATAAAATCATACTTATTATTCTGTGTATTTCTTAGAATAATTAAGTCAAGTCTTTTTTTTTTAATATAAACCCTAAGACACCAATAATAGAGTTTAATAATTATTATTATTTTAATCAAATTTGATGAGTATACAAAACAGATTAAGAACAGAGATAAATCCTGATAAAACAAACCATTTATATGTTATGTTACATAAAGTTAATATTGTTTCAGTGTTTTATTGTAATTGTGTGTAATTTTATATTTCTTTGTTCATACATATAATTGCTAGTGCCAAATCACATTAGGATATGTTTATTACTTATCAAAAAAAAATATTAACTTCTTTTATTGCATAGATTTGCCTACTTTTTTTTCTGAAATCATCATATATATCCACAGATATTAGTGGTGGCTTTAGTTTATATTAATTAAGTTATTTTTGACGTTCCTGTATGTTTTTAATTACCTGCAGTATCACAATCACAATTATTTCAATATTAAGAATTGTTACTTTAATTTAAATGTATATTTCTAGGCGTCAAAACAACTATAATCTACCCAGCTACAGAGAAGCACGTAGCCAAATTCAGTCAACAAGAAGTACATATAATACAGGAAACATCGGACTGCTATAATAAACTTACATTGCTGCACATAGAAAAAGAACAATTTAATTTACAGGTGAATTAACATATATATACACATTTAATATAATATTGTTTATTTTATGGTTTATCAATAGCTTACTATAGAATAAAATATGATAGTTTTTACACACTCAAGTACTATCTAAATATATTCAGGAAGAAAAAAGTATGATATAACCAGCATTTCTCAGAATGTCATAATTCTGCATTCCGTCAACTCTAGGATTGGACTAGGGCTGGAATAAGCTTCGATAAAATTCTCTTTAAAAGGAGAGGGGATGAAATTAATGGGCTGTTCATTTTTTTAAAGTCATTATCCATAGATCCTCTATGTTAAGATTTTACTAAAATCATGTAAAACACTGCTAGAAAAACATACATAATTATATAACAACAATTCATGACATAACATTTAAATTTAGTATGTCTTAATGTAATAAAAATGCTCATAAAAGACTTGAATAAAGTATAATTTCATTTGATATTTTATGATTTTTGTTTTTTTTTTAGTTATTTTTAATTTCATTAAATTGAATATTAAAAATTTCAAAGTTAAAAAAAAAAAATAAATAAAAAAAAATCAGATATCGAATATATCTGGAAAATGTAAAAATAGTTAGATTTTAAGGATCTCACATTGTTCTTGTTTATGACCAAATGATAACTTGAAGTACTGTATAATATTAAATAAATATATTTTGTAATAAATTGAAAATATTTTCTTTTTCAGTGGGTATACAACATCCTTGAAGGTAGGAGTGAACAAGATAGAGTAGTTCACGACAATAAGTGTGAAAATGAAGGCTTTGTTCTGGTCCCAGACCTCAAATGGGATGGTTTAACAAAGGAGACATTGTATTTATTAGCAATTGTTAGACGAAGAGGTATCAAGTCATTGAGAGACTTGGATGGAAGCCATCTGCCATTGCTGAAGAGAGTCCGTGACGAAGGAAAGGTACAATCATTAATTTCTAATAAAAATAATTTATTGTCATGCTTAACATATTTATTTCAGAGTAATAATAATGTCCTCCAGACCGATTTCGGCCACGGCGGCTAATCTCAATAGAGATTAGCCTACTACGCAGGAGATATTATAGTGCACAAGTGTGTGCGCAAACACAGGTGCACTTTCTATTCCCTAACTCTCATAATCCGATGGGACCGCAATCCGACACGACCGAAAAGAGTTCAGGCGCAGGGCCAACGACTTGACATGCTTTCCGAGGTACGGGAATGTACACTCTTCCAACTTCCAGACTCCGGGCTGCTACTGAGAATTTTCTGATAGAAAAACCCAATAACTTTGTATTGGCCCGACCTGGGAATTAAACCCAGAACCTCTGGGATTGCGGCATTATATCAAGCCACTAGACCAACGAGGTAGTCAATTATTATTATGTCAGAGTATTAATAAACTAACTCCTACTAGTCAGGTTTGTTATTTACTTACTTAAGAATGTATGTGGACAGTAAAGTAAAAAAATCTGTCTTTCATAAAAAGCTATGTGATATTAGTCTAGCCCTAAAATACCGATAGCAAGCCTTTCAATTGTACCAGACTTTTAGCCTTAAAATTCTCCATTTTTTGTGCCTCACTCTTTGGTCACTGTGTCTTGAACAAAGATTGATTTAGTGTAATATATTTACAAAATAATTTTTGAAATTAGAATTTAATAAAAACCAAACATGATGACAAACTATTACAAAATATAACATTTTTATTAATTTACAGAAAGCAATCTTTGAGAAATACAAAGTCCCTGGCAGTCAACTAAGGATCTACCTTCATTACCAGCCTTCATTTTATCATCTGCACATTCATTTTACGTACTTGAAGCACGAGGCACCCGGCATTTATGCAGAAAAATCACACCTACTTGATACCGTCATCAACAATATTGAAATGATGAGCGATTATTACAAGAAAGCTACCTTGCCCTTCGTCATCCGTGAGATGGACACATTGTTCAATGTATATGAGACAAATGGTTACGTACAGAAAATTAAACCAGATATTAAACTTATCGATAAATAAATTTAGTTAAAATTTAGATTATTCATTCCAATTTCATATATTTGGAACAAAAAATGTTGGTAAAAAATATTTTTATGGAACTCCGTTCCCGTTTACGCAGTTGCAATGTTTATATTACGACTAATGTTGACTTCAAAAAGGACTGCAATTTAAAAATTAGTATACAATCTAATTGTATTGTACTCAATTATTATGATAATGATGAAACAATGAAAAGGAGAGACAGTTTATCATCCATTGAAAGTCTTTCTGATTTTTCTGATGATGAATCCGATGTTACTTGCATAATTCCTATACAGGAGTTCTGCTTTATTATACCTAACTCAATGTCATGCCTTAAAATCGAAAAAAATACCATATCATTTAGAATTTTAACAGAACCAAAGAAGGGTGGGAGTTTTTATACGGAATTCATTTCTGCAGCAACAGAAAATAAAGAAATAAAAGTTGAAAAATTGAACACAAATTTAAAGTTGGATGATGAAGTGAAGTTTGCATGTGCAAATTGTTCTAATGTAATATCAAATAATTTTGTAAAGTTTAATAGAATTTTAGAACTTCCGTCTACAAATTTGGATATGTCAGAATGGTTTTGCCATGGCCATGGGCACGGTCACAGTCACGGTCAGGATCACAATCTCACATCACAGGCACACACAGATGTGCTAAAGCCGAACAAATTAGATTTTCTTTACCGACTAACATTCTTCGTTGTGAATAACAATATTCTATCTGAAAGATCAAATAAATTCAATTCAAAGAGGACCGTGTACCATTGTAACAGATGCTTGGCTTGGTTGGGTCTTAAAAGTAAGGATACCGTGAAATTATACAATGCAGACGTTAAAATTCAGAACAATAATATGGAGAAACATGTATTTTTTCATAAGAATCCCCTACACAATATAAGTACAGATGATTTCATATACACAATTGAAAGTATGACCCGAGAATTCAATCTGGGCTTGCAATATACAATGATGTGTAAAATAGTTCTGGAATGTACAATTTCAGATGCAAAAAAACAATATTTATTAATATGGGTCATGGATAGAGAGTTACAAGTTTTAAGGAATATAGAAAACCATAAACAAAGTGATACAATACTGTTACAATCTAGTTTGTTGACAAAAATTTTGTATAAAATTGAATCTGAACTCAACAATGAAGTTGAATCTTGGCTTTCTGATCCATCAGTTGTGTCAACAGATATATCGAAGAGCATGTTCTGTGATGGAGTCAGTCATTTGGAACACATGTCATTGAAAGTACCAGAATGTTTCCGCTACACAAATGGTTATTGCGTCAGTTATTTAAAAGCTTAAAAACCAAATAAAGCAATTGATTACATTAAAGTATTTTTATTATATTATATTTGTTCTTATATATAACTAGCAAAACTTGACAGAAATCATGTATCCACCATGTGAGGTGTTCTATCTAGGAGTGTTACAATAACGTGGATAGTTTAAAAACTCATGATAAAAAGATTTTGTGTCAACTTTCATAATGAAATTCGTAGTCTAGCTATTTTAAGCAAATATTATATTTTTATATATAAGATGAATAGATTATAGCTGTGACTTTTTAATAAGTCATTGAGGACTGTTTTGATTTTTAGACATATTCATATATTAACTTGCTAAATACTATTAATTAATTTTTTTTCCCTAAATTTGTGTTATGATGTGATTACATAAATCAAACGTGACTTGTAATCTATTTATAACTGAATCTTTAATATTGACTATATATTTTCCTTCCTTATCATGTAGTCAGCTATACAGCATAATATTGCTTCAAATACAATAATAACTTTCAAAACAAAACATAAATATATTCAAATGTAGGTATATAATTGGTTAATAAATAATTATTTAAAAAAAATACTTACAGCACAGAGCAACATAAACCCTTAAAAGATGAAAAAGTATATAGCCCAATCAATATCAATTGGAAATAAAATAATTGTACAACTTAGAAGGTTGTTAATTAAAACATTTTCTCTGAACATATATGCAGGAAGTATAAAAAAGTTTAAGGATTGGACAAAACAAAATAAGTTGCTGAAATTTCATATCATTTATTAATTAACAATAAAAATTATTCAACAATGTAAGACATTATAATAACAATATCATCAATTTAACATTAAATTATTGTAAAGTTGCTCCTAAATCTTCTATTTGTGGTGTGCCCCTCAGCTGAGAGATTCCATTAACGATGATTGCATAATTGAAATACCAAAATAAAATGAAGACCAAAGCAAGTAGCACATCTGCATCAAACTTGTTAAGGATCTTAATAACAAATAAATGATTGAAAAATGTTTTATTTAATGTGTCATCGACTGCACCAATTGTGGTGATTATAAATATTAAATTAGATGTCAAAAATACATTAATCGTTCGTAGAATTCAAGATAGATATTTCAAAAACATCTTATGTACTGACTGGGAGGTAACAACCACTCATTTATACCAGCAATGGCCCGATCAAACCGGTGATTTCTACCTTAAAATTAATTATATATCTTCTTAATTAATAAAATATCATATGACCTTTTGTCGATCAACTAAGTACTTTGGATTCTGATAAAATGCTATCATTAATTTTATCAATTGTACAATGAATATGAATCACTCTTGCATAAAGTTAATTAAAATTTCTCAGGTCCTATTTAAATTCAAGGTATTAATTGGACATAAAACAAGTATGTGAACAATGCAAGCTTAAATAAAAATTTATTGTAAATGTGAGCAAATTAATTTAACATGATTTTTTAAGTAAAAAATAAATGTGTCATTTAGACTTCTAATTAATTTTCGTCTCATTTATTAGTTATCTATATTATTTTATACTAATGATTTGAAACTAATATATGGAAATACACAGAAAATTACTGTAGTTACATCAATAGGTTTTTCTATAGATTGTAAACAGGAAAGCAGGTTTGGGTATTTCAGCTATTATGCCAACAACAAATTCATTAGTCATAATTAAGGATAAATGTATTTGATACCTAGCAACATTTACACACAACAACAAAAAATATATATTATAAATTTAATTTACATATAATTCAATTTAAATGGTTGTTTGCCTACTAATTTATGAGTTATTAATAAAGTATGCAAAAAGTCATATGGATAAAATAAATATAGAATAAAATAAAGCAATAAGTTTTATAAAACAACATATTATTTCTATACACTCGGGTCAACCTTTAACTATTGTATTCACACTTTAGATTTCCTTGAAATTTTTAATATTTGGTGAGAATTTACTAAGTTAATAGTTTGTTAAAATACTGTATTTAATACTTTTGACGGTTTTATATCTAACAATTTTGATGTTATTTCTGAATTTTAAGTTCATACTCAAATGGGTTCATAAATTAATTGTAATAATAAAAACATTATTACATATTTTATTTTATATCTAGTAATCTTAATATATGATATATTTAGTATTAATAATTATATTCTTTTTACTCATTAAAAATACTAAAAGTTGATATTCAATAGATTTATTAAAAAAGGATACGTATTACTACCTTTTCCCAAGGTTCAACCATGTAAAGTTCAGTCGAAACCAGGTATCTTATATACCAATGTTTGATGAATTTTTGCACTCTTTTGATGGAATCCATGATAATTTTTATACACTTAAATTTATGTGGAATAAGTTAAACGTTGTCTGAAGTCAATGATGGAGTGACTCGTATCGTATTTTGTGTCTTATTTATTACTGTATTGCCTTTATTGAGTATTTAATTTCCTCAACCTATCCTCTACTTCTTAAGTTTTTAATTACTTTAGAAAAAAATATTTTACAACTGACAATGACGGCGAACTGTCTTCAAATGTTGTTATATTCATTATTATTGAAATTTGACAACTGATAGTGTTACAATCATTTTATGTATAAGTGAGGTTTATATAAATTGTTATAGAAAATAATTTTAATAACTTTGCTTTATTAATCTACTAATATTATAAATTGCTTATTTCCGTGACGTCGTCTGCGTTGAATCACATATTTCTTATTTCATACTGTCTGTGAAATGTTCTGTTTAATGTTTGGTTTTTCTTTACTTGGGCTTTGTGCAAGCCCGACATATTATAGTGCGCAATCAGGTGCAAACTCTATTCCATGACTCTGATAATTCGATGGGACGGCAATCCGACATGAGCGGAAAGAGTTCATTCGCAGGACCAACGGCTTTACGTGCTTTACTAGGCACGGGAGGGTACCCACTTCCAACATCCAGACTCCGGGCTGCTCGACAGAAAAACCGAATAACTTTTTACTGACACGACCTGGGATTTAAACCCAGCACCTGCAGGTCTGCGGCCTTACATCTAGCCACTAGACCGAGGCGGCACTTATAATTCAATATTTGCGTTCGTAGTGATAAATTTAGTAAAAACGGCTCATTTCACTATAGGGGTTAGATTTTTTTTCGTTTCGTTAAACTTCGCGCCACAGAGCTGGGAGGAATAGAATAATATCCACTTATCTTACCGCTCTGTACCGTATACTACTACACTAATGTAATATTTTCTTTAATGTTTATATATCTATCTTCTTACTATATTCTTAATGCTTTCACGCCTTAACTATTCAGCCAATCATTATGATATTTTGCATACACGTTGTCGTGATACACATAGGTGATAGGACATAGGGTACGTAACACCTCGCGTCCAAAAATTCTAACAATCATTGTTTTGGGTTCTAATGCGTTGAAGGCCCCCCGATAGTAGCTTTACTCATATATCTTCCATGTTCCATCGATCAGGTACATTTTTATTATATGTATATAGATATAAAAAACTTTGCGGAAATAGGTCACCAGTTACATCATTGTATTGTATATATATCTATATAAATATACACTGTCAGTCAGGAGGCATGACCTATTTCCGTCAGACTTTTTTAAAATTATTTCCGAGAAGCCAAATATCTCCATTCCACTTGATGGAAAGTGGTAGTAGAGTCCAAACGAGAAGACGGCCAGTACAGTCGGAAAGAATTATCCGCACTAGCCGTCCACGCCTTGTCGCCCCCCAAGATGCCTCCATTAAAGGAACCCTAATAATACGTGGAGGGGAACACGTGTGCTGATAAAGAATTCCATTTTTTGGAGGTGTGACAAACAAAGGAGTTGTCTTTCTTCGTGCGCGAAGAAATTGATGTCACAGTTAGGCAGTTAGAGGAGAAGCGGGCATTAGAGAGAATACCGTGTATTTAGAAAAAATATATTTAATGTTATATTAAATATCCAACTAGACTGTTAAAGTGTTCTTAAATAATTAATAAAGTCTCCGACGATCCAGGTCATGCAATAAAATTGCATTGTAATTTTAACCATTATATTGGTTGCAAGTGGCAAAATAAAAATAAAACAAATAATATTAATAATATTTTTATTAAATGATTTATTAATTTCGTTAAGATAATGTGACCTTACACTTAAATATTGGTATCAGCCGTTTCTTATAATACAGCTAAAATAATGCAAGCCTTAAAAATAAAGTTTTTTACACTGGTATTAGATTCGTAATGACAATTACGTTTTGTACTTATGTTACAATTAAAATGAAAGGTAAATGCATTATAAAATGATTAAAAACAAGGAAATAAGTAAAACTTGAGGGCACAGTCACAATATATTCCTAATGAGATGTTTTTCTAACCTAAAAAGATTATTTTTTATCTATAGAAACCTGTTGTGGACGTATTTACAAATTATTAAGTAACTGTACCTTCCATATTAAAATAAAATACAGCAATGGTTTATAATATATAGTTATACACTTTTTAATTTATTCGATTTTAGAAGCAATGTAAAGTTGCCAGTATTTTTCATATGGTAACATTATTAATATAACTAATTAATAAGCGTGCACGAAGGATTTAATGCGATCTATATTCCTATATAATTTATAAATATGAAAAAAATAAAATTATTAAAACTTTATTTTAACCACGCAATTTTATAATGTATTTACAAATATGTAAAAATGGTAATTAATTTGTGTTCAGTCTTCCGCAAGGCACCGATATTCACCAATAATTGTATAAAAATAGTTGCCATTACATTTAATTAGGGCATTGGCACGGTTTATTGTCTATAATATTATCATTTTCAATTCCATTTCAGAATACATTTCATTGCGTCTAATTTACTAAATAGCATAAAAGTTAGTTCGCGTCATTTCGAACCAACATTTACAGCGTTGGCCAGCTGTTTGTTTTATTACAAATATTTCTCGTACCAACAGTTTTGTCGACGGCACAATACAAAACTATAAGCTGTGATATCCGATCCGACAATAAAATCGTGGCAGAGCGTCCGATAAATGTGTCGTTGCCGTTTATTTTAACGGATCAAAATAATTAATTTTAATAAAATTCAGACATCAATATAAATCCGACACATTTGTCGCTCCGATAATTGTGCCGGTTCGAAACAATGTTGCCAGCTCTTACTTCGTTTATTTAATTAAAATCGATTACAAAATTAATCGATTAAATTCAAACGAATCGATATTATAATAGGAAATAAAATTGACTTTTTAATTAAAATAGTGTACTTTAAAGAGTATCTTATCAATCATTATCGAAACATCACGCAAATTCATTGAACGTCTACACAAATTCTGTATATAAAACGAATACAATAATATATACAAAACTGTATATATTGTATAAAAATGGCAACAGTGTTGCTGTTTGAAAAATGACTTCAAATTGAAATATATTTCAAAAATCTTACATGTCTGGTAGATATATCAAAATCGAAATATTTTGTAATAATATCCCATAAACATTGGCATAGTCATATTCGTAGCTTGGCATTAAGAACAGCCATCTCATTATATCCAAACACATTGAAAATAAAAAAAACCGCTATAATATTTTCTGAGATTATTTGTATAGAGCCCCTTTTATAATATGGCATCGCCATATCGAATATGGCTGACAACGCCATATTGGCCATATTATTACAAAGTCACACCAAGTTTTTATTTTCGTGTTTTATTCTAAATACTCAGTGTAGCCTTGGGCTCCGGTAAATATGACGTCTATCCATATCCTGGCCGCTTCCCCGGAGGGCGCCATTAGGTAGTACCGTCTCTGGCGCGTCTTCACGATGAATGTCGTCTGAGGGTTCGGAGATTTCGATGTGTTGCCATGATCAAGATACACTTCTTCTATAACCTGTGATTTAATAAAAATAATAATTAAGCTTGGAATATATATTTAATGAATACGATAATTAATTAACAGTCGACTTAAAAAAAATATCTTTTTGAATTTGGAATTTTTTACTACAGATTGAAAGATAAACAAATTAGTCATAAGTTAAAGCAGAACGCGTGACTTGGTTTGCCAAGCGTCGGGAGTCACGCGATCAATTCTGACCATCATCGTAACCGCTTTACACAAACTTTACGCTTAACTGAAGGGGTGAATAGGAATATTAGTAAATCTTTCAACACAGCCATAAGCCATAAATTGATATATTATTTAATGGATTATTTAAGTAAATAAACAAATTATTAGCATTACAGAGTAATTAAGTCACAATTAGCCACTGGATAGAATAAATGGTGCACAGAATTTTGCATGTGCTTATAATATTCAGTGTTTGCTTTCAAATTGGTGTACATAAAATTTTTCTACTTTTAGTACTAAAAGTATGTAACATCCGCTAGCAAACCTTTAATAAATAAATAAATATTGTGCGTACAATTACTTCGTATTGTTGTGTTCCGGTTTGAAAGGTGAGAGATGGTTAACATTTCTTACAATGCCAATGTCTATGGGCGTCGGTGACCATTTATCATCAGGTGGCGCATATGCTCGTCCGCCTACGAATACTATAAAAACAAATATGAAAAAAACGTCGTAAGGAAACCTGTATATGTAGGAAGGAAATCTGACAAGTGTATATACAAGTTGAAGCCCAAAATCCTTCCCTTCAATGAGAAGAAATTGCTCACTTTTTCATTTATTATTATTCAAGATAAAATATTACAATCAATGTATGTTACCTGGAAGTAAGCGCCGCCACGCGGTTTCTTCTCGCTTTTGTCCCAGTAGTAGACGAACGTTTTCGTTTCTCTATCGAAAACGAACCACCTGACGAAACAAAAACAATCTTAAAATAACAAATATTTAAAAAAAGAAACAACAAATTTGATTACCGAGTAGGAAAACAAATGATTTTAAAATTTTGCTAATAGTTATTTCAAAAGGGCAGTAGACAAGTAAAAGATCCCCCTGACCAGAAGAGTTTCCCCTTGACTCCAACTATGGGATCTACGATGCCATGTATCTAAAATAATTTTTGATTGTTAGCGAGTGCTAAGACACCAAAATATACGAGGCCATGGCAACCAGAATAAGCGGCTCAGACGTTTGAGTAAATAGAAGACATTGAAGACCCGGGGCCCCTGGGCGACAATGAATAAATCGCGTTTTTATCTTCTTAACAATAGAATAACTGACATAACAAAAGTCTAACAATTATTTTTGATATTTATTGGTTTATAGGCCAAGTGTAATCATTATTTCCCACTGGACTATACTTTGTAAAGGAGGTTAAATTATTGTCGAACTCCACACACCGGTGACGTTTGCTAGCAAAGTAAGCATTGAATTTTAAAATTAAAGATACTAGTCGCTCTAATAGCTTAGATACACGCTAGAAAAGATGAAAAAAAAAAGATATTTTAAAATAGAACGAGGGAGGTTCGTGTGCCTATCGCCTCGCCCTCGAATTAAAATATTATATTTGATATTGAAACCGAATAAAAATATTTATAACATCTTATATCCTGGAACCGAAGATTCTACGATACATTTATGTATGGTCAATGGAAACTACCATCAATCAGGTGGACCGAGTTCCTGTTCGATTAGCATTTTAAATATAAAAAAAACATTTGTATTTATTTATCTTTGTTAAAAGTCTTGTTCTCGTAAAATAAGTATACAAACCTTTTGGACCAGGTGTGGAATTTCGCTCCCAATTTGTGCAAGTAGCCGCGACACGATGTCGAGTTGATCGTCACGTAGGGGCACAGCTCGATTTGATGCCCTGGACCAATATAATAGGACATTACAACGAGGAGAATACAAAACCGATCTCAGAAAACTATTTATATAAAAAAAATACATGATTTATTCAATCACAGATCCAACTCTTTTTTAATTAAAAACGTATCGTTTATTGAGTTAAAATACAGAACATTATTCAAATGAGACTCGCTGTTTCTGATATTAGATCAAACATATGTACATATTTTCCAACTTTATAACACCGGTTGCTCCACACGGTGTCACCCACGTTAAACGTTACTGCTCCCCACGGGGGGATCTTATCATTTTGTTATTGCATTATACCCAGTTTTGTGAGGCCCTCTGTCTTTTGTACCACGCAAGAGGCGTACCACCACAAATTTCGTGTCATTGTCGGGTTTTTTAAAGAGAAAAGTTTTTTTGATACTGTCTCTATCTATTTATAAAAATTGCCTTTATTACAATAGATCAGAAACAGCTGTTTTGAACAACATACTACATTAAACATCATCAACTTGATTATTGTTTTTGAAAAATATAAAAATAGTGATATTTATTAACGGCATGCCTGACGTCGCCGACAGCTTGCATCGCCTATGCATAAGCTTAATCTTACGCAAAGAACACTTCCGAGGAATTGGTTGATCCAGACGTTATCGCGTTCAAATGTTTATAATTTGTATATATGTATGTATATTTATAGTACATACCAGCGGATTCAACATGTCTTCGTAGATCGAAGTCGTCGCGGTCCACTGGCAAGTATCGCGTGAGCGGTCTCTGCCATTCGTTGGCAATACCGCGGCGGCTGCGACGCGGTGCGTTGCCAGCTGATACTGAAAATATATATAACAATAATTTATTTTAATAGATATTTCTAACAACATAAAATATTTAAGTTTTTATCGTACGAATGATTCATAATTTTATTGGGTATCATTTATTTCAAATACATTTATAAGTTTTTTTTTTTAAAATATTATTGGTAGGCGGACGAGCGTATGGGCCACCTGAAGGTAAGTGGTCAAAGACATTGGCATTGTAAGAATTGTTAACCATCGCTTACATCGCCCATGCGCCACCAAACTTGGGAACTAAGATGTTATGTCCCTTGTGTCTGTAATTACACTGGCTCACTCAGGCATCGAACCGTAACACAACAATACCAATTACAGATGTTTTGCGGTAGAATATCTGATGAGTGGGTGGTACCTACCCAGACAAGTTTGCACAAAGCCCTACCACCAGTAAACTATAGTCACAGTTAATCTTTTAAATATTTTACATAAGCGTTTAATTTATATAATCATTAAACGCTTATATCATATGTAAAATATAGTATATATTTTGAGACTATTTTGGTATCGTATTTCTTATAAATAATAGCACGTATATATATTATAAATAAAAGTTACAACTGAGTTTTTTGCCGACCTATAACAGTATCGTCTATACTCCTAATTAGTAGCAGTTTTACGTTGAATTAATCAACATTCATTGATGAATTAGCAGTTCTGGTACACGCATTACTAGATAAGGAATAATATTTAGCATTTTTATTGTATGTTAAGTGACTCAGTGTAAAATTACACAAAAGAAAGTCATGATTTATATATTTTTTTTTAATCTAGGGTTTGACATGATAAAATACTGTTTTGTTATTTATAGCAGAGAAAATGGCGGGATTATGAGTTCATAATCATGGAATCAATGATGGAAGGTGAACATCATAGAAATACATAATAATAACGGCGGCCAATCTCTAGAGAGATTAGCCAACTACGCAGGAGATATTATAGTGCACAAGTGTGTGCGCAAACACAGATGCACTGTCTATTCCCTAACTCTCATAATCCGATGAGACGGCAATCCGACGCGACCGGAAAGAGTTCAGGCGCAGGACCAACGATTTTACGTGCTTTCCGAGGCTCAGGAGTGTACACACTTCTAACTTCCAGACTCCAGGCTGCTGCTGAGAATTTTCTGACAGAAAAACCCAATAACTTTTTATTGGTCCGACCTGGGAACTAAACCCAGGACCTCCGGGTCTGCGGCCTTACATCAAGCCACTAGACCAACGAGTCAGTCATAGAAATACATACATTGACAATGTAATATATAATATGTTAACACATGTATATAATGACATCCAGCGAGTCGAAAGTCGAGCAATAACAATTAAAAATTCAATCGACTCGTAATTGATTAATTATACTTTGCTTATTTTAAATTTAAATGTAAGAAATATTATTGCATTTTATTTTCAATTGTTAATTTTAATGGTCACAATTAAAAAAAATATTCGTAATCTTTAATTGCAACAACAATTTAATTTTGTCCAACATTGCCGTAAAAAAAACAATATAATTTATTACATTAGTTTAGTGTAAAATAGTTTGGTGGATTTAAGCTCGAGTTCAAACGCCGAACTGATCAAGAACAATAATTGTTTATACGAACCACATTATAGATCTGATTTATTTAAGAAAACTACGCAAATTCCTACCGTTCTTTCAGCTGTAATCCGAAATGTCGGTAGAGTTAAAGTAGCGAAGATTCTAAAACGTTTTTTTTAAAGCTTGGTTGAATAAATACATTCGATTTAATTTGACTTGCAGTGCCAACGTCTAAAGGTGATTACTATGATACGGCTTATTTGCAACGTGCTTTAGAAAAATAACTAAACAACAGATAATACACAAGACAAACATATACGTACGAATATTATCTCTGCTGAAGTCTGAAGCGTGGCTGAGGGGTCGGCTGTCATCGCTTCGCTTGTCATCCTCTGTGGACTCGGTGCGAGAGTTTCGAACTTGAAGCTGCGTGAAGAAATAACACGTAAAATATTTACTAAGAACTTTGGAAAAATTCTATTTATATATAAAGTTGATTTGACAATCAACGAGAAAGTATTCAAAAACAACAAACACCTTTGAAACAAGTTATAAAACATCTTAGTCCTTAAACAACAAGGCATTTATTACAACAAATATGTTAAAAATCTTTTGATCTTGTAAACACACAAACACACGTTTGTACATGTATATACACACGTATGCTCATATACGCATATAATAAAAAACAAAACAGAATCCTAATTATGTATGATGCTAATGTTTTTTTTTTGACAGCCGCGATGACCCAGTGGTAAGAACGCGTGAATCTTAACCGATGATCGTGGGGTCAAACCCGGGCAAGCACCACTGAATTTGCATGTGCTTAATTTGTGTTTATATTTCATCTCGTGCTTTACGATGGAAGAAAACATCGTGAGGAAACCTGCATGTGTCTAATTTCACTGAAATTCTGCCACATGTGTATTACAACAACCCGCATTGGAGCAGCGTGGTGGAATAAGCCATATACCTTCTCCTCAAAAAGAGAGAGGAGGCCTTAGCCCAGCAGTGGGACATTCACAGGCTGTTACTGATGTTTTTTTTATAACTAGGTTCATGTTTTTCTGTGCATATTACACTTGTCTATGAAAGTGTACCTTTAAAATGATATAAATAAGCGTCATTCCCTCCTTTTATAATCTTATATATATCCTAATAATATTATAAACGCAAAAGTTTTTGACGACATCAACAAAAATTCATCCATACATATGGATGAATTTTGCTTTAAGCATGACAAGTTTTTTTTTATTATAGGTAGGCGGATGAGCATATGGGCCACCTGATCGTATGTGGCCCATGGACATTAGCATTGTAGGAAATGTTAACCATCGCTTGCATTGCCAATGCGCCACCAACCTTCGGAACTAAGATGTTATGTCCCTTGTGCCTGTAATTACATTGATCACTCACGATTCAAACCGGAACACAACAATACCAAGTCCTGCTGTTTTGCGGTAGAATATCTGATGAGTGGGTGGTACCCTACCCTACCCAGAAGAGCTTGCACAAAGCCCTATCACCAGTAAAGGCAGTTTAGATAAGGACATAAAACATTAAAAAAAAACATAATTTTTCGATACGTACGTATTTTTTCTTAAATACATTTTAAATGAAACAGACTAAGCGTTCGTGCCCTTGTTTAACAATTGTTAACTTTTTCATTGCTCACCTATATTAAATAAAATATATATTGCAAACGTTAATTATTGCTTTGTGCACGTTTTCGTTACTCTGGTTTAATAGATACTCACGAATAAAGGTTTTGGAGTACAATTGTCGAGGCCCCAGCGCGAACTCTTTATCAGTGTAAGCCACACAGACATAATGCCACACTCATTTATGTTCAGATTTTTTATTTGGATATCCTTTAAGCACTTATCGTTCTTTTTTTTTTAAATTTGTTACTTTTTAAGTCTAGGCGTTTTCCGAAAGATCTTTTAAAAAAAAAAATTAAATTAATATTTTTATTTTTTAGTTTTATAATTAGATAAGGGTGATAAATTTAAATTATTGGAATTGTATTTTGTATCTGTTTTATAAGTTTTATATTTTTAATTGTTTTGTTATCTTATTTTTTTTTAAATCATTTATTTTTGAAATAGTAAGAATATAGTTAATTATTTAGTAAATTCTAAAAGCTTCGGTGGATATTTCCCTAAACATATATCGACTTTACCTATAAATATTATTTAGAGGGTGATGCGTTGAAAAATACTATGTCTTCTTCTTACGAATGTAAAATCAGTGATGACTGAAAGGGAGAAGTATTTAACTAAACAGCCGTTAAACGTTTATTATTAGTTTGTTACGCACTCCGCAATGAATCTAACAAAGCGATGGTATAGACACGCGAATAATACTCACAATATATACACGAAACCTTAAAATTTATATAACTGATGTGACTTATCTAAACTAATATTATAAATATAAAAAAAATTTTTGATGAAATTTGGCATGTAACAAGCTTGAACTTCGAGGACGGACGGACATTTTTTTAACTTATACCCGCCGTTATATACGAAACCGAGATGGCCCAGTGGTAAGAACGCGTGAACCTTAACCGATGATCGTGGGTTTAAACCCGGGCAAGCACCACTAAATTTTCATGTGCTTAATTTGTGATTATATTTCATCTCGTGCTTTACGGTGAAGAAAAACATCGTGAGGAAACCTGCATGTGTCTAATTTCACTGAAATTCTGCCACATATGTATTCCACCAACCCGCATTGGAGCCGCGTGGTGGAATAAGCTCCAAACCTTCTCCTCAAAAAGAGGAGAGGCGGCCTTAAGCCCAGTAGTGGGATATTCAATAAAAATAAGAAATATTAATAAAACGTAACCAACTACGTTCCCAATATTAAAAGAAAGAAAAAAAATATAATCCTATTAATGCTATAAATGTTAATGTATTGTATATTCTTTTTAATCAATTTCGCAAAAACCGCTAGACGTACAGATAAAATTTATATATAGCTTATACCCTGAATTAATACATAAACCGACTACACGCGGGCGAAACCACGGGCGGAAGCTAGTTCATGTATAAAAACTAAATATTTAACCGATTATCATATCAGATCCAAATAATCATGCGCAAGACCAAAGTGGCTTGAGTTTGAAACGCCATCATGTAAACAGCATTCTTATACCAACACATGGTAAATAGAATAATTTAAAAACTCAAGTTTTTATCGGTAAATATTACGCTGAAGTAATTTATTACAAACACAACGCGGCGAGCGAAGCGCGTAGTATATTCTCGACAGAAATACCGCTGCGAAAATATTACTTCGCGTAACGAATTAGGGATCGGACACACCTGCTACCGTGCTAAAGACTGTAATGGCTATAAAATTGAGACAATAAATAAACATCTTCGGCCGTACTATTGAGAATATATCATCCCAACTGTGGGAATGTACATACACACAATTTTAATATTAACTATAAAAATACTGGTGGTAGGGCTTTGTGCAAGCTCGTCTGGGTAGGTACCACCCACTCATCAGATATTCTACCGCAAAACAGCAATACTTGATATTGTTGTGTTCCGGTTTGAAGGGTGAGTGAGCCAGTGTAATTACAGGCACAAGGTACATAAAATCTTAGTTCCCAAGGTTGGTGGCGCATTGGCTATAAGCGATGGTTGACATTTCTTACAATGCCAATATCTAAGGGCGACATCAAAAAACATAATACTATAAATAATAATGTGCTTCAGACCGATTTCGGCCAATCTCAAGAGAGATTAGCCAACTACGCAATAGATATTGTAGTGCACAAGTGTGTGCACAAACACAGGTGCACTCTCTATTCCCTAACTCTCTCAATCCGATGGGACGGCAATCCGACACGACCGGAAAGAGTTCCGGCGCAAGACCAACGGCTTTACGTACTTTCCGAGGCACGGGAGCGAACACACGTCCAACTTCCAGAACCCAGGCTGCTACAGAGAAATCTGACAGAAAAACCCAATAACTTTTTATTGGCGCGACTTGGGAATTGAGCTTGGGACCTCCGTGTCAGCAGCCTCATATTATATTTAGATCGATTTCGTTAACAGTCTACCATGCTTAATTGAGACGTGTCAACCGTATTTGAAAAAATACAAGGGTATCTATTCCTATCGTAGAGTACAAATCACTCGCTCAACGATACAAGAAGTCACGATGTATTATATTTCATTCGGTTACGCAAGTATTCAATGCTCGATATAAATAAAGAATACAGTTTTATTTATATCGTGTCAATGTATTTATTATTTAAGAAAACATTTTAAAGCAATTTTTTTCTATATTTTGATTATGTAAATCGATTTTCAGATGAATCATATCCAGCTGGCGCGAGCACAGAACATGCTCGCCCCACAGGAAACGTGAACGCAATTACACATATTAGAAACTTCCTAAATATTATTATATCTCTTAAACTAATATCATTAGCTTTTAACGCTTTCAACACTTAATTAATTACATTTATTTCTTGTACGCAATCTGTTTAACTGGATTTATTCCGCACATTGGATATTTTATTTCGAATTTATAGTTTAAACAGCGGATACTTTTATGATATACTAGCTAATTACCCCGGCTTCGCGCGGGTATATAAGAAGAAGAATGTATTTTGTACAGGATTTGCGTAAAATCCGCCCTTAGCGAGCTTCTACGTCGGAGGAGTAACTGTGACAAATTTCAAGTCAATCGGGCGTATAGTTTCTCCTGATCTCGTATATATATAGATATTTATGTACATTGGTAATGAAAATTTGCAATGAGTCCTTGGACTATAAGCGTATAGGTGGTGCGTAGTTGGCGTGATTAGTGGACCCTCCATCAAGGAGACTCATGCCATGAGGGTGGTACACCCTCTCGCAGCTGTAGCACATAATCATTAACCGCCCAAAATGTTTTTGGATTTTCAAGCTGTTTTGTTATCATCATTTGTAGTTAGGTATGGATTTCACTGTTTGTAATAAAAATATACAATTGGTATTCATAATGCTATCGTTTGACAAATGGTATATTTTGTTGTTACGTAACTACACATTCCTGGGTACCATTTGCATAACAATCTATACTCATTCGGCACCAACAATTAAAGATAAAAAGAATACTTGACTGTATATACCTACATCAATATTATGAATTAATTCTACATATAATTTAAAATGCAAAATTTTAATACGATTTACATATTATTTAAAAAACACAATGACACCAGCGCTTTGTCACCGTTATCTGAAAACCCTATTTATATATCAGAAGTATCCTATAGCGCTGAAAGCACGTCGGCCATCGACTTCGCAGCTATAATTCTTTAATGTGCGGTCGCTTTACCCGTAAACGTCATAATGTAGAAAATCTGTCGAAATTATTTAAGTCACTGCCACACCTACGCGACATAAATTTTATTTTATACTAGTAATATAGAATTTAAAATCTTGAATGTAAATAGTTATTATTACAAGGATACAGAGTTTTATTAGGTTTTAATTTAATATTGTTTTTAATGTGTTAATTTCGTGAGTTTTTTCATGTTTTAAAGTAATATAATATTCACAGACGTTTTTATGAGAATTTTGTGTAACATCGAAGAACATGATAAAAATTTGGCCAAGTTCCGTTTGGGTCATTCCTCGAAGTTGATTTACAATACAACATCCTTCTAATAATATGCGCTTGTAAGTTTGTTTGTTGGTTTGTTTATTACGCTTTCAAGTTTTAACCATTCGACAAATCATCATGAAATTTAAAAATGTGTACACGTTGTTAGGGGTGTAGAAAAGGATATAGAGTAGGTAATAATAATAGTAATATTCCTCTACACTAATATTATAAATGCGAAAGTAACTCTGTCAGTCTATTACGCTTTTATGCCTAAACCAATATATCGATTTTGATGAAATTTGGTACAAAGCAAGTTCGAACCCCAAGATAGTATATAGACCAAATAATACCTTAATACTTTAATACCGTACACCTACCTCTTCCCCCTAACACGCGAACGAATCCGAGGGCGAAGACTAGTTTTAAATAATTTTAAAAAGTAGGTTTTACCCGTAAAAATAATACTTCTTTAAAATTTATTGTAAACATGCTCGTTAACGTAACCTTGAATCAAGATTCGCAAATTTTTATATTAGATTTAACATACGGGCCAGCCCTATTAATAAACATGGCCGATATTAGCTGACAGTTTAAGTTTAAAAACAAGATGATTTTTTTAAAAGATATATAAATGAAAATTTTATAGAAAAATATTTGACATTTTATTGATATATTAATCCTACCAATATTTATAACTGTATATGTAAATGCTTGTTAGTCGATTACACAATAACGGCTGGTCGAATTTAGATGACATTTAGTGATAGCTTATCAGTACTTAACAGGTAGGCCCTACCTAAAACCCTATCCTCATTCATTCGCTGGCGAAGCGACGGGCGGAAACTAGCCAAATATAAATGAGTATTGATATTTGTTACATTTAAATCATTATATAAATATTTGACGAAGTTTTTGAAATTTCCGAAAACGTTTTAAAACGATATAGCGCAATCTCTCCGCTAATAGCCACCCAGTCTACCAAGATCAATACATCTTATACGGCCCACGCATTTACCAAATGCATTATTTCAAATGTTCGTTATATATTTTCCAAACTGAATCCAAATTATTTTACTTCAGTGGCAATATTTATTTCAATGCTTGTATCCGGACAAAATAAAGAAAGGAGTTTGAGGTACCTGTTCGGAACAGTATCTCATCTCCATATATTATATATTAAATAAAAGTTAAAATGAAATAATTAAATAAAAGAATGTCAATATAATATTTTATTATCGATTATTATGGAATACAAATACAGATGGAACCACAAGTTCGTCAATGAATATCGTTTCTAAAACGAGGATTTACGTGTATTCATGTTATTTCCTGACACATCACGTGTTTTGGAGAGGAAACTCATCTCGTGGAACATTAATAATGTACTTAGCGGTAAGTGCGACCTAGCTCAAATACTAGCCAACTTACCTAGGATAAAAGTATATATATCACGTTCGTGAATTCGTGCATTTACTGAAAATTTATGTTTACTGACTATCAATGTCACTAAACTAGCAGGTTTAACAGACAATGTATTCATATAAATAGTCTGACTATCAAAAACAGCTACTTGTGTTCTCTGTTTTTTTTTTTTATATAAAATACGTAGGCGGACGAGCAAATAGGCCATTTGATGTTGAGTGGCTGATGTGGAGTATCCCCGCTTATAGATATTGGCGTTAAAAGAAATATTAACCGCTTTTCACATCGCTAATGCGCTTCCAACCTCGGGAGCTACGATGTTATATCAGACACTGTAGCCACACCCACCCGTCAAACAGAAACACAACAATATGCTTAGCGGTAGAATATCTGATCAGTGGGTGGTACCTACCTAGGCGGGCTTGCACAAAGTCCTACCGTCAAGTAAATGTCTTTGGGAGTTGGCAGTGTTACAGTCCCGTGATCCTAGCCTTGAATTTTTTCCCTTCCCTGACCAAAATTGGGTCACATGACAAAAATGACATCACATTTTATCCCAGTACATACAGGAAACTAAATTCCCTAGTCCGAAACAACATATACAATAACTTTACAATTATATTAATATATTCGCCGGTTCTCATCAAGGCATGATATATGATGATATTTTCTTTTCTGAACCGGTGATAGTTCTTAATTTGACAATCAATAAGCAATGCTTCCGTACTGAATAAAGTATTATGATTTAATTTGAATAGTACCCTGGTTTTACATTCGAAACAATTTTAAAAATTGGCGCTCTCTTTTAATTTTTCGTGTTCGAGACGATTGGTAGTAATTTATAACGCTTTTGATGTGGACATACATTCAAATGATCCAAGATCACCGCGGGGTGCGTCAAACATTAATTCTGAAGGTCGTTCCGATTGTTACGTCGAGATTCCTCGCTGTTACAAGTAATAAAAAATTTCATAGTTTTATGCGAAGTATTCATTTTCTTGCCAAATCTGATCGCGATAAAGATTACTAGTCAGCTGTGTTGATCTTTGTTCTAGTGATATACGATAGATATAACGTTAAGCCAATATCAATGGGAGGTGGTGACCACTTACCACCAGATGGCACATTTGGCCGCCTACATATTATATATAAAAAAGAACGGGTGGTAGAGCTTTGTGCAAGCTCGTCTGGGTAGGTACCACCGCAAAACACCGTTCTACCGCAAAACAGCAGTACTTGGTATTGTTGTGTTCCGGTTTGAAGGGTGAGTGAGCCAGTGTAATTACAGGCACAAGGGACATAACATCTTAGTTCCCAAGGTTGGTGGCGCATTGGTGATGTAAGCGATGGTTAACATTTCTTATAACGCCATTGTCTATGGGCGTTTGTGACCACTTACCATCAGGTGGCCCGTATGCTCGTCCGCCTACCTATTCTATAAAAAAAAAGAAGTACAAAACGCCTAAATGTTTCCGACATATTCCATCCACAGAACAATCATAGAAATCACTGTTTCATTAGGCATTTAGTATTTACCTTAACTAAAACGCGCACGAAACAGACGAATTTTGTTAGCCGGTCTGAATTAAGTTCCGAGAGACTGGGCTGTTTGCTCAGATACAGTTTCGTATTTATTTATTGAAGAAAACACTTACAGTTTAGTCGATTATCGTTATTCTTTACCAAACGCCTCAGAGAGGCTAACGTTGGGCCGGCTAAGTAAGATTGCGCATATTATACGCTATTGTAGCTAATTTTTATCGTGAGTTTGGAATTCTATCAATATCGGTCAGTATACTATCAATTTGGTGCCAGTGTATTAGCGATATAATAAATTTAAGATTCTACGGTTGGCAACGCATTGGCAATGTCAAAAGCTTAAAGGCCGAAGGTCTTTGCCAACACCAGTGATAATTCAATCTTACTAATCTAAATCAATAATTCTATGAGACAGTCTGTAAACGCCTTCCATTGAGTAAAACGGAACGAATACTATACGGACTACTCAAAGTCAATATATACTTCCTAAAAAACATTAATTGTTATGTATATATATTGCCGGGCCTGTTGGCGTGGTTAGTAGATACTTGCCTTTCACGCCGAAGGTTATGGGTTCGATTTCCACCCAGGACAGACATGTGTTTACATGAATATGTCTGTTTGTCCTGAGTCTGGGTGTAATTATCTATATAAGTATGTATATACAAAAGAAAAGTAGTATATGTGGTATATCAGTTGTCTGGTTTCCACACTACAAGCTCTACTTAGTTTGGGATCAATGGCCGTGTGTGAATAACACAGGTACGGTCTTGCGTGGAATATTGCTCGCACCTTTGGGATGGCTCCGCTAAGTACCCACTTGAGGCCTTGGACCGGTTGCAGCGACGTGCCGTACGCATTATTGGCGACGTAAAGGTCACAAACACCCTTGAACCTTTACAATTGCGTCGTGAGATAGCAGCACTGAGCGCTTTCTATCGACTGTATCACGGCGAGTGCTCTGAGGAATTATTCTCTCTAATTCCTGCTTCCCCCTTCCTTCTTAAGTCCACGCGAGCTGGTTCTCGATGTCACCGCCTAACTGTGACATCAATTCCATCGCGAACAAAGAAATTTGGCAACTCCTTTCTTTGTCGCACTTCCAAAAAATGGAATTCCTTACCAGCTCACGTGTTCCCCTCCTCTTACAACCCGGGTTCCTTCAAACGAGGCGTGAAGAGGCATCTTGCGGGCCGGCAAGGCGAAGGCGGCTAGTGCAGAACGTTTTTCCCGTCTGTACTGGCCGTCGTCGCGTTTGGACTCTACTACCACTTACCATCAGGTGGAGTAGAGTCATTTGCCCTCCCGGCGAATATACAAAAAAAAATGTCCCAGGGTATATAGATATATAACCATTCCGTACATCAATGCGCCACCAACCTTGGAAACTAAGATATATGTCCTTTGTGTCTATAGTTAAACTGATACACACCCTTCAAACCTAAACAAAACAATATTTAATATTGCTGTTTGGCGGTAGAATAGTAGATGAGCGGGTGGTACCTACTCAGACGGACTAGCACAAAGTTCTACCACTAAGGAGGAGGACATAGAAGTTTGATTGTAGGTCTATAGTAAACCATGTATTTCGTTAGTAAAATGTCAATATTGAGAATCTCGTGGTATCTTTTTGGTAGAATCTATTTTCCGATTGCAGTGCTATTCCATCAGGACTCACTTCATTACTTACCCGTAAACTTTGACAATCGACTTATGGTGATATACTATTTTGATGCGTGTGTTCTTGTAATGTTATAATTATGATTAATGTCGCATATCACTTTCGACGTTTCCCAACCGTTTTCTGCAGTGAGTTTCGAGTTTGTTCTTACAGAATAGCACTGGCTTTACATGCTTGGATCTTGTAATCTAACGATTCAAAAATGCTTATAACAGCCTATTTGAATAGGCTTTATATTTTTAAATTTCAATGGGAATTTTGTAACGTATTTTCACGGATGTTAAGAAAGAATCTTAAGACGACGATAATAGTCTTTATGTGTATTGTTCGTAATTTTTTTAAATATATAAATTATTTTTTTTTAAATAAAAGTTATTGCAAAATGCAATATCAAGTAATTACGATTTTTTTTTTAAACGCTAATTTCGTTTTAATTTTAAAAAGATACTTTTTGCAAAGAGAATATATATTTTATAAATTCAAAAACAAGGGTGTGATAATAATATTATTTGTATAATATGTACGAGTGTTCGTTAATATAATTAATCCGTAGTAATATTATAAATGCGAACGTGGTTTGTTTGTCTGTCACGCTTTCACGGCTAAAACACTTAACCGATTTTGATTAAATTTCATATTAAGGGAGCTTGAACTGCAAGGACATTTTTTATACCTAACACTTGATAACACGCGGACCAAAACTTGTTTCTTATATATATATATATATATTTAGTGTAGTTTATTCGAAGTAATATGAATGTAATATTCCTTAAGTTGGTATTATTTAATTGATCACAATGACGCATGAAAATGTTTACAAGTTCCTACATGGCGAAACTCAATACAGATGGCGGATTTATTGTTTGTTTAATCTTTCGGAACAGGCGTCAAGATGGAACTTGGTTATTAATATTTCAACGATTATAATGAAGTTATTTTTGTATATCCATGAATTATCTAGTAACCAATTCGTTAAAAAACAATTATCTGTGTAAGTTTATTTTTGAAATACAACAGTTAGTTAATATTTAGTTTAACTTATTTTAAAAAATATAAATATTATTAATTAATATTTATTGGATAATTTTTAGGGTATTTTAAGAATCAACCAATTAATAAAAAAAATTACACTACTAAAAGCACTAGGCACTTATTCGCGTACTTTAAAAAAAAAGACGTCGTTTCTACCGAAACTTTTCGCGCCAACTGAAACGACAGGAGAAACTTTTTTTTAAATTCAAAAATATATTTTTATGGCACCTTGACACTAGCCACGCTGCCAGCCGGTTTTACACTGACACTACGACTAATTTAAAAGTTAATTTTAGTTTTCTGAAATCGTGGGCGGGTATAGAATGTTTACGTTGATAGTCAACATTTAATAGGTTATTTTTTTTTAATTTTTGTAATGGTAACTAGATTGGGTTTGATTACACTCTTTGACGTGCCGCTGATGTTTTCGGGATGTACTCTAATTTTTATGAACTATCTATCAAGTATTTTAGTGCATTCCAATTTTAAACATAAACGATGTTTTTGCTGTATTTTTAATTGAATCTACTTCCGCCGCGAGGAGATAAAGTATTATGTACTATGTGTCACTTGGTATTGAATTGATTATAAAAAAAGATTCAGCAAATAACGTTTTAAAACAGCTAAACTGTATAAATAAAATGTCATTTTTTTATAAAATTAATTAGAGTGTAGATACTAATTTTTTATCAAAAATTATATACAACAAAAAGACAATAATTTTAGATGTCAAACTAAATCAGATAAATTTATTTCGGTTTTATTTTATTTGGTAGATACTTGCCTTTCACTCCGAAGGCTGTGGGTTCGATTCCCATCCAGGACAAACATTTGTGTGCATGAACATGTCTGTTTGTCCTGAGTCTGGGTGTACTTATCTATATAAGTTGTCTGGTTTCCATAGCACAAGCTTTGTATAAGCTTAATTTGGAATCAGATGGCCGTGTGTGAAAAATGTCCCAGGATATTATTATTATTATATTTTAATATTGTGTTTAATCAAAGGTACAGTCAGAATAAAATAATCAAACAATGTTTTATCGCGACCAATTAAATATTTTTGGTTCTAAATGTACAATAAATTAAGTCAGACATTTCAAAACATAAATATAATAAAGAATTACTCATTAATAAACAAAATAGTTTCAGTTGAAGTCATTACTATGTTTGAAGTTGCTGTGATAACGCGGAACAAAGGTAGTGCATGTGTGAATACTAAAAATATGCCTGATAAGTGATAAAGCGTGCTGATAACAGATGATTGCTTTTAAGTATATAAGTGTGTTTCACGTCATTCTACATATGGCTATGTCTCAGTGGATAGAACACGATTCGTATATTACGCGGTTCGAATCTGGATTAACTTATACAAAGTGACATTGTAAGAAATATTAACCATCGCTTACATCGCCAATGCGCCACCAACTTTAAGAACCAAGACGTTATGTCTGTGCCTGTGATTACACTGGCTCCCTCACCCTTACACCATGAACGAACAAATGAATCAGGACTTTTCAAATATTCTATTTCTTGATGCCTGCTTTGTTTGAATTTATTACATTATAAGAAGTACAATTTCAGTACAAATAAACAGTCATATTTTTTATTTACAGTACGAAATAAATCCTTTCGAAATTTCTTACCACCCAAGTTTATAATAACTAATAATAAAATCAATTTGTCAGTCTATTTCGAGACTATGAATAGATGAATGGTTTCCTTCGTACACGGATGCGTTGCATTTCCTTTACAAGACCGTGTAAGGAATTTCCTGGTATAAATTGACATCAATGGACTCTTGAAATGCACGCTCTTAATATGTTCATATTGATTTATTAATAGTTTTAAAAACTGCCGCGTTCGTCTAAAGGTGAGTTCATTTTTTGTTAATTTTAAGGCCACGTGATGGTACGTGGACACCACAGTCAATAAACATTGAAAGAAATATTAAAAACAAATGTAATGGGCATCGTGCACTGGTTCACTCACGCTTTAAACCAGAACACAACAATACTATTATATAATAGAATATATGATGAGTGGGTGGTACCTATCCAGAGGGGCTTACACGAAGTAGGTACTACTTCGTGTAAGCCCCTCTGGATAAACCAACCAACCAACCGACCAAGCAAGTGCATATAGATGCATATAGATATTTTGAGGACTTGAATTTAAGGCCAAGGTCGAGCAATTAAAAAGTAATTGTCAAGAAATACTCAGTTACATTCCGAAATGTGGAACTTGGCAGTATCGACACTCTTGCGCCTCGGAAAGAAAGAAAAGCCAATTGTTTTGTGCCTGAACTCTCAGGTCGAGTCAGATGGTGAGGACGTCGCGAAAAGTCATGCAAACTGGGATTTTAACTGGCGTGCGTAGCGTAAACCAAAAGATTTATAAAATTGTATTTCTTACAATATAAATGTTACATATACACGCTTTAGGTATCTTGGTTATTATAAAAGTGGGGAATCAGTCATATTGTTAGCACTTTACTGATTGTCTGTAACGGTCGGTTGGATACAACTGGTAATAAAATTACATTTGGCCATTACCTGTCATGATGGAAGGCAACAACCGTCATGGTATCGGTTTAAAAAAAATGGAGGAATTAACAAACGAATTAATTTTTTTGTATTAAGATTAAATCGGAGAATAAATTTATATTGACAACGGTGTCTCATATCTGGTAAGCTTAAAATATTATATTATTCTATTACCATAAATGTAGCCAAAAATAAAACCTATGGGAAATAAATACGTAATGGTCTGACGAATGGGGCGAGAGCACTTTAACATGTCACGAACAAGGTCTAAAAACACATGTCTTTTCTCTTAAAAAAAGCACTGAGTAAAATCCTGTAAATTCTCTATAAACTGGACTAAGTTCTCTCGTTTTGTGGCCAAGGTATGAAGCTTATTCCGGTATCACCTCGTCCTCGTTCACCAATCTCGTGCCCGAGGGAGTTCAGTACGAAGTTTTATTAAGCTCTTTATTTAGCAGTGGGACACTTTCTGGGCCGTTAATATACATATAATAGTAAAACAATTCAACTCACCTCTTCAATTGACGACGACATAAAACCGGAACTGAAACAAAAAAGAACATAGTTATATACAAGTACAATATACAATTCTATGTACCTTATAGTTTTATAGTTTATGATGTAAAAAAAAACCATTCTAAATATAAATTTATGTAAACACGTTTTTTAGAAGTAACTGTTTTGGTTTAAAATATTTAAACCAAAACAGTTACTTCTAAAAACCTTCGATTCCGTGATATATAAAATAATACATTATTTATTTATTGATCGATAAAATATATATTTGCAAAAAGTATAATTCTTATTGATTTATTTTTAATATCTCTACTCCTTAAGCTAGCCCGCACTGCGAAAACCAACCGCTTCTTATTTATTTATTTTTATTATTATTAATTATTATTTAATTTTCGTATTTCTATCATATACTTTAAATAATATTACGCAAATTTACTTGCGATTCATTAACTAACAAGAGTTATGTTGTCCAATTTAGACATGGCTAGACTCGGACTTAAAGGCCCCTACGCACTTTGACATTTGAAGCCTTACATTAGGAAGCGGTTAGAGTAAAATTATACTAGTTTTAGCTGGATAAAGTCCCTCAGATAAGGCATAAATGGCATATGAACTAAGGCATGCATAAAACATATAAAAGGCACGTGGAACATTATTCGCAGTGCGTTTTACGTGAGGCTCGGCAACTTTATATGAACTGACGATATATACATCGTAAATCTGCAGTGCGGCTTGTAAGTTTTTATAGCTATTAAGCGTATTCGACCTTCCTTATAATTATTAGCGGGTGTTTAGTTAAACAACGCTGTCTTCTTCTTTAGAATGTCATATCAATAATGACAGAAAGGGAGAATCAGTGTTTAATTAAACAGTCGCTAAAAGAAGGTTAGTAAAGCCGATTATTTACACTGTCTTAATTGATAGTTTGTCGATAAACCATCGGTAGGGATTATATACAGTAACAGCCTATTAATATCCCACAGCTGGGCTAAGGCCTCCTCTCCCTTTTGAGGAGAAGGTTTGGAGCTTATTCCACCACGCTGCTCCAATGCGGGTTGGTAGAATACACATGTGGCAGAATTTCAATGAAATTAGACACATGCAGGTTTCCTCACGATGTTTTCCTTGACCGTTAAGAAAGAGATGAATTATAAACACAAATTAAGCACATGAAAATTCAGTGGTGCTTGCCCGGGTTTGAACCCACGATCGGTTAAGATTCACGCGTTCTTACCACTAGGCCATCTCGGCTTCATTCCATCGGGATTATATATCTCTTGTATAATTTAATTAACATTTTTACAAATGATATACACCATAAAACCAGTTAAAAGTTTTTGTTTTATTGCTTTTATTAAAACTAAAGATACATACCAACACATAAGTGATCCGTTCGTTTTCTTTTTATCCATCATTCGTTCTTTATTCATTTTTCATTCATAAATGAACGAATGTTTACGACCAATAAAATTGATATGAGTTATGACACCCGCGGGCTGAACATTTTCAATAAAAAAACTATTTAAGATAATTTATTACTAAATTTATAAATAATATTTCATCGACAGATTTATGGTTGAAATTTAAACTTAGGATTAAATTTTTATACTACACTAGTTGCGACCCGAGGTTTCACTCGAGGGGTTGGGGTGCTGTTAGGTACCCTATATACTTTTCTGTGCCCCCTGACAACGTAAATGTAAAATATCATAATGATCGGTTGAATAGTTAAGATGTAAAAGGATTACAAACAAACTCACTTTCTTATTTATATTATTAACTAGCGTCTTGCCCGTGGTTTTACCCGCGTAGTTCCCGTTCCCGTGGGAATACGGGGTCAAATAGTAGCCTACTATTTGACCCCGTACTGTTACACGCCGATAATGTAGCTTCCCATTGGTGAAAACATTTTTAAAATCGGTCTAGTGGTTTATTCGTGAAAGCGTAACAAACAAACATACAAACAAACTCACATTCGCATTTATAATATTAGTTAGGATAAGGATGTTTTACATAATACTGTGAATGGAAATACTTTAAGAGTGGCGCCTAAGATAACAATTTATCTATGATAATGTATAACTATATATATAATAATGCACAATATTAGTGTCAGGGTGTGTAATTACAGAAATTAATATAACCAAATATATGTAAATATTTTATCTATGTGAGTTCAATAGAAGTAGAAACTGGAAGCAGATATTATTTCACTGCTTCAATAACTTCATAAGCGTTTCTTGTGTAAAAATTCACGTGTGCGAACCACTGTGCCATCTCGGCATCCACGTGTCGGGTGAAAATCTGCCACATCTGTTACACCAACCCGAATGTAGCAGCGTGGTGGAATGAGTTACAAGCCTTCTCTGAAGGGCTTAACCTAGCAGTGGGATAGTAACGAGGTATTAACTTTCAGGCATGGGTATGCCTGCTACTTATTACGATAATAAATAAAACTTATAATGGCCGACGTTAATTGTACAAAACATACACGATAGCGAGATTAAAATAAAATTATTGTAAATATGTATTGCAGTGATTAAATTATTTATAACTGATTCATAAATATGTTTTACATACGAGTAAGTTATAATATCGTAATTAACGTTTTTTTTTATAATATAAGATGTCTTTAACGTAAATGTATTTGTTCTTAGAAGCCTTAAAAAACTGTATTTGTCATTAATATTCTTAACCTTTTTTTTTGTTGTTCTGCTTTTTAAATTACTTGTTAATACTTTATTTTATATACTTTAATACTTGCCAATAACTTGTTCTGGTTAGGTTTACTCCATGTTTCAATGTTAAAGTGGAAACTTAGTTGGCTTATGTGAGACTTATTTTGTTATCAAATGTTTATGTGTTATATTATGCTGGATGTTTCCCAAATAAATAAAATAAATAAATATCTTTATTTCATATTGTATTAGATTACTATTAAAATAATATTAGTTGTTGCATTGAGTCGTTTATCAATAAAAAGGGACTCAGGAGGAGTAAATAGGAACTCAGTAGTATTACGGTTCATTCGATTGTGAACCGATTTAGTGTAAGGACTGGTAATGATAGCGAGACTGTGGTGCCGTTATCGGTCGAGAACTTTGTGCAAGATCGTCTGGGTAGTTACCACCCACTCATCAGATATTCTACCGCAAAACAGCAGTACTTGATATTGTTGTGTTCCGGTTTGAAATGTGAGTGAGCCAGTGTAATTATAGGTACAAGGGACATAACATCTTAGTTCCCAAGGTTGGTGGCGCATTGGTGATGTAAGCGATGGTTAATATTTCTTACAATGCCAATGTCTAAGGGCGTTGGTGACCACTTACCATCAGGTGGCCCATATGCTCGTCCGCCTTAAAATACAATAAAAAAAATTTTTTTTAGACGAGAGTGATAGCATACTTTTTGTTGTTATGTCACTCTGACAACGTCAAACGGGTATCTTGTGGTTGAATGTCATCGACGGATCGCTTTTAAATTTAATTACACCGAAATTATAATATAAGGTGGAGTTTATTTATTCGCATACATAGTTCCCTGGAAGAGATATGTAGCGATAAGGCTAAGACTGTATCCATGAGATATTATCCATTTATACATAATTATATTGGAGCCCGAAAGTCGTACATACATATGTATATATGTATGAACCAGAACATCTTTCTTCACATGCTTTCATTACGATCCATCATCGTCGAACACGAGATGATTTATACAAACAAGATGCAGTACTGCATCCAAAATTTCAACACTCGACTTTATAAATAACACACAAACATAAAATACAAAATATTCCTCTGGATTTGAACCCTAAATCTTCTTTTAAAGCCATATATATATATATATATATATATATATATATATATATATATATATATTTTGGACATTATTCGCACACGGCCATCTGATCCCAAGCTAAGCAGTTTGATTTATGGAAACCAGATAACTGATATACTACATATGCTACTTTTCTTTTGTAAATACATACTTATATAGATAATTTCACCCACACTCGGGACAAACAGATATGTTTATACACACAAATGTCTGTCCTGGGTGGGAATGAAACCCACAACTTTCGGCGAAAAAGGCCAATATCTACACCAACCGGCCCGTAGTGTATATATATATATATATATATATATATATATATATATATATACTATATCCGTTGCGTGTTATTTAATGTCCAAGTGTCCATTATTTTCCCGCCTAAAAACAAATATATCATAAAAGTATATATATATAGGTCATAAAGGTATATAAAGGTATATATAAAGGTCACACATTTATAACCTTTTCACACACCCAGTAAAAGAATATCAATACAAATACATTCTCTAATACTACACATATTAATTGAAGCGCGCGGCGTCGTTTGAATAAAAGGTCAGTTTGACACGAGCCACGATCTCAATGCCATATCCCTCGATAGCCGTAGTTAAAACTGGCTTGACAATACATCGAAACATTTCAACTGGACATAAACGAATATAAATAGATGGTGAATTTCACAAAAACTTACGACATTTAAACAAATAGAAACTAGAAAACGTCTCGAACGCAGACTGGCGACAAATGCAACACACACTCGCACACACATACATACGTGTTAGTGAAAACGTGTGTACTCAATTGTTGCAAGCTGCGAAGGTGTATAAACATTTGAAGTTTATACGGAACGCTCTTTTAAATACATTCGTGCAACATTTTATATGAATAAATTTCAAAGAACTTTCAAAAGTTATATCCTGAAAGAATTCGACAGTTATTAACATTACAGTAACAGCCTGTGAATGTCCCACTGCTGGGCTAAGGCCTCCTCTCCCTTTTTTTGAGGAGAAGGTTTGGAGCTTATTCCACCACTCTGCTCCAATGCGGGATGGTTATTAACATTAACATAATAAAAATACCAGGTGAAAAAGGGTTTTTTTTGGGTAAAATATGGAGAGTAGCATTAAAAAATATTAGGTCAGAGAGAAGGGAAAAAAGGCTTATCGTCATGGCGACGGTTTCTTTCTGATGACATTTGGATGATACTGTCCTCCTGATCGATTTCGGTCATAGCGACCAGTCTCATGGGAGACTTGTCAGTTGATCTGCGTTGGAAATAATACACCATACCATAGTCAGATATATTCCTAAAAGTGAAACTCTAATGATAATATTATATTACTATTGGGCACTTTTTAGCTAGTATTGTAAATTATATATATATATGCACATATATAGCTGTACTCTCTAGTAATATGATGGGACGGTAATCCGACTGGAGTAAACTTAGGAACAGAACCAATGTATTTATATGATTTTCGAGACTGCGAGTGTCCGAAACAGGATATATTTTCGGCCTGGGTAGGATATGGTTCCTTGCCTTGCCATTTAAGCCTTAAGCTAGATGTTGCAAGCCCACATAAGGGCACGGTGTAATGGCGTCCTAATAGTACCTCCTATAAGGCCGCCCCTCGGACGCCGTTGACGTCGTGATCTGAATATAGGTATACCCATATATACTATATATCGGTATAATACCGAAGCAAGAGGAGAAAATTAAGCGAATTTTCATCACATACTAAACTCACACACTTTTTTAATAAATAATACATTTTGGTATGAAACCTTCAGTTCTGATATTTTCGTAATGAATCGAATTTTTTTGTATACCACTTAAAACGTTAATTTATTGATATTATTTACGTAATAAAGATTTTGACTTTAAACAAGGACGGGAAAACAAATCGTTTATTTTAAGGGAGCGAAAAATTTGTCTTTGATATATCCTTTTTGATAGTGGCATTGAACTCGCATTTAACGTTGAAGGTTGTGAGTTCGTATTCGGTTAGATATTTATAATAATCATATAAATATTTTTTTAAGTCCACACGTTGATATAAATAATTGATATTACAGGTCATCGACACATCAAATAAAAAAAGTAAAGCAATAGCCTGTAAATGTACCACTGCTGGGCTACGGCCTCCTCTCCTTTATTGAAAAGATGCTTACTGATCTAAGTCGGTTATAATGGTGTACAAGTGAAAGATTTTCACGAGATTTCCTTCACCTCCGAGCACGAGATGAATTATAAACACAAATAAGCACATGAAAATTTAATGATATTGCCCGTATACGCCCGGGTTAGAACCCGCAATATTCGTTTCAGATTGTTCATCTCAATTCCTGTTCTCGTTTAAAACGCGTCATCAAAAGCACTCACGGGGTCTTAAGGTCGGAAATTTAAAGTGTATTTGAAAATCTATCTGAAATATGACGAAAACATTTTGAAACGAATGTAATCACGCTGTATAATTTATAGGTTAGTTTGTATTTGTAAGGCCGTCCTGATTGTGTGTCATAAATGTGTCATATGGAGGTACTTGTGATGATTACAAATACTGGGTCGATACCGAGTGAACAATGGATTGCTATACATTTGAAATACGACTTTATTCCTTTACAACTAAAGTACGTTTCTGTTGTTACGTTTATTGTTATTATTATTAAGATATAGGACAATAACGGTCAAATTTCATAATAATTGGGTCTATTATAGCAATCTGATATACAATTATAGTGACGCTTTGTTGTTAAGGAACGCTTGAGTGCAAAAAGTTATTATAGCACACCAAGGGGAATTAAACGATCGCCTCCTGGATATTTCTTTTATACTGAAAATTTGTAAACAATTACAAGACATGATAAAATAACCCCGCTTAGTTTCTTTCGTCGGTTATTTTCATGTCACGGTATTTCTTCTAATTTAACAGTCAATATGTAAGTGTAATGTTTCTACATTGAATAAGGTATTTGATTTGGTTTGATTAGATTAATTTACAACTTCAGAGTAGAAGAACAGTATAATCGTGGCTTGACTACTGACAGTAGGTTGGCAATCTGGCAAATTAACCTGATGGTAATAACCACCGCCCATAGACATTGGCACAGTAAGAAATATTAACCATTCCTTATTCATTCATCGCCAATATACCACCGACTCAGGAACTAAGATGTTATATCCCTTGTGCCTGTAGTTATATATACTAGTTAGTAGTTTTTTTTTTATGAAATGGTAGGTGGACTTGCAAATGGGCCACCTTATAGTAAGTGGTCACCACCGCCCATAGACATTGGCGATGTAGGAAATATCAACCATTCCTACCATTACTCACTCGCCTTTCATATGGGAAAACAACAATACCGAATATTGCTGTTTAGCGGTAGAATATCTGATTAGTCGATGTATCTACCCAGTTGGGCTTACACAAAGCCCTACGACCAAGTTATTTATACCACTAATCCTTCAAAACGGAATACAACAATACTAAGGCTTAAATCTAACAATGTCCCACACATTCACATTATATAGCTTTTTATACCATTAATAATGACAACTGACCTATGACAGACAACAAATTATTACACATGACATTTAACATCTGACCTCCACAACACATAATGGCCGGACAAAGGAATAATCTTCCTGGTTTACTGTTTAATCTGGGTTTATAAAATTCTACCTCTCTATCATTATTAAACACTGGTCGTTAGCCGTCACCTTTGCTATGATGAATAATAATATCACTCAAAAATCTCATCACCAATATCACATAACATCAATATCACTCTCGTAATCTGATGGGACGGCCAACACGGAAAGAGTTCAGGCGCAGGATTAACAAGCTTTACGTGCTTTCCGAGGCACGCGATTGTACAAATTCTTAAAATTCAGTTTCTTGGTTGTTATTGAGAATTTTCGACAGAAAAACTCAACAACTTATTAATGACCCGACCTGGGATTTGAGCACAGATACTCAGGATCTGCGGCCTTATATCTAGCCACTAGACCAACGTAATATAATAAATAATATACATAATTATATATAATTTGAAAAATACTTTAAACGTGAATAAACCTGACGACCAACAACCAGCAATTAGATCGAATATCACCGAGTCATAGAGCTTATGTTTGTCATGAGCCTTTGTAGAGTCGAAAACAGAATCAAATGGCACAATATCGGGTCGCGGGTTCAAATCAAAGCGAACACGAATGAGTTGTTCAAATGATTTCATGTTTACAAGATAATTCGTGGTCAGCTGTTATGAGAAACGATATACACTACAATAACAGACTGTTAATGTCCCACTACTGGGCTAAGGCCTCCTCTCCCTTTTGAGGAGAAGGTATCGAGCTTATTCCACCACGCTGCTCCAATGCGGGTTAGTAGAATACACATGTGGCAGAATTTCAATGAAATTAGACACATGAAGGTTTCCTCACGATGTTTTTCTTTACCGTCAAGCACGAGATGAATTATAAACACAAATTGAGCACATGAAAATTCGGTGGTGCTTGCCCGGTTTTAAACCCACGATCATCGGTTAAGATTCACGCGTTCTAACAACTGGGCCATCTCGGCTTTTTAATTAATAAACAGATACCTAATAACATCTATATGTATTCGTATGTATAAATATTTAAGAAAACTATCTCTAGCTACGATCCCGGGATGCCTTTATTATGTATTACAGCAATTACATATACAATACAGTACACTGTATGTACATACGTCATATTCAAACTCCTTAAAAAATTTCATTCAAAACCATTCAGTAGAGTCGGCCTGATTGTGTAACAAACATGACAAAATTTCACATTTAAAAGTTAACACTTTCTTTAAATTATTTTCATATAAAATTTTTCAACCGACAAACAACGGTTTGTGACAACAAACCATTAAAAAAAAAAACTGTCAAAATTTTGACATTTGACAAAATATTTACTTTTATATTATACTATATACGTTTTTTTTTAATTGATAAAGTTAGGTACTTTAGCTTTTATAAGACAAATACACAAACTATAAATTTTAATAACACAAAGAATTTATATATATATATATATATAAATATAATATATAGGAGCGTGTGTCGTTTCGTCTCGCTCGTAACGCGTTCGCGATTCAACTAACGACTGATAGCTTATCAGATAGGTCATGTATTGACTCAGGTTTTTGTTGCTTGTGGATTATATAAAAAATGTAATTACATTGAACTAATATCGTGAAATATCAATATATTTTATAACTTTCGATTTAATAAAAAAAATATTACGAAACACTTTTTTTAAAGTAAATAATGCTGTCTATAGTCTATATACATATATAGACTAGTTTTCGCTCTGAGCTTCGTCCGCATGTTAGGTGAGTTTGGTTGGTGCTAGGAGAAGGGTCGTTATAAAAAAATTGCCTATGTCCTTCCACGGGATCAAGCTTGCTTCATGCCAAATTTCATCAAAATCGGTTCAGTGTTCTAGCCGTGAAAACGTAACATACAGACAGAGTTACTTTCGCATTTATAATATTAGTATGTATATATATATATATATATATATATATATATATATAATTGGAAATGAAACTATTAAGATTTAAATGTTCGTCAATTATAAAACAACGTCAATAAAAAAATTACTGATTTTGTAATGATAGACATTAATTTTGCAAGAATAATTTGGATTTATGTATCAGATATTTAATTACTATATATTTGTTAAAGTCAGTAGATTGAAATTAAAAAAAAACCACCAAACGAGTCACGGTATTAAGAAATTACAAATTTATGTACAGTTAAGTTAGTAGTACGACTTAAGTTTTTAAATATAATATTTGTATATCGAAGGACGTGTTGTCTGTGCCTTTGATATATTTTACCTTTAATTTATATCAATATTTTTTTTATTATAAAAAAATATTGGCTATGAACAATTCTCAGCAGCAACCTGGACTTTGAAAATTACTATCGTTTACAATACTGTGCCTCGGAAAGCACGTAAGACCGTTCAACATCAATATAGACTAGATAGTCAGAGAGTCGAGTCTAGATAGTTCGAGAGCGAGTCTGAGTAAGAATCGTATTTTAAGTGCTTATTTGAGTTTACATATGTAATATATTCGTAAGTACGTTCGTAACGTATTATAACGTGACCCCGTGACGTCATCCCGATATATATATTTTGGAAAATTATTATAAAAAAACAGCAACTTACCT
This sequence comes from Nymphalis io, assembly GCF_905147045.1. Classification (NCBI taxonomy): domain Eukaryota; kingdom Metazoa; phylum Arthropoda; class Insecta; order Lepidoptera; family Nymphalidae; genus Nymphalis; species Nymphalis io. Next base: position 6,825,774 of record NC_065913.1, on the reverse strand, counting down.
CTCATCGTAAATCGTAGAGTTGGTAATGTTGAACTCATCGAAGCTGGCGTCGTCGATCGTGTTCCCGAACGACTTTCCGCTTTCAACGTTTGCACTGTCAAAATCGCTTGACAGCTGACTGACACCTGATAGGTGGCTGATCGAGCGCTGACTGACGGTTGACAACTGACAGCTGTCCGTCTTACCCTTGGTCCGCTGGTCCCAGAGTTTTTTCGTTTCGTCTTGAACTCGCCGTTTCAATTCGGATATCTTTTCACGTTCGTTCTCTATTACTTGGCAACCTGTAGTTTTAATGTCTTGTTTATTTTTTATTATTACGTAAGATTTAATAATAATATAATAATAATAATATCATCCAGCTGATCCCAAATTAAGCTTGTACAAAGCTTGTACTATGGAAACCAGACACTTGATATACTACATATACTACTTTTTCTTTTGTAAATACATACTTATATAGATAATTACACCCAGATTCAAGACAAAAAAACATGTTCATAAACACAAATGTCTGACCTGGGTGGTAATCGCCCCACAACCTTCGGCATGAAAGGCAAGTATCTACCAACCACGCCAACTGGCTCGTCAAATTTAAAAACAAATTATTAAAAGATTTTGACTAGCTTGCTTTTAAAGAAGTAACTAATATGCATTCAATTTTAATACTGATATAGTAATTCCTGTAAAGCACTAATGACCAAAATATATGGAAAGTCCACATACAAAATACATAAGAAGGTTCAAACGTTTTGTTTTTAAATAAGTATTAAGGTACTCTAAACATATCGCTAGAAATCAAAATATATATAACGGTTTCCTGATCGATTTTGACCAGGAGACCATTGCCAGGCAGGGCATATTATAGTGCACAAGTGTGTGCGCAAACACAGGTGTACTCGTCTATTACCTCACTCATAATTTTGGTCTAGCAATGGGACGGCAATCAGGCATGACTAGATTTCAGCTGCAGGTTTTTAAAAATGTATAAAATATTTTTTTGCGAGAGCGATATATCGCCGAAGTTAGGGTAGAGCTAGGTGAGTAAAGATATAAGTTAAAAATAAATTTCTCAAATATGTAAATTAAAAAAAAAACCACTAACTGACCTTTTTCTTCCAACATCTCCATCCTTTTCCTTTCGATTTCCATCAAGCTGTCCAAAGTCCTCTTCCCCAATGAATTGACGTCTGTATCGCTTGACAATATCGGAGCGTCCATAGTCACTTTCGATATTCTATCAATATCGTCTTGCGAGGGGATCTTACCAGAATCCGTCATCTTCTGAAATTCAATGCGTACATTTGGTTCATCCCCGCAACTTTTCCTATGCATAATCTTCCCTTCCTTACGTGGCACTCCATCGAAGGTCTTATTCTGTTCCTGACCATCTTCCTCCTTGATCGGTTCGTTCGAAACTTTATCGGGCGATAACGATTTCGATTTGACGTATTTATTATCAGTCATAACCGGTTTGATATTCTTAACGTAACGGTTTTTGACATTTAGTTCCGATTCGTCGTTCCTTGATTCCTTCTGAGCGTTCTCTTTTCGTTTCAACGAATCTTTTTTAATTATTTTACCAAGTGCAGCAAACGTTGGTATTTTTGACGATGAGTTACTCTTGATTGCGCCGTTATCTTTTTTATCTTTTCGTTTCGAATTTCTCAAACTATTAAATTTGTCCAAAGACACATCGATTTCTATGTTGTCGTTGTAGAATATATTTTCATTTAAACTCTGCGACATTATATCGACTTTCTCTGGCTTTTTCTTGTCTTTGCTCTTACGTTTCAACGAATCGAAGTTTCTTTCCCAGAAACCTTTCTTTTCTTTAGACGATGATGAAGATTTAGACGGACTGCTATCTATTTCTATGGGATCATCTAAATCCGAAGCTACTTGTCTTTCGATATCGACAATCATTGATTGAGACATTTGATCTATAGAATTGAATTTATCCTTCAACAATTTCGTATGATCTTCGAAATTAGATAGTTTGGCAATGTCTACGTCATCACTGTCAGAAGTTTGAGGCGAGTAACCGAATTCACCTGACTTCGCTCTCGTCTGATCCGTATAAAATGCACTATCAGGAGATTGTGTCCTTTCAATATCACTTAGTTTTTTAACTATAGGTTTCAGTTCTTTTTCAATAATCTGTACTTTTCCGGTCAAATGTTCGACATGATTAAGCAATTTCACATATTCAGCTTGAAGCACTTTTGTTTCTTCTAACGCTGACGTTAAATTGTTATTGGCTTCTGATTTCAACGTGAGTATTCTGGTTTTTTGGGCGTCGATTTTTTTGGATAGAAGAATAATATCATTTTGTAAGTCTTCTCTATTCGCCAGCCTAGAAACCATACAAATATTGATTAAAGATTATTTATTCTTAATCTATGTCTTTATTAAATAAAACAATTAACAATTTCTTAAGAGTAAGGGTACTGACAAAACTTACAATTCGGATTCTTCTTCCAAGTGCTGGAACTCAAGATCTTCAAATATCTTGGTCTCATTGTCTAATATATCTTGAGCGTTTTGTAATTCTTCTAAAGTGGCTTTGTTCTCTTTCAAGTCTTTTACAATCCTGTGACAACAAAAAAACTTATTGCATTTTTAAGTTAAAGTATGTAAGTTTTTCTAAATAATTAACTAACATATTTATTTTAAAATATATTCTCAATTTTATTCTAAGCAAACTCTACTTACCTATCTACTTTCATGGTGGCGACTTCCACTCTATCACGCATCTCATTCTGTCTTATTTCCTGCTTCTCTTTCAACTGCTTGATTTCTTCCTCTATTGCTTTCGCTTTGTCAACTAAGTCGTTTTTCTTCTTTTGTTCTATGTTGAGAATTGCGATTTCTGAATCGTATTCGCCTTTGATGAGTGCTTTCTCCATTTCCAACTTTAAATAAAATAAACAAATATAATGAAAATATAAAAAAATTTGGAGACCATTAATAAAAAAAATAAGAAAATTATATTCCATGATAACAGATTAACAGAAATATTTGAAGTTTATTTTTTTTAAAACAAAAAGAGAACGTTATTACTTCTCGGTTTATTTTCTTTATCATCTAAATTTAAGATAAAAGCAAAATTAAATACCATTAAAAATATTTGTATTTAAAATTTTTATCTTATAATATGTCACTATTTCATTAATATTATTACGATGTTGAATATTTCAAATTATTTTAGAACATCAGTAGCGTGTAACGATGGGGCCGACATATAGGCTGCCTATAAAGGCTCCTTATATAATACCAGAAAAAAAGAGAATCAGTAAATAGAAGACAATAACATTAATACTGATATATATTTGTTGTAATACTTGTGTGAGTTGACAAATAAAGAAATACATTACCTCTCGTAATATGTCGTCCTCTTGTGATCTTATTTCTGTCATCTTACATTTGATCTCGTGTATTTCCGTGATCAGCTTCTTTCTTTCCTCTTTAAGATTATCATATCTTGCCTTCAGCTCGTCTATACTTTCGTCCAAAACTGCTGAACCTATAGAATCAGCTTCTGCGTCCATTTTTTTTATATCTTCAGCGATTGTTTCAATAATTTTTTCTCGTTTATTTTCTTTTAAATCTTTTTCGAATTCTTCTAATTCTGGTATATCCGCCATTAATTCCTTTTTAACATCATCGAAGCTTTTATTCTTAGTCATCGTAGCTTCAACTATCTCATTATTTGTATCTATATTTTCAGTTGTATTTTGAGTCGAATCGTTATTTTTATCAGAAATTATTTTTGAATATCTGAATTCAATATCGTTAGTTATATCTGCATCATCAATCATCGGTATTTCCTCTTCTAAACTCAACTGTTTCTCAATACCGCTCATTTTGATTTTATCGTCTTCATTGATATGAATGCCATCATTAGTCCGACCTTCGGTATTGAAATTAGGTTTCGTTGAATTATCAACGGGCGGTGGCGTTGGGAATATGAAATACTGCGGAGACGGCAGATTTTTATGTGCGAAACTAGTCTTTATTCTCGTTCTAGGGCTTTGGGTGTTTGGCGATTTTGGTTTGAAGCCTAAATTATTCTTGAAGTAGACATTTTCATAGGGGCTGCCGATCGGGGACGATATGGAACCATTTTGAAGTTTTCTTATCATAATTGGACTAGACAAATCATTTCTCGGCACGTCATCGAATACTGGGATACCTATTTCGTCCATCCTGCCTATATTTTCATAATTATTGTCACCTTGTATTGTTACTTCTGGCGTTAATGCTTCTAATTGTGTTGGTGATTGTGATGTTTCGTAATTTTCGTAATTAGATATATTTCTTTGTATGGGAAGAGATTGACTCGAAGGTGAACTCCTATTATGACTAGTATCAAACCTGGAAACGATAGCATTTATCATTTGATATTCACTTGTAATGAGAAATAAACAATTATATTTTTTTTGGTAACAATAGAACAAGATAACGGATGAAATAATATTTATCTATGGCAATGTTAAGTAAATATGTTTCCAAATATTATTAAGTAAATATTTATTACGTAACAAAATAAAATGTTTAGTTCAGGTAAATAATTGAATAAACTTTTATCGGTATCGGCTTTCTGCAATTAGTTAATCTGTCTGTATATACCTCCAAATCATCACAGTTAAACAACCGCCGAATAAAAAAATTTTATATTGCAGAGTTTTTATCTGAACACGAGTGAGCTAGTGTAAGCATATAACATCCTGTATCCCGTGGTTGGCGGCGTATTGACAATATATATATACGAAGGTGACCATTAATTAAACATTTTTTTCATCCGCTTTACAAGTGCATATGAGAAAACAATCGTTCAAATCTAGAAGAATATTTGCAAACTATGTATATAAGTCGACAAGTGTTTTGACATTTGTTGATATATATGTACATAATATAACAACTGACTGACTAACATATCAACGCATTGCCCAAGCAACTGGAGCTAGCAGCATGAAAATTTGCATACGGCTTCCTTTTATACAGTTGGTTAGCACTGTATAAAAGGAACATTTGACACAATTGAATCCCTAAGGTATAAAAGAGATAAAATTTTATATAAAAATCCGTCATTTTTGACAGCTTTGGAAATTGGTATTTAACAATTTTTAATTATGACCTAAGTAAATAGCTAATAAATTATTATTTATTATGTCCAACTGTTTTACTTAATATTTGTAATATCATAAACCAAAGTTATTTTCAATGATGACCATATACTTACTTATAGTAACCCTCGCTAGTTTGTACAAAGTTGGGATTGTTCAGCGTCACGCTCCTCGGTAGTGAACCGTTTGTTATTATCTTATTGTGCGGCCTCTTCTCAGTCGGCGTTATTGGTATACCTGAAAATTTTCGAACATTTTAATATTCAAAATTAAATATTATAATATATATAAAATGTACGAAAAATCACTACATACAAACACTTTTCTTAAGTATTTGTTATCGACTCACAGTTGTCAAATTGAAAAAAAGAATAAAATTTATACTTTTGAGATATTTTTAGAAAAAAGCAAGTAAAGCTTTATTTATTTATTCCGGAATACTCAAGAGGAAATATATACACAAACATATGTATATATATATATATATTATAAATATATTTTCGACAAAGTGATCGCTACATTATGAATATTAAATGTTTTATTGTTCTACGATTATTCCCAGCAATGTTTTCAGAAATACATCAAGTTTTTCTCGATAAATAAGGTACCTAAGTAAAGCTGGAACATTCAGTTATAATGAATAGATATCAATTTTGTTTTAGTTATCCCTTCGCCTTGTCAAGCTCTCAATACTTCACTTTTTACAATGGCAACACTCAAATATATGAAAAGCTAATTTAAAATATTAAAAAAAAAAACAAATTTAAAATTCCTAATTCAAAAAAGATGTCTGTGATTCGATCGATTCAGCCATTGGGACGTAATGCTGTAGCAAACACGCTTATATTATGACATTAATAAGACATAGTAATCAGTCGATGACATGACGAGATAATCTAGCCTAATTAAAACGCACTTTAGATTACCTGAAGTTATTTGTCGTTCATATTCAGCGCACATGTTAAGTATTTCTTCGAGGCGAGCCGTCTCTGCTTCTTTCTGTTCTTCTTCTTTTATTCTATCTTGATATGCCTGAAATAGATAAATAAAATATTTTTTATACCACAGATAATAAATATTATAAGTTCAATTGTCAAATGGTTTTTTTTGTGTTTTGGATTTTTGTCGTTTCTTAACTGAGAAGAGAAAATCGGTCTCCTTAATTAAAAAAAAAACACTTTAACAAATTAATCATTATACCTTAAAAGTTGTATATTCGCTACGTTTTAGTTCATGGAAGTTGTCCATGCCAACCGAGCCGCGTCAACTTCTCCATGTTTTCTCAGATATCTGACATTGATTCCAATTCTGTTTTACACAAACTTTTAAGCTTATCTGACTGGCAAAACGTTTTTATCCTTTTAAACGCCAAACACAATCAAAAAGGATAAAACAAAAACCCATAAAATAATGTCCTATTGAGCCAAAACAAATTAAAAATAAGGCTCGAAGCACGTTTAACTTCATACTTCATGGCAAGTTGGATACACATGTTGGAGAATTTTACCAGACACATGTAGATATAAAATAGAAACCGTTCAATTATATTCCATATTCTATATAAGCCTATATACGACTCCATAAGGATGTAAGCTGAATATGAAAGAAAATCTTGAGCTATACCCCGAGAATCATATATGTTTCCCTAATAATTTAACAGACAGTATTTACATAATATAAATAACAGGTCGAAATATATTAAAAGTATATAGAGAGAATGCAAGAAAAGCTTTATGAACATGAGTACGATCTCTTCCTGACAATATTTGGTTGATGTTGTCCACTTGATTGACTTCTTTGGCGGCCATTCTTCAGGGATAGCTAACTGCGCATTATATATATTATAGAGCAAAAGTGTGAGCGATCAATGGTGCATTTTGTATCTCTCATTCCCATAAACGGATGGGATGGCAAATACGACACGAACACTTCATGAAAAAGACAAGCAGTGCCTTACAGGACAACCTGAGTTAAAGCCTATTTTATGATTAAATTTCTTTGATCTTTAACCAATGTATATATATTTGTTAAAATTGACTTCAGCCTATCGGATATTAACATATCTATGAAGCATCGTTTCGAAAAAATAAATATATGTATATATTGTGCAATGATTACCTTAATCAGAAGTTACCTGATAGTAATATTATTTCAGAAATATATTAATTATTCGTTTTATTAGAAATTTCTAAGATTTAACTCACCAGATTAACAAACAATTTATCAATTTTCTTTATAATCGTGTTGTAAATTTGATTTCTAATGTACAATTCGTTGAACTGGTTCACTTTTAAATCATTGCCTACAACAATGACATTACTATTCTGTATCGGTGCTGACATATTAGATTTTTTCTCACAGGCAACACATATGTCAGCCATTTTGGATATGTCACTGCGTAAAACATCGTACGATTGTAAAATTTGTTTCTCTAATTTAATTATTTTCGCGTCTATATTGTTCTCGTGATTTCTCGTTTCTTTTATATAATGATTGGTTAGAATTGTATTTATCGTACGATATATTTTAATATCGTTTCGGAGTTTATGGACTGTTTCGAGTTTATCGTTTATAGAGTTCGCTACGTCGAAAATGGTGTCGAAGTTTTCTTTCCGATGACTTTTCGAGTCGAAGCTAATCTTCAAATCCTTTAAAGCGAGCGTGTTCTTCTTGAGGCTCGTTACGAATAATTTTATTAAACGTTTATGTGAAAAATCCTTATAGCTATTTTGTTGTGATTTCGGCATTTTTACACTTTTATTATACATGATAAACACTTAAAAAAAATTTTTTTTATTGACTGCGTGTTTTCATTATTTGTGACCTTTTGGAAAATAATATAAATTAGAAAAGATAAACAAACATAAATACATATATTAAGACATACAATATACATATAATAGTACCACTGGTTTGTCACACAAAAAAAAAATCACACACGTGGACTAAAAATTAATATTATTTTAAATATTTCTTTATCGCGTTTAAAAAAAGAACGATATTTATAATTTAAACACTCGAATCACTTTTTTTTTTTTAATCGCTATTAATATTTTTAGACAACGAGATCGTACGATATCGTAAATGAAACTAATTTGTCGCAGTAACACCGCATTGTAAGTTTATCTTCGCTATCAGATACAGCTATTGTTTTCTTACCAACCGATTACGACTTTATCAGTTTTAATTCTTCAATAAACGTTTATTATGTGACGATGTTTTGCTACTTGTGTGTGTACAACCTGACAAGGTTGTGTCAGAAAATGAGAATATTTTATTCAAGTGGGCTCTTACACTTTTGAATCGTGTTTTTTTTTTATAATACGGTGGAAACTTGCAGATGGTCCATGATTTTTAAAATTTGACCGATGACCGAATGACCGATTGCACCAACTGCGAAGGAGATATTGCACAAGTGTGCGCGCAAACACAGGTGCACTCTCCATTCCCTAACTCTCATAATCCGATGGGACGGCAAACCGAAACGACCGGAAATAGTTAAGGCGCAGGACCAACGGCTTTACGTGCTTTCCGAGGCACGGGAGATACTGAGAATTTTCTGTCAGAAAAACCCAATAACATTTTACGGGCCCGACCTGGGAATTAAACCCGTACTGGGAACTCCCGAGTCTGCGGCCTTACATAAAACCACTAGACCAACGAGGCATCACACACAATTGAATATAGACATTATATAAAGATTTATTACTAGTGCAGACAGTAGGGTATAAAAAAAGACATTTCCTTTGCAAAAGGTGGTGTAGTTACAATGAAAGGATGAGGTAGTAAAATCTGTTTTTTTAATAGCAACGGTTTATTTTTTACCATAGTAGAAATTTAAACGACATATTTCAAAATTGTTACTACACCACCTTTTATAGGACGAAAATCTTCACTGACTGGGCTATACTAAGTCTTTTTTTTTATAGAATAGGAAGGCGGACGAGCATATGGGCCACCTGATGGTAAGTGGTCACCAAACGCCCTTAGACATTGGCATTGTAAGAAATGTCAACCATCGCTTACATAGCCAATACGCCACCAACCTTGGGAACTAAGATTTTATGTCCCTTGTGCCTGTAATTACACTGGCTCACTCATCCTTCAAACCGGAACACAACAATAACAAGTACTGCTGTTTTGCGGTAGAATATCTGATGAGTGGGTGGTACCTACCCAGACTCAAGCTGATTCAAGCTGTAATGTTTATTTATATATGTAAATAAATAAATATATATTATAAGATAATTAAAACATTACACCAACCTTGATTCGCATACTCTCAGCTTCGAAGCTCCTATCGTAGTGACAATTCGCGTAGACCGGCGAATACTGGGGGTTTCTGTCGTACGCCGGGGAAGGCAAACATACAACTTTCCCCACACCGCATATCCTTCCGTAATCACTCAAATCCATATTCAAACTCTTTTCGTTCTTGCAATCAAAACTATTCTTGCTAGATTCATTCCTGCATTCCAAGTTATTCTTGCTAGATTCAATCTTGCAATCTAGATTGTTCCTTGTATCATTCCTGTCAATGTTTATTTTACCATATATATTGTTATCAGGTCTACTTTGCTGGTCATTGTTAATTTTCTTCGGTAATTTCTGATCAGCCCTGGTATCATCGAAATTCCTGACGATATCGTCAATTTTTGTCTTGTTACGTATAGCCACGTTTGCGTATGAGCATTTCTTCGGATCTAAACTATTATTCTCGTTGAGGACAATCATTTTCTGCTCTTGTTTCACTTTGTTCATGTAATTAGGTATGTTCCGGTTACCGAGTACGTCTTTAGCGGGTGTGTTCACTGTTAATGAGTTAGCGCTGAACACTTTTGGTGATATTTCGATTTCGCTCGCCGTATAAAATTGACTTCTACCAACGTTTTTCTGCTGTTTCGCGTAATATTCGAACTTCGATACTTTTGCCATGATACTGCCAATTTTCGGTCTCGATTCTTGGTCTGAATTCGAGTCTGACGTGTCTAAATCTTTGTAAGGCTTCCTGGGTGCGACGGGCGGTTTCTTTCTAGACATTTCTCTGAGCGTCATGTCTAATTCTTGGTCGAGTTGCGATAAAGAATTGTCTTTGTATATCTTCTGTATGTTTGTGTTTTGGTAACAATGGTTGCTCGATTCCGAGTGGTGGTTGACATAACCTGTTGATGGAAAAAAAAAACATTAATTCGATGTTTAAATGTTTTGAAATTGCTTCGTTTTGGTCAATGTCATTGATTACATATGATATTAATAATTTAAACGTTAGATTTTATCAATAACCACTCTTATCTCAAGATTTAAGCTTAATTGGAAGTAAAAAAAGATAACCTATTAGTTATGCCTTAAAAACAGACATCCCCAGTATTATTGTTTTTAAATAAATAACTTAGGTACTTTTTTCACAATACAAGTGACAGGCACACCTAATGGTATGCGGTTATAACAGCCCTTAAACATTGGCGCCGTAAGGAATCACCAATGCACCACCAACCTTGGAACTAAGATCTTATGTTCTTTGTGCCTGTATTTACAATGGCTAACTTACCAATCCAAACGGTACTCAACACAGTATTGCTATTTGCCGTTAGAATATGTAATAAATGGGTGGTACCTAGTAGGGCTGGCACAAAGCCCTACCACCAATTACAGTACAATTAATTGTACAACACAGTTACACAGTGTTACCAGCAGTAAAAACACTGTTGTAATTGTCAAATGAATATAAAACATCAATAATATCCATTCTGACAATTGAAATTCAATTGACCACCGTTCTAGTAGTAAGCCACTAAACAATAATACAAGACAGTGATATAAATTGACAACTCACCGGTGGGGACACATTGTTCATTCGGTGTAAACTGTATGGGAGCCATAGACACGTGACCGGAGGGCAGCACGGATTTCATCAGCTTCGCCTCCTCGGGGTGATTGAAACGGAGATAATTGGAACGACCAATTGTCAACATGCTACCTGGAATTTTAATTGTTTACATTTAAGGGGGTATTTTTTGTTACGTAATTGTATATCTAGACATGTTAGCCGTGTATTTGGTGTATCTTATAATTAATTTATATTAACGTTTATTTTAAGGATGTATATATATATATATATCCTGGGACATTATTCACATACGGTCATTTGATCCCAAATTAAGCAAAGCTCGTACTATGGAAACCAGACAACTGATATACTACATATACTGATTTTCTTTTGTAAATACATAATTATATAGATAATTACACCCAAACGCAGAACAAACAGACATTTTCATGCACACTAATGTCTGTCGTGGTGAAAATCGAACTCCCAACCATCAGCGTGAGAGACATGTATCTACGAACCACGCCAACCGGCTCTAAATGCATGTTTTGGTTACCAGACAGCATCACCTTAATTACACCATCACAATAAGTTATGCAAAGTGGCCACTGCCTTTAATTTGGTTTTGATTGTTCATTATGTCATACGTTTAAAAAGTGCTTTAAACAAAAGTTATTGATACGATAAATATTTAATCAAGCCTTAAGTGTTTCTTCCTGGAATGGTGGTAGATTTTGCGCCACCAACCTTGGGAACTAAGATTTTATGTCCCTTGTGCCTGTAATTACACTGGCTCACTCACCCTTCAAACCGGAACACAACAATAACAAGAACTGCTGTTTTGCGGTAGAATATCTGATGAGTAGGTGGTACCTACCCAGACGAGCTTGCACAAAGCCCTACCACCAGTATTATATAGTAGTGATGAGTATGAATGTTGATGGATATAGGGGACGGGGGCGGCCGAAGATAGTGTGGATGGATTGCGTAACAAAAGGAAATGTGTATGAAAGGGTAAATGCTGAGATGACGAGTGAGAGAGAAGTGGAAGGAAAATAAATGTTTAAATACCTTGAGATAGACGGGTAGGTTTTTCAACTGGTAACCCATCGAGTAGCGTGGTACCACTGATGGGGTACAACGTGACCACACCGTGTGAATTCTCAACCCTGCAATGTACGTTCGCAACCCCCGTGCCGACAACATATATATCGCATGTCGGATCTGAACCGATTGTAACGCGACCTGAAATTAGACGTTTAATATTTTAACATGATGAGTTTTTATAGTTTTGTGTGTGTGTGTGTGTTCGTTTGTTTGCGTGTTTGACTCTATGTGTGTGTTCAATTAATAAAATATTAGATTTTACTATTATTAAAGTAAGATATGACATTGAAATGTTTATTGAATAAAACTTGATAAGATCTAGTAGCGATAATATATATATATATATATATATATATATATATATATATATATATATATATATATGACTGCCAATAAAAAGTTATTGGGTTTTTCTGTCATAAAATTTTCAGTAGCAGCCCGGAGTCTGGAAGTTGGAAGTGTATACACTCCCGTGCCTCGGAAAGCACGTAAAGCCGTTGGTCCCGCGCCTTAACTATTTCCGGTCGTGTCGGATTGCCGTCCCATCGGATTATGAGAGTCAGGGAATAGAGAGTGCACCTGTTTGCGCACACGCTTTTGCACTTAATCGAAATCGGTCTGGAAGACATTATTATATATATTAAATTGCCTGAAGGTAAGCGTTAAATGAAATAAGTACTTAACCATATCCAATAATATACTGAGCCTAATGCAAAAGAATTATTAATTGAGATATCTCCTCCTTTACTGAAGTTAGTTAAAATTTTTAGAAACGGTCTAAAAGACTTCTGATTTTGTCGCACTAAATGTGGTAATATATACATTTGAAGAAAAGCTATAAAATGTAGTTGAAAATGTCCTTAGACATATGGAAACAAATTCAAAATAGTAATTTCGAATTGATGTTGTATACAAAAATATGTATTACTAAAATTCAAAAATCTATTGAATATATAATTGAGTCATTACCTTGTTTGATCGGGTGTAGCGTGACGGCGGTACTCAGCCTCCCAGTGCCGAGACTGACCAGGTGCGGGGTATTAGTCGCCACCCTAGAATTAAAAAAAAAGAATGGTTAAGACATCATTTTTAATGAAAACCTTTGACTTAAAGGGTTCAACTTGGTTTTAGAGTTGAGTGGAGATCGATTAAAATTGGTAAAAAATATATTTAACTAATAATAGGCCCGGACTTAAAGATCTAAGGCCCCAGGGCATTTAGATATATAAGGCCGCCCCATTCCGAAGCGCTTAGAGTAAAATTATAGTTTTTTGGCTGTACCCCTTGCCGACCAGCGCCTTGTAGAACTAAGATTAAATGCGTGACTGACTAATAAGCTAACTTAAGTTATTACTTACTGTTAATTAATAATGAATTATTTTGTTTAATGTGTTTAGATTGGTAAGTCAAACAAAAATTGAGAAATGTTTTATTCTACTCGTCATTTTAAATATATACTTATTTCATTAGTTAATAAAATCTACCGGGCAAGATGGATGTATTCGGTCACGATTAATATGAAGAAAGAAGCCAACAAAACAAACACAGATAATTACAACTTATTTATAATAATAAAGAATTCATTTCAAAAATTAATAAGCCCATATAAACGTATCGTAATTCAAGTAACAATGTAGCTAGAATGGGTATACATATATAACACATTATAACTGAAAACATTTCTACAGACAGTAACAGCCTGTGAATGTCCCACTGCTGGGCTAAGGCCTCCTCTCCTTTTATGAGGAGAAGGTTTGGAGCTTATTCCATCACGCTGCTCCAATGTGGGTTGATGGAATACACATGTGGAATAATTTCAGTGAAATTTGATACATGCAGGTTTCCTCACGATGGAAAACATTTATAATTTACATTAAAATAACGAAAGCGAAAACGTACATGTACAAAGGTTTTTACGATGCTCTAACTTATAACATAATCATCTTAACTTAGTTAAATAACAACGTCTTTACAAAGTCACACGTTTACAATGTATTTTTAAGAAAAAAAAAATACTTGTAAAATACGTTTTAACAACAATTGTTACTTTATATTAAATATACTTCTTGAAGAAGTTCGTTTTTATGTTTATTTTATTACAATTCATGCATTATAATAGAAAATAGTAACAGCCTGTGAATGTGCCACTGCTCGGCTAAGGCTTCCTCTTCTTTTTTGAGAAGGTTTTGGAGCTTATTCCACCACGCTGCTCCTAAGCGGGTTAGTGGAATACACACGTGGAAGAATTTCAGTGAAATTAGACACATGCAGATTTCCTCACGATGTTTTCTTTCACCGTCAAGCACGAGGTGAATTATAAACACAAATTAAGCACATGAAAATTCAGTGGTGCTTATCCGGGCTTAATTACGCGTTAACCACTAGGCCATCTCGGCAATTACATATATTTAAAAATAAAGTATTGACATCAAAATTTAAAGCTAATTAATAAAAAGCGTAATTTTATTTTAAGTTGTTTTTTTTGTTGTTTTGCCAACATTATAAGGTAAGAAGTAAATAAAATTTAAAGAAAAAAAAGGGCTTTTATCTTTCATTTATAGATATATCATGTATAGTATGAGTGGTCATTCGAACGTTATGTTAATACGCTATAATAAGGTAATATCACATCAAAATCGATCCTTTTTGGATATTTCTAAATTTAAAAAAATAAAATCTCTATCGAGTGCAATGTCCTGTACACAATATGAACGCTAAAACCTAGGTACACATTCAGGACTAGGTAATGTGCACGGAAGCGTGACGTCACAGGAAACCAGTCTATTTTCAGGCATCGTGTTCCCTTTGTTTGTTTCGCTTTCAGCTTTTATTAACGTACTAGCTATCAACTGACTCTTTGTTCGTTCGGACTTTCTATGATATTCGAGTTCTCTCATTGAATATAGAATCATGACACATTATTACTGTCAGTTGTTACACTGGCTCACTCACTTACAAACGCAACACAACAATAATAAATACTGCAGTTTGGCAGTAGAACATGTGATGAGTGGGTGGTATCTACCGGGCTCGAGCAAATCCCTAACACCAAGTAAATAAAAGTTTGTAAGATGCAAATTCATGCATATTATGTTGCCGTCAATTATTCAATACTGATTCGAACTCTGGTTTTCATAAACGGTAAACATCCGAAAGGCATATACCACATATGTCCAAAAATATTACATACGCGAAAATAATGAACGCAACTGTACCATATATGTCCAAAAAAATTCGATCGAACTTCGTCCCAAACAATATTGCCTAATTTCGACAAAACGTAATACTAAAATATAATAAATCACGAATTATGACTATAAATAAAATCGATCCAGATTTGACAAATAAAAGTCGACGATAAAAGCGTGTCGTGGAATATAAATAAAAGTTAATCTGGCATGTGTCGTCTTTTGCATCTGTTATGGATATTTCGGTACGTGTAGGGTGTCCATTATATTTGAAACAAAAGAAATAATCTATTGAAATCTATGTAATAGAACTTAAAACTTTAATATAACCATATATTTACAATGTAAAATATTTCAGCTATTCATTTTAATATTTTTTATAGGAAAACATAGTCTGTACATGATATGTCTTGTGTATTTTGGTTTAATAGATTTTAATCGAATGTGCGCGGCGGTTGATATCAAAGACTCGCCGGCACAGAGGATATAGTGCACTAGTGTGTGTGCAAACACATTTGCACTCCTATATTCTTTTAAAACTCGGCCAGCAATTCGACACAAGAGGAAAGAGATTCGTTTTTCGCAAGCAGCTTAACGGTGCCAGCTTCTTAACTCTTTTTATTTTGGGTTACAGCTGATAATTTCATGAAAATAAATCTAACAACCATTTTATTGAATGGCCCCGTGATTTGAAAACACAACCTCAAGATCAACACTACAATGATAATGTATCAATATATATATTACGGAAAGCAATCTTACCATGGTTCGCATTTTGAAGCGCACATTCGAAAACTTTTATAATTACAATCACACACAATATACTTTTAAGAACTTATCTAATTTTGAAGAAAGTTATGTTTACTTTGTAAAACATGATGACGTCACTTTCGTATACAAAGTAACCTTTGTAGATATAAACATTTGCTTTGTAGGAATCAAAACCAAATAATTCTAAAGACGCATCACACACAAATGAAGAAAATAAACTAGCATATCAAATATTACTCGTGAAATTCCGTTGTATCTCAGACTGATAACAGATGAAC
Organism: Nymphalis io; assembly: GCF_905147045.1. Lineage (NCBI taxonomy): Eukaryota > Metazoa > Arthropoda > Insecta > Lepidoptera > Nymphalidae > Nymphalis > Nymphalis io. The sequence continues at coordinate 6,809,477 of NC_065913.1, read as the reverse complement.
GACAACGTGATAACGGAAACAAAACATCGGTTTGTTACTTCATATCCATACGAGGAGAGTTTTTAAGTTATAATAAGAAAAACAGTTAACATATATGTATAATTGTATACGTATTTATTAGTTCGCATAATACGTTCCAATAAGAAAATATTTATGACGGTACTTTTAAATATGAATAGGAGAAACAATCAAATTGCATTTATTCCTAAATTAGTTTTCGCCGCGTTGGGGTGGCGGGTTGTTTTTTATGTGTTAAGTATAAAAAGTAGCCCATATTTTTAATTGGGGTTCAAACTTATTTAAAATTTTATCAAATTCGGAGACAAAGTTATTTTCCATTAACAGACAAACAAACTACTTTAACAATTATATTAAATAAATAAATTACATTATCAATCATAATTATTATGTGATGAGATTAAGTGGTAGGAACGCCTGAATCTTAACCGATGAACGTAGGTTCAAACCCAGGCAAGCACGTCTGAATTATCATGTGCTTAATTTCTGTTTATAGTTCATCTCGTGCTTTTCGGTGAAGGAAAACATCGTAAGGAAACCTGCATGTGTGTAATTTCATCGAAATTCTGCCACATGTGTATTCCACCAACCCACATTGGAGCAGTGTGGTGGAATAAGCTCCAAACCTTCTCCTCAAAAAGGGAAGAGCCCAGCAGTGGGAAATTTACAGGCTGTTACATTTTTTTACATGATATTAATTTGTATTTGTTATATTTGTTAAAAAAATATATCACAAGTTTCACGGTAGAAATGCGCTACAATTAAAATGTAGTAATTAATTCAAGACATCTAGATAAAAACAACACCATCATTTGTAAGAGGGTAATTCTCGTCTTTCTTTATGGTGATTTCCTCACGATTAAACGAGGCGTGTAATAAATTATTAATCAAGCGTTAAAGTTGAAACTGCACGGTATTATCGACAGCACGAGTGATTTTGTCTTTTTCTTTTTTTACCATCGAATTCAGTTCCCGAGTATACATTAAAATGACAATGATATAGAAAATATATGGCTGACTGCGGACAATTCGAATATTTTACTTTACTTACTATATACTTTATTGTAAGCAACGAAGATTAAAAAAATACAAATCTTCATGGATACAACCTTATTATGAGTAGTATCAACTTTGACGATTTTAAAATTTTACATGGTACTTATTAATTTTAATTTCTACTTAGAATTAAACAAGCGATTCGGGAGTGACTATTTTAAATTTGACTAAAACAAATAAAAAAAAATTGACATAGTTATATAAAAAAAAATAGCTTCCTTTAATAATATTCTAGATCTCTTATCTATCTAGCATTAGGTCACAACCTTCATGTACAATATATTTGTTAAACAGTTATATAACGAAGTATTAAGGCATTTATACTAATATTATAAATGCGAAAGTAACTCTGTCGGTCTGTCACGGTTTCACGGTTAGTACACTGAACCGATTTTGATCAAATTTGTTATAGAGCAAGTTGACATAGGTTACTTTTTAAACAACAAGCCTTCCTCCCAACACCAACAACTCCCTCTTATCTAATATGCGAGCGAACACTAGTTTTTAATAAAATAAAACATAAGCTTAAATAGAAAAATAAATTAAAACAACACTATGCATTAATTTTATACCAATTTAACGCTTGTCTAATTAATTCATTTTTGTTACTTAACGTATTTAGCATGTCTGCTGTACTGAATTTTACATGACATCACATAACCGTAAACCGTAACCGTAACAGCCCGTGAATGTCCCACTGCTGGGTTAAAGGCCTCCTTTCTTCATTTTAAGGAGAAGTTTTGGAGCTTATTCCACAACGCTGCTCCAATGCGGGTTGGTGGAATACACATGTGGCAGAATTTCAGTGAAATTAGACACATGCACCACCTCACGATGTTTTCCTTCACCGTAAAGCACGAGATGAATTATAATCACAAATTAAGCACATGAAAATTCAGTGGTGCTTGCCCGGGTTTGAACCCACGACCATCGGTTAAGATTCACGCGTTCTTACCACTGAGTCATCTCGGCTCTTAGCATCACATATATCATAGTAATAAGCTGAATTATAAAACTCATTTGTCAAAGTAGCTCGGGAGCTACACGGGAACGATCTAATATAGTCAGATAAAAAAAAGAAACAAATCTTAATATTTCAAAGATCTTTCGAGATATAACTTGTTAAAAATAAAACTCCATTACAATATAGCCAGAGTTAAGATTACGCGTGATTCAGTCTGCTTTCACGCTTTTATTTATTCATCATTATTATGTAATGTCTAACTGAAAATAAGATAATTATATGATTATGTAACTATCTAGTAGATTTTAAGAGTACAAGTTTACTTTCTATTATAAATACTATTTTTTTAAGGTTTTGGTAGGCGGACAAGCAAATGGGCCACCTGATGTTTAGCAGTCACCACCGCCCATAGGGATTGGCGATGTAAGAAATATTAATCATTCCTTACATCTCCAATACGATACCAACTTTGATAAATGTTATGTTATGTCAAACCGAAACGAAATAATACTATGTATGTTTTTGCTGTTTAGCGGTAGAACATTTAATGAGTGGGTGGTACCTACACAGACGGGCTTGCACAAAGCTATACAACCGAGTAACTACTAAGTAATACCTAAGTATTCTACCACCAATAAAAAATTACAGTCATAAGGGCATAACATCTTAGTTTTAATGATTGAAGGCGTAATAAAAATGTTAAATCAAATCAAATCATCAACCAAATCAAAGAAATCTAAAGCAACGGTTATGATTTATCATCAGGTGACTCGCATACCAGTCTGCTTTTTAATTTTAAAACAAAATAAAATGTAGTCAAACTAATAAAATTAATTTGGTCACCCTATTCTCTCCTAATTTCAAATCACCTTTAACATTTAGCCCGTAAGGACGTAGATTGCATAGCAATCAATTTTATTTATAATTACCATAGATTAAGTGACAAGCAAGAATGAATCTTAACGCTTTCAGTTAATTGTCAATTACGTAAAACTACATATTTTGACTGTACTGTACTGTGTGTGTGTTGTGTTGTTAGCGAGTTGAACTATTTGAACTTTATGTTATAGGTTTAAGATCTATTTTTGTGTAATAAGTAAGTATTTATAAACAGCTGACACATGCAACTTTAAAAATAGGTGTCTAACGTCATAAAAACAGTTTGTTTATATTTTTTAATTATTTTAATCAAATTCTTTCAATTGTTTTTTTTTATTTATATTATGTTTCAATAAAATGAAAGTAACTATGTGTAATAAAATAAAACCATATAGTAACAAATAAAAATATTTCTGCTGTAATAATAACTAAATCAAGAGTAAAAACTATTTTGAATTTTAAATAATTTTAATAGACTTCATTGATTATTTTTGAAAACAAAAAAACAATTGAACGAGTTGTTTAATGTAATATTAGTTTAGTATAATTTTATTTTGTTAAAAAAACAGTACTATAATTACTATTAATATATGGAAGAAGAAAATAGTACGTTCGGTTTTTATTGTGAGAAAAAAATAGCCATGCCGTTAACCGTTACGGTAAACGAATCGCGCTATATGTTTCAAAACAAGAATGTTTTGATTCTGCTCTCACATCATTTACGCGTTTACATATGAAATACATACGAACGTATGTATTACATAACATGTACTCCACATAACCATTAGAGCTAATCGCATAAACCTCTAGCGTTACAGTAATCTAGACGCCGCGTTAGGTTACCTGACTCACGAGTTTTGTTTAGTCGGTCATGTGTGATATAGTCTGTGGTATTGATGATTACGATCATAGTTTTTTTTATAGAATAGGAAGGCGGACGAACATTTGGGCCACCTGATAGTAAGTGGTCACCAACGCCCATAAACATTGGCATTGTAAGAAATATTAACCATCGCTTACATCACCAATGCGCCACCAATCACTATCACTGGCACACTCACCCTTCAAACCGGAACACAACAATACCAAGTACTGATGTTTTGCGGTAGAATATCTGATGAATAGGTGGTACCAACCCAGACGAGCTTGCACAAAGCTCTACCACCAGTTTAATGCCTTAACTTAGTTTAAATACATTAATATTTTTAAGTAAACGAAAAATAGAAAAAGCTATATATACATATATATCAATTTAGTTGTATTTAATTCATATATTATTTAATTGGTGGATAAAAATTTACTACTGAGTTTCTTGCCTTTTTTTTTTGAGGAGAAGGTTTGGAGCTTATTCCACCACGCTGCTCCAATGCGGGTTGGTAGAATTCACATGTGGCAGAATTTCAGTGAAATTAGACACATGCAGGTTTCCTCACGATGTTTTCCTTCACCGTAAAGCACGAGATGAATTATAATCACAAATTAAGCACATGAAAATTCAGTGGTGCTTGCCCGGGTTTGAACCCACGATCATCGGTTAAGATTCACGCGTTCTTACCACTGGGCCATCTTCTCATCTACCTTCTCCTCAAAAAGAGGAGAGGAGGCCTTTAGCCCAGCAGTGGGACATTCACAGGCTGTTACGGACTGAGTTTCTTGCCTAGTAGGTTTTCCAATCGTCATTTTACAGGATGACTTTATATGTGTTAGCATAATTGAATAATAATTATGCAAATAAATAATATAATCAAAGCCAGTATCTACGTATGTATTTATGTACATAAAGGAAATCTACGTCTCGTTTATTTAAGTTATTTATGTTACACTTGTCGTGAATTCAATGAGCGAACAAACAAGGCGCCAGATCTTGATTTACGTGGTATAACACTAACTTATCATTTATTGCCTTCAATGAGTAACGTACGTCACGAAGCGCTGGATATAATTGGTCTATAGTATAGTTGGATATACATGTGGCAGAATTTTCGTGAAACCAGACACGTGAATACACATAAAAAAATCTAAATCGTCCTTCACCGTCGACCACGAGATAAATTATAAAATACATTCATCTACATTTACATTTTATTTGTCAAAACTGTGTGTTGCTACTTGTGTTAACTGTTATAAGGTTTGCATAATTCGATGGAAAACAGTAATTGGCTCTACTGTCTGTATTTTGTATTTTTAATATCAACATATTTTGTATCATGATGTGGTTTTCCTTAAATAAATAAATAAAACAAATTAAGGACATTAAATTTCAGCATTGGTTAACCGTGCTAACCAACGCGCCATCTCGGTTCTAGTTAAAAATATTAGAAACAAATGATGACACAGCGAGGAAAATCTGCATGTCTGTGTCGGATGACATTTTTCTATCTAGTTTTCCACCAAATCGCAAGGAAAAATGGTTATTCAATAAATTATAAACATTATCTTTAAGAGAATGCCTTTGTCCTGTGTGACAAATGCAGGATGGATCCGATACGATTGAAGAGATCAGACCAGGTGTCATATCAACGGCTGTTCCTGATAGCGAGAATTCCTTGGCGGAATAATAAAATAACTTTCATCCGGCACATCAATATCTATAGCTATAAGCAATATGTATAGCTTTTTATATTTATAATAACTAACAGTCGTTAATCGGGTCGGTTGGTCGAAATTCGACCGCAATTAGTTGCTAATATTAATTAGACGACATTACAGTTCTTGATACACTGGTTTCCATTCCAGTAGATTACCTAGACTTCAAACCATGTCAAATCCCACACTCATCCGTGGGCGCAATTTGCGTAAAAAGTGATATTCATTTCATGTATCTTTTAAATCGAGCGACTATATATTGTTAGAAATCTCTTTAGAAGCCACAAATCCTACTTTGATAACTTCCACAATCAATATATATACTTAAAACATTGTTTGTACTGATTGACTCAACGCACAACCAAAAATCTACTCGATTAGCCGAATCTAGAAAGATAAAATTCGGAACAAGTTTATTACATAATGTAAGCACTGCTAAAAAGGATTATTTCAAAAATATCAACTTCAAAAAGGTAAAATGCCATGCCCGTTTGTATTATAACATTGTTTGAATTTCACTCGTATCTATACGAAGTCAAGATGGGCAGCTTGTTTAACAAAATTCTTGTAACAAAGTAATTTCAAATCATGCAAATATTTGGTACCGTTTAAAATTCCACAAACGCTATCGATGATATCATATTGACGTAACCATTCCACGGCTCGAATATTCAATAGCTTTCAAATGCCTAACAGACGGTGAATTACAGTTCATAGAATAGTCGATATTGTATTTTAAGCATTGATATATATTTGTAATAGTCGACAAATAACAAAAAGCATTTTATATATCGAAGTAAATCATTATGTTCGTAAATTCAGGTGAAAAGTTTCTAAGCAAGATTTCTGTTTGACGGATGTCTTTTGAAGATTTGTTACTAATACTTTAAAATTTTTACTTTCCTATCTAAACTAATATTATAAAGTAGAACTGTTTGATGGTTTTGAACACATTCGTTATCATCAAAAATGTTTGTTTTACATAGTCATTTATTGAACAAAGACCTAACATCTCGCTGCGAACTGCGAAGTAAGCAAGGTAAAGTTAAACGCCTTTAAAGCCGCGCGCAGCAGCTCTTGCTCAACACAGATAATAAATAACTTAACTTAATAATTTGCAGTTTTCTTTCAGTGTCCACATTAAAAGAAAACATGAAGGATAGTTCAAGTTTTTTTTTTAATTTAAAATTGGAACCCTGACTGACAAACTGGTCATACAATTGTTAGTGTTCACCACTGCCCGTACACTTTTGACGCTGTAATATTAACCATACCTAACATCGCTAATGCGCCACCAAGTTTCCGCTCTAGGCCCGCGTGTTAGGCAGCCGGAGGACAGATGTTACGTGTAAAAAAGTAGCTTATACCTTGGTTCCAAACTTGTTTCATACAATCCATTAAATTCGGTTCAGTGGTTAAGACGTGCTTTCACAGAACAGAGAGAGCTACTTATATATACTATATATATATAAGTATATATAAGTATATATATATATATATATATATATATATATAGCTATAACTAGCATTGATAATATTAGTTTTACTGGTAGTAGGGCTTTGTGCAAGCTCGTCTGGGTAGGTACCACCCACTCATCAGATATTCTACCGCAAAACAGCAGTACTTGGTATTGTTGCGTTCCGGTTTAAAGGGTGAGTGAGTCAGTGTAATTACAGGTATAAGGGACATAAAAATCTTAGTTCCCAAGGTTGGTGGCGCATTGGCTATGTAAGCGATGGTTGACATTTCTTACAATGCCAATGTCTAAGGGCGTTTGGTGACCACTTAACATCAGGTGGCCCATATGCTCGTCCGCCTTCCTATTCTATAAAAAAAATAGTTTAAATAATAGAAGTAGGTATTACACACATTAATGTAACCTAAAGTATAATCTCGTATGTAAATAACCGGATGTTTACAGATTAACTTAGGATATTAGATTAGATGACATCCTCCTTGAATTGCACTTGACTCATCTGGAATACAAATGAACGATAATAATACTTGGAGATTTCTACGAGATAACAATAATAGACTCGAAACACATTTTGCAAATTTATCGTGACCTTTTTTTGTATTTCTTTTATCGACACCTTTAATTATACAATAACAGTAACAGCCTGTGACTAAGCGTTCTTACAGACGAACGGCAAGTTGTGAACGGCAGCCGTCGCCACCTATCGACGACAGTCGTCAACGCGTCGGCGGCAGCAGTCAATACGTCGACGGCTGCCGCCGGCAGGCGACCACGGCTGCCGTCGACAGGCGACAACGCTTGCCGCGAGTGCCGCATACTAGCAGTCTTGGTCGGCTTGTACAGGAGCCAGTTGCAAAATGGCGTCCGATGAAGAAACATTGTTATTGCTTTTACTCCGCCATCGCCGACGACAACGAAAAAGAAAGACACGTTCAGTGTGGGTTGAAGAAATATTAATGTATAGAGAACAAGAGGGAGATTTTTATACACTGTATCCACGTTTGCGAAGGTCCGAAAAAAATTTTTTCAATTACTTTCGAATGTCAATCGCTTCTTTTGATGAGTTGACATCTATTTTGAAACTTTCAATATCTCGCCAAGACACTGTGATGCGAAAAAGTATACCAGCTGAGCAAAGACTCGCTATGACATTAAGGTAAGAGGGTTTTTTTTTTTTTTTTATATTACCCGGGAGGGCAAATGACTCTACTCCACCTGATGTTAAGTGGTAGTAGAGTCCAAACGCGAGGACGGCCAGTACAGTCGGGAAGAAGGTTCTGCACTAGCCGCCCTCGCCTTGCCGGCCCGCAAGATGCCTCTTCACGCCTCGTTTGAAGGAAGGGTTTAATTTTATCAAAAAATGGTATATACTGGACATAACTTTAATGAGATCAAATCAATATAACTTTGGCAACATTTTTAATTTAAGTTAAAATAGGAACTTTACTTAACATTAATTAACATTTATATTATACTATAAAACTTTTAACAACAAATTCTCCATAATACTGATTATAAAATCACAAGTGGCGCCGCTACAAGATTTTTTAATTTTCCTGATCAATCTTTGCAATTTTTTTTCTCATAATCAACTTGTAGTAAAACCATACAAAACATAAAAACAAACAATATAACAATAATTTAGACAAAAAGTAAATTATTCTGAGAAGAGTTCAGTTATTATGGTATTTGAAACAGAATCCTCAGAGGATAAGCTTTCAATATTTGTGAGTTGACTTTTCGGTCTTTCAGGATGTGTTGTAGTGGAGTACGCATAAAAGCAATAACAATGTTTCTTCATCGGACGCCATTTTGCAACTGGCTCCTGTACAAGCCGACCAAGACTGCTAGTATGCGGCACTCGCGGCAAGCGTTGTCGCCTGTCGACGGCAGCCGTGGTCGCCTGCCGGCGGCAGCCGTCGAAGTATTGACTGCTGCCGTCGACGCGTTGACGACTGTCGTCGACAGGTGGCGACGGCTGCCGTCGACAGGTGGCGACGGCTGCCGTTCACAACTTGCCGTTCGTCTGTAAGAACCCTAACTCACAATGCTCGTTGGTGGAATACCCGGGGCAAAATTTCAGTGAAATTAGACACACGATGTCAACCACGACATGAATTATAAACACAAATTAAGCACATGAAAATTCAGTGTTGCTTGCCTGGTTTCGAACCCGCGATCTTCGTTTAAGAATCAAGTATACTTAGTAATGTTTTTTTTTCAATCAATCAATCAACAGCCAATCATTGTCCACTGCTGAAAATAGGCCTCTCCCAAGGTGCGCCAAAGCTCCCTGTCCTCCGCCTTCCGCATCCAGTTGGTGCCCGCTACCTTCTTAAGGTCATCGGTCCACCTGGCTGGAGGACGGGATGTTTTTTTTTTTAACACAGATATAATTTATAGATAAAAATGATTTTTATCTTAAAAGAGATTTATTCCATAGCGTTGACGGTAATTGCGATTTGTATATTCTATTTCAATGATTATTTTTACTAGACAGCGCTGCTTTCATTCCATAGGTACAAACACACACTACGCGCACAGAGTAAATAGGGCGGAAACTATTTCATCAATTATTCAATAACATATCAATTCGGTAAGCCAACTTAACTTGATACTTTTAGATGAACCGACATCTTTATTTATATAATATATAGAGGCCTGTCCCGATTTCATGTCAAAATAAGGATTTCATCGTGATATATTTTAAGCATTAAAATATCATAAGTATTCGATGTTACCTTTTGAAACTATCGGTGTTTGCAAACTGTATAAGGCATTACTTATATTATACATACATAAAAGTTTAAAAATAATATGTAATTTATTTTGATAAGGATTAATATGGTAGTGAGAATGAAACTAAACATGCTTGAGTTGTAATTTTTTTTCACAAAGCAATTATTACAGTGAATTATTACAGGTTATTCTGTAGCCTTCAACCTGTTAGTGTAGTGTATCAAGTGTTTTTTGAATTGTACTACAGCACCATTTATGAAATAATGTTATTATTATTATCTATAAAGTTAGGTCATATACTATCGCTGACTCCTTGGTAGACATTTTGGAAGACAAATCTCTCATGCAAAGTTTTTGTTATACTTTTGACCGCATTCGAATTTCGAAACGCTTCAAAACGCCTGGACCGTCAATTTTATCTCCAATTATGTCAGCACATTAGGATGTAGTCTATGTCCGATATTAAACTATAAACTAAAATAATATGAAAATTATTAATGTAAAGATTTTAACATAAATCGAAAAGAAAACAAACAAACAAAAACCTCCTTACAATATTAGTACGATTTATTAATGAAAGCTATTAAAAACAACATTACACAATCATATTAACGAGCAAAATATTTAAATTTTCTCATAGATATTTCATAACTTTTATACGACGGAGATCTTTTCTGATGAAGCTATTAATCATTATAACCGAGTACCTTATATTTTATTAGGGCTATACCACTTAAATCATTATATTGAATATTTGGTACTGAGAAATTATACATATATAAATAAACATACCAAGATTTTTTTTGCATTCTTTTGGACAAGGCCTTTGGTTGTGTACGCAAAACACCTCATGAAGCTTTATCACAATTGTATAAAGAGTTAATAAAAACACAAAAGACACACATACAAACATTAATATTTATATTTTTAGTACCTACCCGTACCAGGTTTGCACGGGTAGAGTATAATGCTCTACATAAAACCTTTATATCGAAGGACAAACATGCAAAGAAAATTCTAGATTTTTTGGTCCAGGACACAGAATAACTTACCAAATTTTCATATTAATCGAATCAATTGTTTAAGAACCTATCAAGGACAGCATTCATTTTTATTTATATAGAAGTATACTAATACTACTAATATAATACATACATACATAACATACACAATTATATAAACTATTTTTAAAACGAAGAAAAGAGAGCGTTCACTGGTCTCAAAATTGTAAGAATTCCAAAAAAAAAAAAGAAACATCCCACAGAAAAAATAAAAATTTAAACTTGGAACTTTCTGATCGCAAACAGTTTGAACAGAACAGATATGGTGTATAATTACACAAGCGAAATATCTTATGGCGATGCTCAATAAAGAGTAGAAAAAGTAGTTCTGCCCAACTGTGGCGGGTTGAATGTAAACAACGGTGACTCAAGAGTCGACGACGATACTTTCCCTGTAAATGATTCAGAAAACACGAATACACAGTTAATTAAATCGGCCGTAATGTCATTTAATTTGATCGTAAATCTTGAAGATGATGCAGCCCGTGCTGTGAGCAACATCTTTGTGTATTTCATTCGTTATACAATAAATATATTTACAAAACAATTTATCAAAGTGAGCCGAGACGTACCGCTAGCTGTAACACGTGAATCATAATCGAAGATTACGAGTGCAAACCGAGGCAAGCACCGCTGAGTTTTCATGCGCGTAATTTGTATTTATAAATAATTCATCTCGTGCTTGGTTGGAAAACCGGCAATGGAGCGGCGTGGTGGAATAAACTCCAAAGCTTCACCTCAAAAGGAGCGGAAGCCATACAACATTGAGACATTGAGAGGCAGTTATTATACTTTTTAATATAGTTTTATATTTACAAAACAAACTTAGTAAAGTAATTATACTAAGATAAATAGTTTGATAGTATATTGAGATCTAGAAAGCATATAACATAACGCTTCGAAGCACGGGTCGGACTAGCAATGTTTAACGTAGGTGAAGCCGGACGGAGCAACTAGTTACTAATTACCATCAAGATTATTATTACTCGGATTTTCATCATATCTTATTAGTACGTCGACTTCATCGTTGGTCTAGTGGCTAGATATAAAGCCGCAGCTCGCGAGTTCCTGGGTTCAAAACCGATAAAAAATTACTGTTTTTCAGTCAAAAATTTCTCAATAACAGCCCGGAGTGTAGAAATTGGAAGTGTGAACACTCCCGTGCCTCGAAAAGCACGTAAAGCCGTTGGTATTGGGGGCCACGGGATTATGAGAGTGAGGGAACAGATAGTGCATCTGTGTTTGCACACACACTTGTGTATAATATGTCCTGCATAGCTGGGTAATTTATTTTGAGATTGGCTGCTGTGGCCGAAATCGATTAGGAGGATATCATATAGTCTATACCAATCACAATAGGAATAGATTAAAACAAAATTTTAAATATGTTTAATTATGTTTAAAGTGACTTGCGAATAACTCCGCTATATTTTGCACTACAAACAGTTCTTAAATAATATATATTCGTTTGTAACACAACAATATTTCACTTAACTACTTAAATCCACTTTAATTTTACTTCCAAAGTTCCGAAAACAGTTTTGCCGACATTAAAGACGCCATTTTTCGATGAACTGACAATTAATATTAAGGTCTCGACCAAGGACGTTCGCTAAACGAATGGAGAACGAATGAATGTATACAGATAAAAATATATTATTTTAGTTTTTTTTTAAACAGATTTTTGTTTATTAATTTGTATATAATGTGAAATATTTATAAAAAATATAGAAATGTACCTAACATTCAATAAATATATTATTATTATGTATATTAAGTAACGAAAAAAAAAAAATTATAATTAAAGAATTATTTAATTTTAAAGAAATAACAATTTTAAAATCACGAAATGTTGATTACTTTTATGCATACCAACACTCAATTTATAGTTTCGAAAATAATACAAGACTAAGATATTCATCTCTGATCTTACGTATCTTTTTACTGGTGGTACGGCTTTGTGCAAGCTCGTCTGGGTAGGTACCACCCACTCATCAGATATTCTACCGCAAAACAGCAGTACTTGATATTGTTGTCTTGCGGTTTGAAGGGTGAGTGAGCCGGTGTAATTACAGGCACAAGTGACATAACATCTTAGTTCCCAAGGTTGGTGGCGCATTGGCTATGTAAGCGATGGTTGACATTTCTTACAATGCCAATGTCTAAGGGCGTTGGTGACCACTTACCATCAGGTGACCCATATGCTCGTCCGCCTTCCTATTCTATAAAAAAATAAAAAAAATGCACGGGTGATTATTCGGAATTAACAAAAGTTTTTTATTTCGACTTGGCTTTGTTTAAACGGACTGTGATTGAAACGGATTTTGTATTTACGTTATTTTTTTATTTTACTTGCAATCCATATAGCATATATCTATTAAAATTAACATAAAATTACGTTTTAAAACCAATAAAATATATCGTTCCATACTTTATCATTCATTCATTAACCCACTCATTCAAAAATTTCTCCTCACTAGTCTAAATCAAATGTCATGCCAATTCAAGGTCAAAGTTGTTTATTTACCTTCTTTCCTACTTCCGTTGGAATAGACTATAGATGCGTACTGGTAGTACTGGTAGTACCTTAAACTATGAAGAATATTATGTATGAAAAATGTTTTAAATTTTTATATAACTAGTTTCAAGTAAAATAATTGAGGTTTTTAAACTTTAACGTGTTACAATATAGCATATAAGAAAAAATACAAAACAATTCCATAACGAACACAGATTAAAAATAACGAAGATTTAATTAGATTTCACGGAATCGTTTAAAAACGTAATGAATCATTCGATTCGTTAATTTTAGGCAAACTAAAATACCAAAGCATACGCTATCCGACTATCATTCCTTCGTCACAGTGCGCGATGGCAAAGACTAAAAGAAACATACGGTAAACATCAAAGCGGGCATTTTGACGCCTCACTTAATACAACAAACTTCGTAAATGTCACAATAAATTATAATTAAATTTAAATGTCAGGTCGAATAATAATTATTGCGTTCGATTTTTAAAATTCATCACCGAATTATATATCATTTATTGAGTTTTAAACTACTTCATAATTAATAAAAAATAACCAGGATTTCTTTACCAATCCAAGGCCTTTTATACATAAAAAAAAAGGTTTAACATTAATTTTTTTTACCTTATTTCTTTTAACAAGTGATGCAAAGACACATCACCAGAAAGCATTCTCAATATGCAGTATTGCAAATCATCTAAAATAAAACAAAAAAATGATAAAAAAAGTTTAGCATAACATAAAATAAAAAAGTAATTGTGACAAACACATATAAAAATATATTTTTATTTCTTATATCGCGCGCACTGATCCAACTCCTCCGTGACTTCTCCATCCTACGTGACATTGGTAATAGCCTGCACCTGTCTCTTAGCAACAAATAAAAGCCACATAAATAATTCGATTTAATTGAATGAAAATTTAATTAACAAAATATTTTAATATATTATGACATTCACTTGCTGAAATTAATTTCATATACCGTTAACGAACATTGCAAATTTATCATAATTAGAAACTTTAAAAAATTCCATACTAACCTTAGTGAACATGAATATTTCGAAATTCGAAAATAGTGAGAAACGGTCTCTCATACAAATAGAAAATCTTCAAAAAATATAGTGTTTTTACTTATAGCTGTAGTTAATACTTGTAATGTTGATGCTGAGTGCACTTAGATTGTGATGGTGCCCGGTCATAAACACTCAGGCACATTAAAATAACATTAAATCAAATTAACGATACAACGGACAACCTCTGTGAAGATACAGATAATAACAAACCAAGCAAAAGGTGTTGCTATTTAAAAAAAATACTAATTACTACTATTTACCGCTTGAATTTAGCGTAAAGCTTATGCTTGGAGTCACAATAATAGCCCAAGGGATCTGAACGAAAGTTTTTTTTTTATAGAATAGGAAGGAGGACGAGCATATGGGCCACCTGATGGTAAGTGGTCACCAACGCCCATAGACATTGGCATGTAAGAAATGTTAACCATCGTTTACATCACCAATGCGCCACCAACCTTGGGAACTAAGATGTTATGTCCCTTGTGCCTGTAATTACACTGGCTCACTCACCCTTCAAACCGGAACACAACAATACCAAGTACTGCTGTTTTGCGGTAGAATATCTGATGAATATCTGTACCTACCCAGACGAGCTTGCACAAAGCCCTACCACCAGTAAGATCAAACCAACGACTGTATAGTTATATATTGTTATAGTTGTGAGCAATAAAAAAAAGTATTTAGCAATCAAGTTAATCCCATTGTTTACGTAAGTCTGTAAAGAATCAATATAAAACAATACCACAGATGAAAATGTGCACATATGACATCTGGTTGCCTGTTATACGGTTAAACAATAAATCTTCAATTGATCAATCATTATTTGAATTTTTATTTGTCAATCGCAGAGTTCAAAGACCAGATCGAATTTCCATCACTCGCAACCATTAATCCGCTCTACACTCTACGCTTATCTGATCTTTGATCAGAGCCAGGAATAGTGAGTTCGTTGACCCATAGTTGCATCAATTCATGTTAATTGTTACTGCAGTCGGTCAACTGTTTACCAACTTTGATGTTTGCTTCCTCTCAAATGTTATGTTTCAAATGAGATAAACATTTCGGGCACTTTCGAGATAGAAAATCGTTTTATAGCTTGAATATTTAGGACTACTGGTTGCCATTTGATGTTGAATACGCTTTGAGTTTTAAATAAAATTTATGATGAACGTTTTGGTGTGGTTGAAAAAAGTTGGTTTGAATTGTATGCTGAAATGTATTTTGATTTTAATGTCTTTATTTATTTTAATCTAATGCGTATATTCAGGAAATTTTATTTTATTTTTGCAGACAATGGGACAGCTATATAAATAAACAAGTTATAATTGTAAGCATTAAATTCTTGAAAACGTGGTTATCATTATCGCATTTATGTATGGCCTAAAGGCACTTAGACATTTAAGCCACCCCCCCACCCCCCTCTATTCCGAAGCAGTTAAGAGTAAAATGATATTATTTTGTCAGCTGTCGGAGCCCCTAGACCGAAGCCTCGTAGGCATTGGCTAAAATCTGGAGCTTGTGGTAATGAGTTTAAAAAAAAAATACATCGCACTCTGGAGACGCATTTCAAAGAGAGACTTTTACGGTTATTTTGTATTTAAATAAAATTTTTGTGGTATATAGGTGTAATTTCTTTATATAACATATAAATACACTTTCAAAATTTGATGTTCTAATGCCGTTTGTGGCTCAATATGTACGAATAATCTACTCGGTAGTTATGGGTGAAATACATTCTTCAAAGTACCTTCTTCACTGTATATAATTAATAATGTATATAAAATTTAATACCGAAATAAAATGTTCCATTTCAAAAGTAAAAAAAAAACAATAATATTATTCTTTAAACGAAAACCTCTGTTATTCTGAGTTATCGTTTTTCGTTTCCTTATTTTACATTACATACTATTTTTTTAAACGTTAAATTTATTCATGTCGACATCAATTTATACATTTCCGCGGTTGTAATTCGGGGAAGACTTCGTACGTGCCTCACGATTATAGGTAACTTGTAAAACGTTTAAATATTTATCACTTAAATACTATATTGCCTTCATTTAACTATAATATTAAACATAGTTATTATTTACATTAATAATAATTTTGCATTCGAAATATTAAAAAATATACAAATATTAAATGATTCAGTGAAACGGCCTCCTATCCGCTTGAGAAGGGATGGAAATTTGGATGCGTGGTGGAAGCTGCTTCAATGTGGATTGGTGTGTATAGATGAAGATTATATCGTTAAGATGTTAGTCTTGCGCTTTAACTCCCTCGGGACCTGTCGGATTGACGTCCCATCGGATTATGAGAGTGAGGTAATAGAGTGTATTTGTGTTCGCGCACTCAGTTGCCGTAATAGGTCATGCGCAATTGACGTGGTCAGCAGAATTTTATCTCAACATGTATCGACATGCAGGTTTCCTTACGATATTTTCTGAACACCGAGCACGAGATGAATTATAAACACAAGTTAAGCACATGAAATGTCAGTGGTGCTTGCCTGAGGTTGAACCGGGATACGGTTAAGATTCACGTGTTCTAAGCCTTGGGTCATTTCGGCTCTTTCCAGATCAGATCTTAGGAGACGAAAGCGTTCCCGCCTTTGTGTCTGGATTGTTCATGTTCTCTTTGTTTAAATATTATATCTAAGTTATCTCAATTACAAACACATGACAGAATCACGTGTTCATATTTATGGCTTCCGATTTCCAACCTTGTAGAATCTTGTTGCAATTAGATTATACAATCACACGAATCCGAGTTTAATTATAGTGCAATATTGACAAAACATTCGAAAATATGTTCAAGTACGAATTATAATCGTTTCGATACGAAATGAAAAAATATTAAAATAAAACTATCTGTTACGAATTTTCATGAAATTAGGTATGAAGCAAGCTCAAGCCCCTAGTAAGGACATAGGCTACTTATTTTGTCTAACACCTGAGACCACGATGAGACACGGGGGCAAGCCGCGAGTGAAAAGTAGATATACACAATATAATTTTATGATGAACTCGCTGGTACTACATTCTGGAGAGGTGGTAAATTTATGTTTTATTAAACTTGTCAAATGACGATTCAAAACCCCAATTTAAGCACTGGTGGTAGGGCTTTGTGCAAGCTCGTCTGGGTAGGTACCACCCACTCATCAGATATTCTACCGCAAAACAGCAATACTTGATATTGTTGTGTTCCGGTTTGAAGGGTGAGTGAGCCAGTGTAATTACAGGCACAAGGGACATAAAATCTTAGTTCCCAAGGTTGGTGGCGCATTGGATATGTAAGCGATGGTTGACATTTCTTCTGTTCTACATTTGAATATATAACTGTTATTAAATAGTAAGCTGTTCGTTTTTGCGTTACGTCCCATATAACTGAAACCGGTTGAAAATAATTGCTGTGTTTCGACTATAACAAAACAGCAGGCTTAAGGTATATAGGACTAGAAAATCAATACAAAATGATTTCGATTCTAGTTGAAGCGATTTCTCTCGTCAATATTTTCAATGTAAATATCAAATACGTTCATAATTTCTATACATTTTGTTGTTATCTACAAATGAAAGCGTCAATCGATATGTAATTTGTCTGTGCAATAATATACGGCATTACTTATAAACGATGCTTTGAGGCTGTTTAGTTAAACATTGTTTTCGCTCTTTCTGTCATTATTGATTTGACAATCGAAAGAAGAAGACAGCATTGTTGCACAATCATTATCCTACGTAAAATTTAAATATTCTGCCTGAAGTCAATACTTAATATTTAGCTTCCATGTTATTAGTGTAGCGTATAAAGCTGCAGCTGCGATGCAAACTCCAGGTCGAGGTCGTAAAATGTTATACTCCTCTAGAAAACTTTTTAGCAGACTGGAGTCTGAATGTTGGCTGTATTTACACTTGTGTTTGTACGCACTTGTGAAATAAAAAAAAAGTAATGAGGACATTCATCATACATTTGTAACCTCTTTTCGTAATTGTTGTTTGGAATAATGTGGTCTCCTATAATTGGTTATACATAATTAGTTTTAAGTAAATTTAAAAAGCATGTTTTAGATGTATGTTATGTTCAATGATTGGAGATCCAAATAAAAAAAAATCATTAGCTTCATATTAAAACAATTATAACATGCTATTGCTAATCTGGTTGGTAACAACTATTTCTAGATATATAACAACTTTTATTGGAATGTCTAAATACCATTAATATTTAAATGACATTTGAAATTTATTACAAAGTCGAAACATGGTTATAACGAGGCGATCTAAATCTTTCATACGATTATGGAGCCAAGGTCTCTGACGTAATCGGTTAATTTGATACAATATAGCGACATTTTAAGATATTAGAATAATTTCAAGTCTATTACAAAGTTACTCATTTAAAATGTTACATTAATTAGTAGAAATTCAATGAAATAAATAGACAACCTGATGAATAGGATGAACTATCCCTTCTGTCACTCATCGCACTCGTGAAATGTTGACAGCCGAATTACGATGATACTCTATTGAACGAAAGACATTGGCTATGTAAGAAATATTAACCAGACAAGCACAAGAATCATAACATCTTAGTTTTCACGGTTGGTGGCGCATTGGCGACATAAGCGATAGTTAATATTTCTTACAATGCCAATCTAGTCTAGTCTATGGGCGTTGGTGACCCATTTGCTTGTCCGCCTCCTTATATTATAAAATAAAAATCATTTTTTGCATATTACGTCGGAAACAACATTAAAAAAAATATCTGAATAGATTTAAATATTATGAATACATGGATATTTATTACATATGTTATTATTAGAAATACTGTACACTTTATAATTTTAGAACATTATATATTTACTAAATGCGTCGTCAAATATGTATATAAAATGTTCACTTCTTTATAATTAAACTGGCTTGCGAATCCTGCCAACCGGAACGCAATATAAAATATACACATTTTGTGTTAAATTACCTATCAACTGTTAACTGAACTGTCTTTATAGTTTACGGTTCGTTCATTTAATAAATAAACGTGAAAATTAAGTTTCAACCAAAATGTTCATTTGAGTCCAATTCTTTTACATATATTTTTTGTCAAATCGTCCTGTTTTGGAGAAGCCCACGGTTCGATTTCTTGTTAAAAGAATTTTTATTATGGCAACTTACAGGTAAATTTAAAAAGGCATTGCAACTCATACGGGATATTAGCTGGTATAATAAAATACGGTACATAACCATAATATTATAAATGAGAGTTAAGTTGCTTATTTATTTGTTTATTACGCTTTCGCGTCTTAAGCTTAACTGTTTTTTTAAATATGAAGCAAACACAATGTATATATGAACATGTGTACTAAAAACTTAATAATTTTTAATATTGTGATTTACTAACATCATACATCGCAATTATAGGCTAAGTCATCATAAAATTATATATAAAACTAGTTTTGCTCACTCCTATTTAACATATTTAAATCTTAAACATTAAAAACAATGTGCATTACGAAACATAAATTAAAAAATAAAAAATAAACTGACAAAATATGTCAAAAAATAAGGAAACAAAAATTATTTAATTTTTGCTTCGTTTGATTCAATCGATCGTCATGAAATATTTGCACACACGTTGTCAGGGGCCGTAAAGGGCACCCCTGCATCCCAGTAAAGGACATAGGGTTCTTAACAAGGGTTCTTAACACTTCCTCCACACACGTAAACGAAGCTAAGCGGAAACTATCATTAAATAAATTACAAGATAGATGGACTTGGTTGGGAGTAACTAAGTATATGACGAAGAAATTGAGATAAATGAAAGAGGATAACACTAATCTGACACTTTTTATTATATAAAATAGGAAGATGGACGGCCAGATGGGCCACTTGATGGTAAATGGTCACCATCGCCCATAGACGTTAGCGCTGGAAGATATACTAATCATTCCTTACATGATCAATGCGCCACCGCATTTTACTGGTGGTAGGGCTTTGTGCAAGCTCGTCTGGGTAGGTATCACTCACTCATAAGATATTCTACCGTAAAACAGAAGTACTTGGTATTGTTGTGTTCCGGTTCGAAGGGTAAGTGAGTTAGTGTAATTACAGGTACGAGGGACATAACATCTTAGGTGGTTGGTGGCGCATTGGCGATGTAAGCGGTGGTTAACATTTTTTACGTTGCCAATGTCTATGGGCGTTGGTGACCACTTACCATTAGGTTGCCCATTTGCTCGTCCACCTACCTATAATATATAAAAAAAGAACCTTTGGAACTAAGATGTATTGTCTCTTATGCCCATATTTACAGTGGCTTCAACCCGGTTCACAACAATATTAAGTATTGCTGTTTGGCTGTTAAATATGTGATGAATCGGTGGTACCTACCCAGAGGGGCTTGCACAAAACCCTACCACTAAGTAAAACAATTCATCCCATTTAGAAATAAATGCACAGTACAGTAACAGCCTGTTAATGTCCCACTGCTGGGCTAAGGCCTCCTCTCCCTTTTGAGGAGAAGGTTTGGAGCTTATTCCACCACGCTGCTCCAATGCGGGTTGGTAGAATTCACATGTGGCAGAATTTCAATGAAATTAGACACATGCAGGTTTCCTCGCGATGTTTTCCTTCACCGTTAAGCACGAGATGAATTATAAACACAAATTAAGCACATGAAAATTCAGTGGTGCTTGCCCGGGTTTGAACCCACGATCATCGGTTAAGATTCACGCGTTCTTACCACTAGGCAATCTCATTCATTCATCAGAAATAAATGCGAATGATAAATATCGTCTACATAAGTTATTCTTTTAGCCTGCGTTGAGATTCACCGCAGTGGTCGAAATTTGATTAAGGACTTCTAGTAACTTAAATACTACACACCAAAGAGGTAACTTTAAACGTTCGCAGTTCAGATTCATCATATCAGCCGAAAGACGTCCACTTCTGGACAAAGACTACCCCCAAGGATTTCCACGTTGGCCGGTCTTGCGCTAACCGCATCCAACGGCTTATCGCGACTCGTTCTAAGTTGTCGGTCCACCTTGTAGGGGGCCTGCCCACGCTGGATAACTTGCCGCAGCGTATGTATGTGGTCTATGGTGCTAAAGACTTTCCGGAATCCGGCTTGTTCGGGTGGCTGGTCGTCAAGTCGTCAAGCCTTTGCTCGAGACGATTCGTAATGACTCTCGAAAACAACTTGTAAACATGGCTCAGCAGTGAGATGGGACTATAATTCTTCAGAAGGGTTTTATTTTTTTTATTTTTTTATAGAATAGGAAGGCGGACGAGCATATGGGCCACCTGATGGGAAGTGGTCACCAAACGCCCTTAGACATTGGCATTGTAAGAAATGTCAACCATCGCTTATACAGCCAATGCACCACCAACCTTGGGAACTAAGATTTTATGTCCCTTGTGCCGTCATTACACTGGCTCACTCACCCTTCAAGCCGGAACACAACAATAACAAGTACTGCTGTTTTGCAGTAGAATATCTGATGAGTGGTTGGTACCTACCCAGACGAGCTTGCACTAAGCTCTACCACCAGTAAGTATCACCCTTCTTAAAGAAAAGTAGCACCACACTTCTGTGCCATGCCTTTGGCGTTTGACCTTTGGCTATGACGGAGTTAAAAAGCCTCTGAAGAGCCCTGAGGATCTCTGTACCACCCGCCTTCAGAAGCTCGGCTGTAACATCATCATCACCAGGTGCCTTGTTGTTTTTGAGTTGTTCGAGAGCCATTCTAATCTCGAAAAGACTGACGTCCTGATAATCTTCAGTGTAGTGTCGGGTTAGTCTTGCTCTGGGATCTGCAGCATGACTACTGACAGGTGATTGAGCTGTCGTGTACAGCTGACCATAGAACTTCTCAACCTCTTCCAACAGCTCAGATCTTGATGCGACTATTCTGCCATCCTCAGTTTTCAGCCTTGTCAGTTGATTCTGACCAACAGACAGATATCTGGCGAACACTTTAGAGCCTTTGTTCCGTTCGATGGCCTCTTTAATGCGCATTGTATTAAATTGGCGAGTGTCGCGAGTCAGAGACTTTGAAATCTGTTTGTTGATCAGCCGATAGCTAGCAGCATCAGCTGGGGATGTCAGAACCATTTTCCGTCTTTCCTCCATAAGCCGTAGGATGGAGGCAGAGATCTTTTTGGTTCCTTTTGTAATGCTGGTCTTGAAGGCCTTAGACCCAGCCGTACGGACAGTTTCCACAAACCTGTCGTTGTATGTGACCACTTCCTCGCAGTCTGCTAGGCAATCGAATCGGTTTTGGAGTTCGAGCTGAAAGGCTTCGGGATTTCGAATTTGAAGAGGTGATGGTCGGAGCGTAGACTTCATCAGTCGGAGCCTCTGGAGTTTAACATTGATATTTAATGAGCCTCTTACTAGTCTGTGATCGCTCCCAGATTTGATTGCATTGATCACGGAGACGTCATTAAATATTTGTCTTCTCGTCGATAAGATGAAGTCTATCTCATTCTTGGTTTTCCCATCAGAGCTCACCCAGGTCCATTAACGTTGACCTGGCTTCTTGAAAAAGGAGTTCATCATAAAGAGTCCCTCCTGCTCCATAAAGTCGGCCAACATCTGTCCCCGAGGGTTGTGGTCTCCAATTCCATGTGGTCCTTTAAATCATCACCGAATCGTTTGCCCAGCTTCGCGTTAAAGTCCCCCATTACAACAGTGAAATGAGTCTTATTGGTACGTATGGCATTAGATAAATCCTCATACATGACCTCAACCTCATCGTCGAAGTGTGTCGAAGGCGGCGCGTTTACCTGTATGACCTTCAAAGAATACCGCTTGGTGATTCTGAGTATACTGTATACTGATACGCCACCCTAGTCGACACGCTCTCAATTTTCACAACGTTGTTAACGAGGGACTTGTGGACTATGAACCCGACACCACCTTGAGACAGTTGATCGCCCTCTAGAAAATAGAGAAGGTTACCGGATTTCAGGATCATCGTATCCTCCCCCTGTCTTCGGACTTCGGATAATCCGATGATATCTCAGTGTAACCTACTCAGTTCTTCCTCCAGTTCGATGATCTTCTCGTCTCGCAGTGTACGCGTGTTATATGTTGCCAGGGCCAGAGATCGTCGGTGTTGGTAACACGAAATCTGCCGGGGATTCTTAGCACCCCCTGCCCCGCCGTTACCACAGCTGTTACCAAGGCAGGGCTGCCGGGGCCTAGGGGCCGTTGTTTAGTTGCGCGAATCATTGAGGGGATATGCCATAATCGCCACGCTTGGCAGACGGGTTGGCGATCGCAGTAAGTTAGTCATAGTACTCAGAGAGACGCTGCTGCCCGTTCTCTGGTGAATATTCTCTCTAGAGATGAATATGAAGAGGTGTATATTCTCTCTTGAGATGATAGGATTATAAAAAATATCATCCGTATTTTATATAAAACCACACAAACATACATTATTTACTTTCCAAAAAGACATTTTGTCTTACATGGTAACACACTTTTGTTTGAACGAATTAAACCAGAAATCGTAGCATTTAATATACGTAAAGATAAAATCACGACAAATAACGAAGGTAACGAGTAATTTCTCGCTCCGCTGACCAACCCCGGATGCATTACATCGAATAACGGTCCAGATATTATCGTCCTTAACACATTGTAATAAAGATTAAGTTCCCTTAAGTATTTCATTTTATTTCACACATCTAAATTTACTATCGAATTCCTTGGAAAGGCAGTTTTGTAAGGCATATAATATATTTATAAAATTGTACTGAAAATTAACGGTTTGGTTTTTAACTAGTTATGTTAAAATACGCTAATGGCTTAATCCAAAACAATAATAATGTTCACTGATTCTTGAATTATATAATTTACAACCATATTGAATGAAAACCAGTCTAACAACATTCAGATTTATACAATCTAAAATAGATTCTTAATACATTGCACTAGCGTTCAATGTTAATTGAAAAACCGGTTTGCCTTATGATGCGAAACCAATGTCGTTCCTAAAGAGTCAAGGCAACTATACTAACCTTAAAGCGCTTCCTTGCTCCCGAACATCGACACCATTGATAGGGTCATCTGCCCTGGTCGGCAAACCCGACATTTTGCACCAATCAGCGCACGGAACGCAGTCCTCCGCCAATTAGAGGCGTTTATCGCGTCATCGTGACAATCGATTAGCCAATCGGTTCATTGTCTGTAAAAAGGCAGTTACGGATTTAAATTCAGAAAGCGAATCAGCTGAACATATAAGGCGAAAGGAAAGGAAGTTGTAATCGTAATATAAATCGCCGTTACATAACTGTTTATCAAATATAAATCGGTTTAAGGCGGTTTAACATATGGAGGACGATCGCTCACTTAACCGATATATTTTGCTATTTGCTCGGTACAAGCTTTGTAGGAGATAATTCCTTCGCAAACGCTGTACACAAACCGCTAATATCTTGTTTTAATTCGTTGTAGCAGGTGAGTAAATAAGAGCAATTATACTGTTGGGAGGCATAACTAAGATCAGTAGAATTGGCGTCGTTCTGGCAATGCTGACTGAGTGCTGACATTACTGATACCTAATATTAGTTTACAGTGCCGTTGGTCAGACATGACCAGTCATCATAATGTGGTACATAATATGCTCATCCTCCTCTCTCTCTCCTCTCCTCTATTTCCAAAAACAATAGGCGTATTAATCATAATGGTATTGGACAGCTTGATGATATTGTGGTGATGGTTACACCGGCTCAATCACTCTTCCAACAGTATTATGAATAGCATGTTTGCTCGGAGGTAGAATAACGAAGGACGCGATTGATGAGCGTCGTCGGGTTTCAAATAAATTGAATATATATATTTTTTAATTCGATTCGTTTTGGAATAAAGTACTTAATAAAATTCATTGGATTTGATATACGACTCCTGTGTCCTGTGACTGGCTTAAAGGCTGACGAATATCGTTTATTACACTAAAAATATATATTGATTTCCAATGCAATTAAGCGTAATTAAATCCCAGATCGAACCTACGACTTTCATATCGCTAGGCGGCCCAATACCGTTGGGCTATTGACGCTTTCACGCTATATTGACGATAAATTATAAAAAAATATATAAATAATAGCAACATTTAAATGTATATTTAAATTACCTTATTGTATATAATAACTCTTAAATAGTTTCGAATAATTATAAAGCGATCAAGTTATTGTTTCCCAAGGTTTAATATACCGAAACGATACTATAATCGTAGCGACGGTAAACGAGCCATTTATATATGACATTATATACTTATTTTATTTTTTTATTTTTTTTTTTATAGAATAGGAAGGCGGACGAGCATATGGGCCACCTGATGGTAAGTGGTCACCAACGCTCTTAGACATTGGCATTGTAAGAAATGTCAACCATCGCTTACATATCCAATGCGCCACCAACCTTGGGAACTAAGATTTTATGTCCCTTGTGCCTGTAATTACACTGGCTCACTCACCCTTCAAACCGGAACACAACAATATCAAGTATTGCTGTTTTGCGGTAGAATATCTGATGAGTGGGTGGTACCTACCCAGACGAGCTTGCACAAAGCCCTACCACCAGTAAAATGTTTATGTAATTATATAAATCTTTTTCACCATTCTGATGATGAAACTAATATATTTTATGGGAACAGATAAAAATATTTTTTAATAATAATTTAGTAGATAAATGAAACTAAAACGCGATATATAATAATTTGTTTAGAAATCCAAGATTCTAGAATATTGAAACTGTTTTACTCGTAAACTTTGAATTATATTATCTCGACCTCTTGAGTGAAACATTCTCGTAGTAGAGTGGGCTCTTCCTTACTGGCCAGTCCGGATATGAGGATCTGGGTTTCCCCCATTACCCGAGCAATTCCTCACTAGAAGCTGCGTTTTTTTTGTATTCATGAATTGATTTCTCATGTATTAAAATATATCTGGGTTATATGACGTTATTCATTAATGTTGTTTAGATGTTAGTTAAGCTCTGATTTCTCTCTTTCTGTAATTACTAATATGATATTCAAAAAAAAGAGACAGCATTGTTTATCTAATCACTGGCAACACTAAACAATAAAAGTTTTTAAGTATGGCCGATAATAATATCAATTTTACTGGAGTAGTTAGTATAACAACATTAAATATACATAGAGGTGGACATTTTGATTATCAATACGACACAAAAAATAATTGAAGTTAGTCGTAAATTTAATTTAAATCGAATAAATTCGTTGATGTTGATGTTAGTGGCCTCGTTCGTTGAGTTCATTATAGTCCCGATATATGGGGGTCGACTGCTTTTGTAGTTAATTTAAATCATTAATATTGTATGGTATGTAGTAGGTTCGTGACGTTGTAATGTTTGAACAAACTATCACAAGAAAAGTAGCAAAGGCGTTTTTTTTTTAATAAAACTTATCTGTAATTCATTCAATATATTTATGTTAAATATAAAACAGTCTGTATAAAAGAATATGCGACAGTATCCCATAAAAGCTTATAACTAGTAGAAATAAAATTCGTAACGCCTGCTTTCCAATTACGTAAGGCACAGATAACGTTTTTTGGACATATATATGCATATGTAATAAAATACCGAAATACATTATGTATTGACCATTTAACAAATTAAAAAATTTAATAAGTTACAATTAATAATAAATCATATAAACCATTAAATAATACTTTTTAGATAAAAATGCTTGGATTTCAACGAACCGCATAGATATTATAGATTTGATTTATTTAAAAAACTACGCGAGTTTAATAAAATACAATTGATTCAAGATGATTAATTCTATAAACGGCGACACATTTACGAGCACTTTTAAAGCGTCATTTCGCATATCATATTAAATGTAAAGCTACCACCGGTTCGAAATGTATTCTACCCAGAAGTAACGATTTATAGTGTTATATTTTATCATGAATACGTTTTGAAATGTTTTATTATGAGTTTACATTTATTTTTATCTTAATTTAACTGCTCCGTCCTCTAACCGAACATCTTCCACCCAAGTTTGTTTGTGTGTGAGAGAGACAAAGAGAAGAAAAAAAATTACTATTAAGATTCACGTGGTCATCTCGTCCTTAAATTCTACTTTTACCTAACACTAATTTCAATACAACATTGTACACACACACACACGAACAAAAGCACATAACTAAAACATAACACAAAAGCCGATACTTACGTAAGTGTTAACAATCTCTTTGCACGTATACGTTATTTACTTAACGAACTATGTTTAATTGGAGCCGTCTGGGGTGTAGTGGCGTAACCAGAGATTTCGTCTAAAACGACGGCAGACTGGCAGACGGCCCATTTTATGGTGCATGCGCAGTGTGACACATATATACTAGACATCACAAAGTAACGATAACTTATATAAAAAAAAACCAGACAGTTATCAAAGATTTCGATTTAAAGGCTCGTTTGACAGGCCTTCTTTTAAATAAAATTGGTAGGCGGCCGGACTAATAAGCCACCTAATGGTAAAAAGTCACCATTGTCCATAGCAATTTAAGAAATATTAACCGTTAATTACATCTCCAATGCATCACCAACATTGGGAACTAAGATGTTATATCCCTTGTGCCTGTAACCTGTTACACGGACTTTGACTGATACTTCTGAAAGGATTAATAGCTAAGGGACTATCTATAATCCACCTCTTTTCATTCCTTTTACATCCTCTTGAAATAGTCTAACACTCCTCGTATGCCTTATACGCTACTTCTCAAACGCAACGTAGTTTTTTCCTTTAAGCGCAATTTTTTTGCTAAAAGGAATTAGACCGATATGGAAACTTGTTTTTTAAATTACTATTAGCAATTAAAATTAAGTATGCATTTAAAAATCGAATCGTTTTTTTTTTTATTCAACATTAATATACATAGATAACCATAAAATGATACTGGTATTTCGTTGCGACTTCGCATGGCATGTGTCATTGGATTGCGAGTGAGGGAATTGAGAATATACTTCTGTGTTTATAACTGTGCGTGTTTGCACTCGCGCGTATTTGATAATAGTTTATAAAAATCAAATTGGTTGCCTGGAGTAGATCACTGTATAAGGCCGCCTTTGCATACTATATGTACTACGTGTTCATTTATTGTTTGTAAATTATGTGCAATAAATACGTAATAAATAAAATTACAACCAAGTTAGCAGTAACGTTTAACAAGAAACCACAGGGTTTCATAGTTCTCATACAAAGTAACAT
Organism: Nymphalis io; assembly: GCF_905147045.1. Taxonomy (NCBI): domain Eukaryota; kingdom Metazoa; phylum Arthropoda; class Insecta; order Lepidoptera; family Nymphalidae; genus Nymphalis; species Nymphalis io. The sequence continues at coordinate 6,780,855 of NC_065913.1, read as the reverse complement.
AACAAGCGTTATTATTATCATCTGATAAAAAACGTTTAGACCCTGTTGATATAAATATCGTTACGCTAAACATTTAACAATGTCAGTTCACTTGACATTGGCAATTTACCGCCAACCTTGAGACGTGCACAAATTGTTTATCTCTTAGTTGAATTTTAGCAAAATCATCGTTTACAACGTAACGAAAGCAATGATTCGTCTCAGAGTCTGGTTAGGAAGACATATACAAGAAAACATCTCGAGCCACTTCACGGTATAAATACTCCTTTTATATATTAGTAGTAAATAACGATGCTGTATTCCGTGGTTTCGTTAAATTTGAGTGACACTAATATATATGTTTGTTTCATAAATTTATAAATTAATAACTCGTAAATTGTACCTTACTGCTGGGTTTTGATGCTTATACACCATTCTCATGTAATGGGGTCGGTGAATATATGTAATTGGTCATACCGCCCATTGACATTGGTGATGTAAGAAATATTAACAAAATCGCACATCCAATGCGCCACCAATCTTAGAAACAAAGATGTTTTTTTTATATATACATATAATAGGAAGGCGGACGAGCATACGGGCCACCTGATGGTAAGTGGTCACCGACGCCCATAGACATTGGCATTGTATGAAATGTTAACCATCGCTTACATCGCCAATGCGCCACCAACCTTGGGAACTAAGATGTTATATCCCTTGTGCCTGTAATTACACTGGCTCACTCACCCTTCAAACCGGAACACAACAACACCAAGTACTGCTGTTTTGCGGTAGAATATCCGATGAGTGGGTGCTACCTACCCAGACGAGGTTGCACAAAGCTCTACCACCAGTATATGTTATCTCCCTTATGGGTATAATCACACAGGCTCACTCGGCTGTTTCTTTATCAGATTTTCATTCAGGCACAAGATGAATTACATAACTACATAAGTTGTTAAACATAAGCTAGGCCCACCACCATCACCAATTATTTTTATTGGGACACCAATTATTTTTACTAGTAACCCAATAAAAATAATTGGCCTGGTGATGGCCGGGGTTTTAACCCTCACTTGTCGTTTAAGATTCACACGTGCTACTAGGGCACCTGGATTCTTTACAAACGGTAGTTATTTTATTAAGACTATTTCAAGACCATTTAATACTTCTGTATAAAATAAAAGGCTTGTCAAGTGAACTTGAAAACCAATAATATAAATAATTTATTTTATTTTCAATCAGTATTGGTATTGCGATTATTTGCGATATAATTAGCCCGTATTATTCTAATTATTGTTGTTATGCCATTCGTTCTCTCGACCTGAATTGCCTTAGTTTAGTAAACATTACGTTGGATCCCAATGACCTTGTTCTACAATTCGGTTAGTAGTTTATGGTAAATATCCGTCCGTATTCACATGTGGCAGAACTTCAGTGAAATTAGACACATGCAGGTTTCCTCACGATGTTTTCCTTCATATGGTATCATATGGTAAATAACGTACGAGTAAATATTAATGGATCAAAGTTCAATATAAAATTTACTCCTTTTCTAAGTTCAAATTTAAATTTCTTTAAGCAACAATGTTAGTCAAAAAAAAAAACTACCGTTATAATGAAATGTAATACCTTTTAGTAATTAGTTAATTATAGTTAAAATATTTGCAAGTAAATATAGTGACTAAGCATGTATATTATGTTTAAAGTAATAAATTGAATTGAATTGAATACTGACGTACTTTCGATTTGGAAATAAAACGATCGAGACCGGATAAAAACCAGCGAAAGAAAATCAACGCCTTTTTTTAAGGTTAAAAAGTTTTTTTTTTTTAATTTTTAATAGAAATTGTCAGGAGTCGATAGTTCCATTCCCAAGCTGAGCTGATTCATGAACTCGCTAATTGTAAAACCTTTGCACGCAAACGTTCTTTTACATTTTTTTATTTAGCAACAGTTCTGCAACAAGATATTTATTTGTGACATTATAAAATTCGTATATCATTTGAACTACTGCTTCATGGACGGAGGTCAATCATAGTGGAGGCTTTTTAGTTTCAAACTCTGGATAAAATCGAACAATGTCGCGATTTCACTCCAGTCACACAGACAAGCCATCTTCGCTAAGGATATAGTCCACAAATGTTTACGCAAATACAGATGCACTATGTATAACCACGCTCTCATACGCTATCTCAACAGGCGATCAGACTGGACCAAAGAGAGTTCACATCTAAATGCTTTAAGTACTTTCTTTAGTCTACTGAGAACTTTATGTCAGAAAACCCAATGACTTTTATTACACTTTTAAGCTAACAAGACATTAGAAAAACCACGGCGATAAGAGTTTTCCTTCCTTCCTTGAACACCGTTCCCTCAGTACTTACCGTTTTAACATATATAATAACTATTTAGCAAAATCGTTTCCTACACGAATACATATTTACTTCAACCTTAAATTTTTACAAACGTATAATTAAATTATTTAATAAGTTCCTCATAACAAAAAACATTCTCGTATTAATATTAAGTAAGTTTTTTTTACTGTAAATATGAATACTTATACTATGTCTTTGCTTTTATTTTTTTCTCAAGCTTCTTATTATAAAATTGTAATCCTATGTGGCCTTACTTTAGTAATGAGTAATAACCGTACAACCATTTCTGTAACGTTGTTAATTACAAGTAAAAATTAATAAATAAATAATATTGTTAGAATCAGAAGTGTGAAATAAATTTAATAATAACCTGTTAGGTTTGTAAATTAAATTATGACTTTAATGATAACGAAACATTAATAATCATTAAATAACACACTACTTTTTAAATAATTTTTCTGAAAATAAACACACTTGCAAACTTCACAAATACAGATAGCGATTTCTCGTTGGTTGTTAACGGTACGAAAGCCGATAAGCAAGTCCGCTCGGCATCATTACACACGTGACTTATAATCTCGGTAGGTAGGTTTGACAGCTCCGTAACCGTAACCGTAACAGCCTGTGAATGTCCCACTGCTGGGCTAAAGGCCTCCTCTCCTCTTTTTGAGGAGAAGGTTTGGAGCTTATTCCACCACGCTGCTCCAATGCGGGTTGGTAGAATTCACATGTGGCAGAATTTCAGTGAAATTAGACACATGCAGGTTTCCTCACGATGTTTTCCTTCACCGTAAAGCACGAGATGAATTATAATCACAAATTAAGCACATGAAAATTCAGTGGTGCTTGCCCGGGTTTGAACCCACGATCATCGGTTAAGATTCACGCGTTCTTACCACAGGGCCATCTCGGCTCTTTTGACAGCTCGGAGGGGGTGAATTATAATATATTACTTCTTGGGGTATAAGAAATGATATTAAATTCAGTCTCCAAAGTCTTAAGGGCTTTGTGCAAAACCGTCTGGGTAGAAACAACCCACTCACCCACCCATTCTAACAGCTATACTTAGTAGTATTGTGATCGGGTTTGAAGGGTCCATAAGCCAGTGTAACTACAGGCGCAAGGGATTTAATTCCTACGATTGGTTGCGCATTGGAAATGTTAGGTTTAATGTTTCTTACAGTGCCAATGTCCATGGGCACTGTCCACTTACCATCAAGCCAGATTACCAGTCTGCTCACCAATTTGGAATAAATAAAAAATCACATTCCGCAAATCTTAATACTGATAAAATTAAAAGTTCAAAAAGTGCAATTCATTTCACTCAACCTAATTACGCCCGAGGTTGTCTGTTATAGATTGTTATCAGTGATAAGGTCGCATTTGCATGTATTTGTTTTTTATGCTAATTAAACGTGACTTCGCTCGCGTACTATTTAATAAATTTATTTTAATTTAATTATACTTACTTTATTTTAATTTACTCTTATTCAATCGTTTAATTACCGAGATAATCTCCATCTCGGAAAATAGGAAATCTTAACCAAACGGTTTCAGTTCAATGAACTTTTATTTGCTTAAATTGTGTTTATAACGCATCTCGTGAAAACCTCGTGCGGATTCGTGAGTCGGATAAAGATATTTCTTCGAATAAGCTCAAAATATTCTCAAGAAGACTATAATGATAGGTTGTTACTGAAACGTGATTTTATTTAATAATTATCTAAATTTAATAATAATAATAATATCCTCGGACATTTTTCACACACGGCCATCTGGTCCCAAATTAAGCTTGTACAGAGCTAGTGCTATGGAAACCAGCACCAGTATATCAGTATATATCAGTTATAGTATATCAGTTATCTGGTTTCCATAGTACAAGCTCTGCTTAATTTGGGATCAGATGGCCGTGTGTGAAAAATGTCCCAGGAATCATTTTGTAATTTAGTGCTATAGATTTTATATCTAAATATAACCCATTCCAGTGACAGAAGTAAATGTACATAACCAGCCGTGAACTTGAACAGATATAACCTTCGAGCTCTAAATAACTTGTGAATTTATAAACAAATGACGTTTTGAATTGTGTATTGAATGAATGGAATAAAAATTAAAATATATATATGCACATAAATTAATCAAGAACGGCTTGTAATTTAGCAGGGCTATTAGCAAATCGCATTGAATATGTAAAACTAAGATTCGTTTATCTTTAATCTGCCATTGGATTATAGTATGTAAAGATAGATATGTACGATAGATAGATGGATAAATCTGCTATCTCCTCCATAGTATAGACCTATTCATTTATGTTCTCATTCAATGAGGATAACTACCTTTTAAATATTCAAATTCAACTTGTCACCTTTAAGACCTCGCCTATTATTCTTAATGTTTATGTTTTTGCAATTAAAATTTATTATAATGTAAAATGTATATTGTCCTCATATTACTTTGTCACTTATGTTGACTATCATTAAACCATCGTATGGTGTAAGTGATAAGGACATGGTACATACTTGCGCGATCAAGCGATGCGAAGTTCTGGAAGTAACGTCCTACTGCTGCGAGAATGCGTTGCTGACTGGTGATCAAATGGACGATACGACCTTGAAGTAGCTTAAAGTAACGATAAAAATATTATAAAACGTCCCACTGCACCACGCTGCTCCACTGGTAGAATACACATGTGGCATAATTTCAATGAAATCAGACACATACAGGTTTCCTCACGATGTTTTCCTTCACCGTCGAGCACGAGATAAATTATAACCACAAATTAAGCACATGAAAATTCAGTGGTGCTTGCCCGGGTTTGAACCCACGATCATCGGTTAAGATGCACGCGTTCTAACCAATAGGCCATCTCGGTTCGATAAAAAAAAAAAACAAAAACATTAGTTTCGTTTATTTGTTCTACTAAGGAATTAATAAAAACATTAAAACTACTTACAAGGTTATGTGAATTGTTTATATTTCTAATGTATATAGCCATAAATAACTGACAGGCGTCAGGTACGCTTTCTCTCAGGCAGACTTTAGTCTTTGACAAAGTTACGCCCACATCCGCTATTGTATAAAAGTAACTAACTGCAAAACCCGGCAGATGTTGTACAGTGTATGCAATATACTAAACACACATTGCGATCGATTCAAGTTTATAAAAGTTGCTGAGACGCAACGTCATTTAGCGGCGTGTTACAAAAAAAATTTAAAAATATAAAAACTAACATTATAGATACAAAATACATAGCTCATTCATAAAAGACATTCTACTATGATTTATATGGAGCTTAAAATCGGTACATGTTTCAAACTATTAAAAATATCAAAAATCCCCAACCACCCATAGTCTAAGCAAACGAAGTCGCATGAACTAAACGGAAATACGATAATTATACAAAGAGACAAACAAAATAATCCACAGACTTAAGAATGTTGATTCAGGGTCAGTTGAAAAAAAAAAAACAATTGACAAAAAAATATCTTACAAGGCTATGTTTTAGACCATTCCCTGTACGTGTCTAGACTGCTGTGCAATTGTAATTGGGAACCATTACAGTATTTACTAAAACGGCTACTTCTCCTGTTGCATATTTACGAAGGATCGTTATCTACAGTGAAATTTTCTTTAAATGTTTAAGTGACATATTTTTTACATTATAATTTAAAACGGTTAAAACTAAAGTGATAATAGCCCCGTAGATTAATGACGTGGGTTTAAATAAAAAATAGTGGGTTCCAAACTAGATGATTGTGAAGTTAAATTTGTATGACAGTGTTCATATTAAATCAGCGAATGAAAATTACGCGTATCGTTTAATCAACACTAAACGTGCGAAAATTTCAGATCTCTTTATTGAAAAAAATACTAGCAATGCCCGATTTTAATGAATTATTAATATTCCTGATTACCTCTCCAATTAAGAGAACAGCTCGTGTGTTAGCACGATATTAGCCAAAAGGATCGAACCTGCGCTTTTACATCGGTAGGCGGCCCGTAAGCCATTATACTATTTACAAGACCCACATGGGTTCGCTGTTGTCTGTAGTAAGCTGCTTAATAAAACTAAATCTATAAATATACGTATTGAAAGTAAAGATTTTAATATGAATATGATTTGAATCTGAACACGAGCCAACCTTTAGGCCCTCGGGTAAATAGGCCTAAGGTCATTTGCCATTTCGACAGTAAATTTTTCTTATAAAATATATGATACATACACAATTATTTTAACCAGACTGTTTCATAATTATTCATACATTGTTAACTTGTAGTTATGTTGTATGTGTGTGTGTATGGAATAACTGATCAATCAACCCGTACAAAAACAGCGTAGTAAAATAAACTCCAACCCCTTTTCCTCAAAAGAATAGGTCTTAGCCCGAATGGGAAATTTTATTACTACTAATTAAATCTAGAACCTCGTTCAGCTCACCTTTCCATAGTAGGTTCACTCATTAATTACTTGTTTCATTAATACCACAAATTCCTTAAACGTAAGCTATAATGTCAAGGCAAACATTATTAAAATCGGTCAATGGATTTATTTTCAAGTCATTCAGTCTGTCACGATTTTAATTATTATTTTAAATATAATTACGTACTTGTATTAATGAGAGACTTTTGTTTCAATCGTAATGTGATCTCGTGATGTGATAAGGGCGTTTAAGGTTAAGCGTGCTTGTTGCGAGGCGAAAATATAATCGAGATGATATGAGTTGTTTGTTGTGTAGCAACTTTCCAAATTTACTAGCAGTGCTCCGTGGTTTTGCCATACTTGGTGGGCTTCGCACGTACCAATCACTAATCAGGGGCAGAATTCTACTAATATATATCGATTACGATACGATATAGCCGAGATGGCCCAGTGGTAAGAACGCGTGAATCTTAACCGATGATCGTGGGTTCAAACCCGGGCAAGCACCACTGAATTTTCATGTGCTTAATTTGTGATTATAATTCATCTCGTGCTTTACGGTGAAGGAAAACATCGTGAGGAAACCTGCATGTGTCTAATTTCACTGAAATTCTGCCACATGTGTATTCCACCAACCCGCATTGGAGCAGCGTGGTGGAATAAGCTCCAAACCTTCTCCTCAAAATGAGGAGAGGAGGCCTTTAGCCCAGCAGTGGGACATTCACAGGCTGTTTCGGTAATATCGATTACGATACGTTCCCGATTAAATTCCGATCCAACTTTGAATCATCTTTATTTATTCGAATCGGAACCGAACCGACATGATGTTAGCATATACCGTTGTGTCAAAACCAAACTTAATTCTTAACTCTTATAACAATAGTCGATAATTAAATTAAATAATAGGAAAACGGAAAAACTGCAACGATACCGCTTCGATTCGATTGCGATAAAGTGACAATTTATTAGTAGAATTGGTGCCCAGATATTCTACCGCTAAAAAGCTATACTTAGTTACGTTGTATTCTGGTTTTATGGCACAAGGGACATAGCACCTTAGAGTTCCGAAGGTGGTGTTGCATTGACGATGTAATAGATGGTTAATATGTCTTACAGTGACAAAGTTGATATGCTCTGGTGACCACATACCATCAGGTGGATGATTTAACAGTCCGTTAATCAATATGAAAAAAAAAATGGAGATACACCTTCTCATTAGTGGGACAAGATACCATCACTGTTATTACATAAGCAAAGTAGTCGAGAAAACCATCTAACTCATTATTTTTTCTTTTCATCTTACTATTAAAGCCGAGATGGTCCAGTGGTAAGAGCGCGTGAATCTTAACCGATAATCGTGGGTTCAAACCGGGCAAGCACTACTAAATTTTCATGTGCTTAATTTGTGATTATAACCAGTGCTTGACGGTGAAGGAAAACATCGAGAGGAAACCTACATGTGTCTAATTTCACTGAAATTCTGCCACATGTGTATTTCACCAACCCGCATTGGAGCAGTGTGGTGGAATAAGCTCCAAAACCTTCTTCTCAAAAAGGGAGAGGAGGACTTAGCCCAGCAGTGGGACATTTTCGGGCTGTTACTAACTATTAAATAATACATTATAAATAAATAAAAAGTATAAATATGAATAAATCTCTGTACTTGTAAGGCATCACTTAAGATCATTTGACGTCAGCCGGTAAACAGTTTATGTGTAAACGCCTTATACTCATTACGGGCTAAGCTGAGACGTAGGACGCTACGGCCTCAGTTTGACGGCCTCTTAAGTTGCGACACACACGTTGTCCAATATAAATAAATTGAACCTACACAGCGGTTTGATATGAAATTGATTGTAAAAATGACGAGCCATTAATTTGATTATTAACTTAATACGCCTCTGACTAGGGTTGCGAAATCCTAACGAATATTACAAACGCGAAAGTGAGTTTGTATACATGTTACGCTTTTACATCTTAACGCGTCAACCGATAGTTAAATAGAAAAAGTTAAATAGAAGTTGTCATAGTCCAGTAAAGGACATAGTGTACCTAACAGTTGGCCCCACCCACTGCACACATAATAATATATAAATATACTGGTGGTAGGGCTTTGTGCAAGCTTGTCTGGGTAGGTACCACCCACTCATCAGATATTATACCGCAAAACAGCAGTACTTGATATTGTTGTGTTCCGGTTTGAAGGGTGAGTGAGCCAGTGTAATTACAGGCACAAGGGACATAACATTTTTGTTCCCAAGGTTGGTGGCGCATTGGTGATGTAAGCGATGGTTAACATTTCTTACAATGCCAATGTCTATGGGCCTTGGTGACCACTTACCGTCAGGTGGCCTATATGCTCGTCCACCTTCATATTCAATAAAAAAAAAAATGTTAGCAAATTTCTGTGGACAATAGCGCTGGCTGCATATCACAACGTCACGGCCTTCTTTTGTTCATTATTACTCTTTAAAGCGGGTAATTGTTATCTGTCAGTGTAAGATATATATATATGATCTGTATTTTTTGAATTGTTCCTTTCGTGTACTGATAAAATGTCGTTAAATTTCTAATTTTGTGATTATTATTTTTTTTTAATTGATATTTCACTTTAGTCCTTCGTAGCTTTGCTTAAATAACTTTCTAATAAAAATATTATACAATGCTACATATTGTAGGTCATATTACGAAACCGAATGTATTTTCATGTAGGAGGAATCAATGTATGCACACGTGACTGTACATTGGGTTTATGGTATTCTCAGTGAGTACTACCCAATTGAACAGAAGATATATTAGTGCACAAGTTTATGATGCTCAAACACAGGAACACTTACTATTCCCTCAAATTCATAAACCGATATATACGACGATATATATAATATATATTATATATATATATATATATATATATATATATATATATATATTATATATACCGATCTTTGTTTTCTTCTAATCTAGAACGGTGCAGTTCAATTAAGTATATTTCGCCTTGCCTGGATTTGAACACGTGACCTTTAGTTAATACATATGTTCCAACCACTAGGCAATTCGGTCAAACTTGTTTACATTTCATCATCCTGAATCCGATTCTATCTAACTTTTAATTAGTTAGACAGAAATACCGCAGATTAAAAAAAAAATAGGACAGTGAGCTAAAACACAACAAACATTTTCAAAATCACAGGAAATTAGTCGTTAAATCGATGTAGTAGCGAATAAAATCGCGTGTACCAAATACCAATATACGGAATCGTACCAGTAACCCTATATTCCTTCGTAACCGTAATCTTGTGTGAAAAACATTAGTTAAACGTTTGTTATTTAAAATAGCAAACAATTCGAAGAAATTATTAATATGTATTGCGAGATTTTTATATACAAATTACGTATCCAACTTGGAAAGTTAACTGCTTTTAGTATATAGAGCGGATTTGGCCTCGCAGAGTGTTTTAATTATCGAAAGAATATTAATATTATTAATAAATTAAAAATTACAATTTATAAATATATTATTTAGCAGACAATATAACATATCTTTAAATTAACGATACTATATATTTACATACATGTATCATGTATGTAATAATCAATACACCGGGAGATGGTGACACAAAATTCCAGGTCATTTGTTCCAGTATTTTTTTTTTTTATAGAATAGGAAGGTGGACGAGCATATGGGCCACCTGATGGTAAGTGATCACCAAACGCCCTTAGACATTGGCATTGTAAGAAATGTCAACCATCGCTTATAGCCAATGCGCCACCAACCTTGGGAACTAAGATTTTATGTCCCTTGTGCCTGTAATTACACTGGCTCACTCACCCTTCAAACCGGAACGCAACAATATCAAGTATTGCTGTTTTGCGGTAGAATATCTGATGAGTGGGTGGTACCTACCCAGACGAGCTTGCACAAAGCCCTACCACCAGTATGGCGACTCTTCTGGGGGTTATTGGCACATATGTAGATAGATAGATAGATCTTGAATGCAATAAACTTTTTCTCTTCTATTCTATAACCAATACTAAACGAAAAATCGCCAATTCAATAAAAAAAAAAAAACAAAATATGATTCTTACATAAAACCTTATTCGGATTAAACTTTTTATTTCGATGATAATTTTAAAACAAAAATGGATAATTCGTTACGATATATTAGAAAGCTAACGACACCCACATATTTGCTATATTGCGTAATAAATAACATAAATATGTATGTAAAGTGGCAATTATGATGGACGATAAAAATATTTTTAATAAGTTGGTAAAATTTTGCAATTCCAACGAATCGATGCTAGTGAACATGACTTTTATTACTGTTCAATTAAAAAAAAATGACACCTAAATTAAATTGCATTTGTTCGGTGAACGCACCCGTTACATAGGTGTCACGTATATTGGAATAAATATCTAGACGACCCAAGACGGCTTACTGCACATGAATCTCACTGAAGGTTGAAGATTGAGGATTAAAACCTTGTTTCAAGGAACGTCATTCTCGAACTCGACGTTGAAGATAAACATCGTAAGGAAACCTGTATGTGTCGGATGAAAATCTGCCACGTGTGAATACGAAACCGCATTGGAGCAGCGTGGTGAAATATGCTCCAAACCTTCTTCAAAATGAGAGCCTTTGACTAGCAATGGAACAAATACAAACTGTAACTTTAGGAATACTATCAGACTACACATAACAACATAATTTATATCATTTAAAATCACGAAACCATTTTTTTTTATTTCACAAATAATTTAATTTCACAATTCACAAGAAAACGCCTCCTCATAAAACTTTCACGGTGAGAACAAATTTTATATAAATATTTAATTCAAGTTGAAAAGATAGCACACATTCTTGGATTACGTACTTCGTTTTTTTTTTAAATGCCTGGTTACTTTAAATTTAATTTATTTAGTTTATAATGTAAAATTTCTTTTCATAATTACTTGATTACTGAAATAAAGTATCTTTCGATTATAAATAGTAATGACTAAGTTAGGATGACATAAATATAGGAGGTCAATAAATTGACTAGGTGGTACGGCTTTGTGCCCATCTGGGTACCTGGATACCACATCTAAGCTTCGTTGTGTTCCGATTTGAAGACAACATCTTAGTTCCCAAGGTTGGTGGTGCATTGGCGATGTAAGGGATAGGTAATATTTCTATGGGGGCTGCTCACATTCAGCCTAGCTATTTTAAACAAATAGGTTATATTTTTTGCGTTACATGGCCCGCTCATTGATTGACGTTCATCGCGGGTGAAACCGCACGCAGCAACACTTATATAACAATAATAAATATATAACGAACTGTTATTTACACTACCCTTTATTTTCTATTTTAATGACAGATATTAACAAAAAACGCTGTAACATGGCCGTTTGAACAATTGTAGAAAATTGTCGAGTCACTCAAACCTTTGAACGGTCCAAGTTAAATGACGAAGACGATAAATAATCAACATATATATGTTTTGCTTGTTCATATATATACTTATATATACTATTTACTTTGTCTTCAATGTATATTGTAAGTATTTAGCACTTATAACTTAACATCATTGCACATAATAATACGTATAATTCTGTTAGTGGTTCTAATTAAAAAAATGGATAGTAAGTCGTGAACGCATTCTGGTAGTAGGGCTTTGTGCAAGCTCGTCTGTGTAGGTACCACCCACACATCAGATATTCTACCGCAAAACAGCAATACTTGATATTGTTGTGTTCCGGTTTGAAGGGTGAATGAGCCAGTGTAATTACAAGCACAAGGGACATAAAATCTTAGTTCCCAAGGTTGGTGGCGCATTGGCTATAAGCGATGGTTGACATTTCTTACAATGCCAATGTCTAAGGGCGTTTGGTGACCACTTACCATCAGGTCATACTTACCAAATGCTCGTCCACCTTCCTATTCTATAAAAAAAAAAAACTATAAATGTCACTCCTGTCAATCCACAATCCTAAAACCTCGATACGAAAACGTTCTTCTTCAACCTGACTCGCAACGCATCGGTTCGGACTACACGTCCCTTTCCATATACCTTCGATAAATTTTGTTGAAAGTGAACGAGTGAATTATCATCGTTACCGTTTATCCTAACGAGTTAGTGAACTGTGACAACTAAAGCAATTAGAAAATCATTGTAGTATCGTTTTAAAGTGTGATTGCAACACATGCGCGATTTAACAACTGTTCGCGGGATTAAATTAAACACATTTCCCAAATGGCCTAGTGGTTAGAACGCGTGAATTTTAACCGATGATCGTGGGTTCAAACCCGGGAAAGCATCACTGAATTTTCATGTGCTTAATTTGTGTTTATAATTCATCTCGTGTTTGAGGGTGAAGGAAAACGTCGTGAGGAAACCTGCATGTGTCTAATTTCATTGAAATTCTGCCACATGTTTATTCTACCAACCCGCATTGGAGCAGCGTGGTGGAATAAGCTCCAAACCTTCTCCTCAAAAAGGGAGAGGAGTTCTTAGCTCAGCAGTGGGACATTAACAAGCTGTAACCGTTACTGTTACATTTTCCAAAAAAGAACTTGGTGCACTGTATATTAAAAAATATGATGTAATTAAAAAAGCGTATATAACTAATTATACAGTAGTGCTACTTTATCGAATCTTTAGATAGTATAATGATAACATTCTGGGACATAATTCACACACGGCCATCTGATCCCAAATTAAGCAGAGCTTGTACTATGAAAAACAGACAACTGATATACTACATATACTACTTTTCTTTTGTAAATACATACTTATATAGATAATTACACCCAAACTCGGGACAAACAGACATGTTCATGTCTCAAATGTCTGTCCTGGGTGGGATTCGAACCCACAGCCTTCGGCGTGAAAGGCAAGTATTTACCAACCACGCCAACTTTGCTTAATTTAGAATCAGATAGCCGCGTGTGAATAATGTGAAAAAAGGATAGTATTATTATAGAATTTATAAATTTTTGACTTTTAAACAAGATTCATCTATTATAAATTGTAGATTATCAACATCGACTATCAAGTATTTTTAATAGAAATATAATATGTCTTATATATGACACGGTCACTATAAATGTTGGTAAGTAACTAATTAGGAAACAATTTATGACAATGTTGTTGAAGCAGCTTCCATGGATACTAATAAAAATAACTGACTTGGTTTAACATTACATATCAGAAGTTTTTACGATGGAAGGACTGCGTTACGAGACTTGCATTTATTTATTTGATGGGATCTATATATTTCCAAATAAATTATAATATAATATCCTGGGACTTTTTTTCACACAAAGCCATCTGATCCCAAATTAAGCTTGTACAAAGCTTGTGCTATGGAAACCAGACAACTGATATACTACATATACTACTTTTCTTTTGTAAATACATACTTATATAGATAATTACACTCAGATTCAGGACAAACAGACATGTTCATGCACACAAATGTCTGTCCTGGGTGGGAATCGAACCCAAAACCTTCGGCGTTAAAGGCAAGTATCTACCAACCACTCCAACCGGCCCGTCAAATTAAAAAGCTATTGCTTAGGCTGACGCTACATCCTATTATATGGACTATACATAAGTAGGTATATTGGAAATCGACAATAGCAACATGAGTAATTTAGACAATTTAAACATTATACATGCGTTCTTTAACAATAATGGGCGGCGGGCGAATGGGTGAATTTACTGTATAGCTGTATAATTACATAAAAGGCCTTGATAACTGGGTATAACTAGATATTAACTACTTTCTTTTCTTACTCGTAATTCTTACGAACCATAATTTTTATCCGTATTTGTTGGACACACCGTTGGACGAAGGCCTCTTCTGCTTTGTTAAAATAATGTATGAACATAATTGTATATAACTATAAATTTTATGTAACACATACTATCCATGCTTTATTGACTGCGTCGTAGTTTTAGTGATTAGCTTTTTTTCTGGCCCAGACGCGAGGTCCTGGATTCAAAGACCGACCGGTCGGGCCAAATTAAATCAATAAAAAAAAATGATTTGGAAATATTTACAATAGCAGCTTTTTCTGGGTTGATTTACCATCCCATCGATGAGAGTGAGGGCATAAAGAGTGCACCTGTAATTTGTTCGTACATTAGTGCACTATAATCTGCGCAGCAGCGCAAATAAATAAGTCGAAATATTATTGTTTTTTTAATGATTATAAGGGCTAAAATGACGTCATATAAAGATATAATTGTGAATAACCACGTAGCAGAGATGTTACTAATCGTTATCAGTTCTTATTTAGATATCGCGCAGTACGAGCTGCGCGCTCGAATCGTGAACCATGTGTCCCTACACTTAGTGATATGGTAAATAATTAATTTATTACTTTATTTCCTATATAACTATAATATGGTAAATAATTAATTGGCTTGTAGAAAAATATTAGTATGACATAACTCTAAGAATATATTCCTGCGATGAGACTGGCCGCCATGAGAGTTTTGACCGAAACTGATAGGCGATACTTTTAATAACTTTAAGACAAACTTAACAAGCAATACTTGAAATTTTGTATGTAAAATACAAATAATATAATTATAAATATATATCGGATAGAGAATTTACTTATCAATCCGATTGACACACTTAATGTCATCATCTTAAGGCCACACCTGAAGTCTACTAAGATTCAAATTACCGTTATCAGCGACATAGGATGCTGGTGATAAGCCGAGACAGATAAGCATGGGTGGGCTAGTTTGTTTTGCCTAGATACTATTGCAAAATAATGTTTGATATTCTCAAATATATTACTAGGAAAATTTATAATGATAATAAACGGAAGGACATTTCATGAAAATTTATACCTTGTCTTGTTTCTGAAGAATCACAGAATTCCTTCCAAAATTAAAAGCCAAGATTACAAAATCGAATTTCAGATAATGCGAATGTAATTAAAAATAATACGATAAGTATGAACTTGCATTTCATGAAAAATTCTCAGGGTCATAATAATTAATTTTGTGTAATGCCTGCTAGAACAATTAAGTCACAGTATTTTCGTCATTATCCTAGTTTTGTTGGCATATTCTTATAATATATTTATCTATTTAAAAAACAAAACCGTATTCAAGTAAAATTCGAGCCCATAAAAATGTAATCCCCTATTTTTTCACCCTTACTGGTGGTTGGCACCCGAGACACGGAAATGTACACACTTCCAGACTCCGGGCTGCTACTGAGAATCTTCAACAGAAAAACTTAATAACATTTTATCGATCCAACCTGGGATTCGAACCCAGGACCTCGGGATCTGTGGCCTTATATCAAGCCACAAGACCAGACCTGGTAAATATGTGTAAAATATAATACGTATTATTATTATTATTTCGTGAACATCATAGTAAAATAATATAAAACAAAACAAAACCTTATCGATTCGAACTAGTTTTACTTAAATGTGGGATTACAATACTCTTTTGTAAAATTTCTAATGAAATACATCACATCATCTTTACATTATACAAACCGGTGTGTCACGTTTTATATTGAGATGAATAAATGAGAAAACTAAACGAAATCATCGGTTTATGAGAATTACAATATTTATTATGTACAGCCCACTAGGCTGCCTTCGGCCGTTTTCATTATTACAATATTCATATGGATTAACTGATTTTTTTAAAATAAAACAAAACCTATCTTACTCACTGACAATGTTAAGTATATTTTGAGTTTATCCATTTTACACAAACATAAAAAAACTTAAATCTTTTCTTTTTATGATTTTAATATAAAAGTATATATACAAGCAATAACGTCAGCGCAGCTTCTTTGCAATTATAATATACTTTATATTGAATACTAATTTACATTAAATTAAATTATTTTATTTATTTATTAAGGTTTATCAACAATTAATACGTTTAAAAAATATATATATGTATATATATTTTGAATAGCGTAACAACTAATTATAGGTAAACACCGCTTGTAATTATACATAAAAAGAAAAAAGTAACTACGGCGATTTCATGTAACATTAAATATAGATAAATTTACTGGTGGTAGAGCTTTGTGCAAGCTCGTCTGGGTAGGTACCACACACTCGTCAGATATTCTACCGCAAAACAGCACTACTTGGTATTGTTGTGTTTCGATGTGAAGGGTGAGTGAGCCAGTGTAATTACAGGCACAAGGGATATAACATCTTTGTTCCCAAGGTTGGTGGCGCATTGGTGACGTAAGCGATGGTTAACATTTCTTACAATGCCAATGTCTATGGGCGTTGGTGACCACTTACCTTCAGGTAACCCATATGCTCGTCCACCTTCCATTTTATAAAAAAAAAAAGATTAAAACTAAAACTTAATTACAACAATATAATAATTACAATAATATATAAGTTGTTATTTTATTAATCAAAGTGAGTAGTTTTAGTTTATATACTAATATATTTTGACTTTGATTTTATTATTATGAAAATCAAACTCAAATTATATTAGTGTATAAACTCCGCCCGCGTTTATGGGGTGCGGGTGTCACGTACCTTATCTCAATGTCCCTTAACAACGTTCATGTAAAATTTAATACTAATCGTTTTGGTAGTTTAGACGTGTAAATGTAACAAGCAAACTAATAAACTTTCTTTCGCATTTATAATATCAATAACGATGGTAATGAATTACAATTAAAAATTTATTTAACGTAAACAAATACTAACTCCAAGGTGTTTTATTATCTATAAGAATATAAATCTTGTGTTAAGTAATATGCCTTATTTTTTTTCCAGCCTTTTGCCGTCCACTGCTGGACGAAAGCCTCCCCCATAGAACGCCAACCATCCCGATCTTGGGCAGTCCGCATCCATCCCGAACCTGCCACCTTTTTTAAATCATCGGCCCATCTTGTCACAGGGCGTCCTATACTACGTTTGCCTAAGCGTGGTCTCCACTCTAACACGTGTCGGCTCCATCGGCCATCAATGCGCCTGGAGACATGATGCCTTATTAATTAAGGATTAAAATTTTAGTTAAGTTATTTTATTCACATGAATATATGACAAAACGCAAGCTCAGGCGATATAGTATATTTAGTACATACATAGTATATAAGTAGGTACAATATACTATCGATCGCATACAGACGTTTCTAAGAATCAATTCGAGATATTGATACATGGAGTTTATTTATATATCACCTTCTAGGAACACAGACGCATACCGTTAAAGTTAGATCATAAATTTTGTTTATGTACTCTGCAATATTATTGTATAATATTATATATGCAAATCTATTGGAATGATGACTTTACATTTATGTCATATTGGCTATTATTATTTACTTTTTGGCAGGCCGTCTGAGTAGGTACCACCCTCTCATCGGATATTCTACCGCAAAACAGTGTTTTAAACATAATTAACATTCTTGTTTTCCGGTTTGAAGGGTGAGTGAGCCAGTGTAATTATAGACACAAGGGACATAACATCTTAGTTTCTAAAGCCGGTGGCGCATTGGCGATATAAGGAGCGGTTAATATACAGCGTCAATGTCCATGGGCGGTGGTGACCATTTACCATAAGGTGCCCGACCATTTAAGTACCTATTTTATAAAAAAAAGATAACAAAATACTAAACCGTTGAGATTTGCATGATCTAACCACTGGGCCATCGTGACATTATACATGGTATATAAAAAGTTATATTGGAATATAATGGACATATTTTCTGCGAAGGTCGTGACGTCATCTTTTTTATCGCAATAAAAGATAAGTCTTATAGTTAGTCGGAACTTGTTTCTTCCATCCTTACAGACAACTTGAATCGTAAAGTACATTAAATTTTGAACCGTGCTGCTTCGAAAAAGAATTGATTTTCCCTAAACATAGGCACTTGTGTCGATTCATGTACTTTATGATATAAAAAAATATTGAGACTACTTATTAAAAAATGTTTTTCAAGATCACGTGATCTGACCACTGGACCATCTCGACTCGTAATCAAACAAGAATAATAATAAGATTTTTTTTTAAATAAACATTGTGTTTATGTGTTATATTTGTGTATGTGTGTGTGTGTATTGGCATGTAAGTCTTTAGCTTCATCAGTGCTCAGATTCATTATAAAATCTTTGATTTGGTTATCTGAAAGCCATGAGACCGCAAACATTTTTAAAAATAATCAAATTGTGTACTTTTGTTACGTGTGGTATTTAAATGAGCAAATTTTAATATAAAGTTTATAAACAGGAAACATGCTGAAATGCACAATATCACTGATTCTAATTTATACTTTTAAGATTTTTGTTATACATAAATTCTAAATATTTTTATTTGAAGGCCAACGAAGCTGACGGGTATCACCTAGATACGTTAATATACCTTAACTACAGTCTACAACTAAGTTATCAAACTGTACACAGCTATTATTAACTCGAAATGAAAATAAATTTTTAAATATACGCGAAAATAGTATTTATACGTAAACAAACAAGAATTATTATCGTATAATGCTGATAAAATTATTAAAAGATTAGTCACTTACAAGTCATTGAATGCCTAGATTCTGGAATACAGAACAAACTTTGTTTTTGGAAGTGACATAAGCATTCACAATATGTATAGAAAGATTGAATGGGGGCGAGCCTGATTCGCATTCCGTTACGGCGAACGGCACGACGCTCATTCATTCATTCATTCATTTTATGACATCTTACCCCTTCCCGGCCACCACTTTCTACTCCCTCTCGTGTGTGTGGCACGTATACTATATCCTTTGTTACGTTCGTATGAAAAACTGATTTTGTACAATTTGCATATTTTTTATTGATTTCAATCTTTCAATGATTTGTAAAAGAGCATTCTTAACATGATTTACGTTTCTTTACTCAATGGGAGAAAAAACAGGTGTACGTATATATTTTTAAACTGTAGTTCCTTACCTTTCGGCAATATTGTCATATTTCATTGTCAGTAGCAATTCATCTATTCTCATAATCGCGCAGCGATTACAAATATATAAACAATTTCAAAAAAAAAGTTGATAGTATATACTCTTTTAGTTAACTTTCAATGTTTGCTTGTGTAAAACAACATAATAAATCATTTCTATACCAGAGAGATGGGAAATCACAGCGAAGACCAGACATGTTCTGTCTGCCATAAGTCAAATACCATAACGCATACCCTTACTGTTTCAAACCAGATCTAACCGGTTCGTGTGAATTAAACAGAGCGTAATAATCATTCGCATACAACTTCCATCGAATTACCTGTTCTCAGTGCATTAACGATAGATAAACGAGAATGAGGGCGAACTCAATTGTTTGAAACGAAAATAACATTAACTATGATGCACAGATTGACCCTATTGAATTTAAGATTAAGATACAACATTATAAGAGCAAAGTTGAATGATTATACTTTTCAAGAAGCTATTTTCAATGATAATATTGGTACCTAATGTGTTATTGTCTTTCGGCGCTGGTTCGAAAGCGCATACTAACTTTTTTTGGACACGTCTCCCGGCAAGGAAGTAACTCCATAGAGCGCCTTGTCATTCAAGGCAAGTCGGATGGCACCAGACCACGTGGAAGGCCCATGCGATGGTCCGTCAAAATAAAAAAACTGTTGGCGGTCCTTTGCATGAATGCACCAGGCTCACCACTAACAGGGACATATACATCTACTGGTGGTAGAGCTTTGTGCAAGCTCGTCTGGGTAGGTACCAACCACTCATCAGATATTCTACCGCAAAACAGCAGTACTTGTTATTGTAGTGTTCCGGTTTGAAGGATGAGTGAGCCAGTGTAATTACAGGAACAAGGGACATAAAATCTTAGTTCCCAAGGTTGGTGGCGCATTGGCTATGTAAGCGATGGTTGACATTTCTTACAATGCCAATGTCTAAGGGCGTTTGGTGACCACTTATCATCAGGTGGCCCATATGCTCGTCCACCTTCCTATTCTATAAAAAAAAAAAAATATGGCGAAGGCTCGTGAGGCGAATAACATTGTGCCGAACAATTCATAATACTTCATGGCGACCACGACCGCTCTGACAAGATTGTCACGACGAAGAAGAAAAAGAATGTGTTATTGTGCTATGGAAAGAGCAATGATTCATATTTTAGAGTCTGAATTTAAATTGATGAATTAGACGCAATAATAACAAATCTCGAAGAGTTACAAAACTAGTGTCGGAAGAAGATCATGTCGTGGTAATCGATAAGGAAGAAAAGGCTTCAAAAGATTACTGAAAGATAGAAAAAAGAGCACAGGACACTCTTGAACAAAATGCTCTGTTCAAGAGCGTCCATTCCAGTCATTCCAGTCATTCCAGTTGCAAGCTTTGACACACATACTCAACAGATGAAGTTAAATAAAATCTTATAAAAATCCTCATTTAGATCGCCATTGTACATCTAACATCCTATAATAGGTATGACTATCGACCTCAATATATTTCTAGTGAATTGTAAAAAAAACACTAGTAAATTGAACGTTAAATTTTATTCACGACAACCGTGAACGATTTTATTTGAAATGGGTTTTAGAAAAATACTTCTCAACGTAAGGTTTTAATCACACTAAACGATCGATCATCGTTCGGTGGTAGAATGGAACAATCCCTTATGTTATATAACAAATCGGTAATACATTTCTAGCAATACTAATGGAGGTTTTATCGACCAGTATTTGTCGATCTACCAAAGTTACTACACCAAATTTATCAATCGATCGACCATCGATCGATTGGTGTGGCAATTACTTTAAAGTTTTTGTTACGCTCATTAATGTATCTACTTTCTGTATAGAATCAATAACGTAAAAATAAATTTGTTTATTTTGCTTTCACGACTTAAATATACGATGATTATAAAATTGTCTATTTTCTTTAAAAAAAATATATATCTAATAACAAATTCTAAAATTTTTAACATGTACACCTATTTATGCTTATTAAGGCGTTACAAACCTATCCGTGGTATAAATTGTGCAAAGTAACTCATAACATTAACCTACCGCCAAACTAAATACTTTGTTTTGCTATGTTCTAATTTATATGATGAACCAGTGTGTAAATTACTAGCAAAATATATGTATCATCTTGAAACCTGTAGTTGACGACAAAAGGCTACGTAAAAAAATAGACTATATTTTTCACAGTACGGAGGTCTTAGCGAAGGCCTTCCTCAAATAAATGTTGTGAACATTTTTACGACACTAAACAAATATACAGAGTAGTACCTAGTCTTACGAAACAGCTTATCAACGTTGTTTATAATATTATAACAAACTTGAACGTAATAAACAATGACATCATATTAACAGTAGCCAGACCGCAGAACAGACGAGTTATTAGCACGCATAGAAGATTACGCTACAACCGCGAGATGTGATACCATTAAGATTGAATTAGTTCAAATTGCGAATATAACAATATACAGATTCGTTTTATTTTTACAGTGCGAATACAGATGAGTGGAATGTCTGCTATGTGTATCTCTATTAATGGTGTATTGGTCAGCGTATGCTACTACTACTGCTACTGCTTCTTTCAAACCATCGTGGCGTAACAAAGATTCCCAATCGTCAAATGATGTTTATTCGCACAAGCTATATATAATACAATATATATATATATATATATATATATATATTTTCTTAATAAACCATTGTATATTTTGCTTTTGATCAACATATATATATATAAAAAATAAACAATGGTTTATTAAGAAAATATATTTTTAGATTCAGCCATTCTTAGGAAGTGGCAAAAAATAATTAAATACATTTAAGAAATAGTAACAATTACAACCTATTAATTTTTTCCTTACCAAATAAAACACTGCATTCAAGATCACAATCCGTATTTCTAGCTTATTCACTTAATTAATTTTTCTCATGCCCATTGAAAAATATGATGATGAAAATAATTAGCTCAGTGAATAAACTAACAATATTAATTGCGAAGCGAGGCCCGACACGAAATTAGACTAGCATTGTTTCGTCCTCTATTATCTTAACAATTTTAATCTTGTTCAAATAACGGTACACTGAAAACTAAGGGGGTTCCCATTTTTATTCTTAAATTAAAAAAAATATTATCTTAAATCGTCATGAGATTCGTTGTATATATTAATGAACCATGATATGTTAAAACCCACCGAGTTTCTTTAATGCCAACAATGCTTTCGTCAGATTCGAAGTAAGAGAGGATGGAAAGCCTTGTTATGTTCAATGATAACGTTCAAATTTGACGGGCCTGTTGGCGTGGTTGGTACATACTTGCCTTTCACGCCGAAGGTTGTGGGTTCAATTCCCACCCTATATAAGTATGTATTTACAAAACTGCTTGGTTTGAGATCAGAAGTCCCAGGACATTATTATAATAAAATTAATTAAAATAAACCAACATAGAACATCATCCGATCATTGTCTAAAGTTATTTAGTTTATGTTCTATGAATGTCAATTTCTGATCTGCCTCGTGGCTAGCTTATTAATCCGATGTCCTGGGTTAAAGTCCATTAAAAACGTCATGCAAAACAATTTGGGTTACCATTTGTAAGACTAACTGTCAAAAACATCTATCAGTCTGCGTTATCCCATTTGGAGACAACAATCCGTTGTAAAGGGTAATCATTTGAATGAATGAACCGAATGATAATTTGGAAAAAAAACATAAATGACCTGCAACTGTATACATATTTTGTCGACGACCATTGTGATAGACCGAGGCGAATGATTCGAAACGATTTTCTCAGCGTCCATTTGAACAAAGGGTTCACGCTTGAAATTCGTAATTCTGAAAGTCGCTTCGAGATTGTCAATTTTAGCGGTAACTTGGTACGATTTTGTTATTATTTCTAGACGAATATACTGTAAGATATCTAAGGTGGGAATAAGGCAATATTATATTAAAATAACCCAGAAAATACTAACTGTTAAGTCATAAAAACCAAACAGTTATGTGCCTATTCTTTTACAGAGTTTTCCGCGTTTTTTCTTACAAACTTATCATTTAATACCTAGTTGTTCGTGGTAAGTGGTTTTTATAAATATAACTTTTGTGGCAGAAGGCTAGATATCGATATAATAAATAACGGCCTTATTTATAAACGATGTTTAGCGAGTGATTAGTTAAACAATGCTGTGTCTTCTTCTTTCGAATGTAAAATCAATAATGACAGAACGAACGAAATCAGCGTTTAACTAAGCAGTCGAAAAGCAACTATTTTTTTAAGTAAGGTAAAAGTAACATATTGTTTGTTTATAATTATTGTTAAACGCATATTTTTCATACATTTATAAAAAAAGTAACGAACCTATTTATGTATATAGAAATATGACATTCTTATGATATAGTGAATCAAAAGAAAAAATCGTTTAATGTCGTGAAATTTCTCCAAAATTTCGAAATTGAATTCCATTTATCCCGGATATATTTCTCCTCCAAGATCAAAAATACAAATTGAACAACGAGCTTCATTCAGGAAAACCGCTATAAAGATCACGAAATAAAACGGATACATACGATTTGGCACACGACGCATCTTATAATTCGGGGATATTACGGAAGATGACTCCAAAGTTCCGGAAACTATTTCAGGCGACCCAATTTTTTGGATCATGTTTACGACTTAATGTTATATCACTAAAAGGGTAAATGGTTGTATGTGGTGTTTGGGTTCTTTAGGCGATTAGTAATGCCTTCTGATTGTCTTAGCGAGTTAAGTAATTGGCTCAATTCAACAGTGTTTCTCTATTCCTGAATTATTTTTATTTTTGAAAATGCTGGTTTTTCACCAATTAAGTATGTTTTAATAAAATCTACTTCTTAATCGGTGGTTAAGATGGTCGGATCAAAAGTACTTGTAGGAGTATATTGAAATAATATTTTTTTTAGATTTTTAAGATTGGTTTTAGACTTGTTTCTTCTGTGGAATTCTATGACTGTTGCTTAATCTTCTAAATAAATATCACAAACATGTAACCAGTTGAAATCATTACAAGTATGGTAAAAACAGATTAAAGAATCTATCCGTTATCACTTCCGATGATACGTGGATGTTCAAATATAACTTAATTATTCACTTGTCACTTTTTTTTAAATAAATCACATGGCAAATACTAATAAAGCAAAGACCACACAATTGGACACTCGCAGCTGGTTCCATTAAACCAATAAACACTTAAGTGGCATATAAGCTATCTATTACAGAGCGAATCGTCCAATGATATCATATAATTGCTTCGCCGAATGCACTTACCCTCATCGATTCGCTCAATAAAACACTTACTATTTAAATTGTATGGGATTCTCGTCTTTAACTTCCACAACATAAAGACTATATCAAATCGTTTACACGGAATAATTACTGAATCAATAGACAGTAGGCGTTAGAAAGTCAAATTAATTAAAGGGATTAAACCACAGAGTACAGAAATCCATGAATCACGTTTCACTTCCATTTTCGAAATATTTTTTATCGAAGTCTTATCCATTCAGCAGTTTCATTCTATGCATTCATAATTATTTTAATTCAAATAGATTTGTACCGAATCTTGAATCGTCAAGTGTTTCATGGCTTTGGATTGCCAAATACAGAGCTAACAATTGTTAATTTGTCACATATAAGTTCTGATTAAGACACGTATTTGAGTGTTGGTAATCTGAACCAGTTAAAAGTTTTTTTTTTGTTTATTGCAAATATTATATTATTTATTTACTTTTTAGTTTAGTTTAATTTTGTTTTGCTTTAAAGTTATTTATAAATATATATACATAAACGAACGAAATGTATTATGTGATAACATTATAGGGAGAATCAGTTAAATATTATATTGGCAATACGCAACCCAATTACCAAAATCGTTATAACTCTTGAACTTGTAATTATACTGACTCACTTATCATTCACCTAAAAAGTGCAATTGTTTTGGAACCCACCATTTGTTCTACCATATTTAACTGTGATCTAATTTGAATGGTAATTGGAAATTACAAGCATATAACATCTTAGATCTCACGTTATGTACATTACATACAGTTCCAGTCACTAATAGAAGAAGGTTCTAGTTGTTTGTTTCGAAGGGATATTATTAAAAATAAAAACGTGTTGACTAAACTTATAAAGCAGAATAAGTTCGATCCTTTGCCTGTTGCATTAAATTATTTCACAGTAGCTTGTCGCTCACGTGTATTTGGAATGGAATAAATTTCATCATAAATGTAATTCACGAGAATTATTTTATTTAAAAAAAAACATACTCGTGTCGTATTTTTTAGTATAAGAGAATCTTATTAATTATTATTAGAAACGCACATTGGTATTCTTCCATTTCCATGATCTTTTGGGTGGATGAATGTCATTAAATGGGTACACACACACTGGATTATAAATCCACATCTAGGTGTACATTAACACTAGACATTATTTTTCTATCCCTTAAGATGTTTAGATAAACAATCGTCTCTTCATTTTATATCTTTGAAACGCTACATCTGTCTGTCTAGATATAACATCCGGCGGTTGCGACGAAAATAACCATTAATACTATATTATTATAAAGCCTCGAACACAAATGCGCAAACATCGCACTGCGGACGAATAATCTGTAAAGCTACAGCAACACATATGACTGCTAGACTATTTAAATTGAAAATTTTCTTCATTCAAGTAGGGCAGCACTTATAAATGTTGCTTATCGACTGATAAGTTCAGTGTTGAACTTCTCCCTTACATGAAGAGCCGAGATGGCCCCGTGGTAAGAACGCGTGAATCTTAACCGATGATCGTGGGTTCAAACCCGGGCAAGCACCACGGAATTTTCATGTGCTTAATTTGTGATTCAACCTGCATGTGTCTAATCACTGAAATTATGCCACATGTGTATTCCACTAACATGCATTGGAGAATAAGCTCCAAACCCTCTCCTCAAAAAGTCGAGAGGAGGCCTTTAGCCCAGCAGTGGGACATTGACAGGCTGTTACGGTTACGGTGTTACGGTCTCCCTTTCTGTCATTATTGATTTGACATTCGAAAGAAGAAGACAGCATTGTTACGTAACGTTTATAAGGCCGTTAGTGTTAAACGACGTTTATAAGGCTGGTAATTTACTTATAATCAGTGGCGATTTCCCTATAGGCTGAGTAAGCCTTGGCCTACGGCGGCAAAACTTGGGAGACATTTTTTTAGTAGTCGCATCTTTTGTAAAGCACATATCAAAATTTAAAAACTAAAATATGTGTCCATAACATGTCGAAAAATAAAACTTGTATGAAGATTTCGATTATTAAAATATTCAACTAATAACATGGAGGCAACCTTCCATCAGCCTAGGGCAACATGTCATTTAAATGTTGGAATTATATGTACTAAGGATTGCCATTGCTGTCATATAGTTTGTGACATCGTCATATGACAAAAATATTGTCCAGGTAAGAAAACGTACTTCAGATTTAAAAAAAAATAAAAAGCTTAAAAAAATCCTTTTTAATAGTACTGAATTTAATATTTTGTATTTTAAGACCTGGCAACCCCCCTCCATAGTACATCTGGACTATTTTTTAATACTTTTTACATAACAGATATTTCGGTAGCAGTACTAAATTTACTTTAAAATATCAAATTTTCACCTTACTACAAATAAAAATAAGACTAGCCTTTTACTCGTATAAATTCTGTATAAAACTCGATGTTAAGCTGTGTTAATTGAATGCATGACATCACATGTAATCTCAAATGATACAACTTTTTCTACAAATGATGTATAGATTGCTCAATGAAAACAGTTAATTATTTATTCATTAATTACTGTAGCGCTTATTAATTACGCGAAAAAATACCACTTATCATTCTTCACATAATTGCATCTTCATTGCCATTCTGAAGACTATAGCTATTCAATTAATTCACTTCCTCTTTAATGGGGGAAGAAATAAAATTTTATCACATTTACATTGAAATACAAAAAACGAATACCTTGACAAATCTTGAAATGAGTTATTAAAACTATTCAATAATACCAATCTTAAAATATAATAATAAATAGCAAGATTTGAATCCACAAAAGCACTACTGACCGACTTGACTTTTTATGTGTGTTCACTTATGTAATAATTATCTCTAAGAAATAAAATGGATTTATAAATACGAACTAATATTTAATTAATATTCATAAGATTTTTATTTTTTAATTACTCCACAATTCATAATGGTCCGACATTCAAAATCAAGAATTTACTTATGTTAATGTTTTAATAAAAACAATTATTCGTACATCACATATAATAGTTTTAATTTATTTATGGATAGGTCAAAATATGAGCAATGAATTCAACTAGGCTATTAACGACTCGTCCTAATTTCACACATGTTTAAAGTAATGATTCTCAAGTGCTTTTATTACACTCTGAGTGCACCATGTGATACGACATGTAAACTTGTTTAATTTGAGAATGCATACTGTGAACTGTTCACAGCTTTGATATATATAATAAGTTTTTTTTTTTAATTTAAAGTTTATCTTACTCGTGTATCATCAATTAAACAATAAAAGTATAGCAACTCTTGAAAATGTAATTTTAAATTCGAAATATTTATTTGTTTTAAAACATTATATTTCTAAGTATATCTTTATTAAATCTCCAAAGACTAAATTTCCATGATCTCATTTAATTTATTCTTTTTTATTGCTCACAAATATATATATAAGCATGTAAAGAAAAAACTTTATCTCTCTTTTCGGACACATTTAGTGCACACAATGATATGAGTTTTGGAATGGTTAAAATATTTATGGAAAAGTGCAGAAAGCCTTAATTTATGTATATTTGTGGTATTATATGTTTGTATACATTTACATTCATACTATTAATGTCAGACAATCTAACGTTCATAATGTGTTTTTGACATTTCCAGATAAGTGTAATAAATGCTATATAAATGTGACAAACTAATAAAATTTACATTTATTAATAATATAATATTGTTATTTATGTCAATGACAACTAAATAAAATTTATTTACATACAGCAAAAAAGTTTAAATCCAATAATACTGTAACGGTTTATAATCCTAACACTTCATTGAGCCAGTTACGAAACAGCAGTTTAACACACGGGAAGAATATTAAGTTAATGTGGATTGTTAATGCATCTTCTAATGCCTGTTACCATTTCTAGGTACATTGACCTTTGTTTAATTTTATTAACATAATTTTATTGATATTAAAGTATGTTTTTTATGTTACAAGATAAATGTCAAGTATAGTTTTAATTCATAATTATCTATCTCATTTGTGAATAATTTGTAGATAAAATTAAAATTTAAAAATTATAAATTCTTAGCTCTGACTAGCAACTTTGTTTTAGATTTACACATATATTAATACATAATAGATTTAGTTAATAATAATAATAATAATAATATCCTGGGACATTTTTCACACACAGCCATCTGATCCCAAGCTAAGCAGAGCTTGTACTATGGAAACCAGACAACTGATGTACTACATATACTACTTTTAAACTTTGTAAATACATACTTTTATAGATAATTACACATAGACTCAGGAAAAACAGACATGTTCATGTACACAGATGTCTGTCCTGGGTGGGAATCGAACCCACAACCTTCGGCGTGAAAGGCAAGTGTTCTACCAACTACGCCAACCGGCTTGTCAAAACCGGTTAGTTGTTATGTAAAATCTAAATAATAGCAGATGGATAGTGACTTTTGCTGTTCTAATATTATTGATTGAACCAATATTACTATCTATACAATTATATTTTATAACAATATATAAGACGAGCTGGTTGGCGTAGTTGGTAGATACTTGCCTTTCCCACCCAGGACAGACATTTGTGTGCATGAACATGTCTGTTTGTCCTGAGTCTGGATGTAATTATCTATATAAGTATGTATTTACAAAAGAAAAGTAGTATATGTAATATATCAGTTGTCTGGTTTCCATAGCACAAGCTTTGTATAAGCTTAATTTGGGATCAGATGGCCGTGCGTGAAATATGTCCCAGGATATTATTATTATTATTAATTACCTTTTGTATTTATTCTATGTTGGTGAAACAAGTTTTATTCAATAGTATTAATATTACAAATTTATTAATTACAATTATGATTATAAAAAACTATCAAAGATGTTATCTTAAGTTTATTTTATTCTGCAGAACAACATTCCAATGTTAATATTGAAATGTGAAATGAAATGTTGTAATATTGAAATAATATTACTGGAATGTATTTGATTATTTTTAAATTAGCATTTGGTTTATCTTTTTAACATAACTAATATTTTAAAAAATTACCAATATAAAATAATATGTGTGTCATAAAGTTACATCATATTTGTGATTGTTTATAGATTAAGTTATACTTTGATAGTAGTTTTTTAGTAAAAAATTACTAAAGTCAACCGTCATAAGTTAATGTTTTGGTTAAGTAAACTCATAGAATTTGAAATGCAAATTATGGTAATAATGCAGTTCTGTGTTTCAGGAACAACAAATGTAAGGTACTGGTTTGAATACCAAACAGGTTTTGTGAATGGCTTATTTTTGCAATGTTAATCTTTGTAATAAATTATAATGGAGAGAGCATATCTTTTTTTTATTTCCTTCTTGAGTTCTTTTCAAGTCTAAAAGAAGTTCGAGTTTTTTTTTATGATGTCATATTAAGTGTATAAATCCAAAGTGCCTAGTAAGTTTTGTAAATTATCTATGTGATTAATTTTATACTTATCGATTATTATTAAACCTAAACAAAAACCAAAAACGTCTAATCTAGTAAGTAAGTTGATACGCGAATTAAAACTCGTTCAACTCATAAATACAATTTAAATTTGTTCCATACGAGATTTTGCTTTACATCGAGGTCAAGCTATAAGAGGTTAAAAAAAATTGCAATGAAAGTCAAATAAGGCGAAAAGGTTCAAGTAACAAATACTGATCTCGAATGTTAAATATTATTTATATTTAAATGAAAAACATAACATAAACTCACCGTAATGTGAAGATTTTATCACACAGAATCACTTAAATTTGTTCAACGTTGCAAATTATATAAATAAAAAAACAAAATAATCACAAGACAATTGGACCATAACGAAGATTACTTTAAAAGGGAAGCAATGTCACCGTTTAAAGTAAATATCACAGCATAGCACTACACATTTTTTTTAATATATTGTTGTTAAAAACTTATAAAAACATAACCCGAAATGAAAATAAAATACGGCCAAAGAAATGTAAACAAAACAACTACGAACGACACCCAACTAGCTGTATGACTAACCAAACCAGACTGAAGTTAGTAGAAGGTTGCCATTTGGCTAAGAACTTGCATTAGTCACAGAATATAAAATAAAAATGACAGACCACAGAGTGCACTTTCTTATTCGATTACAAAAATCGAGTAAGTTCGTTTTTATCACATGTAAAAATAGTTTTTTTTTAAATATATGATTCTTGTACTGACTAATAATGAATATTAATATGTAAATTGACAATAATTACGTTCATGACATTGTTTAATTTAAATTTTATTTTTGATTTAAATTAATGTAATTTCATTTAATGTGATTTTATCTAATTTTATGTATTTGATTTAGTCTAATTTAATATAACTTAATGTGATTAATTTCTTTTGATTAGTGTGAATTTTAATTGATTTGATTTAAATCAAATTTTATTTTGATTTAATTAATTCAGATTTGTTTTAAATTATTTTAGTTTAATTTGGTATTATAATTTAATTCGAATTATTTTAATTTAATTTATAATATGTAAAATCTGTAAAATATTATTATTGTAATTTTTGTCTTTTTACTATTTATTGTTTTGTATTTATGATCCCTATTTGGCCGAAATAAATGATATTATTATTATTATAAGTTATACTCTGCTATAAAAGTAAGCTGTACACTCCAGCTGCAATCAGGCGTTCCAATAAACTCATAGCCTGTACAGTCGTTTAAGAAAATAGCACATTATATACTTCATTCAATAAGGTCAATGTTATATTGAAATTTTATATTTTTCATTAAAAAAGCAAATCTATGAATAATTATTATTATTTACTTAAAAATTGCCATTACATGACATTTTCTTGTATAATAATGCAAAAAAAAATATAATACGACAAAACCTCGAATAGGTGGTTTTTTCTACATAATAAAAGTAAATAAGTGACATATGACATTAATAAATTACTTATAAAATAATACAAACTGACTAGGTTTAATATCACTACATATATCTTAATAACTTTCGATAAAACTGCAATTTGTACTTAACATGTCGAGTAACTAAATCGATTATTATACTTTAATATGAATCGGTACTTTCTTAGAGAAATTAGATAACCTGAAGTTAGGTATAAATACTGGCGGTTGAAACTTAAAAGTTGTTACTTGTAATTCTCGCTTTACGTAATCGTAGGTTTTTATATTCGAAATTATGATCAATATGATTTATCCATTTTGTCTAATTATCAGTTAATATCCATAATTCATAAATGTATGTAATAAAATCATTTAACGACGAGGTAATTCATTCATAGCGATATTATTAATATTGCTTTAAACTTACTTGTTTTTCTTCACTCTAAAATGAAAATGTTCGATATAAAACTTTTAAGTTATCATAGTTAATAGTCCTAGGACCGGAATATGCTTCGTGAGATTTGTGAAGATTATTGTGTACCTTCAACCTTAATATGCCAATGGCCTTACACGTAGAGAAAAATATTTTTAGTTCGTACGCTTTTCTAATAAACACATTTTTATACTTAGTGACATTTTTAGTTGGAATACAAGTGGTTCCTTCTACAGAATCCAGTCTAAAGTTCAGTTTTATTTAACAATATTAAATTTATAAGACCGGCCATCAGGTCAACTTCCTGACCGGTTGTCCTTCCTTATAATTAGACATTCGAAAGAATACAAAGCATTCTGTAGCTATACAACTTCTGTTGTTTCAAATAATTTTTTTAGAAAAAGTATTTTTCGTAATCGTCTTAAAACAATGTAACAATTACTTAATATGTTCTTGTATTAAAGTTTTGGCAAATGATATAATAAGGAATTAACTAAAATACATGTGTAGAATATTATCAATATTTATTATTTTTTAATGTTTACATTTTTTTTTTGCGCCAGTACAGTATGTACGTTGATAAGCATATACTCTAGATTATAGTTTTAATTAAAGCCGATCTTGGTATGGAAATTTTCATTAATGCTTCTTTGAAGATCTGAAAATAAATATAGAATTAGAATTTTAATAAATTTAATTAATTATTATTAGAGTTAACTATATGAGTTAAAAAGCCGAGATGGCCCAGTGGTAAGAACGCGTGAATCTTAACCGATGATAGTGGGTTCAAACTGGGCAAGCACCACTGAATTTTCATGTGCTTAATTTGTGATTATAATTCATCTCGTGCTTTACGGTGAAGGTAAACATCGTGAGGAAACCTGCATGTGTCTAATTTCACTGAAATCTGCCACATGTGTATTCCACCAACACGCATTGGAGCAGCGTGGTGGAATAAGCTCCAATACCTTCTCCTCAAAAAGAGAAGAGGAGGCCTTTAGCCCAGCAGTGGGACATTCACAGGCTGTTATGGTAGAGTTAACTATATCAATTGTATAGGTACTAATTACTATGTATATACAATAAACTGACAGTGAATGTCCCACTGCTAGACAAATGTCTTCTAATCATAAACTCTTCTATTGAAAAGAGGATCTTTGCACGTGAAAGTTCCCTCATGCTTTCTCGAGATTCATTATTGTAAACATAACTAAGCACACGGATACTAGTTAGTGCTTGGCATTTGAATTCGCATTTGAATAAGATTCATATGTTGCAGCCATTGTGCTATTGCGGCTTAATCAATTATATACATCTGTATTAAAAATATTTTGGTAGGCAACTTGACCTATAATATAGAACGATCGAATACTCAAATATCATTCAATTATTGTGTCAAATATTTAAAAAAAACTTTGAATTCTTTGAAACGTCATTTATAATCAATCTTAAGATTTTTAATTGAGATAATAATAAAATGAAATTATGTAGTTTACTTGAATTTTGGTGAGAAACGACGTCTTCTGGTCTCGTTGGTTTCGAAGGATAGGTCTGCGGTTTTCTCCTGTAAGTTAATTGAAATGATTTTCAAGAAATGCTAGAAGTAATAATTGTACTTTAAAGCTGGGGGACTTAACGTACTACTGTCTAACCAGTTGACTTCGAATAATTATTTCGTCTTAGAATTGTTAATATACCTTTAACTATTCCATGATCCTAATTAGCAGAACTGTTAACATTAGCTTCAACCGATATGTTAAACTCCAGTAACATTTAACAAAAAAACGTTAATCGTGAGGCACCACTATTTACAAGATAAAAATTCTAAATATATATTTTAAAAACATTAACTTATTTTTTCTCGGATTTAAATACAAATCGTATTGTGTTACGTAGAATAGCACGTAGTTGTTTTTTTTTTAAGGATAACGAATAATGATTCGTCCATGATCGTATTTCACAAGAGAAAACACACAAATGTTATCGTACATTTAACATTATACATAATTAACTTGCACTTTTTATAAACTGCAATAGGAATATACCTCAATAGCTTCTTGAGTAAGATCGCCTTTAGGGGGGCCGTACTCGGCGAAGCCAGGGGGACCGTACTCAAGGAAACCTTCCGGAGCTTGCTCAATTGAACTAGAAAAAAAAAAAACATTATGAATAAAATATTTTCAATTAATACGATTAAGGGAAAAATATTAAAGAATATTGATAGGAATATCATTTAAATTATTAAAAAATAAGCAGTCTAGTAGTCTATGGTTTCATTTTAATAACATTGATTAGAACTATCTTTGATAATTGACAGAACATGACAAGCGTACGTGTGAGTAGATTCTATCCCGGATAACTCTCTCATCATGAACACGTAAATACTGGATAGTTTAATAAACAAGACAAAAGACACAAAGTGACAATAATATAAATATGTGTACGTATTTTATCAACCAAGTCAATATTTTGTGCGAAAATTTAGTAGATCCGAATTTAGCGTAACCATAAAATAACGAACAAATAAAAGCCTATACATATCCCACTGCTCAGCAAAGGCCTCTTTTTCTCTCGCGAAGAAGATTTGGACATTATTGCACTAAGCGGAACTAATGCGGGTTGGTTGTAAAATAAAATACATTTGGAAATAAACTAATGGCGAAAATATAAATTGTCATACCCGGTACTTTGAACAGCAGTTACGTCGCTGACTGCTTGATTTTCTTCCGCCTGTAACATTATTATCATTATGAATTAAATGTTAATTAAAATTACTTCAAAATTTATAAAAAAAAACAATATGATTAGAGCCATACTCGTGCTTTGTTTTCGTTTTCAAGGCTGGCGATAATATCGGGGATGTTCTGGACCTGTTGAAGAGTAACTTCTTTAATGAGAGCCGATGACAAATCTGAGTTTCCAACTGCGGCTTCGGATTCAGTAACATCAGACTGAGACTCAGTGACGGATGCAACGGATTCTTGTTGGTTCACCGATTCTTGGGACACTTGCTCGGAGATACTTTCAACTACTTTCGTCACCTCAACGTTAAATGAAGTTGATCCTTGGGCTGATTGTTGGTTGGTTACTTCCGTCTTCTGGCTACTCTCTTGAGTGATAACTACATTCTCAACAGTACCTTCGGAAGATACGATATTTTCTAACTGAGATATTTCAACGTTAGTGTTTATTGTTTCGACGCCATTAGCAAGAGTTGTTTGAGAAGTTTCGACAATCCTTTCAACTTCTACAAGTGGTAGATTGACTAATGTAGTCTTCTCTTCTAAGATGACTGATTCTGTGGTACCTTCGGATTGTTCTGATTTAGCTGAAAGTAATAAGACAATTTGTTATTAATTATTATAAATTTTGATTCATTTGCTTTGTTTTATTTTGGTGTATTTGATATTCTTTTTTTTTAAATATTCACCTTCAGCGTTTTCTGTGATGGCTTCTACTTCAGCCTGTACGGCTTCTTTAGTCTCATCATTAAATAGAGGAATAATGCCAAAAGTTTGCTCGGTGGCTACATCGGGCAGTCCTTGGTTGATCAAATTCTGGGAAACCTCTTGAACTTTCGGTGGTCCGTATTCACGGAGGAAATCAGAGCCTGATGCTTCAGAACCGGCGAGAATCACATCTTTAAGAGGGTTTTCAGAGGGTTTCTGAAACAGATATTTAAATAAAAACTTAGCCACTGATTCCGTAGCGTGAACAATCCAAAAAACTTTATGAGTGTTTTTTTGTAAATATTACCAAATTTTTAAAATATAAGCTTAGTAGTTACAGCCCCTTCTGTTCTTAAAAGCTATATTATAGCAGTGTCTGATCAAAATATAATATCTTGATCGAAATTAATATATGTCGCTTAGTATCAAAACAATAAGCGAGTTTAGTATTTGTGCTAGCTGAAGTTGTTAAGGCTCGTAAATTCTAAATTTAAGAATTTGTTGTACCACTTCTGAAGGAAGAAAGAAGGCTGGTCCGTCTGGCCTCCATCCACTCGGCAGGTAGGGTCCGGATCCCTTGCCAGATGCTGAGGCCACTGCGAGAATAACTAAAGCCAAAACCTGTAAAACAAATAGATAATGAAGATAACTGGAGTTAAAATCGAAAAAAAAATTAATTCAATCTCTTATTAATTTGATTTCTCCTAATTTATACCCAAACCATCCCTGAGAAGTCTGGTGAATAAATTTCTAAAGCATATTTTTAAAAGAAAAAAAGGCAAAGTCCTTTTGCTACGGACTTTAATATAGTTTTTGATATGGTTTAAAATTTAATTATATTTAAAAAAAAACGCAAATTGCGACCAATTTTCAAAACAATTCGGTTAATATTTTTTATATTGTACGTGAAAAACAATTCTCTAATAATTAAATTGATAATTTTAGTAGCTGCTCAGGCGGTTTTACCCGCGTTGAACGTTACTACCGCCGACTAGGCCTTCGTGAGTCGGAGTGTAGTGTTATATATATAGTCTAACCTATTTGAATAAATAGTCTATATAGGCAAACGTAAATATACAATTGCATTACAAAAAAAACTTCAGTATAATATAATAGAATAGATTATTGTTATATATTAAAACAATTTACCTTCATGTTGATGAGATATTGAGATCTTCGAAAGTGAGAAGTGAATGATGCCTCCTTCTGATCGAGGCAGATTTTATACTAAAATTTGACGTTGATAAAAAAAATTCAAACAAACCGAGGCTTTTGGCAAATATTTGAAATATAATTATTTGATTGTCTTTTGCAGTGGACGCGAATTGGAGCGACGGCCAAGGTCGTTTGAAGACGCACGTTTTATCTGGACCTTATGCTTAGAAATAATTAAAATAATATCATTTGATTTGCTCGGTATTTAATAAATATCTTTTACATACAAAAAATGTAATCAGAAACATTACATTGAAAAAAATACATGGAAAAAGATAATCTTTTCAATCACTACCTAATAACGGACAACCCCCGAGATGATGCTTCAATACATATCAGCTATATACATGTATAATATATAACAAACACTCGTAATATATATAAGAAATATTATTAATACAACATCTTTGGTTGTATTTATCAATGTAGAAATCAAAAGAAATCTTAATGTAGAATATGTCTTTTTTTCAAGTGTGATGGAGTCCAAAATCGAAACATTCGCATTTATTGTATTTAGTAAAAGATGAAGATTATTTTGCTTATTTATTCAGAATAGCTCATTTATTCGACATTGTTAAGTTTTTATTTTAAACCCAAGCTTAGACTGAAGTTTTTTAAATACATTTTTATCGTAATTTAAGTTGCGTTAAAAAATTTAAGTACGGTTCTTTTCATATATATTTTTTAATTTTACCGTTCTTTTTAGTGAGTTAGGCGCTAAGAGGAAAGGAAAATTGGAAAAGTTTCGCATTATAATATTACTACAGATTTTATTTACTAGCTATTTCGCGGGTGTATGTATGTATGTATATGCATGCATGTATGGTGCATGTACCCGCTATATATATGCAGAATACAGGTCTATCATACACTACTTTTTTATTATTTAACATACAAACACAAGTTGACTGGCAAAGGGGCCACCTGATGGTAAGTGGTCATCACCGCTCATAGACATTAGCACTTAAAGAAATATTAACCATCTTTTATATCGCCAAAGTACCACTTTGGGAACTGAGATTTTATGTCCCTTGTACATGTAACACTGGCTCACTTCACCCTTCAAACCGGAACACAACGATACTGAGTGCCTATTGCTGCGATAAAATATATGATTAATGGGTGGCACCTTTCTTGATGGAGTTGCACAAAGCCCAAAGTAAATCATACATGCTCTATTTCGATCAATTTCATACAAATTATTTATTACAATTTTTTGGTTACAGTTTACCAGCTAGATAGTTTATGTTATTGCTCCATGCGTAATGCTCGTGTCGAAAAGTTATATACTATAAAACGGGCCGGTTGACGTGGTTGGTAGATACGTGCCTTTCACGCCGAAGGTTGAGGGTTCGATTCCCACCCAGGACAAACATTTGTGTGCATGAACATGTCTGTTTGTCCTGAGTCTGGGTGTAATTATCTATATAAGTATGTATTTAAAAAAGAAAAGTAGTATATGTGGTATATCAGTTGTCTGGTTTCCATAGTACAAGCTCTGCTTAGTTTTGGATCAAGTGGCCGTGTGTAAATAATATCCCAGGATATTAAAAAAAAACGTTTTAAGAAATGACAATGTGTTTTAACATGGTATGTATCGTTTTGTGCAATGTGCGAGATAATTTGCATCTTAGTCGATTGCGAGTTCAAACTCGGGCGAGTACTACTGACTTATCAATTGTTATTGCATGGTTTTTTTTAAATACATCGAACCTGTTCGCGTTGCCATCTAACTGGTCCAATCTAAACCATCCAGGGACCCACTCAAATACAAAAAAAACAGGAGTCATTATTATATACATTTTAATTGCGTGTGATTTTGTTTTGCTTTTTTACGCTCCAAAATTTAGGTTATATACATTTATCACCTACGTTTGTCGAGATATCGAAAGAGTGGCTCTGTATAAATTAATAGATTAGCCTAAAAGGCTAGATTAACTAAGAACGCTACATAAGTAGGGCGAATGTCAATCGCTAAGATTATTATCTATTAGTGAATCTTAACCGAAGATCGTAGGTTCAAATCCGAGAGACAAATGAGTCAGTTGGAATTCGGATTACAATTTGTCACATGCATCATAACTAGGAGAACTATGCCCTAGGAATATATAACTTTATAACTAGCTCCTATATAACTAGGAGAGCCCGGCGGTGGGACGTGTGCACACTGCCACATAATTTACTATGTTACCATATAGTGCATCCTTTTCGAGCTATTAATAAATCACTTAACTGCCTTCATTTTTGTTGGTATATTTGTAAAGGCACAATAAAATATTGGTATGAATTATGAGATTATATCAAGGATGATAAATTATAATATTCTTAGAACGCTCAGATACATAACAAGATCACGTAATAATAGATCAGTGTGTGCAAATATTGGTTAATTTAATGGCGTGTGAATTCTATTTGATATCGCTAATGACTTACACAACACATTTGATCATAGTTAGGACCAAGGACTTTGCAGACCTTGTTAATTATATCTTATTTATTATTTTATATTTAACTAGCTATATCGTTTCGGCTTCGCACGAGTACATAAGAAGAAAAATGTATTATATTTTGGAGCAGATTTGCGTAAAATCCGTTCTAAAGAGCATCTACATCGGGGAAGGAGTAACTGTGACAAATTTCAAGTCAATCGGGCGGATAGTTTAGGAGATCTCGTGATGAATAAAACTTTATTTCTCATTATGAATTTCACTGTATCCGTAATCCATATATATATATATGGATTACGATTACTTAATAAAGTTTCTTTTATCCGAAATACTATTCATCACGAGATCTCCTAAACTATCCATATATCTATGTATAGATTACGGATCTCGATACTGTTTTTCACCCGCGGCATGCGTCAGGGGGTATATTATGTCATATGTGCCAGAAGGAACTAATTTGAACAGTGTAGCTCGAATAACGTTGCTGCATTCACATAGCCAATTCTAGTGAATGCTTGCAATGGTCATTAAATATTACTTTTTAAAATAGTTGTAACAACTTAAGAAAATTATAAAAATATTTAACAATAACTTATACTTAAACAATAATAGTGTTACGATAATTATCAAAAAGGAATCCATTATAAGGAGCTCTATTAAGAAAGTAAGACAAAGAAATAAGAGATAAATATTTAATTATCATTCATTATATACATCAAAGTAATATACATATATTAATTACATAAATTAATCCTAATAAAAATTAGTACAACGTTAAAAGAATTTGTAAATGAAATATAACGCAGAGCTTTAGTCAATAGTGTGACTCGTGGTCAACATGGCCGCCATTATTGAAGCCGTTTCCATGGTTACGGCTGTTCGCGTTCGAATCGTAGCCGTTGGAACGGGCGAGGTCTTCGGTGTCTTGGTATGAGACTTGAGGCTTGAAACCGCGTTCATCGGCTTCGTAACTGACTGTCTGCAACAATCATTTTTAAATTATATTTCTTGTC
The DNA here is from genome assembly GCF_905147045.1 of Nymphalis io. Taxonomy (NCBI): domain Eukaryota; kingdom Metazoa; phylum Arthropoda; class Insecta; order Lepidoptera; family Nymphalidae; genus Nymphalis; species Nymphalis io. The sequence continues at coordinate 6,740,348 of NC_065913.1, read as the reverse complement.
AACACTTTCTAGAAGTTACTGTGTATGACGATCTACACACAACTCACACATAACACAATTCAATCAATTTTTTACTTTAACTTTATCTTCTGTTGCTCTTAGTTGACTTTATTAGCAAATCAAATTTAATAGAAAGCAAATGACTCCACTCCACCTGATGGTAAGTGGTAGTGGAATCCAAACGCGACGACGGCTAGTACAATCGGGAAGAATGTCACTAGTCGCCCCCGCCTTGCCGGCCCGCAACATGCCTTTTCACGCCTCGTTTGAAGGTTTGGTAACCTGGGTTAGGTTGTAAGAGGAGGGGAAATATAATCTATTTCGTATATTACCCCACCGCACCGCCTTGCTCTATGATAAACCTCGCCACTACGCATTATCTACATTACCTGTTTCCTACCATCAGGCAAGACCACGTGGTACTGGCCTTGCGCCCTCTCCTCCAGCCTTTCCTCATGGTGTCCGAAGTCAGTTCCTTCATTAAAATCGCTGACCATGTAACCGAAATTGTAGTTCGCTGGTTCCTGTGTACAAAATTCAGTAGAAGTACTATTTATTTTATTTATTCTACAAATTGATTATGATTCTATTACTTCTATATCGTATATTTAGAACTAGTTTTTAACCATGCCTTATATGATGTTTCTTTAACCAAAAAAATTATTAATATTATTTAGAAAAAAAAGAAAGTACTCATGCTACCTTCTGTGTTTAAAAAACATGTTGGAAACTATGATCCTAATAGTTAAATGTATTTTAAGATAAAATATGTTTTAATTAAAATACGATTAATAAAATATTAATACGTATGAAGCTGTGTAAATTTTATCTTTAGACTTTAAATTAGTTAATAGTAAGCTTATTAAAAAATTAAGTCTTTTATAATTAACTCTTTTACGCTCAATTTAAAAAGCTGATATAATTAAGGATTTAAGCTATTTTTAATTTTTATTAATGTAAATAATTATTAAGTTAAACAAGAATAATTTTTGTAAGTTTTAAAACAAATCAATTATTATTATTATTGATTGGCCAAATATAAAAGCATATACCTAATTAGTGGCAACGGAAAATATTTAATCTGTTAAGTCTTACAAGATTGTTTGAAATAAAAAAACAAAAACTATATAAAGATGAATGCTGATATATAAAAATACTTGATTTAGATTAATAGACAGTTTGACCGATTGTCATTGTCGATTTTTAGAAGGTGTTTATCATATCTAGTTTCTTGTAACTGGCCGCCAGGTAGCGTCAAATTATATACTTATACAGACAGGATAATATCATCTATGTTTAGTTAGTAGATTTAAAAGGGCGAAATTTTTGGTACTTACCGATTTAGCATCAATGGCGTTTCTGGCAAAAGGTGAATTCTCATCGTAGCCCTGTGAGTGAGTCAGTCTGGCGTGTGCACTTTGGTCGTGGAGACTGCTTCTATAATAAATAAATTATATTATTACAGTTCTCGCCTTAAATATGGTCGGGTAATGTTAACAGTTTAGGAGAGACATTTTCATGAAAATAAAAATTTGAAACTTGGTTTGAATGCGTATCCGATGTAATAAAAAAGCTTGAATAATGTAAAATTTCCCTGTCGCAACGAATTATTCCTTATTTTATTATAAGATATTGAAACTTAATTGAACAATAAAACATTGTTTATAGTCTGTATGAAGCATTTGTGTAAAAGCAGACTGAAAACAATTGAAACGAGCTCTTTCAACCAAGATTCTTCCATGTGCGTTTATGATATTTTCAATTGGAGCACTCTTTTTCTTTTTTTATATAAATTATTTATTTTATATCTGTTAATATAATTGCATATGCACTGTAATTGACATACTTAACAAATCCATTTCCGCTACGACCAAAACCCTGATCACGTGACCTAGCTGCGATCACCTCAGGAACTCCCGTGAAACCAGCTGGTTGGGGTCCTTGGGGATATCCGTTGTTACGATTGGCTGGCGACGGCGGCAGGTAGCTAGATATGTACATAAAAACCTTGTTTAGAACCTAATAAGTACTAGGAGTACAAACACATGACGCTTTAGAATATATCAATATAATATTTCTAAATTAATTAATACAATAATAAAGGAACATTTCAGACTTTAATGTTATAATAAAAATCCTTAAATATTTTTAGTCTTGCCAATTAATGAAATTAAATCATACGTTGAGAAAACTTTGATTAACAAGGTGTGTTAGTCGATTAAGGATTATATATAATATAGATAATTAAAAATTTGAAGTTAGTGTTCGTTGATTTCCATGCAGGACAATAATTAATTGGATTTAATTATGTGTGTAATATTACGTTATGAAAAATTTATTTACATAAAAGCTTTAGTATGTAACTTGATTGTCAAAACAATTACCTACCTAATTACAGTTTTTCGCTGACTCTATTTGGTAGAATCTATATTCCGAATCGGTAGCTTTTAATTTAATTTAATATTGTAAATGATTAATAATTCTCACAAGTCTACTTGAATAAAGTTTATTTTGATCTTTATTTGATTTTGACAAACTAATTAAAACTACTTTGAAAGTAGATCTGATGAGAAAAGCTGATAGAAGTTAGTATCAATTGTGTTTAGGTTGTGTTAATCTGCTTGTAACTCAATTATGATTACTACTTACATTAGATTAACTATTTTATGACCACGTCAATATAGAGGGGTTACCTTTTAGATAGAGGAGGTTCCGCTGCCACGAAAGCCGCTACAGCAACAACGAAAAATATCGACTGAAACGTAGAAAATAAAATAACTAAATACCTTTTTAAAGTTTAAAGCTTTAATGAAGCTTTAATATTTAATAAAATAATTATGTTATAAAACTTTATTAAATGTTATATTTAAAAAAAAATATTAAAATAATAAGAAAATATTTATGAATCAATGAAAAAAATAGGTAAACGATAAAATTGCGTGAATTTTTTTTAAATATTTTGACGCAAAATTTTATTATATGTATATGTATATATATATATATATGTATATATATATATATATATATATATATATATAAGTCGAGATGGCATAGTGGTTAGAACGCGTGAATCCTTACCGATGATCGTGGGTACAAACCCGGGCAAGCACCACTGAATTTTCATGTGCTTAATTTGTGTTTATAATTCATCTCGTGCTTGACGGTGAAGGAAAACATCGTGAGGAAACCTGCATGTGTCTAATTTCATTGAAATTCTGCCACATGTGTATTCTACCAACCCGCATTGGAGCAGCCTGGTGGAATAAGCTCCAAACATTCTCATCAAAAGAGAGAGGAGGCCTTAGCCCAGCAGTGGGACATTAACAGGCTGTTACTGTACTGTACTGTATATATATACTACATAATTTGTCTATAATAGACCACAATTAAGAGTGACTATTGACTTACTTGTAAACGTTGCTTAGCAACTGTTTTAGTAACTGATTTCTCTCTTTCTGACATTATTGATTTGAAATTCGAAAGAAGAAGACACAAGATTGTTTAACTATTCACCCGCTAGACAAAGTATAACGGCTGTGTGTTTTTCTCAATTGTTATCCTTTTTATATTACGAAAGAGTTGCAGCTTTAGTTTATTTAATCTTTTTAATAGAGCTTAAGTGCAAACTTAAACTCATTCATTCACCTTATTTAAAAAAAAAAAAGTTGATTTTAAATTTGAATATTATTATATTGTTTTAGGACCACTTTTAAGTGCAATTCAATAGAATTAGTATATTACTAATGTTTTAAAATCTGCTACAAACTTTGCAGTTACTCTTAATAGTTAAATGACTAATAATAATTTATATTACAAAACTCACCATCATCTTACAGCGAGATAAGATCAGACCAAGAGATGTAACAAGTGACAATGCGAATGATACACTTGTCCTACTTCAAAACGCTTTTATAGTTACCTCGTACTGACAGTAGGGGATGAAAAATTACTGCTCATTAACGACATAATAGAGAAGCTTTCAAGGCGAGCGAGGAACAGAGAACGAATGGAGTTGTTACTTATTGAATAAGAGTATTTATATATATTTGTTACAGTAAGTGACCCATTTTTATAAGTTTTATGGCAGACAGATGTGAAGCGTGGTTAATACTGATTATTTTAAAAAAACCAATCGTCCAACTCGGCAGCGTTTTATTACAGTCGTCCACGGTGACCACTCTCATAATTATACCCGCTTTTTTATGTAAAAAACAGTGTTGCTACCCCAAAAAATATTATAAAAACAAATACTGAAAAATATTACGACATACTAATTAATAAACTATCACAAAATTAATTAAATATGAGAAAATAAATTAAATATAATAATAATAATAATATCCTAGGACATTTTTCACACACGGCCATCTGATCCCAAATTAAGCTTGTACAAAGCTTGTGCTATGGAAACCAGACAACTGATATATTATATATACTACTTTTCTTTTGTAAATACATACTTATATAGATAATTACACCCAGACTAAGGACAAACAGACATGTTCATGCACACGAATGTCTGTCCTGGGTGGGAATCGAACCCACAACCTTCGGCGTAAAAGGCAAGTGTTTTACCAATCACGCCAACCGGCCCGTTGAAAATATATAGTATATTTATATAGTATATTACTAATTCTAGTCGTTTAGATAGGTTATTACATAAGGTTCGAATCTTATTTCACCACGCTGCTCCAATCAGGGTCCATACATACATGGATACACGTAATTAGCAGATTTTTAGTTGAGAAATTCATATATAAATCTGATCAAATCTCTAATCACTTCATCTTCAATCACTGGTGGTAGGGCTTTGTGCAAGCTCGTCTGGGTAGGTACCACCCACTCATCAGATATTCTACCGCAAAACAGCAATACTTGATATTGTTGTGTTCCGGTTTGAAGGGTGAGTGAGCCAGTGTAATTACAGGCACAAGGGACATAAAATCTTAGTTCCCAAGGTTGGTGGCGCATTGGCTATAAGCGATGGTTGACATTTCTTAGAATGCCAATGTCTAAGGGCGTTTGGTGACCACTTACCATCAGGTGGCCCATATGCTCGTCCACCTTCCTATTCTATATAAAAAAAAAAAAATCAATATCATTATTTACATATATAGTGTGTTGGTTTTGTTGTAAATATACGGATAGCCTGATTGCAAGCAAGATTTGGTAACGTTATAGTTACTGTATTTCTTACAAAAACTGTTGATTTTAAAAACGAGTAGTAAATTACGAATAACTTTATTTTTATTATCTATTCTTATAGAACTAATTGATTTGATTCATGTTTTAGTTATTATTGACGATTGGTTTCGAAAACAACAGTATTATATACTTAGAATTAAATTATTTGACAATTTATCTAAGCTATCTTTAATAAGCATAACTGACGGTTGGCGTGGTTGGTAGATATTTGCCTTTCACGCCGAAGGTTATGGGTTCGATTCCCACCCAGGACAGACATTTGTGTGCATGAACATGTCTGTTTGTCCCGAGTCTCGATGTAATTATCTATATAAGTATGTATTTACAAAAGAAAAGTAGTATATGTAGTATATCAGTTCTCTGGTTTCCATTGTACGAGCTCTGCTTAGTTTGGGATCAGTTGACCGTGTGAATAATGTCCAAGGATATTTACTTATTTAATTACTATTTACTTGAATTAAAAAAAAATGTTTGCAAATATATTCATTTTTTACACGACTCTACAGCTTTCTATGTCTACGTTACACCCCGCGCATGGTGTTGACACGTCGTGCGATGGATCACGGATTCTTATCCTATTTTTGTATAGCTAAGGTCACATTAGAGATTATCCAAAGAAACAATTAGATTACGCGACGATATGGATTAGCCTTAGTGAACAATTTTATATATTTTGTTTTCAAAATCTCAACGAAAAAAGCTGAAAACTAGATGTAGAGGTGGCCAAGCTTTTAGTCAAGCAGTCTTACCAACTGCCTTTATTATAGGGATTTAGAATGAGGAATTGTAATGTAACAGCCTGTTAATTGTAAAATTTGCAGGCTGAAGTGGCAGTGGGCTGGTCACGTATGTTGTAGGACCGATGGCCGCTGGGGCAGACGAGTCCTAGAGTTGAGACCGCGGGTCGGCAAACGCAGCGTAGGGCGCCCTCCAGCCAGGTGGACCGATGACCTTAAGAAGGTGGCGGGTACCAACTGGATGCGGAAGGCGGAGGACACCTTGGCGCACCTTGGGAGAGGCGCCTATGTTCAGCAGTGGACAACGATTGACTGTTGATTGATTGTATAATGTTCTAATATCTTATTCTTGTATTAAATTGTTACTTTATCGCAATCGAATCGAAGCGTTATTATTGCCGTTAATCCGTTTTCGTATAATTTAATCTTCTATCAAAAATTATTCCGGTCAACAACGGTCCGAATAAATATAGAATAGTCAGAGTTCGATTGAAATTGAATCGGGAACGCATCGTAATCTTTATACATATATTAGTAGAATTGGTTCCCTAATATATTATCAGATTTTCTTCGAAATCGGTTCAGCAGTTGTTTTTACATTAAAAATATATAAATAATAGATTAAAAAGTTTCAAAGAGCGTTCGTTTTATTATTAAAAAATACAATGACTTAGAAATAATGGCGAGATCCATTATTACTGAATATCGTAAGTTCAAATTTCACGTGCTCTATATAATGCTTATAGAGGAGAGGAGGCTTTTAACCCAGCAGCGGGACATTCACAGGCTGCTACGGTACGGTATATAATGCTTATAAATAGTAACTAGAAGAATAAATCTACTAACAAGTTGTATCATTACTAATATTATCGCAGTTGATGAATAGCCTTTTTGTTGAAATGGAAAAGAACAAACAGAAGAAACAGGTTTTCCGTGTGATATTCCCGCAATTGAATTGAAAAATATATAAATAATGTATATTATTATAAGCAAAAATTTATTTATCAATAATTTTGTTAGGATAAATTATATTGTTTTTTTAATGTGAATATTGAACAAATTATAACTAAATGTGTAGTCGAATTTGAGGGCGTTAGTAGTTACGACACAGTTTAATACTATGGCAATTACTATCGTATATATTGTTTGTAATACGTTTTAATTGTTCGAAGTAAATAAATAAAACAAAATAAAATAAATTTTCTTCAGATTAATATCGGTTACATCGGATATTCTTAGTGGAATCCAACCAAGATGTAGGACAAATTATAGTGCACGTGTGTAAGCAAACACAAAGGCACTCTATTTCTTAATTCTCAAAATGAACGGGATTGAAAATCAGACACGGCAGAAGAGAGCTTAGACACAGGACCAATAGCTTTAGGTGCTTTCCCAGGCACGGGAGTGTACACACTTCCAACTACACAGATACACAGACTGCAGCTTGATATTGTAAACTTTTCGTCCTAAAAACTAATAACATCACTTCGCTTTGCGTAACGTAATTATCGTAGCAATATATTGTTTATTTTATAGTACACAAACTCATGCCCAAATACAAGTGCATAATTACAGGCACAAGGGGCATAACATCTTAGTTTCCAAGGTTGGTGGCACATTGGTGATGTAAGTGATGGTTAACATTTCTTACAATGCCAATGTCTATGGGCGTTGGTAACCACTTACCATCAGGTGGCGCATATGCTCGTCCGCCTTCCTATTCTATATAAAAAAGAGCACCTGTATTTCTTTACCTTCATAAACGGATGCGATGCAATAGTTTTATGGGTTTTCCGAGGCAAAGGTACAACGAATTACTCCATATCAGTACAATTGTAATATTAACTACACCGCAACTACAAACCAAACGCAATAATTTGCTTTCTACAGTACCCATGTCTATTTTGCCCATCCTACATTCCAAATAGAAATATAATATAAATCCCGTAACATTAATAATTTCAAAATTTTGTTTGACCGAAGTATTATTATTATTATCATATCTTTGTTTAAATTTTATTTAATTGTTTTGTATAAAATACTAACGGCCTCACTTATACCGTTAAGCGGGTAGTTAAAAAAAATCTTGTCTTTTTCTTTCAAAAGTCAAATTAATAAACTACAGAAAATTAGAAATATATTGTGTTTATAAGTTACATATACCTTATATGTTTAAAATGATTCGTATTGATCAAAACAGGCAATTTTGAGGTTTGGCGTATTCTGATTTACATAAAGCTTTACTAATTTTAAATAATAGGGTGTATAAAAAAAAATGACCGTTTTTTTAACCAAATATTTGTATTATTATTTATTTGATATAAAATAAAATTAATACTTGAAGTTTAGTCCATTGTTATCAACCGTCATTAGCCATCTGCTAGCCAATTGCTCGATCCCACGCTGATACCAATCCTTGGGACTGCTGTCAAAGAACTCTTGGACCGCAATTTCAACTTATGCAAAATTATCAAATATTTTCCCTTGAAGAAAATGGTGTATAGATCGAAAGAAGTAGTAATCTGATGGTGCGAGGTCTGGACTATATGGTAGATAAGGCAGACGTTCGAACCCATGAAGTTCTTCAAACTTTTCTTTGGCTCGACGGCAAGTGTGAGGACGAGCATTATCTTGTTGGAATAAAACTCCTTTTTAGTTGGTCAAAGCAGGATAACGCTCTGATAATTTGGCGTACAATTTATCCAATTATTCGCAGTAGAGTTCAGAGTTCATAGAGCATCCATCAAAAACAAATTTGTGATGGATAACACCTTCAAAATTCCAAAAAACGCAAAGCATGGGCTTTTATCAAATTGCCCCCTTGCAGCAACCGGAAAAGCAGTTTGACCGCGACCTAGCCATCGCTTACGGGTATTCGGATTTTGCCAGTAAGCCCACTTTTCATCACAGGTGATAATCTTCCGGTAAAGTCTCATATCAGCAAGGTTTTTCAGTAAATTTTCACAAATTGCTAACCTCTTAGCTGATTGCTGAGGAATAAGTTAGTGACGGACCAGTCTACTGCTCTTTTTCACCTTCCTCATGGAGCTTAGATGGCGACTTACAGTATTTTTCGATACACTACGCTCCCTGGCAAGTTCACGAGTTATGTAGACGGATTTGACTTCACAGACTCTCTGCAGAACCTCATCAATATCCATTAATAGTCGCCTGGAGTCCTTCTTCCTTTCCAACGTCGTATCTCCACTGGTAAATTTTCCAAATTAACGCCGCGCAGTGCACTGATCAAAGACACCTTCCCCTTCATATTTAATAATTTTACGAGTTGCTTGAGCGGCTGTAAATTGTTTTTTCCAGTAATGCCTTAAAATTACGAGAATTTCGTAGAAAACTGTCATGTATCTTCTCTGGAACAAATAACTAAACCAGGCTTTTTAAAAAAAAAACGGATAGGAATAATCAAGTTTAGAGAATGCTCTAAAGGAATTATTAAATATTGATAAGTATAAAATAGGATTAAAATATTTACAGACTTTTAAATCTTAAACATGATAAAACGGTCATTTTTTTTGATACACCCCCATAAAATGTTGTATAATGCTATATCTTATAATGTTAAATAACTAATTCTTGTACAATTATTTATTTGTTTTTGTGTATCTCGGAGCCGGCTGTAACGTTTTGGCTCAAATTTTGTAGTTAGATAAATAGACTTTACTTTTTAAGTTTATGCATACCATGTACATTTATTTTCTGAATTTTTTTTAATATATAATAAAAAAATTATAAATATTTTTTATTAGAGCCGAACGAAGTTAGGTCGCTAAGTTACTGTAAGCTAAAACTAATGATAATGGTTAAATTCTTGATTTCTCTCTTGAGAATCTAACATAAACTTACAGTTAAATCACAATACATTTAACTTTAAACTTAAAAAACTTAAAAAAAAACTTAAGTAAACTGAAGTGAAAGTGAATACAAATACAGTAAATTACTAATACACTTTCAATGCCTTGATAAAACTTAAGTTAGGTAATTTAATATTTCTATAATAACTTTATAGTAACTTTTTTTTTATTAATATTAATGTGTGTGTATTATTATAATAACGATGTATATTCACAAACTTTATTAATATTTGTATGCTTAAGTTTGGTCACGTATTATTTTAACATAAAAAATATATGGTCATGATTTGTTTGTTGTTTTGTTACTGTTTATAATATTTTGATTATTGCTATACTCGAAGGTTGAAATAATACATATTTATTAAATAAAAAAGTTTATTAGCGACTAAAATATCACACTACAGGCAAGCTGATTTACTAACTATGAGGTATATTTTTTTATACATTTTTCAATTTGCTATAAATAATAAATAAATGAGTATTCCTAAAAATAGTTTTCGTCGAAAGAGTAATAAAATGATCAAGAGTACATTATATGATGAACAGACGGTAACATTATTTTACAATGTCTATAAATTAATATAAATTCATTTAAAATAATTACTATTTTATATAAACATTCTCGAAACTAAACTTGATTGTAATTTGTCTATAAAGTTAACTTATTTACGACAAGACACGAAAATTTTTAAAAAAAATAAATAAGAAAAAGAATTAACATAAATATGACGAAAGAAATCACATCGATTTGCAACGTTACAAGTTCAAAGTCACGTCAAGCGAATTTCGTTTTTGTTCTTCTTTTAATAAGGTCCATCACCAGAGCGAGCCAGATCAGATGCGTTGTCATCATATCCAGCCCTGGTTTCCGCTGGTTCAACTGAGATCCTGGGCTTAAAGCCGCTTTCATCAGCTTCATATTCAACAGTCTGAAAAACAAAGATGATATTTTAATTTTTTAAGTCACTAGTAATCGTAATCGTTAATCATAGTTTTTTTTTGTTATCAATTTTTATGAGAATAACTGTTTCACGGCTAAAGCTAAGCCCACGGCTTCGTCCGCGTACCATTAAATTTGTCACGTAAATCTTTCAAAATCTGAAATCGTGCCAAGTTAACTCATATATTATACAGTAACAGCCTGTAAATGTCCTACTGCTGGGCTTAGCCATGAATAACATATGACTTTACAGCCTATAACTGACCTGCTTCGTCCCGTCAGGTAGAACTACGAAGTACGATCCCTCAGCTTTGTTGTCTTGCCTCGACTCAGTGTGTCCGAAATCACTTCCACTTTCCAAGTCACTTACTTTGTAACCGAAGTCGTAGTTAGCTGGTTCCTATAGAAGCAAACACCAGTGTAAATAAGGGATTTTGAGTCAAAATGGAAAACATTAAAAAAAACTTAACTATTAGAAATTGCTCGGATATCCACATATTGTTATACATAACGCTGTAATGCTTTTAGTTTTGGCCACTGCAAAGTTGCCCACATGAGAATGCTTATAAGAGTTTCGTCGCTATCACTCCCATTCTTTGCTCTCATTGAATTGGAGATATTGTTTATGAGCACATTTAAAGTAAAAATTTCTATTTTGTAATTTATTATATTCAATGGAATAACCAAAGGCTCTAAAGTATAATAGCTTCAATTTTTTATTATAATTTGGCTTACTTGGTTTAACAGTTCGTCGAGAGCATTCCTGGCATAATTGTACCCTTGATTGGAAACTGCGTTGTATTGTTCAGGTACTCCGTAGTTATCAGATGGCATTGAATCTCTGGCAGCTGCAATGTCGTATTTGGAAGATGGGACTGACCTACATTCAGAAATAAGAAATGGTAAAAGTTAAAATATTAAAAGTTTATTTACAAAATGTCTAAAATTGCGAAAAGTAAATCTCATATAAATATGGTACTAAAACAATAAAATAAATGATATAATGACTATTATCAAAGTATAAAAAATATATTCACCTAGCTGTATCATAAGAAGAAGCGAAAGCGTTTGTATTGAGATTAGTTCTGGCTTCAGGCGTTCCATATTCAGCTGAAAGGCTTCTTTCATTTGGCACACCATAACTTTGCGAGATCGTCCTTGAGTTTGGAAGATAAGATTGGGATACAGACTTTGAGGTTTGGGAATAAGAATCAAAATTTCTTGTGCTTGGTGCTCCGTATTGAGAAGAAATTGAGCGTGGTGTACCAAATGTTTGGGGTAAAGTTCTTGAGCTAGATGAGGTTTGCAAATTCCTTGACACAGTTGAATGTTTATTTTGCCCAGCTGAAGGGAAAGAGTTAACTCGAGAAAATGAATTAAAGTTTTGAATTTTTCTTGAGCTAGCTTGTCCATATTTTTGAGAAGGAGATTGTTCAAAATTTCTTTGGGATGGCACGCCATATTCCTCGGAAGGAGTAGAACGAAAATCGGGTTGTTCGTATGAAGGAGATCTTTGAAGAGGGGTTCCATATGAATCTGAAGGAAAATCTCCTATAGTTTTATAGTCATTAGTATCGGATCTTAATTGCGGTGCACCATATTCTTGAGAAAGGCGGGCATTAGGAAGATTTCTATCTTGAGAGCGACCAGATGGAGCTCCATATTCCGTGGAAATTGTATTGCGAGCAAATGGAGCCCCATATTGTTGGGACAAGCTGCGTGAATTGGGAACTCCATATACTTGGGAAATACCAGACCTTAAGCTAGGAGGGCCGTATTCTTGAGATAGTCCTGATCTAAGATTTGGGGTACCATATTCTTGAGATGGGCTCGTTCGAGTTGGTGGTCCATATTCTTGTGATAAACTTCTAGAAGATGGGATATAGGATGAAATGGATTGAGATCTGGATTGGCTAGAGCCAAATTCTGGCACTCCATATTCTTGGGAAAGGGAATGTTGGATATCACTACCAGGGTTGTGGCTGGATCGAGCTGATGCATAGCCTTTCCTAGAAAAATCATTCATCATATTATTATATATTATCTTAGGTGTTGCATCGAATATTTTCTTCGTGGTACACTTACCCAACTGGTGGTTCAGCCAAAGCATAAGCAAGTATGGTGATAAATACGAATATCTGAAATAAATATTTGAATTAGAAAATCATGTATATATATGAAACTATTCGTCAATCAACCTTGCGTTCTTCAATTTTAAGGGATAAAGAGCTGACGATCCCTAGAAACCTGTACGGATTTATAGGTACTTTGTTTGATAAATTCTGAAATACGAGTATATAAATATACAATTAAAATGTAGTTAGTAATTTTATGTGACGGTAGAAAATTAATAGGTTTAATTACAAAATTGTGAAATAATAATAATAATTAATAAGATTGATTACTCACCCTCATTTTCTAATGTCAAATTAAACCTGTAATCATAAAATATATTATTTAATAAACAATAAATAACAATTTCAAATATATTATTCTTAATAAAAACACTAGATTAATATTAGATATATTTTTTTGTACTTAAATAATAACCTACCCTTTTTGAGTGATAGTAACTAATATGCAAGCGATACTTGAATGATGTTACCCCAAGCTCATCCCACTATTTATACTAGATCCAATTCTACGATACCATCTCCTTGACAAACTTAAAGATACATCCTATAAAATAATTGCTAAGGGAATTCCACTTGTATTGCATTACATTAAAGTCTAAATAGATTACAAATTTGGTTTAATTTACAATGATTTGATTGTGTTAAAGCCTTCATATGTCGACACTGACTGAACCAGATGTGCTATTGTTCAAATAAATCGATAGTTTGAGTATAATACAACATTAGTATTGCGTGCATAAGTGCTTCACGATTATCGCTTTGCGGCTTTGCTCTTGATCTTAATAAGTACATACACTAAAAAGTATTTATATATTTACGAAGAATATTTTATTTTATTTTTATTATATTTGGGAAACAAACAGTATACACCACATACATTATACAACAAATTAACTCGATTACACACCAATCAAGTTTCCACTTAAAACTAATTCATGTATGACAGTAAATAAGCAATTTTGTAAATTATAAATAATAATTATTAAGATTTAAACAGTTAACAACAGCAAAACAATAATATATATATATATATATATATATATATATATATATATATATATATTATTTAATTTTTATTATATATATATATATATATATATATATATATATATAAATTAAATAGATTAAATAGATAATACATGTTAATTTGTAAAGACACACTAGATTGTTCGTATTTTAAGTAATTTGTGATATCGCAGATAGCAAACAAAACGTTGATTAGTTAAAAAGGGATAGTAAAACGAAACACTTCTAATATCCAAGAAATTAAATTAGTATTGCTTATTTATCTTTTCATTTAGTAAGTTAATATATAGTAAGGTTTCCTCTGCTAAAAGACATCTCTCGTTTTTTGGTTTGGAGCTTATTCCAACATGAAGTTCCAACGCGGATTAGTGGGTACACACGTGATAGAATTTCATCCGATACAGGCAGGTTCAGGATGTTTGAGCGCTGACTACGAGATTATTAAAATAAAAATACAAGTTGAACTAAATTAATCATTCTTTTGACGAGTCGGTTGGCGTGGTTTGTGGATGCTTGCCTTTCACGCCCAAGGTTGTGGGTTCGATTCCCACCCAGTGCAGATATTTGTGTGCATGAACATGTCTGTTTGTCCTGAGTCTGGGTGTAATTATCTATATAAGTATGTATTTACAAAAAGAAAAATAGTATATGTAGTATATCAGTTGTCTGGTTTCCATAGTACAAGCTCTGTACAAGCTGTTAATTTGGGATCAGATGGCCGTGTGTGAAAAATGTCCCAGGATATTATTATTATTATTTAGTCATTCTTAACAGCTCGGCTTAGAACCGGGATTAACGTCGTACTCACTGGCCGAAGCCAAGTGAGCAGATACTTATTAAAACCTTAAGCCTTTAATATTATTCTTTTTCCATATTTGAACTGACGATCTTCTGTTAAGATTCACGTGTACAACCATTGCATCTTAATGTATTTATGTGTCGTTAAAATATTAAGCCATCGTATCACAATACGATTATACTACGTAAGCAATATTTATTTACATAAGGATTATTTATATGTAGGCCTTAAATATATATATAAATTATAACTAAAATTTCTATGTAAGGAAATAAAAACACAACAACACTAATTAATAAGTATTGTTTTGTTCTAGTTTCATGGCTAAGTGAGCCCGTGTAACCAAGCACAGTGGACAGAAAATCTTATTGTAAGTTCCTGAGATTGCGGGTGATTTTTCTTACATCATGGTTAATATTATTTACAATGCCAATGTCTATGAACATTGTAAAAAATATTGTGAAGATAGACGAATTTTTTTTTCTATTGACAGCACCTTTTTGGACCTAGTCAATTGAGCATTAAATAGTAATAATAACAGCGAGTCAATAGTGATTGCAAGACGTCAAATAAAATTAAGTAAATACCATAGGTACAGCTTCAACGACATCTACAAAGATGAAATAAAATTTCATTTTCTATGCGTACTTATATACCGGAGAATGTTGGCAAAGTGGCGTAAGTCATAATTATTAAAATTAACCGCATTTTATCTATAAATATAAAGTATTTCATTTATTTGCTAAGTGATCGTATAAATATAAAAAAAAATTGATTGCTTCATTACTAAATCTATTAATATTCAAAAGCAACGTTGTCTATTTGTTACGCTTTTACGGCTAAACCACTGAGAGGTTTTGATGAAATTTGGTAGAAAGCAAGCTTGGTCCCTAAGAAAGGATAAAGGTTACCCTCCCCCCTTCTAACATGCGTGCGCTTTCCCAAAAACATATCGATTAAGAGCAAGGTCATCTAGGGTACCACAAAATTTCGATTGTCATGAAGTATATTGTTTTAAATATAGACGTGTGCATCGAGTTCATATTTTATCTCAAATATTAACTTTGCCAATTAATAAATTTAAATCATATGTGAATAAAATTTTTATTAATAAGGCGTATAACTCAATAAATATAAAATAAACTCAATATTATTTAGTATTTCCATGCAGGATAAATAATAATTCAATTGTATTTAAATTGATTGTCGAAAAATATTAACTACTGAATTTCTTGACGGTTCTTCTCGGTAGAATCTACATTCGAAAACCTTGCTTGGTTGATGGTTCCCGGTGTCTTAAGTTCAATACTTGGGTCGAGATAATCACGATATTGAGGCTTTACAAGAAATAAAATTCAGTATTCAAAGTAGAACAGAAAAGGATAGTTTTATGACTTAACTTTAGCATAAAAAGTTATAATATACGCCTAGCAAAGAAGATGGGAAATCACTAGAAACAACGTAATTGCTATTAAATATTTTAATCAATTTATGAATTAATAACATCTACTTAATCTTCATTTTTGCTATATAATATATAATACGGGAATGTTAATATTATTATGTTAATATTATTATTATATTGAAAACATAATTTAATAAAAACAATTCTTAATAATAAACTTTTAATTAATTTAAAAATGTGTTATTTATTATACTGGCAACCCTGTAACTTTATCGTACACTTTCAGCGAACCATCAGTGTAAAGGCCCAATTTAATAATTTCCGTAACTGTTACTTCAGTGTTTAATCCACCGCTCATTAAGATACTTTTAATTGACGGCCCATAAAAGTGGTGACCGTTGTACGCCTTTCTAAAATTCACCGCAACATTACCCCTAAGTGTTACCTCATATAAAACTTCAATTTCCAAATTATATCGATTCGCTGACAGAACTGCTGTTACTGCTTGTCCTGGTTGTAATTCTGTTTCTACATTTGTCGTTGTACCAATTGTCACCGTTTCTGACTTTTCTTCGCTCTTACCGACGCTGGAACTGTACGAGAAACTCGTAGTTCCGGATATTTTAGCTAAGATTACATTCAGATCATATTCTATGTCTTGGGAGACTGTTGTCTCCTTATTTCTGGACCAAGTCGTTGAAATTGTATTTTCAACAGTTTGACTTATCCCCGCGTTTGCTTTTATCGTGACATTCGATTTGTTTTCGAAGTCTTGAGATAGAACCACCATTGATTTTACGGTGCTTTCTTTTAATCTTGCAGATTTTACTTTTAATAATCTCGATACTTGTTCCCAATTATACGTTTTGTATAAATCACCCCATGGGGTTGGACTTTTTAAGAAGACATCACGTGGCAGCATGTTGTATTTGTTCTTTACGGCTTTTTTTAAATTGATCTTGTTGATATTGAAGAGTTCAATTTCTTTATCGCCGATAATATCTAAATCATAGCCAGAATAATTTATTTCAACGTCTGATGCATTTTTTCCCGCCGTTACGTTTATAGTTATTTTTGCTTCGATTATTATTATGGCAAATAACGAAAATATAAGTTCACTTCGCATTTTGTAAATTTTTTTTTTAAGAATTTGTCTTAAAAATGCTCCTACCGATTCTTAATCTAAAATTAAACTGCTTTTTTTTCGTCTGTTATTATCAACTTTGTCTTCATTATCAATAAGTGAATTAGGGTTCCGTATTTATTTTAAATTTTAATTAGACGAAAGTTATTAAATATTATATACATGGATTCACTTATTTCCTCTTCTTATCATCTATATGCTGATGATCTACAAATTTACGTTACCGCTCCTTTAGACAGTATCGATGAGGCAGCTGCAACCTTGAATCATGATTTGGCAAAGATATCTGGATGGTGTAAATCTTACAGTCTCAAAGTGAACCCGAGCAAGTCGCAAGTGGCTATATTTGGTAGTCATAAGCTTCTGACGAGGGTCCAAGATAAACATCTACCTCCAATCTTATTTGAGGGCCAAATATTACACATGCAAGAGACTGTTAGAAATCTTGGACTACTTCTTGATGCTTCCTTTTCCTGGGTACCTCAAATTGCTGAAATGAGTCGTAAGATTTTCGCTATCATTGGTTTTTTAAGGCGATGGAAAAGCCTATTGCCTATCAAGACAAAAATCAGCTTAGCTAATACGTTCCTCTTACCAATACTGGACTATGCTAATGTCTGCTACATGGATTTAACTGAAGACCTCCTAAATAAATTAGAACAGCTGCAAAATATATCCATAAGATTTATTTTTGGCCTGCGAAAGTTTGATCATGTCTCTGAGTATCGGTCTCAGTTAAAGTGGCTGCCAATCAGACTACGAAGAAATCAACACGCCTTATCTCTTCTTTACTCTATTCTTTATATCGATCACACACCATCTTACCTTAAAGAACGCTTTAAATTTCTTGGTTGCGATAGCGCACACAACCTGCGTTCTTCGGATAATAATAAACTAGTTACCCCCTGCAGCCGGACACAAACCTACAGTAACTCTTTTACTGCAAAAACCATCAAACTTTGGAATGCACTACCTACAGATATTCGGCAGTCGAATTCATTGAGTATTTTTTTTTTATATGCGCCGGGATGGCAAATGACTCTACGCCACCTGATGGTAAGTGGTAGTAGAGTCCAAACGCGATGACGGCCAGTACAGTCGGGAAGAATGTTCGATACTAGCCGTCCCCGCCTTGCCGACCCGCAAGATGCCTCTTAACGCCTCATTTGAAGGAACCCGGGTTGTAAGAGGAGGGGAACACGTGAGCTGGTAAGGAATTCCATTTTTTGGTAGTGCGACAAAGAAAGGAGTTGCCAAATTTCTTTGTGCGCAATGGAATTGATGTCACAGTTAGGCGGTGACATCGAGAACCAGCTCGCGTGGACTTAAGAAGGAAGGGGGAAGCAGGAATTAGAGAGAATAATTCCTCAGAGCACTCGCCGTGATACAGTCGATAGAAAGCGCTCAGTGCTTCTATCTCGCGACGCAATTGTAAAGGTTCAAGGGTGTTTGTGACCTTTACGTCACCAATAATGCATACTGCACGTCGCTGCAACCGGTCCAAGGCCTCCAGTAGGTACTTAGCGGAGTCATCCCAAAGATGCGAGCAATATTCAACGCAAGACCGTACCTGTGTTTTGTATAACAGGCACGGTTGTTGTGGCGTGAAAAAACGCCGCACCTTGTTCAGAACTCCGAGTTTCCGTGAAGCTGTTTTTATAATAGCCTCGATGTAATCCCTTAGACTAAGGTCGCAGCGAACGTCCATCCCCAGCATGGCGATTTTGCTTTGTATCATCAGCGGTGCGCCACAGAGGGAGGGATGAGGGTAAAATGGTGACTTTTTCGCTGTGAGAGCGCATACCTGTGTTTTCTTGGCATTAAACTCAACAAGATTATCAGAACCCCATTTGGCGATGAGCTCTAACGTCCTATCGAGTTCAATGACAAGATTCTCCCGCCTCTCCTCAGTTTCCGCCCGCCCAGCCACTGCGCGTCCGTGGTATCCACCATGCACTGTACTATCGTCTGCATAGCAATGTATGTTCCCAAGAGAGAGCATATCATTGATATGCAAAAGAAAGAGTGTGGGAGATAGCACAGATTCCTGGGGGACCCCAGCATTCAGTACATAGAATTGTGAAGCGCAACCATCTACTAAAATACGAAGGCTACGCTTGTGTAGGAAGCTGGCAATCCAGGTGCATAGCTGAGCAGGCAGACCATAGGCCGGTAGCTTGGAGAGAAGACTTCTGTGCCAGACCCTGTCGAAAGCCTTGGAGATATCGAGGCTGACAGCCAACGATTCTCCTTGCTTGTCGATAGCTTCACCCCAGAGGTGGGTTACGTACGCTAGAAGATCACCTGTGGACCGTTTTGGTCGAAACCCTACTACTGACGATCATTAATTAGACTGTGATCTTCTAGGTAATGGATCAGTTGATTGTTTAGAATCCGTTCCATCACCTTACGAAGTACTGAGGTGATAGCTATTGGTCAATAATTTACCGGGTCAGACCGATCCCCTTTTTTGGGAACCGCTTGCACATTAGCTCTTCTCCAAGCCTCCGGCACACATCCCGAAGAAAGAGAAAGTTGGAACAGGCGCGTTAACACAATAGACAGCTCCGCCGCGCACTTCTTCAGCATTATGGCTGGTATTCCATCGGGACCGCTAGCTTTCCGTATATCAAGTGATTGCAGCTCCGCACGCACATCACGTTGCCTGATTTTGATGTCAGGCATCGTGTGGCCACATGAAGGTATTGTTGATGGCAGCGCACTACAATCATCGATCACAGAGTTGTCGGCAAAGAGTTTAGCCAGGAGGTCGGCTTTCTCCTGCGGACTGTGAGCTAGCGATCCGTCCGGATTTCTGAGCGGTGGCAGCGAAGGTTGGCAGAAATTGTTTTGCACAGACTTGGTCAGACGCCAGAAGCAACGGGAGCCCCTAGGATGCGAAATAAGGTCATGACCAATCTGTACAATGCGCTGTGCATCCGCTCTCGTGTATGCCTTCCTACAGGACTTGGAATTTTTATTGTAGTTTGCTATCAGTGAGTCAATGTTAGATGCCCCGCTAACGCAGCCGTTGATCCACGCGCGATATGCCACGTGCTTAGATGATACAGCGTCGGCACATTCACGAGTGAACCTACGGTTACGCGTACCCCTACTGATGAGATCTGAGCTAGGAATGTAGTATTCCATTCCTAACATGATCTCATCAGCAACAGCAGCGGCACTAGCTGTCGGGTCATTCCCACTGAAGCAACGTTCCTTCCAAGGGACTGACGCATAGTAATCGCGCATACCGTCCCAATCTGCCGACTTATAGTGCCAAACGCGACGTTTGCATACCGCTGATGGCGGCAGCTTGGCCTGTGGCACTTTGGTAGATATAAGGCCGTGATCCGAAGAACCAAGTGGAGCTTGAACCACAACCTGATATTCCACCGGGTGAGAAGTCAGCAGAAGATCCAGTAGTGGTATTCCGCCCTGACGAACAAGCATACTCCGGCTTTCGCTTTGAAAGATTCTTCAAGCATGTAGCCGGGATAGTTAAGGTAGCTGGTGTCGGCAGGGCGGAGTATTTGCGTCTCCGTGAGAAACAACACTGCTGGCCGTGCTGTCTCGAGATGGTGGTGGACAGCGTTGAGGTTAGCGTGGAGTCCTCGGATGTTAGAGAACTCGACCTCAAACAGCGTGGGTATGGTGGGGGTGTGCACCGCTGAACGACCGTTATTTCTTAGTTGCGCTACCATTTGGAAAAATAAGGAAAAGAGACGTGAAGTGAGCGACGTATTGCCACGATAGGGATGGGCAAAGTATGGAGGCGTGTTTTCCCAAATGGTTGCCAAAAGGGAAAATATACTGATCCGCCGGACGGAAGGGCCCCCGAACCCCCCCGGAAGTGGCCGCCGGGACCCCACCTTCCGGTCACCAACCGGCACGACGGTCCACCCCGAGATTATGCGTGGCCTGGTGGGGCAGCCTCACGAGCTGGTTAGACACGCTCGGGCCCCTGTACTATGCCACGGGCGGCCAGCGGAACAGCCGTTTCTTCAGGTCTTCCTGTCCGGCAGGTCAATACAGTTTCCCCCGGCATTGGTTCAACAGCCTTCTCCACTGGACCAACACCCGTCGCGGCAATACTCGCTCGGGAACTGGCTGTACGCTGGCTGACCTCGAAACGCAGCTGCAAGCCACTTCACGAGTTTTTCACCATGCGTACGGTGGTAACAAGCCAGGCGGATGTTAGCATCCTACCACCAGATGAGCAGATGGTCGCTCAGATATCCCTTAGTCGCCTCTTACGACACCCATGGGAAAGAGAGGGGCAGTGAAATGTATTCTTTCTCCGTCACTGCACGGATAATTTTTAAATACCGCTTGAAGAGCTATTATTTGTCCATTTCCAAGTAAGGTATGTATGTATGTATGAAATAGTATGTGGTTTATAATTTATCTATATATAATTTTATACTCTATAATTATACATAATATGTATATGCTATATAATAATTATATAGTATATATATATATATTATATAATATATATATATATTGTCTGTTAAATATCGCTATAAGCGATAAGACCGCCTTTGCGCACCATTTTTATTTTCTTTTTCTTTGATTGTTTCCTACTTCTTTCATTTTATGTATATGTTGTGCAAAAAGTGTTAAATAAAATAAATAAATAAATGGATGGCTGTCAGTATCTTAAGAATCGATGACGTCTCTACAATATAAAATAAAACAAAACTACATTAACACTATTGCGTTATTTAATGCAAATAGTGTTTTTAATTAATAAATCATCATACTAATAAAATGATTAAATAATTTTATATTTGATCATTTTATTAGTGTGATGATCCAATTGCATCGTGGGGTAAGACAGGGGAATATAATCTCACCGAAACTTTTTACCAATGCATTGGAGGACGTCTTCAAGACACTCGATTGGAACGGACGCGGCATTAATATAAATGGATAACTCATTACACATCTGCGATTTGCCAACGACATTGTCATCATGGCGGAGACTCTGCAGGATTTGGAGGAGATGCTAAACAACCTAAGCGATTCTACAAGTAGGTCTCTGGATGAACATTGAGAAGACCAGTGGTCGTAAATGGCTCTCCACTTGAAGTTGTGCAGGAATATATCTACCTGGGCCAAACTATACAACTTGGCCAGCACAACTTTGAGAAGGAGGCTAAAAGAAGAATACGTTTGGGTTGGGCGACATTCGGGAGGTTACGTCATATTTTTGAATCGTCGATCCCACAGTCGCTTAAGACCAGGGTCTTTAATCAGTGCGTCCACAAATTTAAGGCTCAGCGAGCAATGGAACGCGCGATGCTTAGGGTTTCTCTGGCAGATAGAATCCGAAATGAGGACATTCGCCAGAGAACTAAAGTCACCGACATCGCGCGTAGAATTAGCTCGCTGAAGTGGAAGTGGCTTGGTCATGTCTCCAGGCGCATTGATGGCCGATGTAGCTGACACGTGTTACAGTGGAGACCACCTTAAGCAAACGTAGGACGCCCTGTGACAAGATGGACCGACGATTTAAAAAAGGTGGCAGATACGGGATGGATGCGGACTGCCCAAGATTGGGATGGTTGGCGTTCTATGCTTCGATATGATGGCTTTCGTTGAGCAGTGGACGGCAAAAAGGTGAACATCATTAATTTTGATTTTAATAATTGTAATTTCATTTGGTTAGGACGTTAATTTCCTTGTTCCTAGTTCCACCTTGGTACGCGACCCAATTGTCTTCCTCCCCCCATAATAAAAAAATAATTTATTTAATATTTTGAAATATATTATAAATATATATACGAATTTACTCAAAGTTTAATTTATTTTAATTATTATTTTCCTGTTTATATATTTTGTATACATACTATAATGTAATGTAATGTATGTATGACAGTTGATTTAAACTTGACCTTTTGATATGATAAATAGGTCAATAGATATTTCTAGTTTTATTTTTATCACTCAATTAAAACGAAAAGACATTTATGTTTGTTTATTGATTCGAAATATGTTTAATATCGTAAGGTGACGTTTATTCAGGGCCCTGACTGGCAGGCATTCACATTAAATTAAAAAAAAATAATATTACCCACTTTGATGTAACTTATTTATCGATTCTGAAAAAGTATATTTATAAGTTATTTTAATTGAATAAGGTTAAATTCTAAATAAGTAATTCTTTATTCTCTCTTTCTGCCATTTCTTCTCCTGGTGTGTAAACAAGTAATCCATACAAACTTGTACTAAGTTTTATGGATTACTTGTTTACACAGATTAGATAGGCTTATTAGTCGTCAATAAATGAAGATCTTATATAATTTTATAATCAGTTAATATAAACTGTTACATCAATAAAGTTAGTGATATCATTTATATAAAATGAATTTATTAATAAATTATTTTGTTTGTATATTGATTTTTGTAAAATGTCACGCTAGAATTAATATAAACATAAAAGTTGCCTCAAGTAAGGGAGGTACTGCAGTGTCTTTTAATGGTACTGATATGAAATTAGTTAGTGAAAAGGAAGTAAAGATTTACAATATAACTGATTATAATTTGAACAAAGGCTTAAGAATCGAACTTGGCAAAGCACCTGATAATATATTCCTTAAAGATCCAACTACATATGGCAATTTATACTCTAATTATAAATGGAAAGAAATACATAGAAAATTGTATATAAAAAGTGCTAAAATTATCGACATTGTAAATGAGAAAGTTGAATTAAAATCACGTAATTATATCAATAATACAACCAGGAAAGCGAAAATCAAAGTGAATTTGCACGAGCCAGTCGAAACAATAATATCCTCTTTTTGGGATAAAGATGGATTCCATGATGACATATACTACAATATCATCGTAGATCATTATAAAACTAAATTAAATTTCACAAATAAATGGATGGATAATAATTTCAAATCAAAGAAATCAATATTTGGAATGAGTAATGTTGGTTTTATAAATATCGCACCAGGTAACACTGTCACGACTAAACTAACCGCTAAAAGAACTGTAATTCTACTTAAAGTTAAATATACCTCTAGTCTTATAGGAAATTTGGTTATTAATTACGCAAGAGTATATGGAAAATATCATTTTTATGCACCAAACATATCAAACATAATGAAAGCGGCTAAATTGAATAATGAAATTATTATAACTGAAGCTATTGAAATTAAGTCTTATACAGATCCAGTTTTAGACGTGATTGATAATAGTACGGGTAAGCAGATGCCCATGATATTCATAAATAAACGATTCCATCAAAGGAAGCTCAAAAAATCATTAAGTATTATAAATAAAACAGCAACAATAAAATAATTTAAAAATAAGTTATTTTTTATTTTCCTCTTTAAAAAAGTTGGCAACACGAGATCGCTTTAATGTTGTTATTTGTAAATAAAGTTGTTTTGACAGTTTCGTATTTTTCATAAGTATTACGACGTTAAAAAATAAAATTTCTAATGCAAAATATATTGCTTGTGTCACGTTTGACAAATAGTTCATGCGTTTTTAATGTACAAAAAGTTTTAAATGAAGATTTATCTTTACTTTGCATAAAAGTCCAGTAGCAACATCGAAGCTAAGTTTTTATTCGGGGTTAGCTCACTTTGTTGACACATGACACTCATGACAGTCCGTTCGTGATTTTCATTTCGATATCACGTCACGGTCATTTTGCCGAAAGTTTAAGAAATATCCCGGAAATAAAATTACGTGTTTTTCATAACCGCAATAGCCTTAATTGGATATAAGACTTTGTATAAAATGTTAGTGTTATAAAATCTTTCGTACTACACACGTATTACATCAATATATATTAAACATATTAATATTATTTCATTAAAACAAATTATTAAATATCTAGAAATTAATTAACTTTTCACGTAATAACTTTCTTGTTCTGCATTGTCATTGCATTTTTCTTTAAATTAATAAAATTAAAATGCAAGGTGTTTTAATCTGCGTGCCTATATACACTTTCGCGTAAGTATTTTTTTTTTAATTAAAATGTTAGGATTAACATGAAAAATTCATCAATTCAGATAAAATATCTTGTAAGTTTTTTTAATATTCAGTCATTAGGCGATTTTATTTTAGAATAATAATTATAATAACATCTACCCTAAATAAATTAATAAAACAAAAAAAATAATATATATATTTAGAAATGATGTTAGTAATAAGTGAATATTCATGACACCACAGTTATCTTTGACTCAATATTTAAAGTTACTGTGTAGGATTATAAACAGCTCGGCTTAGAATTGAAGTTTTAAAAATTAACCATAATAGTTATGTAGATACTGGTATGATTTTATTGTAATTATAAATGATTTTGTATTATTTATATGGTATCTGGTAATTTATATATTTGTGGTAGAATAAAGAATATTATTATTGTCAGTAGAACACCAACTCAACTTGAATTTTAAGTCTTATAAGAGCCGACAAAGCTAAATATTTTGTGTTTCACACATCAATATATGTAATTAATATGAGTTATTGTTCGAACGTTAAAACAACATCACTTATACAAAATAAATGGAATAAGAGCAAGACCATTAATGAAGATTTTTGAGTACATTCTTATTGGAAGAAAAAAAGTGCTGTTATGCTTCTTGAATTGAATATCCTCTTACGTCCTGCACAAGTTGTCTATGGCAGACAAAAAGGGAATCATTATTATTTAATACATTGCATTTAATAAAACTATGAAATATTTAATTTCATAAATGTTAAGGTATGGGTATTCTGAGACATGTCTAATTATCTTTTTACAAACCCAATGTTGCCCAATGCAAGATTTTTTTTGCCTGTAACTCGTTTTTATAATGTGTGTGTGTGTGTGTGTGTGCGTGTGTGTGTATGTATGTTCGTGTGTGTGTGTGTGTCTATTTGCATGTGTGTGTTGTGTTTTATGAGCATTTTTAAGACACTTATTAATACTAATCATTTCATAATTTGTCAATTATTAAAAAAATAATTGTCTCTTTGTACAATTTAAAAAGTATATAATTTCCTCTTCCAGGGCGCTTCTACTCGGGGCCTCAATAACAGCCGGTATTTTCGTGTTTCATGTAGCTGTTGTACCACTGATATTCAAATACTCGAAAACTTTTAGACGTCACCTGATATTTGCTAACTTTGGTAAGCAATATAATATAATCTTGATAACATCAAGGTATTTTTTTTATTTTTTGCATATGTAATTTTTTTTACAATAACAATTATTATGACTATGTACACCATAATTATATAGCTATATATAATTTACTACATGTATATACTTTATTAATGTCCTCCAGACCGATTTCGGCCACGGCGGCCAATTGTGTGCGCAAACACAGGTGCACTCTCTCTTTCCTCACCCTCACAATCCGATGGGATGGCCATCCGACACGACCGGAAAGAGATCAGGCGCAGGACCAACGGCTTTACGTGCTTTTCGAGGCACGAGAGTGTACACGCTTCCAACATCCAGACCCGGGCTGCTACTGAGAATTTTCGGACAGAAAAACCCAATAACTTTTTATTGGTCCGACCTGGGATTTGAACCCAGGACCTCCGGGTCTGCGCCCTTACATCAAGCCACTAGACCAACGAGGCAGTCATATACTTTATAACTTAATTAACAGTAAAATTTTGTGAACTCTGTGTTACTGAAGTGTTGATTGCCTCATAGATTTGTTGTATAGCTATTAGGCCACACATCTTAAGGTCTTGAGTTCAAACCCCGTAAAAACCCTGTTACAGGGTGATGTAAGGGGATTGTTAATATCACAAGTCTTGGAGCAGTGGTGACTACTTCCCGTAAGGTGGCCAACTGGTCAGCCTACCTAATACTATAAAAAAAGGTTTTGTTATAGAACTATTTACGCAAGTCTAAAGAACTGCAGTATCCTTAGCAGTTTCTATAGAAAGTCGTAAACGCTTATGTTCGAAATACTAATTACGTACGTCACTATTAAAAAAATCGATTATTATTCCGTTCAAGTGACACAATCGAACATTCTTTGTATCGTATATTTAGCTTACTTTTTAAATTTCTCGAGGGTACAGAAATGGACATAATATACCCAACACCTCCCGCCTCCCTTTCGCAAACGGAACGTTTAATACAAATCATACAATAGATTTTAATATTACATTTTTAATTGTTGCTATGCATATATTTTATGGCACAGTGATTCTCGTCGTTGCAAGTGACTGATTTACATGAAAAAAAAAACATGTAAGTGACCACTCTTCCTTTCTCGCTCACCGCAAGAACTTGCGTCGGTTTTTTTTTTATCTCTGACGTATTTCGTAACATTTAAACAAAACCTTTGTATATTCTTTATAACTGGCGAAAATAATATGTTTTGAAATATCGTTAAAATAATGTGTGTATAATTTCTGCAAAAACGTATTCAGTTATATTAATTGCTTATAATATATAATCGAATAGCGATAAGATTATGCCGGTGTTATGTATGATAGTTACGCGGTTGAAAGTCCATACTCACGTTAGGTACGTGAGTCTAATGAGTAACAATATTCTACTGGTCATGGTTTAGTCTATCTTATATCATATCAAGAATTCCAAAGTTCAATTCCCGTGTCAATAAAAATAGTTTGGTTTTTCGGTCGAGGAATTCCCTGTATCAGCCCAGTTGGATTGTTAACAGTTACCTACAATCAGAATACAAGTAGTTACCGCGTCAGTAGGCTATTCTGTGAGAACAAACGCGAAACTCACCAGAAAACGATCGTGAAATGTAGAAAGTAACAAGCAACAAGCAGGATCATAATAATTATAACATTTCATATAAATCCAATTTCATATAAATCATTTCATATAAATCCATTATTAACATTTCATATAAATCCATTTCATATAAAGCCGAGATGGCCTAGTGGTTAGAACGCGTGCATCTTAACCGATGATCGCGGGTTCAAACCCGGGCAAGCACCACTGAATTTTCATGTGCTTAATTTGTGTTTATAATTCATCTCGTGCTTGACGGTGAAGGAAAACATCGTGAGGAAACCTGCATGTGCCTAATTTCATTGAAATTATGCCACATGTGTATTCTACCAACCCGCATTGGAGCAGCGTGGTGGAATAAGCTCCAAACCTTCTTCTCAAAAGGGAGGGGAGGCCTTAGCCCAGCAGTGGGACATTAACAGGCTGTTACTATACTATACTATATATATAAATCCACTGCCTCGTTGGTCTAGTTGCTTGATGTAAGGCCGCGGTCCTGGGTTCAATTTCCAGGTTGGGCCAATAAAAAGTTATTGGGTTTTTCTGTCAGAAAATTCTCAGTAGCAGCCCGGAGTCTGGAAGTTGGAAGTGTGTACACTCGTGCCTCGGAAAGCACGTAAAGCCGTTGGTCCTGCCCCTGAACTCTTTCCGGTCGTATCGGATTGCCGTCCCATCAAATTATGAGAGTTAGGGAATAGAGTGCACTAGTGTTTGCGCACAAACTTATGCACTATAATATCACCTGCGTAGTTGGCGTAATCTCACTTGAGATTGGCCGCCGTGGCCGAAATCGGTCTGGAGGACATTATTATTATTATTATTAAATATCACCAAACGCTGGTTGTCAACATTTAACGGATGAGTTCTCACGGTATAGCAACGCGCAGAACATTGCCAATTACCAGTCCACTAGGCTAGGTTATAAAAAAAAACAATAGTAAATTTCACGTGACCTTTTTTTGCTAACACCGAATTTCCATGTAATTAATGTCTTGAACCGGATTTCTTTAAATTAAAATTACCTAATTTCGTGTTTTCGTCACTTTTAATAAAAATACTTCTATTAATTCTAACTTTACAAAATAATCAAGAGCGAATCAGCGAATTTAGTGTGGATGGTACCCAAATAATTACTTTATTCGAGTAAACATTACAGTAAAGCGTTTTTGAATCGTCAATATTTTGACAATCACCGTTACGGAAAGCAGCCTATAGAAAGAAGAAACGGCAAAACCGCGTAGTTGCTCTTTTGAAATAAGATTATATTTTTTAAGATTTTTAATTTTGATTAAGATTCTGATCTTATTTGACTCCATTATGTAACAAAAAACAAGAGAAATACAAAATCAATTGTCTCGTGGATAAAGGCAGACATGATATTTTTTTTTATAAAAACAAGTAGACTTTGTATTTTTTTATAGTATAGGTTGGCGGACGAGCATATGGGCCACCTGATAGTAAGTGGTCACCAACGCCCATAGACATTGGCATTGTGAGAAATTTTAACCATCGCTTACATCGCCAATGCGCCACCAACCTCGGGAACTAAGATGTTGATGTCCCTTGTGCCTGTAATTACACTGGCTCACTCACCCTTCACACCGGAACACAACAATAACAAGTACTGCTGTTTTGCGGTAGAATATCTGATGAGTGGATGGTACCTACCCAGACAGGCTTGCATAAAGCAAAATATATATAATAAAAGTAATTATATGTATTAAATAGATTAGTGAACCATGTTTTCTTTTGATATATTTGAGGTAATTATTATTGAGCGCCATAGACTTCGTTTGATATTTTAAGCTGTTTGTCACCTTGTGTATTACTTGTATTTCAAATTAAATCTTATTTTTGTATGCTTTTTGTTCATGTCAATTAAATCACCAAGAAAGTACACAACTTTGTTGGTGATTTAATCAATATATATATATATATAAAAACAGGTGATAACCCAAGACCTAACCAAATGTTAAAATTGGTCACTATATTTCAGTCCAATGGCCATTGAACGTGGACTTCGACGACGTAAAAGCGGGCGGTGTGGACGGTGGAAGGAATTTCTACATCGAATACAAGTCTAAAGTAGACAATTGTGATATTAAGATAGGTAAGTTTGTAGTTATAACTCGAACCGAACTCGAACCGGTAACAAACTTAGTAGTTACTTTTTTTATGATTATATATATAAAAATACTAGCGAATCGCTGGCTTCGCACGGGTAGATAAGAAGAAAAATGTATTTTGGATAGGATTTGCGTACAATCCGTTCTTAGTGAGCGTTTACTTCGGGGGAGGTGTAACTGGTGACAAATTTCAAGTCAATCGGGCGGATAGTTTTGGAGATCTCGTGTTGAGTGATATTTCGCTTATGATACAGATATGTAATAATCATCTAAATTAAAATACATATATATATACATATCGTAACAGCCTGTGAATGTCCCACTGCTAGGCTAAGGCCTCCTCTCCCTTTTTTGAGGAGAAGGTTCGGAGCTTATTCCACCGCGCTGCTCCAATGCGGGTTGGTGGAATACACATATGGCAGAATTTCAGTGAAATTAGACACATGCAGTTTTCCTCACGATGTTTTCCTTCACCGTGAAGCACGAGATGAATTATAATCACAAATTAAGCACATTAAAATTCAGTGGTGCTTACCCGGGTTTGAACTCACGATCATCGGTTAAGATTCAC
The DNA here is from genome assembly GCF_905147045.1 of Nymphalis io. Lineage (NCBI taxonomy): Eukaryota > Metazoa > Arthropoda > Insecta > Lepidoptera > Nymphalidae > Nymphalis > Nymphalis io. The sequence continues at coordinate 6,709,644 of NC_065913.1, read as the reverse complement.
GCGTTCTTACCACTGGGCCATCTCGGCTCTTATATACATATATAATTACTAATTTTACAGTGAACAACACAATGGTTCTTATAGTTATATATTTGCATATAAGTGATGTTCGTCTTTGCGTTCTGTTTTTTTTTTTTCATTTTACGCATTAATACTTAATTGCTTTATAAAACAATGGATAAGATAATTTAAATGATTAATATTCGATTGTTGATTCTATTTCTGATGAGAAAATGTCGACTATTGTTATTTAATCAACGCTTCTGCGTATGTTCGATGTATGTATTTTTTATAGAATAGGAAGGCGGACGAGCATATGGGCCACCTGATGTGGTCACCAACGCCCATAGACATTGGCATTGTAAGAAATGTTAACCATCGCTTACATCACGAATGCGCCACCAAGCTTGGAAACTAAGATGTTATGTCCCTTGTGCCTGTAATTACACTGGCTCACGCCCTTCAAACAGGAACACAACAATACCAAGTACTGCTGTTTATGTGGTCACCACCGACTGAACAATATTAGCTGTTCATCACATTATGAATGCGCTAATGTTAATTCTAATTCCAATGTGGTGTCGTTAGAGAAACACCTACCGTTTGCTAACTTGGTCCGCTTATACTGTAAAATAAATTGGTGGTAGCCAGACTTTGCTTCCTATAAAGCCCAGCGATAACAACCCACACGAAAGCAAATGACCATTTTTCCATTATTGACCAAAAATATAAACCCGTTCCGGCTTCGCGCGGGTGGATAAAATGCTAATTTCGTAATACATATAACTCTTATATAACTTTTTGATTACTAATTACAGCCTTCATGGATTTCTGCTTAGGCTAAAGGTTGACTAGTAGGGAATGCCTTCAGGCATTAAGTCCGCCTTTTGTTCCAACTACACATTGTGGTGGTCAAAAGGTTTTTAAATAAAAAATAAATAAATAAACTCTATTCCTTTACGCGACACACAACGTTAAAACTTCGGTATAATTTTTTCATACCATAACATCTTCAACAATCATCGTCATATTTCAGCCAATTAACACAAAACTTTAATAAATTATACACTTAAACCTTTCTCATGAATGACTCCATCCATTGGTGAAAACCGTATGAAAAACCGTTCGGCAATTATTCAGTTTATTGCGATCGAACAGACATACAAATGTGGCGCGGAACTTCGTTTTATAATATATAGTAATATTGAATACTTTATTACATACCAAAGTGTTCAATATATGTCTATCATCGTGTCACGTGAAGCTGATCCAATATTCGATTAATTAAATTGATAAACTTCGATCGTATATTAGATATTTAATCTTGGTAGATCAAATTAACCGTGGTAATCCCTTCCAGGGGTCTGGCACATATTACCAAAAAGTGCCTACGAAAAGCTGAAAGGTAACTTCGAAGGTACCACGGATAAGGAAGAATTGAACAGGCTGATGGACTCAGAATTGACCGACTCCAAGTATCCTATCATGCTTTACTGTCACGGTATGTTGTATCACCTTTTCCTTCTCCTGTGCTAAAAGTTGTATTAGAAGATTCATGTGTTTATCTGTAGCATCCTAGCTCTTAAACGGATGAAAAACATTTTTGATTTGATTTTTTGTTTATAAGATGACTTCACCTGTTTGAAGATCATTCGCTCTTTTCTAGAAGCTTGTTTTATTGATTGTTGAAGATTTCTGTTGGTTGAAAAAAAAACCAGTAGAAGTTCAGCTCAATAGCAAGGATCTCTTAAATTTTTAGTTCAAGTTTTCTAGTTAATGTTCAAAATATGTAATATAGGATTTAAATCATATATTACAATCATATACCCCGGGTCAGATCGGTATGAGTTATGTCTAGGTAGCATGCGCAAGCGATCCCGCTCTTCTTAAAGACGGAGAGGGTATCGCGGGTTTTTTAGTGGGTATTCCGATGTTTGGGGCGCACTAGGCGTCTTGGACACCGGCGATTCCACATATCCCAACTTTTCAGGTGGAGGGAACGCTTAACGCGTTTTCCGGCGATAAAAAAGGTCGATACGAGTTATAGGTTCTAGAAACCTTTGTATGGAAGTTGGCATTGTTTCTCTCGTGCCCCGGAAACCAGGATTGTTTATATTGAACATGTTTTGTATTTTTCAGGTAATTCGAATTCCCGCGCCACGTCTCACAGGGTCCAAATGTATAAGTTCTTTCAGCAAATGGACTATCATACCGTTGCTTTTGACTACAGAGGTAAGCTCTCATTGGATTGTATGCGTGTGTGCGTGTGTCTGTACGCGCGTGTTTGTGAGCGTGTGTATTCCACTTACCAATCAAGTGCCCAGTGCCATTAAAATGTTCGTTTCTTTCATCAGGTTACGGTGACTCGACGAAAGTGACTCCGAGCGAAGATGGTGTGGTCGAAGATGCTCTGATCGTCTACGATTGGCTCCACACAACAGTTGATAAAGCTCCGTCCAGACCGCCGATTTATATATGGGGACATTCGCTCGGTACATATATATAACTAGAAAAAGTAATGCAGTATGTGAAATACGTTACAATGCTCGTTTTTTTTTTAAAGTGATTTCTAATATTCCTATATACCTATCCTAGTGCTAGAAGTGTTAACCTCAACTTAACGTAAATTAACACTAACTAGGTTTATTTGAATTTTTTATGTGATCAGATTAATTCATCATCTATTCGGGATTATTTCTTATTTTTTCATTCAGGTCTTCATCTATTCTCGTTTATTTTGTGGCCTCGGCGACCTGATGGTAAATGGTCACCATCGCTCATCGAAAGTGGCACAGTAAGTTAACCGTCTCTGACATCTTCAATTCGCCACCAACCTTGGGAACTAAGGTGTTATGACCCTTTTATCTGTAGTTAAACTGGCTATCCCACCCTTCAAACCGCAACAGAACAATACTAAGTATTGCTGTTTGGCGGTAGAATATGTGATCAGCGGGTGGTACCATTCCCAAACCCCTATCACGAAGTGGTATCTTGTATTAATCTTGCATCGATGTCCGTTCCAGGTACGGGCATATCTTCACATCTCCTCGGGAACCTGGACAAGCTATCGAAGAACATTCTAGAACGTCCGAAACCTCTGCCGCTACCAAATGGACTGATATTAGAAGCGCCATTTAATAATTTAGAAGATGAAGTACATTATCATCCTTTGGCTAAGGTGAGTGTATATTTTCACCTTCCTTTTGACAATAACATTATATTGGCTGTCAATCAGTTACCTAATAAAAAATGGAAAACGGCCACTGGTGTCCAGTGGGTTTGCTGAGCAAACCGTAACAGCGTGAATGTCCCACTGCTGGGCTAAAGGCCTTCCCTTCCCCTTTTTGAGGATACGGTTCGGATTTTATTCCATCACGCTAATATCAGGATAAACAAACTATTGATTAACATATTCCATGCGTTTTTTTTATAAAGCTCTGCTATATTACACCCTATAAACAATTAGGAAGATGATATTTTTTTATGATTTCAAAAAATCATATAAAAATATAAAAAAAAAAATGGCGAAAAAAATTTACGATATCTGCAAAAATTATTTTTTTACAATTATTAAAAGTTCTTAAAATCTTTTCTGGAGCAAACGATCGACGCGTGACGTCACATCGCCCAACGTTGCTCTCTCGCCCATACAGTTGCGCCTGTATTTACGCGTTTTTTTTTTTATTTATATTTCGGTTAGTATGAAAAAAAAGTTCATATATATATATATACAGTACCATAACATACTAATTCAATAAATAGAACTCAGGAAAATATATATTTTCGTGACGAGCTTTTTAATGTGAGTACCTTAGTAGTAATTTTTTTCGTATATATAAGTTTTTACTTTGAGAATAAAACAGTTAACTTTTACAGGCTAGTTTTAGGTATTCGTTTAATATAAACATAATTCAGAATGTTCGTAATGCGGCCTCGATACGTTGAATACCGATGGTGTTGTCATAAGATTTTGTATCGATGAAAAATGCATTTCAACGTTAATCTTAAGTTTATTGTTAATCTTAAAGAGATCTAATATGCAATACTATATATCTTTGAATCCGAATGAGCCAGTAAACGCCAACCAGATTGTTGGTAGGTAGCTGTATCTCTTTTTGAACCAAATTCAGGCCACAAAGTAATTTCATTGTCATCTTGTATTAAATTTTCTTTAAAAATTCTTAGTAATGTTAAGTCTTTTTTTTTTTTTTTATATTCGCCGGGAGGGCAAATGACTCTACTCCACCTGTTGGTAAGTGGTAGTAGAGTCCAAACGCGACGACGGCCAGTACAGACGGGAAAAACGTTCTGCACTAGCCGCCTTCGCCTTGCCGGCCCGCAAGATGCCTCTTCACGCCTCGTTTGAAGGAACCCGGGTTGTAAGAGGAGGGGAACACGTGAGCTGGTAAGGAATTCCATTTTTTGGAAGTGCGACAAAGAAAGGAGTTGCCAAATTTCTTTGTTCGCGATGGAATTGATGTCACAGTTAGGCGGTGACATCGAGAACCAGCTCGCGTGGACTTAAGAAGGAAGGGGGAAGCAGGAATTAGAGAGAATAATTCCTCAGAGCACTCGCCGTGATATAGTCGATAGAAAGCGCTCAGTGCTGCTATCTCACGACGCAATTGTAAAGGTTCAAGGGTGTTTGTGACCTTTACGTCGCCAATAATGCGTACGGCACGTCGCTGCAACCGGTCCAAGGCCTCAAGTAGGTACTTAGCGGAGCCATCCCAAAGGTGCGAGCAATATTCCACGCAAGACCGTACCTGTGTTTTGTACAGCAGGCACAGTTGTTGTGGCGTGAAAAAACGCCGCACCTTGTTCAGAACTCCGAGTTTCCGTGAAGCTGTTTTTATAACAGCCTCGATGTAATCCCTTGGACTAAGGTCGCAGCGAACGTCAATCCCCAGCATGGCGATTTTGCTTTGCATCATCAGCGGAGTACCACAGAGGGAGGGAAGAGGGGAAAATGTTGACTTTTTCGCCGTGAGAGCGCATACCTGTGTTTTCTTGGCATTAAACTCAACAAGATTATCAGAGCCCCATTTGGCGATGAGCTCTAACGTCCTATCGAGTTCAATGACAAGATTCTTCCGCCTCTCCTCAATTTCCGCTCGCCCAGCCACTGCGCGTCCGTGGTATCCACCATGCACTGTACTATCGTCTGCATAGCAATGTAATTGCTATACATTGCTATGCAGACGCAAGAGAGAGCATATCATTGATATGCAAAAGAAAGAGTGTGGGAGATAGCACAGATCCCTGGGGGACCCCAGCATTCACTACATAGAATTGTGAAGCGCAACCATCAACTAAAACACGAAGGCTACGCTTGTGTAGGAAGCTGGCAATCCAGGTGCATAGCTGAGCAGGCAGACCATATGCCGGCAGCTTGGAGAGAAGACTTCTGTGCCAGATCCTGTGGAAAGCTTTGGAGATATCGAGGCTGACAGCCAACGATTCTCCATGCTTGTCGATAGCTTCATCCCAGAGGTGTGTTACGTACGCTAGAAGATCACCTGTGGACCGTTTTGGTCGAAACCCGTACCCCGTACCGTACCCGTACCCGTACCCGTACCGTAATGGATCAGTTGGTTGTTTAAAATCCGTTCCATCACCTTACAAAGTACTGAGGTGATAGCTATTGGCCGATAATTTGCCGGGTCCAACCGCTTGCACATTAGCTCTTCTCCAAGCCTCCGGCACACTTCCCGAAGAGAGAAAAAGTTGGAACAGGCGCGTTAACACAGGAGACAGCTCCGCTACGCACTTCTTCAGCACTATGGCTGGTATTCCATCGGGACCGCTAGCTTTCCGTACATCAAGTGATTGCAGCTCCGCACGCACATCACGTTGCCTGATTTTAATGTCAGGCATCGTATGGCCACATGCAGGTATTGTAGGTGGCAGTGCACTACAATCATCGATGACGGAATTGTCGGCAAAGAGCTTAGCCAGGAGATCAGCTTGCTCTTGCGGACTGTGAGCTAGCGATCCGTCCGGATTTCTGAGCGGTGGCAGCGAAGGTTGGCAGAAATTGTTTTGCACAGACTTGGTCAGACGCCAGAAGCTACGGGAGCCCCTAGGATGCGAAACAAGGCCATGACCAATCTGTATAATGCGCTGTGCATCCGCTCTCGTGTATGCCTTTCTACAGGACTTGGAATTTTTATTATAGTTTGCTTTCAGTGAGTCAATGTTAGATGCCCCGCTAATGCAGCCGTTGATCCACTTGCGATATGCCGCCTGCTTAGATGATACAGCATCGGCACATTCACGAGTGAACCAACGGTTACGCGTACTCCTACTGACGAGATCTGAGCTAGGAATGTAGTATTCCATTCCCAGCATGATCTCGCCAGCAACAGCAGTGGCACTAGCTGTCGGGTCATTCCCACTGAAGCAACGTTCCTTCCAAGGGACCGACGCATAGTAATCGCGCCGTCCCAATCCGCCGACTTATAGTGCCAAACGCGACGTTTGCATACCGCTAGTGGCGGCAGCTTGGCCTGTGGCACTCTGGTAGAAATAAGGCTGTGATCCGAAGAGCCAAGAGGAGCCTGAACCACAACCTGATATTCCACCGGGTGAGAAGTCAGCAGAAGGTCCAGTAGAGAAGGTGCTTGCCCATCAATGTCTGGGATCCTGGTGGGCTGATCAACCAGTTGGGTCGTCATGTGTGAGAGCAAAAGCATGAGCAGTCCTTCCAGCATGGTCAGTTTTGAGGGATTTCAACCAGGATTCGTGGTGAGCATTAAAATCCCCCAAAAACACCAATTCCGCGTTAGGAAATTGCTCTTGCGCAGCATCTGCCACCCGACTAAGATGGTCAAATAATCGGCTTGTCTCCAAGTCACCATTGTGGGATCTGTAGAGGCACACGTAGACTCGGCTCTGACGAACCAGGTCCACACGTACCACCAACATGGAGAAGGAGGGGTCCTCCAAGCAGCGCAGTCGGTGACAGCAAACATCCGTCCTGACGAACAAGCATACTCCGGCTTTCGCTTTGAAGGATTTTTCAAGCGTGTAGCCGGGATAATTAAGGTAGCTGGTATCGGCAGGACGGAGTATTTGTGTCTCCGTGAGAAACAACATTGCTGGCCGTGCTGTCTCGAGATGGTGGTGGACAGCGTTGAGGTTAGTGTGGTGTCCTCGGATGTTAGAGAACTCGACCTCAAACAGCGAGGGTATGGTGGGTGTGTGTACCGCTGTACGACAGTTATTTCTGTTTTGTTGCGCCATTTGGGAAAAATGAAATGGAAAAGAGACGTGAAGCGAGCGATGTATTGCCACGATAGGGATGGGCAAAGTGTGGAGGCGTGTTTCCCCAAGTGGTTGCCAAAAGGAAAAATACACTGACCCGCCGGACGGAAGGGCCCCCGAACCCCCCCGGAAGTGGCCGCCGGGACCCCACCTACCGGTCACCAACCGGCACGACGGTCCACCCCGAGATTATGCGTGGCCTGGTGGGGCAGCCTCACGAGCTGGTTAGGCACGCTCGGGCCCCTGTACTTTGCCACGGGCGGCCAGCGGAACAGCCGTTTCTTCGGGTCTCCCTGTCCGGCAGGTCAATACAGTTTCCCCCGTAATTGATTCAACAACCGTCTCCAATTGGACCAACACCCATCGCGGCAATACTCGCTCGGGCTCTGGCTGTACGCTGGCTGACCTCGAAACGCGGCTGCAAGCCACTTCGAGAGTTTTTCACCATGCGTACGGTGGTAACAAGCCAGGCGGATGTTAGCATCCTACCACCAGATGAGCAGATGGTCGCTCAGATATCCCTTAGTCGCCTCTTACGACACCCATGGGAAAGAGAGGGGCAGTGAAATGTATTCTTTCTCCGTCACTGCACGGCACATGTCATATAATCTGTGAACAGATGATAATAATAAAATAAGTGCAGTACGTCTAGAAATATCAAATAATGTATTTTTGTTAGAGGTGGTCTGTAGCCAAGTAAATAGTAGTTTAATATCCCAAACGGGTGGCTTTGAGAGCCTTGGTCTAGCTAAGGCTATTGATTTTAAAATTTGCTGGAAAAAAAATTGATTGAATTATGTAAAAGAATTGTATTAAATGCAAAATTATGATCCATATAAAGTCTAACCTAGCAATATCATTCCCATTGGGAGATCTATGATCAATTTTATTCTTAGTACACCATAAAAACCATCCCCTGATGGGTGGGCCATAGGTTAATAATGTGGATGGTCTCCAACTAGTTGACAACAAGTTTCTTTCTTCTATATCCCAATGTTCTACTTTGTCTGCCCACCCCCAATTTTTCATGCCAGCAATTCCCGCTCTTTCATTTGTGGGGGTGGAAGCCCTGTTGACAAGTCTATAGATTCGCCACAAATACTTTTTCTGCGCATGCGCAGGCTGGCGGGGCGAATGATCTTTTTCCTCAGGTTTTCCCGTAGTGCGAGTGGGTCTAATACGGCAGTTTTCGAACAACGAATACACAAATACCATCGAGGTCGGCAATAACTCTTAAATTGCACGTGTCCATGGGCGAAGGTGACCACTTATCATTAAGTCGTTGGATCTGCTCGTTGCTAATTGTATAAAAAAGAGTCCTCGTTCTCACCACCCCCGCCCGGTCCGCAGCTGGTGTCCTGGCTGCCGTACTTCGAGTCGTCGTTCGTGTCTCCGTTCGCCGCGTGTCGCGTGCACGCGTTCCGCTCCGACAAGCACCTCGCACGCGCCCCGCACCTGCCCGCGCTGCTGCTGCACGCGCGCGACGACCGCATCGTGCCGCACTGCGTCGGCCACAAGGTGCGCGACTGGTTTTTTTTTTGTAGAATAGGCAGGCGAACGAGCATATGTGCCACCTGATGGTTAGTGGTCACCATCGCCCATAGACATTGGCATTGTAAAAAATGTTAACCATCGCTTACATCACCAAATCGCCACCAACCTTGGAAACTAAGATGTTATGTCCCTTGCGCCTGTAATTACACCGGCTCACTCACCCTTCAAATCGGTACACAACAATACCAGGTCCTGCTGTTTTGCGGTAGAATATCTGATGAGTGGGTGGTACCTACCTAGACGAGCTTGCACAAAGCTCTACCACTAGTGAATATCTGTGTGTGTCTATGCACTACCCTACTATGTGTGTGCATGTGATGCTTACCCAAGTGTGCTATAATCAATAACCTGCTATGTACTAACTAGTTGTGAACCAGCGCCCCTGGGAGGAGTAGACGGCATCTCCGGCAAAAGTCTACATAGTCGTTGTAGTTTAAAAACTGTATGTTTATTACTGAAATTATAAAATCGTATCCGTGTCCAGCTCTACCGCTCCGTGCTGGAGTCCCGCGCCGCCGGCGGAGCGACCATCAAGTTACATTCGTACGACGAAAAGGAAAACCTGGGGCACAAATGGATCTGTCTCGCTAAAGATCTCTCCGAAGTCGTTGGGTGAGAACTTTCTAACTTTTTTATATACTAACTGTATCCTTTTGTTATATTAACCGATTACAATTATTTAAAAAAAAACCACCTCGAACCTGATTGTAAAAAGTTACCAATTAATTACTATTTAGATTAATTTTAACCCTTTATATGGAGCTGACGTAATATTACGTTCAATCTTAAACCGTTTACTGCCCAGTGGGCGGATTAAACGTCCTCCCATACGAGGCGACCCATAAGGACGTTCAGCTTAGGCGTAAAGGCACCGGCCTATGATACTGGCCGTGTGTGCATTTATAATTAATATTAGTATATGTGTATTCTCTTAAGTTGCTTTAAAAGCAATATTAAAAATTTATAACGCAATTTAAAAATATTTAATGAAATTTTTGTTTTTGTTTCAGCGAATTCGTTTCAAGTCATCGGTGAAAATTACTAATTTTAATCTAGTTAAAACTCGCGCTTCAGCGATCTCACGGGTGTGGAAAGTGCTTTTGCAGATTGTACACATTGTTTGGAATAAAATATTTCATAGTATTTTGTTTTATTTATTGTATATATGGGTGTGTCTGTAAATAATGGGTGATTTCCCCCTAACCAATTCCGGCCACAGCGGCCATTTATTGCGGGCACAGGATTATTGTGCACAAGTGTTTTAATAATTATATGTTTGTGGTACCCTGCCGTAGTCCGGGGATTCTTAGCACCCCCCATCGCCGGTACCACCGGTTACCATGGCCGGTACCGTGGCCAGGAATAGTGCGATTACCGGGAATTGGGGGCCGTGAATTTGTGTCGTCGCTCATAGGGGGTATTTGCCTTAGTCACCACGCTTGGCAGGCGGGTTGGCGACCGCAGTGTCTGAAAATCTTTCACTAATAGCGCTGCTGCCCGCTATCAGGGTTTGCATTTTCGGATTCCAGCATTTGTATGGTAATACCGCCACGATTTCGGTCGCCAGAACCTCGTTCGTTGATTAGCAGGATGTACCAAGAGCAGGAGAGGTTGACGGTTGGGAGCCTAGGTTGTTGTCGACTCCCCTTACATCCCCTCTCCTTACGAAATTTAAATTCTAAATTATTATTTTTTCCATTTTCTGGCATGTATCTACGCGAGTTAAGCGCAAAATATTCTGCCAATGTCACATTTAAAATAGATATACAGAAGAAATGAGATTTATTTTTATTTATTTATTTATTTGGGAAACAAACAATTATAATTACAATTAATAGTAAAAAAACAAATATAAGAAAAACATAAATCAATCAAGTTTCCACTTAAAATTAATACAAACAAATGACATATTATATTAAAAATAAAAACAAAAACAGAAAGCACAAAATGCAAGTGAAACTGAAATCATTCCGTTACAAATTTTGAAGCGTTTAATGATGTTGAGTAGAAACTGTAATACTACAGTAGATATTTAGAACATCATTATAATTAAATAAAATAATTCATTGAATGCAACATATAAATAATAATAATTTATTATAAATGGTGATTGAAAATTATTATCAGTATTAGTAATTATTTGCAAACGCCTTGATCACATTCTCTTTGTTGTCTATCATTAAAAAAAAAAACATGACAATTCATAACGACTTTCAAATACGTTATTTATTTACAATTATCTAAATATAAATTATATAAAAATGTAGGCAAAATCATATGAATTAAAATAAATAGAAAAAAATTCTTAAAATAATCAAAAAAATGGTCATTGCGTAAGTATTATTATTTTAAATAATTGATAGACAAGGCATATTCAATGCGCGCTTTTATAAAGCTTAGAGATTGTTCATGTCCATGATATTTTCTTTCAGCGTTAAGCATGAGATTAATTAAAGATCACCTTCTATCTATTCTGTCTATCCAAAGTCAAGTCAAAGTCAAAAATCTTTATTCAATATTGAAGCGTCACACTTGCTTATTGATTGTCATAAATCTACCACCGGTTCGCAAATAAACACCTCGGACCTGAGAAGAACCGGCGAAAGAAACAGCGGCTTTTTTATATCTCATTTATTTACAAGAAGTGCAATACATATACATCACTAGCCAAATTATATATACCTTTTTTTAAATTTGAGATAACCTGGAGGCGATCGTTTAAAAAGTAATCGGATGTGTAATATCCTTCAGCACACAAGCGTTCCTTAACGATTCTTTTAAATTTCACAATTGAATATTTTTGGACGTTTTCTGGGATCCTGTTGTAAAAGCGTATACATTGTCCCATAAAAGACTTACTAACCCTGTGTAACCTGGTATCCAAGGTTTATCTACTTGATCTTCTCAGTCTTCAATGTCATACTTGAAAATAGAGTATTCGTTGATTTTCACATTACATTGTATAGAATATGTTAGAATCGAGAAAATGAGTACTTGAGTTTCGTGTCGGTTATTTTTGGTACAATTGTATTTTCGAACTGGGGATAGTATAGAAGGATTTATAACATATGTAATGTAAAGTTTGAATATTACTTAAATTTAATGAAATTAATTAATAATAATATCCTGGGACATTTTTCGCACACGGCCATCTGATCCCAAATTAAACTTTTACAGAGCTTGTACTATGGAAACGAGACAACTGATATACTACATATACTATTTTTCTTTTGTGAATACATACTTATATAGATAATTACATCCAGACTCAGGACAAACAGACATGTTTATGCACACAAATATCTGTCCTGGTTGGGAATCGAACCCACAACCTTCGGCGTGAAAAGCAAGCATCCACCAACCACGCCAACCGGCTTGTCGTCGGATAGTTTCACCTTTATTAAATTAAAATAAATCAAAAGTACTTTTTAGAAGCTACTCCAATAAAGAAGAAAACGATTTGAAAAATAATAATAATAAATAATATTGTTTGCATATTTTAGGGCGCTACTCTTAACAGGCGCATCTTTAACAGCGAGTGTGCTAGTCTTACAAGTTGCAGTTATACCACTTTTGTTTAAATATAGCAAGTCTGTACAACGAAAAATAGTATTCTCGAATTGCAGTAAGTAAATAGGAAAAAAATGTTATGATAATATAATGCTTTCAATTTTTTATTTACTTAATAACTCCTATTCTAAAAAATTGTATTTAAATTGTCGAGTTGAAACAAAATTGCTATAATAAAAATACAGGCACTTACAGTAATTTTTTTTTTAAATATAACTTTATTAATTTTTCAGTAAACTATCCAAAAAATTTAGACTTCGAAAGTCCTTCCAGCTGTAATGTGCTGGGAGGTAGGAATTGTAAAATACAATTTCAATCGACTGTTGATGATAATCCAATCCAATTAGGTAGGTTAAGGTCCTAAAGTTTTTTTTACCTTGTTACCGCACGTGTCATCGCTCACGTGTAAGATGTCCATGTCCATTGCTGTATCCTTAACAACGTGTATGCGAAATTTCCTGATGATGATGACGAACAAACAAAATCACTCTCGTATTTATTAAAATACTAGTATCGCCTACGGATATGCCCGCGTGTTAGGGGAGAGGGGTGTCTATAAGTTTTAAAAACAGTCTGTCCTTAGGCTTCAAGCTTCATACAAAATTTTATCAAAATCGGTTCAGTGGTTTAGCATTAAGAGCGTTGCAGAAAGACAGACTTACAGTCGCATATATAATATTAGTATATATAAGATATCACTACAAAAATCGCCACATGTTTATATCTTGACGATATAGAAAAGATTATGAGAAAATTCTCTTACTTAATAATATTCATCCACATCTCACGAGAGAGAACGAGAATTGTTATACGAAGTGAGTTCTTAGCACTGTTGCAGTAAAAATAAGTAGAGTTTTCTGCTCTATACCCCAAGAAGTTATAAAAGCCCAGTGGACATTAACTTACTTATACTTAATTCAGGTGTATGGCACATAATACCATGCTCGCTATTTCGGGAGTTATTCATAATACACGATTGCTTAACATTAGAACAGAGACTTCAAAATGAACTGAAGAAATCGAAAAATACTATTGTTTTATATTGCCATGGTAAGTTTAATGAGAAATACTTACTTATATAACCGCAATTATTCTGCGCACATAGTATCTGTTATGTGAGTATTAGTACATCTTCAACCCATGAGGAGAGCTCCGCCGAGACACGAGCGGACCGCAGTACGGGAGAGACCGCGGATGTGTTATATCAACACGATCCCGCGGCCTCTCCGATCCGTGCTGAGGACGGCCATCGCAATGGTTTAAGTGGGTAAGAATCCCACATAACCCGGTTCCACCCCCATAGGACCCGGGTATCAAAACAAAAAAAAAGTATTAGTTTATTGACAAACATAATGATAATCATGACCAATTTCGACTAAAGCGGCCATTCTCAATGAAGATCCAGCCAACTAAACAGGATATATTTTAGTGCACAATTACGCAAACACAGGTGCACTCTCGATTCTCTTACTCTTACAATCCGATAGGACGGCAATCCGACACGGCCAGAAAGAGTTAAATCGCAGCACACAGGCTATATGTGCTTTCTGATGCAAAAGAATGTAATTTACTATCTACTACCTTTTTTTTCTAGAATTGGTAGGCGAACGTGGCCTATGGGCCACCTGATGGTAAGTGGTCACCAACGCCCATAGGACATTGGCATTGTAAGAAATGTTAACCATCTCATCATCGCCAATGCGCCACCAACCTTGGGAACTAAGATTTTATGTCCCTTGTGCCTGTAATTACACTGGCTCACTCACCCTTCAAACTGGAACACAACAATACCAAGTATTGCTGTTTTGCGGTAGAATATCTGATGAGTGGGTGGTACCTACCCAGACGAGTTTGCACAAAGCCCTACCACCAGTTTGTTTTGTTTTTTTTAACTGTAAAGAAATAGATCGATAACCGCTAACATTCTATTCTGGATTTTTTTTAAAGTTTTTAGTACATATGGGATTATTTTTACAGGTAATTCAAATCATAGAGCGTCACCACATCGCTTGACTCTTTACAAAGTTTTTCAGGCGATGAATTTCCACGTCATAACTTTTGATTATAGAGGTAACTGTATAAATGAGTTGAAAGGTTTTGACGAGGAAAAACGATAATCGAATCGGATTTTGTGTGGGACATTTCTACATGTAACTTTTATGGTGAAAACTAGTATATTCCACTCGTTTGTTATGTTTTATAAGCTTCACTCAATCTCTCTCCTCTCTACTCTCAAAAGTAGGTAGTTTATTTCTCAAAGGAAGTCTAATTCTATTCGTCACACTTCATTTGCTTAGTTCACTCTTTTTTGTACAGAGCATATTTATGCCTACAAAAAGTTAAAAATTGACATACAAAACAAATGCAAATTAGTAATTTTTTGACGAAAATAGCTCTGACTTAACTCATTATTTATTTAGCCTTTTATACAATTTAATATATGATATTAAAAAAGATAAGTATGTTTAGCACAATTTTGCTTAAAAGCAAATATTTTTCCAGGTTACGGAGACTCCAGCCGCGTACGTCCCACAGAGAAGGGCGTCGTGGAGGATGCTTTTCAAGTGTACTCCTGGTTGATGGAGTGCGTTCAAGGAAATAACAAGGTCACCGTTATTTTGTGGGGACACTCTCTAGGTAAATAATATATACTTTTATATGATCAATTATTTAAATTTTTTGCACTTTACGGGACGTTAAAATATTCGGTCATGCGTTACTTCCCTAAGCAAATTCGAAATTAGAATATTCAAAGCTCATTTCGAAATGTATCAACAGAAAAACACGCGATGGCATATTCATCTTTATTCATAAATAAATTACAGTAACACCTATACGTTTGAAGAAATGAGAAAAAATAAACAATAATTTTCGTGTCAATAATTTGTGATATACTAATTGTTAACTATCAATTGTTATCAAAGTAAATAACAAAATAAAGGAATTATTGCAAATAATAATCCTTACTCAATATTTTTTTAAGAATTTTCCGGTCGTGTCGGATTGCCGTCCCAGCTGATTATGGGAGCTAGGGAATAGAGAGTGCACCTGTGTTTGCACACACACTCGTGCACTATAATATCTCCTGCGCAGTTGGCTAATCTCTCTTGAGATTGGCCGCCGTGACCGAAATCGGTCTGGAGGACATTATTAATTACAATATTATTTATTTAATTTGTTCAGGTACAGCGATAGCAGCTAATCTAGTTTCAAATTTAGACAAGCTATGTTCAGACCGCGGCACGGCCTGTCTGCCGCTTCCCAAAGCCCTGGTACTGGAAGCGCCATTCAACAACCTCGTTAATGAAATAGAAAGGCATCCATTTTCAAAAGTAACTATATATATTTTTTATTGGTGTTATTTGGTCTGCCTACACTCTGGTCTGACATTAAGGTGAATCCACACTGTGATTAATATGTTTGCCATACATACAAACATACATAAAAATATTTTAATAACAAGACTTGCTGCTTATTCCACCAAGCTGCTCTGGTACCGATCGGTGGCTACAAACGTGTTATAATTTCATACGATACTTATAAGATTCCTCACGAAGCAAGACTTCTGTTCTATTCTGTAAGAGCAAACTTGAAACTCATCGGAGATATCAATCGTAAAATGCCAGAAAGTGCTATTCAACATTGACCATAAAAATCATAACATTTCAAGTATACACACATCAAAATAGTATATCAACGTAAGTCGGTTGTCAACATTTGACGGGTGAGTAATGAAGTGAGTTCTTACAGAATAGCACTACTGCACCATCAATAAATAATAATCAAATGTGTGGTTTAGAATGGATATCAACCCTTCAAACCAATACAGTAACACAGTAGAATAATTATCATCGTCTATAGGAACTAAAGATGGCACTTTGGTTACTTATTCTATCCTTGCTATAAATTGTGCGGACAATATTATATGACGCAATTCGCCTTATATTCTCCTCTAGCTAGTATCCTGGTTACCATATTACAAGGATTCGTTCCTGAAGCCGTTCACCTCGTCACCAGAGTACAACTTCACGACAGACCAGTACCTCAGCACCGTTACGAAGCTGCCTGTGCTGATTTTGCACTCGAAGGGAGATAAAATAGTACCTTACGATTTAGCTGTTAAGGTTTGTTTCCCAATTTGGCTTTTTAAGACATACGGACAAGTGGGTATCAGAAGGTTAGTGGCAACAATGGCCCACTGCACTGTAAAGTATGAGCGAATCGACAACTATGGTTTATTTTATTTATTTATTTAATCTAAGTAAGACAAACAGTTATGACATATACAAAAATATTTATCACATTAAAAAAAAACAATTACCAATCAAGTGTTCATAGATAATTAAATCAAATATACATAGCAGAATAATAATGAATAAAAATTGAAATGAAAGCTTAATTAAAACTTTACGGAGTTTGACCAAATTAATAAACTGAATTAACAATATATAAATTAAATGGTATTTAATCAACATGACTATGTTAATTTAACAATTACACTGAAATATTAAATAACTTTATATTTAACATAATTTTTAATATACATAAAATTTGTACAAACATTTTTATAAAATACAAAATTAAAATAAAAAGAACAAAATACACATTACAAATTTAAAGCAAAAACACGCCGTCTAAACGATTGTCCTGTGGCTTTGCACCCAAGACGCTGGTACTATTGCATCTCTGCACCGCTAGACTCAGCCTTTGGGCTAAATAAGGGCCAACTCTTAGGTCACCAGAAGTGTGGACCAGATTCTTAGAAATATCTTTTATGATTGTTTTTGTATCGTACGACCATGGACCCAATGTTTCAAAACCCAACCGCGCAAATTCATATTCGTTGGATAAAAGTGAATATTTGCGGCGCTTGAGTATTTGAGCAGCTTCAGCGGCTGCACTGGCTTTACGAGACGTATTCTTGATATGAGATACTGCCAGCTTATCTACGCAAGTTGCATCCCACACAAGAACACAAGTTCCATCGACCGTGGCACTAATGTCGCTCCATCGGGTCTCTTGCCATCATCTCTGCATAAGCCATTCGATTCCAAAGTAGCAGGAATCGATGCTGTGGCAAAAGCCCGACGAAGTATGTCATTAAGAGATCCATGGCGATATACACGGCCAGCGCTTTTGCGGCAGCTAAGTCCATGGCGTCTAAAATGATCCACCCTGGTACCAGATGACATGTTACATCACCTTCCAAAGAGCCATCATCGAGGTACCATAAATTAAATTTTGAATTTAATAATGAAATTATTGGATGTATAACCAAACTAAATATGGCGGGGCCAAGTGGGTCACCTTGCTGACAACCTACTGATGAATTAATTTCGTGCTTGCCAAAATATAATTTTGTGGGAGAACCATAACATTGCCACATATAGTCGAATATTTCTGGAATTTCTTTTAACATAGCTCCCCGATCAACCGAGTTGAACGCATTCCGAACATCAATTTTGACGAAAATTTCATAATTTTCGGATTCACTTAAAAAGGTTCTAGCAGAATGGACTGCCGCTTCACGTCCTCCCTGTATACCAAAACCCAGTTGTTGAGGCATGAATTTATTTTTTAATTTGCTTCTTAATATATTGCAACATATCCTAGAGGCTTGTCGCCGAATGGTGCTGCAAACTGCAATGGGACGTATTCCTCCATCTTATTTTAATAAAGCTATTAAATTTGCACCATGAAGAATCGGTTTGATTGTTTCTGGAACTCGACCAGACAGCGTTAAGTTAACTAAATTTGTTAATTCCCGAATTAATTTTTCCTCGTTGAAGACGAGACGTTGAAGACATTTCTTAAGAACTGAGGGACTTAACAAGTCTTTTAGGTGCTGTGGAGTAAGACCGTCCAAACCATTCAAGAAAGAATAAATCCCAGAATGGATAGCATCTTTTGAAATATGTAGAGGCGTTATGGAGTCTACAGGTAGAAAGGAAAGTTGAGAAGGTATTGGTAAAGGATGTTTATCCTGGAGGGCCTTTAGCGTCTCAAGAGTATTTGTTGCCAAAATATCATCGGAAAATAAAAGATATAAAGCGCCTCTGACATTTCTATCAGTTATTTTATGCTCAATAAGCTTGGTGTGATATGCAGAGGGATTTGTCTTATTATAATTATATTAAGGATTCGGTAAATTATAATGTTTTATATTTTCTTTAATTTTTGATGTTAGAGAGATGTCTTTGTTTCGATTTTTTATATTTAGTACTCTATATGAAAACGTGAGATATTCTTCCCACGCTTGAGTTGTATTTTCCTATGAAACTTTGGACACACACTCTGTGAAACAACGAGCCACTGACGCTCGAGCTCCTCTGACCCCGTGTTTAAGGAGTGCGAGTCTTTTCCATATTGGTGTATTGCTTAATGTCTCGTTATTCTCTGTCTTAAGATTAAAATGATTCGCTGACCTTAGTTTCTCATCTGGTTTTAAAATATTATTTGGTATATGACGTCGGCTGCTATGGATTGATAGGCCACGTTGTCCCTTGTAAAGTTTTCCATCGATGCAAATGGGACATTCAGTACACAGTTACTATTAGACCACGTGTCGTATGAAAACATGAAAAATAAAATATAATAAAATACTTATTTTAAGAAACATTAATATTACAATCACTAAAACAATAACTTAGATAGAGAAGAACAGAATTTAAAAAAAAGGAGATATATATTATTTTAGTAGGATATGTAATGTAAGAACGCATGCACCAATATTTGTGTCTATTATTTTCTTTTTAAAGAACAATTTGTATCACGGTGATTTCACTGATAACTATATTTATATATATATATATGTCGCGAATTCAAATGGATTGCCATTTTAATGCCATTTTAATGTCCAATATGTTGATTTTATTAAATCAGTCAGTGCGCACGTTCGGCGCTGGCGCTGTCCTGAGAGCAAGAGACCAAGTGACCAAGGGTCGCTCAACAAAATGATCACACGCGCTACTGACATACTCCTTTATATTTTATATTTCCATCAGTCGGCTACATAATAAAATAGGCACTAGTCTTATATTTTTTCACTCTTGACGTCTGACAACCGACCAACCTATATGACATACATCACGTTGTGTGTGGTGTTGCTATTTTAATAAGTAACGTATACCATAATATATACGTATAATATATATATATTATAAATTTTTGACACCCGTCACTCTTGAGACTCCACATTATCAGCTTCGTATTAAATAATCAAATACTTGATTCTGATATTTTCGTATTTGACGATGCATCTGTTTTCTAATTTGACAATTTGTTTTTCATCTTTTTAGTGAATAATGTTTATATGATATTTCGATGTATTTCTCTTGTATTTAAGAAATATTTGTTCTCTGAAATATGTTTTTTAACTGCTTAGCTTAATATTGTAGTTATTTTACATATTTTTATATAAAATAATTTAGAAAAAAATAATAAACAAACAAATTCTATTCAAGGTGACAATTTATGGTGATTTTTATTTTTTCTAGGACGTTATTTTTTTTTTATTTTTTTTTTTTCTTTTTTTTTTTTTTTTAGAATAGGAAGGCGGACGAGCATATGGGCCATCTGATGGTAAGTGGTCACCAACGCTCTTAGACATTGGCATTGTAAGAAATGTCAACCATCGCTTACATATCCAATGCGCCACCAACCTTGGGAACTAAGATTTTATGTCCCTTGTGCCTGTAATTACACTGGCTCACTCACCCTTCAAACCGGAACACAACAATATCAAGTATTGCTGTTTTGCGGTAGAATATCTGATGAGTGGGTGGTACCTACCCAGACGAGCTTGCACAAAGCCCTACCACCAGTTATGTTCGTTTTAACTAATATAGCATAGGTATTTATTCATAAGTTTCAGTGTTGCCCTATTTATTGATATTAAAAGATGCCTATAGGTATACCTAGAGGGTTTGTTCAAAGCTCTACCACTGTAGTATGTTCCTGATCGCTGTCGGCCTCGGTGACTATTCTGGTGGTTAGCTTATAAGTTTTATTTACTTGGTAGTAGGACTTTGCTCAAGGCTGGGTAGGTCACAACCTTTCATCACTAATTCTACCCTGAATCAGCAATACTTTGTCTTATTGTGTTCCGGTTTGAAGGGTGAGTGAGCCAGTGGAACTACAGTCACAAAGGGCATAAAGTCTTAATTTCTTACAGCGCAAATGTCTATAGGCGGTGGTGACCACTTACCACCAGGTAGCCAATTTACCAGTATGACTATAGATTTTATTAAAAAAAATTAGGCAGCGGACGCCAAGAAAATAGGAACACGCTTCGAATCGTGTCAAAAAGTATGTTTTTTGTGGTTGGAAGTATGTACCTACACTATCGTGTCTCAAAAAGTATATAAACTTGTACGGTGCGGTACTTGAACTCTTACGAATCGTGTCCAAATTTTATATTATGGAGTGCACTTATGTTTGCGCACACACTTGTGCACTCTAATATGTCCTGCGCAGATGGCTAGTCCCTCTTGGGAGCGGCCAGTGTGGCCGAAGTCGGTCAGGAGGTCATCGTTGCCAATACGATATCATTTTTTGTAGCTATATGAATGTTTGAAGAGATCGAGGGATGAGAACGGAGGTCCACTTGCATTTCACGATTTTGATAAGGGGCACAATGATATATGTGAAGCGCCCGACTTGCCTCTCGTTATTACGTGAGTTATAATTTTGTTTTGCGTCTTTGACTTGATTTTATTTAAAAAAAAAATACATATAACCTTATTTTAACTAACGCTTATTTTCAATTTTAAATTATTAACTATGTCAATATAAAGAGTATAAATACGAAAACAATTAAAATAACCCTTTCATTAAATTTGTTGCAGAGAATTTATGAATACGATCAAGAATAAAGAAGATATTGAAAACAATAGCGCAATGTAAATTAAACAATATATAATATTTGTTAAAAATTATTTTATTTTATTTGTGTTTGAAATTGCACATAAAACAATGAGATCGTTATATCACTTTAGTTACATATATAATTATTGCTTAAGAAATATATTATAGTTAATTCAATCCACGAAGACGCGTTCCACTATTACAGCTTACATTGTAAACTTGGACTGAAGCAAAAAAAATTATGAGATTGTGGATTGAACTATATATAAGTCCGATATGACATTATTTTAATAGATATGTATTTCTAAAATATATAAAGCCAGAATAGACCAGTGGATACAAAGTGTGGATCATATCCAATGACCACTGGTTCAAATATGGACAAGCACCATTGAGTTATCATGTGCCAAATTTGAGGTTATAAATCGTCACATGTTCAGTGGTAAAGGAAAATAACTTGAAGAAACTTTTATGAATTTAATGAAATTTTACTACATGTACCAACCCAACTTAAGCAACATAATGAAATAAGTTTTAAAGGTAAAAAAAAGTTAGTTTACCTTTACGGGGAGGCTTTTTAGCCCAACATTAGAACCTTCATATGCTGCTTCTTTACATTGATATAATTGTTTTATTGTGAGAGTGCAAACGGACTTAGCTTGGCCTCAAACTCGGCTTGCTTGGCTTGCTTTAGGCGTTTTGCTTTCCCTGGTGAATAAAAATACTGGTATCATTTACCTTGTACCTTGTAACTGAATGTGGCACGAAGGTGATAAAACAGTGGTAAAAACAAACTCTTTATACGCCGTTTCCCTTCAGGTCAGGATATTTTCTTTACCGAGCATATAGTAGTTCATCTGACTATCAATAATAAGGCTAATGCTTCTATTTTATATTAATAAAAACTCAATTTGAATGTGATAAACATTAAAATAAATATTTAAGTCTCTTTCACTTACTGTAATGTATGTGTGCTAATGTAATATTTTTTTTACTTTTAAGCCCTCATATAAGCATGTAATGTCCACATCGAGAAGACTCAATTGTAAATATTTTCAGTTAAATGTATTATTGTATGTCATTGTTGATTGAATAATTGTAGTCAGTTTTGTGGAATAAATAAAAAAAAAAGTACTTAAAGATACAGATATATTTGCTTCATATTTGAACCTGCGACTTTGCAAATATAAGCTGGCTCTCTCACACTAAATTATCAGTCATAGACGAGAAAGTGTCATAGAAATGGTATTTCTATTATACTAATCTGGTCCCGCAGTGTAGGAGGTTGACTTAATAAAATAATTTTGACTGTCAACATTTGCTGACAGTCAAAATTTGAATTTAATATAAATATTTAAAAAAGGAATAGACTATAATCGTCCGTTATGCTTTTAATATCATTATACATTTTTAGTGAATAAATATTTTCATACTTTAGATTTCTAAAAAGTGTATTTCGTAAAATAATAAATTATATAAGAATTAAAACAATATTTTTAAATCCTAATGTCATCTCCATCACTTTTATTCAAAGGTACTATTAAAGCTGATATTCCAACCCCTGGCACGCAAGCGTGAAATTTCATAGTACTCATTTCAAAACGCAATCTCACCAAATGTTTAGTTTTTAACGTTACCAAATTCATTACTGGCAGCCCCGCGGTGAAAATGACAGATAAGTGATGTGCAATGCGGTCGAACCATTGAATTAAGCAATGTTTGTACGAGTCAAACATACGATGGTATAATCGCCTGTGTTTATACTTATTTAGATATTATTTATTATTAATAATAAGAAACTAATGGTTTGTTTGAAATATTGTATAATTTATAAACATTTTGAGACTAAAATTTTTTTTCTTGCCATTACAATAGTAAAAAAAATGAAAAAAAAACCTACATTGTCTGTACTGATTTCAATATTCCTATAGTGTACTGCTCACTGTAGCCTGTTCGAACTACAAGAGGAGATCGTCAAGACATTTAATTGACGCGACATCATTGGTCGAGATGTTAAATAATCTATGATATTCACTATGGATTCGCTAGAAAATGGCGCTTTTAATGTCCGCGAATTTTCGAAGTTAGAATCGAAACTTTGGAAATTAAATTGTATTATAAATAAAAGTAAGTTAATCGAGAACTGTTTGTAGTGTACGGCAGAAATATTAACACATCGGTTGGAATAAGTAATACTAAGGTTTGTTTATCATTACTCCTTCTTCTATTGGAATAGTGTAGACAGAAGCAGAAACGAAATATAATTGTTTTATTTGAAATATATCACAGTATAAAAAAAAAACTTTGGACTCCAAATCGTCATTTAAATTTTACTATTTGACTTTAAAAATTAATTTACTTACACGTTGATTATTATCATATAAAAAGCCGAAATGGCCCAGTGGTAAGAACGCGTGAATCTTACCCGATGATCGTGGGTTCAAACGATGATGATGAACGTGGGTTAATTTGTGATTATAATTCATCTCGCGCATGAAGGTGAAGGAAAACATCGTGAGGAAACCTTAAGTGTCTAATTTCACTGAAATTCTGCCACATGTGTACTCCAGCAACCTGCAATGAAGTAGCGTGGTGGAATAAGCTCCAAAACCTTCTCCTCAAAAAGAGATGGGAGGCCTAAGCCCAGCAGTGGGACATTCACGGGCTGTTACTGTATTATCATATCTAACGATAAACGTCATTAAGCATTTAACGATATAAAATACTGTTTATTACACAAATTAGTAAATTTGATAAAGGTGTAAATTTCTCATCCCATCTTAATAATATTGATGGACTCGAATGTGGTCACCCGTTAAAGATGTTAAGTCCCTTCAGCAACTTCCGGTTGGATTAGAATTCCTTCGAGGCTTAGAATATATAATTAAAAACTTAGATAATGCATATTAAATGTAATTTCGTTATGGATAAGGTCATAAAAGTTATCTTGTTAAAATTTTAATACTGGTTGTTAATTATAATTGTAAAAATATTTTGATTAATTTTGTGTAGCGTTAATTATATATTTTTTATTTTTTTATTTTATTTATTTTAAAGACCACAAGTAGCTACTACATGTTTTAATGACAAATGTAAAACAATTTAGTGAAAATAGCTAACATGTGAAGCTTTTTAAAGTAGCCACAACAATTACAATATTTGTTTTAAAAATACATTAACACATAATTATAGCAACATGAGTAGAAAGATTAAAAAAAAAAAAAAAAATTATGTGGCTTTATATAAAGAGACAAATGTAGGTACAACTTGAATTATGTTTGAAACATTTTTTTTAATATTTTTTTTTTATTTACAAATACTTATTAATAAAACAGATAATGAAGTTCAATTCTATTGCTCTTAAAAGAAATCTTAAATTTTAATTTTGTTTCATATTTACATTTTGCAGCGGATTCTTATGTTTGTTTTTTTTAAATACAAATAGATAGGCAGGTACATCGCGAATAAGCCACGACAATGCTCTCCGACGCTCATAGACATTGGCACTGTAAAAATATATAAACCATCCCTTAAATTTCGGTACATCGCCAATGCGCCACCAGCCTGTGACATCAATTCCATCGCGCACAAAGAAATTTGGCAACTCCTTTCTTTGTCGCACTACCAAAAAATGGAATTCCTTACCAGCTCACGTGTTCCCCTCCTCTTACAACCCGGGTTCCTTCAAACGAGGCGTGAAGAGGCATCTTGCGGGCCGGCAAGGCGGGGACGGCTAGTACAGAACATTCTTCCCGACTGTACTGGCCATCGTCGCGTTTGGACTCTACTACCACTTACCATCAGGTGGAGTAGAGTCATTTGCCATCCCGGGGCATATAAAAAAAAAAAAGCCTTAGGCACTATGATTATAAGTCCCTTGTGCCTGTAGTTACACTGTCTCACTCGCCCTTCAAACGAGAACACAACAATACTAAGCATAGCTGTTTGGAGATAAAATATATGCCGGGTACCCCAGCGGACTTGACCAAAATCCTACTATCAAAGTAAAATTATTTTTTGATTACAGTAATCGGGCTTAACACATTTTTGTATTGTATTATAGAAAAAAGTAATTATCTACTTTTTATTTGGAAATTAAAACATAATGTACGGAATAATTAAATTCATAAATATTTCATAGATTTTTTTTGTTGTCCATTTAATTAATTGTAACCGGCGGCCATGTTTTTCATTTCTCGAATTGTTTCTCTTGCCTGAAGCTTATCGCAATTTTTACAAAACTTATCAATTCGGCTTCCGTTAAAAATCTAGCTAATCATGTGGTGGTAGGTACCTACCACCTATTTATATCTTATTTTTCTTTTATAGGTTGAATTAGTGCGTCCAAAATATATGTTAACGATGAGTAGATTAGGCGTTAGTATGGAAATGGTGTAAAATATATAGTGGTCCAGTGGATAGATCTTAGCCAAAAATCACAGGTTCAAATCCGATCCGAAATCATTTGAACACGCAATCTTCAATTTAGATTTAAGTAACCTATCCACTGGGCTACCTACCATAATAATACATACAGTACACATAGGTAAAGGACCTGGACCTGGTGGTAGACCTATGTGTTATTTTTTCTTTACTATTTTTGATGGCGCAAGAAGAAAAAAATATACAGCCAATAAAGCAAATAATTTTTGTATGTCTTGTAATTGTGATAAAAGATAGATCAACATAGATTGACAGATTTCGGCCCTAGCGACGATTGTAAAAGTGCCTAGCCTAGTCTACACAGGATACATTATATATTAGCACAAGTGTGTGCGAAAACACATGTGTAGTTAGGTCTCTGTTCCTTCATTCTCATAATCCGATAGGACGATAATCCGACAAGGTGAAAATTCAGATATCTATGAAGCCACTTCTGATAACCCGTAACGTTTTATTGACTCGACCCGGGATTTGAACCCGGAATATCAAAAAATCAAAACTTTCACATTATTTACAATTGCATCGAGGGTAAAGTCAAGCTCGCACTTAAAAATCCAAGGCCATTACGCACTTGACATATAAGCCCCCCCCCCCCATTCCGAAGCGCTGAGAGTAAAATTTTGTTATTTTTGGCTGGGTTCCCAGATTCCCGAATTTATACTTAGGCCTAGATAAAGTACCCAAATAATGATACCATTCCCCCTTTGTATACATACCTACTAAAAATTAAATATAATTACCTACCTAGATATGTATAAATCTTACCAATAACAATAAGCGCAACAATAAAATAGTATTATTATTACTTACATTACAAACAATTTATTATTATAATACGGAATCGGTATCGTAATACCATATTTCCGTATTTAAAAGCTTGTTACAAATGAATTATTTAACGACAAAACCTTTAACGATAAACAGCATATACACTAATAATACAAAAGTCTATAATATAATTGACATATCATAAAATACAAATTCCGTACTGAAAATAGTTCCGCGGAATATCAAGGCATTCGGTTCTGTCCTATAAATCATAAACACCATTATTTATTACAGAACCAATTTCACCCACGTACGTACAACGTACGCTTTGTTTATTTCCCAACGTACTTATATAGCAGCGTGCAATGTCGTACACTGGATGAATGTAGAAAAAAACACATCTCTTGGACTCATTTTCCTTCCTTTAAATAAAACAAAGAGACCAGAAAGACATGTCGTTAAAACAATTGAGTGGTATCGATTGTGAGTGTCGCATCACTAATTTGGTGTGTTCGAATTTCGAATTTAAGACGCGTCCGGGAGAGGCGGTATTTGTAATTCACGAGAGCGCTGTAAGGCTGTTTGGAATGAAGGAAATGAAAGTGGTTACATATTTATAAAATGGAATCGATTTTGAAACTGGCCAATGGCGTGGCTCGGTTGGCGAGGCGGGTCGGACGCTCCACCCAACGTTGCATGTCAGATGAGTGTCTCGTGGCGCCTCTTGTTCATTCGCGCAGCGTCCGCCGACGCGAGCGGTTGTCTTGGGTGAGAGTGTTTGGCGAGAAACTCTATGTAGTAATAAAATACTCATTTCCTGAAATTTTAATGTTTTTTTTTTTTTTTTGAAGAATATTTAATATAAATTAATTTAAAAATTATTTTCAGGATATTAATTATTTATTTTATTTTTAATAATAAAAATAAATTATAGATTTTTTTAATAGAGAAAAAGTGTATTTTTTTATTCGCAAAATATTAATAAGTATGTATACCTTACTTGTATAAAGTTCAAAATTAATTATTTTCAGTAAAAAAATACTTAATGTTTGCTCATAACTAGTAATTACAGACACAGGATATAAAATCTTAGGTCCCAAGGTTGGTGGCGCATTGGCAATGTAAGCGATGGTCAACATTTCTTACAATGCCAATGTCTAAGGGCGTTGGTGACCACTTACCATCAGGGGGCCCATATGCAAAAATTCTTGTACTTTATTTGTGTTTATATGTCGGCGGTGGAGGAATGTGACATGTAACCAGCATGGTTTTTATTATAGAATAGGTAGGCGGACAAGCATATGGCCTGATGGTCACCAACACCCATAGACATTGGCATTGTAAGAAATGTTAACTATCGCTTAGATCGCCAATGCCACCAACGATTTGTCATCATGTTTCGGATGGCAGTCACATAAACCATTGGAAGCCCCAGGTTATTATTTAGAAACGATGTAAAGTACTAATGTATGTAATGACGATGTGCAATGTGTATTTAACTTAATGACACATAAAATTTGGCAAAACATACCTTAACATTGCAACAAAATAGTACCTAAAAAAATGGGTCACCTAACCATGGGATCTAAGATGTCCCTTGTGTTTATTACGTTACATAAGAATAACCCCCTCCTAACACAACGGCTGACACAAAAGCCTACCACAGTCGTTTAAAGCCAAATAAAAAATATCAAAGTCATATCTACTCATCATCCTATCAAGAATATTATTAATTTTATTTATTTAAAAGTGGTAGGTTGATGGTAAGCGGGGCACCTGATTAAATGGTCACCACTTCCTCTAGACAAGGGCGTTGTGAGAAATATAAATCATTCCTTATACCGCCAATTCGTCATTACGCCAATTAACTTGGGAACTACGAAGTTATGTCCGTAAAAACGCATTACGCGTTTCCCCCATGGAACAGTGGGGGAGTATGTGGGGCTCACCGGTGTCCAAGGCGCCGAGTGCGCCCGAACATCGGAATACCCACTTAAAAACCAGCGGTACCCTTTCCGTCTTAACGAGGAGCGCCACGGGATCGCTTTCGCATGCTACCGTGACGCTCTGACAAACGAAGTTATGTCCCTGTAGTTACCCTGCTCACACACTTTGAACCAGAACACAACAGTGTTAAATATTGCTGTTTAACGGTTGAATAAGTGATAAGTGGGTGGGTTAGCTATCCAGGCGGGCTTGCACAAAATCCTATCACCAAGTAGGATAATAATTGCACTTAAATGAAACAAATAAAATGTTCTAATTTTATATGATTTTCATATAAACTTTAATAAATTATGATTAATCGTTTTGTGTTTTATATATTGTGAGCATTATCTAAAAATAATTCTTACTTTCCTTTTAATGACAAAACTCAAGGGATCTTATTATATAGGACATCGAAAAAAAAGTACGACCGAGGCGAAATCTCACAGAAAGTCGTCATCGATTTCACCACGACACAGCACCGACAAATCATCGGTATTCATATTTCATACGTAATAATAATAATATCCTGGGACATTTTTTGCACACGGCCATCTGATCCCAAATTAAGCTTGCACAGAGCTTGTACTATGGAAACCAGACAACTGATATACTACATATACTATTTTTCTTTTGTAAATACATACTTATATAGATAATTACACCCAGACTCAGGACAAACAGACATGTTCATGCACACAAACGTCTGTCCTGGGAATCGAACCCACAACCTCCGACGTGAAAGGCAAGCATCCACCAACCACGCCAACCGGCCCGTCAAGTAAGAATATGAACTAACGAAATCAATAGCAGTTCCCAGTTTATAAAAGCGGCGGAGAGTTTACGTTGCTCGCTACGTACACAGCTGACGCGTTGACCAGTCTTGCTCATAAAGTTTACAAATCGCTAGTGTGACAATGGTCTAAAGGCATCTCACATCACTCGGCGAATGATTTGTCTTTGGTCAAACTCATTACTAATGCTCACCATTGTTTTGAACCCTACCAGTTGTGACATGGTTTTTAATATAACAGTCAAACCAATACTGAGAATCGTATAAATCTTAGTGGCTCAAGATCACTATTAGTCAGCACAGAAACCGTGACTATTTTAAAACTAAAGGTCACTTATGAGACCCTGGTACCTACCCTACCCTGTATGCGCTGTACCCAAATATACGTTGCATACATTTTACAAAATATAATTTCTTAACGTATAAAGTCTTGCATCCAAAAGCCAGCCTCACAGCTAAATTAAATACCTCATTACTCATGTAAATAAATCAATATACAAAATAATAAAAGGGCATTTTAAAAATCAGTGTTCACCGCGCGACCGATGGAATGTCTCTGACCGTTTTTTACTCACCTTTTTTAAATATTCAAATGGAATCACCCAAATTAAGTAGCCATAAACGGAATCAGCTTCCAAATTTGAATATTTCATTCGTGCTCGTATAAGCGCGTGCTTTGATTTGTGTGTGGTAATGTGCTAGTGTGTGTAGAGTAGGGATGCGCTGTTCGTTTTGGTTGCTGACGATGAATTTTTTTTTCTTAAAAATTTACTTGCATTTGATAACAAATAGTTTTTAAGGTTATAGTTTATATATTACAAACAAATAAGGTGTAGTTGATATTTGGCCGTTAGAATTGCGAACTAAAATAAATATTATAAATATAAATATAAAAAAATCTATATTTTAATAAATAATAAACGCATGCATTTTACATTTCAACAAAAAGAAAATAACAACATCAAAATATCGATATCGATAAAAGTGAAAACGTTCAATCCCAAGCCTTTTGTCGAAGTGCGCCGCGCGTTGATAAGGAAACATTTTAAATTAGTAGGAGAAGAAGAGAAAAAATATTATAAAAATTTTATTTTTTATTTATATTTTATCACACAAAACGGGTAGCCGCTGCTACCACCGATATAAATTATATCATTTTTCACTGCGACAACCTTAACGGACGTAAAAAATGACGGCCCATTCAGTTCCAAGTTTGAATTTGCCGCGTTTTTTATACGTTTCCGGGCGATGGGATTCCATTATTGAACTTCGACATTCGAAAACTTGTTAAGACTTTTAAGTGTTTTTTTAATACATTGCCCGCTTAATGCGGGATTATTTTTGTACGTTCCTACACAAAGTAGTAATGTATTTAACGATGGATTATTTCAATAATATTACCTAGGATCTGATGTGTCGGCTTTTATTACACTCGAGATGTTGGTTTTATTGTTGGATTTTCATAATTGACTTCATAATTTATCAAAATAATATTTATTAATGATTCATTGAGACGGGCTATTGTTTTAAGGCGTAGGTTTTTATTGATGAGATATTTTTAATTTAGACTTAACTCCTGGTGGTATAGTGAGTTACCTTCGCCTGTTGACATTGTAAGAAGTATAAAAAACTCAAATCCTCACACGATCAACGCGCCGTCAACCATGGCAACTAAAATATGTTCTTTCGTTATTATATATAATTGTTTGTATTGTTTTCGAAATTCGTCCAGGTTCTTAGTTTTTTTTTAATTAATAAGTTAAATATCTATAGAATAGATAGGCGGACGAGCAAATGGGCCACCTGATGGTAAGTGGTCACAAACGCCCATAAACATTGGCAATGTAAGAAATGATAACCATCGCTTACATCGCCAGCGCCACCAACCTTGGTAACTAAGATGTTATGTCCCTTGTGCCTGTGTACACCGGCTCACTTACCCTTCAAATCGGAAAACAACAGTACCAATTACTTCTGTTTTGCGGTAGAATACCTGATGAGTGGGTGTTACCTATCCAGACGACCTTGCACAAAGCCCTACCACCAGTAAACAGTTATATAAAAGTTTTTTTGCGCATACGTGTGTTTCAATGTTTTAATTAATTAGTATAATTATTATAAGCATCCCTAAAAGATATTGTAAATAAAATTAATCGTATATATTTCCTATTTTAACAAAGCGCAGACATAAAGCGATTTTATTTATTTATATTTAGCTCAAAGGTTTACTTTAGAAAAAGAACATAAAACCGGACCCACACGTGTAATATTGACAACCAATATTGACCGAGAAAGTTATAAATAATAATAATAATAGCATTTATTAAAAACTACAATACTAATATACCGACATGCCTTTAATAGAATTACGGTTCTTGCTAGAATCTTATTTTATCACACATTTTGAGAGATAAATTGTAACGGTTTTATGAGTTAAAACGGTTATTTTAATGAATATGTAAGCAGAGTGGCCACCTGATAGTGAGTGGTCGACTCCTTATGTCATACCATCCCTTACCAACAGCCTCACCAAGTAAATAAGTAAGTACCTACTTAGGTGTTTATTTAAATATTTAGTTTCAAGAATCTTAAAATGTTAATATTTTCTTTCGGTTGGCGTGGTTGGTAGATACTTGCCTTTCACGCCGAAGGTTGTGGGTTCGATTCCCACCCAGGACAGACATTTGGAGCATGAACTTGTCTGTTTGTCCCGAGTCTGGGTGTAATTATCTATATAAGTATGTGTTTACAAAAGAAAAGTAGTATATGTAGCATCAGTTGTCTGGTTTCCATAGGATCAGATGGCCGTGTGTGAATTATGTCGCAGGATATTATTGCTATTATTGTCTTATCGTATACACGAACATACGGACGAAATCATAAAAACATAATATATATACATATTTTATGAGATACTTTATTATCATATAAATCATATATAATATCGAATGCAAATATATAGCACCGTTTGAAATTCCAATGACATAAATTCGATCCAATTAATTTTCTCATACAAGCTTGACTCAGGACAGTACGGAATAAAAGTCTGATGA
This sequence comes from Nymphalis io, assembly GCF_905147045.1. Lineage (NCBI taxonomy): Eukaryota > Metazoa > Arthropoda > Insecta > Lepidoptera > Nymphalidae > Nymphalis > Nymphalis io. The sequence goes on along the minus strand of NC_065913.1, from coordinate 6,677,346 downwards.
TGCTGGGCTGGTTTGAGGGGAAGACTTGGAGGTGATTCATCATACTCCGTTAATAGGGGGGGGGGGATACTGGATAGATATGTGCTAGATTTTTTTTTTATAGTAATGGACGGCGGACGAGCATATGGGCCACCTGATGGTAAGTGGTCACCAAACGCCCTCAGATATTGGCATTGTAAGAAATGTCAACCATCGCTTATAGCCAATGCGCCACCAACCTTGGGAACTAAGATTTTATGTCCCTTGTGCCTGTAATTACACTGGCTCACTCACCCTTCAAACCGGAACACAACAATAACAAGTACTGCTGTTTTGCGGTAAAATGTCTGATGAGTGGGTGGTACCTACCCAGATGAGCATGCACAAAGAGCCCTACCACCAGTAATTTGCAAGTTAAACATGCTCGTTTAATTATGATATTTCTCTCTGAGCACGAGATAAATTATAAAGTCAAATTAACCACAAAAATCAATGGTGGAAAACGCAAGATAAAATATAATAATTGTTAATTCTATTTTATTAACTAAAACTTACTAGGTGGTAGGCTTTGTGCATGCTGTCTTTGTAGGTACCACCCACTCATCACAGTCAAATATGTAAAGGCGCTTGATTTTCTAATAAGAATTATCTTTATTATACCAATATCCATTACTTACATAAATTGTTATAATTGAAGATGTCGGACATTCTCGAAAGAGGCAACTGCGCCGGACATATATTACACAAGCGTGCGTCAACAGATGTGCACTCTCTATTCCCTCACTCTCCTAATCCGACACGATAACCGCTTTACGTGTTTTCTTAGTTTCGAGAGTGTAAACACTAGGAAGTAACAAACTTCGATGTGCTGCTGAGGATTTCTTGATAGAAAACCCTAATAACTCTTTACTGGACTAACCTAAGGTTCAAACCAGACTCGGAATAAGCTAGTCAGACACTAGGGCAACGTAATATTTTTTTTAAAAGTCGTCTTTACATATCGTACCTTTATCTGTTTAAGAATCGGCAAAATTAAAAAAGAAAACGTAAACGAAGGTTCTTTATAAATCAAACTTTTTAAATAATTATATTCTTCGGTAACGTTCAGAAACGTTCCTTTATAACTTCTAGCTCCCGACGCATAAAATCCTCGTCCAACGATAAACAGCCGAGAAAAATATCATAAATTTATGAACGTACAAAACTAAAAAAAAAATATACTGACTATTTAAAGTATATCTTACTTTGTACATTTACCGCCGACGGCATAATAAGGATGCGACTTACGACAATTTGTTTTATTTTCGTGTAGAAACTTTTTATTTTTGAATATAATAGTGTCAAATTGTAAGCTCGAATTGAATGAATTTGAAAATTGAATACAGCCTTTCTATATAACGGTTCTGGTGAAAAAAGGCACCGGTAAGCAGTTAATTTGCAAATAGTTACTAAAATTCATATATATGATATTTATTTATAAAAATAGTTGTGTTCTAGATATTTTGCATCGTTATTTATAATAAACAGCGGACCAATTCTACTAACAAATAGACATTTTTCTTCGGATAGCAAGTTCGGTTGTCACTCGAGTTAGTTACTGGACTCAGTTTAGATTTTTTGTTTCAGGAATATTTCATATGTATTAGAACATAATTTTTATCACATTTTCTTACACTATAAGGCGATAGTTTGATTTGAAATTTATGACAAACGAGCTAAGCTGGTCATAGGTTGTTAGCAATATAAGAATAAGCTATTGTGTAGAGGCCAGGCATAGTATAAATGTCTCCTATACTCATTTCTTTAAAAAAGTTTGTATTAATTATGACATTTAAAAAAAGTAACATGTTTCAAATTACGATTATGAATCACGACACTAGTTAAAATTTAAAAAATATTAGAACATTTATTTCTCTAATATTTTATCATTTCTTATGTAAGCTTTATTTTGTTCCATTCTTTAAATTCTGAGTACATTTTTATATTAATTGTATTAATAAATATTATATTAGTCACGCTTTAAAAAAAAACTCGTTTGGCTTCTGAAGTTATAGCAAGACAATTAAAAAAGTTGGTATAACTCAAAAAAAAATATAATAAATAATTACGTTGCTACCTGCTGAGTTTTAATATTTTATTATAAAACACGTCAATGCATACGATGATTGAGAATTAAAATTTATACGTGATATATGACATATTAATTCGTTCAATTTATAATGTGACGTATCCATATTTAACCTCCTTCATTAGTTGGACAAAACCAACGACATTTAACTTCATTACTATATATGACAAAAGGGTATAACATAATTAAACCACAAACGAAAAATACCCTTAAGTCTTATTCATAAGGCATTATTTGGTCCTACAATTGACATACAAACTTATAACCTTTCGATAGGTGAGAATCATATGACATTTGAAAATGTACGCGATACAAATGTTCTCTGCTCGAATTTGATTTTTTGAATATCGAACGCTCTACCCATAGGTTCTTTATAACGTAATGCGATATTTTTTAATATTTTTTTTTAAATATACAAAATAATTAATAAAATAGGCAATATAAACACAAATATTTTTTGATTCTATTAATATTTAAACATCGAATCGTAAATTTCAATCTTGTCATCATTGAGACGAGGTATTTTGCCAAAATCATTTGATCGGGACCAATATTATGTGACAGATATCACTATGATCGTCTCATAAAGATCGGTTTTTATTATTTTCTAATCTCATAACTATATGGACATCATAAAATACCCAAGATGGCGTACGGTAGCTAAGCGCGGGAATTTATGGCTGTTGTATCAATTAGATATTATATCGAAACTAGTGAACTTTCTTACGAACTATTTCATTCTGAACTAGTTGTTAAACTGCGACTTTCCTTTATTAATACTTTAGACTTACATTGTTTTTTTTTTTTTATAATCGAACCGATTTTTGTATAATGTATAGATACAGATTAATCTATCAGCTTGTGAATATCCCACTGCTGGGCTAATGCCTCCTCTCCTTTTTTGGAGCTTAATCCACACTGCTCCAATGCGGGTTGGAATACACATATGGTAAAATTTCAGTGAAGCTAGACACAGGTTTCCTTACGTTTTCGTTCAGTTCGATTATAAACACAAATTAAGCACATGAAAATTCAGTGGTGCTTACCCGAGTTTGAACCCACGATCATCGGTTAAGATTCACGCGTTCTAACCACTAGGCTACCTCGGCTTTACAGTTTACGGTACAGATTATCTGACCTTATCTAATATTACAGATAATCAATCAATCAACAGCCAATCGTCCACTGCTGAACATAGGCTTCTCCCAAGGTGCGCCAAAGCTCCCTGTCCTCCGCCTTCCGCATCCAGTTGGTGCCCGCCACCTTCTTAAGGTCGTCGGTCCACCTGGCTGGAGGGCGCCCTACGCTGCGCTACAGATAATAATGGTAATTAAAATTCGGTATTACTTTGATCCGCTACATTATTCACTAGGTATGACTATATTATTAAATCTTTTCAAAATATAAAATAGTCGGGGGCAATTTTGAGTATTGACGGGCGGGTAGCTTGGTCTGATATTAGAAAAAAAAAATCTACTTAATGAAATTTACGCTTTTCATGTCAATAGTATAAACTCTTAGAAATACTCAGTAAATGCTACGATTGTTTTATACCTACGTGATTTGCGAAGTCATATAAATTATATGCCATTATGGTATCAAAATCCAAATTGCCACTTACTAAATCAAAGTAGGTATTATAAAAAAGCGAGGCATGTTATGAAATATTGGTTTTTTTGCTACGTTCATTTCCTCTGTGATGTGATCGATCGTTATGAGGTTAAATTTTCAAGTTACAACGTTTTAACTTGCGTTACGTGAAATGCTTGTGACGCAAAAACTTCTATAGCAAATAAGTATTTATATACACAAGTTTTGAGATGTACGCACTTCATTATTGTGCGTCTTTAAGTGCGTTGAGAGTAAAATTATAATAAAATTCATTATTATTTATAATTAATACTTTAATAATTTTAATTATGATTTCGCCGATTGATTTTTTATTATAACAAACACATTATTTATTATTTAATTTTGACATTTTTATAATAATAATATATAATAGATAACTGATGATTTTTTGTTACTTTTAATTTGAATTTGATTTGATTGAATCCGGAAGTGTTATGCATATTTTATATACTGTTATTGTTTTATAACTTATTCTTTAATGCTTTATATGTATGTTGCATGTGTGCTGTTACAAATAAATAAATAAAAAATCTTTTGTATGTGAATGTCGTCGAAAACTGATAGTGTATTTATATTTTTTTTATTAAATTTTCCGGCCAAATACATTGGCACTATAAGAACCATACATCGCCATTGTGTCAAAAAAAATTTTTGTTTTGTCATATTTGAATGATTTCAATATAATTTATTAATAAGTATGTCGAAATATTATTCTGTAATTGTTATTTTTAATGTTTGCGGTGGCAACACGGGCTTGCTTAAAAAAAGGCGGGTAAATTATAAGAGTTGTCACCGTTGAGGACTAATAAATCGCTGCCGAATTGGATATTTGGTTTTATTTATTATAGTATCATCCATACTCCACCTCCGTCTACTGTAATATGACCTATTATGACCTATTAATTATTATTTATTTTTGAGAACTCAGATGTTATGTCTGTTGTGCCTGTAGTTACATTAGCTCACACACCCTTCAACAAGTCCTTCTTCATCCTTTAGTATTACTATTTTGCGGTAGAATATATGATGAGGTACCTACCCAGACGGGCTAGTACAAAGCTCTACTACCAAGTATGGAAGAAAAACGGAAGTAAATTACCTAACTTATAGCTGACTATCAAACTCGTACTACGAAGAAGTATTGTTATATCTATAGTACACAGTAGTAGTAGTAACAGCCTGTGAATGTCCCACTGCTGGGCTAAGGCCTCCTCTCACTTTTTGAGGAGAAGGTTTTGGTGCCCGCCACCTTCTTAAGGTCGTCAGTCCACCTGGCTGGAGGGCGCCCTACGCTGCGCTTGCCGATTCGCAGTCTCCACTCTAGGACTCGTCTGCTCCAACGGCCATCGGTCCTACGACATACGTGACCAGCCCACTACCACTTCAGCCTGCTAATTTTGCAAGCTATGTCGGTGACTCCGGTTCTTTTCCGGATAATCTCATTTCTGATATTTTCCTTCAAAGATACTCCGAGCATAGCTCGCTCCATAGCACGCTGAGCGGCTTTGAATTTGTGGACTAGTCCCGCAGTTAGTGTCCACGTTTCGGCACCGTATGTCATGGCAGGTAAGACGCATTGGTTGAAGCCTTTCGTCTTCAAACATTGCGGTATAGACGACTGGAGGACTTGACGAAGGTTGCCAAATGCTGCCCATCCCAAGCGAATTCTTCGATCGGCTTCCTTCTCGAAGTTGTTCCTACCGACTTGTATGATCTGTCCTAGGTAGGTATATTCACTAACAACTTCGAGAGGTTTCCCCTCGACGTATATCGGTCCCGGCACGACATGCCTATTGAACATGACCTTGGTCTTGTCCAAGTTTATACCGAGACCGACACACCGGGAAGACTCGCCTAGGCTACGCAGCATTTCGGTGAGTTGTTCCAGCGACTCTGCTATGATGACGATATCGTCGGCAAATCGAATGTGTGAGATGTACTCGCCGTTTACATTGACTCCATACTCACTCCAATCCAGCGTCTTGAAAACGTCTTCCAACGCGTTGGTGAACAGTTTCGGGGATATTACATCCCCCTGTCTCACCCCTCTGCGCAGTTGGATCGCCTTCGTCTTACAGTCCTGGATGTGGACAGTCATTGTAGTGGCGTTGTACAGACATCTCAGTACCTCGATATATCTCTAGATCGATATGACATCTCTGCAATGAGTCGAGCACTGCCCAGGTTTCGATGGAGTCGAAGGCTTTCTCGTAGTCCACAAATGCCATACACAGCGGCTGATTGTAGTCTTCTGTCTTCTGTACAATCTGCCGAACAGTATGGATGTGGTCCACGGTGCTGTAGCCTCGATCGAAAGCCGGCTTGCTCTGGAGGCTGGAACTCGTCAAGTCGTCTGGCGAGACGGTTCGTGACGACTCTTGAGAACAGCTTATACACGTGACTCAGGAGGGAGATTGGTCTGTAGTTTTTCAAGAGGGTTTTATCACCTTTCTTGAAAAACAGTACCACCTCACTCCCGCTCCACGTTTCCGGGGTCTTGCCATGTTGGATGACGGAATTAAAGAGGCTTGCTAGCTCTTTCAGGACCGGAGTCCCGCCTGCCTTAAGCAACTCTGTTGTGATTCCCTCATCTCCCGGGGCTTTGTTGTTTTTAAGCTGTTCTAGAGCCGCCCTAATCTCGCCTTGGTCAACGACCGGGAGCTCCTCGGAGAAATGGCGCATAAGACACATGTGGCAGAATGAAATGTGGCAAAGTGAAATTAGACACATGCAGGTTTCCTCACGATGTTTTCCATCACCGTCAAGCACGAGATGAATTATAATCACAAATTAAGCACATGAAAATTCAGTGGTGCTTGCCCGGGTTTGAACTCACGATCACAGGTTAAGATTCACGCGTTCTTACCACTGGGCCATCTCGGCTTTACACGCAGTACAAACTGACATGTACACATAGTACACGTCAGCATGTAATTCGATTTACATTTATGGTTTCAATTTGCGATGAATGAGCAGAGAAGTGGCCAGTTTGAATATGAAAGCCCGCACAGCCTCTAACAACGCAAGTTCACTGTTCGACGATGCAAGTTGCACCTAAAGTCTAAAGTACTTTCGGGAGTAAATTCGAAAGCGTGAGGACTTGAGGAGCTGAGGAGTTAACTGAATATATGTCTGTATACGTGTTAAAACAAAACGCAAACTTGACTAGTTAATATCTCTCTATTAAAAACATTACACGATTTTATCGCAAACATAGATAATATTCATCTAGCAGTGCAATTTCTGTAAGGACTCGCTTCACTTCTCACCTGTGTAATATTGACAACCGTCTTATCGATATAATAAAGAAAAATCTGTGAAATTCAGGTTATATAACATTAATTAATTTAAACGTATAAATTTCACATTATTTATTTTTATACTTCAATATCGCGCTAAAATAGATTTATTTATTTATTTATAATAGCACACTTTCAACATACATATAAATCATTGAAAAGATTAATTTATAAAACAATAACAGTATATCTAATATGCATGTCAATTACAAGTATACATAGCACTTCAAGATTCATCTAATCAAATTCAAATTAAAAGTAACAAAAAATCATCGGTAATTTTAAAAAAAAATGTCAAAATTAAATAACAAATAATGTCATTGTTATAAAAAATCAATCGGCGAAATCATAATTAAAAAATATTAAAAGTATTAATTAAAACTAATCATACATTTTATAAAATGGATTAATTTACTCTATGATTAAATTTAAAACATAATGAGGATTAACAAAATAATATCCACTGAAACACTAATTTACAACAATTCAAATTTCGAATGTTATAAGTAATGTCAAAAACTCCGTTTTTAATTATTCGATCAAAGAGTTCTCGTTTCGTTTGTACTATCAAATGATTGCATTATAAAGGAAATTGACAAATAAAATCATTGATACAAAGGTGGACTAGAATAATGAAACATATTTTAAATGCGAGCCGTTTAGTTATATTATAATATACATATTTATAATCATTCATCAATCATATAATTCGGATGTCACTTTTAATAAAAAGATTCAATATAATATTTTGTATGTTAACGGTAAGCTTTACATCAGACATATTTTTACATTTCCTGGTAAAACATTGAAAGCAAACAATCATTACTTGGTTAAAACCCTTTTTCAATTTTTAAGTTGCAATTAGTTGACATTGTAAAATGAAATTAAAAAAAAAAAGACACTGGCTCAAAATTTCTAAGAAAATATTACCTGTCTAATCCGTAAAAAGGTAATGTATTATTTAACGCCTATTATTCTAAGTAAAGGTTTTTAAGGACAACCAAATGTTTTAGTAGAATCGTTCTTTATTCTCACTTTTGGTTTAATTCTAATGTGAAAACTTAGTACTTATCTTTGTACTAAGCCTTCCAGAGTAAATAAAAGCTGAAATAAAATATTGATACTATCAAAATATAATTTACAAAAAAAAAAACAAACATTTCACTTCAAAAAAAATGTCAGCATATAATATAAGAATCTATTCGCCCGCGGCTTCGCCCGCTTGTTAGGACGGATGTTGGTATTCGGTTTAAATTGTAGCCTAACTTCTTCCTCGAGGTTCAAACTTGCTTCAATAGAATAATATTATTTGTATATATCTGTTAACTTCAAACTAATCAATCGTTTTTTTTTTAATCTTCTGAGACAGTACGATGGAAACGCAAAAAACGGCCAGTACAATCCACCTCTATAGATACCATTTAAAAACATATGTTTAAAATTGTCAACTTATTTCAAGTAGACTTCGTTCATATTGTATTGAGACCTTTATAATCTGTATTTTAAATAAAAAACACAATAAAAAAGGACTACTGTCACAATATTGTAATAAGGCCTAAGACACCGCTTTTGTGGTTTTCTTTTAAATTTGATCTTTTGTTTTAAAACAATGTAGTTATATTACTTGTATTGTTATATTTTTGTATAGATAGTTGCATTCCCTGAAATATTTTTCGGTTTGTGGGTATAATTGGGTGCGACTTATCGTAGAATTCTCAAGATCATATACCCATACTGAACATTAAAAAAGTTCTTCTGTTCTTTTTTTGAATTTGAATTGTTGGAAAAATTATCTCAATAATTAAATAATATAAAATACATCACAAGCTTTTATTTATATGTCCTATTTTATACACATATTTTTTTTATTTTCCTATAACACAACTATCTGTCTTTAGCGAGAAATGTACTTACATTTTTTTATTATACCTAAAAAGTCGAGATGGGCCAGTGGTAAGAACGCGTGAATCTTAACCGATGACCGTGGGTTCAAACCGGGCAGGCACCTCTGAATTTTCATGTGCTTAATTTCTGTTTATAATTCATCTCGTGCTTTTCGATGAAGGAAAACATCGTGAGGAAACCTGCATGTGTCTAATTTCATCGAAATTCTGCCACATGTGTAGTCCACCAACCCGCATTGAAGTAGCGTGGTGGAATAAGCTCCAAACCTTCTCCTCAAAAAGGGAGAGGCCTTATCCCAGCAGTGGGACATTTACAAACTGTTACTAACTAACTAATATAAAATTACCATGCGAAGAATGAACACATGTTAACAAATGAAAACCTTCAATCAAGATTCATAGAATTAATATATATTTTAAAGCAAGCTTGTTCTTGATGGCAGTTTTGAAGAAACAACAATATTTAATATATATATATACCTCAGTTTTAATATAATTATTGTATACAAGTGTCTATCAAAAATTTATGTAAAACTGTAACGCAAGAAAAATCGGTTACACGATTTGATCCCCACATATTTATAAGCGAATAAAAGCTTTAATAATTTAAGATCTCGTGATTGATCAGGGAGACAAATGAGCGTTACGGTAGCATGCGCAAAGACGAAGAAGCTGCCGCTGGTATTTAATAGGTATTCCGTTGATTGGGACGCGCTAATCACGCACCCCCACTTCACGTTGGAGAAACGCGTAACACATTGGAGCGTTTTCTACTAATTTATAGCGGTTAAGATACGTTCCCGATTCTATCGACGAGCCGGTTGGCGTGGTTGGTAGATTTGCCTTTCACACCGAAGGTTGTGGGTTCGATTCCCACCCAGGACAGACATTTGTGTGCATGAATCTGTTTGTCCCGAGTCTGGGTGTAATTATCTATATAAGTATGTATTTACAAAAGAAAAGTAGTATATGTAGTATATCAGTTGTCTGGTTTCCATAGCACAAGCTTTGTACAAGCTTAATTTGGGATCAGACGGCCGTGTGTGAAAAAATGTCCCCGGATATTATTATTATTATTATAGGCTATAGTTATATAGCATCTTTAAACCTATATATACATATATATAGTATGTAGTAATATTTATTATATTATATATTACATCGGAAGAGTGCCGTGAAGATTATTACAACATCTCTTCTAAAGTATTTTTTTATTTGCAAATTAATAATAAATATTCAATATAATATCCATTCGTATAATAACTCGAGTTAAGCTTATAATCATGTTTCAAGTTTAATTTTAATTGGAATCTAAATTATTAATATCAGTAACCGTCCGTAACAGCCTGTGAATGTCCCACTGCTGGGCTAAAGGCCTCCTCTCCTCTTTTTGAGGAGAAGGTTTGGAGCTTATTCCACCACGCTGCTCCAATGCGGGTTGGTAGATTTCACATGTGGCAGAATTTCAGTGAAATTAGACACATGCAGGTTTCCTCACGATGTTTTCCTTCACCGTAAAGCACGAGATGAATTATAATCACAAATTAAGCACATGAAAATTCAGTGGTGCTTGCCCGGGTTTGAACCCACGATCATCTGTTAAGATTCACGCGTTCTTACCACAGGGCCATCTCGGCTTATTAATAAATTATTAATATAAAATCATTTAAATATAGACATATTTATAAGGTTTGTACTATAATTTAAAATTAATATATATATAGATAAGTACTATTTTCTTATTTTAAATTATATACTATTTATTGCTAAACAATAACCTTATTAAGTGTACTCTTGCACACATTAAAATCCTTGCTCTCGATGTTTTTTTTAAGTCTAATCAAAATTAATTGCCATGATTAATTATATTTCAATTGCAAGAATAAGTAATAGTCTGTGAATATTCCACTGTCCACTAAGGCCTCCTCTCTTCTTATGAGGAGAATGTTTGGAGCTTATTTCACCACGCTGCTCCGATGCGGGTTAATGGATACACGATGCTTTTTCTCGCCGTCAAGCACTAGATGAATTATAAACGCATATTAAGGACATGAAAATTCAGTGGTGCTTGCCTGGGTATGAGCCCGTGATCTTTGGTTAAGACTCACGCGTTCACTGGGCCATCACGGCTTAAATTGCAAGAGTGTTCTAAAATTAAACACGAATAATACTTAAAAAGAACAATTCTATGGTTTTTCTAGATTATTTTTATTAGATAACTTAGTATTTAAAGATGTTTGTTAAAGAAATTATAGGTAGGTCTTTAGTGTTTTCTAGAAAAATAGCAATGCTGTGTACTTAATGTAGGGCTGACCTGCTGCCTGTGACATGGGTACAATAAGAAACGCTTGGCGTGCATGCAGATTTTAACTTAAAAGCACTTTTGAAATTAAATAATCTATTTAAAAAAATCGTCAAACTGCCCTTAACGTGGATGGTCCATAATCATTAATATTTAAGCAATACTTCGTACGACAATTATCTTTTTCAAATTGTTTTAGATTGCAGTTCTCAAAAGCAATTTTTCAACATGGGTATAAAATAATAAGTCAGAAGTATGGAGTGCGGCACGTGCTAGGGCTCCCGTAACGTCCTTCAAACAAAGACCAAATGAAAAATTATCGGGCCACCTACAACAATCATGCCTATTATTACATCAACACAAAACTAATAATTCCACAACAGGTAACCGAAAACGGTCGCCAAAATGATCAAAATACAAAGCAATAATAGCAATAGACAATAAACAAACCTTTTTTCTCCTTTTTACCTGAAAAAGTATAAGGGTGGGGCGGAGAGGCGAGGGGCGACGCTAAGCGGCAGTCGAACCGTAGCCGCGAGCGCGCTTGTATCACTTTCCGTGTACCACAGAAATATTCAAAAATCGAACGCACAGCGCGCTAAGTGCAATTTGTTTACTTTTTTTTCTATTCCTCGGACGGCCTAAACTGACAACGAATTTATTCACAGATAATTAATTTAAAGAAATTAAAGTTAGACTTTTCAAGGACGTGTAATTAGGAAATTTGATGGCGATTAAGTGAGTTTTTTTATATCGATAAGATAATTGTATAGAAACGTCACGTTCGTGGCGTGATCGTGCGAAGTGATCAATTAATTAAAGGAATTTTTTTTTTTGGTCAAGTGCAGTTACAAGTGCCCGTTCTAGTTTGGATTATAGTGTGCGAAGGTAAGTTAAATTTTAATCTATATTATATTATTAATAAAACATAAATTAAAAGTTTCTGTATGCAATATTTTTTTTTTGTAAATCGATAAAGTAAGTGACTGCGGATAGTACATTGACCTTTCGTGTTATTGTGTCAATACCCCACTGAAGAAAGTTCTTTCATAATAAAACCAATTGCAGTATATCATGAATACATCGTAAAATTTTTATCTGCAGTTACCCACTTTATAATGAAATTTATATATTTTAATAACAAATATTTAACAAGTGGCTTGTTGTACTAAATATTAGTTTTATGAAAACATAAATGATAATTTATGTAATCACAGCGTATATAAAAACTGAATGTTAAATTAATCTCAACTAATAACTTGATTTTTTTTTAAATATTTGTTTATTTTTAAACGATAATTATATCAAAACACGCAGATCAAGAGATCGTAACTTCTGAGGCTATAATCATAGGGAAAATATTGTAATAAAATTTCAATCAATTTTAGAAACAAATGGTCTTAAGATATGCAATTAAAAAGGATATAAGGAAAGAGAAATGATTATGTCCACGTTTTATACTCTCGTAATGACCCGTAGCCACTGTTTATAACCTATCATTCTATGCCCACCTAGATAGATAACTTATCATAACTAAAAAAGAAAATTACTTCTTGATAAAAATAACATTACAAAATTTATAGCTAAAAGATGTTATAAAAACGAATCGACCACAGGAAACATAGCCGGTGACATTATTTATTTCTTTTTAATGCGTGGAAAGAGGTTTTATACGTGTTATTCTTGTTTATGCCTAGAGCGGAACCTTTTGTGTTTTAAAATATATTTAATAATTCTAGTTTATGCTAACAATTTGGATGCGTGCAATTAAACTCTTAGCGTTTATTTTTACTACTATGCAATTTACAAATTTATCTCGTTTTTTTTTTTCATATAAAAATAAATTATATTTATATAAATAATCTTAATTATGGATATATTCGAATATAACTTCGAAATATACATTTATTTATTAATATTTATAAAAGTTTTAAACAATAATATCTATAATGTTACGAATTATTTAATTTAATATTAAATAATTCGTGTTGTGTAGAATGCCGTCGGTTGATTCTCGCATTTAGTTTCATTAATATCGTTGTGATATGATTGAATAAATACTGAGTTAACGGATAACGGTTTGTACCTACTGTATATCCAAATAATTATTTTGAATAAAGAACTCTTGTTTTTTATTTTGTAATTTAGTCATAATGTTAAAAAAGGTCAATTGTTTTACGTTTAGAATTTAAGAAATAAAACGAGTATTATTCATTTAAGTTTATTGTCATATTTATTTTTAAATCTCGTTTTCTGTTGAATATTTTAACTCTACCGAATAATAATAAGTTATATCTTATAAATTTATAATTAAATAATCCACCTACTAGGCAAAAATATCACGTAAATACTTTTTATATGTTTAGTGTTTTAATATTGTATAACATTTTGAATTTTTACTAATCTTACTTATTAACATATAAGAAAGGCAGAATATTATTAGGAAGAAAAATTTGAAGGAAGAATTAAAATGGTTATTTATATATAAAGTATTGTTACATATTATATATAATATCGAAATTGGGTATTGAATCTACTTAATATAATAATTAAAGGTAACCAATAAATAAATATTGTGTAAAACAATAAAATACATAATTTCTTATATTAATAAGAATATAAACGCCACGCACACACAAGGGGTGTGAGTAGTTTGCTTTAGACTGAGAATGCCTTATGCCGTCCATAGATATTGCACATCAATGTAAACATTTCTACAGATAAAACGAAATAATAAATATGGTTATATATTATTATTTTTTTTAAATAAAATCATAAATGAATTTCAGGTATATAGATCCAAAATGGTTATAATATAGGACATGTTTAATCATATAATAGAAGAAGTAGGTATTGCAAATTTATAAATAAATAATTATATTTCGTCTTAGTTCATTAATAGTCAAAATAATTTGTTAATTATTTTGAAAACCTGCAAAAATCCTAGACACTCTACATAATTATTATATTTTTGTCATAACTTACTCCATTATTTAGTAATAGACGGAAACGCTTTAAAATACATTAACGCAATTTAAAACAATGAGTTACGATATCGTTTTCTTTTTATACACCATGATTATCTATGGTTAGAGACTTTGGCTACCCCATAACAATGTCACCACCCCTAGGGGCGTGGTTCGGCCACGCCTCCGTAATTTATGAACGTTACACCACTTTACTTGAACTAAGATATTTTGACAATATTCCTTAAGGAAACAATAGCAGATTGTTTTTACAATTATTATACAGAAATTTATTGCAGTCATTACAAACATAAATAACCGTCTGTCGTAAAATTTTTTTTAAATATTTTGTTTTATGATTGCTTTGAAAATTATGAAGTAGAAACAAAATACAATAAGCCTTTGTACCGGATCCTTCACCCTTCAAACCGGACAATACGAATTGTTTTTCGGCGGTAGAATATTTGATCTATTTTTACGTTGCAAGAGACCGCAAATAATATCGCTAATGACATGAAACAACAGAACGAGAGTAAATAGTCCTTTCGCAAATGTTACAACCATTTTGTTTAGTTTTTTTTTTTAAATAATAATATCCTGGGATATTATTATTTAATGTTTAATATTTATGGGAAATTCACACACGGCCATTTGATTCCAAACTAAGCAGAGCTTGTGCTATGGAAACCAGACAACTGATATACTACATATACTACTTTTCATTTGTAAATACATACTTATATAGATAATTACGCCCAGACTCGGGACAAACAGATTCATGCACACAGATGTCTGTCCTGGGTGGGAAAGGAACCCACAACCTTCGGTGTGAAAGGCATCTACCAAACACGCCAACCGGCTCATTTTTATTCCAAGTGTAACTAGTTTAACAAACAAACAAACTTACTTTAGCATATACGATATTATATAATATAGATTTAGCCAACGTTATCGTTTGTCCCGGCAAAACTATAAAATATATCTAAACTTTGTAATTCTTACAAATGTTTGCGACAGTGTCTTTACTTGAGCTAAAGAAAATATTTTTATATTAAACTAACCAAGAAAAACACATTATCGGTAAAAAATATATTACTTACTTATTGTAATAAATTTAATTAAATAAATATCTTTTTCTCACTATTCGATAAATTAAAATTGCCGTTTACATTTTTTAATTTGGATCGGAATATTTGGAGAAGCTATAAGTAGGTTATCCGTAACAGCCTGTGAATATCCCACTGCTGGGCTGAAGGCCTCCTCTCCTGTTTTGAGGAGGTTTGGAGCTTATTCCACCACGCTGCTCCAATGCGGGTTGGTGGAATACACATGTGGCAGAATTTCAGTGAAACATGCAGGTTTCCTCACGATGTTTTCCTTCACCGTAAAGCACGAGATGAATTATAATCACAAATTAAGCACATGAAAATTCAGTGGTGCTTGCCCGGGTTGGAACCCACGCTCATCGGTTAAGATTCACGCGTTCTTACCACTGGGCCATCTCGGTATACTATAAGTAACTTAAGAGAATGCGGAAGAAATAAAATTATACATGTAACATAAAAAAATGGTGCACACAAATTTACTTTCAAGATTTTTCTAACATTAGACTCCTTTCAAAATATGTGGCTTCACAACACTGGAGGCGGAAGGGCAGCTTCCGTCTTAAAAGTGAAGCTGGCGTTAGGCTTAGTCCAGCAGTGTATGATTGTGGGCTGAATATGATGACGATGATGACGACCCAGGAAATGTTGACAACCGACTTACGTTGATATACAATTTTGATGCGTGTATACTTGAAATGTTATGATTATAATGGTCAATGTCGCATACCGCTTTCTGACATTTCACAGACGATTTCGGTGTCTTGAGTTTGTTATTCAAAGAAAATAATCATATACTACTTTTTATCACGGAAAGATCACTCATTATGATACTAATTGGTTATTTTTAAAGTTATCTCTCTGTAAAACCGTAATTATATGGTGCGACAGACAGGCCAGTTATAGATTAAGTTATCATTTTTAAGTAAAAAAAAATAAAGTGATTATACATTGACCTAGGATGTAATCATAATGATTAATCATTAGTTTTATTATAAAAAACCACGCTTAGACAAACTCTTAATACATTTCGTATCGAAAGTAAACTGCAACAAGTATTTTTTTTTTTGAATTTATAACATTGAAATCTTAAAAAAGGCTCCGGAACAACTTTGTGTTCTATAAACATACATACTTATCCACTAAGAAAATATATGAGGTAATACAAAACTTGGTTATACTATCCAAGGTTGAAACCAGTGATAATTATATCTTGTGGGATAATAATAATAATGTCCTCCAGACCGATTTCGGCCACGGTAGCCAATCTCAAGAGAGATTAGCCAACTGCGCAGGAGATATTACAGTGCACAAACACAGGTGCACTCTCTATTCCCTAACTCTCGTAATCCGATGGGACGGCAATCTTGTGGGATATAGTGGGTCACAACTATCACATACTGCTGGGCAAAAGATTGGCAAAGAAAAGGATATCTTAAGGCTTAAGCTTAGAGTTTGTTTCTCTTTATTGAAATCTAACGGATTTTTCGATAAATTATGCGAACAGAAGCATATTTAAACTCAGTGGTGTTTTATTGAGATTCGAATGCGTATCCCTTGATTAAAACCACATGTTCTATCCACTAAGCTATCTGTTTTTTAACTACTGGATTAGAATTATCATTCCACCTAAAAGTATTATCAGATGTTCGTGATAACAGCCACGGCCGACGGATTAGCTTACATTCATTCTTTGTGTTATCTGTATTATTAAGTAAAAAAATAAAAAATATATAATTATAATATTTAGCAATTTACTCTGACCTAAGCCAATACCCTTTTTTTATTAAAAAAAATAATATATTTAATAAAAATTCAATTACAATCGGGTCACTCTTTCGAACGTGATTGAACGATGATGGCCTTCTGAGACATTCTATTCAGGTACCAAATGCTCCTAAAATATTGCGCGAAAGATGTACTATATTTGAGTATATACAGGTACACTTTCTATTCTCTTATTCTGATAATCCGATAGAATGGCAATCCGACACGCCTGGAAAGAGTTCGGTTGCAGGAGCAACGGTTATACGTGATCTCCGAAGCTCGGGATTGCATACGCTTCTAAACTCCACGCTAGACGCTAATACTCAGAATTTAATTATAGAACAACGCAAAATTTTTTTATTGAACACGAACTAAGATCCCAGGATATACAGCCTAGTGATGTTAATTAATGTATGAAATTATGTTACTCTAACAAAAACGAAGCGGAGAAACTGGCGTATTAACAAATATTTTTTAAATACGCGTATCAAGCTTTTCAATGAATTATAAAGATTTAGTTAAAACCGTATACAATTGAATAAAACACTTGTATCATATGAATTAATCTAAATTCTATAAAATTGCTCACTAATCTGGCAATACTGGCGTATTACGCTTGTTATTTTTTTTTTATTTAAAAATCGAATCAAAATCGGATTTTATCTGTAATTACCTTAAAAATGATAACAATGATAAAATGTTTGGAAACTCGCTGATAAGATCGACTTGTCAAAAAGTCGATAATTAACAATTGATGGCACCACTCGTAATCTGTTTACTTAATATTTAATCATGGAAAAGATAACACGGTAGCTGTTGAAAAATTAACTTTTTTTTTATAAACTAGCTAATGGCATTGGTTGCAAAGTCTAGTTATTTTTTTAGGCCAGTAATTACCTGATATAATCGTACGTCATCTATTGTACGTTGGCTGCATCGTTGGCTTAAATGTCCGAGGTTCTGGATTTCAAACCTCATTTGGGCCTAATGATTCTCAACAACAGTTCGAAGTCTAGAAGTTGCTTACAATCCCGTGCCTCGAAAAGCACGTACATCATAAAGCACGCCTGAAAAAAGTTGCTTCAATATTATATGGCCTGGTAACAAAATACACAGGTCAATCATCTTTTGTTAAGAAATAATATTGAGTACTTAAGGGAAAAACAAACATTTGTTTTGCCGAATCTCGCAAGATAAGATTGGAATTTAAACGAAAGTCAAATTTGAACATAACGTTTTGTGATGAAACGTTTGTGACTTTTCACTTTTATCACGGATTTATTGTTGCTCGCGTTCTTTTTTTAAATCTAGTAATTAATCATTTTATCCCGCACGTGATCGTTGAATAAGCTCCGCATCGTTCATTCAATTGAGATGAAACACTTAATAGTTGCAACGATAATAAACGTAACATATCATATAGATTAATTAATTAAAAAAAAAAAAAACCATTTTTTTTTCTTTTTTGTTCAAATGATGCAGGTGTTCAATATTCATAATTATTTTAAAATAAACAGGTACTTCCTGTGATAAAAATCTTGATATGAAAATTATCATTAATTAATTGAATGTTGTTCGTTTATTTATTGATTAAATATAGGATTTGTATTATCTATATTATTATGGATTTGTAATATTTTCTAGAAATTCGTTTAAAAACAAAAAATACAATAGTAAAAAAAATATATGTAACGTTTTTTTTTTTTTTTTAATTCAACGGCGTTACCCTAGTCGCTGCTTATATTTTTGGAGAAATAGTAGAAAAATAATGCTATTAACATAATATATCATTATAATCTTTGTTTAGCTGGTGGTTAGTTATTGCTGTCTTCTTCTATCGAATGTCAAATCAATAATGAGAGACAGAGTAAAATCAGTGGTGCCGTTCTGTACCTCACGTTGGTCATCCGTGAAACATTGACAACCGACTTATGTTATACTATTTTGATGCTTGTATTCTTGAAATGTTATGCTTATTAAGGTCAATATCGCATATCATTTCACGATAATTTTCTGCAGCGATTTTCGAGTACATAGCCGTACAGTGTTTAACTAAACAGCTCATACTAAACATTTCTATGCCATATATTACTCAATAGGCGTAATAGCCAAATTAAAATATCCCAATAGGTCGCCGGTTCAAATCCAAGGCAATCCCGTTAAGCTTTGATGTGTTTAATTAGTATTTCTAATTCGTAAATGATGAAGAAAATGAGTATATTTTTTAACAATTGACTTAGTCGTGAAAAGACAATTGAATTAAAAATATAAAAAAGGCTGGAAGACTAAAAAGTAAGGATTACCTATATCTATTTTATTTTGTGTAATAAATAAAGAAATCTAGATGGCGCCAGCAGCTCTACCTACCATGTCCAGCTTTACCATCCAGGCGATCCGTAAATAAAAAAAAATATTTGCATCAAAATCAATAAAGACGATTAGGGACAGACGCACAAGGGAATTTTAGACAAAGAAAGAGTTTTGGCCCGTAGGTGCTCTATGACATTTTATGTACAACTGAAAAATCTCATACAAAATTTCATAACGATAAATTGAGTAGTCAAAACGTAACAAACAAACAATGGGCTTGTTTGTTACATAATTTGTAATATCAATTACGATTAATCATACATTAAAATTAATTAGTGTCTTAAAATCAACACGTAAATATTATCTGAACATTACTTTTTTTTCTGTTGCTTGCATTAACAGTTTTTGTCTCTTTTTCTCAACGTCTTCATTCAATGGATGCAGTGATGGATCTCTTATTATTTTGACATTAAGCATCTAGCGTGAGAAGTCGGATGTAATTGTAGTTATATCGCTTTTTAATGGTATTGTCTTGATTGAATAGTAAGAGTTTAATAAACACCGATGCTATTATTGTTTTATATATATTTACTTTAATATACTGTTATATAACGAATGAGTATATTAGTTATGTAAACGTAAGAATATATATAAATAAAATAGATTTCTTTATTGCACCCCAAAAAAAAGCGAACATGTTACAAAAATCTAAAAAGGCGGTATTATCACTTAAATAGCGATTTCTTCTAGACAATCTATGGGTAGTAAACAGATATATATATATATATAATTGGTACTATATATATACAGGTAAACTACTCCTTTTAATGACATTTATTTGTTAGGTTCGAAATTAAGTGCAATTTTTTTATGTTATATTTCAAAATGAATAACTTCTGTCGTTTAAAAAATGTCGTATCTCGTCTTTACTCGTAATGGTACATATTATATTGTCATTTTGGCCATGTGTTAAACATTACGTAAGTACATACTTTAATAAATATTACCCGCCTAAAAAAAATATATATTCACACTGGCCATTTCATAAAGTATTATTACATCGAAAGATTTAAATTTCGAATGATGCGTGTTGCAATAATATAATAAAGAACATGGCGTCACAGATAAAAAATACAACCAGCCACATTACAATGTAAACAAATTGATTGTAACAAAAATACATTTATTCATAAGTAAGCGTAATCTTACATCCACGTTCGTTTAATTGGACACGGTTATGCTGACTCGGCGATTCCTTTGTTGCTACTGAGCTACGCTTCGTTCGGCTGCTGCGATAGAGAAAGCTCGTTTATATCTCCCGATAAATAAATATAAAATTATGACATTTAAAAAATATATTAAAACGTTTAGTTACGAACAAATTTTATTATAAATAAGTTAAGTATAAAACGGATAACAACTTTGATAATATATTTAGATGCTTAGAGTCGTGTCTGAATATATAAATGGTTGTTTAAATGACTCGTTTTTTTTTATTAATATATAATTGATAGATCGCTCGTGGGTATTAAGGTATTTACAACTTAAATTTTGTTTAACAAATCTGTAATGTTTAATACTTCTGCTCTTCTCAGTATTCTAAAGTTATACAATCTGAGCATTTCAAAAAGTATTGTCTATTTATAGTATGGAAGAGGCAATAGTTAGATTTCTATTGAAAATTAATTATCTGTCTTTTATAAATCCTTATTTTATTTAATTGATTTAAAAATGGAAGTGACTTTCTGATCAGTCCAAAGAAATTTTAAATATAATTAAATAAAAATATTACTTAGAAATACGTCCTCTTCGTAGCCAATCGCTTAATGAAATTGCTAAAACTATTTTAAAGACCTTGCAAAAGTAATCGTTTTCAATGTACAAAATATAGCCTATAAAGAAACATTTAATTATGCCAAAATGGCAATGATTATTTCGTAATGTGACGTAGATATTTTTAAAAAACCAAAAATGTAGAGCAATACAAAGTTGCCAGTCGTAAAAACTTTATTTTCAATGATAATCGTAATTGTGAGCTTAAAATCACAAAATTAAACCTTGAAAAACCTATAAAGTTTTACTTTTGTTATGATATTCGACCAGTTTACTTTCTAATAATTTCGACCTTACCTACTTCATTAGTCTCATTTGAGTTTTTTCCTGTGCCAGACAGCACATTTGAGGTTTCTACATGTATATAGAAATAGATTTATAAAACTGTTGACATAAAATACGTACTAAATATTAGAAGTAAAATATTACGGCCGCTATTTCTGTTTAGGTACTTAGTTTTACAGTTTCGTATACCGACATAATAAATTGAAATATAACAAAAAAAAAAGCGAACAATATTCAACTTATTATTTTCAATTACATAAATTACCCTAATAAAATTTATATTTCCAAAAATTATTACTTCAAATAGCCCGTAATATCTTTATTTTGTAATAAAAGAATCTTCTTAAAATATTCTCTAAACGTCTATTATTAAATTCGTTATCAACTATATAAATTGAATATATAATAAACATATATAAAATTTTCATCAATTAATATAAAATATATAAATCTATTCTTCTAAACAATTCAATAAAAATAATAACAGACAATCAAATTTTTTTTTTTTAACAAACCAAAAGGCAGATGTTCGGTTACATAACCATGTAGGGTCATAACAATAATGGCCCCAAACAACGCCCTTTCCATTACCCCCTAGGGCACTGAATGACGCCCTTTAACGCCCTCTGGTTGAGAAAAAAAAAAGGTTTCGCCTCTGTTTGGGATAAAAACAGTAATTAGGTGTAGTGGTTCGGTAGCGTTGGGATGTCACTTTAAAAAAATACGTTCCTTATTTAAAAACTGTTTTATTATCTGTATTTCTAGCAAGACGTATAAGTAAATACTATGTCAAAATATTTTTTTTTTTTGTTACTAGTGAAAAGATTAACATTTTAGACAAAGAAATGAATATAGTTTTTTTTAAATTATTCAATGTTGAAATTAGGTTACGTAAAAATAGCATAATATGATTATATTTTAAATATTATCGTTGATATTAATTTTTATAGTCGATATTTGGTATTTAGGAAATTAAAACGATTAATAAATAAGTAATTACTATGTTTTCAATCGTAATACATTAAGTACATAATGTAGTTCAGATTCACTTTATAATACACCTGTTGCATTAATTTTATTGCAATATTTAAAAGATAACATTTAACACGATAAGCCTTGCTGATATAGTTCATTTTATTTGTGAACATTTGTAATTGTATGAATCAAGTCGATCTCTCTTATGACGTCACACAACGTCATTTCCAGTTCTTTTTCAAATCATATGAAAACAACCCAGTAAATCAGGTCATCAAAGTGCTTATCCTAAGATACTTGATCTGAACATCTAAATGTTACATACCTAAGATTCTATTCACCTGATTTACCTGATTGACTTATGGTATTTGCTACTTACACTGCTGGGCTAAAGGCCTCCTCTCCTCTTTTTTGAGGAGAAGGCTTCGAGCTTATTCCACCACGCTGCTCCAATGCGGGTTGGTGGAATACACAAGTGGCAGAATTTCAGTGAAATTAGACACATGCAGGATTCCTCACGATGTTTTCCTTCACCGTAAAGCAAGAGATGAATTATAATCACAAATTAAGCACGTGAAAATTCAGTAGTGCTTGCCCGGGTTTGAACCCACGATCATCGGTTAAGATTCACGCGTTCTTACCACTAGGCCATCTCGGCTTTTTTTTTTTTTTGGCAACAGTAAACTTTATATAATAAATATTGAGAAACATTGATTATTATCAAACGCAATCGGAAAGCACTCTGAAATATTGCCTATATATATACAATACAGCACAATATACGCAATTGTACCTACATTGTGTCATCTATGTGCTTTTTATTATCTTCCTGCTGAGTTTCGTTCGCCAATGTTCCTCAGGTCTGAAGTTCTCATTTCCGAACCGATGGTCGATTTTTGTCAATTAATAATGCGTATTATGTATGCGTGTATAGATTCTATTGAATAATGAATTTGACTTTGTGTTCGTTTTGTCTAATTATACGCTTAATCGATATAGGAAGAAAAGCAGACGAATTAAATCAAAATTAATTTGACAATTTTTTTTTTCACAAATCGACAAAAATCATGATTATTTTATAAGATTAGCTACAGCTATCAATTCTTTGAAAAATACTTTTTTCCAATATAATAAACCGAAATGTCTCCCGTGTTTGAACTTTAATAACACATTAATATTGATTAAGTACATCTTATGATTGATAAAGGATAGGAAAGGATAAAGCCACATAGTTCCTATCCTATAAAACGTATTAAATTTCTGTAAAGTTGTTCAATAGTCACATATTAATAAAATAAGACCAGTCATAAGTAACCATAATACAAAATAGTTATGGTAGATTTACGTCCCACACGCATCGCAATTTAGTAGTAAAATGGTTCTTCTCTATGGCAACACAATTGAACGTTACATTTGTTTAAATCACGTTCTCCATTGAAACTGATGCGAAACTTAAACGATAAATAACCGAACGCGTTCCAAATTCAAAAAAGTCACGTAGAGGAAATGTTTAATTGGATTCGTAACGCAATGACATATTTATATTGAGCTTATATTTAAAAAAAAAAAAAACTTTTTAAAGCCACACATAAACTCCATAATCCATTGTTAAGCGAATGGGTCCCAAAAATAGAAGTTATCGAGTTTATATACTCAAATGTGAAAAAATGGTACTAGCACTTCCCATCGTGGTGCACAATATGAAACAAAATTCTTCTCCGAATTGCAAGTCCCTTATGTTGTAGTTTAAGCTTTCCTTTGCAACATTGAGAGTCAGGAGTTGAAGCTTAAATTATATACTTGAAACATTTAACGGGAAATTCTTGATTCAATATCATGTAGTAACTGTCTGAGCAACGAGAAAATCTCAAAACACTTCACCTTTTATTATTTGTCTAGCTCTCGACTCATGTAATGAAATACTTCTATCTAAATCTAGTGAATGAGAAATTCCTACAAACAAAACTATATCTGTCTCTTTCCCGTTAAACTTTTCATTTTATTACAGACATTAAATGGTCTTATTACGAAAAAATACTGTGTAAACATCGAAACAATTATTTTGTAAATTCTTAAGTAGCGCTGTAAAGCGTATTCTCGCGTAAAATTAAACTCGATACGAGATTACGAGGCGAGCAATAATTGTAATTTTTTTTTTATAACGATCACGCTATATTGCCTGACCAAGGAATATCGGTGTAAAACCATAACGGCGTGCCATGTTCTTACGATTTAATATCCCACAAGATACGAACGGGCCTTAATTTTGTTTACTAGGCGGGGATTTAGGCCACGCCCCATATCCCCCGCGTTCCATCTCTTTCACTCTCGCGTACCTCTCGCTCGGCTATCGATTTTCTGAGTTGTTTACTCTATAGAATTACGTCGCTACTCGGTTCGTAGCTAGCTACTAATAAATGCGTGTTGACTCAAAACGGTCGGCTTATAAATTGCCCGTAGGTATTTTATGTTCGGTGGAACTGCAGTTATTTTATGATGTCCTGGTCGTTTCGAGGGTTTGTTTGACATATGGTAATAATAGATAAATATATTTTTTTATAGTAGTAATAAAAATATATTATTAAATCTTGTGGTTAGTTTCATTTCTGTGTGTATTAGTTAGAGCTAGTAACATGAAAATTGTCATACATCTTCTTACACAGTCCTAACCAACAGCACTGAGGAAAGACTTTTCAAAATTTAACCCTGAAGGTAGTGATAAAAGGGATGAAATTTGTGTGATTTTTTTTCATTTTTGGAGAAAGAGCTATAGAATTTCGTATTTAGCAATTCTGAATTATGAAGCGAGCGAAGCCGCGGGTAAAGCGTCTAGTTCAGATTATTTTGATAATGCAAGTACTTTTAAAATATTCTTTAAATTTTTGATATCGTTATATATGTATAAAATAATAGAATCCATTTATTTCTTTAACTATCCTCTTTTCTGTTTGCCTGGTACAAATATAGGTCATTATACCATTGCTGAGTGAGCCAGTGTAAAAAGGAGATGGTGAAAAATATTTGTTTGGTATGCACGAACATTTTAAAAATGTAAAAATGCGATGGTGAAAATATTTGTTTGAAATGCACAGACATTTTAAAAACTTACAATGTTTATGGTTACCATTAGACGGCTCAAGCTCATATGCCTTTGTGCTATAAATTAAAAAAAAATTGCTAATATTTATTCAACATTACAAATTAGTCGTATCAATTTGTATTATTAATTTTCTCTTACAATAATCGCCACGTGTCCATTGTAATGGCGATACAGGACCCTCAACTTGATGAAAATATGATATAATTTATAACGTATTCTATGGGAAACCGTATTGTGCTGAGATTTTAATCAATTTATGGGTTATTTGAGAGTGATTAGTTCGGAAATCATTTTGCATTCGTTGATATCCCTTTACGATAAATAATAATTCAATTGTATTTAATTAACTATGTAATTGAATCGGAAATTAGTTCTTTAGTTTATATAGTTTCGGAAATTTCACAGTTTAAAGCCTTGGTAGATATTATATTCTATTTTATCAAATAATAGCCTTTTATGTTAATCTTTGTAAACATACCAACAGATACCGCATTCCAATTGAAGAAACAAACATTGCATTATCCTTGCGTTTTTTTTTAAACTCCGCTATATTACACACTACAAACAGTTATCGATTAATATATATATATATATATTCCCGTAACAGCCTGTGAATGTCCCACTGCTGGGCTAAAGGCCTCCTCTCCTCTTTTTGAGGAGAAGGTTTGGAGCTTATTCCACCACGCTGCTCCAATGTCGGTTAGTGGAATACACATGTGGCAGTATTTCAGTGAAATTAAGCACATGCAGGTTTCTTGCCCGGGTTTGAACCTTAGCCCAGCAGTGGGACATTAACAGGATTTCTAGAATATTCATCTATACAAATATAAAAGCGAAAACAACTCTGTCTCTTACGGGTTCACTAAACCACTGAATTGAATTTGTTGAAATTTGGTATGAAGAATGCTTTTTTTTATAGAATAGGAAGGCGGACGAGCATATGGGCCAACTGATGGTAAGTGGTCACCAACGCCCATAGACATTGGCATTGTAAGAAATGTTAACCATCGCTTTCATCACCAATGCGCCACCAACCTTGGGAACTAAGATGGTATGTCCCTTGTGCCTGTAATTACACTGGCTCACTCACCCTTAAAACCGGAACACAACAATACCAAGTGATTATATTAAATTATGTAATATTTAATCGATGAAAGTCTACATTTTCAAACCTAATACCTAAAAAATAAGTCCCACCCCCAAAACGCGAGCTGAAACTAGTTTTATATAGACTATATATAATCTTGTATCGATACTCGCATAAACAATATAAATTGTAACGTTAGCAAAACTTTGAAACAAATTTTTATATGTGTAACGAATTCGGTATTATTGATACAAAAGTTTGAATGTAAACATCGACCTATTGTGAATTGGTTTTTTTTTTTCATCGTATCTGTCGCGTCTCCATTTCCTAAACAAATACGAGCTGGTAAATGTGACGGTATTTTTGTTGAATTTATAAAGATGACATGACAATAGATACCTAAAGCTAATTTCTATTTTTAAGCCAATTGTTCCAAAAGTAGGTAAAGGTTTTCAAGTGTATACATGTTGGTAAATACATTCAAATCAGCTTGGAGACGTTTTTGCGTTTTACCGTCAGCAGAATAATAAACAAAACAAACATATTTTTTATATATTGATAATTAATCATGAATATCTTCAACTCCAGACATCGTAATGATAATTCGTTCTGATGTCGTCGTGACAGCTTCTCTACCCTGAAATTACCTTTCATCTTCAATATTTCAATATTTGCTTTTCCCCACCGATATCGATTTCCACGTAGAAAACATTTTTGTATCATAGGAAATAATTATCGTTCCAATTGTAAAAACGAGATATATCTACAGGGAAATGCATCCATATGAAGTAAAGTAAAATAATACTAAACCAGAATTAATATAGCTTCAAAAACAACTAATCCCAAATGTATTAACTCGCTATTACGTCTCCCATTGCGTGAGTACTAGTGCATCATATATCAAAGCAATATAAACCTTATGAATAACCAAATAAGAGTTATAGAATGACGTGTTGTCGTGGATAAAAGCGGTTTACTCCCAGAGGTAGTAACCTGATCGCCTCATTACTTTGGCAATGATTTGCAAATGTATTTAGTTTAAGTCATAAGCGATAAGCGAGTAATATCTTATGAAAACTCAGTGATTTTTGTAAGAACTCACTTCGTGTCTCACTCGTGTAATGTACCGACTTACGGTGTTACGCTATTTTGATGCGTGTATTGAAATGCTCAACAGCAATAGTTAGTATCGTTGTGTTCCGGTTTGAAGGGTGAGTAAGCCAGTGTAGTTACAGGCACAAGGGACATAAAATCTTTGGTCCCAAGGTTGGTGGTGCATTGGCAACGTAAGCGATGGTCAACATTTCTTGGAAGTTAAGTAGACATTGGCACTGTACCAATGTCTACTTAACTTTACAGATTACAAAAATATCACGTGAGACAGGACTTTAAGCAAGCCCTTCTGTGTTGGTATTGCATTGACTTTCTGTGTAAAGTCTGAGGGAGATAGAAGTAGTATTTAATTACAAATTAGCATGCCACCGCAGTCTTCGTCAATGCTTAGAGTGCTCCAAGCATCATGATTACGGAATAATTAATTAAAATAACTAAAGAAGAACATTGTAAGTTCTGACGCACTGGATTAGCTAAAACTAAGATGCGTTTATTAATTGGATCTTAAATGTTTGAAATTTGAGAACGATCTTTGAAATTGTTAACTTTATTCGTTCTAAAATTTAACATCAAATTAAGGTTTTATGATTTAAAAGAAAGGTGATGGATATTGTTTTTTTTTTTAATAATATAATTCGAATGCACTTTATACAGAAATCTACTATGACGACGACGATGGAAAGCCGAGCTCTCGTAATCCTAATATTATAAATGCGAAAGAGAGTATGTTTATTTGTTTGTTTTTACGCTTTTTGAACTACTTAAACATTATGATATTTTGGACATATGTTATCCGTAACCGTAACCGTAACAGCCTGTGAATGTCCCACTGCTGGGCTAAAGGCCTCCTCTCCTCTTTTTGAGGAGAAGGTTTGGAGCTTATTCCACCACGCTGCTCCAATGCGGGTTGGTAGAATTCACATGTGGCAGAATTTCAGTGAAATTAGACACATGCAGGTTTCCTCACGATGTTTTCCTTCACCGTAAAGCACGAGATGAATTATAATCACAAATTAAGCACATGAAAATTCAGTGGTGCTTGCCCAGGTTTGAACCCACGATCATCGGTTAAGATTCACGCGTTCTTACCACTGGGCCATCTCGGCTTTTTTAATCAGTTATCATATGTTATCAGGGGTATAGAAAAGATCATAGAGCATACACGCTAAACCGCATGTGGAAACTATTCATTATTGATAATAATAAAAAAAATGTACGTATAGGATATTAATTTAACAAACAATATTGTGTTTTTGAACGGAATTAATATAATAATATTAACGTTATAGTTCGTTCATAGCTTGCGGCGCACACTTGCGTCCCTCGGGTATAACTAACGAGATGTTAGCAAATAGACTACAGATGCGGTCAGAGGGCGTGCCGGGATGCTGACTTGTCGGTAATTGAATGTATAATACTTACGTATCTATCTCTATCGTACCAAGATGGCCCCGTGGTTAGAAGACGATGAATTTTCATGTGCCTTATTTGTGTCTCGGCGGAGAAGGAAACATCGAGGAACCCGCATTTATCGGATGGATTGGAAATCTGCCAAATGTTCCAACAACCCGCGTCGGAGCGGCGTGGTGTAGTAAGTGGGACATTTAAATTATTTTCCGTTTTTAAATGTTTTATCTATATTTTAAACTTTAGTCTTTGTAAATAACTTAACTTTAGTCTCGGGAATTAACAGACCAATTTAAAGAATATTATCGTTTTAGATATCGAGCCTGCTTATTGAGGAAAGTTATAGCTTAAATTCCCTTTATGCTTGAACAATGAGCAGCGGAGCAGCAACTTTAAACATCACCCAGCATAGCATACTATATAAGTTTAAACCGTGGGTCATACTTAATTACTTTACCACACGATAATGACTTTCAATTTGGCCGGTTTATATAACGGTTGAAACTAATTCGATTAATAAAATAGACAAGAATAATTACGAATGTGGGCAACATTACGCACTAATACAATTTTGTCGAAATAACGTTAGGTACATTAAGGTGGTATTTTTACTTTACGATTTAAATAACAAAGAATATAAATAATATCGTAAAATATTGTGCAAGTATGAGATTTTTTTTGGTTAACTAAAATTGATACATCACCCTCTTGCACCCGGGTGTCAATATCACCAAAATCTATTTGTCAAAGAGCAATGAAAAGCCATAAATAATATCGGGCAAACACAGTCGTATTGTGCGTAGAAAAACAAACATTTCGCGCCCTTTGTAATTATTCTGTTTGCACAGTTGGCAACACTGCTTGTCACTGCCACCCTGACAAATCGGGTGCGCTGGGTATTGCTTATAATTTTTAATATTTTTTCTATAAAAAAAACTAAAAATTTCGTTATGTTTCAAACTGAATAAATCTTTTTTTTAAATAATACTATATGGAAAGTTTTTTCAATCAATCAACAGCCAATCGTTGTCCACTGCTGAACATAGGCCTCTCCCAAGGTGCGCCAAAGCTCCCTGTCCTCCGCCTTCCGTATCCAGTTGGTGCCCGCCACCTTCTTAAGGTCGTCGGTCCACCTGGCTGGAGGGCGCCCTACGCTGCGCTTGCCGATTCGCGATCTCCACTCTAGGACTCGTCTGCTCCAACGGCCATCGGTCCTACGACATACGTGACCAGCCCACTGCCACTTCAGCCTGAAAGTTTTTTATTACCATTGAAAATAAAATCCAAATTATTAGAAATATTTTTATGTGGTTTGAAAAACAATGTCCATATAATAAGAACTACTTACCCGCATATATATAGCAAGTAAATATTTAAATAATAATAATCTAATTACTTTCCATCGCACAGGGGAGGTTAACTATTAACAAATTTACCCTAAAACCGACACTACACCCATATATTTTGACAAAAACTAATTCCAGGCGTGATAATTGTCCGTGGGGACAGCATTGTGACAAATTTCTCGCATCGGAACACTCTATTAAGAGCACAATAGTTTTTTTTAATTCCAAGTAACCATTTGCCGAGACCACAAAGAATGTCGGCACTTTTTGTTGTCTATGAAATTTTCGAGTTACATAGGTTTTGATGTTGCGAATACTTTGTATGTTTGGATAGGTAGAAATTTATTTCATTTATATTTGTAACGTTTCGTCCATTGATATTTTATTTCTTAATATGAAGATGAAGTGAGACCTTTCATCTTTTAATTTCTACCATCCGATTCAGCGAACTCTCAAAATTTATTCCGATGTTACCACAGCTAAATAAATTTAATAAATAAATATTCTCGCGTTCGTAAAAATGCTGTTAAAAAAATTTAATTCATCACATTGATTTTATTACATTGTCTAGTGATAACCGAATTATTACATGTATAAGGAAAATGTTAAAGCTTAAGTTAAAAACACTTTTTTTAGAATTTATAGAATTTTTATTACATAAGAAAGTTTTTAAATAATTATATTTAAATATCAAATTGTTATAGTCAATACGATTTTATTTTAACGCTTTGAATTATCATTATTTTCATATTTAATCTCTTTATGATACTTATAAATTAAAGATATTACTGGTGGTAGAGCTTTGTGCAAGCTCGTCTGGGTAGGTACCACCCACTCATCAGATATTCTACCACAAAACAGCAGTGCTTGATATTGTTGTGTTCCGGTTTGAAGGGTGAGTGAGCCAGTGTAATTACAGGCACAAGGGACATAACATTTTAGTTCCCAAGATTGGTGGCGCATTGGTGATGTATTTCTTACAATGCCAATGTCTATGAGCGTCGGTGACCACTTACCATCAGGTGGCCCATATGCTCGTCCGCTTTCCTATTCTATAATAAAAAAAAATGGAAAAATATTCACATTTCAGTATGGTACTAACAAGTAGACGTGTCTTTCTTGTGTGCTTTTAAATATATACAAACTAGAAGACAGCAATTAATGTAAAACTACAAAAGTTTATAACAATAAGTGGTAAGCTTATGTATTGTGGGGACATACAATAAAGTTGATATTATAATTACTCTCTCTATTAAAAATACACACATGACTAAACAGATATACCAATATCCATTATTATATACATGTATAGATAAAAGGTAGATCAGTCTAATTCTATGTAATACCTGTCCTGGGACATTCTGGGACATTATTCACACACGGCCATCTGATCCCAAACTAAGCAAAGCTTGTACTATGGAAGCCAGACAACTGATATACTATATATACTACTTTTCTTTTGTAAATACATACTTATATAGATAATTACACCCAGACTCAGGACAAACAGACATGTTCATGCACACATATGTCCGTCCTGGGTGGGAATCGAACCCACAAACTTCGGCGTGAAAGGCAAATATCAACCAACCACACCAACCGGCCCGTCTATGAATTGCATGTATTTTATAAACAACTCTTAATATGCGTTTGTAATAAATAAAAATAATCAATTCAACTAGTTGATGAGATTTAAAAAATTACTAAATGAAATGGATTCATAACATTTATTTTCGAAGATAAATTATATTTCAATCGTATTATAAATGGCATTTAAAATGATTAAATTTTACTTTAAAATATGCGGTTTTTAATATGAATCTTGAACTTTGTATCGCTTACACAGTGCACGTTATTGCAAATAAAAAAAAAGCATTGTTATTCATATACCAGTCAAATTCCCGATATTACTGAAAAGAAAGTATTAAGCATTAAAAAAAATACGCTTCAATAAAGCACTCGGCGCACCGCTTCATTTTTAGCTGTAAAAATCAGTGACGTGAAAACACTAGACAACCATCGTTGAGCCTTAAATTTGAAAGCAATTGTTACACAATTGAACACCTTTCGAGTTTTACCGCCAAAGCCTTTTTCACTCAAGCAGAAATCCTCCTAAAAAGAACCTAACATAGAAAAAAACAGGGCAGCAAATTTTGTCTTAAGAAAAAAAAGAGACGGCATTATTGTGAATATTCTTGATAGTTCTGTGTAATTAGCTTCTTTTCTGTCACATATTGCGGAATATCGAGTATTTTTAAGCGAATTTGAATCGTAACGTTTTGTGCTAAAGTCGATATTTAAATAAAAGTACCTGACATAATAGTAGGTTCTAAAGGATAGATGCTTATCTGCGGTTTTAGAATAATCTTTTGTTGACAGTAAGGTAGAAAGTAAAATTTCTTAGAAACTAATCTAAAGATAAGCGAAAGTGACAATGGTTTTTTTTAAATCATTGTTTTGTTTTTTGTCAACTTTTTATTGTGGTCAACGATTTTATTTTTGTAAAATTATCTTTTGTTTGTCATACCTTGTGTGAGCATTTATATTTTACATTATTTAAACCAGTGTTTATTTTTTGTACTAATTTGAAATTACTAAGCTTCGTCATTTCATTACAAACATTGTACCATAGACTACATATATATATATATATATATATATTTACTATAAAGTAAAAAATCTAATAATGCAATAAGTAGAGGTACAATTTTCGTATTTCTGTTCTTTATTTTTTATATCACACGTCATCACATTGATATACCCAACTCACTTCACAAAGACGTCAGAAGCGTGATCATAGCCCTCAATTTGCAAAGGAATCTCAGGTAACATAAAAAAAAAAAACGTGACAAAATGTCTGTAAACACGTACCTCCACGGCAGAATTTAAAAAAAAAAACACAATTTCGCGATCCAAATCTTTGAAACGATCGTGACGAATGAATTCGAATTTGGAAGGCGTTCCATTTGACTTTTGTATTGCAATGTTGCAATAACGCGGAAAATTTACCATTGTAAAACGATAATTGTAAATAATTGTAAAAATACTTTATGATTGGTACAAAAAATTAGACTGACGTTATTTGTAATTGAATATGGCATGAATTCAATTGAGAGTTATTAAACGGCCCGTCGTGTATTAAATTAACGTAGCTTTCATTAGATATTGATACGTTATTATAAAATTGAATTGTTGTATCCATTATAGACATTCCTATTTATGCAACAAATTATTTTTTACTTTTTCATGTAGTATAGTAAAATTATAAGTTTATTTATGTACTTTCATATAAAAGTTCATCCTTGACTATATTATAAATTTGTTTTTTTTTTTTGTTACAGCACATACAACATGACCAGACTTCGATCGTTAAAGGAGCGAGTCTAAAACTTTCAATCATGTCAATCCACACAAGAAAGAGGTCGAACCGGTGATTTCTAGTTCAAAATAAAAGATGGCGCTGTTAACTAATTCGTCAGCGAGTGGGCCAACAGCAACGCCGACGGCGCCCCAAGCCCATCACTCAACGACGCCATTACACCACTACTTTCACTACTTGAAACAGCCGTCGCCATTAGCGCAGAATCCTTACGCTCACCATTCAAGCGCTCACCACATGGGGATGGGGCCAGGCCCGCTGGGTGGTCTCGGCCCTTTCGGTTTAACGCATCATGGCTTAGAGGCGGTTGGATTCCCACAAGGTAAGTTACTTTTACTTAAAATGTCTTGCCTCCATTTAAATGTGTATCTCTAAATTTAAAAATGATATGTTCCATTTAAAAAAACAATACTGACGTCAAGGAAACAATTTTACAGCCACCTGACATAACACAGCACAGACAATATTAAAAAAAAACATATCAATAAAATATATGTTATACAAAAGCATATATGTTAATACGTATACATATAAAATAACAAACACTCATAAAATAAGTATAATTATCTTTCATTAATAAATATTGTATGTTGCGAGTCTTTACAGTTTAATTAAATCTAGATTGTTCTAAAACTTTAAAGCAATGTAAATTAATTTCACGTCATCTTGCGCGATGTTTGAGAACGCTTTTGTAAGTGAATTTCAGAGTCAAATATGGTTCTCTAATTTATTTCAACTCCTCGTAATGGAATTTAAATTACTTCATTATATTTGTAACAATATATCTTTAATATTGTTTTAATTAATATTCAATTATGAATACGAAGAACTTGTTAAGACTAAGTTTAGTTTTAATTTTTATATTTTCATAATTATTCATAATAGCAACTATAATTAAATAATAATCCCGAGCTAGATTTTTTTTACCTGTTAACACTAAATCTATTTTAAAACCTCAAATGGTTATGCAAAAAATATAACATTTATTCAAAATGATACTTCTTCGTATCACATTTGATATTATAGTTGAATTATATGTCAATTGAAAACAGTAAGTATATCAAGTACTTAATAAAATACAGTTTGTGATAAAACTCTATAAATAAAATAGTACCCTCCGTAACAACGGCGTTGCATAATTTACGTAGCAAGAAGACATCCTTCGAAATAATCAAAACACGCCCCCCTCTTAAGCCGCTTATCCCCTCCCCCAGGGCTGCCAGTAAAGTAGGAATCTCCCCTTAATGTGGGAGAATGCTTGTTAGTTGTTTTAATTAGTTACAAGTTTAGTATTTTGAATATCGGTCATGTACCCTTCCTGTTAATTTACTATGTTGTTTTTAAATAAGGGAAAATCAATTAATTGTTTAAACAATATTTGTATTTTATTTATTTATTCACATACATGAACACCATAAAAAAGAATAAAATAATTCATTGTATTCTACAAGACGCAAACACATCACATCACGCAAAAATATAAAAGTAATTTTATCTTACTAGCTGAATAAAATAATTCACACATTCGTATAGCGTTCAGCCAGGCCCGAATTTATGCTTAGGCCTGCAATGCCTAGGGCCACCGTCACTCAGCCAAAAATATAATATCATAACTCTTTGGAATGGGACTCTCAAATTTCAAAGTTCCTAGGGGCTTTGGATCTCTATGTCCGGACCTGCATCCAGTTAGTCCCCATCACATAAGCTTCACCATTAATTAATCGGTAGAAATGTTACAATATATTCTTTAAGTAACTTCTTATTTCAAAGATTAAACATTAAAAATAATTTCAAAGTTACTTTTTATCGTCACAAAACACACAAACAGACGGTAAACATGAGTAATTATTTATATTATACATACGTTTAATTAAATTTCTTAATGGTAATATTCACTATTGCTTTCCAAAGGCTGTCTAATAACTTGATCGATCTAGGCATTAAGTTAAAACCTACATGTTACGTAGCGGCGCCTTTGATCTTATACTGTAATTACTATTTATCTAGAAATATCGTTTTTAATTGTATCGGTTGTATTAATCGTTGAGATTATAACGGTTATTTTTAAAGTAACGAAAAATATTATGAAGTTGGTAATAAATAACGTTAAATACTAAATAACTTTAATGCGATTATTCGCTGTGGTTGGTACGTAATAAAGTCAGAGCCTTATTAACTGTTCATCTAATTGATGATCGAAAAAATCAGTGTCGATTATTTTTAATCTTTGGATAAAATGAAAAAAAAAAAACAATTGAGTGAAAAACGCTCGAGAATTTGAAGGTTAAAATCAAAATGATTGACTAGGATGTATGGTCACATACCCATGCCTTATTAAAAAATACGAGCTATTGTACCTCATTTTAAACGTTTAGATCGGTTATTCTCAAATGCAAAAGTTGCTAGTACTATTATTTCGATATATTAGCAATATAAAACATTGAAGTACTTAGGCTTTAGATTGTTATATAACCAAATTATTTAAATATAAATATCGGAATATTTATAGTGACGTCATGATATAAATATAACGTTAGCAGTAGATTCTTAGTGGTAACAAAGACTAACCCTTGGCTGCGTAAATGGATGAAAGTACATCATAAGAAAGGGACAGTGAATGAATGATGCTAAATTCAAAAGGGAGTTTTTCTCCGAAGAGGTCGGATTACTTTTCCCAAGTGGAATGGGGTGTTCGGAAACTCGCACAGGATTTTAATAACTTCGAACGATGTTTTAATATATTTGGAAATACTGAGAAATAGAACTACTAATAGAAAACGTCAATACATTTAAAGGTTTTAAAAGTCAAAAATATTATCATATTTTTTACCTTTTTAAAGTGATTTTTAAAAATTATGTGTAACGCTATTCTTACCAATTTGTAAACGATTTTGTTAGTAGCAATAACATTTCTTTCTTTAACTCAATTTAAAATTAAATCCTTCTTAATGGGAAGGAGGAACTCAATTATTTTAAAAGGGTTTTTACTTTTTATTAAAAAGGTCGGCTTAATTTTCCCTCTCAGAATTTACGTTCGGATACTCGCACTATTTGTTAAAAAAAAAACTTTGAATTATACAACAATATCTTAAAATATTTTTTTTTCGTATAACTATTACAAAAAAAAATGTTCTACAAAACTTATGCTGGAGAACGTTAGTTTGTTAACGCAACATTCGAGATTATTTTATAAATTTATTATGTTATCTGTATTTGTAATTATTTATTATCTTTACAAGCGAATTCACACTAATAAGTACATTAAAATTACATTAAAATTATACGCTGAGTACGATAACATCTTAAAATGTTTTAAGTTTAAAAATATAGCATACACGATTCAATATTAAATAAAATAATTAAAAGTCCTTTCAATTATATCATAATAAACATCAATTACATTACGTATTTTTATGTAATATTTAGTTCAGAAGTTCATACTTCTATATTTAAAATATAAATAAATCAATTACTTACATTAATTAAATTGATTTTTAATAATTTCCCTCCAATTATGAACGTTGTTATAGATAATTGAATAACTCTTTTAGTTTTAAAATCGAACAAATTGTTATCACAAATTCGAATATAGAATTATGAGAATAATAACAAAAACTAACTACTTGAAATTGTGACTTTATTTATCTGAAGCTCAAGTCTACTAGCAAATTGTCGAAACGGAACGCAATCGCAGCCGTTTTAACGTTTTCCTATTGTTTCATTTTATTATCCACTATTGACATAAAAGTTAACAATTATGTTTTGTTTTGTAGCGGTACATGGTAACATCACACCGGTTAGGTTCCGATCCAAATATATATGGAATAGGTAAAGTTGGATTGAAATTGAACCGGTAACGTATCGTAACCATTATAAATTAGTAGAATTAGACACTTGTTAGGCTTTCATGATTATACCATGAAGCAATTTTGTCTGAACATAGCTGGAAAAGCCCTCGAATGCTATGAAATAATTTTCATGCATCATCAGAACAAATTGATATTTTGACGAACAAAGCGGTGGCTATGTAATATAATATTATATAAAAACAATGAAACCAAATTATATGAATATTTATAAAAGTACCTTTATTTAAAATTTATACAAAAAAAGTACATAGTTAATCCGTAAAAGAAGAATAATTCTTTGTATTTCACGTTTTTGTTATTAACCAGGTAGGTAATTTTTTTGTAAGGATTAAAAATTTTAACCCTTTGATAATTTGAGAAAGTGACGTCATTAACCGATAAGGTTAGTTTAATTAATTTTTATATTATATTTATTGTTTACATAACTTGTTATAACAAAACTCACAAGTAAACTATGGAAATGATATTTTCTATATTCATTTTTATTCTATACTTCTATACTAATATTATATAAGAGATAAGATTCGATTCTTTGTATGTTTGTTTGTAATGGAGAAACTCAAAAAGTACTTAAGATCATTAAAAATTATTTTCACCAAGAGAAATCTTCATTATCAGCGAGTAACATTGGCTGTGTTTTATTTTCATAATAATTTGAGTTCCCTACGAAAATTGCAATAATGTAATCTAAGGTATCAAATTTTTCTCCTATTAAATATCCACTAAGATAGATTGTTCAATCCGGACGAAGTCGGCGCGGGCTAGTACATAAGAAGTCGTTCATCATTCAATTCGTCGTTCGTTTCATTCACATATATTTATTATTTATTTATTTATTAATCCTATACCTACTATTAATTACAGGCACAAGGGACATAAAATCTTGGTTCCCAAGGTTGGTGGCGCATTGGCTATAAGCGATGGTTGACATTTCTTACAATGCCAATGTCTAAGGGCGTTTGGTGACCACTTACCATCAGGTGGCTCATATGCTCGTCCGCCTTCCTATTCTATAAAAAAAATCCCTTATTGCACATACTTTACAAATATTAATAATAACAAAAACAACATATAATAGCAGTTGAACACATAGTATGCTAAGGCGGCCTTATCACTTGTAGTGACCTCTTCCAGGCAACCTCTGTAAAGAGAAATGTTTATGCGTTTGTTAGCCTGTTTGTTAGCCTGTTATTAGGATCACTAATCGGGCAGTGTGCAAACAACTTATACTTAAAATTTAAGGAGCTTAATACAAATATGATACCAACCTACATATATACACTTATACATACATACATACAAACTTATATAAGAAATAAATAACCATATACATATAATAATACAACATGCTCTAGTTATATTGATGGATGATAATTATTCAAACGACTCTTAAAAATATGTACGGATTCAGCTTGACGAAATATATTTTATTAGCGGTTATATTTTCTACGATACATTTGTTAACATGGTTATTAATACCGGGGGCGTGATGCTGGTCAAAATTCCATCATAGCTAGTAACACCGATATCTGTAAACAAAATTAACGGCTCGCGACCTTTTTGATTTAAAACCCAATACAATTTTAATGCGAGTCTAAAATTAATCTGCCATCGATGTTTTAATCCGTATGACGGTCTCTTTCCCACTCACGAAGTAACGTAGTGTTCTCCCTATCCCCCACTAGACGCGTAACGCCGGCAGCTGGGCGTTCTTTTTTCGAAATACACTTTTTTCATTGTATATTTCGTTTTTATTGGCATCCCTAAGCATTTTATGGCCTGGCCCTTTTCATTCTTTCTACGGTATAATTAATTGTTTTTTTTTTATTTCGTGTTCAAGTCGAAAACAAAGTGGGACAGCCTGAATTAGATGCGAGGGTATTTGTCACATATTTATTTATATAATATCCTTTGTTTTATCGTTAAAAATTGTATGAATAAATGAGTGTTGCTAAAGTATTAATAAATTTACAAAATATAAAAAATACATATTAAAAGTTTTCAATATATATTATTTTTTACTTTGGAAAAAGTGATAATTTCTAATGTTTTTGGTGTTAAATATTATTATTTTTATATAATTTTTATGTTATTTGTAAATGTAATAAGTAAATACAAACTATTTTCGAATTATATATTTATCTCTTATACTTATATATTTTTAAAAAGCCGAGATGGCCCTGTGGTAAGAACGCGTGAATCTTAACCGATGATCGTGGGTTCAAACCCGGGCAAGCACCACTGAATTTTCATGTGCTTAATTTGTGATTATAATTCATCTCGTGCTTTACGGTGAAGGAAAACATCGTGAGGAAACCTGCATGTGTCTAATTTCACTGAAATTCTGCAACATGTGAATTCTACCAACCCGTATTGGAGCAGCGTGGTGGAATAAGCTCCAAACCTTCTCCTCAAAAAGAGGAGAGGAGGCCTTTAGCCCAGCAGTGGGAAATTCACAGGCTGTTACGGTACGGTTACTTATATATTTTTATCACTAGAACAACAATATCGAATGTAAATTTTGCAACGAATTTCAAAGCTTTAAAGTTATCAACGTATACAGAAACATATTTATTAGTTGCTGTAAATAAATAGGAAAAAATATGATGCATGTTGAAATTATTAAGCAAATAAATCTCATTTTCGCCCATATGAAAGATTTCAACGCGTTTCATCTCACGGCACTAAATCTTTGCGGACCCATAAAATATCTTACACTATATTAACTAACATTTCGCGGATACAGACGTGTCAGAAGGACACATTATAATTATTGTTTATTATTTATTTATTTGAGGTAACCCTACCAACTAGCTACTATGCTACCTGATGGTCACCGTCCCCCATTAAAATAGTATGAACCATTCTTACATAGCCAATCACTAATCAAAGCCACCAATCTTTGGGAAGTAAGAAGCTATGTACCTTGCTTATAATTACACCGGCTCACTCACCTTTCAAAGCTGAATAAAACAAAAACATTTTGTGCTGGATAGAATTGGTAATAAGTGGCCACAAAGGAGATTGTAGAAATAACTTAAGTGTTTTGAACTGCCGAATAAATAACAAAGTAAGTTATAATATTACATAAATTATAAATAGTGTTAACAATAATTATGTGAGGTTGAAGTCATTCTTCTTTATTAAGTTAAGTAAGCTCAAAGCCCAAGGTCGTATTGTTGGCTTCACACCCAATGACAAGATAGCCGAGTTATCGATCAAAATACAGCCGACAGGTGATTAGGTCAATGTACTTTGGCTGGTATCAAATGTTAAACATTTATAACATACTTTTCTTTTATCATTTACCTATATAAGAATGAGAAAGAAAGATATTTTCAATTATTA
This sequence comes from Nymphalis io, assembly GCF_905147045.1. Taxonomy (NCBI): domain Eukaryota; kingdom Metazoa; phylum Arthropoda; class Insecta; order Lepidoptera; family Nymphalidae; genus Nymphalis; species Nymphalis io. The sequence goes on along the minus strand of NC_065913.1, from coordinate 6,636,214 downwards.
AGTAGAAGTAATGAGAAATTAAAAATTGGTCGGACTTAGTTAACATAGCTCGATTGTAACTGGGCGCCATTTGCTGCTAATTAAAAAAAAAATGAAAATCCTTAAAAGATAAAGAAGATATGAATCAAGCATACAGATACAACTATTAAAAAGTTAAACAATATACACCGTAGCTTCGTATTACAATTATAATATAGTGATATAATTCGGCGGATGGTATATATAGGGGACAAATTCTACTAACAAATTATCAATTTATCGCGATCGAATCCAAGCGTAATCGTTGCCGTTTATCCGCTTTCCTATTCTTTAATTTAATTATCGACTATTGCCATAAAAGCTAACAATTATGTTTGGGTTTGACTCAACGGTACATGTCAACATCATATCGGTTCGATTCCGATTCGAATTAATACAGAATAGACAAAGTAGGATTGGAATTGAATCGGGAACGTATCGTAATTTTTATATATTAGTAGAATTGGTCCCAACACTGAACAAGTTTAAAATAAAACAAGTCGCATATTTCGGTTATTGATTTCGGAAGCTCCGCAAGGCTCGTGCGCTATCACCGTTGATTCATTACCACTCCACACGAATGACAGATTATCAAGTCACCGTCATACCACTTAGATTTAACTGTTTAATGGGTTACTGCAAATGTCTTTAATATCGGTTATTATTAAATAATATCTTATATTAACTTAAAAAATATATAGCAAGACTTGTATTGCGTTTTATATTTTTTTGGCTGTATAGATACAGGTCCATGTTATATTTAAGAGATCTTTAGAAAAAAAAATCGAACAATTTTGACAGCAGAATGAAAACATTTTTTTTTATTTTACAAATATGTTTGTATCTAACGCATTGTTTTGAAACGCTTAATATATATTTTTTATTCATTTATAAATTCTTAACATAGTTAATGTTGATAACAAATAAATAAGATTAAAACAAGTGCAACCGGATATACGTGACAGTAAAACCTCTTTGCATCTGAAACGTTTCACACGAAAATCTAATACAGTTGCACTATAATGTATCCTTGAAACAACACGCACACACAAAAGAAAATACATTGAATTATTACAATATAACTCCGCAAAAATATTATCAAAACATTGCATTAAATAAATGTCGTCCCCATTTCTAACTCCTAAAGATTATTCCTTTAAAAATGGCTACCAATTGAAGATATTCGCTTTCTTGACGTCGTTAAGTGTCGTTTATAAAATTATACCCGATAACTCTAAGTAATGGGTAGCATTTTTTTTAAACTAAGGTCCTTCAACCGTGTTAAATCGAGGTCAACTGTCGTACGCGCCGCGTTGAATTAACTATGGTGTTATAATGAAGAGTGTATCGAGCGGATAATACCACCTCTGATGCAAGCTTATTTACCTTATTATATAAAATATTCGTACAAGTGTCAGTGACATTTGTTTATTTACTATATAATAATATACAAAGCTATATATATTGTAGAAATATTTATTCTGATCGGATAAAATTTCATATTCATATTTTATTTATATGTTTATATTTATAAAATAATTACCATGATAAAGAAAAATGTTCTGGATTTATTTTTATTAAAAAAAATGTAATATATCTCCTCACAAAATAATATTTGATAAAATGGTAATAATAGTTAATAATATTATTAGTAAATTATAATGAAAATTCACTTAAATATCATCATGTTGTAGATATAATTAAATAATCAAAGTTACAATGAATATCCACTTACTATTAAATATTTCTTTTATTTTAAGCAACAATTACAACGGACATGATCGTCGAAAACCTATCAATTTTTTTTTATTAATGTTGTACAAGATATGTACGGTTAATGACATCATAACTTCTAAAACCTCTTCAACAATAAAAACGTGATTATAATCTTCTTACGCATAATATAAATGTAATACATGAAAAAATCACAATTTTTAAATGACTAAATAATATAAATTTTAAAATGAAATTTTGTGTATTTTTGAATAATCTCCTTAAAAATTATTCACCAACGTTTCCGTACAATGCCTTATGTCAAATATCTCAATAAGTAATTTGTTACAAAAGTCAATTAATCCGATTATAATTTAGACGTCTGTCAACACTTGTATGAGTGACGGGAACATTGAACGTAATGCTACAAATATATACATATATATCATTTTCCTAAAGTATATTAATGTTTATTAACTATTCCGTGTTCCCTTATGTTTTTTATCGAGGAGTTCCGAATAAATAATGTAATTATGATAGTTATACTGGGAATTCCTCGATAAACAGCGTATATAAAATTGTAATAATTTATGATAATAATACGGTCATTTAGTAGTAAAACATAAAGAATCTTATGCAAGCGCGTTTTATCAACTTGATATGATAATTACAAAAATCTTAGTAAAATGGATAGGCTATCAATTATTAAATGGAGTAAGTATTATGTGGATCAGATGCTATCAACTTATTTATATCTTAATCTATAAATCCACTAAACGTGCAAACATAACATGTGTATATGTATGTATATATGTATGAGTATGTATACAGTCTAACATACTTATATAAGTTTACAGTTAACCTTGTAAATAACAAATTAAAATTATCTATTTTAAACAAACCGGGCTTCACATTATTTGAGCCAAAGAATTCAGGCTCTATTTTTTCTACTCGAGGTAGGTATTTTTTATCAAATAAAAAAAATATCATATAATACAGCATCAATATCGAAATATATTTAAAGCTCTTAAAAGCATAGTTTATTATTATTATTATCTAACAAAAACAGCTTGATAAATAAATTGTAGTAACTCTTTTTTTTTAAATTCATATAAGTATAATCATTAAAGTGTTATGTTGCAGCTATTTAATCGTTCTAATAAAAATTTATAATGTCTGTAACTTGAAAGTTACGTGTCTACTCAATGAGTAACACGAGTGTCAACATATTTGTTATTTATTCTATAAATAAAGATTAATAAATATCTAATATCAATTATTTCTAAACAGTTAACGATCAAATAATAGATAAATAAAAGATGGTATCATAAATAGTAACAAACGTACATAATACACTTAAAATAACTAAAATTATCGCGTAATAACATCTCTGTATCATTCCATCGCATCGTAAATAATATTAAAATTTATCATTTATGAATTCCTCTAGAGTGCCGCTACCGGCGGCGCCCTTTGACGTGCCGCCATCTTGCGCGGCCATATTTGTTTTGCTTTTTTTATAAACTTTAATGCAATGCTCTTGTCAGTGTCGGGCGTTATCAAGGAAATGTCATTTATGAAATGAATTTGCCACTATGATAAAATTAGATTGCGTGGAGGCACGTACCTTGTTGGTTGCCGTAATACTTATGTTAACTTAATGATTAACTTAGAATCGTGCTCTTCTTTCTCTTAACTTGATAACCAGTCTTTAAATATCCCACTGCTGGGGAAAGTGTTTCGGTCTTGTCTTGTTGATTTTGTTAGTATGCTTATGTTCATATGGCTTAATTGGTGGTAACCTGGGTAGGAACCACTCATCACATATGCTAACGGCAAACAGCAATACTTAGTATTGTTGTGTTGGTGAGTGAGCCAGTGTAACGCGTGTAACAGTGAACGCTAGAAGTGGTGGCGCACGGTTTTGTAAGGAATGGTTGTTGAAACGGCGCCAAGTCACTGGGCTTGACCACTTACCATCAGGTGGCATTTGCCCTTCCACTCGAATTATACGGTTATCCGTGTTATGATACATTCCAAGATATAAGCTGTATTCTTAAATAGTTCCGTCAGAATCTGTCAAGTTTCTCTGTACAAGAGGCACAGGCTATATTTAAAAAAATACGTGTTTACATTGTTATCGATCGCTCTCTCGATTATATATTACATAGATACTTAACTTTATAGTTATTTTTGAAGATAAAATTGTAATCTTCAATATGATTTTCTTCCTCGTTTCTGATACGCACCGCTAAGGTCTGGAATCCCGATTCCTCCACCTACAATATCTTGTATATTATGGGTACCTTCAAGTCAAGAGTGAATAGGCATCTTCTAGACAAGCGCGCTCCACCTTAGACTGTATCATCACTTTCCGTCATGCGTGATAACAGCCAAGCTCTAGCTTAATTTATTATTTATTCAAGAGTAACTTCTGAGTTCCGTTCCCATTTCGTCTTATCGAATCGACACACTTGTGAAGCTTCTAATTAAAATATAGTAAACTTTAATTTTAATTTTATTGGTGATGCTGACCACTTACCATCAAATGGTCCATTTGCCCGTCCGTCTATTATACAGATATATACGTATATATTGCATATATATGATTTGCTTCCTCGTTTCTGATACGTATATTTATAATGTGTATTTTGTTCTTTTTATTTTAATTTTGTATTTTATAAAAATGTATGTACATCATTAAAAAGATAAATAAAATTATAATGGGACTCGTATATATACAATAATAATAAAAATATATTTAATTTATTAACGAAATGGTGTGATTTTTTTTTTATTATTTATCAATTTCGATATTAGATATATGACGTGAAATGGCAAAATAAATATATTTTAATGCACAAATGTCTATTAGACAAATTATAGGATAAATCGTAAGCAAAACACGTCCCGTGTCGCCCAAATTTTTTTTAATATTTAAATTGCTATACTTAAGGATAATCCCTACCACATTCATCTCGAACTTTGTTACTTGAATTAATTGAATTTAAATGACCTACCCTTAAATTATTCAAACAGTATATATGTATTTATAGTATAGCTTACACAATCGGTTTGTCTGTTTACATCCAGTGTGTGAAAGTAACCACGTTTTTGTTTGTTTATCCAATGGGCTTATATTGCCCTCGTGAATTTGATTCGAAATCGGGGGTGTCTTAATAAACATACGAGAAATTTCACTTAACCCGTAACACGCTTAGATTTATAAATTAATTGAGTAATGGTCGTAAGTGTCCCATTACTGTCGTCTATAAAGTTTGAAACTATTTTTTTTAAGTATGTCAATGATTAAATAAAGAATGCAACAGTCTGTATAAGACCCACTATTGGGTCTTTTATTGCACTTGATTTTAGATGTCGTTTACTGGTGGTAGGGCTTCGTGCAAGCTCGTCTGGGTAGGTACCAACGACGCATCAGATATTCTACCGCAAAACAGCAGTACTTGGTATTGTCATATACCGGTTTGAAGGGTGTGTGGGCCAGTGTAATTACAGGCACAAGAGACATAACATCTTAGTTCTCAACAATGGTGGCGCATTGGCAATATAAGCTATGGTTGACATTTATTATCTTTTCTTATTTTAATAAAGAAATATTTCATAAGTTTTATCGGTTTGGCTGAACCGAGGAAGCAGAAATTATAAACGTTACTTAGTTATTTAGTTAAACACCGATTTCTCCCTTTCTGTCCTTATTAATTTGACATTGGAAAGAAAGAGACAAGGCATTGTTTAACTAATTGCCCGCTAAACAACTTTTATAAGTACGTCATTACCTATTACATATATAGTTTAGTGTCGTTGAGTAATTTTATAAACACTTTTATTAAATTAAAGATGGCGTCTATGACTTAGAGGCGTTCATTGTAATTATAGGGCTTCGATAGGTTGAACTAGTTTTATATATAATTCGTATATTTCAAGGAATATATATACTATTTTACATCTAGCTTCGCTTGGCTTTCATTAAGATAAATATTTTTTTTATTAAATGTAATTAAAGAAGTATTTTATATATTATTGCATGACCAATAACTACACCTGTTCTTTATTCCAATTGAAGACGAAGTAAAAATACACAAATCTTAGTTCATACAGATTCCATGCGATGTTTTTAGCATCGTTACATTACATACTACCAATAATTCTTTATATAATACTATTTTACTTAACTACTTATATCCACTTTAATTTAACGAAAGTTCCGATAACTGACATTCAACGCCATTTTTTCGCAAATCCATAAGTTAAATTAAGAACATCATAGATGTTGTCCAATGATATCTCGTCTTTTCATTGTCAAAGTTGTTTACAATATTTTATAAATATGATAATTGATATATTTTAATATTAACATCCTCTTCATGGTCTATGGTTCATAGTCTATGGTTTGTTTATAAGGCTGCATATCTCTAGATCCTAGCTTTAATCCCTTCTAGTTGTAGCCAGTAGTGTGGGAGTTGGAAGTGTATGCACTCCCGTGCCTCGGAAAACACATGAAGCTGTTCTACGCATGATCTCTTTCCGTTCGTGTCAGATTGCTCGCCCATCGAATTGTGAGAGTAATAGAATAGGAAGTGCACCAGTGTGTGCAGTATAATAACAGCCAACTGCCCAGAACATACCTGCGCAGTTGGCTAGTTCGCTCCTTTGAGATTGGCCGCCGTGGCCGAAATCGGTTAGGAAAATATAATTATTTATATTTTGTATCACATGTGTAATTTGATCGAGATATAATTAATTAATAGTATAATAGTAACATCTATTACACTTTTCATGGGAGATTTTAGTTTTTCTTCGGATGAATCCCGTCAAAATAGAACGACTTTACCTACTCACAACTAATTGCAAATTTAAAAGAATAAAACAGATCAATAGCTTTTATTCAATAATTATAATTGATATTATTTAAAAGACCACAACAAATACAGTGAAAATAATTCAACAAAAATACAGACAACATTCTCGAAAAAAAGGCCGTCAGTTTTTCTTTCCTGGGGTCACGCCTACCCCAAGCGTTGGCCGCTAATTGTAAAGTCAACAACACTCCAAAGTGTTTTACTGTTTGTTATTTTTGCCGAGGGCAACACTGCCGGCGAATTTTACATTACGGGTTAAGTTACGTGCGAATGTTTGAACTAGTGTTTGCATATGGGTGCGTTGGTATAATTTTCATAGACAATTTATATTCAAAGATTGTCTTGAGTGATCATGCGCTAATTTAATATTTTAAATTGCTATTTTTTCACATTTATATTAAAGTTTAAACCACTTTAAATTCAAACAATTCTAGTAATTTTACTTATTTTCACCACAAATAAGAAAAGGTTTCTGTATTTGAACAAATACTATGGAAATCTTAAAACTAACTTCAGTAAAGTTACGGTATGACTAGACTATCTAATATTAATTACAAATGTCTGCCCGCAGCATAACCTCGCTTCACTTACTAACAAGGCAATTATGTTTTTGTTGTCTAAATCGATTATTTTCTATGATATCGTTCTTCCATTACTGTTGGGATTGAGCAAACACTTGAGGTGTATTGACGTGGGACCGACACGTGCCGTGGTGTGAAGCGCACGCACACTTAAACACTTTAAAAAAAATGATTATTTTGCTTTTAAAGTGACTGGACTATTTTAAAAATAGAACAACTTGAATATAAACACGTGTTATAAAAACTAACGAATGTTTTTTTAATACATTATTCAACTCTTACGAGCTCATTTCATTCATCGTTTTACTAGATTAAATTAAATTAAAAGCGATCGGTCAGACTGTAGAACGACTAGAATTAGAATATTTACTTAATTCCACCAATTAAATTAAATTAACTACTTATTATACGTTTTGCTAAAGCAGTCAGTCAAAGTCAGTCAGTCAGTAAAAACATTCCATAAGAAATGAATATCTACGAAACTAAAAAAGTATATTGAATTAATATAACATTTGAAAGAAAGGAAAAAATACTATCTTTTAAAATCTTAGTCCAGAAGAAGCAAAATTAAATTTTAATATTCTCATAGAAAAATATATTTGCGGTGTGAAATAAATATAGTTGAATGTGAAAAAAAAAAAATGAATTTATCTCTGAAATCCAATGAAAGTTCTTCATTTTATCATTAACTGAACAGGGCTGGCAATTATACAGTTAACTTTAGATAAAATAAATACTTCTTATATACCATTTACTTTGTGTGTGTATTGAATTCTACCACCTTCAGCAATACTTACTATTTTTGTGTTCCGGTTTGAAAGGACAAAATAGTCCTAAGGTTGGTGGCGCATTTTCGATGTACGGAATGGTTAATATGTCTTACAGCGCCAATATCTGTGGGCGTTGGTGACCGCTTACCATCCGGTGGCCCACTTGCTAATCCTACACTTTAGAAATTGCATTTTATGTATCAACATTTCGGTTTCTATAATAAATTCTTAGAATCATACGATCCTATACAGTCGAAAAAACTATTATACGTTTGATTTTTTATTACTTATTAAATATAAATGTTTTACGTAACAAGGCTATAAAATAAAAAAATAACAAGTTCTTAATTGATAAGTAAAAAACTTTGACATACGGAGAACAGATCACACAAAAAAAAATATCACATTTTTCATTTCAAGCTTTTAGCGATATTATTTAAATTCAAAGTTACATTTCTTTCCTTCCTCCGTTCCCAAATTTACTTTTTCAAAAATATTCCTTAAATTAAACAGCCCTGAAACACAAATGCTTTTTACGCAAGAGAAAACGCCGCCATTGAGAATGACGTATCTCGGAATAGCGCGCAATGTTGCGAAAAAGACGCCTTGAATGTAACATTTAATATATTTAATTGTTGAGTGCTGATTGTTCGCGAAAATGAGAAATTATAACGTGCAATAATAAGTATATAATATGCATATATTATAAAAGAAGTAATTTCGAATAACTTGGTAATTTCATTTTTTTTATTTGATTTAAAAAAGCAGATCTGTGGTACTAATCTGTAAGTACTCACTTCATTACTAACCCGTGAAATATTGACAACCGACTTTTGGTGAAATACTATTGTGGTGTGTGTATTCGCGTGTGCATATACCTATGTATCGAGTGACTATACTATGATTTTATCTCTTACATATTAGCTGAGTTCTAGGGATAATTTTATTTTTCACGATAGAGAAGTTATTATGATAATATTTATTTATAACACTGTTATCCGTACGAAAAAAAAAAAATAACACAAAACATCTTATACAGCAAACTTATCCTTTGACGAATTTTCTTAGACCATATCATCAAAAGAGAAAATAATAATAATATAGATAATTAATATACGATAAGACTAAATTGCATTTTGGCTAAAATTTTTAAATGAATACATTAAAAGCCTTCTAATTTCGATGACAAATGATATAATTTCGCAAGAACCTAATAAGAATAAGCTTATATACTAATAATGAGAAACAATACTTTTTTATTGGTATAAAGATTATAAATTAGCATGAAAAATCGCTCAGTCTCAAGTGTGAATTGCTGTGAAAACAGATAAACGGTCGGGCGCGTGGACGACGCGTGCGTGCCATAGATTATAAATGGCTCTATTCGACTAGTCATAGACAAATAATCGTATAGCATTATATACTTTATTTACCATTATAAGAAGTTTCGTTATGGAACTCATATTTATTTATATAATATATAACAAATAAATATTATAAACTCCAGTTTGTGAGAATGGATTAATGGATCTTTGTTACTGTTTCACGCAAAAACTCCTGAATAGATTTAGATGAAATTTGGACTATATACTTATACCCTGTCTTGACACATAGGCCGTCTAACACCTGTACTGTCCCCCCCCCCTTCCCTTCACACGTGGACGTAATATAAATAAGCTATATTGGTTTATAACTGTTTTGGTAACCGATAGAAATTTAGGTCAAACCTGGGCAATCATAGCTTTGCTATCATCTCGTTAGTGGCTGTGAAGATAAACATAGACCTGCATTTTGTCGAATGCAATTTTGCTATATGTTACCTGCCAATCCGAGTTGGAGCAGCGTGGTGGAATAAGCTGCAAACCTTCTTTTAAGAACAGAGGAATTTAAAAAAAATTTAAAACATCATCCTCCTAAGAGGACCCTTAAAATTTATCACCCTCTTGCACTCCTCCGCGATAAGTTAATCCGTGCTCTCGAGTATAAGGTATGTTTACCATAGGACGTGTATTTTAATTCAGAATTTGCAGATTTAAGGTTTTCTTAAACTATATTACAGATAAATCAGAGTGGAAACCATTAAACCGATCACCATGAAAGTTGGTTTTGTCCCCATTTCTTGTAACGCCGTTAGATGGCGTTTTATCACATTACTGTTTGCCAAGATAATTGTGATTCATCCATATTAACGCATGGCGTTGAGTACAAGCCCTGAATTCTAGCTAGCGAAACTAGCATTTCGCTGTATTTTGAAAGTCAGTTCCTTCCCAGATTTTTAGTTACAATATTTGTTCCATATCGTATTGAACAAAATTTAATTTAAAGCATTGAATATTCTTGTGCCATTTTTACAAACGAACTCTGCACAAGCAGTAGGTATATTGCGAAACTAATAAAAATCGGAAGTAATTTCCTAAGCCGGAACTCCCTTACACTTAAACAAATAAAACATTATTCAATCATATTTAACGCCCCTTCTCGAAATAATTTATTTGATAAATTTCAATTTACCGACAATTCGGTTAGCCCCTACTGCACGCTGGCAACATTATCATGCTAATAAAATAACTCATTGATTTCTAAGGGGAAGTATGAAAAATAGAGACACGATTTTCAACCTTATCTTTAATGATTAAGGTTGAAAATTAAATATAGTACATTAAATAGTGTGTCCCTCAGCGTTAATCTGTCACAACTTGTACGCAACCCCCAGGGTTGTGTTGCCAGTGCAATTTATGTGTTAACATGATTTATGTGTTGCCAGCCCTCGTTTCGGGTGCCGTGTTGAAATATAGCTTGTTATGGTGCTAAAATGTATGTATGTTTTATAGGAATGGATGGAATTATATAACATATCGTATGGGTCTTATATAATTTGTTACTAACTTAACCAATTGAGGTAAATAATATTATTAGCGAAACTTATATAGTTTACGATTACATAAACGCAACATTTGTAGCAATAAATCGATGAAATTTAACAATAATTGAACATGTTAAATGAAAAGGTAAATAATGTAATATAAGTAATACTCTTATTTACAAATGATATATGTACATGATAATATAATATATAATAACTTTTGATTGGTTGTATTTTTAAGAGATATGCATATATTATAGCATCTTCGATAGTTTTATGATATAAAAAAAGTTTATAAGATCTATTTGCAATCATATATTTAACTAGTATTTTATCAAATGCCTTGAATAACATATCGTAATTAATATACAACATTTTAATATTATAACGTATTATAACTAGCTAAAGTATATTTGAATTCTGGAGTAATATTAATTATATCATACCTAAACCTTAAAAAACTACAATTTGCTACCGAATTGTTAACTATCGTAGCGACTAAACATTTGAATCAAAGATAAGATTTTGCAACTAATTAGGCAAACCGCCCTAAACAAACTATAACAACAATCTCAAATCCGTAGCATCCATTACGGCCCCTCCGTCAAATTGACAGTTGACGTTCCCGCCACTCAGTGTTGCCAGCTACCGATCTAAAATAGCAACTACGTGTTGAGAATAAAGTTGTTTTCTTTATCTGTTACCATCTGTCCTCCCCTTGAAATATTTTACACATCATTAAAAGAGATACTCCGTGGGGATGGATGGGGTCAAACACCGTGAAAAACGGGAAAATAATAAGCGTTCCAGCTTGTGGTTTACTGATTTTCCTGTGACATAAATTATTAATAGTTAATTTGTTGCATATGAATCTCAGATCAACAAAATTTCAACCTTTAAAATTAAATATGTTTAAATATTAATTAAAATAAAAATCAGAGTCGAAGATCTTTATAAAATAAAGAAGCGTACACTTACTCGTCAATGCAAAATAAAATCCAAAAAGGTGTTACAATAATTATATTCATACATAAAAAAAAATTAAATCTTAAAAACCAATCTGTACTACACAGATTACACAGAAAAAAAAAACGTTTAAGCAAATACTTAACCATCGTCACAAAACGAAATATTTCTACAAATGTTTTACTTATCTATATTTATTCGTTTATTATTAAATATTTTTTTGTGGTTGACCGCGCTAATCTTAAGAACTATTATTGCAATTTTAATAATTCATTCATTCAAGAAAAGCCGAGATGGCCCAGTGGTAAGGACGCGTGAATCTTAACCGATGATCGTGGGTTCAAACTCGGGCAAGCACCACTGAATTTTCATGTGCTTAATTTGTGATTTTAATTCATCTCGTGCTTTACGGTGAAGGAAAACATCGTGATTAAACCTGCATGTGTCTAATTTCACTGAAATTCTCCCACATGTGTATTCTGCCAACTCGCATTGTAGCAGCGTGATAGAATAAGCTCCAAACCTTCTCCTCAAAAAGAGGACAGGAGGCCTTTAGCCCAGCAATGGGACATTCATGGGCTGTTAAGAATAATTCATGTTTTTTGCATGAGACCCATTTATTGAAGTAGGTTCGGTTACAAACGAGACTGTGAGGAGCAGTAACAAAATCTTAAACTATATGCGAAAGTTACTCTGTCTGTGTGTTACGCTTTCAAGGCGAAACCACTGAACCGATTTTCATAAAATTTGGTTTGAAGCAAGCTTGAACCCCAACGACGGACATATTCTACTGTTTTACCTATTACCCGCCCCCTCCCCCTAACAAGCGAGCGATTACATATTGTATGTAAATATACCATGTAGTATTGTGTTATGTCTCTATTATTATTTAAACATTTAAAAATGGAACGGTAATACCAATTTTCTATAAAAAATCAAAATATACCTTCTTGAAGTAAACATTTAAAAATGTATTTCTAAATACACAAACCTGATTAAAAAAAATATTACGGAGCTCAATAATTATTTTATTAAGCAATAACAATTTTAAAGTTTTAATAAATGTTAAGTTAAAATTATTACGAATCAATCATTTGCTTTTGAAATGGCCAGTATCATTTTTTTTTTAATTTTTACTTAGCCAATCAATCTCATATTATCTGGCTGTCAACAAAAGAACGTCAGCCAATTTGAAATCAATTAACATATTAAATAGAAAAAAGTATTAATATTTACATTACAGTAAATATCGTTTGATAGCAGAATGAATGGTAATATAACCTAAATAAATAAATAAAAATTAACTTTATCAATGAGCAATTAGAAGTGCTTTTTAATTGACAGTTTACAATTATCAGTTAAACGTTACAGTAAAGAATCGTCTAGAAACGTAGCAGTTACTCGTTTAAACTGATTATTATTGAAACATACATTTATTGCTTATAATTAAATTTTATATGCGTGATGGTCAACCAATATTAATTTCAGGTCTATGTCGTTTAATTACTTATATTCGAATTAATTAAATAAGACCTATATACTAATTATTATCAATGTTTATTAAGATAATAACACAACATTATAGCTATTTTAGAAGTTTTATTGGTTTCTCATAAAAAAATAGTCAATCTACACATTAAAACATCAATTTTGCAATAATTTTTTTTTTTTTTTTTTCGAATTTTAATTTCGAACTGAATCGATTACAAAACCAAAAACCACCACTTTCGAAAGCTTAACCTTTATCGAACACCTTTGGAATTACCGACAAACCGTAACAAGATCTCAACACGAATATACCATTAGCAGTCATAGACAAGCGAGTATAAACAAGCTAGTAGCCCTATCAGAAATCAGCCGTGAAGATAATATCGCAGCCGACGCAAAAAAAAAAGAGAAAAAAGCCATGTCATGAGGATTAGCGCTCGAGCCCCCATTGTCAACGATGACAATTGGAATACATTTGTCTCTTTTCATCTCGAGTGCGCTCTATGCGTAAGAAAGAGGCAGATGTATGTCTATTTATTTTCACTTTTCTATGGATAGGTAATGTGACAGTTTTCGTATGAAATGTTTGTTTGGAATAGGCTGAATAGGGACGGTTTCGGACTCGTTCCGAATGGATGTTGTATTATTTTATTTTAATCCGTAAGCGAGCGGGCGATTGAAAAGTCTAATAACGATTTCGCCCCAGCTGAGTTTTGATGTTCGATAATAGAATTTTTAATATGATACAACGGAGAACGCGCCGTAAAATTACAATTCCGTCAATCCAAACCTTCTTTTTTAAATAATAATTTAGAACCTTTTCCAAAATTATGAAATAAATATTTTCTTCATAAAAAAATATACATTTTTATTTACTAAGAAACTTACTCATAGCTAGTGACACTACTTTTATTAATTGATAATGCTACGCACTTAAAATATTGTAATTTATTATGAAATACAAAAAAATATATACCACTCACTAATGTTTGTAAACGTAAATAGTAACAAAAGATAATGTAGAGTAGACGCGCAGTCTGCCTTAGCCTATTCATGCATAAAAAAAAAACAAAACATACGTGATACGTCCGAGCAATTAATCACCAAATTTTCTCCCGCATACCTAATGTCAGGCTTGTTAAAGAGGTACAAATGTAATTCAGACTTGAATAATGACGTTCTAGTATTTAAAGGATTACATATTTAATGTTGTATGACCTCCTTTCTATTTGTTTTTGGTTCGAAATTTGAATTATGGCCGGTACTTTTCGTTCATAGAAACAAGGTTGTCGTTGACATTTGACGTATAAAATATGTCAAGTGTACTTATGACGTTATGACGTAGGCCACAAGTTTTTTAAAATTGTAACAACCATTGTTCTGATCCAACATTTAAAAAAACACGATTGAGTTTATCATATTTATTGTAATTTTAATTACGAATTGCAAGTAGAGATTATTTTTATTGAACGCTAAATGTTTAAAGAAAAAATTTGTTATTGATATATGTTCAAAATTACAAAAAGAAAGCTTGCGTTCATCGATGCCACAGAAACGTAAAGGCCTTAAAGCCTGGCGCTCTTTGGGAAAACTTACATGTTTTTTTACCAGGCTATATATTTTGCTCAAGATTTCACTGGTGAAACACATATCATCTTATAATATATAATTATATAATTCACATAGAACTGAAAAATATACGAACTTAATAATTAAACTAACTTATTTTTCCCAAATAAAATTGGATGGATTGATGTTATACATAAAAACGCATATATAATAAAAACTTCTAATTAAAAATGCTACCATAAAGTTCAAATGGCGTATAGCATAATAATCTTAGACAATATAAATAAAATAAAATAAAGTCTACATAATATTTATAGTCTGTGACGCTTAAGCTTACTATTAAAAAAATTGAACAGTACGTATGTAAATTAATATTAGAAAACAATTATTTAAACCGGTTCTTGTGGACACTATGTGGCATTTGAATTTTATTCACACGGAATCAAATGACGCGCGAAATTAACTTCGCCATTTTTGGCGCCTAAATTGACATAAGAATTTTTATATAGATTATAATAATTGGTGAGAAATTATAAATAGATAAATGTTGATGAAACAAATGCTACACAAAATATTGTTTAAAATTATACATACACGTAATCCTACCTAATGAGTATGTACCCACAATGGAGTAGCGTAGTAAAAGCTCTTAGCCATTGCCGTCCAGCAGGACATTTACGAAATAGTATTTATCATGAGGATGTATGAATGTTTATTTATTAACACCCCATGGAGAAAAGTTCATAGAAAAACTTTAGGTCGCATCGCACCGACTGAGATGCGTCAATTATATTACTGGCTGGTACGGTTCATGACCAAAGTCTCGAAAACTCTAGAAAACTCTTCACTAATTATTTAATCTCCACACACACACACACACAAACACTTATATGTATGTATATATTATACTATTCTATTATTATTACTTTTTATATACGACTTTAATTATTTTTTATATACATACAAGCTATTGTTTTATAATGTTTTAACTTAAACTAACACTATTACTCGCAAATAATATATTTATTTTACTTTATCTACATAGTTTTGAAGAACCCTTACTTAAATTATTTCAAAAAACATGTATAGTGTGACAAAGATAAAAGATACACGTACCTCTTTCCCACAGGTGTAAATCCAAGAAAGCAACGTCGGGAGAGAACTACGTTCACAAGGGCACAACTGGACGTGCTAGAAGCATTGTTCGGCAAGACCAGGTACCCTGACATCTTCATGAGGGAGGAGGTGGCTTTGAAGATCAACTTACCGGAATCTAGAGTACAGGTAGGATGTCTAATAATACACAGCATTTAGTAAAAAACCTCGTATTCAAATCTCACCATAAATGCTCGCCTGATTGAATTTTAACCAAAATGGCCATTACCAAAGAGGTTGACATAGTGAAACGGCTATCCGATACGGCCGGTGCGATATAAGACGAAGGACCAACTTTACGAGTTATCTGTGGCACAAGTCTAAAATATTTTGTACGTATAATTTAATTTAAAAAAATCATTACCTGACAGGACAAAACGGGAGCTGAAAGCTTGTTCGAATATCGAAGTCATTATATTCGGTAAACCATGAATTGAAGAAATATGTTTTTACACAGAGAAAGTCACTGAAAACATGCTAGTAAAATAAATAAACCAAAATATACATCTACATATGTACTTACGTTAATTATTTACAGCATATTTAGATTTAATTCAATTCAACTCCAAAAGTTGACTTAAACAGTTTCAATTATCTTAAGATAATTTTAAGTATAATCATAATCCGCTAAGTATGATAGACGAACCACCCCGAAGAAATTAAGAAAAAAAATTAAACGCCTCCTCAATAATGGTTCACGTCTCACTGAACTCTGATTCGCTCAAACGTTCAATTTATATCAACATGGATAGGGCATTAGCGTGCGATCGAATTATGCGTTCGAAATTTCGAAATTTGAAAATCGAATCATTTAATCCTCCTTTGTTCTGTGAGATGTTGACAACAATGTTTGAATTACGTTTTGTTTTAAATATCGAAACAGACGTTACATTTAAAAATCGAATATTTATTTTAACATTCCTTCGTAAGTTTATAAAGTATCATAAATAAATTGTGCAAAACTTTATTTAAATATAACCTATAATAGGATTCTTATCTTATATAATAGGGTTCAAAAATATCTGCAAAGAACCAATTAGTAATAAAAACAAGAGTCACGCTAACTAGAACTCCCTCCATAAAGATTGAAATCAATTTCCTTCATTCATTATACAAATCTGTCGGCCATCTTGGTCATTAGTCTATTCTCTTAGATTATAATCTGAGCAGGGCCGCTGTAATTGGTTTGTTCCGATTGTACTGATAACATTGATCTTGTTAGTACGTCTGTTTAATTATATATTTATAAAATATTATTTGCAATAAATCAAATTAAATTAAAAGTATATTTATTACGTAGTATAATAATAATCTTAATGCCCTAGGAAAATATGTAGATAAAAAAATAAAATTATTGTTTTATTTAATTAAATATATTCAAAGGTTTGAATGTAAAACATTTTTTAAAAATATTTTAATACATTTCAGTAGTGCTTTTAAGAATCCGGTGCGAGCTTCCATAAAACTTTTGCCAGAAATATATCCTAATATTACCTAGCTCTGACGATAAAATATACCATATTTATAATAATAAATCTATCATCCAAAATCGCGATTGACTCTCAGTATACCTGCTATATATAAATTGTAGACCTGGGTTGGTCATTTCTATGCCCCTGCAGGGTCTGTGCTATTTGCCTGGGAACCAATAGTAGCCAATTAATTTCAGGATGTCTCTAATCGATTGATTGCAACTCAGTCTTGATAGGTACACATTAGTTATTGGATTGTCAAGCGTCAAATATTTTGCATTGCTGCTGTAGATATATATTTTTTATATAGTATATGTACGCGGACGAGCATATGGGCCACTTGATGTTAAGTGGTCACCAACGCCCATTGACATTGGCATTGTAAAAAATGTTAACCGTCGCTGTCACCGCCAATGCGCCACCAACCTTGGGAACTAAGATGTTATGTGCCTTGTGCCTGTAATTACACTGGCTCACTCACCCTTCAAACCCGAAAACAACAATACCAAGGACTGCTATTTTGCTGTTGAATATCTGATGAGTGGGTGGTACCTACCCAGACGAGCTTGCACAAAGCCATACCCCCAGTAATAAATAATAATAATAGGAAATAATATGTGATTTTGTGTAAATACGGGCGCAATGGATATAACATCTTAAAGCCGGCTGCCGGCGTAACGGCGGTGTTTCACAAACATTCCTGAAGTACTACCGGTACTTCAGGAATGTTTGTGAAAACAAATTATAGTGAAATTATTGTTATAAAATTAAAAAATAAACATTTTAGTAGAATTTAATGTTTTTATCAATCTTTTAACTATTATTATCATGTTTTTCGGCTTAGAGCCGGGATTTACGTCGTACTCACGGGCCAAAGCCATATTATTATCAATTAGCAAAAATAAGATTTAATGTTCTTATAATTAATCAGATCCAAATACTTGTGGCACATATAAAAAATAATGTTAAACGAGTATGTATTAAGTGTTTTAGAGATTTTAAATCCAGATGGCATATGTTCGTGTAAATTGTCAATAAAAATTAATATATAACTTTCACATTTATTCATAAAGGAAGTTAGTATAAAAGACAAAACTAAAATCGGTAGCAAATTTTCCGTGCGTACACAAACGAGGTACGGATTACCGCCACCCCTCGCCATTGTGAATAAACGAGTTAATAACTTTTATGAAAAAGAGCAAAGAATGAATGAAACGAATGCTTTCGATTCGTAACAGATGCGCGCCGCCATTTTGTGTTATAATTATACGCGGGAATCCTATATTCTATGTCTAACGCTTCTATTTTGTTGTATTGTTATTTTTTAAATATTTGCTAATTTTTTTTTAATATCTTAATATGTATATAAATGAAATATCCTTGTAAAATATATCATTAATAGGTAATTATATTATAATTGAGAAAATGCCGTCTATCGACAGAGGCACGTACTTATACCATTGTTGCCATGTCTGTATTTGTTTATTTAAATATCCACTATTTTTAATTATCTATTATAACTGTCACATCTGACGTTATCCTGTGACTGTCACTGACAATTCTATTTAATCGGAGGTATTAGAACGAGACCAAAGACAACTGAGTATTCATATTCCTAACATTAATATTGCCTTTGTAAAAATAAAACATCATTTTTATTAGTCAAGTTTACCTTCCATTATAATGTGTACAATTCACGTGGTTATCTTATAAACAAACGGTTTAATGTTATTACTCTGTGCCTCTAATGTCTACTACCAAACAATATTACAACTGTCATAACTTACATATATAACTATGAGCCAAGCAGTGTTATGGGGATATTTTAATGTTTAAGAATATCCATATTAAAAAATATTTTCGATTTGTTTGGTAATCCGTATTTGAATATGTTTGTATCATATTCGATTACAATTTTATATATGTGTTAAAAGTTATATTTTCAAATATATCTGTAATATTTTCGAATTAATTTCTTAAAGCTAATTAAAAATGGAACATACTGTTTTAATGGTATTTTGTAAAATCAAAAATATTGCATACAATTAGAAATGAGTAGCTCAATTTTATTTATTAGTATTACTAACATGACGTACAGTAATATTTAGAAATTAGCAGTACACGAATTGGGTGTAAGGGTAAAAGTTGCCATATTCATAGCAAAAGAAATCATAAATTCAAAACAATTTAGAAAAATACATAAACAAATAATATTAAAAAAAAATAAGATTAATTATAAGAAATTAAACTTGATTATTACTTATTGATGTATATCCACCCGCTTTAATAATCATCAGAATGTGAGCTGACCAACTTTTGATTCATGTTTTACTCCCTTTAATATCCTTCTTATATCTCACCATAGAATATCTTTATATATATAACAGCCTGTAAATGGCCCACTGCTGGGCTAAGGCCTTTAAATAAATTGAACCGTCCTTTTATGGTTCTGCATTTATCAAACCTTTAATCAAAACATTTACTCCTCAGGTCTGGTTCAAGAACCGCAGAGCAAAGTGTCGACAACAGTTACAACAACAGACCAATTCTCAAATATCAAGCAAAACCTCATCAAACACCAAAAGCATATCATCAAGTAATACGATCAAAAGCTCCAATACATCATCGAAGATAAGCACATCGAAGTCATTGACAAATTCGTCAAATGCGCTTACCTCAACCCAAAACACGTCCAGCATTGCCACATCCTCTCCCAACCTTCCAACCCCAACAACTTCCGTAAGCCCCCCAATAAACGTTATTTGCAAGAAAGAAGCGGGCCCCTCCAACTACGATTCGTCACCACTGAATAAAAACTTATCCATCTCTCATCACTATAATTCGAATGATGCTCTAAGAATCAGCAAGGAGTCATCACCTTCTGATGCTCTATCGAATGTCCATAACTATGGAGTGACACCAAAGCAGGAGCTTTATAATAGTCCAAAGCGGTTGGACTATTCAAGCAAAGTCGACTATTCAGAAAAATCGTTTGGCAGTAACTTAGTTAAAGACCAGTACAGCTCTCGTTTGACAGGCAACTTAACTCCTTTAGGGTCCAATTCATCTATCATGACGACCCCGTCGCCCCCCATAACTCCTCAAAGTTTGAATGGTCCAGGAAATGTTTATCATCCGGACAGCTACAACAGTTTCCACTGGCCAGGCAGCTCGGACTACATCAGGAGTTATTCTAGCTCTCATCATCATCAAGGATATGGGCAGAGCGCATACAATTCACCGTACTATCCTAGTCAGGTAAATACTTAATTTAATCGCTTTTTCAGAGTGATTACTATTTGTACTTATAAATGAAAATGTTTTCTCTTTATTTGGTGGAATCGATTGATTTATAATTTTTTATTCCATCTCTATAGATATTTATTAAAGTAAGACAAAATAATCTTTAAAAAAATTATATCTAGTATTAAAAATAAAAATAAAATACTAATAGAAGCTTTATTCACAGATGGAGTATTTCAACGGTTCGAGTGTGAACCAGTCTCACGGCACCCACCACTCACACAACTTAACAGCTAATAGCAACCAGCTCTACAACCAAGTGTCATTTGGCAATCCCTCTCCCCCCACCGCCTGGCCTTCCCACCACAACATTCTGTCGTCGGGCCCGGAGTCCCCCGAGAACCAGTCGCAGAACTCCCCACATTTAAGCATGCTACAAGCGTCCCAAATCACGAACTTTTCAAACTCTGGCAACAACTATTTCGCACCAGAAAAGTACGGTATAAATATGGTGTAGTGTTACTAGTCATTTCCTAGGTTACTGTAAATACTTCCTATTACTTAAGTCTCTAGGCGATTTATCCAGACATCATTTTGCTTCTGAACTAAAAAAAAAATAATTGTCTATAGTCACGGTCAACATTTGAAAAGCGTACTTTTGACAGCTGTCAAATTTTTAATATTATCATTTATTCTTTATGACTTAAGTCTGAAACCGAACTGTATAAAAATTTGAGAGTTGTTAAAAATGCGACGTAAGTACATATCAACAATTGTTTTCATTGAGTTAGATCAATTTTACAAAGCAAAGTTATTTTGGATAAATCTCTTGAATAAAGTTGAGAGTTTAGTCTACTTTGTAACTTAGAATATTTGGGCAAAACCTAAAATCATTCTGATGCAAAATAAATAAAGTCAAGGCTTTGCGTCTAAAAAACCAATATTTTTTTCTCAAAATTGCAAAGGACTAAAGTGTTAAGCTTATCAATATTAAAAACTTATTTAAAGTATGATTTTATGATTTGCCCATTTTCTAATTTACAAATATGCCCATAAGACTTTAATTTGTGAACCGTTATTAACGATTTTCAACGAAATTTCATAACGAGGCCTAATTACCTTAATGTCGGCTTAAAGTTGCCATATAAAAAAACCTGCAATTTTTTTCGCTTGTACATTCCCTTGAGTCATATCATATTGTATTTAAAAATTAATAATTTTAGATTATGACGACGCTTGGTGAATTCGCGTAAATTTATTATTATTGTATATATTATAAAGTACTGTGTAAGAGTTTTTATTTTTAAATGAAATTTGTAAATGTGCGTGCTACTATTGTATATGTGGAATAAATTGTGTAGGTGATAATTTTTAAGTGTTAACTTGATTAGTGATTCATAGGAGTCCTTGGAGCTTACTAAAACCTCCATTAAGAAAATTTGTATCCCAGTGTTACCAGTGGTAACATCTTTTTTTGTATGGCTAACCTAACCGAGCCTCATACAGTACGAAGCTATGATATTTTTTCTCCTAATTTTTGAAATTGTTTGCACTGTGATTGTAAAAATGAAACATCAATTAGTACAGATAAATTGTACAGATAATGTAAAAATAATTTATAATAGTCTAATTAATGTTTTTAAATAAAGAATTTGGGAAACAAATTCTTAGACGCAATCGTTTAATTTATAGGATTGTATTTAATTTTTATTTTTATTTTTTTGGTTTAAATCTAAAAATTCTTTTTCACAATTGAATTACAAAGAGATAATTAGATTTAAACATTGTATGTTTTAAATACCAAACTCGTAATATAAGTCTGGTTGCAGAAAAAACGGATATTAAAAAAAAAACAGCAATTCTAAATTCAAGTATATATTGGTCTATGTGGAAAAACTGTTAAAATAACATCAAAATTGTACGTTCTTTTTGCAACTAGTATTATATTTTCGCGTTGATTTAAAAGAAAGACTTATTTCGAAAGTGGTAAGGTTGATTTTTATTTTCGAAATCGTAGGAGATATAATGAAATTCGTAACTTAGTACATTTTATGCTTGGACATAGCTAAGTTAGTAAGTACGCGAATTTTACCGTGTTCGGCGAACAGTCAGTGTATTTTTTTTTAAGTTAAGTTGTAATAATTATTAATTGATAGCTATTGAAATATTGAATCCGAATATATGCATATAAAATAAATTTTTGTGTTTTATTTTAATATCTTTATTTATTTTAATAGGAAACATTTTAAAGACCATTTTTTAGGCTTGGCAACAATTACTTACTAGATCATTCTGTTATCCGTTGTCGTTATATTATTGAATGTGGTTGTTCACCGTGCTAGGATTTGGAAAATCAGCCCGTTAACAATTTAATTGACTGAAAATTATATTTTTAGAGTACAATCGATATTGCACCGTATATTTAATATAATAATAATAATAATATCCTGGGACATATTTCACACACGGCCATCTGATCCCAAATTAAGCTTGTACAAAGCTTGTGCTATGGAAACTAGACAACTGATATACTACATATACTACTTTTCTTTTGTAAATACATACTTATATAGATAATTACACCCAGACTCAGGACAAACAGACATGTTCTTGCACACAAATGTCTGTCCTGGGTGGGAATCAAACCCACAACCTTCGGCGTGAAAGGCAAGTATCTACCAACCAACCAACCAACACTGGTGGTAGGGCTTTGTGCAAGCTCGTCTGGGTAGGTACCACCCACTCATCAGATATTCTACCACAAAACAGCAGTACTTGATATTGTTGTGTTCCGGTTTGAAGGGTGAGTGAGCCAGTGTAATTACAGGCACAAGGGACATAAAATCTTAGTTCCCAAGGTTGGTGGCGCATTGGATATGTAAGCGATGGTTGACATTTCTTACAATGCTAATGTCTAAGAGCGTTGGTGACCACTTACCATCAGGTGGCCCATCTGCTCGTCCGCCTTCCTATTCTATAAAAAAAAAAAAAAACCACGCCAACCGGCCCGTCATATTTAAATTTAAAAAGCCACTAATAAATGATACTAAAAATTAGTTAAAATTTTCTAAAAGGATAACAATCATTCAGAAGAATTGAACAGAATCAAATAGTATTAATCTTTTTACAAACAAATTCCGCTTAAATTGCCTTTTATAGGAATTTGTGAAAAATATACCTATTATGGCGTGGAAGATAAAAGAAATCTCTCAATAAATGTTCTTTATATTGATTTTGATTATTACCTTCTCTTCAGAATATATAAATAGCAAACATATCATTAAAGCTTGTATGTTGGTTTTTATATAAAAGCCATGAATTTTCAATAATTATTTTCGACTTCGAATTGGATAAATAGAAAAATTCTCGCCACAGAAAACGGTCGTGAAATGTCAGAAAGTGTTAAGCGAAATTGACATGACAATTCGAGAAAACACGCATCAAAATAATATATCAAGATAAGTCGGTTGAGTTTTCACGGGCGAGTTATAACGTGAGGTGTTAAAGAATCGCACTACTGGGCGAACATGTAACACTCACGAACACAACGTTGAACATATTATTAGACAACTAATTATATATTATGTATAGATATATATAATATATTGTCTAATCATGTATTTAGATTAATTAATGTAGTTTCTCCTTGCAAGCCTATTGCGTACTTTTGCTGTTAATCACACATAACTATAATACAATTTCGTATAAATTAACGCTAGTAAATGGCGCATAACCGAGAAGAACAGGTGAATCTTAACTGATAATCGTGGGTTCAAACCCGCGCAAACACCAGTGAATTTTCACGTGCTTAATTTGTATGTAATATAATTATAATTCATCGTACTTCACGGTGAAGGAAAACGTGAGGAAACCTGCATGTGTCTAATTTAACTGAAATTCTGCCACATGTGTATTCCACCAACCCGCATTGAAGCAGCGTTGTGGAATAAGCTCCAAACCTTCTCCTCAAAAAGGAAGAGGAGGCCTTAGCCCAGCAGTGTGACATTCAGGCTGTTAGATTTACAAATGGCGCATTATTACACAGTAAACAAAATACATAAAGACAACATCTAACGTTGATTCAACTAACTATGCTTTTACAAACAATTGTGTCTTCTACTAATTTTAGACATTGCACTTAATCCTGCTAGAAAATAAAACTTGAAAAAGTATAGGATAAGAATGGGTTGGTAATTATAAGCTTAGAAGTAGCGCTTTGTCCAAGCCCGCCTGGGTATCACCCAATTATAAATTATTCTACCCCTAAACAGCTCTAGTTAGTATTGCTGTTATCTCAGATCAATCAATCAATCAATCAATGGTTAATATTTCTTATAGCATCAATGTCTATAGGCAGACCCTTTAGCCAGCCTAACTTTAATTAATGAAAAAGACTAATTTCGTGTATGTAAGTGCATATGTGTGCAACACATCTTTATCGAAATATCATCACCTCTATGTTTTGCCATCTTTATGCTAATCAACATTGTTAAATTTAAAAAAAAAATTAAAAATAGAGACCAAGAATTTGCTTGCATATATTTACGTAGGTACACTTTTATTTTATTTTTTTTTTCGCTGGAAAAACGCGTTTACGCGTTTCCCCCACTTGAAGTGGGGGGGGGGGTATGTGGGACTCGCCGGCGCCGAGTACGCGCCGGAATACCCACTAAAAAACCAGCGGTACCCACACCGCCTTTTCGAGGAGCGTCACGGGATCGCTTGCGCATACTACCGCCCCGACGGTTTTCACCGACTAAGGCCGCCAGGGACAGGCGCTGAGGTCCCCATGCGGCACACTCCATCAGAGTGTGGCACGCTGTGTCCGAAGGCGCACCACACTCATGGCAGGAGGGTGTCACCTCCCACCTCGCTATCCGGTGCAGGTACTTACCGAAACAACCGTGTCCGGTAAGTACCTGCGTCAGCCTGAATGTGAGTGTGCCGTGCGACTCAAGTAGGGGCGGACCGCCTCCACTGTCACTAGGCCTGCCGAGGGGGACCTCAGGTCCTCCTCCCACGTACGAATCAAGGCTCGCTGGGCTAGGGCCCTGACTCGCTCAACCTCCGCCGACACTGGACGGACGCCGCTTGACCTCGTTTCCACCCGGAATCGGTGCACTTCCGCAAGCACCTCTGCCTGGAGTTCCCAGAACGGATCGCTCGCGAGAAGTGTCGTTGCCGTTCATGACACCGTACGGTACCCACGTATCGCTCTCATCGCTATGACTCTTTGCGGCCTCCGCAGAAAAGCTCTGATACGAGCGGTGAGAGCATCCACCCAAATGGGTGCACCGTACAACGCTATGGAGCGTACCACGCCAGCGTATAAGCGCCGACATGGTGTTTCCGGCCCTCCTACATTGGGCAGGAGGCGGCCCAGGGCAGCAGCAGCGCTTATGAGCTTCGGGCCGAGTTGGACAAAATGCTGCCTGAAGCTCCATCTTCCGTCCAGGATCAGGCCCAGATACCTCATCTGGGCTTGCACCTTAATCACCGTCCCCTGGACGGTGATAGACACCTCTCGAGGGGGACCCCGACGTGGACCGTGGAATAGGAGGGCCTCTG
The DNA here is from genome assembly GCF_905147045.1 of Nymphalis io. Lineage (NCBI taxonomy): Eukaryota > Metazoa > Arthropoda > Insecta > Lepidoptera > Nymphalidae > Nymphalis > Nymphalis io. The sequence goes on along the minus strand of NC_065913.1, from coordinate 6,609,928 downwards.
TTTTTGTGACAGAGACCCTCAAGCCCAGCATCCTAATCCGGTCCATCGTAAGCGATACTCCGACCTCGGCCAGGCGGGCCGCCTCCTGAAAGGTCCGCCCCGTCGCCGTGATGAGGGTGTCATCCGCGTAGCACAACACCCTCATTCCGGGAAGGACGGGGGCCCTAAGGAGCCAATCGAATCCGACGTTCCACAAGATTGGGCCAAGTACCAACCCCTGTGGAACGCCGCAGCCTACTCAACGCCGGACAAGTTGCCCATCACCCCCCTCCCAGAGGACCACTCGGTCCCGGAGGTATGCCCCCAACAGCCTTCTGAGGTAGGAAGGCACCCCGTGGTATCGGATTGTCTCCCTTATAGTCTCGAAGGGAAGACTGTTAAAGGCATTCGCTACGTCCAGCGATACCGCCAGGACTACGTCTCCTCGGGCCACCACCTCGGTGGTCCAGGTCTTTAGGGCGTCCAGGGCGTCAATGGTTGATCGACCCTCCCTGAACCCGTACTGAGCCTCTGAGAGACCCGGCCCCACCTCGTTGAGGTGCTGAATAAGACGGACAGCGAGGATCTTCTCGAAGAGCTTGCCCGTCTCATTCAGCAGCACAATTGGCCTATAAGCTGAAGGAGAATCGAGTGGACGCCCCTCCTTCGGCAACAGAACCAACTTTCCCTCCTTCCACAGCTTCGGAAACTGCCCACTGGAAAGACATTCATCAAACAGTTCCCGAAGCCTCCCACCTAGATGTTCCAGGGCGTCACGCAGAACACGCCCTGGAACCCCGTCCTGCCCCGGCGCTGTGGTTCTGGCCCTCAATCGATCGAGGGCCATCTCCATCTCTCGCTCCGTAACGTGTGGTGGAGCCGCACTGTCATCTGTTACAGAGCGAGGAGGCATACTTGGTGGGACGTGTTCGCCTTACGTAGGTACACTTACATTAAAAATAATATATTTAATTACATTGAATATAGATATATAAGGACAATATATAAAATTATTGTTATTAAATATGAACACTACGTTATTAATTATAACTATATAAAAACAATAATAATCCAATCAATAAATGGGAAAGTGAGTTTATTTGTTTGTTACGATTTCACGTTTTAACTACTCAACCTCGAAGGGTTACCAAGCAAGAGCTTATTCGTCATAAGCGCAAGAACACTCAGTGGGACTTGAACCCAGGTCAAAATAACTGGACCATACTCTGCCATTGAGATGTCATGAATCACCATTTTTTAACAGGCTAAAAATTATTTGTATAAATGGTGGTTTGTATCGAATTTATACTTTTTATTTTTAATTAACTATAAATTAACATTTAGAAATGAAACTGATTGTATAAAAACCTCGAATTGTTCTTTTTTAAAAATAAAACGCCTATTCTTACAAATTGATGAAAATAACTCACTCTTTAATACAAATTACTTTTAAAAATCCAAATAACACATCTGCATACATTCCACAAATCACAAATCGCGCCAATTATTAATTAATTAATTACTTTACCTTTCTGCCCACTAACAAAATGGCGGTTATAAATTGGCGCGCGTCTTTTTTTTTAACAACTCTGTTGTATGGATCAAGGAATCTCCTACCTCGGCCGTTCCTGACAATACATATTTAATTGAAATAGGTTCTTAAGCACTTAACGAGACACAAGTCATTTAATAATAATGTTCATTACAAAACAAAGGTATAAACCTAAAGGTATGTACCTACTGAGGCAAACCGCCAAAAATCGCAGTAAATTCACCTATCGATCATATAATGAATAATAAAAAATAATATAAAATATATAAATATAAAATAATATTTATAAAGCATAGCACGTATTTATTTATTATTACATTCTTAGGTTCTATTTACGGCTTGATTGTGTAAGTGATGGCTCATTGTACATTCGTTCCACATTATGAGACAGACCTCTTGAAAAAGCTGGCACATTATTTGTTTTTTTTTTTTATTATAATAGATAAGTGCACTGCCTACCATAGACATTGATACTATACAACATATTACCCATCCCTTATATCGCCAATGCGCCATCAATTAGGAACTAATATGCAATTCGCCCTTCAAACCGGAACAAAACAATACTACATATTTCAGACGGGCCCCTACTACCAAGTAAATATGGTTCATACATTTCTTGCAAGAGAATTTTAATTTTTCCTCAACTCGTCAAATATTAATTATAGTTTAAAGAAAAAATATATTCAAAGAACGAACGAAGGACACTCCGACGGCTCAATTGTTTATATAGAATTTTACAGTTTTAAATAACAAAAAATAAGTATAATAAATTTCTAAAATAACAAACAAAAAATACTATTCAACTGTTTCTAGTTTACAAATAATAAAAAGTGTAGGGAAACAATAGAATAGGCAAAGAAGGTACTGTCCGCTCCCGATAACCACGGTTCGCCCGCACCGCGGCATATTTCATACTTTTTGCATTATTTTACTAGTCTCTTCTAAACAAAAGATCTAATTTGAATAATGGAAGAGCAATTTACATGTACAGTATCTACTTTTATTATGAAGCTAAAAAAATGTATCCGTACAATATATAACAAAGATCCAAAGCAATAATGTAAACCCTTATTTAAAAATCTCAAATTATTAACGTTGCCATGCATAAACGAAGCAGCATGTTTCGTAAAGAAATTCAAAAACAATTACTTTGAGACTAATCAGAATATTGTATCATTTAATATGCGATATCCAAATAAATTGTATATGCTACGGTGTAAAACAGCTCCCCGCTCAAAGAGTTGTGGTAGTGAAAATTTATAATAAGTTGCCGTCTGATATTAAGGATCTGCCTTATTAAAGATTTAAGAAAAAAATACACGACTGGTTGGTTGACAAATGTTTTTACGCGGTAAAAGAATTCCTGCTATTTAATTGCATAAGAATTAATATCAATTGTAATCATCGTTGAATACTACCCGGGTTTTATTGACTACTTTGGACAAAAATCAGTAACTTAACTATAATAGTTAGACATATAACTTCGCGTACTATAGTAGGTAATTATGAGTACTATAAATATATTGTACATTATATTAAGCATCAGATCGGTTTCATGACTCCAACCTTGGTTTGGAACGAGTGTCTCATGTACCAGGAGGCCATAAAGTTAGCTATATATTTAACTAGATAATATTCCATCCCACATCGGTCTGACTGGTAACGAGGAATTAATTGGCAAACTAAGCTCTTAGTATTGGAGATGATTACCATATTAAGCTACACTATGCGGAGGTTTTTGCAAAATTCAAAATTAATTGTTTTAAAATTTGAAACGAATACTTTAATGATCACTTGATAAGGGGATATGGTATAGAAAGATTCAATCCGAGCCTCCTCGGATACCCTGGTGTGTAAATAGTAACCTCAATAGAAGTGACTTAGTTATAGCATTTAGACTTACATCCAGACACATGCCAGTAGGCAAGTTTAAACAACTAATGAGGAAAAGTGAAACTCCCAGTTGTCAAGTATGTGGTGTATTAGATGATGTTTCACACTTGTTAGTAAACCTTCGAGTAGTTCGGCAATTAAAGTATATGAATTTGTTAGTGATTCTCTCAAACTGAATTAGTCTTAGTTTTTGAGCCTTTTTTGTTTTAATTTAGAGTGTAACGATGAGCCAGTATAATTACAGGCACAAGGAATATAACATCTTAGTTCCAAAGACTGGTGGCGCATTGGCGATGTAAGCAATGGTTAACATTGTCTTACAATGCCAATGTCTATGGGCGTTGGTGACTTACCATCAGGTGGCCCATATGCTTGTCGTCCACCTATCTATACTGTAAAAAAATTGCGTGCAATCAAGACTTAATAAATAAATTTAATTGTATTTAATTAACATAATTTGAAAGACTTGGTTGAAAGACTACCGAGTTTCTTGCCGGTTCTTATTGGTAGAATCTACATTGCAAACCGGTGTTAGCTTTACATTTAATTTAATACCTATCACTTGACGATTTAAAAGTGCTTTCATGCAACTATCTGAATAAATAAATACCATTTCTTAAATAATTATAAATTACAATTACACATTAATTATTGTAAGTGGACATATTTTATTTTCTGTTTATAATAATTAAATAAAAAGAGATGAACCAGTTAGCATATACATCTTATGTTGTTGGTTCAAACTCGGCCAAGTACTGATTATTATTATTTTTCTCCTATACTATTCTATGGTCCTGCAAATGGGCCACCTGATGTGAAGTAGGTAGAACTACTGGTGGTAGGGCTTTGTGCAAGCTCGTCTGGGTAAGTACCACCCACTGATCAGATATTCTACCGCAAAACATAGTACTTGATATTGTTGTGTTCCGGTTTGAAGGGTGAGTGAGCCAGTGTAATTACAGGCACAAGGGACGTAAAATCTTAGTTCCCAAGGTTGGTGGCGCATTGGCTATGTAAGCGATGGTTAACATTTCTTACAATACCAATGTCTAAGGGCGTTTGGTGACCACTTACCATCAGGTGGCCCATATGCTCGTCCGCCTTCCTATTCTATAAAAAAAGTGGTTACCACCGCCCATAGACATTGGCGATGCAAGAAATATTAACCATTCCTTACAAAGCCAACGCGCCACCAACCTTTAGATCGAAGATGTTGTGTCCTTTGTGCCTGTAGTTATACTGGGTCACTCACCCTTCAAACCGGAACGCAACAATACTAAGCATACTATTTAGCAGTAGAATATCTGATGAGTGGGTGGTACCCCTATATCTCGGGGGGCATGCACAAATCCATACCACCAAGAAAATGCGCTTATTTTATGTTTATTATAGATCTCGTGCTCAGCGTTGTAGAAAACCATCTTAATACCTGCATATGTTGGATGAAATTTATTTCTATAAGTAAACAAACAAAATAAGTACAATCAAGACATTCATTAAAACAAAATGTTCGGATTTTTATGTATGCCATGACATATTTATGCACACAGTTTTACTTAACTCGTTGCCTCTTTGGTCTAGTGGCTTGATGTAAGGCTGCAGACCCGGAGGTCCTGGGTTCAATTCCCATGTCGGCCCAATAAAAAGTTATTGGGTTTTTCTGTCAGAAAATTCTCAGTAGCAGCAGCCCGGAGTCTGGAAGTTGGAAGTGTATACACTGTGCCTCCGAAAGCAAGTAAAGCCATTGGTCCTGTCGATTAACTCTTTCAGGTCATGTCGGATTGCCGTCCCATCGGATTATGAGAGTTAGAGAATGGAGAGTGCACCTGTGTTTGCGCACACCCTTGTGCACTATAATATCTCCTGCGCAGTTGGCTAATCTCTCTTGAGATTGGCCGCCGTAGCCGAAATCGGTCTGGATGATATTATTATTTATATAACTTTATTAAGTATTTAATAAATTTTGATTAAAAGTTGATTATAAGTGCACACTATACCCGACCTATGTTTCAGGCTAAAAAAAATATTCTAGAGGTTGCCTGGGAGAGAACATTGTTCACGGTAGCATGCGAAAGCGATCCTGTGGCGCTCCTCGCTAAGACGGAAAGGGTACCGCTGGTTTTTAGTGGGTATTCCGATGTCCGGTGCGCACTCGGTGTTTGGACACCGGCGAGTCCCACATACCCCCCACTGTTCCCGTGGGGGAAACGCGTAAAGCGTTTTTCCAGCGTAAAAAAAGGAGAGAACATTGTAAGCAATAAGGCTGCCTTTGCATACTATATAGTACCACCTGTTCTTTTATATAATGTTTGTAAATTGTATGCAATAGAGACTTAATAAATAACTTAATTTATCGCATATATCACGGGGAATATCCTGAGGAATTATTTGGATTAGTCCCGGCTGCTGAATTTCACCACCGGACATCACGCCAGAACTCTAAATTCAATCCTCACCACCATGTCTGAAAATTCACAACAGCACGATTTTAAGGCATTTTCTACCTCGCACAACCACTCTGTGGAACCAACTTTCGCTGGCGACTTTTCCGAACCGATATGACACAGCAACCTTCAAGATAAGAACGTACTCATTCGCAACGCACCTGCAAGCCCTCGGGTGTTGCAAGTGTCCATGGTCGGTGGTAGTCACTTTCCATCAGGTAAGCCTTCTCCCCCTCTTACATAAAAAAAAAACTTTATATGTGTGACTTATACCAAATTTTCGACTTTGTTTTATTCGACTTTCGTAGAAATTTAATAACCAGGTATTTAATGAACTTTTGCTGTATCATTTCCTGAGATATAAATGTCGTATATATAAATCCGGATAAGCTATTATATATATAGTTTAATGGCAATATATCCACTGATAAGACTTTATGATATGTGTTTTATTTGGTGGTAGAACTCTGTTCAAGCCCATCTGGGTTTGGCCCCACTTATACGATATTTTATTACTAAACAGCAATACTAAGTGTATTGATGTGTTCTGACGAAACCATTGAGTGAGCCATTGTAACTACAGGCACATGGAATATTACATCTTAGTTCCCAAGGTTGAGGCGATGTAAGGGATGTACGAATTATTATGGGAGGTGGTGACCACTTATTATTAGATGGCCTATTTGCTCTTATATTATCTTAGCTTCGGATCGCTGCTGTGAAAACCCCTCAAAAAGGCATTCGTGAGATATCAATTAGACCATCGAGGTATTTTAAAACGAAAGATTTGGACGTTTGCCGATATCTCATTTTCAAATGACTGGAGGGAGTCTGAAAACTACACATACAAATATATAGGATATTTTTTATTTATTTATTTATTATATTTTCTATTTAAAAAATGTATTAGTTTAATACATTTTTTTATAAATTCAATTGTTTTTAAACTTTTAAAATTAAAATGTTTTTATCTAATTAAATGATCAACTGCATCAAACATAAAACAGAAGCCAACTAATTAAGTTAAGGATAGACAAAATTGTCCGAGCCTCGAACCTGCGACCTCGATCGATAGTAGACGAAGCCACGAAGTGAGGAAGCCTTATGATGCCACCGACGTCGACAGTGCGTGTATGGGGTGCTTAACCAGTAAAATTAAAAATATTACATTAATTTAAAATTTAAATTTCGAATGATTATACTTTTTTAATATCATTCTCTACATTTATTTTATTTTTTAATATTATTTTGAATAGCCTAGATTATATTTTCTGACTAGCGACATCCTTTATTATAAATGAAGTTTATTTTATTTACTGTAAAAGGTGAAAATATGTATTCCAAAAAAGTAGTACATCTTTCGTTAAAACTAATTAAAAATCTAAGTTTATTTAAAAAAAAATTATACATCACGCTGTATAAAAAATATCGATAGCGATGCACAGCACTATTTTTAAATGTCTTTAATGAGATCTGTTAATGTGATACAGCCTTAGCCTCGTTGCAACGTGGATTGTCTGATCGTGCAGGAATACGCATTAACAGCTATATTTTAGGCGCGTAAATGCAAGACCTCGTCTCTGTGTATTTCCAGCTCTCAAATAACAATAATATACGTATAACACAAAATATTAGTACTCACATGTTAGACACAAAAGGTTACCGCGTTAAAAAATTCGCATATAAAATAATTAAGTATTTTTAATTATCCACAACCGATTTTTGTAGTTTTCCATAAACTGTGATTATGTTTTTATCTATTGTTGTCAAGTCCAAAAGTCAGCTGTTCAGTGCACAAGCCTGCACTGTGGCATATTTTTTTATATAAATTAATTGCATAATACTATCGATTTGTCTTATACACACACACACACTTATGTCTAATTTTAATAAAGCTTGGCTGTATGGTCGGATACCTTTGCATGTCTTACGCTGGTATCTTTTGTCTAAATTTCACACTACATTTAAATAAGCAATAATGTATTCACTACGAACTAATTCGAATAATGATTATATTAATAAATCGAATCATATAATAGTTATATTTTAAATATCGATTTTAGTAGAACCGAGTCTCAGGTATTTTACCAATCGCTTAGGAAGAAGATTTATCAGTCTGACGGATAATAATTGTTCTAATTTACGATTTTACTTAACCACTATTCATAAAACTGTAACATCATCTATTTTACAATATTGTAAATTACTTACATAGTTATTAAAACTAGTTTCACCTGTGCTGTCCACACATAGTGGTGGTCCCGCGTGTGAGAGGGACAGGTGTTAGGCAATACATTAAGTCAGGGTATAAGATTTCTATACCAAATATTATCCAAATCCGTCCATCCCTTTTTGCGTAATTGCGTAACAAACATCCAAACATACAATCGTTTACATTTATAACATTTGTAGGATTTGTAAAAAAGTCGGATTTTATTCAAAACTGTCATTTAGATATATATTATAATTTATGTAAATTAAATGTCTGTTTAATTATTACATATACTTTAATTTCCCCTAATACAACAAATTATAAAGATATATAAAGATTCACAATAAAACAATGTTATTCTATAAAATTTCAAATCAATATTGACAGAAAGAGAGAAATCAATGTTTGAATTATTAAGAGCGTGTTTCTATATATACATTTTATTATATATACCTGTTTAAGGGCCCCTATCCCTTCCAAAACGAAATACCACCGTATGTCATACCATCCTAAACAATGGCTACCACGAGACAACGTGAATCAGTAACTTAAGCATTTAAATAAATAAATAGATATTGATCAAATCCACTCTGACAGTTGTCAAATATCAAAATATTTTGTGCGCGCTTTTTTGTGACGCGTCACATCCGTGTCTATGGTCAGGGCTACCACTATTATTTAAATATATAATTACACATTAAATATATTCAATTTTAACTATTTTAAGTGATGAGTTAAACAAAGTCCTGAGGGTTCAAGTATGCTTCTCCCCAAATTAAATCAAATTTGATGACAGGCGTAAAAACAGTACAGTAGTTAATTTCAAATTTATAACATTAGTATATATGTTATATTCGAATAAGCCATTTATCTTATCGGCTTAGTCACCACCGCCCATTGACATAGGCGATATAAGAAATATTAATCATTTCTTACATCGCCAATGCACCATCAACCTTGTGAAAGAAGACTATGTGACGTCCATTGTGCTTAGTTACACTGGCTCACTCATCCTTCAAACCAACCACGATAATAATCGTCAAGATCTGCATCCGTACGTAGTTGACGTACTTAAGACACATACGAAACCATTGGCTTCCTCGTTTCTGATACGCACCGCTAAGGTTTGGAATACCCGACCTCCGTTTTCCCCACCACCTGCAATATGGGTACCTACAAGCGCTATCTTCACAAGCGCGCTCCACCTTAGACTGTATCATCACTTACCAACAGGTGTGATAACAACCAAGCCTAGCGCTTGATGTATATATATTTTAATTGCTGTTTTGCGGTAGAATATCTGATGAGTGGGTGGTACCTACCTAGGACAGGGCTTGTGTAAAGTTCCTAGTAAAAACTTAATACTAATTTATAAATAGATTGTAAACATCGCATGTATACTAAAATAAATATCTTATTTTTATTACAAAAGGAATGGCATGTTAATAATTTTTCTGCAGCTTATAATTTGATTAATGATTATTTATATTTACGTAACCGCCAACCCTATCCGTGCTCTACTTTCAAATCAAACCAATGCGCCGCGGTGTCTATGGTGTACTTTTTTTTTAATTCGTACGAATGGATGACTATTTTATTTTTATTGGAATAATAGCATTGTTTGTGGACAAGATATTTAGGAATTTTAAGGCATGTTTGTTAGTTTTTGTACATGAGTGTGCGTTTTATATGACCGTGACCGGGAGTTGCTTGATAAGTTTTTTTTTGTACAATCTTGATTCTAATTTATCTGTGTTTGTTTTTTTTATTATTGAATAGTTAAGCGGACGAGCATATGGGCCACCTGATGGTAAGTGTGTCACCAACGCCCAAAGATATTGACACTGTAAGAAATGTTAACCATCGCTTACATCGCCGATGCGCGGGAACTAAGATGTTATATCCCTTGTGCCTGTAATAACACTGTCGTAATCGAACACAACAATATTAAGTAATGCTATTTTACGGCAGAATGTCTGATGAGTGGGTGGTACCTTCACAGACGAGCTTGCACAAAGCTCTACCACCAGTAAAAGCTTGTTTCAAAGAACAATTTTATTTCTTATTGCCTTATAGTAGAAGTTTATCACTATACATTGCCGGCCATATCTATTGATGATAAAATAAAAGCCTTAAAATGCTTCACTACTGAGCTAAAGCCTCGCCTCTTAAATTGAGGAAATTACTTATAAAAAATATAGTTTTTACTTATAATTCAAAATAGTTTTTCCGTTAATTTTATATTATTGTCAATTCATCTGCCCCATAAAATACCAACACTACATATAAATCAGGGTCACATTTAATATATTTATTTAATTTAAAAGCATTACGTCCAGATATTGATTACGAAAAATTCTACTCAGTCGACAGTCGGTTCAACAGCAGCAGTCAAATTATTATTGTAGATTTTGAGTTGACGTGAAAGGCTGAATTTGAAATTGACGAATAACGCCAACTCATCAGAAACTACATTACTGACATCAAGGTTTACATCCGAGGAAATTACCAAAAATACCTCTCGGAAACAAAATACCCCAAAATAAAAATCAAATATAATATGTGATTTGTATTTGAATAGCACAAGACAAAAAAGATATTAATTTTAAGTTATATGTAAGTTCGAATGCAAAATATTTTACATAGTCTAGAAGATGAGCCATCTAGATCTTCGTCTTTTTTTTTTTTAATATAAGCTAGCGCTTGACTGTTATCACACTTCATAGAAAGTGATGATACAGTCTAAGATGGATGGCGCTTGCCCAGAAGATGCCTATTCACTCTAGACTTGAAGATACCCATATTGTAGGTGGTGGGGAAAACGGAGGTCAGGAGGGTATAGAGAGGGTGCGTATCAGAAACGAGGAAGCAAATCGTTTCGTACGTGTTTTAGATACGCCAGCTACGTACGGGTGAAGATCTTTAGGATGTCTCGCACTTCTGTGGTAAAAAGGTGAAAAAGTTCTTATTTGCCTTGGTCGGTCAGCTTTAAGCATTTGTTTTTTAAAGTGCACGAATATATTAATTTTAATTGTACAAACTCGAAAAGGAATTTCTCTAGAAGAAAAATGTAACATATAAACATATCGTGAAACCTTAGGAAAGTCATTGAAATATCCCATACCGCTTCATAGACAGAATTACATTAGATTACTAGAATTGTGTAGTCTAGGCAAAACCGAGGTATTAAGAAGATTACGTTACCTTCACTTTGACGGGTAATCGCTACATACGTTTTATTGATAATACTCTATTTCAACATAATAAACATAACATAAATATTCATATAAAACTGATAACAGAAATATTTGAACACATCACAAACATTATATACCTGATCAAATGCTAAATGTAGTACTTTTTCAATTGCGATCAATACGTGCCCGCTTTTATTTCTTATGAAAGGTTTATAGTGTAAATATACGGAATATCTTTGCCTCATTAAAAAGGTAAGAAAATAAAAAAGTTTAAAAACGTCAAAGTATATATTTAATAGAAAAGGAAACGAATAACAAAAAATATAGACTGAAATTATTTAACGTGCTGTGCTTTAATATTTGAATAAGAAGAGAAAGCGGAAGAAGATAGAGATTCTTAACTCCTAACCTAGAAATACATCGCTTGACTATAACATTCAAATTTCAACAAATTAATTGCATTGGTTGTATATACACCTCACAATATATCACATTTGTTTTTATTCCATGGTAAAAAAAACGAATATTAAGCAATGCATATAAAAATAAGACCATCCTATCATTTGACATATTTTTCGCATAAATAAATCCTACTCTATTTGGAGTCCGAAACGTTACAGCTTTACATGATGTAATGTATGTACTTTAGATGACTCTTTCAAACAAAGAACTTGCTGACAAAGAACTATGCTGGACAATATTATAACTGTAGACACTGTACAGACGTGTATTACAATCGTCCATTTCAAAATGTAATCTCAATTAACGGATTCAAATATCAGCTCTCACAATATATTTTGGAAAATTAATACCGACCTAATATAAGAAACAGCACTCGCAAATGCCTTACTTGATATTTCGTTAGCGGATTATCTAACTATGTGGCGACCATTTTTACACTGTATGTTATCATGTTGTTCTCATTTTAGTGACGTTATCTTTTTGAGAATAAAGATTCTTCGAACCTTAAGCCTCATTTATCAAGTACACGACACCACCGCCTTCCATTCTGGGCACAGACCGTGTGTTATTAATAACAGAAATGCTATAAAATAATCGAACTGAACAATTTTCAATGCAGGCAGCATATCGATAATTACATTTTTAACTGCCCATCCTATCTGAAGCCCATTTGTTAGGTACCACTTATAAGATATTCTCCCGCCAAACAGCAATACTTTGTATTGTTTTATTCCGGTTTTAAGGATAAGCTAGTGTAACTACAGGTACAAAGGACATAACATCTTAGTTCCTTGCGATGTAAGGAATATTTTTTACGTCGCCAACATCTATGGGCTATGGTGACCACTTACCATCATGTGGCCCATTTCTCCGCTTACTTGTTTTAATAATAAAAAAAACTTTATAACTTACATTTATAAAATGTAACAAATTTTATTATCATATAATAAAAAATACTACTTTAAATGAGTTAGGGCATTGTACCCCAGTCTGAGCGGTACCACCCACAAATACCTCAGTCGATTGTTTTTACAATATAGTTAAGTAGCCAAGGTAGTTAAAGGCTCATAACATTTTAGAGGGTTGATGATTTATATGTTTGTATAAATGGTTTTTGTTTTCAATGACAATGTTATCAGGCTGTAATTGATGTGGGCGGTGACAAAAGCCTCGAAAAAAAATATTCAAGTAAGTTCTTTTGTTATATATATAATGATGGCTGCCGGTTTTTATCGAGAATATCGGTAAACGAGTGTTTATGTGGGTACACAAGTAGCTGATTTTCATCCGAAACCCGAGGAAAGGGAAACCTAGCGATTTTTACACGATCTTTTCCATCATCACCGAGCATGAGATGAATTATAAACACTAATTAAGCACATGTAAATTCAGTGTTACTTTTTTACACTATAACTACTTTAAAACAACAAACAGTCATGTTTTACATTATGAAATGAGTATAATATTAAAATATAATATTAAAATATATTTTTTATTTAGTTCTGTTGACTAATCTGTCAAGGTTCAAGGCACAATAATTGTATAAAAAAAGTTTAATCAATGTTTTTGTTGAAAAACTGAATCACACGTTAAGTCCGACCCCGTCGTCCAGAAACCGAAAATCGAAATGTCAAATCCGAACCGAAATACGACACACCTGTCAAATATTTATTTTTTATCTGTATCGATGCATAGTGGAAACTTATGTTCGTTTGTCTAATTGTTCTATTTAGAATGAATATACAAAATTTAAATGTAATACGATTTTTTATCAAAAATAGTTAATTAATGTACGAAAAAAAAAATTAACAGTTTATTATTGAAATTAAGCTCTAAAGATTATACGATAAAAAAATGTTGATTATATTTTATGTACACTGCATTAAAAAGCTTGTTTAAATTAAGTATAGTTGCATCTTCTGATAGGTACATTTAGCTTCATACGCATGATATCAAAATAAACCGAGTAAAGATACACGACAACACTAGTTAGATTAAGATGGCGAAGGTTTTCGAAACGTCTTAGACGCCGTTCGATATTTAACACTTTGACACTGGCAGCTAATCCGACAACAATTATTATTTTGCTTTTTTTTAAGCTCTCGAGTGTCATGGCCGATGGTATAATCCTTTTAAACGCGCGCTCTTATTGCATCTTATTTCATTAAAAAAATGTAATAGGAGACCTGGAATGTCGGTCTAATTTTAGACTAATATTATTTAAGTAGGTAACAATATTTAATAACATACTTAGTCTGCAACATTTTTTTTTTCTTTTTTTCAAACATTTTCGGCGCAAAGGACAAAACCTTTTTAATCAGTTTCGTATGTTATACAGAAAGTTACTTTCAAATAACTCTTTAACAATAATATTGGAATGTCATAAATTATGTTGATTAATAATAATAATAATCATTTATTTGCATGAAACATAGTTTTACAGATGTAATGATTTCTTTATAAGTCTCTAATACATTTCGCCCACGATAGGCATGCGAATATATTTGTTAACAAGTAATTAATATTAAATAAATATCACATCAATTTTTATAGTAAAAAAATATTTTATATTAAGTTCGATTAATTGTATCTTCTACTACTTCTATAATTAATAACAATGTAATTGAACACAATTATTTTTATTAGTAATCATCCCAATGCTAGGCAAAGGCTGTTGAGGATTTCGAGCATATTCCACCACGATATAACGATGGCAAGATGTAAGCCAACAGTAAGTTCGAATCCATGTAATCTAACAACCAGACGAATTGGCAAACTAATATTTAAACAGACTACACACATACTATTTATATTTAATAGAATTACTTATTGTAGACCATTAAACTGCCCGTGAGAGTGTTCTAGGTCATTGTTTTTTTTTAAATTTCAGGCAAAGATACCGCCAGATGGTTAACGGTCATCACCTACTTCAACGGTCCTTAAAAATTTTAATACGCTTTCCAAGCAGCTCAGTAAATTGAAATTAAGCATAACTTATCATATATGTGATAATGTTGCTTAAAATATATAAATAGAACTTATTATCAGAATATCAGAATTTCTAATTTCATTCAATTTTTCATTATATCTCGATAACATAGAACTTCGCGACAGCAACCCGTATCAAAAATAAAAATAACTTCCAAGTAGTCCATTGTAATTTTCGCCAAATCATTGATCGACGATAAATATGATCCATAGATCATTCACACGGTAGATCACTACAGGTGGCACTTGTGTCATTGCATACGAATAAAGCATGTTTATACAAAAACTATAGCGCTATATTCACTGTTCATTCAATAATAGCATGTTTTCATTTACTTTCACTGCTTAATATTGTCTAATTTGTTTTTTCTGAGCAAGGTTGTGCAGCAACTCGGTCACCAGATAATTGGAGCATATACGACTATTGACATTTACAATACAAGAAGTATAGAAAGCGCTGGAAAGCGATGCAGCGCTATATTCTCAGGAAGGTCACCCTTCATCGATCAGATCACCTATTGAAATTGTCAAACGGAATCTCATTCGAGTTTCGATCATAGAAAATATATTGGAGGCGTATTTTTTACATAATTATTGTGAGTCAGTGTGGCCTAAAATGCATTTGTCGTGTAATCCTCTGGGGGATATGGATTATTTTTTTTATCAATTATTTTTTAATGTCCGCGTCGTGGGATATGGTCTTGATAATATAAGGTTTATTAAATTTTTTATCGTCACTCATACACGTCGCTGTTCTGAGAACTACCGATACCATTCGACAGTCATTTTCGACAATGCTGTAACATATCTATTTTTTTTTAAATTATCCTCGAGACATTTAGGAGTTTGAGATGCAGAAATCCGAGCAAGAAGCATGGAGTTTTCATATGTTTCATTTCTGTTTTAGTTTATGTCGCACTCGGTTGCGAAGGAAAACATCGTGAGGAAGCCTGTATGTGTCGGATTACATTCCGCAACATGGGCATTCACCAACCCGCACTAGTGGAATAAGTCGTATACCGTGTCATCAAGAGAGAAGCAGGTCACATTGCCCTACAGTGGGTTATTTACAAGCTGTTTTAACTTCATAACAGTACGAGATATATTACCATTTCAATAAGGATCTGCTCGACTATTACTTTACAACATTATGACTTTTACTTCACGATGTAATGAAAATATTCTATTTTCAAATATTTTATGAAATTAAAATTAATGGTGATCTAGGAAGCGGAAAGCTAGAAGCCGCGGAACCGACAAGAACAACAGTAGTTACACTTTTTCATCAATAATTTACTTGTTATAATTGTATCCTGTTTAAAAAACGAATACTAGCTCATAAAGTATTAATAAAATATAATAATAAACAAAATTCATGGAATTATGAATAATTATATCTAATGCAGACTAAACCTCTGAATATAGCTATGCGTTCCTGCGTATATGTACGTTATTTTAGAGGAATTCAGTAAATGCAGATGATTTTACAATATGAATTCTAAAAATAGATATTAAACGATTTAATTGTAATTTTAAAAGCCATGGTAAAATAATTTGCTACACTGTCAGTGTTATCTATTTAGCAAAGGAAGTATAAAAAACGTGGGAACGTGCCTATGGGCGTTCTTTGTCCGAGCGTAGAATGCAGTTCCGTTTATGAATGATTTTTTTTTGTTACTAGCCAGTGTGCACAGGTGTATTTGTTTGTGATTTTTAGAAAAAGTATTTTATATTATTTTTTGGTTCATTGGTTGAAGCAAATTGCTGCACGAGCTAGTTTTAAATTAAATACATTTTTGTAGATATTGAGTATCGACTGAATTTTGTGATAATTGTTGCCCTTAATAATTTTCAAAGCATGGCGTTAATTACGCTCAGCAGCGAAAGGTCTCCGCTATATATCGCCACCAGGGTATGCCTCTGGGGCACAGCACACTCTGTCAAAGTGTGGTGTGCCGTATCCAGTGGCGCACCACACTCTTGGCAGAAGCGTGATATCTCCGACCTCGCTATCTCGTGCAGGTACTTACCGAAACAGCCATGTCCGGTAAGCACCTGTGTGAGTGTGTGCCGCTCCTTCTTGTTACCCAGCGATTCAAGTAGAGGCGGATCGCCTCCACTGTCACAAGGCCTGCTGATGGAGATCCCAGGTCCTCCTCCCATCTACAATTCAGGGCTTGTTGGGCTACACACCTGATTCGCCGCATCTCCGCTGATCCTGCACGGTCGCCATTGGCCCTGGCTTGGAAGCCAGTACTCGCGGAAGTGCATCGGTTCCGGGTCCACTTCCGCGAGTACCTCGGCCTGGAGTTCCCAGGGTGGATCGCTTACAAGAAGTGTCGCCGCCGTCCACGACACCGTACGGTAACCTCGTACCGCTCTTACCGCTATAACTCTCTGCGGTCTCTGAAGAAGAGCTCTATTACGAGCAGTGAGAGCGTCCACCCATATGGGTGCACTATATAGCGCCATGGAGCGCAGTACACCGGGGTATAAGCGCCTGCATGGTGATTCCAGCCCGGCGACATTAGGTAGGAGGCTTCGGGCTTAGTTAGACAAAGTGTTGCCTGAAGCTCCAATCTGACACATTCATTATGGATTGGCAGCAATTGACCTCTTGAATGTCGGTGAAGTTATTATCGGAACTTTGGAAGCAAAATTAAAGTGGCTATGTGGAAAACTGTTGTATTATAAATAAAGATATCGCATGGAATATGTAAATGTTGGTTTATCTTTATTCTTCCTTCGATTGGTATAGGGTTATATGTAATTATATCCTCTACTAATTAGTATAGTTTTTCAGAAAACAATTGAAATTCATGGTCTTATAAGCTTTTACGCCAAAACATGACTTGTAAAAAGGGTAAAAAATGTATACACGACCGTAGCTGTCTTAAACAATAGTACCGTGACAACTGGCGCAATTGGCACAGATTAATTAAAACTAATCTTCAAAGACCGGACATATGATATCGTTTGTATATATCAGCTTAAACAATCATCACGTGCATTATTACGGGAAAAAATACATTTTTCAGTCCGCGTTATGCAATAATAAATAATGCTTTACTGGTGGTAGAGCTTTGTGCAAGCTCGTCTGGGTAGGTACCACCCACTCGTCAGATATTCTAGCGCAAAACAGCAGTACTTGGTATTGTTGTGTTCCGATTTGAAGGGTGAATGAGCCAGTGTAATTACAGGCACAAGGGACATAACATCTTAGTTCCCAAGGTTGGTGGCGCATTGGTGATGTAAGTGATGGTTAACATTTTTTACAATGCCAATGTGTATGGGCGTTGGTGACCTTATCATCAGTTGGCCCATATGCTCGGCCGCCTTCCTATTCTATATAAAAAATATATATAAAATCAATCCGTTGCTTCATTACTGCGTAAGAAAAGAACAAAGTGACAAACACACTTTCTCATTCATGTATATTAAGTGGATATTATATTTGTCAATATGAACCACATTTAGTTTTAGCTATTTTAAACGTTAATATTATAAAACTAATAAGTACACAGGTTCGTAACAAAAATATAAATACACATTACATTACTAGATATGACTTCTGAAGTGGCGGCCATTGCATCTTCAACTTAGTTCTATATTTAAACACCGAGCGTTGGCGGCGAAATAACCATAAACAACCTTGTTCTTTTTTTACTCGCTGTCCCTTTGTAGCAGTATCCTGCTCTTTTCAGCCAGACCTTTTTAAGGTTGAAATTTATTATGTATACTTTCGGCCATGACCAGTAGCCGTTTTTAATTGTGAATTATGGGGTTACATTATTATTATTTTTTACATTTCCTGCCCGATCGGAAGGTCACTTTTGTGTTTTTATAGATCTGGATTATTTATTATTTATTTCATTTTATAATTGGATTAGACATGGGTCTTTTTGGATTGAACGCTTCGAATAGTTAAATGATTTTTTACGACGGATGCGCTTCCCGATTTCCTACATTCTAAAAAACAGGATACATAATTGTAAGATTAGTTTGATATAAATAAAATCAAAGACATTTTTTCTTTCTAGTATTTTACATATTTTAATACATCAACCTCTTAAGACTATATAGGCATTGTTAGGTATATAAAAAAGCAATGAAGTTTTTGTTTTAGAATTAAGACTCAATATTTATTGTATTTACTTACAAAGAAAATCTAATTCCTTATAATGTAAATAGAAGTAACAACCGCTCGAAGATTAAAAAGTAAAAGAAAACGCCGTATCATGTTCAGTAGTTACCCCCCACTGGTTTAAAGGACTACTGGTTCTTTTATGGTATCTCTTTTACAAACAATTATAGTCTTTAGTTCTATGGATTTAAGAATTACATTTAATGTATATTGTTTTGCAATAAAAAAGGAAACTAACGATTCCTTCAAGGGTTATACGAACTCCTTCTATAGTTGTCCCAATTAAACAGTATTTTTCGAACATCTGGCACAGATTAAAAAATGAAAAAAATATATCGCGAAAAGGTAAAAAAGTAACGAATTCTTCCCGACAAAATTATAATCGGCAATGGAGCGTGCTTCTTAATCCATCTGATATTTTTTGCGTTTGAAAAATTTTATTTTTTTAAAACCCTGTCCCGGCTTTACGTCTTCGCTTCTTTGGCGTCTTTTTGAGCGTAAAGAAAAAAAGGTCTCTTAAATGCGTAACAATTTTTATAGTAAACTTTTCTTATATAAATGTGTACAATTTGACTCCATAAACGAATATATTTAAACAAGAAATATTAGTATAATACAATGTCTTAAATATTAATGACTTCGCTTTAGAGACAGCCTTTATTTATTTTTGCCTGTTTTTGTACAGATAAGATAAGCGATACATAAAAGTTTAAGGAATGTAACAAAATTCTTCATATTTAGTGACATTTGACACAGGGAGTTGATGTGTGGGTCTAATTTGGTCACTAATTTTTAAACCATATTCCAACCGATAAAAATGAAATTTTGCACACAACTCACTACACGGCGCCTTTTTTTTAACGCTGGAAAAACGCATTACGCGTTTCCCTTACGGGAACAGTGGGGGGGTATGTGGGACTCGCCGGTGTCCAAGGCGCCGAGTGCGCCCCGAACATCGGAATACCCACTAAAAACCAGCGGTACCCTTTCCGTCTTAACGAGGAGCGCCACGGGATCGCTTTCGCATGCTACCGTGGCGCTCTGACGGCCGGCCCGCCTATGCGGGCCTCCATTCTCTAGGGAGGGTTCCCAGGGTACTGTGAAACCCCCCTAGTCCCGGCGGCACCTATTGTGGCGGGGGGAGAAGGTGCGCATAGCGCCTTTTTCTTCTCCCCGGTCTTTTCCGGCGGATCGGGTCTGCGGCGGCATCTTTTTCCCGCGCCCGCTCCGCAGCCTCCTTCTGTGACATCACACTATCGTAGAAGGAGACCATCTCCGACCAGCACCCCTCGCTTCCGAGCATCGCGTCGATGATGCTCGGCAAGGAGAGATCTCCTCCAACAACCGCCGCCAGTGAATGCCTATGGGGCCCCCACACTCCGTCAGGGTGTGATGCGCCGTGTCAAATGGTGCACCACACTCGTGGCAGGAGGGTGACCGCGCTATCTCATGCAGATACTTACCGAAACAGCCATGTCCGGTAAGCACCTGCGTCAGCCTGAACGAGAGCTTGCCTCGTTTTCTTTTGACCCAGCGACTCAAGTGGGGACGTACCGCCTCCACTGTCACCAGGCCCGCCGTGGGGGACCCCAGGTCCTCCTCCCATCGGGTCACCACCCGGCGCCTCCTGATTATAATATATATATATATATATATCTTTTTTTATATACAGGCAGGGTATAGGCCGGCGGACGAGCAAATGGAAAGATGATGGTAGGTGGTCACCACCGCCCATAGACATTGGTGATATAAGAAATAAAAGGGTTATTTCTTATATCACCAATACCTTACATCGCTAGTTATAAAATTATACTAGAATAAAACTCGAAATTGTTGCCAAGATTTCAACTTGTGAATTATCAATTTTAATTATATTACGTCACAGACAAATAATTAAATTGTTTTTAATATAATTCTGATTGTTAATAGATTAACTTATTCAATGTTATATATCCCGGAATATACAAATTGCCAATTATATCTCCCCCCTCTTTTATCGAACCCTTATCGAAACACGATAAGGAAGAAGTAATATGTGTTTTCGGTGTATTTTATAATTAATAAATCAATATTATCAATGAAAAATAAGACTACTATAAAAGAACACCTCAAATTGATTTGCAAAAATAAAAGCATTACTAAGATCTCAATTTTTATGGGCACAATTATTTTTTTAATGAGGCACATACTTACTTGTGTTCAGCCAAAGTATTTAACTTATTTAATTATAAACGCTTGTAATAAATTAAACAAATCTGCAGATTTAAATTAATAATCTGCGACACAGACGCACACAATTGTGACTTTATGACTAATTTTTTTTTTTAATATAGCAAGTATTAAAATTCAATAATTAAATTTTTTCAAAGGATATTGCACATTATATATTTTATTTATTTATCGACAATAATTAAAATTTCAATAATATTAAAGCGAAGCTTAATTTATTATTAATTGTGACAATTAATTATTTATGTTTTCGCGTAATTTAATGGTCATCATTATTAAATATATTAAATTATGAAATGTTTATAGAAATATGATTTAACATGAATATCATACATAATTAAATAATTATATTATGATAAGTGATTCTAGTTTTCGTTTGTATCATATTTAATCACTAACCTATCAACCCGGTCATTGTTTACTTATACTAATTTCACTTCATTACCAAAAAAAGTAAAAATAATAAATTTTAAATATTTTATATAATATAGCATAAGACTTCATTTTTAGAGCATAATAATAGTTTTGTCACAGATAATTAATTGGATATCTATACAATTAATTTATAAAACAAATTTCTCGGAATGATGAGATTCCACGAAAGGGATGAGTGTTCGACTTCTGATACAAAGTACTTATAATATATATATACTATACTTTATACATCACTACTATACTATACTTTATACATCATATTCAGCTCATATTAATCCACTGCTGGACATGGGCCTCCTCACGGGCGCGCCAATTCTCCCGGTCCTGTGCTAGTCGCATCCATTGAGCACCCGCCATTTTCCTAAAATCGTCATAAAACCTCTCAAAATGAATATTAATTTATATTAATGGATGGATATAAATTTATAAATATATGAAGGTTTTGCAATCGCGTACATCATCATCGTCAATCATTAGAATATCATAAGAAAATCATTTTTGTGTATGTATTTACATCGGTTTGTGAATTTATAGTTATCAATAATATAGTAATAAGTAATTCTGTCTGTTATACTTTTATGGTTTATCACCTCGTGCACGCGCTGGACCAGTGTGGTGGAAGATGCTCCAAAACTCCTTCACAATATGACTTACTTAAATATGACTTATTTAAAAGAAAACGAAGCACTTTGTCTAACCAATCAACGGTTACGAATTTTTAACAATTGTTTTCTAAAGGGTACCACAGACAAAACATTCGATTATAGAGCAGATAGCATAGACAATGTAGCGCACGCGCCGGCAAGTGGCGCGCAAATTGAGTGCTCCAATTACGGTGTCGGATTCTCTAGAAACGTTTTTATGGGGTGATGTTTTTAGTTTTGTAGTTAATGTATTATTGTTTTTTTTTTTCTTTCTTTCACATGGCAATGAAACAATTGAACAACGTAACTAACACAGATATAGTTAATGGGGAGTGCCATACTTATTTGTTCATTTAATATTAAATATTATATGACTAGATCGTATGGTGTCTGTCTCACTTTATTTTTGAGAACTTGTTGCTTATCCTTTTTTTAATTTATTTTTAATATTTAAATATTGATTGCCAGCATAAATCAATGTTGTCAGAAAATTGGCTAGTCACCCTCCAACACGCAATAGAAAATTATTTTTAAATCGGAAAACGCACGGAAATCTATACAAATCAATAAAATTGAAGTCAAAATTCATCAACATTCAAAATTTCATAATTTATTTATACATTTTGATACACGAAACTTAAAATATGTGCAAATAAAAATAAAAATAGCTACTGTGTAAATAACGACTGCGAGGAATGCTGGCTGCATTTCCCTTTTGAATCGAAATTCTGATCCTCTGGGCAAAAACGAACCAGCCCTCTTGTCACCAGTAGAGGCAGCAGGACAAGGCAATAAGGCAATTTCAATTGTTAATTAATATGAATAGAACAAAGTTAAAAATATCACGAAGACAGCACTTTTATTATTACTTACTTTACTTAAGTAAATGAAAAAGGAATTTTAATTTATTAGGATTATATACCATAGCTTATCTGTTTCTTGTAACTTTACGTGGGGCTCGTGGAAATAGCTGAGTACAGGTAGTTATAGCTGTAACAATAATCCACATAAAATAATCGTAAAATGTCAGCAAGTGATACGCGATATTGACTATAATAATTATTAAACATAAGGTATCAAAATAGCGTATCACCGTAAGTCGGTTTTCAACGTTTCTCAACTGAGATACAACGTGAGTGCACACAGAAAAACACTGCAGCTCTGCTTCTACTTAATATATAACATTTTCAAAACGCCAATAATTAATAACATATTTATTGCCTAAAACATAATTTATTGCCAATTTTTAAAAAACGCATTTAAACTGAAACAGCCCCTATAGCAATGGCGACGCAGTCTCCCGTTCTCCTATTTGCAATAGACACGTGACCTAAAATGGCGGCGTTCTAAATTCGAATAAATCAAGAGGATTGGCGGCTAATCGCCGGCCTCAGGCGCGAAAACATACGAATCTAAGGCTTGGCCCCCACGGTGGACCGAACTAAGTATCAACAAATAGTAATTGATATAGCTTATTGCTGATAAATTGTTACTTAAATACGGGAATAGTTTTTTTTTTATCTATATAATTAGTTGATTAAATTGACTGAAATCCCACTCTTTAATTGGTCTCGATAAATAACATCTTTGTATTGCCATATTTAATTATAAAGTTGTGTGAGCCAGTAGGTATATTGACAGTGACATAACATCTAAGATTTAATTATTGGAGATGCATTGACAGACGAACTGAAGGATATTTTTTTGTCCTGTATTTCTACGCCCGTGCCTTTGGGGAATCTTGTTTTAATTACTTTAATTTTATGTCAATGTGACTCCATGTTTATTACCGGGCAGCATCACAACAAAAAAAAACGTCATTTACAATATAAGCATTTGAGACCTCAAGGTGTTAAACTACGACCTGTGAATATACAATCAACCCAAAACCAAACCAACCACTCGGACTACTCACTTTTACTAATTATTAAAAATATTGATTCTGTGTCGAAGTTAAATTTGAATTTCATCGTCTAATTGCAATAATTAACTACTATTTAAACTATTTAAAAAACAACAACAATCATAAAATTTTAATAAAAAATAAGTTGCCCAAATCACTACCTAGTCCATTAAATTAAATAACGCGAATCGATAAATCGTATGAAATTGCAAATATAATTCGTTCCTTGCTTACACCAATAATTTCTTTATAAAAGGGATGGTAAATTGAAAAGTCGAGTTCCGTGTAATCGAATATCGGATTGAATGCCCACATCAAAGTGTCTTAGATTTAATTCGATAAATCGCTCGAAAATTATCGAACAAGCAGAATTGGCACTTCCCTACGCTTACACGGAAACGTCATTTGCTCATTTAAAATAAGAACGCGAAGAAAAGTTTTTTTTTTTTAAAAAAACATCGGTATTGGAAAACATTTCGTTCTGAAATTGAGGCTGAAATGAGTTTTGTGAGAACTTCAATGAAAATCAAATTTAGTATTTAAGTTTTTTCTGTTTTGAAACGACAACAATTCAATTCCATTAATCGTAAACTTCTGTGGTTTACGTTTTTATTCCAACGAAAATTAATATATGTATACTTTTTAATTCGATCCTCTTTGCTATTGTTCGTACACATAACAGCAATAATTTTCACTACTTAATTACTGAATATAATAACATAATTTGAACTTTAATTATTATTTAAATTATGATATATTTTTTTATATTTTTGGTTATTTAGTGTAATCCTTACTATTATACAAAAAGGTATCATTTTATAATCTAGCTAACTAATATAATTTCGCATTGAGCACGAATATAAAGAAAAACTAATTAATATAATTTACATACCTATTAAATGTAGCATAAATTATTGCCATTTTCAGATCTACTTATCAGATGTTTAACACAAAATAAAATTGTATATGAGCAAACTTTTAAAGAACTTCATGGTTAGGGGTTGATAAAATTGAATTTATTATTTCAAAGAAATTCCAACGCAGCCAGCGAAGCGTTCTATTAGATTTCCCGCCATGTTTAACAAAAAGTTTTACTGCCTTATCAACGCATGAATTTACATCTTTGATCTATAACACGATCGCTGATTGTCTCTGATTTTCATTTATATCATTAACTTATATAAAAGGTTAGATTTTATATCTTATTATTGGATAAATAGCAGTTGTCCGTCATTTTGTTATCTTATATATGGGACCCAAGGTTCATTTAGCGTCACTAATTAAATTAATTAAATTAATATAGTTAATATAATACACATAACGATAACTGTTAATAAAATAAAACACAGGCGAACACTTATGTAAAATTACACAATAAAATGTCCCTGTACACATAGTCTTAAACTATAAAATACCTAAACTTTATACAAATTATAACATATTTTCCAATTACCACAACAATTTATATCAACGATAATTGAAAAAGTATTACATGAACCTGTGCCCCTAAGTCTCAAAAAAAAGTTAAAACCCTCTCTATGCCCACTGAGGCATAAGAAACACTTCCTTCAGCCAAATGTCCGATATTTGTTCCCCCTCGTACTACGGTCCTTACATGTTAAAGAATCCATAAATAATAGAGTTGACGCACGGGATTGTTACTCCCCCTGTAGATTCGCTCTTGTCTATGGTGCCTAATGCCCCTATTGTCTGTGGTACGGATTTATTATTCATTTTCCTAATACATCTGACGGTTATGAGTTTTCGATTGATGCGGTGAGTGCTATTTGATATTTAGAATCTTTTCGGTTTTGGATATCAAAAGAACGCTGATGTATTTATTAAGTTTACATTTTTAAATATTTGTAAGTTATTTCATATATATTTTGAATTTTATAAAACTAGTTTTTAAAAAATAAGGAAATGTAATCGGATATTAATATTCCTTTTTGGTAAAAATAAAGTAATTCAATCATTCAATAATACTTTGTATTGTGAAGTATAAGTATAATAAATAATATGATAATAGTTTTTAAACTGAAAAAAAAAATTCACTACATAAACATACTAACTGCATAACACTAATAAGCATGTACCTAACATTACCAGGTACCTATGTAATTTGCTCATTTGAATGCATTCATTAAATTAAATTAAATATTAATCACATTTTTTAATATTTCAATCGTATCATAATTGTAATAATAAAACTAATAAAATATATCATATTTTAATTTATAATTAACAGCGGTAAACACCTACATTTATCATCTCTTTAAAATTCCTCCAATACCTGGCTTACTTTTTATATACTTAACGTTTAAAAATATTAAATATTTATTGCCCATACATGGAATAAAACACTAATATCTTTGCACCGATAAAAATTCAAAAAATAAAATAAAAATGTCATAAACGAAAATTGGCGCGAAAGCACTTGTAGTTTAATAATCGAGCAACATTTGTTTGAATTACTTGGATTGAAGTGGCGCCTGCTGGCGGGTTTATTAAATAGTCGCCATGATACCTCTTAGCACTTGGGGGCCATTTTATTGCCACTTGCGGTTTGACGAGTCTTTTTGTTGCTTTGTTTTAAAGTCTTTTTAAAAAAATCTCGGACCGTAATTACATTATTTAAGATATTTCTAATTTTAAATTCTAAATATTCTGAGGTCATTCAAACAAGACAGTATTTTTTAATTGAAAAATTGCGAGATTTAGTTTTGTAGGTTTTATATACCTATTTGTATCAAACCGATACCTACGGTGTCAACGTGTTTTTTTAAAGATCATCAAACTATTTATATTTAATGTTTCTTTGTGCCTGCGTTTAGTTATAATTTGGTTACAAAACAATGTTCGTAAATAACTGTGCTAATTATTTTTAAATTTTGTTGTTAACATATTTACAAATAAGCCATTATAGAATGGAGTTAGCATTTTTAAGTTATATGCGTACATTTACCTAATTGTATTTTATTAATATTAATAATGATTTCTTTGTAATAAATATTATATTTATAAGCATCATAGACGTTATGAGATATTAACAACCTAAGCCTTACCTACCTAAGCCAAATCCCAGAAGGTTAAGTTTTAAGTCGCATGTTATGCCTACATCATGCGCGTGTAAAACCAACGCTTAGCAATTAGTGTTCCCTTGTACGTTACCACAAATCTCATGAAATAATTAATTAGCAATATAACATTGCGATAATATTAATAAGATCGAAAGTGAAATACTTTATTAATTTAATTTATTTATTTTTACTTATTAATTATATATAGTTAATTAATAGTTTTTGTTAAGTGCATTGAATATATATATATATATATATATATATATATATATATATATATATATATATATATATATATACATTAAAGTAAAGGTTTAGTTTTATTATCATTAATCATTATATGTGATATAGGTATATGCCATTTTGAAATCAAGTACCCACTTGCATTGTTTTGAAAATGTCAGCCACCATTTTGTTTAATTATCAAACATTGAATTAGAGTTAATATTATTCATTTACTTACTAAAAATAATATTTTTTTAAATACATATTTAATATTATAAATATGAAAGTGAGTTTATTTGTTTGTTACGCTTTCACGTTTTAACTACTCAACCAAACATCATGAATTTTGCAAACACGTTGTCTTTGGTAAAGAAAAGGACATAGGATATCGAACACACCCCCTTTTCCTCGGGCGGAATCATGCTTACAAAAACGTGCTAATAAATAGGTACTAAGTTTACACTTGTGTTACAATTGTTTTTTTTTTTATATATAAAGTGTAAGCAAATGAGAAACTGTATATCGTATGCAATAATAACTAGGTACCTATCTGCTATCTACGTTTATTGTTGTAATGTTCTATTTTAATGTCCGCTGGACCGATTTCGGCCACGGCGGCCAATCTCAAGAGAGATTAGCCAACTACGCAGGAAATATTATAGTGCACAAGTGTGTGCGCAAACACGGGTGCACTCTCTATTCTAGGGAATAGACTCTCATAATCCGATGGGACGTCAATACGACACGACCGGATTCAGGTGCATGACCAACGGCTTTACGTGCTTTCCGAGGCACGGAGGTGTAGACACTTTCAACTTCCAGACTCCGGGCTGTTGAGAATTTTCTGACAGAAAAACCCAATAACTTTTTATTGGCTCAACCTGGGAATTGAACCCAGGATCTCCGGATCTGCGGCCTTACATCAAGCCACTAGACCAACGAGGCAATGTTCTATGATTCTGTTGGGTATTTACCAACAGAATCATTACAAAAACAGAATCATAAAAAAATCAAGTTCCCCGTCGCGTCTTTCTTTTTCTGAAACGATAAACTCAAAAACTCAAATAAGCGAAGGAATTCATGAAGAAAGCTTAGGTGTATAACTCACTAATTGGTTGAAATATGACGATTGTTGAAGATGAAAAAAATACCTGGAAATATTATCGGCGAGCGTCGCGTAAACCAATAGAGGTACAAGTATTACGATATAAACATTTTATGTAGTCTTATTCTTACCGTGCGAAGCCGGAACGGACAGTTTTTATCATCATATTATATAATATGTGTGACTAACTAATGAGCTAAGATGAACACGTCAATATAAGTGTGATTCAAAAACCCTGAAAGGGCTATGTGAAGTATATTCAGTAGTGATAAAAAATTGTGTTTTTAATGCAGCAAAAACGAAAATCGGTATCTTTGCGTTGGTATGATCAGCCTGGCCTGTATTGCTATTTTGTTGAAAACTGACTTTTTGTTATTTTTATATTATTATCACAGTCAATATCACATTGACATTTCTCGATCATTTTCAGCGGTGTGTTATTGTTCTTTTCATTCAGTGGTTAAAACGCGTGAATCTTGATCAATGATAGCGAGATCAAACCCAGACAAGCATCACTGAATTTTCAAGTGCTTAATTTGTGTTTATTATTCATCTCGTGCTCGGCGTTGAATGAAAACATGGTGATGTAACCCACATGTGTTTTTCACCGAAATTCTCCACATGTGTATCTTTGGCCCAGCAGTGGGGCATTCATTGACCGTTATTTTAAGTTTATAGAAAGCTTAACTTTACTTAAAATCTCTCTAAAACATGTAAATAACAGTTAAAAATTATACTTATATAAATCTGCGAAATTCGTACTAAATTATTGTCCGGCAAGTTATATTGCGCGTGTACCTAAGTAATACTTGCAAAGTTTCAAATACGAACATTAGAAGCGGCCCCGGATGTCTAGGCTTAGAACCTGGTCAGGAGAGACCACCCAGCCAAAGACAGTATTTTTTTATTCTTTTTTTTTTATAGAATAGTAAGGCGGACGAGCATATGGGCCACCTGATGGTAAGTGGTCACCAAACGCCCTTGGACATTGGCATTGTAAGAAATGTCAACCATCGCTTACATAGCCAATGCGCCACCAACCTTGGGAACTAAGATGTTATGTCCCTTGTGCCTGTAATTACACTGGCTCACTCACCCTTCAAACTGGAACACAACAATATCAAGTATTGCTGTTTTGCGGTAGAATATCTGATGAGTGGGTGGTACCTACCCAGACGAGCTTGCACAAAGCCCTACCACCAGTTACAAAGCTCTACCACCAGTGTTATATTCTACCCCGGAAAAGGGGGGACCTCAAACGACAAAGTCAGGACCTGATAAGAAGTAGATAAAAGATTCCAAGAGATCTATTTACCTACTGAATATATTAGTAACATACGTAAGTACGCGTGATGTTTTGGACAAAACACAATTGAATATCTTGCAAGTTAACTTTTATAGGAAATGTCGTCCATTTTGATTCGAGCTAAAGAAATATGCGTAGCATTGTGTCTGTATGTATGTTGAGGCTGTACACGTAGTATACAGGGGAGATGTATCCTGTGATGTATCTATATGGCTCGTGGGCGATTACGCGAAAGTTTCCAATAGAATTTAAGATACTTTGACTTGAAACTTGAATGAAATAACTTTGATTAGGTTGAAATTCTCCACATGTGTATCCTTGGCCCAGCAGTGGGGCATTCATTGACCGTTATTTTAAGTTTATAGAAAGCTTAACTTCACTTAAAATCTCTCTAAAACATGTAAATAACAGTTAAAAATTATACTTATATAAATCTGCGAAATTCGTACTTAATTCAAATATAATATATTACTTGTATATTTATATATACAAGTTCGTTGTCCTTTTTAAGTTTAGGTTTTTTTTTAATTTTCATTCGACATATTAATGACGATAATGGGAAAAAATATTGTTAGTTTTGCGTCTTTGCTCTTGCTTGTTAAAATAAATACAGTATTTAACTTTTTTTAGAGCATCTTAAAACAAAATGAGCCCTTAAACCATATAGACCTAAATCTTACCCGAGAGTAAGAAAGAGGAGACCGAACAAAAATCAGCTACCTACTGTGTTTATTAAATGTAAATGTAGTTTATATAGATATATAATTACTGTATATAGCAGTTAGGTAGGTATATATGAGTGTACTGTATACCTTCATAAATAAAATTTGAATTTATGACTAACGGAGCGAAATAATATGACAAAAACAAAACATTAATGTGAGATAAAAATTAGTCAAATAAGATAAATAGTGTTATAAATCAAATATCAATATTCTTATTATATATAAAATTATATAGAAAAAAAAAACAATATTCTTTACAATTTTGAGCTGAAAAAATAAAGTTGTCTGTTCATGTTCAGACTAAACAGAAGTTTTCATAATAATAAAAACTTTCATCGAAAAATAAAAATACGTTGTTCAATTTAAAAAAAAAATTAAATAATTATAATAAAATGAAAAATATTTTAAATTACGACACGACGCAGAATGTACCACTCTACGCGCAGCAGCCGGCAAGGGCGAGGGGGCGCGGCGTGCGGGCTGAAGATAAGCGGCTTAACTCCGCACCAGAGAGTGACAGTATTATCCACTAGCAGCACACGTGCAAGCGAGACGACAATACATTGCTATATACAGCTGCGAGTATTACTGCGTACGACGAGGTTGTAATACAACCGAACTAAAAGTCTTACATTGCGTTTCATATTTTAAAATAATAGACTTTATTTTAATGCAATACAGTTGATTTTAGTTAGTATTGTTTTCCTTGAGTTATTCCACAAGGTTTTTCGAATTAAAATAAAAATACATTTTCGAGGAATATGTACGTCGCTACAAGTAAAGTTTGCGTTGCTATAGATATATACGGGCACAATTTACCGTGGCGTCTAAACAGCTAATTTTAAGAGAACTTTAACCGAGTCGAGTGAAGATTTCGCTCTCTTTTTATATATATATACATATATTTTTTTAATGACCGACCGCGTTTATGTATGTTTGTTACATTGTAACATCGCTTAGGTATATGGAAATAACTTAATATACTTAATACTTTTGATTTTCTACAGTTTATAGCTTGAATTTAGCTTCTGACAATATGATCGTAACTTCTTCTTAGAAGTATGAAGTCTGTGTGGAACTATGTTCCACAAAAATATACGTCATTGATTTTAAATAATACTTAATTTAAGGCATAAAAAATTAAACCTTGTGCTATCTAATTGCGTAAAAAAGTTTTTTGATGTCAGTCATCATTCGAAAAAAATTAAACAAAATATTGCTTGATAAATATAAATTTTATTTACATAAGAATTATTAACATTAAGGCTTTGAGATATATATACGAATAAAATATATAGTTATATAATAATAGTTTTCTATAAACGTAATATATAAAAGAAAAGAATAACTGACTGATATA
Source organism: Nymphalis io (assembly GCF_905147045.1). Lineage (NCBI taxonomy): Eukaryota > Metazoa > Arthropoda > Insecta > Lepidoptera > Nymphalidae > Nymphalis > Nymphalis io. Next base: position 6,578,042 of record NC_065913.1, on the reverse strand, counting down.
TTAACGGGCAGCCCAAGCTTCTGGGTCTAGCGACATGAAAATTGGCATACGGGTTCCTTTCACACAATAGGTTAGCACTGAGGATTTTTGGAAAATTTAACCCTTAAGACCCTAAGGGGGATGAAAGTTTATATGAAATCCTTAATTACTTAAAGAGCTCTGGAACCTGGTATTTAGCAATTCAAGTTTTTAGGTACTTTTATAATATGCTAACGTAGACCGTATCACATAACATATCACACCAAACTGCTTTACATTTACTGGTGGAAGGGCTTTGTGCTAGCTCGTCTGGGTAGGTACCACCCACTCCACAGATATTATACCGCAAAACAGCAGTAATTGCTATTGTTGTGTCCCGGTTTGAAGAGTGAGTGAGCCAGTGTAATTACAGATACAAGGCACATAATATGTTAGTTCCTAAGGTTGGTGGCGCATTGGCGATGTAAGCGATGCTTTACATTTCTTGACCACTTACCATCAGATGGCCCATATGCTCGTCCGCCAATGATAGAGCATTGTATTATGATTCGTTGATGTTCATACAGGATACATAGGTATGTATATAATTATTGGATGTTTTTCCGATTGTTAAAAAAAAGAGTAACTACTTTCTTTCCGGTCCTTCTCGGTAGAATCTACATTCCGAATCGGTGGTAGCTTTATATTAAAATTTATATTCCAAAATGACGATTCAAGCACTTGTGAGGGGTTACTTGAATAAAGTAATATTTTGACGTTGAACAATAAATCTAGGAGATGCAGAACCGAGGTGAACCTGAGAACACTGTATTCGTTATAAAAGATTGTAGATGCTTGTGCTTGTCTCGTGATCAGCGATTAAGGAAAACATCTTGAGAAAATCAAAATGAGGTGAAAAAAAATTAGTATGTATGTGTCCAATCCACGTTGGAGCTGGAGTAGGTTAAGAACTAATTACACATAAGTTCCAAGCCTTCTCTTCTAAACAAGAGCGAGCCTTTACTCTTTCGTTAATATAAAATTAAGATCAGCATGCCCTTCTTTCACAGGGCACTCTGGGCACGTGTCCAGGGCCCCGCCGTCGATGGCAGGGCCCCCCTGGTCCCTGATAGATCACCAAACGATAACCGATATTTATTACATATCCATGGGAAATTTATGACATAAGTATTATTTTAATAGACCGATTTTTAATATTAGAATTAGTGCAATCTCTAATGCAATAATGCTTCATTATTTATTGTTACTAATTACTAATTATTTAAGTATTTGCTATTTTTGGTCTATTCTAAGAAAATACTTTACTTCATTTATACTTTATTGTACACCACACCACAAAGAGAAAAATACAAAACATGTATACTGCCTCAATAAATGTACAATTATGGCGACCTTATCGCTACATAGCGATCTCTTCCAGGCAACCAACGGTGTAAGTTACAGATAGGATATGAGGTAATTGGTGGTAGGAATAAAATAATATTAATATTTAATGAAAACAAAAATACACATACTATATATCAATAAATAAATTATATTATCAGTACATACAAAATTACAAGTATATGATATAAATGCATACTATATACAGCAACAACGAATAAAACGATAAGTTCTCAAACAACAAGAAAGAAAAAAGAAAAACAAATGAAATATACAAGAAATACTAAAATAAAAGAAATTATTGGTGTTAAGGCATTTGAGACAAAAAGTGATCTTTTACAAGTTTTTTTAAAAATGTCTATCGATTTGGCCTCCCGAATATTTAAAGGAAGATCGTTCCAGAGTTTAATAGCCTAAATTGTAAAAGAATTATTATAAAAAGATGACTTACATATACTATTAGTAATACCAGTACCATTTTCATAGTACTCTGTCACGATCATTCCATTATCCTACTATGCCCAGGGCCTCTAGTCGAGTCAGGGAACAAAGTCGAAACTCACCGAAGAAAACGTTCGTGAAATGTCAAAAAGCGATATGCAACATTGACCGTAATGATTATAACATTTCAAGAATACACGCATTAAAATAATATATAACTATATAAATACTTGTTGTAGGGCCTCGTGCAAGCTCGTCTGGATAGGTACCACCCACTCACCAGATATTCTACCGCAAAACAGCAGTACTTGATATTGTTGTGTTACGGTTTGAAGGGTGAGTGAGCCAGTGTAATTACAGGCACAAGGGACATAATATCTTAGTTGCCAAGTTTAGTGGCGCATTGGCTATGTAAGCGATGGTTGACATTTCTTACAATGCCAATGTCTAAGGGCGTTGGTGACCACTTACAATCAGCTGACCCATATGCTCGTTACCCACGAGCGCTATCCTCTGAGAACAGTCTTATCTACGATAAATTCGTTTATTTAAATATTAAGGTACCAAGCAAACATTATTTAGCGTATGTCTGACAATCGCTTATACGATTATAATATATTGTTACCAATTAGTAAAATCTTACATGGTCTCACTAATGCCATCTATTGCGAATACCTTGCAACAATTAAGAAAAACATTTGTTCGTTAAATTAATACTTACGTCACGTATTGAAATATTTGCATAAATTTTCGTAGAATAGAATGGCTATTACAGTTTTATAAATAGCTTTTTTATATACTAGTTTCCGCGAGTTTCACCTCCGGATAAGGGATGCGGGTAGGTGTTATCCTACTACTTTTTCTATACCCCTATCGTGTATACAAGATATGATGTTCGGTTTAATGGTTAAGACGGAAAAGCGTAATAAACAAACTTTCTCATTTATATTATTTTTAAGAACAAACAAAAGAAAATTTTATAAAAAAAAAACAAAGTAAGAAATCCTGTTAAATACTGTTCTGTACTTATTGTATATAATATTATGTAATTACTGTTTGAATTGTAAGTCAGTTGTCACGTACGTACATTTGTTTCTTTAAATATAAAATCAAATCAACGTTATTCAATCTGTATAAAGTTCTTTTTTTATGTTATGGGTAGGCGGACGGGCCCATCGAGATTGGCGATGTAAGAAATATTAACTATGTAAAGAACATCTCCAATGCGCCACCAATTTTGGGAACGAAGACGTTAAGTCCCTTTTGCCTGTTATTTGTTCACTTCATACGGTTGAAATTTAATCGTTGCCATTTAATCGTTTTAGTTAGACCAGCCCCGTATTCTATCCGAAGCTGAGAGAGGAAGCTTGTTTATAATAAAAATGAGCCAGTCATTAGTAGATAGGACTAAGGCAACTGAATGAAATAGCTTTCAAAATAATATTGTTTTGTCATAGGGAGTTGGATAAAGTAGTACCTCAATTAGAACTTATGACCTTCATAAATCGTAGAATCGCATTATTTACCTTCCTGTTAAAAAATCATTATATTATGTTATTAAAATGCTGTTGGATTACCAATAAATAAAAAAACTGCTTTGACAAATGTTTTACAAAAACAAATATACGTCTGTGTTTTTTTTTTTTTTATAACTGAATAAGAATAACTTTGGAGCATTTCAATTCAGTTGATAATTCAATTAATTTATCTGTCTAGGTTACCTTGTACGTCTTCAGATCATGTAGTTCTCGAATACGGGGACAAAATGAAAATTTTATTAGTTATCTCTGTCAGAAATCAGTAGTTCGGTGTTGGATAATGATCGTTTTACCTTCTCGCGTCACAGAAAACCTCAGCTCAGCATATTTTGTCCCCGGTTAGTTTGCCGTTATATTTATGTTGGCGGCTGACGCACACTTGCCCCCTAATACTCATTTAATATTATAACTAATGTCGATATGTACAGGCCTACCTGTATCGGTATATGTCTATCATTGTTATAAGCTTTCTACGCTATTCTTAACATTAATAAACAGCTAATGGCCATTTAGCATTTATTTAACGATATCCAATATTCCAAATATCTGTGAGAAAAACGGATTTCTATAAATATTTGTTACAGATTTGTGTCTTAAACATAATGAATTAAAGTTACTCATAATGAGTGAAAAAATAAACAAAAATCAAAGAAACTCGACCCTTCACATTTCCTACATTCTTCCGCTATCGCAGTCACGGCTCAGGTGACGTCGGCGTGAGGCTTCTGTCGATGGCCGGCACACCTATTGGGTTACGAAAACAATACTAGACTTACAAGTACTTTACAAAATACAACAGTTAGTTAAAATATTTAATAAATATTTAAAAAATAACAAAAACTATAGGTAACTAAGTACCTACCTATGTAATCGATTCAATAAAGTTATAAGACACATTTAAAAGTTATAATTATTATGCTCTTAATTTCAGTTTAAATAGTTATTCATTGATAATTAACAATTTGTCTCATTATAATTAATGAAAGGATAAAAAAGAAAACTTGTGTATTATCTTATTTTCTTACCTACTAGGGACATCTAATATTTTCACTAGATAACTTTTACAATTCGATAACTATTGATTAATGCCATCTAGCGGAATATTAATGATATACTTCGTTCATAAAATATTTAATTTTTGAAATAAATGGAATGGTAATACGAATTTATTTATTACAAAAAACACCTTTGTAAGAAATAGTAAATACTTACGTAAATAAATATTTATTAATTTAGTTTTTTTAACTAGCAACTTTAACAAACTTTAGAATGTTAGTGTAAATTTGCAACACTGTTTACAAAATTAGACATGGCGCGCCTCAACAAGATTCCGCAAGTGTTCAATATATTATTTTATTTATTTGTATTTTTATGTTGTTTTACAAGATTAACGAGTGCAAATGTAGAATTAGATGAAGACAATTGGAGGCAAATCCTCGATGGGGAATGGCTGGTCGAATTGTGAGTATTTTCCTTTACCGGTACATTAAAAAAAAATTCATAACGTGCCAGATTTTTCAGAAAAAAATAATTTTTAGGTCATTATCAACTGAAAATTAAACATAACCATATCAAAAGCGATCTCTTTTTTATGTTACATATTTATTTTTATTGCAGAAATTTTAGTGTGGTTCAACTATGTCTATTCATTGAGTTTGGGTTCAATAAACTACTACAAGGCCGTTAGGGTCTAAGCACCGTTTTGGTTACCGTGTCGCATTCCCATCTATTGTCCTCACATTTAATAAAAATCACTTTTTTTATAAATATCACATATCGTACAATACTCAGCCAGTCTAATTGGTATTCATTTTAATTTCAGTCTCGTGTTGCGTGAGTCATTGTTGTAATTTTGTTAAATGATATTTTTTTACGGCGTAAATTACTGTATTGGAACGAATGATGTAATAAGAACAACACTCTTAACTTTATTCACATAAACAATTTTAAAATCACTAATAATATAATACTTGACCCTATATGAGTCATATATAAGACATTAGTTGATGAAGGTGATAAGTCACTTTCACGGTAGCATGCGAAAGCGATCCCGTAGCGCTCCTCGTCAAAACGGAAAGCGTACCGCTGGTTTTTTAGTGGGTATTTCGATGTTCGGGGCGCACTCGGTGCATTGGACACCGGCGAGCCCCACATACCCCCCAATGTTCACATGGGGGAAACGCGTAACGCGTTTTTCCAGCGATAAAAAAAGGTGATGTCTCAAATTTGTAATTATATATATTAACATACCTTTTCCGGTCTAGTCATTTAAGTAAAGGCACAAATAGTAAATCAAAGTAAATAAGCAAATTTTTCATGAAAATCGTAAGAAAACATGGATTACATTCAAAATTAACATCTTCAATTTTGACATCAAATAAACGAACATATATATATATATATATGAATGTTTTCGTATTAACAAGTTATCATATATCATCAATGAGAAAATAAATTTCTTTTTTTAAATCATAAAACAATATATTTTTAAAACCAACAATAATTGATGAAATCAATGGATTATCTCATAGATTAACTCATATAATTATATTTGTTTTATTTTTTTATATTGTATCAATAACTACAGTTTTACCCGATCATAACACATGTATCTAAAATTTAACTTAGAAACAAACTAAGTTTATAAATTTATTTTGTACACAATATATTTTGTATAGACAATCATTTATTTTCATTTTTAATAGATAAGTAAGTTAATGGGTTAATGCAAGAATGTATGACTTTTGTAAATAATATCTATAACTAAACAAATAAATGTAAATCTTTGAGAATTTATTACATCAAACATGTACATATGTATAAAGATACCATATGTATTATGTTTCAAGTTACAATTCACATTGTAAGTGAATCTGATCGCTTATATTTTGCAAATGTTACCATTTTCAAACTTCAAATAATAATAAAAGCATAATACTGTAACAGCTAAATCCAGAAAGAAAAAATTATAAGTATTTAATTTGTATTAAGGCTTAAAGTCTATAGGTCGGAAGGTCTAGGTTAAACATGTGGGATAAGAGCAACTCATCATTTTTTCTATTGCCATACAGCATTGTACAGTACATTTTCTATATTAATATTATAAAGAGAAAAGATTTAATTCTGTGTATTTTTCTTAATAATGGATTAAATCAAAAGCTATTTTACTGATTAAAAAAAAAAATCTTAGCGACAGCTAAGTTATAAGGAAATAAAATAGGCATTTTTTTAATTATTCAAAAAAATTTAATATTGTAAACCAAGGTATCATTTTTCATTATTATGCTATGAGATTTATAAAAAATTAAAAAAAACATTATTTAAGTCATATAAATAGTTTATTTCAGTAACTTAATAAGATTTGACAAGATTTAGGCAGGAGTACACTTCTTTGTATTGCTGTGTTACAGTTTAAAGTGGGAGATTTCAGTGTTACAAAAGGCACATATCATCTTAGATTCAATGGTTTTTGATATTTTAACCATGTATGAGGTAATCAATATTTCTTATCAAGCCAATGTCTCTGGGTGAAGATGAGCTCGTTGGGTGGGCCATCATTCTATGAAGTATCAGCCAATGTCCCACTGCTGGGCTTTTTGATAAGATGTTTAGAGTGATGTGGTGGACTGTATAACTTTATAATCTATACTATTATTCTAAACCGATTTTGATGAAATTTGGTATGGAGCAAGCTTGCACCCCAAAGAAGGACATTTGCTACTTTTTTTTTTAATTTATTTATTAGATCACCAACAATGTACACACAGTTACATGATAGCACACAGTTCATAAAATAAAAAATAAATGAAGTGGTACCTCAATTACAGGTGATAACTGCATCATGAACAATAAGGCAACATATACATTATGGCACAAAAAAAAGAAAAAGACAAGTTACAAATTATACAATTTCAAGTTACAAAACAAAAAAAGACAATGAATAAAAAATTAATTAACTAAAATAATAATGAAAACTAATTGAATACTTAAGTATTACTTATTAATGGCATTATGACATCTTTTTGTACCTAATACCTGTCCCCCTCCTAACAACTGGACAAAGCCGCATATGAAAACTCGAATTGTGTTTCAGCAATGTAGATTTTTATTTATACTTTTTTTATGGCATATTTCTGCAACTAGTTTTTAAACATTTTTTTTGAGCAGCTAGTGGCTCTTGCAAGTAAATGTCGGGTTATCTATCATTTACAACACACCACACGGCGAACAGTCAAATAATTTGATTAAATACATATCTATGCATATTTATATAACTCATCATCATAGTAAGTAAATAAATAAAAGCATCTTATCTCATTTGCATTCTTCTCTGAACTTTGTGTTGTGACTTGAGCGACAATCTTTTGTTTACAATAAAAATTACTGTCAATACTTCTATTGAAATTATTTACATGTAAAATATTTTCGTTTAAAAATCGACCAGGTAAGCTTTCGGCCGCGTTACGTCACTGCTCCGCCCCCGTGGGTGATAGCGTGATGTTGAAGTCGTTAAACTTTCTCAATAATCGCCCGGCCCGACGTACAAGTGAAATATTAATTTTTATTCTTTTTTCATTTAAAAGAAAATCCTGAAACCCGATCGCATCCCACGTACCGAATCCTATTTATACCATATGGGGATCCACACAAAAATCGGTCGTCTAGCCGCTTAGGAGTTCAGTGACATACACACCTACAGAATTATATATATAAAGATAACAATGGATAATGTATTTGCATCAGCACCAAAAAGTGTGTGCAGTCGGTTGTGCGGTACTGCCTTAAGATTCACTTGCAAGACGTGAACCACACATAACTAAGTGATAATAAAAACTTGTAATATAAGTGCCTATTGCGCAATAGTTTACGGGCCCCCTAGCGATGTAGTAATAATCGCAGGTTTGATACTAATTTATTGTCGTCCCCTCTTCTTAGAAAAGCTTTACTCTTAAGAATTGTAAATAGGAATTTTAATAAAATGGAGATTCGAAATTGTTCTAAAAGCCTATTCGAATAATGTATAGTTTGATTTGATTTGTAAGAATTTTAATATTTTATGTCGTGTAATGAATTTTTAGTGTTATCTGTAAACATTTTTAAAAACTTATCAAGTAGGTATATAATATATCCTATGAGTAGTTCCTTACGCCGTTGGTTCCTGGAAGAGATTGCTATGTAGCAATAATGCTGAGAATGTTGTATGCTAATTAGGTTGTATCAATGTGTTTTGTTATTTTTTTAATTCAAGTAATACTTAAATGTTTTTAAAATGTTCTAAATTTGCATCTAATGTACACCCACAGTAGTCAAAATACCTGACATTCAAGGGCAGCTGACATCATTGCCGCTAACATCTGTGACTAACTCGTTCATAACAATGAACAAAATAAAAGGGTTCTACGGTTATTTATTGCTACAAACGGTATTTTACTAATCTTTTGCAACAATATGTTGAAAGTCTGATTTATTTATTGATTTATAGCCTTTTTTTGACCACTACATTGTGTAGTAGAAACAAAAGGCGGACTTAATACCTGAAGGCATTCTCTACCAGTCAACCCTTTTTAAACCAATTCCAAGTAGAAATCCGGGAAGGCGGTAATTAATAATCAAATTCGACATACAAATATGACAACAACAAAAAAATAAAAACAGAGCTGTAATATATATATGAATAATATAGTGTATTATATATGTCATAAGACAAAGATAACTAGGATCTTTCTGACAAAATAAGCTCATGGAGGCGAGTCTTGTAAGTAAATTTTCATCAAAGTGTTTGTAAGGGCTGATTCGATGAATGTATTTTTTTAGTGAGAAATTATAGTAGAGCTACATTAACTTGGGTTCATGTTTGAAAGCTGAATTTATCCAGAGGAGATTAAAAATTTAATCAATTTATATTTCATTTAGATAAGCGACAAGCACGAACAATTTAAATTCGACATACATCGTTGTAATAATGATGATGTATTGTTATCCCTGTCAGAACTCGTAGAGCGACAACTTCTTTATAGTATAGGTAGGCGGACGAGCATATGGGCCACCTGATGTTAAGTGGTCATTAACGCCCATAGACATTGGCATTGTAAGAAATGTTAACTATTACTAACATCGCCAATGCGCCTCCAACCTTGGAAACTAAGATGTTAAGTCCCTTGTTCCTGTAATTACACTGGCTCACTCACCCTTCAAACCGGACCACAACAATAACAAGTACTGCTGTTTTGCGGTAGAATATCTGATGAGTGGGTGGTACCTACCCAGACGAGTTTGCACTAAGCCCTACCACTAGTAGGTAGGTAAGTCTATATACATATAATATATGTATGATATTATGTAATATTGAAAATAAAATTAACTAAGGAAAATGTTTGGCAACCTTCGTCAAGTCCTCAAGTCGTCTATACCGCAATGTTTGAAGACGAAAGTCTTCAACCAATGCGTCTTACCTGCCATGACATACGGTGCCGAAACGTGGACACTAACTGCGGGACTAGTCCACAAATTCAAAGTCGCTCAGCGTGCTATGGAGCGAGCTATGGTCGGAGTATCTTTGAAGGATAAGATCAGAAATGAGATTATCCGGAAAAGAACCGGAGTCACCGACATAGCTTGCAAAATTAGCAGGCTGAAGTGGCAGTGGGCTGGTCACGTATGTCGTAGGACCGATGGCCGTTGGAGCAGACGAGTCCTAGAGTGGAGACCGCGAATCGGCAAGCGCAGCGTAGGGCGCCCTCCAGCCAGGTGGACCGACGACCTTAAGAAGGTGGCGGGCACCAACTGGATGCGGAAGGCGGAGGACAGGGAGCTTTGGCGCACCTTGGGAGAGGCCTATGTTCAGCAGTGGACAACGATTGGCTGTTGATTGATTGATTGATGAAGGAAAATGTAAACGTATCGATGGTCTTAATTAATTGTAAATTTTGTCTCTTGATCTCGATGGAGTCGATCCCATCTCGTTTTGATAGGACTCCAATGACATCACATAGATTTTGCAACAAACATTCAGCTAATCGATCATTTGTACGTCATTTACGAAGTTAAAATACGAACACGATATCTAGCTCGTAAACAAATTGAATATTATCAGCAAATAAATATATATTTACGTAGCTGGTTACTTATTTTGTAGTCAAAGTAAATAGTGTTCGTTATTACGAATACTGACCGACAAAATCTATCTTACAACTTGCTAATATTTTATTCTTTACTTATTTAATTCCACTTCCAACTATATTACCCCACTATAACATATGACCTTACGTATAAACGTTGTGTAGGGAGTGATTAGTAAGACTGTCTTCTTCTTTCGAATGACAAATCAATAATAAATGAAAGAGCGAGCGAGTCTTTAACAAAACAACCTTCATATATATATTTGCTGGCTACAAGTATTGCCCTAACTCAGAATAACTGAAGACGGAAAGAATTTTAACGGGCCGGTTGGCGTGATTGGTAGATACCTTTCACGCCGAAGGTTGTGGGTGCGATTCACCCACCAAGGACAGACATTTGTGTGCATGAACATGTCTGTTTGTTTGGGTGTAATTATCTATATAAGTATGTGTTTACAAAAGAATACTACTTAGTATAAGGAGTATATCAGTTGTCTGGTTTCCATAGTACAAGCTCTGCTTAGTTTTTAATCAGATGGCCGTTTGTGAATAATGGTCCCAGGATTTTATTATATTATTATTACAGAAAGAATTGAACTGAATACATACCTGAAAATTTTAAATCAAACGGTTTCATTATCACGTAATTACTATAGAGTACCTACTTAAGCACATGAATATTTGTTTTAATTACAATGTCTATTAGTTTATCGTCTATACTAATATTATAAATGCGAAAGGGACTCTGTATGTCTTCTTACGCTTTTACGGCTAAACCAGTGAACTTAATTGGATGTAATTTGGTATAAAGGAAGCTTGACTCTATGGGCTGATGGTTCACGATGGTACTCGATGGTTTCCTTCTACGCCGAACGCGAGTTAAATTACATACCCATGTAATAATACCTACAGATCCATCTAACCCATTATATTCTTAATAAGCTTAGACTAATTCATTTGTAAATACAATATTAATTATATTAATTGTGATATTTATTAATCAGTTACGCCCCCTGGTGTCCTGCGTGCAATGCCCTCGCACCAGCATGGAATGACCTGTCGAACCGCGTCAAGAACAAGGCGATGAAGACGGCGGCCGTCGACGTCACCAAGTCGCCTGGGCTCAGTGGCCGATTTGTAGTCACCGCGCTGCCTACGATATACCAGTAAGTTTTAAGTGTAAATCGTTCAAACATAAAAAATATATTATAATATATATTATTTTAAATTATTGGTCCGACGGCCTTACGTGCTTTCTAAGGCACGGGAGTGTACACACTTCCAACTTCCAGATTCGGGCTTTTGAAAAACCCAAAAACTTTTTATTGGTCAGACCTGGGGTTTGGACTTCTAGCCACTAGACTAACGAGGCAGTAGAAGTTTCAGAATATATTTTTTTCTGAAATTAAACAATAGAATAAATTTAAAAGTTTTCTGGGGCATTCGTGAGTGACTGTATACAAACTAATTGAGAATAATCCCTCGTGTGTTTTAATGAAGTCATACTCGCACCATTTTTTTTAATTAACGACAAAGCTATATACTTAACACTTCAGTGGTTCACGTCAGGGGCGCTACTCTCCAATTAACAGGCTAATCATTGAAAATGCTCAATATTATGATTAACAATAAGAAAGTGTCAAACGAAGCTCTTATAATTGATATTTTTGATGACAAATTGAATCAGTTCCTTAAAAAATTATCTATTTTTTATTTCCAATAATAATGTATAAATTTTTATTTTTAACTTCTTTTGATTTATAAATGTACCTCTTACTTTTGTTTGCTTTTAATCGTATTCAAAAATTTTAAATGTTCTCAGATATTTATGTCTTATTCATTTTATACCAATCGTGTGATAATTTTATAATAATTTAATTGTTAATATCTTTTCTATTTGTTATAAATATTTTAATTTTTATAATTATTATATTTTTGTTAACTCGAAATGTTATATATTTTGCAACACCTATAATTTAGGAGAAACTTGATTTGCATAACGTCATGTTTAAAGACTCAATTGTATTTATTAGTGAACTTCTTGTTGGTGTTGATATTATAAATAAATAAATAAACAACAAATTAAGCACTTGAAAATTCAGTGGTGCTTGCCCGTGTTTGAACACACGATCATCGGTTAAGATTCACGCGTCCTAACCACTATTCCATCTCGGCGAATATATATATTAAATTTAACCAACAAATATCTACTGTATTTAAATTAAAATAAAAACCTTTATTATCAAGCTACATGCAAAATTTCAAGGTTTACAGTTTTAGAAAGTTCGCGATGAATCACTGAAATGTATTGTCTTTATAATTAGATGAAAAATGAGACCACAGACCTCGTACAATCGCTTTAACACGGATTGAATTACGAATGTTATTTAATATATATTTCACAAATGTATCATATTTAGATTTTTTTATTATGTTTTTTTGGTCCATATAAAATATAAAGGTGAATTAAATCTTTCAATTGGAAATTTTTCGTTGTTGAATCTTTGTTCAAGGTCCCTTGAATCTAATTTAATATAAGAGAATTATATAGGAAGTCGATATTTCACGTAGGCTGGGTTTATAATATAGGTAGGCGGACATAAGCATATGGGCCACCTGATGGTAAGTGTTCACCAACGCCCATAGACATTGGAATTGTAAGAAATGTCAACCATCGCTTACATCGCCAATGCGCCACCAACCTTGGGAACTAAGATTTTATGTTCCTTGTGCCTGTAATTACACTGGCTCACTCACCCTTCAAACCTGAACATAACAATACTAAGTACTGCTGTTTTCCGGTAGAATATCTGATGAGTGGGTGGTACCGGTACCTACCTAGACGAGCTTGCACAAAGCCCCACCACCAGAATTGAATCAAACAGTATATTAATATTATTCAATATCTATTTTAAGATAATATAATGATAGGTATATAAAATAAAATATGGTTTAAAAATAACATTATTTTATTTCATTTAATGATTTACTTATGTTCAACTAGTTTAACTGATTAAAATTCCAAATGTCAAAAAACAGTCTAGCAAATATTTATTAATTCAATAAATTATTATATGTTAAATATTCATTTATAGAGTATTTTTTTATCTATCAACCATTTTTTAATATTAGATCTTAAGCTTTTTTTGGTATATTGTTAAATATTTTGATGCACATTATGTAGCAATTCGTATGAAAAGAAACAGTTGCCAGGTCTATACGTTCTCGATTCTATTCCGAACTTACGTTGGTACGGCGACGATACCGATTCGATTCGATCGCGATAAAATGACGATTTGTCAGTAGAATTGGTATGTCAAAATCAGCTTGAGTATTATCTTGTAGTTGTAAGCTGGTAATAGCATAGTTGTCAACAGATAATACTCGCTTTCGGTTCGAGGACGAATGCATTTAATGATAATTATAGTTGGTTTAATGTCTTATTTATTTATTTGGATCTCCAACAGTTGTACATAGCACACATTCAAAACACTTTTTACGTTAACTTAAAACTAACTATGCACAAACGATTACAGGAGAACACACAATTAACAAACACAATTACAAAATATACAAGTCTTGTTCTTGATGTGATCTTTCTATATGGAAGCTGAAATATTTAACTGAAGGATTGTAGTGGGATTTTGTTGTACTGTCACGAATGTGCTATTCTGTAACCGTTTACGGTATTTGGAACATTTTTGATTTACTGATACTTTAGGATCTTTGGCGTCTGTGAAAATGGTTGTCATCAGCGTGCGACGTCTGCGAGTTGTTTTGTCGTTTGATGTTAGACGATCAGCGAATTTGGAGAGATATTACGCAAAAATACGCCAAAAACTAAACCCTGAGACACTCCTGTATCAACACCATACATACAAAAGCTATCTGTCATTCCATTTTATTCTAGAAAAACGTTCGTTTTGATAGAAAGCTCGAAGTAGCATTTCCTACACATCATCACAGACCATCTAGATGAAATTTGTCAAATGCCTCTTAAAAGCCGTAAAACATATATTCTCTTCATTTCAGTTATTTTCAAGCCGTGCGATAATAAATTGTGAACTTGGTTGATAATAATAATATCTATAATATTCTGGGACATTATTCACACAAGGCCATCTGATCCCAAATTAAGCAGAGCTTGTACTATGGAAACCAGATAACTAATATACTACATATACTACTTTTCTTTTGTAAATACATACTTACATAGATAATTACACCCAGACTGAGGAAAAACAGACATGTTCATGCTTACAAATGTCTGTCCTGGGTGGGAATCGCACCCACAACCTTCTGCGTAAAAGACAAGTATCTACCAACCACGCCAACCGGCCCGTCAATAATGCGATTGCAGTTAGCGATGGCTCAATGTTTTCAGTTAAAATAATTTGATATTTTTGAATTGACCTGGTTTCCCATTATATTTAAGAATCGTCAGCATACTTTGATATGTGACTATATATATGTATGTGTTCGGCCCTTCAAGGCGGTTATTATTATTATTATTCATTGTTTTTTTTTATTACAGCGTAAAGGAAGGCGAATTCCGCCAGTACAAGGGTCCACGTGATGCAGACGCCATGATAGACTATGTAGAACGTGGCAAGTGGAAGAAGACAGACGCGATACCATCGTGGAAATCACCGCAATCCTTCCAGATGGGTCTCGTTGCACACTTCTTCAAACTCAGCCAGGCTTTAAGAGTAAGTATGAAATGTGTAGAATATTCTATTGAATGTATTTAATTCCAGCTGAAAAACAAAGACTCAGTATCAAATATTTTTTGTAAATGTAAAAGTTACTTCATGGAAACCGGTTATGATAATTTTATTCACTCCAATATTGTGTAATACAAACACAATATCGCTGTATTGTGTAAGTGTTTTTGTTTTACATCAACTTTCTACAACTTACTGTTGACTTATTTCGAATCAAATAGTTTGGATTTTCTTTGAGTAAAAGTAAGAAGTAAAGTAACAACCTGTGAATGTCCCACTGCTGGGCTAAGGCCTCTTTCCCTTTTTGGGGAGAAGTTATGGAGCTTATTCCACCACGCTGCTCCAATGCTTGTTGGTGGAATACACATGTGACAGAATTTCAATGAAATTAGACACATGCAGGTTTCCTCACGATGTTTTCCTTCACCGTCAAGCACGAACTATGTGAACTCGGCCCCCGACTTTTAAAAATCGATTTTTTTTCTTATAGATTCTTATAGATAATCGTATGTCGTTGATGTAGTAAAATTTTTTTTTTCGTTTGTAGTAGCTCTAAAACAAAAATTGTAAAATCGTTTGTAGTAACAGTCATTTCGTTTGTAGTAACTTGGTGTATCTCATTATCGTTCGTATTTGTTTTGTGAAAGAATAAACACTTGTTTAAAAGTTTAAAATTTTTGTTTGTTTTTTTTTTTTTACTTAATAATTATTTTTTTTGCTTCAACTACAAACGATTTCTTTTTCACTACAATCAACTACAAACGATTCACTTCAAGAATCAACTATTCATTTTGAGTGTCGACAAAACCGGGGGATGAGTTTTTTTCGATGTCCTCCAATTTTTGTTTTAGAGCTACTACAAACGAAAAAAATTTACTACAATCAACTACATATGATTATCTATAAGAATCAAAAAGAAAAAATCGATTTTCAAAAGTCTGAGGCCGAGTTCACAAAGCCTCAAGCACGAGATGAATTATAATAACAAATTAGCACACGAAAATTCAGTGGTTGCCTGGGTTTGAACCCACGATCATCGTTAGTATTCACGCGTTCTTACCACTGGGCCATCTTAGTTTTTCTTTGAGAACATTAATATATTTTTGTAACTAATAAACTCATGTCTCATATACAGGGTGTTCACACTATGCTGATGGAGACGTATGGTCTGCCGACGTGGGGCTCCTACCTCATCTTCGCCATCGCTACAATATTTGTCGGAGCCCTACTTGGATTGGTAATGCATTTATACACTAACGTACTTACGGACACGCTTGTGCTCTATTCCCTCATATTCATAATGAGATACAACAATTCGACACTTCAAGTTTAAACGCAAGAGAGTGTAACTAGCAACTTGCAACAGTTAATGAAATTTTCTTAAGAGAAAAACCCGTTAAAATGACCGGTGATTTGTGTCCAAAAAGAAGCAAAACTATCCCGGTTCCCGGTTCCTATACACAAAAATGGTCATGTCCTTTAACGTATCATGTAAAAATCATTGAGCGTTAGACGAGAAGACAGCCAGTCGGACTGAGCTTAGAGGACCATTTTCGTTTTTAGAATATATGGCATCATATTTCTCGTTGTCATAATATATAGTTTAAATCGCATGCGTGGAAAGGAACATGATTTTCTTGATTTTTTGCAATGTGTTGAATGTGTTCATAGCCCCTTTGAATCAGGGCCCTATGCGACCGCATTGGTTTAGCGTCCAGGACTGTGATTGTGTACTGGTGGTAGGGCTTTGTGCAAGCTCGCCTGGGTAGGTACCACCCACTCATCAGATATTCTACCGCAAAACAGCAATACTTGATATTGTTGTGTTCCGGTTTGAAGGGTGAGTGAGCCAGTGTAAATACAGGCACAAGGGGCATAAAATCTTAGTTCCCAAGGTTGGTGGCGCATTGGCTATGAAAGCGATGGTTGACATTTCTTACAATGCCAATGTCTATGGGCGTTTGGTGACCACTTACCATCAGGTGGCCCATATGCTCGTCCGCCTTCCTATTCTATAAAAAAAAAGGACCGAAGAATCAGAAGGCTGCATGTACTTCTTATAAAGACTGATGCTATTGTATCATATACAAATATTTTCTTTTAAACCTGAACGCGAAATCTAACGTTTAAATGTAATTCTTCAGCCTCCATAATAACACCAATTTTGATTTATGTAAAATTATTTCGTTTAGCAATAAATGATTAATTAATTATTAAATTGTTTTTTTTTTTTCAGTTGTTGGTGTGCGTGATAGATCTACTGTATCCTCCAAGGAAGCCAGAGAAGGTGCTGGTGAGCCAAGCGGAGGTTGACAGGAAGCGGGAGCAAGACGAGAAGAAGTCTGATGAGGATCAGGTTTGTTGGAGACCTATACACTACACCCACACTATTCCAAAGATAAATTTATAATATGTTTAAATATGAAAATATACAACTTATCAATAATATAATTACTATGGCTTTTAATAAAAAATATATTTAAGATGTATATATATGTGTTGGCGGCCATACGTATATATATAATATTTATTTTAAAAACGTCAAAATCGGAGCACACATTTCACACAAAATAAAAGACTAAATATAATTCAACGCATTGTGTTTGCAGAGAAATTGAATTATAATTTTAAAAAAAACATACACGAATGTTATAAAAAGCTTACTATGTAATTTTTTTTTATAGATAGACATTGGCGTTGTAAGAAATGTTAACCATCGCTTACATCACCAATGCGCCACCAACCTTAGCAATTAAGATGTTATGTCCCTTGTGCCTGTAATTACACTGGCTCACTAACCCTTCAAACCGGAATACAACAATACCAAGTACTGCTATTTTGCGGTAGAATATCTGAGGAGTTGGTGGTACCTACCCAGACGAGCTTGCACAAAGCTCTACCACCAGTGATTTTTTTATCATTTTAATGATACTTGTGCAGTATAGCATACACTCATATAGCATACAGGCTGCTCCTTCTTATAAATCTTTTAAATTTTTTTATTAACTGTTTCAGGAGTTACTTAACGACGACATCGTCGACGACGCGGAAATACCGGACAGCGACGCGGAGAAGAACTCGCCCAGCGATGTGAGTTTTATTTGATAATAAAGCTTAACGCGGAAACGAGTCTTTGATTTAACAGTAATTAGTGACGTAGCTAACGGTTATTGACGGTAATAATCAAGATTGTTCAATGCATTGTGCTTAGTGGTACGTGAAATACATGACCACTAATACAAAACATTTAATGTAGGTAATCAATCTTGTAAAAAACTGATTCATAAGGACTCGTTTAGACATTACGCTGCTGATGTGCATTTATATTGATCTGATTTTTTTCTTCTTATTTGATTGAATATATTTCCAGACATCGGAGGACGACAAGGAGAAGGCGGGCGGCGACGACGCCAAGGCCGCCGACAAGCCGGAGCTGCGCAAGCGCAGGACGCGCAAGGCCGACTAGCGCGCCGGGACGTCGCACCGAGGACGGCAGTCAGTCTACATCTGTTTGGAAAGACGCGTAATATGTTATTTTGTTGAAACGATGACATCCTAAAGGATTTATGTAATTTAACACATGAAAAGAAATTATATTAAAACGGCTTAAATATATAAATATTAGATTACAAAATAAATTGTTACAAATTATTCAATGAAATATACATAATGTATTATATAATACGATAAACGAACGAAATAACAAACGCAAATAATCAAACGTTAAACATTGAATTTATTATAGAATGTTATTTATACTATAGTCATGTAGTCAAAATATGAATAATTGCGTTTAACAACGTTAAAGCTTTTTTACCAAGACATAGTTATAATAATCGATAGTACTTCAAATTCTTAAAACTTATGTATTTTTAGTATTTTTTTATATAATATGCACATAGAAATGGTCGTTTCTCAAAACTGTCACGGCGTTACCACGACAAAGAAACAAAGTCTACTATTGTGTTGCATTATTTCTATTCATATTGATAAAAACTTTAAAATCTGAAACCGAATTATTTCTTAAGTGTCATCTCTATTATACATGACACGGCTGATTTTTTTACGCCCCCGCTCACTAGCGAAATACACAGAAAAAAAAAAAAAAAACAAAACATTTGTACCAAAAACAATTTAAATTACAAAGGAAATATTTCAAACATTTCAGTGCGTTACAGTTAAAATATTAAACACTTTTAACGCTCAATATATAATTGCATTTATTTGTAAAAAAAACAGTGTGATAATGAGTAACCGCTTATAAACATTGTTTATCGGGTGTTGAGTACTGATTTCTCCCTTTCTGACATTATTGATTTGACATTCGATAGAAGAAGACGCAGCATTGGTAGGTCACAACATTTATAGGTTATGCCGTAAATTACTAATTATAATGAAAAATTGAAATTATGTAAGGGTTTTCACAAATGATTGAACCAAAAATTTTGCACCGATTTTTTTATTCAAAGTAAGCCACTTGCACCGTTGCTATTAAAGTATTATTTTTAGTATTAAAACTATTTTATGATTTCATTTTTATACGCAGTTAAAGTAATAAATAAAGATTCGAAATTCTTTTACATTCCGAAATATAAAATGATTTATTTGAAATGCTTCATAAATCCATCTTCTCAAAAGCTTTCCTATATTCTTTTTCCTTAATATAATAATCTTTTTCTAGGTTTAATAAATAAAATTAAAATATATATATGTATATTACGGCGTGTTTGTGTGAACCGACAGCAAAAATTAAACTACATTTTAATATTATTATAAAAAATATAATTATAATCTCAGTTTTAGTGTAATGTTTGCTGTCGAGTGCCGTTGTTGACAAAATTGCCTTGTACAAAGACTAGACTATTTTAATGTTGCGACTGTAATTAACAACTAGTGGCTCGCTAATAAAATAATTGTATTTATATTGCGTATTTTTATTTTCTTCTGTGATTTGATTGATTAAATTATAATACCAATGAGTGGGGATGTCCTACACCACACTCGCGTGTGGCGGAAAACACTAAACATTTTTAACGTCACCCTGGAAGACGGCTTAAACTAAATGGCACAAACTACTTAATCAGGAAGTGAATGAACAGCAATAGATTTGTCAGGTATTCCAGGCTTACATTTTGTTGGTAATAGTCAAAACTCTTTATAAATCTATTTTTTTTTCCTTGCAATCGAACTTATCATGGATTTATTTATTTATTTCAAAGTAGGCTTGTGCTTGACAACATTTATGCAAAACCAGTCTGAACTGTGATTGTCACATTGTTAGGTGAGCAGGGAAGAGGTTAAACGGAGTGGTGCAGTGAGATAAGAGTGGAGGAGTTTCGATTAACGATAAGTGCTTTTAACGGAAACTTCCTTGAGAAATGAAAATGAGAGAAAAAAATGATTTTTTATGTTGTGTTATATTATTAGTGCTAAGTTTTACTATTTAAATCATAATATATGAAATATTAGTAAGTATTACAAAACACCTTCAATATTTATACAAAAACGAAAAGGGAACCCAAAAAATAAAACGACAATATAATTCGATTTTCTTTATTCAGATATTTACATGAAATAATTAAGTATTGATATAATTTCACGTAATTGCAATTTAATATTAGTCAATAATTTAGATTTACATAAAAATTATAATAGCGGGTACAAGACTTAATACAAGGAAGATTATTTCAATATTTTTTTTTTTATAAATCTACTAGTTTTTCGTCAGCAAATACAATTATATAGGTGCTCATATCTCATGCAACGGAACTATATTTTTTACATATATTTAAGCATATAACCAACATAATTATACGTATTAGACTGTATAAATATTTGTGTATAATTAAATACATATTGTTACTAAGTCGCAAGCATCAGTTAAAGCAGTAACTGTGATCCGAGAAGCGTTTTAATATAATACTATTGAAATAAATGGACATTATTTACTTATACATATTTTATTTTAAAGGAAATAAAGTATTTAATATATTCAGAAGTATAAAAATTCCATTACAATTTAATTTAAAAACAAAAAATAGTATTTTTTTTTTGAATAGTCATGATGACAATTGAAAATTATTTATTTATTAAAAAAAAAATTTTTTTATACAAAAAAAAAAGATTCAATGTTTGTAAACAAAACTATACATTACAATCACATTATAATATTTAAATTTTCAAATTGAATACATTCAAGTAGAAATACATTTATATATAAAACATAAGTAAATAATATCCATTCTGTGATATAGAACGAGTGACGATTATTCGTGAATGATTCATATAGAATGTGAGTCAACACACAGACATACAAATTGAACGAGTTCATTAATTCAAGGTGGTAGCCAGGATGATGCTTCAGCTCGAACCGCGTGGGATGTTATAATAGGTAACCGAAAATCAATATATAATACAGGTACTTTTTATTTAATTTTCTTTCGCCCAATTCCTTTAACGCAATTAATCCTAGCTACGCACTTGCATTATAATTTTCATCTTCGGTGTATAAACTTCATTATCATTGTTATAATTCAACTGCATGTCTACATTTTGTCCCCTTAACATTAAATATAACGATAGTATACAATTTCAATCACGTAATTAAATTCTAATCACGTATATAAAATGCATAAGTTTACTTTTATTAAAAATATCTGAAATTTAGCAAAATCTACGTCTATACGATAACGCCCGCGAGAACCTTTTGAAATACTTTAACAATACGGTTTCTTTTTATACTTATACTAGTAACAATTTAGATTAATTTTTTTCGGGTTATTAGGTTCATATTATGCCAATTATTAGTCAAACCGACTTTTGTAACGTAAAACGTGGTATACGCATACAACACATTCTTTTATTAAATACTTTTTTCAGATACGTATCAGATCCATCATATCAGATCTTTCATTAAGACATTAATGAGCGGAATGTGTCATTGAAATTCTCGAATAATTTTATTACCAATAAGATATTATTCACATTATGATACGAATCAGTTCTTGTACAAATAAAAAAAAAAATATAATCTTACGTCACTAATTAATACGTCGTCGATAAATAAGACAGATCTTTGGATGCGTTCATTGTCAACGCGCGAGAATTGATTATAATTTTTAGCTTAAATTTAAAACGAAGCTTGAGAAAGCGTCACATTTGTTAAAAAAAAATATAGAGAATATTATACATTTTAATCTAAAAAAAAATCTCATTCGTCTAAAAGATACTAAAGTAATCCTTAAATACGATACACAGTCGAATATTCGACGTCACAAAAATAAAACAATCAAACAAAAAGACTAGATCATTAATAATTAATTACATTTCTACTTAACACTAAAAATTCACAATCGCGATGAGAAAAAAAATACATTAACTAAATTATTACATTAAAAAAATGGTTACTAATATTTATTTTAATTTAAAAAAAAGCGCTAGGCAATTAAAATACTTTGTGTATTTAATTTAAAAAGAAAAAACCTAGGATTAGGTCTGTTAATGAAATAAGTAAAAAGTCATAAGTAATTATTAAGTTAATTATTATTATTACGTAAATTGGTCATATTTACTTACCACACGTGTAGTCGAGTGCCTAGTGTAGCACTCAATAAAAACATATTTTGGCAGTGATTAGGTTATTATTTCAACTCTAGCGTCCCTAGCTATCACAAGATTGCCGTTGATAAAAAATAAATGAAACGCTAGTCAAATCGCAAGTAATTTAAAATTATTTTTGGCAACCCAGATTTTAAGAGAATTCAAGAAGCGAACAAAGGATTTTGTTTATATATATTTTATCGAGTTTAAGTAAACGAAACAGACCAACAGAACTAATGTAAATATTAAGAATAAATTGCCACTTGTAACCTAACGTTCGAGGCGTCATTTTGAATTTAAACTAATTTCTAAACATTAATCGGCGGTGCATTAATGGTAGAACTATAAACGACGACCTCAGAGTATTTTATAGCCTTATAAATTTTCAGAAGCTAAATAAATAGTTTTGGTTAAAACTTATATTCTACTCATATTATTTAATAAAGCGTGGGTATGTAATTATACGTGCCATAGATCATGTTTGTTTAAATCATTGAAATAATAATAAAAACAGCGCTTGCAAATCGGCGAGCGAAGAAGTAAAACTTCTTTAAATGTTTCTTATTCAAAAGCTTCAATATTGAAGTGAGGCGCCTTTGTAAGCTTTCAAAGCGACCAAAGAAGTTTCACTTGTATTCTTAAAGCATATCAAATCAAATGCACATATATTCTAGTCACGACACGAGAACTTTGTAATATTGAAACAAAATTGATTGCCTTGTATGTCTTTCTTAACTCTATGGTCGAACGTATTGGAATAGAATAATTTTGTTGTTGATTCAACGATACGAGGGATGTTATCGTGCGTTTAATTTATCCCGATAAACATTATCAATATCGGTACAATAAACTTGCAATATTGTTATTAATTGACCTACAAGCCACTTTGGGTTAAATGTTATTTAAAATACTAACTACTAAATATTATTATCTTATAATGGAAGGTATTTTTGTATTACATATATACCGTTACAGCCAAAAGTGGTTTCAAATACACCCTTGAATGCAGTTATGCCACAATACACCCCAAATAAAGTTTCTTTATTTTAAATAAGCAGACGATGGAGCCACTCTGCTTCAATGAGTGTTAATGGTTGAACCATGTAACAAAATTTCATCTGACACATGCATTTATTAGTTTTATATATAATATACAGTTTTATATATGAGTATTAATATATTATAGCATAAGTGGATTCAATTAATGTATCCCATGACTTGGTACTTTTTGGGGGTACATTTTTACCCCGAGATTATTATATAATAATGTCATTATATTTTTATTGCAAACTTTTTACATATATATATATATTTAGGAACCAAACTTTATATATAACGTGTTTCAAATTTACACTTGTAAATGTATAAATATACATATGTTTAAATATATAAAATCCAATACAGGAAACAGTTGTGAGAGTAAATAACGCGTATTAATTTGAACTTTACATAATTGATAATACGAACTATTTTTTATCTGTACGTCTTGGACAAATGCTGGCAAATTCATTATGGATGTTACCACACGAATCGATGGTAGAATGCAATAAACGTCGATTGATATTTACTACAATATTATGTACCAAATCATTGATATATTTACAGTAATACTGATGGGAAGCGGATGTCATCAATGATTGATGGATTAGTGTGATAACGCCCTTAGAGTATGTAAAAAGCAATTGCATTCTAACGGTCCAAGCATTCTATCTACGAGATCGATTATTCTTTATATGAAGTCAAATCAAAATATCTAAAAAAAAACTAATTATATCGTTATTTTTATATATAAAAAAAACTATTCTTTTAAAATAATAAAATATAATTTGTTAGATGTTTAAGCGGTGCGTTGTAAAACGGTTCGAATTATTAATTTAATAATACAGCTATTTCCATCCCTTTCATGCTTAATAAATTATGAATGTGCGAGAGAGATAATATATTTAATACGCTTGTATTAATAAGATTAAAATTGATAATATTATATATTTTTCTATTATTATTGGTGTTACGTTGTTAGTTTTTAATGTTTCGATTTTAATTTAAATGTAACTATGGAAGAATTGTTTGTCGTTGTGATATATATTTAGTTTAATACATAATAAGGTCGTTTTTACGATGACAATATCATTGTAATCGGCTACATGTCTCAGCTAAGTTAAAGGTATCATACGTTATATACTATTGAAATAGCCTCTTCTTAGTCAATAGTCAAAATTTAGTATATAAACACTATATAATATTAATATACGTATAATTGTATATAGGCGACGGTAAATGGAAGCAGAGATCATTGCTATTGGATTATATGCTAGCGATCATTACAAACATCCTTTATATATTTTTTGTCTAGTGTACATTTACGTTTTATGTATTTCCAAATAAAGATTTTTTCGGATCAACGCCATTGATTGAAACGTTTATTATTATCATGGTAAGGTAACAGCCGACCCACATCAGCGCACAAACACGAGCCCCAACGACGCGCGCCATCTCTCGGCATTGCGAAGTCAACTTGACCCAAGACTATGAACGCGAAAAGCTGGCGTTTTAAATGTCCCGCGAGAAAATTAAGTTCATAATTAATAGCTTTTTCAAGAGAATAATGCTATCAATATTAATTAGTGTACAACTCTTTTGCAAAATAATTTAAAAAAAAAATTCAAGTATACCTTAAGTATAATCAAAATAATATAAAACTTTATAAATAGATTACACACTTCAGCGTCCGTTCTTAAACAATAACGTTTAAATTCATTCAAAGTAAAAAAAAAAAAACACTTGATCCACCAACAACTCCACACGAATATCGAATCAATTCTACGAAATGCGTGCAAAGTGCGTGTGTAGTCTGTGCGCAGCCGCGGGTCATGTAGGCGTTCGGTTCAATTATTAAAGTATGTACATTATTGTCCATTCATTATTATAAATGTAAGATCTTTATAAGACATTTTGAGAACAATTTATTGTTTTATCTTTTTCGCAATTATTTTGATTGTTAATTTTTTCCCGAATACTTATTATATATCCTTTACTTAGCTAAAACACCCATAGCGTCTTATTTATCATATATACTCTTATGCACATATCACGGTGTATGGTAAACGAATTACTAACGTCCTTATTTCGTTAACATAAGATCGTTTATTGCGTAACGCGTTCCTGTTTCAACAGAAACAAGCGTAGAATCTGGACATATCGATTTTCCAATACGTGTCCAGCTGGCTTCTGAAAAAATATATCTTGATTAACACATTCTGACATATTATAAGGGACAGTACTTGTGTTTTTACGTTACTCCTATGTTACCACCTGATCGTAAGTCACCACCATCCATAGATTTTTTTTATATGCGCCGGGATGGAAAATGACTCTACTCCACCTGATGGTAAGTGGTAGTAGAGTCCAAACGCGATGACGGCCAGTACAGTCGGGACGAATGATATTAAACTTGCCTTATATATCCAATGTCCCTTGTCACCCAAAGTTATGTCCCTTGTGCCTGTAGGTACACTGGTTCAATCAGCCTTCAAACCGGTACACAACAATTCAAAGTGTTTGGCGGTATCTGTATCTGATGAGTGGGTGGTACCTACCCTGACGAACTTGCACAAAACCGCTGAGACAACAATCGTATTTATAAACGGACGTCCTTTTTTAAAATGTTTAATATTTCTGTCTGTTTCGAGAGTCTATAAAAAAGTAATCGTGTAGTCTCAGAATTAAAGTTAGGAAGATTGGGCTATTGTAGTAGAACTTCCTAAGCTCTACTACAATAGCCCACCGTAAACTAGTAACGCTAATAATTAAGGGTTCGTGTGATCGAAAGGGTTGTCTTAGAATATAATTGCTAGCGCTGACGATGTTTTCGGTAAAACTGCGAACTCACCATCAGGGCTCCGCGGGGTGCGGCGGGGAGGCTCCGCTACTGTCCTCGGACTGCGCTCCGTCACCCATATCTGTCCCCATCTATGCACATACGTACAATTAATATTAAACTTTTATTATAATATACCTTACTGAATAAGACAACTATAATAATCATTGAACATTTCAATACATAAACTAAGCAAAATGATAATGTCCTGCTCGATTACGTCCTTGGAGGCCAATCTTAAGGGAGATTGGAAAAGACATATTATAGTGCACAAGTGTGTACGCAAACATAGATGCACTCGCTTTTCCCTCACTCTCATAATTCGATGGGACAGTGACCCGAGACGTAAGAGTTCAGGACCTTTTACGTTCTTTCCGTGGCACGGGAATGAACACAATTTTCTTGTAATTTAAATGAGCCTAGGACTTGCGGATATCCCGACATACTATATACCGATATACCGATGGGGCAGTATTAAACAAAACCATGGAACTGTACCTTGAGCACGTCGTGCAGCGAGCTCATGCTGCCGAGGCTGAGCGGCGTCAGGCAGCGCTCCAGCGCCGAGCCGCTGCCGCACGAGCCACCGCCCAGCGACCTGCGCGCCGGGTCCATCGGTATTAATTGGTGTATAATGGTGTGTATACTACACGGTAACGATAGATGGCGTTGATTGGATTTGTCACATTGATGAATCGCGCTTTTTAAATTCGCGACTGAGACTATATATAATGTGAAAGTCATTAACCTAAAATGATCAAACAAATTTTAGTTGTGTGAACAAAGAACCTCCTAGTTTCATTTGGCGTTTGATCCCCCAATATTATTCCGGCGTAAACAGTTAGCAATATATAATCGAATGAGAGAATGCTTACATCTCGTGCTTTTCGGTGAAAGAAAACATCGTGAGGAAACCTACATGTGTCTAATTTCATCGAAATTCTGCCACATGTGTATTCCACCGACCAGCATTGGAGCAGCGTGGTGGAAAAAGCTCCAAACCAAAAAAGGAGAGGAGGCCTTAGCCCAGCAGTGGGATATTTACAGGCTGCTACTATGCACTGTTTAAGTGTATTAAATTATATTATTATTTTGAAATAATTAGTAATCAACGTGGCTAATCCTAGTAGTAAATAGGAGTGCAGTACGCACCGCTCCATGCGGTGCGGCGGCGAGGGCGGCGCCTCCTGCGGCGCGTCCCGCGAGCGCGCGCGCCACGAGCCTGCGGACACGCGACACTCGTACACTTTGCTGTCGTGCTCGGCAAGTGAGATGATACTTTAAACAAAATACTTAAGGAAATTTCGAAATAAAAATCCATACCGTTGTAAGATCCGGTGGGATGTGATATCGTCAGCGGCGACGTCCGCTTGCTGCTGTCTCGACTGCCGTACATCTGCGAATATGTGAATCGAAATATTGAAGAACAGATTGAAGACAGAGGATTTCCTAACATTATTCGAACTCAAATTTTGAAAACAATGTAGTCGTGTTTCTTTTCGGCAGAACATGGTCCCTACTCCATTTAAACCCGTCGATGCTGTAAAAAATATTATGGGAACTTTTATTAGGAGCATCAATCACACACTTAAAACCTCCCCCATGTGATAAGAGACGAACTAGTAAACCGAAAATTTCAATCCCAAAAAGAGGTTGACATCAGGAAGATAGTCGGTCCGAAGCTTGCCTTGGTCAAATCCAATGAGAGTATACGAATGGTTATAATAATACTTTCGCCATTTATTACTAAACAATAATATAACTAAAAGTTGTTTAAGCTTTGTTACCTGATGGTGGTCGTGGTGGTCGCGGTCGGCGGTCTCCAGCGTGGTGGGCAGGTCGAGCAGGCGCTGCGAGCGGATGCCGTCGCCCGGCCCCATGTGCGACACGTGCGCGAAGTTCGACGGCGCAGAGATCAGCCGCGAGCGTCGCTCCGACCTGCGGGGATAATATGACAACTGTCTCACTTTACTTTGAAAACTAAAAATATCAATTCTGAAACGAATTTCAGATTTAATACACTTCAATACAATTTCATTATTAATCTCGATAAATATTAGTTTTTAATAAGGTTCTATGATCGTCATATATAAAATAAATTTAGACTAAAAACGAAGTTAAAAATTTGCGTTTACAAGTTAGCTTTTAACGCAGAAGAATTCTTCACTTAATTACAATAATTAAATAGGAACGTGACATAATGTTAAATAAATAATGTCAATGAACTCACAATCTGTTATGGGCCTCTATCGCTTGGTGCGACTGTTCCCGCACCGAGAACCGACGCTTGTTCGTTCCGTACGACGTCAACTCCAGATTTAGGGGACCAGCTATGTATATAAAAAAAAAATCAAAAAGACCTTTTCAAATACTTTCGAATAGTCAATCGTTACCACTGATTGAAATAAATTGCTTCTTTTTATAAATGACATGAATTGACAATACCAGTCAATTTTTTCACGAGATCCAGTTATAATTCAAACAATGCATCTTCAAGAGTCGAGATGGTCTAGTGGTTAAAACGAAAACGGTTGAAACCCGGGCAAGCACCACTAAATTTTCATGTGTTTAATTAGTGTTTATAATTCATCTCGTGCTTGGCGGTGAAGGAAAACATCGTAAGGAAACCTGCATGTGTCTAATTTCATTGAAACTATGCCACACGTGTATTCTACCAACCCGCATTAGAGCAGCGTGGTGGAATAAGCTCCAAACCTTCTCCCCAAAAGGGAGAGGAGGCCTTAGCTCAGCAGTGGGACATTAACAGGCTGTTACTGTACAATGCATCTTTGCCAGATGTATATTTTTATACCGAATAAAACACCATTTAATAATGGGACGAGTAGAAGCACGCGGAGTGACTCACGCGCGAGCAGCGGGCGCAGGTACACGAGGTAGGGCGCGGCGTCGGCCGAGAAGGGGAACGAGCCCGCGCCGGCGCCGCCCACCAGCACGATCCAGCCCGCCTCGTCCAGCGGCCGCGCGTTGGCTGCCGGCGACACAAGCGTTACTAGTACAGACCTGCTTCGGGCGACTACTGAGATGGTCTTGACAGAGAAACCGAATAATTTTTACTTTTTTGACCAGACTGAAGAACATCAGTCTTATTGACTAACCACTAGAGATAGTTATGAACTGTTATCACTACATACTATAAATTAATGTACCCGTCGCATCGTCTGGCTGTCTGCTATCAAACATATTTATAAGTTTTCACTATTGAATTCCCAATTGGAAAAAGATTGTGATAATGGATGAACATCTTAGATGTGTTTTTTTTTAATAATTAAAAATTTGAGGGACTGAAACCTATATCATTCACGTCAAGTCGTTGATGTAAATCAATAAAAATTGGGAAATAATCCGACTCACGTAAATTAATAGTCTGCACCCACTCCCCGGACTCGATCTCGTAGATGTCGATGTGTGATGTCGTGAATATTAGTAGATGCGTGTCGTTGATGGCTGAAATGTAATACTTTTACTGGACGTAGGAATTACATCTTGTCATATAGATACAATCATATAAGTATTATATACGACAGGATGATTAGTCAACTTTGATTATCAATGAAATACAGGTCATATATATTTTAAACATAAGAGTGTTTAGGTGGTGGTTGCGGGCGGCGGAGACTCACCGTGGTAGACGGGGTGCGCCGTGTACATGAGCTCGGTGTCGCGCGCGCGCAGGCCGGCGCGGTCCACGTAGAGCGCCAGCGCGCTGAACACGAGCAGCCAGTCGGCGCCGGCGGGCCGCGCCACCAGCGGCCGCGCCCCCGAGTGCGCCAGGAACACGCCCACCTGGTTGTCGGGGTGCACGAGCGCGGCGGGCGGCGGCGCGGGGTGCTCGTGCGCGCGCAGCACGTGCGCCACCAGCCCGCCGCGGTAGCCCAGCAGCAGGCGGCCGCGCAGCAGCTGCACGCTCAGCACGGGCGCCGTGGGCCGCAGCTCGGCCACGCGCTGCCGCCGCGCCGCCGTGCGCGTGATCTCGTACACCAGCACGGCCCACGAGTTCTGCGGGCGCCGACCGTCGGGTGGGGTGAAATATCTTTTTTAGGGCAGTGGAAATCTTTAAAAAGGTACCAGGACTCCCGGAGGGAAGGGACGCACGGGATTCTTATCCACTAAAACTACTCCGACCACCTTCGGGACGGGTAGGAGAGGCTGCGGAGTCGATGAAAATAGTATCCGCACTGACCTGGCGTTTGCACACAACGGCGAATCCATACGACGACGAGTTGAGCTCGCCGACGGCGACGTCCACGGCCCCCTTCGCCTCGGCCAGCTTCACGCTCTCCGCCTCGGGACACTCCAGGGCCCTGATGGGCACGAGGCGCACGTTCCGGCCGCGACCGGCGATGACCACTGTCGCAAGCACAAAGATGTAAAGGGGCGCTCGGGCGGCCGGCGCGGCGCACGCGGGCACGTACCGAGCAGCTGCTCGTGCGGCACGTAGCGCAGGCGGTGCACGGGCGCGTGCGCGCGGCGCGGCACGAGCTCGGCGCGCTCCAGGTCGAGCAGCGCGAGGCCGAAGTCCCCGCCCACGCACACGCGCGCGCCCTCCAGCACGCACGCGCACGTGGCGCCGCGCACGGCCGCCGCGCCCGCGCCCGCGCCGCTCGCCTCCGCCACGCACGCCGCGCTGTACACCTGCGCACCCGCCGCCGTTACTCTACTGTCCTGGCGCTGGACCGTCGTCGGCGACGCAGCCGAGTGACTAAGCTGGTAGCTTAATCGTGACGGATGAAAAATGGAATAAAAACGACCATCAGACACATACACAGCGGTACTCACATATTTGTCAGGTAAATTGTTCCTCTTCAATATCCTGTGTAACTCGCTGAGCGCGACCACCCATTTCGTCTTCTCGGATTCTGACTCCGCTAACATCAGCGTGTGGAACCTCTTCCCGCCTTCGAGTTGTGACGTCGATATCTGTAACCAAATCATATAATCGTTTAAAATTAATATAAACGAGACGATTTTGAAACTAAAATCATATAAACAACTTGGACCACGATCAATATAATATCATAGATCGACATGTAATCTATGGTAATCATTATGGGTTTGTGAAAATAGTTTCGAATGCGGGCGAAATTGTAATATGTAGTTAAGTATAATAAAGATATATTAATCAAAAACCCGTCTGGCCTGCACAAAGCCTGCACTTAACAGATAATTAATTGGATCCATCATATTTATATGATTTATTAATGTCTAATAGTAATGTGTGCAAAATAATTATTCTAAGGAGTTCTTATACTAAATGCATTATACATGTCAGAAGCTGTACACTGACATTGTACATTTAAAAATAATAGTGTCAAATTTAATTTTCAATAAAGCGTGTCTTTTCATCAAGTAAAGTGTGGTTTAATTTAACAAAACGCGTAATAGTATTTAACAATTACTCTAAATAAATAAGTTATATTAACGATTTATTAGAAGCGCATAGTCAAGTTTATTTTTATTGTACACTGGATACAAATAAATAAAACCACTCACCCTAAATATGCACGGTATGTCACGCTTGCTCGCATGTATGACGTCAGAGTCCTTCACTGACGTCACACTGAACTCCGGGTCCCGCATGTCCAACACTTGACTCACACACACCGATGGTAACGCGTTTCTGAATTTTTTTTATTTATATGTCAATGATATTTAATTAATGTCAACCGAAATTGCAGATTGATGGTTTTTTTTTAATATAATTTAGACGGGCGAGCAAATTGTTCACTTGTCAAGAATTATTAAGTCCTTATATCGCCAATGCTTAATCTTAGAAACTAAGATGTTATGTCCCTTGTGCATGTAGTTACACGGAACACGACAGTACTTAGTTTTTTTTTTTTTTTTTTATAGAATAGGAAGGCGGACGAGCATATGGGCCACCTGATGGTAAGTGGTCACCAACGCTCTTAGACATTAGCATTGTAAGAAATGTCAACCATCGCTTACATATCCAATGCGCCACCAACCTTGAGAACTAAGATTTTATGTCCCTTGTGCCTGTAATTACACTGGCTCACTCACCCTTCAAACCGGAACACAACAATATCAAGTATTGCTGTTTTGCGGTAGAATATCTGATGAGTGGGTGGTACCTACCCAGACGAGCTTGCACAAAGCCCTACCACCAGTAAAATTGCTATTTAGAGGTAGAACATCTGATGAGTGGGTGGTACCTACCCAGACGGGCTTGCACAAACACCTACCAACATGTACAATTTACTTTTACTAATTTTTGTCAATTATATTTTTTTCTCATACATTAAAAAAATTAATATTCGAAACAACAAACATATAAAAAAACAAAGAAAATTTGACTTCATTTAATTTATAAAATATAATATAAAAAGTTAAATTTAACTAAAATTTTACCTATCTTGAGATATATCGTATAGGAACAATTTGAAGTCGCAAACCACGACGAACTGACGCATCCATCCTTTCTTGACGCCACCTGGCTTCGGAACCTATTATAAAAAAAAAAAACTGTTACAAATGAAAATGTATTTATCCATAATAAAGCATATAACATATTTTAGTAAAGATACTGTAGATGTTTAGGTTTATCTATATAAAATAATTCATATGTGAGGGGTGATAAATGTATGTACGTGTGTTAGGTTTGATCAATTTCACTCAAAACTTAACTGGTGGTAGGGCTTTGTGCAGCTCGTCTGGGTAGGTACCACCCACTCATCAGATATTCTAACGCAAAACAGCAATACTTGATATTGTTGTGTTCCGGTTTGAAGGGTGAGTGAGCCAGTGTAATTACAGGCACAAGGGACATAAAATCTTAGTTCCCAAGGTTGGTGGCGCATTGGCTCTAAGCGATGGTTAACATTTCTTACAATACCAATGTCTAAGGGCGTTTGGTGACCACTTACCATCAGGTGGCCCATATGCTCGTCCACCTACCTATTCCTATTCTATAAAAAAAACTGATAGTCAAACGTAACATGTCAAAAAAAAAAAATAATAACTAATTTAAAGTTTGAATTAGTTAATGATATGTATCTTGTAGTATCGCGTGTTCTCGCGCGTACAACAGGATAATGATTAGTCATCTCAACACTTCGCATCGAACCAAGATATGAAGCGGCTGCCATTGTTCCTAAGAAAGAAATGTGCCAATAGATGGCGCTGACAGTAAAAACAATCGTAATTTTTACTGGTAGTGTAATTGTCAAATTTTTAAATCATGATGAAAATGATCGTACAATCCACGTACGACAGTAGTGTACTATCGTAGATCGTACGTAGTTATGAAATGATCTTACTCGTCGGTAGCGAGCCGTGGCGCCGTGGCGCCGTGTACCTTGACGTATCCCTCGTAGGCGGTGCCCTGTCCGCGCGCGGGGTCGATGCCGAGCGGGCGGCGCGAGCGCTCGGGCGGCAGCGGGCAGCGCGGCGCCACGCGGCCGCAGCAGCGCGTGTGCACGGCCAGCCCGCACGTCTCGCACACCACGCCCTGCCGCGTCAGCCCGATCTGCGGGGCGGGCGGCTGTACACTGAGGCGCAATGGACCAGTCGTCTCGACTCTCCGACGTCAACAATTTTCAATACGAGAACATATATTAAAACAACATTCATATAAATTATAGACGTAATACGCCAAAGACACAGACGACACGTCTGTGAAGATACAAATACAAGAGGAAAAAAAATCTAAGTAACCGAACTATTAATAGAAACCTATCTGCCACAAGCCGATCACGCACCATTAACGACGTACAGTGGTTGCACTTTGTGGGGCTACTGAAAGTCCTCACTAGGAACTGGTGAACCTTCTGCTTCCCCGGCACCGACGGTCCGAGCGTCGGATCTTGTAATGAGTACTGTAAAAAATCACATTTAATACAATGCAATAAATTATTATCAATTTCATTTTACCTCGTAAAAATATTTTTAAATTACATATAGTTTAAACTCAGGATTACTTAAATCGACATTTGGTAATATGTACTCATATCATATTTTAATGAAAGAAATATACAATTTGACGATTCAAGATGCAGATTTGTACCTTCCATGTGTATCCACGGTAGAACACCGAAGCTCAAACAAAAAGAAAAGGTAGGCCTCCTTAGCTACGATGATATAATATAATACTTACAGTGGACATCTCGCTGGGCGAGCTCTTGCAGGAGATGGGAGACGCGGCGCGCTGTTCCATCTCGTCCTGCGACTCGGCGGAGCCGCTCATAACCGTCGACTGCTGGGATCCGTACATCAACTGCCATTAGCGAATATATATGTATATATTAATTAATTTGTATTAAATAAATAAATTATAGATTAACAGGACGTAGTATTTATATAAAGTAAATAAAAAACTTATCTAAAATCATAGTGAAATAATAAAAAACGCACAGACTGTTAAATTGTTAATAATGAATATGTTACAATTTAATGATTTTGTTATTATTAGTGATAGGAAATAATTAGTATGAAAACAACAAATTTGATGTAAATATACTTTTTTAAACGAACTCATTTAAATAACAACATCAAATAAATAACATAAATATTAGGTTACTTTTTTTTATTGAATAGGAAGGCGGACGAGCATATGGGCCACCTGATGGTAAGCGGTCACCGACGCCCATAAACATTGGCATGTAAGAAATGTTAACCATCGCTTACATCACCAAAGCGCCACCAATCTTTTAATTAGAAATAATTACTCGAATCCACAACATAAAACGAAATATGGTCACATTAAATTAATATTAAATGGTAACACTCAAAAATACACTGGCACAGATAAAGCGGATAATCAACAACATTGAAAAAAAAAAAAACAGATAAAATAATAAAATGTATACCTTTGCATTGCAATAATACTGGGCATTTCTGTAACGGTATTGCGGCGACATCTGTACGTGAATAAGCGATAAATAATGTAACGGAAATTAGCAAAACAAAACATAATACTATTTATTAGAAACAAAAAACAAAAGCTCGATGTCAAAGTGAAATAGATCGGGTATTTGACTGAACTATCTCAAAAATAAGTTCTATTTTTGAAATTTAATACCGTAACCGTAACAGCCTGTGAATGTTCCACTGCTGGGCTAAAGGCCTCCTCACCTCTTTTTGAGGAGAAGGTTTGGACCTTATTCCACCACGCTGCTCCAATGCGGGTTGGTAGAATTCACATGTGGCAGAATTTCAGTGAAATTAGACACATGCAGGTTTCCTCACGATGTTTTCCTTCACCGTAAAGCACGAGATGAATTAAAATCACAAATTAAATGCACATGAAAATTCAGTGGTGCTTGCCCGGGTTTGAACCCACGATCATCGGTTAAGCTTCACGCGTTCTTACCACAGGGCCATCTCGGCTATATAAATTTAATAAAATATATCTAAATCCGATTACATATAAAAAGCGTATATCTAACGCTGAGATTGATATCATAAAAAAAAAACGAATCACAATTTTCAATGATAAGTTCAGTCGAATATCACTATTCCAAACGAAGGAGTAAAGATAAACAAACCTCTGGTTTACATATTCCATGATTCTCGCTAATAGCTCTGCTGTATTATGAAGTTTTCGACTTACGTCCATTTTAATTTAACTTCCAAAGTTCCGATAGCAATACCGCCCGATATCAAGGACGCCATTTTGTCGCGATACCATAACTCACTATGGTATCTAGATTATTCAAGATATCGACCAGTGATATAGATTCAAATAAATTTCAAAGTTGCTCATTTGTCTTTACTGCTTGTGGTTGGAATTCTATACGATTGCAAATCGTAATGAACATTAAACAAAAAAATTATAAGTTATTCGTAATGTGCCAATAACCAAAATGTTAGTAACGCTTGCAATGCCTCGATTAAAATTACATTAAAATCCAAATAATTTAGTTACATTGTGTAAGCACTGTGATAATGATAACTGAATGGTGAAACTTACTTAACTTCACAGTCTATCCTTAATGAAAAAAAAAACAAAAGACAAAAATAAGTTCAAAGAAAAACATACCTTTTGCTCGTTGTTCATAGATGCTACATTATCGTAATGCCTCTCCGTCGGCGCTTCCTTCAAAAATTGCTCCAAGTAGCTCATCTGTGACGGCGGACGATCGAGGACTGAAAATAGAATATCAATTAGGAAGAGAAAAAAAAACAAAAGAAAAAAAAAAACAAAATTAAATAAAACTAGAGGATAAGAAAAAAAACACATAAACCAATCCCAACCGAAACCACGATCACAAAACGTTACTAAAAACTATTTTATGATATTAATATTTAAATAGCGATAAAAATATGTATAGTCGGGTGTTTTACGTCGTTTTATAAATTATATATACAACATCATAATAGTTTAAACATATCATTTCACCCAACTTTACGTACATTTTAGTGAACAAAATAGGGACTAAGACATGCACAGGACGGCTGTACAAACTAAACCCTTAGCCCACACTCCACACTCACACAAAAAAACAACATTTATGCCCCTATAAATAAAGGTTAATTAATCACTTAAACAAAATAATTTAAAAAAAGAATATGTTCTTAAATTATTGTAAACTCTAACCGCCTTACAAACATCGTTTAACGACTGTTTAGTTAAACAGTAATCTTTCTCTTTCCGTCACGATTGATTTGACATTCGAAAGAAGAAGACAACCTTGTTTAACCAATCACCCGATAAAAAACATTTACACGTAAAGCAGTCTAGATATATGAATCATAGTTGTGTGTGTGTGTGGGAATGTCGCGGAACACGTCTGAGAATGTTTACAAAACTAGGGTTTACAATAAAAAAACAGATTAGTACCTAAGTGCGTATACAAACAAGTGTTAAAGAAAACCAGGTCGCTTAGCGCGTTATATGCTGGGTATGAACGGACGTATCGTATTAATTTATTATTTTAATATATTTTATAATTAAATCGTTCGATCTATGATTTCAATGATAAATATAAATTTTGAAAAAAAAAAAAAACAAAAGAAAACAATTGTTTTTATTCTTAGGGTTCCGTATCTTAAATAATACCCTTCTAGAATATAACCTTTTAATACCCTTCTAGAATATAACCTTTTATTGTGTACGTAACACTGTTATTTCTGTTAGTTTGTCATCTGACATTTTTTTTTCATAAAAACCGTTTGAGCTATAAATTGTAATCAGCAAATGTGGTATTATTAAATAAATGGAGTATGAACATTTCTGTTTAATGAAGAGCAGCAGGTGAAGATTTGATATTTTGACTGCTCTAGGACTATGGAAGATTAACCCCCCCCCCCATACTCAGAAACTTAAATTAATAAGTTTTATCGAGTAATCATAGCAAAAAAAAAAGAGTTAATTTGTAAGATTACATATACAAAGTAAATTTTCATTTCGATGTTTAACACCATAAAAAGTGCTTAAAATCTTTCCTTATACAATTAGATATTCTTTATTCAAATACGAAACCCTATAATTAATTAATTAAATCGTTTTAATTATTTTTTTATATATATATAACTCGACTGTATTCTCTGTCACATCCATGCCACTGCAAGAAGCTCAAGCAAAAGCGAAGCGATTTACAATGAAAGTAAGACAACGTTTCGATATTATTGAATTTTGCCGAATCGATGACATCACTGTTTCGGAGTCGAATCTTACATTTGAAAACTTTTTTTTTTATTCATATTCGATTAACATGACTAAGATACATATGTAAACAGCATTCGAAAACAATTTTATATAATCGTGGAAAAAATATATTTAATAATCTAGCTTACATTTAATAATTTTAAATATATATATATATTAATGACCCACAAAACAGTGATAGCGCTTTAAAATTTTTATATATATGTATATATGATTTCCTTGACACTTGCTCGTACTTACAATGAAACGAATAAAAAACTAGTTATTAACTAAAAACGCAGCACAAAGACAGGAAATCCAATGAAACCTTTTGATTGTGAGCAATATCTGTTGGTGAATATAAAAATAATTTAAAAAAATAACCTACATTAAATAAAAAAAAATTGTAATAAAAACTATTTTAGATAATAAAAATAAGACCAAAATAATCAAAAACATGTGTTTATAGTAACAGCCTGCAAATGTCCCACTGCTGGGCTAAGGCCTCCTCTCCCTTTTTGAGGAGAAGGTTTGGAGCTTATTCCACCACGCTGCTCCAATGCGGGTTGGTGGAATACACATTTCGATGAAATTAGACACATGTAGGTTTCCTTACGATGTTTTCCTTCACCGAAAAGCACGAGATGAATTATAAACAGAAATTAAGCACATGAAAATTCAGAGGTGCTTGCCCGGGTTTGAACCCACGTTCTTACCACTGGGCCATCTCGACTTATGTGTTTATAAAATTATTGTAATTAAAACATTGATAATATAATTAATCTATAAAAATTTATGTACAGCTTGTTCAATTGTTTATTTATTTATATAATATTATTTGTTTTATCATCACCAACAGATAAATAAACAAGATAAAGACATACACAGTCACATACGATCTACTTCTAACAGGACGTATATTATGAACAAAATGATTTTAAACTTAATAAAAATTTGCACGAACCGTTCTCTTCTTTGCCGCTCCAATAGCTCGACGATTTAGCCGAGCCTTGCCTCGCTGCTTGCGCATAACTTACAATTTTAATCGCTTCGTTATAGACTATTTTACAGAGGGAATTATTTAAAATTTCACTCATTTATATGAGAATTTGGAATAAAAATAATCTTATATAAGGATTTCTTTTTGTATAAATAATAAAAAAAAAAAAAACAAAATAAATAACAAGAGAATACAACAAAAGTTTAATATAAAATTATGTACATTTACATCAAACTGTACACATGTTTGTCGCATATACATAACGCCCGACCTTAGATCTATCTACACTGGCCGCCAAAAAAATCGACCCACCCGTATTTTTTTACTTACAAAGTTGTTATCTTAACTATGCGACGACCTAGGTGGATTGTTTTACTTATGGGACATACAGTTAACATTTTATTACCCACTTGATATTGATTTGGAGGAGTTGTAAGTGTTATTGAGGATATTTGGAATATTTTTAAAGTATTGATAAGAAAACGTTACTTTGTGCACAAAGTGCATGGTTAGTTTATTTCCAGTTCTTAACGCGGAGTCATCTCGGTTCGATGTTTATTATTGATTAAGTGTATGAAACTTTGTTGAAACAATAATTTTAATAAGTTTAAACATAAAAAATGGATACTACTGAAGCAGAAGCTGCTCAAGTCGTAGCTCTTATTCATGAGGGGTTAAGTCAGCGAAATGTGGCTAGAACACTAAAATTAAGTCGTTCAGCGGTGCGAAGAGTGTACAAACGCTACTTGGAGACTGGGGAGTATCGCCGGAGACCAGGATCTGGCAGGGGGCGTGTCACGAACCCGACCGATGACCGTTTTATTGGTTTGACGTCTTTAAGAAACCGACATCTTTCGGCTGTTGACGTTCAAGGTAGACTCCGAGAAAGTCGTGGAGTGTCTGTGAGTGAAAATACTGTAAGAAGTAGACTTCGAGAGCAAAACTTAACCCCTCACAAGCCAGCAACAGGACCAAAACTCACAGCATCCCATCGACAAGCAAGACTACAATTTGCTAGGCAGCACGTCGATTGGACACTGGACCAATGGGAGACAGTATTGTTCAGTGATGAAAGCCGAATGTCTCTAGGCTCTGATGGACGACGTAACATCATGCGAAGGCCAGGAGAACGCTACTCTCAGTGTTGCAGTCGAGAAACAGTCTGATTTGGTGGAGGCTCTACAATGTTTTGGGGAGGTATTTCTTTGACGGGACGCACAGAGCTGGTTTTTTTCCGTAATCGTGCTGTTAATGCTGAAACTTACATAACGGACATTCTGGAGCCTCATGTGATGCCTTACGCTGGATATATTGGGGATAATTTCCAACTTATGCACGACAACGCACGACCTCACGTCGCTAGAATTGTTAAAGACTATCTCAGGGAAGTCGAAATTCCAGTTATGCAGTGACCAGCCAATAGTCCGGACTTAAACCCGATAGAGCACCTCTGGGACCAGCTAAAACGTACGGTTCGAGCACGAAATCCAATTCCAGAAACCCTGAATCAACTGGAAGCTGCCCTAACTGAAGAATGGCAACGGACCCCACAGGAAGACATTAAAAAGCTAATCAGGTCACTTAATAGGCGTATGCAGGCAGTGATTAGGTCAAGAGGAGGAAACACTCCCTATTATAGTAAGATTTAGGCACCCAAATTTAAAAACAAACGGCATAATCGTTTTGTACACAAAAAAATAAAATTGCGTAAAATTTTGTGTTTTCGTGTTTTGTCACATATTTACCTAAAAACCTATTTTTTGCGCACTATTTCTGTTTTTGTACAATCCTACAATTGCATTTTTTCATTATCAATCTTAAAAAATATAAATATGTGGTAGTTTAAAACCATACGATAGCTTTTTTACAAAAAATGTAGGTGGGTCGATTTTTTTGGAGGCCAGTATATTAACAAAATCAAAACTCAAATTAAAAAAAAAAAAAAAAAACTTCACATGCCAAATTTTACTGATAAGCTATTTTGATTCTTATATATTTCGAAAACAAACAACTATTGTTTTCAACAACATATGTTGATAGAGTTCAATTTGTATTAAATATCATTGAGTTTAGACATCGTTATTAAGAGAAATATTTCAAAGGGACAACAATGAAAAAATAAAAAATAAATGCAGGGTAAATGTATAATGTAAATTAAAACGCAAAACGTTTTTATATTATTTAACGATAGTAACATTTTCTAACACAAGAGACCTTTAAGCGATTACTTATATGAATAAACAACTTTGACATTGAATTGAAATGACGTCATTGGTCGTTTATATAAAATCACAATGATATGTATTATATTTTTTTTTTTATAGAATAGGTAGGCGGGCGAGCATATGGGCCACCTGATGGTAAGTGATCACCAAACGCCCTTAGACATTGGCCTTGTACATAACATTTCTATGTTAACCATCGCTTACATCACCAATGCGCCACCAACCTTGGGAACTAAGATGTTATGTCCCTTGTGCCTGTAATTACACTGGCTCACTCACCCTTCAAACCGGAACACAACAATACCAAGTATTGCTGTTTTTTTATATTGTTTGTATACATTTATTACTAAGTTATGACTCATATTAATAACGACAAGTTTTATTTTATTTATAGCGGCCAACCTCGTACTATCTCACTCGCACGCTTTCCGTATCTCTGCGAGAGAAAAGAGGAGTCACACAATTTGTTTCATTTATTGTTCATTAATACCAATTAGAAATCTTTCATGATATTTGAATAGTGAATTTGAGCTTATAATAAATTATATGCAATTTTTGCTGACCATACATACTAACATGAGTACTTTTTTCTTAATCGGCATGCGTTATATAAATAACGAAAGAAAAAAAACATTGATAATAAAAAAAAAATTATTAAGATATAAATTAATTACCTCATAATAAACATTGTATTCTGATATTTAATTAAATTTAAAAGGAAAGAAAGAATCCATATTCGTAGTAATCACTTCCAATCTGAATGATAGCATTTAACTTCAAAATGGTACTAAATTTGAGTACAACCTAATTTCAAGGTCTGTACAAAATTATCCAACCAATCACAGGACAAATTAAAACTTCCTATTTAATTAATTCCGTCATGAATCAAAAGTACAACATATTTTGTAATTTTAATCCTATGTCTCGTTTGTTAGAAAATGTAC
Organism: Nymphalis io; assembly: GCF_905147045.1. Taxonomy (NCBI): domain Eukaryota; kingdom Metazoa; phylum Arthropoda; class Insecta; order Lepidoptera; family Nymphalidae; genus Nymphalis; species Nymphalis io. The sequence goes on along the minus strand of NC_065913.1, from coordinate 6,535,588 downwards.
AATCGGTAACTGTATATATAACAATAAATAAGTAAAATGCACTGAGATTCTATAAATGATAAAACTGACTATAAACTTACTGTAACAAAAAAAAAAAAAAACTTAAAACTAAAATAATCTGCATTCTGCTGTCACTTTTATAATATAATTTGCTGAAAATATTTTCAACCGGTTCCTATTTAAAGTTTTTTTTTTTTTAATTTTATTAAAAAGGTAATTTCAACAGGTATTGCCTAGACGCTGTAATTATACCCATAATCTATTCAAACTACAAATTGTCAATGATTGTAAGAAATTTTAATGCATAGCAATGTATAATTGATCAGACTGATCCTGATTCCTTACTACCCACTAATAGCACAAGCTTTACACTTAATTGGAAACGTAAATAGGGATATTAGTCATTTCTTGAAAACTATGTTTCTATTAGACGTTTAAAAAAAAGCAAAATAAAAATGCTGACTGGTAAATAACACAATTCTTAAATATGATAAAAACGAATCTCTAAACCTTTAATATTGCTATATATTTATATAAAATGCTTGCGTTACAAAAATGTCTTCCTAAGTGTCTTAAGTAAAGCTTAATAAAATAATAATGTTTTGATATTATTGTATTATTTCTAATCTTCACTTTTTCGTTCTTTACTTTACAGGCTGATAAATAACTTTTATCCCAATAAAAAAAGCCAAACTTTAAATATAGGAACCGGCTTATTAAAAACATAAAAGTAAATAATTAAAAACTAATATTCCAATTAATAAATTAATTATAAAAGTAATATATATACGAATTCGAGTTATGACTAGTTCGTGTGGCGGAGGCGTAATATAATAATTATTTTATCAATATCTTTGGTAATTGTTTTAGGACTAGACTAATATAATAGAAGACTAGATGTTATTGACACCGTTTGGTGGGAAAAATACTTGAAAAATATATATTGCTTACATATTTACATGTAAATTTGATTTAAAATGGCCATAAAATCAAAATATGATTTCTCATGTAGTCATCATATGAATAAAATTAATATACACTAATGTATAAAATAAAAAAAAGAAATAACACGTTACTGGCCAGTATAATTATATCAATAATTGTCAGCCATACATTTGATGGTATACAAGTATGGCAACACCCCATATGCATGACGTCACGCCTAAAACCAGTGGTATGTACGGCCTCAACCACGTTCGAACTGTCATAAAAAAGTAACAGCATCAAGCGAATATACGAATAAAATAATTAAAATAAATAGCAACGCGTCCAACGCGATGGTTAAAAAATGCCACAGATAATACAACAAGTTTAAATAAATGCAAAAATGGCCCCATAGACATTATAGATAATTTTAAAATTTTCGTAACAAAACGACACAGCTCACGACGATTCGAATCACAGTTCCAATTTCAAAATTTCACAGACAACAAAACATCACACAGTTTATAGTCCATACGAGGCATGGATAAAATTATTTTCGTTTTTTTCGTCGCGGACGACGTTGGACTTTGTGGATGGATCCAACATTTCCATTTTGACATTTGGTTGGTTTCCGTGACGTCACGGTTATACATTTCACGTATGTGTGTATTGGATGGGATTGTGCGGTAACATGTAACGAAAACAAAAGAAAAGGTGCACTAAATAAACGTATTATAATCTATCTATACATTATGTGCTCGAATAATACATACATAATTTTTACACAGTTATTGTTATACCAAGAACTCAACTTGGAAGATAAATCTCTGAAATATGTATATAATTGTATGTGTTTTTGAAGTTATATTGGGGGAATTTGCGAGAATAAAATGTGTAATTTTAAATACTTAAATAAATTACTATCTTTGGAGGAAAATTTTGAAAAATATTTTTTATTATAATACGATAAATATTTAAACATCATATATACTTATTTTTTAATATAAAAATTTAAAATAAACTAATGATAAATAAGTAAATGTGTGTACGTGTAAGTGGTCGATTGTGGTAGTGGTGTCGGTATACTCACAGGAGTTGGACGGCTGATGGGGCTGATCGAGCTTCGCTTGTATATCTCGTATGTGTTGTTCCTTTCGCTTCATATCGTGCGCGAGCGTGTCGAGACGCTGGCGGGTCTCCATCAGCTCCCTGACGTTTTAGGTTTCTAATTACTTATTGATTGTTACGAGGTAAATTAATTCTCCAATTTTAAAATTGTAACGCAACGTACTATAACGTAGCAACGTCATCTGTTTACGATTGAAATGCATTGTTTTCTAGTAAGCGCATAGATGTATTTTAAGTTTTACAATTTTAGTTTTTTATAACTTAAATTACAGCTTAATGGATTCACAGATTCCGCTCCGCCAGTGACGTCGGAGCAGTCCATTGGAGAGATAGTGTCCAAGAATAACACAATCCAATACATAAGCTCTAAAGTTATAAATAGATCCCATAAATGTTAACAAATACTAAAGTCGAGTAGTTTTATCCCAAATATATATCGAAGTGTACCTCTGGCTGGCGAGCAGCTCGGCGCGCGTGCGACTGAGCTCCTCGGCCACGGCCTGCTTGGCCTGTATCTCGGAGTGTAGCGACGACTGCAGCGTGAGGATCTCCATCTTGTCCAGCTTCTGCGAGCGGCGGTTGCGCCAGCCGCCCGCTCCCGCGCCCGCGCCCGCGCCCGCCGGCGACGACGGCGCGCCGCGCCCCGCGCTCGCTGCGGACACGCCCCACGCTACTCACTCACTGAGGTCACAGCCCAGCTTCGCCTCCAGCGCGCAATTTTTTGCACCGTTCACAATTCGAACTGCCTACTTTTGTATCCGGTCAAATGAAAGTGGCGCTAGCAGGAAGGCGTGAGCAGGACTCCAAATGAAGCCTAACAGGCGCTTTATGCTGTATAATACTATGACAACTTAGTTTCACAATGTTATTAAAACTCTCTCTATAAAACTTTGTGATACTATTTTCGTAAAAGAATTTAAAAACAAAGATTTTTTTTAGTTATTTTTACCAGCAACTAAAATTATACTCTGAGTTCGATCAGAATCACATATTTACAATAGAATAATCAGATAAAACCGTTGGTTTTATAATTTAATTCTTCTCTTTCTTTCTCTGAAAAAAATCTCTGACTTACCATGTTTAAGATAATCTAATTCTTCAGTCATTTTCGTAGCGAGTGCTTGTAGATACCCTCGAGCCTCTTTCTCGTCAGACACCCAGCGAATTATATCAGCAATCTATTTTAGAAAATATATTTAAAAAAAAAATATCCTTATCACTCTGGATTCGTATGCCAACTAAAAAAAAAAGGTAATAAAAGTCGACAGACATAATTTCTTCATGTATTCATAGTAATTTATTTTTCGTTTAAGTAATCTACGCAAAAAATTGTCTGGACCTCGAGGGGAGAAACCTATAGCTTAGAAAAATCCATCCTAAGGTACACGAAGTTCCAAGACCAGGAAGCGAGGTTAAGGTAAAGAGTTTTAGTAGTGCGTTGAAAATGGACCTTCTAACTCTCTTTTTTTATAGTATGGGTTGGCGGACGAGCATATGGGCCACCTGATGGTAAGTGGTCACCAACGCCCATAGACATTGTGACATTGTAAGAAATGTTAACGCTTACTTCGCCAGTGCGCTACAATATTTTGTCTAAATAACCTTCTTGCGTTTCAAAAAAAAAAACACTCGAAGTAGACTACACTACTATAGATATAATAAATGGGAGGGGGGTTAGTATTGCCCAACTGACCTGCGTCTCCCAATGCTGCATGGAATCTCGTTTAGCGCGTAACTCGTCCAACTCCAGCTCAAGTTGTCGCCTCTCGGTTTGCCATCTTCTACCGTTATCTGCCATCTATGAAAAAAAATTAAGAAAAATTAAGTTGTAGTATGGTATAGTGAAAAATATTTTATCAAGGCTTTTGGAACAATAATTACTAAACACTAGGAACACAGACGAGCAAATGGGTCATCTTTAAAATTAAATTACGTTCAGATTTTTAATATTGTTTGTTTCTAAAAATAAAAATTAACTCAACGCTTAAATATTGGACCTCCTTACGTTTAAAAATAATTATTATAAATAAGGTTTGAAGCTAATTCAATCACGCTATCACGTGAGGCAGAACTTCGTCTAACACACGTAGGATTCCTCTTGGTGCCTTTCTTCACCGCAGAGCACGAGATGAATTATAAACAGAACATAAGCACGTGCAAACCCACTGCTACTGATTGGTGGGGGGGTTGTTGACACCCTGCATTCAGATAAGAATCATGTGTCATATCTACAGTCGACATCTCGACTCTTTATTATTTAAAAATAATGTTAGTAAAGGTAGAATAAATATTTTTACCGCATCGAGGTCCTTAGCGAGCTTCCTGTTCTCATTGATGAGCATTTGTTTGTCCTCGCTATCGTTTAGCTGTTCCAACCGACGGTTTTCTAACTTATCCTTCGACGTTTGCAGCTGGAATGGTAACATATTATATTAGAGAATTAATTAATATAATTATTGTGTATCAAGCTCATGGTCAAGTTTAACAAATTATGTGCGTAAAGAAGAACCAATTTAGGTTTCATTTTACAGCCACATATTTTATTATTATAGATTTTTTTTTCTTTATTTAATTTAGGGACTTCTGTCCAACACAGGAACGTCAGTCCCATACAGAAGAATTCGATCTTACAAGTTTAAGAGCGGGTCAAAAGAGCTTTCATCAAGCCGATCGTCAATAGAATGCGAACGTGAATTAGGGTTTGTTTAAATTTCGTGTGTTTGGAAAGGAATAAGGACCAAATATAGATATAAGCAGCGCACCTCCCTGGCGAGGCGGGCGGCGCGCGCGTCGGCGTCGTGCAGCTGGTCGCGCAGCGCCGCCAGCTCGGCCGCGAAGCGCGCCTGCTGCTGCGACAGCGACTCCGCGTACTGCGACTGCGGGCACACCGCTCACTTACTGCCTACCGCCACACAACACGCTGACCGCTCGGTGCAGACGGCCGACCGTACCTCGAGCGCCTCGATGTCGGCCTGCAGCTTGGCGACGTCGGCCGCCGAGCCGCCCGCCTCGCCCGCCTCCACGCGCTGCAGGCGCAGGCTCTCCTCGCGCAGCTTGCGCTCCTGCCCGAGCGTCCCCCCGTTACATTCGTGACTCATTATATTTCATCTACCTTATGTCGACTACATGACTTATCTAAATATATAGATACCTAACGTCATGAGAGTGATTTAGCTGCTGTTAGAGTTTTCGACATATTATCTTAGTTAAATCTAGATTTAGTCTAAATCTAATCTCAGCTTAGTCGGGGCGTACTTTCAAACGACATCCCGCTAAATATTCCGCTTCATTATTACCAAAACGACCTCGATACGACCACCAATGCTCCACTCAGTACCTTGGTGGCCTCGGCGAGCGCGGTGTCGAGGCGCGCCTCCAGGTCGCGGCGCGCCTTGTCCGCTCGCCGGATGTCTTGCCGCAGCGCGTCTATCTTGCTCATCGCCACTTCCAGCTCCTCTTCCTTGTCGCGGACCTGGAGATACGAGATAAATAGTAACTCAAATTTTATATAATCGAGTTGCTGAATTTGTTTTTGCCATAATGCAGTAGTCACACATGATAAATTTCGAAACCTACCTGTCGCGATAATTTCTGCTTCTGCTGCCTCAACTCGGACAATTTATCCGTCACTTCGTTGTACTCGGTCATGGCGAGCTTTCGTTGCGTCACCGCATCTTGTAATTCTTTATCCTATAGATAAAGTTTTAGTTAGGCATTTGTTAGCACAAAATCGGACCTTAGCTCATATAGGTCTTGAAAAAAAAAAAAAAAAAATCAAACAACGGAAATATGCAAGTGGTTAATTATCATACGATCGTGATAAAACCGATTCGTACACTATATATACTTAACTCTCAAGTTAATGCGTTTTTATACGTAAAACTTTTTTAAAGCATACATTTCTACTATTGATCATTTCTTGTATATAACGTTTGCATTAAAAATAATGACAAGAGAAATTAAACATATCTTACTTAGTTAAAACATTTTAGATACAATTTTTTTTACAATATTTATCATTAATTAAATTAACTCCGGTTTATATTACCTTCGAAGGTGCGCAGATTTATAACAAATTACCCTCAATAATTAAAAATTGTAAGTCAATGCAAACGTTTAAATCTCAATTAGCACAACATGTTATAAAGACCTATTTTTAACTGTGTACACACCTACTACCAATGTATTGTTTACCACTTTAATTACTATTTTCTTTTGTTTATACTCGTAACGATACTGCTTATTTTTTTTTCTTTTATAATTTGATTAATATTATATAACATACATAATATTGTATTACTCTCACAAAATTATTGATATCATAAGAACGACGAAAGACCTACATAACATTTTTCTTTAAATTGTAACATTTCTCATGTAAGTGACTGTATTGTCTTCTTGAGAAATAAATGTCTATAAACTGAACTTCGGTTTTGATTAAGTTGTTGACAACCTAGTTATATTAGCTGAAAGCATGAATACGATTGAGTAGCAGCCTGTGAATGTCCCACCGCTGGGCTAAAACCTCCTCTCCCTTTTTTAAATGCTTAATCAGCGGAATGTAAGTCATCGTGTCATTCCATGCTCTTGGATCATATGTCTTGGGAAACGATTCGTAAAAAAGGTAAGAACATTCGACTAGAGCATAAACCTCTGTTAGGTCGTGTCAATTATAATTAAATATTTTAAAATTCAAAAAAAAACCTTTTAAAAAGTCTTGCTCCCGTAAACTTGTCAACCTCTAAACTAAACGAAAGACGACTGACTATGTGTAATAATAATGTGTTATAAAAAAAAAGATATATCAATCATGGACTGTTTGTAGCGCGTAATATGTCTGATATAAATGTCAATATAATAATAATAATCAGATATAAATGTAATATATCTGTCTCTATATATATATATATATATAGACAGACATATTACATTTATATCTGATTATTATTATTATATTTATATATATATATATAGACAGACTGATTTGAGATGGCCCAGTGGTAAGAACGCTTGAATCTTAACCGATGTTCGTGGGTTCAAACCCGGGCTAACACCACTGAATTTTCATGTGCTAAATTTGTGATTATAATTCATCTCGTGCTTTACGGTGAAGAAAAACATCGTGAGGAAACCTGCATGTGGCTAATTTCACTGAAATTCTGCCACGTTTATTCCACCAACCCGCATTGGAGGAGCGTGGTGGAATAAGCTCCAAACCTTCTCCTCAAAACGAGGAGAGGAGACCTTTAGCCCAGCAGTGGGACATTCACAGGCTGTTACGGTACGGTACGGTATATCTGATGTAAATCAGACACTTATGTCGCCATCAATAAACAAACTGCAGTGGAACAGCATGGTGCTATAAACTTCAAACCTTCAAGAGTAATTATTTTACCAAACAATGGAAAATTAACTAGTATTCAACATTTGAAAGAGATAGCAATATTCATAGTCTTTTCGTATTATTCTCTACACGCTTATTAGTTTTAAAGCATACATACATATAATAATAATAATGTCCTCCAGACCGATTTCGGCCACGGCGGCCAGTCTCAAGAGAGATTAGCCAACTACGCAGGAGATATTATAGTGCACAAGCGTGTGCGCAAACACAAGAGCACTCTCTATTCCCGAACTCTCATAATCCGATGGGACGGCAATCCGACACGATCGGAAAGAGTTCAGGCGCAGGACCAACGGCTTTACGTGCTTTCCGAGGCACGGGAGTGTACACACTTCCAACTTCCAGACTCCGGGCAGCTACTGAGACTTCTCTGACAGAAAAACTCAATAACTTTTTTTATCGGCCCGACCTGGGAATTGAACCCAGGACCTCGGGGTCTGCGGTCTTGCATCAAGCCACTAGACCAACGAGGCAGACGAACATACATATATAAAGATATAATTATAAACCAACGAGGCAGACGAACATACATACATGAAGATATAATATTCATAATTTCTTCAACAAAATTCTAATCACCTGCAACCGTAGCTTCTCTATGGAATCAGTCTTATCCTTTACTAGTTCTTCTTTTTCGATATTCATGGCGTTTAACAAGATCTCCAACTCTTTGACGCGCGTCGCTAATTCTTGGGGCGATGATGATATTTCCTTAAAATAAAAAGACGATAATTTTTTTTTTCTCTTATGTACTATACATAGTTATGTTAGTTAAACTAGTACCTACTTCCTATATACCTACTTTAAACGAGTACTTATTTTTATATAATAATACTGCACTTGCCTTTAAAAGCGTTTTGGAAAAAAATGTAATTTTTTAATTTTTTATCTGTAAAAACACTATTGGCTATTCTAAATATATAAATAAATTTCACCTGAGAACCAATTGTAGAATTCACTTGTTCGAAACGCCGTAGTTGTGTTTCTAAGTCGGCGTTTCTAAGCGAGAGCGTTGATATTTCCTCTTTAAGGCGTGTTACGTCTTCTGAAATGTTCGATTTGAAAAATTATTTATATATACTAAGATCTTTTCTACTAAATTTATATTTACTGTAAAAGAGTATGTCCTATTGCAAGTCATCTTGAAGAGACATCCTTTAGTCAGTAACGGAATGAAGAAGACAACTAATGGTTGATCAGTACAGTACAGTAACAGCCTTTTAATGTCCCACTGCTGGGCTAAGGTCTTCTCTCCCTTTTTGAGAAGAAGTTTTGGAGCTTATTCCACCACGCTGCTCCAATACGGGTTAGAATACACAAATAGCATAATTTCAAAAAATGGTCGATCATTGGTATAAAATGGCAGAGAAGCAAATATCTCATCTTCGTCAATAGACATTGGTATCGCGAGAAGTATTAATCACATCTTACACTGTCAATGTGCTGACATCTGATTTAAGATGTCACAGCTCTTGTAATAGAGCTTAAAGTGTCACAAATTCTATTAACTTGAACACATCAATACGGAGCATTTATGTTTGTCCGTAGAATTAATAATTCGTTAGTACACAAGACGGGCTAGTGCAAACCCTTATTACAGAGTCGTAGGGGTTATTATCCCTATGGTTATACATATATGATCATGTAATACAGATTCGCGTTCAATACATTCGGTGAGTATCGTCTCACCGTCCGCCCCGTCGGGTCTGTCAGCTCGCAGCTCGGCGATGGTCTGCGCGAGCAGCGCGTTCTCCCTCTCCAGCGCCTTCAGCGCTGCACGGTCGCTCGCGTTCGACGGCGCCTGGGTTGCATAGGGGCGGTGAGTCGATAGCGATATAACGCGTGTACATGTGGTTGGCGGTGCGGGGCGGACCTGCTTGATGGCGTTCTTGGCGGGGCTGAGCGGCGCGGGCGCGCCCAGGTCGCACAGGCGCGAGCCGGCCGTGAACGTGAACCCCACGAAGGGCAGGTGCAGCCCCGAGAACGCCGTGGACGCGCGCGGCGGCGGGACGGCCTCCGACAGCCTGCGGGCACTCTGCGCGTCACTACCTCCGCTAGCCGTCCGCACGGGCGACCGGCTTGACGTCAAGCTCGCCCAGTCGTTGAAAATGCAAGCCAGTGATGAGCGATGATATTTGATTGTGCCGGTTGTCAAATTATATTCGAGTGAATTGTAAAAAAAGAAAAGGAGAGTATTTTATCAATAGTACTAATATTATAGCACTTAAAATGTATACAAGCACCCGTAACATTAACACTGTCAAATATCTACAAGTAAATAAGAATAACCGGATGTCAGTGTCGTCGACGTCGAAGTTCGACGTGTCCGTTGGACTGGACACGTCCGGTACGAAGGGAGCCTGCATCTCCCTCACGCTGTCCCAATCCAAGCCGGCGAACCACGGGTGACTCTGGAAAGGAAACGAAATATTACATGTAAATAACTTATTGAAACGATCTCTCGGTCCTCACTCCTCACATACTGAAGTGCTTGAGACAGAATTTTTAAATAATATTAACCAAAATTAAAAACAAAATTAAATTTATAAACATTTTTGTTATAATTTACATATAAATATTAGCGTCTTGAGTTTATTAGCAACAACCGACATTAACTACATCTTAAATTTAAGAAGTCAATTTACAAGATGGCTGCAATTTCATCAAATAATAAAACAATAAACCAATATTATTACCTTGAAATCTTGTAATCCATTTCGCCCTAATCTAGTTTCAGAGGAACATATCAACCTTCGTATGAGATCCTTCGCTTCTTCAGACACCTGAAATTCATACATTGTTTAAAGTTTAATAAATAAATTTAAAAAAATATAATAATTAAAAATAAAATGTGATATTAAATTTGAATTCATTATTTTTAATTAGTAGCACGTGTACGTGTGCGCACGTGTCTACGTGAGTGCTCGTGTACGTGTGCGCTGTGTATATTTGCGTGTGCGTATGTGAGTGAGCGTATACGTGTGTGGTGTATTTGTGTACGTGTGTATGTACGCGTGCGAGTACCTGCGCGGCGTGGTCGTCGGGCGGCGGACAGTGGAAGCAGCGCGCGTGGTTCATGATCTTCCCGTACGTCTCCACCAACGACTCCGCGTAGAACGGCGTCTCGCCGAACAGCATCTCGTACATGCAGACGCCTGGTAGTCCAAAGGAAAAAATTTAGATCTGTCTTCCTTTAAGAACTGATTACTATTAATTATTAATAAACAAAACTACAAACGGATCGGATTTAATTTTTTTTTTTTTTATAAGCCCCGGGATGGCAAATGACTCTACTCCACCTGATGGTAAGTGGTAGTAGAGTCCAAACGCGACGACGGCCAGTACAGTCGGGAAGAATGTTCTGTACTAGCCGTCCCCGCCTTGCCGGCCCCGGGTTGTAAGAGGAGGGGAACACGTGAGCTGGTAAGGAATTCCATTTTTTGGTAGTGCGACAAAGAAAGGAGTTGCCAAATTTCTTTGTGCGCGATGGAATTGATGTCACAGTTAGGCGGATTCAATTCTAAATTCCTCAGAACTGTAATCGTATCGAACAGAATAAATCGCCCGAAGAACACCAGGTAATAGTTATTTTGTTAATATTTTACTTACTTATCTAAGCATTGAATATATTTAAAATCTAGTTTTAATTGATTAAAAATTAAGTATTAATTAAATGTATCACTTACCTAATGACCACCAATCACACTCTGGACCATAGCGCCCTTGACCATCTTCCATCGCCTGTAAAACATTATATCAATTAATACCAATAGACTTATGATATATAATATAATATATTTAAAAACAAAATGTAAACATTATTGTCTGTGGGAGAAAATAAATAAAATCATTATTAAAAAAAAAAAAAGTGAGATTTATATAAAATGCGGACTCACCCTTAGAATTTCAGGCGATATATAATCCGGCGTTCCAACGGCAACATTACTTTGTACCTAAAAAAAACAATATCATTACTAATACTATAATACTAAAACTCATATCATAAATTCGGATCGATGTACATCATGGCAGCCATTCTCAAGACTATTCCGTCACTCTCAAACAGGACGGCAGTCTTACGCGACTGGAGAGTTCAGGTGTAGCACCAACAGCTTTACGTGCTATCCGAAAAATAGCTTTTAACAATCAAGAAACTCAGCATCTCCGGCCTTGTAAGCTACAATCTAGCCACCAATGATAAAAAATGAATAGCAAATTTTATCAGTTTGCTATAAAACGACAAAGGTCAATGGTAACTGGTGTTTTTCTCATTCAAATCATACACATTCAATACATTCAAGTCATACACCTATTCATTCGATCTTAAAACTATATATACTAAGTTTGGTTAAATATAATAAATACCAAGTTTACCTTGCCATCTTCGCCTAACCGCAGACAGGACCCGAAATCCGCCAATCGTATGTGACCGCTCGCGTCGAGTAACACATTATCCGGTTTTATGTCCCTGTTATAAGAAACAAACATTAACAGCTTTTACTCTTGAATAAACAAATAATTATATACACTAATTTCTTAAAAGAAATTCACGCTTGTCAACGTCAAAAATGTAAATTAAAAGTGAGTGTAACTGTAAAGGCAGCGATGTGATGATGATGAATGTCCCACAGCTGGGCTAAGGTCTCCTCTCCCTTTTTTGAGGATATTGATCATGATGATATTATGATGATACTAAAACTTTATCCAAAACGCGCTGGATCTTCCGATATAAGTTTTATTTATATTTGGTTGGTTTAGTAGTTTTTTTGAGTTAGGTGTTAGAAGAAAAGGTCTCCTTATTTTCCATTGTATTGAATCCTTAATGTTCCATTTGTATTGAATCCTTACTAATATTATAAATGCTAAGGTGAGTTTGTTTGTTAGTTCATTTGTTTGTTACAATTTCACGTTTTAACTTCTCAAATAATAAACATGTAACTTTACATACACGTTGTTAGAATTACAGAAAAGGACATCCCTATGTTCATTTCTTTAACCTAACATATCCCGTCTCCCTCGCACGCGCTCGAAGCCGCGGGCGGAAACTAGATGTAAATAAATTACACGATAGTCTGTAATGTTATGTTCCGGTTAAAAGATTGTATGAGACTTCGTTATTCCGAGGGATATCTTAAATGTCGTGGCGCTTCTCATTAATAAAAGGGTACCGCTGGATTTTTAGTGGGTATTCTGATGTTCGGGCCGCACTCGGCGCTTTGGACACCGGCGAGTCCACATACCCCCCACTGTTCCCATAGGAGAAACTTTCTACTACCCTACTGGTGGTAGGGCTTTGTGCAAGCTCGTCTGGGTAGGTACCACCCACTCATCAGATATTCTACCGCAAAACAGCAGTACTTGGTATTGTTGTGTTCCGGTTTGAAGGGTGAGTGAGCCAGTGTAATTACAGGCACATTGACATTTCTTACAATGCCAATGTCTAAGAGCGTTGGTGACCACTTACCATCAGGTGGCCCATATGCTCGTCCGCCTTCCTATTCTATATAAAAAAAAAAAAAAAAAAAAAAAAAAAAAAAAAGGTATATTAATTAGTACGAATATCACTTACTACAATGAGGGGTAAAGTATTGTTGTCCTTACCGATGCACATATCGCAAGTCGTGTACACTGTGCACGGCGAGCACCATCTCCGCGATGTAGAAACGAGCCATATCCTCGGGCAGGCGGTCCTCGAACTTGGACAGCAGGGTCAGCAGGTCTCCGCCGCAGTAGTAGTCCATGACCAGGTACTGCAATTAATTATTAACACATCATACACTCAACTCATCAACAAAAATAAAACGCAAGAAAAATTAAATTTATTAAATTTAAAAATTTCCAATAGAAAAAATTGTCTATTGGCATTATTTGTGACTATCTATATTTTGGATAAGGATACATAATAATTAAGTGTAGAAAGTGCAGAAATATATATGTTTTTACGCGGCAAAGCGAAATACGATTTAGAATTTTATTTTATATTTTATTGTGTTTAGCATATTCCAATCGGAGAAGAAGTAGAGAGAAACAAACCTTAGATTATGCCAATAGCTCTTAATCATCTCTATTTATAATACACCACTATGATGCTTAACTGCTTATATCCAATTTAATTTTACTTCTAAAATTCCGATAACAATCGCCTACATTCAATGCTCCATTTCTTCGTGAATCCGCAATGAATATATAATATAATGTTATCCAAAATTTCGACCAATGATATTGCGTCAATTCATTGTTAAATTGTTTATTTGTCTTTATTCCGTTCTACCTTAAAAGCCGAGATGGCCTAGTGGTTAGAACGCGTGAATCTTAACCGATGATTGTTGGTTCAAACCCGGGTAAGCACCACTGAATTTTGATGTGCTTAATTTGTGTTTATAATTCATCTCGTGCTTGGCGGTGAAGGAAAACATCGTGAGGAAACCTGCATGTGTCTAATTTAATTGAAATTCTGCTACATGTGTATTCTACCAACTCGCTTTGGAGCAGCGTGGTGGAATAAGCTCCAAACCTTCTCATCAAAAGGGAGAGGAGGCCTTAGTCCAGCAGTGGGACATTAACAGGCTGTTACTGTTACTACTTACTAGCGGCATAAAACGTCCCGTACTGAACATTTATATGATAAATAACCACCATAACTCACCAAATTATGTTCGTCCTGAAAGGCGTAATGCAAGTTGGTGATCCATCTCCTATCGCCAAACACAAGGACGTCGCGTTCTTCTTGGAAACACGCCGTGTCTGCTCTCTGTAATAAAACCAAAGTATCATTTATTAAAATTCTTTTACAAGCACTAGTGCGTCGTCATTTTACGAAGAATACAATTGACGTTACGACAATTTTCCTATATTGAAACAGATACGTGGCGATTGAAAAATCGGCCCATCATCCTATCCTAGATCTGTAAAATAGATTGCTAACCCTTAGCAATCAATGGCGTCTGCCAATATTGGCACCATATTTTATATACCAATATTGACACACCTGCTGTCAATATTGGTATATAAAACCGCAACAGACTTGTTATAATGCTTGAGGGGAGAGGGCCAGCGTCAATTAAACCCCAAGCTAGTCACACCTCTTCTTTTTTATAAGATAGGTATGTCGAGGAGCAAATGAGCTTCCTGATGGTATGTGGTCACTACCGCCAAGAAATATAAGCCATTATTTACATCGCCAATGCTCTACCCATCCTGGGGACTAAGATATTATATACCTTGTGCCTGCAGTTACTCTACCTCACTCACCCTTCAGACCGGAACACAAAAATACTGAGTATTGGTGTGCTTATTTGTTTAGCGGTAGAATATGTGATGAGTGGGTGGTACCAATACAGACAAGTACCAAACACGCTTAATAGAAACGTCACCACAGATATACACGTGAAATCTTAAGTTGATTAACTACATAACAATACCTTAAGCATTTCCCATTTGTTCAATATCTTCATAGCATACACTCTATCCGCTGCTGTAGCGGACACCGTGCTTCCAGTCGAATTAGCTCCACTGTCAGTGCCCTAAAAACATTAAGGGATACAATTAATTCATTAGGAAAAGTTTCAGTTTGTTCAATATACCCCCTCTAAAATATTTTTTAACATAATTTTTACGACATCCGATGAGCCAATTTGTCTCCAGATAGTAGGACACCTTCACCAATACAGGATAAAAGTAAAAGTTACAGCCTGTAAATAATCCACTGCTGGGCTAAGATCTCCTCTCCTTTTTTTAACGCAGTGGAAACCTTCGGAAAGGTACCCAGTTCTCATATTGAACTGGGTTATGTGGGATTCTTACCCACTAAAACCAATGCGATGCGTCCTCAGCACGGATTGGAGAGGCTGCGGGATCGAGTTGATATAACGCATCCGCGGCAAGATCTCTCCTAAACTACGGTAACAAATAATACGACAATACAATCGACTGTGCGAAATCATGTAAATTATCGACTTACCTGCATGAAAGACGCTCTTACGACGCAAACCTCCCCGAAGGCACCTCGTCCTATCACTTTGACGAGTTCAAAATCGTCCCGAGACAATCGTAACCGCTTCAGAGCTGTGGCGACCGGTTTCACTGTAATATATAATAATATGTATATAGAAATCATATTTTATTCACATAACAGACGTAATACATGAGTAATAATGATAACACTCGTCACCTTCACCCATCGACACTCGTGCTGTACGAAATTTAGAAAAGCGCTTCCACCGTTTATGGTATCCAATAATACCGACTGGTTCCTTGTTCAACTGGTTCAAGTTTTAAAATTGATGTATAGAACGTTAGTCAAATGAAATTCTCAATCTAATACCCAGTTATGCATAGAAAGCGATGAGGAAGATATTTTAAATAAATAAGCCAATTCCTCATTTCCCGTGCATAGAAAATCCAAAATCGAATAAACACCAATCACTTTGTCCAAACATCACGCAACTTTCAACGCCCTTGGTACATTGAGTACGATTTAAGTATGATATTCAATTTCGAAGTTTCAACAACAGTATTATATATATATATATATATATATATATATATATATATATATATATATATATAGTAGGTAGGTATTACCGGTCGCGGTCCCTTTTGACTTACAAATGTTCTTACTCACACCCAAGTTACGCTCAGTTGAAGGGAATGATAGCGGGTTTTAAAAATGCATTCAATGAGCAATATTAATTAAAGTATAATTGATCGTCACTCAACTGTATAAAAAGCTTTTTTGACTTTGAATCATGTATAATGATATCGGGGATCATATAGGGGTCATCAGCCCCGGATTTACGCCTAGGCCTACAAGGCACCAAAGACTAGACCCTCTTTTTTTAACGCTGGAAAAACGTATTACGCGTTTCCTCTATAGGAACAGTGGGGGGCTCGCCGGTGTCCAAGGCACCGAGTGCGAACTTCGGAACACCCACTAAAAACCAGGGATACCCTTTCCGTCTTAACAAGGAGCGCCACGGAATTGCTTGCGCATGCTACCGTAATGCTCTGACGACCAAAGCCTAGAACCTTTAGACCCAGCCAAAATACAATTTCACACTAAACTCTTCGGAGTAAGGACTTATTATATATATATATATATATAAGCCGGAGTAAGGACTTATTATATATATATATATATATATATATATATATATAATAAGTCCTTACTTACGAGTATATATATATATATATATATATTACTTACTACTGTACTTACGAGTATATATATATATATAATAAGTCCTTACTCCGGCCTTAGATGTTATATCATGCAGGTATTTTATTACTAACCATATTGTATAAAGTCAGCTATCGCCTTCTCCCGCCTCAGACTGCTGTTACAGCACTCATCGTACAGCACAAGCAGCATGTCCAGGAGCGTCTCCACGCTCAGTCCCTGAGTTCTTGGACCTTGCAGACGTCGCGAGACGAACATCGTCTCTATCTGCTTTAACCTCTTTATACCTAGAACTGATAAAAAAAAGTAATATGAATACTATTGATAATACATAACACAGAATCACAATCGCATTCAAAAAAATTATATTATTTAGATTCGAGTTCATTTCGAGGTCGATTTAAGTTTAAGTACGTTTTTTTTTTTAATTACACAAAACTTCTTTATTATTTATCATATCAATTCCGAAGACAGGAGTAAAGATAATTAAACAACTTTGACCTTGAGTTGACACGACATAATTGGTCTGATAATCCTGATGGTAAATCCACCGTTTAGGCTAACTTAAAATCACTTAACAATTTAACTTAAGTTTTTAATTTTAAATTATTTTAGAGACAACAAAGGGCACTCTCATTCTTATTCTTTGTATTATGTTCCTAATTTAAATTTCAGATTATGTATAATATGATTGAATATTAAATATATTTCGATCAGTGTACCAATCGAGACTATCAGTAATGAGTTCTTTAATATCCTCTCGAAGTTTTGTACACGGCAGGCAATCACAGTCTAGGCAACTGCGCGATACGATTACTGTGTTACAATGGCGTACGTCATCACAGGAGTACTCTAGACTCTATCTCGTAATACAATAGCACAGAAAACCGAGACAGAAATAGAGATCAGGTGCAGAACCAACAGCTTAAGCACTGGAAGTGTAAACTGTCTACACAATTAGATTCCTAAATTCGAGACAATACTGAGGCTTGAGGATGGTTAAAACGAATAACTTCCATTTTCCAAAACCGAGATCACGGAACCTACAGTTGTACAAGCTAGCCATTAGACGAGTGTTTTTAAATTGTTCTTTGGTAAATACAGCTGCATCACTTTTATCATCTAATATGAATAATTTTGTAACGGTTTATTATTTATTTATTTATTTATTTATTTAACACTTTTTGCACAACATATACATAAAATGAGAGAAGTAGGAAACAATCAAAGAAAAAGAAAATAAAAAATGGTGCGCAAAGGCGGTCTTATCGCTTATAGCGATCTCTAACAGACAACCTTTGGTGAAAGAATTTTGTAAGAGAACAGGTAAGTGCATTTACATATAAAAAGGAGATACTAAATATTTAATAGACTACACATATATTTATCCGTGCAGTGACGGAGAAAGAATACATTTCACTGCCCCTCTCTTTCCCATGGGTGTCGTAAGAGGCGACTAAGGGATATCTGAGCGACCATCTGCTCATCTGGTGGTAGGATGCTAACATCCGCCTGGCTTGTTACCACCGTACGCATGGTGAAAAACTCGTGAAGTGGCTTGCAGCCGCGTTTCGAGGTCAGCCAGCGTACAGCCAGAGCCCGAGCGAGTATTGCTGCGATGGGTGTTGGTCCAATTGGAGACGGCTGTTGAACCAATGCCGGGGGAAACTGTATTGACCTGCCGGTCAGGGAGACCCGAAGAAACGGCTGTTCCGCTGGCCGCCCGTGGCATAGTACAGGGGCCCGAGCGTGCCTAACCAGCTCGTGAGGCTGCCCCACCAGGCCACGCATAATCTCGGGGTGGACCGTCGTGCCGGTTGGTGACCGGTAGGTGGGGTCCCGGCGGCCACTTCCGGGGGGGTTCGGGGGCCCTTCCCTCCGGTGGGTCAGTGTATTTTTCCTTTTGGCAACCACTTGGGGAAACACGCCTCCACACTTTGCCCATCCCTATCGTGGCAATACATCGCTCGCTTCAGGTCTCTTTTCCATTTCATTTTTCCCAAATGGCGCAACAAAAAAGAAATAACGGTCGTACAGCGGTGCACACCCCTACCATACCCTCGCTGTTTGAGGTCGAGTTCTCTAACATCCGAGGACTCCACACTAACCTCAACGCTGTCCACCACCATCTCGAGACAGCACGGCCAGCAATGTTGTTTCTCACGGAGACACAAATACTCCGTCCTGCCGATACCAGCTACCTTAATTATCCCGGCTACACGCTTGAAGAATCCTTCAAAGCGAAAGCCGGAGTATGCTTGTTCGTCAGGACGGATGTTTGCTGTCACCGACTGCGCTGCTTGGAGGACCCCTCCTTCTCCATGTTGGTGGTACGTGTGGACCTGGTTCGTCAGAGCCGAGTCTACGTGTGCCTCTACAGATCCCACAATGGCGACTTGGAGACAAGCCGATTATTTGACCATCTTAGTCGGGTGGCAGATGCTGCGCAAGAGCAATTTCCTAACGCGGAATTGGTGTTTTTGGGGGATTTTAATGCTCACCACGAATCCTGGTTGAAATCCCTCAAAACTGACCATGCCGGAAGGACTGCTCATGCTTTTGCTCTCACACATGACTTGACCCAACTGGTTGATCAGCCCACCAGGATCCCAGACATTGATGGGCAAGCACCTTCTCTACTGGACCTTCTGTTGACTTCTCACCCGGTGGAATATCAGGTTGTGGTTCAGGCTCCTCTTGGCTCTTCGGATCACAGCCTTATTTCTACCAGAGTGCCACAGGCCAAGCTGCCGCCACTAGTGGTATGCAAACGTCGCGTTTGGCACTATAAGTCGGCGGATTGGGACGGTATGCGCGATTACTATGCGTCGGTCCCTTGGAAGGAACGTTGCTTCAGTGGGAATGACCCGACAGCTAGTGCCGCTGCTGTTGCTGGCGAGATCATGCTGGGAATGGAATACTACATTCCTAGCTCAGATCTCGTCAGTAGGAGTACGCGTAACCGTTGGTTCACTCGTGAATGTGCCGATGCTGTATCATCTAAGCAGGCGGCATATCGCAAGTGGATCAACGGCTGTATTAGCGGGGCATCTAACATTGACTCACTGAAAGCAAACTATAATAAAAATTCCAAGTCCTGTAGAAAGGCATACACGAGAGCGGATGCACAGCGCATTGTACAGATTGGTCATGACCTTGTTTCGCATCCTAGGGGCTCCCGTAGCTTCTGGCGTCTGACCAAGTTTGTGCAAAACAATTTCTGCCAACCTTCGCTGCCACCGCTCAGAAATCCGGACGGATCGCTAGCTCACAGTCCGCAAGAGCAAGCTGATCTCCTGGCTAAACTCTTTGCCGACAATTCCGTTATCGATGATTGTAGTGCACTGCCACCTACAATACCTGCATGTGGCCATACGATGCCTGACATTAAAATCAGGCAACGTGATGTGCGTGCGGAGCTGCAATCACTTGATGTACGGAAAGCCAACGGTCCCGATGGAATACCAGCCATAGTGCTGAAGAAGTGCGCAGCGGAGCTGTCTCCTGTATTAACGCGCCTGTTTCAACTTTCTCTCTCTTCGGGAAGTGTGCCGGAGGCTTGGAGAAGAGCTAATGTGCAAGCGGTTCCCAAAAAAGGGGATCGGTCTGACCCGGCAAATTATCGGCCAATAGCTATCACCTCAGTACTTTGTAAGGTGATGGAACGGATTTTAAACAACCAACTGATCCATTACCTAGAAGATCACTGTCTGATTAATGATCGTCAGTACGGGTTTCGACCAAAACGGTCCACAGGTGATCTTCTAGCGTACGTAACACACCTCTGGAGTGAAGCTATCGACAAGCATGGAGAATCGTTGGCTGTCAGCCTCGATATCTCCAAGGCTTTCGACAGGGTCTGGCACAGAAGTCTTCTCTCCAAGCTACCGGCATATGGTCTGCCTGCTCAGCTATGCACCTGGATTGCCAGCTTCCTACACAAGCGTAGCCTTCGTGTTTTAGTAGATGGTTGCGCTTCACAATTCTATGTAGTGAATGCTGGGGTCCCCCAGGGATCTGTGCTATCTCCCACACTCTTTCTTTTGCATATCAATGATATGCTCTCCCTTGGGAACATACATTCCTATGCAGATGATAGTACAGTGCATGGTGGATACCACGGACGCGCAGTGGCTGGGCGGGCGGAAACTGAGGAGAGGCGGGAGAATCTTGTCATTGAACTCGATAGGACGTTAGAGCTCATCGCCAAATGGGGCTCTGATAATCTTGTTGAGTTTAATGCCAAGAAAACACAGGTATGCGCTCTCACGGCGAAAAAGTCAACATTTTCCCCTCTCCCCTCCCTCTGTGGTACTCCGCTGGTGATGCAAAGCAAAATCGCCATGCTGGGGATTGACGTTCGCTGCGACCTTAGTCCAAGGGATTACATCGAGGCTGTTATAAAAACAGCTTCACGGAAACTCGGAGTTCTGAACAAGGTGCGGCGCTTTTTCACGCCACAACAACTGTGCCTGCTGTACAAAACACAGGTACGGTCTTGCGTGGAATATTGCTCGCACCTTTGGGATGGCTCCGCTAAGTACCTACTTGAGGCCTTGGACCGGTTGCAGCGACGTGCCGTACGCATTATTGGCGACGTAAAGGTCACAAACACCCTTGAACCTTTACAATTGCGTCGTGAGATAGCAGCACTGAGCGCTTTCTATCGACTGTATCACGGCGAGTGCTCTGAGGAATTATTCTCTCTAATTCCTGCTTCCCCCTTCCTTCTTAAGTCCACGCGAGCTGGTTCTCGATGTCACCGCCTAACTGTGACATCAATTCCATCGCGAACAAAGAAATTTGGCAACTCCTTTCTTTGTCGCACTTCCAAAAAATGGAATTCCTTACCAGCTCACGTGTTCCCCTCCTCTTACAACCCGGGTTCCTTCAAACGAGGCGTGAAGAGGCATCTTGCGGGCCGGCAAGGCGAAGGCGGCTAGTGCAGAACGTTTTTCCCGTCTGTACTGGCCGTCGTCGCGTTTGGACTCTACTACCACTTACCATCAGGTGGAGTAGAGTCATTTGCCCTCCCGGC
Organism: Nymphalis io; assembly: GCF_905147045.1. Taxonomy (NCBI): domain Eukaryota; kingdom Metazoa; phylum Arthropoda; class Insecta; order Lepidoptera; family Nymphalidae; genus Nymphalis; species Nymphalis io. Next base: position 6,513,916 of record NC_065913.1, on the reverse strand, counting down.
GAATATAAAAAAAAAAAAAAAAAACATATCTACATCCCACTAACCACATATACATACATACATACATACATACATACATACACACACATACACATATACATTCATACAAATATATGTATATATATATATACATACACATATATAATTATTACTTAGCATATACATATTATATATAATTATAGAGTATAAAATTATATATAGATAAATTATAAACCACATACTATTTCATACATACATACATACCTTACTTGGAAATGGACAAATAATAGCTTTTCAAGCGGTATTTAAAAATACTCAATGAATTCGACTGCCGAATATCTGTGGGTAGTGCATTCCAAAGTTTGATGGTTTTTGCAGTAAAAGAGTTACTGTAGGTTTGTGTCCGGTTTATTGTGTTAAAGTAATAAAAGTAATTTACTTAAACAAATAATCTTTGTTTAAGTAATTATTTTATGACATATTAATTCAATTTTTAAACTATGTATCGTATGAACTTAAAAGTGATCACAGTTAAATTAAAATATTATTTTCATAGATATTTAAAATGCTAATTACGTATACACTCGATTTTTTCAATTAAAAACTCAATCTCGACGTATAAAACTCGACCAAGATATATTGAAAAGTGAATATGTGTCATGGGATTGAAGACATTAAATATTTTTGTAACGGAATAGTGTTGCACTTCTTTTTATAGATTTTTACTGCACGACTGAGCCAATATGGCAGTGGCTTAGCATGTGAATGAATCATGATTACGGATTCAAATCTAGGCAAGCACCATTGAATTTTCCGGCGATGAAGAAAAATACCGTAAGGATTATTGTGTCAGATGAACAACATCAACTCGAAATAGAGCAACGTGACCGAATAAGCTTAAAACCTTTTCCTCAAAAGAAGCAGAGACTTAGCCTAGCGGTTGTACATTTATCGACGTTAACTAATCAAGTTATTCAAAAAAAAAAATGTCGAATGTACTTTAAAACACAAGTCAATATCCAGTTGTTTATATGCAATTCAAACCTTGAATCCTTATAAGACAAATTAAAAACACTAACTAATTTATTAGACATAACTTTTACATTCCTACTAATAAGAAGAGATCACACCACGTACAAATTATTAATATTCACTAACGCAATGTGGTGTATTACGCTTCATAAGGTTCAGACTTCAGCAGTATCGAAGATAAGGCCCCTTAAGATTTACGGGGCCCCTTGCTGTAGGGGTCCCGTAAAATGTTATCCAAGATCTCACTCGACCTGTAAAAACGTTTATTAAATTTCCCGGGAAAAAATGAAAAGATTACACACATTTGAAAAGGAAATAGTTAAATTTGAACGTGAAAGAAAAGATCATCGCCGCTGTTAAGATGAAGGACCCCCATCAAATTTTGATACAGGGCCCATCAAGAGCTACGCCCCTAGACTTCAGAGACCCTTGCTTAGCGGTGAGATCGAATTGCTGTATAAATAAAAAATAAGTAATATATATATTTAACAAATAACAACTTGAAATTAACATATTTTTAAATTATACGTTAGTTCCCACACTAGAGACCTAATCCTGTATCGTGAGTAAAGATAAAGGATTCAATACTAGCACTTGTTTACCGATTACTCTTCTTATATTTTAAGAAATAGAAAACATATTCTATACCTTTTCTATTCATGTGCCTCATTGATGAAATAACAAAAGCGTGCCTGCTTTAAAATTACTTTGACGTCTCTTGACCGATTTTTGCCGCGACGGCCATTCTCGAAGAAAACGGGACATACTACACAATGTGTCCGCAAACACGAGTGCACTCTAATCTTACACATAGTCGGACCGAATAGTTCAAGCCCAGGACTAAAAGGTTCGGAAGGTTGTAAAACTTGAACAACCATCCGTGGAACGGGAGTGTCAACTCTTCCAACTTCTCCTGAGTATTACTGAGAATGTTTCAAAAGGAATTGAGGGTTTAAACCCGGGCTACTAGACCAACGAGAGATAACAAAAAAAAACTTTAATCGCATCACTATCGGGTTTCATCAATCCATATATAACTGTATAATTTTCACAGTACAATAAACTTTTTTTTTTTCATACGCACAACAATCTACAGGAAACATGTCCAAAACAATGCGTCTATACAAAGAGGATATCCCATAGCCTTAAATGAACAATAATATATTACAATGTAATTGTACACCATAGTAGACGATGAATCAGTGCTTATAAAATTTTAATTAATTCGTATCAACGGCTGTTGCTAATTAGGTAATGCTAAATGAAGCAGCCTTGCTTGTTACTGTTTATTTATCAACGTTATAACGAGCTCGTTTTTTAGGATTTCGTTTGCATAAGATCTTGAACCCAGATATATGATAAAAATCATACTATATATTTTTATTATTATTACCATGAACGCGATCAAGTGAAAAGAAAAATGAAAACGATTTTCCGTATTCTTCGAGCTTAGCGGCCAGAGATTTTAGTGTATGTATCCAAATAACCCAGTACCTCTCACTCAAACTTAGAAAGAGGCTCAAGCTTCGTAGTTATTGGGTGGTGAGAGAACGTTGTAGTAAGCACCGACTTCACTCTTTTTTTTATTGAATAGATTGGATTGGACCAGCTATGGGCTGTACCAAGTACTGCTGTTTTGAGGTAGAATATCTGATGAGTGGATGGTACCCACCCAGACGAGCTTGCACAAACGAGACGCAGATGAGCTTTTTCCGTGTTTACTGGTGGTTGAGCTTTGTGCAAGCTCGTCTGGGTAGGTACCACCCACTCATCAGATATTCTACCGCAAAACAGCAGTACTTGGTATTGTTGTGTTCCGGTTTGAAGGGTGAGTGAGCCAGTGTAATTACAGGCACAAGGGACATAACATTTTAGTTCCCAAGGTTGGTGGTGCGTTGGTGATGTAAGCGATGGTTAACATTTCTGACAATGCTAATGTCTAAGGGCGTTTGGTGACCACTTACCATCAGGTGGCCCATATGCTCGTCCGCCTTCCTATTCTATAAAAGAAAAACAAAGCCCTACCACCATTCTTACCGCAGAGTTCGACACATATAAAAAGTGCCTGTGGATACGGTACGTCATACCGCTCGGAGTACGCAGTTAAGTTCCCCGGTGGAATCATTTCATTTTTCATCAGTGATTACCTTTCGCTGTACTCTTAGTGTACGGCCAATGTTTCCAAGAAATTAAGTTGTTCTGAATCGATCATGTATTTTATTATAGAAGTTTGTATATATTTTTCAATGTAGGAAACTCAGTGTACCAAGAATGTGTTTAATTTTCGCGTTTATTTCATGCGTTACGTGTAACGTGTATTTCTATATCGATTATAAAATCATCTATTTTTTTTGTGAATATACACAATAGTTTTGTAAATGTATTCTGAAGCTACCGTACGTATTCCTACTTTGTCAAAACATCTTGAATGTAGTCACTGCTTCAAAGATTACAAATAGATTAAACAATTATTTCGGAAGAATAAAAGATAGTTCTTATATTTGTAACTTAATATAAAAAAATAGAAGAAATAACTGCAATTTGCTAATCTGATGATAAGTGTCTGATGACGTTCCTTATAAATACATGATATATATATATATCACTCATGTGGTTAATACAAAATGTATTTATAGGAAAGCTGAGAAGCCGATGTGACTAAACAAGATTAAGACTAATGAAGATTATTTAATGAAAACACAACTCTTCTCCAGTTTATTAATTTTCGTCATTTTTTCTAGGTTCGATGTTCAAATACAAAGCTATAACATATACATATGCTTCGCTGGCGAATTTAAAAGGCACTAAGTGAAGAATGAGCCGAGCTGACCCAGTGGAACACGTGGTTGTTAACCGTAGATTAACAACGGCGAGGACATTCGCCAGAGAAGTAAAGTCACCGACATCGCGCGTAGAATTAGGTCGCTGAAGTGGAAGTGGGCTGGTCATGTCTCCAGGCGCATTGATGACCGATGGAGCCGACACGTGTTAGAGTGGAGATCACGCTTAGGCAAACGTAGTGTAGGACGTTCTGTGGCAAGGTGAACCGACGATTTAAAAAAATTGGCAGATACGAGATGGATGCGGACTGCCCAAGATCGGGATGGTTGGCGTTCTATGGAGGAGGCTCTCGTCCAGCAGTGGACGGTTCAAACCCTGGCAAGCAACACTCAAGTACTTAATTTATTCGTATAATTCATATCTTACTCTGCGAAAAACATCGTAACACTAAATAAAGAACTGAATACTTAAAGATTATAAAAATGGTTAAAGTTTAAACTAAGTTGAAATCAGTTCATTTAACACGAGTCGTGCTGGTCGCCATCTTCAACTTATTTCACGAGAGCTCTTAGAAAATATTGCTCTAGTTTACAAGTTGAAGTTGCCATTATAAACAAAGCTATACGCGGAGAAGACGTGTACTAAAGATGGAACCAATATTAGGCTTACTATTCACAGACCATTATCTTTAGTATTTCGTATTTGAGTACCGTAACCGTAATAGCCTGTGAATATCCCACTGCTGGACTAAAGGCCACCTCTCCTCTTTTTGAGGAGGATTTATTAGAGAGCTTATTCCACGCTGCTCCAATGCGGGTTGGTGGAACACATGTGGCAGAATTTCAGTAAAATTAGACACATGCAGGTTTCCTCACGATGTTTTCCTTCACCGTAAAGCACGAGATGAATTATAATCACAAATTAAGCACATGAAAATTCAGTAGTGCTTGCCCGAGTTTGAACCCACGATCATCGGTTAAGATTCACGCGTTCTTACCACTGGGCCATCTCGGTTTTTTTGAGTACAGATTTGAGTACAGATAACCTTTATCTTAAAACGTAACTTATTTAAAAACAAATTGCATTCTATTATTTATATATGATATATGTTTACGATTTAAGCAGTGTGGTTCAGACAGTAGAGCCAACGCAAATGACTCTTGAGTTTGAGTCTTAGTATTAACATGTTAGAAAGAGAAAAGGCATATTTTCAAAGGACAAAACATATAAATTTTAGACATTAGTGCTTTAGTAATTTGTTAATGAATAATTTTTTTAAACAAACAAATCAAATGTTTGGTAATCATTTCATATAATTAAGAAGCAATTATTAATATATTTAAATTCAACCTTGAGACATATGAAATATGATTGAATTAATTACATTCAAGTAATATAATTTTGGTGCATACTTTCGAAATATTTTCAAAACCTAAAGACCTAACTATCAAGTATTATTTATTCATAACACATAGGATATTTATCATCTTATGACATACATCACTGTGTCATTATTATTTTTTTAAATTCAAATATGAAGATAAATGACCAAACTGGCCTGTATTGTAATAATTACATATGAAAATCTTCTGCATTATAAAAGACATCTACTGAAATTACAAGAACTATATCAACCAGGGTTTAATTTCTTCTAAATATATCAGAAAAATAATAAAGCATTAATGGGCTGTGTGAACTTGGTACCCGACTTTTGAAAATCGTTTTTTTTTTCTTTTTGATTCTTGTAGATATTCGTATGTAATTGATTGTAGTAAAATTTTAGTTCACACAGCCACATTAATGGTCTAACAATAATAGATGAATAAGGAGAACCTAATATACATAATATATAAATAGATGAAGACGTATTGGTTTTGTATCGGAAGCCATTTTCATGTAGGCTATGTTATATAAACAATATTTTTTTATTGTTTATATAAAAAATACTTTATAATATTAATATTTTTCTCTGTATCTTTTTATTTTTTATTTTAATAGGTATTTTTTTGTTTACGATTTATTTTCTTCAAATTCATTATTAAATTAATTTGTATATTAAAATAATTTATAAATAGAATAGTTTATGTATGTTAAGTGTTACCTATATCTTAAATAACTTATGATAAGCTTTGATATAATTTAGATATTTATGTTCTTCAAGTAATACCAACTAAAGATTATCTCAAGTACTATTTCACAATAATATTCATATATATATATATATTCAAATGTAAATTATTTTAATAAGAGTTTTTACTGCTAGTTTAAAATTGCAATCCATGTTTTTTTTTTATTTAAAATACAGATTAGAACTGAAATATATATTAAATTAATCATGCTTTAAATTGCCAATGCACTACCACTAACCTTGGGAACTAAGGTGTTATATCTCTTGTGTTAATTACATTGGCTCACTCACCCATAAAACAGACACACAAATATACAAGTATTGCAGTTTGGCAGTAGAATATGTAATGTGGTACCAAACCAGATGGGCTTGAACAAAACCCAAGTAACTTTTTTTCTACTTACCACCTGCCAAAAAACTAGAGCGAAAACTATTTTATTATAAATAGAAATATTTAGTTTTAATAACATTTTAAAATGTTTAGTTATTAAATGATAGAAAATAAACAAACTTCTATTAGTCATTTCAGTGTAATCTTCAACTGATAATTATAATGACAAAAACATTACTAGAACACAAAAATATTACGTAAACATTATCTCCCTGTTATTGTGACTTGGCTAAACACAGTATAAATGAAAAAAGATTACTATGTCACTAAATATATATAAACAAACCTAAGATTAAAATATTCCATGCGACTACAAACTGTTTTTGATTAATAAATCTTTATTTATAAAATGACTATTATACTTAACTACTTATAATTTAATTTTACTTCAAAACGTTCGACAACAAGTTTGTAGACAATGTAATTCCAAAATGAATACCATTGATTAATCATGATATATTTACGGAATCAATCGCAAACTTTAAGAAGTTTGCGTTAGAGCCTATAACCTAATCCTTTAAATTAAATTTCCCCTTCTCTCATGATTTTTTTTTTATTATTATTTGTTTGTTCTGCTCTAATTATGTTTTAGTTATAAGTGGAAACTTGACTGGTATGTGTGCTAATGTTAAAATTATAGTTTTAAGAATGAATGTATGGTTTGTTACGCAAATGAAAAAAAAAAAACATAAAAAAAAAAGTCAACCAATGATGTCAAATTCAGTTGTTTATTTGTCTTTACTCCTCATGTAATTGAAATAGACATATACATGTGATTGGCTAATATGGCTACACTTAAGGGGGAATAAGAAACTTCCATAAATATCTTGTTTACTAGTTTATTAATTATTGGTATAATAAATTATATTATAAGTTTATCAAAACTATTTTCCACTTTTAAGCTTGTTGTAAAATGAATTTCGATGGGAATTTTAATATCACTTTTTCAATTATTTTTAGTTTCAAGCTATCCAAGGTTTTTGATGAAATGTGCCTTATATTATCATTCTTAATTTCGAAAAATTTAAATAATAGTCTGATCAACAGTCAGTGTTGTATTTACCCGATATATCCGATATATATATATAGTTATTTAAAGAATCTGCCTACCTAATCAACATTACACAAGTGTTTAACAACTCATTATTAGTTGCCTATCTACTCTTAATTAACCATAAATAATAATAAATCATATAATGCATATTTTTCCTTAAAATTAAAGGGCAATTTTTTTTTACATCAGAATACCCAGTCATTAATTTATTTATAAAGGTAATATAATATATGATAGGTGAAAAGAATTGTATTTACCTGGTACATTATTAGTAGGCGCCAATGCCCAGTCAGGGGAAGAATCTTCCTCGTCAGACATTTTGTTGCTGTTCACAAATACCACAGTCCAATAAAAACACTGCTGGACATGTCCTCACACACACTTTTAATGAGATTCACTTAATAACAAAAATTTCTTATTTATTTCCATCGGTCCGAATTATTATTTCCATTTTTAAAAGTTTCTGTAAGAAAAATATTATTTCTCAAAGTTTAAATTTTATATATTACAAACACTTTTTGTTAATTATTTAATGATTACTATATAACAATGAAGGAAACCTAAGTTCAAACAAATTCAGGAATGTTTGTTTTATATATTGAAAAAATTATTGTGTTGTAACAAAATAATATTTTGATGTATAATAAGCAGATTGAATTATAATTATAGAATTTGAGATAAATTATTACAGGCATTTTAATGTTTAAGTATACTCAGGATATTATTGACGAATTTAAAATAAAAAGTATAATAAAATCGACCTAAATATTGCTTGGCACTGCAATGTTATTTATATAAATAAAATAAATGAAGTGGGTGTTGTCTAAATTATTGGACTTCTAAATTAAGCCAGGTATCAAATCACTAAATATTTATTTACAATGTTATAAAAATAAATCCGAGAATTAAGCTACTGTTTATTATAAAGTATCTGGCTGAACTCTGTAGGTCTAATCACCAGGTTAACAGGAAATGATAGGTTTTCTCCATTGTCTGGTTATTCAACGTCTAATGCTTTCTATTCGTTTATTACAAGGTTGCGAATGTCAGTCGATACTGGAGCGCTTTCGCAACCTTAAGATTTGTACTTTATTTAGACAGCATAGCATTTTATACACAAAAAAAAACTAAAGCTAAAAGCCGATGACATATCGATACATTTCCGCATCAAGACTATAAATAAATCTAAATATGTACTTGCGTGCATCTAAAATGACCGATTTTTAGATTTATCAAAAATAATACATTACAAAGTTTTGCTGTAAAGCTCCGAATACAACAGCACAAATATCTTAACCTAAATTTATTCTATCGATTGTTATGCAAAAACACTGCGATGAGTCATCATGATCACTCTAATGACACGATTGTATTCTATATTAGAAATATTCACCTGACTATATTCTAAACTTTTAATAATAATTGTTTTATCTATTATTTTACGGCATGAAAATAATTTTCGAGTCTTTCGAAAGCAGACATTTTCCTCGGGGAGTCGAAGACACTAAAAATGTTGCCGCACATAAATTTCGATATTATTTAAAACTTCAATACTTTTATTTTACCTTTAATTATTTAACTCTTTTAATAAATAATATATTCAAATAATGAAAACATTCAAAATTAACCAATATTGTTCTGCTATGGTCTTATAGTATTTTATGTTTAGAATAATATATTATGTCAACAAGATTTTATTTTTATTTACATATTTAAATTTACTAATAATATTATTTATATCGATAAACGAAAACTTCGTATGCAATGAAACTAAAAATTTAATTTTAATTAAATTTTTACCATTAACTTGCTTTCAAGTTGTTACTTTTTTGCTCCCTGTTATTACTCATTATGGAATTGCTAAATTCAGAAGTCGTCAAACTGGCAACGTCCTTGCTAGTTATTAAACCGGAAATACTTACAGTTGATATACTTTTATTAAATTAAAATTATATTCTGATTTAAATCTAGCAATATTTATAACTAATGGAATTACTGTAAAAATAAAAATGTTATTTTATATGTATTATATTTATTAAGCATAATAGTAAATAAAAAGTTAAAAAATTCCATAATAAAAAGTAGCTCAACTGATAGAGCGTCATTATACGTAATGGAGTCGATATTCTATTCAACAAAGTTGTGTTTTAAGTAATTAAATTTTTTTACGGAAATATCAAACAAATTCATGTACTACAAGTACGTTTTTGGAGTGAAGTGTATATTTGATATTAATTTATGGATACCAAGGCCAATAAAACGTGTGTAAACAACCTCATTTTATCATCAATGGTATGTGTGCCATCAAAATATTTTGGAAAGTTAATTGTAGCTAGTACTTGAATGCTAGAAAATAAAGATTTATTGAATTAAAGACCACTCTAAAACATGTTTAATAATACTTTATCATTTGTATTACGTAGAACTTGAAGAGACTATTGAAATATTCTGTAGCTTTGTTGTCCGCGTAACTGGGTAGCTGTGGGAAAGGTCATGCATTCATTTGTCTTTTTATTTTCAGAGTAACCATAATACGAATATCAAAATGGAATTAATGAATACACGTTAATTGTGCAAAGTACATATTTTGAGCGCCTATACACGCGGGTTAATGGTTTTACGAGGGCAAGTTTGTTTTCCAACGTCAGATGAAGGGATGGCTTCAGACCAACCTGTCAAGAAAAAACAGAGAATTGATGGCCCTGATATCGATGATGGAAGCGACAGATCTGCGGAGGATATTCTCACGGACATATATGATTCGGAGACTCCGCCTGTTGATACCTCAGGAGATTACACCTTGAGAAACGGCGAGTCACCTGACAGTGGTACTGTAAGTGAAGATGCAGTCGATTGTTCTGCCATTTTGAGGCTTCCAAGTGACAACATTGGCACTAATCCCTCCAGTTCAAATAATGTAGCATTATGGACAGCTGCAGATGATAAACTACTTACTGAGCTGCGTATATTACAAAATGCTTTAGTTGGACAATGTTTGTGTGGTTTTAATGAAACAACCCTGTCTCAACTATTTGACAGAAGATTACATATAGCAGCTTGGCCGCTGACTTGTTCTTTAACTTACCTTTCAACTATGCAGCTCATGTTTGACATTTATTTAAAGCAAAACAACACAGGTACAATATGTTCGAGATTGATGTATGCATGTGACATATTTGTAAGGAATAGGCACGATTGGATCACAGAGGTTGTGGAATTATCGGAAAACAAAAGTAAGTTTATTACATTTGTAGCGTGTAGAGTATTGGCTAGCTTTTTAATAGTTTCAAAAGATACTGTTGATGAGAATTGGTTGCAACAGATCACAGAGAACATATACCTCTTTGATAGAATAAATAGGATAACAGTACAAAAAATTAACTTCAGCTTAGATATCATTAAGAGGATAGTCGAGTGGAAAGATGTTGAGCAACACCCATTAGAAGAAAATAGTTATGTAAATACAGCAGGAAATATGCAGGTTCAAGAAGATAATCCTTTTAGAAGTGGTCCCAGTTGCGGTAGTAGTAATAACAGTGCACAAATACCTTCTAGTTCTAATTCTCGTAGTGATAATTTACATAGTGCTTTTTCCAACTTACAAACACATAGTGCACCATCAACTTCATCGGGTGAAAAGTCGGATAACAGTAAGCCACCTCAATTTAAACTTAGTGAGCCCGTTCTGAAGTTTACCTCTGAGCAAACAATTAGCGGGATGGAACAATCCGAGTCCCCAGAACCACCTCAGTCTAGGATAGAACGAGTAAATGAACATGGATGCATAACTGTAATACTAACTGACTCTGAATCCTTTGACACATCTCATATAAAATGTTTAACAATAAAAACATTAGAGCATCACTGGCCTATTTTAGTTAAAAACATGAAGCTGCTTCTACTAAGGTACCTGAATTTATCTAATGCTGAAAATTGTATATTAACTTTTTTTTCTCTGTGGGAAAACATTATTAGTGTTAAAGCGAATCTCTCAGTTATAGATACTAAACCATTTTATGCAGATTTGCAGGGCTTTGTTGATTTACTGCGCAATACAATGTTGCCGAGCTTAATTTATACCCATATACTTAGTTTATTTAATGAGGTACTTTGTTATGGATCGACATTAGCCCTTCAAGATATATTGCCAGAAGAAATATGTTGCCTCGCCCATTCTATTGTAAGATATGTTAAAGATTTCCGACTTCTCAGTGAAGTTAGAGTCCAAAGTAGTAGAAGCGGCTTTGGTTTTCTAGGTCACGATTGTACAGTGATAACAGATTATTCTTTAGGGTCAGAGGTTGCTCCTTTATCATCTTCTATACAGTTAGTTGATCAGAGTTATGGAGAGGATGATAATGAAGAAAATGCACAAACACGTAATGAAGTAGATAAAACAATGTTACAACGAATGTCTTTATTAGTTCTTAAGTCTGTAGCAGTTACTGTTAAAGAAATGCGTTGCGATTCGTCAGATAGTTCAATAGATTCCTCTGATTACAATGCTATTCAAGACATGCAAATTGTGGAAAGATCCATCCGTGATGTTTTGAAAAAGTTGGATGTATTTATTAGAAATCGTTTCGAATTTCATCCTGAGACACCATTTACAAAAATGTTGATACATTTGTTTAGCGAGCAAGATGATTATTTGATAGAGTCGATGGTATGTACGTTAGATATAACAGTTGGTATTGTTTATAGGAATTCCATGTATCCGGACTTGATTCCCATGTTGAATCCAATTATGTCGTTTATTGAATTCCTAAAAGTCGTTTCCCACGATAGTGATGTTCTGTTGGATTATCTTGTGAGTAATGAAACATGTTTCCTGCTGTATTTGCTCAGATTTTTGAAATATGTTAGACGTAATTGGCCTAAATTTCTTGAAACATGTCAACAGGCAGACTCTGGAGGTACAAGAGGTCTAGATGATACAATGAGAGTATTGATAAGGTTACGTCTGCAAATCAGTAGGCTAGTTTCTAAGTCCTTATTCCCATACAACATCAGTCCTGTACTTAGACTTCTGGAGGTCTGTGAGAGCCTTTATGAAGGTAATGAATTTAGCTGAATAAAATTTTACTGTCAAATATCATCAATGGTACAAAAACTTTCTTTCTTCTATTTTAAATTTTTAATGTATATAGATAAGACAATAATAATTTAACGTAGTATATATGGTAATTTAAAATATGATAATTTCATTTTTAATGAGATTTTTTTAATATCTTTATGATTTCATTTAAAAATTTCACAAAGACTGTCGGCATAGATAACATTCCAGAGTTTGTTAATTGGGTTAGCGATAGCTTAATTACTAATTAGTTATGGTTTAATTAATTTATATTAACTATATTGTTGTAATATTAACTATTTTTTAAACTCAATGAAAGTCTTCCCAAATTATTTGAATTTTATAAGGCATTTTATTGAATAAAATATATAACATATTTAAAAACTATCTGATTTTAAAGATTGCTTATTTTCAGATAATGTATCCTTATTCATTAATTAAGGCGAATATGTGTACTTTACGTGACCGTGCGCGATTTTGAGTTCTAGACATCTGACTAAAAATTGTTATTAAAATTCTTTGCCAATATTTGTAATCCTTAAAGAAAAACACAAAGTGCCTTAATGTAAACCATGGTGCTTTCATCTCCATTTACTGCATTACTGTAATTATAAATCCAATTTAATCATGTACAATACATTCGTATTAAATTATGCTAAATTAATTTATGGTATATTAGTTTTTTTTTCTATTTTATATAGTAATTTTTATTATGTAGAATTAAATTATTTTTATACATTTGTATATTAGTAGTGTTAATGCATATGAAATGCGGGTTTAATTTTTTTTTCTACTAAATTATATTCTTTGTCACAATTGTAAATATATAGCCATCAATTACCATTTAATGTGTAAATGTAATCAGTATTAAAAACATTATTATAATTTATACTTATATTTTATCCAAAATAGAATTTTTTCGTAAGTGAAACAGAAATTTCAATTTAAGAACATAGCTAAAATGTACTTGAAATTGCAGTTGATTTTTTTTTTTAATATATGTTAACGAAAAAAAAATAATATTCGGTCCAGCTTCTTCAATTGAGCCAAATCGAATTGGATAATTCTAATGGTTTCATGTATAGAAAAAGTTCTATTAAAATAATCTATGCATTATTATGTTAAAAAAAAACACTTGGTTAATTCGTAATATATAATTAACATAAAAACTGCTTTAAATAGAACAAATGAGGTTTCGGAAGGTGAAAGGTGAAATTTAAAATTTAAAAAAGTATATATTTAAATTTATTATGTTTTGATTTTCGAATGTACCAAGTAACAATGTAATTTTTGACTATAAGCTATATAAATTTTAGTCCCTATTGATTTAACCTCAGACTGTTATGTAGATGTTTATGTCAATATTGTTTTACAATTAAGTTTCTATATTGTTAATATTCTTTGATAAAAGCGGGAAGTGAATCTCATAACTAAATGTCCATTCAAAAATAATAATAAAAATATTTAAGCTTTATTTGTTATCGTAACACTTACAATACTGAACATTAATTTTACTTTTTTTTTAAAACAATTAAAAGTAATACCTCTTGCCAATTATAATTTTCGAAAAATTCAATGTTCCGGTTTTTTTTTTTTCAAATATTCCAATAAATAAACTAAATTAAATAATTATTATTTTATCGATGCCAAAATAAATACAGCACACCATAAGTCTTAAACTTGAAAATATTCAAGTTTTTTTTATCTGTTTGTTAACCCATGAAATATTATACTGTTTAAAATAAATCAGGTTCAATTTCGAGCGGATGTCATCACTCCGCCACAATTCAGCCATTGTTACTATAACATCCACGTCTTCCGTTGAATAATTAAAAAAAAAAAACCTGTGCACATGATTGTGTGACACAAAGGCATCTGAATAGTTAAGATAATACATTGTTAATGATAGTAATGGTAATTAAATATAACAATAAAACGAAATATTTTTGTACATGAGCCGTAATTTTTGGTTTTATTTCACACAATATATTCATAAGTTTGTATTGTTGAATGATCTACGGCATGAAAAAGAAATGCGCATCGAACAAAGAACGTCTTCTATATTTGAATTGTCTCCAATTTGACAGGAATACAATATTGCTATGTCTTCCCGTCTGTTAAACGTGTTGTTTAATATTGAATATATCATTATCAAGTTTAAAAAGAAAAGCAATCTTGTCAATTAGATATTATGTGCAAAATAATTATGCAGTAAATGCCCCACTGCTAAGCTACAGCTTCCTTCTGGTTGTGAGAATTTCATCAGACACATGCAGGTTCAATCAAAATGTTCGCCTTCACCGTTGAGCACGCGATGAATATTGAATATAAATTAAGAACGTGCTTGCTTGAACGGGCTTAAGCGACAATCTTTTATTAAAAATAGTGTATAGTGCTCTAATTATTAGGCCAACAAAATATATAAGTTATTCCGGTCATGTCGGATTACCTTTTTATTGGATTATGAGAGTGATGTTATAGAAACCTATGTTGGTTCACACACTTAAGGGGTCATAAAGACGGTACCGCAGCCGCAACGCTGTGTGTACGCGACGTTGTCAGTCAATGCACCGCGCCGCCGCTACCAAATCGCTAGTATTTGTGTAGGTAGTTTTTTTTTTTTTAATTGAATGAATCCATAAACTACTAAAGGTCTAAATCGGTCAGGAGGAAATCTTGATGATATTCGATACGAACTGAAAACAACCGTGCATAGAACCTGTGATTATTATATCACCGGTCGCGTAAAAGGTTGCTATTAAATTTTTTTTTTTTTTTTTTTCATATAAACATATTTCATTGTTTTGGTAAGTAATGCTTGTTAGATTTTATTATGAGGATTTTAATCACTCAATATCTCTAATATCTAATACTCTTGCCTATGTTATTATCCTCGTTATTCATAATTATAAAACATAATAAATAGTATTTCTGATGAATCTTCTGAGCACGAGCTTAACTGTGCAAACATACTTTTACAAGTAAACGCATATTTTTTTAATCATAATATTACTCTAAATATACTCTTAATCGGTTGATCAGCCATCATCGTGACATCTACATCCTCCGTGAAATTGGCCAAATATCTACTTACTTGATACGAAAAAACCTGGACAAAAAAAAAATTGAATTATATTTTAAATCTTAACTCATAGGAACTTGTAACAAAATCGCTGCAGCAGTCTGATATTATAATTCAAATTCCATACATTATTCGTCATAATATATTCAGATTTCAGATGCAATTTTTACAAAATTGGTACCTCAGGCGATTTTTGTGTACCAAAAGTAGCAAGCCAATTTCGTTGAATTTTGAAATACCTACGAAACTTTAGCTCTTGTTTAGTTTCAATTTATTAATACAAATGCCATAATAGCAAAACCAGCACAACTAATAATACAATTAATGGCGACAAAATCTTCCAAAAATAGCAGAAAGCTATTTAAATAAAATTTTAACATGCTTATCAAAATTCAAAGAAATTATAACAGTGGAAACTATAATTATATCGGTAAATTAATTCCCTAAATTCAAAATAACGACGGAATTTTGAATTAAACTGAGCAATACAATTTCAGAAAGTCATTCTGTCAATTGGAAATATTCGATGGGGTTACTACGACTTTGGTATTGCTATGTACCTATAGGCACTGCGTCTCTTTGAGCAACAAATTGAAGCCTTGGATGCATATGTGTAAGCTAGTTTAAAAGAAATCGACCACATTTTTTAAAGAAATTCAATATAACGTTTGCTATCGTCAAAGCAATATGTCCTACTTAATACGAAAAGTCTATTTACGTAAAAACTAGATCAACTGGTAGTGATCCGACCGAGCTTGTTTCTTTGGTTAAAAATATATTTATGTTGTGTTATATCTATAAATATAGCTGAATCACTTTATTTACATAGATATCATTATAGTAAGTGAAATGTTTGATCGAAAAAACATATGTCATCATCATCACTGAGGCATTATAACCGTGGGTCTCAGCCTGGTAGAGAATTCTCCAACTGGATCTGTCTTTGCCTTCTCCCTCCAGTTCTTCACGCCGATTCCATTAAGATTATTTTTTACACCATCCTGTCATCTGAACTTGGACATTTACGACCAACAGTTTTGCCGTCTAGAAGATTTTTAGGCAGTCCAGCCTTATTCCCGTGACACATCCTCATACGGAGGCGTCTATACAAGGGTTAAGGTAATTTTATTGTGCTTATGTACCTCCTTAAGCATGGTTGTTACTGGGCTAGTCTTTCATTTAAATTTTTTAGTTCCTGTATAAAACAAATAGGCATCAAATGTAATTTTGACTAATTATAATATTGCATATCTATCAACGTTTTTACTATTAATATGTTGATTAATGCATATCCTTCATAAAATTGTAATACAGGTAATATTACGGGTAACGTTCTTAAATTCTGAACCCATTAAATCCACACCGGGATCGCGTGATGCGTATGAACCAAAGATATGTAAAGATTTCATGCACATTACAAACGCGAGGAAATTTCAAACGAATTGGTCTTAACTTTTTTTTTATATTAACAAATTAAAATATTATCGAATGCTTTTATAGTTAGCTACCTATCTCGGCTTCACTGCATTCAAAGATCTGCACCCGTACGTAGATGATGTACTTAGATACATACAGACTCGTAGGAAACGATTTGCTTTCTCGTTTTTGATACGCACCGCCAAGGTCTGGAATACTCTCCCGACCTTCGTTTTCCCACCACCTACAATATACCTTCAAGTCTAGAGTGAATAGGCATCTTCTAGGAAAGCGTGCTTCATATTAGACTGTATCATCACTTTCCATCAGGTGTGATAACAGTCAAGCGCTAGCTTATATATTTAAAAAAAAGCACTGGTAGAATAAGGGTCTACATACAACGTTTCTAACTAAGGTCAAACAGACCCTGAAAAAATGCAATCAGATTAATGATTAACAATTACATTAAATGTAATGATCAATTACGATTACAGTATAACGAAAGTAATCAAAAAATTGAAGTGAGTGACATTTTGCCCAAGACTTACAAATTTTCCTTTTCGTTTATGAATTATTGATTCAGTTAGGAACACAGAAATTATATTAATCCAAAATTTCTCAAAAGTATTTAAGCATTCTTAGCTAATCTCGTTCAGGAATGGAAAAAATAATAAATTAGTTTAATCCTTCGTATGCTGGAGCGCATATATGCGCTCCCAATTGTGTACCCGTAGTATGCCGGAGCGTAGATATGCGCTCGAACGTTATCTCATAGTTCATTTTTTTTTGTTTTACACTACACTAGAAATATACCTAGCTCTTTTTTATCCATAGTAATTGATATATTTTTGTCTCCTTCTCTCCTTTTTATTAGATTATCATTTCGACCAATCAGCGACGACGAAATTCACGTCGCAAATTCGCCTGCTAACATCATTTTTTGGAATGTACGCGGCCACATTTTGTGAAAATTTCGTAAATTGCAAAATGTTTTTCGAATATAATTAACAACAGTAAAGTGAAGTGATTTTATTCATGTTCACAAAGGTTCTCGGGTAAGCGTAGAATATATGTGTATATTCTATATACAAAAAGTTTTTTGCACTTCTTCCGCAAAGATTTTACTTTACCCTAAATAAAACTTATATTATTATTTTTTTAATTTATTCATCATTCAATAATAATATTTATAATTTCTATTTTAATCATTTAAATAAAGTTATCATGTAAAATTGCGTAGGTATTCGTAAATCTTTTTAAAAACATTTATGTATCAATAAGATTTGGGTGTCAGTTTCAGGTTGTGTTCGGCTCTTACCATTTGTGAACTTATTTTTTAACTTCATTGTTTCATATACAAGAAAATGAATAAAATACATAATAATTTTCATGAACACACTATAGCGAGATCCAAAATTACTTTTTATTTTTTAAATCTATTAATTATACTACGATATACACTTATTGGTAAAATGGTGTTGTTAATTACGAAACAAAGTGATTGTTATTGTTTAGATGGGATTGAAATGGATCAATCTAGGATTATGTATTAGACATCGCCTTTTCCGAATCACCTAGAGAAATGTTGCATGTCATACAAAACATTGATCAAATCCACGTGCAAAGATCTGAACAACAACAATCCGACAGCCTACAGGCTCAAGTCTTTTTTTGATTCTAACAAAAAAATCAGACTAGATTCGTCCACTCACTTGTATTCGACACTCTATTGTAAGTATTGATCGAAATTGATTGATTGAATTCAAGTACCTACTACTTGAATTTGTGGATATAATAATCTTATTCATATTAGTTAGTAATTTATAACACCTTTTTTTTTTTTTTTTTTTACGCTGGAAAAAAACATTTATGTGTTTCCCCCACATGAGGTCGGGTGTATGTGGGACTCGCCGGCGCTGAAGGCGCCTGAATACCCACTAAAAAACCAGCGGTACCCACTCCGTCTTGTCTATTCATCCTACCATCTCCGTCTAGTCATGCTACCGTGCCGTCCCGACGGTTGGCCCGCTTCTGCGGGCCTCCAAATCCTAGGGGGTACTCGGGGTACAGAGACCCCCTGGCCCTGGCGACACTCACGGCGGGAGGAGAAGATGCGCATAGCGCCGACGTCTTGTATCCGGTCTTCTTCGGCGAAGCGGGTCAGCGGAGGCACCAAGATCTTTGAGGGTGACAAGTTGGAGAACGAAAGCCTCAAATAGATCGGACTGGAGAGATTTATTGGACCAGGCTAAGGCCCACCCGCGGCTGTAATGCCTCAAATGATGATGATGGTAAATAAGAAAATGTTTTTCTTAATATATAATGTTGGCTTTCTAATTATAAAATAACGATAGGAGGGCAACGTTACAGACAAGTCAAATAATCTCATTATTTTACAACCGTCTCGTAATATTCACTCGTAACAGATATATTCAAACCAGACTTTCATAGGATTTTACATGGAGAAAGCGGTGATAAGAATGATGAAATGGCGTAAAGTTGATCCGTGGACCATATCGGACTAAGAAAATCTTATATTAACAGATATATTTTTTACATTTTATGTTAAAAAGAAAACTTATTTACCCAATTCCTTTAGACATTTGAAATATTTTTTGCAACGTGGGATAAAAGCATAAAAAGGAAAAGATTTCATCATACCAATGAATTTGGTTGGCAAGTAATAGATTCCTCTCGAATCTCGTCTTCAGGATTGCTATGAAGATACGGTAGCGAAACGTTATAAATTTTAATTTGGAGAGCGCAGTCGCAATGATGAATATTGGAATATGAAAATACAATATAAAGCGCTCAAACCTCTCTTTATAATATATGTAACAAAAATACTCTGATGTCAGCCCTAGATTATGAGTAAATTCAATTTATCTTTCAGCTTTAGTCTCAATAAACTAAAGTATTTAATAAATGTCAGGGGTTACTTCGTGTTTTTTTTATCGATAAAAAATAATCATTTAATGTTTATAATCATTGATAGACCCTTTAAGTTATAATGTAGTTATGCATACAATATTTTATTTTTCACCATGAACTTGGATTAACTTTCTGCAAAATCAAGTTAAAGATTAGCAACTTTGCTCTTAATTAAGATAATTTATCATATTTGGTTTGAGGACAATTTTTGACGAGGCTGCTGTATATACAAGTCCTTGCCAATGTTTTGCGTTTACATTTTTAATAAAAATACTATTACGAAGTATTGTTTTATATACATAGATATAGAAGGTTTTTAACCAATTATACGTTCATAGCCGAGAATTATCCTAAAAAATCTTCCAGTCTGCGATAACATAATCCTATACAATAATTTTTTTTCGGCATTAACCCTATTCATAAAATCTAGATTGTGGTTTCGTGGTATTTTCACTTTGTGTTAAATCTAATACTTGCAATTAACGTAATTAAAATTGTGTTGTAAAAAAGTAAAAACAATCATTATAAATGAATAAAACACTGAGACTTTCATTCAACAAAGTGTTAAAAAGGAGTATACAAAAACTTTCGATAATATTGTCAAAATAAAGTTTACACCTGGTTATATCCAAATCATAGCGTGCGACCTATGAAAGAGACAAAAAAAACTATCTCTTAGGTATATGTTCTTTCTCTTTCACTCGATAAATCGGCGGAAGATACAACATTTCTCATGGTGTGTGATGCGGCATACGAAGGTATAAAGGCCACAACAGCAAAACAAATTACATTTATTGAAAGAAAATCTTTATAGGTACTAAAGTTGTAAGAAACTTATAATTTGATCCAGATTTCGAAGTGAGATATGCTAATAGATTGTATCTATGGGTACAGACAAAACTGCGAATCGGCACGATGCGAATTCACAACACAGATAGCTGCGACGCGACTTCGTGCGGCAAGGCGACTCACTGCCATAGTTCGGGTATATATATCACCTATGAATTAATTCGCTAAGAATTTACTCGCGAATTTCTGCAACGAATTTTTTTTCGGCCCTTAGTTCGTAACTTTTAACAACAGCATAATATCTTTTCAAACTAAGCACTTAATATTTCCCTCTGTGTTCGCGAGTGCGGTTGAAATAAAATACAGATTTAATTTGACATATTTATTTTTCGTAGTCAGACTTCTTTTCAGGACTTCTTTTTTTTATTTTGATACCAATTTAAAAATCTATTGCTTTTTAAAATTTTGTACATAAAGTCAACAGCGAATTTACAGATCATATTTTCAATTTAAAAACATAATAAATGCACATTAATTTAGTCTAAAATACGACCTTATTAACTATTAATATGTTGTTAACTAAATCAAAGTCGAACAGCTTTCCTGATCTTAATACATAATATACGTACATTCGAATGAGTTTAAATAATATGTTAAATGCAATACAATATGTCATTTAGCACTTAACACTGTTCAGACATTTACACAACTGTACAAAAATTATCTCATTCACACAAATAACAAACGTAAAGTCCACGCAGATACATATAAAATTATAAGACTTCGTCATACGCACAAACAAACAGATAATGAAAACAATAATGAATCTGAAAAAAATAATTCTTATAATACATACTTAAATGGTAAACAACTTAAATCCACGATATATGTTATCCAAACAAAAATAAAACTAGTTTCATATATCATATTCGTTTATTTATGGGTATTCCCCGTTTATAATCATTCTACCGTCAAATAGCAATGCTATGTACTGCTGCGTTCCGGTACGAAGGGCGACTGAGCTGGTGTAATTACTATGCGATCAAGATAAAAAACAAACAAAAGCAATGACCTCATTTGGCCGAATATTGTTCAATAATTAGGCGCAGGAAATTATTTTTAACTGACTAATTTAAACAAGTAATTGAAATCGGTTAAAAGTATATAATTATATCCGCCATTTCTTTCTACTTGGAACATTGCGAAATTGCTCAAATGAGGTTTTTATTATACAATAAATACACCGGTTGAGTAAGTACATATTGTTATTCGATTTGCTACAAAATGTGAGAGAAATTATAAACTAAAATAATATGTATTGTCTATTTCTTTTTAACATATTTTGACAGCTAAAACGCTACAAAATATTGAATTATTTTTTTTCTTGAAGTGAGTAAACAAACAATTGGTTTCCTATTTTTATCGCAAAGACAGAAGACAGTAAATAACACTATATTCTACGGTTGCCAATATATAGGCAATGTCAGTTATGTATAATACATCAAACAGTTCTAATGTCTACAACAAAGAGTTACTACATAAGCGGTCATATAAATTTATAACGATCAAATGTTTGGTCAAGCATTGGACCATAAGCTATCGAGTAGGAAGTTATCCACAAGAATTGACAAATCCATCATTATATGACATTTTCTTAATTCTATGTTTCGATATTTATCTTAAGTTTGACTTCATGAAGCATAGCAACATTGCAGATGCTCTTATATTAAACATAGTATTAATTTGTGACATTATTTGGATAACAAATCTCATGCTCTGATATCACTAAAACACAACAAAAACACATACTTACAAATTTATTCAGGTATCATAGTCTTCGTCTATTTGTAAATTTCCTGAATTCAAAAGATCAATATCAACGCTGGTCGGTACAATGGGTATTTTTATTTCAGTTTTTTTAATTTCAGACTTTATCGACTTAGAATTCTGTCGTTGGAGTTTTTTATCAGTTTTAGGAACGCCTACAATACCAGCAACGGCTGTGTCTAAGAGTTTTATTTCTGGTTTTGCTATATTTTTCGTAAAATCTATATTTATGATCGGTGTGATGGGAGTGACGGGCGTTCGGGGGGGCGTTTTATTTTGTTTCTCATCTTTATAGAACATTTTGGGATGATCTGGCTTTGGCACTAGCACTTCGACTTTTTTCACGGGCTCCACTGGTGTCAAGCTGGTGTAGCTCGACGTTGACGGCTGCGGGCTCGAATATGTTGGATTGATTTTGATCACGCTCTTGTGTTGAACTTCATCCGTGATCAGAGTCTCTTGGTAAAAGTTAGCGGTAACGACTGGTCTCTCTTCGACTTTCTTCGTTAAATCTATAGCAGAGTCTGACGTGACGGTTTCGTTTCTAGGTTTGGGCTCCGCGTCCACTGATAGAGTCCTTCTAAGACTATCCGTTGGCGCTGATAAAATCTGTTGCACTCTGATTTCAGAGCTGCTGGAACTGTTCGAATCCGCTCTGACCACTTTTCGTGGAATTGATGTATCTGAAAATCTAAGAATTGATATTTTTTTTAATCACAATTGTTACATAATTTTGATTAAACATATTAATAACAAATCATATATATTAACATATTATTGGACTTATATAATTTTTTGTCAGTTGAAACTAGAATGCTGCACATAATGCATGCATATTATTCAGTGTATTATTGAATAGGATTTCAATTTTATTTTCGTAATCAAACAAGTAGATTTTAAGTTATTCACGTAATAAATAGAAAAATTCACTTTATTATTGCATGATAATTTTTGATATTTTTGAAGAAATCTTTGGGACTGCGATGCTAGGTTAAAGGTTGCTGGACTTTGAATTCAAATATTTTGGTCCAACTTCAAATTATTTATGGACAATACAACAACGATACGTAAAAACTAAGTTAGGCAGGCATTCAAACCTATCGTAATCATTTGATTATATTACCAAGTCGACCAAACATTAACAATGTTATTATATGTAATTGTTTGAGCATTTTTCTTATTCAACAAACTTACCTGGAAGAGTTTGGAGAACTTTCCCCACTCATTATTTCCCTTTCTTCAGCCGCTGTTACATCAGGTATGTTTTTCACCTGTAAGAATAATTAACATTCCGTCGTTATATTGCTGAAATATAATTAACATAAATAAACTAATCGGGCAAATGACAAATTAAGACATATAGATAGTCCGTACGTCAGTCAGCATTGTGTATTGAACTATCTATTAAATTGTTGTAAATTTTATCTTTAATATTTTAATAGCCCATAAAAACCCCCCATTTGTGACAGCTCACGATGTGTAACAGTTTGTTTTATATATATTGTCTTTGTACTTTGTTAATCTATCAGTTCAGGCATATGTAATAAAATTACATAACACTAAGGTATGCAGCTGATCAATTTCAATACCTCATAGTAAGTGGTCACTTCCATCCATAGACAATGGTATGGTAAGGATTTAAAATCAGTTCCCCATTCAAAATTCTTACACCACCATTGCTACGATAATCTAAAGTATTGACGCTTGTGCCTGTAATTGGCCCTTCAAGTAATCAAAACACGCTGTAATAAAACCCTACGACTAAAATTGCAACTCATTAAGTGATCTACATTCTATAAAGCCAAGTTGGCTATACAGCACTTAATTATTCTTGATAAACTGTGATAGTATGCTGTTAGCCAATAAAAAGAGTTATTTACATCAAGAATAGGAATAATGTCTCACCAAATCTCGTAGAAAGTCAAACCGCGACTCTGCAAGTATGCACTGTTTCACATGCGACGGGCTCAAGGTCTTGGCATTTCTCTGCATCGTCACTTGCATGGCTTTGCCAAGGAGTGACTCTACAAAAAGTTCTAGAGTACGAGGTGTGGTGATGAAGAAATTGAGTTAAGGAAAACATAGTTTTGTTTTTATATATAACATACATTCTGAGAAACTCTATACTGCTCTGTATATGTCAAAAGTGAAATAAATTGTAATAAGTACTTGTTATGATAATGCATCATTTTTTCTTTAATAGAATTGAAATATCTTATTCAAATTTTTGTAAGCAAAACAATTTGTGTTTAGTTTGATAATTTTTTTGTTCAATTTATCACCTATTGGTTTATAAAACAAGGATTAACATCTTTAAATATGAACAATAACAATTTAATCATACATATAATTCATAATTTTTTTATTAATAATTAAAATTAATCAAATTTAGTATAAACAATGACAAAAAAATTATTATTGTTATGGATTTTTTATCACATTATGCTCGAATATTAGAAGGATGAGATTCCTAAGACCTGAGAAGATCAAAATCATAATTCTTTGTATTGTGTACTTGTAAGATCAATATTGAGCATGTTTACAAAGATAAATATATCTGTGATTGTATTGTCATGTAAAAATAATGATGGATATGCCAAAGGATATATATCAATACAAATAGTGTCATCTATTATTCTTTCAGTCTACATAACAATGTTTGAATATCATATAGAGCGATATTATTAGATTCAATTGGAAAGGATATAAATTATAATTGGCACGGCCTGTGCCACTTTTCCCACCTCTTCGTCAGTCTGCATAATCTTCTTAATTCGTCCCTATAAGCAAACAATGTCATGATATCACCGATCTCTAATAGAATTGACAAAAACAACTCCATCTATCTTGTTTTTATGGTCAATTTTTGGCTATTTGACACTTACGGCTGGAAACCTGGCATTATATTTTCTTTTCTTCGACGGCATAGCGATAATCCGTTCACTTTAGCACTATTTAATGATTAAAATAGCTCACTTCGCTATACCACTGTAATCCTTCTCGCGCATTTTTGAGGTTATAAAAGGGGGACGTTCGCAGCCTACTTCATTTATATACGAGTCTGACAGTTTTCCACCTCTTTTTACAAACAACTTTTCATTTACATGGCAATAAATTAATTGTAGAATCTGTATTTAAAAAAAATATTGTGACATTACATCTAATTAATTTAAAAAATAAGCAAAAACTGGTATTTTAAAATTAACCAATAATATCGCTGAATAAAAAATAAAAATAATCATCGCTTATATCTAAAAATGTACAAATAGGAACTTTGGCGCTATTCAAGTCTTCATAGAAAAAAAAACATATAACTAATAAATTGTTATACTGTAATGTTATACTGTAATGTAAACTGTATAATGTATCTCTGAAGCTTAAATTACTATTATCTATCAAAAAACTTTTGTAGTTTGTATTCTAGTCCAGATTATATTTACTGTTCCTAATCTGTACTGTATTTTTTGGCCTAATTCTATGGTGACATCTCTGATATGTCAAATGTTACGTCTTTAATCTATTAAAAATGGCGTCACTGTCGAGGTGTGTTTGTAGTTTTATCTTTAAAATAAAAAATAATTTATTTATTACTAAAAACTAGTGTATTTGTTATTATGACAGGTTGTGTGAACACAAATACTTAACATATTAATTTAATTTTAGCATTATTTTTAAAACAAAAAAGGGTTATGGATATCATTTAACTGACTAAAGAAACTCCTGCGTCAAAAAGTTATAAATATATATAATTATAAACTTATTGTCATTGTTTTTGAGATGTGTTTATGTGTTATAAACACGTAAATTTGTTAAATCTTGTAAGTAAATAATTTAAAAAACTTTTTTTTAAATATATTTTCAGCTTGCTGCCAGCGCCTGTTCAGCAAGTGTGGGATCGTGACGATGAGTTGAAAGCAAAGCGTGTTGGTAGTGCGCTGGTAGTATCTCAAACTAGCATACCGCCATATGGCCAAAGAAGGGGCTGGGTGCCTCGAGTGGAGGAAGATTTTGGAGGTAAATTACAAACTGCTCGAAAACCATACCTCATATATATTTTTTATTTATATAAACATACACAGCGTTTATGGTAAGAAAAGATGTACAGTTTATTTTATGAATGCTTAAAATATAATAAATATATCTGACCGATAAAATATAATATTTATAGTGAGCCTTATAAAATGTAATATTTTTCTATGTATTAATTATTGAAATATGAAAACAAAATATTTGTGAAAACATTAAAAATTACAAAATGGGGTTAGTCGAGACTGAACTGTTTGTACACAAACAAAATATAATAAAATGAAGCTATTAGCAATAATTAGGAAATTAATGTCACTTATTATCAAAGTATTTTCCTAGGTACACATTTCAGGTGCATAAACAAATGTGACACAGCAGGTGTATAAACTTTTATCAAATTATTATATCAAAGATTGCAAACTGTATTTTACAGTGTTATAATACTATGTATTTTACTTTTTCTCTTTTAAAAGTCAAGTTTCTTTGCTCTCTTTCTTTATTCTTAAATAAATAGATCCTTAGGTAGCACCTAAGTAAAGAAATTGTTAAATAAAAAAAAAATGTTTTTAGATGGAGGTGCATTTCCTGAAATCCATGTGGCTCAATACCCTCTGGGTATGGGAGCTAGGGGGAAGGAGAGTACTTCGAATGCATTGGCTGTTCAGCTAGATGAGTCAGGGCGAGTCAAGTACTCCGCTATAGCGAGACAAGGCCATAGTGCTGACAAGGTTTATTTTTATTTTCTTATATGATAGTCTTTATTATGTATATCCTTTGAATCTTCTAATCTGTATATAAATAGGCAACGACAAAATAGTTCAGTACCTTTTTTTCTCTGTCAATCGATGTACTTTTTTTATATAGTAGCTATATTGACAGGCTTTAGTGTTGTCAATATAGAAAATTTGAAAATATTGTCCTAACCATGTGAATTTATATATATTATATGTTTTGCTCAAATTTTCAATAATGATTATAGTTGAATTTCAACAACTTTGTGAACATATAACGTTATCAGTATGTAAAAATAAAATAGAGAAGTACACCATCTATTACAGACAAATTGAATAGCAAACTAAATATAAGTATGATTAAGTTATGTTTTGTTTCATTTTAGATTATATATTCAAAACTTACGGATCTGCTACCGGCAGAAGTTCTAGCTGAGGATGATCCAACATTACAGAAGCCAACTGAGGACGATATCCAGGACATAACTGAGAAGACCAAACTAGCATTAGAAAAAATAACAAATGCCAAAATATCTGCTGCAATGCCTGTTAAGGCTGCACCGAAAGCTGTGAGTTGAATTCTAAATATTTTATCTAATAATATAGATTTTCTTTTTTGATGCAATAGATGTATCAATATAAGATTAAATCATATTTATTTGAAATTTAATCCAAAGGGGGAAGTAGTAAATATAAACAAATCTTTTACATACTATTGGTGATTTGCTATATTTCTAATATATTAAGCATATATAATATAGTAAATGCATATCTTTATTTACATTACTACACTTTTCACAAGTTACGATAGCAACTTGGACACTAAATATGCCATTTTCCACGAATCCATAATGAACTAGATCTCGATTAATGACATTATGTCAATTGAAGGTCAAATTTGTTTATTTATATTTATTTTTTCCATCTATGTTTAATGCTTAGAACTTGTAGTTATCTAGTCCATTGATAGTACCCAATGTTTACAGGCTCCCGCTCAATACATACGATACACACCAGCGCAGCAGGGTGGTGCCTTCAATTCAGGCGCAAAACAGAGAGTTATTAGGTTTGTGTTTAAATTGTATACTAATGCTGCAATACGCTTGTCTCTCTTGACAATGGCCGCTCTGACCGAAGGTGATCTGAATAATATCCTCATCGACGATTGCTGTTATTTATTTGTAGGCATTACTATTGCATATACTTTGAAAGTAAATATATACTTAAAAGTACCTTTAAACTAAGTCAAATGATCATTGTGTTGCAAAATATATATTCTTTACATAATGACTTGACTACATATATCTCTAAAGTATACTTTGATTGAATAATTGATGGTTGTTGACATTCGTCTGTGATAATTCTTATCAACGTAACATTTTGCTATTTAGTTTTGTAACTTTTATAAATTGATGTGTGATGTTTCAGGATGGTGGAGGCGCAGGCGGACCCCATGGAGCCCCCCCGGTTCCAGATTAACCGCAAGATCCCCCGCGCGGCGCCTTCCCCCCCGGCGCCCGTGCTACACTCCCCCCCGAGACGTGTGTCCGTCAAGCAGCAGCGTGACTGGAAGGTGCCACCCTGCGTCTCGCACTGGAAGAATGCCAAGGGTGACTTGATAGTACCTATGCTCCAGCAGACTGGATAACTCATATGACGACTGGATATGTGGCACACATGAAGTTGTGTGACACTTGATGGATGTTTAACCTTTTCTTCTTATTAACAAAGACCAAATATGGCTGATTGATAAGTATAACCAATATTTGCCGATATACACTAGCAGTGAGAATTATCATCATGATCACATCCCCTAAATGAAACACTAACTATGAGTGCTAAGATGACATGAGCCTTGTCTGCATGTATGGTATTGCTCATTCACCATTCTAATGAGAAATTAGCAATACAGACTATTGTTGGTAAAATAGATGATGGGTGTGTGGCACCCACCCAGATGGGCTGGACTCATTGTATTTATATAAAAAAGTACTTATAAAATAAAAATCTTTAAAAAATAATAATACATTAATTCAACATTAATAGATAAAAGTTTTATAGTATTAATTAGGTCTACAAATTGTAATGAAAACTTTTTTCCAGGATACACGATACCTTTGGATAAGCGTCTAGCCGCGGATGGGCGTGGTCTCCAGCAAGTGCACATTAATGAGAATTTCTCGAAACTAGCAGAGGCGTTATACATAGCCGATCGTAAAGCCAGAGAGGCCGTGGAAGCGAGAGCTCAGTTAGAGAGAAGATTAGCACAAAGGGAGAAAGAGAAGAAAGAAGAGCATCTGAGAATGTTGGCGCAGAGGGCGAGAGATCATAGAGCCGGTAAGTGCATGGTTAGTTTTAATAATTTATTTACAAGCTCTGTTTGCTATTTTTAAAAATATTAGATATATTTATTTATTATAATATCAATAACAAGAAGTACACTAATAAATACAATTGAGTCTTTAAACATGACGTTATGCAAATCCAGTGTCTCCTAAATTATAGGTGTTGCAAAATGTATCAACATTTCAAGTTAACAAAAAAATAATAATTTTAAAAATTAAAATATTTATAACAAATAGAAAAGACAGTAACAATTAAATTCTTATAAAATTATCACATGATTGGTATAAAATGAATAAAATATAAATATCTGAGAACATTTAAATTTTTTGAATATTAATTATTTGATTAAAAGCAAACAAAAGTAAGAGGTACAATTTATAAAGAAAAAGATGTTAATGTTAATTTTTAATGTTATTTTTTAGCTATTCCTTTTTTAAATTATGCTTGCTTCATATTCCCATTATTTTGGTTTTTATAAATGAACTTGCTTACTAATTCCCATCAGCATCACTGTGATGCAGTAAAGCTATAAATGGTCGTTACCCTTGCGCTCAGGTATCCGCAGCCCGTCGGCGGGCGCGGCGGAGGCGGGCGCGGACGAGGCCGAGGCGGCGGGCGAGCTGTCGGCGGCCGAGCGCGAGCGCCTGCGCGCCGAGCGGCACCGCGAGCGGCAGCGCGACCGCAACCTGGCGCGCGCCGCGCCCGACAAGCGGTACGGCGCGCGAGCCATACGACACACACACACACATACATACATACATACGTGCCATAGACTACTCCATTTGTAGGAGGACTACAGATAAAACTTAAATTTACTTATTCCATGCGATTTATATTTTTCTAACTCTGCTATGTATTATGCTGAGTTCTTGATCAACATATTTTTATTTATGATATACAATATTGCACTATTTCATTTAAATGTTAATGTTTTAATTCTAAAGTTAACAATAATAGATTTTCAAAACGAAATTTTTTCACGAGTCCATAATAATACCATAGATTATTTTAGATTTCATTCGGTGATATCATGACAATTCAAGGTAGTAGTACATAGTTTTATTTATTTCTTGGTTTTTCCTCGAAACAAATTTGACAATAGCTATGAATATGTCTGGAGTCTCTAGACTCCAGACTCTAGAGCTATCTAGACCCACTGGTGTCAGAGTTCTCTTTAGTTGATATTCACTGTTATAAAATATTGAATGTGATCTTCAATATGTTTCCATATCACTCTGTTATTCCAAATTTGTGTTTATAATTCATTTCGTGCTTGACAGTAAAGGAAAACATCGTGAGGAAACCTGCATATGTCTGATTTCATTGAAATTCTGCCACATGTGTATTCTACCAACCCGCATTGGAGCAGCGTGGTGGAATAAGCTCCAAACCTTCTCCTCAAAAGGGAGAGGAGGCCTTAGCCCAGCAGTAAGACATTAACAGGCTGTTACTGTTACTGTTTACTGTTGGTATTCCAATAAAAAATCCCTTTTGTTACTTTTAAATAATTTTATTTTTAGTAAAATCAATGGATCAAACTCTCATGCCATGCACACATTAACTACAGTATTTTAATAAATATATAAATAATTTCCAGATCTAAACTGGTCAAGGAACGCGAAAGAGACATCTCCGAGCAGATAGCATTAGGTCTTCCGGCAAAGACGGCTCAGGGCGGAGAGGCCATGTTCGACCAGCGTCTGTTTAATACCAGCAAGGGAATGGACAGCGGTAAGTTTGATTTATTCACTTAATGGATTCATGATCTGCCTATGGCATATTATACTAATTCTGCCCTGGCGTTTTAACCGTATCAAATTTGCATTATATTTTTTAATTATATTAAGTAGACATACTGGTAAGTGGTTCTGCTGGTAAGTGGTTACCACTGCCCATAGACATTGGTATTGTAAATAATATTAATCATCCCTTATATCATCAATGCACCACTAAACTTGTAAACTAAGATTTAAAAGTTTATTGTATTTGTCAGTTGCAAGTGTAGAATTAAAGGATTTAATACGAACATTACAGAATGTACCGTGATTGTTATCGAACTTACTTACTTATAAATATAATTTAAAATTTCCAGGGTACGGAGACGATGAAGCGTACAATGTGTACGACAAGGCGTGGCGTAACCAGGACTCGGTGGGGGCGCACATCTACCGACCATCGCGGAACGCGGACAAAGATAACTACGGCGGCGATCTGGAAGCCATCGCTAATACGAAACGGTAAACTTTTTTATTTATTCTATCGACTATGATGTACAATATATATAGTATTTATTATATTTGAATAATTTTTAAAAGTATTAATGTATGATTTGTTGAAGATTAACTTTATTAAATTGGTTGTCTTGTACAATGCGTGCAATTTAAGTTGACCGGCCTGATGTTAGAGTCTTCGAGACATTTATATAATTATAATAGGTAGGCAAATGGGCACCTGATGTGGTCACTACCGCCCAATATCTATTGGCGCCGTAAGAAATGCTAATCTATGCTAAGCTATCTCCAATATGCCACAAACCTTGGTGTCTAAGATGTTATGTCCCTTGTGCCTGTAATTACACTGGCTCACTCACCCTTCAAACCGGAACACAACAATACTAAGTACTGCTGTTTTGCGGAAGAATGTCTGATCAATCGGTGGTATCCACTTAGGCGGACTTGCACAAAGCCCTATCAAGTAAATACAAAAGTAATCCATGATATGAACCACTTGATATATATAATTGTATTTAATCGTTTCATTTTCGATTTTGGACGAGCCGGTTGGCGTGGTTGGTAGATACTTGCCTTTCACGCCAAAGGTTGTGGGTTCGATTCCCACCGAGGACAGACATTTGTGTGCATGAACATGTCTGTTTGTCCTGAGTCTGGGGGTAATTATCTATATAAGTATGTATTTACAAAAGAAAAATAGTATATGTAGTATATCAGTTGTCTGGTTTCCATAGCACAAGCTTTGTACAAGCTTAATTTGGGATCAGACGGCCGTGTGTGAAAAAAGTCCCAGGAAATTATTATTATTATTATATTATTATTTTCGCAGCTTCGTGGCGGACAAATCATTCGCTGGCACCAGTAGCAGCAACACCCGCTCCGGACCAGTTCCCTTTGAAAAGGACACGCCCAGAGAGGAGCCTGTATGTTACTTGTTATCTTTATTACGAACTAGATAAATATGTTGTTACAATTAATACTTTAGATAAATTGTTATTCAATGATAAGTAATACTTATTCATATAATTGTATTTCAATAATTATAAACGACTTTAATAATTGGCTTGAATGTACTTGTCACGCTAAAATAATCATCAAAAACGAAGCAAGGGGAGGCCAAAACTACAATATTGCGCACTTACAATTAACAGATTAAAGTAATATAAATATATATTTATATGTTATAAAATATTTTCTTAATCAATGATGTCTGTCTATCTGTCTGAACGCGATAAACTCAAAAACTACGGAATGGATTTTCATATGCTTTTCACCAATGGATGGAGTGATTCATGAAGAAGGTTTTTGGTGTATAATTTATTAAGGTTTTGGTAGTACAGTAACAGCCTGTGAATGTCCCACTGTTGGGCTAAGGTCTCCTCTCCCTTTTGAGAAGAATGTGCTTAGAATGGAGCTTATTCCACCATGCTGCTCCAATGTGTGTTGTTAAAATACACATGTGACATAATTTCTTGAAATTAGACACATGCAGTTTCCTCACGATGTTTTCTTTCACCGTCAAGCACGAGATGAATTATAATCACAAATTAAGCACATGAAAATCCAGTGGTGCTTGCCCGGGTTTGAACCCACGATCGTCGGTTAAGATTCAAGCGCTCTAATCACTAGGCCATCTCGGCTTTTTTTATGGTTAGCTAGTCAAGAATATAATAAATGGTTTGGTTACAGTCCCGCAGTACTCAATCGGATGCAGACTTCGATCCGTTCGGTCTGGATCGGTTCTTGAGCGAG
Organism: Nymphalis io; assembly: GCF_905147045.1. Lineage (NCBI taxonomy): Eukaryota > Metazoa > Arthropoda > Insecta > Lepidoptera > Nymphalidae > Nymphalis > Nymphalis io. The sequence goes on along the minus strand of NC_065913.1, from coordinate 6,480,343 downwards.
GCGAAGCGAGCTGACAAGTCGTCCAGGAAACGAGATCACCACGAACCCCACGCCAAGAAACGAAGGGAATGAATTAAAAGTGACTTCTATAATATGCATTTATATTATAGAACGAAGACATTTCATTATATGAACTTCACAAACGATATCGTTTATATCGACGTATTGAACGTCATTGCTTTCAGCTCTGAGCAAAGTTGATAGTTTTTTTTTTGTTATTTCAAATATGACAGGCTAATAGACCTGATGGTCAGTGGTCACCAACACTCGTTGTCATTGGTACTGCAAGAAATATTAACCTTTACATCGCTAAAGCGTCAACGAGCTTGGGAACTAGGATGTTATGTCCCTTGTGCCTGTAGTTACATAACAGAACACGACAGTACTAAGTATTACTGTTTGGTGGTAGAATATGTGATTAGTTGGTGGTAACCTACCTAGCTTGCCACTAACTAACCGCTAATGTATCTTAAATATACATATTTTAGTTTTTACGTACCAATTGATTGTGTTCGTTAGATGCAAATGTAGAATTAAGGGATTTTGTTATGTTTCTAAATGCTGGCGCATAGTTAAAATCTTTTTTTTTTAGTCGTAATGCTAGAAAATATTTTTTTATCATTTCTTTTATTTGGATTCGTATTTAGGTTAAGTGTATTTAGGTAAACATGACTTTGTACATTATGTAGATTTGTAATAAAGTAATCACTAAGAATGCTGGTGTTTTATTGTTTTTTTTTTCAAAGCGTTGTGAATTGCATGCAGCCCGACCACGGTAACAGACAATTATCACTATTAACAGTCCGGTATACAATATATGGTATACGGGCTGCGGTTATGCCGAGTTCGAGGCAAGTCTCGTGGCCTTGTGTTACTCTACAGGCCTTCGAACCACGGACTTGTCAAAATAGTTATTGTTTTCTTTGTGGACTTGTGACCAAGGATCTTATAAATTAGAAAAATTTAAAAACATGTCAATTTTTTTTAAATTGTTATGTTATTATTGTTGTTGTAACAACAAAATAAAATAACTTACTAGTATAAAATAAACTCACATTATGTTGCCTAATTCATTGTCTATGGTCAATAAAATCGTACATATGTGTCTACTGCACACTCATGGTAATTTTAATTCATAAGTCCGTGAACCACCCGGTGTAAATGGGTATATCCGGCGTCGGTAAGTGGACATGAAATAATGGCCAAAAAATATATAATCATACATGGGACTTTACAGTTACAGCCTGTTAATGTCCTACTGCTGGGCTAAGGTCTCCTCACCCTTTTGAGGAGAAGGTTTGGAGCTTATTCCACCACGCTGCTCCAATGCGGGTTGGGAAGAATACACACGTGGCAGAATTTCAATGAAATTAGACACACGCAGGTTTTCTCACGTTTTCCTTCACCGTCAAGCACGAGATGAATTATAAAGACAAATATAAATGGGGACTATTAACGTGTTAATAAATAGTTTACGTTTGCAGCTTCGCACACGTGCGAGAGGAGATTCGTTAGGTGTCCTATGTCATTTTCTGTACCAAGATGTATGCAAAATTTAACAATGATTGGTTAAGTAGTTAAGGCGTGAAAGTGTAACAAACAAACGAATAAATAAATTCACTTTTGTAGTTAAAATGAGGAAACTGCCACATGAGCAAGTCATATCAAAATTTTGTTCTGGCGGACAAAGTTTCAAGAAATTAATAAAAAGAAGCGATAACTATTTTTTTGTCAAAAATTATATAAGAACAAAATCATAAAGGTAAATGAAGCCCAATTTGTTTATAATTGTCTTGGGTACAATGCCACAGGATAATCTTTTAGACGGCGTGTTTTTTCTATAAATAAAATAAATAAATCTATTGTAATGCATATTTTGATTTTTAATTTTATAAAAATGACTGTAAAATAGCTTTAAATTAATAGATTAAAATAACCTGTGATATAAATGACCTAATAGCTATAATAATACTAATACGAAATAAATTACCCAGCGATATAATTTTTTCCGTACATATACTTACTATAAGAGCCGAGCTGGGAGTGCTTAGAACAGGAAACCTGCATGAGGATGAAAATCTACCACATATATCCATTAACTCACATAAGAGCAAAATCGTAGAATAAGCTCCAAAAGAAAAGCAATGCCAGTTCTGGGACAGTTTGTCTTTTATACTTTATTGTACACCACAAAGAAAAATACAAAATATGTATACTGCCTAAATAAAAGTACAACTATGGCGACCTTATCGCTACATAGCGATCTCTGCCAGGCAACCAATGGTGTAAGTAATAACTGTTAGGTCTTTTCTTTTACGATACTGCCATGATGACAGAAAATTATCAATATTAATAAAATTTCAATCTATGGTTTGTGTCTCTACTTCTTCAGTTGCAAGGCGTTCTTATAATATTTATGTAAAGGTTTATAAATAAAAGACAATATTAAATAAGACATTTCATTGTAGTAACAATACGTTGTAACATATATATTATAATGCAATACAGAGAAATTAATACATTTACGGGCATGTACGCGTTCTAAAACTTGTGCAAAATGCATAACTACGTGCTACTTTACAAAACTAACGGAGTTTCGATAAGACACTTTACGGCCGATACAAAAATATTTCATTACTTGTTTATTATTTTTAATGTTTATTCTTTGCATACAATGTTTAAAATATAAATATCAAGCAGAGCAAAGGAATAAAAAAAATATATTGTTTTTACAAATTATTGTAGCGAACAAGTATTACATTAAAATATGTAAAACACTGTTTTTTTTCTAAGAAAAATCATATTTTGAACTAGTCATAGTAGCTAGTATGAGATGACATTATTTTATCTTAATCACAATTTTACTAGACTGGTTAAATTAAAGGTATAAATGCATTTGACTTTGTGTCTTAGCCCAAAATAGAGTTTATTTAAAAAATAAAAAATAACCAATGAAAACTTAAAACATTTTTAATCTGTAACGAAAGTGACATATCCACTATATAATAAAAAGCTCTTTTAATGTAATGCCAGTTTTAGGTGTCCGCCTGCGGCATAAGGCAGCGTACACACCGCTGTGTAACATTAACATTTTTACTTCAGTTTAAGGATGGTGTTCTTTAGCTTGTCGACGTTTGCGCCGGAGAATTCCTCCAACTTCTGGGAGCTCTTCAAGAATACGAAAGTGGGCATGGCGTTGATGTTGTATTCAGCTGCGACGTCTTCGCACTGGTCTACGTCAACCTAGAAATTTAATTATTAATTTAAAGAAAATACAAACTTATGAAGAAACTTTTTTATAACAAGATTTTTATAAAATTGCAAGCAAACTTAAATCCCAAGGGCGGACATAGGCGGCGGTTACTACTAGTTTCTAATAAGTTTCGGTGCCCTACACGACTCCGAAGCCCCTTCGATCACTCGTAAGATATTTTACCCCCAAATAGCAATTACTTAGTATTGTTGTGTTCCGGTTTTTACAAACATTAGTGTAGGGATACCATAATTACTGGTATTCTAGGATAACTCCCGATTTAAGATTAGTTGTCATAGAGGTCTTCCAAACTATTTAATAAATATACAATTATTATGATATGAAAGATTAATCATATATATATATATTCTGGTCAAATATAAATTAAATAAATTATAATAATTTGACCTCTGATAATGTTTGATATGAATTGGCATGTAGTTACGAATGAGTAATTAGTTACTTCCTATGTTACAAAGGAATCTGTTAATTCATCATCAATTAAAAAATAATAATTAAGCTGCATATTTATTACTTACTCATTCTATTTGCTTGCAATAATAGTAATAAAGTATTCCTGTAAGGTAGGAAATATTTTGGGTGTTACTTAAATAAAAACATGTATCAAATTTATATTAATAAACAAAGAGACGTTTATTATAATGTTTAACTTAAAAAAAAAAAAAAACTATTATAGCGCTGCATTTTCTTGTCTAACTTTTAAGTCTTTCGTCTAAATATAAAACTTATGCCAGGAAATACAGCACATAACGGAGAATGTTTAAGTATATAATGAAGTATTAATATATAAGTAGTAGCACTTCGCAGTTTCCGTAACAGCCTGTGAATGTCCCACTGCTGGGCTAAAGGCCTCCTCTCCTCTTTTTGAGGAGAAGGTTTGGAGCTTATTCCACCACGCTGCTCCAATGCGGGTTGGTGGAATTCACATGTGGCAGAATTTCAGTGAAATTAGACACATGCAGGTTTCCTCACGATGTTTTCCTTCACCGTAAAGCACGAGATGAATTATAATCACAAATTAAGCACATGAAAATTCAGTGGTGCTTGCCCGGGTTTGAACCCACGATCATCGGTTAAGATTCACGCGTTCTTACCACAGGGCCATCTCGGCTTTTTTTTTTCGCAGTTTCACTATCTTTAAATTGATACCATTGAAGTAACAAAACTTAATTTCATGTTATTATTACCAATATGCATTTGAAAATATAAGCATTAAAAAAACGTTATTATTATTTCTGTAGTAAATTTTGTAACTTTTTTATCTACAAAACTATAATAGAAGTTTTTTTTTATATTATATAATACTTAAAACAACATTACAAAACATCCTCTCACTCATATTACACTCTCTTGATCGTGTAATATATTTCAGCAATATCTAATATGGTTTATGACACTTCCTAGATAAGCAGCCATATTACCATTACTAATACTGGAGAACAAATGCATTCGAGTATCAAACATGAAGTGCTGTTATCTATTTATGTGCTAATATTTATTTACTATGGTTTATACTTTCTGGCATTTAAATGTATTTCTGAGTAAAATTAAGAGTAATAATATACATAATCATTTAGCTTGCTTCATTAGTCTAATCTCTTTTTTTTGTATACCTAATAGGTAGGCTAATTAGCAAATGGCTATGTGTATTAATAGCCTTAATTATATTATATATTTTTAATAGTTAATAATAAAAAAAGAGTTTATGTATTATGAACACAGATTTGTCAACATTGCAAATAAGAATGTGTAGGATTCAAAAAAATATGGTTTGCAATAAGATATCAACTTGGCACATAAAACGAAAATGCTTAACTGATCGCAAAGAATAGCTTTAGTAATATTTGAAAATAAACGTCTATCTAGAATTAGATAAAATTCTGATATTTTACTTGGATGTAGTCCAAATGTTCGACTCATCGATCTTTTGGTATTACAACATTTTCGAAAATAATATTTATTTATTTATATAAGGAAAACAACAGCATGATACAAAATATGTTGACATTAAAAATACAATGAGACAATAGAGTTAATTGTTTTCTATCGAATTATGCAAACCTGATAATAGTTAACAGAAGTAGCAACATGTGTGTTGCTTGCTACATTTACATTTTATTTGTTTTGACAAATAAAATGTAAATGTAGCAAGTTTAAACGTTCCTACTTTATTAATGGTTTTAATTGATTTGTAAGTCATTAGTCAAATTATTTATTTACGCTTACAATATTTGTTTTGACAAATAAAATGTAAATGTAACTTAATAATAATGAGTTAAAAAATATATAATATAATTTAACATTTGGTATAAGAAATTTAGTAATTAAAAAACAAACTATTTTTATAACACGTTGAGTTTAGTGCACAAGAGATTATTCGCTGCAAGTAAAATTTTTATGACGATTCAAATTGATCTTCATTTTCAACTGTCGAAAGGAATATTATTGTGATTGCAAATGTACTATTTAATCTGTATTACAATTAATATAAAAAAATGTATTCATTTGAATTACCTTTGTTAGCATATTTATTTGAATATGTTTTTCAATGTTTATTTAATTCTTTTTTATTTATAAATATTATTAATATAATCGATTTAATTCCAATAACGTATCCTTAACATCCGGATTTGACTAAGCACATTTGTATTTAATTTTTTATCAAAAGCGGAAGTTGCTATAGTCGAGTACGGTTACAAGAGATTTTAATACTGTTAGAGAAAATATGCAAATACCATTTCTATTTTAGTCGGAAAGACGAAATGATCGAGAAAAAAATCATGTCGTATAACCGTCGATAACGTCTAAAAAATTACATCACGAGGGACATAACATCTTATTTTCCAAGGTTGGTGGAGATTTAGAGTTGTAATAAGGGACGGTTAATATTTTTTACAGTGCCAATGTCTCTGGGCGGCGGTGACCACTTACCATCACTTGACCGACATCAGTATACGAAATTGACTGACAAGAATAATATTATTTAAATAACATTACTAAATTAGCGCTATTTATATCCAATATGGCTCTGCTTGGAACAATTTAGGTCAGCGTTATTTAAACAAGAACTCTCAATCGGCCCTGTAATTTAAACAATGAATTACAATGTGCAACATATGTAATCATTACATTGTTATTTTAGCTATAAATACAAAATGATCGGAAACAGACCGCATTCTAGTGAGTGAGCAGAAAATACTAATTAATTGGATTAGCTACAAAATAACGCTTCACGAATAAGGGAGAGAATGAATTTGATTATTTATATATATGCTAGTGTTTGCCCGATTGTTAGAGGGGAGCCGGTGTTAGGTTAGTTTTTATAAAAAGAAGCCATGTCCTTCCTCGGGATTCAAGCTCATACCGAATTTCATCAAAATCGGTTCAATGGTTTAGCCGCGGAAGCGTAAAAGACTGACCGGTTACTTTCGCATTTATAATATTAGTATAGATATTTTTTTTTTATTGTTAGCTCCATTCGCATTGATCAGACATGACATGAAAAACAAAAATAATGTTAACTATGCAGAACAAAGCAATACTATTTTCTAAGTCGTGTCCAGCAACTGATATTCAACTAAATTTTTGTACAAAATACGATTGCAATCTTTTATTTTAAGAAAATTACTTTTATTTCGAATAAAATCACGAATATTAGACAATTTCACGTTATGAAGATAACAAAATACATAGTTATTTTTGTATATAAGCTACCGATTATATATACCTTAAGTACGACAATAGAGTCTGCCATTTCATTGGCAAGCTCTTCTAGTTTGGGTCCGATCATCTTGCACGGTCCGCACCAGGTGGCCATGAAGTCGATGACCACGAGTTTCTCGCCAGCCTCGGACAGTCTAGTCTTGAGGTCATCAGCGTCTTTGATGTGAATAGCCATTTTGTGACTGAAATAAATGATACAAGTTTAGTATTGGCACACGTAAGTACGTAATTTACCGTCTTTTTTTTCGGGTTTTCTGAACTTTTTAATTTTTATTAATCAGCTTTAAAGTTTGACAAATTGCCTAAACTACGAAAACAGTCAAGCATGTTTCCAATATAAAACATAAATATATATTATTATTTTTAAATAACCGCAAATCCACAAGACCGCAAATTGATAACGACCTGTTTTTTAATAAGCTGTTGAATTTAAATATATTTTACACGAGTTAAAAAAAAAACCATTAAAAACGATTATTTTTTAATATTAACTGCGCTGTTATCGCTATACCTAATAAATTTAATATCTGCACTGTCGTTTGTTTGTAGACTGATAAAACCTAGCTATTGTAAATTGTTTTACACGTCTGGTGCGTGTGCCTGAACTGTCATTACAATCAATTGAAACACCGAAAAGTTATTCAAATATAAATGTCCACATATACAATATAACTAAAACAGATTTATCTATTAAGGAAAAACTATGTATATGTAAAAAATGTTTATGCTTATTTGAATTTTAACAGAAAAGTCGATGGATTTGTAATGAATTTCGACTTAACGATTGCTAAGCTTCAAATTAACATAAGAAATATTTTTTAAAAATTACATGAAAGAGAATTTGCGATAATTTTACAAAACAAACTTTTATCATTTTTTAAATCACTTTAAACTTAAAATAGAGGAATATTCCGTTAGATTTAAAAATCACGGTCACCCTAATTTAAAAAAAAAAAATACGAGTAATAAAAATAACACATTTAAGCAATATTAAAAGGTCACGAGTAGTTATAATAATTACAATAGTACGTAACGTTATAAATCATTGAGCAATTTGATATTTCACGGTCATAACACAATCACAGGGTCGCGGTACACTTACCTATTTAAACCATAAACAATTGTCACAATACTTTGTAAATTCACAGTTTGCGATAATATTTTCTCGAGTATATTGTTTGTACAATAACACCTTATCAAAACGTTTCTTAAAACTATTAAGCAAAGATATAAACTAAACTGAACACGAGACGAGATAGAAGGAAACTGGTTTGTTAAATGGTACTAAAAAAAAATGACTAACGCATAGAATTCGTGACGTCATTTTTTTAAATAATCACGATGACGAGTTAGATTAATTACAAGTAGGGTTGCCATTTATAAATATGTTTTGTTTTTTTTTCTACTATACTATTTAGAATAATATTACAATGTGTCAACCATTGTTTTTTTTTTTATAGAATAGGAAGGCGGACGAGCATATGGGCCACCTGATGCTAAGTGGTCACCAAACGCCCTTAGACATTGGCATTGTAAGAAATGTTAACCATCGCTTACATCACCAATGCGCCACCAACCTTGGGAACTAAGATGTTATGTCCCTTGTGCCTGTAATTACACTGGCTCACTCACCCTTCAAACCGGAATACAACAATACCAAGTACTGCTGTTTTGCGGTAGAATATCTGATGAGTGGGTGGTACCTACCCAGACGAGCTTGCACGAAGCCCTACCACCAGTACCACAGTACCACCAGTACAAATACTTATATCAATTAACATAACGAACGCAACTTAACGAACCCAAGCCAACAATCGTTTGATTCTTACATCGGTCTTATTAAAAACGCAGGGACAAAACATCGTTTGGCGTCACATCGACGGTGCGAGGAATATTTATTATGTACGAATCACAACGAATGCGCCGCATCGCATTTTACATGTAGCAACTTAAATTAATGCGTCTATACAATATTTAAAGTCCATATTTGATTGTAGGAACACGGTCGGCTTCGATCATATACTGCAGTATGCGAGTGTTCCCTGGTATGCGCGTTTCATGCAAATATAGTCTTTAAAGGACTGCGTAAGAAAAGCGTTTGATGTGAATCGTACTTTACGTTGATAATGTATACGAACGATAGTTACGTGTCGTGATCATTAAATGACTCAACAGTTAAACTTTTTTTTTTTTTGTTAATTAATTACAAATATACAGTAACAGTAACAGCCTGTTAATGTCCCACTGCTGGGCTAAGGCCTCCTCTCCCTTTTGAGGAGAAGGTTTGGAGCTTATTCCACCACGCTGCTCCAATGCGGGTTGGTAGAATACACATGTGGCAGGATTTCAATGAAATTAGACACATGCAGGTTTCCTCACGATGTTTTCCTTCACAGTCAAGCACGAGATGAATTATAAACACAAATTAAGCACATGAAAATTCAGTGGTGCTTGCCCGGGTTTGAACCCACGATCATCGGTTAAGATTCACGCGTTCGAACCACTGGGCCATCTCGATACAAATATAACCTTATTAAAATTATTGTTATACGAATATTGTTGAACTATGTTTGCAGCGAATGGATTTATACTACAAAGATGGTTATACCAATGATTTTCATTGTTATTCAACGTTTATAAGTATTAAAATACAACAAACAACCAAAGTCAGAGACCACCATTTAATTAAGTAAAAATCCCTTTCAATCCGATCGTTTGGCAACCCTAATTGCGATTTCTTATACGTCGAAGAATAAAATGACGGATCAGTGGTACACTCATTCATATCTAAACTCGAGGTCAGAATGACTAAGGGATTTTAAAATTTCCGGAGTCTGTTCCATTGAATCTGTATTTTGATGACTTTGTATTGCAACTTATTATAATAATAATAATATCCTGGGACATTTTTCACACACGGCCATCTGATCCCAAATTAAGCTTGTACAAAGCTTGTGCTATGGAAACCAGACAACTGATATACTACATATACTACTTTTTTTTTTGTAAATACATACTTATATAGATAATTACACCCAGACTCAGGACAAACAGACATGTTCATGCACACAAATGTCTGTCCTGGGTGGGAATCGAACCCACAACCTTCGGCGTGAAAGGCAAGTGTTCTACCAACCACGCCAACCGGCTCGTCATTTATATATTATCTATATATAAATAGGCAAAGAAAAATTAGTCCAGTATATTCTTTTCCTATTAGTCAACAGATGTTGCTATTTTAAAGCTTTAATGTTACCAATGAAAAAAAAAAAATAGAAATAAAAGACAATTCTTTTTTCGAAATATTGAATTAATGTTATTATTTTTTTCTTAATTTTTCAATAATGAACAGCACATGATCGAATTTCAACCACCTTTCTAACTGTAATTATCTATAAAACTAGTCAGTCTGTATCTGTGAGCTAATATATATATAATACTAATCTCAGAAAATAAAAGATAGATAGATATAAGCAATCTTGTGCTAGATGTGTCCTTTTGTAATTATAAATGTCAAAATGATAATTGTATGAAACAGGCATAAGCAGAGATCGCAGCTGCTATTATATTCTAGTTTTTAAAGTGTTTTGTTTGAAATGTTATTATTTATTTATTTAATATTAAGATTTTGAAATGCCTGTAAAAGCAAACTCGATACAAGTGTATTTTGATTTATATAAAAAAATTATTTTAGTAGAGGTAATTTACCATATTTTTAGAAAAATCGTTGCAAAATAAATAAATTAAATAAAGGATAATATAATCAAAAATTAATTTAAAAATTATAAGGAAACTTGGCAAGTAATGTCTGTTTTCGAATTTTAAATAGCTGTCTAATACCTAAACAGGAAACATTTCGATAGGAATCTAGAATATTCATGTTTCTAGTGGCTAGAAAGTAAATTTTATTTGGATTTTCTAACAGGATACATTTAACATCATTCTATAACTGGTTTAGATAAACTTTCAACTCAACCTTGTTGTTTTTCGCTTGGTTATATATATATATATATGTATATTATTTCATTGGAAATAGGTAGGCAGACTGATAAGTTATTACCTTACGGCAAATGGTTACAACAGCCCATAGATCATTGGGCATTGTAAGAAATCTATCCCGCGATGGCAAATGTGCCGCCACCCTTGAGAAGACGTTATGTCCATTGTGCCTGTCGTTACATTGGCTCACTATTTGGCAGTTGAATATGTGATGTGAACAAACATCAACATTATGTTTTTAGAGTTCAATATCCTCATTGAAATTGACATACACTCTGTAGAAATGCTTTAATTAAACAAGTTATTTTATGATGAATATGCAAAAATTAACACAGATAAATTGTATAATTATGCTTCATACGCATAGTGACATTGAAAGCAAAACATTAAATTACATAATATTATATCATATTTTTATTTAATAATTATTAGATAATATGCAAACTATCTCATTTTATAACTTACAATTTATTGATAACTTAATGGAACATACTTACACTTGTTTTTTGAGTAAATGGAATTTAAATATTCACTTTAATTTTCTTTCACAACATATATTTTAAGGAATTAAATATCTTTTAAATTTAAAATATGTTTGTTAAGGCTATTAAACGATTCATAATTAATTATTCCACTCAATAAAAGTTATATATTATTCTCAGGACAATACATAGAGATTAGCCAATTGTGCAGAACATTATAACATACGAGAATGTTCAAATACAAGTGTACAGTATACATCCTATACGTTCACTTTCATAGACCAATGGGATTGTCTGATTAATATAATTATTACGTAGCTTACAAGTATGAAATTCACTCATGTAGTAAGTCTTAATACAATCCTTCATGTGTGAGAAATCTTAATATTAAATATGTATTGCTAAGTCAAATATCAGTACAAATATTTCAAAACAAGTTAACTTATTTCCATACCATGGAAATTAGTTATTGTTTCTTAAAATTAAATTTTATTATACAAAATGAATATAAAAAAATTCAATTAATGATTCCGAATGTAACAATCACATAGTAGTTTTACGAAGATATAATAAGAGATAACATTTTTAGCTCCTCAGAAATCACGTCCATGGTTTTTAACCTGTTTTAAGAGTTCCGCAATTATATGTAAAAGGTTCTGTAGTTAGACGTCATAATCGTTTATGAGTCACTATAATATATAGATATACATTATTAAGAACCTACATTATATTATTCTACCCATTCAAGTTCTTATACCGATCTATGTACTCCATTTTAGTATAATTAGAATCTATAACCTAGGAAATGGAAATAGTTCAAACACAACGCAATAAAAAACATCGTTTACTTAAAAGAGCTAAGTAAAAATCAATGATAATTTCAAAGATTTGTGTCAACAAGGTCACTTATTAGAATGCTTTATTAAAATCGATTTTTATTTTATTTTCATTAAAAACGATTGCAAATGGTTAATACGTTAATACAATAAAAATAATCATAGTCATTAAGCTTACCGAATATAAAATATTTCACGATGAAATGCTAAAAACCGGCGCGACACGCGGTAATTGACACAATCCACTGAAATTAAAACGCCACAGAATGCGGAGTGGCGAGTGGCGTCGAAAAAAAAAATGCGTCAATAGACGATATATAGTCTATGGCCCATTTTCTTAACAATGGCAAGAAACTCTTTTTCAAATGACATTATGGAAATTGGAAATCGACTAATAGGAAATAATCTTTGTTAGTAATTGCTTGTTGTCACCAATAGCAAAATTATATTCGTTTTTATGGTGTACTCTTAAATATGCAATGAGAACGAACTTACTACGTACTAGAAAATAATTAATTATTTTGAACTTGGTGAAATTTTACAATTATTGTTTTTACAAACAATTTTTTTCTAAAAGTGTTTCAAGATTTTTAGAGAACTTAATTATCTTAAGCTAGAATCCGTTTTTATTCATTTGTTCATTTTTGGCTTCTGTGTGAAAATGACTAATTTTTATTATTTCTCATTGCTTAGCATTACTTCCTCTTTATCATGTCATAAAAAACTTCAATATATTATCATTAAAGAAAGAGATGACAAGTAAATAATTTCAATTACTTTTACTTACGGAAATACGGAATACCTACATTAACCTTTAATTAATTATTAGTATTAATAAGTCTTTATGTAATATTTATTGTTTTTTGTTTTGATGTCTTTCAAAATTTGTTATATAAAACTATCTTATTTCTGCCACTGACAAATAATGTCAAAGTCAATTGTAACTGGTAAGTCGCAATTCGCACACATCACACAAAAATTAAAATCAATTTTCCCTTGATCCTTCGTAGTGTTCGTGTGTTTGACGTTTGACAGATAAACTTAAAAAATAATCGACCAAAATTTACTGTTTTTAAATAAACGTCGGATTTTAAACTAAATGATATTTTCACAAATTGGAAAAATGACACCGGATATAATTGCACTTGGTTCTCAAAAAGTGAAAAGTATTCCAGGTGGAGAGGTAAGAAAGATTTAATTCTAATGAAATTAGTTTTAAATAAAATATTTATTTTGAGAAAATTATTGACGGTATACTTTATAGATGTCGAAATATAGATTTTCAAGTGCTAGAAAATTATAAGCCAATGTGTCTATTGTAGTATAAAGCAATTTGCGTATTGACCTATAAAACTATGCACCTTGAAATCGTAAAGAAAAGTTACAGTAAAAAGTAATAAATAAAAATTCAATCGGTTTTTTTTTAATTTTCATTTGTTTTTATTTGAAATTGAATTTACGAAAATTATTAATTAATGAAATTTAAAATTGCCTGTAATTCTTTCTCTCAAATGGCTGGAAATTATAAAACAGTATATATGTGACATGAAATGACTAAGTTTATTTCATATCAGATATTATAATAAACAAATGTGTTTTATGCAATAAATATCTCCTCTAAAAGATAAATTTAGGCAGATAAAGTTTTTATCATATAAAATTTTCCATTGATTTATGTATAATAATGGTTTTAGTTTTATTGAAAATTTTAGAAAAAAACATGAGAATAGTTTTGAAGTAAATAAAATATTGGTATAAGAATGTAAAGTGACAAAAGTTATGTTAATTTTTTTATTATATATTTTTTATCATCGTTTTTTTGTTTTTTTTTTTTCTAAATATTTTTTTAATGAGCAATAATTTTACTTACCTTATTATATTGCATTAAATATATATACATATATATGTCATATAAGTGGATGGTTTAGAGTTTATGACTTTTTGGTTATTAGTACTCAACGACGTTCTTATCGAAACTTTAGAAGTAAAATTGAAGTGGATATGAGTAGTTATGTGTAATAGTGTTTTATTAATTGAGCTGAGGTGTGAAGACGCGCGGAAAAACGCGACCTGGCCGCTTATCGTTAGCTTAAAAAATATATCTCTGCGCTTCCCAGTTCCGTTAATCTAATAACAATTCTTCTTCTTCTTTTATTTTGGCGCCTCATTTTAAGTTTACAATGTAATCAGTGTAAATTCCATTTTCAAATTTCTAACATATCATTAATTGAAAAATGCAGTTTTTTTATACGATATTAAAACGTTTTGTTGGGTAGGGATAATTTTTAAATTGCGATACCGTTTCATCTTATAACGTATTCGATTCGAGATAAGAAAATGATTGTACGTATTATAAAAACGCTAAAGTATCTAGTGATATTTGATATAGACTTTTAACTATATAATTATTAATTAAAAAATATAATCGAAGTAATTTACGTCGCAAAATGATTACGTGTTCACAATAGGCAGATAGTTCATTCTGGTGGCCCATCCGCACGCCCATTACCCTATATTTAAAAAAAATTAAATCTTCAAGCTTATTTATCTAGCTTAAATAGTAAATATTATAGTAATACTTTTTAAAATCGTAAAAATGTTGTATGTATCCAATGTATATGCCAACTCGCAATTATAAAAAAAAAAATAGGTAAATAATATATAATAATAAATAATATATAATAGTCTATAAAAACTGCGACCATATATTGCATTTAAGTAACATTAATGTTTTGTTTTTTTTTTTTTAATTATTTTTTTATGACGTGAAAATGTACACTTTTAATTGGTCAAAATATTTTTTTTATGATTCACGCAAAACATACTTATAAATTAACTTAATATGCACACTACTTTGTGTAGTCGTAGTAGTGAATCATAAAAAAAATATATTTTGACCGATTAAAAGTGTACATTTTTATTTTCAATTTGTTGCACATTGAAAACTACAAGTCATCGTTCAACTCATTTTATTCTTTTATCACCAGCCTTGTATTAACTCAACTAAAACAGTTGTTGGTTAATTATGTAATCAATCTAGAAGATTTATATGTCTATATAATTTATATAATTACTCCTAACATGTACCTATATCTACTTAGGTCATATTTATAATATTTGTCCCAAAGAAGCGAGAAAATAAGTAATTACTTTGTAAAGTATTTTCTTCTTTTTTAGTCTGTGGAGCTTAAGACTTTTTGGCAGGATCAAAACGCAGCTATAATTTTCTTTCGACGTTGGGGATGTTTATTCTGCAGATTATGGGCCAAGGAGGTACGTATTATATTATTATTATATATGTGTATAAACATGTATAAAATATTTATTGTTTCAAGTAAATAAACGCATAGTATACTAAATAACCGCAACCAACCCACATTGGAACAGCATGGTGGAATAAGCTGCAAACCTTCTCCACAAAAAGGGAGAGGAAGCCTTAGCCCAGCAGTGAGACATTCACAGGCTGATACGAAAATACTAAATACATAATGAGTAAATCGACGTAAATCGCTCGTTGATTTGTCGCTATCGTGAGTTCGTTAAATCAAAATGGCAGTCATAGAGGTTTGTCGAGGCTGTCATTATATTCGTATGTAGTTGATTGTAGTAAAATTTTTTCGTTTGTACACAACCCATTGTTCCCTGTTTGCGGAGAAAAGTGCCACAAGTCCCGATAAGCACAACACGATGACAGACGGGTTGCATCGTGATTTAAGCTTATCGATTACGTAAAAAATATTAAAGAGTATATTCTGAAAAAATAAGCCGAAGCGTCCCTTAGAATTGTGTTGCTTAATATTTCAATGTAAATATAATAAATTTTGTGGTAGATAGTTTTGGAAAAAATTATAATAAATTCAAATTTGCCTTTTTTTACTTCGAATAGTTTTTTCAAATGAACATGATATGCTACGTTTGATAGAGAGATTTTTTTTAAGTCTTTCCGGTAACTTTTGCCGTGGAAAAAAGGAATCATTTAACTCAAATGAATTCATTTCACGTATGTCCTTGTAATCTTGAATTTAAACACGTCTCTGAGCATTGTATGTTTGTTCTTAGTGCTCGCAACGACGATTTAACGACTTACGGGCGACACGTTGGGTACGGTTCAACACTTAGGGGAAAGATTTTATATTTCAACAAGTTCACGCAATGGTTCATAACACGATATCTTATATGAGTAATGATGTGACATTTCAAATTGAGGGCGGTCCGCCCGGTATGTCTCACTGAACGCTCACGAATACTACGATGCTATTTATTTGTTCGATAATGTGGTTATTTTTTTCTTGAATTGTTTGCTGTTGATTCAAGTGGCCTCAACAGCGTCAGCGGCGGGGTTCCAGTCTTAAACTATTCAGCCGGTTGTTGGAAGCCCTCTTCAGGGCCCATAATACAAGCATCCTAAAGGTTTTGTAAGGTCGAACCTCGGCTTAGGACTCCTTTGACGTCGGGAGGGAGGATAATGTGTCAAATTACCTCCTCGTACGCCTAAGCGCACCGTCGGCAGGACCGGTATGTGTTTACTCTGTAACTTTAAAATTAGCGTTGGCAGATGTAGTTTTGTCGTCGAGGACATTATGGACGTGTTTAGAATGCCTACGGGTTGGAATAGAAGATAGTATGGATATTTTGCTCGGGATTTGCTATTGCGTTTTGGAAGAGATTTATTGATTTACAATTATTTTAACGATAAGATTTTATTATTAGATTAGAATAATAAGTATAAAGAGAGGTGCAATTTTGAAAAGTCCAAAAAACGAAATAATTCCATATTCGTACATCACATAAATTGCTAAAATGTTATTAACCTTTTTGGCTTTATCAGAGTTGGATAATTATTATTGTTCAATCTATGCTAACGATTCAGTGGTCTGAAACTGACATTTTCGATATATTTTGACAAAGTTCTATTCCACTGAGATAGCGTGCGAATTATGCCTATGTATTTTTTCATAAAGAATTTTATCATACTATCCACTTTGCATTAAATCTGCTGCCGCTGAATGGCATTGCAGTAACTTCTACGTATGCAAAACTGCCGGGTTTTTCTATTGTTAATATAATGTTTGCTTACATAAATACTAGCTTTTCCCGCGGTTTCACTCGTGTATAACTTAAAGATATTTCAGTATGTACAACATTTTTAGTTTTATTTTCGTGGGATGTTAGTATTTATTGGTTTTCGCTGCACTCTGATCTAGATAGATGGCAACATACAAATGGAATCATACATGAGAAAAACAGCATTTATTTCGGCTTTTTTTTTATAGAATAGGAAGGTGGACGAGCATATGGGCCACCTGATGGTAAGTGGTCACCAAACGCCCTTAGACATTGGCATTGTAAGAAATGTCAACCATCGCTTATAGCCAATGCGCCACCAACCTTGGGAAGATAAGATTAAGATCTAATCTAAGATTTTATGTCCCTTGTGCCTGTAATTAAACTGGCTCATTCACCCTTCAAACCGGAACACAACAATATCAAGTATTGCTGTTTTGCGGTAGAATATCTGATGAGTGGGTGGTACCTACCCAGACGAGCTTGCACAAAGCCCTACCACCAGTAGGGTAGTAGTATTTTACTGGTGGTAGGGCTTTGTGCAAGCTCGTCTGGGTAGGTACCACCCACTCATCAGATATTCTACCGCTAAACAGCTATACTCGGTATATGCAATTGTTACATATATTAGAAACGTTATTTAAAAAAATATATGAATATATATATAAATTCCTAACATATTTGTATATACACAGGATACACGTTTTTTTATTTATTTTTTTCACGGGACATAAAATCTTAGTTCTCAAGGTTGGTGGCGCATTGGCTATGTAAGCGATGGTTGACATTTTTTACGATGCCAATGTCTAAGGGCGTTGGTGACCACTTACCATCAGGTGGCCCATATGCTCGTCCGCCTTCCTATTAAAGACATACTTGATTATCTTATATCTATAACCCTGTGCTTTATTTATTGTGACTGCAAACGATACCCTCACAGGAAAGTGTCCTTTTAAAACTGAAAGGTAAATCTGTGTATTTAAAAAAAAGTACTTATTATCAAGAAACCGACTAAAAATAAATTTAAAAAAAACAATAAGAAAAAAATATATGCGGCGACGAAACGAAATACCTTATTTACAAACCGGAAACAAATGCTTAAGTATGAGTGTTTTCAAACTACCTATTGAAATATGTCAAAACTATAAAAAGCATAAAAAACTGTCTATGATCTTATGACCATATATCTTTCATAAGAATGCCATGTATCAATTATCCCGTTTTAGCAATATTTTTTATTGATGCTCCGCTCTTATTGGTCATAGTATGTTGTTATATACCGTAACAGCCTGGGAATCTCCCACTGCTGGGCTAAAGGCCTCCTCTCCCTTTTTTGAGGAGATGGCTTGGAACTTATTCCACCACGCTGCTCCAGCGTTTATATAGCCTAAAACATTTTTTGATAAATCTATCTATCCAACACAAAAATATTTTTTCAATATGAACCAGTAGTTATGAGATTAGCGGGAACAAACAAACTCTTCACCTTTATATATTATTATAGATACGAGTGGATGTATATGTTGTTTTTTCTATATAAATGTTACAGTTGGGTGAAATCGCTCCGATTCTGAAGAAAAATAATATAAAACTCGTCGGTGTTGGTGTTGAAGAAGCGGGTTCCAAGGACTTCATTGATGGAAAATTTTTCGATGAAGGTTTTTATTGTATTGTAAATACTTAAGATTTACCCGAACTACCGCTAGATGGCAATCCAAGTTAGCTAGTGTAATTACAAAAAAAAAAAAATGCATTAATATCACAAGAACAAGTCTACATATTTATTAGTGTTGATAAATAGGTATATATAAATAGTTTCGGTATTTTTATTGTAATAATTTACTTTTTCTAATTTTATCTTACTATTGAACAAACTAAATGTGGTGTGGTGTCGTTGTGGGAACTTTAATATCCAGAACTATAAATAACTGCTATTAAGTAGGTATGAATTCTTGTTATCTTATATCATGATGCAACGCGGTTAATAGATCGTCTTTTTCCTCGTAGCTATGACTAATTGCATCTCTTGCGTAACGGAGTATGTAATTCTGTAGGTATATATATATTTTTTACACTTACTGTCTTATGTGCCTAAGATAGGCAACTTAATGCCTATATTATAAGTAACAGTCCACTGATATACATATTTACATATATAATTTTAAATAAACGTATAAAAACATTATTAGATACTTTTATACATAATACACCTAGATTCGGGGTGAGAACCAGAACGGAAGACAGGGTCACTGTCAACTGCGCCAACGGGCCAGTCATTTATAATTGAGAGCTGTCACAAGAAATAGCATAGGATTAATACGTTATACATTTTAGAAGTATACTCAATCGAATCAAAAGATTTTTATGTATATACCTCACTATACTTTAGAATCGTTATCAACGGTTCCTTATGTGATCGAGAAGAACTGGCAAAAACTCAGTACTTACCCTTTTGGATACCATACAAATAGTTGGTTTTAAGTTAACTTATTTATTGATTTATCTTTTTATGACGAACGATGACTTATCTGACTTTGGTCGCAGCGGCCTCTCTCGATGCAGAATAACTCACTGCGCAGGAGATATAGTGCTTAAGTTTGTATGCAAACACAGGTTTTCTCTCTTTTCCTCTGGCTCTCTTAATCCTGTGCCGTCAGCACATCGCCTTTTTAGTTGTACTTCATGTTTGGCATGATGACGAAATCATAACAATTTTTTATTATATTATTATAATGCATTGATCAGTCAGTACAGGGTACTCAAACAATTGTGACGTGTTTTAAATAAAAATATATTATTTCTTCGGTCTTTGAGTATTGGCTAGCCTCATACCTGAATTCGTCTCTGAATAATGTACGCCTCAGTATCTCAAGACGCCTATACGCTAAAATCCGATAGGACGACAATCCGACACGACAGTAATGACTTTGGTAGAAGGACTAAATATTTTATATGCTTTCCGAGGCAGGGGAAAAACCCAATAACTATTTATTTGGTCCGACCTGGGATTTCAATATGACTTGAAGGATATTTAGACCAGTCATTATGCCTTTTGTTACTCTTATTATGACGTCACAATTATTCGTGTATCTGATTAGTAAGTGATCACACAAATGTGATGTTTTTCTTCAACGCAAACTACATCAAAACACAACAGTTCTTGCCCGGACTTGAATCTATAATCTTGGTTAAGCTATATGTTCAAGCTACGTGTCTGATAATAACATTTTTATCTTTTCAGAATTATTCTGCGTGGAGGATCGATCAACATATCAAATGCTCGGATTCAAGAGATTTAATGTCGTCACGATATTGACGTCACTCTTATGGAAGCAGTCAAGAGATGCAATATCAAAGGGGAAAAGTATGGGTAAGTTGACGTTATTTTTAGTGAGATTTCACTTGGTGGTAGTCGCCGTTGTACAACCTCTCTTGTAGGCATCACCTACTCATCAGATGATCTACAGCCAAAGAGCAATTCTTAGAATTGCTGTGTTTGAAGGGCGAGTGAGTCAGTGTATCCACAGGCACAAGGGATATACCACCTTTGTGATGAATTGATGATGTTAGGGGTTGTTAACATGTCATATAGCGCTAATGTCTATGGGCGATGGGGACCATTTACAAAATAATATAAAAAGCACAAGGCATGCTTTTGCCTTTGTGTGAAAATTTCGCACATGCTTAAAATTTTCGAAAAATTATCATTAACTTGACGTCCTTATGCGTAAATTAGGTTTACACAGCGATTTGACAGGCGATGGATTACAAAATGGCGGAGCTCTTTTAGTTAGTAATGGCGGAAAAATTTTATGTCATTATGTTCAAAATGCACCAACGGAACGATTGGAAAATTTGGATATCGCTAAGGTTATTATCGAATAAAATTTACTATATATCGATTTTGGGTGAACAGCTTACCTTATTTATTATTTATGGTATATTGGTATTCGTTTTTTAAAAATATTTTATTACTACGCTTTGTTTGAATTTGGTAAAGTATCTGCGAATGTTGGTAGGTATTTCCTATAGTCGTTTCTGTTGGTATATGTCGCGGTAGAAAAAAAACTAGTATTTAAACCATTATTAGCTATTCTTGTTAAGTTATTAATCAAAGAAAAAATAAAGAAAAAGACATATATTTATTTAGAAAATTACGCTGTGTATCTGTGCCTATATTTAATAATAAAATGAAAATAATGATATATACAATTAAACATAAATAAAGACAGTGCAATGTCCCCAAGGGGGACTCTTGATAATAATAAAATTCATTTACTTTATCAATATGACTATTGATCCCATAATAACGGAATAGCTAATAAAATAAATAAATAATTATTTTATTGGTAAAACTAGGATTTTTCTTAAAATGTTGGTATTACACGCAGCCTTAACACTGCGTAATTTAAAAAGTTATAAGTAAATATGTTATTTAAAGTATCTATTGATTATTAGTAAATAGTTTTCTTATTAGAATGTTGGTATTGTTTACGTAAATAGGCTTAGGTGGTGATTTGAAAGGCGATTGGGTGCAGACAGGTGGCGCGTTGTTCGTTGAAAAAGGCGGGAAAGTTATCCGCCATTTTGTTCAAACGGGACCGAGCGAGCATATGCCGAATGAAGATATATTAAAGGTTGGTGAAATATTAATTATAGATAATGAATTAATTTTAGGTGTATTTTGAAATTCCAGATATTGTAGGTTTCCTAATGAAGTATTGAGTTACAGGGCATATGATTTAAAATGTATTTAATGCGCATGATGTATTGTGCACAGATTTTTTTATAAGTGTTGCCAGGCTAAAGAATGAACGACGAAGCTGTGTTTTAAGAATATTTGCGTATTATTAATTACAATTGATTCTTATAAGCATTTTTAGTTGGCATTTTTGAAGACAATATTCAATGAAAGGTTACCGCTTTAGTTAGAGAAATGTTACTTAAGTAATTTATACCTAAGTATTTACTTTTTTAAAATAATTAAAGACGTTGACAAACCAAACAAACAACTTTAACATTGAATTGACGCGATATTATTGGTCGAGATCTTGAATAATCTATGATATTTACTATGGATTCGAGAGGAAATGACGTCTTGAATGTCGGCGAAATTGTATCGGAACTATGGAGGTTAAATTAAACTGTATATAAGTAGTTATGTGTGTAATGTTCACCCTTTAACCGTGCTTTAACTCAAGTCGTAATATCGGCATTACAAATTAAATAATACATATTATATTTGATATATCAGCTCGCTATGCACACACACCGTCTTCACTTCGCGCCAATACCAATATATATATTCTATTTCCCGCGCTCCGCGTTTTGTGTCATCCGAGTTGACAGATGGTTACACAGATAACAGATACACAGATAATATATATTCATATTATAAAATACCAATTAATGCATTATTGTAGATGTGTGTACACAACATTGTGGACAATTGTTTTGTTATAAAGATATATTAATCAATTATTGTGTAATGTATGATAAAGCGAATCGCATGGAATACGAAAATCTATCGTTTGTTTATAATTACTCCTCCGATATAGTTTAAAGGCGTTAAATAAATTAAATTAAATTTAAAGTGAGTAATATTTATGTTATTATTATTTTTTTTTTTTCAGTTATTCGGCTTGGAAAACGAGTACAAGGCAGAAACAATGGCCAATAAGAAGCGGGACGAGATGGAGTGCAATGTATGTATTGAAATATAATAAATATAACTCATTTAGAATTTTGTGCATCCACGAATAAAATATATGAAAAAAAGCCACATAAAAAAAGCCGAGATGGACTAGTGATTAGAACGCGTGAATCTTAACCGACGATCGTGGGTTCAAACCCGGGCAAGCACCATTGAATTTTCATGTGCTTAATTTGTGATTATAATTCATCTCGTGCTTTTCACGGTGAAGCAAACATCGCGAGAAAACCTGTCTATGTCTAATTTCATTGAAATTATGCCACATTTGTATTCTACCAACCCGCATTGGAGCAGCGTGATGGATTAAGCTCCAAATTTTCTCCTCAAAAGGGAGAGGAGGCCTTAGCCCAGCAGTGGGACATTTACAGCCTGTTACTATACTGTACTGCATCCACGGGTTATATATAGGTTAATGATTTTGTAATAAATGTTCCCACTGCAGGGCTAATGCATCCTCTACTTTTGACAAGTATGTTTGGAAGTAATTCCACCACTCTGTTTAAGTGAGATGGATGCACATGTGGTGGATTTTCATCCGTCACGTGCAGGTTTCCTCATGATGTTTTCCTTTACATAAACAAATGAGAATTTAATTGTGCTGTCACGTGTAGTAACCATTATTAAATATTATATTATATAAGTTTTCTATAAATGCATTTGTAGTTAGATAACTAATTACGGTAGCACAAACTTCCCAACTTTCCAGACAGAGGCGAAACCGTAAGCCGTGGCGACAGGCTCTTTTGGAGTGCCCTCTTACTCCTATACATAATATATGGGCTGAGAGGCGTTGTAAGCAAAGCAAAGTGTAGAACTGCTACCGTTTATCTCTTGTTATATAATATAGTCACTTGTGGGTAGACCAGTTAGGGTAATGGCGTCTAGACTATCCTTATTTACTATCCAACATTTCTTCAATTATTTATTTGAAAAAAAAAAAACTATTTTAAAGAAAATTGTTAAGTGGCCACAAAAGGCGGACTCACATATCGGGCATAATATACAAGAAACGAATGTTATTGTCAATGAGTAATTCAAAGGCGTCCCAATTAAACCGTGTCGTCAGTTTCGAAGTAGCATTAACAATTCGTGCGATTTAATTAGACACCTCGCGCTGATGACGTAATAGACGACGGTAACAAACATGCTATGGGTACTGAGGGGTCGTGGGGATGGAAATTTAGTTAAGTTGCAATTGTTATATGTGACGTATAAGAACGCACTTTAACGGTTATTTAAAATTCAAAAACGAACGGTTACTTAAGTTGCGCATACATAATCCCGTAAGTAAGGCTTGCCGCGCGTAATGTATACGCTGCTTTATGCACAATAATGAGCCGTTGATTATAGAAACCTGACATTAATATAAGAATGATATTTCCCTCTTACAATGCAAATGGTTAGAACTTTTCACCCTCAAGTGACTATTATCTTTTATCTGTTTGTTTGTTTTAAAAAAAAAAGTTAAATGTACTATACGGTTTGTGTGAATCCAATTATATAATTTTACACACGAGGCCGTATACACTGTACCAGAGATCGATAAAAAAAAATTGCATTATTAAATTTAACCAAAGAACATTTGTATATGCTTAAAAAAAATTATATGATTCCAATTTATATTTTAGTCAAAATTGGAATAACGTTAAATTTAAATTTTATTAAATATGTCAAAATTTATTTTGCATATTAAAAATGAACTACAAGAGAAATCTACTAAAAATATTTTTATTATATATAATTATTAAAATGAAAAAAAAAAGTCTAATCTTGAGACTGAATATATAATTCGTAACGAAATGCAATATTGTTTTGTAGTTTAAAAAATATTATATTAAAAAGTTTAGTGCACATATATTTATAAAATTGTTTATTTAGCATAAATAATGTAAAAACAGATTATGCAATAATAAATATGAAGTAAATTGTATATTAATGAATAATATTGTATAACCTGTTACAAGACTGGCGTCAAACCAAGTGGATTTTATAGTTTTTTTTTTTTTTTTAATTGGGTGGAGGTGGAATGTTGTAAGTAGTATTTAAAAGCTGTTTTTAATGTTATATAACAGATATTTTACTTTGTTACTCTTTTATATAGTTATGAAAAAAATAATAAAATGTTTTTATATTACATGTTTTTTATTTCATTTTACATTAATAATGTGTAAATACTTAAAGAATTATAAAAAAAGTTAATAATTTAACTAACTTACGGGCCTTGTAAACGCTTTAAGCGGCTATTTAGAACACTGATTTTGTTTTCTTTGTCATTATTGATTTGACATTTGCAAAAGCCAGACAGTGTTGCCCAACTAATCGTACGCTAAACAAAGTTTATAAGTAAGAACGTAAACGTGTAGAAATTTTCAAATTTCAGTTGTTATTAGCCGTTTTTGTAAGTGTGAATGTCGGAAAATATGTTATAAGCGAGTTGAGTGAAGTGTTGTGTGTGCGCAGAGGAGAAGGTGGTGAGGGTTGGGTAACGGAGTTTGACGGTTGTTAATTATATTTGAATTGTCATTTCTATAGCGGTGACAGTTGCTTTACAAAAGAAAACAATTGAAATAAACGTAAAGTTTTACGTCCTCACTTATAAACTTCTTTTAGTGGGTGTTTAGTTAAATACATATTCCTCTCGTTCTTTCATCATTAAATTGACATTTGCAAACAGCGTTGCTTAACTTATTACTTCCCACGCAAAATAATAATAAGCAAAACCGTTTGTCTTTGTAGTATTCTAATTTTTATAAATTAAGTTGTTTTTTAACAAATTATTTATTTTTATTATTAAAAAAAAAAATCATATACGTAAATTTAATGAATATAGATTTTATGACAGAATAGACTTCTATCTATTATTTTTAAACTTCATTAGAATCAGCCTAGAGGTTGTACATACTAAGTATTTTATAACAATCAATGTACTTTACTTACAATTATAATACTCGTAAATATTATAAATATAAAAAGTTTAACTAATTTACAATAATAGACAATATCTTTTTTAAATAAACATAATAATTTAGAAAACTTATCTTAGTTCCATATATTTTCATACAATAAAACTATGTCTAACTTAAATTTATTCCAACATAAATAAAAATAAACCAAGTATAATTTCTTACTATTTATATTATTTTAGTAATATTTTTGACGGTTGACAAATTGTTCTTTTTATGATTTTTGTAACTCCGAGACGTAGTCGCAATAAACATTTTACGATGTTTACCTCTCGTCCCAACACTACAAATATTCAACGTGGGCGACAGATAAAATAAATTTTTATTAGTCGCATCATAATAAATTATATGATTGTCTCCATCAAACACTAATTTGACCGCTGAAGTTTTCAACGCACCAACTTCACTTAACTTTTTAGTTCTGTAGTTAACACTATGAATGCCTCTTGTGTATGGCTGAATGAAGTAAGCATTGCCATCTTTATCTGTGGTCAGCGAATATATTTCATCTTCAAACAGTACTGGAGTTTTCGCGCCTTTTCTCAACACTAGAATAGAATAATTGCTCATAAAATATATATCGCCTTGTTTATCAACAATAAAATCATCGATTTGGTGTGCCGTTAATTCGGGAATATTTTTAGAATTCTTATTTATATATGTATATAAACCTTTCTTTTGGAATTCGCTGTAATATAATTTATCATCATACTGCATATGCCATATAGTTTTATCTTTTAGTCCGAATAATTCTGTTTTGTTTTCTTTAGGGTTGTACTTATATATTCCTTTTGTTCCTGACGTGTAAAGATCCTTCGTGGATTGGTCGACAGCGTAGCCGAATGTGAAACCAAGGTTGGGTATAACACTGAACTTGACTTCGTCCAAATCGAATGACCCAGTGAAGTCTCTTGAGCGATTATTTTGATAGTGAAAATAAAGTACGTTACTATTTCTATCTATCGCTAATTGACCGGAGAATTTGTAACCTTTTAAAATCGTTGCTCGTTTGTAGCAAATTGAATTCAAACAAGCGTGGCATGATATTCTTCTAGCGATCGTCACGCTTAATAATGTTGATAGCAGTACGATAATTTTCATATTAGTTCTGAAATATGAAATATATGTTAAATTATGCCTAGTTAGTATGTATTTAGTCGTTTCTGAGGAGGCCTTTACCTACGCTAAGGATGGTTTCAAGCGCAGTCACTTAAAATGTTCTACTGCTCAGTATGTTTATGTACATTGATTAATACATGAATATTTCATCACAACGATTACACTGCTGATTCACAAACATATATAATATATGAATTATTTGTCTGTTTCAAACTTAGTTTTGATTGCGTGTTTGTGGATTAAAGCTTACCTATATTTTGTTTCCACACTAGCAATAAATAAATATTGAAATAATTAAACAATAAATAACAAAAATACTTCCTGCATATAAATGTAAGA
The DNA here is from genome assembly GCF_905147045.1 of Nymphalis io. Taxonomy (NCBI): domain Eukaryota; kingdom Metazoa; phylum Arthropoda; class Insecta; order Lepidoptera; family Nymphalidae; genus Nymphalis; species Nymphalis io. Next base: position 6,452,831 of record NC_065913.1, on the reverse strand, counting down.
AACTATTAAATTTGATTCATTTTAATAATTTAATATATATATATTTTTTCATCATAAAAATTTAAAACCCACAAGTTTACATGTCGTGATAGGACCTCTTTGGAGCTATTTCATCCAATGCAAAAAAAATAATAAAAAACGGTTCGTAAAGAATATATAGATAAACAAATATACAGACAAATTGAGATTTTTTTTTTCGAAGTCAGCTAAAGATCGTCTACTTTGTATGCACTTTTAATACTAATATCAATGATAATAATGCTGAATCGTTTTGAGTAAAACTTTATCAGGTTAGAGACGTTAATTCAAATGAGTTTGAAATTGAAATTACATTTAATTCGAAACAGATTAAAATTAAAAACAGATAATTAATAACATATATTTACTTTTATATATAATAATATTATATACTTACACACAGACAAAACATACACACACGCCATCCAAAAAAACAATCCAAATCAGGGATACAACAGACCAATACGTTTCCGTTCACAAAAACTACTTCGATTTTAAAACTAAAATTAAAAATATTCCATTACTATAAATATTATATTTTTAATAATAAAAAACGTCAACAAATATAATAGACTTAAAAATAAAAACCAATAGCCAAGAGCAAATACTTTATTGAACTGATAAAACTACGAGAGTAATTTGTTTTCAAGTAATATTTACGTAACATATGACCTCCGGTTAGACATTTATCTTGAACTTGTGTTCACAACTGACTTTGCTTAAATAATAAACCATCATTCATTCCGGCCAAGAAAATATCAGTAAAAGTTTCCTTAATTGACATTCGTGACCTAAATTAAAAATACATTATAATAATAGTTCTTGCTATTTATATAAAATCGTCATGTCATGTCGAATGAAGAAGACAACTAATGGTTAATTAGTACAGTACAGTTACAGCCTGTTAATGTCCCACTGCTGGGCTAAGGGCCTCCTCTCCCTTTTTGAGGAGAAGGTTTGGAGCTTATTCCACCATGCTGCTCCAATGCGGGTTAGAATACACAAGTGGCATAATTTCAATGAAGTTAGACACATGCAGGTTTCCTCACGATGTTTTCCTTCACCGTCAAGCATGAGATGAATTATAAACACAAATTAAGCACATAACAAAATTCAGTGGTGCTTGCCCGGGTTTGAACCCACGATCATCGGTTAAGATTCACGCGTTCTAACCACTCGGCCATCTTTTTTTTTTTTTTTCGAGGAGGAAAGGCATTTACGCCTCCCGCCCGGACACGACCGGGACAGGTATGTGGGACTCACGGGGTAGAAGGCCATCGTCCTACCCACTAAAACCTCCTCGTTTCCGCCTCACCGCATGGTGGTGGGGTTACGGGAACGCGTTAGCTCACCACCGCGACTCCGCCTGCGGCCGTCACTTTGGGTGAGTGACCCACCGGTTGTTTTTTATTGAGGTTTTCTCCTCTTGGTCCTGCCGGTGAAGGCAAGGCCCTCGGTCCCACCACAGGCTGGCGCCTGGATGGGGAAACGAGTTTGAGAAGGAGGTGACCGAAGTCTGTCCACCCAGCATCGACACCGACACTGGGCGAACCCGCCTCTCCCTCCTCCTTCTACTTCTCCTCCTGTCTCCGGCAGCCCGAAAGGACTCCGGAGACCAATTCCTCCTCTCTCTCTCCGGCGGCCCAAAAGGACCCCGAAGTCCTCCTACTTGCCACGAAACCGCTCGCTGGCCCACTCTGCACAACAGAGAAATACCAGGAGCGGCCCGCGACACTTCCGCCGCGTCAGTCTCAGCCGCGATCGACAAGCATTCCGGAAAAAAAAACATCGGATTGCTGGTCGACCCTGTTGCCCAGGGTGCACCACGTGGACTGACATGCACCCCAACCACTAGGCCATCTTGGCTTCTCGTCATGTCTTATATGTTGAAATTTAATTATCTTTATATAAATAAAATAGCACTGGTTCTTAGGAAAAAAAAGTAAAAAAAAAACGAGATACATTTTATCAATTGCTACAAACAGAAATATCAAATAGTTCTACTTGTCAGTGCAGTGTCGAAAGCACACGAAGAAATTGTTTAAGACTTAAATTGATTAATCCGCAATTAAATCCGAGCCGATGTACATCTTGTCCATTCTGATTGTAACTAACGAGAATTGTGTGCATTGACTCTAATTGGTGCGGTCCTCTTTCGACTTATTGACGTATCTTCCCTTTTTGGGACAATCCAGTCTGAATGTATTGTCCTAAGGCCTGAGACAAATATATATAAGACTGTGGAGATATTTATGTTAATTGCAATAATGGAAGGTTGTAATCGCTTTAAAATATATATAAACGATTTTCTGATACAAATAGCGAACCACCTTCCGTTTCGGCATCACCGTTCGTGATGGATTCTACGTCAGAAACCGTAAGGCAAATCAACACCAGTTCAAATTTTAAAACAATAGGATGAATGATTTAAAATCGTGCACACTGATAGGAATATGTCAAATTACTAGAAAGTATTAAATTGTCTATGATCGCATCCCAATATCTATGGTAAGGCTACGTGTAAGTAAGGTATTTGTCAGTTAAGTCAGTGAAAATTGTACGTATATAGTGTATAGTTAAATAAACAAGACAAAAAACTAATAACGATAATTTACACACAAATAAACAAACATCGTTTTTATATATGAATACGTTATATGTCGATTATTTATTATACACAATAGTTGCCGACATTAATTAAAAACAAACATAACTTATACAAATAATATGTAAATACATAAATTAAAATCTAGTTTTCCAACAAAACCGCGTGTTCAACTTGGATATTAATTAAATTAATGATAATTTAATGTTAATTATACAACTAAACTCAAGATTAAGCCCGTTCGAACTTCGACCCAATATATTCCAAGTTGGACGGATTTCAAAAGAATTGCTCAATAATAATAAGACAAACAATACGTAAAAACTTTATTATTATCGTAATAAGTCTCTTATATCTTTTAATACATACTCTGTTTACGTATTAATTATTGTATGAGTATTCGGCGTATACTCTACTCATACATAGCTATATGGCCTAATGTCAAATAATATGATGTCCTCGTGATTTCGGCGACGGCAGCCAATCTCAAGAGAGATAAGATAACTGCGGGGAACAAATACTGCACAAGGCGCAAACATATATGCAGTCTTCATTCCCCTACTCTCACAACCAATCCGGCAATCCGACATCCAAAATTTAGGACCAGGACCAACGGCACGGGAGTGTTCACACTTCCAATTTCCATACTCTCAACCCGAACAGAAAAATCTAATCAGTTTTTGTTGGCCCGACATGGGGCTTGAAACCTCGGGATCTAAGGCCTTATATCTACCCATTAGACCGACGAGTCGTTTACTATTTTTCAACTATTTTTATTTCTAACAAATTGTCATTACGCATTTACAGTAACTATTTAAAAAAAAACGGGATAAAGAAAACACCTGTGCTTGCTTGTACCTTCCGAACTAGCAAACGAAGCTGTAATTATTGTTTGCGTTTGATTTATTATTATTTCATGAGAATAATATAAGAAACACAAGATTATTTTCCAGATAACCAACACGCTACACTTAAAAACGAGTTAAGTGTTCCAATAAAATTATTATTTTTCATTTAAAATACTTAGTATGTAATTTTAGGTACATTGCTAGACGCTTTCTTTTCATAACTAAATGCTATTAAATACTTTTAGAAAATCAATGAAAAAGGCGAAGATAACGTTTCTATTTTTATTTGTTAAATGTTATATTTAATAGCTGGCCACTAATAAAATATTAATTATAAAACAGATAAAGGAGGAGAAAGGGTTTTTTTATAATTTGTATTTCAATGTATATATTTAGTTATTATTTCTATGTATTATTTATTTAACATAATTCTATAATCTATTTAATTATTTTTTTAATTCAGTTTATGTTACAATACACACCGTTAATTGATTAATCACGAATATTAATTAATAATTACTTGAATTGTACAAACATGTGCTAAACGCTCTTAGAATGCGATTTTAGTTTTCATCAATCGGCGACTAGACTATTTTGAATCTTTTTCGCTGTTTCGAGTAGTTTCTGATTCCATACCGTTTTAAAAAAAATCGCATTTAAAACAATATTTAAGTGTAAATTTTTAAGGAAATGTCCTTACATTTTATCAGAATATATAACTAAAATTTAAATTTTCGAATTGCCAAATAATGAACATCGTTTCATAAAACATTTAAAGACAAGCCTTCAAATAATAAGAGCGGCAAACATATATCATGGTAAAGTTAAATAAAGGGTTAAATAAAGTTAAATAAAATTATTCCGAGCTCTTTCCTCCGGACCTCGGTTCCTCTTTCATTCGAAATTTCGGTTACGGCCAGTGCACTTGATGTGGGTCGAGATTTTAATGAATTATGTCGTTTGTCGTGTTTTAATTAAAAAAAAAAAACTTTTTTAATATTGTAATAATTTTAACTTTTAGATGAAATTTTTAAAAGTATAGTAGATGAAAAAGGTTTTATTACTTTCATGAAAGGATGTGATGAAATAATGAAATTTAATTAAAGACTTGTGAATTATTACAGATTAAAATTACCGTATAGTAAATAAATTATTTTAGTTTATAGGAACTCATAAAACTCTCCTCATAATAATTTTCATTGACGTATATAAGACTACACAACTTTTATAAACGTATATTTAAACATATGACGTTGATTTATCAGTCTCAAAAATGTCTTGTTGTGTATTTACAAATGTTTATCAAAATGTTTTCGTGTCTGTTTTTTGACACTTACATTCTGTCAACTATGTTCGAATTAAAGTAAATGTTAAATGCGCAATATACACATTTCTTTGTAGTATAGAAAGGCGGATGAGCATATAGTCCACCTGATGGTAAGTGGTCAATAACGCCCATAGTCATTAGCATTGTAAGAAATGGTAATCATCGCTTATATCGCCAATGCACCACCAACCTTGGGAACTAAGATGTTATGTCCCTTATGCCTGTAATTACACTGGCTCATTCACACTTTAAACCGGAACATAACAATACCAAGTACTGCTGTTTTACGGTAGAATATATGATGAGTGCGTGGTACCTACCCAGACGAGCTTGCACAAAGCCCTACCAGTATATATGTTAAAAATAAATAATAATAATTAGCATATCTAATGTGTTAGTTTTGACTTCTGTATGACTAATGGCGACACTGGCTGACATAAGACGCTTTAACATGAGTTATCGTGAGGCAGGAGAACGGGGTTCAAAATCATTGTATTGAGAACACTCGGCTGTGCCACACGTGCACACTGACCATGTGGGACGAACAAATAATATTAACATACAAAATCCCTCGGCTTCTGCACCATACATAAACATGGTCTTCTCTATCATACAGATATTGGAACTTGTATACTTATATATTCGCTTAACTGCCATAGAAAAAACTTCCATAGCCATAAAAGAAAAAAAGATACCATGACTTAAATCCGTTCTGAAATTAAAAACAAAACTAATATGATCCATATAAATTAAATTTGTAGCTTTCATTTGAATCAAAAAAAAATATATACTTCATATAATCAATTAGTTAACTTTTGAGACTACTGGGAAAAGTTCTCGTAATTACCGTTTCCTAGTAAATAACTTCGCTTTAATGTAATTTTTAATGAAAATGAAAGTTAATATAAATAATTGGAATTTAATGATATTCTGGATAAAGGTCGTTTTTATGTAGATCACCGCATCCCTTTGCCTCTACGTTTACCCCTATGAAAAACTGCCTCTTGGTCTACTGGTTAGCAGATAAGGAAGCAGATCTCGAGGTCTTGAAATTCCGGGTCCGGCCAATTTGAGTTCCTGTCTTTCTGTCAATAAATTCTTATTAGCAATCCGGAGTTTAGGTGTTGGTGGTGTGTACACTATCGTGCCTCGGAAAGCACTTGAAGCCATTGGTAAGTTAATCCATGAATCCGTGCTCCATCTATGGACCATCTGGTCCAGTGAAAATAATACGTGAATCTTAATTGAAGATTGCGTGTTCAAACCTGTGCAAGTATCACTGGGTTTTCGCTTACTTTATTTGTATTTTTAATTCACCTCGTGCCCGGTGGTGAAGGAAAACATTGCGACGAAATCTGCATGTATCGGATGAAAATCTACTACATAGGTATCCACCGACTCGCAACAGAGCAGCGCGGTGGAATAATTCCAAACTTTTCGCTCAAGAAAAGCGGTCTCGGCTCAGCTGTATGTATTATACAGGCTGTTACTTATATATTTTAATTCATTTAAAATCAACTGTCACATCACATTAGAAGGTTAATTAAAAATGTTTACGAATATTTTCGTAACCAAATGACTAGCAAACACACTTCTGACATCATATCATACGTACATGGCGAGGTCGGGGTTCGATTACCGATTCTGTACTCGTCTAGGTCAATGACGTCTTGACCATTTACTTACTACAGACACTTGATTTAAATATAATCACAAATGATAAAACTGTCAGGGTCGAAAACAGACAGACGATTATCTAGATTTTTTTTATATGTACGATTTGTTTTAGTTTAAGCCCGTCTGGGCAGATACCACCCAGTCATCAAATCTTCTACTACCAAATATATACCGTATGTTGTATATATAATATTTAAGTATGTTAACCTTATATTCTCAAATATTTAAAGTGAATTGTATTCTTTTTTTTTTGAGAAATAAATTCTTAAACCATAAACAGCAATACTCAGTATTCTGAGTGAATAGAGTGAATTTTTTTTTTTTTATAGAATAGGAAGGTGGACGAGCATATGGGCCACCTGATGGTAAGTGGTCACCAAACACCCTTAGACATTGGCATTGTAAGAAATGTCAACCATCGCTTATAGCCAATGCGCCACCAACTAAAATTTTATGTCCCTTGCGCCTGTAATTACACTGGCTCACTCACCCTTCAAAACTGAACACAACAATATCAAGTATTGCTGTTTTGCGGTAGAATATCTGATGAGTGGGTGGTACCTACCCAGACGAGCTTGCACAAAGCCCTACCACCAATAATTAGTGAAACTGCCCCAAGGAATGGTTAATATTTCTTACCAGTGACCATTTATCACTTGGCCAATTTACCAATCCGCATATATTTTATAAAATAATAGTAATTAAAATACTTTAATCACTTCGGTGCAAATGCCTTTCTTTACTGACATTAAATTGATATACATTGAATTAACTGACGTCTTACAAGATTCAAATCGTATTATCGATTTGTCGGATAGTATATTCTAAGGCATGAATATTATGTAAATAACAATATATTAATTTATGTATATTTTTTTATTATTTACAAGATGGTTTGAAAAATGTATATAATTAATTATAGGAAATTATGTAGTCATTTTTATAATATATAAAAGAAAAAAAACAAATTACACATTACAAATTTATAGCAAAAACACGCCGTCTAAAAGATTGTAATCATAAACGTATTATTATATTATAAAGTAAATTAAAGCGTCTTGAGTACAATGCCACAGGACAATCTTTTAGACGGCGTGTTTCTGCTTTAAATTTGCAATGTGTATTTTATTCTTTTTTTTTGAATTTTGTATTTTATAAAAATGTCTGTACATAAAATAAATTATTTTGTATTTATAAAGTTAAATTGTTAATAAAATATATGTACATAAATCAAAATTAAAAACAGTTAATACAGAAATCATGACCGCGTCGATTATTATATCTATTAATACTAACTACATTTCCCTGGTGAATTGCATGCTGATTCTGAGAAACACTAACTAGTTGTATTGTTACCACGAAAGTTAATGAGGATAATGGAGAGAGATGAACTTTTAGAAAATGTCGTAACTATTATTGTGTAGCGAATTGGTTCCCTTCCGTAGGACCTATACAGCTTTATGTGCTATCCGAGGCATGGGACTGTACACACTTCCATCTTACAGACTTTGCGATGCTATTGAGTCTTCGACTAAAAAAACCGATAACTTTTTATCGGCTTGACCTGGGATTTAAGCCTAGGACTCCGAATCGTTGGCATTTGACTAACGAGGCAGTCTAGTTCTAAAAACACTGAGCAATTTAATAAAATTAATAAATTTTCAAGTTTACTACGAACGCTCTAATATAGAGGAATATGTTACAGATTTAATCAGAAATGAGGGTTTAGATGCTTGGCCAGTTTCCAAGTTACTTGGCGTTGATTCATCTCGTAAATAAACGGCAGCGCTCATGACATACATTACTTTATTTCGACGTTTTTTGAGGATATAAGGATAAAAGCCGATAAGAGAAACTGTTGCAAGTAATAAAAACATTATAAATTATAAATTTTATAATTGAATTATGTTTTGATCGTATAAAATACCAAAAGTTATTTTTTATCACATGACATTATAAAGTCGAAGATTTGTAAAATACAAAGATCTTTCTTCTAGAATGTTCGACAATGAATAGACAGATGTTGACATAGAAAAAAAATACTAAGTGGACACATAAAGTTAAAATAATAAACGTGTTTACAGGAAAATTATTACGGCAACAGCGCCAGCTTCCTGGGTACCCAATGTCACGGGACGGACATCTTGTTCGTATTACATTTTTATTCCCTATAAATGTTTGTTATGGGTTTTAATTTCATTTTTATATAAAAAAAATGATTTACCGTAATAATAATATATAACCTCGTTTATTTAAAAGATATCGAAAAATGAACGGAAGCTGTCAATTTAATATTTTTGCCGTATAATGTTCAAAACATTTCAGCTACATTTTGCTTTAGAAATATTAATGAGGGAGTTCTAGCTTCGTGTCCAGATTAATTAAATCACACTGAACTTCGCCACGATCGATAGTTTTCAAATTGTTGTCGCTTCACACTGGAGTTACTAAATTATATATTGTATATTCAGTTATGTTATGTAATGAGAGCTTATATAGGCGTCAACTCATAAATGTTGTTACCTGCGTGATAAGAAGACACAGTATTTTTAACTACGTGTCATCTTCTTTCTAATGTGAATTCAATGATGGCAAAGCAACAAGTATTTAACTAAATGCCTGCGCTAAAATTTGCCTTTACCGTAGGTTTCGAAATAAAAAAAAAATCATTAAACGCGATTATCATCGTTAAACAACAACAGAAAGCATTTGAAGAGCACTTAATGTAATTATACGATATAAATTATGCATAAAAATATATTACGCATAGGTATCAAGAAAATCGAATGTAATTAACATTCGATTTTCTTGATTTCTTGATCTATTTAATATACTTTCAATTGGTTCCTTAAATTTAAGAATGAACTATAATTATAATAATGAATAAAGATAAAATAAAACATAAAGGAAATTTAAAAATACATATCAACTAAAAGCTTGTTTTGTGACATTGTAAACAACATTAAAAAAATCCCGTAAAAAAATATATTTTATCTTTATGGTCTACTTAATCTTCTTTTTCTATGTCAACATCTGTCTATTCATTTTCGAATATTCCGGAAGAAATATCTTTCTATTTTCTATATTTACGACTTTATTATGTCATTTTTGTGATAAAAAATAACATTCGCACATAATGTGACTATAGCATAATTCAATTAAAAAAATGTATAATTTATAGTATTTTTAATACTGGCAACAGTTTCTTCTATCGTAATTTATCCATATATACTCAAAAACGTTCAAATAAGGGCACTTAATGTAATTATACGATATAAATTATGCATAAAAATATATTACGCATAGGTATCAAGATTGATTTCTTGATCTATTTAATATACTTTCAATTGGTTCCTTAAATTTAAGAATGAACTATAATTATAATAATGAATAAGGATAAAATAAAACATAAAGGAAATTTAAAAATACATATCAACTAAAAGCTTGTTTTGTGACATTGTAAACAACATTAAAAAAATCCCGTAAAAAAATATATTTTATTTTTATGGTCTACTTAATCTTCTTTTTCTATGTCAACATCTGTCTATTCATTTTCGAATATTCCGGAAGAAATATCTTTCTATTTTCTATATTTACGACTTTATTATGTCATTTTTGTGATAAAAAATAACATTCGCACATAATGTGACTATAGCATAATTCAATTAAAAAAATGTATAATTTATAGTATTTTTAACACTGGCAACAGTTTCTTCTATCGTAATTTATCCATATATACTCAAAAACGTTCAAATAAGGGAATATATGATAATGTATGTCATTAATGCTGTCGTTTCTTTAGGAGATGAATCAAAGGCATCAGGGAATAATTTATAAAAAATGTAATAAGATCAAGATGTTTAATTTCGATTGGCTATACTAAAGTAGTATAAAAAGTTATACACACATACGCAGTTACGTTGCACACAAGCTTTTAAATGGCAAAAATTGTCAGGGGCAATTTGAATAAACGCCCTTAATAACTAACATTTGCACTAAATAATCATCTGATGGTTATGACGTAGATATTTTCAATTTATTATACCTAATTAAGCAATGTATAATTTTCTGTTAATTACGTTAATGTCTATATTAAACGGCTATGTATTTTTATATAATAATAATATCCTGGGACATTATTGACACACGGCCATCTGATCCCAAACTAAGCAGAGCTTGTATGATGGAAACCAGACAACTGATATACTACATATACTACTTTTCGTTGTAAATACATACTTATATAGTTAATTATATGGATGGTATGGTATGGTATGGATAAGCACCGTGTTGTTATCTATTGAGTTATATTTCTATTAGACAGCTTTTTTCATATACAACACGTCAATTTATTTAGATATAAATTGCTTTATTACCAAGGAAATTTAATTTATATAAAATTGTTTTTTACTGTTTGTTTCTTGGTTGCATAGTTTAAGAGATAATTTAAAATATCAAATACGCAAGACATTAAATTTATTAATTTTCGGCCAGATTCGAAAGATTTTGGACAGATTTATTAATGTTCGGCCCATCGATCACAAGTAAAAATGTTTACCGCCCAACGAAGTGGGCGCGGGTCAGCTAATAATAAATAAAAATAATAGATTAATTCCATACAAAATTTAAGAAAATAATTTAAGTAGTGCTTGACCAGGTTTGAACCCGCAATCTTTTCTTTAGATGCACCTTTTCTTTTTCGCTGGAAAAACGCCATAACGCGTTTCCCCGGTGGCGAAGGTGAAAAGTGACGGCATTGTGGGACACGGGACTTGCCGGAGCTTAAGGCACAGGAATACCCACTATAAAATCAGCGGTACCCATACCGTTTCTTCGAGGAGGTGCCACGCTTGCGCATATTATCGTAACGCTTCGACGGTTGCCCCTCTTAAGCAAACTTCCATTTTAGAAGGGTTCCCGAGTACGCTATTCAGTACGTACTTCAGCGAAGCTTACGGCGGGGAGAGAAGGTGCACATATCGTTGGCACCTCCTCCCTGGATTTCTTCGGCTAAGTGGGTCAGTGAAGGCACTCTTTTCATGCTCCCGCTTCGCGGCCTCGTTCCGCGACATGACACTCGCAGAAAGGGACCATCTCCATCCAGCATCTCTCGCGGTTGAGCATGGCGCTAATCACGCTCGGCAGCGAGAGATCTTCACCGACTATCGTCGCCAGGGAATGCCTTTGGGGTCTCCACGCAGCACACTCCGTCAGGGTGTGGTACGCCGTGTCCAATGGCGTACCGTATCCGCGGCAGAGACGCCTGCACTAGAAACTGATTAAAAAAAAACCTTAAATGTATGCCTAAATAATCGAATAAATGTGATATATTCTCCTAAAGGTGTTGCCATATAATATTTTGAAACAGAAACAGAATAAAAAATTACGCACAATCAGAATGCGTACAACCGTACAGGCTAAAACAGACGCAACAAACGTGTTACCCATGCTAAAGAATTATGTAACAACCTACGGAATGCCAAAATTGCCATGTATTCGTGTCATAATACCTTCTACGAGTAATAATATACATTTGTGATATGATACGCTTTTATTTTTTACTACCCGTTTCGGCTTCGCACGGGTAGGTTTATAAATAAAGGTACTTAAAACGTTTATATTGAAAGACAGATATATAAAAAAAAATCTTGGTTTTATTTTTACCTTCGCTAGCGTACGAATAATTGATAAAAAATTCATCACAGTCGGTTGAATGAAATGAAAATGTTTATTTTATTTTAATTTTAATAGGATCTCCAACAAGGAACACACTTACGTTACACATTATACTAGTTGTATGTCTATAGTTAAGTAAAGTAAAGTAACAGTCTGTGAATGTCCCACTGCTGGGCTAAAGCCCTTTTTTAGGAGAAGGTATGGAGCTTGTTCCACCACGCTGCTCCAATGCGGGTTGGTGGAATACACATGTGGCAGAATTTCAGTGAAATTAGACACTTGCAGGTTTCCTCACGATGTTTTCCTTCACCGTCAAGCACGAGATGAATTATAATGTATGTCTATATGCTCCCTCAATGATAGGAAACCACAGCATCCGTCTTACATAACTAAGTAACAGATATTATAAATAATAAAATTAAAATCATTTCAAGTTGAAAATGATAATTAAGGAACTAAAATAAAAAAAAATGTTTGCTTTTCTTGCAGTTTTTTGACAGTAGCTATCTAAACTATGTATACATAAATACAATGTATACATAAAATTGAAATGTCAGTTTGTTATTTCAAAACATCTGTGTCTTTTTAAGATAATATGGCTATTTGTAAGTTACCAAAACGGCTAAAATAATATGTATGTAGGTTGAAATATATAATATTTTCATAGTTGAATTTGTTGGTTCTTCGTTTGAACGCGTTAATTTCTAGTAATAAATACTAATCTGATTTGAAAAAATATTTAAGCATTTGATAGCCCAAATGTCGAGGACCGCTTTAGGCTATTAACATCACGCTACAGTCCAAGGGGGCGGAGCAGGAATATTTAACGCGGGTGAAACCGCGCAGACCACATACTACATTAAAAGCCGTTAAAAAGTACTTAGCCGCTTATTGGTTGTTGAAAACTTAGTAATATTATGTATACTAATATTATGCGAAAGTAACTTTGTCTGTCTGTTACGCTTTTACTGCTAAACCACTGAATTTTGATAAAATTTTTCAGTTCATATGATTTATTTAACGTTATCTAGTAGGTTATTATATGTTAAGTAAAAATTATGAATACATTTGCGTGTAATATATAATAATTACGTCTTAGATTGTGAGGCAACTTGGATGTGTCTAATTTCACTGAAATTCTGCCACATGTATATTCCACCAAGCCGCACTGGAGCAGCATGGTGGAATAGGCTCCAAACCTTTAGGATTTGAGTAAAATTTAAGTTAAATTAGATATATGCGGGTTTCCTCACAATGTTTTCCTTCACCGTTAACCACAAGATTAATTATAAACACAAATTAAGCACATGAAAATTCAGATGAAATATTTTGATTTAATTTATCTCCATAAAACGTTCAATTTGTTTTGATAAGGATACTTAGTAACAATTATACTAAAGTTGTGTTTATATTTTCACGTTATTATAAATTTAAAAGATATTTACTATGTCGACATATATATAATTTTATGTATAAAATACTGGTATATATCATCGTTGACAATTTAGTAGATTTTTTAATATCTTCAAATCTCTCATACATAGCTTTTGTGTCTTTTTATTTAAAAAATAGGCCTATTTAAGAAAATAAATCAACGAAAATCCAGAAATAGCTAAACAGTATGATTCATAATCGTGCAATGTATATAAAAAAAAATCTTATTGTATACGGTGGCTTACTACAATTTTATTAGTACCCACACCATCAAAATATATCGCCTTTATTTGATAGACATTAAGGTTTAAAATTGTATTTGACTTAGATTTATGATGGAATTTTTAAGGAACACTGCTAAGGTCGATAATGCGCGCGATGTGAATGCCAATTTTCAAAGCTATTGTCTATAAAAGCAAGGAGCACGAGGATGTCACAAAGCGAAAGTCAACGAAAATGAAGGTGATTACACGTTTTTATTGTTTTCGTTAAGTGTCTGTGATGTGCGATTGATAATTCGATTTAGTAAATGTGTTGAATTAAAAAACAAAGATTTTGTCTTTGATATTTATTTTTATCATAGACATATTTGTTGTTATACTTTAATCCGATCTTGATTAGTAAATGTTTAGAGTTCGTGAATCTTAACCAAATACACCGGGTTCAATTCCTAGCGAGCACTATTAAATTTTGCCGTGAACGACAACAGCGGAGAAGAAAAACATCTACATGTGTCAGCGTGCAATAAGCTCCGAAATTTCTCCTCAAAATGAGATTTGAGCCTTAGCCGAGCAGTGAGATATTTATAGATTGTTATTTTTAATTTTCTAATTACTTTTTTAGGAACTTTTGATTGTTGCATCGTTATTGTTGAGTGGGGTAGTGGCTGAACCACAAGCTCCATATCCCCCGAGCGGTTGGCGACCAAATGGACCAGCCTTCGAATTACCGGAGCAAAGACCGCAATCATTGGTATATTTTAATTAAATAACTTTTCATAATACTAATGTACATTTTTTCCAAAATCAGGCTTTATCCTTAAGCCTATTTTCAAATATTTAATATATATGTTTTATTATCAAAAAATTTATATATTTTGTTGAATAAATAATCATTGAAAAGTAAGATGTATCAAATTTTGTTTAAAAATTAAATATAATTACAGAAACTTTTGAAACAAAAGTGTGTTGATAACACTAAAGTTGGCAACTTAAGATCTATGAATTCTTTCCAACTTCTTCAAAAGATTTACATAATGTAAATAAAAAAACTATTTCAAATAAATCTTCATTTGTTTCGTTCTTAAAATTGTGCAGCATATATGTAAATATTGTTTTACTTAAAATAACCTTATTTATTCATAGACATTGTTAAGTAAATGTTGAGTTAAAACCTGAATTCTCCTTGTCTATCATTATTGATTGTACTTTCGAAAGAAGACACAGCAATGCTTAACTAATTAAGCATTTTAAAATGAGTTATATAACTTACAATTCATTCCACTATATTTTTTCCAGACGCCCCAAAAGCAGCAATACCTCCCCCCGGTTGATCCAAGAAGGCCACTACCCCCAAACAATTTTGATGATGCTGTCGACGTCTCGGTTCAAGGGCTACCAGTGCCTGAACAGCAGCCTATATTCCAAGTGTCACCAATTAATGGACAACAATACACTGGACCTACCATTAACGCAGACGTTGGAAGGTTGAACCCCAGTTTTCAACAGGCTCAGGTTAATATTTATAACATTTATCTAGCTTGATATGTTTTACATTTATCGTATTACATAATTAAAGTTAACTTTGGATTTTCAGTATCAGCAACAATTAGAAAAAGCACGTCAGTTTGCAAGGCAGCGAGAGTTCGAGGCCACCCGTGCTAATATTCCTTCAAATGGACTACCAAACCAACAATCACCTAGACAGTTCGCTTTCCAAACTACATCTACGACGACCATTACCCAAACGCCCGAATTTAAAACACCAAAAACAGAAACCACAACCGAACCTATAGATTTAAATGAAGGTGAAAGTTTAGATGATGCCAATGATACAAAAGATCAGAAGCAAAAAGTCTCTGTTGAAGTGTCGAAGCAGAATTTACAGGAGTATCCTGCTGAATTATTTTTGAGACCTCTAAGTCAGCTCAATACGCAGCCACAATTTATATCTTTAGCACAATTGGGTCAATTGAGAGCACCACTTTACTATCAACCAGAACAAGTTGCACCTGTTACTCAAGGCTTTGATGGTCCAGAACATCTATCTGTTTTGCCTTCAGTTTTAGCACAGAGACAATTAAATCAACAAGCTATTACTCAAAATCAAGACTTTGCTCAAAATCCTATAATAGTACAACAGGAACAAGCAGCACTAATTCAGGAACCTTTAAACCAATACCAGCCAATAATCAATGCGTATCAACCCGCGCAACCACAGGCTCAAGCTTATCCTCAATACCAACCACAACCAGTTGTTGTTCAACCGCAAATTCTTAATCAAATTCAACCTAATCAATTCCCTCAGCAACAGCCCAACCAATTTGCGCAACCACAACAACCTAATCCTTTTGCTCAACCACAACAACCTAATGAATTCACGCAACCACAACAACCTCATGTTTATGTGCAATCCCAGCAACCAAACCAATTCCTGCAACCACAGCAACCGAATATTTATGCACAACCACAACAACCAAATCAATTTCCGCAACCTCAACAACCTAAAGACGTTGAAGAAATAGAACAAACCGACCAACAAGTTGTGTATCAAAATTACCAACCTCAGTTCTATCAACCACAATTTCCAGCAAACCAATATCAAAATCCAGAACAGCCATTATTTCTGACTCAACCTGCTGCTTACCAAAACCAGGATCTATTTTATCAAAATCAATTCCTATCACAACAGTACGACCCAACTCAATATCAAGTGCAGCCTCAGCAGGTTTTCCAGGATCAAAATGCGTTGCAAAGTGGCCTAGATATTAACCAGCAAGGTAATGGAATTGAACAAGATGAGGAAGCTGAGCAAGATGAGCAAGAAGATGAAGGTCCTACGGCGACGGCGGTTGCGACAGCATTCGGGACAAGGTCAGTGTGTACTATTCTAGAATGACAATAAGTTATCGTATTTGGTAATGTTTTGAATGAGTAAGTGATGCACATCGTTCCATATTGTTTGGATCGCTTCGTGCATAATTGATGTATCGATGTGAATTCTTGAATACATATTATCTTTAAGGAAACTAAAGGCCTTGTATTACGAATTTCATTCGAAATGGTATGATTACATTAATGGGTGAAATAAATAATTGGATTACATTTATATTATTCATAATTTTATCTGTACTAATATGATGAATCTATTTTTTTGTGTTGTGTTTAGAAATTTTTGGAACGGATTTTAATAATTCCCACATATGCGGTTTATTAAATAACCTAATGTTATTAATGGTTGTTTGTAGAGTTCAGTTCTGGTTTTTTGTGGGGCGTGGTAATTTACTGTTTCTTGGGTATTATCAATTTTGTCATCCACCCAAATGATATATTTACAATATAGGAATACACACACAAAACAATTTTGTTTAAAATATTAGTGTGTGCAGTTGACCGGCTATTTATTTTAATATTTATTATAGAACACAACCACGCATTATTGCACAATACGGAGCTCCAGCACAGGAACAGCCAACAACGACTGAATCCTCAACTCAGGAGGTAAAATATATTACTTTTTCTATTAAACTTGTTATTTTTGTGCTCATTAATATATATAACATGGATAATCGGGCCACCTGATGGTAAGTGTTCCCGACCATAGGCATTGTCAATGTCTATGGGCGGGACGGTTAGAAATATTAACCATTCCTTACATCACTAATTAGCTACAAATCTTGGAAATTAAGATGTTATGTTATTTGTTCCTGTCGCTCCTCTGGCTCACTCACCCTTACAACCAGAACATACTATGTATTGCTCTTTGGTGGTAGAATATGTGATAAGTCGGTTGAATATACCCAGACGGGCTTGCACAAAACCCTACCACCAAGTACCCTACTTAAATGAAGTATGTAAATAAAGTATTTTCTAATATTAATTCCTGATCTATTCTTAGGCTGAAGATGTCCCAGCCGTTGCGCAAGCGACTGCAGTGAGTTCAGGAAGAAGAAACGCCAGATTCAGGTAGAGTATACATAATATACTTAAGACTATTTATGGTTTTGAGTCTGGAGTGCCAAACTCGCTAACGTTATACAAACGGACAAACATTTATTTTTATTTATACAGATTTGTAAGAAGTAAGAAATAATTTACGTAAACTATCGTATCGTATCGTATTTTACGTAATTTCCGAATAAAAACAAATTATCATGTTGTAAATTAAAAATTGTATATTAAAAGAGCAAAGAATCTCATGAAATCAATGCTATGGAATTTTTTAATGAAAATTGTATCCCAATTTTGTGGTTAAAAATTTTTATATTTTTACCAAAATATAAATATTTTCAAAATATTATTTATATAACGTATTTATTAAATATTACAGTAGATATCTATATATTTGTATTTGCTATGCAAAAATATGAAATTTACTCTTGTCACGGGAATCGTCTAAAGTTGAAGCGGACGAAACTGCGAAGTGCATTTACTTATATAATTAAGTTTTTCGAAAAAAAAAAAAAAAACTTCTGATGTTGTTTTTTCTGTTATAAATTGTATGTATAATCAAAATATAATTTACTCATGTAGGCTCTCACAATGAAAAGCACTTTTCTATCGTATTACAATTTTAATTTTAACATAAAGCTACCACCGGTTCGGAATGTTCCTAGATTCTATCGATAAGGACTGTCAAGAAACTCGGTACTTACTCTTTTTAACACTCAGAAAATTACATGTCACATCAACGAATACTAACTCCGAGCTGTTCTATAATTTTATAAATCTGTCAAATTTTCTTTGTAATCGGTATAATAAGACTCATTTTTTTAATGAGTTGTTTCAGTAATTGAGCCGATCGGCGTGGTTGGTAGATAGACTTGCCTTTCACGCCGAAGGTTGTTGGTTCGACTCCCACCCAGGACAGACATTTGTGTGCATGAACATGTCTGTTTGTCCTGAGTCTGGGTGTAATTATCTCTAAAAGTATGTATTTACAAAAGAAAAGTAGTATATATAGTATATCAGTTGTCTGGTTTCCATAGTATACGCTCTGCTTAATTTGGGATCAGATGGCCCTGTGTGAATAATGTCCCAGGATATTATTATAATTATTTCAGTTAGGCGTTACAAAAAACCTCTCCTCATATAGTATACTATATTTTTATTAGTATAACGGTTGTATAATGTGTTATATTTTTATTTGCAGAAGCCGTCGTGTGCGACCCGTATTCACAGTGGATAGATCTGGCCATTTAGTGTTAGAACAAAACCAATAAGCACGACACAAACAAAAAACAGAATTACAATTTACAAACTATACAGAATGAGCTCGCTAATTTTTTTAAAAAAACGTAAACTTTATATTTGTGAAAGTAAAACTTTGTCGTCCTAATTAGAATGTTTTTTATTATCAGTACGCGCATATATATCCATATGCATGTATATATTTTAATTTCGTATTTATATTATATTAATGTTCTATGTATTGTTATATATTTAAACATATTAAGCGATACTAGTAGAATATATATAATTTTTGTGATTTAGTAAAGGATTTCTATGAAAAGTATATTAAAACTACAAACTTAAAGTCTGTAGTGTTGTATTTTGGGATCGTTAGTTTAATTGTGTTCGAGATGTCTAAAGGTAGCTTCCGCGGTGAGTGATTCTGCGGATAATTCACGCACGATGACCACGGACAGCCACGCACAGCGCCGAGGCTCTCCAACGGTGCGTGTCAGTCTTTGTCGGTTGTAAGATTCGAAACCATTTTGTCATTCCAAAATGCGACACAACGCTACGGATGTGTCTGCGATTCACACAGGAATCTTATCCCACGGTGCGTCAGTGCGAGCACCGTGGGATGCCACCTTAAGAGCCAACTAACTACTGTTTGTTTAAATATTATTGTAAATAATCATTTAAATATATCTGTGTCTTTAATAAATATTTATAAATTTATATCAATTCACAATGCGGTTCTTGTTATATTCATATATTTATATTATAATCAGGACGACGATGTTTCTAGCGTTATAAATAAAATTGAACATCAATTAAATAGTTACGTGTTCTATGTATTTAATTATTTTATTTATTTAGTGTATACACTCTGAATAAAAACTTTGATGAAGTTAAAGTATTGTATTGTTTTATTTTGTTATTTTTTGTAGAAATAATAACCAAATTAAAAAATGCATGACTCTCGCGATCTTCAACGCGCCACCAACCTCGGGAACTAAAATCTAATATGCCTGCCGTTATATCAGCTTCGCAACTATACTATTATTGCTGTTTGGCGATGGGTGTGTGATGCGTTTGTGGGACCTTCTCAACAGGCTCGCAAAGTCTTACCCCCAAGCATATTTAAATCAAATCAAATCAAATCAAGTTCAGCTATGTGGTTGTGAAATAAGTTATTTTAATCGTGTATTGTTTACTATCTACCTAGTGGTTAGAACGCGTAAATCTTAACCGATGATCGTGGGTTCAAACCCAGGCAAGCGCCACTGAATTTTCATGTGCTTAATTTGTGTTTATAATTCATCATCAAACATCGTGAGGAAACGTGCATGTGTCTAATTTCATTGAAATTCTGTCATATGTGTATTCTACCAACCCATATAGAAGCAGCGTGGTGAAATAAGCTCCAAACCTTTTCCTCAAAAGGGAGAGGAGGCCTTAGCCCAGCAGTTGGATATTAACGGGCTGTTCCTGTACTGTTTAAACTGCAATTAATAGAATATACTTATTGGACTATGGGGTCATATCACTTAGGTTGTATTTATTAATATGATAATATGATAATTTATTTTTTAATAGAACTATACTTCAAAATTCACTAAGACTTCAACACTAATACAAGAAAGGAATAAACGAGATAGAAAACGACACAGAACATTGGCACACTGACAATAACAATGACATTTTCTTTCAGAAATCGAATCGGGCTTGATATTAAATGCATTATACAATGATTTCTAGTAGATTGTATGATTTTTAACCCGTCAGATAATGAAACTGCTACAGGACGACCTTCTTCTGTATCCTTTGATACTCGTGTTGTAACCGGAGGCTTTATAATATCCAAAACATATTCGATTTTTTTATGCAATGTTTGTAAGCTATTTTTATAAAGCTTGTTAACGGTTTCACTCTCTGTGTTCAAATTTAATGTCAATTCATCTATTATTTGATTATTTACTAAGCAACATTGTAACCCTTCATCCAACGTATTTCTCTTAGCTAGTTTTGTATTCATGTTCGATTCGAATGTACTTAAAACATGTTTTATTTCTTTTTTAATTTTTTCCATCATCGATTCTTCTAGTTTTCGAATAGCATTATCGAGAAATGCTGATAGTTTTTCACATAGATCTGCAATTGGAATAAAGTTACGCGATTCTTCTGAACAAGAACTCTTCTGCGATTTTTCCGTTTCAGTTAATATACCTTTAATTGTATTTTCGTCAGGTAGATATATCCGATTCCGACGATCACCATCATCTTCTTTGTATGATTTTTCATCCATATTTTTTAAAATTATATTTCGCGTTCTAGAATTATAGTCATATTCAAATGTATTTGGCGGTTTTGTTTTGAAACTATCGTTTGTAATTATAATATTATTACAATTGTCTAGATAAAGATTTTTGCATTCATTTTCTGGTATATTTGGATAAATTTTCATATTGATAATTGTATCTAATGGTTTTAGAGTTTGATTATCTATAGATCGAAAATTATTGTTTGTTACTTTCGTTTTATCCTTAACCCCTTCCGGTATAAGTGTACGGATAGAATCACTATTGTTCTTTTTGAAATAAGAACTAGTTTTAGCCATTACGAAATTATTATTTTCACTAGTCAACTCGATGTTCGGTTGAGGCGGTGTGAGTGTTATAGAACTACTTTCGTTTGAGCTTATAATTGTAAAGTAATCTTTTTTACTATTCGTATCCGACATTTCAGAGTTCGAAGCAGATGTTACGGTATCTAACTGGCTAATAAAGCTCTCAACACTTGTCAGACTATCCTGCAACATAAAATCCTTCGGAGTTTCTTTTTGATTGTAGTCCAAAATACAGGTGTTGTTCACTTGAGCTACAACTACATTAACTTCTACAGTTATAAAAGCATTCTTCTTTTCATTTATCTTATTAGTACCTAAATTATTTTGAGAATATACTAAGCTGTTTATATCATAATTCTCTGTGTTTTCTTCTATAGGCTTGTTGCTTCGAAAATTATAATTTTGTAATGAGGAACTATATTCTGGAGTTAGTATGCCCTTTTTCGTTTCAAATGATACATTATTATTTAATTGTGACATAGTAAGGTTAGGTTCAAAAATGTTCTCTTTAGTAAATTGTTTTTTTATTCGTTTTGTAGGGTGAACCGTTTTTAAAACGGAGATGGAAAGAAGTATTCTTTTCATTTTTCCAATACTTGAATTATTTCTTTTATTATTACACAGATATGATTCTAAATTTTTATTTATACTTTTGCTATGTTGGTTTTTGAAATGAATAGTTTTAATTTTTATTAAGCGAGAATATTTATTATTCGTCATTTTTAATTTATAACGTTTTTTCATTTCAGATGTCTTTTCGAAACTTTTGTAGACTGCTAAATTATGTTTGGAATTTGATTTTAAATCCTTTAGAGTAACTAATGAGGCGGAGTTTACGTAATTCATTTCATCCGTTTCCTCTTTACTAAATGTAGCACTTTCTTGTCTGATATTTTGAATAGATGTATCGAACTTATCTTCAATTATATCTATAAAAGCATTTGGTACATTTATTTCCGGATTCAGTGATATGCTAAATTGTTTTTCACTTATATTCTCTTTGGAATTTTCCTGAGATAGCTCCATTTTAGTTTTCTTCGGTTAGGATATACTAAAACAAAATGGTTATTATTATCGTCTTGCGTAATGATATGGGTGGAATGATCAAAAGAAAAATATTTATTCTCACCAAACTATAATGTCGAAATGCATTAACTAAAAACCTAAATCAGTGAGAGATAGGGGGAAATCTGTGGAAAGTGTATTCAATTTAAAACGCTCAGGTAAAGAAAACTTAAGTAGTAAATTATGTTTTGGTTTGAGTAAATCTTTTAACACATGGACATAAAACAACCATGAAACTAATAACAATGGTATCCATAATACCAGACAGTATACACATCCTTCCCAAAAGCCCATTCCATTATTGTGCCTGATCGTTAATTTTTTATCAAACTCTTTGCTATCAATATCTATACAAACGGATGAACAGGAATTTTCACAGAGCACGTAATTATCATTTGTTGGTGGAGACGCTTGTTCATAATTACAGCACATGTCTTGATTACATTTTGATATTATACAAAATGGCTTCATACTTTGACATCCACGTGAAATTGAACAATGGTTATGTTGGCAGATATTGTACATTTTTTCTTCAGGTTTAACTAAATCGTCACAATAAAACGCTAACAGCTTATTTTTATCCTCTCCAATTGATACTTCATAAAGTGATTTCGATATTGGTAACGAGCAAGTCAAAGCTGCGTCTTTAACTGCGTCTGTGCAGCCTTGTGCAGCTGAAGTCATATCTGTTACTTTAAGTATAGCTTCACTGTCTATAATATTATAAGATGCAATTTTCTTTACAAATCGCGGATTAAAGTTATTGAGATTTTTATGTCTTGGTCCTTTTTTTATTTTAATTCCAGACATCATTCCACTTTTAGGTATATTTGAAAACTGAATGCTTTTAGATGGTTTCATTATATTTGATATACTTGTATTTACTGTTTTCATGGCTTCTTTCGTGTTGTTAACAGCATCATTAGATAAGGTTCCCTTGAGCACTTTTTGTTTCTGTAAATGATCATTAGCTAATTTTTCTGCCATTGCTGCTAAAGTTTTTATAATTATTTTCAATTCACTAATCTCTTCAGCTATTTTTGAACGTTTGACGGTAAGAGGATCTAATTTAGTTTCTACTTTGTTATTAGGTTCGGTCATATCTGTGGAGGTTTCTCTACTAATAATATATTTTACTTGGCTAGTAGCACCATCGAGTAAAGAAATAATATTATGCTTATCAAATGAAGCTGCATCATCTTCGATTGTACTCGCTAGTTTCACTTTCTGATTATAAACTAATAAATCACGATGTGCAGTTTTATTTTCATCTAAATCCTTAAAACCTTTTTTAATCTCTTGAGACGGAAAAACATTGACGTGAATATCTATTTTTATACCTTTTTTACCTTTTAAACTTGAAAAATATCGGAGTATACTTTGGAAATGTTTTAGTAATGTTTCCTCATGGTTTAAGTTATTTGACTTCCGAAATAAATAAGTAAACTGTTTCGAATTTATGTTTTTAAAATGTTGATACTTTGTTACGTTTCTCTTACATTTATGACTTCCTTTAAACTTGGCTTTAATATTTTTAGCTCCATTTGATACTTTCAAATTGAGATTACTTTGTTTATTTTTATTATGTTTCTCAAAACTTTGTGTTATTAAGTCAATGGTGATAAGTGGATCACTTTGATCTTCCTCGTTCGGTGATTTACATTTATCAAGTTGTTTTTTGTCATTTGAGTTAACTTTTTTTTCCGCAACGTTATTATTTCTACCAGAAAACTTCACTCGGCTAGTGTCACTGTATATATTTTCATAAAAACTTTTAATATTTTTGGTATTAGAACATATTCTGTTTGCTTTGACAGGATGTGTTGTTTGGTTACATGTATTTTCTTTGCAGGAGTCATCGATTATGTCATTTGTATTTGATGATGATTTAGGCATAATGTAATTTTTTACTTGTATATTTGCATCGTGGTCGTATGTCACACAATGCTTAGTCAAAGATTTTGTTGGTAATGTCAAAAAATCTAAATTTGAAGATTGAAATATGTAGTTACTAGATTTACTTATTGATAGCATAATTTTCTTGTGACGAAATCGTTTCATGTTATTCCGTGACTTGGTACCTCTCTTGGTCTTCTGTGAATGTCGCGGGAGACTCAGCGTTGATACAATCCTTAGATATTTACCATTTAGCGGTATACTTAAAACGGAAGTTTCTTCTGTTAGTTTTGTGGTTTGTAGCGTGTCATTTTTCAGACAATCCGATTGCAAATCTGCTTTTTGATTTCGGCTATGATGTGCAACTTCAATATCAACAGTATACGTACACGAGGAGGATGTATTATCTTCTTTTGTTTGCAATTCTAGCTTGTGTAATATTGAATCCAGTACAGTATCAATTTTTTGTTTCGTTTCTCTCTTTTCTAGTAAATATGTTTTAACCCAGTCGTTTAGTAACCCTTTAAGATTGTCTATCAATAATGTCGTTAGATTAATATTATAATGTTTATTCTCAGGGTTAATATTCTGTTCGCTATCGCCACACGCACTAATGTCATGTTTTAATTCGTCTATGGTTTCAATTTCTTTTTGGTTTATAGAATACTTAGACTTTGCTGACATTGCTTTTCGATTAAAAAATCTGTTTCTCCTCGTCTTATAATACCTTCTTAGAATACATATGTCAGTTTCTATACTTAGATCCCGTTTTACGGTTCCGTTTTCTTTATAATACTGATCTTTTGGTAAATTTCGTTTTAATTGCATTAATAAACTTCTAGTGTAAATTTGGCATGCTCCTGAATATGTTTTCGAAGTGCGTAATGTATTCAAAGAGTTTTTGTATATGACTTTAGTTGCGTTTTCTCTAGTACCAATGTGCTGATTTCGAGTCATGACGTAACAACTTCGCTATCATCTGCTTTTGATATCTGGAGTTCCTCTCTTCTGCAAGCAAATATCAGTATTCAATTCATCCTTTTCATATTTGCATAGATTCTCTCTAACAGATATAATATATTTTATTATTCATCTTAGTAGAATACGTAGTTTTTACAAAAATATTAAACGTACTCTTTAATTATTATTTTAGTATCTCGATGATTACCAATAACCTCAAATTCAAGAATTGAATTTAGAAGATTATTTAAGTATGTAGATTTCATGCTTAAAAACGTTATAGATTACATATTACAGAAAACTTGACTCCAAATTCTTTCATGTTATAAAATATGATTATAAGATATAGTACTTACATTTTCATAGTATAATTTGACCATTTTATGATAATCCAATAAATAAATAAATAAAAATGAAATATTAAATTACATCGTATAAAATTTCGCACATAATTTGTTTTGACAAATGACAAGTCTTATTCCAGCCAGTCTAAATTAGTTGTAGATGTTGGTGTTAATGTTGAATAACTTATTTTTAAACGAACGTTATCTGGCAGCCTGTACTTTTAAAAATTACACTTTTTATGAATTATTTATAAATATTAATTACTTATCCATGAATATATATATTTATATAAATAATAGTAGTAACAGCCTGTAAATGTCCCACTGCTGGGCTAAGGCCTCCTCTCCCTTTTTGAGGAGAAGGTTTGAGCTTATTCCACCACGCTGCTCCAATGCGGGTTGGTGGAATACACATGTGGCAGAATTTCGATGAAATTAGACACATGCAGGTTTCCTCACGATGTTTTCCTTCACCGAAAAGCACGAGATGAATTATAAACAGAAATTAAGCACATGAAAATTCAGAGGTGCTTGCCCGGGTTTGAACCCACGTTCATCGGTTATGATTCACGCGTTCTTACCACTGGGCCATCTCGACTTATTGCTACTATATAAATAATACTAGCAGTGCATATTATTAAAAAATATATTATATTTAATAAGATATCAAACAAATACATGCTCTTAAAGATGAGTATTTGATAATATTGTTCGATAACATATATAGCTAGTATGTATAAACGATGTGAGCATGATTCCTTGTTTTTTCTTTAATTATTATTTTTTTGTTATTGGTAGGCGCACGGACAAATGGACTACCACATCTTAAGGGTCCAGCGCCCATAGACTTTGGCGATGTATGAAATATAAACCATCCCTTACATCGCCAATGCGCCACCAACCTTGGTAATGAAGATGTATGTCCCTTATGCCTGTAGTTACACTGGCTCACTCACCATTCAAACGAGAACGCAACAATACTAAGTATTGTTTAACGGTAGGATATATAAATTGTTCAATCTGCCACAAATATTTACTGAGGTTTCGTTATTGATCAGGATTTTCTCCGGTATAGGTTTTATTACGATATTTTCATGAGAGATTGAGTTGAATTGTAAATATAAAAGCACACGAAAAACTCAAAGCTTTGAAAACACGGCTTTGAGGTTTTGATCTACATTAAACATTTACACGTTAGATTACTAGCTTTTTCATTGGCTGTTTCATTTTCATACATTTTTATCCTTTTCTCTCATTACGTATCACTCACTCTTATTGCCAAATTTTATGCCAATGTTATGATGAAAAAGTGAATATTATAATTTATTCAAATGCTTATTAAAACAAACTTTTATAACGGTTCATAGTTTTATTCTTTGTTAAAAATTTACATTACATTTTACGAGCACAATATCCGCCATACCTTTTCATTCAAGCAAACGTTCAAAGTTTAGTGTTGCCAATATAAAATTACTATTCAATTCAATTCCATTTCTTTTTGTGCATATATTGTAAAATTGGCATACAAATATAATATAATTCTTACACTGCTTTTAGCTACATAATTAAAATTTATACATATATAAAAAATACAAAAAAAAATAAAGCTTAAAAAAAAAGACGCGCGCTAATTTAAAACCCTCATATTGGTAGTGGACAGAAATGTAAATTAATTCATTATTGGCGCGTCTTGTGATTTGTTAAATGTGCTGAAATGTGTTTTGGATTTTTAAGTGATTGAGTGAGTTATTCATATGAATTAGTATGATTTGGTGTTCTATTTTTAAAAAGACCAATTCGAGACTAGAATGTGTTAAGTATATTATAATTTCAATATTCACAAAATCTGTTCTAATTTTTAATGTTACAATATTTAAATTTCGTTCATACAGGGATGCAGGTTTATTATAAATTTGAGGTGCCATATTAAAGAAACTAACAAGAAGACATATGATATTAATCGGTTTTCATAATATATATATATTTCTTTTATATAAATGAAATGGTCAAACGACAGCAAAAGCAAATTTGTCTAAGAATGGTTTAATTGTCAAAATGCATAGCCAGCATGAATGCATTATGTAAAAAAGGAGGGTATTTATTCGATAAAATATCAAATGAAATATTAAATATAGTATGGCGCTGCTTAAATACATTATTATCTTAAGCATTCCATCAATTGTTCTTGCTAATGGCTTGTTATTGCTGTATAGGCCAAAGGACATAACCCACGAATGCGCTTTTTCGAGACATCTGCGTTTTGATATTTCTTTTGGGATGGGTATGTCTGATACTATCACATTGGTAAGTTGATAATTCTTTGAAATATATAATCTAAATAAAAAAATATTTTTTAAAATATATAGTCCAATTCCAATCGAAGAAGGAGTAATAATAAGCCTTTGATATATGTGATTTATTATTAACTCCTTATATAAAAAGCTATAAAGTCAGTTCTTGATATATATATAATATATATTTATTTATCCCGCTAATATTCTGATTTTTTTTGTGTGGAAGTTTCCTACTCTTTTACACTAAATTACTGAACGGATTTAAATGATAGGGATAGCTTATACCTTGACACAATGACAACGTAACATCGGCCTCCTATCCTTACATGCAGGCGTAGCCGCGGACGGAGACTAGTAATACATCAACTGTCGTGATACTCTTGTCTGAGATACTCTTGAGAATTTCTATGGGGCTTGAACCTAGAGCCTCGGGACCAAGTCTTATGACCTATCCAATAGACCAGAGGCTATTCATGAATGAATAAAACATGTTTTTAGGTGTTTCGCACACTAAACGACATAGACTATGAATGCTTGGTTGAAATCGTTGCTTCGTCACCGGAATACCTGCTCGTCGTGGTCAGATATCCAACGACAATCGTATCAAACTGTGACGTCAATCGAGACGCTTTAACAATCCTGAAGAGGTGGCGCTGCACAAGATTATGTGATTTGTTGGACCGTGAAGTTTATTCGCCGTATTTCGTCTTCACAGTCAAGCAACGACTCCGTTTCCTATTCAAAAGCAATAGTAGCATCAATCTCGACCTCAATGTGTGTAACTTAGTGTCGTTTTTCTATAATCTCTTTCGATGTTTCCTTTAAAATTACCAGACAATGACCTTCTCTTCAGAATTGATAAAACGCTTGATCATCGGCTCCGTTAGTGATTGACCAAAATAAGTGCCTAGAATTTCTTTCCATTTATCCTTATAATAATACTTACGTATTTGACATCAATAACTTTTTATTATAGACGAATTAAAAGTAACTTTTTTTTATATAACATAAGCGAACAGGCAATTGGGCTATCTGAAGGGTGACCACCACGGCCCACAATCACAGTCAAATTAATTTTAATTCAAGATTGATTTAATAAAACATAACATTTTTCTTCTAAAAATATATTCAGAACCCATATTTTTAATGTTTCAGGCAAACTTTTACCAAGTAACAATCACTTCGGCCCGAATGGCGCCAATACGTGGCTGTTACAAAAGGAACGAGACAGTGTGTACTGTGGATCAAATAAATTATTGTTTCACCACCGGCGTGGTCTGCGATGGCATCAAAAACTGCGGGGTTGATGATTGGTAATAAAACAACCATTACTATTTATATATAACTATTGCTCGTTACATTAATATACGTATATATTTACGTGGTTATTTATTTCTTATATAAGTATGTATATGTTTTATGTATGTATGTAGGTATGTTACATATTTTTATTAAGTTTCTAAGTATTTAATATATTTGAATTATAAGGTGATTGTTAGTACATACTACGCCCGTTTATTGTTCCTCCATTGAAAGATTTTTTTCTTTTTTATAAAGAGTGTCTGGAAAAGATCACTTGAAAGTAGTCTGTAAGTGATAAGGGTGTCTTTGTACACTTTATGTACTACCTGTTTTTTTCACATATTGCTTGTAAATTGTGTGCAATAAATACTTAATAAATAAATAAATAAAAACAACCAATATAAACTCTAAACACAAACTCATAGCTGTGCTAGCGAACGAACTGGAAGCAAATACCATTTCATCAACTAAATGAATTATCAGTCAGGGACTCGTTTCGTGTTTTTCAATTTATTTATTTCGAAAAACCAGATATATAGATATGTATAGTTTGCCATTAGAACTAGTGTTAGACCTTTTATAACAATTAATATATTTAGCTGTCTATTATTGTGTATATGTATGTCTATGTAGTCAATCTCCTTATTTAAATGTCCATGTTCTTATTAATTATCGAGGCTACCTTGATACCAAATTTCATGACTGTCGGCCATTTAGTTGTAATGAGGAATCAAACAGATAGATGGGTCGTAATAAAGTCGAATTGTCGCCGTGTTAGGTGTGACTGGCTGCGATAACTGTCGTGGGACAAAATCATTACTAATGTTTATTGAATAATATTATGTTCACAAATCACAAATTAAGAAAATTCAGGTGTACTTGCATAAGTTTGAACCCACGATTAACGGTTAAGATTCACGCGTTCTTACCACTGGGCCATCTCGGCTGTATCGGGCAAGCTCCACTGAATTTTCATTTGCTTAATTTGTGATTATGAGTCATCTCGTGCTTTACGGTGATGGAAAACATCGTGAGGAAACCTGCATGTGTCTAATTTCACTGAAATTTTGCCACATGTGCATTTCACCAACCCGCATTGGAGCAGCGTTGTGGAATAAGCTCCATACCTTCTCTTCAAAAAAAGGGAGAGAAGGCCTTAGCCCAGCAGTGGGATATTCACAGGATGTTACCATGTTCACATATTTTAAGTCATATCCTCATATTAATGTAGAGGGAGATAGCAATATGAATGAGTAATACAACTAATAATATTGTTTTAAAGTATTTCAATTTACAATTATAAGGTTTGATGAGCGTAAATCCAGATGCACTTTACCAGTGGAAAAATTAGGTTACGCCCCGGTAATAGCTGTGGTAGTGGTGTTGTTATGTGCCTTCGTGGCTGGTAGTCACGCTCTCTTGCGCTGTTTGCCATCTCATGCCCAGTCGTTCTTCATCTTCAACGCTAATGAGGATAACAGACTCTGCATTGACCCTATTCTGGTACCCCAAGGACAGGCGCCCGATATTGAGCCGTTTAAACGGTCTTCATTGATTCCGGTACGTACGAATATTATTTTAACTGTATCTTATTATGTCTAAAAAAATTGTTTTTCAATACATAATGTTTTGTTTTGATGATTCTTTTTTTTGATATTTTAGTTTGAATATTATTTAAATAAATTTTACGTTTTGTTTCGTACTGTAACTCATATTTGCACAACATAGTCTTAATTATCATTGTTTACCGTTTAGTAATTACTCTGTTAATTTATTTATTTGGATCTCCAACAGTTGTACATAACACACATTCAAATGAATTTTTACATTAACTTAAAACTAACTACGCACAATCGAGAGGAGAGCACAATTCACAAACACAATTACAAAATATACAAATCAATAATAAAATAAAAACAGATAATAGACATATGTCTGTTTATATATTAAATAAAGAATAAAAACAATAAAAAGGTAGTAACTAATTAAATTTTTAAGCAAATTAACAGTTTATACAAAATGAAACATCACATTTTTTCATGAACGACGAGAGCCCGTCACAACCAAAGTCCAGTGTTACTGTGTTTTTCACACAATAATTATATTCTCGTGATATTCGCGATATTGGAGCATTCTGTTCAAGTTTCGTTCGAGTGCGGACAATTTTAAATAACGGACATGGGGTGCGAGGTGGTCTTCTAGGAACATTAATATTAAATCTACTCAGCAGTATTGAGTAACACTATGTAACATTTATTTTTTATTCTGTTTAGTCATTATTTTATTTGCTTGATATGGTCCTATAATTCAAGGGGAACAAATATTTAAGAACATTATTCCACGATATAATGTACTCGTAATCGGTGTATTCTTTGTTGGAGATCCTAAATAAATAAATTATTCTTAGTGTCCTTCAAACAGGAGGTTGGTATTTGTCGCACAAACGTTTTTTTTTAATTTTGTTAAGAGGTAAATAAAGGGACTGAATCTAAAGGAAAGACAATCTGGTTGATTATATGGTTCATGGTTATTTTATGTTTATGTCTACCTACGTAACGGTTCTTTCAAAATAAATTCAAATCTCGCATCAATTATTTTGGTGAATTCGTATGAAAAGTTTTTATAATTCGACCAGTAAAATAATTTTCATTGGAAATACAATTTAATTGAAAATCGTTCGAATGTATGAAATTTATATAAATTATATAATTCCGTGCTAATAATACTCGAATAAAATTAAATTATTATAACTTTAGCAAAAACTTGTGGCATATATAATATGTTTCTTCTTATCGTTCGAGTAAAATCATTGTAAGTAAAAGTATTACAAAATTTTACGAGCCATTTGGCGTGGTTGGTAGATATTTGCCTTTTACGCCGAAGGTTGTGGGTTCGATTCCCATAAATATCTGTCATTTATGTGCATGAACAAGTCTGTTTGTCCTGAGTCTTGGTGTAATTATCTATAAAAGTATGTATTTACAAAAGAAAAGTAGTATATGTAGTATATCGGTTGTCTGGTTTCCATAGCACAAGCTTCGTACAAGTTTAATTTGGGATCAGATGACCATGTGTGAAAAATGTCCCAGGATATTATTATTATTATTATTACAAAAAAATTCCTAATACACTTTGAACTGTTCTCAATCAAGCCATATAAGGTTTTGGCAGCATTATATAATGTATTCCATAAGCTAGTTGTTTCTTTAGCGATGGACGATGGCGATTGGTGAATTTCAGGTTTTTGACAGCTCATCTTCAGATAGTGAAACATTAAATGAAGAAGTTCAAGTGGTTGAACTGGATAATTTACAGAAAGTTGATGAAGAAATTGTAAATGATCAAGAAATTGTTCGTGAATTGGATGAAACATCAGAACATTTACCGGTTAGTTCAAATCAAATTTGATTTGGTGGCGCAACGGTTAGCGGTTAATATTTCTTATAATAAAAATAAATAAATAAAAACAAATGTACATAAAAAAAGTCAATTTTTTTTTTAATAAACAATTCCTTGACTTAGAAATTGCAAATAGTGCCGTCAGTAAAACAGAATCTTAAGTAGATTATACATAGACTGAACCAGTTTTAGAAGAAAAGTTAATATTTTTATTTTCCAGGATAAGCGAAAATCGATAAGGAAGAGCACAATGAAATCAATATCCGAGAAATTACAGGATAAATTCAAATTGGTGGCGAGGTATGCGACACTGGGAAGGTCAAGTCGAGAACCAGAAAGAGATATGCAAGTGTAGTCATAATTTTTAAATAAATATTGTTAAATTCCAAGGTTTTCATTTTTATAAAATAGGAAGGCGGTCGACCAGGTGGCTCCTTTTTTATAGTATAAGAAGACGGAGGAGCATATGGGCCACCTGATGGTAAGTTGTCACCAACGCCCTAAGACTTGGCATTGTAAGAAATGTCAACCATCGCTTACATAGCCAATGCGCCACCAACCTTGAGAAATAAGATTTAATGTCCCTTATGCCTGTAATTACACTGGCACACTCACCCTTCAAACCGGGACACAACAATATCAAATACTGCTGTTTTGCGATAGAATATCTGATGAGTTGGTGGTACCTACCCAGACGAACTTGCACAAAGCCCTACCACCAGTGGCGACTATCGTCTGGTGACAAATGGTCACCATTGTCCATAGACATTGGCACTTTAAGAAATATTAACCATTACTTACATCATAAATGCTTCGCCATATACATTTTATTTCCGGCTTCAGTATGCTATCTGTGGAAAATATTTTACGTAAGGAAACTTAAACACTCCAATGTTTCCAATATTTCAACCAATAAATGATAATGACATTTATTTTTATAACATCCCGATTTCTTGGAAAACGTTTGTCATACAAAATTGAATTAGCAATATTGTTTGTGAAGATTATTCGCTAAAAAGACAGTCACTCAAACACTCATATCACAATATTGTATTATTATAAAAGCAATAAAATATAATGTGTTTTTCAGAACGTTCACCTTTTAATCGGCTGCCTCGTTGGTCTAGTGGCTTGATGTAAGGCCGCAGATCTAGAGGTCCTGGGTTCAATTCCCAGGTCGGGGCAGGAAAAAGTTATTGGGTTTTTCTTTCAGAAAATTCTCAGTAGCAGCCCAGAGTCTGAAAGTTGGAATTGTGTACACTGCCATGCCTCGGAAAGCACGTAAAGCCGTTGGTCCTGCGCCTGAACTCTTTCCGGTCATGTCGGATTGCCGTCCCATCGGATTATGAGAGTTAGGGAATAGAGAGTGCACCTGTGTTTGCGTACGCACTTGTGCACTATAATATCTCCTGCGTAGTTGGCTAATCTCTCTTGAGACTGGCCGCCGTGGCCGAAATCGGTCTGGAGGACATTATTAACCTTTTAATATTGAAGTTATATTTTACTCACAAAACTTACATCATAATATTAAAAAACTTTTATGCGTTTCATTTACTCATTTCTTATAAATAACATTAAAACAATTGACAACTTCTTATTATTTAATAAAAACAATAATAACTTTATATTCGTATTTTAAAATAGCTTTATTATTATTATCGTTGTAAATAAATACACTTAATTCAATTTATGAACGCCCACTATCACAGATTACATAGCCCTCTTGCACAACTACATATGAACATATATAGTTATAATATATAACATATCTAAATAAGTAGTATATAAGATACTGCGGTTCATGTGAAGTATATAGCAGAAGTTACAGCGTTATAAATAAACGATCTTTTTTTTCACTTCAACAAACAATTGTGTATTTCTTAATTTTTTATAGAAGTGTCCAAATTCTGCCAAGCTCAACGTCTGTTATTAGTGTTATATATGTTATACAAAATATTAAGACAGAAATGTTTGTAAAGAACCAACTATTTTGTACTAGATATACATATGTACATAATCATATTACGATGATTTTTTTTTTCAATTATTTTGATATATGCTATTGATAGTGGCTTCGTATGTGATCTATTGTCTTCGTTATTTAAATTCAAGTTTAGCAAGCGTTTCAGAAGGCAAAAAACAACAACGAGCTTTTAAGTTAAGGTTTCAGTGGTCGGTAAGACCCGAGCTTACTTAGTGCATATATGTCGCTGACTTATTGACTGCCTCGTTAGTCTAGTAACTAGATATAAGGCCGCAGATCTCGAGGTCCTTTGTTCAAACCCCAGGTCGGGCCAATAAAAAAATGAGCGGGTTTTTCTGTCGAAGATTCTCCGTAGAAGCCCGGAGTCTGGAAGTTGGTGTATATACTCCCGTGCCTCGGAATACACGCAAAGCCTATGGTTCCGCGCCGGTCGTGTCGGATTACCATCCCATCGGATTATGAGAGTTAGGGAATAGAGAGTGCACCTGTGTTTTACACACATTTGTGCAGTTGGCTGGTCTCTCTTGAGATTGGCCGCTGTGGCTGAAATCAGTCTGAAGGACATTATTATTTATTATGTCGTATTATTATTTAGGTAAGTATTTAGTTGAGGCTTAAACATTTCAATACTTACTTTCAATACTTTGATACGTTGTGGAGGCTTTTTACTAAACCCTTAATTATATTATGCATTTTCTTTTGCTGGCATTAAATACTATATTAAAAATAAATTTAGATGATACTGATTGAAATTAAACAATCAATTTAATTCGTAATATTATTAATATCAATAATAAAATAAATAAAGTTAAATTAAACATAACTAATACAGCTTCCTAAAATACATTAATTGGGTCAGTCCTCTTCCTCATCTTCCTCTTCTTCAACTTGTTCAGCGACGACGACCTCCTGTAAGAGTTTTTTTTAGTCTAATTTTAGAACAAAACAATTGCAGTTTCCTAGACGTTTGGATTGAAAATGGATTTTTTCAACATCTATTATATATTGTATTTGTTTTTTCTATAACCTTTTTTGTTTTGATGTGTAAAGTGTATTATTGTTATAACATGCTTGTGCAACCTCGTCTGGGTACCACACACTCATCAGGTATTCTTCCGCAAATCTTCGGTTTGAAGGGTGAGTGAGCCAGTGTAATTACAGGCACAATTTACTGGTGGTAGAGCTTTGTGCAAGCTCGTCTGGGTAGGTACCACCCACTCATCAGATATTCTACCGCAAAACAGCAGTACTTGGTATTGTTGTGTTCCGGTTTGAAGGGTGAGTGAGCCAGTGTAATTACAGGCACAAGGGACATAACATCTTAGTTCCCAAGGTTGGTGGCGCATTGGTGATGTAAGCGATGGTTAACATTTCTTACAATGCCAATGTCTAAGGGCGTTTGGTGACCACTTAGCATCAGATGGCCTATATGCTCGCCCGCCTTCCGATTCTATAAAAAAAAACAAGGGACATAATATCTTAGTTCACAAGGTTGGTGTTGCATTGGCGACGTAAGCGATGGTTAACATTTCTTACATTGCCCATGTCTATGGGCGTCGGTGACCACTTACCATCACTTATATGCTCGTCCGCCTACGTACACTATAAAAACAAGTATTGTTGTGTTCCAGTATGAAGTATGGATGAACCAGTGTAAGTACAGGTACAAGGGTCAAAACACCTTAGTTCCCAAGATCGGTGGAATGGTTAATGTCTATTGGTGGTGGCCCATTTTCCCGTCCGCCTACATATTTTATATAATATATAAGTATCTTAAGATCAAAAATATTATATTTGTCGTTTCCACGACTTCATAAAGTAATATCGTTATCTTTCGCTGGATACCAACTAGTTTACTTTAATAATATATAAATATATGCGTTAGTTATATATCAATTCTAATACTATGTTAAATTACGTGTCCAGTTTTAAAATATAAAATTTGGTATTTAAGCATTAACTCTGTAAAAGGTCTTCAGGACCCTTTATTATATAAAAAAGAAACTTCATACAACAGGTTAATAATAAATAGAATTTAAAGCCCTACAGGTGAAGCTCAATAAAAACTTGAAAAAATACAAAATCCTATTCAAAATTCGCAAGTAAAAGTAAGTAAAAAATTACACCGTAAATATATTTTTAAACGCAATTTAAAAAAAAATTAAGGAAATTTAATCACAACTACCTCTGGCTCCGCTTCCTGCTCGAGGACAACTTCCTGTAATTAAAATATTCACTGACTTAATTAACATTGGTTAATTACTTTTAAATAATTGGTGTTGTTCGTGCTTCAGAGGATTAGAAACTTGAAATATATTATTACTAGTACCTGCTCGTGGCTTCACCCGCGTTTTAGAGTGAGGATACGGTCAGGTGCTAGATACCCTATAATATATATCCTTTTTCCGTATGATTGATAGTGTGTAAGCAAAATTTCATAACGATCGGTTGAATAGTTAAGGCATGAAGCGTAACAAACAAATAAATATACAAACTTACTTTTGTATTTATAATAATAATAGTCTAAGGTAGATTATATTAATAAGCATAACTTCCCTTGTCTTTTAAACTTGTAGGCTAAGGCTTAAATATCATATTATACATAAAGGTTTAAGCTATGTAACGTTACATACAATTGAGCAAAATTCTGGTGATACTTATCAATCATACTTGGAAATATATTGCAGTTTAAACATGTTATCAACATTTGTTCAGGCTTTTATGTTTAAGAAGGTTAATCACACAAAATGTAAGGAAATTGTAACGTTACATACATACAAGCTTTCTTGGACTTTTCTATAAAAAATGCTCGTTAAGCTAGATTTTTCTATATATAATTCGTTGCGCTCTTCACTTATACTAAGTAAATGGTGAACCTTGACTTCCTCTTCTGCAACACTCTCCTCTTCTTCATACTCATCTCCATAACCAACTGGAAAGAGTGTCAGACAATCTCTCTCTCCTGAGACGACGTCGCTGCTGATGTAGCATGGATTCAATCCCGCCAGCTGCAGGAGTGGAAGACTTCGTTTTCGCGACACCATCAGGGCAAGACGATCTTTACTAAGGTGTTAAAATATCCGCTTGAAACTGATGATGTCATGGCGGCCAATCTCAAGGAAGGCTAGCTAACTGTACAGGAAATATTATAGTGTACAAGTGTGTGCGCAAGTACAGGTGCACTCTCTTCCTCAATTTCATAATCGAGGATTGGACAGAAATCCTACTCGACCGGAAAGACTTCAGTTCTACACTTCGTGTACTAAAATATCTTCTTCATAGTTGGCTTGTTCTTAAAATTGGCCAATTTAAGCAAATTCAATCTTGAGGGACTTTTTTTAAATTTAATCTAAACGTTTTTTAAGGCAAGATTATAATAATTGTCCTATGTAAAAGATACATTTATTAAAAATGCTAGTCTAAAGAGAATATATTTAACCCTTTTGTTTTTTTTTCGGATACAGAGCGTAAAATACAATTTGCGCAAATTCTCGAAATTCCCAAATACGCTTTAAGCTCACATAACAAGCTTAACTTGGAACTTTTGAAATTAAATGTTTTCCAAGTTAGAAAATTAAAATTCCGTTTATCGTCCACCCAAATGAAATTATTGAAGACGAAAAGATTGTTTAAAAATTATTATTATATGGATATTACATTTTTTTATGCCAATTTTAAATATTATTAAAATAATATGAAATTCACGCTTGTCGCGTCAATAGTGTAAACTTAAAGCAGATGAAACTGCGAAATTCATACTTGTATCATAATATTATATGTCAATTTCTCTGAAACGCGCTGGTATCTTCTGGTATAAGTTCTATGTGTATTGGTTTAGTAGTTTTGTCTCCTCATTAATTTTAGCTGATATTAATTGAAGTCACTTACTGCCTTCTTACTCTCGTTATCTTGTCATATTGTTTTATCGTATAAGCAAGGTGTTCTGCAGTGTTTGGGTCGTCACCAATGAAGATACCATACTAAAAAAAACCACGAGAAAAATATCAAAAATAAGTATTAAAAGCAATAATATTAGCATTCTAGATTTTATTGTGATCAGCAACAAACCTATAACCTCAGGTATGTGTTTTAAATTGCAGGTGTAATATTTGAACTATTTAAAATTAAATAAAAATAAAAAAAAATGTTTTAAATAGGTGTGTTATCAACGTTCGTTAAATATTTCGTTCATTAAAAGTCTACCCAGAAATATAGCAGCGGTAGTCTCGTTCAAAAACCAAAACCAAATATACTTATACTATTAATGCCATAACAATGCATGCAATATAAAATGCAACACTGTCGAAAATCCTAAAAGCATAATAGTGTCCTCCAGGCTGATTTCTTCCATGGTCACCAATCTCAAAAGAGATTAGCCAACTACGCAGGAGATATTTTAGTGCACAAATGTGTGCGCAAACTCATGTGCACTCTCTATTCTCTAACTCTCATAATCCAATGGGACGCATCCGACATGACCGGAAACAGTTCAGGTGCAGGACCAACGGCTTTACGTGCTTTCCGAGGCACAGGAGTGTACACACTTCCAACTTTCAGACTGAGAATTTTCTGACAGAAAACCCAATAACTTTTTGTTGGCCCGACCTGGGTATTGAACCCAGAACCTCCGGGTCTGCGGCTTTACATCAAGCCACTAGATCAACGAGGCAGTCAAAACCTAAGAGCATATTAATTATACGAAGACATTTGCGCAAAAAGCATTGTTTACATTGATACTTAGTCGTACTCTGAAATCGAGGTTCAGGGATTTCCATTTCAAGCGACAGAAAAATGAAACCTTCAACAATGCCTCATAAATACTAAAGATATGAAAGCTAATATGTTTGCACGTGTCATCATCCAACATTGCAAACTTCATGATTAATCGTCTTTTCTCAGGTAACATTATTGTTAGTTTTATTTTATCGCGGCTTATATAAGATATTATCATAGTGATAAGAATGACTGGTGTATTTATTAATAAGGTAAAAAATGATACTTACATTAAGTATTTCACTACGAAATTGCTCCATCACTTCCTTGACTTCATGCCGTTTATCAATACCGAACATCACTAGCACGTGAGGAGGTAAATATT
Organism: Nymphalis io; assembly: GCF_905147045.1. Classification (NCBI taxonomy): domain Eukaryota; kingdom Metazoa; phylum Arthropoda; class Insecta; order Lepidoptera; family Nymphalidae; genus Nymphalis; species Nymphalis io. The sequence continues at coordinate 6,412,888 of NC_065913.1, read as the reverse complement.
CGGATTCTATTGGTGTTATTTGAGACACAATCTGTATTGATGAAACATATAGGCATTGACTGTTGTTAAAATTACTTATTAATTTATAGGACTTTGTGCAAGCTCGTCTAGGTAGGTAGATTAGTAGAGAAATTCCACTCTTTAGATGTTCTACCGCTAAACAGTATTACTTAGTAATGTTGCGTTCCTGTTTGAAGACCGAGTGAATTACAGGCATAAGGAACATAACATTTTAGTTTCCAAGGTTGGTGGCGCATTGAATGTTAGGAATGTATAACATTTCTTACATCGCCAATATTTATGGGCGTTGGTCCCCGCTTATATCTGATACATACATATAATCTTAAAGGTTCTGATGGCTTAGAACCAATGTCCTGTTCAGTTGTTATTTTCTTCAGATTGGCCACCGTGGTCAAAATTAGTCAGGAGGACATCATAAGAATATTTACAATGCGTTCTTATTTTGTCTTTTATATTATTTGTAAAGTGTCACGCGTATATTTCTATAGTACCAGAACGGAATAAAAAAATGTAGTCAAATGTATAAGTTTATATATGTATTTGTACCTTTGGGTAGAAGAAAGATAATCCGTTAGCTTTAGCTAATATATTCGGAGGTGAATATAATCCAGGTACAAAGAGTCCGCCTGGTGGTATATATTCCTCACCTTCTACTTCTACGTCGGAGTGGAATTCCTCTTCTATTTCTTCTTCTAATTTTTCATACTAAAACATTGATTAATCATAATATTTGTAATATTTATAATATTTATTTAAAGAATATTGACTACCTCGTTGGTTCAGTGGCTAGGTAAGGCCACAAATCCAGCGGACCTGTGTTCAAACCCTAGAGCCAAGAAAAAAACTTATTGAGTTTTTGTGTAGGGTAAACTCAGAAGCCGCCCGGTGTCTGGAAGTTGGAAGTGTGTATCGTCACGTGCCTCGGAAAGCACATAAAGCCGTTGGTGCCGCGCCTGAACTCTTTCCGTTCGTATTGGTTCCACCGAATTATGAGAATGAGAGAATATCTGTATTCTTTATCTATGTTTGCGCAAACACTTGTGTAAAAAATATGTCCTGTTCAGTTGTTATTTTCTTCAGATTGGCCACCGTGGTCAAAATTAGTCAGGAGGACATCATAAGAATATTTACAATGCGTTCTTATTTTGTCTTTTATATTATTTGTAAAGTGTCACGCGTATATTTCTATAGTAACAAATAAACGCCATATTGATAAGTTTAGAGACTAGGATTTTCAAATACTTCTTTAACGACCTAACAAGCTGCATATATTAATTTCTTCTTTTGTTTAAAATAAATAACTTATTTTAGTATTTAATAATGTAATAAAATAACTGCATTATTATTTACATCTTCGGTAACTTCAGTATCTGCGACTTCAGTCTCCTCGCCTTCAACTGCTTCTTCTCCTGCTACTGGCTCAGGTTCCGCTGGTAGCTGATAATTATAAACATTAGATAAATTCATATTGTCTTAACATGGAATTAAATCATTTAATATCAATTTCAGAATATTTAACAAGTACGTTACGGAAGTTATAATATATAAACATATGTATCATCGTCTTATTGCCTCAACTGGTGGCAAGAGGCCTGCTTCTATTTCGTTCGAGAGTAACTTCGTCTTATTACATATACAGGCAATGCAACGTCTGCTGTTTGTTGGTACAATATGAAATTGCAAGTACTTCCTTTGCAATTTGACAAAATTAAGAATTAATGGTTAACCATTGCTTTATAATATTATGTTAAGCAATAATGTACACATATAAAAAAAACATTGATTATATCGGGTCAAAGTTTACCCCGGCCTGTATTCTAGCCATTCTCTCCTCTTCTTGTCTTTGTTTCTCAATTCTCTGTTTTTCTTCTTCGGCTTCTCTTGCTAGGCGGGCTTGTTCAGCTGCCAGTCTTTCTCTATCTTCTTTTTCTTCACGCTTAAATTAAGTATTTTGATTATATGATTTCAAACTTATATAATAATATCCTGGGACATTTTTCACACACGGCCATCTGATCCCAAACTAAGCAGAGCTTGTACTATGGAAACCTAACAACTGATATACTACATATACTACTTTTCTTTTGTAAATACATACTTATATATATAATTGCACCCATACTCGGGACTAACAGAAATGTTTATACTCACAAATGTCTATACTGGGTGGGAATCGAACCCACGACCTGCAGCGCGAAAGGCAAGCATCTACCAACCACGCCAATCGGCTTGTCGAATGATGTTTAACTTTTTAAAACCACCCTCTTAACATTTATTTACACTCCACTTAAAGAGTAAGTGGGCCAGTAGAATTACAAGCACAACGGTACTTCCGTAGATATTCCCTACAATTATATAATTATACAATTGCCTAATTAAATCGGAAGAATGATATGATATCAGTATGATACGTACCAATTTTTGCATTTTGGCTTCATACCTCTCCCTTCGGACTTCTCTTGCTGTTTTACTAATTGTGGCATAACGTTCATATGCTGGGATCGGTGGCACTTGTTTCTCAGGAGGCACGTCCTCTTTAGGCACAGGTATCTCCTCGTACAACGTATGTCGCATTAGTTCTGAAGATTATTATTATTAAATAGTGAATTATTAAAAAATAAGCAAGATTAACTATAAAGTAAGTATCCGAAATGCAATACATTTTGGTTTTTTTTGGAATATACTTTTATTTCTTATATTTTTTATTTTTAAAGACTTAACACAACATAATGTTTGAAACATACACTGAGGAGAAATACTTACCAAATCGTATATTGTTACTACGTTAAAATACATATAACTCTTTGCGCAGCACTTACATTCTATATTTATATATATATATATATATATATATATATATATATAAATAAATATATATAAATATAAATAAATATATAATATACTAACTGACAAAATCACGATCGTCGTTGTCGAATTTCTTAAACAACACAACTAAAGCCTCGTCCTTCATTAGAGCGTAGACGCAGGCTTCGTTTGGATCCACGTCGCTCATGTATAGCGCCTCCTTAACACCTTCTTCAGTTATATGGATTGTTTCTTTAGCAGCTACTTGGATATCTGGAGTGAAACATAATATATAACGTTATACTTTTATAACAAGCCGATAAATTGTAATCCTGACATAAGACTATATGGCACACCCCTGAAACAGGTAACTGATTTCAGATACCTTGGTCACATAGTTAATGAAAACCTCAGTGATAACAGTGACATTGAACGTGAGCGTAGGGCTCTGTCGGTCCGAGGTAATATGTTGGCTCGCAGATTTGCACGGTGTACGACACCTGTAAAGCTGGCCCTGTTTCGAGCATATTGCCAATCATTTTACACGTGCAGTCTGTGGACGAACTATACGCTGAGGGCCTACAGTGCCCTACGCGTCCAATACAACAATGTGTTGAGGGCGGTGTTGAGGAAACCTCGACACTGTAGTGCGTCGGCAATGTTCGCTGATGTTCGCGTGGACGATTTTTTCTCTATAATACGCAAGCGTGTCGCCTCCATTATGAGCAGAACTTCGAAAAGTACCAACACCCTCCTCAGCACATTGGCTTGTAAATTGGACAGTCACTTCTGGGAACACTGGAATGGTGTACATGTGAAGCGGGTCTAATTCTAGGATTAAGTACTAACATAGTTTAAGCATTCGTTACTAATCTATTTAATTTTAATTATTTATTTTAATTTATTTGTTATTATTTTTTAATTTTATTTGAATTTAATGTTAATTTTAATTTAATATGGATTGTTTAATCTGAAATAAAGTATTATTATTATTATTATTGTAACTAAAATTTAATACAATGGCGAACTAAAATCATAGTAGACAATTCGCAATTTTGGAGCGAATCAGAACCAGCAAGTTTTTCCTTTATCGCTACGCAAAAGATGAATTATATACAAAATATAATTAAAAATTTATTTTTCAACTCGTTAATTTCTTTAATTTTGTCCTACTACCTACTTACTTTTACCTATCTATTTTTTACATCTTACTAATCAAATCCCACTTTTCGTATAAGTCTAAATGAGCTTTATGACAATGTGGCCAGTAAAGGATGAAATTCAAGTCTTTCACGTATTTCGCAAGACGTTCACAGATTCGCTTCTTTCTCGCAGCAATCGTCAACACACGAAGTCTATCAGTTGCTTCACGTAAATTTTCTTCAAGTTTCAAGTCTTCCTCTATTTTAGCCTATAAATATAATAATACCTATTATTATTATATTAATATTGATTTGCCTTAAATGTCTTGTGGATGATGTAATGAAAGGCAATTGAGTATAGATATATGTATTGTAATATAATTTACAATATTTAATTGTTATGACGATATTACAGTGCGATGTTAGAATGGCGACTCGGCGACAGAACATATAATAATGTATTAATTGACAATGTAGCATATCGAATATCGACTTGTTTCTAGGTGCCATTATGGACAGTGATTTTTGCTTACATTAATAAAAGATAATACGTAGGCACAACACTTCCCTTCCTTTAAAAAAAATAAAATAATAATAATAACATATTATGACATATTATTATAAAAGTAAACAAATTAACAAAATATAATGCAAAATTTAATTACCTACTACACTTATATAAAACAAAAATATTTTTCAATCGTCAAAAATAAAATTTGTAAATTTTAATGTATATCGTGTAAACAAGAAATATAATGTCCTATAATTTAAATATAATAAACCCTTAAAAATATTAAAAAAAAAAATACAATGTAAATCATGAGTTTATGTTTACATAAGAATAAAAAAATATTATATATAAATGGGTATATTCTTAAATTTAAAGATACAATACACGACACAATATACCTACGATTACAACAGTTATATTGTAACTTCACTATTTTTAGCACATTTATTTATTCATATTTATTAATTGTACAACACGAGTTCACTTTTTACGCCACGGAGTATGTTGGCACTGAGTGAGGTGGATGAGGCGGGTCGCGATCTCTACGGCTAGCGCGCAACCCCTGGATTTCTCTTCTCAGGTACTTAGTGTACTTTTGTTTGCAGTATCTCCAACATATTAAACAGGTGACAGTGATGACAGCCGTGATGATTAGCAAGGTTTAATTTATCATGCGTAATCTTATGCAGTAGGCTTGTGTTCGCCTGATTTGCCTGCCCGTTTTGGGCAATGATAATTTCTTCTTTGCTTTGTGGTTTTCCCATCTTGATGTTACACGAAATCGTAGCGAATTAGTTGTCGTCAGATGAAAGTATGAATAATTATAAGAAGTTTTTTTACGCAGACATAAATCGCACTGTAGGTTTGATGAGTCGCCCGTATCGGGTTCGCATCTGGTTGTTATTGTTATCGTGGCCCTCTCTGCTGCCGCTATGCACTTTGGAATTTGTTATGAATTCTTCAGCCTTCTTTGATGGAGCGTATTGTATTTCTGAGTTATTGTGCATTAGAAATGCAGGTTTTAATCGATCGATTGAGATTGTTTTTATATTATCGGAGATCATAATTTTAAAATATTTATCTCCTCTCTCAATGACTTTATGAGGCCCAAAATATGGGGTTGTTAGGGGTTTGGTGACATGGTCGCAGCGTACAAATACATGCGTACATGATGATAAGGCTGGGTGTAGAAATATATTTCCTTGTCTGTGCGGTCGCTTCGGTACGGCGGCGAGGTTACGAATATGCATACGCAGATCTTACAATAATGTTTCGTCATTCGGAGATGCTTGCTTTGACGGCTCAAAAAAATCTCCTGGTAATTTTAGAGTAGTGCCGTAAACCATTTCCGCGGCAGAAATGCCTGTATCGTCTCGTAAGCTTGCTCTGAGGCCTAATAAAACGGTTGGTAGCTCCTTTACCCAATTTTCGGTATTTCTACGTGACATCAGTGCTGTATTTAGCGTTCTATGTCACCTTTCTATCATACCGTTGGCTTGTGGATGGTAAGCTGTAGTGCGAATTTTTGATATACCCATATATTTTGCCAATTTACAGAAAATATTTGATTCAAATTGGCGGCCTTGGTCTGTGGTAATTTTGGAGGGACAACCGAATCTCGTAATCCATTGAGTATATAATGCGCGTGCGATGCTTTCTGCGGTGATGTCCTTTAAACATTTTACCTCAGGCCACCCAGTCGCTCTGTCTATCATAGTCAGTATGTATCTATATCCTTGACAATACGTTAATGTCCGATCTACACATGGACCGATAATGTCCATGTGTAGATGTTCAAAACGGCTACAAGATGGAAAAGAGCTGAGTGGAGTTATTGTATGACGTTGAATTTTCGATTTTTGGCAATTAACGCAGGCTCTTGTCCACTCGTTAATGTCCGAATTCATAGATTTCCAAAAATATCTATTTGTTATCATTTTTCTAGTGGCGCGCGTGCCACTGTGACTAATTCCGTGAATCGCTTTAAAGGCTGTAATACGATAGTCATGCGGTAGGTAAGGGCGCGCGCACTCTTTTGATATTTCGCAATATATCGGTTCATTGCAATTTGGATATACGATGGCTTTAAAATTTAAATTTTTTGATTTCAGCAAGTATTTTAATTCTTCGTCGTTTTGTTGAGCCTTGGATATTTCTGTATAGTCGATTGGCGAAGGCATGTCTATCTGTTCGATTCTTGATAAGGTATCCGCCACGATATTTTGCGAGCCTTGAATGTACTGATATTGATTTACAGAACTGACTTATGAAATCCAGGTACCGTAGGCGTCTAGGTGTATCGGTGCCACTCGTAGCTTTTTTGTGTAAGGCGTACACGAGCGGCTTATGATCCGTAAATACGGTCACTTGTTGACCTTCAATCATGTACTTAAAATGTTTTACAGCCATGTATATAGATAGTAGCTCCCGGTCGTAAGCACTATAACGTTGTTGAGCTTCGCTAAATTTGCAGGAAAAGAAGGATAGCGGTTTCCATTTTTGGCCAATTTTTTGTTGAAAAACAGCGCCTGCGCACGTGTTGGATGCGTCAGTCATAATAGCTAAAGGTGCTCCGGAAACAGGATGCGACAGCAAAACGGCCTCTTTTAAATTATTTTTACACAATTCAAATGCCTCTTCAGCGTCTTTGCTCCATGTGATTGGGGTTCTATCGTTAAATTTTGTATTATGTAAATATGCATTCAAAATTGCATGGTATTTAGCGGCTTTAGGTAAATGACTTCTGTAAAAGTTAATCATTCCCATAAAGCGGCGCAATTGTGATACTGTTTTTGGCTTGGGATAGTCTGTAATGACCTTCACTCTATTACTCAAAGGTCGTATGCCTTCTTCAGGTACGTGGTATCCCAAAAAGTCTACTTTCGCTTTTCCAAAATCGCACTTAGCTAAGTTGATTGTAACGCCGTATTGATTAAGACGTTTGAAAACGGTCTCTAAGTGCATTCGATGTTCCGATTCCGAGTTTGAAAAAATAATGCTATCATCGATGTAATTAAATACAAAATCCAGACCTTCAAAAACAACATGGTTCATAAAGCGCTGAAAAGTTTGGGCTGCGTTCCTTAAGCCAAAAGTCATTCGTGGAAATTCGAACAGGCCAAATGGAGTTATTATTGCTGTTTTTTCAATGTCGTCCGGCGCCATCGGAATAAAGTGGTATGCACGATGTAAATCAATTCGGGAAAATATCTTCTTTCCAGCCAGTGGGTATGTAAAGTCATGAATACGCGGAATCGGGTACCTATCTGGCTTGGTGATGGCATTAAGACTGCGATAATCGCCGCAGGGTCGTATTTCACCGTTCTTTTTAGCAACAACGTGAAGTGGACTGGCCCAACAACTCTTCGAAGGTCGACATATGCCTATTTCTTGTATGAATTCAAACTCTTTCTTAACTCTCATATATTTGTCGGCGGAAAGAGGTCGAGCGCGGGCGAAGACAGGGGGTCCAGTAGTCTCGATGTGGTGCATAACGTTATGTTTTGGCATTATTACATTTTTGTAACACATAGGTTTTGTTATATCGGGATAAGCTGACAATAAAACGTAGTACGGGTTGGTGACCTGTATTGTTTTGAAAGTGTCTTGTTTGCAATTTACCATAAACCCAATAACGTTTAGACTCGTAACAGAATCGATAAGTTTTCGATCATTTACATCCACTAAGAGTTTGTGGTGATTTAAAAAATCGGCACCAAGGATAGGCTGTTTTACGTCGGCGAGTATAAAATTCCAAGCATGAGGTCTTCTTAATTTTAAATTTAACTCTAAGCGCTTAGTTCCATATGTTCGTATTTCACTCCCATTCGCGACATAAAGTCTATAACTGTCACTATCACTGTGTCTGTAGGGTTTTTTAACGGCTGGCAAAACAGAAACGTTGGCTCCCGTGTCCACCAAAAAACGTAGACCACTGTTTAAGTCGGTCACGCAAAGGCGGTGGCATGGTAAAAGGGTGCAGACATCCGCCACTGACTGCACCTTATTTTGTTTTCCTTGTTCTGGGTATTTTGTTTATTCCATGCGCACGGCTCTGTACATTTGTTAGCTCTATGGCGAAATCGCGCATGATAGTAGCAAAGATCATCGGCGCTCCGTGACTTACGTCGTATCATATTACGGCCACGGGATTTTGATCGGTAGCGATTATGAATATTATAATTTCGTTTTTTTGTGTTGAAATCTTTGAATGTTCTGCAATTCCATCACTTGTAAAGATAACTGAGCCACTTGTGCTTGCAACACGGAAAGGTGACGTCGACGGTTTACTACTAACCTCCGCTATTTGAATAGGCCTTGTATTTTCCATAATTTTGTCTGCAATAGTAGCCAAATTTTCCAAATCTTTTACATCAGTGATGGCAAGGACGGAGCGTACTGCGGCTGGCAAATGACCTTGCCACATGATACTCAGCGTTTCGTCGGGAATTTTCCCCCTGGCTAAATCTCGCATGCGTCTCAAAAGTTGAGATGGTTTCTCATCGCCAAGGTCGATTTCACTCAAAAGTTTTCAAGAGTTGACGATTTTCTGATTCTTCGTACACTGCTAATAATCTCGATTTTAGGGTGTCATATTTCTTCGTTTGGGGTTGCTGAAGTAGAATGTCGCTGACTTGTTGTATTACGTCTTTTCCCAGCTTCGTGACGACTAAGTTGAACTTCGCTTCGTCGCTTAGTTTTTGAGGTGTTAATATGGCTTCACATTGCACAAACCATAAGCGAGCTTAATCGCACCAAAACTCAGGGATTCTTGATGACAATGTGACTGTTGCTAACTCGGATGCTGTGCTGGCTGATGGTGTTCTATTTTCACTGGTCATTTTATAATCACTTATAATTTCGTTTAACTGACTGAATCACGTCGGGGTCACCAATTTGCCTTAAATGTCTTGTGGATGATGTAATGAAAGGCAATTGAGTATAGATATATGTATTGTAATATAATTTACAATATTTAATTGTTATGACGATATTACAGTGCGATGTTAGAATGGCGACTCGGCGACAGAACATATAATAATGTATTAATTGACAATGTAGCATATCGAATACCGACTTGTTTCTAGGTGCCATTATGGACAGTGATTTTTGCTTACATTAATAAAAGGCACATTGATATCATTATTTCAATTTAATATGCAATGTTCAAATTATCATTGTAGAATATTTTAATTTTTTTTATGAAATTTATATTTTTTATTATTACTGTTACTATTACTATAATCCAATTACATTTTCATGAGAAGTAATTATATAAGTATATTATTCAGGTTATTTTGAGATTCGGATGTGTTATTTTCAAACTATAAATAGGTAAGTATAAAGCTTCAATTTTTATATTATTTTGTAATGTTATGACGTGAAAACCATAAATTCTCTCAACTCATTCACTACCGCCAGTATTAGAGGGGATAATTTATAGCCATTGATTCGTTCCAAAACAGACTTTTTTTACTTAACAATATAATAATATAATATTTTTGATGCTGAAAACGTACAAAAACTTAATAAATTAAATTTCGTACCGCTTCCTCCGGTAATAATTCATGAATTTCTCGTTTCGGTCTTACGACACCCGTGTCTAACTCTCGCTGCATGTGTCCTATTTCTTCTTCTATAATACGACACAGTTCCACACCATTAGCTCCAAACATAGCACGTATTAATTTACCTTTCTAAAAGTGTTATAATTCATTGATTAAAAACTTCAGACACCTTTGTGAAACATATAATGTACCATTGCTAAACAAAGAGTTTCTCTTAAGAGGAGGAGTTCATTCCACCATTGTGGTTGATTTTAATTTGACAAGTGCAGGTTTTTGGGATGGCAGCCCGACACGACCGGAAAGAGACCAGGCGCGGACCAACGCCTTTACGTGCTTTCTGAACCGACCGACCGACCGCAGATCTTATATCTAACCACTACAGCAAGGAGGTAGTAACGTGGCTGTGTCCTAACTCAAATTATACTTCTAACTAGTCATAAACTCTAGAGTAATAACGCAGCGTCGATTACTTACAAAAATAAAAAGGAAGGTCGGTTCACTTTTGTTCTTAAATCTTGTTAAGGCATCAATATTGTCCGCTAAAGCCTGAAGGTAAAGTACAGTTAACTTCGGAAATCACATAGCGTTATCTCTAGTATGGGGTTCGTGGCTACTTAGTCAGCGGGTGAAGGTAGGTATCCAGATATGGTAAACCGTTATAAAGCAACCATATATGATAATATATATATATTTTTTAATAACTGAATAATTCCTCCCGTTCGGCAAAAAATATGTTTACAATGTATTTTACGTTTCTTCAAACGACCCTTTTTTACAAATTATTTTACAATGGCCAAATGATATGACACAATAAATTTGAATAATATTGTTAATGAATTAATTTGATTCAACACTATTAATGTAGGCAATCAAAGTGTTTCTAGCTGTTTACTGGTTATAAAATATTTGCATGTATTTCATAAGGTGAGTTGTATAGTATGTGATAATTTTTATTTACCTTTACCATACAAATACGCTCCTGTCCTATTTCGAGTTTACCTTTCCGGATAGAGTTACCAGTAGCTAGACAGTGACCGCAGAAATCTGAATACACTTCCATACCTACAAATAAAACAAATTTATAATGTTTTTATAGTCATTTAATGTATGTACATTAAGTACATTAATGTGTATCTTTATATGTAATTCTATTGTACGTTTATATGAGTTCAATGAACTCCTAAATAGCGGAACGAGGGACTAATTCCTAATTAATTAATAATTGTATATACGCATGTACATATTTATTTTATTTATTTTTAATACTATGTTAGTATGTTAACAATACCTTATCCAAATACAAAATTTAAGCCAAATTTTTAAGAGTTACTTATTTAATATTACTAACTAAACATTGAACGCTCATTGGCCGAGTGTTACATCGGCTGCTATCCACCAATGACAATACAGATTAAAACCAAACAAGTTAATTTGCTCTGACCAGCGTTTTGCAAACTGGACATGAATTAAATTTAGACACGTAACTTACATATAAGCTTATTTAAATTAGCATTTATATATTCTTCAAATTCTTCATTATTCTCAACATTATCTTGTATAGATACTTGTCCCTTACGAGCCATTGTCTAAGTGTAACGGCGTATCTTTTTTTTTCTTTTTCTGGCGTATACCTGCTCTAATTGAGCGCAAAATAGTCTATCAAGAAAATAATTGCTTGCTTAAAACATATATATTGATGGAAGATGTCAAACTTGTAACTTGATAATATCTGTCATTTAAAGAATAATTAAGAAGAGTTATAATCATTTATATTATTTTTTCGTAAAAAGTTTTTATTTATGGAATATTTTTTTATACTGGGTTAAAGTCAACAATAATTATAAAGAATATATTTATTCAAGTTTTTAATTATTCGCTTATGAATAAGATATAGTACTAAATGTACAATCATATTGTGTAGTGAATTTAGTATTTGTAGATTTCCATGCAAGATTTAATTTTCATTAAAGAGACAATTTAATTTTCATGATCGATATCCAGGATGATCAGATGCCAGGACGATTCCTGGCCGATTATTTTCAAGATACTTGACAACGACATATTATAGTGCACAAGTGTGTGTGGAAACAATAGTGCCCTCTAATCTTTCAATACTGATGCAATGACGATCAAAGACGCAGAACCAACGGCGTTACGTACTTGCCAAAGCATGGAAGTGTAAATTGCAATGAATAAATTCTAAACTTAAGTCTACGGCTGGGAATTTCTCGATGGAAACAATATATTGTTTATAGTGCTTGACGGTGAAGGAAAACATCGTGAGGAAACCTGCATGTGTCGGATAAAAATCTTCCATGTATTTGTATCCACGAACCCGCATTGAAGCAGCGTGGTGAAGTTTATTTAGCAGAGTGGTGTATTTCATTTACATTATGATATATTTTATTTACTTTATTATCATTGGCAACACTTTTTTTATATATTTTTTATAGAATAGGAAGGCGAACGAGCATATGGGCCACCTAATGGTAAGTGGTCACCAACATTGGCATCGTAAGAAATGTTAACCATCGCTTACATCACCAATGCGCCACCAACCTTGGGAACTAAGATGTTATTTCCCTTGTGCCTGTAATTACACTGGCTCACTCACCGTTCCAACCGGAACACAACAATATCAAGTACTGCTGTTTTGCGGTAGAATATCTGATGAGTGGCTGGTACCTACCCAGACGAGCTTGCACAAAGCTCTACCACTAGTGAAATATATAAAGGTCAGCAATAAAACGTATACTGTTAATTCACAAATATAGAATCGAAATTCTGACAAAAGAAAATTAATCAACACAGCATACTAATTAAACGCATAAGTTATAAATTTGATATTTCGCTTACAAAATAAATAACTATAAATCTCGCTGCAATATAAGAAAATGGATTACAAGCAGTAAGTTCGTATCGTAAAAAACAAATTCGGGTAAATGACCTTATCAGATGTAAGTCCAAATCGTAAAAAATATGTTATTTCTCTCCGAAAATACTATTGGAGTGTCACGACCTTCATAAAAATGTGATATTTCGGTTTTCTACTATAAAAGTGACAAAACGTCTATTATACTCACATTGTATATTATTTAACAGGATTTATTAATGGTTGGTACTCCCGAACATCAAACTACGAAATAAAAATAATTACCTTCGAAGGTGCGCTTTATAACAAATTACCCCCAATAAATAGAATTTGTGTCAATTTAAACATTAAAATTAAAATTAGCACATTATGTTATACATACCTTTTAATTTTAAAAGCATATATGTACACATCTACTACATAAATATTGCTTACCATTTTTTTTTTGGTTATACTCATAACGATATTTCTTGTTTATATTTCGATTAAAATTATACTTGACTGCCTCTTGGTCTAGTGGCTTGAAGGCCGCAGTCCCGGTGGTCCTGGGTCAATTCCCAGGTCGGGCCAATAAAAAGTTATTGGGTTTTTCTGTCAGAAAATTCTCAGTAGCAGCCCGGAGTTTAGAAGTTGGAATTGTGTTCACTGCCGTGCCTCGGAAAGCAAGTAAAGCCGTTGGTCCTGCGCCTGAACTCTTTTCGGTCGTGTCGGTTTACCGTCCCATCGGATTATGAGAGTTAGTGAATATAGAGTGCACCTGTGTTTGTGCACACACTTGTGCACTATAATATCTCTTGCGTAGTTGGCTAATCTCTCTTGAGATTGGCCGCCGTGGCTAAAATCGTTCTGGAGGACATTATTATTCATTATTATTATTATTAATATTATACTTACCAAGGATGATGAATCCACATAATATGTTCGTTAAAAATTGTAAACATTTCTCATGCAAGTGACTTTTTTGTCTTTTTTAAGGAATAAATATCTATAAGCCTATTCAGATGACCCAGTGTTTTTAGAACACAAGTTTTTAGTAGGTATTCCTGCGCCTTCAGCGCCGGTGAGACCCCTAATACCCCCACCTCATTTGGGCAAATGTGTAGATGAGTTTTCCAACCAAATAATAATAATGATATGATAAATAAAACCAATTCCAAATTATATCTTAATGATATTGAGATTTAAAAAAAAGAATACTCGAAAGGCATATTTTTATAACGGGTCTACTAAACAAGTTTGTACACCAAATAAAAAAAAAATGTACATTGCACGTAAAAAATGTACAGCACAACATCGTAACCCACCTCAATAGAATACATTTTCATTTATTCAATTCGGCAAAACCATTTTCAATACCTCGCCGAACATGCAGAGAAATACGCGTGAAATATAGAACCTCATCCTTTTTCGTCGGTTAGAAATAATCGGCGCCAGTTCAATTTAGAGAATGTAACAAATATAGAACGGTATAGATATTTTAAAAACCTTCCTTTAAGCACTGCCATGGACGTGTTGAAGTGTGGTGCAAGTGAGACGATGTAGCAGTTGTGAAACATCGAAATTGAATGTAATTGTTCTAATTTATGATTAAAGAAAATCAATATATAAATATTTATTGAATTAAAATTAAAAACCAAGTTTCGTTTTCGTTCTGTGTACTTAGTTAGGGATCAATAATTATTGAATAATTGAGTGATTATTTCTGTTCATATGGACAAGAATTTGACGATTAATTGTGATTAAAATAATATTAAAGTATTCTAGTCTTTTTATTTGATATTTAATTGTAACAGCCTTATCATGTCCCACTGCTGGACTAAGGCCTCCTCTCTCTTTTAGAGGAGAAGGTTTTGCAGCTTATTCCACCACGCTGCTCCAATGCAGGTTAGTGGAATACACATGTGGCAGAATTTCAGTGAAATTAAACACATGCATGTTTCTTCGCGATGTTTTCCTTCACCGTTAAGCACGAGATGAATTATAATCACAAATTAAGCACGTGATAATTCAGTGGTGCTTGCGCGGGTTTGAATCAACGATTATCGGTTAAGATTCACGCGCTCTTACCACTGGACCGTGTCGACTACTGTGCTATTAAATACTCACCGTAATTGATTGTTATTGACAATGAAATACTTATGTTCAAGATCGAAATTCATTGTGCCAAATGTCATTTTAATTTATATTTTCGTTAATAGATGGCGTGAGATATATTTTACATCGCGCTATAACAATGTTTTTTTGACAGTACTAAATAAGTTTTTGTAAATTTATAACGAAAGCGACCAATCTGATCAGCAGTACATACTCGTTGGTCTTATTTTAGTCTCACAGTACCAATACTGCCGGTAACCCCAAACAACTTATGTAAATAAAATGATAATATTTTAACACTGCTACATTTTATAGATTTTCAAGGAAAAATCAACTTGTATATATTCTTTTTAACGAATATTATACATATGTGAGCTCAATGTATATCGATATCGGTAAATATCGGACATATATAAAAACAAGATTTCATGAAGTACTGCATTTTTCTGTCTGTGGTTGCTTGTCAATAATTATCGAACGTTATATATAGGCTTACGTCGATATTAAAATTAAATGTATTTTTTTTTCAACTTGGGCCATTTAAATGCACGTGACGTTTAACGCTAACGTAGTTTCTAGGAAAAGGTGATGCGTTAGGCCGTCTGCCCAACTGCATCGCGGTATAAATTAGATAGTATGCTCAGTGTTCAGAAAACATTCAAAACGTATAAAATTAATATTTATTTTTGTTTTATTTACAATTTTCGCCTGGTTAGGTACTTACTCATCAGATATTCTACCGCAAAACGGGATTAGTATTGTGTTCTGTTTTGAAGGGTGAGTAGGGCTCTCTATAATACTCGTAGTGAACTCTAATAAATATCTTATTATCGTAACTACAGGCACAAGCGACTTAAAATCTTAGTACTCATGATTTACTTTTTTTTATAGTATAGGTTAGCGGACGTGCATAAGTGATGGTAAGTGGTCACCAACGCTCATAGACATTGGCTTTATAAAAAGTGTTAACCATCGCTTACATCGCCAATAACGTTGGGAACCATGATGTTAGGTCCCTTGTGCCTGTAATTACACTGGTTCCCTCATCCTTCCAACTGGAACACAACAATACCAAGTACTGCTGAGTACCCAGACGAGCTTGTACAAAGCCCTATCACCGATAAGCATGTTGGTGGCGCATTGTTCACGTATTGGTTAATATTTCTTACAATGACAATGTCTATAGGCAGTGAAGATTACTTACCATCAGGTGGCGCAGTTGCCCTAACTGTTCTATCAAAAAAATAAAATATATTAAAAAAATCATATATCTCAATATATTGTTATTGTTTACCTTACCTTAATGTACTTAAAATGTTATGTATGTTTTGACATAACATTAAACAATAGCAATCTTAATGTAACCGATGTCACAGTATTTTGTGGAACTTTAGGTTCGACATTTTCAGGGGATCCTCGTTTATCGTACCCTCCATTGCTAAAAACAAACTTTCCTAACAACGTACGCTGCGGGCTGCGGATACGCTGTTCAAAAAGTTAGACAACTAACTGACACCTCTGAAATTCATAGTATTATATATTACACATATATAATATTTTGTTATAATTTACAGATATTTTAATTTTAATTTTACAGAAAAGAGCAAAAACGTTTTTACATTTTATTAATTACATTCATTTATTGTATATTTAAAAAACATCCAGTCTTTATATTGGAGTAGAAAAAGTCAGTCTTGGAATTATTCCATGATATAAGAGCTGGTTTTGGTGCATGATGCAAGAGGTGATCCAAGAGCTGGCGCTTATTTAGCCTAAATGCTGAGTCTAGCGGTGCAGAAGGGCAATAGTGCCAGCGTCTTGGGTACAATGCCACAGGACAATCTTTTAGACGGCGTGTTTTTGCTATAAAGTTGTATTGTGTATAGTAATATTAATTATTATTATGTAATATCTAAGGTAGTAGTTTGTTATTTAGAAAAAGTATTTAAGAAAATTATATGGGAAAGTGGTTGTTATCGTCTATTCAGTCCAGGTAGGAAACTCATAATAAAAAATTTTAATCTGCACTAATATTATAAATGAGCAACTAACTATGTCTATCTATTACGCTTTTACGGCTAAACCATAATAAATATAATAAATATATATATATATATATATATATATATATATATATATATATATTTATTATATTTATTATGGTTTAGCATATATATATATATATATATATATATGCTGCCTGCGTGTTAACTATATATATATATTATAGTTATATATATATATATATATATATATATATATTATAGTTAACACGCAGGCGAATTAGCGGGCGAAAACTATTATAAAAAAAATTCGCAAATGCCGACAAACTCATAAATATAAGATTTAGTGTCCTAACCTCATTTCGAAGTTAGGAAATATAGAAGTTGCGAAAACTTTCTATAAAAACACGAAGTTCGTAAACGGCTTTTCCGCTATCAAAACTTGCGTGGAGCTTGACAGATTAAACTGAATTGTATTATAAGTTTTCACGTTAGTCTAAGGTTTTTTGATAAACTATCCTTACAATCGAATATTGTTATAGTAAGGTAAGATATTTATCAAGAAGGTCATTAAAAACCTGCGTCAGAAATCATCATATTTTATGTGGTGAAGCCACCAAAATAAGCTATTATGAACCTTTTGCATCGTTACAACTCTGTCCTGTTGTAAAGTCTCCGCTAATTCTATTGCCTACCTAATGGTGGTCACCACCGCCAAAAGAATATTAGCTGCAAGAAATATTAACCATTCTTCACATTGGAACTAAGATGACCCTTGCTACTCTGGTTGATAGACATGGCAGAATTAGAATCACCACTGAGTACACGATAAATTTAAAACAAGGTAAAAATTAGGTATAAGTGGAGTTACAGGGTTTTAAGCTGCAATGATTGGTTAAAATCCATGTGTCTAACCACTGGGCCATCTTGGCTTAAAACTAAGTTCAAAATGTACTAATTATTTAATATCTATAACATAAAATATTGAAATGTTAAATCATATAAATTGGAGAATTTCTGAGTATGCGATTTGGTTTTGATTTGTACTTAGATATAAGAAAATGTACCGAGTTAAGTTTAAACTTTAAAAAACAGATGCAAAACAATTTAAATAAATCCAAGCGATCACGAAACCTTCTCCCGAGGGTAGAACTGTAACAACATTGATGGAAGGGACGCTATCCAAATAGCTCCCTAGACATTTGTTCAACTTAAGCGAATAAATCTAAACACAAAACTAAACTTTAAGCAAATACTATGATACATATATTTAGCATGTATGCCATGTTAGTATTTTGTGGTTTAGATCCAAATGTATGTATGATATAGTAGAAGTTTTTTTTTTTAATATAGGAGGGTAGTCGAACAAATGGGTCACCTGATGGTAAATGGTCACCAACGCCCATAGACATTGGCGTTGTAACAAATGCTAATCTTACATCGCCAATGCGTCACCAAGCTTGGGAACTAAGATGTTATGTCCCTTGTGCCTGTAATTACACACCATTCACCCCACCTTCAAACCGGAACACAACAATACCATGTTTTGCGGTAGAATATCTGACTTGACCTATCATCAAACTTTTGTCAACCTCGTTATTAGCAATCAAAATTATTGATTAAAATTTAAATTAGCAGAACTGGTAGATGTTGTCCTACCTGTATATATGTACATATATAAAGTATTTGTTATGTTGAGTTCAGTTGAGCAGTTCAGTGGTGGTTCAATACTTATATGTTTCGTACTGTTTTCTACTCTTAATTCCAAAAGCTCAATCTATAATAATAATCAAAGCAACTAAGTAACTAACTAACTTAATTGATATGATATAATTTTGAATAATTTATGGATATATTAATCAAAAACTGTTTGTACTGCGTAATATACTCGTAGCAGAGCTATTAATCATTCAAATTGCAAGAAATATGTTAATCTAAACTTTGTTTATATTTACTTCCGAAATAGGCTATAGATGTATTGGAATGTAACATGCGTGAAATGGAATTAGTGCTCTATATGTTTTCATAACATTTATAATTTTGCTCGATATATTAATATATATCAAAGGGCATATGCAGAAAATATTTAAGTACTTTGAAGATTGTCAATTTGGACTAACATTGAAGATTGTCAATTTGGACTAACATTAGTCAAAAAACCTCTATAGAAACTAAAGTATTGGCGAGATCTTCGAAAAAGAGCTGTAACAAAATTTTAATTGGGGTTTTATTTAATATAAAAGGTTAATGTCTCTCATAAATCAAACGTTATATGAAATTCTATGCCCGTCGTTAAAAATTATAAATAACATATCGTCATAACAAAGGACATATATTATACATAATGTGTGTAATTTTATAAAGCGCTGCGGCGTGATGAATTTTGATGAAAAATTTTATATCCGGGGTTAACATAAGGATCCTTTTTGTCCCGGAAAATGAACCATTTCGGGGATCGTCAAAATATTATTGTGTCAATGAATCTAATGGCCAAAACAATGAAATTACTATAAATTTGCACATACATGTTTTTAAATTAACGATGCTTTGCATGTTGGTTTAGTACCAAAAGCGTACCATCTGAGTCGAGATGGCCCAGTGGCTAAAACACATAAATCTTTACTGAAGATTGCAAGTTCAAAAGCACCAGAGATTTTTCGGGTATTCGGTTTGAGTTTATATAAACTATCATGAATGGACGCTTATGAATTATCGAAACGAACGGATAGAATACAATAAAATCCGGCTCGAAGGATCAGGAACAATGTTGTGTAAAAGTAGACAGCTCTAATCGCACTTTATATCGTCCTTATGATAATTTTAACTAGGAAATCGTGAGATCTTAACTCAACGCGTTGTTGACGCTTCGAAAAGAAGTTTTATTTGTACCTTCCAGATTTAATGATTTGGATTGACAGGATACATGTTATAGATACCTAAACAGTCTAGTGGCTAGATATAATCCCGAAGTCCTCTTGACCGATTTCGGCCACGGGGGCCGAAATCGGTCAAGAGGACATTATTAGGATATGACTAGAAATACTTAATAAGGTTATTTTAACTAAATATGTTAAAATAACTTTATTAAGTAACATATATGTACTTAATTTATCTTACTAATATTGTTAGTATGTATTGCAATGTGGCTGTTTGAATTCTGTTTAAGTTATTTTTAAATATAATATTAAAAAAATCTTCTGCATATATTGTTTTATTGACATATAGTTTTAATTTTAATTATATATTATTATTGAACTACATGTTAACATTTTGAGCATTTGTAAATTTAAATATGGTTGTTTATGTATTATTATGTAAGTAGCATCGCATTTGTTTTTTATATGAAATTTTGTTATACACATACATTTCTGTCATTAGCTACTTTATTTTTAGGTAAATCAAGAAGGTTGTGATTTTATTTAACGAGCATATTAAGTTTCAACAAAGGGACATAGAACAAATCTATCTCATGCGTACCAGTAGCTCTATTCTGTAAGCAAAAACTCGAAGCTCACTGCGGAAAACGGCGGTGAAATGTCAGAAAGTGATATGCGACAATGATCATAATAATTATAATAGTTTAAGAATACATGCATCAAAATTATATATCATCAAATGCCGATTGACAACATTTCATGGGTGAGAATTGAATTCTCACGTAATAACACTGCAGGCTCCTAAGATACTCAATTAGCCAAGTGCCGCATATAAGAACTCTTACGTGATAAGTGCGTATTTGGAGAATATAATACTTGTATTGGGGATATCATATCGTTGATGCATACTCGAGAATAGATCGAACAAATGAATTAAAGAAGTATAAGTAAATACTACTTCATTTTAAAATACGTTTTGTGAAATGGGATACTAATTTCAATTTTAATTGTGTTCTATTCATAACGTGACATAAAAGTGTTGAAACTTCGTAACTAAAATAACAAGCTTATAACGAGCCACTTATAAAACTCGTGTCAATATTTTTTCCCAACTTTACCGTCACATACTGTGTGGTATGTTAGCGGCTTCGATGTACGTTATTGATCGACGGCTAGCTGCCTAAAGTATGCAGGCTGTTTGAGTCAAGTGGATGTTCCAAGCGTCTACCAACTCAAATTGGATCAAATTGCAGGAACTTATATTTTAACACGAATTTTCGTCTTGCTTTATTTCATTCAAATTTGCCAATTATTTTCGCAGTATATTTATACTGCGGAAATAATTGCGGCTTTATATGTAATATTTTTGACGTCTTTATAACTATAAACGTAAACGGATGGTTTACATTAGAATCATAGATAGAGCTATAAAACTAAAGATCCCGAGGGTTACCAGAATGTTATTGGGATTTTATGTCAAGAAATTCTCAATAGGAGCACGGAGTTTAGAAATTGGTAGTGATTATACTGGTAAATACGTACTCTTTCCAGTCGAGACGGATTTGCATCCCATATTTTGAGAGTGTGGGAATATTATGTGTCATGTGCAGTTGGATAACCTCTCGATTCTCAAGCCACCGTAGACGAAATCCGGTCAAAAGTACATCAGAACACTTTTTCACTATTACTCCAAGATTCACGCGTTTTCAACTGTAAACGCACAAATAGAACTGGTGGTAGAACTGGTTGATTATGGTGGAATCGGTGGAATGTTTTATTAAAAAATGGTAAATGTAAAAATAATAAAAAATGCGAGCGTCTACATTAAAAGTAGGGATTTTGATTGGTGCATTTTGTTTTGCGTCTTACTCCCGCGCTTAATTCCCCACTATTGACGATGCGCGGCTGATTCTACAAATACTGGTTTTACCGCGTCGTCGCGGTCAGTCAGTTCGAGCGGCGCGTGAAGTAAAGACGTGTTTCAAGAAGTCAGCAAGTTGATTTGTTAAGAAACCAATTAAAGCGAAGATTATAATATGAAGATAATAAATATAAAAACATTTCTTTTAAGAGCTTGACATTACGTCATACTACGTCATTGCATGCTGCTTCTTGTTTCAAATAAACATTTCTTTTCAGAGCTATTCGTTGTTTTAAACGATGACGTCATATAATGCGGCATGCGTGGCGTGTGTGTTCTTGTTGCTATATGTATATAACGACGCACTGCTACAAATATAATGTCTGGAGTTAGAAGCGAATATATATTAGCAAATATATTGTATATTCGGGCTGATGGTTCGCATGTTCCATTGTGGCTTTGATTCCGAATGGTAAATTATTTTTAACGTCCGTGGTTGGCAATACAATTATTGCAATATCATTTCAATTATTTGTGAGCTGTATTGCCCGTATACCTCTGACTTAAATAATAATGTTTAATTAAATATAGAACAACGATAAATTATATTTTAGAGTAATATCTATGTGATAAATTTGTATGAAAATAATTGTTTCGAAATTAAGGTGTCGGTATGAAATTACCAATCAATGTTTTAAAATCATATAAATCAAAGTGTGGAAAAGATTGTTGTTTTAATTTGAGTTGTGTTGAATCATATATAGTATACCGATTTTAGCCACGGTGGCCAATCTCAAGAAATATTAGCCAACTGCCCAGGACATATTATAGTGCACAAGTGTGTGCGCAAACACAGGTGCACTCTCTATTCCCTAACTCTCATGACCCGATGGGATGGCAATCCGACACGACCGGAAAGGGTTCAGGCGCAGGCCCAACGGTTTTACGTGCTTTCCGAGGCACGGGATTGTACTCACTTCCAATTTCCAGACTCCGGGTTGCTACTGAGAATTTTCGGCAGAAAATCTCATTAACTTGTTTTACTGGCCCGACGTGGGATTTGAACCCAGGACCTCCGGATTCGCGATCTTACATATAGCCACTAGACCAATGAGGCAGTCAAAGGCAGTCGAGGCAGTTTACCGCGGTTTCACCCGCGTATAATTTAAAGAAATAACAGAGGAGACTGATGTTTTGTTTTCGGGGGATATTCGTATTTATTGGTTTTTGCCGCACCCGGATCTAGATAGGGCAACATACAATTGGCCTTGCGAAAAACATCATTCCCTTAACTCTATTCCGGCATACGTGAATGTCTTTCCCTGTGCGTTATTCATCGTGACTGAAAACCTTCATAGAAAAATGTGTCCTATTAAAACTGATAGGTAAATCTGTGTCTTTTAAAAATAAGTATTTATTATCAACTAACCGAAACAAAACGACGAAACGAAATACGTATCTAACGTATAAACCTTAACTTACAAAGATACTACTACTAGCACTTCTACTTATATAGATAGAAACCGAAAACAAATAGGTGCTTACAGTAACAGCCTGTTAATGTCCCACTGCTGGGCTAAGGCCTCCTCTCCCTTTTGAGGAGAAGGTTGTGGAGCTTATCCCACCACGCTGCTCCAATGCGGGTTGGTAGAATACACATGTGGCAGAATTTCAATGAAATTAGACACATGCAGGTTTCCTCACGATGTTTTCCTTCACCGTTAAGCACGAGATGAATTATAATCACAAATTAAGCACATGAAAATACAGTGGTGCTTGCCCGGGTTTGAACCCACGATCATCGGATAAGATTCACGCGTTCTAACCACTGGGCCATCTCGGCTTCGGCTTTCGGTACTTAAGTATGATTATTTTCAAACAACCTACTATACAATCATATAAACTTTCATATCAACTTTCATTCATCATATGTATAGATAATTATTATTTGTATAGAAATATATAAATTGGTGTGTATATATCTATGAAAAAGAGTAATAAAATATTAAGAAAACTAAATTTGAAGTTGCATTCTATCAAAGTAAGTTAATTTAGCTCGGTAGTGTCTGGTGTGGTGATAAAGTCTTACGGTGAAAGTTTATACGTAGCAGAATTTTACAAAAGTACGTTTATTTAAATTGCTTTTGTTTTTGGCTTTTTAACATTTCTTGAATAATGAAAGTCAAATCATAAATTAAAGTATTAAAACCAATGACAGTCTTTGTAATACGTACAATGTAAATATAAGACGTTCCGATAGCTAGTTTCGGAGATTTTTGGACCAATTATATATTATATTTAAAATTTTAAAGACACCATGTCTTACTGGTGGTAGGGCTTTGTACAAGCTCGTCTGGGTAGGTACCACCCACTCATCAGATATTCTACCGCAAAATAGCAGTACTTATTATTGTTGTGTTCCGGTTTGAAGGGTGAGTGAGCCAGTGTAATTACAGGCACAAGGGACATAAAATCTTAGTTCCCAAGGTTGGTGGCGCATTGGCTATGTAAGCGATGGTTGACATTTCTTACAATGCCAATGTCTAAGGGCGTTTGGTGACCACTTACCATCAGGTGGCCCAAATGCTCGTCCGCCTACCTATACTATAAAAATAAACATGTATTATAAATAAAATTCAGTCGCATGTATTGTATCGACCAATGACCAATCTACACACTGCTAACAGCGAGGTATATACTGGCTCTTATTGTCCACTAATTTCAAGATAAGCACTTAGCTCGAACGTTAATCTTATTATTGAAGTGACTAAAAATATTACAAATTTATTTACAAATAACAAAATTGTTATTAATTTTTGAATATATTAATTCCCTAATAATATGCATCGTACATATTAGTCAGGTTATTCGGCTCGAAGGACCAAAAATGTCGTGTAAAGGTAGAAACAGAAAAAAGTGTAAAGTAGGCAATTACGAATTGGCGAATTAACGGTAGTACATTAAGAAAAACAATATTTAAATATATTAAGTTTATTTTTGAATAAATGTATGTGGACTATAAATAATGTATTTTAACGATTCTATCTTTTAACAATATTAATAATCCAATGCACAAAATAGTGCCACGCCACGTTTTATCCAATGACCTTGGGGTTTATGGGTGGTCAATTCGATGGTCATCACATAGTTGGTTGAATGACCGGTAGTAGATAAGGTACCAGCTCGAACTAGTGTCTTGTATGTTGGACACTCGTACAGGCCAGACGCCAGGCGATGATTTTGTTCTGGTTTCATGTAGATGATAGCCATTTCTGTAAAATTATAATTGCAAAATTAATGTCGTAATTTTATTCACCTTCATAATTACCAAACTACTTATTAACATTAAATAGTTGTATATAATTAATAAATAACTATATAGCTTAAATCATGTTCATGATTTAAGCTATATAGTTATTTATTTGACTAATCAAATATTGATATAAACAAGTTTCAAAGTCAGTGTTTTTTTATTTTAAGGAAAAGTTTACGACGTCATGTATAACGCTTTTGTGTTACCCATGCGCAGACGTGGCGGATAGCTAGTATATTTAAAACCTACGTGAATAATGGTGAAATAATCTTATAACATAAAATATTTGATATTAGTTTTATTTATTTTAAAAATATAAGCAATAGTCCTGTTGCGTCACCAGTGTATAATTCCTTTGCACGACTTTCTTCAAGAGCCATGTCAGCGGAGTTCCACCGTGCGCCTTCCAAAAACAGACCACTTACACAGCACCCGTCATCCGGTTTCTTTTGCGGAGGACCTTGTAAAGCCTGGTAAAAGTAAAATATCTAGCTTAAAAAACAAATCAAATTAAATTGACCGTAAAAGTATGAATCAAAGGCCTCCTCTCCTCGTCAGAAGAAAGTCTGAGCTGTTCCAATGCGGGTTGATGGATACTTATGTACCAGGATTTCAGAAACCACATGCATATGTTCACAAGATTGTTATGGATGGTTTGAATTATAAGCACAAACTGAACACATTTAAACACGATGGTGCTCTAGTGTTTGAACTCGCTATCTTCAGTTAATATTTGAGTGTTCAAGTTTCAATCTCGGCTTTTGTTAACCATACAAATCTTTAAGAATAATATTATTTAAACTCAAGGCATAACATATTATCTTATACCGGTAAACTCTTAAAGCCTAATATGATGGAATTGTGGGTTGATGATCATGATGATAATTAATAATATACTCCATAAAGAATACCTCAAAAGCATAAGCAACCGTATCTATAGCGATGACGTGTTTCCTCGCGTAGTTTTGCAGGGCACCCGTCAGGAAGGCCTGAGGGAAGTAGAAGCCGGATATCCAGAATACTTTCGGGATCCCACCCTCAGCCCATTGCTGCATAAACTGCACCCGAAGACACAAATCCTTTACCCATGCCGCTGTAACGAAACAGTGCGACAAACATTTCATCTAATTCATATAAAATTGCTACCAATGTTTTACGAGGTAACCTTCTACGAGGATTATGGAAATACCAATTTCATAATCAAATTTTGATAACTGTATTATCAGTTTAGTAAATGACCAGAAAATTAGCAGAAACAATGAACTTACCAAGTGGCTTTAGAGATGGATACGCCCTTGCACTCCACATATTTGGTACTCCATTGCGAGCTAAGCTACTCGCCATACTTTCCAACGCCTCGGACATAACCACCAAACCTTTTAGTGCCTTTTGTAAGTCTCTATATTTAAAAAAAAACCACATATGTACCGATCTCACGCTCACATTAACGCACTTACAACAACTTTTACGCTGACGTCATCTGACGCTCGAAAACTTACGCTTACTCGTCTGACGATCGAATTCTCAATTAGCCCATACCGGGTACCGAGCGTTAAGATGTTTACACATGAATGGCTTATATCATTGACGAGTTGGTTGGCGTGGTAGGTAGATACTTGCCTTTTCACGCCGAAGGTTGTGGGTTCGAATCCCACCCAGGACAGACATTTGTGTGCATGAACATGTCTGTTTGTCCTGAGTCTGGGTGTATTTATCTATATAAGTATGTATTTACAAAAGAAAAGTAGTATATGTAGTATATTAGTTGTCTGGTTTCCATAGCACAAGCTTAATTTGGGATCAGATGGCCGTGCGTGAAAAAAGTCCCAGGATATTATTATTATTATTATATACTTTTTATAGTTATTGAAAAAAATTGATAAATGCATTCATGATAAATTTGAATTTATTATTAGTTTCACCTTGAGCGTTTTACTTACTTTAACGAACTGTTGATGACTGTTAATAGCTTGTTATATCGTATCGCTTCTTGGATCAGCACCGTATTTAAGGATTCCTTGTATGACACGGGATATCTGCAAGCAAATATTTCTTATCAGTGAATCAGTAAATACGGTATTAAAATTAGGATATTTCTTTTCAAGATTCACTTCTAACTTTCTGAAAGTTTTCCTTTCACGGGACTGGATATAAAACAACGGAATTGATGATTTTTAAAATATTTTTTAGTAACAGAAAAGTAATAAATAGCACAATCTATTTCATATTATTATAATATAACAATAATATATCGTAACAAAGTGTATAGCAAACACGCACAATGGGAGTAGCGAACGGCGGCAGAGGTATGATAGCACTCGAGTTATATCCCCAAGAGCTTACATTAGTCTTACGCGCTAATGTATGTTTTACCGCAAATATCCCACTGCTGGGCTAAAGGCCTCCTCTCCCTTTTTGAGGAGAAGGTTTGGAGCATATTCCACCACGCTGCTCCAATGCGGATTGGTGTGGCAGACATTTATATTGTGACATGTGGCAGAATTTCAGTGAAATTAGATACATGCAGGTTTCCTCACGATAATTTCCTTCATCGTAAAGCACGAGATGAATTATGATCACAATTTAAGTACATGAAAATTCAGTGGTGCTTGCCCGGGTTTAAATCCACGATCATCGGACACAATCATCATTTTACATCAAAAACAAATTACAATTTGAATCATTACGTTCATAGTCATAATCAATAGCGTTCATTATATATTGTTCATAGATATTGCTATTTATAAATCATATGAAATGTTATTGCTATCAAAGCATATTAAAACAAATTCTAACGTGGTCGCGATAAACTTCTGGTCCAGCATCGCTGGCAACACATTGAGAATCTCTTTAGCAGCTCGTTCTGTCATCTCCTCCGCTGTCAGACCACCTCCACCGCTTACTTCTTTCGGCTGTAGATTGCTTAGAGTATCTGTTCGAATTTTCCATCACTTATTATATTAATTCGGATTAAAAATCTGTCTAATTATTTGTTTATTTTTTGGATCTCCAACAGTTGTACATAAAATACATCCAACACATGCTTTACATATACTTAAAAACATTACCAATCACAATTACGTAAAGAGGTAACAAATTAACATTAATTTATACAAATAAAAATAAAAAATACTGGAAACAGAAACAAAATAAAGACATCGATTAAGTTTTAAAAAGAAGTCAGAACAGAAGATAGAACTATCCGGACATCTTTTTTTTACTTGAGTCTTTAAGTTTAGTCATGTTGTTGTTCTATAAGAACTGTGTGGTTATATATTTTTTATAAAATTGACTATTATGTAAGATATATATATTTTTTAATTTATAGTTAAGTAAGTCTTGTAGACAACTGATATACTACATATACTACTTTACTTTTTTTGTAAATACATACTTATATAGATAATTACATTCAGACTCAGGACAAACAGACATGTTCATGCACACAAATGTCTGTCTTGAGAGGGAATCGAACCCACAACCTTCGACGTGAAACGCAAGTATCTACCAACCACGCCAACGAGCCCGTCTAAATATAAATTGATTCTATTTGTTATGTGTTTTACGAACAATGAAAAATAAATATACAAATATTTTTGAATAATCCTATACTAATAAACTAAAAAATAAGAACCACGTATTCAATACACATAAAATTTTTACCAGAAGCTTCAGCGCTTTTCGAAATAGGTTAAAGTATATAATTTTGTTATATAACGATCAGTTTCGCCCGCTTTAAATTTATGCTGTAAAGCGTGAACTTCATATTCTTGTCAATAATAAAATGACAAGAGGTAATAAAGTTGGAATTAAAATAAAGCTATAGCTAGACTTACTGATACACGTAGTCGTTTCAGACATAGCGTAGCTGATGTTGGCGTTGCTATGAAGACCGAACAAGGATGGGTCGTCGTTTAACGGAAGGGTTCGGATGTATCTTGTATAATCTTCAATTGTAAACCAAGAAGCTTGCTGGAAATATATATTTAGACTAAGATATACAAAAACAGATGAGATGATGAAGTAAAAATATACAAAAATAAGTAAGTCTATTAATGTCCCACTAAGACTAAGATTTCCTCTCCTTTTAGTAGATTTGGAGCTGATTCCATCACCGGTTTGTGTCGGTCAGCTTAAGCATTTGAGTGTTTAAAATAAAAGTAGTTCGAATCCTACTTTGCAGTGCAAGTTCACTTCATACCAAATGTAATCAAAGTCGGTTCAGTAGTTCAAAAGTGAAATCGTAACAGACAGATAAACAGAGATACTTTCGCATTATTAGTAAATAATATAACATAATATATCATTTGATCATGTCTCTAAGAACAGGCATAAGGCACATTTAAGTTTCCAAGTAGTTGATGGCGCATTGGCGATGTAAGCGATGGTTAATATTTCACAAAGTCTGTGGGCGATGGTGACTGCTTACCTTCAGGTGGCTCATTCGCTCGTTTGCCTACCTATTTATAAAAAAAAGAAAAGGATCCATACAAAGAAGACCAATATTTTTCTATCAATCATTCGTATTAATCGCTGATTATAAAATATATAAATTTATGAGACCTGTTTGTAAGCGCCGCTCTCATCGAATATACAGCGATCATTTAGGACGGCAGTCGTGTAATAGTCAGACAGCAGGCACAAGAGGCATCTCCTATCCCAGTCATCTGTTACACGTCCTCCGTAATTAATATGTCCTGCGGTGTACGTTAACATCTGATACGGAGAAAGAAATACTTTATTTAATTATAATAATTCATCTTTATTATGTACACACTAAATTTATTATTAATAAGCTTGTAACGAAGTCATAAAATATCAAAACAAATTCGCTAAATAGCAAAAAATTAAAAACATGTGAAGATAGATAATAAAAATAATAAGCAAATAATAAAATACACAAATAAGACATTAATCTAATATAAATAAAAGAATGAGCAATATATATTTGCTCATCAATAAAATTATTGACGTATGGCTTCACATAAAAAGGGAAGGGGCTGCTCTTTAGGGAGAGACAAATTTAACAACACTGTCTTTTTCTTTCGAATGTAAAATCAATAATAACAGAAAGGGAGAAATCAATCATCAAAAATTTTTTAGAATAGGAAGGCGGACGAGCATATGGGCCACCAGATGGTAAGTGGTCACCAAACGCCCTTAGACATTGGCATTGTAAGAAATGTTAACCATCGCTTACATCACCAATGCGCCACCAACCTTGGGAACTAAGATGTTATGTCCCTTGTGCCTATAGTTACACTGGCTCACTCACCCTTCAAACCGGAACACAACAATACCAAGTACTGCTGTTTTGCGGTAGAATATCTGGTGGTACCTACCCAGAAGAGCTTGCACAAAGCTCTACCACCAGTGAAAGTGCACAAAGCTCTACCAGGTCTATGATCTCGTTTTGTTATCTTTCATAAGACACTGACAGTCCGCCTCAAGGCTGCGTGTGAGCAAGGTCAGCTAAATCAGTGACAATTAATACGTTAGTAGTATATAGGTGTATATACAAAGACAAAAGACAAATAATAAAAATAACATATCACTGAACAATGTTAATAAATCAGGTAATTTAGTTTTTAGATTATATTAAAGTCTCGATACAGGATAATACAAACGATATTAAAGGGGATTTTTTTTTATAGAATAGGAAGGCGGACGAGCATATGGGCCACCTGATGGGAAGTGGTCACCAAACGCCCTTAGACATTGGCATTGTAAGAAATGTCAACCATCTCTTATACAGCCAATGCGCCACCAACCTTGGGAACTAAGATTTAATGTCCCTTGTGCCTGTAATTACACTGGCTCACTCACCCTTCAAACCGGAACACAACAATAACAAGTACTGCTGTTTTGCGGTAGAATATCTGATGAGTGGGTGGTACCTACCCAGAAGAGCTTGCACAAAGCTCTACCACCAGTAGTAATTTATTAAATTTTAATAACAAAAGACGCCGTTTCAGTTGATTTTAAATAAACATAACAGCGACGCAATAGATTATTTACATAAAGTATATAGATAGACAGCATATTATATAATTACAATTGTGAAAATCATAAATAGAAAAACCCTGAATGATTTTGATTCGACTAGTATAATCTCACCCGTAAAGGCACTTCGGTGTATTCGGTTAAGAACATGTGAAGTTGTGAGATGCAAATTCGTAGATCTCCGTCCGTGAACTCATAGGGAATGTTGAAACCGAGGGGTCCGAACTTACGACGCTCAAGGACAACACCATGAAATAGACACAGCGAGAAGAGCAGCCACTGAAACATAACAAGATTAAAAATCACATTTGAACTATAAGGAAGTATGTTACATATAATTAACGTAAGGTAATATTTAAAGTAATTTTCAAGACACTGCGTGTGAAATATTAGAGTAGGAGTACACTCTATTTCCTCACTCTAATAATCCGATGATTGGATGTGCTTAGTAATGTCATTTTTTTTTTAAAAACTATCGTTTTCATAATCCTGCTAAGTTAAGAGATCCGATGATATTTTCATTAAGTTTGTACAGAAATACTGGTATAAAATTGATTTATAGAAGAATAGTATATATACTCTTTAATAGATTCGTGTATTTCCTTTAACAGTACAGTAACAGCCTGTTAATGTCCCACTGGGCTAAGGCCTCCTCTCCCTTTTGAGGAGAAGGTTTGGAGCTTATTCGACCACGCTGCTCCAATGCACAAATTAAGCACATGTATCAGTTGTGCTTGCCCGGGCTTGAACCTACGATCATCGGTTAAGATTCACACGTTATAACCACTAGCCCATTTCGGCTTATTTCCTTTAAAACGAACCTTAAAATTAGGGACTTTGCTGTCACTTGAATTGATATAGTCTGTGAAGTCAGGAACTTGATTCATATAAGCCTTCAGTAAGTTCGCTTTAATTCCTCTTGGGGGCTCAACAGTCATCTTGTAGCCTGAAAACGTTTGACAAGAACAATTAATTCAGACAACACCGATTGAATATAATTAACGATGATTAAATCAATATTAAATAAAAATATTGCTATGATTTTATCATACTTAGTTTCGGTATTTGGTAAAATATTAATCGATCGATTTCAATCATCTGTTATCGTGGCATTTTTTTAATAAAATAATTAATACATATAATCTAAAACTACAATACATATAATCTAAAACAAGTGATAATAATAAAATATATGTTAATCTACAGGTAACGAACGCAATGTTTTGTGTTTTTGTTTTACACAAATTTATTTGAAAGGCTTTTAGAATTAATGTTTTCAGTGAAGCGTAAGTAAGCGCTGAATAATAATATTACCGGTTTTATGTTCAGCGTGTGCAGGTTTTGATGTTTCAAACATATTTCGGTATAATTTTCGAATGCTAATAGCAATATTATTTCGGTTGTTTTGGCTTAACACAAATGAGTGTCGTGTTTGTGTGTGGGTTGAATGTTAATACAATGTTTTGTTATGTCTGAAGTCATATAAAGTAGGTATACTGAACCTTTCATGTATTTCGTTTTGGTTAAGACTTTGGTAGTAATATAATAATGCGTGTGTTTGTGTGTGCGTATATATGGGTTTGTCTTAATGTGATGTGTTATGAATGTTTATTTTTCCTGTATTACCGTTCTGCAACAATGCCACCGGAAAGAATGGCGAAGGTGTAGAGGTGAGCCATAGACGGAAATCCTTGTGAACTTGTTCTGGCACAATCTGCTCCACGTTCAGTTCAAGTACCGGCATCCATGACGGAGACAGGTGACAGTTCTTATAACAAAGTTAAAATTTGTGGTGAACCAACTATATAAGCCTACACTATAAGGTCATTAATTTTTTTTTAATAATATTGGCATTTTTAATTTAATATATATAACGAACATAAACAATACTATCACAAGTTTCATAACACCAATTTTCTTCCAAAAAAATCCGATGGTGGCGTTTTATGGTCTAGTGATGCATTTTTTAAAGACATTGGAATCATCGCTATGTATTCAACAAGTATATAATAAAGGTATATTGTTTATGTATTAAATAACCTCTACCCAAAGGTTGCTAGAAGATTGATCTTAAAATTATCTTTGATCTTAAAAAATCTCCAAAATTAAATTCCAAAATGAAAATGAATAAACTCTTCGAATAATAACTAAACAATGTCCAATACCAATGTAACTAAGATGGAAACACTTTGAATACCTGAACGTAACATGAAACTATTAATAAAAATCGATTCATGAAAGTTATGTCCGAACGTGGACAATCCATAACGGAGGCAGGTGACAGTTCTTACAACATAGCGAAATTTCAGGTGAATCAAGAAAATAAGCCCTTTATTTTTATTTATTTTTTAATAAATCATGGCTATATATTTGTTTGTGTAATACATAAAGACAAATTACGAAGTCGGTTAATAATATCACTGCCCCTCTCTTTCCCATGGGTGTCGTAAGAGGCGACTAAGGGATATCTGAGCGACCATCTGCTCATCTGGTGGTAGGATGCTAACATCCGCCTGGCTTGTTACCACCGTACGCATGGTGAAAAACTCGTGAAGTGGCTTGCAGCCGCGTTTCGAGGTCAGCCAGCGTACAGCCAGTGCCCGAGCGAGTATTGCCGCGATGGGTGTTGGTCCAGTGGAGACGGCTGTTGAACCAATGCCGGAGGAAACTGTATTGACCTGCCGGACAGGGAGACCCGAAGAAACGGCTGTTCCGCTGGCCGCCCGTGGCATAGTACAGGGGCCCGAGCGTGCCTAACCAGCTCTCGAGGCTGCCCCACCAGGCCACGCATAATCTCGGGGTGGACCGTCGTGCCGGTTGGTGACCGGAAGGTGGGGTCCCGGCGGCCACTTCCGGGGGGGTTCGGGGGCCCTTCCGTCCGGCGGATCAGTATATTTTCCTTTTTGGCAAACAATTGGGAAAACATGCCTCCATACTTTGCCCATCCCTATCGTGGCAATACGTCGCTCGCCTCACGTCTCTTTTCCTAATTTCCAAATGGTAGCGCAAATAAGAAATAACAGTCGTTCAGCGGTGCACACCCCCACCATACCCACGCTGTTTGAGGTCGAGTTCTCTAACATCCGAGGACTCCACGCTAACCTCAACGCTGTCCACCACCATCTCGAG
Source organism: Nymphalis io (assembly GCF_905147045.1). Taxonomy (NCBI): domain Eukaryota; kingdom Metazoa; phylum Arthropoda; class Insecta; order Lepidoptera; family Nymphalidae; genus Nymphalis; species Nymphalis io. The sequence continues at coordinate 6,378,691 of NC_065913.1, read as the reverse complement.
ACAGCACGGCCAGCAATGTTGTTTCTCACGGAGACGCAAATACTCCGCCCTGCCGACACCAGCTACCTTAACTATCCCGGCTACATGCTGGAAGAATCTTTTAAAGCGAAAGCCGGAGTATGCTTGTTCGTCAGGGCGGATGTTTGTTGTCACCGATTGCGCTGCTTGGAGGACCCCTCCTTCTCCATGTTGGTGGTACGTGTGGACCTGGTTCGTCAGAGTCGAGTCTACGTGTGCCTCTACAGATCCCACAATGGTGACTTGGAGACAAGCCGATTATTCGACCATCTTAGTCGGGTGGCATATGCTGCGCAAGAGCAGTTTCCTAACGCGGAATTGGTGTTTTTGGGGGATTTTAATGCTCACCATGAATCATGGTTGAAATCCCTCAAAACTGACCATGCTGGAAGAACTGCTCATGCTTTTGCTCTCACACACGACTTGACCCAACTGGTTGATCAGCCCACCAGGATCCCGGACATTGATGGGCAAGCGCCTTCTCTACTGGATCTTCTGCTGACTTCTCACCCGGTGGAATATCAGGTTGTGGTTCAAGCTCCACTTGGTTCTTCGCATCACGGCCTTATATCTACCAAAGTGCCACAGGCCAAGCTGCCGCCATCAGCGGTATGCAAACGTGCGTTTGGCACTATAAGTCGGCAGACTGGGACGGTATGCGCGATTACTATGCGTCAGTCCCTTGGAAGGAACGTTGCTTCAGTGGGAATGACCCGACAGCTAGTGCCGCTGCTGTTGCTAATGAGATCATGTTAGGAATACTACATTCCTAGCTCAGATCTCATCAATAGGGGTACGCGTAACCGTTGGTTCACGCGTGAATGTGCCGACGCTGTATCATCTAAGCAGGCGGCATATCGCGCGTGGATCAACGGCTGCATTAGCGGGGCATCTAACATTGACTCACTGAAAGCAAACTACAATAAAAATTCCAAGTCCTGTAGGAAGGCATACACGAGAGCGGATGCACAGCGCATTGTACAGATTGGTCATGACCTTATTTCGCATCCTAGGGGCTCCCGTAGCTTCTGGCGTCTGACCAAGTCTGTGCAAAACAATTTCTACCAACCTTCGCTACCACTGCTCAGAAATCCGGACGGATCGCTAGCTCACAGTCCGCAGGAGAAAGCCGACCTCCTGGCTAAACTCTTTACCGACAACTATGTGATCGATGATTGTAGTGCGCAGCCACCAACAATACCTTCATGTGGCCACACGATGCCTGACATCAAAATCAGGCAACGTGATGTGCGTGCGGAGCTGCAATCACTCGATATACGGAAAGCTAGCGGTCCCGATGGAATACCAGCCATTGTGCTGAAGAAGTGCGCGGCGGAGCTGTCTCCTGTGTTAACGCGCCTGTTCCAACTTTCTCTCTCTTCGGGATGTGTGCCGGAGGCTTGGAGAAGAGCTAATGTGCAAGCAGTTCCCAAAAAAGGGGATCGGTCTGACCCGGCAAATTATCGGCCAATAGCTATCACCTCATTACTTTGTAAGGTGATGGAACGGATTTTAAACAACCAACTGATCCATTACCTAGAAGATCACTGTCTAATTAATGATCGTCAGTACGGGTTTCGACCAAAACGGTCCACAGGTGATCTTCTAGCGTACGTAACGCACCTCTGGGGTGAAGCTATCGACAAGCATGGAGAATCGTTGGCTGTCAGCCTCGATATCTCCAAGGCTTTCGACAGGGTCTGGCACAGAAGTCTTCTCTCCAAGCTACCGGCATATGGTCTGCCTGCTCAGCTATGCACCTGGATTGCCAGCTTCCTACACAAGCGTAGCCTTCGTGTTCTAGTGGATGGTTGCGCTTCACAATACTATGTAGTGAATGCTGGCGTCCCCCAGGGATCTGTGCTATCTCCCACACTCTTTCTTTTGCATATCAATGATATGCTCTCTCTTGGGAACATACATTGCTATGCAGATGATAGTACAGTGCATGGTGGATACCACGGACGCGCAGTGGCTGGGCGGGCGGAAACTGAGGAGAGGCGGGAGAATCTTGTTATTGAACTCGATAGGACATTAGAGCTCATCGCCAAATGGGGTTCTGATAATCTTGTTGAGTTTAATGCCAAGAAAACACAGGTGTGCGCTCTCACAGCGAAAAAGTCACCATTTTACCCTCATCCCTCCCTCTGTGGCACACCGCTGATGATACAAAGCAAAATCGCCATGCTGGGGATGGACGTTCGCTGCGACTTTAGTCCAAGGGATTATTATACATCGAGGCTATTATAAAAACAGCTTCACGAAAACTCGGAGTTCTGAACAAGGTGCGGCGTTTTTTCACGCCACAACAACTGTGCCTGTTATACAAAACACAGGTACGGTCTTGCGTTGAATATTGCTCGCACCTTTGGGATGGCTCCGCTAAGTACCTAATGGAGGCCTTGGACCGGTTGCAGCGACGTGCAGTACGCATTATTGGCGACGTAAATGTCACAAACACCCTTGAACCTTTACAATTGCGTCGCGAGATAGCAGCACTGAGCGCTTTCTATCGTCTGTATCACGGCGAGTGCTCTGAGGAATTATTCTCTCTAATTTCTGCTTCCCCCTTCCTTCTTAAGTCCACGCGAGCTGGTTCTCGATGTCACCGCCTAACTGTGACATCAATTCCATCGCGCACAAAGAAATTTGGCAACTCCTTTCTTTGTAGCACTACCAAAGAATGGAATTCCTTACCAGCTCACGTGTTCCCCTCCTCTTACAACCCGGGTTCCTTCAAACGAGGCGTGAAGAGGCATCTTGCGGGCCGGCAAGGCGGGAACGGCTAGTACAGAACATTCTTCCCGACTGTACTGGCCGTCGTCGCGTTTGGACTCTACTACCACTTACCATCAGGTGGAGTAGAGTCATTTGCCATCCCGGGGCATATAAAAAAAAAAAATCTTGATTTTTTTCCCTCAATTACCAAATTTTATTTATCTCGTTAAACCAAAGCTCAAAAAAAGAACAATTGGATTATATTGGGAAATAATTAATTTAAAAAGTACAAGAAATCAAAACTTTTTCATTATCCATCTTACCTGGAAAAATACCCAATTACCAAAATCACAGCCAACTTTCATCATCGCTTCAGCCAGCGGCCCTTGGCCTTGACCCAAGGAGATACTTTCGAAGCGTTTCCCCATCTTCATTTTATCCGCAAACTTTAGAAGATCTAAAATTAATATATAAGAGTTTTGTAACAAAATCATATTCTTAAGTCTGATCGGTAAATGTTGATAAAAAAAATAATTGAAATAGTTCATAAACTTAAAACTTATTGCGACCCGCTAATTGTTTCGCTGACAGAAAAATTAAATGCTTGGGCATTAGATATTTTTCTTTACCTGACTATGGTGAAATCAATGGAGTGTATGTATGTTTCCGCGCATATCTGAACGATTTATTGCATTTTAATGAAATATATATATCACTATAAATAATTAACATATTATTTAATGTAAAATATTTACTGACGATCATCAAATGTCCGGCCTTAGCGCTTAGCAACAGCTGCGCGTTCTTACTACGTAATACTGTGCATGTCGTCGTACATATTACGATACTTAAACGACAGTCGCTATTGTAAGACGTTGTCACAATATTTATAAACTCTCGCTGAATAGACTTTAGTAACGATGAAGAATACTTAAGAGTTAGTCATTTGTTTCTAGTAAACATCTCCGTTGTGATCATTCATTGTAGATAAACGATTGGTATTCAGTTTTTATTAACTTAAGCAACTATAATCCTATATATATATATAATATATATATTTCTACTGGTCATTAAAATTACATATCATCAGACGTCAAACATAGTTAACAATTATAGTTAAGTTACTATACATTTATTAGTTTTAGGTTCTAAATTATGAGCTCTCAATTAACACTGGATTATTAACATGAATATTTGGTTGTGAAGGAGAACCTACTTCGGTAGGGGCGAGACGGGAACGCTGGAAGAGGACACTGCTTATTTATCTCGATGCTGCTGGTGGATATATATATATATATATATATATATATATATATACTAACAGGGTTGTACCTAAAGCAAGCACGTTATTACACATGCGTGCTAGCTTTGTGCAAGTGCCACCACCACAAGTGCTTTGTTATTTCACCGCTAAACAGCTTTATAAAGTAGTACTATGATTCTGTCTTACCTCACCGGCAATAACAGCTCAGTTTCCATGGTCCACTCATTAACGGTAAAATATTTAATATTGCTTACAATACATATTGTGTTAAATCAGTGGTGACTATTTACCATCGGGTGGTACAATTGTCTCGTTTGCCTTTCTTTACTAAATAATAAAAAAAATACTATAGCCTATGTTCAGACTGTTTGAGCTTTTATTAGTTGATAGCAATACAATTTTACCCGCCGCTGGATCGGTTCCTGTCGATAACACGAAAATGATTGGAGCTAGCGGATCAGATTCAGCGAACAAGGCGGCAAGATCAGCCGGCTGCGGCTCCACAAACCTTGCTCCCAAGCCTGTTACTACGTAGTCCTTTGGAAATAAAATAAAAAGTTAAAATTAGTAAGTTCTTTCATCTTAGCTGAATTGTCTGCCTCGTTGGTATATACGCTACTATTAAAACTGTAAACCCCAAGATCAAAACCCAATTAAGTTTTTGATTTTTCTATTAAGAAGTAAGCATGATCTAAAGTGGTTTCTGGTTGTCGCTCCATTGGATATTGGAGTGCAAAAAAGGATAGTCCTGTGTTTAAGCATTAATGTAAAGAAACACTCGTGTGCTAAATGTTATTATACAATTAATGAATTTAAGTATGATAGCACAAGTTGGAAATGAAACGATCCCTTTCTGGCAATTTTTTTACATTGAAATGAGTAAACGAAACATCATATGATACATATGAAAAAAAAAACCGCTGAGTTTCTTCCGCCAGTTCTTCTCAGAGCTGGGTGTTTCTTTTCTGAACCGGTGGTAGTTTCTAATTTGACAATCAATAAGTAAGTCTAATGATTCTATGTTGAATAAAATCTTTTCATTTTTTTATTATATATTCCATGCAGTTGGCCACCGTGACCAAAATCGGGCAAGAGGCGTAATTCCAGCGTCCATATAGAAATCGTTAGATAAGCTTTAGAATTGTATATATACAGTATGTGAAGTCGACGAAGTAATTTGTTACTCGTAACCCAAAAACGATTGGTTACTGATATACAATAATTCTTTAAATATATAACCGGATATGTTAAATGTTGCCAGCTATAAATTGCCGCTCACTTGTAATCCAGGTACAAGTTTATCTGGTCGCAGACATTTCAACACCAGCAACTTTTGAAAAGCGTCCAATTGTGAATCCAACGGCTTCGGATACGATAATCTAAAACATTTTTTTTCATTATTTTCTCAACTAGAAAATATCCTATTATTTCTTTAAATAGATTAATTAAAAAAAAATACTTCTCATAAAAAAAATATATATTCAACTCCAAGAATTCAATCCAAAAATTATTTTAACTATTCAAATCCAAAAATCCAATTCCATTAAAACAAATGGCAACATTTATATCGCCAACTAACGTCGGTGAAATACCTACTAACTACGTAATACTACTGATACGGTATATGATATAGTAATACGTTATATTAATAATTAAATTTTAGCTGAATTTCTAAAGAATTGTCAAAAGTTATAAAAATAGAAACCGACAACTTCAGTGGATAAAATTAGTCAATACAATTACTTAAACATAATATTTATAAAAATGTTTTAATTAATTAGTAATTTAGTACCAATTAAAAATATAATAAGCCAATAGATAAAACTGTAATAAATATCAAACTGTTATCCCAAAACTTAGATTATCAAAGAGCAACATGTAAATTTTTGACGAAAAGTTCATTAATAGATGAATTTCAAGCTTAACTTTAAGCAAAAAAAACTGATCTCATAAATTGGTTTCATAAGTTAGAACTTACTTATGAGGGTTCCAAGCGTCGTAATAGGATTTAAAGAACTTCGTCTGCTGAGGGAAGTCAATAACAAACTGATGCATGGTTGGTAAGGAGGCAAGTTCCATCATATCTAACCACATTTTTAGGGATATCCATTTGGGTTCTGGGTTTTCAAATTCCTTTGGGTAAAAATTTCGTAAAGAAATATTTGACTTGAATAGTAATAAAATAAATGCAATTATTTAAAAAAAAACATATTTATAATGTTAAACTAATGACTATCAATACATACGATTTTAATTATTATTTACCAAACGTAAAATAATTCGTTATATTTTTCATCATCATTTATGAAATAAACCAATACCGAAGGATCAAAATTATATAATAGCTACAGCTTTTACGCTCGCTGCCACACTGCCATGGGGCAGTGTGGCAGCTTCTTTTGAGAAGAGTTGGTGCTTATACCGCAGCTCAAATGTATCAAATTTTCATGCGACACACGCTTGTTTCCTAACGATGTTTTCCTTCACCAAATCACAAATTAAGCACATGAAAAGCGAGAGACAGTTTATTTATGTTAATTCATTTATATATATTCGTAACAGATAATTCAAACTAAGATAAATAATATTCAAATTTGGAACCAAATGAAAATGTCGTTACTATCAACTACCTCTTCAATTTTAGCACCGTTCAATAAGAAGTTAAACTCTTGGTGTCGGATGATCCCTTTGTCGAGTAAAATACGAGCGCAAAGAAGGAACGCGAAGAGGAGCTTATGTCTTTCGAAAAGACTTCTACACACGTTCTGATATAGGAGAAAGGTGAAGTGCTCAATTATTATGTCGACTCGTTCGATGATATCATCTGAAAAAAAAAGGAAAAATCATTCGGAATTTAAAATTATATTATTTAACCAGAATATACCACTCTCTTAAGCGAATTAAACATTTTTATATTTTGATTTAAGCTTTATTGTTCAGGCAATTTTATATTTCATGCAATGATTAAAAAGAACAAATACTTTGTAAAAATTAAAGAAATAGTTACTTTTCTCTATTTTTAAAAAAAATATCTGTAATAGAGACATACATATGTGCGTTTATGTGAGCGCGTGTTAGTGTGCGTGCGTACGTGTCGTGTACGTGTAGTTTGTGCTTATAATAATATTGATAAAATGAATGTGTAAACCAAAAAGATTACAGTCATTATAAATTATATCACATTAAAAAAAACACCACTTGCAATATTTTTTACAATAAAAATCTGATTTATATGTAATTAATATTTATGTGTCTGTTTATAATAAAAATACCAAAAAGAGAATAACCATTTGGCTCCGTTTCAGCCATGCTCCGTATGAACAGTTTGACAAACCATTCCAATGAGTATTGGTACATTGGGTCAACGTTGGCCATGCCAGATAAACAGAAGAATAAAATTTGGCCACGGTTGGCCACAGGCACGTAGCCTTGCCGAGCTTCGTCTATTTCAGCAGATGTACGTTCTATATCTTCTACTTTAATCTATAATAAAAATAAAATATATTTTTTGGGTTTATATTTCATAAGGTGATCCATACTACAATTCAAGATTTCTCATATTAAATAGCTAGCAGCACTTTACTCATAGCGGTACGTTCGGAAAAAAAAACATTTAGTTTTCAGCGGGGTACGGTTTGTCTTATCTCAAAAACGTACATGTTTAAAGTGGCGCCATAAGAAATATATATAATTTCTTAGATCGACAATACCCTGACGACCTTGGAAAGGAATGTGTTATATTCCTTGTGCCTTTATTACATTGGCTCATTCACATTTCAAACCGGAACACAACATTCCAAATAGCAATACATAGTGTAACGCTGTTTGGCGGTAGAGTATGTAATGACTGGTATCTACTCAGATGGGCTTGCAAAGCTTTACTACCAAGTTAACGTTATTGGGTTTTTTGTCTCTTCTATTCTCCGAAACAGTCTGATGCTTAGAAGTATATTTACTTTCCCATGCCTGGTGAAAAAAGCAAAACCGTTGATCCTGAGCGTTATTTATGTCTTTTGGGTCGTATCAGTTTGCGGTCCCATCGGATTATGAGAGTGAACGATAGTCAGTCTATTAAATTACAATTCAATAGTACGTAAGTAATAATTTAATAGTACTGTAATACTAATAACAATTTCACGTAAAAAAACGAAAATTTACTCAATAAATAATTTTATAAAAATACTAATATTGGAAATTAATATTTATTAAATTGGACTACTTACCAATATTTCGGCACTCTTTATTTTAATAGCTTCAAGAGTGAGAATGAGTGGCAGATCATCAACCGGGGAACCTTCACTGTTCGACAGACCGTATAGAATATCAGATTGCATTTCAGCTAATTGGGTTGATAATTGCGCTCTCGATACAATAAGCTGTCCACGTAACTCTTCTAAGTCCGGACGTTCTTGGGCTACTACGATTGATAGAAGTTGTTCCGCTAAGCCGCTGGTGAGAACAAATTTAATTACGTTATCATTTCGATTATCAAAAACAATTTTTTAACTATATATGTCTCAATAATTATTTTTGATTATTTATTTAAAAAGAAATGCCTAATTTGTTTGAGAAAATTTTGAACATTTTAGTATTAAATAATTGATTGAAATTTTCGAAAGTTACTGCTGAGCTGATTCGTCACCCTGCTTTACAGTGAGTTTGAAAATATTTAAGTGGCAGATTTTCATAAGCACATGCAGGTTTCCCCACGATATAATACACAGATTAGCACGAGATAATTTATAAACACAAATTATTATTAAGCACGTTAAAATGATGTATTGTTAACTTCGGTTAAGACTCGATATATAATTTGAACTACTTATACATGGTCACTATATTCAAGAAAGGATTCGTTATGTTTACGTTTAGCAAAATCATTTACGACACGTAATTGAGAAGCGAACATTGAGTTGTTACTTACGTATCAAAAGGCTAATTATGTATAGACAGGTTCACGTATAATGCTGACAGCTCGCTTCAAGTGTTTATTTATTTATTAGGAAGCCAACGTTATATAGTAAGAAATACATTTTGTAATGCGTATGTAAAAGCAGTGTTACAAAGTTAATTAACAATAGGTTAATTTAAGATGCAAATAAAAATTGTTGCTCACTTATAACAGTGTGTTTTAACAAAATATATAACTGAAATTTCTCATTAACTATAATTTGACATAAAGTAGTAAAGATTAGATTCTTAGTTAGCAAACCTAAGAATCTATAAAGAAATGAAATAACTGAGAAAAATTCTGTAAGTGTTTTCGAATATAGTCACCGGGCTTTAGTCAATTGTCTTCTCTCTAAATAAATATTTATTTAGGTCATATAAATAACCCATAAGGGATAATAAGTTTAACTCTAAGTATATATCACAACTAATTTTTAATAATAAATTAATTATAAGCATACTTATTTTTTCACTTTTTCATATTAAGTTTCTATTGTAATTTTTTTTTCATCAATAAGATTTATTATTATCATTTACCTCGGTACCAGCGCAAAGTTGACGATCTGCACTTTGACAGATACTTCAGGGGTATACTTGGGGTTCGGCAGTTTTGTCGTTATGTACAGACGAAAACCAGTAGTGTACGGTATCAACGAGTCTCCCAGTTTCAGAACGAGTTGACCGGCTTGACGGAAATATTGTCGCTGGATAAATAATAATATAATAACTCAGTTATTAAAAAAACTTTATATTATATAACTGTATCGTTTAGAAATATATTTTACTGATATTATAAACGTGTGTTTGTTTGCGATGTTATAAAAAGAGGCATTTTTATTTATGGAGAAGCGATTGTAAAACTTTTAAAGATAAATCTCTTTTTTTATTTAATGAGAAATTATTTTGAAACGTCAATAGCATAATGGTTGATGGGCCGTCTAGTGATGTGAGATTTGAAGGTTCGATCCTGAACACCCTAGGTTATTGTCGTTCCCACTCCTAGCATATGCTTTACTCGTACTTTTAATTGCAGGGGTAAATAGTAATATTAGTAATTAAAAAAACAAAAAAATAAATTTTGTATATCTCGAAAATAGCTCTAACGATTTGGGACAAATTTTGCTTTTAGATAAGTTCATGGTTTTTAACTTTAACTATATAAGTGTATTTTCATTTATTATTAGAGCCAAGCAAAGCTTGGTTGCCCAGATATTATTTGGTTAACAAACCATTAACACGAAAATGAACTTTAAGCCTTGGACACTAAGTTGAAGTTTTAAGTAATACCTTCAAAACTGGATCCAATGCGGGATCCAGTTCTTGCCCAACATTCTCTAAAAGTATTGGTTTGCCAAACCTCAGCGCAGATTCAAAATTTCTGAGTAAATCTCTATCATTCGGCTTACATACAACTATCCCTTCGATTTTACCCTGAAATTTTTAAAAACAATACATTTATAAGTAAAGCCGTTAGAACTTTACTTATAAACGTTGTCTAGCGGGTGATTAGTTATAATGCTGTCTTGCTCTTTCGAATGTCAAGTCAATAATGACAAAAAGAGCAAAATCAGTGTCAATTTTTATGAATGTTTTAGACAAATGTTCGGTTATGTAAGACTTATATATAGGCTTATTTGTTTTTAATTTAGTAGTAATTGCTATGTCATTATCTTAAATCCTTCAGAAGACATTTAGCTAGTATAATTATAGCTGGTGCCAGCGACTTCGTCCGCGTGGAAATCGGTTTTATTTTCATATGTTTAGCATGTTACTCTTTTTTTTTATCGGTCATTCTCGTTTTTGACGAAACTTATTCAATTTAAAGACAAACAGTTTTCTACTATTTAAATTTTTGTATATATATTAATTTTATTATTATCAATATATGTTTTAACAATGATCTGTTTTAGAAAATTGATTACGAAAATTAACATTTATTTAATTAAACTAGTTCAATGTCTTTATTGTACAAGATTTCATTCGTAAATAAATGTTTGTACATAAAAGCTACTATACCATGGCACGTATCCACTTATTAGCTTGAGTCTGAGGGTCGATGATGAGAGGCCATCTCCTGGAGTTAGACATCAGCACCGCGGACTCCACGGAAAGTGGATCACGTGGTAAACCATACATTTGCCAATTTCTGTTAAATAAATGAGTCAAAATACAATAATTAATGAATTAAATACTTCTAGTAATATTAAATGTGTAATTTATTACTAATGAAATTTGCTTGTGACTGTATTTTTATATTTATCATATTTATATACTTTATTACACAACAAAATTAAATTACACAAAAGGTACTCCCAAATGGAAGAAAAAATATTAAAAATCATTGGTTTAATAATAATACATATCATATATATACGTGTACAAAATACACACATGAAAATATATGTGACTGAGAGCTGGCTCTTAGGACACACACACAAGGGACATAACATCTTAGTACCCATGGTTGGTGACACATTGGCGATGTAAGCGATGGTTAACATTTGTTACAACGCCAATGTCTATGGGCGTTGGTGACCACTTACCATCAGGTGGCCCATATGCTCGTCCGCCAACTTATACTACAAAAAGAAAACATCAGTTACGGAAGAAATCGCGCGAAACCGCTTCATACTTTATACATAATACATAAAATAGATTTAGGTTATTAGCATTTTCTTAAAATGTCTTAACAATATCAAGATTAAGAGCATATTTAAGCGAAAACTAACGCATCTTCATCTACAGCTTTATCTGTTGCAAATATTAACTTAACCAAACTTTTCCCGTACTAGTTAAGGATAATCCGAATATTATTATCAAGTTTTAACTTACTTGTTTTAACTAACTTTAAGTTATAAATATTCAATATTTTGCTTCCAAGGCTTGGAAGTTTTCGTCTATTAATTTTTTCTCAAAATCTAAAGGAACTTGTAAAGTTTATGTTAACGCATGAATAATACGTACCGTATGACAACTGCGTCTCCAAGAATTGATAGCGGTGTCGCTCCTTCTGTATGGGGTACTTTCATATCCTGAAAAATAATCATACACGATGATTAGATGAGCAGAGATGGTCTAGTATAGTATAGTATAGAATCTTTACCGAAGAAAGAAATATGGTATAGTGTAGAATCTTTACCGAAGATTCAAACTCCGGGGAGTACCACTAAATTTTCATGTGCTAGTTCATTTATTCATTAGTTTCATGTGTTAATCTATATATAAGGGAAATACCACTCATCACGAGATCACAGTTTCAGTTCTATTCCCCGACATAGACGTGAAGAGGGTCGTAGCTTAACCACCAATTAAAAACTCCGGCAGACTTTAAGAGTTATTTATTGTGACAAGTCAACAATGTTTACATTAGAGCGTACAGTAAAAATAATTGAAATAGTTAATTAAAAATAAACAACAACAACAGCGCTTATATAGGCATTCCCCTCTCACGATGACCACCACGCGTGCTTGCCACTTTTGGGACCTCCTCCTAGGCGAAAACAAAAGCGATGCATGCGGCCATCTTGCTGGGGGTGTGGTCAAGCGTGTGACGTCGCTGCGAGGACAATAGATGCGCATGCGACCATATTGCCGAAGGGGTGTATCGATACGTGTGACGACATACATCAGACCACTGCAACATCACCTGATCAATGACGTAGTTGATCAGGTGATGTTTGTGCTTAGACGCATTGTGCACTCGCCACAGACGCTTACTAAGAACGGATGTTACGCAAATCCTTTACAAAATACATTTTTATTCTTAACTACACGTGCAAGGGGGTACGACTAGCTAGTTTTTGTATATAATTGAAGCATCACAAGGAAAACTACATATACCGGATGAGAAGCTGATACATGTGCCTCCACCGACTGGATTTGACGTGGTGGAATAAGATCAGAATCTTCTCCTCAAAAGAAGATATTTATTTATTGCACTTACAACTATATGCTTTATCCACTGCGAAAGTAGCTCTCGACGAAATTCATCAGTGAATGGCGTCACGTAGCCCACAGCACCTTGAATATATTAAAAATGAATTATATTTCAATAAAAAATACGAATTTTTATTAAATATATTAAGCGTCAATACCATAGTTACAGCCTATTCCAATAAAAGAAAGACTCGATATCATTGGTTGAGATCTTGAATAAACTATAGTATTGAACAGTATTAATGGAAATTGTTGTATATATTTAATTTATTCTATCCTGGGACATTATTCACGCACGGCCATTTGATCCCAAACTAAGCAGAGCTTGTACTATGGAAACCAAACAACTGATATACTACATATAGTACTTTTCTTTTGCAAATACATACTTATATACCTTGGAAGTAAAATTAGAATGTATTGATTGATTATAAGTAGTTAAGTGGAATCGTGTTGTATTATTATTTATTTATTTATTTTGAACAAATTATACATATCTTAAACAATAAATACGATAGGAACTACATTAGTATAAAACTGTGTCGTAGCTACTATCGCCCTCCAATTCGACAGCACATTTATTTATTATTTGTTCGTTATAAACATAACAATCAAATATCATTTAATTTAATAACACAATAACTAATAACAAAATATACTATATAAATATATACATATAGCAAGGAATATAATATACGTAGCGTAAGTATATAGTAGCTGCCGCGAGTCAACTCTCAAAAACACACCAACCAACCAAAAATTAATTAAACCATGTGTGCATGTGTATCCAACCCACATTGGTGCTACGTCATGGAATAAACATACAAACCTTCTTTAAAAGTCTGCCCGATTTTGGAACAATTACAGCGGTATGGTAAGTATATAATATAAATAATATATATATATATATATATATATATATATAACAATCACTCACATGCACTTAACATTATGTCCCCAATGAGGTACACCTGACCGACATCCAGCTCTTTAATCGTTCTTATCCAGCGAACTCGTTCACTCGATAAACCATTTAATAATCTAAAAAGAAACATTACATTAACATCTAATACAATATTTATATAAGCCTAATACAACTCATCACGAGATTTCCAAAACTATGCGCCCGATTGACTTAAAATTTGTCACAGTTACTCCTCCCCCGACGTAGACGCTCACTAAGAACGGATTTTACGCAAATCCTGTCTAAAATACATTTTTATTATCCACCCGTGCGCAGTCGGTACAATTAGCTACTTGTATATAATAATAATATAATTTATTTCAGACCACATAGATCTATTTTTATTTGAGTACTTAATGTGTGTAAAATAATTATAAGAATTTTTTTGTTGACACGTTTTGCGGTAGAATATCTGATGAGTGGGTGGTACCTAACCAGACGATCTTGCACAAAGCTCAACCAGAAACAGCAGAACTTGTTATTGTTGTGTTTCGGTTTGAAAGGTGGGTGAGCCAGTGTAATTACAGGCACAAGGGACATAAGATCTCAGTTCCCAAGGTTGGTGGCGCATTGGTGATGTAAGCGATGGTCTTGAAGAGTCGCGTACTTTATGTTAAGTCTGAATGTCTTTTTATAATTACATGTATACGTGTAGTGACTGCTGATGGTCCTTAATAAATAAATAAATAAAACGATTAACCTGTTCGCGCGATCCATTCTTGCCAAGCATTGATTGATATCTTCCTCCATTTTACGCTTCTCATCTTCCTTCTCTTGCAGGTAAGCATTTAATTTCGCGATACCTTCTAGAAGTGCTTGCATTTTTGCTCTCGCGTTCGCCAATACAGCTATAATGAAAACAATTATTGATTTTTTTAGAACCATTTATAATTGACGTTACTTTCTGGAAATATTCGATATAATTCGGGAAGACTTACGATTTTCTACATCATTATACATTGATACAAATAGATATTAGATGTGAATTTGTAATTTTCTAAAAATATGACGAGAATTTTTTGATGAACGAATATTTATATAATATAAAGTATAATATAATATGTGACAATAATTTAAAAAAAGGAAAGATAGAAAAAAGATTTTATATATTTATCTGGTCGAAATATTATGTTTATAAAATGTTTTTAATTCTTTCTTATATTTTAAGAAATATATATAATTTTATATATAAGTGTAATTAGTGTACCTTCAACGGCTGCTAGTTCTTTCGTGGCTCGCTCGAGAGCCTCCTTCTTAGGTGCTACAGCTTTATTCACGTGATAGAATTTGTACATAGCATGCACCCACATGCACAGTGACATGCATGCTTTTGAAACCTAACGTTCAAATATCAGAATTAAATTAAATCTGTTTAAGGTAAATCTGCTCTAGTGAGTACATCTGGCATATAGATTCATATTCTAAATTTAAAATAATATCGACGCGAAAACGTTCCAGGACAACAACAACAATTAAATTTGAATAAGCTCGTCAAAATTAATTAATTATAAAATGTCAAACTAAGACACTCCCAATTGTTTTAAATTAGTTGCTTGTAAGGGTCTTAGTTTGGTATTAATACAAGCGCGCCCGACAGAACACGAGTCATTCTTGCTCGAGTTATCCGAGCGAGCGTTTTTTTTTTTTTTTTATAGAATAGGAAGGCGGACGAGCATATGGGCCACCTGATGGTAAGTGGTCACCAACGCTCTTAGACATTGGCATTGTAAGAAATGTCAACCATCGCTTACATATCCAATGCGCCACCAACCTTGGGAACTAAGATTTTATGTCCCTTGTGCCTGTAATTACACTGGCTCACTCACCCTTCAAACCGGAACACAACAATATCAAGTATTGCTGTTTTGCGGTAGAATATCTGATGAGTGGGTGGTACCTACCCAGACGAGCTTGCACAAAGCCCTACCACCAGTAATACGTACAGACATTTAATAAGTTGACGTTTTTCTATTATATAAGCTGACGACACTCTTTTTAAAAATCACCTCGGAATTAGTTTAAAATAATCAGTTCTATTAAACCAATATTGTTTATACCTTTGAAATCTTGCCTGGCTCATAGTTTGGATCGGTAACGTATTTCTTTAGTTTCTTTATCATGTCTTCTGTTATGGATTCCTTGTCATATTTCATCAACGAGTCCAGAAATGCAGTTGGATCTGCTAACATCTGAGATCCTGGCTTCCAGTAGTTCAGAACTTTTTGACCAAACGATGCTCCAGGTTCCTGATATATCGTATCAATTAGATGTGTTCTAGGTTATTAGAGTGAAAAAGTGGTGACTAATCGATTTTATTAATATATATATGTATATATAAAATGGAGTACCTTTATAGGCTTGATATCGAACACCACACAAAGTGATTCTATCACGAGCACTACACCAGCTGGTGGTTTTTTCATCGCCTTAACTTCAACAACGTCATTACGATTCAACTCTTGTAGAGCCTTTTCTGCTGCTCTCAGTGCTGGCATTGCTTCGTCTAGTATTTTTTTAATTTATTTAAAATCATGGTTTAATATATGTATAAGAATATAAATGATAATAATAGATACAATAATTTACTTTAGTAAAAAAATCACCTTAATTATTATATTAATAAACGTTAAACGATATTAATTAGACAATGCTGTCTTCTTATATAAAATGTAAAATCAATAAGACACAAAGAGATAAATATGTGTCAAACTGAATTCAAATTCGATTTAATTTTGTGAATTTAATACAAATACGCTTTTTTTTTCAGCCTTTTGCCGTCCACTGCTGGACGAAAGCCTCCCCCATAGAACGTCAACCATCCCGATCTTGGGCAGTCCGCATCCATCCCGAACCTGCCACCTTTTTTAAATCGTCGGCCCATCTTGTCACAGGGCGTCCTACACTACGTTTGCCTAAGCGTGGTCTCCACTCCAACACGTGCCGGCTCCATCGGCCATCAATGCGCCTGGAGACATGACCAGCCCACTTCCACTTCAGCGAGCTAATTCTAAGCGCGATGTCGGTGACTTTAGTTCTCTGGCGAATGTCCTCATTTCGGATTCTATCTGCCAGAGAAACCCCAAGCATCGCGCGTTCCATTGCTCGCTGAGCGACCCTAAATTGGTGGACCAGTCCTACGGTAAGTGTCCACGTTTCGGCACCGTAAGTCATTACAGGTAGGACGCACTGATTGAAGACCCTGGTCTTAAGCGACTGTGGGATCGACGATTCAAAAATATGACGTAACCTCCCGAATGCCGCCTAGCCCAAACGTATTCTTCTTTTAGCCTCCTTCTCAAAGTTGTGCCGGCCAAGTTGTATAGTTTGGCCCAGGTAGATATATTCCTGCACAACTTCAAGTGGAGAGCCATTTACGACCACTGGTCTCGGGGATACATGACGGTTTGCCATAATTTTGGTCTTTTCAATGTTCATCCCGAGACCTACTTGTCTTGAAGAATCGCTCAGGCTGTTTAGCATCTCTTCCAAATCCTGCAGAGTCTCCGCCATGATGACAATGTCGTCGGCAAATCGCAGATGTGTAATGTGTTGGCCATTTATATTAATGCCGCGTCCGTTCCAATCGAGCGTCTTGAAGACGTCCTCCAATGCATTGGTAAAGAGTTTCGGTGATATTACATCTCCCTGTCTTACCCCGCGATGCAATTGGATTGGTCTTGTGTTCTGATCTTGTACTTGGACGGTCATGGTTGCGGCTTCGTACAAACACTTCACCACCTGGACATACCGACAGTCAATTAGGCATCTCTGCATGGATTCCAGAACAGCCCAGGTCTCGATGGTATCGAAGGCTTTTTCGTAGTCCACAAACGCTAGGCATAGAGGCTGATTATATTCCTCGGTCTTCTGTATTATTTGCCTTAGTGTGTGTATGTGGTCTACGGTACTGAAGCCTTTTCGAAACCCAGCCTGTTCCACGGGTTGGAAGTCATCGAATTTTCGGGCAAGACGATTCGTGATTACCCTCGAAAACAATTTGTAAACATGGCTTAAAAGTGAAATGGGGCGGTAGTTTTTCAGAAGAGCTTTATCGCCCTTCTTGAAAAACAGCACCACCACACTTCTGCTCCATGTCTTCGGTGTTATACCATTGTGGAGGACGGAATTAAAGATGTTAGCCAGCTCTCTCAGAACTGGTGTGCCTCCTGCTTTGAGAAGCTCTGAGGTAATTCCGTCATCTCCTGGAGCCTTGTTGTTTCCAAGTTGCCCGAGAGCAATCCTAATCTCGCCCAAATTGATGTCGGGAAGATCGTCTGATAGATGGCGTGTTAGTCTGGCTCGTGGGTCATCCGCACTGTGGGACTCAGGTGGAGGTACTCGTGATGAGTATAAATCGCCATAGTACTTTTCGACTACAGCTAGAATCTCTGGTTTTGAGGTGACGGTTGTGCCTTGTATGGTTCTGAGTTTTGTCAGGTGACAACAGGAGGTATGTGACTTTGCAAGAACCTTTGAGCCCCTATTGAGTGCTATAGCATCTTCAATATTCCGGGTATTCGCTCGTCTTGTGTCACGCCTTATTAGTTTTTTAACCTTCCTGTTAAATGCCTGACACTCAGATGGCGTCATGTTCTGCTGTTCTCGTCTCCTCGTCATCTCGTTCAGAGTTTCGCCTGAGAGCTTCGACTTACGTCCATTGCTCTTTTGTCGAAAGTAATTTTGGCCTACCTCGCGGATGACACGCACCAGACCATTGGTGGCGTCGTCAATGCCCTGCCTGGTTTCCAACATGGCAGCAGACATCCCTAAATATTTGGCGCTTATTGGATGAAATGAAGTCAATCTCATTCATCGCTATGTTATCGGGGCTTCGCCAGGTCCACTTCCTTTGGAGCTTTTTCTGGAAAAATGAATTCATCAGAAATAATCGCTGAGCCTCGAGGAAGTTTACCAGCATTTGTCCCCGATGATTTCTGCACCCATAGCCGAATTTTCCTACCCTCGATTCACCATCTTCTTGTACTCCCACTTTGGCATTGAAGTCACCCATAACAATTGTGTAGAAGGTATTGGTACGAGACATAGCTTTCACTATGTCTTCGTACATGGCTTTGACCTCTTCCTCAGTGTATGTAGACGTTGGGGCATACACTTGTATAACCTTCAAGGCATACCTCTCGGTTATCTTTAAGACAAGGTATGCCACCCTCGCCGACACACTGCCAACCTCCACGACATTGCATCTGAGTGACTTGTGGATCAAAAAGCCGACGCCACCTTGGGATGGTTGGTGTCCTTCTCGGAAGTAGAGTAAGTGACCGGCAAATAGTGTCATCGTGTCCTCGCCCTATCTTCGGACTTCTGATAGACCTACTATATCCCAGTTAATACGACTTAACTCTACTTCCAATTCTGTCAGATGTTCGTCCAGCCGCTGAGAGCGTCCATTATACGTGGCCAGAAACAGTCGCCGTTTGTGGTACCCTGCCGTAGCCCGGGGATTCTTAGCACCCCCCATCGCACCGTTACCATGGCCGGTACCGTGGCCAGGAATAGTGCGATTACCGGGAATTGGGGTTCCGTGAATTTTTGTCGTCGCTCATAGGGGGGTTTTTGCCTTAGTCACCACGCTTGGCAGGCGGGTTGGTGACCGCAGTGGCTGGAAATCTTTCACTAATAGCGCTGCTGCCCGCTATCAGGATTTGCATTTTCGGATTCCAGCATTTGTGTGGTTATACCGCCACGATTTCGGTCACAAATACGCTTGTAATACATTTAATGATTAAAGTATATTTATTTTTAATTTTGTAGATAAATACTTCTTTTGAAGACAAGTTTAACGATCAAGCAAATTCAACATTACCTAAATCCCTCTGTGCATCTTCAGCCATAGCAGTCGTTTCCTTAGCCATCAGTTCAGCGATTGCCTGCTCCTTTTCTACTTTTATTCTAGCGTCTTCGGCTATTTCCTACATAATAATGAATATAATTAATTAAAAGTAAACTTTGAATATAAGTAAGTATGTTCCACGCGCGATGAGAATGGGATAAGACCTTTTGAAACTGATACACATCGACATATAGATACATCCGGTCCGGAAAATCCCAATGTTTCTTGTTTATTTCAGTGTAGATTTTTGCAAGATTTTAGAGTATGGTAGAGTTGAGTTTTTGCTGTTTAACATATATATATATATATATATATATATATATATATATATATATTTATCACTTTTACATAAATAAATATTCATAATCTGTTAAAATAATATTCCCATATTACAATCGCTGTAATGGGAGAACTATATCGCGACTTTGCTGGAGAATTGTTAACATTCTGATATAACCCGCGGTTATAATATTAAATATTATGACAGTAAATAAAAGTTACGTACCGTATCAATGGCAATTTGATCAATGACCTTCTTTGTTTCTTCAGCGGCTTTTTCCATCAAAGGCTTAAGTTCAGCTAATTCAATTTGAAGCTGCTTCACTTCTACTTCAGTTTGATTCAGTTTATTCAGACCTATATATGATAGAAAATGAAAATCTCTTTATGAAACTTGCATTAGGAATGAGACTTGCGGAAGACTATAATAAATATTTATCTTGGAATTTAATAGCGATCAAGCTATGTATGTATTAAGTATATATATGTAAGTTATATATTAATATAACTTATGATTATAATATCAATGTGAATGACTTTTGAGAAAAATGGTCATCATATAATATTTAAAAAATTTACCAGTCTTAAGAGCATTTGATTCCACGAGTATAGCCTTCTGCTTCTTTCTGAACATTTCAGCATACGCCGCTAACATCTCCATGTATGACATTGGAGTAACATAATTGAGGCGGTTGAGTTGAACCAAGAATTTGGCACTTGCATCCACCACGCTCTGGTGTGCGAAGCAGCATACCGACTGTGATATGAAAATGAAATTTCGACGATGTTCAGCATTCTTGGTATAATTTATATTATTATAATTTAATGACTATTTATTTCTTTGAGTTTATTTATTGATTTTAAAGACACTTAAGTGCATACTTAAAAAATATTGTCAAACATACATATAACCATTTTTATTATTTAAAAATTACTGATAAAATTTACTTGTTTATTTCCTTTTAAGATATTATTTTTTTCGGACGAAATTCAACACCAATTATTTTGTGCATACTTACTTATGTTCTTTTGCAAAATATTTTATAATTATTGTTATATATATCATTATTTATACTATTGATAGCTACTTACAACTAGAGATTCGATTACTTCATCTGTGGTCTGCAATTCCGTCATGTTATTGAAGAAATGCGTTGCCACGGATTCGAGGGCTGATTTAGGCCACTCACTGAACCAGTCGATGGTACAACAATTCACAAGAGAGGGAAACTGGCGCAGACGAGCTCTGAATATCTGATATGGAAGAAGTAGTTGTTCAAGCAGTAAAAATAGTAACGCATTCGCTAAATCATCATCAGATTGTACAAGACTATTATTCTATTGCAATGTTATGGAGGTACAGTCCGGGATTTAGGCGTACAAGGCACCGCCCTAGGACTTAGCCAAAATTGATATAATTTTAATCAAACCACTTTGGAAACAGGGGTTTTTAATGTTAAAGTGCCTAAGGACTTTGGATCCCTAGGCACTATAACCCTGGAGAAAGGCAGATATAAGTTACTCTATGTCCTTATCTGTAGTCCTGACAAAGTGTACGCAAAATTTCATGATGAAGGTTTCAGTAGTTGAGACGTGGCAGCATAACAAACATATAAACAAACACTTCCGCATATATTAGTTGGGATATAAACTTACTTCACCGACTGGACTCATAACGACAACGATATGTAAATTGCTCCGAACTCTACGCTGATAACAAGCAAATAGATTGGTTTTAGTTGCCGCTAAATTCATTTCCATGACTGCGTGACGAACAGACATATATATACAGTCTAAATCTTCAGCTTCATATATATTTGGAACATCGCCTGAACTCAAAATATTGTTTAGGTCTTCGAGAAACGATTCCATTTTTATCTAAAAAAGAAATATGAACAAACACTAATTTAAAATAACATGAAATAAATATTGCTCAGAAAGAAATTTGATAAATAGTGTTGTCTTTTTCTTTCTTTTAATGTTAAATCAAATATGAGAGAGAAAGTTCAATGATTGTATAAACACAAGCTAAATGACGTTTACAAGTAAGGCGAAGTCAATAGAGTCAATTATATTGATATTTAACCATTAAATATTAGAAAATTTTATGTTCCGAAAGTTAGTACACTTGAAATTAAGGCAAACACCACGGAATTTCCATATGCTTGTGTTTAAAATTCATCTTGTGCTCAACGATGATGGAAAACATCATGAGGAAACCTACATGTATCGTTAGAAATAAATCACCCATTGGAACATCGTGGTAAGCTTCCAGAGGCCTTAGCCCAGCAGTTTCGCTAATTTTTAGTTTTTTAGGCAAACTTAAGGCTTTGAAAGAACTTGTCGTAACATACATTCTTTCACCTGTATAAGGAGAAGCTCTTAGGAGTTTACGAGTACCTACAATTTACCTTTGTTGCTCTGCCATTGCTAATTAAAGGCCTTTGCGAAAACGCTTTAGTTCTTTCAAGAGATCTCGTTTTGAAGGCTAGTTTTTATTCGTTTTAAGTCATTTTACTCCGTTACTCAATTACGAACTACCGTTGCAATTAATTAAAAAAAAACTCGAGGAAACACTGACGTAAAATATACTTGACGCAGATCCTTTTAACATTCAACACAATTTTTTATAATTGTTTGCTATTTAGCAAAATTTCCGTCAACCTAAAGACCTTTAAGAGCACACATTCAAAATAAAATAGTCAATATTTTTCAGAAAATTAATTGTTTTACTTGCGCATCGGAGAAAAGAAAAACAATTCCACGATTTTCAGCACCAGCTTTCATCATTGTGCTTTTGAGGTCGTCGCGCCATTCGGTCTGACCGTAAGATTTGGTTATTTCAATTTGCATGCATTGCAACTCCGCCATGCTGGCTGCGAGGCGGGATAATGACTGGCGACCTGATAAATTTAATAATTTTACAATCACTTGTCGCTTAAAGCCGAGTAGATGAATCCAATCTCAAAAAAAATCATTGGAGTTAATCGGACATGGCTTGGTGGGACAGCGACATCAATTTTTGAAGAAAACCATACAAAAACTTTTTATACATCTTTATTTTAATACTACAACGCATAAAAAGGAGTCGATATGACTCCTTTTTATGTAAGTAAATAACAATTTCAAATTTATGTCAAATTATTTTTTTTGTTTGAAATAAATTAAACTAATACGTTATCGGATTTTTTAACTTTGTACATGCCATTGTTTGAAATTTATATGTTTGTGTTATAAGTGCACTTTATGTTTTAATTAGTTGGTAACTCCTTTTTTAATTATATATCATAAGTTTTTTAATTATATATCATAAGTTTTTATTATATATATATATATATATATATATATATATATATATATATATATAATAAAAACTTAAGATTTATGTTAGTTTCTCTTTTCCATTTAATTACTTAAGAGAAATAACAGAAAATTTGATCACTAATGCGTACAAAAAAAACAACAGCTACTTCCTTTGTTAAAATTGCTGCTTTATACGAATATATTTCTATATCAATCATGTGAATTTCTTGTGAATAAGAAGAAAGAAGAGAGGAAACTCCTCAAAAAGAGGAGAGGAGGCCTTTAGCCCAGCAGTGGGACATTCACAGGCTGTTACGGATAACGGATTATTCCCGTTCCCATAAAACTTCAATAATTACTAAACACGAAAGATATTAACTCACCAGAACCTCCCATACCTAACAGTAAGGCATTTGCCATAGGCTGTCTCATGATGCGAGCCAAGCGACAGAGATGCCCTACGGCGTCTTCAAATAGAACCAGGTCCAATGGAGCGGTTGATGCCAGATTGTATTCACTCAAATAATGAGCCAAAACTTCATCGAGCTGTTAAATAATATAAAATTAGACTATTCATGATAGATAAAAAACTATAACAAAGTTTAGTACTATTATTAAACATTAGGTAATTATTTTAGGGTATGCTGCGTTTAATAAGAAATAAATAAGAATATATATGAAAATATACAGTAACAGTAACAGCCTGTTAATGTCCCACTGATGGGCTAAGGCCTCCTCTCCCTTTTGAGGAGAAGGTTTGGAGCTTATTCCACCACGCTGCTCCAATGCGGGTTGGTAGAATACACATGTGGCATAATTTCAATGAAATTAGACACATGCAGGTTTCCTCACGATGTTTTCCTTCACCGACAAGCACGAGATGAATTATAAACACAAATTAAGCACATGAAAATTCCGTGGTGCTTGCCCGGGTTTGAACCCACGATCATCGGTTAAGATTCACGCGTTCTAACCACTAGGCCATCTCGGCTTTCATCTTTTAACTAAATATAATAACTAAGTTTTTAGTAAATAATTACAAGAAAATTATAATTTATATATAACCTCTTCTTTATCCGTAATCTCAACATATTTCTTATCATCAGCTCCTATGTCCATGAAATCACCAAACAGCATCAACCTTCCACCGATCACGTCGCTGGATTTCTTATTAAATTCGGTACGAATCTTTTTATTTAGCAAACTGGAATTTAACAGACATAAAATCCTTTAAATAGAGATTATTTTTGAATTTGAAAGTTCAGTATTTATGTATCGATTATTAACCAATTCTCACTTTTTTTACGAATATACGCGTAATTTGTCACAGAGTAAAATTTAAATAACAGTATTAAACTATAAACAACACAAAACAATGTAGATGATAGAAAAACTTAAAGTAAACTATTTATTATTCGCTTAATATCTTGCAGGATATATATTTGTAAATATAAATTATATTTGTAATCTAACCAGTGTAAACTGAAAATACGACTTATTTTGACTTTAACGCGGATTGATCTTTATGAGATTGAGATAATTTGGGGTTGATAAGGGTTGTTTTTTATAGGGGTTGGTTGCCCCTTTCAAACGACACCTCACTCTCACCTCGCGGTGACGCGTATTTTTATTATGAGTTTGAAGTGTTTGCAACGGAATGTCCTTATTTTTATTATATATTTAATATTTTTGATTATTTTTAATTCATTAGTATTAATTATTTTTTTATTTAAATTATTTTGTTATATGTTATTAATGTGATGTGATAAATATTAAATTAGTGCACTCGTCAATTATAATATTTTGTTGCTTTATTACCAATGTTATTAATATTTTTTAAAACAATTTTCATAGTTAGCAATTTTTATTATTATAAAAAATATTCTATATGTAATCTGTTTTAAGTAATAAAAAAAAATATGAATATTGTACCATGTTGTTGCATATTGTGGCCAGAGAGAGAGAGAGAGAGAGAGAGAGATAGAGAGAGAGAGAGAGGGAGAGAGAGTGGCAAGAGTCGCGCACTTTATGTTAAGACTGAATGTGTTTTTATTATTTCATGAGTACGTGTAGTGACTCCTAATGGTCCTTAATAAATTAATAAATAAATAAATTAGAGATGCGAATTTCCAATGCCGACCCATTATGCTCCTTCTGCCCGTAATTGTACTGGCTCACTCACCTTTCAAACAGGAACACAAAAATACTAAGGATTTTACTTATACAAAGCCCAACTCACTTAACAAACCAAATCCGGTCTTCCATATTAACAAGTCGATCTTGATATACGCGCTGATGTTCATGATACCAGAGCCTTATCACATCGTTTTCTTCCTATAGCAGATGGTAATCGTAAAATGACGCTGATAGGAATATAGTAGCTAAGACTTATGACATTTTTTTTTCTGAAGCAACAATCCAATTTATGAAGGGGAGTTGATAACTTAACGTTTTATGTATAAATGTTGTTTAGCGGATGATTAACAATACTGTCCTCTTCTTTAGAATGTCAAATCAATATGACAGACAGAGAGAAATCACTGTTTAACTAAACAAACAATAAGCGACGCTGATAAATAAGGCCTAACGGCCATCATTCATCTATATTTAGTATCAAAATTCGAACTTAAAACTAGAGGCAATTCAATTGAGTTCATTATAATAATTAATTTTATATTTACCAACCTTTATGTTTAGGGGATCCATCATCAGTATACCCTGGAACACCTTACTCAGGTCTCGGAGGTTGAAAGTGTAATGGGATTTGGTTGGCGTTGGTAAAAGTTCCTCTACCAGTGAATTGAAAACTTCAATGGAACTCTTAAGGAATGAGTTCTCTTGTATAGTTACGTCCTTGAAATTTCTCGTCCATGATTTGAGAATTGTATTGAAAATACCATACTGAAAAAATAAAAACGAATATTACTTGTCTAATCCTTGTAAGATTGTGATAAATATTTGTAAAAGTTTATTTGAATAAAAATATATGATCATATTTTTATGTCAATAAAAATTCCAAATAGATTTCCAAGACGGGGAAAAATGTGTACCAAACTAAATACTTAGAATTGTTTTGGGTTTTGTTTTGATGGGTGAGTGACAGTCTAACTACAAGCGCAAAGCAACTTAAGTTCGAAGGTTGCATAGACTGATATAAAGGATACTTTATATTTCTCACAAGATCGTCCACTTAATAACATTTCTAAGTTAGATATTTATTATATAAGTTCTCTTTCCGCTACCTTGCTGCTATATTCCATTTCAGTAAATGTTATATAATGGAAGTGCCTCATCAGGCGCATTGTAACCGGATTACGACCTCCACCGGGAGGACCCATGGCAGCAACCATACCAACATCTATTAGAGTCTTGAATTCACCAATATTGGTACGATCATACCAGCCTTTAATTTTATCAAAAAATCATTAAAGTGGGCACTTTTAAATCGTCGTCGTCATCGTTTTACAAGATTCAATTAATTTTAAAATTATTACCCGTTCGGTAGATTCTCAAGGGAAGAACCACCAAGAAACTATTACTGATTTCTAACAATTAAGTTATATATTAAATAAAATTGAATTATATTTTTTCCCTGCATGGAAATCAAGGAATGCTCCACGTTTTTTTATCAATTTCATATTGTTTTATCGATTAATCAAACAAAAATCCGAATAATTGACATAAACTTAATTCTACTATAAATATAACTGTCAGTAATAATTACCAGAGAAATCCATAAATTGCCGTAGAAGTTCAATCGGTGGTTGAGCGCCATATACTTCTAATGCAGGCATATTGAGGTCATCTATAAAGAAGACCTGTCGTTTCGTTGGCGGTGGACCAAATACTCCACGCCTACGTCTCTCCAGTTTGCTGTCTATTACATCCTGGTTACAATTTAAATTCAAAATTATCATTATTGCAACTTATGGCAAAGTAAAAAAAAACATTATTGAAATTGGTATTTCTTATGAAGAAATATAGAGTTTATAGAAGAGGAAAATAAGCGTTAAATTGATATACAATTGCATTTTGGTTACGTTGTATATATATAAAAACAATTGTTCGTTTTTCAATTAAGGTCCAATTTGTTAATAATTTGGGTTAATAATGAGAGTTAAAACTTAAAGACTAATGTTAGTTATTTTATAAGATTTATTTAGTTACGACGTTCCCTTGAGCGATTTTGGTCAAGGTGGTCAACCTCAACGGAAACTAGTTAAGTGTGTTGGATGTAGCGCCCTAATGTATAATGCACTCACACAGTCCAATAAGATGGTTATCCGACACGACCGGAGAATTCAAATACAGGACAGGAAAATCAAAACCAAGGGCTTTACGTGTTTTTCGAGGCAGGAGTGTTAATACTACCAACTAACAAACTTCGTGCTACTGAAAAGTTTTCGTAAGAATAACCTTTCATTTTCTCGACCTAGAGTTTAAGTGCAGGACCAAATTCCTAAATTTGCAATAAACTAGCGGGGGCTACAAAGATAACTATAGGAACTTGTCCGCAATCTGTTAGCAAAGAAGTACTTTTTTGCGAATTATCGAACGATATATCTTTCTGCAAACATTCCTGAAGCACTAAGGAAAAACGGAAGAGCCAACAGCGTCAATCATAATATATTTAGTTATGATATTTAGATAATATTTTAAAAATAGAAAAATCATTAATACCTGAGTCTGATTAGCAGATGTTCTAGCAGAAAACACAAGAAATTCACAAATAAACTTCTTATGTAACCCTCGAGATAGTTTTGATGATATAGTGACAGTTTTTCCAGTGCCGGTTGGACCGACGCAGATGACGTGATTATAGTTGGTAATCTTGTAGCCGAGTAGTGCCGCGCAACGAACATTGTCTAATGTGGGAACTTCGATGTCTAAGAAATAGAAATATAAATAGACATTTTTTTATAGAATAGGACGGCGGACGAGCATATGGGCCACCTGATGGTAAGTGGTCACCCTCAGACAATGGCATTGTAAGAGATGTCAACCATCGCTTACATAGCCAATGCGCCACCAACCTTGGGAACTAAGATGTTATATCCCTTGTACATGTAATTACACTGGCTCACTCACCCTTCAAACCGGAACACAAAAATAACAAGTACTGCTGTTTTGCGGTAGAATATCTATGACTCAATGTTACTAAATAAATAAATATCTCAAGATGTCCGTGATATTTGAGATCCTTTTTGTCCATCTTGGGGCCTCTAATTTTGTCTCGTTAAATACCATGTAGATTTAACGGATACAAACCAGTACATTTACCATCTTATAAACTATGTGAAATAAAATCCGTGGTTCAGTTGCTTCGTAAAAAAAAGCCAACCCATAATACACTCTTTCAATATTTAAATATTGAGGCGGCCTCATTTATCTCTTGGTCGACGGTGAAGGAAAACCATCGTTATAAAATCTTTACGTATTAGTTGAACATCTTCACATGTGTATTTACCATCCCACAATGGTGCAGTGTTGTGAAATAAGCCTCAAACCGCCTCAAGATATAGGATATTAATCCAGCAGTCGAAGATTTACACGCTATTACTATAAGGGTTGCAAAGCATACCTGCATATTGCCACTCAGGGTCAACCTCATACTCTTCGAGATTATCCATCCAATTATACCAATATGGATTAGCTGGTTCGCCATCATCGGTTGGGTCAGTGAAACCACCATCATGCAAGCTATAAATAACGTTTTTATGATAAAATAAAATATAAATATATATATGAAATATATTTTATTTTAAGTCGTTTCAGAATATTCCATAAAAAAACGCTTAGATGAATAGTTGAGATCGCTGTAATATAATTAAAAAAAACGATGAATTTATTTGTAACAGCGTAAATTTCTGGTAAGGTATATAAAAGCCCGTTTATTCTAGTCGAGAACTATTCGTTTTCCTTGTTATTCGGATAATAAAATTTTCCTTCTTTTCTATTTTTTTATTGAAAGGTTTATATTTGCATCTGTCATTATTTCATGTAATTTTTTTGTTTGCTAAAAATAGTAACTAATATATATGTTTCCCTAGTATCCTTTATTCGTTGGCCTCTGATCTGTACATACATATAGGCCTCTGCATCTTTGACAGAACAGTGATTTAAGCGGCATCGCGAAGGCACTTGCGTTCATGACTGAAAAGACCAATGCGAGAGAGGATCCTTCGGCCGCACTTCCGACAAGTGTATGCGTCCCCAAATGGGCGGGGGTTTGACGCCCGCTCATGACGCATAGTGTGTTTATCTTTTAGTACTTTAAACCAGGCATTGTCATGCTTTGATTGACCTTCGTGAATAAGGCGTCGCCACTTGGCACGGTCCTCTGCCAGTTCCTCCCATCGATTGCTAGGGATGTTAAACGCAACCATATCACGCTTAGCGCAATCTTTGTAACGGAGCATAGGCCGCCCAACAGACTTTTTTGCATCCACAACCTCTCCCAGTAGTATTTGCCTTGGAAGACGAGTCTGCTCCATTCGATGCACGTGTCCCAGCCACCGTAACCGTTTTTTTTTTGAGAATGGCCATGATGCTAGGCAGCTGTGCCTCGCCTAGAACAGACTCGTTAGTCACGCGATCCTGCCATGTGATGCCCAGAATGTTCCGAAGACAGCGCAAGTGAAAAGTGTTTAGTCGGCGTTCTTGTTTTGCGTACGTTGTCCACGTTTCTGCTCCATACAAGAGTGTGCTTAGGACACATGATTGGTAAACAAGCATTTTCATTTTTACCGTAAGGTGTCTGTTATCCCAAGCCCTTGTACAGAGTCTCCCGAACGTAGAGGCTGCTTTGCCGATGCGGAAGTCGATCTCTGCATCAAGCGACAGATTGCTCGACAAATGCGACTCAAGGTAGCAAAATTTGTTAACCACCTGTAAAGGTGCGCCGTTAAGCAAGATGACTGGTTGCTCTAAACATCCTTCCGCTAAAATAACGGTCTTCTTGCAGTTTATGGACATTGAAAAGAGGTCGCACGTTCTGGCAAATTTGTCCATTAGACTCTGGAGTTGAGCTTGGTCATGAGCAATGAAGGCAGCGTCGTCAGCGAAGAGGAGACTATCTACAAATAGGTCCTCTCTGTGGCGTTTGGACTTGAGCATTGAGATGTTGTACAGCCTACCATCGGTTCGCGTGTGCAAGTGGACGCCTTGCTGTTCATCTCCAAAAGCAACCTTCAGAAGCACCGAGAAGAATATTCCGAACAAGGTGGGGGCCAGTGCACAACCTTGACGAGCACCACGGCGTACTTCGAATGGCGTGGATGTGTTGCCATTGTGCAGGACGGTGACTTCCATATCTTCGTGGAACGATTGCACTATCCTTAGGAGTTTTGGGGGGCATCCAATTCTGACAAGAACCGAGTACAACCCCTCTCTGCTCACGGAGTCAAAAGCCTTGTTTAGGTCTACAAATGCAATGACTAGGGGGGTATGTTGCTCCCTACACTTTTCTTGTACCTGTCTGAGTGCAAATATCATGTCGACAGTTGACCGTTGGGACCTAAAACCACATTGTGCCTCAGGGTATACGCGGTCAGCGAGCCTTTGTAGTTTGCCTTAAATGGCCCTAGCAAAGGCTTTACCGACGATGCTAAGAAGAGATATTCCGCGGTAACAGTTGTAGTCGCCACGATCGCCTTTGCCTTTATAAAGAGTGACGATGTTAGCATCTCGCATATCCCGAGAGACGTAGTTTTCCTCCCAGCACTTAGCCAGGTGGTTATGAAGGATGGGCACGAGACACTCAAGCTTGACGACTTCGGTGACAACATCGTCTTTTCCGGGGCTCTTTCCGCATTTGAGCTTCTTGACGGCCAGATAAAGTTCCTCTACTGTGGGTGCAACGTCTAGCTCGTGCCAAGTTGCCAGATTTGGGACAAGCTCCACTGCTTCTGGCTGAATATCCACTGGGCACGAGTAGAGCCCCTTATAGTATTCTACCCATCTTGCCATCTGACGGGTGCTGTCTGTTATAACAGAACCGTCAGTTTCCTTGAGAGGTGCCGTCTTTTTTGGAGTAGGTCCAAGAGCTCTTTTGATGCCCGCGTACACCCCGCCAATATCCCCCGCGTTTGCGCACGCTTAGATGCTTTGGCAAAGCTCTGTCCAATGCACATTTACAAAGAAACGCGTGCTACGCTGGAGTGAGGCTTTTGCCTTCGTGAGATCTTCACGCGTCGCATCGCAAGGGTTAAGACGAAAATTTAAAGCGGCTTGGCGTTTTGAGTCAATCAAGGGAAGTAAGTGCTCCTCATTTTCTTGAAACCAGTCATAAGATTTTGCTTTTTGATAGCCAAAAACCTTGCCTGCAGTGTCGGTGAGAAGAGACTTGACTTTTTTCCATTCGACTTGCGCTGATGCCGTACTGTCCCAAGTTGCAACTTCTTCGCGGACGAGTTCCCCAAATGACTCCACTACTTCCATGTCACGAGTCTTGAAAGGATTTATCTTTTTTCGACCGAGTGGCTTCGAACAATGGACTCTCCTAGGGACAAGTCGGACTTTAGTAGCAACGACGCTGTGATCGGTGTCGCACTCGGCACTGTGAAACGCCCGCGTGTGGAGCGTTTCCCGTAGATCCCTCCTTCTTGTAAGAGCAAGGTCTAATTGGTGCCAGTGTTTAGATCGAGGGTGCATCCACGAGACTTTCCGCATCATTTTGCCTTTAAAAAAGGTGTTGGTAACACACAGCTGATGCCTTGAGCAAAACTCCAACAATCGTTGTCCGTTGTAGCTAAGCTTGCCTATGCCGTGTGCACCGAGGCATTCAGGCCAGGCTGATGTGCCCTGACCAACGCGGGCATTAAAGTCACCCAAAATGTGCAGTCTGTCAGTTGGATTTACCCTGCGCACTGTCTCATCGATTTGGCTGTAGAATTGATCCTTGGTCTCAGGTTTTGAACTAAGCGTCGGTGCGTAAGCGGAAATTAGCGTGACAAAGCCGCTTTTTGTATTTAGACGCAAGACCATAATCCGCTCGGAAACGCCTACAGGTGTCTCTATGGCGTTGATGAGATGGTTTCGAACCGCGAAACCTACACCATGCTCTCGTGTTTCCAAGGAACTCTTGCCCTTCCAGTAAAAAGTGTAGTTAGCTTCACGCAAAGACCCTTCGTCTTCAGTTCTGGTCTCTTGTAAGGCTACAATATCGATATTGAGCCTTTTAAGCTCAACGTCAATACTGTAAGTTTTGCGCAGTTCTGGGGCGCAATCGGAGCTTCCGTAGGTGTTCGGGAAGCCTGTCCTCATCGTTCGGACATTCCATATCGCAAAGCGCATGTAAGCAGCGTTGGTGTGGGTTTTGAGATTTTTGTTTCTTTGAGCAGGTGGTTAATGTCACAACGTCAACGTCTAGCTGTAAGGCTTGTGTTCCGTTTACCCAGGCGGAACAAGTTAACGCTGAGGCGGATCAGTACCTTATTGATCGGGGGCTGCCCGACTTAAAGCAGGCGGTAGCTGATCAATGGATCTACGATGGATCCTCCTACTGTTAAGAGTGGCCCCTGGCGTCCACACTTACGCCTATTCGTGCTGACTTATAACCGGTGACTGCCACTCTCCGTGTTGTTTTCCACCTGCAAGACAGGTAAGCGAAGTGTCCTCTCCGTGGATGCTGCTACGCCTGGGCCAGGCGACTTTATGGCAACACGGGCTTGCCCAGTACCCATGCCACCCTCTCCTCCTCCCCAGCAGGGTCCGCAGGAATGACGAGTCAATACGTGTGGTGCTGGTTTGGCCGCAGGTAAATGGCTTACGCCTAAACGGAGGCACCACTCCGGGCTTAATATTAGTTTTCCTTCTTTTTAAGAGACTCGGTGTTGACGTCTCTGCCGTTGGGACGTGGGATGTGGGAGCAAGGGCGTGACGCTGGGATAATTTTGGGAAACAGCGTATCAAGGAGAGGGGTGAGGATACTGTGATCACGGAAGATACAGGAATGTGAGACTAGTAGCTAGAGCAGTCCGGGGTCGCGTACCCGTAGTTATTCCAACCAGCTATCAGACAGATAACTGGTAGATCCACCCTCTGAACCTTCTGATCTGTAACTAGTAATCAAATGCTACTGAATTGCAACTCGTAGAAAATTTTACTATCGGTAAGCGGAAATCTGAAGGTTAAAACAATTGAATCAAATAAATATGCTTTAAACGAAA
Source organism: Nymphalis io (assembly GCF_905147045.1). Classification (NCBI taxonomy): domain Eukaryota; kingdom Metazoa; phylum Arthropoda; class Insecta; order Lepidoptera; family Nymphalidae; genus Nymphalis; species Nymphalis io. The sequence goes on along the minus strand of NC_065913.1, from coordinate 6,345,239 downwards.
ATAGCAATAACAATTCAGGTGTTTTACCAACATTGATTTTCAGTGGTTGCGGTTGACGGTGTCAACAACTGGCATAAATTAAAAGAAATAATAATAAGACGATATAGCCTAATGGTTCTAAAAATTAATACGTAAAACCTAAGCAGAGTTTATCTTTCTTACGTGTAGTCGTAGACTCGGCCTTCTTTAGGGAACAGTGGCTTTGTACCGTTTTCCTGCATGAGCTCTCTTAAAAAGTTCGAGAAGATAGTTCGTCCATTGTGATCGCAAGTTGCACCCACGGACCAGATCACTGACCAAATCACCCAGCAGGGAGCCAATTTCGCTATAGATACAAAAAGAATAATTATTATTAAATATTTAAGTAATTTTTTTATGTTTTTGTAGGTGGATGGGCGTAATTCTGCCATTTTAAAATACATACATTTGGCCTATTTGTCCGTTCATCTACCTATGATTTAAAAAAAATCTATCATTCAAAGAGGCATTATGTACTTTAGAATGGCAGACGTAGAAGGTATTTCGTCACAAACTTAATTAATATATACATAAGCAATTTTGCTGTATACTTACGCATCATAGCTAAAAAGGCAGCACCAGGAGGCGGTCTATCATCTTTACCAGTAAGAGGCCTCAATCTATAATCCAAGAGTTCTAGGAATTTTAGCACCAAAGATGAATCTATTGACGCTACAATTTCAGTCAATTTTAATCGTACTAGAGACAAGGCTGGATACAAGTACGTTGTTATTAGGTTTGGAAGGATCTTTCGAATATTATCAGCAATCTGAAATGATAATAACACGTTTTTGATGTGAAATATCTATTGGTGCGCCCTTGGGAAGAACTCGTATGCCGTGACATGCCTCCTATCCGCCTCCACTCTCTATTCCCTTGTATCTTTGTATGTGTGTGTGTGTGTAATAATATAATAAATATATTTATTTAATTAACGAAACTGTATGTTTTTAGTCCATGTTCTTTTATTGGTTTTTGTTAATTACAAATTATTTCAATTACTATCAATTTTGAAGTTTCACATCTGCCAGTCATCCCATGCCGGCTACGGTATTATATAAATATACATATACAGTGCCGGATTAAGCAAGCGCGGGTCCGTAGCATATTCTTTCGAAGGGACCTTGATCTGCTATCATCATGTCAGCCAAAGCACGCCCGTTCGACGTGGACAAAGGCCTCCCCCACGAATCTGCTGTGGGTTCTATTTATTAATAAGATTTTAACTTCAAAGATCGAGCCATAGAATTTCCAGTAGATAGAATACACCATTAGCTAGTCTGCACCACCAATGCACCTCGACAAAAAATTAAATGATTGCTTTGAAATCTTAATAATTTATTTGAATTTGAATATGGTCTTTAGTTGTGTCTTACTTTAATTGATTTGTCCGCTGACGACCATTACAATGCAAATGTCACCTGTAAATACAATGATGTCCTGGCGACCAGTCTGTCAATATTACAGTGCAAATGTCAGCCGTCAATATAAGGATGTCCTGACGACCAGTCTGTCAATATTACAGTGCAAATGTCACCTGTCCATATAACGACGTCCTGATGACCAGTCTTTCAATATTACAGTGCAAATTTCAGTCGTTAATATAATGACGTCCTGACGACCAGTCTGTCAATATTACAGTGCATATGTCACCTGTCAATATAACGATGTCCTGACGACTCGTCTATAAATATTACAGTGCAAATGTCAGCTGTCAATATAACGACGTCCTGACGACCAGTCTGTCAATATTACAGTGCAAATGTCACCTGTCAATGTAACGGCGTCCTGACGACCAGTCTGTCAATATTACAGTGCAACTGTCACCTATCAATATACCGGCGTCCTGACGAGCAGTCTGTCAATATTACAGTGCAAATGTCACCTGTCAATGTAACGGCGTCCTGATGACCAGTCCGTCAATATTACAGTGCAAATGTCACCTGTCAATATACCGGCGTCCTGACGACCAGTCTGTCAATATTACAGTGCAAATATCAGTCGTCAATATAACGACGTCCTGACGACTAGATTTGTTAAAAATATTAGGTTACTTCTGAGCTTGCTCTGAGTTTGGGCTGCCGTCGGGTCAGGGGCATTTTGCCAACCCTGCTATTCTAAATTTAAGCCACTGTGTAGGTTACAATGTTGTGGGTGATTAATCTTACAATAGATTACTATAGGCCCGTTTAGGCTCTGACAAGTACAAAAGGCCAGAGATGAGATTGGCCTGGCCTTACTGATATTTGATACTACACAAATTATTAGTTTTAATTCATATTTCAAAGTTTATACTTATTACAAAGTAGGTATATTATTTTTTAGCTAATTTTATATTAGCTAATTGTATATATTTTATATTTTTGTATCTGTTTCTTATTATATTTTTTAAGCTTTTACAAAGTAATTTTCTAGATTTCATGTAGGAAAATTTAGAAATAATTTATTCGTATTAATTTCCGTGAGCAATTCATATTCTATTTACATCAAAGCGAGATATTTCAGACGTTCTTGACTCATAGTATTCCTTAACTCATTTTTTATCTGCTTCAATTTCGAAAGTGATTATTTGACGTGGATTGTCTTAGTAGGGAAAGATGTAACGTTTCAGTTTCACGTTTTTGTGACATCACGTAAATTCACGTCTTAATAAGTTTCACTCAAAAAATTACGCTCAGGCAGAGATGAGTGAGTTTTAATATGCGGGGCCTCCGTTTGCGTGGGGCCTCAAGCTATTGCTATTTTTGCTATGTGGTTAATCCAGCACTGTATATTTATAAACGTCGAAGGAAGTGACAGAACAAGAATAATAATAATTTTGTTAATATTTTTAAATTTTGATTTCATTTTATTTGTTTATATTGTTTAAATTTTACATATTTATTCTTTATTGTACGTCTTCGTCATGACCAATTAGAGTAGAGGTTAGCCTCGAACAGGTTGGGGGCACCACCTTAACATGCTTTTGGTGGCAATTCTAAATAAGATATGGGATCGGTGGGGGTTTGCAGTATTATATAAATCTAGGGTTTTTATTTACATTAGCAATACTGGTGGTGGACCTCTGACTCCGAATATTTATTTTATATATAAAATAACTGAATATACAACTATGAAAGTTGGAAAATATAAGTACTTTTAATAGAGATGGTTGTTAGACCATATAAAGTATATGCATGTTGTAACTTCAAGGCGGGTTTACCCAAAGCCATACCACCAGGTAAAGGTCTAAGCTACGACGTGTTCACATTTGCTCCAGAAACATAAAAAAATACTAACCGATGGTAAATTGCTCTTCATCCAAGCATTAACGAGTGGCTGAAGACCTACAACTTGCGTATCCAGGTACACCATACCACAGCGTGATACAGTGGCCGGTGACGCTACAGCCAGATCAGCTACTTCGAATATCATTCTCTGTCTATCTGTCAGCTTCATTATTTCACCACTTGATAGGCACAGCTTTTTATTATCGTCTAATACCTACAAAAAATGATTAGATTTAAGACCAACCACGATTAAAAAAAAATTAGGTTAAAAGTATTTTGTTAAATAAAAATATTCGTATTAATTAGATATGATATTTTGAATGATATCCTGGGTTTTTTTGGGTATTCACACACGGCCGTCTGATCTAAAATTAAGCAGAGCTTGTACTATGGAAACCAGACAACTGATATACTACATATACAACTTTTCTTTTGTAAATACATACAAAGGATACTCAGGACAAACAGACACGTTCATGCACACAAATGTCGGTCCTGGGTGGGAATCGAATTGACAACCTTCGGCGTGAAAGGCAAGTATCTACCAACAACGCCAACCGGCCCGTCAAATATTGAACTTGCAACATTAAATTTGATTGAAATTGACAAATCAAATAGTAAACTTACCGTGTTCATATTTTCAATCCACACAGCATCAACAGGACCATCGAAAACATACCACCGTTTGTCCATATCCTCAACCGCTATACCAGCACGAACTAAACTTGACAGGATACCGTCCGTCCTGTGAAAAATTAATTTTGTTCCTTAAATACCACATTAAATCTTTGAAATAATAGTAAGATAAGGTGGATATTATTGTTATAGATGATGATGATGGCCACAGCAGCCAATATTAAGAGAGATTATCCAACTGCGTAGAACATGACACAACGTGCGTGTACGCAAAAACAGATGCACTCTATATTTTTTCACTCTCAAAATCGGATTTATGGTAATCCGACATAACCAGAAACAGTTAAGGCGACTGATTCACGTGGTATCTGAAGGACGGGAGTATGCACACTTGCAACCAGACTCAGGACTCGCTAAAAACCGAACAACTTTGGCTTAAACCCCAGGTTCTCGGGATCTGATATCTAGCCACTAGACCAACCAGGCAATCGTAACTAGATTATCTTGCAAGAATAGCTACAAAAGGATTTTTATCATGTATTTATACAAATTCACCTTCAACGAATGTTTATAGGAGTTGAACGAAGAACTATTTTGTTATAATATACATAATACCATGAGACAATATCACTCATTATGTTGTACGCAATTTCCAATATATGTATTGCCATCTCTTTTACTTGTAAGCATTTTAAAAGGGAAGCAAATCTTTTAGTTCCATCAAATCAATTTGATTATTCAATTGTCAAAATTTTATCTATAAGTTATCTGTTCAAGACTTTCTATTATATGTATTTCTTTTATTAATCTAATTATATTACAAAAAAAAAAATACCATTCGTGAGTTTGCAAATCAAACTCTCCGTAAAGCTGTCCCATTGTGATTGATTTCGGATTAACGACGAAAGTATGTACCGGAGTGAAAGGAAAACCGTCCGGAGCTAATTTGCCTTTAATAGCCGTTAAGGCGTCTCGGAGAAATTCGTAGCACTAGAGAAAGACAATTGTATTATTAGAATTTTAATCAAATTTATTAAATTCGAATAAAACACAATCGAAGATATTTTAAACGTGTTTATTTTTTTCTGATTGCGCATTTTAATTTTCTTTGGCTTTGAAAGCGTTGAAAAAAAAAGACAATGTTTTGTGATGTTTAAGGATTTGTAAAAATATCGGGTTACTTCAATCTATCTCACTTAGGGCAATCGTTGGTGGTTTATAATAACACAAACGTATGTTAATACTAGCGACAGTAATTATATATATTTTAAGGAGAATAAGTCAATCTTTCCAAACGTCATACGTCAAGCTATCAGATTGGTTTTAAAAATTAATACACTTTTGGCGGAAAGCAGCGCGAAATACGGTCAGGCGTATCACTAATATCATTTTTATAATAATAATAATTTATAAACCAGACTTTAATAAAATTATTAAGTCAATACTTCTTTTTTTTCCAATAAATGTAATAAAATTCATTTTATTTTGTTTATAATGTATATACATAACTACTAATAACATTTTTGTTGTACTTAACGGAAAAAAAGACGACTGAAGCAAAACATAATAAAATAATCAGAGCATTTTGGAGACGGTTTTAATAATTTTTCGATTAATTTTTTTTTTAATTGTTTCGTAATTTTCTCTGTAAGTGAAATCTTTTGAATGTAAATTTAAATGTAAATCTTTTGAGAAAATAAATGTCTAACCGTTTTAGTAAACAATCATTATTACATAAATAACTGCGCTCCGCCGTTTCATTTGCTTACTATATAGACTCTGTTATATACATATATATTATTTTAGGGAGTCGTAAAGATCAGAAATCGTTATATAAAACAGTGAACTGAAAACGGCATGGACAATAGTGTGTAGCGATAAAAGCTATGACAGCATCATTGCTTGGAGTGCCGATTGAGACATGGAAAAGGGGAGCACACGTGTGGACTACATTTTATTCCGATTTCATTTTCAAATGTTATACAATAAAAGCGAGTACAAACCACACCATTTCTCAGCGCGTTTCTATTACAAGCTTATGTTCAATTTCGCAGCCAAATTAACTGACTAACTAATGATGTAGCTCAATCGAAACCATTTATTTTTATCGATAACAGAAAAACATTTAATTTAATTAACGAATCGAGAATTTTTTGTCCTATATAGACAAAATGTTGTTAAGTTTACTTCCATTTTTAAATGTATTTTGAACATTTCCCGCCATCATAATAATCTGCTTGTTAAAGTTGACTGGCAGATAAATAAAGAATTAAAATTCTAATTAGTAATTAAATGATTATTTAGTTTGAAGTTAAGACCTACCTGGTGGTTGGACTTTGTGCAGGTCCGTCTGGGTGGGTACTTCCCACTTATCAGAATTTCTACTGCTAAGAAGCATATATTAGCAATACTTAGTATTGTTACATTACGGTTTGAAGGGTGAGTGAGCCAGTATAACTACAGGCACAAGGGACATAACATCTTAGTTCCCAAGGTTGGTGGCGCATTGGTGATGTAAGCCATGGTTAACATTTCTTACGATGCCAATGCCTATGGGCGTCTATGTCCTATTCTATAAAAAAATATGGACCTAATAGTGTTTTGCTAACAATACATAAGTATAAAGATCTTTATTTCCATATAAAGATACGTCACTTACATGGATACAATAAAGTAAAGCTAAATGACCGTAATCTTTTACAAGTCATTTTTATTTTTATTTTTTATTTTATATACATAGCATTCATAAGAAACAGTGGCGTTGACATCGCCACCTATCCATACAATTAGGAACAATTTGTTTTTAATAATTAAACACCTAAAAATCTGAAGAATTCAATCTAATTGACTGAACTCTATTTGTAATTGGAAATAAAACAGGCAAGTGACAATGACGGGCTATGACCAATGGCATTATAAGAACGTACATGTTTGGTACCAGTAACAGTAACAGCCTGTGAATGTTCCACTGCTGGGCTAAGGCCTCCTCTCTATTTTTGAGAAGGTTTGGAGCTTTTTCCACCACACTGCTCCAATGCAGGTTGGTGGAATACACATGTGGCACAATTTCAGTGAAATTAGACACATGCAGGTTTCCTCACGTTTTCCTTCACCGTCAAGCACGAGATGAATTATAACCACAAATTAGGCACATGAAAATTCAGTGCCTGAATTCCAGACCTGGGAATTGAACCCTGGATCTCTGGGTCTGCGGCCTTACATCAAGCCACTAGACCAACGAGGTAGTCAACCAAATGAAAATATATCTTTGATAAAAAAATATTTCAGTTGTCAGACCGTTATTAAAATAATAATTAAAATTCCGTCAAAATAGCGAAATTCATTGTGAGAAAATGAAGAAACGAAAATGAATATAAAGAAACTGAATTTATTAAAACTCACCAACTTTTTTGATTGAATGAAAATAATAATAAATTAAAAATATCAATGTGATGATATTCTTACAATAAAAACAAAAACGGAGAAAGTCACGGGCGTATAGAATTGAATTTATATGTATATATGTATAGCAGTACTTGGTATTTTTGTGTTACGGTTTGAAGGGTCACTGGCTCACAGTGTTATTTAAGGCACAAGGGACCTAATATCTTAGTTCCCAAGGTTGGTGGCGCATTGGCGATGTAAGCGATGGTTAACCTTTTGACCAAAGTCTATGGGCGTTGATGATCACTTACCATCAGGTGGCCCATATGCTTATCCGCCTATCATATATAAAAAAAGTATATTTTCTTTATGGTAGGGTATTGTGCAAGCCGTCAAACCGCAATATTTAGTATTGTTGTGTTCCAGTATGAACCAGTGTTACTTCAGGCACAAACCGTAACCGTAACAGCCTGTGAATGTCCCACTGCTGGGCTAAAGGCCTCCTCTCCTCTTTTTTGAGGAGAAGGTTTGGAGCTTATTATACCACGCTGCTCCAATGCGGGTTGGTAGAATTCACATGTGGCAGAATTTCAGTGAAATTAGACACATGCAGGTTTCCTCACGATGTTTTCCTTCACCGTAAAGCACGAGATGAATTATAATCACAAATTAAGCACATGAAAATTCAGTGGTGCTTGCCCGGGTTTGAACCCACGATCATCGGTTAAGATTCACGCGTTCTTACCACAGGGCCATCTCGGCTTTTCCAGGCACAAAGGACATAACATTTTATTTCTTAAGATCGATGACGCTTTGGCTATGGAAACGGTTAGTATTTAAAATATACGTATATATATATTAAAGTTGTTAAAAATAATATGAACCACACATACTATATCAAAACTGTAGTGTCAGCGGACCACTTACACTTATTTCGGCCTAGATCTCATACGCTGCGTATAGAGAACAAAGTACGATAAGGAATTTCGTTTCGAAATATGAAAAACGCTTTGAACATTATATACCTTAGTTTTTCCAGAGCCTGCAGGTCCAACCAACATTAATCCATGACGCACTACCGTCGTCTCATACAATTGAATGATTTTGAATATGAATGCTGTAAATAAAATTATTTCATACTTAAATAACTTAATAGCTTAGTGGTATACGTGACTGACTTGGAGTCCAATGGATATTTGAGTGCAGTCGATACCACTCTTAGCTTTTCTTCTAAGACGATATCATTTTAATTGAATATAATTGAAATGCGCGTGAGAAATCAAAGTGAAAAGTAGAAGTGACATAGACTTTATTTGTCTCACTAAAGCTTTCTGGGAGACTGGTAGTCTGTAAAAAAGTTAAATAATTATGGATACTAGTCTCACAAAGGAATGTGTACTTTGTTAAACGGTTTTATATTATTAATTAATAAAAAAATCCTCTCTTTTTATATGATAATCTTTGGAGTTTATTCCACCACAGAGCTCCAGTATGAGTTGGTGTGTGTGTGCAGATATAAGATAACTCGTGGGTATAATCGCGTGAAGCAGTTGGTACTTTTTTTCTAGACATCTTTACTCTCACAGAGTTGTACATGCATTTGATGTTTAATTTTATAATTGGGATTAACGGTATTTGTTCCCACGAGTTATCTTATATCTCAATAAATAATCAAATTGGTTAAGTAGTTTTCTAAGATTAGCGCGTTTAAACTACCAGACGAACTGTCAACCTGTTCATATCTTTATATACATTGTGAATTGATAAAAATAATTCAAAGATTAAGTTACTATAAAGGTCATCGTAGCCTTTCTTGATAAGCATGTTCCTTATAGATTGTTCCATTATACCATAGTCTACTATAGGTATTTCCACACGTGGAAACAGATCAGAAATTATTCCTGGAATAATTTAATTTTGTTAAAAGGACAATTTGCAACAAAATGACTAATAATGTTAAATTACTCCTTAATCTGCTAGGACGGCGATCCGACTCGACCGTGGAGAGTTGCAGAAATAATGGCTTTATGTACATAGATATGGGTAAAAACAATACCAACTTCCAACTCCGGGCGGCTAATGACAATTTCCTGGCATAAAAACCTAGTAACTGTGATACCAGCCATACCTTGGATTTGAATCGCAGGAACGTATAGGCTTATAAACTACAAAGTTAGAATATGTCAAATATTATGATCATAATTACCATTGAAAAGAACTAGATCATCAGCAAGGAATTTAGGTACATTAACATCACGCAAAGCTCGCAGAACAATTTGTCGTTCGTCACCATCCGGCATTTGACGGATTAGATTACCAGCTACCAATATAACGGTTTTCACAGCTCTCATGCCAAAATCGTAATGTTCCTAGTGTGTTATTTGTTTTTAAATTATTATTATTAATTGTTAGAGCTGGTATAGTTTACTTTCACAAGTAAACTATTAAAATATTTTTTGAACATGTCCAAAATAATTGTAAATGTTCTAATGCTGAACTTTATGCACCTTCTCCTTTTAATGAAAAGTTTTCTTAAGCTTATTTCACCTAACCGCTCTAGTGCGAGTTTGTGGATACAAATGTAACATAATTTAATTTGATTCGTGTAAGTATCGTCACTCAGTTTTTATTCCTCGCTTTGCACGTATTCAATTATGGACATAAATGAAGCAAATGAAATATTAGTTATGCTTGTCCTGATTTGAACAGGAAATCTTCACTTAAGATGTACGTCTTCTCCATCCAGTAGGCCTTTACGGCTCCTTAACTAATTTTTAATATTTACTTATATTTAAATTACTTTTTCGAACATGTTTGAGCAGCTATCTGGTCTTACAATCAATTTCTTTATATAGTTTGAAGAGAAAATAAATATATTAGGTAAGCCAAAACAGCTGCTGTTAAAATAATACTTAAATACTCATTGCATTGACCTAGAAATTGCGATACTAAAGATCCATCATGTAAAATTGTAAGTTGAATGAGTAATAAGTTTTGCCGAAACAAATATATAATAATTGATATATAAATTTGATAAAAATAATTTAATTTACCTGCGACGATAATTGTTCAGAGCTAAGTCTAAACGTTGTCGTTATCTTTCCAGCTAAAATCTTCGCTTCAAAGAATCCATATGAGAACAACGATATTTCTGCTATCAGTGCGTAGTCTGGTACCATCATTGCAATTGGTCGGAAGAGTGCTTTTAGATTATCGGGCAGTTCGGTACGGCCTAGAAAACAATTTTTTTTTATAGAATAGGAAGGCGGACAAGCATATGGGCCACCTGATGGTAAGTGGTCACCAAACGCCCTTATACACTGGCATTGCAAGAAATGTTAACCATCGCTTACATCACCAATGCGCCACCAACCTTGGGAACTAAGATGTTATGTCCCTTGTGCCTGTAATTACACTGGCTTACTCACCCTTCAAACCGGAACACAACTATACCAAATACTGCTGTTTTGCGGTAGAATATCTGATGAGTGGGTGGTACCTACCCAGATGAGCTTGCACAAAGCTCTACCACCAGAAACATAGTTAGTTACTTTAATACAATATTACTTTTATTTGATGGATGAGTCGTTTACTATCCCCCTTTTTAATTATATTTTTTCTGTTAAAGCAATGATTAAAAGAAAATTGTGAAAAATAATTTAATAATCTATAACGATTATAAATCATGACTTGAAGGTATAATAACAATTCTTAAACATAAAACTCTAAGATGGAAAATGAACAAATTATTTTTATTATGAATGAAATGATTTCAATTTTATTGGATGATTAATGTCAATTTTTTTTCCCTTTTTTATTATTTTAGTCAAATTTAAAATCGTCCCTCCCGATTCCCACCCAACGCAAAGCTGCCCATAATGCAGGCCGCATTTCCTCGCTGTATGGCAATGGACAACCTCTGTGCCAAGCGGGACCCGGAGCGACTGTCAAATCCCCGTTTGATGGATTGATATTATTAGACGATTACGATTAAAATTGTACATCTCATACAATTTGCTAATGATTGCTAAAACTTAGGTTAAAAAAAATTATTGGTGTAAGATCCGAAAAGATCTAATGAATAGAATACGTGAATCTTGCGAGTTGGAGCTCGGGTGTTTTTCGATTACGTGTAACCTCAAATGTGTTTTAAATTGCTTGATTTGTGTTCTTTAATTTATCTCACGTTCGGTCATAAAGAAATATGTATATAATATTTGCCACATGGATAACCACAAACCAACAATTCGGAAGAGGGCTCTTCTCGTCACTTACGACGCTAATTTTAAACTTGAATTCGATCATTTTGTCTTTTTTAATCTCATTAAATCCTAGGAATCTAAAAGATATAGTTGTAGTATCCTTACCTGCGTATCCAGGATTCATGGTAATGAAAACCGAACAAGATGCCTTAAGGGGTAACTCGCAACCTTCAAACATAAATTTATCTTGGCGAGCAACTTGAGCCTTTTGTATTGTGACCACCTATAAATAATGAAATTCTAAATAAAAATTTATATACTCGTAGGAAAACAGATTTAATAAAAAAGAAGTCCATTAAGTCGTTTAAAGAGTCAATAAAATGTTTGAATTCAAAGAAAAATTTCATTTACATATTAATAGAAATAGCTTAGAGAATTGCTATTTGGTACATTCTTGATAACGTTTTTTATAGAATTTATATAAGTCCTTACTATAAAAATCACAAGCACCACTGAATTTTCATGTGCTCAATTTGTGTTTATAATTCATCTCGTGCTTGGCGGTGAAGGAAAACATCGTGAGGAAACCTGCATGTGTCAAATTTCAATGAAATTCTGCCACATATGTATTCCACCAACCCGCATTGGAGCAGTGTGCTGGTATAAGCTTCAAATCTTATCCGCAAAAAAAAAAAAAACGAAAGGAGGCCTTAGCCCAGCAGTGGGACATTCACAGGCTGTTACTGTATATAATTTATATATGTCCATACTATAATGACAAAAGCATCTTTGTTGCCAAGAAAGCAGTAACATTGTAAATTAAAGAGAATATTGCATAACTATGAAAGGCACATTAATAACTCACCTGTTGAGCAACAACCGACAAAACTTCGATGTCTATTCTGTTAAATTCGTCGAAACACGCCCAAGCTCCTGACCTATAGATTCAATGTTAAGCAAATGTTACGCGTAATTTTTCTTAAAATTAATCTTGATAATTAAATATAGAATTATAAAAAAACAGTAATATGATTACGATTTAAATATGAAATGAATATTTCTTTATAAAAAGTGAAGTAAATGCTTCAAAAATACAATTACAAAATGGTACATGTCCTGCTCCAATTATATGTTTCGGCATTATTACGTCAGCGTACGAAATTTGGAACACTTCTGATCATAGCACTTGGGTTGGAAAAAAGGTTTAAGTATATTATATGCTCTATAACCGACATCTTCTACTCTATTATTATAGAATAATTTGATTTTAAACGAACGTCGCTGCAATGGCCAATGCATTTATTCGCTCAAGATAAATTTATTTTTTAAATACCTTACATAATCAGAGACGTTGGAAAAACATTACAAATATATAGAAAGATATTCTAATTTACATATAATATAATTGATAATATTTTTTTATTTAAACCTCGGCAGAACGTGTGATGTTGATTTTTTATCTAAATACCGTGATTTTTATAGAGAAATCGGGTATTATTTAAAAAAAAATAGACAGAATAGAGTAACAGCCTGTGAATGTCCCACTGCTGGGCTAAGGCCTCCTCTCCCTTTTTGAGGAGAATGTTTATTAGAGAGCTTATTCCACCACGCTGCTCCAATGCGGGCTAGTGGAATACACATGTGGCCGAATTTCGAAGTGAAATTAGACCATGCCGGTTTCCTCACGATGTTTTCCTTCACCGTCAAACACGAGATAAATTATAATCACAAATTAAGCACATGAAAATTTAGTGGTGCTTGCCTGGGTTTGAACCCACGATCATCGGTTAAGATTCACGCGTTCTTACCACTGGGCCATCTCGGCTTTTTAAAAAATAGACAAAAAATAATAATTATAAAAATTCTTACGCCGCAAGTCCTTTGAAAAATTTTCCCATAGCCATGAAGTCGAGTTGATCGGAGCAGTTGAACACTACACATTGTACTGCTAATGCTTTTGCTAAATCCTAAAAAAAATTTTTTCATATTACATACAAAAAAAAATTATATTATATCAACAATCAGACTAATTAAAAATGTGAAAGTAACTTCCGGTTACTTTCTATGAAATCATACAACCGATCCTAATATAATATGATGTAGGCTATCTGCCTAAGGCATATATATGATTTTATATAAATCACGAGATATACTGTGAAATATGAACTCTATGGGCGAATTAAATTTGAAAGTAAATAATCAGTTTATAGATTATTAAATTAAGGTAGTAATCGTTAACGATATCTTAATCGCTTTTAATGTAGTAAGTAGTGGGAGGAAATATTATAAGTACCACCAAAATAAGACATTTATAAAATTATTATATTACTTATCAACATTTATTGGTATTTATTTGTTCATCTAAAAAAAAAATCAAATCAACAGCCAATCGTTGTCCACTGCTGAACATAGGCCTCTCCCAAGGTGCGCCAAAGCTCCCTGTCCTCCGCCTTCCGCATCCAGTTGGTGCCCGCCACCTTCTTAAGGTCGTCGGTCCACCTGGCTGGGGGGCGCCCTACGCTGCGCTTGCCGATTCGCGGTCTCCACTCTAGGACTCGTCTGCTCCAACGGCCATCGGTCCTACGACATACGTGACCAGCCCACTGCCACTTCAGCCTGCTAATTTTGCAAGCTATGTCGGTGACTCCGGTTCTTTTCCGGATAATCTCATTTCTGATCTTATCCTTCAAAGATACTCCGAGCATAGCTCGCTCCATAGCACGCTGAGCGACTTTGAATTTGTGGACTAGTCCCGCAGTTAGTGTCCACGTTTCGGCACCGTATGTCATGGCAGGTAAGACGCATTGGTTGAAGACTTTCGTCTTCAAACATTGCGGTATAGACGACTTGAGGACTTGACGAAGGTTGCCAAATGCTGCCCATCCCAAGCGAATTCTTCGATCGGCTTCCTTCTCGAAGTTGTTCCTACCGACTTGTATTATCTGTCCTAGGTAGGTATATTCACTAACAACTTCGAGAGGTTTCCCCTCGACGTATATCGGTCCCGGCACGACATGCCTATTGAACATGACCTTGGTCTTGTCCAAGTTCATACCGAGACCGACACACCGGGAAGACTCGCCTAGGCTACGCAGCATTTCGGTGAGTTGTTCCAGCGACTCTGCTATGATGACGATATCGTCGGCAAATCGAAGGTGTGAGATGTACTCGCCGTTTACATTGACTCCATACCTAGTCCAATCCAGCGTTTTGAAAACGTCTTCCAACGCGTTGGTGAACAGTTTCGGGGATATTACATCCCCCTGTCTCACCCCTCTGCGCAGTTGGATCGCCTTCGTCTTACAGTCCTGGATGTGGACAGTCATTGTAGCGGCGTTGTACAGACATCTCAGTACCTCGATATATCTCCAATCGATATGACATCTCTGCAATGAGTCGAGCACTGCCCAGGTTTCGATGGAGTCGAAGGCTTTCTCGTAGTCCACAAATGCCATACACAGCGGCTGATTGTACTCTTCGGTCTTCTGCACAATCTGCCGAACAGTATGGATGTGGTCCACGGTGCTGTAGCCTGATCGAAAGCCGGCTTGCTCTGGGGGCTGGAACTCGTCAAGTCGTCTGGCGAGACGGTTCGTGACGACTCTTGAGAACAGCTTATACACGTGACTCAGGAGGGAGATTGGTCTGTAGTTTTTCAAGAGGGTTTTATCACCTTTCTTGAAAAACAGTACCACCTCACTCCCGCTCCACGTTTCCGGGGTCTTGCCATGTTGGATGACGGAATTAAAGAGGCTTGCTAGCTCTTTCAGGACCGGAGTCCCGCCTGCCTTAAGCAACTCTGTTGTGATTCCGTCATCTCCCGGAGCTTTGTTGTTTTTAAGCTGTTCTAGAGCCGCCCTAATCTCTCCTTGGTCAACGACCGGGAGCTCCTCGGAGTAATGGCGCATAAGAGGGGCGCGCTGGTCATCAATACTGATTCCCACGGGTTTATCCGATCTTGAAGAGAACAACTGCCCATAAAACCTCTCTACTTCTCCGATAATCTCAGGCCTAGAGGTAACGACCCCACCATTTTCAGTTTTAAGTTTTGTCAGACGCGGCCTCCCAAACTTGCGAGCGAACACTTTCGATCCCCGATTTTGCTCAATCGCAGCCTTGATGGCACGGGTATTGGAGCGTCGGAGATCGCGTCGCGTCAGCGTTTTTATTGTTCGGTTTAAGGCCTTATCTGACAAAAACGATGGTAGTTCTCGTCGTTTTCTCATGAGCTCGAGTGTCTCAGCAGAGAGTTTTGGTGCGTTGTCTCTTCTCTGTGGCGGAAAACACTTGCGGGATGTGTTTTGCAGTATTTTGACCAGCGTGTCGGTTCTCTCATCAATGCTGCTTATGGTTTCCAACGCGGTGAATTGATTTTGAAGTTCCATTTGGAACTTGTCGGAGCCTTGAGCAGCTTGGAGCATGGTAGGTCGGAGAGTAGACCTCATCATTCTCGATCTTTCGGCTTTTAAGTTGATATTTAGAGTGCCTCGAACCAAGCGGTGATCACTTCCGGTATTAAACCTGTTGATCACTGAAACATCTCTAAATATGTGCCTTTTATTCGAAATGATAAAGTCTATCTCGTTCCTTGTCACGTTATCGGGGCTTCGCCAGGTCCACCTCCTCTGAGGCTTCTTTTGAAAGAAAGAATTCATCAAAAAAAGCCCCTGCGCTTCGAGAAAGTTTACCAGCATTTGCCCCCTGTGATTTCTGCAGCCCAAGCCGTAAGGTCCGACTTTCGATTCACCGCTATCTTGTACTCCCACTTTAGCATTAAAGTCTCCCATAACAACATTGTAGTGGGCCCTCGAGGTGTCGTTGAGGGCCTTTGCGATGTCCTCGTACATCGCTTCGACCACATCATCAGAGTATGTCGAAGTTGGCGCATATACCTGTACAACCTTCAGGGAGTACCTGTCGGAAAGTTTTAGGACAAGGTACGCTACCCGATTCGACACACTACTGATTTCCACAATGCTGCTAATGAGATCCTTTTTGACAAGAAAACCGACACCACCCTGGGAGAGGTTATCACCTTCGCGGAAGTAGAGTAAGTTACCGGACTCTAGAGTTATCGTGTCCTCCCCCTGTCTTCGGACTTCAGATAACCCCAGTATATGCCAGTTTATATGACTTAACTCTACCTCTAATTCGGCGAGGTGATGGTCCAGCCTCATCGAGCGTCCATTATACGTTGCCATTTTCAGTCGTTTTATACGGTAGCCTGCCGTGAACCGGTGATTCTTAGCACCCCCTGCCCTGCCGATACCGCGACCGCTACCTTGGTCGGGCCTAGCGGGCTTGCCGGTAACTGGGGGCCTTTTTTTTGGGCGCATCTGCCATTAAGGGAGGGGGTTTGCCCATACTCGCCGCGCTGGGCAGGCGTGTTGGCGAGCGCAGTAGGGGGTAAGATGTCTATGGGAGGGGGGACGCTGCTGCCCATCCCCCCTTTTCCCCGTCCCTCAGTCGCCTCTTACGACACCCACGGGATGAGATTGGGGGAGTACTATTCTAAGCCGGTACTCCACGGCGATGTTCATCTATAGCACTTAAATATTATGCTGTAATAGAGAAGATCTGGACGGCTAGGCCGAATAGCATCCAGACCGGCTTAGGAATCCAAAATCCATTAAGAACTACATGGAAGGCAAAATAATAAAAAATGATTGCGATGCTTTTTTTTTTTATAGAATAGGAAGGTGGACGAGCATATGGGCCACCTGATGGTAAGTGGTCACCAAACGCCCTTAGACATTGGCATTGTAAGAAATGTCAACCATAGCTTATAGCCAATGCGCCACCAACCTTGGGAAATAAGATTTTATGTCCCTTGTGCCTGTAATTACACTGGCTCACTCACCCTTCAAACCGGAACACAACAATATCAAGTATTGCTGTTTTGCGGTAGAATATCTGATGAGTGGGTGGTACCTACCCAGACGAGCTTGCACAAAGCCCAAGTTCTAAACTGATGGAAAGAAACACCAATAGCATAGACAACACGGATTGTGGAGACTAGAAGACGATATAAAAAAGTATGTATAAATGTTGTATATTAAATTTATTACCTTAGTAGTCTCAGTTTTGCCTGTACCAGCTGGTCCAGCGGGAGCACCTCCGAATTTAAGATGCATCGCACACATCAACGTCAGATAGCAACGATCGGTCAACGGAGTGATCACAAGACGACCGCTGTGAGATGTTTTGTTTGTTAATTTTATTATATTTAAGAAATCTGTGATTCGTAAATTTAAATCGAATAGAACTAATTTAGGGATTCATTTCAAGTAATTTATTGATTTGCCGTGGAGTACCGGCTTAGAATAGTACTCCCCCAATCTCATCCCGTGGGTGTCGTAAGAGGCGACTGAGGGACGGGGAAAAGGGGGGATGGGCAGCAGCGTCCCCCCTCCCATAAACATCTTACCCCCCTACTGCGCTCGCCAACACGCCTGCCCAGCGCGGCGAGTATGGGCAAACCCCTCCCTTAATGGCAGATGCGCCCAAAAAAAGGCCCCCAGTTACCGACAAGCCCGCTAGGCCCGACCAAGGTAGCGGTCGCGGTATCGGCAGGGCAGGGGGTGCTAAGAATCACCGGTTTACGGCAGGCTACCGTATAAAACGACTGAACATGGCAACGTATAATGGACGCTCGATGAGGCTGGACCATCACCTCGCCGAATTAGAAGTAGAGTTAAGTCATATAAACTGGCATATACTGGGGTTATCTGAAGTCCGAAGACAGGGGGAGAACACGATAACTCTAGAGTCCGGTAACTTACTCTACTTCCGCGAAGGTGATAACCTCTCCCAGGGTGGTGTCGGTTTTTTAGTCAAAAAGGATCTCATTAGCAGCATTGTGGAAATCAGTAGTGTGTCGAACCGGGTAGCGTACCTTGTCCTAAAACTCTCCGACAGGTACTCCCTGAAGGTCGTACAGGTATATGCGCCAACTTCGACATACTCTGATGATGTGGTCGAAGCGATGTACGAGGACATCGCAAAGGCCCTCAACGACACCTCGAAGGCCCACTACAATGTTGTTATGGGAGACTTTAATGCTAAAGTGGGAGTACAAGATAGCGGTGAATCGAAAGTCGGACCTTACGGCTTGGGCTGCAGAAATCACAGGGGGCAAATGCTGGTAAACTTTCTCGAAGCGCAGGGGCTTTTTTTTGATGAATTCTTTCTTTCAAAAAAAGCCTCAGAGGAGGTGGACCTGGCGAAGCCCCGATAACGTGACAAGGAACGAGATAGACTATCATTTCGAATAAAAGGCACATATTTAGAGATGTTTCAGTGATCAACAAGTTTAATACCGGAAGTGATCACCGCTTGGTTCGAGGCACTCTAAATATCAACTTAAAAGCCGAAAGATCGAGAATGATGAGGTCTACTCTCCGACCTACCATGCTCCAAGCTGCTCAAGGCTCCGAAAAGTTCCAAATGGAACTTCAAAATCAATTCACCGCGTTGGAAACCATAAGCAGCATTGATGAGAGAACCGACACGCTGGTCAAAATACTGCAAAACACATCCCGCAAGTGTTTTCCGCCACAGAGAAGAGACAACGCACCAAAACTCTCTGCTGAGACACTCGAGCTCATGAGAAAACGACGAGAACTACCATCGTTTTTGTCAGATAAGGCCTTAAACCGAACAATAAAAACGCTGACGCGACGCGATCTCCGAGGCTCCAATACCCGTGCCATCAAGGCTGCGATTGAGCAAAATCGGGGATCGAAAGTGTTCGCTCGCAAGTTTGGGAGGCCGCGTCTGACAAAACTTAAAACTGAAAATGGTGGGGTCGTTACCTCTAGGCCTGAGATTGTCGGAGAAGTAGAGAGGTTTTATGGGCAGTTGTTCTCTTCAAGATCGGATAAATCCGTGGGAATCAGTATTGATGACCAGCGCGCCCCTCTTATGCGCCATTACTCCGAGGAGCTCCCGGTTGTGACCAAGGCGAGATTAGGGCGGCTCTAGAACAGCTTAAAAACAACAAAGCTCCGGGAGATGACGGAATCACAACAGAGTTGCTTAAGGCAGGCGGGACTCCGGTCCTGAAAGAGCTAGCAAGCCTCTTTAATTCCATCATCCAACATGGCAAGACCCCGGAAACGTGGAGCGGGAGTGAGGTGGTACTGTTTTTCAAGAAAGGTGATAAAACCCTCTTGAAAAACTACAGACCAATCTCCCTCCTGAGTCACGTGTATAAGCTGTTCTCAAGAGTCGTCACGAACCGTCTCGCCAGACGACTTGACGAGTTCCAGCCCCCAGAGCAAGCCGGCTTTCGATCAGGCTACAGCACCGTGGACCACATCCATACTGTTCGGCAGATTGTGCAGAAGACCGAAGAGTACAATCAGCCACTGTGTATGGCATTTGTGGACTACGAGAAAGCCTTCGACTCCATCGAAACCTGGGCAGTGCTCGACTCATTGCAGAGATGTCATATCGATTGGAGATATATCGAGGTACTGAGATGTCTGTACAGCGCCGCTACAATGACTGTCCACATCCAGGACTGTAAGACGAAGGCGATCCAACTGCGCAGAGGGGTGAGACAGGGGGATGTAATATCCCCGAGACTGTTCACCAACGCGTTGGAAGACGTTTTCAAAACGCTGGATTGGACTAGGTATGGAGTCAATGTAAACGGCGAGTACATTTCACACCTTCGATTTGCCGACGATATCGTCATCATAGCAGAGTCACTGGAACAACTCACCGAAATGCTGCGTAGCCTAGGCGAGTCTTCCCGGTGTGTCGGTCTCGGTATGAACTTGGACAAGAAAAAGGTCATGTTCAATAGGCATGTCGTGCCGGGACCGATATACGTCGAGGGGAAACCTCTCGAAGTTGTTAGTGAATATACCTACCTAGGACAGATAATACAAGTCGGTAGGAACAACTTCGAGAAGGAAGCCGATCGAAGAATTCGCTTGGGATGGGCAGCATTTGGCAACCTTCGTCAAGTCCTCAAGTCGTCTATACCGCAATGTTTGAAGACGAAAGTCTTCAACCAATGCGTCTTACCTGCCATGACATACGGTGCCGAAACGTGGACACTAACTGCGGGACTAGTCCACAAATTCAAAGTCGCTCAGCGTGCTATGGAGCGAGCTATGCTCGGAGTATCTTTGAAGGATAAGATCAGAAATGAGATTATCCGGAAAAGAACCGGAGTCACCGACATAGCTTGCAAAATTAGCAGGCTGAAGTGGCAGTGGGCTGGTCACGTATGTCGTAGGACCGATGGCCGTTGGAGCAGACGAGTCCTAGAGTGGAGACCGCGAATCGGCAAGCGCAGCGTAGGGCGCCCTCCAGCTAGGTGGACCGACGACCTTAAGAAGGTGGCGGGCACCAACTGGATGTGGAAGGCGGAGGACAGGGAGCTTTGGCGCACCTTGGGAGAGGCCTATGTTCAGCAGTGGACAACGATTGGCTGTTGATTGATTGATTGATTGATTTGATTGAAATTGAATTTATTGAAATGTCGCTAAATCATGAAATGTATTTATGATTGATGTATTAACGAGTAAGTCATCGAGAGACGCAAGATCTCAAATGGTTGATAACGCATTGACAAAGTCAATTATGCCTTCTACTTCTTATTCTACGCCAATGTCTATAGACAAAGTAATTTAAGTACCATAACTAGCCTTTCTTATTAAAAATAATTTATTTTAAATATGTAATGAGGATAAATATATATTATTCGTTATCAAACAACAATGAAAGGCAAATGATTTGCCTGAAATTATACAGATCAAATTCAATTTGCAGTTACCAATTCCTCTATTACATAAAAATACAAATAATTTAGTTGAAGCAATACTTAATACAAGAAAATATACTTTTAATCAATATGAATATGTATACCTATTCCCTAAGTATTCATTTTGATAGGTAAAGATCGAATTTAAAGCCCGAACGTCGCAATAGTTCTGACTAAATTGCCGGTAGTACATTGACGTGTCCAAACGCTCTTCATCTTGATATATCTCTGGTAACTCATCTTCTTCTAGCGGTCTCATATCTTTTATCATTTGATAGTATCTGATGATAATAATTCAACATTAATAACTAACATAATCACAATTTCATAATTGTGAAAGAACTGATAATAAAAGAAGTACGAGTCCTGCGCTTGAATTATATCTAGTCGGATTGCCGTACCATGGAGAGTACACCTGTATCGCAAACTCTTGAATACCAACTACATCAATAATATTTCCTGCCTTATTTGTGAATGACCGCTTTGACAGAAATCGGACAAGATGACATAGCTACTACGGTCATCATGCTTTTACTAAAACATTTATTAAAGTTCTAAATATTGTATTACCTTAGTTGGCAAATCCACTGGAAATCAGATACATTTTTTACGTTTTCATCGACTAATGTTTTTGTCACATCTCTCGCATGCACTTCAATAACGATTAGTGCACAAAGAACTTCTCGTTGGAAGAATGTTAATTCACCCTTTACTAGCGCACGTAAACTGTCCAACTAAGAAAATGTATTCGAAGTCATATTAGAATGAAGAAGAAAGATTGAAGATGGAAGTGTGCGTTTAAATATAATAAATAATAATTTAACAAAATTGGATAAAAACTGCCACCTAGATATTTAGCTGAACTAAAATTGCAGGTTGATTTGCTTGTATTTCTTCGTTTGAAAAAATATTTAAAACATTATTATAAATTTCCCGATAAACGGTACCTGTTGCAACATTTCTTCAAAATATAAATCCATGCGATAATCAGCAATTGCTTGTTCGACTCCAGCCGTCCAAGCTGTTTGAGAACCTGCAATTACAACTTGTCCGGGCCAACGTAGTACCCACTCAGCTCGTGGGAGAGTCCATATCTCTTCCATGGATGCTACCAGTGTTAAGCGTACTGTTGGCAATTGCAATCAAATCATATTATTTATTATAATAATAACAGTGAGTGGCGGTGACCAGGCGAAAGTATTTATTTAATAAACTGTTAAAATAGTTCATGGCTCCTATTGGATAATATCTAGCAGGTCGTCAATTGAGACAGAAATTACTGACCAATGGTGTCGAACAATAAAAACCCAACCTGCTATATCAGAATCATAAGAGATTTTGTATGTACATAATATAATCTTGTATCCAGATATAATCGAAAATATTACCAATTATTATGTCCAGTGCTAGACTTACCCATAAACATATAAAAGCAATTTACTTCATTAATAAAAAAGTAATAATATTAACTTACTTGAATGTCTCATAGTATCTTCTAAGAGAAGGAGCCACTGTTCAACGTTAGTGCTTGGATAGAATTTGTATTTAAGTTCGACAATCTCTCCCTCGCTCGAGTGCATATGTGTTATCTTCAAGTCTGGTTCGAAGGTCACCTGAAGAAGTCAATAATTAGCATTCATCTGTTCACTATTCACTTATTAATAAATAATTCAAATTTAAAATCAGCGAAGATGATGACGTCATTGAATGCTTGTGGTGATTCAAGTATAAGATTACTATCGGTAAGGCTTTGTGCAAGCTCGTCTGGGTTGGTACCACCCAATCATCAGATATTCTACAAAACAGCAGTACTTGGTATTGTTGTGTTCCGGATTCAAGGGTGAGTGAATCAGTGTAATTACAGGTACAAGGGATAATAACATCTTAGTTCTCAAGGTTAGTGGCGCATTAACTATGTAAGCGATGGTTAACATATCTTACAGTGCTAATTTCTATGGGCGTTGATAATCACTTACCATCAGGTGGGTCATTTGCTCATCCGCCTTCCTATTCTATAAAAAGTTAAAGTGAATAGGACAAGCACACAAAACAAAAACAGCAAAATATTATTTGTTATGAATATTAAAGTCTTAGTCATAATTGATTACTTAACGAATCACAAATAATTACTAACCTTAGCAATATTTTCAAAGCATTTCCTCAGATGAGGTTGAACTGCTTTCGGATTACGAGACTGGGATAATATTTCTAGAAGTTCGTCGTCACTGAGGAAGAAGAACCTGGGGAACCTGAGACGCTTAAGTTCCATGTATTCATTAAGTCCTCGAGACACAACGGCGAGTAAATGTCGAGCTTCTACAAGACTGTCCAATAGACGACTGTCTGGACATATCAGCATAATCTGTGCCGAAAATTGTAATATGACAGATTAAAATAAATTTTGGCTTCAAACTTTAACAAATTATTTTGGAAGTTTGAGGATAACTAGTGCTTGTAGCTTCGTAAATGCATGGTAGCAATTATTACCAAGAGAAATTGAAACATGGTTTTTATACGTCTTACCTTTGGGCATGCAGCCGCTGCCGACATAATTCTTCTCCAAATTCTTTCCATTGTGCCATATTTTTTAGCTTCCATAGGTAGCTGTCGTGATATATCTTCAGAGGTAAAAATTGGCTCCAAATACATCCATTCTCTAGATATGTGAGATAATAGCAATTTTAAAAGAAGCAAAAAAATATAATTAATTGTTTATAAAATTGCATAATAATTGGTCAAGTCCAAAGAAAAAATATAATTAATATTAAGTTTATATAAATAACGGTAATATCAGTCTTGAATATAAATTATAAGATAATTCAGAAATATATTTAGCTAAGAACATTAAAAGCATGATAATGATCACACACTTTTGACATTCAATCCATTCATCCACAACTTTCTGCGTTAATCGAAGTTTATCATCCCACTCTTGAATACGAAGCTCAAATGCCGCTTTAAAGGGACTGAAGCCAAGCTGTTGCGTCGCAAGTAAGTGCTCGTCCAATAGCTGAAGTGTTTCATCTGCTATCTTCATTATGAACGTACCTAATTTGATTTTCGAATATATTTTAATGATTTAGTACAATAAATAATATAAATAAAATAATGCTTTATTGTACAACACATAATAAAATAGCTATATTTTATAACTGATTCGCGAAAAATTTGGCCTCTTGAATGTTAATGAAGTTTTTATCGAAACTTTGGACGTAAAATTTAAAGTGGGTATAAATAGTTCGAAGGAATAGAGTTGCATTATACATAAATATGTATTAATCGAGAACTGTTTTTGTGCATAATATAACAGAGCTATTAGCAAATCGCAGGGAATACGTAAATCTAAGGTATCCGTCTTCGATTGGAATAGGCTATACAGAGATTAATGTTACAAAAGCTTGTAAAAAGGCTGCCTTATCACTTTAATAGCGATCTTTTTCAGACAACCTTCGGGTAAAGGACTTGCGAGGTGAATAAAGCGGCGGAGACGTTTACAAATGTCAATGTGAATGGGTTAAGATACATATAACATATATTAATGATACTACTTTTATAATTATACAAAGAAATATAATGTGCACAATAAATTATGTATATAGATACATAAGAACAGTTTTAAGTAGTGAATAAAATTTACCAGTGGTCTTATAAGGCGTGATTTCCATAGCCCTTGTTGCCCAATCAGTGAGCATCTTATCAAGGGATTGTTCTATCACATACTCTTTACTTGCAAATTCACCTATTTCAGCAATCGTTCCCGCGTGTTGCGCCACGCCTTGTTTAAGGCACATTGCAAATGTTTGTTTCTCGTTCATTGTCACCGTTATTCCTGTTTTAATTTTAAGGTTTTTGTATATAGCATTCTTAGTCATTATTGGTGATTCTAATTTCATCGGTCACTAAACAGTTTTCATTTATAAACTAATGTGTTTTGTGTCATTATTTATTTGACTTATGAAAGGAAAAAATTCATAATTTACTCCAGCTTATGTTTAATATTATATCCATTATGTAAGGATTTTTTGAGTTAAAATTATTTAAATTAAATACATTATTATACAAAAAAATACCTGATTTCTCCATAAATTCGTTCCAGTGACGTTCTTTCATTCCAGGATTTCTGACAGCTTGAATAACAGGAATCAATGGTCTAAATTCATCCATATCATCCTAAAACATTGCTCATAAAAAAAAACTATTTTAATTACTCCGGACCCCCAAACTGAGATAACCCGTGAATTGAGACTCAATCTCTTCTTAGTGGTCTATTTTTAAAAGATTACTATAATATCCTCTTTTTTTAAAGGAATTACTAATATTTTTATTTACCCCTCCAATTAAGCGTACATCTTATGTTCGAAGTGGGGACGACAATAGCCCAAGGGGTCAGGGTCATACGTATATCATATGCCATCCATTATATATATTTCCGAATAAAAAAATTAAAAAATATTTTATTTAATTATTGTTAGTTATTCGGAATATATACAAACAATTTATCAAGTAACGTTTCGTCTGGGTGGGTAACGTATCAATTGTTCCATGACATTTTAAGTTTAGCGTGTTCTATTTAAATTAAAAGGTCGAGGAGACCACTGGGATGTTTCTTTAATTTTCTTTTATATAACAGACTTTATTATATACCACTTACTCTTATTGTCAATGCAACGTGCTGCACTTTGGGTAGATCAGCAAAAACGCGTATACATTTGACGATTGTCTTGTAATATTCATTGATTGCCGGTTCGATAGAATCCGCATCCACATAAATGAGAGGATTGTCGAACCACACTTCGCGTGATTTCAGGAAATCTGTTTCATTTGTGCTAATTTAATTGATTTAATGACGATTGCGGGTTTAAAGCACTGAAGTTTCGTGTGTTGAAATTTTATTATAAAACATCCTTTACCAGTCAGAGACAAAAAAAAATCGACGAAACGTGCATCTCTATTATTCTATTATATAAACCTAATTTGATTTGCCTGACAGTTCATATCTAAATACCAAAGACTTCATATAATAATTTACAAAACGGTTTCGTGAAATTATTTTTATCATTAGAATATAGTCATCATTATTTAAAAAAGTAGTAAAGCTTAAAAAGATATAAGTAATGTGTTATTTACCAGACGCTGTCACCCACAAATTTCTATACGGTTCGAATTCTTTCACTAAACGGTTAAGGTCTGCGAAAGGAACAACTGGCTGTCCAAACAATTTCTGTCTCTGATTAAGCACGCGTCCCCATTCCTGTGATTCTTTCATGCCTTTCCAAGCTTTCTTTATGTCATTGGCTATTTCATGCACCTATTAATTCATACAGGATGAATTAAATTTTAATATTTAGTATATATATTTTCTAGTTCATATTTAACAAAAACGATACACAAACGATAATGCAATTAATGAGTTAATAAGTTTCATTTATGTATTGTAATCTATTGAAAGGGCTTCAAAACTTGAACCTTTCAAAAATCATTAAATAATAATAATAATATCCTGGGACATTATTCACACACGGCCATTCCAAATTAAGCGGAGCTTGTAATATGGAAACCAGATAACTGATATAATACATATAATAATTTCTTTTGTAAAAACATATTTATATAGATAATTACATCCAGATTTAGGACAAACAGACATGTTCATGCACATAAATGTCTGTGCTGGGTGGGAATCGAACCCACAACCTTCGGCGTGAAAAGCAAGTATCTACCAACCACGCCAATCGGCTCGTTGAAGCAAAGGTTTTTTTTTTTTAAAAAAAAAACAAAACAATCACTAATCTAATGCGGTAAGTAAGACTAAGTCAAAAAATTACATAATTTTATTGTAAGCTATTTAAAACGATTATTGTTACTCAAGTTTTGAGCCATATAGGAGATAGTGTCATAGTTTATGAGATAATTTATGAATTTTTATTTGTGTCTGGACGTTTACCTTTCCAAAGTCATTTTGCAACGTAAGGGCCATACACTGAGCTGTAAACATGTCGATTTTGTCAAACAATGTCTGTTCATCTTGTTGATGAAGTTTCCAGAACTTCTCTTGTTCCTCTTCTAAGAATTCTGTCGTTGCAACCACCTACGAATAATGTTTTTAATCTTTTAAAAACTGAAAATAAAATTCTTACATTGTCTGTACATTACATTTTCAAGTATTATTCTAATAAAAAAAAAACTTAACCTACAAAAAAAGCAACAGTTTAATGAGATTAATTTGTGTTTATAATTCATTTCATGCTCGGCGGTAAAGGAAAACATCGTGAGAAAACCTGCATGAGTCGGATGAAATTCTGTCAAATGTACGTGTGTATCCACAAACCCGCTTTGAAACAGCGTGTTGGAATAAATTCTAAACTTACGTCTTGTGAGAAGAGGATGTTGTTACTACTAATCTACTTACCTGCTTATTAATATTTAACGGCCAACCGATAGCTTCCCATAATGCTTTAAAATCTTCATTTTCAAGTGGTGTAAAAAACACATCAAGTACTTCATAATCCTGAAATAATAAATTATATTTTAATAAATTTGCATATAATTTTTAAAAAAGGAACAGTTTTCAAATAGCAAATTCATTCGGTATTTCACTTGTTGTTTTTAGCTTTACATTTATAATTGGTACAGGAACTGGCCATTTGGTCACCTAGTGGTAAGTGATCATTACCATCCAATCATTACCATGACATTGGCGTTGTAAAAATATTAACCATTCCAATGCATCGCTTACATTGTCAATGCGCCACCAATCTTGGGAATTAAGAATTTACGTCCCTTGTGCCTGTAATTACACAAGCTCACCCATATTCAAGCAACAATTTTAAGTAGCGTATCCCAAAAAATATAATCAATTTAAGTTCTTACCGTATGAACTTTTTTCATAATATCTTCCTGAGTTTTTAAAGCAAATGGTATAGATTCCATCCACTCTCTTATCTCAAACACGTGTTCTATCGTATTTGGTTTTTCACCTAATTTCCTCATTATACTTTTGTATGCTTGAATCACATCTTCGACTACGATACGTACTTCCTCCGACCACATTGTTAGTAACGCTTTTATTATATCAGATCGTTTTGTTACTAGCATTTGCTGAAATAATATCAACATTATTTAGTGTATACCTTTTTGATTCGCATTGTCTGATGTTTGAAATATATTCGTTAAAGTTAATCAACCTTTAATGTATCAATGTTAAGTGCGAATGGTCCAATGTTTATATACTGCGGCAGACGCCAGATCAAATCTTGCTTCGCATCGTAATGGATTTGTATTTCTTCTTTTGTTTCAGATGCAACATGCTTCTCTAGTCGAAAATTCCTTGAAATTATAAGGAACAAACATTAGTGATGAAATTTTAATTAATAACTAACATATACGGTTACGTCAAAACCAAAATTAAGTGTAAACTTTTATACCAATAGTCGATAATTGAATCAATGAATGGAAAAACGGATAAACGGCAACGATTACGCTTCGATTCGATTGCGTTAAAGTGACAATTTGTTAGTAGAGTTGGCGCCCTTAACATTATTAACATATTTTTGGATATCGTATGAGTATGATGAGAGATTAGTTTTTGTATAACACCTTTAGTAGATTGTATGTCAACATGTAGCGATTTCGACGGTCAATATATAATATATTGTTTGCAATACAAGCCTTTTAATATCGTTTTCAATAAAAATAATGATAATGAATTATTCCTAATGGTACAAGAATCATATAACACTAAAAGAAATTTTGAGTAATTAAATGATTTACACATATCTATATCTTAGTAAAGATTTGATTGTTCAATTGAGTTATAAGAACTTAGATTGAAGATCAATCTATAAATTAGTATTTCTCAAAGATTAATTATAAGTTTTGACTGTGATACAATACAAAGAATAACATACATATTATAAATAAATGTTAGAAAAGGCAGTCTTATCGATTAGACAAACTATTGAAAGTTAAAAATTTGACTGAAGTCGTAAGGTACAAGTATATTAGTTAAAATAATATAAATAATGAGTCGAGATGGGGCTGGGGATGTTAGAAAACGTGAATTTTAAATGAAGATTGCGTGTCCAAACACTGGCAAGCTCAGCTGAATTTTCAAGTGCTTTTTATGTGCTTATAATTAATATTGTTCTCTGAGCAACAAGAAAGGAAAATATTGTGAAACAAAAACTGAATGTGTTTGATGAAAATACAATATGAGGCCTTAGTGACAGACCAGTAGTGAGACATTTTATATTAAGGATTATTTATATATGATTATTATTATTACTACAACTGACGCACGGGTACCTCCAGCTCAGGAATCAGGGCTTCTTTTTATAATATGTATGTAATGGAAAACAATACAGAATCATTATTATTACATACATGTATATAAAACGGATATAATATAAATGTTGACTGATAAAAAAATTGCATAACATTACTCGACATATTCTTCTATATTCAGCATATAAATTTCTTTATAGCAATCATATTGGTGCATGTACGCTATTAATGGTATGATTGCCTTCCTGTATGCCTTAAGCAGCCGTTCTCTGTATTCTACAACATTAGGCTCCATAAGACCTGTAATTAACACCATCAATCGTGTTATTAAAACTGTTCATTAGGTATTATTTACTTATTAACATTTTGTGG
This sequence comes from Nymphalis io, assembly GCF_905147045.1. NCBI lineage: Eukaryota > Metazoa > Arthropoda > Insecta > Lepidoptera > Nymphalidae > Nymphalis > Nymphalis io. Next base: position 6,315,297 of record NC_065913.1, on the reverse strand, counting down.
TCAATATTTTTTTTAGTTCCTAAGGCTGGCTTATATATAACAAGCTTGCCTTACGACAATAGTGATTTGAATTCTGATAGCGTTTTCCTATCTTATGGCGGTTTCTAAATTGCTAGGGCTTTAAGCAAGAACGGATATGTAGGTACCACGGACACATCATAACACAAGGGACTTTTTGTCGTTAGAAAAACGCATTTATGCATTTGTCTTACATGTGAAGAATATTTGGCACTCACCGACGCCATCAAAAATACAGCGGTACCCAGTCCGCTTTTTCGAGGGCCATCACGAATTCTCTTGGCCCGCATACGCAGGCCCCCATTCATAGGGGTGTTCCCGGGGAACAGAGAACCCCCCTAGTCCTGGCGATGCGTATAGCGAGGGGAGAATAGGTGCACATAGCACCGACAGGCACAAGGTAAGTTATCATTTATTACAACGCCAATGCTTTTAATTATTGGTGACCACTTACCATCTGCCTATGTGTATGAAGCAGACCGCACATATGATTTTATTACCAATGTAAAAGAAGTAACTTACAAATATATGTATCAATTACTTACCAATAGAAGTGAGGAACAACTCCTTATCAAAAACGAGACCAGTCATAATCTTAGGATGAACTTGGGGTATGAAGTGGCAGCGATACAACATCTCACGGAAAAGACGCTGAATAACGACCTATGATAAAAATTTTGCTTTTTTTGTTATTGTTTATTATCATGGAGAACAATTATATATACAAACAGCGAAAAGCTAGTTTGTAATTCAGGGCTTGAATAAAAATTGTAACAAAACTTGAGTAGAAATAAATAAAAAATGACGATAATTAAACCACAAACTACAATGCTAAAATCCAACCTCATCAATTGATTTCACTCGGTTGCCGGCAAAATTTAAATAATTAGACTTGACCTGATGTCAATGACATTTCAAAATTGTAATTTATTAAGCTTTTGGTGTTTTACTATAAACTATAAAAAAAATATCTGTAAAAAAATATCGCAAATTCCTTTTATACCTAGATAACCTTTACGCGAGTTAATAATAATTATATATATATATATACAAAAGTTTGCACCAATCAAATACGAATAGAAGCAAACACTGTTAATAATCCGTCCGTAACAGCCTGTGAATGTCCCACTGCTGGGCTAAAGGCCTCCTCTCTCTTTTTTTTTTGAGGAGAAGGTTTGGAGCTTATTCCACCACACTGCTCCAATGCGGGTTGGTGGAATACACATGTGGCAGAATTTCAGTGAAATTAGACACACGCAGGTTTCCTCACGATGTTTTCCTACACCGTAAAGCACGAGATGAATTATAATCACAAATTAAGCACATGAAGATTCAGTGGTGCTTGTCCGGATTTGAACATCGGTTAAGAGTTACGCGTTCTTACCACTGGGCCACCTTGGCTTTGTATATATACCAAGATTTATATATATATATAATATACCAATATATAACTTTAAGTTGTATACAACGTATTTCAATATGAACTTTACTTCGAACTGATCCGGTGATGTCGTATAATAAGGACCCTCGGCTGACATCATGAGGTGAAAGTAGAATAGTGTCGGAGCTGCCGAACGGAACGGAGTATTGATGAGGTCACTCGCATCCCATTCATAGTTCTCCTCACACCAGTAGGTACAGAGGCATGGCGTTTCGCAGAGATTTACGAACATAGCCATCGATTGTTCGATGCAAAAACGCAATGCATACTAAAAAAAAAATATTTTTCGCTTTAATAATAATATAAATCGATCTCTCATCATTCTATATTTTAATTCGAGTTTGAATTTAAGATCATATTATTGTTATTTTTTCCTCTTTATTAAGTTCATCCACAATTTTACATTTCACAATTACATTACATATATTCTGTATGTAGATGATTATGGTGATTTAATTGTCAATGAGCTAAGCTATATAATTACGTTAGGCTTAACGTTACAAATCTTCACCCTATTGTCTGTTTAATGTTCTAATTAATGATCGATTTGTGATTGCAATGACTTGTATACAGTAACGGTACGATTAGTGAAATTATGTGTCTTTTTCTTTCGAATATCAATTTAAGGATGTTAGGAAGAGAGAAATCAGTGTGTAACGAAGCACCCGCCACACAATTTATGAGTAAGGCCGCTGAACAGACAAATATATCGACAAAATATTAAGTTGTATGTAACTATAGTTATAATAAGATCTGCCTCGTTGGTATAGTGGCTTGATGTAAGGCCGCAGACCCGGAGGTCCTGGGCTCAATTCCCAGGTCGGGCCAATAAAAAGTTATTAGGTTTTTCTGTCAGTAAATTCTCAGTAGCAGCCCGGAGCTGGAAGTTGGAAGTGTGTATGCTACCGTTCCTCAGAAAGCACGTAAAGCCGTTGGTCCTGCGCCTGAACTCTTTCCGGTCATGTCAGATTGCCGTCCCATCGGATTATGAGAGTTAGGGAATAGAGAGTGCACCTGTGTTTGCGCACACATTTTTGCACTATAATATTTGCTGCGTACTTTAATTTATCTTGAGATTGGGCGCCGTGACCGAAATCGGCTTGGAGGATATTATATACTAAGACCTTCAATTGTATAGTTTATATAATATCGAAACTGTTAATATGTAATAGCAAATAATGAATGATAGAAAATCTCCAAATGAAACTTTATGATTTATATTAATTGACTTAAATAAATGTTATGTAACGATAGTGTAGATATTTTTAAAACAGAATTAAAAATAGTAAATCACCTGCATTCTGAATCTGACGAGCTGCATAAACCTGCACAGCTTACTGATACCGTAAAATTCCCAACTCTTTTCATAGATATTGAACCATCTTAATTAAACAAAAATATATTGATAAAGATAAAATTTATAAAAAACATAAATAAAATTTTCAATATCAAACTTATGCAAATATATTTTTTATAGGTGGTAGTCAAATGGTTCCCCTAATATTGAGTACACCGCCTATAGACATTTGTGATGTAAGAAATATTGATCATTCTCTAAATCGCCACTGATGCCCGCAGACCCCTGATGGTAAGTGTTCACCGACGCCCATAGACATTGGCATTATAAGAAATGGTAACCATTGCTTACATCGCCATGCGCCACCAACATTGGAAATAAAGATGTTATGTTCCTTGTGCCTGTAGTTACACTGGCACACTCGCCCTTCAAACCGGAACGCAACAATACTATTTATTGCTATTTGGCGGTACAATATTTGATGAATTGGTAGTACCTAACCAGACGGGCTTGCACAAAGCACTATCACCAAGTAAATAATTTATATTGATTGTGTAAATATTTTGAGATTAAATTCACCCTTTTCCAACATCCCTGTAAGACATACGGATCGCATGCGCTGTTGAATTCAACCATGTTATGTTGAGGTATTTAAGCATCTGCAATTAGAAAGAACACCTTATTTGAAACAAGGTAAGTAAATAGCTTTTAATATATACAACACCAGTCAGAAGGTGTGGCGCTTATTCCCCCACGTTTCTTTTTATATATATTATAGGTAGGCGGACGAGCAATTGGGCCACCTGATGATAACTGGTCACTAACGCACATATACATTGGCAATGTAAAAAATGTTAACCATCGCTTACATCGCCAATGCGTCACCAACCTTGGGAACTAAGATGTTATGTTCCTTGTGTCCGCAATTACACTGGCTCACTCACTTTTCAAACCGGAACACAACAATACCAAGTACTGCTGTTTTGCGGCATAATATCTGATGAGTTGGTACCTACATAGACGAGCTTGCACAAAGCCCTACCATCAGTTATAATACGAATCGTCTCTAATACGAATGGGAGTATACATAATGTTATTTTTTCATCCGACATCGTATATATCGCGTTGAATTAAACTCATAGACATTCAGCAACAATCAAATTTGTTGTTGTAAATAAATCTTACCATAGATGTACAATGTTGTTGCGCTGCATCAAATTCCGGGAGACTGACGTTTCTGCCATAGTTTGTTGTGAAGAATAACATCGACTCGACCTTAAATTTAGGACTTCACACAATTAAATATTTCCCAACAGCAGTAAATAATATTTTTTATAACACAAAGTTTTGCTGAGAAATCTTCTTCACAAGAACTTGATAAAACTACTTGAAAATTTTAAGTTTAATTATTAATTTAAAATTAAATTTAATAAAAAAAGATCATAACAATTTCATTATATAATAATCACGCACGAAATACACTCCCAATTACGCCTTCATAAAAAATCACATATACACTGCACAAGAAGACGAAACAAACTTGAGTTGCCAAACATTAGAACAAACTGTGGAAAAAAATGTATAATATTCGAAAGAGAGCAAATGTACAATAAGTTATCCGATGTAATTGTAAATAGTGAAAGTTTTCCTATATTTAAGAATCGCCTTATTAAATATGTATAAAAAGCTGTTTTTTAGTTAGTATTTTATGGTATGTATTTTTTTTTCTTTGACAACCTTCGTCTGTTTTAAGTTTCTAACTATTAATTTTACTGTATCCCAGACTTTTGCAAGATATATTAATGTATATAATTGTAATTTCTATTTTTTAGTGAATTTTTGTATTTTTTACGAAAACTATGTCTCTAAACCGAATTTGAAGTAATTTTTTATATAAAATATGATAATAAATAATGTTTTTAAAATAAAATATCAAGAACCATAATTTCTGATTTTTATTAATTCATTTTAAATTTAAATGAACAGTATAAACAAAAATTATAATTATAATAATAATATCCTGTGACATTATTCACACACAGCCATCTGATCCCAAATTAAGCAGAACTTGTATTATGAAAACCAGACAACTGATATGCATATACTACTTTTCTTTTGTAAATACATACTTATATAGATATTTATAATTTCAAATAAATCTTAAGATCACATTATGCTAGCGTCAACTTAAAAATATATATCAAGTGTTAATAAAAAAGAAAACGAAAAGTGTCGTGGGAAACCCAGCTGGAACGAAGTTCCGTACGCTATATATTATGTATTAAGTGAACGTAACTAATTAACGTTTGGGAGTAATTTAATGAAAAATAAATAAAGGAAAAACAATAACAGTTATGATAATAAACATTTGATTTAAATTTTTGGTACGAAAAAGTATCTGTCGAGCAACGTGTCATTGGGGACTCCGTTTCAAAAATATCTAACCTTAAGACATTCTTCAACAACTAAATGAATGCAGGACACGGACTCTGTGAGAACGTAGAGAGAGTTCCACTGATTGAACTTCACTCTGCCGGAAAAATCTATCATTTCACACGGATAGCGACCTAAAATGAAAAGATACTCGTATATATACATACGTATGTTAAATGTACAGTTTCTTATATTACTATTCTTGGTTGTAGGGCATTATGTAAGCCCATCTGGGTAGTGCCCACCCACTCAACCGCGAAACAACAATGCGATATTGCAATGTAATATTGTAGTATTTCGGCTGGAACGGTGAATGAGCCATCTAGTTAGAGCCTCCTAACATCTTAGTTCCCAAGGTTTGTGGTGCATTGGTGTTTTAATTAATGTTTATAGGTAGTCAATGTCTATACGTGGTGGTGACCACTTACCATCATTCGGCTCATTTGCCCGTCCGCAATACAGAAATTACAGATTTGAGCTCTCTTGAGCTGCCGTTAAACAAACTTCGATTTGTTATTAAAAATGATCTTATTATTAAAGCCTATAACTCTGAATTAGAATATATATTTAAAAATACATGGATTTAATATTTTTGAATCTCGTGTATAAAAAATACTGAGTTTTAAGTCGATTCCTCTCGACAGAACCCACATTCCAAAACGGTGATAATGTTTACCCAAACAAAATTAGTTGAAAATAAAATATTTTATTTTAACTCAATTTAATAAGCTGAGAAATATGATTTGCTGTACTAAAACTGAGTCTGTCTGTGCATTAGACCATAAAAGACTCGCTTGATTAAAAAATAAATATCAATTTCAAAATCTGTTGTACCATAATCTGGTATAGGAGGTTCGTAGTCCTTGCTCGGCGGGCTTATGAAGTTGTATAGCGTCGGATATTTCTTCATCGTATTTATTATTTTCATTTTGCCTTCAATTTTCCTGTATATAAGTTCAGCCTGCAACAGTAAAATATTTTCTTTATTATAAAAACGTACGCTATATAACCGCTTCTTATAATCTACCTAAAAATAATTTGAAATTAAGTGTTGCGAAAATATATTGTATAATTATGAAAAATTGGATATTTAACCACTATTATTGGTGGTAAACTGTAGGTACCATCCACTCCTCATATATTCTACCGTCAATCAGCCTTACTTAGTATTGTTGTGTTCTTGTTTAAAGAGTGAGTGAGCCAGTGCAACTAGCTGTACTTGCACAAGGGACATAACATCTTAACAACCCCGGGAGGTTGGCGCATTAGCCTTGTAAGTAATGTTTATGTAATTCCATGGACGGTGGTTATTAGAGGTTCTAAATTTAAAACTGAACAATTTTATTTGCCATAAAAAACAATTTGTACAGGCAAAAGTAATCTTGTATACAGCCAAGAACTATACATATTTTTTTTAAATATAAAATTTAATTCAATAGTGGTGACTATTTTTAATCAGGTCGCTCATTTGCCCGCTTACGTTTATTACATATATAATCCGAAATTTTGTTATTTGGTAGATTTTATTTAATAATGACATTTACAAAGGTAAATATCGTTTAAAAACCTGCATGGGCCAAATGAGTTTCTGCCACATAGGTATTATATTATTTAATCAACAGTTGAGCAGCGTGATAAATATAAAATAAGCTCCATACCGTTTAATTAACAGGAGTTATCAGTATTGGGATATTTATTGGCGGTTATTTTAGCTATTTTGTCTATTTTTATCTGGTCTGTAAAATTACTTTTACTCGTATTTGTATTTATATATTATTCGATATTTACCTTATAGATTGTTGTTGTTTTTAAAAACACGCAACTTAAAATAGTAATATTAGTTTATACAATATCGTTGCTAGCTTTCATTATTTACTTAAATAACTTTTTAGGACTTTATTAGGACCTTCCCAGCTTCCCATAAGTTATTAACCAAAATCGGTTTCAAGGTTTATTTAGCACAGGCACAAGATTTAAGTAGCAGCCTCTAATTGTCCCACTGCTGGGTTGAACGATTTTTTTCCCGGTATGTTTTTCTTTACCACCGAGCATAAAATTAATCATAAACAGAAATTAAGTACATGAAAACTCAGTAACACTTATACAATATACAAATGTAACATCTTTAAAATGTTCCATAGATGACAGAATCTAGAGTCAAGCCAAGTTCAAGCTAACAGAACTGGCGAGCAGCACCATGTGTAATATTACACGAACCATTTGAAGCCACTTTTGACTCCTTCATAACTCAAAAACTATTTCACATAAAAATGTCAATTTGGCTCATATATAGAGACTTGCGAGATACACATGTCCTACATTAAATTCCAGTGTGTATATTACTACCAGAAGATCTTTTTGTCCGTTTTCCAGTTTAGATAATGAAAAAAAAATCGTTGCGTACCTCTTGTTTCAAAGCTTGAAAGTGATCTTCATTAACATCTTTCGCTTGACGATGAATGAGAACCAAATTTATGATAGTCGGCATATAGTTTAAGGGTATCCTCGGCAGACCATCCAGGATCAAACAGTCCAAGTATAAATAAAACCTAAAATAATTGATTACCATTCGTTGTTGTTGATTTGTTGTTGTTGAAATTACAGTTAGATTACAGTAACAGCGTTAGTTACAGAACAGTTAAGCATCGCTTGCATCACCAATGCGCCACCAACCTTGGGAACTAAGATGTTATGTCCCTTGTGCCTGTAATTACACTGGCTAGCTCACCCTTCAAACCGGAACACAACAATACCAAGTACTGCTGTTATGCGGTTGAATATCTGATGAGTGGGTGGTACCTACCCAGACGAGCTTGCACAAAGCCCTATAACATGTAAAATAGTTATAGACAAGACATTTTATACTTACTTGGTAACCAGTGATATTGGAGAGATTAAATAGAAAATTATAACGAAGGTAACCTGACATTAAAATTTCTTAAAGTTAAATAGGTACAATTCAGGCTTATGTTTTTTTGTACGGTTCTCGATATTTATAGACAATTGTTAGCCCATTTTGTTGATTGTAAGATTAATAAGTAAAAATGAAATGGTGTGAGTGCAATGGTACTCACGAGAATTGATGTGTAAACATGCGAGCTCATATACCGATCGTACACATTAACGCACTTACAATAACATAAAAAAATTAATACAAAAGTATTATACAATAATATACATACATAAAAAAAAATTAAACATGTTTTCTAAAACATTCGAATATTTATATTCAAATTTCGACTTGCACTTCTTATAACAATTTCTAAAACATTTTACATCACCTAAAATTATTCTCAACTTCTTTACGCAAATTGACTGCGAACTTCACTCTTTCAGCGAACGTGTCTGGATCATCAGCTTTGAACATCAATCTTATACGAGGAATGCTGAAATCGAAAAACATTTGATGGAATTCATACATATTATAATGTGAAAGCGAGTTTGTTTTTCCCGCTGTCATTCTTCAAAGGAACGCGTTGGAATTCGACACACGGATATGAAGATTCCGTTTTTGGTTCAACGAATTCTCGGATTTTCAAATGAATCAAGACATTTTAGAAGGGTAGTATGTTAGTAAAAACTTTGAAATAAAAAAGAAGCGATTATAGAAGCATGTTATAAGTCTTATATGTTATAAATATCTGAAAAAAAAACTGTGTGACTGCCTCGTTGGTCTAGTGGCTAGATATAAGACCATAGATTCCGAGGTGCTGGCTTCAAGCCCCAGCTGATAAATGAATATTACGTTTTTCTGTCGAAGATTTGTGTCGAAAATTGATGTCGAACTAAAAGTAATTTGAGTTAATCTTAAATAAGTCATGGAGTCAAATTGAATACTTGTAATTGTTAGAAAAGAAAACAGAAAATTGTTTTAATTGGCTAAAATCTGTCTGGAAATTACTTACAAAACTTACTTTACTATACAACTTTATTGTAGCCCCTAAGCAGTAATACTTATTTTTTTGTTTTGTTCCACTTTGACGGTTGAGTGAACCAGTGTTATCACAGTCGCAAATGGCATAGCTGTATAGTTCCCCTAGTTGATTTCATATTGGTTACGTATAGAATGGATAATATTTCTTACAGCGCCCATTACTATGGGTGATGTTGACCATTTACTCTCAGGTTAACCATTAAAAAAATTAAAATGTTTATGTAAGTTTCTTAAAAACTGGTAAATATTTTTTTTTTTATTTCAGATATTAAATAGTACAAAAGATTAGTAAATATATCAGCAAAAAGGTAAAAAAACATAATATTGTGTCGCCTTTGTAAATAATATATCAATAAATTTGAGTTAAAATTGCTATTTAATAACAACAGGAGGCTATGTCGATAAAATATTTCAAAATGCAAACATTAGTGAGAAAATGATGAAATAATGTATAAATTATATTTGTGAAAAATAAGGGAAAATTAAATTGAATTTACACATCATTGGTTTAATATGTTAACCCGTTGAGTCCTTTTCGGCAATTTTTACACGAGGATGAATAAACGAAAAAAGTTTTACAGGAATAAGAAAAAAAATTCATTTAACAAAATGAGCAGGTTCACACCTTAGGCTGAAAAAGTACAAACTGATATTCTTTACGCCGCTGAATATCTGTCACGTACAAAACATATAGTTTCTATAAACTTATTTGCTATTTAATTATTTTCAGTAACATCATATAATATTATAAATCCGAAAGTTGAGTTTGTTTGCTTGTTTATTTTTTACGCTTTCACGTTTTAACCTTTCAACCGATCATTATGAAATTTTCCATACACAGAGGTGCAGGTATCACATGTAAGGTACAGGCCGCGGGTGAAAACTAATATAATATAAATAATCTTACTTGAAATATCGTTTCGATCCGTCCAATGCCATCACTACCCATTTATCAGTATTTTTGTCATAACTGAAAGCAGCTACGTTCGTCCACTAAAACAAGTCGTAAATTTAAAAATAAACGTATTACATTAATTATAACTTTTTTATTGGGTCGTCTCAAGGTTCTGAATCCAAGATCGCCTCACACCCTAACCTAGTGAGTACGGCACTACGAGTCAATCCAAGCTGCCGTCTTCCCCAAGGTCCTCATAAATAGAACACGTGAGGCTCCCACCTTACGCATCCGCAGGCCTAGGGCTACACCCCGGTCGAAGCCTTCGTCGTTTCCGCCGAGAAAGTCTAGTGACACAAAGCGTATGAATCACGACTACCGTTTCTGTATGCTAATAAAATCTTATTTTACGAATATAGCTTATACGATCAGTATCGTATACTCGTATATTATTAGTTTAGTATCACAAAGAGATATATCAGATACATATTATGGGTGCGTCACGATCACTTAAGTGTATACTAAGAACAGTGTCGCTTCGCTCAAATTGACTTAATTTGAATTCTCGCTTAAACGATCACAATCTTAGCTAATGAAAACGTGAAATTATATTGGTAACGATATATATGTATAGCTTTGCATAACAATATTAGATTCTATAGTTAAGTATCAACAAGAATATGAGTGTGTTTGTGTGTGTGTTTACGCCGCACTAATTTCGAAGGATCAAACGGTAAATGAAACGAAGGAAGAGCTTTCCACAGTTCACACTAATTTATTTGATGTGATCATTTTAACATAATTAATTTCACATTACATATATTCATTAGCGAAACTAGATAGCGCGATTCAGGAAACTGACATATTTAATTAGCGCCATCTATCGCTACCGAGTAATAATACACACTATTATACAGTGGGGGTGGGTATGTGTGTGTGATTATATACTATATATATATTTACTTACTTCATATAAGTTATTAAGAATTTGTATAATATCTGTCGCTGGCTTGTTAGATTTTCCATCTTGCTTGGGTATAAACGCCAGGCCTGGACATGGATATTGTTCCCCTTCTATATTACCAAGACTTAGCCATTCTTCTGGTATTCTGTAAAGTAAAATAAATGAATTAGTTTTAAGATAAAATTAAAGTAATGAGATTTAAAAAAAAATGTTTGTTGTAGTTCCACGGGTAGGGTAGGTTCTGATCCTGGGTCCTAATTCTAGGCGGTAAACAGCAATTCTTAAAACGGGAATTGCTAATAATCTTTCTTTTTTAAATGCATAACCTTTAAAGAGAATTGTCCCAGCACACCGAGACGAACTGACAAGAAATCCAATAGTCTCAAACAAAATACATAATCAATTATATATCTAATATATATACAAATAGTTATGACAGTATTCACTTATAAAATGAAAAATATACATATGATGATTCCGTTACGCAAAAGCGTAAAGCACTCCACAACACGTGGAACGTATAAAGAATTTTATCAATAGACAAATTGGCTGAGAGCGTGTTCACATTAGGTCGGACCGACGGTTGTGTCAAATATTTATTTATATATTGGCTTATACATTTCAATAGCGCCGTTCACATTTGGGCGACCCGATAAATCTTTCAAAGGAGAGAGGAGAGGATGGATCCGGTATTATATTGGCATATTGATTTTTATTCCGCCGTTCACACTCAAGACGCCAAATAAATATGAAAAGTTTGATTTCTCTCGTGGAAGACAGGACTGTGGAATATGACAAATGAACAATACATATACAATTTATTGGTGGTAGGGATTTATGCAAGCTCGTCTTGGTAGGTACCACCCACTCATCAGATATTCTACCGCAAAACAGCAGTACTTGGTATTGTTGCATTTCGGTTTGAAGGGTGAGTGAGCCAGTGTAATAACAGGCACATAACATCTTAGTACCCAAGGTTGGTGGCGAATTGGCGATGTAACCGATGGTTAACATTTCATACAATGCCAATGTTTATGGGCGTTGGTGACCATCGGCTAGCCCATATTGCTCGTCCGCATAGCGATTCTATAATAAAAAATACAAAAATTTAATATCCACGTCGCGTAAAATTTACTGCGTATAACAAACCTATCTAAGCTACCTACAAGTAGTGTAGATGTATAATTAATTCATATATTAATATTAGTATATTTATTATCAGCCTGTAAATGTCCCACTGCTGGGCTAAGGCCTCCGCTCCCCTTTTTTGAGAAGTATATTTAGGATATTAGTATATTTAATTTATTTTATTTTCTCATATTTAAATTGATTTTGTTATAATTTATAAATACTTTTCCATTAAGTGGTAACTGTCTTTTTAATATTTTTAAGGTGGCAACATCGTCTTTTTAAAAAAAAGGCAGTATAAAAGTTGTAACCGTTGAGGGATATAATAAATCGCTGCTAAGTTGGATATTTGTTTTTTTTTATTAAAATCAGTATCGTCCACGCGTTACCTCCGTCTATCATAATATGTATATTAAAACCTGAATTTCTTTTATTTGTCTTCTGTCTTCTATTCGAATACCATTTGCCAACCGGTACGTCGTCGGCGTCCATTGTAAACAGAAGCCAACTAATGACTGCTTTGTGACGAACCGATCGACGGCAATGACTTATCCGGACCAGCAGCTTATAGTGTGAACGACAATACCCGACAACAAGCCAACGATAAAAATATCGGTCCGACATAATGTGAACGTTCTGATTTAGAGTAATTAGCGCGAGATCAGCGAGCCTTGCGATGTTCATGACAAGCGGTTGCTAGTTTAAGCTTTGCTTTTTCGAAATTTATGTACAAGATATAAATTTTCATATTGCTTTTCCCTTTCTTTTCTTGTATTAAAAATGTGCTATCTAAATATATATTTATATAGTACAGTAACAGCCTTTGAATATCCCTCTGTTATTTTTGAGGAGAAGGTTTTGGAGTTAACTCCACCACGTTGCTCCAATGCGGGTTGGTGGAATACAGATGTTGCAGAATTTCAATGATATTTGATACACAATTCTTTACTATGTTTTCCTTCACCGTGAATCACGAGATGAATTATAAATACAAATTAAGACAATGAAAATTCAATAGTGCTTGGCTCGGGTTTGAACTCACGATCATTGATTAAGATTCACGCGTTCTAACCACTTTACCATCTCGGCTTATTATATATTTATGCTAAATAATAAAAAATATTACTATATTTTTATCTTACCTACAATCAAATTCGGTGTTATCGAATAATTCCAAATCCATTTTAGGAAATGGGCTGTATAGGCCGTAGTATTCTTCGTCTGAGAGATTATATTCAGATGGAGGCATTATCAAGTACGGTTGTATGTCACGTTCTCGAAGCATTTTCTTTTAAATTAATATATAATAATTAGTTTTATTATCAAGTAATTTTTTTTTTGGCTATACTTAAAATTACTTACTTAATATGTAACCAATACAGGAAATAAAAAAAATCTAACGATTTCACATCAAAGTTTTCTATGTTTAAATGATTCAAATTATTTATCACCAATGCGAGTCGTAGCAAAAAACAATTAAAGTAACAAAAAAGAAATGAATTGTGTGTACAAATTTAAAAAAGTACACACAGTAGTGTTAGGTTCCAAGCTCCCGTGGATGCGTTTTATCAACACGAACCAGCAGCCTCTGATCCGTGCCGAGGACGGCCATCGCAGTGGTTTTATTGGGTAAGATTGCCACAAAAAAAAAAAATTATAAATTGTATTTATTTTAAAGAGAAATGCTAACATTTTCCATACCTACAAAAAACATTGATTCATATTATATTTTTTGCCATCCAAGAAATCAAAGTTTTCAACAAACCTTTATATTGGCCGCTAAGAATTTCCTACGAAGTCTTTCGATCTTGACTAATCTCGGCAATTCTTTCGGCAGTACGACGCTCAAAAATTGAAGTTTTGGCACGAAAGTCTCGAACGGAAATTGCTGAAATAAAAATAAATATTTCATTCGGTAAGTTTTCAACGCGAAGAAGATATTTTGCTTTTAGCATAATTATTTTTTATGAACAACATTGAATGTTATTACGCCATACGTTATATTGTTTTTTTTTGTAACAGCTTGTGAATGTCCCACTGCTGGGATAAGGCCTCCTCTCCCTTTTTGAGGAGAAAGTTTGGAGCTTATTCCACCACGCTGCTCCAATGCGGGTTGGTGGAATACACATGTGGCAGAAATTCTGTGAAATTCGACACATGCAGGTTTCCTCACTATGTATAATATATATTATATATGAACTATGTATAATATATATTTTTCTTCACCGTCAAGAACGAGATGAATTATAATAACAAATTGAGCACATGAAATTTCAGTGGTGCTTGCCTGGGTTTGAACCCACGATCATCGATTAAGATTCACGCGTTCTCACCACTGGGCCATATATTATGTTTATTTAGTTTTAATTAGGAAAGAAAGTATGTGCATCTACCAGAACGCTCTGCTTAAATGATACATGTGTTAAGTACCAATATCTTTAATTAAAATCCTTATGTTGCATATTATTCCTTTTTTAAATTACCTATGATTTACTCGTAGCTCAATAATATTTTTTTTATTATGACAATTATTTCTTAACAAGAAATGGAAACACAACTAAATGATTTTTTGATAATTTGTAATATTCCAAAAATATATCTATAACTATTGCGGTTAAATAACTCGAATGGAACCATACAAAAAACTTTTTTTATGTATTATATTTGTTTATTTATTTAATTTTTTACTGTACAACATATAAATAACAGATAATATAAGAGTAAAAGAAAAAAATAATCAAACAAAAAACGGTGCATGAAGGTGGTCCTATCGCTTAAAGCGATCTGTCACTGACAACCTTTGGTGCAAGTTTCGTAAGAGAACGGAAAAGGAGATAATAATTGTTACATAGGAACATTTATATTAAAATATATAAACTACGCGTATGTAACACTTACGTATTACTTTACTGATGGTAGGGCTTTGTGCAAGTTCGTCTGGGTAGGTACCACTCACTCATCAAATATTCTACCGCTAACCAGCAGTACTTGGTATTTTTGTGTTCCGATTTGAAGAGTGAGTGAGCCAGCGTAATTACAGGCAAAAGGGACAAAACATCTTAGTTCCCAAGGTTGGTGGCGCATTGGCGATGTAAGCGATAGTTAACATTTCTTACAATGTCAATGTCTATGGGCATTGGTGATCACTCCATCAAGGGTCCGCCTATAAAAAAATATGGCTATTTGTTGTTATTGTAACTTTATATAGTCTTTTTATGAATCACATGTGAGATCGGGTGTTTTGTATGTGGATGTTTTGTTTAGCCGTCCAAATAACATCCAAGATCCATTCATCCTAACAAGTTTCTATATATTATTGTTTTAAAAAATTAGTACCATATAAATATATGAGGACAAGTCAATACTAACTATGCTATCATCTTCGTTATATGTTGTCCAGCGTCCTGGGGGTAGCAGGATCTTTGGTTTTTGTGGCTTCGGCAGTGACATAACCATAGGTGCTAATTTATCCGTCTTTGCCTGGAACATTTAATTGAAACAGCAAACAAGACATAATTATTAATTAGTAAGTTTCTATCCCCCCCCCATGGGGGGGAGGCTTTCGTCCAGCAGTGGACGGCAAAAGGCTGAAAAAAAAAACCCAGTTTCTATACAGCTAAATTTTTACATAAGCATTTTTTATTTGATATGATTTGTTATCGAAACAATACAACTTTGTAATACAGAAAATATTGGACGATTATTTTGAAGAAGTAATTTGTGACTTTTCTATGTGTTGGCTTTTTTACAGAAGTAATGTAAAGTAAAACCCTGTAAGTTACCCATTGGGTATAATGGCTGCTCTACTCTGAGAGTTTATTTTTTGTAGTACTAGTAAAATCATGTAAATATCCCAAAGTTGTGCTAAGGTTTCCAGACTTTTTGAGAGGGACAGGAGCTTATTTCACATTTGTGGATACAGTTGGGGCAGATTTTCACCCAACACGTGCTGGTTTCCTTAACGTGTTTTCCTTCACCAGCAAGCTCGAGATAAATTATAAACACAAATGAAACATATATAAACCCAGCAGTACTTGTCAGCCTTAAAACCGCAATTCTCGGTTAAGAGTCAAAATTAATTAATTTTAAATCCTAGATTACCTGGAGAAGTAATTTCATACGTTTCTTAGCGAAGACTTGTCTTGAGGCATCTTCTTTTGTCATATTGGATACTAGTTCCGAATAATACCCTCTCTTCGGGATCGAATCCCTTTCAGTATTGTCGTAAACCACATCATGCCGTTTAATCTTTTTCTTCCGACTGTGCATATTCTGATAATATTAAAGATGATTTTTTAAGCCTATATTAATTAAAAACAACAGTTTATATTCAGATTATAGTCCTTTGACGGATAAATATTTCTGTTATTGTCTTAAACGTCAATTTGTTCCAGTTTTTTTTAATTTACCCAAAAAGGGTAGTTATAAAAATAACTGGTCGTAAATTCTGACATAAAAACTTTTTTTGTTTAATTTTAGAAATATAATAAATCTACAATCGAATTAGTTCACGTTGAATATTTCATTTGATCAATAAAATATATTTTATGAACAAAGCTTTAAATTAATATATTGTTGTATGTATCACTTCGGTATGTTTTCGTCATTTTTGTGGTTTCCGGCAACAAGCGACTCAACGTGAATTTAGAAATAGAACAAATCAAAATAACTAAAATCAAATAAATATCCTTACATTTACCCAAGATATAAGGAAAATTATTTGAAACATACTTCACCCATTGCTTAATGTACAAAATTAAAAATATATATATTACAGTAACTATTGCGTATTGCTAATTTCTCTTCGTCCTCTCAATATTTTTCTTCATCACCGAGCACCAGACGAATTAAGCACATATTAACATAATGGTGCTTGCTCCAGTTTAAATCAAGTTTCAATAAAAAAGCTTCACATGACCTACCTATATGAAAAAAAAATATATATATATAAGTATTTTTTTTTTTTATTTATTATACGCGCTGGGATGGCAAATGACTCTACTCCACCTGATGGTAAGTGGTAGTAGAGTCCAAACGCGACGACGGCCAGTACAGTCGGGAAGAATGTTCTGTACTAGCCGTCCCCGCCTTGCCGGCCCGCAAGATGCCTTTTCAAGCCTCGTTTGAAGGAACCCGGGTTGTAAGAGGAGGGGAACACGTGAGCTGGTAAGGAATTCCATTTTTTGGTAGTGCGACACAGAAAGGAGTTGCCAAATTTCTTTGATACTACCCTGTATATACCCTACCCTGTATATACCCTGTATATACCCTGGGGGACCCCAGCATTCATCACTACATAGAATTGTGAAGCGCAACCATCTACTAAAACACAAAGGCTACGCTTGTGTAGGAAGCTGGCAATCCAGGTGCATAGCTGAGCAGGCAGACCATATGCCAGTAGCTTAGAGAGAAGACTTCTGTGCCAGACCCTGTCGAAAGCCTTGGAGATATCGAGGCTGACAGCCAACGATTCTCCATGCTTGTCGATAGCTTCACCCCAGAGGTGTGTTACGTACGCTAGAAGATCACCTGTGGACCGTTTTATTTGAAACCCGTACTGACGATCATTAATTAGACAGTGATCTTCTAGGTAATGGATCAGTTGGTTGTTTAGAATCCGTTCCATCACCTTACAAAGTACTGAGATGATAGCTATTGGTCGATAATTTGCCGGGTCAGACCGATCCCCTTTTTTGGGAACCACTTGCACATTAGCTCTTCTCCAAGCCTCCGGCACACATCCTGAAGAGAGAGAAAGTTGGAACAGGCGCGATAACACAGGATGTCTCCTGTGTTAGCTGTCAGCTCCGCCGCGCACTTCTTCAGTACTATGGCTGGTATTCCATCGGGACCGCTAGCTTTCCGTATATCAAGTGATTGCAGCTCCGCACGCACATCACGTTGCCTGATTTTGATGTCAGGCATCGTATGGCCACATGAAGGTATTGTTGGTGGCAGCGCACTATAATCATCGATCACGGAGTTGTCGGCAAAGAGCTTAGCCAGGAGATCGGCTTTCTCCTGCGGACTGTGAGCTAGCGATCCGTCCGGATTTCTGAGCGGTTGCAGCGAAGGTTGGCAGAAATTGTTTTGCACAGACTTGATCAGACGCCAGAAGCTATGGGAGCCCCCGGGATGCGAAATAAGGTCATGACCAATCTGTACAATGCGCTGTGCATCCGCTCTCGTGTATGCCTTCCTACAGGACTTGGAATTTTTATTGTAGTTTGCTTTCAGTGAGTCAATGTTAGATGCCCCGCCAACGCAGCCGTTGATCCACGTGCGATATGCCGCCTGCTTAGATGATACAGCGTCGGCACATTCACGAGTGAACCAACGGTTACCCGTACCCCTACTGATGAGATCTGAGCTAGGAATGTAGTATTCCTAACATTACCTAACATTATCTCATCAGCAATAGCAGCGGCACTAGCTGTCGGGTCATTCCCACTGAAGCAACGTTCCTTCCAAGGGACTGACGCATAGTAATCGCACATACCGTCCCAATCTGCCGACTTATAGTGCCAAAAGCGACGTTTGCATACCGCTGATGGCGGCAGCTTGGCCTATGGCACTTTGGTAGATATAAGGCCGTGATGCGAAGAACCAAGTGGAGCTTGAACCACAACCTGATATTCCACCGGGTGAGAAGTCAGCAGAAGATCCAGTAGAGAAGGCGCTTGCCCATCAATGTCTGGGATCCTGGTGGCCTGATCAACCAGTTGGGTCAAGTCGTGTGTGAGAGCAAAAGCATGAGCAGTTCTTCCAGCATGGTCAGTTTTGAGGGATTTCAACCAGGATTCGTGGTGAGCATTAAAATCCCCCAAAAACACCAATTCCGCGTTAGGAAATTGCTCTTGCGCAGCATCTGCCACCCGACTAAGATGGTCAAATAATCGGCTTGTCTCCAAGTCACCATTGTGGGATCTGTAGAGGCACACGTAGACTCGACTCTGACGAACCAGGTCCACACGTACCACCAACATGGAGAAGGAGGGGTCATCCAAACAGCGCAATCGGTGACAACAAACATCCGCCCTGACGAACAAGCATACTCCGGCTTTCGTTTTGAAAGATTCTTCAAGCATGTAACCGGGATAGAAACAACATTGCTGGCCGTGCTGTCTCGAGATGGTGGTGGAAAGCGTTGAGGTTAGCGTGGAGTCCTCGGATGTTAGAGAACTCGACCTCAAACAGCGTGGGTATGGTGGGGGTGTGCTCCACTGAATGACCGTTATTTCTTAGTTGCGCTACCATTTGGAAAAATAAGGAAAAGAGACGTGAAGCGAGCGACGTATTGCCACGATAGCGATGGGCAAAGTATGGAGGCGTGTTTCCCCAAAAGGTTGCCAAAAGGGAAAATATACTGATCCGCCGGACGGAAGGGCCCCCGAACCCCCCCGGAAGTGGCCGCCGGGACCTCACCTTCAGGTCACCAACCGGCACGACGGTTGGTGACCGGAATTATGCGTGGCCACCCCGAGATTATGCGTGGCCTGGTGGGGCAGCCTCGCGAGCTGGTTAGGCACGCTCGGGCCCCTGTACTATGCCACGGGCGGCCAGCGGAACAGCCGTTTCTTCAGGTCTCCCTGTCCGGCAGGTCAATACATTTTTCCTCGGCATTGGTTCAACAGCCGTCTCCACTGGACCAACATCCATCGCGGAAATACTCGCTCGGGCACTGGCTGTACGCTTGATGACCTTGAAACGCGGCTGCAAGCCACTTCACGAGTTTTTCA
Organism: Nymphalis io; assembly: GCF_905147045.1. NCBI lineage: Eukaryota > Metazoa > Arthropoda > Insecta > Lepidoptera > Nymphalidae > Nymphalis > Nymphalis io. The sequence continues at coordinate 6,295,448 of NC_065913.1, read as the reverse complement.
CCATGCGTACGGTGGTAACAAGCCAGGCGGATGTTAGCATCCTACCACCAGATGAGCAGATGGTCGCTCAGATATTATTATTCTCTACACGAGCGTACATTATTCGTTAGTGGACCATATTTGGTCCAGTCGTTATCTGATAATAATTGAACAGTTCATACATGACGTGCAATGACAATAATAGCTGACGCATGGTCGATAGCAATCGAGACCGTGTGGAGATTTGAATCTTACTGTGAACCACATCCGCGTGAATATTGCGGGAAGCCCAGCATGGAGTGTACTGTTGGCATAAAAATATTATTTATATTTTTATTATTATTTTTGTTTTTTAGTTGTAGACAACACTCTTGCCAGATGTAAGTGCCATGCTCGAGAGTTATGGCTTTTATTGATAAGATTGGCACAGCACAAAAATACTAATAATTAGCGATGAGAGGGGTGCACAAAAGCATTTACCACCGGCAAAAAAATTGTAGCAACGTAGTTCGTATTTTTTTTATTAACATTAAATTGGATATTAGTTTCTTAGTAATGAGAAGTTTCTGCTGTCTGTACGTTATGTATATAAATTTCCGTATGCTGTTGCCAGTAATAGCACGTGGTCTTGTTAACCTACGGAATATAAACGGAATATTTGGTTTCGGATAGGATTAATTGATGTTTCCTTAGTCAATGTTAATCGTCTACTGCAATATTCTAAATATTAACAGACTGACTTATAAACTTTGCTTAAGAACTGCTTAGTTAAACAATGATTCTCTCTTTCTGTCATTATTGATTTGATATTTGAAAGAAGAAGACAGTGTTTCACTAATCACCCGCTAAACAAGAAGTACGGCTGTAAGTTTATTAGCAGTAAAATAACATTCATTGTTATATTATTATACATAATAACTTCGTAATTGACAAGCATATTGTAATTTTATATATAGTTATGAGCAAATAAAAATGCTTGCAGTGAAAATAAGAAGTGATATATCTATCTATTACAAAAGTAAAAAAAAACTGTCTAGTTTGTTTAAGGGTAAATATAACGTAGTAGTAGATCCTGAGATCAAAGCTCAGACCAAGCCAATAAGAAGTTTTGGATTTTTCTTTCAAAAATTTTCAACGTCAATGGCAGCCCGGAGTCTGGAAGTTGGAATTGTGTACGCTTTGAAAAGCACGTAGAACCGTTGGTCCTGCGCCTAAACTCTTTCCAGTCGTGACGGGTTGGTCCCATTGGATTATGAGAGTGAAGAAATAGAGAGTGCATCAGTGTTTTCGAACATCCTTATACATAAACTTATAAATCGTAGTAATCATAGTAGTTTGCTGAAGTTCAAGTTTTTGCTATATTTTTTACATTTCAACTCCGAGACGAGGAGACGTATCCACGATAATCGTTATCGCATAGGAAAGTAAATTGATTATGTCATCGCGACACATGATTTTTATACACAGCTTTTAGTTTGTATCGGGAACATTCTCGAAATATGTAGGAATAAAACTTATATATATATATATATATATATATATATATATATATATATATATATATAATATATATAATATATACGTATTTAAAAAATATATGTATATATTGAGTTCGATGTTTGTGCTTTTCATATATATATATATATATATATATATATATATATATATATATATATATAAATAAGTCCTGATATGAAAAGCACAAACATCGAACTCAATATATACATATATTTTTTAAATACGTATTATATACATACATAACAATATTATATTACTGTACAATAATGATAGCATTTTTATTTAAAGGATATTAGCAATTTTCGCTTTTAGAAAATTACTAACATTTCTATTTACATCTTTCAATTAAATGTAAACCTTGTGTTTTTGGAGTGAAAACGAGAATAGCCCGAGGGGTCAAAATCGAAGCTGCGACTTTTACATCGCTAAGCAGCCTGTAATCCATTGCGCCAATGATGCTTTAAACGCAATTTTCATCCTCTGGGTGACAAATGAACCAGCTCTCCTGTCACCAGTGTAGGTGGTAAGACGGTTCCAGGTAAGACGGGGTTATGCATTACACTAGGTACACCCAAGGTAGTGTTTTTCTCAAGAATTATAGAGGGTATCGCAAACAATCAGACCTGACTCACCTGAACCAGTAATTCTGACATTTGTTGATAATTTTTGACAATATTTAGTCTATTTTGAATATGTCGGTGATGTCAATAATAAGGGATTTGTTTTGACAATGAGCCGCAAGCGTTTTCATTTTTACATAACGCTTCGACGGAGTCTAGATGGGTCGGTGCGAGTTGGCGACACGACACTTCAGTGCCAACAGCCGTACTGACAACACGTCTAGAAACTGTATTACGACTCATAATCATTATTATAATTGTGTCAAAAGTGATTAGAAAATCGTTTGAGTCAGTTAGTTAGAGTTACCCGTACCCTCATATCGCCCACACATAATGTCTGATGGTGAGGACATGCGCACATCGACCACCTGGTACGCCTATACGTCTATACGGCTATAAATATAAACTACGATACGAAATAAAAAAGCAACCTCAAATTTTGAAACTACCCTTCAAATTTGAAGAACAGGTAATTCAACAATTTAAAAATTCTAAGCCATTTCTCTTTCAAAGGGAAATAAATTGTTCCGTTTTATCATTGCGGAAAACGTTCATTTCAAAACTGAACGCATTGTTAATGACTAAAGGAACGAGAGTGCAATGAAAGTTTTAACTTCAGACCAATTATAAGCTGCAAACAATAAATACCAAAATTTCATGCTTCAACTTTTCCGACGATGTATTATATTCATAGCCTAAATAATAATAATAATATAATATTTTAAAGACAGAAGTGAAACATCAATTAAGGAGAAGCAATTAATTTTAATGACATGTAGACGAAAGGACCAATTTAAATTAGCCAATTATGAGATAAAAAACATTCACAGATAATATCGAACAAATCGATGACATACACTGACAGATAACAATTACCCGCCTAAAAGAGTAAAAATAAACAAAAGAAGCCCGTGACAGTTACGATGTGCTGCCAGTGCTGTTATCCACAGATATTTGTTAACAATATAATATAAAATCTTTATTCGTAATAGAGATTGAACGTAGTAATTATTACAAATAGGTTTATACTATTTAATTTAATTTCGATCAGGTGTAGTTACCCCTCGACATGTTATAAAATAATCTGTATTAAGGAGTAACAGTTCCGTTCCTCTTGTTGTATGTAACAAAGTGTTTATGTATTATATGTTTTCTTATTATGGTTTTTAAAATGTTATTTCATTTTTTGTTTTTGTTTGCTTATAAACTTTATCGCATACAAACGGTTAAATCGAAAGTCGATAGTATATTCAATGCAAGCCTTATCACATATTGATAATTATATTAAACATCCTTTGTGAAAACCATTCTATCATAAGAATCTAAAAACTCTAAAAAGTGAGGTTATATTTTAAAAGAAGCGGCGTCGCTTCGGCAGGATTTTTAAATAAATCGGACCTGTGAAAGATGGTGATGGTAGTGGTGATGTGAAGACCCTTTTTTCAAGTAACTAATGAGCTGATGATCTCCAAACGACTTAACAGATCTTCATAATTTATAACTAAGAACCATCTATTAAGTCCTTACATATGAAATTAGCGTTTTGTCGTACTGACCACTTTGATCTGAAATATCCTTTTTGGTTAAGAATTCCACATTCAATTTTATTAATTCATTTAGCTGGTACATTTGAGTTTTGAAAACAGTTATTCATTTGTTTTCTCCTTATTTTTTTTTTCTTTGGCTTCGCTTAATACCGCACAATGAAAAACATGAAATATCGGTATATTTACGGTTACGAGTTCTACCGTGGCACCAGTGCTGCAGAAACAGCTCGAAGGATTAATTATGTGTATGGCGCTGATGTCGCAAAAGAAAGCGCGGTATGTTTTTGGCTTAAACGTTTTCGTTCTGGAAATTTCGACCTTCATAACCAACCCCGTGGACGGCTGGAGACCAAAGTGGAAAATGAAGAGTTAAAGGCTATTGTGGAAGCGGATCCATCACAAAGCACTTCAGAGATAGCTGCAGGCTTAGGGGTAAGTGATATTAATCCACTTGGAGCAAATCGGGAAAGTAAAAAAACTTGAACGATGGGTACCTTATGAATTGAGTGAATCTAACTTGCAAACACGCGTGGACGGCTGAGTTACTTTGCTCATCCGACACAATAATGAAAGGATTTTAAATCGAATCATTACTTGTGATGAAAAGTGGATACTGTACCACAATCGGAAGCGCTCGTCGCAATGGCTGAACCCTGGAGACCCAGCCAAATCCTGCCCTAAACGAAAAACTGGTGGTAGGGCTTTGTGCAGGGCTTCGTCTGGGTATTTACCACCCACTCATCCGTGTGGTGACGGCGACGAATATCACCACCCCATCTCATCCCGTGGGGGGCGTAGAAGTCGACCCGAGGGAGTATACACCAGAGAACGGGCAGCAGCGTCTCTCTGAGTACTATGACTAACTTACTGCGATCGCCAACCCGTCTGCCAAGCGTGGCGATTATGGCATATCCCCTCATGATTCGCGCAACTAAACCACGGCCCCTAGTCCCCGGCAGCCCTGCTATTCCTAGCCTTGGTAACAGCTGTGGTAACGGCGGGGCAGGGGGTGCTAAGAATCCCCGGCAGATTTCGTGTTACCAACACCGACGACCTCTGGCCCTGGCAACATATAACACGCGTACACTGCGGACCGACGAGAAGATCATCGAACTGGAGGAAGAATTGAGCAGGTTACACTGGGATATCGTCGGATTATCCGAAGTCCGAAGACAGGGGGAGGATACGATGATCCTGAAATCCGGTAACCTTCTCTATTTCCGAGAGGGCGATCAACTGTCTCAAGGTGGTGTCGGGTTCATAGTCCACAAGTACCTCGTTAACAACGTTGTGAAAATCGAGAGTGTGTCGGCTAGGGTGGCGTACCTTATACTCAGAATCACCAAGCGGTATTCTTTGAAGGTCATACAGGTATACGCGCCGACTTCGACACACTCCGACGATGAGGTTGAGGTCATGTATGAGGATTTATCTAAAGCCATACATACCAACAAGACTCATTTCACTGTTGTAATGAGGGACTTCAACGCGAAGCTGGGCAAACGATTCGGTGATGAGTTAAAGGTGGGACCTCATGGAATTGGAGACCGCAACACTCGGGGCCAGATGTTGGCCGACTTTATGGAGAAGGAGGGACTCTTTATGATGAACTCCTTTTTCAAGAAGCCAGGTCAGCGTAAATGGACTTGGGTGAGCCCTGATGGGAAAACCAAGAATGAGATAGACTTCATCTTGTCGACGAGAAGACAAATATTTAATGACGTCTCCGTGATCAATGCAGTCAAAACTGGGAGCGATCACAGACTCGTAAGAGGCTCGTTAAATATCAATGTTAAACTCCAGAGGTCCCGACTGATGAAGTCTACGCTCCGACCATCACCTCTTCAAATCCGAAATCCCGAAGCCTTTCAGCTCGAACTCCAAAACCGATTCGATTGCCTAGCAGACTGCGAGGAAGTGGACACATACAACGACAGGCTTGTGGAAACTGTCCGTACGGCTGGGTCTAAGACCTTCAAGACCAGCCGTACAAAAGGAACCAAAAAGATCTCTGCCTCTACCCTACGGCTTATGGAGGAAAGACGGAAAATGATTCTGACGTCCCCAGCTGATGCTGCCGGCTATCGGCTGATCAACAGACGGATTTCAAAGTCTCTAACTCGCGACACTCGCCAATTTAATACAATGCGCATTAAAGAGGCCATCGAGCGGAACAAAGGCTCTAAAGTGTTCGCCAGAGATCTGTCTGTTGGTCAGAGTCAACTGACAAGGCTGAAAACTGAGGATGGCAGAATAGTCACGTCAAGATCTGAGCTGTTGGAAGAGGTTGAGAAGTTCTACGGTCAGCTGTACACGACAGCTCAATCACCTGTCAGTAGTCATGCTGCAGATCCCAGAGCAAGACTAACCCGACACTACACTGAAGATTTTCAGGACGTCAGTCTTTTCGAGATTAGAATGGCTCTCGGACAACTCAAAAACAACAAGGCACCTGGTGATGATGGTATTACAGCCGAGCTTCTGAAGGCGGGTGGTACACCGATCCTCAGGGCTCTTCAGAGGCTTTTTAACTCCGTCATTGCCAAAGGTCAAACGCCAAAAGCATGGCACAGAGGTGTGGTGGTACTTTTCTTTAAGAAGGGTGATAAAACCCTTCTGAAGAATTACAGGCCCATCTCACTGCTGAGTCATGTTTACAAGTTGTTTTCGAGAGTCATTACGAATCGTCTCGAGCAAAGACTTGACGACTTCCAGCCACCCGAACAAGCCGGATTCCGGAAAGGCTTTAGCACCATAGACCACATACATACGCTGCGGCAAGTTATACAGAAGACTGAGGAGTATAACCAGCCACTTTGCTTAGCGTTTGTGGACTATGAGAAAGCCTTTGATTCGATCGAAACCTGGGCTGTGCTGAATTCTCTTCAAAGGTGCCAAATTGATTATCGGTATATCAGGGTGTTAAAGTGCTTGTACGAGAACGCCACCATGTCGATCCGACTCCAGGATCAGAACTCAAAACCTATCCAACTGCAGAGAGGTGTAAGACAGGGAGACGTGATATCTCCGAAACTGTTTACCGCTGCATTGGAAGATGTTTTCAAGCTTCTGGACTGGAACGGACTTGGCATCAATATTAACGGCGAGTACATCACTCATCTTCGATTTGCCGATGACATTGTAATTATGGCTGAGACCTTGGAAGACCTCGGCACTATGCTCGATGACCTCAGCAGGGTTTCCCAACAAGTGGGTCTAAAAATGAACATGGACAAGACGAAAATCATGTCGAACATCCATGTTGCACCCACTCAAGTCAAGGTTGGAAATTCTGCACTCGAAGTTGTAGACAACTATGTCTACCTAGGTCAGACCATCCAACTAGGTAGGTCCAACTTCGAGAAAGAGGTCAATCGTCGAATTCAACTCGGCTGGGCAGCGTTCGGGAAGCTACACGATATCTTCTCATCCCAAATACCGCAGTGTCTCAAGTCGAAAGTCTTCGACCAGTGTGTGTTGCCAGTGATGACTTATGGATCAGAGACGTGGTCGCTCACAATGGGCCTCATAAGAAGGCTCAAGGTCACTCAAAGGGCAATGGAGAGGGCTATGCTCGGAGTTTCTCTGCGAGATCGAATCAGAAATGATGAAATCCGCAGGCGAACCAAAGTAACCGACATAGCCCGAAGAATTGCTAAATTGAAGTGGCAGTGGGCGGGGCACATTGCTCGCCGAACCGACGGCCGCTGGGGCAGAAAGGTTCTCGAGTGGCGACCACGAACCGGAAGACGCAGCGTGGGCAGGCCCCCTACAAGGTGGACCGACGACTTAGAACGAGTCGCGGGAAGCCGTTGGATGCGGGCAGCGCAAGATCGGCCAACGTGGAAATCCTTGGGGGAGGCCTTTGTCCAGCAGTGGACGTCTTTCGGCTGGTGATGATGATCCGATATTCTACCGCAAAACAGCAGTACTTGATATTGTTGTGTTCCGGTTTGAAGGGTGAGTGAGCCAGTGTAATTACAGGCACAAGGGACATAAAATCTTAGTTCCCAAGGTTGGTGGCGCATTGGCTATAAGCGATGGTTGACATTTCTTACAATGCCAATGTCTAAGGGCGTGTGGTGACCACTTACCATCTGGTGGCCCATATGCTCGTCCACCTTACTATTATATAAAAAAAAAATGACTCAGAAAAAGTTACTTGTTAGTGTTTGGTGGACTAGCGCCAGTGTCGTTCACTACAGTTTTCTAAAATCTGGCCAAACGGTTACGACAGATATCTATTGTCAGCAACTGCAAACCATGAAGGAAGAACTAGCTGCTAAACGATCGAGATTGATCAATCGCTCTAGGCCACTGCTGCTTCACGACAACGCAAAACCACACACTACACAACAAACAACCACTAAGTTAGTTGAGCTACAATTGGAATTTCTGCGACATCCACCATACACACCGGACCTTGCTCCAACAGATTACCATTAGGACCATCCGGAATTTGGACAACTTCTTACAAGGAAAAAAATTCAACTCCGACGCGGCAGTCCAAACCGCCTTCAAAGAGTTTATTGATTCTCGCCCCCATTTTTAGTAAAAGGATCAATGAACTACCTATGGGATAGCAAAAGTGCATAGATAACAACGGTGCATACTTTGATTAATTAAATATATTTTACAAAAAAAAATGACTATATTCTTCTTGTACAAAACGAAAATTAAGAACTAATATAAACAGTGTTTTTTTTTTGTTTTTATTAAATAGGTTGGCGGATGTTCAAATTTCCCCGCTGATCCCCAGAGTAGTTACTTTGGGTCAAACACTCTTCAAACCGGGATATAACAACAAAGAATAGGTATAATAAAATTTATTTATTCAAGTAACAACTCATATACAAAATTACAAAAAAATAAATTAAACACTACTATCTACTACTTATACAATTTCCTGGTCCAGCTGAAACTTTACAACAGCGGTTTATAAATACACGGTCTATTCTGTTAGCAACCATGATTAGAATTTTGTTTGAGCTGGCCCGCACCCAGTGAACCAAGGATGCACACTTTTTTCGTATTAATGCGTAAAAACAGTCTATATTTATTCAGCGAACATCCCTGCAGCACTACTGAAGCGAGGCAACCCCATATTGCATGGCGGTAGAATATGTGAGGATTGAGTGGTATCTACTCAGACTAGTTGTAAGATCATCATCAGATCGTAGTGAGGTGTGCGAGTCTTTTAGGAATTCAAAACGCGAAATAAACTATAATAAAATGTAATATCAAAACATTATATGAAATTAAACCATCTCACTCATAATATCAAGGTTCATCAATATGCAACTACGTATATTAAGATGAAAACGACTCAATTCGCTTAAATATTCAGCTATAAGCCAACTATGACGCGTGCAGTGAACTTGCAATAGTGTAGACAATGCCTTTTATACACTCGAAAGCAAGTCTTAGGTATATAAGTACTACGTGTCTCACGGTCCATAGTAAAAGCTGAAGCGTTGAATTTCGATGACATACTTGTAATTAATATGTTTTTTGCCTCTTATTAAGAAAAACGAATTGTTTTATTTACCCCTCTAATTAAGGTAACAGTGTTAGAAGTGGGGACATTAATAGCCCAAAAATCAGAATCGAACCTGCGACTTTTACATCCCTAAGCGGTCCGTATACCATTGTACTATAGATGCTTAATCATAGGCATATTTTTACTTATTATAAATTAGTAGAAACCGCTTACATTAAATATTTTTTTTAAAACGATTTTTTTAATTAAAAGTAATTTGGTTAATATATCGTTATGAAGCCGTTTAACACGAACAAAGCCGATAGCATTGCTGGCATTCAATGAAATATTCAATCTGATTTATACAGTAATAGGCAAAAGTTACAAATTAGGTAGAAATTAATTGGATACAATATGCAGGTTTGATTACTATGTTTCGTTACGAGATGTATTATTAACACAAAAGGTGGGCAGAACTATGAATAATATCAACTGGGCCACTCCGTTTTCTTTCTTTTTTATGATATGTTGACATTCTCAATTAATATCAAACAAATAATACATACATTTTTTTTGTTATTGTATATAGTTGAACCATGATAAATTATTGAATTCGGTGAATCCGTAAATTCTATATTCCGGTAGTAGCTTGCATTTAATCTGTTATTTTAATCAAAAGTGTTTACTTAAATCCGAGATGATCTAGGAGTTAGAACGCGTGAATCTTAACCGATGATCGTGGGTTCAAACCCGGGCAAGCACCTCTGAATTTTCATGTGCTTAATTTGTGTTTATAATTCATCGTACTTGACGGCGAAGGAAAACATCGCGAGGAAATCTGCATGTCTAATTTCATTGAAATTATGCCACATGTGTATTCTACAAAACCACATTGGAGCAGCATGGTGAAATAAGCTACAAATCTTCTCCTCAAAAGGGAGAGAAGGCCTTAGCCCAGCAGTAGGACATTAACAGGCTGTAACTGTTACTGCTTACACGAGCCTATTTGAATGTTGAATTGAATATAAATGTATAAGCTTTCATTTAATAAAATTCCGCAAACTATACTTTAGTTACCAACAAGCAGGCTTTTGAATAGAATAGAATATACTTTATTGTACATTAAAAGAGTTACAGAACCATTTTAAACATGAACACAAAAAAAAAACAAAACTATTTTGTACAAAAGGCGGTCTTATCGCTAAAAGAGCGTTCTCTTCCAGACAACCTTTGGGTGAAGGACATGAAATAAATAAATAAATAAAGCGGTAAGGAGGTGTACTAATCATCTCAATTTTTATTTTTTAAATATATATATACAGTACTATAGCTAAATATACATACATATAAATAAATAATATATACATAAACATACATATATAATACATAAAACAAAAAATAAAAAAATGTAATTATGATATTATATGATAATAAATAGCAATAAAGTGCGGCAGATAATAAAACAACACTCCCTGATAATTATAAAAAAAAATAATACGCCTTGAGTCGGATTTTAAACGTGTTAATAGTTTGAGATTGTCTTAAGTGGAGTGGTAAAGAATTCCATAGGCGAACTGCTTGGACAGAGAAAGAATTGGTATAAAAAGAAGAGTGAGAAGGAATTTTAAGAATTAGATTATCGTCAGATCGTAGAGTGCGGCCTTGCGAGTCCTTAAGGAATTTAGTTAGTTATTAAAAAACATCTTATTAATAATGTCTTATTACTCTGTTTTTGGTTTTATAAAAATGCATAAAAATTATATTCAATGATTGATGGATCTCGTGTAGAAATTAAATGTACTTAATTTACACGTATTAGTATTTTCTTTAAAAACAGAGTAAATACTGAATTTCTTGCCGGTTCTTCCAGGTAGAATTCACATTCCGGACCGGTGGTAGCGCTTGACTAAAAATAAAAATGTATTTGAAAAACAATATTTTTATTTGATTTGACTGATGTCTTCTTCACTCCAATGTCGAATTAATGAAGACAGAAAGAGAGAAATGAGTGTTTAACTAAACAAATGTCATTTATATTTAAAGATAATATTATTTTTAGCTCAAATCTTCTAGTTCTTGGACCAATCCCGTCACGTTTTGACGCTCCTTGACTCCTCGTCAAGTTACAAGCCACTCTTAAGATATTTCTAGACTGATTTGTATGCACAGCTTTCCTAAGTAGCATTTACACTACTTATGTAATAAGGCTTTACCATGTATGTATTTACTATCATTTAAATTCTTTGCTTTATATTTAAACAGAGAACAATTTTTATGATGATTTTTTATAAAGTGAATCGTATATATGTATGTATGATTACGGAGGCTGTATAAGGAGCAATTTTACTTCGTCATGGTAGCATGCGCAAGCGATCGCGTGACGCTCCCCGTTAAGACGGAAAGGGTACCGTTGGTTTTTAGTGGGTATTCCGATCCCAAACGGGCACACTCGGCGCCTTGGACACCGGTGAGTCCCACATACCGCCCCACTGTTCCCGTGGGGGAAACGCGTAATGCGTTTTTCCAGCGTTAAAAAAGGAGCAATTTTACTTCAAGCTACATAGAATACATTTTTTGACGTGTAAACATCTCTCATCTTGGCGCTCGGTACACGATAGAGCCTAACTGTGGTTTCGAGCGTCAGATGACAACAGCGTAAGATGCCGTTGCCTTACATTGGATATTTATAATGGTTATCTTTAATCTTAATTTTTATAATTCATTGCTGCTAATACTGGAGAGTGAGGTTATTATCCAAGTACATATGACGTAACGGATTGAACACGTGTATATATAAATAGACAGATACAGTCGAAAATATACATAAATTCGGAAAATAATATTATATCTTATAAGGAAATATAAAATAAAAACGCAAAATAAATATAATGTTCTTCAATAGATCCTTTGACAGCGACAACAAAGGGAGAAATCTTGTTTTTTTTTTCAATCGATGTCCTTGGATTTAGTCTTCAGATTAATATAATATTACGTATGATATAAAAAAACTGGTTTATACATTTTAAGAAGCAATTGTTCCTTAAGATTAGTAGCCAGTAAAGGTAATAATAATAATAATATACTGGGACATTTTTCACACACGGCCATCTGATCCCAAATTAAGCTTATAAAGCTTGTGCTATGGAAACCAGACAACTGATATACTAGATATACTACTTTTTTTTTGTTAATACATACGTATATAAAAAAATACACCCAGACTCAGGACAAACAGACATGTTCATGCACACAAATGTCTGTCCTGGGTGGGAAACGAACCCACAACCTTCGGCGTGAAAAGGCAAGTATCTACCAACCACGCCAACCGGCTTGTCAGGTCAGTAGATACAGATTCATTTGACATATGTAGATTTCCTCAGGACGTTTGCCTTTCGGGAGATGAATTATACACAAGTAAGCATATTAAATTTCACTGGCGCTTGCACGAGTTTGCCCGTAATCTCAGATTAAGATTCATGGGTTCTAGAAACATGTATTTTTAATTTAATATCATTACATATGTACACGTGGACTAATAATACAAAAGCAAGATTGGTTGCTCATTAACTATGCCCGTTATTATAAACATCGGTCTCGGCAAATGTCTGTTCAATAGGACCTTGAGCTTATCAAGTTCATTATGAGACCAACTTACTACGCAGGACTACACACAGGCTAAGCGGAATTTTGATAAGTTGTAAGCATGTTATTAATATGTTGGCAACATATATCTATACTCATAAATAAATAACGATTACTACCAATGGAAAAACGCATTTACGCGTTTTCCCCACATAGGTGAGGGGGATGTATGCGGGACTCGCCCGTATATCGCCCGTATAATACGTTTGACCCGCAATCTATATAGATTAATAAGTATATACTTATTCAATTACTAAATTTTATAAAATTAATAAACACGTAGAGCCGGTTCTTTCAAGTTCTGAGTATTTTCTTTAGCGAATCTGAGGAAGATTTTACTTTTACAATTAATAATAATTATTATTATAATATCCTGGGATATTATTCACACAAGGCCATCTGATCCAAAACTAAGCAAAGCTCGTACTATGGAAACCAGACAACTGTTATACTCCATATACTACTTTTCTTTTGTAAATATATACTTATATAGATAATTACACCCAGACTCAGGACAAACAGACATGCACACAAATGTCTGTCCTGGGTGGGAATCGAACCCACAACCTTCGGTGTGAAAGGCAAGTGTCTACCAACTACGCCAACCGGCTCGTCAAATAAGTAAGTATTATTAGTATAGTATAAGTAAGTGTTAGTTATTTTTTGCAAATCACATTATCAGCATTGGCCTTTTACATTCAAGCTATCCCGAAATACATCAATACAGTGAATATTATACTTCACCAGTCTTACGTTTAAGTGATTTCACAACCAATGCGCCAAACGAACACAAATCAATTCACACGGGTCATTCAAACTATTTAACCACAATATATTTTAAATAAAAGTAGTCAAGTCACAATTCAAATTTTTTTTAACGCCCCGCACATCGGAATACCCACTAAAAAACCAGCGGTACGCTTTCCGTCTTAACGAGGAGCGCCACTGGATCGCTTGCGCATGCTACAGTGACCATATTCATGAGCTCCTTCAACCATATACCTTTCTTAAAATTACATAGCTTAGAACTCGTTCATCCTAACAAACCTAAGTTAGCTTATAATTAGATTTTTTTTATAAGTAAATTCTTTATATTAAATGTGATATAGTATATAAAAGTTTATTATGAATAGTTCTTTCTTTTAAAACTTTGGTATACCGCTACATTTACCGAAATCCAAAGCGTGAAAACAGATTTTAAAGTAATTCGAACGAAATAGCAGCTGTTCAACTTAAAATGGCTTTCGGTATGTTGAACACGTAACATAGCTATAATATAATGATATATATATATAATATGAATAGTATCCAATCGTTAGACGGACGGGCAAACGAGCCTCCTGATGGTAAGTGGTCGCCAGTATGCCAACCTTGGGAGCTACGATGATATGTCACTCATGCCTGTAGTTACATTGGGTCGCTCGCCCTTTAAACCGGAATACAACAATACTATTTTCTAGAATATCTGATGGTGATACCTACCCAAATAAGTATGCAAAAAGACTTACCACCAAGTACATGATCAGACCCTTAATAAACACAAAAATACATAATCACGCACAAACTCCTCCACGCATGCATACTATATTAACACGTACATATTATTACTTTATAAAAATTATAGGTGCTCGGCTTTTTTTTTTACTTACCGTAAGTTTGTTTCATAATGATTGGTAAAGAGAGATACACCCTTACACAAGTATTAATCTCTGTCACTCGGTATTTCGTTTTTGGCAGAAATGAAATTTACTTTATTTTCCTTTTTTTTTTCTACAAACCCGCCAATTATAAAGTCATTAAATGTTCTAAATTTAAATTGTTATCATATATAATTATTAATATACATATATTACAAGCCTATTTATCTTTTTTTTCAACGATAATTTGACATTCGATAGAAGAAGACAGTTGTGAAAGTAATCAACATGTACCCGCATCGTTTTGTTTAAAGCTAAAACTATATCATCTTCCATATTTGATTTTCTGTTCGATACGATTCTTCATTCGAAAATTGAAAATTCTATATTCATTCGTTAATTGAAAATCGAAATTATTAATCGACTTTTTTATGTAATTTAAATTACTCTTATGTCAAAAGAGAAGCTAGGTACGATTGTTAATAAATCAAATTAAACGTAAACCGTCACGTAACGTTAGCTGTCATTATGAATTGTCAAAGTTGGTCGTTCAGTCTAACCACAGTTGAGCAGTTGTCAGTTAAAACCGCTACGATGAATCGTTTTCAACCCTTATTTCTCGTTTGGTATTAGGTCAGTTCTAATTAAACTCTCAAATCCATTTCACAACGTTAATTAGTTAGGAATCATTAATAAACATATAACATATTTTAATTGAAAACGATCCTGATATAAATATTTTTAATGCTATCATAAAAATATTTGATCTTAAATTATTGAGCTTAAATTGAAGCCATTTAGTAAATTAACGCAAATATATTTTTAAACCTCTTAATTAGCCAGCCGTTAATTTAATTAGTTATGAAAATATAAATATGTTTATTAAATATTAGTAAATTTCACCAGAAAAATTAGAATTAAAATATTCTTTAATCAAGTCATTTCTATTAACCATTTTTTAAATCGTTAGCTTACAGGATTATTCTTAATCGAATAGCCAAGAAACTCAGTAATTACTCGTTTTCTCAGATAACCAGTACCAGTAACAGCATGTGAATGTCCCACTGCTGGGCTAAGGCCTCCTCTCCCTTTTCGAGGAGAAGGTTTGGAGCTTATTCCACCACGCTGCTCCAATGCGGGTTGGTGGAATACACATGTGGCATAGTTTCAATGAAATTAAACAGATGCAGGTTTCCTCACGACGTTTTCCTTCACCGAAAAGCACGAGATGAATTATAAACAGAAATTAAGCACATGAAAATTCAGAGGTGCTTGGCCGTGTTTGAACCCACGGGTTCATCGGGTAAGATTCACGCGTTCTTACCACTGGGCCATCTCGACTTTTTTTAACATAAGATTGTATTTATTAATAGACAAAGTTAATATTATAACTGGAGCGTTATTTAATTGAATAAATGAATACAATACGTATCCTAGATAATTTGCAGAGTTGGAAATATGTTGTTGTTGTACTTAAAGATAAATTATTTAGGTACTACTCGCTGATTGTTTTTTTTTTTTAGAGAATAGGAAGGCGGACGAGCATATGGGCCACCTGATGGTAAGTGGTCACCAAACGCCCTTAGACATTGGCATTGTAAGAAATGTCAACCATCGCTTATATAGCCAATGCGCCACCAACCTTGGGAACTAAGATTTTATGTCCCTTGTGCCTGAAATTACACTGGCTCACTCACCCTTCAAACCGGAACACAACAATAACAAGTACAGCTATTTTGCGGTAGAATATCTGATGAGTGGGTGGTACCTACCCAGACGAGCTTGCACAAAGCCCTACCACCAGTAAAAATGCTGTGTTACTCATCTACTAAAACTATATCTATAATATAATGAATATACATAATCACGTTGTATAAATTTTATAATACTTCAAGTATACCTTTAATGAAACATTCCCAAGGGAGTATCGAGTTCCGAGATTATAAATAGACCGGACAGCTCTATAATGTTCTTCTTGAATATTGAAACAGTAAGTTATATACCGTATTACAATAAAATTAACACGATTACGATATGATAGCTTGAGATATATGAAAATCTTTATATTCTGTTAAAAGAACAGTTTTTAAAGTTAAAAAATATATTTCGAAGATCAGTTAATTTTCAAGATATTTCAATTCAATCTCAAGAGATTACTCCTCTTCTTCTGCCTAGCATTTTCCCGGCCTAGTAAAGCCAGGGTCTGCTTCTGCTCTCATATCGTCCCTCACAACATCGAGCCAGTGTTTCTTGGGCCTGCCGCGGGATCTAGGGCCTTCGACAAAAAAGTCGAGGAATCGGATCCCGACATAATCTCAAGAGATTACTATCTAGTTTAATAAATCTGTAATTTATGAGTGTCTATATTTATTTTAATAGTATAAATTTTACTTTGATTGGTAAAAATAAATCAACAGTTTAGTTGTTACTGGTGGTAGAGCTTTGTGCAAGCTCGTCTGGGTAGGTACCACCCACTCATCAGATATTATACCGCAAAGCAGCAGTACTTGGTATTGTTGTATTCCGGTCTGAAGGGGGAGCGAGCCAGTGTAATGACAGGCACAAGGAACATAACATCTTAGTTCCCAAGGTTGGTGGTGCATTTCTTATAGACATTGGTCTATGGGCGTTGGTGACCACTTACCATCAAGTGGCCCATATGCTCGTCCGCTTAAACCACTACAATAAAAATAAAAAAGTTTTCGGGAATTTTATTCGGTAGAAAATTGATTTTACTTTGCGTCTCAGTGAAGATAGCTTTATTTTTTATTGTAATAGGTAGACATACTGCCAATCTGATGGTAAGTGGTCAACGCCGCCGATTAATAACAAAGCTACAAGAAAAATTAACCATTTAACAGCTTGCCCACTGCTGGACTAAGGAGTCCTCTCTATTTACGGAGGACAATTGGAACATATTATACTCCGCCTTCCAATGCGGATAGTGGAATACACATATTGCAGATTTTCATCCTAACTGATTTGTGAGATTAGACAACTGTGCAGGACATATTATAGTGCACACGTACGTGTACATGTTGCTGAATATTTCGAGACAATCCTAATAACTTTTAATTGACCCGACGATTGAACCCTCGGAATCTGCGGCCTTATATCTCAAAGTTACGTAAATGACAAATTTTATTATGATTGCTTCAGTTGTTTAATAGTGCAGTAACAAAAAGACAGTTAGTTACTTTTGCATTTATAATATTATTATAAATGTAATTTTTGTATTGCTTTATAAGATTAATGATTCACTAGCCACTAGACAAACGAGGCATATTACATAAGTAAAGCCGAATTCCATTATCAAGGTCACCAAGTAGAACTTCTATAAAATGTGATTATGCACATCTGTGACGGTGAATTTGTTAGCACCGTACTTGCATAATAAACGCCACACGTCGCTTACTTCATTATAATAATAATATTATTAAAACTTCATTAAAATAACAGTCGCATTTACTTCAATTCATAAATGGTTATAAAATGAACGTAGATAATATATTTTATGAGGTGAATTTTATTAAACGCCATATAGAATGCATTGTTATTTGAATTTGAACATGTTTAAATATTATTTAATAACTAGAATAAAACGTTTATAGGGAACGACATACGTACAAGGAAAAAATCTAGTTCTAGTTTTTTTTTAGTCTTTAATCATACACTCATACAGAATTCACCAAAGTTTCATCCACAATCAGATGAATGGATCGTATGCGAGATAAACATACATTTTTATTATTATTTCATGGGGAGCTATCGCGTTGAATAAAAATAAGATATTAAATTAGTTTGTTTGCTTTCTGAAGCGTCAATAGAGCAATGGCTTAAGGGGAGGCTTCAGTAATCATTGCATAGAAATATATATGCAAATATATGTATTTATATGAAGAATTATATTAAAAAATATATACTTCATAGATCATTATCATCATCATGATTATCATCATCATCCCGAAATTACGTAAATTAAAGTTTAAATCACGAAATCTCTGACACAGCTGTAGTATGTTAAAGAAATTTCTAGAAATAACATGCAACTGAAATGCGAAACTCAATATTTCACGAAAACTAATCGCTTATTCAAACACCTGCGGGACCAATCCATTTAACAGAGTTCGGTCTGTTTAATATTCAGAAGAAGGTGTTTGAAATCTGCGATGAATTGGAAATATTTGTAATCATGGTGTAGACTTAAATAGAAATTTTGAATATATATATATAAAATATTGTACGAATCTGCAATGCTATTCTTTAAAAACACTTCATTACTCACCCGTGAAATGTTGACCGCATGTTGGTGTACTATTTTGAGGCGTGTATTATTGAAATTTCTTGTTTCATACGTTTTTTTATGGTGAGTTTCGAGATAGTTCTTATAGAATAGCTCTACTGAATATTAACGAGGTGATATTGTTGAGCTACGAGCGCAACATAGTACGGGACACTTAAAACGTATGTGAAAACAGTCCCGCAGCCTCTCCGATTCATGCAATGTACTCCATTTTTTGTCAATGCACCCATTGCATGGGTTTTTAGTTAGAATTCCACATAAATCGCTTACTTATAGACTCTGGTATCTTCCAGAATTTGTCCCGTAAAAAAGATTATTGTAGAAGATCTGATTTCGTGTTGGTAGAATTAGGGAGCATGGAATAGTTAGATACTCACTTGTTAGTTACTGTACCGCCAAAATTGCATATATATATACAATTTTGTAGTACTGTATACTAGTTATATAGTGCTATTGAATTTCTCTTGACCGAGTTTCTGCCACGGTAGCTAATCTGTTGGATAATTTAAATGCACAGATTATATAAGACTTAAGCCGAGATGGCCCAGTGGTAAGAACGCGTGAATCTTAACCGATAATCGTGAGTTCAAATCCGGGCAAGCACCACTGATTATAATTCATCTCGTGCTTTTCGGCGAAGGAAAACATCGTTAGGACAACTGCGTGTGTCTAATTTCACTGAAATTCTGCCGCACTGGAGCAGCTTAGTGGAATAAGCTCCAAACCTCCTCCTCGAAAAAGCTAGAGGAGGTATTTAGCCCAGCAGTGGGAAATTCGCAGGCTGTTACGGTTACGGTATAGATTATATATGTGTATGTATACACATGGAACGGCATTCTTACATAACCGGAGAAAGATGAAGCGCAAAAGCAACTTCTTATATACTAGAAATTGTATCTTGCCTCAAATATATATGCTATATACTCTTTCTATATAGAATCGCAAGTATGTACTTCGATAACATTGTAAGAAAGAGAAAACAAATCCACGTAGCAAATTATCGGCGTTATTTTGTATGTTTTTTAATATAGTCAGAACTGTGAACCTTGAGTTCGTAATATATTACGCCGTTACCACAGAGATGGATTAATAGGAGTTTACCGCTTAAATCTGAATTTTACTGTCACAATGGAAACATGAAATCCGTTATTTGTTTCGTCACATTTCCATTTGGCCGCTTTGAACTGTAAAAAGGCAAAATAAAAACTGTTCTTTTTATGCTACGTAGAATTGTAGTATCTATGAGATGTTTGTTTAAAATGTTTTTCGATAGTAAAAGTTGACCATAATAAATTTGATTCAATAACTTTTAATGATAATAATTATGAACGATCTATGTAAACAAATATTATATATATAAACAAAGTGCAGCGAATTATACAACGCATTCCTTATTCAACAAAGGCTGCTGAATTGCTGATTATTTTAGTTATAAAATAACTTAATAAACTTAAAAATATTTTAACGAGCATGCTATTTACACATCTTTGGGAATGTAATCTATAATATATATTAATAAAAAAATAATAATATATATTATAAATCTGAAAATAACATAGTCTGTCTATTACGCTTTAACGGCTAAATCACTGATCCAATTTTAATGAAATTTGGTATGGAGCAAGCTTGAACCACAAGGAAGAACAAAGGCTACTTTTTTATTTACCTAACACCAGTACTCCTACTCCTAACAAACTAGTATTAAGTAACGTTCTTTTTTTCGATATTTTTATCATAAATTAAAAAAAAAAGGTACTTTGGTTAACAATCAGGGGAGAAAAAGGTACTGATCCATTATTTGTTCGCCTTTATATTAATATATATTCGAATGTCTCATAATGTTTTATCTAAAGATATAGAGGTCCGCAGATACCGAGATCCTAGGTTTTAAGCCGAGGTCGGGTCGAAATAATTTAATGGGTTTCTGTTGAAAAAATATCAGTAAGTCTTACCCAAAGACTACAAATATTCACGTCATGACATTACATAAAAGTAGCCTTTTTATCTATAGAAAATTTTCATTTACAAAACACTATTCCAGATTTGCTACAATATAGAACTATGGTTAATACGAATTATACAGCAGAGAGTTAAGATAGTATCTGTCCACTTAAATTAATTTCGGAACATCGTTAACCAATATAACTTCGTAGAACTTGTTCCCGACTTGTTACTAACTTAAACAGACGTTCCTAAGACTAATTTCTCTACCAAGGCTAGTATTATACATGAATAACTTTGCATGTCTTATAAATTAAAATATACCATATAATTTATAATGATTTGCAAACTATCTTAATTTTACATTTATCAAAATAAAATACACTTATATTTCTAGACTGTTTTTAGACAATTGAGTTTAACATATAGAATTTTAATTAGTAAAATATTACGCATATTTGTAATTATGCACTTTAAATGTAAGCTAGTTGTAGACTATGGATGTATGTATAGATGTAGCTTGATGTATTTGATTATGGCGTCAATGTTCCATACATGCGGCTTGATGTATCTTGATAATGATTGCGTGATTTTATATGTAGAAGTAAAACTCTTTTGACGTAACAAACTTTTATGTATTTAAATAATATTACATTTGAATCGTGAATGGTGAACAATATAGAAAATAATATGAAGTAATAAAATTGTGAAAAATTGTGGGCGTTGACAGCGGACGGCGATGCAGAAATGTCAATTTAAGTTTTTTCTTAAACATAATGGCGTGAGTTCCCTGACATTACATACTCCTTTGTAGCTGTCATTCTCGTAACTCGTTAATAGACTAACATTCTTAACACTAGTTAAGTTATATATATACATATTAATAGAATTATTTTATTGTACTATTGTTGTGATGTGTATTCAATATTAATTACTTGTTTACAAATATATTTGCCTGCCTATCGTGAGCGAAATGTATTAGATACCTATTTAGGTATCATGATTACATTTCATGCAAAGAAATGATTGTGACAATTAATAAATATGGCCTATTATTTTGTACTAGATTATTTAGACGATGAAAAGCTTGGTTTCAGTTACCATAGTTATGAATAAAATATTTTTAAAGTTGTCGTGTTCAACTAATTCTATTTAATTCTGAACAAACTGATGAACATTCATTACGTAAATATGAGTATTGGATAATAAAAATAAATGCAATTCTATTTTTGAAAATTCGCAAACTATTGCAGCACTTCTGTGTGAAATTGAAGCAAGAATGCTAGCAGCATTTCTGCGATGAAACGCTATACCAATTCTTTAGGCGAAAAATGAGCAAAACGCAATTCACGTTTGCTAAATTCGGAATACCCGTAGTTTCGAAGCAAACAAACTGCGTGCGAAAACTATTTTGGTAAAACAGAGAAACGTATTTACAGCGTTTACTTTGAATATTTAAAAGTTATTTATTAATTAATTAAATCTATCAATCGATCAATCATCAGCTGGACAGTTTATTGGCCCAAGCTGAGGTTCGGACTCAGTACCCCGTGATCTGCGGCCTTATATATAGCGACTACACCAATGGGGCAGTAAATAAATAATACTATAAATGTCACTTGTTAAAATGTCGTGACTTTTGTGTTTATTCTAATAAGTCTGATTTATTGCCCTCTTTGTTAAGTTAGTATATTCAGACCGCACGGGGGTTGACAGGGTGGACTTTTAGTGTTTCAGATTTATTACATTAAAGAACACGTCTAAAGCAACATTTTAGATCTTCCCGCACCCCCCTTACATGCCCCTCTCGGTGCGCAATCTCATTTCTATGCATTTTTCATCAACAACGACAATACTCTATTTTTTTCTGTAGTCCCTTGTCAACAGCGCTGCAGCGACTGATTTTAGACACAAATATTTGTTTGAAGTATGGATGACATGCGACAGGAGATGGTTTTTCGTAGAAAAAATTGTAATAAGCACCAAAAGCTTTCGATCATTACAAAAAATATACGGAAGTAATATAAAACGTCCCTAGATTATTCGTAAATATAATTAATTATTTAATAATTAGTCTCAATAGCATTACGAGTATAAATTAAAAAACATGTTAAGAAGATATTTCGTTTATCGAGAAATTTAATTCTGAAAGAATCTAGAAAGTTCTAATGGAATATAATTTTGTTTTTGACAACAATATTTGATTTTTATCTCTGAACTGTATTTAATCAGTAAAAGTAACAGTAACAGCCTGTTAATGTTCCAATACTGGGCTAAGGTCTCCTCTCCGTTTTGAGGAGAAGGTTTGGAGCTTATTCCACCACGCTACTCCAGTGCTGGTTGGTAGAATAGACATGTGGCAGAATTTTAATGAGATTAGACACATGCAGGTTTCCTCACGGTTTCCTTCATCGTCAAGCATGAGATGAATTATAAACACAAATTAAGCACGTGAAAATTCAGTGGTGCTTGCCCGGGTTTGAACCCACGATAATCGGTTAAGATTCACGCATTCTTACCACTTGGCCATCTCGGCTTTTTTTTTACTCGTACAATACAATAAAAAAACAATCTTGCTTTATACTGGTATATATATTATGGTCTCCCTTTGATATATGGTTTGTGGTAATTTGAAGCATAGAAATTGGATTCCTGTGATACAAATCAGGAACTAATTCAGTAGTTTATTTCAGTAAAGTCGACTTGCTTTACTTTCGACAATATTCTGACAGAGAATCAACGTAAAATAATTCCATGTTTTTCAAACTATCCAATGTTGTCTGAGTTGAGATTTTGGAAGCAGACAAAACTAAGTTACGATCACGTTTGTGTTTGCAAGTATGTGTTCTACTAAACGCTATAACTGAAACTGGAATACCTTGAAACTTAACAACTAGTGCAGGTTCTAGTGTGAACAGTGAATTTGTGAATAATTGGATGTTAGTAATATGTTGCTATAAAGTATTCACTATCGTAAATTATTATTAATATTAAATATATAATTTGACGAGCCAGTTGGCGTGGTTGGTAGATACTTGCCTTTCATGCCAAGGTTGTGGGTTCGATCCCCACCCAGGACAGACATTTGTGTGCATGAACATGTCTGTTTGTCCTGAGTCCGGGTGTAATTATCTATATACGTATGTATTTACAAAAGAAAAGTAGTATATGTAGTATATCAGTTGTCTGGTTTCCATAGCACAAGCTTTGTACAAGCTTAATTTGGGATGGCCGTGGGTGAATAATGTCCCAGGATATTATTATTATTATATTATAATATACTGAAGTATATTTGCTTAATAAAAGTATAACACATTGTGCAGGTATTACAACTAAAAATCGCCTCGCAAAAGTAGTAAAGTAACAGCCTGTAAATTTTCCATCGCAAGGCAATTTTTTATTTGAGGAGTAGGTTTGGAGCTCGGTCTGGTGTAATTGTGGCTGGTTTCACTGGTTTTAATTCACCGACGAGATTGATATGAATTATAAACACAAATTCAGCACGCTTGCCCGGTTTAACCGTCTTCTTCGAATAAAATCCACGTTGTCTAACATTTAAATAAAATATGAGTGTTACTCCAAAAGAAGTCAATGTTATTAGCTTGGAATATTCGGGTAAACATATTTTCAATGGTTAGGTAAGCATTCATTTCACTTAATTATTATTTTTGTTTTATTATTTACACGTAGACATTGGCGCTGTAAGAAATATTAACCATTCCTTACATGGTCAATGTGCCATCAACCTTAGGACCAAGCGAAGGCAGCTTTCAAGACGCAACATTGTTTCATTAACCTACAAGTTTTTGAAACAAGATTTTAGTTTGAACTTAGTTTGATGTTTGTGGAACATATTTAAACATGAAACGCGAACTTTGTTTCGAAGCATTGTTTGGGTTTTAAAACTGTTTTGCATAAACACAAATAGAAGTAAAGCAGGATTAAAATATTTGTTGGAATTTAATATTTATTTTGTTTTAGAGTTTATCCGCTTACAAAATAATTTTTAACACTCGAATCAAAAACAAATCGCATAAGCTGATGACATATTGATATAAATAAGCCTGAGATTTATATATTGCATATATTTTTTTTACTGAAATGTACAGATTATTTGGCGTAGTAACAATCATTATATGTTTCACTGCTAGACGAAGGACTTCTCGTCGTACCATAAACTTGTTATGTATCTTTAGTTAATTTTTACTCTATGATTTTCCTCCGCCAGAAAGCTGCACAGCCTGCTGCATATACACGATTGTCAGAAAACCTTCTATCGCATGCAGTTTTGCTAACGTTTTCCAAAATAACATTACACGAGCTGATTCCTAAACCCTCATTTTTGACGAGTTTTGAACCTGGGAAGATCAGTTAATATTTTTCCAAACCAAGGCGATCTGTCTAAGGGCTATTTCTTTTTGCCTTGTTTGTCTGTGTTATGCTATTTACGCCGAATGAGCCAGTGTAATTGCTGACACTAGGTTCATGAATTTGGGATATGTTACGTCATCTGTTGCGTATACTGGGAGACGTTCGATGTTCTGTGGTGAACGTTTACTTTACGCCTAGCTGTAATGAGAAGGACTGTAATCAGCTAATTACATCTTACTAAAGATATTGCTATTTTTTAATATAAAATCAGTGTAAAGACATTGTGGATGTACGGGATGGTAATTATTTCTTACTAATGTCTGTCGGCGGTGGTGACCACTAACCATCAGCCAATCAGCCTGGACTGGCATATGGACCTCTACTATTTATTACATAAAAAGGTATAATTAAGAGCCGAGATGGCCCAGTGGTAAGAGCGCGCGAATCTTAACCGATGATCGTGGCTTCAAACCCGGGCAAGCACCACTGAAATTTCATGAGCTTAATTTGTGTTTATAATTCATCTCATGCTCGGCAGTGAAATAATCGTGAAATCGTGAAACATCGTGAGAAAATCTGCACGTGGCAAATGAATGCCACGAGCAGTAGGGTTGAGTAAGCTGCAAAACATTCTCCTCAACAAGGAGAAGTAAACTTCGCCCAGCAGTGGGACATTTACATTTTATAACTGATATTGATATATCATTTCTAATATTTTTATAAAGAAAGGTTTTAAAGCAATTAAAAACGATTTAAACGAAAATAAATCCCAATTCAACTTCGTAATTAATGAAATGTCATTAACCGCAATCCGTAATTACTTTACTCACAGCTGTTGCTTCATTGCTACTGAGACTATTACGCACTGGGGATCGATATCTTACCAAATCGCCATGTTCATCTAATGGTGAGAGATATTTCGCTCCACGTTTTAGATCGTTGGATCAGAGATTTTTATTTATTTTATTTTATAGGAAGCACACACACAATGTACAATGTTTTTACATGTCTGTCTGAGAAGATTGGGGCAGTCTATTTTGCCTGATATGATTTTATGTAGAAAACACAAATCCATTATATCTCTGCGACTTGCAACTCATATTGTAATGTTGTAACATATCAGAGTATTTTTTCAAATAATTTTTATTCTTGTCCTTATAAGACAAAAATTTTAAAAACTTTTTCGGTACTCTTTCCAACCTGTCCTTATGAATTTGATAAAACGGATTCCATGCAACAGAGCAGTATTCTAACTTACTTCTTACGAATGAATTATACAAAGTAACCATTGAGTTTGATAAACCCTAGCGCAATCAATGACTTACTTATAATGTGATCAATATGCTGGATAAAATTCATTTTTGAATCAGTTAATATTCCTAAATCTTTTATTTGGCTTACTTTTGTGGAGAACACACACACAACATTAATATTAATTACAAACTTCAAAACACAATAAATAAAAATAAAAGTCACCACCGATGGCTTGTGCCTACGCGCCGTCCACGATCGCCGTAGCGGGCAGTGATCGTTTACTTGCGTTACTCTACACTAGTGATATAATATTTCGATGGCCCTAAAATAATTGTTTTCTCCTCTATGTAAATTTATGTTAATGTGATTCCGATTATTCCTTCTGTTCTGATTACTGTGATTGACTTTATAGATATGTTAGTGTTCTCTCTACTCCTTTTGACTGTATTGTGTTGTGAATTATTCGGACGTACCGCATCAACTAGTGACTTTTATTTCGTCTTGTAGTAGACTATTGAACACATTGTTAAGTATTAGTTCACATTCGGACTGCCTTTACAACTAAACTTTCTTTAGAATGCAATTATTTATGTTATAATCATAATTAATTTCTGATATTTTTCTACTAAACTTAATACTGTAACATTTTATTTTATTTAGTTTCACGCGATTTTCATTACATCATTTCGTAAATTTATTTAGATCACTTTGTAAACATTTAGAAACTTGGGTTGTTTTTATATTCATATAAATTTTCAAGTCATCCACATAAAAACTATAAAAACGTCTCTGACTCATATCTCCCCATAACAACATTTATTTCTCTATTTTGTAAGTAGGTATCTAAAAGTTTAAGAAAATCCATAGTTAAAAATTTACTCATCAGAACCTTATGATCAACGAGGTCATGCTTTTGCTAGATCGGTATAAATACAGTCCACTTGTGTATTATTATCCAATGAGTTCGAAATATCATTAACAAAAACTGCTAAGTTTGACATTGTAGACCTATTATTAATAAAATCATGCTGATTTTTCGATATATGTGATTTAACTTTCCAAGTGAGAAAAGGGCATATTAATGTTTCGAAAATCTTTGAGAACACCGATAAAACAGAAATTGGTCTAATCACCACTTTTAAATATAGGAACAACTCGTGCTTTCTTCTAAAGACTTGGAAGCTTTCCGATAGCTAATGATTCATGACAAATTATTGAAAGTGGTTTCACTAAAGTAGAAGCACACCGCTTAACGAATATTGGCTGTATATTGTCAGGGCCTGCACCCTTATCAATACTTAGGGTCTTTAGTTGCGACAGTATTTCCTTGTCGGTTATAATTACGTTACTTATCTAAGAGTTACATTGGTATTTATTATAATTATAAGTAGTTAGTAAAGTATAAATAGGTGTTAAATCAGAAACATTGTATATACTTGAGAGATATTTAGCAAATTGGTCGCATATGTCTTTTCCGTTAGAAAAATTACGGTTATCCATTGTCATTAATGCCGGATAATCACATTTTTTATTACGAAGATTCTTTATATAAGAGTAAAAAAACTTTTGATTTCTTTTAATATTGTTTTCTATGTTTTCAATATATTTCAAATAGTCTAAGTTAATGAGATCTCTACGCCTATCCCTAAGTATTTTGAATTCATATCCATCTAATGGGTTACCAAATTTTTAAATTGCTATACATGAAACAAAATCCTATACATGCTTTTTTCTTTTAACCTTTTTTTTGAGCTGGCACAAATACCAAACTGGATATTTTATTTGGTTTTTAAAAGACTTTTTTGGTACATAATTTTCTATAATTCGTCGTAATTCTATATAAAACAAATTAACCATTTCATCAACATCTGTACACGCATTAAACAGTTTTTTCCAATTTATTTCTTCAATTTTTTTGTTTATCACATCGTAATCTGCTTTAATATACATAAATTTAACTATATCCCTAGGTAGAGTTTACGATGAACCATCTACCTCAAAATTAATTTCCAGTGGAGGATGATATTTATCAATAGAGCAAACATGTGTGGTACTGTCTTGAACACTGATCTTAATAATATTAGGAAAAACTAGGTCTAAAACTTTTCCGTAAACGTTATTCACTTTGTTTATTTGTGATAAATCCATAAAATACTTGACAAATAGGATTAGTTGATGAGTTTGTGTTTTGTACATATAATTTTTTTGAATTGTTTTCATTAGAAACCCACTGTATAGATGTTATATTAAAGTCACCAATTATTAATGTTTTTTTTTTTCTATAATTATTTTTTCTTTATTTTGTATAAATACATCAAATATTTCCAATTTTAAAGGAGAAGGTAAATAGAGTGCACAAATTGATACAACGTTATTTCCTATAATTACGTTAACCTAAAGACATACTTCGTTTCCCACGAGTAAGCCGTGACTGTGACCTATAACTTTTAAATTTTTTTGATACCGCCTATAAAACTCCCCCACCATTCACTTAGATACTACACAGTGATACTATACGATGTCAAATACAAAAAAGTAACAGCCTGTAACTGTTCCACTGCTGGGCTAAGTTCACAGTATAAAAAAATAATTGTGAATCCTTTGGTTTTAGTGTAAAACGTAATATATAGATAAACGTTTGACTAGAACATTTAGTCCGGATTTTAACTTTGAATCATTGGTTAAGGTTCATGCCTTTTAACCACAAGTTCATCACGGCTCTATCGTCACTAAAAAATAAGACTTGCAAAATTTATTATTGAAGTAGAGCTAGCTATATATTAATAATATTAATAAGCCGAGATGGCCTAGTGGTAAGAACGCGTGAATCTTAACCGATGATCGCGGGTTCAAACCCGGGCAAGCACCACTGAATTTTCATGTGCTTAATTTGTGTTTATAATTCATCTCGTGCTTATCGGTGAAGGAAAACATCGTGAGGAAACCTGCATGTGTCTATTTTCATTGAAATTCTGTCACATGTGTATTCTACCAACCCGCATTGGAGCAGCGTGGTGGAATAAGCTCCAAACCTTCTCCTCAAAAGGGAGAGGAGGCCTTAGCCCAGCAGTGGGACATTAACAGGCTGTTACTGTACTGTAGCTATATATTATATTTGACGTGTTTGTAATTATAAAATTTAACTTGATGACTAGGATAAGATAACAGTATTTTATTATTAGCTAAATTTAGTTTTGATATCATTTATGTTAAGCATCTGAAAATCTGCCACGTGTGTATTCCACCAACTCGCACTGGAGCAGCGTGGTGGAATAAGCTCCAAAAACCTTCTCATCAAACAGGGAGAGGAGGCTTAGCCCAGCAGGGGGACATTCACAGGCTGTTACTGCATATTAAATAAATATATAAGTAGTTAAGAATACTTAATTTCACGCTCACGCTTCCAGCGATTCTCAATTTATTTAAAGTCAATAAATCTTCACCAACTGCTTGATTAAGATGTTATTTTTCGAGAACCCTTGAGCCATTATTATAATTGGAATACAGCATAACAATGTTTCTGATTTGCAATTTATTGATGCAAAGTAAATAATCCCTTAAGGCGTAAAATAAAACATGTGATCTCGCTTCAGATATTTTCTTAAAAGGCTTTTTATTACTGCTTATATTACTTATATATGTTTTTTTTTTTGACAAGCCGAGATGGCCCAGTTGTAAGAGTGCGTGAATCTTAACCGATGATCGTGGGTTCAAACCCGGTCAAGCACCACTGAATTTTCATGTCATTAATTTGTGATTATAATCCATCTCGTGCTTTACGGCGAAGGAAAACTAATTTCACTGAAATTTTGTCACATGTGTATTCCATTAACCCGCATTGGAGCAGCGTGGTGGAATAAGTTCCAAAACCTTCTTCTCAAAATAAAGCAGACCTTAGGCCAGCAGTGGGACTGCGGCCTTACATCAAGCCACTAGACCAACGAGGTAGTCGTTTTTTTATATTATAGGTAGGCGGACGGGCAAATGAGTCCCCTGGTGGTAAGTGGTTACCAAGATATTGACGATGCTAGAAATATTAATCATTCCTTATATCTCCAGTGCCACCTACCTTGGGAACGTGTCGTCAGTGAATGAGTGGGTTATTATGTACAAGGGAGTGCCTGTAGCTATACTAGCTTACTCACCCTTCAAATCGGAACGCAAAAATACTAAGTAATGTTAAAAATTGCCAAGTGGTATAGAATATCTGATGAGTGGGTTGTACCTACTAAGATGGGCTTGCATAAAGTCTTACCATTTGCTGTTACTGAAGTACTATTTTTAAATTAATTATTATTATTTTCAGTATCACAGTATAAACGGACTCATCACGTTAGCAACAAAATTAGAAATAAAATAGTAATAAAATATTAACTCACATCCTCATAAACGCCATCAAAGACTTCTCAAATATATGTTTATGAGAGCGGAAATTAATAGCAATTTAGCTATAGAAACGATTTACTTATATTATATATATACTATATATGTGGATCATTAAAAAAACCTATACGTTGCGCTTTCATAAAGTGGCTAAGCCACATAGCTTATTTTGATATAATTTGGTATAAATTATGCTTGAAGCCTATGGAGAGATATTGGCTACTTTTTCTTTTCTTTCAAATCTAACACCTATAAACCCTCCTACCAACCGCAAGTGCAGCCGTGGCCGAAAACTAGTATTAAATATTTATGTGTCTTGCTTGAATGTAAAATAATTTTCTCTTTTGTAGTAAGTCTTTATAAGTTTCCCTTTGATCTTAGTCACGTTTAAAAACCTCGTTATAAAAACTGCTACTTTGGTGTCATGTTTTAAAAAGTCTTGAGCTTTCAGAGCGATGAGGAGATGTTATGTCATCATCAAGTATTTTTTTATATAATAATAATAATAATATCCTCCAGACCGATTTCGGCCACGGCGGCCAATCTTAAGAGAGATTAGCTCACTACGCAGGAGATATTATAGAGCACAAGTGTGTACGCAAACACAGGTGCACTCTCTATTCCCTAACTCCCATAATCCGATGGGAATCACACGACTGGATAGAGTTAAGGCGCAGGTCCAAAGGCTTGAGGTGCTTTCCGACGCAAGGGAGTGTCCACACTTCCAACTTCCAGACACCGGGCTGCTACTGAGAATTTTCCGACAACTTAAACTTTAAACTTAACCCAATAACTTTTTTTTAGCTCGACCTGGGAATTGAACCCAAGACCTCCGGGTCTGCGGCCTTACATCAAGCCACTAGACCAACGAGGCAGTCGTTTTTTTATATTATAGGTAGGCGGACGGGCAAATGAGTCCCCTGGTGGTAAGTGGTTACCAAGATATTGACGATGCTAGAAATATTAATCATTCCTTATATCTCCAGTGCCACCTACCTTGGGAACGTGTCGTCAGTGAATGAGTGGGTTATTATGTACAAGGGAGTGCCTGTAGCTATACTAGCTTACTCATCCTTCAAATCGGAACGCAAAAATACTAAGTAATGTTAAAAATTGCCAAGTGGTATAGAATATCTGATGAGTGGGTTGTACCTACTAAGATGGGCTTGCATAAAGTCTTACCATTTAGTAAATTCAAGTTTCTTATCTTTTACTTAATATGAAGAAAATAGAAGAAATATTATTGTTAATACATTTATCTGTTACCGTATAGCTTGTTAGATACATATCATATTTAAAAAAATGATCGTTAGCTTTGATTGAAAGTTCTATTGCACTATTCCTCAAGAAAAACTCTAATCTTGCCGCAGAAATCGGTCGTGAAATGTCAGTAAGTAATATGCAATAATATATTACAGTAACAGCCTGTGAATTTCCCACTGCTGGCTAAGGCCTCCTCTCCCTTTTTGAGGAGAAGATTTTCTAGCTTATTCCACCACGCTGCTCTTATGCGGATTGGCGGAATACACATGTGGCAGATTTTCAGATGTTTAACTTTTGATATATGATGATAAAAAATATTAAACCACATTTCTTTTTTTTTATATTCGCCGGGAGGGCAAATGACTCTACTCCACCTGATGGTAAGTGGTAGTAGAGTCCAAACGCGACGACGGCCAGTACAGACGGGAAAAACGTTCTGCACTAGCCGCCTTCGCCTTGCCGGCCCGCAAGATGCCTCTTCAGGCTTCGTTTGAAGGAACCCGGGTTGTAAGAGGAGGGGAACACGTGAGCTGGTAAAGAATTCCATTTTTTGGAAGTGCGACAAAGAAAGGAGTTGCCAAATTTCTTTGTTCGCGATGGAATTGATGTCACAGTTAGGCGGTGACATCGAGAACCAGCTCGCGTTGACTTAAGAAGGAAGGGGGAAGCAGGAATTAGAGAGAATAATTCCTCAGAGCACTCGCCGTGATACAGTCGATAGAAAGCGCTCAGTGCTGCTATCTCACGACGCAATTGTAAAGGTTCAAGGGTGTTTGTGACCTTTACGTCGCCAATAATGCGTACGGCATGTCGCTGCAACCGGTCCAAGGCCTCAAGTAGGTACTTAGCGGAGCCATCCCAAAGGTGCGAGCAATATTCCACGCAAGGCCGTACCTGTGTTTTGTACAGCAGGTACAGTTGTTGTGGCGTGAAAAAGCGCCGCACCTTGTTCAGAACTCCGAGTTTCCGTGAAGCTGTTTTTATAACAGCCTCGATGTAATCCCTTGAACTAAGGTCGCAGCGAACGTCAATCCCCAGCATGGCGATTTTGCTTTGCATCACCAGCGGAGTACCAAGGAGGGAGGGAAGAGGGGAAAATGTTGACTTTTTCGCCGTGAGAGCGCATACCTGTGTTTTCTTGGCATTAAACTCAACAAGATTATCAGAGCCCCATTTGGCGATGAGCTCTAACGTCCTATCGAGTTCAATGACAAGATCCTTCCGCCTCTCCTCAATTTCCGCTCGCCCAGCCACTGCGCGTCCGTGGTATCCACCATGCACTGTACTATCGTCTGCATAGCAATGTATGTTCCCAAGAGAGAGCATATCATTGATATGCAAAAGAAAGAGTGTGGGAGATAGCACAGATCCCTGGGGGACCCCAGCATTCACTACATAGAATTGTGAAGCGCAACCATCAACTAAAACACGAAGGCTACGCTTGTGTAGGAAGCTGGCAATCCAGGTGCATAGCTGAGCAGGCAGACCATATGCCGGCAGCTTGGAGAGAAGACTTCTGTGCCAGACCCTGTCGAAAGCCTTGGAGATATCGAGGCTGACAACCAACGAACATCCTCATAAACGGCATCAAAGACTTCTCAAAAATATGTTTATGAGAGCGGAAATTAATAGAAATTTAGCTATGGTGGCGTTATATTCAGAACAATGTACGCGTATTTATATAATTGCTATACATTATAATAATAACGAAATTATATTTTTTCATTTAATTCTAATTATAAATTTATTCAATAACCAAGAATTTACTGGTGGTAGAGCTTTATGCAAGCTCGTCTGGGTAGGTACCACCCACTCGTCAGATATTCTACCACAAAACAGAACCCTTCAAACCAGAACAAACAACACCAAGTACATTGGTGTTTTTGGGGGATTTTAATGCTCACCACGAGTCATGGTTGAAATCCCTCAAAACTGACTATGCTGGAAGGACTGCTCATGCTTTTGCTCTCACACATGACTTGACCCAACTGGTTGATCAGCCCACCAGGATCCCAGACATTGATGGGCAAGCACCTTCTCTACTGGACCTTCTGCTGACTTCTCACCCGATGGAATATCAGGTTGTGGTTCAGGCTCCTCTTGGCTCTTCGGATCACAGCCTTATATCTACCAGAGTGCCACAGGCCAAGCTGCCGCCACTAGCGGTATGCAAACGTCGCGTTTGGCACTATTAGTCGGCGGATTGGGACGGTATGCGCGATTACTATGCGTCGGTCCCTTGGAAGGAACGTTGCTTCAGTGAGAATGACCCGACAGCTGGTGCCGCTGCTGTTGCTGACGAGATCATGTTGGGAATGGAATACTACATTCCTAGCTCAGATCTCGCCAGTAGGAGTACGCGTAACCGCTGGTTCACTCGTGAATGTGCCGATGCTGTATCATCTAAGCAGGTGGCATATCGCAAGTGGATCAACGGCTGCATTAGCGTGACATCTAACATTGACTCACTGAAAGCAAACTACAATAAAAATTCCAAGTCCTGTAGAAAGGCATACACGAGAGCGGATGCACAGCGCATTGTACAGATTGGTCATGACCTTGTTTCGCATCCCGTGGATCCCGTAGCTTCTGGCGTCTGACCAAGTCTGTGCAAAACAATTTCTGCCAACCTTCGCTGCCACCGCTCAGAAATCCGGACGGATCGCTAGCTCACAGTCCGCAAGAGCAAGCTGATCTCCTGGCTAAACTCTTTGCCGACAATTCCGTCATCGATGATTGTAGTGCGCTGCCACCTACAATACCTTCATGTGGCCATACGATGCCTGACATTAAAATCAGGCAACGTGATGTGCGTGCGGAGCTGCAATCACTTGATGTACGGAAAGCTAGCGGTCCCGATGGAATACCAGCCATAGTGCTGAAGAAGTGCGCGGCGGAGCTGTCTCCTGTGTTAAAGCGCCTGTTCCAACTTTCTCTCTCTTCGGGATGTGTGCCGGAGGCTTGGAGAAGAGCTAATGTGCAAGCGGTTCCCAAAAAAGGGGATCGGTCTGACCCGGCAAATTATCGGCCAATAGCTATCACCTCAGTACTTTGTAAGGTGATGGAACGGACTATAAACAACCAACTGATCCATTACCTAGAATATCACTGTTTAATTAATGATCGTCAGTACGGGTTTCGACCAAAACGGTCCACAGGTGATCTTCTAGCGTACGTAACACACCTCTGGGGTGAAGCTATCGAGAAGCGTGGAGAATCGTTGGCTGTCAGCCTCGATATCTCCAAGGCTTTCGACAGGGTCTGGCACAGAAGTCTTCTCTCCAAGCTGCCGGCATATGGTCTGCCTGCTCAGCTATGTACCTGGATTGCCAGCTTCCTACACAAGCGTAGCCTTCGTGTTTTAGTTGATGGTTGCGCTTCACAATTCTATCGCGTCGTCGCGTTTGGACTCTACTACCACTTACCATCAGGTGGAGTAGAGTCATTTGCCCTCCCGGCGAATATATAAAAAAAAAAAAAGTTCCCAAGGTTGGTTGCGCATTGTTGATGTAAGCGATGGTTAACATTTCTTACAACCTTATTGTCTATGGGCGCTGGTGACCACTTACCATCAGGTGGCCCACATGCTCGTCCGCCTTCCTATTCTATAAAAAAAAAAAGTAACCGGGCGCGGAGGGCATACGTCCGCTGTCACAGGAGCAAGGGCCGAAAAAAAAACAAAAAAAAGGTACCTAATATAATATATATTAAAAGATTATGCGTAAGATCAGCTACTACAAAATCCACTCTTTTTTCATCACCTTTCAGTGATAGTCTAAAAATGTTTATTAAAAATATAACACCTCTTATTACCTTTACTCGTGACCAGCTCTCCTGGTTCATTTTTCGCCCAGAGGATCGGAATTGCGATTCGAAGGAGAAATGCTGCTAGTGATCTTGCCACCGTTCCACGCGGTCACGAGTTTTACATTATTTTAAATTTTTATTTGTATACATTTAAAGCCGTAATGTAAATAATTATAATCCATTAAATATATAGAATAATGTACCTCGTCTAATAAATTAATTATTATTAAGTATTTTCAATATTATCTGCAGAGTTTTATTGTTATAAAAGTTATCAAATTCACACGCTTCACAGTTTTGTTATCGATAACTAATTAACAACGATGGCGCAAAATACGACCTACGTTATTGCTTTCCGGGCAAAATATCTCGTTTCACAAAAAAAAAATTATTAAGTGTAAACGATAGAACGGTGTAGGTGAAAAATTTATAGCGTTTCAGCTACAACGTTCGATGTTGGCGACTCGGATTTTTCGGACGGGAAAATATTTGGGAACAGTCGGGTGTTGTTGAGCTTATTGACACTTTTATTGGCAGGCGACCAGACACTGGGTTACTCCATTACACTATTTACTACGCTGTCAAACAACAATACTGAAGCTACTTCACGTGACTCCTTTAAACGACAAACGTACGTAAGTTTTTGTAAACATGATTAAGAGTAAACAGTTTCTGTAAAATAGCTACTAATAATTACTTTATATACCTAATAACTTTTCACTAACCCGACCTGGGATTTGAACCCATGGTATCTAGATCTGAATACCGTAAGAATTATTATTATGCATTAACTACATAATATATAAATATAGCATGGAAACTATTTAAAAATGTTTAAAATATCAGTAGCTTACACATTTCCAAAATTAGGTATGTGGACTGGCGTTTAAGCCACCTAAAGGTTAGTCATGAAGAAGGTCATGACCACCCATTGACTTTGATGCCGTAAGAAATATTAGCATAGTTCATATTTGATGTTTATATTCTTTCATTGCCAATGCGCCACCAATCTTGGGACGATTCAAAAGTGCCATTATAAGCCTACTTGAATAAAGAATTATTTGATTTGGTTTGATATCCAAAGTAACTAAACTAATGACCGTTATTAATAATAATGAGTTAATCCAAATTACTTTCTTATTATAGCGTGTGTATATTTTGTTTTTTAATATTTTTTTTGCCTGTAGTTGGCTCACTCACAAGCCGGAACTCAACAATACTACTAATTGCTGGTTGGCAGTAGAATATGTGATAGGCGTGTAATACCCAAACGATTGCACAAAGTAAATTTACTAAAAAAAATGTTTACAATTTTAACATACGCATTATATATTACAAGATTTTCTTGCAATATTGTCTTTCACAGTCACAAGTTACGACGTGAAATGCAAATTAAACGCTTGAACAATTCAGCCTCCTAACGAGCGTGCTCTATCCAATCGGCCCTTTTGACTATATATATATGTATATATATCTAATAGGTATAGGTATCTTACAATCACGATAACATTTGCACTGCTCTCTTTGCCTATTGACAGAACAATCGTCGCGAATCACTACAGTGAGTGACCTGGAACACCTATCACACGCTTGATTTTATCGATACAAGATAACAGTAAGTTCGTCACTATTCAATGGTAATTACGAAGATAATGGTATATATTTTTTTATATATGTATGTAAGTGACATGCCGCCCTTTCATTGCATATTCTACAATTGCTTAAGTTTTTCGAGGAAAGATTACAGTTTCAAATATTCATCATGTGAAACTTGGAACATGAGTCTTCAAATAGCTTAAAAAAATTAAAGTCCCAGTGGTCAGAACAAGTGAATCTTAACCGATGATCGTGGAACCACTGAATTTTCATGTGCTTAATTTGTGTTTATAATTCATTTCGTGTCGGTGAAGGCAACATCGTGAAGAAACCTCCATGTGTCTAATTTCTTTGAAATTCTCCCACATGTATTCTACCAACCCGCATTGGAGCAGCGTGGTTGAATAAGCTCCAAACCTTCTCCTCAAAAGAACATTACACTTGATTCATTGCAGTCTATTTTTTGTTTGTAGGACTTTTTAAAATTAAAGAAATAAAGATAGGTGATTGCGTAAGAGGATGACCTGATGGTAAGTAGCCACCATGTGGTAATGGGCGGCCATTGACGTTGATGCGGTAAGAAATATTAACAATAGTTAATATTTTTATATTGATATCCAAAGTAAATAAAACTAATGACCGTTAAAATAATAACAGTCGCAATACGTTAATGTGTATTACTTACTTATTATAACGTGTGTATGTATATACATTTGTTTTTTTTTTATTTAATGAATGAAAATATAGAACTGTTAATAATATATTTAACCCTTAATAATTTCATGATTTCACCGTTTGTCCGGAAGCTAACCGCCGCTATAGCTCCCGAAATCCGGACACAGCTCGAACATCAAACGAAAGTTTCCGGAAACGCGGCGAGGTTAACACTCACTGTGTCATGTTAATACGAAAAAATCCCGCTTTTCTTTCGCAGATTATTTTCGGGTTGAAGTAAAGTCGCTTTTTTTAATCCCACATAACCCCGCTTCCCATGGGAGCCAGGCACCTTTCTGAAGATTTCCACAGCGTGAAAAAAAAGAGTCGGTTATTTGTCAGAACTGAAAGTGGATTTTTAGCGTTAATTTGCTTTCGCTTCTAACCCAATTTTGCGTATCTATCTATCAGTGGATTATCACTGGTGCAAAGCTGGACCAATTCTTTTGCTTACAATTCATATTGTACCCATTGTGTTGTTTAACTGTATATATCTATTGTGTAGGTAATAATAATAATAATAATGTCCTCCTGACCGATTTCAGCCACGGCGGCCAATCTCGAGAGATTAGCCAACTACGCAGGAGATATTATAGTGCACAAGTGTGTGCGAAAACACAGGTGCACTCTCTATTCCCTAACTCCTCCTAATCCGATGGGATGGTAATCCGATACAACCGGAGGCTGAAGAGTTCAGGCACAGTACCAACGGCTTCACGTGCTTTCCGAATTTTCTGACAGAAAAACCCAATAAAATTTTAGTGGCCCGACCTGGGAATTGAATCCAGGACCTTAGGGGTCTGCGGCCTTACATCAAACCACTAAACCAAGGAGGCATTCTGTATCGATAAACCCCAAATATTACCATTCCAGACCTTCACATATAACTTTTCCCTTTACGTCTTTAATATCTTATCTCAGCTAAAGAAATATATATACAAAATTTTATACGTCCAGAGTGCTTAGTTTCATTCAATTCTAAAAGCAAGTTAGGTTGGACGGGTAACTTACTTAAGTTGCTCAAGTAACTTTAAACACCTAACTTTAGTGATGTTTTCATCGATTACGGAAACTTTGCTCCTTAACCTCACTAAAGTTTTTTTTTTTTAAATAAAAATTCTAGAAGTTTCAGCTTTCGTCTACTTTGTTGCTATTATATAGAAAATGCTTAGATTGTTGTTTATGAAAAAATAAGCAATTTTAAAACTATTTATTTTTACATTACTCGTTATTTTATTTTATTTATTTAGTAAAGTTTGCTAGCGGATGTTACATAAACTATATCGTAATAAATCATGTGCTAAAACTAGAAACTATTAAGCGATTGATTAATATATAACAAGAGGGAAAAAAATTAATAAAAAAAAATGACAAATATAAGCGGTATATAAAACGCATTTGAACGATTCTTTCCGTTCCTATTCATACTTCTGGTTTCGTTTATAATTCTTACTCCGTTCAAGCTGTCCGATTATGGAACAAAGTATCTGAACATGTTAGGAAAGCTACCTCTAAATTTACTTTCAAGACTCATCTCCGGGAACATGTTTTTTCAGAAAGTTCCTAGTTCTTTCTCTAGACATTTATAATACATTCATATGTTTATATATATATAATAATAATATCCTGGGACATTTTTCACACATGGCCATCTGATCCCAAATTACGCTTATATATAAGCTTATGCTATGGAAACCAGACAACTGATATACTACATATACTACTTTTCTTTGTAAATACTTATATAGATAATTACACCCAGACTCAGGACAAACAGACATGTTCATGCACACAAATGTCTGTCCTGGGTGGGAATCGAACCCACAACATGCCTGAAGGCATTCTCTACCAATCAACTTTTAGGCTAAGCAGCATCCGTGAAGGCGGTAATTAGTAATCAAATATATACATATATATATATATATATATATATATATATATATATATATATATATATATATATAAGTCCGCCGTTTGTTCCCACAACAAATTGTGGTGATCAAAAAAGTTTTTAAATGAATAAATAAAAAATATGCAGTTACGTCGAAGATACTACATTACAAAATTATACAAGTATACATTGACATTTAAATATTATTGTAACAATCTTTAATAACTTTACGTAAACTGTCAGATGAAGCCGTCCTGATCATAATGTATTCTACAGACAAACAGCATTACTTAGTATTTCTGTATTCCAATTTTATGTGTGTGAGCTAGTGTAACTTAGGACTGTAAATAATGATAAATATATATAATGCCCATGGTTACACAGTTGTGACAGCCTGGCAGCCTACCTACCTATTGTAAGTAAATCGATTTCCTAAAAAAATTTCTAAACTATCATATTTCTACATTAATTAAACAAACATCTACAACTTAAAGTCAAACTTTTTTTATTTTATTGAATAGGTCATGCTACGACCATATGGCCCACCTGATGGTAAGTGGTCACCAACACCCATAGACATTGGCATTGTAAGAAATGTTAACTATCGTTTACATCGCCAATGCGCCACCAACCTTGAGAACTACGATGTTGTGTTCCATGTAATGTAATTACACTGGCTCACACACCCTTCAAACCGGAACACAACAATGCCAAGTACTGATGTTTTGCTGTAGAATATCTAATGAGTGGGTGGTACCTACCCAGACGAGCTTGCACAAACCTCTACCACCAGTAAATTTATTTAAACACCGTAAAATCAGCAACGAGAACGGCCTATACAAGGCACAAGAGTCTAACTATAACAATTTACTTCTTATATTTCTGTGTCAAAGAAATACTCAATACGTATTTTTTTAACTGTTTACTTAAACAACCTATAACTTTTACTCAACCAGAGATTCGATCCCGCGATCTCGAGATCTGTAACAGCTAGCCATCGCACCAATGAGGCAGATTTGAATATACTCTTATTAAAATATTAATTAACTGGTATTAACCGGTATTAACAAGATTATTAATTAACCCGGCTGTCCGTACATTTAAAATAAGTTAATTAAAACGCTTCGATGGCTAATAACGTGTATGTTCTTAGAATTATTTTTATATAATTGTTTATTCTGTCTTCATTTGTTTTTAAATATAAAAAATTTAATTAAATGTACTCGATGGTTACGAACTATGCCATTGAAGGATTTAATTATTTGGACAGATTTTGCAAAAATAATCTTAACCCATCAGAAATAATTCAGAAGCAAGGTTTAACGTGCTTTCCGAATCATGGGATTGTAAAAACTGCTAATTGGCAAACTCCGGATTATTTCTGAATAACTTTTAATTGGTCCGATCCGATCGTTCGAATATCACGTGGGATTTAGTAAAAATGACCTTGGCCAAAATCGGACAGGACATCCTCACTATTTATTTATTTATTTAATAGGCACACTAACAATATACATATTAAATGGTGGCTTACATAACTTCTGATATGTATATCGATTGTACACATTCACTAAGTATCGCGTGAATATAAAATAAAATAAAAAATAAAAATTATTGACCTATGCTGTCTTCATTAGCACAATATAACAGAAATAAAAAAACAACAGGATCACAACGTAGTATTTTGATGATGGACTCGCTGATAAAAAGTGATCCATGAGCTTGACTGACGCACAGTTACAGACATCGTAATAGTACATGATTTGGTAAAAAATTGCCCAGTGGTAATAACGCGTGAATCTTAACCGATGATCGTGATTTCAAACCCGGGCATGCACCACTAAATTTTCATGTGCTTAATTTGTGATTATAATTCATCTCGTGCTTTACGGTGAAGGAAAACGTCGTGAGGAAACTTGCATGTGTCCAATTTCACTGAAAATCTGACATGTGTATTCCACCAACCCGCATTGGAGCAGCGTGGTGGAATAAGCTCTAAACCTTCTCTTAAAAAAAAGAGGAGAGGAGGCCTTTAGCCCAGCAGTGGGACATTCACAGGCTGTTACCGTATGTTACTTTAATAGTACAT
This sequence comes from Nymphalis io, assembly GCF_905147045.1. Lineage (NCBI taxonomy): Eukaryota > Metazoa > Arthropoda > Insecta > Lepidoptera > Nymphalidae > Nymphalis > Nymphalis io. The sequence continues at coordinate 6,253,414 of NC_065913.1, read as the reverse complement.
ACAAATTTATCGTAACACGCGGTACTAGTATATGTCACTAGATATTTCGGTGTAAATATCTTGGGACATATATTCGAAAAATAACCTCAGTTCACTTGGTACTTATCGGGCTTTGTTCAAGGCCTATAATTGGCCTATAATTCAATGCTTATTATTGGTGGTGGAGGCCACTTACCAACAGGTGGTCCATTTGCTAGGCTACCTAACGATTGCCAATAAAGTAAGTAGATATGAATAATATTATGACATGAAATTTATTAATAGTAGTACATATATTAATACTATATCGATTAGTATTCCCCATGGTCTTACGAAAACAATTGCACTACAAGGGTACGGTATAAAAATAGAATCTAAATTAAGCAAACGGATTCCAACAAGAACCTAATTCGGTTTCCTTGTGGAAGTGTTACTCGTAGTTGCTTGGCGAGCGGCCAAACGACACATTTACAACATTCAAGATGAAAGGGTAGTAAGTTCGAAATCCGGAACAAAACACTTCAGGTTAAATAGCTTACTCAACTCGTTAGTTTTATTTGTAATGTAAGTACGGTATTGTTTTATATGTTTACATTTAGATTAATTAGCTAAGAATTTTTCTACTGGCTACATTCTCATAAATAACATCAAAGAATTCTCTAGATGTTTATGAGCCGGATTAAAAGCGTTAGCTACACAATTTTTTTGGTTGCAACATTTTTACTTATATAGGAACTTACACGCGTTTTAGAGTGGTGACGTAAAGCTAAAAAAAAAGAAAACTTACACAAGTGTACATGTACATGTACAGTTGTTGCTTTTAAACTTGATTAATGAAGGAATACATCTGGAGAAAACCTGTGTGTATCCCAACCCGTATTAAATAAGCATCGTGGAACAAACTTCATACTTCTCTTCAAAAGGAGACATTTACTTATTTAAAGATATCAACTCGTAATGAAGATATGACCCAGATTAGATAACACACGTAAAATTATGTCTTTTTTTTATATATAATATATTTAATTAGTAATAATTTATGTTCTAAGGCATATTGTGTATCTGTTTTAATTTTATATTTCTTAATTACAGAATAGAAAATAAATAAGACAGTGGTTAGAATATGCAGATTTTAAACTAAGATTTTAGGTTCAAACCTAGACAAGAGCCGCTGAGTTCCATGTGCTTCATTTGTGTTTATAATTATCTCATGCGCCGTAAAAAATGACCTTGATTATTTTCTACATAAGTAGTTTCTGTTTAAAAAAAGATAAATAGAAAATAGCATTTCAAATATCACTTAACTTAACTGGATATATGTGTCATTATTTATTTTTTTGCGTCGTTATGTAAATATATCTTATTATAACTAAAATAAATAATAAAGTATAATAGAAAATGAAAAATACTGATTTACTTACACTTATCGAGGTATTGTTTTTCAAAGAAAAAAGAACCGACTTCCGATCTATCTTATTTTTTTTTCAGCCTTTTGACGTCCACAGCTGGACGAAAGCCTCCCCCAGGGTAAAGGGGATAGGGTATCTTAATATATTATTCACTTAAAACTTAACTGAAAAAATTGGCATTTAATAAAGAAAAACAAATCAGATAAATACTTTTGAAAAAAATCGGGGACATACAAGCATACACAAATACGTATGAATTGAGAACATCCTTTTTTAAATCGCTTAAAAAAATTCTTATACCATTTTATTATCACCCTATTGTTCTTTCAAATTATCACATTCATGCGTTAGTTAAAAAAACGCGGATATCCTGTTTTTTATGGAACCTAAAAAGTCTGTGTTGCTATTAGGTTAAAAGCTTTAACAGTTTTGACGTTTGACAGACGTATGTCGAGCTTTAGATGTTGTTGTAATTGTGAAGTTTCAATGTGTGTGTAAATCAAATTGTTCACTTTCAATGTATGTGTAAATTACATTGAAATATGCTACAAAGATAAACATTAAGCTTAAGCAGACAAAAGAGTATGTCTGTAAATGTATTTTTCATTAAGAAGCATAACGCGAAGCGTAACATGCTGATAATATTCCAGCTCTAAGATCAGGAAGTACTTGGCGAACATCGATGATTTAAATCTGTGACTGTTTACTAATCGGGAAGCAAATGATTAGCCAATTTTGGATCTTTTTTCGGAAATACCTAAGAATCGTTGAATCGTTTCGAAATCAGTTGGCAGCGTGATGTCAGAATGATGACGGTTTGATTTGACAATTATTGTTATGCTACCCGAGAAATTTAATTCAGTAATATTACATATAATAAGAAGGATGTTATCCTGAGAAAAGCTCTGCAACATTTTTATTCTTAATAGGTTGCCTTTGCCCAACAGTGGGATATAAGCAACTGTTACGCAGTTCGAATAACACTTCTAACAAAATCTCTCATCTGAGATCCAAATCGATTTCATCTCGCTTTAATAGCATGGCCTTTTGACATTTACCGATACTGCCGCTATGCACTCGGGAGCATCGTTATCCCTTATTTTTTTATTCTTTTCTTGGCCTTTGGGCGCGCGGCGTAGTGTAATTGACAGGAGCGGCCATTTTGATTTCCGAACTAACTTAGGGTTGTCAACCACAGCTTGTAAAATGTAATTACGGACAGTTCTCGTAACTTCGTTAGTCTGGATTTTAAATAAAGAACGTTTTTAATTGTTTCGAGATTTTTCATTTTTGCTTTTTTTTGATAAATACTTTTCACCTTGGCCCAAAATACTTTCTTATTTTAATAAAATCTCAATATATATATAATTAATTATAATTAATAAATACAAAATACGTAATATATTTTTGGTTATTATAAAAAATCAAAATTAAAGAGCTATTGATGAACATAATTTTAAACAAGTGACAAGATAAATATGTGTCTTATATAAAAAAAACAAAGTTGTTGTTGTTGTAAAATTTTATCAGCGTAAGCTTTTAAAAAATTGATTTATTACTTAAAAATAACGCTGAAATAGACAGTCCTTTTAGCACCTTTGGCGCTAAAAGTATTAGACTTTGCAATAGCTAACACTGAGTTAGATAAACTATAGTAACGAGAAACTTTCAATACTTCTTTGATATCCGATAACGGACCGAGAGTTTTAAATTCTAGCAAAATAATATCCACTATATAGAAGTCTATACCCTGCAAATGCCTTTTTTCTTACAATCCCATGTTTCGGAAAGCACGTTAAACCAATGATCTTGCTCCTGAATTCTTTTTAAGATAATTTTTGCAAGATATGTCTAAATAATTAAATCCTTCAATTGCATAGTTCGTAACTATCATGTACTATATATTTAATTATTGATATTTAAAAACAAATGAATACAGAAAAAATAATTTTCACGCTGCTCCAATACTGATTGAGGAAAACATCGTAAGAACACCACATGTGTATCCATGTGGTGTTCTTACGATGTTTTCCTTAATAGACACGAGATGAATTGTAAACTCTAGTTAAGCACAAGAAATATTATTACTTACCTGGTTTTGAACTTGTGTTCCATGTTTAAGTTCCTATGCTCTATCCACTAAGCCATAACCGCTCGAATACGCTAATAATAACCTAACCCGTCAGTGTTAAGCTTTTGAAATGTGAGTGTGCGTGGAAAAGAATGATTTTTTTAGTTTATTAAATTAGAAAAATCTTTTTTTTTTCTTTATGTAAATAACTAGTATGTAATCATCTAGGGACGGACCCGTAACCGTAACAGCCTGTGAATGTCCCACTGCTGGGCTAAAGGCCTCCTCTCCTCTTTTTGAGGAGAAGGTTTGGAGCTTATTCCACCACGCTGCTCCAATGCGGGTTGGTAGAATATCATATATATATAATCATCTAGGGACGGACCCATTTTCTGATAATATTAACTCATTCAACATAAATATTTAATGAAAACATTTAAACGAATTGTTCTCTGTTTATATTTTGTATCACAAATATAAATAGAAAACTTTTGTTTTTTAATAAAATAAAACCAAACAAATAATACAAATCAAATAATGATTGGAGAAAGGATATGACTGAAACATATATTTTTCTAATGTATTTTTATAAAACTATACAATTTATTGGACCTCATCCGTTCAATGTTTGATAACTGTTATTAGTTTGTGGCTTCGGGTCATTTTCATCACGTTATATTTGAGTTTATCACATTTTAGTATTATTTATATTTGATTTAAGGTTTTATTATTAAATACTTTGATATTCGGATACATAAATACGAAGATTTTTAGGTTTATGCATCTGAGCGCTCGGTACTCTTAACTAACTGAGACTTCGAGCGTCAGACGATTAAGCATGAGATTTCGAGCATCAGATGACGTCAGCGCAAGATTTGTTATTTACCCATCAATTCTCGTGAGTACCTTGGGAATTAGACCATTTTTTGTTCAACAAATTTGATATAAATCATGCTACTTGCTTGCCTTTATTGGTTTTAATTTAATTAGGCTATTTGGTCTGGTGGCTATCTTATACGGCTGGAGATGTATGTCTTTATTTCTCGACTGACTCGTTGGTTCAGTAGCTAAAAAGCAGCAGGTCCCGAGAATTCAGAAAGAGCAAAAATTCTCAGTATCAGCCCGGAGTCTGAAAATTGGAAATATGTATACCCCCGTGCCCCGGAAAGCACATAAAACCGTTGATCCTGCGTCTGAACACGTCGTCGTGTCAGACTGCCGTCCCATGGGATTATAAGTGCGACTATGTTTGCGCACACACTTCACTATATGTTCAGTTGGCCGAAATTGGCCAGGAAGACACCATTGTTTACTAGTCGATATGAATTTACTCTGTCTCGTAAAGTTACTACAATATTGCCAAATGACAATTTAAAAGTGTTATAAAGAGCCTTAAATCCCAACTTATATGATTGAGTTTAACTTCTTGAAATTTGCATACCCAATGTCAGAGGTACATATATCACAATACTCGCTCCCCCCCCCCTCCTTAAACGATGACGACATTGCGGGCGAAAACTTTTAGAATACTGCGTGAATAACGAACAAATTAAAATTATTCGCATTTTTAATATTATATCGAATTTTAAAGCGTCAAATGAATGCAAGAAATACAAATATGAACTTCGCCTTCGAACGCATACCAGTGAGAAGATCATTTTATTTCTGTTTAATAAATGTAATGCCAATAAATTGCTACATCCAAGCATCAAAGTATGGATTTTAATTTGCTTAACTTGACGTGATTATAAGCTACCATCGGAATCCGTTTGTACCTGTCAGTACGTATCTAAGGAACAAAACGGGCCTGTTATTAGTTTAAGTGTTTTACCTGCTTTTAAAAAATGTTTTAGGGTTCCGTAAACAAAAGCACGTATACATTTCGTTAGGTAGCTAATATTAAAAAAAAAAAATCTTTTTTTGTTTTAAATTTATTGATAAATTAGGAAAACTGGTGTTTTTCTAGTTTGAAACGAGCAATCATATGTTTACTAGAAATCTTCAATAATTATTGTGGTTAAAATTCGACCGCTGGACGAAGATAGAATAAATAAAGACTTACTTTATTTATTCTATCTTCGTCCAGTACAGTTGTGTAAATGTCCCACTGCTGGGATAAGAGTTCTCCTTTATGAGGAGAAGGAATACACAACAGACTTGTATCCACATGTAACTTTCCTCACGATGTTTTAGCCACCGAGCACGAGATGAATTATAAACACAAATGAGGATATTATAAGAGAGCAGAAAAGAGGTTATATGCTGAGTGAAGTAAAGCTTTGCGGTGAAAAGAAAACGAATATAATGTTTTATTATTAAAGGTTTAATTAAAAAGGAATCCAGTTACGGAGCAATATTTTTTTTTATATTTATTATTAATTTTTCTTTAATTGTTTTTTTATACATAGTTATTATATTATATATGGAGTTACAATCGTGCCTTATTCCATTTAACAATATGTCTGAGTAGAGTTCTTGTCACGACAACATCGTTTCGACATATTGTAAGTGAAACTTAAAACTTAATTGAATAATTTTATTTAAATATAATTTTCATGTTATTCTCACAGCATAATGTCTTACGGCATTATACTTTGGAGTAATGCTGCCGCTATCAATACGTTATTTATTATGCAGCAATTTAAATATTAACTGTTGCTTCTCACTACATATTCTGTTATGTATGGAAAAAATTTCATAATTTTATGTGAAAATTCGATACTCATAACATTGATACAAGGACAAGGACCACGAACTATTTTTATGGCTCATATGATTATTAGCACGTTAATAAAACCTTACAAACTCAACTATTTAAAAACTTTATTTAGTTCGGCTAAATCATTTTCGATTATACTTTTTTTATACAATAGGACGAGCATGTGAGTCACCTGATGGTAAGTGGTCACCAACGCTCATAGACATTGGAATTGTAAGAAATGTTAACCATCGATTACATCACCAATGCGCCACCAATCTTAGGAACTAAGATGCCTTGTGCCTCACTCACCCTTCAAACCTGAACACAACAATACCAAGTACTGCTGTTTTGCTGTAGAATATCTGATGAGTGGGTGATACCTTCCCAGACGAGCTTGCACAAAGTTCTGCCGCCTAGTAAACTTTCAATACAGGTAGACTTTGGAATTAACAATCCAGGCTAGTGTCAAATCAATTGTGTATGGTTCCTACGTAATACAATAAAACGGTCGATCTTTACACGTGGATCAAATTACGGCTTGTGTGATAAAATATAATAAGACACTTGAACGTGTCGTAAACGCAAGAAGTGATGAAGTTTTAATATTTAAACAAGGTCTTAACTCAATTTGCGAGATTGTGTTTTTTTTTATTATATAAAAAAGCTTGAACAACCATGTCATATTACGAAATACGCTGAACGTGGCTTGGTCTCGACTATGTCATATTTTTCTATGTAACTGATTAAAAGATGCGAATTTATTGATTTGCACAAATTATGCAAAGGCTGTATAGTGTTGGTAGCTGAACGGGAAGATGGCATCTTATATTTAGGGGCACCATATAAAATATTAGCCATTCCTTACTCCACCGATGCGCTACCAACTAAGGAACTAAGATATTATGCTGCGTGTGCCTGCAAGCACACTATCCCTTCCAACCCTAACACTACAATGCTAAATATTGCTGTTTGGCGGTAAAATATGTGATGCGGGCTGTACCTAATTATTCTCTAAGATAACCAGATAATATACATGACGCATCAGGGTGGCCGTTATAGGGCATGTTCGAATCAGAAAGAACGTTGTTCACAATGTAGCGCAGAAATGAAAACGATTTATAGATCTTGATATTTGATTTTAATGAAATCGATAATAAAACTACAATAATTTGCAATATAAAACGGATTGAAATGAGCTGGATGCGAACCAACGGGACCTTGTACTCTCTCATATCTCACTACATTCGCAACTGGCATTTACCTCTCGGCGTTGCTATTTGCTTTTCGATTCCAACCAAGGTTCGACTTGACATTTCGATCCATTTTGTAAACCAGCAACAGTAAAAAAACGAATTTCTCATCTCGCTAATAGATGGCGTTGCTAAATCTGCGACATACATAATATACAAAAAAAAAGTCTTCGTTGATCTAGTGGCTAGTGGCTTCTGTGGTCCTGGGTTCAAATCAAAGGTCGAGCTAATAAAAAAAGTTATTCAGTTATCTGTTGAAAATTCTCAAAAGCAGCCCGGAGTCTGGAAGTTGGAAGTGTGTACATTCCCGTGCCTCGGAGAGCACGTAAAGCCGTTGGTCTTGCGCCTGAACTCTTTCTGGTCGTGTCGGATTGCCGTCCCATCGGATTATGAGAGTTCTGAAATAGAGAGTGCACCCGTGTTTGCACACACACTTGTGAACTATTATATGTCCTACGCAGTATTGACTCTTGAGATTCTGCCGCCGTGGCCGAAATCGGTCTGGAGTACTATTATTATTATTACAAAAAAAACATTACAGCAATGAAAAAATAAACGAACAATACACGTACTTAAATATAATGATAACAAAAATGAACACACATATTTGTTATAACATGAAAAAACAAATAAATGGACTCGACTCAAAAGGGAACTTAATGAGAGTAGAAATTGGATACAAAGGAATTGTTGTAAACGTTGCAACATTAAGAAAATATTTTAACGTTATTTTTTGTGTTTTTAGTGATCACGTTTCTTTTTTTTTTCTTTTTTTCCCTTCTCTGGCGTTTATCTACGCTTTCGTCAGTGGAAAATAAGTTTCAAAGCCTAATTGGATCTATAGTAATTGTTTAGACTCTCTAAATGCTAGCTTTTATATCTTATAGAATTCGTTACAAAAGCTAAGATTTTCAAATGAAACTGCATATTATACTATTGTAATATATATATATATAATATATATATATATATATATATATATATATATATATAAGAGAAATACCACTTATCACGAGATCTCCTAAACGATCCGCAGATTGACTTGAAATTTGTCAGGTGGAGTAGCTGTGACAAAATCTTCGACATAGATGCTCACTAAGAAGCGTACTCATATGCGAAGCCGGTTCAATTGGCTAGTAAATAAATAAAAATACTTATAGGATAGAAGTGAAATGTCCGTTATAAAGTCGTAATTAATCACGAAATTACGAATTCAAAGACACGAAAGGAACTATTCGAATTAGCTTATTATACGATATAAATCATTTACAGCTCATATCGATATCTTAAGCTGACAGATAACAATCACCATGGTAACCGCGAGTAAAGAATAACAAAAAAATAATCTTTGACAGCTACGACGTGTATGCTGCCAGATCTAAATATAGTCCACAAATAAAATCGCTACATACTCAAATAATATAGTTTTTATTCCCATAAACGTTTTTTTTTTGTTATGTACAATTTTATTTATGAGAAAGAGAACTATTTATTAATGTTTGTTTTCATAGCTTAGTAAAGTTGATAAATTGGGAAACAAAAAAAAAGTACTTGTTTTACCAGCAATCCTCATCCAGTCATGTAATATTTAAAGTCGACTTGTGGTGATACGTGTATCCTTTAAAGGTAATAATTATTATAGCCACATTTCTCGGTGATAGTGGCTCGTGCAAACCCGTCTGGGTAGGTACCACCCACTCATCATATATTCTGCTTCTTGGCTCACACAGTTGGTGGCGCATTGGTGATGTAAGGAATGGTTAATATTTCCTACAGCATCTATCGACTGTGGTGACCACTTACCCATTGACCATCTGCCCTAGTAATAAAAAAAATACTAGCTATATAATAGAATGAATAAAATAACAGCTTCTGATTTTATGATTGTGTTCTGCGGTGTTTCAAATTTGTTCTTAAAGAACAGTTCTACAGTTCTCTGATCGAAAGTTGCCTCGATGAGATCTCTGCTACAATTTTTAGATTTTTCTTTTATTTTTTAACGTATATTGTTTATTATACTTTGTGCATTTGATTATTCAGTTTTTAACATCTACCTTAGAACGTAATCGTCCTAATTTTACAAAAGTTTACTTTAAAATATGAAATAAAAGAAATACATAAGCTGCCTAATCTTAAATAGGAGTTCTATTATGTGTTGATTTAAAAAAAGACTATATGTCATGCGTTATAAATATAGTTACGTTCTATGTCATTCGAATGTATTCGCTACAAAGGAATTAAATGTTTCATACATAAATAAATAAAATATCAATATAATATATAAATTAAACAATCCTTTAAGCATACATAATGAATCCGAGATGGTCTAGTGATTGGAATGCGTGAATCTTAACCGATGATCGTGGATTTCAGCCCCGGGAAGCAGCACTGAATTTCTATGTGCTTAATTTGTTTTTATAATTCATCTCATGCTTAACGGTGAAGGAAAACATCGTGATCTAACTTGCATGTACCTCATTTCTCTGAAATTCTGCCACATGTGTATTCCACCAACCCGCATTGGAGCAGCGGGGTGGAATAAGCTCGAACCTTCTCCTCAAAATAAGGAGAGGAGGCCTTGGCCAAGCAGTGGGACATTCACAGGCTTTTACTTTACGTACTGAAAAATTCGCAAATGAGTTCTGTAAGACAATATTGGTCACCTGTAAAATATAAAGTAATATATAAGAAACATACGCTGTAAATAAATAAAAAAATATATTTTTAACAAAAGCCATTACAAATTAAAATGCATCGACACAAAAAAAAATGTTTACATATTTACTTTGTAACGTACAAAATGACAAATATTTTCATGAAAATCTTTTTCTTTGTAGTCGACTGTATATTGAAGTTCCGATTCATCAAAGTTGAAATGAAAAAAAAAAATACGACGGAGTTTTTTTCGCTATTCACCTGTAATTTATTTTTATTTAAAATAATATTATATAAAACCTGTGAGTTTGTATGTTTGAAGAATTCATAGTAGTAGGCCATAGTAGTAACCCGGAGTCTGGAAGTTAGAAGTGTGTACATTCCCGTGCCTCAGTGAACACATAAAAACCGTTGTTCCTGCTGGGAAGTCATCTCGAATTCCCTTGGGATCATAAGAGTAAGGGCTATCCCCTTAGCATCTGTGTTACGTAGTTGGCTAATCACCCTTAAGTTGGGCCGCCGTGACCGAAATCGGTCAGGAGGGCATCATCATCAAAATTCTCTAGTCTCATGTATAATTGTGGTTAAAATTAAGCTCCCAAGTTACAGGTTATAGGTTATTCCAGATATTAATATTGAAAACACAATGATTCCATTTACTTCCGAGGCTAAAAATCTAGATGTCATCTTTTACAAAAATTTTATTTTTCAATTTTATTTTTCATGTCCGCCATTTAATTCCCCGTGAAAGTCGATTGTTGGTGAGGAATACAATCATAGGGTTGGTACCATTACGTCAGAAGGTCGCTTTTACGATTTGTGCGCGAATTGATCTGTGTCATGGAAAAAAGGACTGACTTCTGGAATTTATTGTTGTATATGGAAATATGCTTCATTCAAGGGTGATTTTGTTTTGTTTCAATTAGGCAGTTATATATTTAAAAAAATATTTTCCGTTTTCACATTTCGTACGAAGCCGCGAGATATTTCCTTCTCTTCATTCATTAAAATCGTTTCTATATTTTTTACATTTTTAAACAAATTTTTTATTAGCTAATTTATTATGCCTCTCTCTTAAACTAATTAGTTTACTGAGAAAAGTTTTAGCTGAATTTATCCAAAGACTTATGAATAAGGTAAGAAAAACGAGAATACCATCAGAACTATCAAATTTATATGGGTTACATAATTCGACCATGTGTCTGATGATTGTAAGAGGTTACTTTGGGTTTATATTATTTTTGTATTTCATGAAAATGATGGTTTCATCTGTGGTGCTTTTTCTTTTTTTTTTTTTTTTTTCTCGCTGGAAAAACACATTTTTGTGTTTCCCCCACATGAGGTGGGGGGTATGTGGGACTGGCCGGCGCTGAAGGCGCCGGAATACCCACTAAAAAACCAGCGGTACCCACTCCGTCTTGTCGGGGGACGTCACGGGATCGCTTGCGCATACTACCGTTACCATACGGTTGGCCCGCTTCTGCGGGCCTCCAAATCCTAGGGGGTACTCGGGGTATGGAGATCCCCTGGCCCCGGTGACACTCACGGCGGGAGGAGAAGATGTGCATAGCGCCAACGTCTTCTCCCCGGTCTTCTTCGGCGAAGCGGGTCAGCGGAGGCACTCTCCTCGCGCTCCCGCTTCGCGGTCTCCTTCTGCGACATGACATTTTCGCAGAAGGAGACCATCTCCATCCAGCACTTTTTGCTTCCAAGCATGGCATTTATCACGCTCAGCAGCAAAAGGTCTCCGCCGATTAAAGTCGCCAGGGAAAGGCGCTGAGGCCCCCAAGCTACACACTCCATCAGAGTATGGCATGCCGTGTCCGTAGGCGCACCACACTCGTGGCAGGAGGGCGTTACCCGCCTGACTATTCCGTGCAGGTACTTACCGAAGTACTTATGTCCAGTAAGCACCTGAGAAAGTCTGAAGGTCAGTGTGCCGCCTTTTCTCGTTACCCAGCGACTCAAATGGAGACGGATCGCCTCCACTGACGCCAGGCCTGCTGATGGGGACCTCAGATCCTCCTCCCACCTGCGAATCAGGGCTTGCTGGGCGAGAGTCCTGATTCGCAGCACCTCCTCCAACCCTGGATGTTCGCCACGCGACCTCACTTCCGCCCTAAACCGGTACACTTCCACGAGCACCTCCGCCTGGAGCTCCCAAGGCGGATCGCCCGCGAGAAGTGTTGCCGCTGTCTACGACACCGTACGATATCCGCGCCCTCACCGCTATGATTCGGCCTTCGCAAGAGAACCTTGTTCTGAGCGGTGAGAGCGTCCACCCAGATGGGAGCACCGTACAGAGCCATGGACAGCACAACACCGGCGTATAATCGCCGGCATGGCGTTTCCGGCCCTCCTACATTTGGTAGGAGCCGGCTTAAGGCAGCAGTAGCGTTGATGAGCTTCGGGCCAAGTTGGACAAAGTGCTGCCCGAAGCTCCATCTTCCGTCCAGGGTCAGGCCCAGATACTTCATGTGGGCCTGCACCTTAATCACCGTTCCCTGGACGGTGATAAACGCCCCTCGAGGGGGGCCTCGACGTGGACCGTGGAATAAGAGGGCCTCCGTTTTCAAGATGGAGACCCTCAAGCCCAACATTCCTATGCGGTCCACTATGAGCGACGTACCGACTTCGGCCAGGCGAGCCGCCTCCTGATAATTCCGCCCTGTCGCCGTGATGAGAGTGTCGTCCGCATCACCCCCATTCTGGGAAGGACGGATGTCCGCAGAAGCCAATCGAAGCCAACCTTTCCACAGAATTGGGCCGAGAACTGACCCCTGTGGAACGCCACAGCCTACCCGATGCCGGACAAGACGCCCATCGCCCCCCTCCCAGAGGACTACCCGGTCCTGGAGGTATGCCCCTAACAGCCTCCTGAGATAGGAAGGCACCCCGTGTTATCGGAGTGCCTCCCCAATAGTCTCGAAAGGAAGACTATTGAAGGCGTTCGCAACATCTACCGATACTGCCAGAACTACGTCCCTTCGGGTTACCGCATCCGTGGTCCGGCTTTTCAGGGCGTCCAGGGCGTCGATAGTTGATCGACCCGCCCTGAACCCGTACTGAGCCTCTGACAGATCCAGCCCCACCTCGTCGAGGTGCTGAATAAGACGGGCAGCGAGAATTTTTTCGGAGAATTTGCCCGTCTCGTTCAGCAGCACAATCGGCCTGTATGCCGAGGAAGAATCTGGCGGTCAACCTTGCTTTGGCAACAGGACCAACTTTCCCTCTTTCCAAGACTTCGGAAACTGCCCGCTGCGCAGACATTGGTCGAACAGCTCCCGAAGCCTTACGCCTAGGTATTCCAGAGCGTCACATAGAACACGCCCTGGAATCCCGCCTGGGCCCGGCGCAGTGTTTTTGGCCCTCAAGCAGTCGAAGACCACCTCCATCTCCCGCTCCGTGATCAGTGGTGGAGCCACTGTGTCGTCAATCATGGAGCGAGCGACCATCTGTGGAGGGACATGCTCCGTCCCTTGGAAGTGAGCTTCCCCCGGCTAGCACTGCTACGTTTCGCCGACGATCTGATTTCGGTCTTCGTAACCGAACCGAAATCGAAGAGCGCGAGGCCCACAAGTGGGCGTTTACGCCCAGCATTTGCGTCGGACGACGACAACTCCGTGTCCACGTCCATCAGAACAAAAAAAAACCAACGAACAATCAAACGAAACAAAAGAAAACAAAAATACCCTATATTAAATTTAAAAAATGAAAATAATTGAACACCAAAAACAAATCAACAAACAACAGTGAAAACCAACATAACCAATCTCAAGACGAAACAACAATCCATTTGCACAGCCGAGTTCAGAATATGTCACAACAGAAACAACAAAAACCCTTTAAGAAAGCCAAAGTAGTCGTAAAAACATCCACAACGCATAGATAACGCAGCCAATGCCACGATGTTTCGCTTCAGTTATTATTCGTAACTTGCTTAGCAACATTCGCTCGAGATAACGAACACGTCCGCACGCTACGACGGTCAACGACAAATCCCCAACTGTGGTGCTTGCCTGGGTTCGAAACCACAATTTCCAGTTAAGATTCAGGCTTTCCAGACACTGCGCCATCTCAGGTAAATGTCCTATTACCGATTAAAAATAACTACATTTTATATAAATGTTATTTTCACAGAATAAGTAGAATTATTGAAGTACTTTTTGATCTCTAAGAAAATATTACTCTCTTGTTCATGAGAATTTTAATTTTTTTCTCTTTTCGAAAACGCAAAAAAATTACGCATTACAAAATATTCTTGGCAAAATTAAACTACCGACCGTTGTAAATGCTACTGGAGTTGTAATTTACGCGTTCATTTACGTTAAGATACGTTTTACGTTGAAATATTTTCAGCACAACTCTAGTTACGGTAACATATTCAAATAGGGGCATTTACGAGGGAAATTGAATTTTTTTTTTCAGGTTAATTCTACCAAAAACTGCTTCCACCGTGCATTATTTCTTTTCTAGTTAAGCTATTATTGCTACAAATAAAATGCGAAATGCTTTTAAATTTGAGGTAACTTCGAACGAACAATTTTTTTTAATTGTAGATAAAACCTCTCTGAAGCAAGTTATATCAAAGAGTTAGTGAACTAAATAGATCTTATTACTAAACTACCACTGTTTTTTTTTTTTTAAATAAAATATTTCGCTTTGAGAAACAACACAATCCCAAACGTTACTAGTAACTTACTATAAGTAACTTACAATAAGTTTACTTGGTAGGCTTTGTGCAAGCCCGTCTGGGTGAATACCCCAATCATTACATATTCTACAGCTAAACAGCAATACTTAGTGTCGTTGTGTGCTGGTTTGAGGTTAAGTAAGCCAGTGTAATAACAGACATAAAGTGTCCATTGAGCATGTAGTTTCACATCTTATTTCCCAAGCTTTGAACTGCATTAAAGATTGTAATTACGTGTAATCTAGTGATTATGAGACGTTTCTCAAAATATCGATTAATGAAAAATACCATTCATTTAAAAAAATTACAATCCACAATAATCGAATATAATATTTCGAATACTATACACATAAGGGCTCCTCTCATTTTGAAGAGAAAGTTTGAAGAATTTTCCACCACGCTGCTCGAACAGAAGTTGGATACATATACAGACTTAATCTTATACATACAGGTTTCTCATGACGTTTCCTATCTATATACAAGTTTTTTACATGCTATCAGTTTTTCTCAAGATGCTTTCCATCACCGCCGGGCACGAGATGAATTATGAACAATTAAAAGGACATGAAAAGTAATTGGTGCTTACCCGAAAATTTGCACTCTTCGGTTATTATTCTAGTGTACTAACCGCTGTTCTGTTACAGTATTCGTGTTTATGTATTTAAATATTATCGTTCAAAGTAGTCCAGTATTGTTTCAGACTTGTGAATGCTAAATAGACCGAATTGCGGTTTAAATGGATTACTCTTCCCTCGAGTCCCGCAATACGGGATCCGATTCAACTTTATAATAGATTTCGTTATTATAATAGCTGAAATTTATCTTATATACTTTGTCGTATATATTTCATAGGATTTATGGAATACGAGTACAAGAATCCACGTTTCTGTGAATAAATTTCTTCTTCTCTTCTGTTAATGTATTAAAACTAGTTTTATTTGAAAACGAATGAATTTGAAATGAATATTCATAAACTCACTCAATTTTCATCGTTTCGGGTGCCAGGTTACCAAGAAACTGAAACAGGCTCCTAGAAACTGTTGCCCAGCTGTGGGCCATTAACAGATACTTTATAGTTTAAATTTATTATTACTTTTTTCTTAATTTTATATTAACAATAAAAAAAAATTTACTACAACAATACTTCAACCATCTTAAAACCTTCGAATCCGTCCAGTTGAGTTTAAAAATATATACAAAATTTACGCAAGTAATATAAGAATGACATCTAAAGATATGTATGTAATACATGTAGCAGAAGATATATGATTGTTACAAGCTAAGCGAGTTATGTAAATAGGCTGACACACTCAAATCAAAATCCCAAAAGGATAAAACCACATACTGTGGTATTGGCTTTCATATTGTATGTAGTGTCATTTTCAATCTTGCTTTATAACTAGCTATACTTGATAACTGCAGTAACAGTCTGTGAATGTCCCACTGCTGGGCTAAGGCCTCCTCCCCTTTTTTTTGAGGAAAAGGTTTGGAGCTTATTCTACCGCGCTGCTCAAATGCGTGTTGATGGAATACATGTGGCAGAATTTAGGTAAATTTGACACATGCAGGTTTCCTCACGATGCTTTCCTTCACCGTCGAGCACGAGATGAATTATAAACACAAACTTCGCATGGATACAATTGTAGATATAACTAGATACATAAATGCTTGGCTGTACATTTAAAAATACTACGAAAACATGCAAAATATAGACGTACTATATAGCCAACTCCGTTTTCAAAATAACTTTTTAATTTTGCATATTAATAAAATTAATCTCGTTTAAAATTTCTATAAAAGGATTATCGAATAAAATAATAAATAAATAATATTAAATTAATAATAAGTAATATTCGATAAAAGTAAAAATAATAAAAAAGCAAATAATTAATTGTATTAATATAGCTATGATATTTTATTTGGTTTATACATTTTATTATTATTATTTTTATTGTATGTTTTACATTTAGGACTAGTATGTCTATTATTATAAGTAGCTTTCAATTTAATTTTCTAACGGGCCGGTTCGCGTGGATGGTAAATACTGCCTTTCACGCCGAAGTTTGGGGTTCGATTCCTAACCAGGACAGACATTTGTGTGCACGAACACGTCTGTTTGTCCTGAGTCTGGGTGTAATTATCTATATAAGTATGTATTTACAAAAGAATAGTAGTATATGTAGTATATCAGTTGTCTGGTTTCCATAGTACAAGCTCTGCTTAGTTTGGGGTCAGATGGCCGTGTGTGAAGAATGTCCCAGGATATTATTGTTTTATTATTATTATAAATGGCTTTTATGAGCCTGATTGAATATAGAATATTTTGATTTTACTATGAATAAAATATTAACTTCAAATATTAATTTAATGTTTAGGAATGAAAATCTGCTACAATCGTATCCACCAAACCGCATTGGAGCGGCGTGGTGGAATAAACTCAAAACCGGAGTCGTTCTTAGCCCAGGTGTGGAACAATTATACGTTTTTTAACTTTATATATTAAAATATAAATCCTGTTTATTTACAGATTTATTCGCTTGAATATCTTGTTTGTTCTTCTAAATCTGTAGCATCATTGACAAAAGATGTCAAGCGATTTAATCCGGTTGACGCTTGAATAAAATTAAGATAATTTAATCTCAGTCCGGTATAAACTAGGAACATTATCAGATCTCCGTATCGCTTACCTTGCAAGAAAAAAATTGCTGAGTTTGATGTTCTTTAAGTGCTGTGGTATGAGGTCGCGTTCATTAATTCTTTAGAAATATTGAACAAGGGATATTCTGAAGTTGTTATAAACTTTTTATTGGTTGGCCTTGAGCGAATTCTCTTTGTGATGCGGATGGATTTTCTCGCTGAACGCTAATGTTCTAATTATCTGTGGTAACAATATTAAAGCGGAAATCTTGTTAGTATTCCGTACATCGTTATTATTATTATCAATGTGAAAGTGAGTTTGTTTATTAATTTGTTACGCTTTAAATAATTAACTGCTCATCGTGACATTTTGCTTACAAGTAGTCAGGAGTACTGAAAAGGATATAGAATACATACATATACATGCGGGTAGAAACTAGACGAATAAAAATCGAAACCCTTATGCGAGTAGAATCTTGCACTGTCGTCTGTCTATTTATCAACTATACATAATTGACCCTATTACGAACGTATAGCGTCTATAATATGAGGGACAAATTATATTTTATAAAAATATTTGGTACATCAAGTGACATCAAATGATAAGGTTCGTTACGAGAAATACATATACATTTTATTATTATATTTCAATTGGATACGTTTAAATTACATATTAAATAAAATAAATATTAAAGTATATATTTATAAAGAACTTTGATATTCAATTGATGCGATATAACTAGCCGAGAACTTGAATATTCTATGATTTCTATTACGTATTCGTAAAAAATAGCGTCTTAATTAAAGTGGATATTAGTTTAGTAGAATAGTGTTGTATTATAAATAAAGATACATAAACTAACTCTTAGTTGTGTTTAATAGAGCGGTGCTATTTGCAAATCGCATACCTACTGTTACAGCCTGTGAAAGTCCCACTACTGGGCTAAAGGCCTCCTCTCCCTTTTTGAGGAGAAGGTTTGGAGCTTATTCCACCACGCTGCTCCATCGCGGGTTGGTGGAATACACATGTGACAGAATTTCAGTGAAATTAGTCACATGCAGATTTCATCACGATGTTTTCCTTCACTGTCAATCTTCATCGATTAAGATTGTATTAAGAGATGTAAGCGATGTCTAACATTTCTTACAATACCAATGTCTTTGGGCGTTGGTGACCACTTACAGTCAGGTAGCGTATATGCTCTTCCGCCTAACTATTCTGTATAAAAGTCTATTGAAACTGGAAAGCTGAAATTTGAAATACAGGTTTAATTTTTGGAATTGTAACTTTGTATGAATTTATTATATTGAATTTTAACCTAAATAATAAAAATAAATACTACCAAGTGAAATCGGGAATGAATACTAGTTGATATATAGATTTAGAAAAAGCAACTTACGTCTCAATTTGTGTGGGTTAGAGACATTTATCTGTGCTCGTAAATTGTGGTACTTATGCTGAGTGGGTGGTCCTAGAACAATGGATATTGTAGAAATGGTAAGTTCATAATTTTACTCTATGCGTAGTTTGGAATATAAATTTAGATTTTGCAAAATGCTTAGTGGCCGTTTAAAAGCTTCTTCTTTTATTACTATTTATCTTATTTTAAATTATAATAGTGATAAATATTACTAGATAGTATGATATAAATATCAGCCGAGATGGCCCAGTGGTAAGAACGCGTGAATCTTAACCGATAATCGTGGGTTCAAACCCGGGCAAGCACCACTGAATTTCCATGTGCTTAATTTGTGATTATATGATATTCATCTCGTGCTTAACGGTGAAGGAAAATAACGCGAAGAAACCTGCATGTGTCAAATTTCACTAAAATTCTGCCACATGTGTATTCCGCCAACCCGTATTGGAGCAGCGTGGTAGAATAAGCTCCATACCTTCTTCTCAAAAAAGGCCTTAGCCCAGCAGTTGGTCATCCAAAGGCTGTAACTGTTATGATATAAATATAAGCATATTGTGAATTTATTAAAAAAAAAATAAGTCTTTTGTTTTAATTTACATATATCATTTAGACCAAGTTTAAAAATAGATACTGTACAAGTCGTGGTCGCATGGATGGTGGCAAGAATTCAAGAAAGAAGAAGACTTGCAAACAGCCCCGCATGGTAAGTAAGTTTGAATTAAGATGGTGTGTATGTATGTATGTATGTATGTATGTATGTATGTATGTATGTCTGTATGTATGTATGTATGTATGATGGTATTTTACACTGGCTCACTAGCTTTTCAAATTCAGATAAGAAAAAAAATACTAATGAGTGATACCAACCAAGACCTACCACCAAGTAAACTATGCGTCCGGTCCCCATGAAAAATTTCAATGTTAATTGAAGCCATTTCTATTCAAATTGTCAGTCTGTTTGTACTCAGCAATAAACCTTTAACTGTAATTTATATGTAGAATGTGCTTATTGACTTTAAGAATGTCTTTGTACTACAGATTTGATTTGTTAAAAACGACACTTCTACTGTTAAAACAAAATATACTATTTTATACTAAACGTCGATTGCTTAGTAAATAAGACGTGGATTTGTATTGAAGATTGTGGATTCAAATTTTGATTACGTCGAGTGTCATGTGATTAATTTGTTGTTTTAGTAATTTTTATAGCATATTTTATGGTACTACTATGATTGTATATATTATTTTATACGCGGTATAGTGTCAAGTCATGTTCAAGCTAACAGAACTGGCTAGCAGCACCGTGTGTAATATTACACGAACCATTTGGAGCCACTTTTGACCCCCTTATAACTCAAAAACTATTTCACATAAACATGTTAAGTTTTGGCTAATATATTGAGACCTGCGAGATACACATGTGTTCTAAATTTTATAAACCAACTTCTAACGGTTATTTAGATATTAACGTCCAAAAATCGTCATTTTTATCACTGACTGACAAATAGCTCATAACTCTTACCCAGTTCCAGATGACCTAGAAAGTTCAAATTTGGCATCCAGATAGGTAATAAGTGAATACAAAGGAATAAATCAGAAACTAGTAAATTTTTATCATTTTATTATATTATTTCAATTAAATGATTCTATTAGGAACACTTACTTATAATGTAAGATTCAGCAATCAAAATTGATGACAACCGGTCTTTATGTAGATTTTAAGGTCTACACGTAAATATGGAACGAGTGAAAAACCACCCTTAATTTTTTTTAATCTAAACATGTCAGTTTAAGTTCCTATAACTACTTATAACTACGAGTTTAGTCGATTTTTGTATTTATTACGTTTTCTGATTTCGCTTACCTTGCAAAACCGACTATCATGATAAAGTCTTATCATTTTTCAGGTTAATATATAGCCTATGACACTCACAAATAATGTGGCTTTTCAATCGGTAAAAATTTTTTAAAATCGGTTCATTAGATACAGAGATTACTCCCTACAACCTCACAAGCTTTACCTCTTTATAATATTAGTATAGCCTAATTATTATTATTTGTGCCGAGCGAAGCGCGTTCGCCCAAGTACTATATATATAAGCGTGATTAATATCATATAAAATGATTACATCAGGATAATCGTTTCTTAAACAAAGTGACTAAGAGTTTTTTCATTTTTAGATATGGCTATAAAGATTGGTGGTAGAGCTTTGTGCAAGCTCGTCTGGGTAGGTACCACCCACTCATCAGATATTCTACCGCAAAACAGCAGTACTTGGTATTGTTGTGTTCCGGTTTGAAGGGAGATTGAGCCAGTGTAATCACAGGCACAAGGGACATTACATCTGTTCCCAAGGTTAGGGGCGCATTGGTGATGTAAGCGATGGTTAACATTTCTTACAATGCCAATGTCTAAGGGTGTTTGGTGACCACTTAGCATCAGGTGGCCCATATGCTCGTCCGCCTTACTATTCTATAAAAAAAAATTCTTATTATTAGGCAGATGGTTGATATAATCATCACCATCTGTCGATTATATATAAATGTTTGCATTCCAAAAACATTATTTTATTTTTTTAAATTATTTTTTAATAGTTGATAATAAACAAGATTTAAGGGGAGCTGGGGATTTAAGGGGAGCTGATAACAACATAGGCTCTCTACCGTCAACCTCACCTGCTCGTGGTACATCCTGCTAATCAACGAACGAGGCTCTGGCGACCGAAATCGTGGCGGTATAACCACACAAATGCTGGAATCCGAAAATGCAAATCCTGATAGCGGGCAGCAGCGCTATTAGTGAAAGATTTCCAGCCACTGCGGTCACCAACCCGCCTGCCAAGCGTGGTGACTAAGGCAAAAACCCCCCTATGAGCGACGACAAAAATTCACGGCCCCCAATTCCCGGTAATCACACTATTCCTGGCCACGGTACCGGCCATGGTAACGGTGCGATGGGGGGTGCTAAGAATCCCCGGGCTACGGCAGGGTACCACAAACGGCGACTGTTTCTGGCCACGTATAATGGACGCTCTCTGCGGCTGGACGAACATCTGACAGAATTGGAAGTAGAGTTAAGTCGTATTAACTGGGATATAGTAGGTCTATCAGAAGTCCGAAGACAGGGCGAGGACACGATGACACTATTTGCCGGTCACTAACTCTACTTCCGAGAAGTACACCAACCATCCCAAGGTGGCGTCGGCTTTTTGATCCACAAGTCACTCAGATGCAATGTCGTGGAGGTTGGCAGTGTGTCGGCGAGGGTGGCATACCTTGTCTTAAAGATAACCGAGAGGTATGCCTTGAAGGTTATACAAGTGTATGCCCCAACGTCTACATACACTGACGAAGAGGTCGAAGCCATGTACGAAGACATAGTGAAAGCTATGTCTCGTACCAATACCTTCTACACAATTGTTATGGGTGACTTCAATGCCAAAGTGGGAGTACAAGAAGATGGTGAATCGAGGGTAGGAAAATTCGGCTATGGGCGCAGAAATCATCGGGGACAAATGCTGGTAAACTTCCTCGAGGCTCAGCGATTATTTCTGATGAATTCATTTTTCCAGAAAAAGCCCCAAATCGAATATATCGAAGCCCCGATAACATAGCGATGAATGAGATCGACTTCATTTTATCCAATAAGCGCCAAATATTTAGGGATGTCTCCGTGATCAACAGGGTAAACACTGGAAGTGATCACCGCCTGGTAAGAGGCACCCTGAATATTAACACTAAAATAGAACGATCGCGGTTAATGAAGTCGACTCTTAGACCAACTCTGCCTCAGGTCGAAGATGGTTGCGAAAGCTTCCAGCTGGAACTACAGAACCGATTTGCCATGTTGGAAACCAGGCAGGGCATTGACGACGCCACCAATGGTCTGGTGCGAGTCATCCGCGAGGTAGGCCAGAATTACTTTCGACAAAAGAGCAATGGACGTAAGTCGAAGCTCTCAGGCGAAACTCTGAACGAGATGACGAGGAGACGAGAACAGCAGAACAAGACGCCATCTGAGTGTCAGGCACTTAACAGGAAGGTTAAAAAACTAATAAGGCGTGACACAAGACGAGCGAATACCCGGAATATTGAAGATGCTATAGCACTGAATAGGGGCTCAAAGGTTTTTGCAAAGTCACATACCTCCTGTTGTCACCTGACAAAACTCAGAACCATACAAGGCACAACCGTCACCTCAAAACCAGAGATTCTAGCTGAAGTCGAAAAGTACTATGGCGATTTATACTCATCACGAGTACCTCCACCTGAGTCCCACAGTGCGGATGACCCACGAGCCAGACTAACACGCCATCTATCAGACAATCTTCCCGACATCGATTTGGGCGAGATTAGGATTGCTCTCGGGCAACTTGGAAACAAAAAGGCTCCAGGAGATGACGGAATTACCTCAGAGCTTCTCAAAGCAGGAGGTACACCAGTTCTGAGAGAGCTGGCTAACATCTTTAATTCCGTCCTCCACAATGGTATAACACCGAAGACATGGAGCAGAAGTGTGGTGGTGCTGTTTTTCAAGAAGGGCGAGAAAGCTCTTCTGAAAAACTACCGCCCCATTTCACTTTTAAGCCATGTTTACAAATTGTTTTCGAGGGTAATCACGAATCGTCTTGCCCGAAAATTCGATGACTTCCAACCCGTGGAGCAGGCTGGGTTTCGAAAAGGCTTCAGTACCGTAGACCACATACACACACTAAGGCAAATAATACAGAAGACCGAGGAATATAATCAGCCTCTATGCCTAGCGTTTGTGGACTACGAAAAAGCCTTCGATACCATCGAGACCTGGGCTGTTCTGGAATCCATGCAGAGATGCCTAATTGACTGTCGGTATGTCCAGGTGGTAAAGTGTTTGTACGAAGCCGCAACCATGACCGTCCAAGTACAAGATCAGAGCACAAGACCAATCCAATTGCATCGCGGGGTAAGACAGGGAGATGTAATATCACCGAAACTCTTTACCAATGCATTGGAGGACGTCTTCAAGACGCTCGATTGGAACGGACGCGCCATTAATATAAATGGCCAACACATTACACATCTGCGATTTGCCGACGACATTGTCATCATGGCGGAGACTCTGCAGGATTTGGAAGAGATGCTAAACAGCCTGAGCGATTCTTCAAGACAAGTAGGTCTCGGGATGAACATTGAAAAGACCAAAATTATGGCAAACCGTCATGTATCCCCGAGACCAGTGGTCGTAAATGGCTCTCCACTTGAAGTTGTGCAGGAATATATCTACCTGGGCCAAACTATACAACTTGGCCGGCACAACTTTGAGAAGGAGGCTAAAAGAAGAATACGTTTGGGCTGGGCGGCATTCGGGAGGTTACGTCATATTTTTGAATCGTCGATCCCACAGTCGCTTAAGACCAGGGTCTTCAATCAGTGCGTCCTACCTGTAATGACTTACGGTGCCGAAACGTGGACACTTACCGTAGGACTGGTCCACCAATTTAGGGTCGCTCAGCGAGCAATGGAACGCGCGATGCTTGGGGTTTCTCTGGCAGATAGAAACCGAAATGAGGACATTCGCCAGAGAACTAAAGTCACCGACATCGCGCTTAGAATTAGCTCGCTGAAGTGGAAGTGGGCTGGTCATGTCTCCAGGCGCATTGATGGCCGATGGAGCCGACACGTGTTGGAGTGGAGACCACGCTTAGGCAAACGTAGTGTAGGACGCCCTGTGACAAGATGGGCCGACGATTTAAAAAAGGTGGCAGGTTCGGGATGGATGCGGACTGCCCAAGATCGGGATGGTTGGCGTTCTATGGGGGAGGCTTTCGTCCAGCAGTGGACGGCAAAAGGCTGAAAAAAAAAATAAATAAATAAATAAATAAACAAGAATAAGCACTTATTTTTAATCTTAATTTATAACAACAAGGCACACTGATGACTATTAATCTCAGTATGAAATCAAATTATTCAGAGTCAAGTTAACAAAAACAAACGCGTTGACCGCTCTCTAATTTACATTAAAAAGGGACGTCATGTTAACCAGATACCAAATATAGGTTAGGTAAAGATTTATAAACGCAAACACACACACTTACACGAAGACACACTCATACAAACACCTTGTACGGTTTGGTGGGTACTCTAATGAAAACAAGATTTTTTTTTTTAATTTTAAATATATAGGCAGCAAATAGGCGAAATGATCACTTTTTCATTTTTTAATATTAGTTATGATAATGAATTTATAAATACATACATATAATATGTGAGTGTGAGAAAAAGTCCTCTGCACACCAATTATTTTATGTCACTTTGTGTAATTTCCCAAGCAATTGAATGCTAGCGAGGTTTCTTAGAGTTCACAGTACATTTATCTTTCTCAGCGGGTGTGTACAGAATTTTTTATAAGCCCTTATACATTTAGTTAGTGGATTTCCCATTTTATAGCGTTCTTTGCCGCAGAGCACTTGACAAATTGTGAGCTTAGCGCTTTTGTTTCAGGAAAAGATCTATTATCGCTTCTTTTGAACGAAGTGTTTTTTATACAATAGATGTAAGCAGACTGGACAATGGGCCTTCTAATGGTAAGTGACCACTGCCCATAGACATTGGCACTGACCATACCTTATAATATCCTGGGACATTTTTCACACACGGACATCTGATCCCAAATTAAGCTTGTACAAAGCTTGTGCTATGGAAACCAGACAACTGATATTCTACATATACTACTTTTCTTTTGTAAATACATACTTATATAGATAATTACACCCAGACTAAGGACAAACAGACATGTTCATGCACACAAATGTCTGTCCAGGGTGGGAATCGAACCCACAACCTTCGGCGTGAAAGGCAAGTGTTCCAACCACGCCAACCGGCTCGTCAACCTTAGGAACTAAAATGTTATGTCTCCAGTGCCTGTAGCTACACTGGCTCATTTACTTTCAAACGCATTACTACTAAGTTTAGCGGTAAAATTTCTAATTAGTGGCTGGTTTACCCAGAAGTCGAGATGGCCCAGTGGTAAGAACGCGTGAATCTTAACCGATGAACGTGGGTTCAAACCCGGGCAAGCACCTCTGAATTTACATGTGCTTAATTTCTGTTTATAATTCATCTCGTGCTTTTCGGTGAAGGAAAATATCGTGAGGAAACCTGCATGTGTCTAATTTCATCGAAATTCTGCCACATGTGTATTCTACCAACCCGCACTGGAGCAGCGTGGTGGAATAAGCTCCAAACCTTCTCCTCAAAAAAGGGAGAGGAGGCCTTAGCCCAGCAGTGGGACATTTACAGGCTGTTACTGTACTGTACTGTACATACCCAGACGGGCTTGCACAAAGACTAACCACCAAATAGAGTAACAACTTTTTTATATTGCAATGTTTTTCAAGTAAAATTACTTAGGACGAGATTTGAAACGAATTTCAAGGTACATATCTGTTTACAATTCCAGACTTCTGTCACATGAAAGATTTAATTGTTGAAAAATACTTACTACTGAGTTTCTAGCCGGTTCTGTTCAAAATTTATATTCCGAACCGGTGATCGCTTTAACTTTATATAATTAGCAATCAAAATTGCTTAGAAGAGATGGAAACAAAATATAACAATATGTATTTTTAATTACGACTCACTCATTGTATAAATAAATTGTCATAATAATCTAGGTTATATTTATGTATTTAACTACGATGCAAATTGAAAAATCTTCTAAGTCTTCCTGAATTCTATATTAGCCTTGAACTATATCAAGTGTCATATTAATTTTCCTCATAGCTGTCTAGAAAATCCAGAGTTGTAAGTTTGTCAAGCCTTATCATTTAGTGCAGCTTCCCAAAGACGAATTATAAGTGAAATGCTGAGCGCTTAAAACTTTAAGACTATTTTAAACTCTATTGGTTCAAAAAGGATTTTTTTTTTTCGTTTATATAGAACTGTAAGTGATCCAAAATGCTTAGAAATCTATCTCAACTTAACACGTCTTAAAACTGGACAATTTTCTTTATTAGTAAGAAGTAACAACTTACGAGTGTCCACTGCTGAGCCTCTTCTCCTTCTGATGCAGTACACTAGTTGGACTCCTTTACCGGCTTAGCTTCGAAGCTTTGGTAAATTAATTTGGCTATTGGATTAATTAATTATTATACACAATTATATATAAGTTCCTGTACAGTAAATAATTTACTAACTTACGATTTGCAGTAATTGTTATAAATCTATTCTAGATATTTGATAATAAATGGATTTTGGCTTTATTTGTAAATTGATTAAATTCAATTTTATATTAAGGCTTTGGTACAACCGCGTTTTATTTCATTATAATATCTGACCTTATTTCTCCAAATATGTCAGATAGATTTGTAATATATTGTGTAGCACTTCATAATATACTAATTTATAATTAAATAAAACTCCCAGTGAATGTTCCACTGCTGCGCTGCCCTTTAAGAAGAAGGTTTGAAGAAGCTTATTCCACCACGCTACTCCAATACACATATACTTTTTCTCATGATATTTTCCTTCACTACCGAGCACGTGATGAATTATAAACACAAATTAAACATAATAATTCAGTGGTTTCAGTGGTAACCCAGGCAGGATTTGAACCCGCGTTCGTTGGTTAAGATTCACGCGTTCTAACCACTTGGCTATCTCGGCTCAATTTATAATTGATGTATATATATATTTTTTATATAAATGATGGTTAAAAGTCTATTTCTTAGATTTCTATCTGCTTTCGTTTAGAATGATTTTTTTAGAACACAAAACGAGCACCGAACAGACTGGCAATTTGGCCTGATTTAACTAAGAAAAATATTAACCATGATGATACATAGTTTGTACCTCTAGTTATACTAGCTCACTCAATCTTAAAACCGGAACACAACAATTATAAGTATTACTGTTTAGCGGTAGAATATGTGATAAAATGTGTTTATATAAAGCACAAATTACGCCAAAAATTCTACCGTCACAAACATGCAACAAATTATATCATTAATTTAAAAAAATATATATTCGTAACGCTCTTTATTAAAAATAAAGAATAAAATAAAATCATACATAGTTCGTTGACCTGATCAATAGATCCG
The DNA here is from genome assembly GCF_905147045.1 of Nymphalis io. Lineage (NCBI taxonomy): Eukaryota > Metazoa > Arthropoda > Insecta > Lepidoptera > Nymphalidae > Nymphalis > Nymphalis io. Next base: position 6,225,521 of record NC_065913.1, on the reverse strand, counting down.
CTTCTGAAATCCAAATGAGTTCAATCATGTCAAGTTTTGCTCGTGAACATAATATGACGTCGTAATTTTACGTATTTCAAAGTTGCAGTATAAAATTCCGATAAAGAGTAATTCCTAATAAATGAAGGCTTATTGTCGCGATATTACTAAAATCCGGAATTTTCAATGTGGCATCCCGAATGATCCGACTGAGACAAATGCAGGTGCCAGACAACCGCACAAAGTTTTATTTGAGCATATATTATCGTAGCTCGAAGTGTGTCCTTCTTTATAAATATATTATAATAAAAAACAACAATCAATAAGACTATTATTATTATTATAATTTTATTTCAATCTTCAATATATACAGAATGAATATATTATAACGCATAAAATACAAACTGCGGTATCTATGACCTGTTTGAGTTTATTTTGTATAGAAATATTGTACTTATTTATTCATTTTTAACTTTATTACACAACACATAATATATATTATAGTAACATAATTCAGGAAGTTCACGTAAGAATTTCTACAAGTATGTAAAAACAAATGACGCAGTAAATATGTAACATATTCACTCAAATAAATTTAATAATAGTAATAAATAATGAGTCGAGATGGCCTAGTGGTGAATACGTGTGAATCTTAACCGATGATCGTGGGTTCAAACCCGGGTAAGCACAACGAATTAAGCAAGAAGAGCAAGAATTTTCATGTGCTTAATTTGTTTTTACAATTCATCTTGTACTTGAACGGTGAAGGAAAACATCGTTAAGAAACCTGCATGTATCTAATGTCATTGAAATTCTGCCACATGTGTATTCTACCAACCCGCATTGGAGCAGCGTGGTGGAACTCCAAACCTTCTCCTCAAAAAGGGAGAGGAGGCCTTAGTCCAGCAGTGGGACATTAACAAGCTGTTACTAGTCCACTACTAGTCTAAGAAATATATATAAACCACATACAATCTAAGAAACAAGAAATGAAAGGAAAAGTTCAAAAATTTGTAAAAAAAGCTACTCAACTGTCAAAGACAGTTGAAAAGAATAGCAATAGTCCTAAATTCATCCTAATGACAAAAAAATCCATATAACTTCTTATATTCAACAACTAGAACATAGTTGATGATCTTCAAACAGCTGAATAGATTTTCTTTAATAATAAATAAGAACATTCTAGATTAAGTAATCTTTAAAACATAAAAAAAAAACTAATTGCACTTATTGAACATCGTTTAATCCACTTAGCAGCTAGGATACCACATATTACATCTTTATATAATATTAATATATAATTTAATACAATCCCTTTTTTGCATCGAGGTTTTAAAAATAAGAACTATAACTTAAATTAAATTTAAAAATTGCAATGTCAAAAACATACACAAATACACTTTGTACGAATGTCTGGCGCCAACCTTATAATTCTCCCTAATATAATTCGATCGTTACCTGCGGCGATATTGAGCTAACCATATTTAAGGCGACGAGAGATATATTGAACGAAATTATATAGAGAAAGGTGGTTGGATGGCTCAACTTTCATTACTCTTATTATTGGTTATCAAGTTTATGGAGTTGAACGTGATTGGTGATATTGACGGTTAATAATGGACTTCTGTTGGCTTTCTTCAGGTTATTTTCTGATGTAAAAGGGTCATTAAAGGAAGTGTTATAAGACCTTGAATAATAAAGCCTTTTGATCGTTAATGGCTTGCAAAATAAGAATAAGAAAAATAAAAAGAACCTTTTGTTAACATACTAACTGTTTACCGCGACTTCATCAATTCGATAAGGTATTGAAAAACAATGTTGATATTTTGCTGATATTAGATTTTGATTACCTCGTTCATCCAGTGGCTAGATAATATAAGTCCGCAGATTCCAAAGTCCTAGATTCAAGCACCAGGTTAGGCCAATAAAAAGTTAATGGTTTTTTTTGTCTAGAAGTTGAAGTGTGTACACTTCCGCGCCTCGGAAAGCACATAAAGCCGCTGGTCCTTCGCCTGGACTCTTTCCACTCGTGTTGGACTACCGTCCAAATGGATTATAAGAGTGAGGGAAGAGGGAGTATATAAATATAACTTAAGTGAAATTAAAAAATTGCAAAGTTAAAAACATACACAAATACACTTTGCACGAATGTCTGGCGCCAACTATCCACTATGGCATCTGGGCTGTCAATAGTTAACAAGCTTAGTAATGTGAAGCACGCGTGATATTCTTATCCTCTCGATTTATTGTCTCACTCATTCTTAAACCTCTATTAACCCTATTTTTTCGCGTGATATTCAAAATTCTATAAATATGGGATCATGTGGACTTTCTACCTCCAAAAGTATCTGAGATCGATAACTTCGAATTATGCCATTATATACATTGCCAAGTGGTAAGAACGCGTGAATCTTAACCGATAATGGTGGGTTCAAACCCGGGCAAGCACCACTGAATTTTCATGTGCTTAATTTGTGATTATAATTCATTTCGTGTTTTACGGTGAAGAAAAACATCGTGAGGAAACCTGCATATGTCTAATTTCACTGAAATTCTGCCACATGTGTATTCCACCATTGGTGGAATAAGCTCTAAACCTTCTCCTCAAAATGAGGAGAGGAGGCCTTTAGCCCAGCGGTGGGACATTCACAGGCTGTTTCGGTCAGATACATTGCCACAGTGGAGCTAAGGCTTAAAATATTTTTGAGAAGAATCAATTATAAGAAAATTAAGCACGTGTAAATTTCAATCGTAAAGTTTGAACCCGCAATTTTCTATGATTCACGGGATAGCCATAGTCATCTCGACTCTTTAATATTTACGCAAACATATAGCTACCAATTTTTACACTTATTAACCCAATGTGGGTTATATGAAAACGATTATGTATATTGTAGGTATTGTGTTGTATCGACAGAATATTATAAATAATGGGTATATTTAAAAAAAAGTAAATACGTTCCTTGATTTTATATTGCGGTGTTTTATGCTCGTGGGTATAGAGCGTTTTTATATTTAACGACACGATATCGCGTAGAAAGTAACCCGCTAAGAGCATTCGCGTCTATTCGACTATTATAAATACAAAAGAAAATCGGTTCTCCTGCTTATTACCTCGTTTCGATTTAATTTAAAATTTGATATAGATAAAAGGATATGCTCGGCTGACATCAAAATTAATGGTTATTGGTATTTACAAGAGAGATTAGTATTTTTCGATGGAAAAACTCAGTTACTTTTTATTGGCCCGACCTGGGGCTTGAACCCAGAACCTCGGGATTTGTGGCCTTATATCAAGCCACACGGACGAGGCAGTCAAAAGAATGATATATATATTTGTCATATTGTAATTATAATATACTTTTTTTTAATATAAAATAGGAAGACGGACGAGCATATGGGCCACCTGATGGTAAGTGGTCACCAAACGCCCTTAGACATTGGCATTGTAAGAAATGTCAACCATCGCTTACATAGCCAATGCGCCACCAACCTTGGGAACTACGATTTTATGTCCCTTGTGCCTGTAATTACACTGGCTCACTCACCCTTCAAACTGGAACACAACAATAATAAGTACTGCTGTTTTGCGGTAGAATATCTGATGAGTGGGTGGTACCTACCCAGACGAGCTTGCACAAAGCTCTACCACTAGACGCCCACCTCGACCTCGTAGGCATTATATAGGTAAAAGTTGACAACTTTAGTTTCATTATTGCAATTTTCATATGGATCTCTCATGTTTTGAAAATGTAATACAGCCTATGCTACTCACTGATAATGAAGTTTTCTACACGTAAAATAATATTTAATAGCGGTTCAGTAATTTACAAAAAAACATACTAAATACAAAAAACAAATCTTATCTTTTATAATATTAGTATAGATGAAATATATGTGTTCGTCTTTCTAATATTAAATTCAATTCAAACTAAACATTCGCTAAGCGACGTTTATAAATAAGGCAGTAATATAAAATCGTAACGTATAATATAAAGAGACTTTCGCACGGAACATATTGAGTTCAGAATTTTCGCGTCCATTTTGTATTATACGCCTAAACGCCTTATTAACTTTCATGAAATGTGTAATGTCAACCATCGCTTACATAGCCAATGCGCCACCAACCTTGGGAACTACGATTTTATGTCCCTTGTGCCTGTAATTACACTGGCTCACTCACCCTTCAAACTGGAACACAACAATAATAAGTACTGCTGTTTTGCGGTAGAATATCTGATGAGTGGGTGGTACCTACCCAGACGAGCTTGCACAAAGCTCTACCACTAGACGCCCACCTCGACCTCGTAGGCATTATATAGGTAAAAGTTGACAACTTTAGTTTCATTATTGCAATTTTCATATGGATCTCTCATGTTTTGAAAATGTAATACAGCCTATGCTACTCACTGATAATGAAGTTTTCTACACGTAAAATAATATTTAATAGCGGTTCAGTAATTTACAAAAAAACATACTAAATACAAAAAACAAATCTTATCTTTTATAATATTAGTATAGATGAAATATATGTGTTCGTCTTTCTAATATTAAATTCAATTCAAACTAAACATTCGCTAAGCGACGTTTATAAATAAGGCAGTAATATAAAATCGTAACGTATAATATAAAGAGACTTTCGCACGGAACATATTGAGTTCAGAATTTTCGCGTCCATTTTGTATTATACGCCTAAACGCCTTATTAACTTTCATGAAATGTGTATATCATATACAGTATTACGTATAGCGTCGGAGATATGGATATTAATACGCTACCCCGATGAAAAGGCATTCATATTTGAATTTAATTAATTATAAATAAATGATATATGAATAAATTTAGCCATTCCACGCTTCCGTCTGTATCAAAGATTTTATTATTCTATATATCTCGTAATGTCTTAAACCTATGCCAATGGATGAAGGAATAAAAAAAAAAGCTTTGACCTTGAATTGACGTAATATCATTCTTCGATATTCAAAATAATCTATGGTATTCATTAATATGAAAAGATGGCGTTTCGAATGTCGGCGAAGATGTGATCGTGTGAGCTTTGGAAGAAAAAAATAAAATTTATATAAATAGTAAAGTGTTGCGTTCTAAATAAATAAATAAATTAAGAACAGCTTCTCGCGGGTAAGAGTATTTCGTATATCGCATGAAATGTTTAAAGGCTTTTTTTCTCTAATATTAGGATTATTAAGGTACAGTAACAGCCCGTGAATGTCCCAATGCTGGGCTAAGGCCTCCTCTCCTTTTTTGGGGAAAAGGTTTGGGGCTTATTCTACCACACTCCTCCTATGCGGGTTGGTGGAATACACATGTGGCAGAATTTCAGTGAAATTTGACACATGCTGGTTTCCTCACGATGTTTTCCTTCATCGTCAAGCACTAGATGAATTATAAACAAAAATTAAGCACATGGAAATTCGGTGGAGCTTGCCCGGGTTTGAACCCACGATCATCGGTTAAGATTCACGCGTTCTAACCACTGGGCCATCTCGAATGAGGTGTGACACACTACACTTAAAACTGAAATTATCCATTTCTATGTCCATCATGAAGAAGCAAATTTGCTTCCGTCTTTCTAAAAAAAATTACCTTATTTTGATTGAACTGTTATTTCCATGTAGTTCGTGCACGGGATCCGTAACAAGAAATAAATCATAAAATATTGTCTTAACCATGTGGTTTGAAAAAAGAACCCCACCATTTTATTAGAGCGTCGTTTCTCAAATGTTTGAAAAGAAAAAAGTTGTAAAACAAAAGATTCACTTAAGAATTGCATTTGAGACTTAAATTATTCACTCAAACAAAGACTAAGGGATTTTTCGCAACTGTTTTAGTTTTAAAAGTTAATCTTACGTTTTTTGAAAGTAATGTCTGTGGTTCAGTCGCTTACTTACCCGGTATTTTTATCTTAATTTTATTTAATTCTGTCCATGATTTTAATTGTTATTAAACTTATATATTTGGCGCACTATTGAAGCTCTATCAAAGCTTGATTGAGAGATTTTTTACAGCCAACATCCAGTGGTTGGAACGTGTTAATCATAATCGAATATTATTAGTTCCACCAGGATACACATGAATTACGTGTGTTTAATTTATTTTTACTTATTTATTAATTCATCTTGAATGCGCTGGTTAAGGAAAATATCGTTATGGTACATGCGTGTCTGGGATGAAAATCTGGCACATGTGAATCCACCAACCCGCAATGAATAATTTGTGGTAGGGCTTTGTGCAAGATCTCCTGGGTAGGAGTATCTCATCAGATATTCTACCGCTAAATAGCAGTACTTGGAGATGCTGTGTTCCGGTTTGAAGTGTGTGTGAGCCAGTCAGTGTAATTACAGGAACAAGGGGCATAACATTTTAGTTCCCAGGGTTGGTGGCGCATTGGCAATGTAAGCGATGGTTAACATTTCTTACAATGGCTATGGGCGTAGTTGACCACTTACCATCAAGTGGCCCATATGCTCGTCCGCCTACCTATACTAAAAAAAAGCGTCTGATATAAGCTCTGAATCCTTTCTTTATACGGAGAAGCCTTAGCCCATAAGTGGGACTCTTACTGATTATTATTTTTTACATTAATATGTCATTTAGAAACACAAAAAATCCTTATGTGTTTCATTTAGTTGGAAGTCTTTAGTGTTATAATATTAATTATTTCATTAGTGACCTTTTACGGTTTTATTTTAGTAAAGGTTTTACGAAACCTCGAATTGTTCTTTTTAAAAATAGAACACCTAATCATACAAATTAATGTAAATTATTTAGTCGATTACTCTCATAAAAAAATAACACAATGCGTGCAGCATTCAACAAATCACAAATCGCGCCAAGTACCTATCGTACTTCACCTTTCTGTCCACCAACAAAATGGCGGTTTTAATTGGCGCGCTCCTATTTTTTTTTAATCTATAATATAAATACGTGAAGCTTCGCACCCCTTTTACCGCCAATTGCGTGGACGAAGAAGAATGAAATTTTGCACAGTTCAAGTTTAGATAGAGGAGAAGTGTACGCCTCCTCTTGTAATGTTTATAGTCTGGTCAAACTGAAATGAGATTAATAATTGATCATTTAATATACTCTTTTGCTTATGATTTATCCTATAATTTTTCTAATATATATTTGTGTGTTATAATATATTTATTTTGCCATTTCTTTAATTGTTTATTAAAAGTTTTGCTTCACAACTAAAAATCAATAAATTATTATCTGTAGGAATCGCACGCGTTTCAATTTACGTTCAAATTTTGCGTTCAAATTACTTTTATTCGATTTATATATATATATATGGATTAGGCAAATATGACCATGTTTCACAATTTCGTTCTCGTCTAAATTGGTTACCCATCTGACTTCGCTAGAAAATGCACATCCTCTCTATTCTATACTGTGTGTTGTTTCACCCTTTTACTCCTCCTTCATCACTTGATATTCATTGATGAAGATGACAATGGCGACGATGATTCAGTGCTTTTAATTATGTGCTCTGTGTTTTGTTGCGCGATGACCACTGTTTTAGCTATCGCTATAGCGTTCGTTGTAATATATATCGTCAAAGATTGATGTATGTGCGAGCTATTCGAGCACATTTATTTGCTATAAATATATCACGGACCAATGACTCTTTTAATTCAACGAAATCACATTTTAAGCTGACGATGCGATTTTCTAGATTCATAATAGTTGTTTATATCTTCGTGTTCGCGTTATTTTCTTATGAAAAATGCATGGCTGTCCATAGCTTTTACATTTATTAATGAGGTCTTCTAAAGTGATTTCTTTTTTTCAATGTTGAATTAATTGAATATTTCGACACTTCCAATAATCGAGTGTAATAAAATTGCGATTTTTCTCTTTTCACACTCAAATATAGTTCGAAATGTAGTAGCTACTTTTTCCAAATTCAATTGTTATTTATTTCGTTGTTTATAAGCAACTTCGGTAAGTAAAACTTTGAATTTTTAACCGCCATTTTAAAACTTTTGACAGGAGCCACGAAACTAAATTTAAGTTTTATGATGTTAAGTACCAAGTTAATGTTTACAGCTCGCACTTCTTAAGCCATATATTATTATTATAATTGATCTTTGAGGCTTTATTTACACCTTTATAATATTCACGTATTAATTGTCACTGAATTAACTGTCCTTGCTCACCAGCAGCCTCGAGGCTGGTAAATAAAGAAAGCTGGTGGAGGTAAAGATACATACAACACGTATGCAATATTAGTTTTATGTAAAAACTACACAAAAAACACTGAAGACTTGAAATTGTTAACAAAACTTTTTGATTGTGACAACAGCGTTTGTCAGTGCGCGTGCGTTTCCTACAGATAATAATTTATTGATTTTTAGTTGTGAAGCAAAACTTTTAATAAACAATTAAAGAAATGGCAAAATAAATATATTATAACGCACAAATATATATTAGAAAAATTATAGGATAAATCATAAGCAAAAGAGTATATTAAATGATCAATTATTAATCTCATTTCAGTTTGACCAGACTATAAACATTACAAGAGGAGGCGTGTGGAGATTAGCCATGACAAACAGACAGGTATGTGACATGTCCGATAGCGGTGGCGAAAAACTGTCCGACGGCGTTCGTCTACTGGTTGGGTGGAGCTCGGCCAGGATGTACGTGTTGGAGCAGCGTTCTCTGCACTGTTTCAAGCACATGAGTCTTGGCCACGACAAGGCACTCTGCCTATCTAACTTTGCTTCCGGTGTGGTGTAGATGCCGAAAAATTGGCGGGCTGCACCGGGAAGCTGTGCTACGCAGTTAGGCACACAGACCACCACCAATATCGGACGGTTCCAGGCCAAGAAGGAAGCTGCAATATCGACATGAGCGGAGAACTCAGCTTCCTTCAGACGAATATAAATCACTGCGCCGGGGAGCGATCTACTACTGCAGTCCATGGCAGAGTGCAGGGGACATGGACGACAGCGTGGCTGGCCTCATTCGGAATGGAACAGATCCTTGAGTCTCATTGAGAGGGGCTCGGGCTACGTAGTGGTGGAATGGGGAGAGAAAAAATATATTGTTTTGGTAAATCGCAAATAGCCATATTATATGTTATTTTAAAATCACAGACAGAGACTTCAATTTTATTTATATGTGTAGATTTGAAAATAGAATACCTAAATAACATTCAAACTTTAATAAAATTTAAATAAATTATGGTCGATTTTCAACCAATGGGCGATCACTAGTAATAATAATAATGTCCACCGGATTGATTTCGGCCACGGTGGCCAATCTAAAAAGAGATTAGCTAACTGCGCAGAATATATTGGCCTGACCTGGGATATGTATATATATATATGGTTCTCCACATACTAAACATTCTTGCTTAACACACGAATGTTACAAATGTTTTTTTTTTTATTATACAATTAAACAGCCTTTGGCAAATGTTCCAAGTGAAGTATTTATTTAAATTTATTTAATAAAATTAAACTTGGTCTTTGAACTTTGAAGCCATTGGGTAGGTAACTTCACTAATCACATATTTTACCGTTAATCAGCGATACTTAGTAGTGATGTGTTCCGGTTTCGGTATATAACATTATAATTCCCAAGATAGGTGGCGCACTAAAGGTATAATTATTGGTTATGACGAGCCGGTTTGCGTGGTTGCTAGATACTTGCTATTCACGCCGAAGGTTGTGGGTTCGATTCCCACCCAGGACAGACATTTGTGTGCATGAACAAGTCTGTTTGTCCTGAGTTTGGGTATAATTATCTGTATAAGTATGTATTTACAAAAAAAAGTAGTATATTTAGTATATCTGTTGTCTGGTTTCCATAGCACAAGCTCTGCTTAATTTGGAATTGGCCGTGTGTGAATAATGTCCCAGGATATTATTATCATTATATTATTATTTCTTACAGTCTCAATGTTTATTTGCGATGGTGACCACTTACCATCAGACTGCCCAGAAAAATAATATTTTCTGCTCTTGATATTATAGTACTGTTTTTTACTCATCAAATATTATCTCCGGTCATGGAATCAGTCGAGCGTAGCACTAACGACGCCAACTTCGTACATTATTCATTTGACATCATTCTCCAAAAGTCGATACAAAGAAATTGTCGAGATTTTTATATTATGTCGTCATATTTTTTTCATATCTATAATAATGTTATAAATACGAAAGTTACTATGGTTGTTTGTTACGCTTTCTATGCTAAACCACTAGAATTTGGTAAAATGAAGCAAGCTTAAAACAAAAGAACAGATAGGCTTTTTTTTGTATCCCCTCTCCCTTTAATAAATGGGAAAAGCCTCGGTCGAATATTAGTTACATATATGTAATATATAATGTACGGTCGTTGGATGGGGCGCAAGACCGGCCATCGTGGAATTTCTAAGGGAAAGGGGATATGATGGTAATAATAATGTATATATTTTATTATATTTGTGGTAAGTATATAAATCAGATCGTATTATTGTATATATTACTGATATGACATAGAAATCTTCATGAAAAGAACGTACTCAATCCTTAAAGGTCGGCAACGCACCTGTAAGCCCTGCGATGTTGCAGGTGTCCATGGGTTCATCCATCAGGCGAGCCTCCTGTAAATTTGCTATCCACTGACAAAAATAAAAAAAATACTTACCACTTTTAAATTTATGAGCCAAGATGACCCAGATGCACAGGAATCTTACCCGAAGATTGCAGATTCATTAAAATTTATATCTTTCTGGTGTACAATAGAGATTATTATAATTATTATTGTAGCTTTTTAATGCTTCATTATTTAATTAGTTTCGAATTTATCGATATGTACTAGAATGAGTCTGACAGAGCGAATTGCAAAGTTTCTTAACAATTATTCTCGACGGAATCTTTATTCAGAATTGATCATTATTTCAAGATTGTTTGCAAAGATCTGTAGAATAGGGCTCAGGAAACTAGTCAGTAGTTAGACTATATCGACTTTATTGCTTAATAAAAAAGCGAACTTTATCTTGCTTGAGTAGCGGCGATTACTAATTAGAGTCTACTTTTCGGCTTTTTGAGCTTATAGATAAAGAAATTCAATATATTTACATATATTTCTTTTTTACAGAATAATAGAAAAAGCCTATTTAAAAAAAAATTATCTTACATCGACAGGAGGCCCGTAAACTGTTATTCACGTAAAATGCTTTGGCAAAAAGAGTTAATCAGTATAAATGAGGCAAAACACAGCACTAGTTTCCAGCTGGTCCCTTTAACTCGGAAATTACAGACAATTAACAAACAATTCACTATGAAAAGAATAACCAAGAAAAATACAATATTCGGTTAAGTAGTTAAGACGTGAAAGCATAACAAATAAACAAACTTACTTTCTCAGTTTCAACATAAGTTCGGATATATTATTCGAGGTTACGTCGAATTAGAATTTTAATTATGAACGGGCGCCCTTTCAACTTTCAAACTTAGTAAAAGCATTTCAAATTGAAAATGTTTGGTAGACTCACTCTCGTTTCTGTCTTTGAACGAACAATTTTACTTGCAAGTATTATATGATAAAATGTTAATCCTTAACCTGATACCTTAAAATGATAAAGTGTTTTATCTTAATTGGTATAACTGGCTCATTGCTGTAGCCAAAAAAATAAATATCGTAAATATCGTTAATGATTTGATTTTCATAAGGTTTTCACCAATAGATGGACCAATTTATGTGGAAAGTTTAGGTGTATAATTTATTGTTGTTTTGTGTAAATTGGCATTGTTTACAATGCTTAGCCTCGGAGAGCTCGTACAGCTGTTGGTCTTGCACCTGAACTGTTCCAGCCGTGATGCTATCCAGAGAGAACTGGATGTTGACAGAGAATAAAGAGTGCATTTGTGTTTAAGTACACTTGTGGACTTTTGTATGTCCCGAGCAGTTGGCTAACCTCTCTTTAGAAAGACAATTAAAAAGAAAAATCCAGGAAATTAATAATTTGATACGTGTGTTGCTCATAAAGTTTTGATGAATGTTTAATTAATTACCACGTTTCGAATAGTTAATATTTGAGCTAGGACAAACCGCAAATCCAGCAAAGCCATAAAGTAATCTGAATCAAATTTGCTGTATGTTATAAATGTAAATATTATACTTGGTGGTGCTGTTTGCATGTACATGTTTGGATTGGTACGACAGGCTCATCACATATTCTATCTCTAAATTGCAATACTTATTAGTTTTCAGTATTGTTATGTTTCGGTTCGAAGGGTGAGTGAGCCAGTGTAACTACAGACACAATGGACATAACATCCTCCCAAGATTGGTGGTGCATAAATGAACCATTTGTGAGATCTTGAATAATCTATGATATTCATTATGGATTCGTTATAATATTGGAGTTTTGGACGGCGGCGAAGTTGTTTTTGAAACTTTGGAAGTAAAATGAAAGTATAAGATATAAGTATATGGATATAAGTAGTTAAGTGGAATAGTGTTGTATTATAAATAAACATATATAATATTTATATTCATCAAGATCTCGTAGTAAATAATATAGCAGAGTTGTTAAAGTCTGCCTTTCACCAGGAGACTGTAAAACAATGCTTCTTTTGCACTATAAGTATCCATTAGCAAAGATCATACCTACCCGATTGAGAATTGATATTAACTAGCGCCATCTACCGGTAAATAAGTCACACTTCATAATAAAAATAAACGTTTCGTTATCAATTTATAAAAACAACAAACATTGTTGTGATTTTGTATAATTAGAATTTTGTAATTCAATTCACCACAACAAGCATTTGCGTAAAATAATTAATTAAATTCAATTTTAGAGACTAATTTCGTTCAATTAATTATAGTTTATTTGACAATTCAAAACATGGCGTCATGTTGGAGTTATTGGTAAATTAATTTCGTTAAATGGAATGAATTAGCTTATAATCAAATCGAATACATCTAATTCTATTTTTAAATTAGATCGTTTACTTTAAATTATAATTAGTAAATAATAAAAAAACATGGCGCGGGACGACAGATGCAGATTATTCAAGTTATTGAATTTGAAATCACTTATAATTAAGGAAAAAAAAATATAGCCTATGTTACTGTGACAGCCTGTGAATGTCCCACTGCTGGGCTAAGGCCTCCTCTCCTTTTTCGAGGCTTGGAGTTTATTCCTATGTTACTCGCTGATAATGTAGCTTTCTATAGGTGAAAGAAATTTTACAATCGGTTAAGTAGATTTTGAGTTTATCCATTACAAACAAATGTATAAGAAAATCAAATCTTTTCTCTTTATATTATTAGCATAGATTTCTTAATCCTTATCCGATTAAAAGTACGGAATCATTTCAGTGCGATAATCCAGCTTATTGCACGGTAATCTGCTTAGGGACTTGCGTTTCCCTAAGTATTGTGATCCTTTTAATATTAAATTTCAAGCTTCGATACGTTTTCTTTACAAATACATTAAATTGAATTGTCTCCTCTCCCTTTTGAGGAGAAGGTTTGGAGCTTATTCCACCACGCTGCTCCAAAGCGGGTTTGTAGAATACACATGTGGCATAATTTCAATGAAATTAGACACATGCAGGTTTTCTTATGATGTTTTCCTTCACCGTCAAGCACGAGATGAGTTATGAGCACAAATTAAGCACATGAAAATTCAGTGATGCTTGCCCGGGTTTGAACACACGATCAAGATGTTATGTCCCGTGTGCCTGTAGTTACACTTGCCCACTCATCCTTCAAACCGGAACACAACAATACCAAGTACTACTACTAAGTTTTGCTATAGATCTGAAGAGTGGGTGGTACCAGCCCAGACGAGCTTACACAAAGGCCTACCATTAAACGGACCCCCGTTTAATGTAATAATAATGTAAGTAACCGAAGTTAGGTGGGTTTCTTGTACCCCGTTGGAGGCTAACAGTCGCGGTAACGAGGTAGCATGCGCAAGCGATCTCGTGAAGCCAACCGAAGATACGAAGTGTGTACCGCTGGTTTCTTAGGGTCCGTTCACACAGACCGGCTCGGAGAGGAGAGCAGATTTTTATCACGTTGGAAACAGTGTTTTGAGTGATTGTAGTAAAGTTTATTTTTGCATTTGCACCTTTTTTGTCATTAAAAATGCCTGAACGCGCTTCGTGTGAAGTAATAAAAGGAGCCGACCGGCTCCGCTTGCGTGCTCTTTCTCGCTCGCACCCGCTTTCAGATCTCTTCCAGCCGGTCGATGTGAAATAGTTGGCGGCTCCGCTCCGGCCAATTCCAAGCGTATACGACCCGGTCTGTGTGAAAAGAAAAAAGCAGGCCGATGCTCTCCGAGCCGGTCTGTGTGAACGGACCCTATGTGGGTATTCCATCCCACTTCATGTGGGGAAAACGCTTAAATGCGCTTTTAGAGCGAGATAAAAAGGTAGTATTTTAAATTAAAACTCAAATTCAAATATTCTTTATTTACAAAAATATTAAGAGTATAAAGTAGAATCAGACTAATTCTGCCTTACAGCGTCCAATATTTAATGTAACGGTTAAATCTAAATATTGAAACATAATTAATTTGCTTATCAAGTAATTAAGAACAAATACTTTCATATTAAATTATAATTATTATTCGTCATTCATCAAACAAAATGAATCAAAAATCAAATCAAAGCGATAAAAGGACAATAGATCTCGAATAACTCTAAATGATAAAATAAATAAAATAATAATATATATAATTTAATTAAACGGAAATCACAATTTATCTATAAGATAATCATTGACAGTAATATGTTTTTTTATATTAAAATTTTAAGTCTTTTCTTAAATAAAGGTATTTCGCGCGTCTTAAAGAAGTTGTCAGTTAAATGGTTATACAACTTTAGTCCAGTACTGAAAAACTTTTAAAGAAGACGTGATGTTTAAGCCTTCTATTAAAAAGGTTTTCGAATAAATGTAGGTTTTGTTTCATACATATATGAGACAATCTTAACGATTGATTATTTTATTTATTTATTTATTAAGGACCATCAGCATTCACTACACAGTACAGTACAGTAACAGCCCGTTAATATCCCAGTGCTGGGCTAGGGCCTCCTCTCCCTTTTTTAAGAAGAAGGTTTACAGCTTATTCCACCACGTTGCTCCAATGCGGGTTGGTAGAATACACATGTGACATACCGTAACCGTAACAGCCTGTGAATGTCCCACTGCTGGGCTAAAGGCCTCCTCTCCTCTTTTTGATGAGAAGGTTTGGAGCTTATTCCACCACGCTGCTCCAATGCGGGTTGGTAGAATTCACATGTGGCAGAATTTCAGTGAAATTAGACACATGCAGGTTTCCTCACGATGTTTTCCTTCACCGTAAAGCACGAGATGAATTATAATCACAAATTAAGCACATGAAAATTCAGTGGTGCTTGCCCGGGTTTGAACCCACGATCATCGGTTAAGATTCACGCGTTTTTACCACTGGGTTCCTCACGATGTTTTCCTTCACCGTCAAGCATGAGATGAATTATAATCACCAATTAAGCACATGAAAATTCAGTGGTGCTTACCCGGGTTTGAATCCACGATCATCGGTTAAGATTTACGCGTTCTTACCACTAGGCCATCTTGGCTCTCGGCATCACGTATATATGTAATAATAAAAACACATTCAGACGCGCGACTCTCCAAGACGGACACAACATGCATTTTAAGCTACAATATACATGTTATTATTTTTTATATTACTTATAACAGATTATAAAAATAATATCCTGCGACATTTTTCACACACGGCCATCTGAAATTAAGCTTTATTATTTAATAAACAAATTAAACTTGTACAGAGCTTGTTCTATGTAAACCAGACAACTGATATACTACATATACTACTTTTCTTTTGTCAATACATACTTATATAGATAATTACACCCAGACTCAAGACAAACAGACATGTTCATGCACACAAATGTCCGTGCTGGGTGGGATTCGAACTCACAACTTTCGGCGTGAAAGGCAAGTATCTACCAACCACACCAACCGGCTCGTCAGAGAGATTATGAAATAAACAATATTTGTTATAATACTATAAAAAACTTAAGATTGCTATCATTTCTATAAAAATAGAATTAAAAATGTACGTACTAGACAAAATCAATATATACCTTACATTTCTTTAAATAGGGCTTAAAGTTCAAGTATAAGTATATTTGTTTTTCAATGTTTTAGGCATTTGTTTAGGTATATTCACTAAGAACTATTTTTATGTTTTTATTTAAACTCTCTCATTTTATTGTAATATCAAAATCGTTTATATGTGTTAACATAATTTTTTTTTAAATAACCTAAAGCATATACATCACAGAGTATAATTATATTTTTGCAAAGCACATTATACCATTGTTTAACACTTTCGACTATCAACGTAATAGATCAATACAGTGAATCTTATAGTTCAAAGGTCTTACCTTTAAGTGATTTCACAAATAATGCGCCAAACGAACACAAATTAATACACACAGGCCTTTTAAAGTTTTTAATCACACTTGAAATTATCAGTTATGTATAGACTTGTTGATTTTCTTACATTTTTAACAATTATAGTCCAATAAAAACTATTATACTTCCCCGTTGGTCTAGTGGCTTGATGTTAGGCCGTATGCCCGGAGGTCCTGGGTTCAATTCCCAGGTCGGGCCAAAGAAAATTCTCAGTAGGAGCCCGGAGTCTGAAAGTTGGAATTGTGTACACTCCCGTGCCTCGGAAAGCACGTAAACCCGTTGATCCTGCGCCTGAACTCTTTCCGGTCGTGTCGGATTGCCGTCCCATTGGATTATGAGAGTTAGGGAATAGAGAGTGCACCCGTGTTTGCGCACACACTTGTGCACTATAATATCTCCTGCGTAGTTGGCTAATCTCTCTTTAGATTGGCCACCGTGGCCGAAATCGGTCTAGAGGACATTATTATTATTATAAAAACTATATTTGTGTTTCAATATAGGATCCAATTGTGTTTTTTATAAGGAACCAATTGAAATACACACAAAACTTCATCCAAATGGGTCCAGCCGTTTAGGAGGAAGTTAGGAGACGAACACACGTACAGAAGAATTATATATATATATATATATAATTCTTATGTATATATAATATATCAAAATCGTTTATTAAAATAAATTTCTAAATACTTGGTTCAGCGAACAATAGGCAGGTCATACGAAAGTTAAATAAAAATAAGTTAAAATGTAGGTCACGTTTATTCGAAACGAAATAGAAATTCATATTTTATAGCTTGAGACAAACGCCACAGAAGTAGGCCAGGTTTGAAAAACTGTCCTTAATTTATTAACTCGAAACATAATTATGTAGATTTCATTTAGTTTTTTATTATTATATTTATTAAATTATCATAGTTTGTTATTACAGAACAATATACATTTATATATTTTACAATATAAATAATATGATTATAAAGTCCTCCTAAAAGACACGGCTACCAATCTCAAGGGAGATTAGCCAACTACGCAGGACATATTATAGTGCAAGTGTGTATACAAACACAGATGCACTCTATATTCCTTCACTCTCATAATCCTGTACGGCAGGTCCTACACGAACGGACAGAGGAGTGACACTGTTAACTTCCAGACTCCGGGCTGCTACTGAGAATATTTCGACAGAAAAATTTAACAGCGACTTTTTATGACTTGGCTCCAATGACTTCGGGCCGAACTGAGATATGAACAAAGGCCTTTCAGATTTGCGGCCTATAATGTTTAAATCTTGCCACTAAGTCAACGTGGCTGTCATAAATAACATTCAATTATTTAAGAACAATAAGACGATAATCGCAAATACATAATTCTCTTATATGTAAAAAATCAATATTTTATTAGCAGATACATTTCAAAGAACATAATATAAGTAAATTCGCCACCATTCAACAAGATCACTATTGCCAAAATAAATATATATATTTTTAATCTATTATTATATATGTATTATCATATATCTTTTATTGTATAATGTCATTTTAAACGTTGCTTAGCAACTGTTAAACACTGCTTTCTCTCTTTCTGTCATTATTGATTTGACATTCGAAAGAGGAAGACACAGCATTGTTTTACTAATCATCCGCTAAACATTATAACTTGTGACGTAAATTAAATTGACACGTAACATTGGTTTATATTTGTAATGAATTGGCAAACGCAGTTTCAGCTTAATGTTAATCAAACAATATGTCTCCTACGCTGTTATACCTAAGCTGTAATAACTCACGATATTGAACACGTATCAGCCTCGTTCCACATATATATCCTGTCAATTCAACAAATCGTTCCATTTATCACCATGTTTCTTTAATAAACTATAATGTTCGTTAAATTATATAAGACTAACGATAAATAATGCAATTTAGATGTATACCAATATTATTATTTATTAAACTTTCACGGCTAAGCGACTGAAACAATTTTGATGAAATTTGGTATGAAGCTTGGTCCCCAAGAATATAGGCTTTTTTCAAATTCAAACAGGGAAACGAAGTCGCGTGCGGAAATTAGTGATGTACATAATGTTACAATTATTCGTATATACATTTATCATTCGCTCACTCACAGTACATTCATACTGTAACATCGAATATATATGTAATATTAGGTTCTTACATTAGAAATTAGCGCTTTGTCGTACTGACCACTTTGATCTGAAATATCTCCTCTTTGCTTAAGAATCCCAAATTTAAATTTATAAATTCATTTAGCTGGTACATTTGAGTTTTGAAAACAGTCATTCATTTGTTTCTTCCTATTATTTTTTCCTTGGCGTCGCTTATTACCGCACAATGGAAAACATGAAATATCGGTATATTTACGAGTACGAGTTCTACCGTGGCACCAGTGCTGCAGAAACAGCTCGAAGGATTAGTGATGTATACGGCGCTGGTGTCGCAAAAGTAAGCATAGAACTTTTTTGGTTTCAACGTTTTCGTTCTGGAAATTTCGACCTTCAGAACCAACCCCGTGGACGGCCGGAGACCAAAGTGGAAAATGAAGAATTAAAGGCTATTGTGGAAGTGGATCTATCACAAAACACTTCAGAGATAGCTGCAAGCCTTGGGGTAAGTGATAAAACTGTATTAATCCACTTGAAGTAAATCGGAAAAGTAAAAAATCTTGAGCGATGGGTACCTTATGAATTGAGTGAATCGAACTTGCAAACACGCGTCGACTGCTGTGTTACTTTGCTCAACCGACACAATAATGAAGGGATTTTAAATCTAATTATTACTTGTGATGAAAAGTGGATACTGTACGATAATCGGAAGCGCTCGTTGCAATGGCTGAAACCTGGATACCTAGCCAAATCCTGCCTTAAACGAAAATTGACTTGTGAGTGTTTGGTGGACTAGCACCGGTGTCGTTCACAGCTTTCTAAAATCTGGTCAAACGATTACGGCAGATATCTATTGTCAGCAACTGCAAACCATGAAGGAAGAACTAGCTGCTAAGCAACCGAGATTGGTCAATCGCTCTAGGCCACTGCTGCTTCACGACAACACAAGACCACACACTGCACAACAAACACCCACTAAGTTAGGTGAGCTACAATTGGAATGTCTGTGACATCCACCGTACTCCCCGGACCTTGCTCCAACAGATTACCATTTTCTCCGGAATTTGGACAACGTCTTTAAAGAAAAAAAATTCAACTCCAATGCGGCAGTCCAAACCGGCTTCAAAGAGTTTATTGATTCACGCCCCCATAGTTTTTTTAGTAAAGGGATCAATGAACTACCTATGAGATTGCAAAAGTGCATAGATAACAACGGTGCATACTTAGATTAATTAAATATATTTTACAAAAAAAATTGACTTTATATTCCTCCCGTACAAAACGCCAATTTCATATGTAAGGATAATGTAAATATATATGTCCGGGTACACTGTAATAACAAATATATCAGTAATATGATAATAAAACTGCCTCGCTGGTCTAGTGGCTTGATGTAAAGCCCTAGACCCGAATGTCCTGGGTTCAGTTCCCAGGTCGGGCCAATAAAAAGTTACTGGGTTTTTCGGTCAGAAAATTCTCAGTAGCAGCCCGGAGTCTGGAAGTTGGAAGTGTGTACACTCTCGTGCCTCGGAAAGCACGTAAAAGCCGTTGGTCCTGCGCAACGAACTCTTTCCAGTCGTGTCGGATTGCCATGCCATCGGATTATTCGGGAATAGAGAGTGCACCTGTGTTTGCGTACACACTTGTGTACAATATTATAACCTGTGTACCTCATTGGAGTTGAATTATAAACACAAATTAAGCACATGCAAAATCAATGGTGCTTGACTGGGTTTGACTCGATTATCGGTTAAGACTCAAGCGTTCTAACCACTGAGCCATCTCGGCGCGGTAATTTCAAGTATAAAAAAAAATTGTGAAGCCCTTAGTCTTATTCAAGGCTTAAGATATGTACATATAACTTTAAAACAACTGAACAATGCATTTTCTTATAAATATGTACAATTCCAACTCAGCCACGTTCTAAATTACTAAAAGGTTACGTAGCAACATCGCATTATCTCAGACAGCCATTTAGTTCGTATTACGTAGAATGTTGTTCCCTCGGGTGTTATTTATCATAATTTTATTTTACACCTCCCACTTAAGATTAAACTTACTATCCTTAGCACACGTGTAAGGAATTTTATGAAATTATCGTGAGGAAACCTGCCTGTCGGGCGAAATTCTGTCATATGTGTATTCCAATATTGGAACTTTATTGTGTCATAGGGATGCTTTTAGATTACTTCTCGTCGACCGGTGAGAAAACAAAATTTTAATGAAAATTAAAAAAAAATGGTTTTTTTATACAGCCTTGATGTCGTCATATTATTCCTAAGGCAAATTGTAATGGAAAAAGAGTTTAGAATTATAATAATCTTGTACACACAAACATTTGATATTTTTAACGCTTTCCGTGATCCTGTGCTAGAAACTTACCCATTAAATAATTACTTAATTACGTAATATGATGAACTTATTTTGAAAATATGTTAATTCATTTGTTCTTGCCACTGTGCCATAGCGGTTTTTCAGTTATAATTATCGGGACGTTTTTCAAAATTACCGATAATATTGTGTATGTATGACGATACTAATAGCGCAATTATTGGCAGTTAGTACCTTGTACCTGGCCACAATTAATCAAATATTGGCGCCAATATTTGTCAAGCGCGCCGCCGTTACGTTGAGTTACTGCGCGCCTTACGGCAAATGTGTCGCTTGGTTTATGAGAAATCGTACGATAAGGAAATGAGTTATGATGTTATTTGTATGACTCCTGATTTTGTTGATAAGATAAATAAATATGAGAAGATGCAAGGCTTTATTAATTCATAATTTACTCGCAATATATGGTTTTATTACCTTACGTCCGCAGCTTGGTCTGCGTTCAGTTTCGTTGATCGATTGAATAGTTAAGACATGAAACCGTAACAAACGATATTGTTTGAGTATTAAGTACCCGATTTGACTATTGTAAGTAAAAGCCTGTAAATGTCCAATAGCTGGGCTAATCCTCTCCTTTTTGAGGCTTGGAAATTATTCCACCACGCTGCTCTAATGCGAAGGAGTGAAATACACGTATGGCTATATATAATACACATACACACTGGTGGTAAGGCTTTGTTCAAAACAGCAGTACTTGTTATTGTTGTATTCCGGTGTGAAGGGTGAGTGAGCCAGTGTAATTACAGGCACAAGGGACATAAAATCTCAGTTCCCAAGTTTGGTGGCGCATTGGCTATGTAAGCGATGGTTGACATTTCTTACAATGCCAATGTCTAAGGGCGTTTGGTGACCATTTACCATCAGGTGGCCCATATGCTCGTCCGCCTTTCTATTCTATAAAAAATAATAATAATTGTAATATTCATAAATGTATTGTGTACTTGAAGTAAAAAGTTTAATTCGAACCTAGCCATTGAATAATATTCAAACTTTCTCTTCTAACAATTGAAGCCTCGATGGTGCCCGTGTAAGTAGGTACCGAGCACTCACATATTATACCGCCACGCAGCAACACTTAGTATTATTGTGTGTGTTTGAAGGGTGAGTGAGCCAGTGTAACTACAGGCACAAGGGACATAACATCGAGTCCAAGGTTGGTGGCGCGTTGGCGTTAGTAATGATTAATATTTTTTACAGCGCCAATGTCTACGTGCAGTGGTAACCAATTACCATCGTGCCAGTTCGTCGATTTTTATAAAAAAAGTGGGAATATTTTACACACTTTCACAGGCTGATATTTTAAAAGAGTTGAACTAAGTAAGTTGTTAAATATATAATATTGAATTATTACTCCTTTCTTGTTTCTTTAGTAAAACACATTAGTATTTTATTGTTACACAGCGAACTACATTCGTCTTCTCTCAACTTCGAAGCAATTTAACAATTCTTCCTAACACACATTATAAAAAGAAACGCTATTCCGTGTACATTTATTAATTCATAAGCGTAAGAGATTTTAAATTGTTTTAAATGATTTTTTTCACTTAAAATATCTAAAAATTAATAAATTCAAATTTTGTAATAATTATACGATTATGCCGTTTTTTAAATCAGAAAACTTAATTTAAATACATGCTATTTCTATCTTATTGGTAATTTCAATTTCGAGGTTAAACTGATATGACTGAAATTCTTACCATAATTGAATAAGTTTTCTCGTGGAATGTTTTAATCAATAAACACTTATCACTTAACACTTATACCACACTTTACCACACTAGTCTTGTATTTCAGCTGCTTTCAGCGTTCACAAGTAGGGTTTTCGTTCTTGCCACATATATTCTGATTTATTACACTTGAATTTGATACAAATCAATTTTATTTTATAAAGTTTTTGATAAAAATGGATAACAAGTTTAGTTCAAATCCGGTTCAAGCTGGTTACAGGCGGTATAACTCATATTGTTTTCTTACAACCATTAATATATATCATATTATATAATAAATGTAATATAGATCACCCGTTAAGGCCTGTAGAAAGCCAAAATGGCTCAGTCGATAGAACACGGTAACTGAAAATCGCGAGTGTAAATGCAAATAAGCAACACTGAATTATTTATGACTTTGATTTCTTCAAATTCATCTCCAGCTCATTGATTACAAGAAAAAGAAATAAAACCGTCATGTGACAGATTAATTAGGGTTGAGTACCACAGAATATTCTCCAAACCTTAGAACCATCGCAGAAGTGGATCTGCTGCTATCATTATGTTGTAGTAAGTAATATATTGTAGTTATTGTTATAATGTAGTAATCATTAGCATTAAATAAAGTACTCTCATAAATAAATAAAGAAAAAAGTAAAAATGTCACGGGCAATTGTGACCCTGTGGATGTATTTGTTTAATTAAAAAAAACTTAATGCCTTTGCATGGGAGTGACATACTCACGGGCCTCTTTTGTACTTTTATATATTGTGCAAGCTCGTCTGGGTAAGTACCACCCACTCATCAGATATTCTACCGAAAAACAGCAGTATTTGGTATTGTTGTGTTTCGCTTTAAAGAGTGAGTGAGCCAGTGTAACAGGCACAAGGGACTTAACATCTTAGTTCCCAAAGCCGTGGCGTATTGGTGATGTAAGCGATGGTCAACATTTCTTACAATGCCAATTTCTATGGGCGTCGGTGACCACTTACCATCAGATTACCCATACGCTCGTCCGCCTTCCTATTCTATTTAAAAAAAAAGATCGAATCAAAATATTTTTATTGAAATAGACCTTTACAAGTAATTTTCAATTATCAAGCACTACCGGTTCGGTACATATCAGATACATATAAATTTTTCTAAGACAACAGACAGGATAATCAGTCGCTACTATTTTAAAATGTATTTTTCATTCGTATAAACAGACAATTAGATACTACACGAGATTCAGGTTTCCTCATGATGTTAAGAACAAGTTGAATTAATATAAAAACATTTACGACATGAAAACTAACTAATTTTTGTCTAGTTTTAAACTCATGATCTTGAGTTTTTATTTATGTATCAACTGAGCTATATTGGCAGTTTTCTGGAACTCGAAAATGAAATTTAAATACCAGCGCGAGTTGACCCAATAATATTGAAATAATTCCCGCTTAAACGATATCATACGAGCAACGAAGCCAACAAATAGAGCGGATAACCGATGCCGGAGTCAATTCGGTTGCCCGATAAAATTATATCTGAGGTTATTTTATTTTTCTCGATTTATATCAAGCTAATTAATATTTCACCTGTAATATTTATTTTACCAATTCGTTGTAATGTCATGTTTACGTATTTGTAATTGAATGTATACTATTCTTGTGAGTATTTATCTCATAAAAGGAATCGAATAAGGCAAATATTTGCGTTCGTTATTTTGTGGATAAGCTAATATTCCAGTTAATTGTAGATATTGCAAACATAAATTGATGATTATGCCCTTCACACCGATTTCGGCCACGGTGATTATTTTTAAGGCACAAAAGTGGTAAGACAAGTGCTCGGAATATAATTATACTAAGTGTGTGCGCAAACACTGCACTCTTTATTCCCTTACTCTCATAATCCAATTGGATGGCAAATCCGACACGACCGGAAACTTTCCGATACACGTAGTGTACACACTTTCATCTTCCAGAAAGTGTGTCATAATACGTGACATTGACAGAATATATTGCGCTCAACTGGCGTAGAAAAACAAAAAATAAACATTTTGAACAATCGTTAAATCATTTGATGTAAGCAAGTTGAAAAATATCAAATTAAAAACGTATAGTTTCATTTTCTCTTCGTTATATAATTGCGTAATTTTCTCAAGCACTTAGAGTGTTTAAGCGCTATTTCTAAAGCGATTAATTGTCCATGCGCAGGTGCATTTAAATACGAGATAATTCATGAATGCAGATGCCTTTAATACCCTTAATATAAAAGTTATCACTTTAAATAATTCTTCGAAAAGTCGAGATATCTCAGTGGCCAGAACTCAATTAAGAAATTTACTGGTGGTAGGGCTTTGTGCAAGCTCGTCTGGGTAGGTACCACCCACTCATCAGATATTCTACCGCAAAACAGCAATACTTGATATTGTTGTGTTCCGGTTTGAAGGGTGAGTGAGCCAGTGTAATTACAGGCACAAGGGACATAAAATCTTAGTTCCCAAGGTTGGTGGCGCATTGGATATGTAAGCGATGGTTGACATTTCTTACAATGCTAATGTCTAAGAGCGTTGGTGACCACTTACCATCAGGTGGCCCATATGCTCGTCCGCCTTCCTATTCTATAAAAAAAAAAACTCTTGAATCTTCCGGGTTCAAATCTTATACTTAGCCTGAACACTATTTAAGTTTCTCGTACATTTTTACTAATAAAACATCGCGAGCTTGCATCTGTCGTATGCAAATTTATTACATAATTTATCCACCAAACCGCACAACGCAGGAGCAGCGTGGTGGAATTCGCTGAAATATTGCTGGAAAGTTGCTGTTTTAGAACAGTTTCTTAGCGAAGATATTTATATGAATTTGGAGTACTTAGAAACCTTGTAAATGTGAGTGAATTGAGTGATATATTAGATATTAATTAAGTGTAATAATAGTAGCTTATTTCGTGCATCAAGATATTATACTGTATTGATGGTAGCATTTTACAAACTCTTCTGAGTAACTAGCAAACACTAATCAGTTTACTTGGTGGTAGGGCATTGTGGAAGCCCGTTGTGGGTACCATTCACTCATCTCTATCATTTCTGTGTGGATATGTGATGGCAGAATTCTTTCAGTGGATTGGAGAAACTAGTCCCAAACCAGATTTGCTAAGAAGTGCTTCAAAGACGAATAAAAACTGCATTTACTACGAAAAGCAACTATTATTTTCCGTTATGTTATGATAGCATTTGCATATGCATAAATCATAATAATTCTCCATTTGTGATAGTCATAAAAGACAAATGCCGAGACATAACACTATAACGTTAGCATAAAAAATTCAAGACGCTTTCTCTGAATTTTTTCACGATTGGCAAAGCTTTTGGCAACTAGCTGGAAATGAACATATCTCTTTTGGCAACATTTTGTAAATCACTTGCTATTCAAACATGTCAAGGTCTTAACTACTGATAAAGTTAAGATAAAGGAGGCTTTGACTAGTTTTGCCTTCTGAAGTCTGCACGGATTCAATATTGAACAAAATTAAAATAACAAAATCGATATTAATCATTAGAATTTTATTAAAGTCGGTAAAATTGCTTTAAATATAATAAACGATAAATATTTAATGTAAAAATGACATACAGAGCGTACTCTTTGACTTACAAGGGCTTAGTAGATATGTTATGTTTAGAATTTCGCCAACATTCATCCATATGTAGGTTTCCTCACGATATTTTGAAAACGTACCAAAAATATTTCATTACGTAATCCATCTTCATAAATAAAACATCATAAAACCTTATTTACTAAATTATATTAGTAGATAACAAAATCTTATCTAAGGCCTTTGAGAAAAAAAAAAATAAAGACGGATAAATATTGTGAGCGTTTTCCCTTGTCCTCTGACAGTGACGAATCTTAAAAATAATTGGTCAAATAGTGCGAAACGTTCACTGCTTAAATAAAACGACCGAGTCGCACGAATTTCGTCTTAATGAGATATAAATGCGGTACCATCTATTACGTACCCATTTAAGGGTCACCGGTTATTCTGATAGATTTTTTATCCCTGTTCATTTATCTATAACGGCTTTCTTGCTTATATTATAAATGTGAAACTGACTTTGTTTGTATGTTTGTTTGTAACTTAACTACTCATCATTAAATATATGTAATCAGGGGTAGAGAGAAGTACATAGGGTGGATTGTAGAAAAAAATTCGTCTTATAAACATTGCTTAGCGAGTGATTAGTTCAGCAATGCTGCATTCTTTCGAATGTCAAATCAATAATGACAAAGAGTGAAAAAAAAGATTTCTCCTAAACAGTCGTTAAGCAACGTTTATAAGTAAGGCCGTATGTATTTTAGTCGAAGTGATAATTCTTTATTTTTCTAAGATAAAGTAATAATTCTACGTCATATGTCTAGTACTTTGTTAATAAGTATGCAGATCTTGAAATCTTGGTTTGAATTCCTAGTCGGGCTAGTAAAAAGTTATTGAGATTTTCTGTCAAGAAATACACCAGTAACAAAGTTTGGAAGTTGGTAGTATTGATACCCATGCCTCGGAAGCCACCTAAATCCATAGATCCAGCGCTTAAATGCCATCGATTCGTATTTCCGTCTCATCAGATAAATAAATGTTTTAAAAAAATCAAAGTCAAATGATTATATTTTAAATTATTGAAAATTTTATTGTTATGTATGTTGACCTATCCAGATTTTTAATGAAAATTGAATATTTTAGCATTTTATAACTACGACGGGCATTATAATTATGACAACGGCAATATTTAATACATAAAACAATAATATATCTAATAGTAACATACATTATGTACATGGTAAGAAAAACGTTGATATCAGATATAAAATTGTAAGCAATTCATTCGTCGGGTTCTACCTTCTGTCACGTAGACTATTTGCGGGAATAAAGTCATTTATAACCCAGGATATAACCTAAAGAAGGAATCCTATCACTATTTCAAAAATCCCCGATTAGTTTGTCCAACTTAGGGTACAATATATAATAGTCCCTCATATATATTGTTATACTGGCTCACTCACCGACCCACAATAATATTAATTATCGTTGTTTTGTGATGGATTATCTGATGAGAGGATGGTACCTTCCGAAACGGACAAAGCCACTCAGAGTAAAGGTACCACAAAGAAAATACGTTTAAAAATGCTCAAAATTATCGCACGTCGAAAAATTTAATGTTTTCATCCAAATACAAACTAAGAGTTTTAAGTAGAGTGGTCGAATAAGCTTCAAACTATCTCTTAAAAAGAAGAGGAAACCTTTGCTCAGCAGTGGGAAATTTTTATGCTGTTACTATTTACTAAAAGAGGCTCATATATGTAAAACAGTATTATTATAACAATTTAAGTTAGCTCATTAGCTAAGCTTATATTAATTTAATAATACTACTTGGTTAAGGTAAGGTTAGGTTAGGTTAGATCTTACCTCCACGCTACTCCAATGCGGGTTGGTGAATACACACATGACATATTTTCATCAACTCACACATATAAGTTTCCTTACGATATTTTTCGCGGAGCACAAGATGAATTATAAACACAAATTAAGCATATGAACATTCAGTGATGCTTGTACTGCTTGAACCCATAAACCTTCGCTTGAGAATCAACTATTCTAAGCAATGGGACATCATGGCCTTAGTAAATAAATAACTGTCTAATGTGTGCACCAGTGTTAATTGGAAACAATATTTTTTCTTTTTATTATGCCGGGACTTCACATGGGTAGATAAGAAGAAAAATGTATTTTGGATAGGATTTGCTTAGAATCCGTTCTTAGTGAGCGTCTACGTCGGGGGAGGAGTAACTGTGACAAATCTCAAGTTAATACGGCGGATAGATTAGGATATATACATCCAATTATATTTTTACAAATATATATCCAATTAACTATATTAATGCTATATATTCCAAGCCAATTTCAATATCAAATCTTTGAAAAACAATCTATTTTTTTCATTAATTTTTGTCAAATCATTTATTTCAACAAACCGTTTGAAATAAAAAAAATCGTCAAACAATTTATACACCATAAATTGTTTGACGATTTTTTTATTTTTAATTTAAAGTTACTTCAATTTAAAATGTTTTCATATTAAGTTAACTAAAAATATTACGTACAAAATATAATATAACATTTCGTTCAAATTTATTTTGTTTTTTTTAATGGAAAATTTAATGTATTTACTATATATTTACGAGCGCACATTTTTCTTGTTACGTGCAAAGAGTGATGAAGGGAGATTTACAATCTTGCTAATTCTTAGTCTTTGTTAGAAATATATTAGGTCCTTACATATGAAATTGGCGTTTTGTACGGGAGGAATATAAAGTCAATTTTTTTTGTAAAATATATTTAATTAATCAAAGTATGCACCGTTGTTATGTATGCACTTTTGCCGTTTCATAGGTAGTTAATTTACTAAAAAAACAATGGAGGCGAAAATCAATAAACGCTTTGAAGGCGGTTTGGACTGCCGCATCAGAGTTGAATTTTTTCCTTGTAAGAAGTTGTTCAAATTCCGGAAAAATGGTAATCTCTTGGAGCAAAGTCCGAGGTGTACAGTGGATGTCGCAGACAATCCTCAAAAAGCCTATTTCCTTCCTTGGAATTCAAACTTACTTCATAAAAAATATCACCAAAATCGATTCATTAAAATTGAGTCTTAAAAGCGTAACAGACAGACGGACTCCTTTACTAATGCATTCATAATATTAGTATAGATTCAAAACGTATAGTTTTCAATATTGAAGTACGTACTAACTTTTAAATTTGTACCGTATGTCACAAACGTGTTTAAGCTGGTACGAAATAAGACACCGTTGTCGATATAATGTTATTTATTCTCTGTTATTATTTTATTCCAAAAATAACTAATTTCTATATCCTTGATTTTCCACCGCTACTCTGACAGTTGTCGTCTTCCATAATGACAGTTAATGGCCGGATGTAATTTTTATAACATGTTATATTCAACTGAACATCAATAAAGTGCTAACACGTGTAGCTCCGAAGCTTAAGAAATGTTATAATTGGTACGGTTTTGAATGACGCCTCGTAGAAAATCCTACCAGCCGTAAGCAATTTTAATTGTTTCTTTATCTAAGCTCCAGACAGCTGGACTGACGACCTCAAGAAGGGTGGGTCCCGACTTACTGTGGAGGCGAACCGGGTGGTGTAGCGCTCCTAGGGGGAGTAAGACCAGCAAACCTATTGGCTTGGATTTATTTATTTATTTTGGTTTGTTATAATACATTTGGTTTTACAATTACAAAATAATTTCTGTACACATACAAACGTTACTATACGGGTGATTAATAATACAATGCTGTCTTCTTCTTTCGAATGTCAAATCAATAATGACGGAAAAAATTAAATCAGTGTTAAACTAAAGAGCTGCTTAGCAACGTTGTAAGGAAGTACAACTATATTAAAGCAAACACGACATGTATAGTTATCATTCGTCGGGAGTAAATCACTATTTATTTTGTTTAATATTTTATAGGAAATATTTTGAAACCTTTAAAATCGAATACCGCCTGACCATGTTAGTCGCTGATAATGTGAACACCACAGGTAATAATGTTTAAAATCGATTTAGTAGTTTATAAGGTTATCCATTATAAACAGACATACAAAAAAAAAATATCTCATCTCTTTAAAATATTAGTATAGATGATGATGTTGAAAAATGTTTACGATCATTCTATATTTGGTAAGAATTAAATTAACCCGAGATGGTGGGAGAACCGATGATCGTGGGTTCAAGCGCCGTTGAATTTTCATGTGTTTAATTTGTGTTTATAATTAATCTCGTTGTCGGTGAAGGAAAACATCGTGGCATGTGTATTCCACCAACCCGTATTGGAGCATCTCGATAAAATAAACCTTCTCCTCAAAAAGGAGAGGAAGCCTTAGCTCAGCAGTGGGAAATTCACAGGCTGTAACTGTACACTGTACCGTACTACGATACAAAAATCAAGCAATATAAAAAGATTTTACGATATATACATTTACGAAACAAAAACCTTCGATTCGCTCATCAATTCATTTAATATTCGAGAACATTCTGAAGGGATTGACGAATGTCATTGGGCTTACTTAAAGTGTTGCTCGTTTTGGAAATCTGCCAAACGCTCCCCCGTTGAAGTCCAACGGTGATCACGAGTTCACAACTCGGTGAAGTTGAATTTTTCATTGCATTAACCCTTTATAAATGTTTTCACGCCAATTAATTTTTAATACGAATCATTTGTTGATGAATTGTTAACTATAGTATTTCATTAAGTAATCAATAGACTTCATTAGTCAATAAATTCAATTATTATCATTATATTTATGTACCTAAAAAAAGGTATTTATATACTAAAATCTACCATTATGTTTAATTGTAAACATTTTTATCTTCATAGATTATAGAAAAAACTAGATCTAAACACGCAATCCACAATGCTCGTAAAAAAGAATTCAAAGTCTATCAGTTTCCCGCCATAAAGAGTATCTGTCAATTTTCTTGTTGCCAGATTAAAAATATAAATTATTATTGTTTAATATAAAAAAATTACAGATACTCTCCAATAATGTTTATTAATAATTGGTATCACATGTAATATTATACATTACAATCTGACTTACTCTTACAATAGCCTTCTACTAGGTAAGACCACGTAAGGCTAACGTATACCGTGACGTCAAACGGTATACCGGTCTCTTGTGCCTTGTGTCTTGCACTCTCTACTCCCTTGCATCTGCGTAGAGCGTATACTATATACTTCCTTGCTATATATTATTATAATAAATAATAATAAAAATCTATTCTTATTTTTTCATTTATTTTTAACGAATTTCTACGTTTTTATTTATTTTAATTCATATTTATCTGTTGATTTTCTTTTATTATTATTATATTTCAATAAACATCAATTTCACATCTGCTACGCGTTCTATAACGGTCGCATTTAGTTTATTTTTCTAATGTCCATTTGAAGTTTTAGAAGCAACATCGTTCAAAAGATTTTTTTAAATCAATATAAAGTCGACCCTTTTTACTTCAAGCCTCTTTGGAGAAATAGGCCTTATACAAGAACTTCCATTTACTTAACTATATTTTAAGATTGTCTTCAAAAATAGGGTTATATTTAACATAATTGAATGAACTTGTCATTCAATTAATAAATAAGACATGATCGCTACATATTATAAAACAGTTCCCCACCGCGTCTATCTGTTTGAACGTTATAAATTCAACAATCACCGAACTGTTTTCATACAATTTTCATCAATAGACAGTGATTTATGGACAAGGTTCAAGTATATGATTCATTAAAGTATTGTGAAATTATTCGACCCTTGCGAATCCGTGGCGGGTAACTTGTAAATGATAACACCATTTTATCAATTATTATTTGTTGATTTAAAAGCAGAATTTGTTTAAATTCCATTGTATAATTAAATACAACCTGTAATTAAAATTAATATTAATAATTTGAAAAAGAGCAATTACTCTTACTGTTTCTTCTAGGTAGAATCTACATTCCGAACCGGTGGTACAAAACGTCAATCTATTTAGAAATAATATAATAATAATAATATCCTGGGACATTTTTCACACACGGCCATCTGATCCCAAAATAAGCTTGTACAAAGCTTGTGCTATGGAAACCAGACAACTGATATAATACGTATACTACTTTTCTTTTGTAAATACATAGATAATTACACCCAGAATCAGGACAAACAGAAATGTTCATGCACACAAATGTCTGTCCTGGGTGGGAATCGAACCCACAACCTTCGGCGTGAAAGGCAAGTGTTCTACCAACCACGCCAACCGGCTCGTCATAAATAATAAATTTCTTTATCACCAAGGAAATTTTATTCAGATCAAATTCGTTTTTACAGCATGTTTTTTGGTTGCATAATATAGAGATAATTTAAAATATCAAATACGCAAGACAATTTTATTAATGTTCGGTCAACGCGACTTTTGGCAGTCAGGAAATAAATCATAGCACTTAGCACTAACCAAACCACAATCAATGTTTGCCGCCCAACGAAGTGGGCAAGGGTCAGCTAGTGTTAAATAATATTATTATTTTAATGTTTGATTTTAAATATTATATTTTGTTTTCTTTAATACATATTGTTGCTAGCAATTTTTTGTAGTAACAATAGTTGTGAATAAAATGTATCTTACAATAAGTATTGAGTGATTACTCGATGATAAATAATGTGAATGTATACGACCGCCCATATATATTGGCACTGTAAGATATATTAAGAATCCCTTATACGCCAATGTACTAACAACCCCGGGATCAGTCTCACTACAGGCACGAGGGACATAACAACTTCGTTCCCAAGGTTGATGACGCGTTGGAGATGTATATATATTTTATAGAATAGGAAGGCGGACGAGCATATGGTCCACCTAATGGTAAATGGTCACCAACGCTCTTAGACATTGGCACTGTTAGAAATGTTAACCATCGCTTACATCGCCAATGCGCCACCAACCTTAGGACCTAAGATTTTATGTCCCTTGTGCCTGTAATTACACTGGCTCACTCACCCTTCAAACCAGAACACAAAAATATCAAGTTGTTTTGCGGTAGAATATCTGCTGATAGGGACTGATAAATATTCTTTACTTGTAGACCCAAAAAAAAAAAAGATGTTATATCCGCTTATTATAGCCGAGATTGCCCAGTAGTAAAAACTCGTAAATCTTAACCGATGATCGTGGGTTCAAACCCGAGCAAGCCACACTGAATTTTCATGTGCTTAATTTCTTATTATAATTCATCTTGTGCTTGACTGTGAAGGAAAACATCGCGAGGAAACCTGCATGTGTCGAATTTTACTGAAATTCTGTCACATGTGTATTCCACCAACCCGCATAGTAGCAGTGTGGTGGAATAAGCTCCAAACCTTCTCCTCAAAAAGGGAGAGGACGCCTAACCCCAGCAGTGGGTCATTCACAGGTTGTTACTATGTTACTGTGTTATATCCCTTGTGCCTGTAGAGACATTGGCTCATTCGCCCTTCAAACCGGAACACAACAATACTAAATATTCCCACCAAGTTTGCTGGACTTTTGTAAATTTCCTCACATTATAAACTAAAGATTGTCTGAAATCAAACCCGCGAACTTTGTTAAGCATCCAATGGGCGATGTTGACTTAAGCATTTGTTCTCATAGTAAATACATCGCAGGTGATACGTAATAAGTTTATTACTATGGCTAAGCATTCTCTGTCGGGAACAGGAAAGTTATTAAATTTGAGCGTGTTTGTTGAGAAGTTTAGAGCGACATAAATACAGTTAGTTAGAATTTATTTGCAGTTGTAGAACTAGTACGATTTCGAAAACTCGTTGATGAATTGATGTTTTCTAAATATCTCTTTTGTTTTCGATCAGTGGAACTGTTTTATAAAAACTAAACTTAGCAGAGCAAGATCGTGAAATGTTTAAAAGTGGTATGTGATGTTGACTATAATACACACTGGTGGTAGGGCTTTATGTAAGCTCGTCTGGGTAGGTACCACCCGCTTATCAAATATTATAGCGCAAAACAGCAGTACTCAGTATATGTTTAATATCAGAGAGATTAGCTGTCGTCTTAGAGAGAGGGGACTTGAGAGTCTCTCTTGGTCTACTTGGCACAGAGTTTTCCATTGCCGTACAGCGTGGAAATGCGGCCTGCGTTATAGGCAGTTTTGCGTCGAGGGGGAATCGGGAGAGCCTATTTTAAATTTGACTTAAATTATTTTAAAAAATATATCAGACTTTACTGCCCACGTTGTCATAATGTTTTTCTTTTATTTTTTTAATATATCACCGGAATTTTGTTTTAATAAATAAAACAAATAAAATACAATGGTAATGGTGTAACGCAAATAAATAATACCGATAAATCCTTGAGATAACGCCTCGTTGTGTTGTGGTCTAATTCGCATCGAGATACGATGTTAGCCTGTATTATAAAATTTATTAAAGCAAATCATAAAGATAAAATCAATACAAGTCACAGCGGTATAGCGGGAGATAGAGAACAAAAATATATTAGAGCATTTATCACCAACAAAAGCTTTATACGCAGCTAGATTGAGATCAAAACAAGTGAAGTACAAATTTGTTTAGGTCAAGCAAGGCGAAATATACGAAGATCACATACACCTTAATGTATATGGGTAAAAATTACAATGGGTTTAATAAAAATAAATTAAAACTTAAATTGTCTGCTTTGCCAAGAATTTACAGGCAATATAATGCGCTTTCTAAACAGCACACTGACTTGGATATATATACCTCAGAATTAACTAAGTTTAAAAAATATCTCAAAAACTTGTTTCTTAATACATAATGTTTTGTTTTTTTTTTGTTTAAAGGTTTTATCTTTAAGCTTTGTTATTACTCGTTATTTTAATTTTTGTAGCTAATTTTATATAAAATTTAACTCACATTTGGACAATTTGGTCTTAGTTTAACCAATGTTTACCTTTTTTATAGTTCCTATGTTTTATCGAGTACCACTGTGTAAAATTTAATTTATAATTTTTTAAATTTCTGTTTTATCATTATTTATGTGCTTGCTGTGGTCTCCTTTAATTGAAGGAGAACACATATTTTAAAATATTATTCCACGACGAAATGTACTCGTAAGTGTGTATTATTTGTTGGAGATCCTTAATAAATACTTAAATAGATATGATAAACTATTAAAATGTTTAAATTTCTTGTATTAAAACATATTTTTATATGTAACTAGCTACCAGTCATAAACATAATACAAAAACGTTTATATCCTAACAACATACCAGTAGAGCTACCAGTCCGCATGTTTTTTTCTGCCATCTTGAACAATCATCTTTTTTTATGTTCAGTGTTGTTAAATAGTCACCACTGCCCATAGACACTGAATATGTTAGAAATATTAACTATTCATTACATCGCTAATGCGCAGCGAACCTAGGAACGAAGATGCTATGTCCATCGTGCCTGTAGTTACACTATCTCACTCACCCTTCAAACAGGAACGCAACAAAACGTATTGCTGTTTAACGGTTGAATATCTTTTTGTCATACTTTAGCTAATTTACACGAAAACCCAAAAAATACACCAAAACGTTTCTCATTAATCACCACGTCCATTGATGAAAGTAGTTTCAGTTAATCGAGTTTAGAGAGACAGGCTGAAAATAAATACTTAACACATCTTAAAATACAAACGTGCAAATCATTATGCCTAATAAAAAAAAGTACGACTTGTTTCAATTGTGAATTCTTTAAATAAGAACACAATGGGATTATAAGGTAATAAAAACACAAGTTACGTTTCAAGATAACGTCAATTAAATACAACATACGACTTTTATTCCACATTGTGACATAATGCGACCGAATTTGCAGGAAAACGCATTTAAATATTCATGAACGGTTATTCTTAGCGCCGCAAAGGATTTCCATTCGTTAGTGTTGCATCTGAATGAATGGAAGTTTTTTTTTAATTGGTATAATTTTAAAGTTTTTATAAAAGTAAGGAAACAGATTAAGAATATAAAAAATCATGTCCTTATATAATATACACATTAAAAATAAATTTAGATAGTAAATTATAAAATAACGAACATTAGGTAACATTTCATCTAAACGAGTGTGACGTCACAGTCAGGACAGCTTGTTGGCAACGTTAAAAGCCGATACATTGAACTCTCAAGTTCCAACGTTGATTTTCAATCGCCTTTTAGCAATCGAGACATACGAAAAACAGATGCACTTATATTATCAGAAATACCTACACAAAAGAGGGGACTCATAAGCAAAATATATATTTTACAAGTAAAACGAATAAGAAATATATAGTGTAACTATGTGTATGTAAATAAGCTAATAATATTTAAAAAAAGTTCCATAGCTTCGCGATGTGTCACGCGCCTTGGAACGTTACTATAATGTCTCGTGGCTTATAGCATGATGTTGTACAGTATATAACATTTCTAAGCAAATGGGCTGCTTAATACGAAAATAATACGAAAACTACGGCAAAAAAATTGACAGAGCTTAGTGTAAATTATCATATGTAATTAAAACAATTATACGAAATTCTTTAGAAATTACGTTCTTCAGATCATTTAGGTAAAATAGTGCAGTGGTCCGAGTATTCATGTGCTGTTCACACAGTGACTGCCATCTTTTCACTGAGTCCAGTTTTACTCGTGCTCTGAGTTAGCCCCTACCGTGTACCGGAGCGCTAAGATCACATCTTCACATATATTTTATTATCAACTTCAAACATTAATCCATATAGTAAGTTACAGTACAGTAACAGCCTATTAATGTCCCAGTGCTGGGCTAAGGCCTCCTCTCCATTTTTAGGAGAGGGTTTGGAGCTTATTCCACCACGCTGCTCCAATGCGGGTTGATAGAATACACATGTGGCAGAATTTCAATAATTTTAGACACATGCAGGTTTCCTCGCGATGTTTTATAAACACAAATTAAGCACATGAATATTCATTGGTGCTTGCCCGGGTTTGAACTCACGATCATCGGTTAAGATTTACGCAATCTTACCCCTAGGCCATCTCGGCTTAATCCATATATTCAATCACAAGGCTGTGTCGACTTTGTATAGAATTACAAATATACATATCCGCGGTAAACCTAACCGCATATTTAATAAAAAACCCTGTTGTATTTATAACGGCCACTCGCTGTGCCCGTGTAAAATACTTTGACTTTGAGGAACGGCTTTTAATATGCTCTGGAAGTCTTTTCATTTGAACGAATAGAAAATACTCTAAACAAGGAAAAAAGGCTTTGAGCATTTCAGTTGCAGCCAGATATATACCTCAAAAATAAATATATATCAATAATTAAACCTGCTTTTATAACTATATAAAATTTTGCATTTGTATGGATAGTCTGTAATAAACTCAAAACTCAACGCTGAAAACGGAATTATCAAAAGTGATATACGATACTGACCATAATAATCATATTTTTTAAGGATATACGGATCAAAATAGCTTATCACTTATTATAAGTCGGTTATCAACAGTCACTAGTTGTAATGACGTGAGTTCTTACAGAACTGGCGCTGAATTCTACTAACAAATTGTTAGTATATCATCCTTATTTATGTTATTTCATTTTATTATACACTATTGACATAAAAGTTAACATTTAAGTTATTATTTGATATAACGGTATATGGTAACATCACACAAGTTCGGTTCCGATCCGAATAAATATAGAATAGTTAAAGTTGGATTAAAAAAGCCGAGATGGCCCAGTGGTAAGAATGCGTGAATCTTAACCGATGATCGTGGGTTCAAACCCGGGCAAGCACCACTGAATTTTCATGTGCTTAATTTGTGATTATAATTCATCTCGTGCTTTACGGTGAAGGAAAACATCGTGAGGAAACCTGCATGTGTCTAATTTCACTGAAATTCTGCCACATGTGAATTCTACCAACCCGCATTGGAGCAGCGTGGTCGAATAAGCTCCAAACCTTCTCCTCAAAAAGAGGAGAGGAGGCCTTTAGCCCAGAAGTGGGATATTCACAGGCTGATACGGTAAAGTTGGATTGAGATTGAATCAGGAACGTATCGTAATCAAGGGACGTATCGTATCGTATTAGTAGAATAGTAGTCGACCCCTGCTCTGCTGTGTACGGTTGACTGTTAGTGATTGATTACCTTTTCTTTGTCTGAAGACAATCCTGAGTGTAAAATCTGGTATTGTCATTAATCAACGTGTAAAATTTCAACTCCTTAGGATAAGAGGAAGTTTTAATCCAAGTTATAGGATTTGAACTAAATAAACCAACAAAGAAACATTGAAAGTTAAATAAAAGCTTGTACCCGTAAAGGTCGTATACGAACGATATAAAATGGCTTTCACCCTTCTTAAGGCTTGAATGTTGATATTATTTGTCTTTTTATTTATTTACTTCATTATCACATGTACAGCCACAATCACAGACATTTAGTTAGATTCAAAGACAGTCAGTCAGGCAATAGGTAAAATAACGGGCTATTAATACTAGTGATAACCCAGCTGCTTATACATATATATATATATATATATATATATATATATATATATATATATAATTTTAATTAGGTAAACAGAACGATCAATGGGTCACCTGTAAATACACTTTTTTATAGTATAGGTAGGCGGACGAGCATAAGGTAAGTGGTCACCAACGCCCATAGACATTGGCGTTGTAAGAAATTTTTAACAATGGCTTACATCGCCAATGCGCCACCAACCTTGGGAACTAAGATGTATGATTATGTCCCTTGTGCCTGTAATTACACTGGCTCACTCATCCTTCAAACCGGAACACAACAATACTATTTATAATTGATAATTAAAATGTAATTTTAAAGTTTATTAAGACACAAGCCTCTATTAAATTAGTCAGAATAGTATAAATAAACTTTTTTTTTTTCAACAAAACGGTCCGTGTCGAAGTGAAACGCCCACGCCTAAATCATTTAGGAATAATGAGATCAATTTATCTTAAGTAAAATCCGACAAAATGAAGAAAAAAAATTAGCTTTTCTTCTTATGTTTACACTTGAAGTGTTATTTATGATATAATTATGTATTTTTGAAGTATTAAAAAAAATTAAGTTTAATCAAGTATATGTTTCCATCTTAACACCAAAAGACCAAAATATTATGAATGAATTGTAAAATCCAACATGTATAAAAA
Source organism: Nymphalis io (assembly GCF_905147045.1). Taxonomy (NCBI): domain Eukaryota; kingdom Metazoa; phylum Arthropoda; class Insecta; order Lepidoptera; family Nymphalidae; genus Nymphalis; species Nymphalis io. The sequence continues at coordinate 6,186,115 of NC_065913.1, read as the reverse complement.
GTTAAGTAAATAAAAGTTCAGTTGATCTGTACACCTACATACCGCTTTATTTATTTCATGTCCTTCACCCAAAGGTGGTCTAGAAGAGATCACTCTTTTAGCGATAAGACCGCCTTTTGTACATTAATAGTTTTTTTGTTTGTATTTATAACTGTACGTTTCTGTAACTCTTTTGGTGTACACTAAAGCATATTCTATTCTATTCTATAAAAATATCCATTCCAATATAAGATTCGTAATTAATTAAAAATTAATTTAAAAAAAAAACTTGGACTAAAAATCCGAAGGTAAGACAAATTTTCTTAGGATTTCTTATATAATTTCTCATTCACGGCTAACGTTCTATTTTTAAAACTAGAGCCATTAAAAACTCAAAAGCGAATCATTGCTACAATTTCACGCCCTAGATAACTAATATCTGCTAATGTTGCCAGCTAAAAAATACAGAATATTATAAATTGTATACATTGAGAATTATGTTAATAGCTATAATTTGTATAAACTATATACTGGTGGTAGGGCTTTGTGCAAGCTCGTCTGGGTAGGTACCACCCACTCATCAGATATTCTACCGCAAAACAGCAATACTTGATATTGTTGTGTTCCGGTTTGAAGGGTGAGTGAGCCAGTGTAATTACAGGCACAAGGGACATAAAATCTTAGTTCCCAAGGTTGGTGGCGCATTGGATATGTAAGCGATGGTTGACATTTCTTACAATGTCAATGTCTAAGAGCGTTGGTGACCACTTACCATCAGGTGGCCCATATGCTCGTCCACCTTCCTATTCTATAAAAAAAAAACATCTAATATTTGAAATTTTCTCTATTTAATATTCTTAAATTTTCAAATATATAATATTGATTTATTATTATGATTAACATTATTATTTGATTTGTGATTGTTCTTACGTATGTCGCCTATGCGCTGAATTTATCCTGAATGAAGATTTAGTTTATTATTTGCGATTAATGATGTTGAGGTACATAAATTATCTGTGCATCAACAGGATGTTCAGACACGTTGTATCTTCGTTACAATATACAACGTAAAATCCTCTCGCAAAATGGAAGCGTTGCAACAGTTATGTACTGAGTTATCTATTTATTTACTTTTATATCGGATTATTATCATATATATGCATAAATAATAATATGTATATATTCAATCACTAAAATTATGTAAAATTGTATAAAAGATAAGATGTTTTAATATAGATTTTGCGACTTTTTACCTTATACGAAAGTGTCAGGTTGGCCGAGTGGTCTAAGGCGCCAGATTTAAGCTCTGGTTCCCGAGAGGGAGCGTGGGTTCGAACCCCACACCTGACATAGTAACCAATACGATTTATGTTGTTTTTGTTATATTTTTCACGGCGCTCTGTTATTTTTTTTTTTGTATTAATTTTATTTGCCATTGAAATGTATGCTGATGAATATTTTTTATGCCTAATAATATAAATATTTCCTGTTAATTGTTACCCTTTTACATAAATTGTAATAAGCTAAGCGAAATCATTAGTTAAAAAAATCATTGTTGCAAAAGGTTACGACGTAATTAATGAATATATAGACGAACGCACAACTGAAATGAAACAATTTTCCTTAGGCTATTTCCTTTACCGAAAAACACGGGATCGTTCGTCTGTTTTTCTCAGGTCTGTTTTTTGGATTGATAGATTTATTTTGTCTATAAATAATAATTTATGTACTTCTAATAATTAACTTTCCCTTCAAGAAGCTTGTTGTTTATTACTTAATTTTCTTAATTATGAGATTTGAATTCGTTATTCGAAATTTGTATTCGATTTTCAAAAGTAAATCGCAGCATGGTCAAAAATCGTGTATAAATACGCGTCGAAGTAACGTTGTCGGGTGAATTATTTATAAATGTGAGCAGAAACCAAATGGGAAATCGTTGGAAGTAGACGCGCTCTGAGAGACGGAAATCCGACTGATGTTTACTTACGACCGAACCTTTCAGTGTAATTGTATTGAATACACACGACTGAAGAGTTGCTTTCATGAATGAAACGAGAAACGAAATAGACCGTCCGATGTCTTAGGATATGATGTGAACCGTTTTTTACCACTTAATACTTATTTTTATAGCCCTTTAACTGCCTCACAGATTATGAGGTCTAGTTTCGAATTTAGTAGGTGGTATGGGTTCGTGCAAGTCTGTCTGAGTATGTTCCACTCATACATCATATATTTTACCGTCTAGCAGCAATGCTCAGTATTGTTGTATTTTGGTTTGGAGGTTGAGTGAACCAGTGTTACTACATTTACAAGCGACATAACATTTATGTTGGTGGCATATTGACGATGTAAGGGATGGTTAATATTTGTTACAATGTTGATGTCTATGAGCGGTGGCGACTACTTCATTTCAGGTGGCCCACAAGCCTATCTGCCTACCTAATACAGTAAAAAAAGAATACCGTGTCAAGGAAATAAGAATAATTGAGTTCTTCTATAAAATCAATAGTATTTAGTAAGTGCAATAGAACTTAAGAATAAACTTGTGAATTTCAGTATCGAGCAGGACTCGTATGTAATGCGATAGTCTCCAATGAGAAAAGACGACGTGGTCGAAATTACTCGCCAAGGCAATGCTGTGCTAAACTAAAATGGGAACAATTTCCTGCGTTAGATAGTCTCCGATGAGAATGAAATATGTGGCCGAAAATGATCAAAATAAACTAGACAAGTAATACCGAATACTCTATATAGCGTTATGGTTCTGACAGTAGAATAGACCTTTCTCAATCCGATGTTGTCATAAGAGCCAACACAGAGATTTTTTGCTTTTTATCAGTCAATACTATCGAACATTTAATTAGCTTCCTACCCTTATGAAAGCAAAAGCCATAGTCATCAGCCATAAGTCTATAAATGGAAAAGACCAAATCCTTTTTTTTTATGTTAAATAACAAATTGCCGGCTCTATATAAATTGGCATGTTCATTGCAATGTTGACGACTTAGAAATTTATAAAGAACGATGAACACTTGGTTGAGTCGAAAATTTAGATTGTGATGATGTTATTGTCATTCTTATTATAATAAATCATTACTTAAAAAATTGTGACGTTATTACAGAACGAAAATAATACCAGGCAGGCAAGAAAGATCGACGCGAATATTTAATTATGTAATTTTTATGTAGATGTTAAATTTGTGCCTCTGTGGTAGGGCTTTGTGCAAGCTTTTCTGGTAGATTAGTTACCAGCCACTCAATCGATATTCTAAATAGCAATACTTAGTATTGTTGCGTTCCGGTTTGAAGGTGAGTGAGCCAGTGTAACTACAGGCACAAGGGACATAACATCTTAGTTCCCAAAGTTGGTGGAATTGGCGGTGTAAGGAAAGGTTAATATTTCTTACATCGCCAATATCTATGGGCGGTGGTGATCATTTACCAGGTGGCACATTTGTCCGCCTTATATGTTATAAAATTATATATATATTTAATGTGTATTTTTATACCTTCAAAAAGGTAAAAGGATCTATTTTCTTATTTCAAGTCATTAGTGTCCAGTGGTCTAGTGTCTACTCTTGACGTGACGTGTTATATTGTTATTTAACAAGATACTACAAAAGCCCATATTTTTGTCACATGTATATATTTTACCAAAATTTATAAATTTTATTTTACCAAAATCGAGCAGTCGATTTATTTTATTTTTATATTCACTCTTCAAATTATTTACTTTTTGATTAGTTGATTGTTGCCATTCACAAAATCGTTTGATAAATGAAGATAGCCAGTTTTTTTGTTTTTATGGTGGTAAATAATATCATTTCAACATCGGATAAGAGACAATAACATATTACAGATTGATTGAATTACTAGCAAAACCCGGGGCTACCCCAGGATCGAATTTAGTCTGTGATGAAAATGCATTAAAATCTGCCATTTTAATGTACACAATGAACACACACACAATGAATTATACATATAAAATACTTAAACGATTAGGAAGCAGCAGTAGTCTAAATTAAAAAAAAAATGTTTTCGTTTTCGAAATTGTCAAAAGCTAATAACTCAGAGGCAGTTATTTTGAAATCACAGACGGACACTTTATATATATATTGCCGTCAAAGGCGATTATTTTCATTATAAATTCTCTAAATGACTAGTTACATTACAAGAAAGATTATGCTATTGTTATAAATAAATGAAAACATGAAATGTCACCTCAGATTATAATAATTATTTGCTAAATTTGCTTCTATGTCTTAATATTATAAAAAAAAAACAAATTAATAATGTTATCTATACGCCCAATAAAAAAACAAATTAAATTTCGAATGCGTATGTTTTTGACCTTCACTACTGTCACTATTTATTTAACACAAGTACATTTTTTTATGTTCACGAAAGGTAATTGACGGTACCGGCCATTTTGTGTTTGCGATAACATATTAAGGTGAGTCTACACTGAAATGATTGGTTTTTACTGTTCAAGCTTGTTTTCGTGGGAAGTTGATTGTCTCAGTGTAACTATAGACACAAGGAGCATAACATCGTAATTCTTTTGGTTGGTAGCGTATTAGTTATGTAACGGATGGTAAATATTTTCAACAGTGCTAACATGTATGGATGGTGTTGACTTGTGTCATAATTATAGTAACCTATTTGCCAAGCACATTTAGGAAATAACTAACAAATCTAGAACGCTGATTGATGATTGATTGATGATTTTTGTTATAAGCGTAATGTAATTACAGCAATATTCATTACCAACGCGTTTTGACAACTAATAAGGTTCCAGTTTTCTCTTGTAGAGACGCCGCTTTATATTTCTTGAATTGAATGCGACGGCAAAATATTTATTCCTTTTTTTTACTCGCAACCTGAATGTGGCGAGTAAAAAAAATAAATAAAAAGTTTATTTGTATACAAGTGGCAATATATTCGCTCGTCGTTCATGTTTAGCACGCAAAAAAGTCTTTTTGACTATTCCGATACCTGAAATTATTTAATTTGCTGTTTAAATTTATACAATTTAAGTTGGAACAGAAATAAACTATTTTTATGTTGAATAGTTATTTCATATTTGAATTACATTTTGAAAAATCATTTTTTTAATATTAAAAAGATTATTTTGTTCTTGTTATTAGAATCTTATCTTATTAAAAATTAATGAATAAAAAATCTACGCTCTTACCTTGAAATTGCAATCGATTTTGTCTATTAAAGTATTTTTTTTATAATATCACACAAATTCAAATTAAATAATTGCCAAATATAAAATATTAGTCAGCCCTGGTATCGATTGTGTTATAATTAATTGACTATAAAATATTTATGAACACGCGTCGATTCATTAATTATGTAATATGCAAAATTATATAAAAGTTATCTGAGAACTCGTTTTAAAATTATCGTAATATTTGCATTTTAGCGCTATAACCCATTAAAAAATTCAAATATAGAACACAGTTGCAAAAACCATTACCAAAGACCATGTCCTAATAAAGCAATTTTTCTCCGATAATACATAAGAAAATGGTATTTACATTCTATGAGTATAAATATATTATTATTTCAAATGATTGAGTGATAATAAAATTATTTGGCTTATTACTGAGCAAGAGCAACGAAGCCGAGATGGCCTAGTGGTAAGAACGCGTGAATCTTAACCGATGATCGTGGGTTCAAACCCGGGCAAGCACCACTGAATTTTCATGTGCTTAATTTGTGTTTATAATTCATCTCGTGCTTAACGGTGAAGGAAAACATCGTGCGGAAACCTGCATGTGTCTAATTTCATTGAAATTCTGCCACATGTGTATTCTACCAACCCGCATTGGAGCAGCGTGGTGGAATAAGCTCCAAACCTTCTCCTCAAAACATGGGACATTAACAGGCTGTTACTGTTACTGTTACTGAGCAAGAGAAGTAAGGAAAGATAAGAAGAAAATATTACAAAGCACTTTGATTATTCATTGAAAAAAAAAATTTAATTGTTATTATGACAAATGAACGAATTAAAATATACATACCCTAATCTTAAGTGTATTAGTAAGCATAAAATGAAGATAAAAATATAACATGATTAATTTTTTAACAAGGCAATACGTAGACCGTAGAGTTACAATATGGATATGTACGAATAGAAGATTTTTTTAGAGTTAAATTTAATATAATATTTTTTTTATTTAATATTAACTCCATGAAAATAAGCATATATTAATTTAGGAACGCGATATTTGAAATTAGAATGAATTCGAATTTCGAATGACAATAAACGGCTAAACGCGATAAGCGTCGACGGTCGAGCCGCGAGCTTCAGCCGTCAGTTGCGCGTCGGCGGTCGTCAAGTTTGGATGTATAACGGATGTATTGATTTCCTATACGTCGCGGTGTTCCGAGTCGTAATATTTATATTATTAAGTACTCAACAAATGTGGAGTGAGTGTGTTCGTGAATTATGGTATACCTATGTGACCATAACTTAAAATGATTTAATTAAGGATTGCGTTTTCTTTAAATTAAAGGTATGTTATTTTTTTTTAAATAAAACCGTTTTTTTCTTATCTAAAAAAAATATTAGTATTATAACTTTGCAATTTTAAGTTATTAAATGACGGTTATTTTAATTAGTGAACTGTAACTAATCTATTATGTATTAATAACATATTTATTCTTATACTTCTGTTCATTTTATATTTTTTGTGAAGTACATAATTTTAAGTTCTTTTTTTAAACTTCGTGTCATTATGTTGGTTCTTAAAAGACATTTAATGGTATAAACTCAAAGAATGTAAAGCTTAACATTATTTGTATAAATTTAACATAACTTCCCAGTTTTCCTTTCCCACCGGTAGAATAAGGGTGTACTTAAAAGTTATAAAGCGTTTATTATAGTAATACATATAACTCTATTGGTTTACGCGGCATACGGCAACAAAACTCCTAGTGGGCATGATTTTTTCCGCCATCTTTAATGATTATCGTCATGTTTCAGACAATTTAGACAAAACTTTATTGAATTTTCCTTCTCCGATCTACAGAAAACTTTAGTGAAACCACAGTTTTTATGACTCAGTCTATAGGCTATGCTATTGGCGACACCAGTATGAAGCTTCCTGAGATAGTTTTTCAGTTAATCGCGTTCATACAAACTGCCGCGGAAATGTTTTATAATATTTAATGATAAATCGCATTACGAATTTGAGTAATTTATTAGTCAATTTCGCTATTCGACGATGGAATCTGGTCTTTGATTACTACGACCGTGGCGTCAACAAAACGATTACGAATTCTAGTTTTTTTTTTAATGTAGGTAGTCGAACGCGCAAACTAGCCTGATGATAAGTAGTTACCGCCCGTAGACTTTGAGATGTAGGAAATACGATTTTTTACCACATTGATAATTAAGAAGTTACGTTCGTTGTGTTAATAAAGCCGAGATGGCCCTGTGGTAAGAACGCGTGAATCTTAACCGATGATCGTGGGTTCAAACCCGGGCAAGCACCACTGAATTTTCATGTGCTTAATTTGTGATTATAATTCATCTCGTGCTTTACGGTGAAGGAAAACATCGTGAGGAAACCTGCATGTGTCTAATTTCACTGAAATTCTGCCACATGTGAATTCTACCAACCCGCATTGGAGCAGCGTGGTGGAATAAGCTCCAAACCTTCTCCTCAAAAAAGAGGAGAGGAGGCCTTTAGCCCAGCAGTGGGACATTCACAGGCTGTTACGGTACGGTACAGTTACGGTTCGTTGTGCCTGTAAGTGCCACTGGCTCACTCACCCTTCAAATCGGAATACAACCATGCTGAGTATTCCGATTTCGCGGTAAAATATGTGACGTGTGGTTGGTACCTACCGAGACGGACGGAAGCGCTCGCTTTACGAATTTGTCAATTGCCTACTTACCTACCTACGTCGAAATATTTTATTATAATAATTAATGAATTATAATATATTTGTTGATTGTAATGTTTGAATTTCTAAGAAACACACATTTCTAATATGTTCTTTTTGTTTACATTTTTGTAGAACTTGTATTATAATTAGGCATACGGTTGCAGTTTAAATAACAATGCAAAACTGTTTTTTCATTGGTTTACTCGTAATAGCCTGTGAATGTTCCAATGCTGAGCTAAGGCCTCTCCCTTTTTGAGGAGAAGGCTTGGAGCTTATTCCACCACGCTGCTCCAATGCGGGTTGGTGGTCATTGGTAGGGCTTTGTGCAAGCTCGTATGGGTGAGTGAGCCAGTGTAATTACAGGCTCGTAATAGCCTGTGAATGTTCCAATGCTGAGCTAAGGCCTCTCCCTTTTTGAGGAGAAGGCTTGGAGCTTATTCCACCACGCTGCTCCAATGCGGGTTGGTGGAATACACATGTGGCAGAATTTCGGTGAATTAGACACATGCAGGTTTCCTCACGATGTTTTCCTTGACCGTAAAGGACGAGATGAATATAATCACAAATCTCAAATTAATCTTATGAAAATTCAGTGGTGCTTGCCCGGGTTTGAACTCGCGATCATCGGTTAAGATTCACGCGTTCTTACCATCATACCATTACTAATATAATTATTAAAAGTTGATTTGTATTGTAAAGAAACGTAACTGTTAATTTTTTTAACTTTGTCGATGTTGAAGTTGTTGAAATAATACTGAACATGAACATGCTTAGATGACTAAGTGGTTAAATCATATGCATCCGAACGAACATTGTCGGTTCAAAACCAAGTTTCACTAAATTTTCATGTGCCTAATTTGCGTTTATAACACGTTTAAGAATTGCTCATTAGAAATATGCGTGTGTCGGATCAAAATTGCCACATGCGCTGGATGCACGTAAGCCTCATTGACGTAGCCACAAAAGTTGGAGTGGACTTGCCCAGCTGTGGAAATTTAACAGACCGTTACTTTGACTTTTAAATACATTCCCCTTAAATTACCTGCTATGCTTCTTGACCTATATACAATGCATATATATACATATATATCTTAAAATTGTCATATTGTCTAAGTTTTAACAACACCTCGGTATGGTAAACCTCACAGGCAAAGTTTGTCTTAATTAGGGCTGCCAATCCGTGTTTCCGTGAATTTGTGTTGCACGATTCCTGGATGCAAGCGGGTGGGTGTATGTAAAGTTTTTAGGTGGGTAAATCGACTCGCATGCCGTGACGGTAAACTGCATAACGCGCTCTCATGACTTGCCGCCGTCGCTCTCTATTCCCTTCTGCGTGCGTGTCACGTATGCTATATATATTCGTTAATATGTATATATATATAATCCTCCTCATCGATTTCGATGACGGCGACCCTAGAAATTAATTGTTATTTCTAGCATGAACCCTAATGTGGCTCGCTAGACCAAATTTGGTTTTAAAAACCCTACGACACGTATTGCAATACAGTTGGCCTGCTGAGTTGTATGTGTAGGATGGCTTAGGTCTCTCTTTTCTTAACTGGCGCTTTTCGTCTAGTGCGTGAAGGCGGTTTTCCTCAAACGGTTACTATTTATAATTATAAGTAAGATATATTTATTTTATTAATGAAACTATTATTATATTTTAATCCATATTTATTTATTTCAACGAGTCACACCTGCCGGTTGTCCCCTGACAGCCAAATATTTTTATATAATTAAAAAGATAATTTTTTATAGTTTAAATATAAAAAATAGAGTTCTGAACTATTTTGTATGGTTTATTTATTTTCACACACACATTTTGTGTTTATCATTCATCGTGCTTGACGGTGAAGGAAAAGATCGTGAGAAAACCTGCATGTGTCTAATTTCATTGAAATTCTGCCACATGTGTATTCTAACAACCCGCTTTGGAGCAGCGTGGTGGAATAAGCTCCAAACTTTCTCCTCAAAAGGGAGAGGAGGCCTTAGCCCAGCAGTGGGACATTAACAGGCTGTTACTGTACTGTACTATACTATTTATTTTCTACTAGTGTTCGCCCGCGGCTTCGCCCGCTTTTTAGGTAGGAGGGAGATGTTGCTTTTGGGGCGAGGGATTGTTGTAAAAAAGTAAAAAATGTCCTTCAAGATTCAAGCTTGCTTCATACCAAATTTCATCAAAATCGGTTCAGTGAGCCGTGAAAGCGTAACAGACGAGACAGTTTGGTATTTATAATCTTAGTATAGATAGTATAGAACACAACAGTTAACAACCCTAGTCTTATCAATACATTTAACGTTTCGCTTATCTTGCGTGTTCCTGTGATAGCTTCGACCCAATTTCACCCTTAATGCCCGATATTTAACGCTATTTAATAGCAGGGTTGAAAGACTCGTAGATCTTAGCCGTAATTCCGTTAAAAATGCTATTAGCGGTCTTAACCGAGCGCTCGCTTCTTCGAGTTATTTTTGTGAATGGGTCTGTTATTTTACTAAACGCTTAAGAGGAAAATGTTTCAAGTGTCAACGTTCAATTTTTAATCTTAATACGTGAAACATCGTTTGTTTTTTTTTTTAGTTTTTCGATTAACTATAGATAACCATGTGAAATTGAATTTGGGACTTTTGTTATAAATTTATGTGATAAAATTTGTACGTACTAGATATGGTAATATGGTTAATTAAAAAAAAAAGTAATAAAGTACTTTGTAAATGTTCAGCTGAGTTCTCTACTATGAGGCTTAGAACTGCTCCATAGGTGGATAAAAATTGTAATAGATTTCAAAGAGACGCATGCAGGTTTCCTCACGATGTTTTTCTTCGCCGATAGTGCAAGTGTGTGGTTCAAACACAGGTGGTGAACGGTAAGTAATATAACTCTATCAGAAATATAACAAGACCAACGGAAGACATGCTCAAAATATAAGATAAATCTAGGTAGACAGCATAATTAGTTTGATAACTGCATTGGTTCAATTCCCGTTCATGGCAAATAATTGTTTAGGCGTTGCAGATGTGTTTGTCGACGCGTGTTTCCGGACCGTGACACAGGTTTCCTTTGTAAGGAAGCTGATTGTAAAGAGATTTCTTGTTTCTATTTAGTGTTATATATGTGAAAGATAGTATTTTGATGTTTTTTTTTATGTTATTGCTACGTGGATTAATGATGGTTAATGGTCACCATCGCCAATAGACATTGGTGGTGTAACCATTCCTTAGGTCGCCAATGCGCCACCAACCTTGGGAACTAACCTTGTGCCTGTACACACTTACCCACTCTCCCTTCAAGCCGGAACGCAACAATACAAAGTATTGCTGTTTAACAGTAGAATATCTGATGAGGGGTTGGTACTTAGATGAGCTTGCACAATGCTTACCTACCTAGAAAATTTTTGCTCAATCACGCTTGAACCATTGTTTTTTTTAATACAAAATAAGGATCGATGCAAATGCACCTACACTTAGTTACAAAATAATGTTTTAATTTACTTCGTGTATGTGTATTATATACGTTTATATACGTGCATGTCTAACTTTATGTAATAGCAGTTCCGATTTCGTACTCGCATATGTATTTTATCCCGTGCAATTTTTTAATCAAGGAGATATGAATATTCGCCAACCGGTCGTTTCGCTCGGACAGTTCTACAAGGCTAAGGCATTGTACAATACGACTCGCGTGCTTTATCATGCGTTTATTTAATTATTCATACAATTACTGGTTCGAATTGCAAAGTGCTAGAGAAATATTTATCTACATGTTTGTTATTTATTTTTATAAGGATTCATAGTTTTTGACAATTAAACTAGAAACTTATGTATAAAAAATACTGTCGCGGACTTTTTTTTTTAATTTATTAACAGGAATTATTTCATGATTATACATTTCAGCATATATAATATAACTTATATATATACATAGTTAGTTAGATTGTAATAATAAAAGAAAATTTCATGTATTTTGTTATTACAAGGAAACAGTTCTAGTTTGCTAGATAAACATAACTCAACATGTAATATAAGCGAGTGTGTCACGCTAACATATTATAACTTATTCTCATACTCAAGGTAACGCTAACCTTAAATAAAGTAAATTTTTGGGAGTCCTCAACCTCATCTTAAATTCAACGAATATTATGACGTACAAATAAAACTTTTCTTGTTGTATTATTCGGAAATGAGCTCAGGGTTTTTGTATTTAGAGATTTGGTGTAGTCTCGTAGCAATGGAGTAGATTTCGGTCATTGGATCAAACCCAAGATGGGACCATTATAAACATTATTTGGTTTTTCTGATCAGCAGATATTTTGATTAGCAGCCAGAAGTCTGAAAATTGGAAAGCTCTTATCCTTAGCCTGAACTATTTGGTCGTTTCGAATTTGTCGTCTGATTATGTACGAATCATTCGCATCCTGAAATCCAATGCCTTAATGCCCTAAATATCAACATAAGACCGGTCATAGATAACTCTGGCGATGCGTTGAGACGCGGCTTGACACATGACCGACTTTGGGTAGAATTTATTGTTGGGCGGATTTATTAGGTTTCTTGGGATTAGACTTTTTTTTTTATAAAGTCAATGATTCACATTAATCACCCTAAAAATGAGGTTTGCAGATATTATAAATGCGAAAATAACTGTCTGTGACGCTGTCACGGCTAAAACACTAAAGCGATTTTGATAAGATTTGGTATGAAGCAAACTTGAACATTAAGAAAGGACATAAAACGCGTGCGAAACCGCCGGCGAAAACTAGTTAATTGTCAATGTTGTATATACCTGCAAAGGCAAATCACACAGTACATAAAGATTACATGTATATAATAAGTGTGCTGTGATTAGTGAAAAAAAATTACAAAATCATTGTCAATGTATCTTTAATATATGGAAAAAAAATAAAATGCAATATCTAAACCGTATTCAAATTTCCCTTTTATGAAATTCAAATAAAAATTAAAAAAAAAACTGTTGAAATATTCCTTTGTGACCGTTATGGGCATAGAAACTTGGATACTTCAAAGTTGAATGTCAAAAATGGAAGTATAACCACTATTTTGTCAATATATATATATATACCGTAACCGTAACAGCCTGTGAATGTCCCACTGCTGGGCTAAAGGCCTCCTCTCCTCTTTTTGAGGAGAAGGTTTGGAGCTTATTCCACCACGCTGCTCCAATGCGGGTTGGTAGAATTCACATGTGGCAGAACTTCAGTGAAATTAAACACATGCAGGTTTCCTCACGATGTTTTCCTTCACCGTAAAGCACGAGATGAATTATAATCACAAATTAAGCACATGAAAATTCAGTGGTGCTTGCCCGGGTTTGAACCCACGATCATCGGTTAAGATTCACGCGTTCTTACCACAGGGCCATCTCGGCTTATATATATATATATATATATATATATATATATATATATATATATATATTGTTTATATTATAATGTTTGCCATTATATATATATATATATAATGGCAAACATTATAATATAAACAATAGAACCAATGTTTTTAGTGCTATTTTTACTTAAAATTCAATTTGAATAGATTATTGTGGTTGGTAAATTTTAATTGCTTTTTAAATAATATAAATTCTTCTTTTTTTGTTTGAAGGGTGAGTGACTTTGTACGGACACAAAGGACGTAGAGGTCGTCCGTTAATCGCGTGATGTTTTAGCATAATTTTTAGAAACTTTTCAATAAAGAGATCAGGCATAGAACCAACGGGTATACATGCTTTATGAGGCACGAGACTGTAAATGCTGCCGTTACAGACCCCGGATAACTACTCAACCTTTTTATTTGCCTCACCCGGGTTTGATTCCAGGACCGCAGTCAGGTAATAATATAAGAGTTAAAAGGCGGTTTATAATTACGAGTCGCAAAGCGGCTATATGCAGCCGCTTTACGATATATTTATAAATATAATTTATCTATATAATTTTAATTAGGTAGGCAGAACGATAAATGAGCTAGACAAGCTCATTCAGCCCGGAACAATAATACTTAATATTGCTGTTTAGAGGTAGAATACGTGATAAGTGGGTGATACTTACCCAGATAGGCTTGTACCATACCAAGTAAATATATATAAAAGTATAGGAAGGATATAAAATGATATATTCTAATGGAATATTGCTAGAAAACTTCTAGTGGATTCTCCATAAAAACCAACATACAAAAATATAAAAGGCGAAAATACAAACCGAAAACACATTATAGCTGTCAGTCTGGCGCGCGGAAACTACGGATGGAGTTTTAATTAAATTCAGCGTAGTGCCGCTTATGTTTTTTTGGTCAAAATATATAAGTTTTTTTTTTATTAAGATTATAAGACTAAATCCTTTTTTGTAATTGAAGCAACGATATAATTTTGAAACTGGCTAAACGATATAATTTTGAAACTAGTATGAGCGATGTCGATTATATCTGTTTGTATTTTTACAGGTATAATAACACATCCGGTTTTTTGGGAATTACTAATATTATTATTTATCCCTCGTGTTTATCTACCTCCTAAACCGGAGTTAAGTCCTCGTGGTTGAAACAGGCAGGCCGCTTATCCAAAAAATATTATCATCAGACACGATTGACTTTTATTTAAATCAGCTACTAAGTGGGTTAAGCAAAGGAAGTTTAACAGAATAATAAATTTCATCACAGCTTCTAGCAAAGTTAACGCGAAATAATATTATAATATTATTTGTTTTCGGTTACTCATTAATATTCTACGATGTAACATAGCAATTTCAATACGAAAACAACTTAAATATGATTAAAATGATACTCTTCCTGAATTCCAAGTTAGTAAGGCTGTAGCTTAAATAATAATTGTGAATGTACACGGGCCCGTGCGTGTCACTAAGTATCATGAACACTAATTACTGAACTTATTTTATACTTATAAATTGATATATCAGACTTTAAGCACGCAAATACAAACAGCTATTAGGTTAAAGTAAAAATTGAAGTTAAAGTCTTCGAACGTTCAACTGCTAGTCTAAAACGGCTAATTTATTTTGAGAATTTTTGAGCGTATTGTTTTTTTATAGAATAGGAAGGCGGACGAGCGTATGGGCCACCTGATGGTAAGTGGTCACCAACGCCCATAGACAATGGCGTTGTAAGAAATGTTAACCATCGCTTACATCACCAATGCGCCACCAACCTTGGGAACTAAGATGTTCTTTCCCTTGTGCCTGTAATTACACTGGCTCACTCACCCTTCAAACCGGAACACAACAATACCAAGTACTGCTGTTTAGCGGTAGAACATCTGATGAGTGGGTGATACCTACCCAGACGAGCTTGCACAAAGCTCTACCACCAATAAACGTATTCCATATCATATACTGGTGGTAGGGCTTTGTGCAAGCTCGTCTGGGTAGGTACCACCCACTCATCAGATATTCTACCGCAAAACAGCAATACTTGATATTGTTGTGTTCCGGTTTGAAGGGTGAGTGAGCCAGTGTAATTACAGGCACAAGGGACATAAAATCTTAGTTCCCAAGGTTGGTGGCGCATTGGATATGTAAGCGATGGTTGACATTTCTTACAATGCCAATGTCTAAGAGCGTTGGTGACCACTTACCATCAGGTGGCCCATATGCTCGTCCGCCTTCCTATTCTATAAAAAAAAATCGCTCTATTCTAATGTGGATTGTTTAATTGGTAAGGCTAAACAGTACAATAGGTATACCTATACTTAAAAAATCGTTTCTTATGGTTTCCTAGCTGACTATCAACGCTCAGTCAAAACTAGAGTCTAGAAAGTTTTTGTAACCTAATATTATGTTCCAAATTTAATATTTTTTACATAAGTTTAAAGAAGTAACTGGTGGTAGGGCTTTGTTTAACTGGTGGTAGGGCTTTGTGCAAGCTCGTCTGGGTAGGTACCACCCACTCATCAGATATTCTACCGCAAAACAGCAATACTTGTTATTGTTGTGTTCCGGTTTGAAGGGTGAGTGAGCCAGTGTAATTACAGGCACAAGGGACATAAAATCTTAGTTCCCAAGGTTGGTGGCGCATTGGCTATAAGCGATGGTTGACATTTCTTACAATGCCAATGTCTAAGAGCGTTTGGTGACCACTTACCATCAGGTGGCCCATATGCTCGTCCACCTTCCTATTCTATTCCTATTCTATAAGTAAAGTGCGCGGAACCGTCACTCTTAACCCAATTCGGCAAATTTCGTTGCATTTTACGCCTTATTCCGAAGTTTTGAGAATTAGTAAAAGTAAGTAAAGAAGCAGCCTATAAATATCCCTATTCTTGGATAGGGCCGCCTCTCCCTTTTGAGGAGAAATTTTGGAGCTCATTCCACCACGCTGCTCCAATGCGGGTTTGAGAATACACGCCACTGCCATACAATGTGGCAGAATTGCAGTCAAAATATAACACATGCTCAAGATATTTTTCTCTACCGCCGATCACGAGAAGAATAATAAACACAAATTTAGTACATTTAAATTCAGTGCCTTGCCCGAGTTTGAACCTGCAATAATCGGTTAAGATTCACGCGTTCTTACCACTGGTAAATCTCGACTCTAAAGTAGAAGACGTGAATCTCAAATTCTTAAATACATAATCCTTACAGTGCCATCGAAAGCATAACAAATCTTTTTATAATGATATCATTATAGTCTGTCTGTTTGAACGCGATAATCTCCAAATGGATTTTTATTTATTTATTAAAGGCTTGCTAGCGGGTGTTACATGAATAATATCTTTATTAAATGTGTGCTAAAACTAGCAACATTTTATGTACACCCATTTGAAAGCAAACAGTTCATGCAGTGTTCTTGCGCCGATTACAGTTTTATAAAAGTATTAAAATGATAATAAACAAAGATAAAAATAAAAAAAAAAAACAAATTAAATTTCACAAAGATAGGATGTTGCGCTATTAAAAAAAACATATTGGTTTAAACTAAAATGAAAAAAAGAACGGAAATAACACGGATTTCAATACAGTTGTCACCAATGAGCTTAAAATGAATTAATTTAGGTTTTGTATAAATTGACGGAAACCTGATGATGTTTTTTGAAGAAGGACGAAAAAAATATTCCGACTGGGAGCTTTACAGGCGTGCGTCGCGTAAACCAATCGAGTTATATATATTATATAAACATTTTATGTATATCATTTTTCCTTATTCAACCCGTGCGAAGCCAGATGGGTAGTTAGTACTTAAAATAAACTAAGTTGTTAGTAGATTAACATTTATTTTACTTTTGTTTTGTTATTGTAAAAGACGTAATTTCGAAATTAAAATGCTTTTTAATCAATTCAAAACTTCAATTTACTAAGAGTGCAATTTCTTGATGAGAAGTCTGAAAATGATACCAATAAACTGCGAGCTATATTAAAAATCTTTCAGCGCTTTATTAGAAGACATTCTGAAAATTATATTTTGATAAAGTTATTTAATTGAAAATAGTTAACCTGTAATCTCTGCTCTTGCCTCAATTTCATGCAACTGATTGATTTGCTTGTCATGTGAATGATAGCATACATTCTTACGATATATAGATACGCTTAAATAGCTTGGAATTTTTAATATGGAGACCATGTGACTACTCAAGATGGCGTAAGTGATTTTTTTTATAGAATAGGAAGGCGGACGAGCATATGGGCCACCTGATGGTAAGTGGTCACCAACGTTCATAGACATTGCTTACATCACCAATACGCCACCAACCTTGGGAACTAAATTGTTATGTCCCTTTTGCCTGTCATTACACTGGCTCACTCACCCTTCAAACCGGAACACAACAATAACAAGTACTGCTGTTTTGCGGTAGAATATCTGATGAGTGGGTGGTACCAACCCAGACGAGCTTGCACAAAGCTGTACCACCAGTGAATAGTAACTCTATTCAGCTTTGGGTGGATTTTGGCCAAAACTGTAAGATGAAACTTACCTATATATACCAAATATTCTAAAAAATGTCTAGTCGTGTAATAATGTGATTAATTATACGTAGTACCGCACCGGGCTTGAATCAAGGACCTCGAAATCTGCCACCTTATGAATTAGCTAGCAGTCAACGAGGCAGTTAAACAATTGACAGTAATACTTTATTATAATATTACAACTGCATATCTGTTTAAACTATTTAACTAAAATATTAATAAATAAGACGAAGAAATGAAAAATTATATAAATAAAAACATTGTTTACCCGTACCAGTCCGTACCAGTCCGGACCAGCCCTTACGGGCAGCTACTAATAATCACATTTAAAGGATACACGCATCAAAAAAAGGTAACAGTAAGTTATTAACTCTCAAGTAAGATTGATTGAATTGATTTCTTACACTGTTGAACGTGTATATATATAACGAAAGTGAAGAAATTTGATAAGAGGAAAACTTACCGGAAATTTTACGTCACGTGTCATTTTTGAAATGAACTTCGATTGAGTTTTATTTACAGAAATTGTCAAACTTATGATACGGTTTTACGCAACCCCTGGATCTGTAGGGTAACAATATTGAACGTAACTATAATATTACTCAATTTGATTTTGATCAGTTGTCAGAATTTCGTACAATTGTAATTTACTGGTGGTAGGGCTTTGTGCAAGCTCGTCTGGGTAGGTACCACCCACTCATCAAATATTCTACCGCAAAACAGCAATACTTGATATTGTTGTGTTCCGGTTTGAAGGGTGAGTGAGCCAGTGTAATTACAGGCACAAGGGACATAAAATCATGGTTCCCAAGGTTGGTGGCGCATTGGCTATAAGCGATGGTTGACATTTCTTACAATGCCGATGTCTAAGGGCGTTTGGTGACCACTTACCATCAGGTGGCCCATATGCTCGTTCGCCTTCCTATTCTATAAAGAAAAAAAAAAAGTCCGCCAAAAAGGCAAAAACCTCGTCCTTTATTTCACAGAATATAAAAAATCGTCGATGTTTGACGAATATAAATGTCATATATATTTTTTTAAATGATATAATTTTAATATTTCTAAAATTTATAAATCAAATTGCGACGTATTTAAATAAAAATACAGACTCTAGAAATACGTCTTTAACAATTCGTACACAGGCATTTAAGACTTCGTAAGTTATGTTTTGATTATTTTCTTAAACATCTATGTTTTCTTATTGTTATACTTTATTTATGAGGAACAAAAAAGTCTCGTTTTTCCTTATATCCTTAAGACAATTTATCTTTCTTTATGAAATTATTTTGGCGTATCTCCAAATCTTAAATGTTACGAGCCTTTTTTTATTCTGATTCGAATATAGGTAATATATGACATAACATTTATTTCATTTAGCCAAAATTTAAGCGATTTTTTCGCAATTTTAGTTAATTTTAATAACTAGCAATTAGCTAAAATTCCATTTGGAATATTTAAGGGTTTTTGTAAGCGCGCTCTTAAGTTCAGAGAAGTTTCTGAATTTAAAAGAGGACGATGGAGTTGGGAAGAATGATTGACGCATTTTCACGTGAAATTAAAAAAAATTATATATATAAATGATATATATACAGTATAACTTTTTTTACCTGCATTTTTGAGACTATAATTAGTTATTTTTTATTTGTTGTTTAAAGTATAAATATAAATGATTATATTTATTATTTACGAATCTTTCAAAATGCTTATTATTCATTTAATTTTAATATTCTTTATTTAAACTTTGTCTAGAAGATTTTAATTTCTTTAAGAGACGATTGCAATTTATGTTTTTTTTATTTAGAAGAAACTTGATTCATTTTAATAGAGAGCAGGAGTTTAGTCGGAAAAAGTAAACGTAGTAAAGTAAGTCAACAAGAAAATAATCAATTTAACTCAGTCCTCAGTTCTTTATAGCTAAAATTATTCTTAATGACTACTGACGGCTTTAAACTATACGTTGTTTAGCAGCTGTTTAGTTAAACATTGATTTCTCTCTTTCTTTCATTATTGATTTGACATTCGAAAGAAGACAAACATTTTTTTAATTAATCAGACTTTAAATATAATTCATAAGTAAGGTCGTATTATATTATGTACTTTATTGGCAAGAAAAATAGTTTGTATAGGCTTAATTTACTTGATGATGTACCAAAAATGTGCTTGTATAAAGTATGTAGTATGATCTATAAGAATAATTTTCACCGAAGGTTGAGAACACTTCCTTTTTATGGATGAAAGAATTTGCGTCATATCAGCGTATGCTAAAACGAACCTTATGTATATGGATGTAAAATCGAATTCATAAGCTCATTATTATCTTAGAGTATCCTCAGCGGTATTTTGATAACCTTATCTCTTATTCTAAATACGGTAGATCTCAAATACATTAATACATATCTTAAATCCATCTAATATCTATCTTTTATAGATAATTTAAATTGAAACTGTTTTTTTTACTTGTATGTACTTACCTACACTTTGGTTGGTCCTCAGCACATTGTTACTTATATATTACCATCACTTGTTACCTATCTTTGCTGCGGAATCTTCAACTGTGTTACAAATACGCTAACGTGTATTATTGATCAATAAATATAAAGTTATTTAAGTCATTATATAAAAGTAAATGTCCGTTCAACTAACACATGCAGATTCCCTCGCAATGTTTTTTCCTTTCCCGCTGTGTATTATGTACGTACATTTCAATATTTAATTATAAGTATAATTGTACCAGCCATGAATAATGTATTTATACATAACAAAAACAAAAAAAAAATCGCAAAAATCTCCAGGAAAAAAATCGATTTGCAAAAAAAAACAAAACTATACAACAGTCAAAATAACAGAAAACTCAAGTTCCTGCTGTGATTTGAATCTGTCTACTTTGGTTAAGAAGTTCTCCAGCGAATTTAACCATAAAAAGCGCATTTTTTATTATATTCGGTTGCGCATTCCTATTTGTATTATCCTATTGATACAAGAAATAATAATTACAAAAAATACTTGTTTATTTTTAACACAACAAAGTTTTTTTTACACAATAAAACGCATTTAGGGTAAATATTTTCTCTTCCTGCTATCGATTGAAACAATATAATAAAAGCAAAATCGTTCTTATTTGCCTTTGAGTGAAATAGACAATGTGAAAGCTTATTGCTTCATTTCACGTCCACTCCTTTCCTCGTAAACGAATACATTTTTAATTGAAATTCCTTACAGCCACTACGACACTTTGAGCTCGACTTGTAACCCGGGTAATATATTCAGATAGAGGTATTTTCGGGCGATAATGTTGGAAAACGAGAAGAATTGTCCAAGTTACATCGAGTGGAAGAAAATAATGGAATCGTAACCTTAATTTTTTTTTTCTTTCTAAGTCGAAACTTATCGGTTCAAATTTCATAAAAATTGCTACTGGCTGAATAAATTTCATTTTTTTTTTAAATGACACCGGATGCCCTGCTCCGTTCGATGAATATATCGATATCATCATCATTTACATTTATGGTTATTGAAATAATAATTTATATTGTATACTTGTAATTTTATATGTATTGATAATATAATTTATTTATTGATATATATTATGTGTATTTTATATTTACATTTATTTATTAGTTTGTTTAATCATAAATTAATAATATCTTATTTCTTATTAGAGCACCGCCTACCTCATATCCTATGTTATCACTTACTCCTTTGGTTGTCTGGAAGAGATCGCTATGTAGCGATAAGGTCGCCAAGATTGTATGCTACGTTTATTCTTTATTTTTTTAATCTCCTTGTGGTGTACAATAAAGTATAAAGTAATTAATTGAATAAAAATCAATAGTTGTGGCTAAAATAAATATATTTTTCTTATCATTTATAATAGTAATATACATATAGCAACGAAGTATGTAGAGTATACATGTCACACAAACACATCCCTTGTGTGTGCGTGACGTGTAGAGAACACGATGCCGACTGCCGTCACGGCATACGATTCGCCAAAAGATATTTCACATGAGTAAAAAAATAAATACGATTTTCTAATTATTTCCAATGTTCACTTAATACCAAGAAACCATTGCAGGTCTATATCTCTATCAGTAATTACTTTAGCTCGTAAAAGCCATTAGCAACAAAACAATATTGTGTTAAGTCTCTCATGAACCTAAATAATTAAAGACAAAAACATTCTTATACGCTATGAGGGCTTTCCAAACAATCTATTACACGAAAGTTACTCGGTTACTAGAATTGTTATTTACCTATTTGGGTGATTAATAATAATAGTTTGTAACACGTTGGTTGAGTGCTTAGCTCATAGATCTGCAGATCAATATTAAAATTAAGATTTTCGCCCAGAGAATCGGAATTGCGATTAAAACGGAAAATGCTGCTAGCATTCTTGCTACCATTCCATGCGACCGCATTTACACGATTTGTACAGTAACTAACTATTTTATTTTTTATTCGTATTTATTTCAGGCTTTGATGTAAACAAAAGTCTAGATTAATTAATGTCTTAATTGTTAATAGCAACCCGAAGTCGGAAAAAATGTGTAAAATAAGAAATATAGAATAGAATAGAATATGCTTTATTGTAGACCAAAAGAGTTACAGAAATATACAGTTATAAATACAAACAATAACAAACATATTAATGTACAAAAGGCGGTGTTATCGCTAAAAGAGCGATCTCTTCCAGACCACCTTTGGATTGAGAACATGAGATAAATAAAGCGGTAAGGAGGTGTACTGATCTATTTTACTTTTTTTTTTAAATAAATATTATACTATATACATAACCTACATTTATTATTTTCAATTTCGCTTACATGACACAATTTCCAGTTTTATGAAGTCGTATTTGAACTGAATTAATTGAAATTCATTCAGTTATTTTCATGAATTTAAAACTTGAATAAGATTACGTTATCCTTTTGAAAGCAGATTTTATTTACCCCGGTCGCGGAGCCTCTTAGCGTCTATGGACCCAAATTTATTTCAAATCTTATTGTTTAATCCGCTTCTGCAATGCTCTTCTGTAACTGATTTCAAATCTTGATTGTGCAATGTTACCCTATATGTCTAGAACTTTTTCTGGTACAAATTTTATTAATATTCACTAGTTATTTATTAGAGACGTTAAACTGGGTCTGTTATAGTATTTTGTTGATTTAAGTTATAAAACTGTTTTATTTCAGTGGGGGTAAAAAGTGGGGTAGTTATGGGTTAAAATTTTACTCAGATAAGGTTCAAGAATAAAGGTGTATCACTAGTTTCTTTGACGATTTCTGTAAATAAAAGTCCATCCGGGTTCACTGTTTTATGTATGATTTATATACAAAAATGATACATAAAATGAAACCCATATAGGTTTCTTTTGTAAATTTTTCAATTGTCATTCAATATACAACCAAGGATAGGCAATCGAGAAGAATCCAACACCCTTTCAATAACATCACGCTCAGGTAGTAAATTTCAAAACAGTCATCATCATAATAATCATAAAGTAGACGAATAAATAGATATGCATTGAAATAGACATGCATTGACAGCAACGACGTCGTGTTCCGGTTTGAAGGGCGAGTGGACCAGTGTGATTACAGGCACAAGGCATACTACTTCTTGGATCCCAACTTTGTTGGCACATTGGCATAAGGAGTGGTTAATATATTTTATTAAACCAATGTCTATGGGCAGTGACGACTTACCATTAGCTAGGTCATTTGCCTGTTCGCCAATATTATAAAAAAAAAAACTTATACATGAAATCTGTACTGGTGGTAGGGCTTTGTGCAAGCTCGTCTGGGTAGGTACCACCCACTCATCAGATATTCTACCGCAAAACAGCAATACTTGATATTGTTGTGTTCCGGTTTGAAGGGTGAGTGAGCCAGTGTAATTACAGGCACAAGGGACATAAAATCTTTGTTCCCAAGGTTGGTGGCGCATTGGCTATAAGCGATGGTTAACATTTCTTACAATGCCAATGTCTAAGGGCGTTTGGTGACCACTTACCATCAGGTGGCCCATATGCTCGTCCACCTTCCTATTCTATAAAAAAAAAAATATCTTGTAAACTGACTTGAAGATTTTATTTATGCGTTTAACATTTATGTTTTATTCAGTATAGTTAAGGTCGTATAGTGCCGGATTTATAATCATGTTTTGCGAACAGTTTCGAGTTCTCGCCGAACAGATCTCAATGATCATATTATAATTAATATCTATTTATTATGTTATAGTAAATAGAATTTATAATGCTTTAAAATAAATAGCCATGCATTGTTAATTTTTTTTATATTTATTTAGTCAAAACATTTTGTTTAATGACTTGATATGTATTCTGTTTGTAATTATTTTACATTATGAATTTAGTTATCTCATGTAGCGTCGCAATTTCTATTTACAAAATGGTCAATATTTATTTGTCCAGTACCGAAATCTAAATAGTGAAGTCTCCATAATCAGATTAGATTTCCAACGTCTCTGAATATAGGATTTGAATTTACAAGATTTCATCTCAAGTGAAGATATCACAAAGGGAAACCGCAACTTGACTCACAAACAACTATTGTAATAATATACTGTTTCAAGGTCTTATATTTCTGACTACGCTATAATATGGTCTATTATATCAATATGTATAATAAAATAAAGTTTCGCGCCGCGTCTGTACGTCTGTTTGAAATAAAAAAACGTACAGATGTTCATACGGTTTTCACCAAATCTTTCAAATTTTGTTTAAATTGGCCAAATATGACGACTGGCAGCGTTTTTATTTTATCTTTTATACTTGGTGGTAGGGCTTTGTGCAAGCCCGTCTGGGTAGGTACCACTCACTCATCAGATATTCTACCGCTAAACAACAATACTTGCTTGGCTTGAAGGCTAAATTTATTAAGTAATACATACATCTATCAAAAATATTGTGTTTAGAATTCGGTCACACTGCAAATACCTACTTACAACTAAGACCACTACAATCTATACTATTAATATCATAAAAGTAAATGTCTGTCTGTACAACGCTTTCATGGTTAAAACACTGATTTTGATGAAATTTCGTTCGAAGCAATCTTGAATGACAAGGAAGGTTTTAGGCTACAAGGCTTTTTTTACCTAATATTTACCCCCTCCCCCAAACACGCTGGTGCAAAATTTATGTCGCTCGCGGTCGTCTATATGTCGCTTATAATCATAGCGTCTTTATGTTGGTCAATATAAAAAACAGCCAAAATTAATGAGCCTTTAAGCTTATCTAATTAAGCATCTAATTCATTTATATCTTTTTAATATTTTTACTATAAATATTGAAAATATATTATTTATGTTAAAAATGATAATAAGCGAAATAAATAAAACAATAATGTTTGTACGTTTGTTCTCTATCCATTCCAAAATTATTCATCCGATTGTGATAAAACTTTAGTGAGGTGTTTTGCGTTCATAAGCGAAGGCCCTGCAAAAAGGACAAGATTTCTTTGCATACCTAGTATCTGAGAAACAAAATTATTTCCACTAAAATGAAATGCCTTCATTCTCATTTAAAAGTGGTTGGAATTTATCCAACACGCCTTTGTCTTAAAGCGATATAGGTCAGGACTTTGCGGCGAAATTAGACGTCGAGTATGAAGGTTAACATAACGTTGCTGGTACCTTGGTATTAAAGTTTCTTGAACACTCGCTTGAACGCTTGACTTTGTATAAGCTTTTACTTCATGACTCAACTTTGGTTTCTACAACGCTGATCAAAGTCAATAATGGCGTGTGAGGGAAGCTTTAGAGTCGATTCCACCAAGCTACACTAATGCGGGTTGATAGTCCTATGGCAAATTGTCTGTTGACAATAGCATGTTCTTACAAAGTTTATCTTCAGTACGAGATGAATTTTAAATTGGTTTAAAAATTCCGTGATTTCGAACCCGCAATCTTCGGTTAAGAATCACGTGTTCCATCTTGAACATGTTTAAAAACTTAAAGTAGTTGAAAGTTTATTTGTTAAGTTAATTCGTGATACATAATCAAATATATAGCTATGATTTAAATATATAATTTTGAATCTTTTTTTTATTGAGTAGATAGGCGAACGGGCAAATTTTACTGGTGGTAGGGCTTTGTGCAAGCTCGTCTGGGTAAGTACCACCCACTCATCAGATATTCTACCGCAAAACAGCAATACTTGATATTGTTGTGTTCCGGTTTGAAGGGTGAGTGAGCCAGTGTAATTACAGGCACAAGGGACATAAAATCTTAGTTCCCAAGGTTGGTGGCGCATTGGCTATAAGTGATGGTTGACATTTCTTACAATGCCAATGTCTAAGGGCGTTTGGTGACCACTTACCATCAGGTGGCCCATATGCTCGTCCACCTTCCTATTCTATAAATAAAAAAAAATTGCCTGATGGTAAATTATCACCGCTGCCCATAGATATTGACTTTGTAAGAAATACACACACACGTACGTAAACACTGAAACACACATTATTGTCGATATTTAACTATACAATCTAATATTGTTATAAAAAGTCTTATAGAGTTCATGTTGTACATAATAATTTTGTTATATACAAAAAGGGGAACGGGACTGTTACTCCTCGATTCAGATAATTTTTTAACCTTGGTTATACATATTCACTTAATTGGAATTAATTAATTGTACAAACAAAATTGTAATAATTACTATGTCCATTTTCTATTATGAATAAAGATGTATTATTATTATCTTAAATTATTAATATTAATCATTCCTTACGCTACCAACTTTGGGGACTAAGATGTTATGTCCCTTATGCCTGTAGGTGTGTAACACCACCAGTATACATACACAAAAGTCAAATATATGTTTATATATAACTATTTATATTTTAAAATAAATAGTTGTGAATGTGAAGGAGATTCTTTGAGAAGAAGATACGATGAGTGGGTGGCACGAATTCAATTTAAATCTAAGCCCGCTTCGCGCTTGCTCTTGGTTATAAGTGAATCAATGTTTGAGAGAGCAGCGCTTTACGCGTGCGGGTAGTTTGAATAGTAGAAATGAGTTTTTACACCAATATATAATACTTTAAATCTAACATATGAATTATCTTTCATTTATATCATAAAAAAAATAATTTGTGATGTTTTTAAGATACCGCCAGGAGTCATTTATTGTTTTTTTTAGCATATTGGCAAACGCCATATACATGATTATTAGTATTTTTTTTTCTCTTTTCTGGCGTGTATCTACGCTATTTGAGCGCAAAATATTCTGCCAATGTCTCGTATAAAATACATGACACATATGATATGAGATTATTCGGTTTTAAATTTTGAATCGTTTAATGATGATGAGTGAAAACTATCAAAGTAGATATGATATGAAAGTCTACAGTAGATATCTAGAACAATATTATAATTAAATAAATTAATTATTTCAACACAAAATATAAATAATATAATAAAAATTTTAATTTCTTACAATACATTTAGGTAAATATTTAATAAATGGTAAGTGAACTATATAAGTCGAGATGGCCCAGTGGTAAAACGCGTGAATCTTAACCGATGAACGTGGGTTCAAACCCGGGCAAGCACCTCTGAATTTTCATGTGCTTAATTTCTGTTATAATTCATCTCGTGCTTTTCGGTGAAGAAAAA
Source organism: Nymphalis io (assembly GCF_905147045.1). Lineage (NCBI taxonomy): Eukaryota > Metazoa > Arthropoda > Insecta > Lepidoptera > Nymphalidae > Nymphalis > Nymphalis io. Next base: position 6,158,672 of record NC_065913.1, on the reverse strand, counting down.
CATCGTGAGGAAACCTGCATGTGTCTAATTTCATCGAAATTCTGCCACATGTGTATTCCACCAACCCGCATTGGAGCAGCGTGGTGGAATAAGCTCCAAACCTTCTCCTCAAAAAAAAAAAAAGGGAGAGGAGGCCTTAGCCCAGCAGTGGGACATTTACAGGCTGTTACTACTACTACTAAGTGAACTAATGTCAAAAGAAATTTCATACATGATTATTGTTTAAATTTTGACACGATAAGACAATAAACAATAATAATGACCTAATAATATCCTAGAAAATTATTCACGCATGACCATCTGATGCCAAACTAAGCAGAGCTCGTACTATGGAAACCAGACAACTGATATACTACATATACTACTTTTATTTTGTAAATACATACTTACATAGATGATTACAGACTCAGGACAAACAGACATGTTCATGCTCACAAATGTCTATCCTGGGTGTGTATCGAACCCACAAACTTCGGCGTGAAAGGCTATCTACCAACCACGCCAACGGCCCGTCAAATGAACGTATCATTAATGTGTCATGTTATTAGCTGTTCCTCACGGAATCGACAATACTGTTTGCATTGTCGATCTGTAAGTGAAAGTGAGATCCGTATATTGTCTTTTTTTTACAATAGTTGTAAACATATATTCAGATTTTTTGTCTTCTCTTTTACGAGCTGGTAATAATAACTTAATGTTTTATATAATATATAATAAAAAAAATTCAATTTAATTTCGACTTATTCAACATATAGATAAAAAAGGGGCTTCATGAAACAATATATTTAAGACATCAAAATAAATCTTATAGACTATCAACTAAAATTGACACAGCACTCAGACTGATTGAAAATATCTGTTATTTTGCTTGCTAAACAACTGTTTACTTAATATAGTAATTGTAAATATACAATTGTAATTGATACTATATTGCAAAATCTAAATTTGAAAAATCTTTTTTTTATTGAAATACGTAGACGATAGCAAATTAGCCATTCGATGGTAACGAGACATTGGCACCTTATAATAAGCACTTAAAAAAATATAATTTGAATTTGGAATATTCTATTCGAATAATATATGCATATATATAATTACATTATGCCTAGAATGTCAACTGTTAAGTTTGTACCAAAAATTTATGGACGTATTTCATACCTTAATTGCTTTAGATGCCTAAATCATACTGTCCAAAGTTAGTTTAGTGGCGAGATAGTGTATATAAACTAAAATTTATTTCATATTCGGTCATTGCTTTGTAAACTAAAATTAATTTTTAATAATCAAATGGCAAATTTACGTTTAATGAGATAATAATGTTCGTTGTAAACTTGAGGCCTAAGTTTCAATTTTCTAATTACTCTTGGTTTCCGTTATTTGTAATCGTAAAATTAACGAAAATAACTTTTCTTTTTGTACTGCCTTGTCAGCTTACTTACAAGTATGTTATAGCAAAAAAAAAAATAGCGGGACTTTAGTTAAGATTACTAGTTTGTAGTTTGTTGTAGACTTACTTATAACTTTGAGAGACAAATATGATGATGATGAATGTCCTCCTAACCGAATTTGCCCACTGCGGCCAATCTTAAGGCAGATTAGCCAACTCTCAGGACAAATTAGTGCACAAGTGTGTGCGCAAACATCTCTAATCCCTTGCTCTCTATAAAGGGTTTAGGAAGTCTTGGAAAGAGTTCAGGCGCAGAATCAACGACTTTAAATGATTTTCGAGCCAAGGTATAGGTATGTTCCGGTTTGAAGGGTGAGTGAGCCAGTGTAATTACAGGCACAAGGGACATAAAATCTTAGTTCCCAAGGTTGGTGGCGCATTGGATATGTAAGCGATGGTTGACATTTCTTACAATGCCAATGTCTAAGAGCGTTTGGTGACCACTTACCATCAGGTGGCCCATATGCTCGTCCACCTTCCTATTCTATAAAAAAAAAAAAAAAGTACTGTAATTAAAAGGGTGATAAAGTGTAACTACTGAGTTTCTTTTAGGTTCCTCTCGGTATATACATTCCGAACTGGTGGTAGGTAACATTTAATTCAATACTGTAACATCATCTAAAAGTGCCCTTATAAGCATATTTGAATAAAGAATTATTTGATTTGATTTGTCTGTTTCGGAACGAGAAACAGCTTTGCTGGTTCGGAAATTCGGTTAGGATATATCGGATCGGAATAAATTGGGAAAGCCAAAAAACGGGCGTCCACACACAGTTATTATTGAGGAATGAAACTCTATTTTATGACGTTGCTAAACTACATATTGCTAGATAACATGGGATTAAAAGTATTTTGACAGGCTTCACGATGTTTTGTTAAATCGCCGGTCATGAAATGATAAACATAATTATGGGCCGATGTGAAATCATACAATTTTGAGCCTTTGTGCTATTATCCCACTTCTAAAATTAGTTTTAAGCTTAATTGGGGTTAAATAGGATTATAAGGAAGGAATTATTCTTTTTTTTTATAATATAGGTAGGCGGAGGAGCATATGGACCACCTGATGGTATGTGGTCACCAACGCCCATAGACGCATTGTAAGAAATGTTAACCATCCTTTACATCGCCAATGCGCCACCAACCTTGGGAACTAAGATGTTATATTCCTTGTGCTGCTGTTTTGCGGTAGAATATCTGATGAGTGGGTGGTACCTACCCAGACGAAATCACACAAAGCTCTACCACCATTATATTATATACAATATTAATTTATATTAAAACAACTTTTTATTTTGTTTCAGATCGAGGATACAGCGTCAAGCAAACGATTATAACATTTAAAACAAATTAACAGTAATTATTTGTCAATTATATAATAAATATTTTATGTAAAATTGAAGTTCGAAGTAAATATTTAGTCAAGTGTTAGTGAAGTGATTGTTTAAATCAAATCAATGTAGTCTATTGATCATAGTGTTTCAACGATGCATCTGTTTCGTATGGATTTCTTTCTCGAAGTCGCACTGTGCATAGTATTGTGCTGTGTGAAAACACAGCAGGAAGTACTCATCGAAGAATCGTGTAAGTATATTTACTATATTAAGGGTGAGGGATCAGCGATGGTTAGCCAGATATCCTATAACTAAGTAAAGAAAAGTACATAAATACAAATTTCATTGAACTAGTTGCTGAACTCGACTTAGTCCGGGTAAAATAAAAATGTTTGCATTTAAAAAGTATATTTTTTTAAAACAAAACTGTATATAAAGTAATGTAACAGCCAGTGCATGTCCACTGCTGGACTAAGGCTTCTCTCTTTTTTTGAGGAAAAGGCTTAAAGGTTATTCTACCACGCTGCTCCAATGCGGGTTGGTGGAATACACATGTAGCAAAATTTCAGTTAAATTAGACGCATGCAGGTTTCCTCACGATGTTTTGCCTCACGACGAAAATTCAGTGGTGATCATCGGTTAAGATTCACGCTTTCTAACCACTGGTCCATCTCGCCTTTAATGTAAATACAATGTGAATTTATTATAAGGCCGAATTAAGAGTTATCTAATAAATTTTGTCATCCAGTTTTCTCTATAAATACATCTAAGCTCCATTACCAATTGTATGTTCTCTAATTACCAACGGACGCGACCAACAGCTTACATCATAGCGTTCAATTCTCTCAATTAACGTGCAAGCGTTGAGTCGTTTATAATTGTGTCCTGTTAAATTATTTTATCGTCAATATTAACGGAATACGAATTATTTAAATGTATTTATAATTATGATAAACCCCTTTATCTTGTTAACTTAATAAATACGCAAAAACAAACAGCTGCAATTTTATTTGCGCGAGTATTGTGAAGTTCAAATTTTGATTGTGGAAAAATTTCATATACATTAAATTAAATTGCGCATATAATTAATAATAATAATAATATCCTGGGACATTATTCACACACGGCCATCTAATCTCAAACTAAGCAGAGCTTGTACTATGGAAACCAGACAACTGATATACTACATATACTACTTTTCTTTTGTAAATACATACTTATATAAATAATTACACCCAGACTCAGGACAAAGAGACATGCTCATGCACACAAATATCTGTCCTGGATAGGAATCAAATCCACAACCTTCGGTGTGAAAGGCAAGTAAGGCAGTTGGCAGCAACCACGCCAACCGGCCCGTCAAATTGAATAATTGTTGTAGATATTGTGTCTGTCTATCGGTTTCTATCTGATATATTACGGATCAATATAATAATCAATTTTATTCAAGTTTCTAGTACTTTTGTATCGTCATTTAACAAGATTTAATTAAATTTAAAGCTTCTATCGTTTCGGAATGTGGATTATACAGAGAAAAACAGGCAAGAAACTCATTTCGACGATCAAATTACATAAATTAGATAATAAAATAAATAATATATGAATTGATTAAAATAAGCAATAAAGTATAAAGGGAACCCGCAATCTTCGGTGAAGATGTTTTAGCCACTGAACCAAATCCGTTTTATCTTGAATCCAATCTACCACGTGCCGCACTAAAGTAATTATAATAAACAAAAAACTGCTGATCAGTAAACACTATAGAAATAAATTACTGATTTAGAGGGTTGTTGATTATCGCGGTCTGTATTAATTATCGGAATTTTCTTAAGTGATAAGTGCTCTCCACGTTTGGCTGGTCGCCATCTCGGTGCTCGTCTGATATCTGCTGATTTTGTAATATTCGCATTGACATGAATTATTTATATTCGTTGAGTATGATTATAAATTACTTAAACGATGATATTTCGCGCTTTTTCTTTTTTTTATATAGAATAGGAAGACGGACGCATATGGGCCACCTGATGGTAATTGGTCACCAACGCCCATAGACATTGGCATTGTAAAAAATGGTAACCATCGTTTACATCACCAATGCGCCACCAACCTTGGGAACTAAGATGTTATGTCCCTTGTGCCTGTAATTACACTGGCTAACTCACCCTTCAAACCGGAATACAACAATACCAAGTACTGCTGTTTTGCGGTAGAATATCTAATAAGTGGGAGGTACCTACCCAGACGAGCTTGCACTAAGCTCTACCACCAGTATGAATACGATTTTTGATTTGACTCTTTATATAGTTATGTCTATATAGTCAACATATATTACCAACTAAACTGATTTATTTGAAAATGAAATAACTTATTTTTAAAACAAATTAATAAATATTATGGTGTAAAATAAATAAGAACATGGTTTTGTTAATTAATATAGTATACGTATATAATACGAACTAGGCCCACTCTACTCCCTAGAGAGCGATGACGTGAGGGGCCATGACGTCAAGAGAGCATTATCCCGTGTTCCTTCTCTGCATGCGAGTCGGTTTTACGCCCAAAACGAATAGATGGTTTACGTCAATTTTTTTTTTATTCAAACATTATTGGTACATTTAGTATAATCTATAATATTGTCTATGGCAGTATACGTTAATTTAACTCTATAATTAAATGCTTACAAAAACACTGCATCTAGTATTTTTGATGTTTTTCTTCACCGTCAAGCACGTGTACTGGTTTAATCGTTTTTTCAATTAGATCTTATAAAAAAACGTTTCCTGTTTATTAATATAGACACAATCTCAGTACATTAAGCCTTATTTATGAACTTTTTATTATAAACATGAGCTTTATATTTATTTATTAAAGGCAAATATTTATTCGTAAAATACTAATAAATTTACGGAACAATACTGACAATACTCGTTGTTTTCAATAATTAATATTCGGAGATTAAGCATCAACTATCAAAGATAATTTTTCGCTAATTTTTACCTTTGATTGTCCGGTGAATAGAATCAAAACGAAAACAGATGCTCGTCAGATATGCAATTAACAGAGGGCTTTCAAACTGTCTCTCAATTGTTTTCATAGAAACGTTTGCATAGCCGATTACCACACACAATTTATAACAATACAATACTAGAATATTGTGTGAATATTTTATAAAACATTTCGATATAAAATATGTTGAACTAGTTAAATTTTTTGTTTGTTTTTATTTATTAAATTGGTGGTGATTAATGACTTCTCTGAACTTCTTAGTAGAATATATATATGAGTTCTCGCATGTTGCCATTAAAAGAACAAATAGGATTTCTTGATCTCATTTTGGTGATATATTTCTTTGACTTTATTTTGTCACGAATATAATGATTTAAAGCCGATATAACCAATTGCTAGACAGTGAATATAAATTTAAAATGGTAAACCTCGGTAAATGAAAAAATATCGAGAGGAAATCTGCATTCTAAACGTTCTGCGACATGTTTTATGTATATGCCAATTCGAAGTGGAACAGGAAAGTGGATTAAGGTCAATATAATAATAATAATAAATAATAATAATACCCTGGGGCATTCACACACATCTGATCCCAAATTAAGCAGAGCTTGTGTTATGGAAACTAGACAACTGATATACTACATATACTACTTTTGTAAATACATACTTATATAGATAATTACACCCAGACTCAGAACAAACAGACATGTTCATGCACACAAATGTCTGTCCTGGGTGGGAATCGAACCCACAACCTTCGGCGTGAACGGCAAGTATCTACCAACCACGCCAACCGGCTCGTAAATATCCTTCTCCTAGGGAAGGTAGCCTCGGTAAGAATGGGATTTGGGGGTTAATATTTTGCAAATATGATGAAATTTCTAACAAAACATTCCATAAGAAGATTAAAAAATTATGGAAAATATTTGTTTATATATTTATCTGTTGACCGTTTACTACCGTTTATAACGTAGTAGTAATATCATATCATCCTAGACAATATTATATATATACTAATATTATAAATGCGAAAATAACTCGTGTCTGTCTGTAAGTCTTTTACTGGTGGTAGGGCTTTATGCAAGCTCGTCTGGGTAGGTACCACCCACTCATCAGATATTCTACCGCAAAACAGCAATACTTGATATTGTTGTGTTCCGGTTTGAAGGGTGAGTGAGCCAGTGTAATTACAGGCACAAGGGACATAAAACCTTAGTTCCCAAGGTTGGTGGCGCATTGGCTGTAAGCGATGGTTGACATTTCTTACAATGCCAATGTCTAAGGGCGTTTGGTGACCACTTACCATCAGGTGGCCCATATGCTCGTCCACCTTCCTATTCTATAAAAAAATAAATAAATACATTAACAGTGTTTTGTTACTAAATAAATGGTCAAAATTTAATGGAATGATAGTAAATGGCGATTCTTGCACTTTCAGACACGATTGCTATCTATGTCAAGTTTCGAGTTTGTTCTTATAGAATAGTCCCACAGATTAATAACAGCCCACGCATGCGCAGTGCAATGCTTCATTCCAAATAGGGTCTTTCTTAAAACTGCCTTTTGTTCTGGTTGTTCATTTTTTATTTGAAATCGTATTATCAAGACTCTATTGAGGTGACCTCCCGCAGTGTAAGAATTATTATTCTCTGTTATATAAAACTTTTTTTTTAATGTGCATTCTAAATTTAATTTTCGGTTACGTTTTATTTCGAGTGACGTTTGGTTTTTGTTTTATATAATATGCGTAAATTATACATTTTATTATTTCATATTTCTTATTTGTAGAGCTCGGGGAAAATTAAGGTTTTAACCCATTAATTTTTTGTTTTTATTTAGTTGGAAAATAAATATTACACCCAGTAGTTTTACCGTAAGCCCCAAGTCTTTATATATATAAGCCTTCTTTCAAACATGTTATATTTCCGAAAGTACTGTAGAGCTTTTATGTAAGAACAAACTTTGTACTAACCGCAGAACACGTACGTGACATGTCAAAACGTGATATGCGACATTGACTACAAGATGTCCGTTAATATCTTAGTATTAATGCCTCTCTTTGAGTGAAAAGCATGGAGTTTATTCTATCACGCTATTTTAATGCGGTTTTATTTTATAAAATAGGTAGACGGACGCGCAAATATCAATGTAAGTGGCCACCCTCATCCATAAACATTGGCGCTGTAAGAAATTTTTTTTTTTTTTTTTTATATGCCCCGGGATGGCAAATGACTCTACTCCACCTGATGGTAAGTGGTAGTAGAGTCCAAACGCGACGACGGCCAGTACAGTCGGGAAGAATGTTCTGTACTAGCCGTCCCCGCCTTGCCGGCCCGCAAGATGCCTCTTCACGCCTCGTTTGAAGGAACCCGGGTTGTAAGAGGAGGGGAACACGTGAGCTGGTAAGGAATTCCATTCTTTGGTAGTGCGACAAAGAAAGGAGTTGCCAAATTTCTTTGTGCGCGATGGAATTGATGTCACAGTTAGGCGGTGACATCGAGAACCAGCTCGCGTGGACTTAAGAAGGAAGGGGGAAGCAGGAATTAGAGAGAACAATTCCTCAGAGCACTCGCCGTGATACAGACGATAGAAAGCGCTCAGTGCTGCTATCTCGCGACGCAATTGTAAAGGTTCAAGGGTGTTTGTGACCTTTACGTCGCCAATAATGCGTACTGCACGTCGCTGCAACCGGTCCAAGGCCTCCATTAGGTACTTAGCGGAGCCATCCCAAAGGTGCGAGCAATATTCAACGCAGGACCGTACCTGTGTTTTGTATAACAGGCACAGTTGTTGTGGCGTGAAAAAACGCCGCACCTTGTTCAGAACTCCGAGTTTTCGTGAAGCTGTTTTTATAATAGCCTCGATGTAATCCCTTGGACTAAGGTCGCAGCGAACGTCCATCCCCAGCATGGCGATTTTGCTTTGTATCATTAGCGGTGTGCCACAGAGGGAGGGATGAGGGTAAAATGGTGACTTTTTCGCTGTGAGAGCGCACACCTGTGTTTTCTTAGCATTAAACTCAACAAGATTATCAGAACCCCATTTGGCGATGAGCTCTAATGTCCTATCGAGTTCAATAACAAGATTCTCCCGCCTCTCCTCAGTTTCCGCCCGCCCAGCCACTGTGCGTCCGTGGTATCCACCATGCACTGTACTATCATCTGCATAGCAATGTATGTTCCCAAGAGAGAGCATATCATTGATATGCAAAAGAAAGAGTGTGGGAGATAGCACAGATCCCTGTGGGACGCCAGCATTCACTACATAGAATTGTGAAGCGCAACCATCTACTAAAACACGAAGGCTACGCTTGTGTAGGAAGCTGGCAATCCAGGTGCATAGCTGAGCAGGCAGACCATATGCCGGTAGCTTGGAGAGAAGACTTCTGTGCCAGACCCTGTCGAAAGCCTTGGAGATATCGAGGCTGACAGCCAACGATTCTCCATGCTTGTCGATAGCTTCACCCCAGAGGTGCGTTACGTACGCTAGAAGATCACCTGTGGACCGTTTTGGTCGAAACCCGTACTGACGATCATTAATTAGACAGTGATCTTCTAGGTAATGGATCAGTTGGTTGTTTAAAATCCGTTCCATCACCTTACAAAGTACTGAGGTGATAGCTATTGGCCGATAATTTGCCGGGTCAGACCGATCCCCTTTTTTGGGAACCGCTTGCACATTAGCTCTTCTCCAAGCCTCCGGCACACATCCCGAAGAGAGAGAAAGTTGGAACAGGCGCGTTAACACAGGAGACAGCTCCGCCGCGCACTTCTTCAGCACAATGGCTGGTATTCCATCAGGACCGCTAGCTTTCCGTATATCGAGTGATTGCAGCTCCGCACGCACATCACGTTGCCTGATTTTGATGTCAGGCATCGTGTGGCCACATGAAGGTATTGTTGGTGGCTGCGCACTACAATCATCGATCACAGAGTTGTCGGCAAAGAGTTTAGCCAGGAGGTCGGCTTTCTCCTGCGGACTGTGAGCTAGCGATCCGTCCGGATTTCTGAGCGGTGGCAGCGAAGGTTGGCAGAAATTGTTTTGCACAGACTTGGTCAGACGCCAGAAGCTACGGGAGTCCCTAGGATGCGAAATAAGGTCATGACCAATCTGTACAATGCGCTGTGCATCCGCTCTCGTGTATGCCTTCCTACAGGACTTGGAATTTTTATTGTAGTTTGCTTTCAGTGAGTCAATGTTAGATGCCCCGCTAATGCAGCCGTTGATCCACGCGCGATATGCCGCCTGCTTAGATGATACAGCGTCGGCACATTCACGCGTGAACCAACGGTTACGCGTACCCCTGTTGATGAGATCTGAGCTAGGAATGTAGTATTCCATTCCTAACATGATCTCATCAGCAACAGCAGCGGCACTAGCTGTCGGGTCATTCCCACTGAAGCAACGTTCCTTCCAAGGGACTGACGCATAGTAATCGCGCATACCGTCCCAATCTGCCGACTTATAGTGCCAAACGCGACGTTTGCATACCGCTGATGGCGGCAGCTTGGCCTGTGGCACTTTGGTAGATATAAGGCCGTGATCCGAAGAACCAAGTGGAGCTTGAACCACAACCTGATATTCCACCGGGTGAGAAGTCAGCAGAAGATCCAGTAGAGAAGGCGCTTGCCCATCAATGTCTGGGATACTGGTGGGCTGATCAACCAGTTGGGTCAAGTCGTGTGTGAGAGCAAAAGCATGAGCAGTTCTTCCAGCATGGTCAGTTTTGAGGGATTTCAACCATGATTCATGGTGAGCATTAAAATCCCCCAAAAACACCAATTCCGCGTTAGGAAATTGCTCTTGCGCAGCATCTGCCACCCGACTAAGATGGTCGAATAATCGGCTCGTCTCCAAGTCACCATTGTGGGATCTGTAGAGGCACACGTAGACTCGACTCTGACGAACCAGGTCCACACGTACCACCAACACGGAGAAGGAGGGGTCCTCCAAGCAGCGCAATCGGTGACAACTAACATCCGCCCTGACGAACAAGCATACTCCGGCTTTCGCTTTAAAAGATTCTTCAAGCATGTAGCCGGGATAGTTAAGGTAGCTGGTGTCGGCAGGGCGGAGTATTTGCGTCTCCGTGAGAAACAACATTGCTGGCCGTGCTGTCTCGAGATGGTGGTGGACAGCGTTGAGGTTAGCGTGGAGTCCTCGGATGTTAGAGAACTCGACCTCAAACAGCGTGGGTATGGTGGGGGTGTGCACCGCTGAACGACCGTTATTTCTTATTTGCGCTACCATTTGGAAATTAGGAAAAGAGACGTGAGGCGAGCGACGTATTGCCACGATAGGGATGGGCAAAGTATGGACGCGTGTTTTCCCAAATGTTTGCCAAAAAGGAAAATATACTGATCCGCCGGACGGAAGGGCCCCCGAACCCCCCCGGAAGTGGCCGCCGGGACCCCACCTTCAACAGACCAGGAACAGCCGTTTCTTCGGGTCTCCCTGACCGGCAGGTCAATACAGTTTCCCCCGGCATTGGTTCAACAGCCGTCTCCAACCGGACCAACACCCATCGCGGCAATACTCGCTCGGGCTCTGGCTGTACGCTGGCTGACCTCGAAACGCGGCTGCAAGCCACTTCACGAGTTTTTCACCATGCGTACGGTGGTAACAAGCCAGGCGGATGTTAGCATCCTACCACCAGATGAGCAGATGGTCGCTCAGATATCCCTTAGTCGCCTCTTACGACACCCATGGGAAAGAGAGGGGCAGTGAAATGTATTCTTTCTTCGTCACTGCACGGATCAAATATCGCAAATGCGAGACACCCTTCTTCTTGCTCACTCACCTCTTCGAAGCGGAACACACCAATATTATTGCTATTTAGCGGTAGAAAAAATGATGGATTGATGAATACCGATAGATTTTTTTTTAATATTACATACATTGTGATTCAGACTAGTTACGATATTTGCAAAATTGCTTCCGAATCATTCGTCTGAATCATATCGTCACACGATATAAGACGGAAAGTTCTGTCCTTAATGAAAAAGTTTGAAGAACAACTGCTACAATTGCTGCAACAAATTATACTTCAATCGCTATATAATTCGAAATAATTATAGTATATATCTATTTTTTGTCGTATAATATGTGTATGTGTTTGATAATCTTTTAACCATTTGTTTATTCAAAGAAGGTAAACTCTTAGCTGATACGAATATCTAAAAGAATTAAAAAGAAAAAAAAGTATTTTCCAAAGTCGGGCGCTAAGTTCACATAGCTTAACTCATCGCATTGGGACACAGGCTGTTACTATATTAGCATTAAACTAACAAGAAAGTTCTAACGCAATACCAGTCAATTTACTAACAAAGGACTTTATTTTATCTTTAATAAAAACCCGTCTATGAAAATATGTAAAAATACTCCGATCCGAAGCTTAAGCCTTGTAAAATATAAGCTCGTGTAAGCTTCAGCTTATATCGACACCTCATTTATCATTTATGTAACGGATTTAAAGTACGAGAGAATAAAGAAACATTATGTATACCCATGCTCATACATAAAAAATCTAATCAAATAATAATCCTTTATTCTAGGTTTATAAGGACGCTTTTGAATCGTGAATTTAAATTTAATTTGACGATTTTTTTATGTTTATAATATATTGTATTCATCAGTATTTTTACGTGATATTTCAATTAATTAATAGCCAACGTTAAAAAAATGTAAATTCTTATTACAGAAACGAATACCGTGTATGTTTGTTAAGTAAGAAAAATCTAAAAAAAAATTATTGTCTGGATTTGGGGTTTGAACCCAGGACCTCTGCCTTAAGAACTCATTCATCTCAATCATTCAGTTATGTTGTATCCGCGTATCACCGCGATTCCGTGTCTTCTTCCATCTCTAGAGAGTAATAAATCTGCCGTCACAGCGCCAGCTCTGTTTACAATCAAAGCAAATTATGTTTGATTAATCATGTCGAGTTCAAGCGTTGATCAATCAGTGGGCGATATAAACTAAATGTTTATAAGGTAATTGTAATCGTTAGTTACGTTGATTGAAATCAGAAGGTCGTAAGTTCGAATTGGGTTCAAAAATCTTTGCTACAAAGTAAATTGATTAGGTTTTTTTTTTATTTCAACAATTCCAATCAATAAGAAAGCAACTTGATTATTACTATTCTTTTTTTTAAATTTGTAACAGGCAATCTATCTAATGGTCCACCTGGTATTTAGTGATTTGTTCAACTGGGATAAATTGGAACTGCTTGACAAACAATTTCTTCTATCATCAAAATGTACGATACAATACGGTCGCTTCTTTGACAGGACACTAAGGGAGAATAAGTAACAGCCTGTAAATGTCCCACTGCTGGGCTAAGGTCTCCTCTCCCTCTTTTGAGGAGAAGGTTTGGAGCTTATTCCACCACGCTGCTCCAATGCGGGTTGGTGGAATAGACATGTGGCAGAAATTCGATGAAATTAGACACATGCGGGTTTCCTCACGATGTTTTCCTTCACCGAAAAGCACGAGATGAATTATAAACAGAAATTAAGCACATGAAAATTCAGAGATGCTTGCCCGGGACCCACGTTCCACGTTGAACGTTCATCGGTTAAGATTCACGCGTTCTTACCACTGGGCCATCTCGACTAAGGGCGAGTACTTTTTTTCAACTGATATTTTATATCTCTCGCACGTTGGTTACTCGCACGCGTACTGTCGGTCTATTTAACTTCAACATTATGTTTACAGCAATTGCACCGATTCATTTACGATTCAAATCAGAACTGCACTACAAATCAGTTAGAACGTAACTCCGCCATTTTGAATTTCAGTGACGTCACAGTATTTATAAATATGTTTATTGCTATATTAATTTTGAATAGATGAAGAGATTACTTTAAGTTATAAGGGCTGTCTGTGTATACTGTACCTGTTCTCTTCTTTTATATATTGTTTGTAAATTATGTGCAATAAAGACTTAATAAATAAATAAAAATTTAAAAGATTTAAGGATCTTATCACTACAGTTTTTTTTTAATAGAAGCAGTTTAACCCCTTAACAAACACAAAACATTTCAGTGCGTATTGCTCCTCTTTTGTATTTTTTTTATCGACGAGCGTTATTGTTATCAATAAGAAATGATAATTGAAATAAAGAAAAAAAAATAAGGCACGAAACACATATACGAAAAATTTAAATGTAACTAAGTTTACTGCGGACCATTATTAAATACAGTTAATTTAGATAAATTTTCGATAATAATTAAGCCTTTAGAAGTAATTAATTTCGCTGACATGTTAATTATATGGAACATGTTTGAAATTCTTTTGTTGTTATTTTGATCAAGCTGATTTTATATTAATATTACAAGAATATGAAATTCAAGCTTGTCAGTTTAATAGTCTAAATTTAAAGCGGCAGCGTTTTACAGTATTGTGAAGCGCTGCTACTTATATGATATTAAATACTAAAACCGTCTCCGTATCGCGCTGAATCTTTTATTAACATTGATTTAAAACTGACACTTCGCTCGGTTCTAATAATTAGTTTAAAAAAGTTCGTTTTTTCATGAATAATATTGATAAATTAAAAAAAAAACATCTACTTAACTAAATTTTGACAAAATCGTTAGAGTCGTTACCGATATACACGAAAAATATTTATATATAAGTAATGCTTAAAGGTAAACGGTAAAGATTGTAATTTTTGTTTATATTTACCGGGAAGACAAATGAATACTCCACCCTATGGTAAGTGGTAGTAGAGTCCAGATGCGACGACGGCCAGTACAGTCGGGAAGAATGTTCTGCACTAGCCTCCTTGCCGGCCCGCAAGATGCCTCTTCACGCCTCTGTTATCTGCCTAATTGGTAGTACTACTGGCTAGCTAACAAGGCCGTAGGCAGTGTGGTTCTGTGTTCAAACTTCGGGTCAACATAAAAAAAAGTTCGTGGGATTTAGATCAAGGAATTCTCAATAACGGCCTAGAGTATAAAAGTTAGCAATGTTTACACTCCCGCGCCTCAGTTGTGACAGATTTCCTGTTTCGAATAACGAGAGTGCACTTATGTTTGAGCATACACTTATGCATTACAATATGTCTCGCACAGAAACATTTTAATATTTTGATTATAGCTGAGTGTTACTTGACAGAGAAACCTTATTTATTATTGATCCACCCAGGTATTGAAACTTTGAACCCAGGTCCTTAATATATACAGCCCTAAAACCAATAGACCACCAAGTCATTCATAGCTATTACTGCGCATACACATACCACAGCCGCTTTTTTATTCCAATTGCATCTTTTACAATAATTTAATCTATAAGTAACGACACGACTTATAATGAGTGCTACGCCCTACTGGTAACATTCAAAGAACAATTTAATGCACCTATCTTATAATCGAATAGATAGGTAGATAAAAAGATCCCCGCTGGTTTACTTTTATCTTTTAAATCAACCCATAAACTTTACATAAGTTACCAGCGCAGGTTTAAACTATGGGCGGTCTTTAAATAGCTTTATTTGTATGCTATTTGCATGTATTTGCGTTATATTTATAATAGGGTGGTCTACTTGTTAGAACACGTAGTTCTTAGTCAAAAGATAGCTGGTTCAAATAAACTTTACTAATAAAATCGTTAATCCTGACAGATCAACGCACCAGACAAAGCTACTGAGCTTATAGAGCTGAAATTTTAAATATCGTTTTATTTTATATACGTTATAAAATAAAACTTTGTTCCAAATTTCAGCTAACCTAAGAAATTATTTTACAATTACAAATAAATAAATTATACTGTCTCAAAAAACTGTCAATAATCTCAAAATATTATCATCCAATATTATCGTCAAAATAACAAATGAAGTTCGTGTTTCCTGAATCGCGCTAACGTTGTGATTACTTGAAGAGTAATAAGTCACCTTGTTATATTTTCGTTTCTCTTTGTTTTAAACTTTGAAAATAACGTTTGACCTTGTAAGGATGTTATAAAATGTGTCATGGCCTGTTAAAATGCGTGTGGAAATTACTCTATCCATCACAACGTAATACATTGTTTACACATTGTTTAGGTACTAAAGGACAATTAAATTTCATATTTTAAAATAACTAGCTACTAGGTACGTAATTAATTAAGAAACAATGTAACGATCTATAAACATTTTACTTCGCTAGAAAGATGTGTGCGTGCGTGTTTGCGTGCCTGTGTGTGTACGCGCGAGTGTGTTTTATGTTTAATTTTTATCTTTTTCATTTATTGCTTTTTAAAGCTTTTGACATATTGAACAAATTAATTCCTGAATAATGTCCGATATAATTAATTTAATTATGTTTTAGTTAAGTGAATTAAATAATATATTAATCAATAAATGTTTAAAGTGCATATAGCATAGCAAATCGTGTAGTATATAATATAATATTAGTTACATAAATAGCAGTGATATTAAGGGTGTAATATTTATATAATATATAAAAAATATGTATATTAAACAATGCTTGTTTTACTTTAATATTAGGTCATTTCTATGTAAACCTCCTAAATGCTATTACTACGTGTTCAAAGTTTGTTTGGAAGATATTGTTCATTCAGCGATAAGATCACGTGCGTAAATTTTCCTTACATAATTTATATAATGTAATTTTTGTTACGACATAAAGTTATATTTAATTATTTTACTGATGGTGGCCTTTGTGCAAGCTCGTCTGGGTAGGTACCACCCACTTATCAGAATATATTCTACCGCAAAACAGCAGTGTTTGGTATTGTTGTGTTCCGGTTTGAAAGGTCAGTAAGCCAGTGTAATTACAGGCACAAGGAACATAACATGTCAGTTCCCAAGGTTGGTGGCGCATTGGCGATGTAAGCGATGGTTAACATTCCTTACAAAGCCAATGTCATTGGGCGTTGGTGACCATTCACCATCAGGTGGCCCATATGCTCGCTCGCCCGCCCGCCAAAAAAATCAAAATTGTCTAACGTCTCATCCGAATATCTCTGATTACTATTGACAATACCCCACAACGCTACGTGTGAGTTGGGTTTATGCCTGATAGCTCTGTCATTCAACCACGCTGCTCCAACTCGAGTTGGTGGGATTCATATGTGGCAGAATTTCAGTAAATTAGACATATGCAGATTTCTTCACGATGTTTTCCTTTACCGTCAAGCACGAGATGAATTATAAACACAAATTAAGCATATGAAAATTCATTTGTGCTATCCCGGGCTTGAACCCACGATCATTGTTTAAGATTTACACGTTCTGACCAATAGGCCATTTTGATTTTTATAGAAACATCATCATCAACACTTAAGCCGAGAGAAACAATCACAAGAAAATACTATAGTTTTATTAATAAACCTTTTATACTTATCAGCAAGATGTAAAACGAGTAAATATTGTAATAAAAAATAATTTATAAACCGTTTCAGTTAAGGATTCATAAATTATCCTCTACGCTGATTGTAACAACTTTTTTATCCAAGATTGTGGGCAGTAAAACCTTTATAGTGTAACCTCTGCCGTCTGTTAATAGAGCTGTCTGCTTATATGTGGCTGTATTATAAAATTGTTTGATTATATACCCAGTTATGTTATGGTTCCCAATGAAAATGCGTTCTTTATGTATAGTTAGAGGTTTTATGTGTGTAATGTATATCATTTACATAGTATGTATACGAGCTACGTCACAAGATATAGTATAACAGGCTATCTCAATTGAAACCGTTTTATTTCTTTGCCGCAATCAGAATTAATGTTAATTGTATAATATAATAATATTTATATTTAATAATAATAATTTATTTTATGTACAGACGTTTTTATAAAATATAAAATAAATTAATAATAATTTTACATTTTGTATAATTATAATCTCCAATAAATATAAAATTTAGTAACATTCTTATTTAACACTTTTTTTCTTGCCACGGACTTGTTTTTGTTTCCGGACCGCATCACAATCGTTAGGATTACTGATGTCTTTATACTAAACATAATATAAGCTTTATATATTTTAAATTAGTGCTTATTATGTAATAATTATAAGATATAAATTATTTTAGGGTTTGGTTTTGGTATCTGTATTAACTAATATATAATTTGTAGTATTTTATTATAATAAAAAAAAGTATAATAGTCACTTGTAAACTTGAAATTTAATGCAGAACATGTTCGAGAAAGTAAGACGGTGATATGCGGAATTTATTATAATAATTATAACGTTCAAAGGGTACTATATATATAATAATAATAATGCCCTCCAGACCGAATCGGCCACGACGGCCAATCTAAAGAGAGATTAGCCTTAGATTACTTAGGAGATATTATAGTGCACAAGAGTGTACGCAAACACGGGTGCACTCTCTATTCCCTAACTCCCATAATCCGATGGGAGGGCAATCCGACACGACCGAAAAGAGTTCAGGAGCAGGACCAACGGCTTTACGCGCTTTCCGAGGCACGGAAGTGAACACACTTCCAACTTCCAGACTCCGGGCTGCTACTGAGAATTTTTTGACAGAAAAACCCAATAACTTTTTATTGGCCCGACCTGGGAATTGAACCCAGGACCTCCGGGTCTGCGGCCTTACATCAAGCCACTAGACTAACGAGGCAGTGGCATATATAGTGAATATATAATAAATTATTATTATAGAATATTGCCACGAATAATTATGACGAATTATAATGGAATTAGCACGATTACAACAGTAAAAACAACAATAGTAAGAGAAAATATCTTAATTAAGTTTTCCAAATCGTAATAAATGTTTATTTTATTATTTTTTCTTAATAATCTGACGGCGATCCTGTCCGGTCCGTGGTAACGAGCGATCGTTATGTCGACATGAATTTATGTTCTGATCGTGGTCACCATTAAGGACCGAACACCGCTGAGCGGGCCAGCTGAAGCAATTATTTTTATTTTATAAAGCAAAGCTACAAACTAATAAAGCAATTGTTAATAATCTTATGTTTTAATTTGTTTCTTACGACTTATGTATGAGTACTCAACTGATCGTCATGAAATTTTGTATACACGTTATTTTTTTAAATATTTTCTTTTTTTTCGCGGGAAAAACGCATTTACACGTTTCCCTCACATCAGTTGGGGGTTATGTGGGACTTGCCGGCGCTAAAGGCGCCGGAATACTCACTAAAATACCAGCGGTACCCACTAAGTCTTTTCGGACGACGTCACAGAATCGCTTGCGCATACTACCGTGACGTCCCGACGGTAGGCCAGCCTAAGGAGGCCTCCAAATATCGGAGTTATTGTGTATACACGTTTTCTGGGGTACAGAAAAGGATATAGGATACCTAACGTCTGACAGAGCCCTACCACGTGAAGCCGTAGGCGTTAATTAGTAATCAGAATAAATGTCTATTGTAAACACGAAAAAAGAAAAAAAAACGACAAGCTGATAATTGTTGATTGAAGTGTAATTGTTTATGATATCTTAACTAGCGATGAGTCATATTTTATTGGGAATAATACAATATGTATAGGCTTGAGATGACTTGTAGATGACTTTAATGAAATCATGTCCTACTAGAGCTACTATCTTTGCAAGAGCCACTAAATTGCACTAATATGTGTATGTACTAAGAGCACTGTTTTCTCACTTTCAAAGTTCGAAGCGCGAAGATTGGCTTTACGTGCTTTCCAAGTATAACACTGCCAACATCCTTTGGGCTTTACAGAAAACTTCTCAACGGTAACCATAAACTTTTTATTGGTCTGCAGCATTTCAAGTTAATTTACTAGACTCAACAGACAGTCAAATATGTATATAATATGATATATAATTACTTGAATAAATTAGAAACCTTAATTTGGCTAATCCGTTTTCCTAGGTTAACGACAAACGCGTTAATGAGATGCGATGCGAAATTATCAAGTAGTCCTTGTGTGTTTTTGTGACCTACATCGTCGCCATAGTCGGTCTGCGAAGAGACGAGACAAAGTGCGGACTTGTCAGACGAGACGTTTCCAGTGTATCGCATATAGGATGAGACTCTCAATTTATTTATTTTTAACTGTTTGATATTTGTCGTTTTCCCTATTTGTTTAGCAAGAGCTTATCTTTTTAGATATAAGTAATTAAAATATGAACTTTCGTGTAATAACGTAGTAAACTTGCCCATTTGTAAAACAGTAATGAACGGATATTGGCGCGTTTGTCGGTCACGTACGACACCAGAATAGGACACACGTCGCGTGAACTATTGGTCCCTTTATATCGCATCCCGTCGCTCAGCTAGAACAACCGGTAACCCTTAACGCGCAGCCCAATTGAGAACCTTCATCCTTTTTTTAGGCGGGTAAAATTAATGGACGAAGCAAAAGGCCTTATGTTTATTATACGCAGGTTTCCTTACGATGTTTTCCTTCACCGACGAGTACGAGATGAATTATAAATACAAATTAAGCACATGAAAATTCAGTCGTTGTCCGAGTTTGAAAGGGGAATCATCGATTAGGATTCGTCTAACAATTACGTTTTCACGGCTCTTATATGTATTTAATTTTTTTAGGGTAAATATAATAAAAAAAGGATTTTATATAACTATCATACACAAAAAGGGATATAAACCGACACATTTGAGTCATACATTACCAAGTTTGAAGGGCGGTTATATTTACGACCACCTAAACTCGCAACCATAAAACATTTTTATGCCTCTACAAAGTTACACGTGCGACTTCCTAACTGCTTGTAATTGCCTATAAAACTTATAATATTAATGGCGATACTAAGTATTCGGTAACCAATGTTTGTTTGGCATTGTTTTATGGTAGGACAAACTGGGATCCTACCTCTTATACATGTTCCGGTTTGAAGGGTGAGTGAGCCAGTGTAATTACAGGCACAAGGGACATAAAATCTTAGTTCCCAAGGTGGCGCATTGGTTATGTAAGCGATGGTTGACATTTCTTACAATGCCAATGTCTAAGGGCGTTTGGTGACCACTTACCATCAAGTGACCCATATGCTCGTCCGCCTTCTATTCTATAAAAAAAAATCTCATCCAAAGACCATTTAGATTGTGATAAACTTTTTCCTCTTAATGATCCATTCGGGAAGAATCTCTTTTTTGAAAGTTATTAATTACAATGGCTTACTTACTCCTCTGGGGAGATACAACTCATACATTTTTTTTTAATTGTTTTTTTTTTTGGTTCTGATTTGAAATTTGAGAGAACATAACACTAGTCATTAGGGTTGAAAGTTTAAACGAATGAATTGCTATAAAACTATTCCTCCATCTGATGCAGGAATAGCAAATAAAGAAAACCAAGTCACGTGATCATTATTTCCTGACCGATGCCTTTCAATAGTAACGAGAAATCGGACAAAACATTCCTGCAAACAGTTGCACGGCTTCATAAAATAACAAAGCCGTAACATATGTTAGGTATATTAGGTTAGGTGTTGGAAACCAGGACATCTTTGTATGTTTAATAAAAAAAATTACTCTGCGCTTGTCCTTAGCTTATCCACCTGTATTTTGCTAACAAAAGAAATTATCAACATATTGGAAAATCACACTTGTAGAGACGAATGATATAGAAATTATCAAGATGAGACGAAACGAGATGAGATTTTTTTAAGGAAACTATTTTTGATTGTAACCTTTTAGTATTCAATTATTTATATTTGACGTTACAATAGTAAGTATGTGTGTGTACATACATACATACATACAATATTAAATACGCTGTGTTTATTGGGAGCTCGCCTCTGTATTATTTTGTTTTACTCTTTTTTATTATTATATATGTTCAATATGTTTAAGCAGCACTCAAGAAGCTGACTGGCCTCATGGGTGTTAATAATTGGAATAAAAATGAATAAATAATTTTTTTATAACTTTTGTGAGTAAAGTTTATAATAAAACGTGATTTGATGGGGGGAGTCTATTGGGGATTGGGTAAGGATGGTCATTTTACCATATGTCGTTTTCTGAACATTTATAAAAAAGAATCATAATGATCGGTCGAGAAGTTAAATCGTGCAAGCGTAACAAACAACAAAAACAAAAAACAACAAAAAATCACTCTTCCATTTAAAATATTATGTTAAACAATAACTTACTTAAATTGAAAGCCTTAAGCTAACGAAAGACACACAATCGAATTGAAATTTTTTTTCGAAGTCAGTTAAAAATAATGGACGATACACAACCTCCTTCGTTTCTCGTCC
The DNA here is from genome assembly GCF_905147045.1 of Nymphalis io. NCBI lineage: Eukaryota > Metazoa > Arthropoda > Insecta > Lepidoptera > Nymphalidae > Nymphalis > Nymphalis io. Next base: position 6,136,700 of record NC_065913.1, on the reverse strand, counting down.
ACCCCAATGAATCGACTCGTGTGTGCAACGAACGTTAAAATGATTCCACTTTTAAAAATATTTTAAAAACGGCTTCCATGTAATGCTATAGAATTGAATTGTAGGCCACTAGAAATATATATCGAAGGAATATTAGACGTTTGAAAACGCTACCTTAATAATGAAAAAGAAATGTTCAATCATGACTTTGGTTAACGTAAAGTAATTGTTTCTAAATGCCTTAAAAAGAGGAAAAGGGATTTCTGCACATGCATGTGGCAGGTTTTCATTCGACATATGCAAGTTTCCTCACGATGTGACTTCATGGTAGGTCTATGTGCATGCGTGCACCCACTCATTACATGTTTTACCGCCAATTAACAATGCTTGGTATAGTTGTGTTCTAGTTTCAAGAATGAGTCAGCCAATGTAACAGGCACAAGGTATATTCCATCTTGGTTCCCAAGGTCGGTGGCGCATTGACGGTGTAAGGAATGGTTAATATTTCTTACAGCAATGTCTATGGGTGATGGTGGCCATTTACTATTACGATTACCAGTCTCCCTTCCTATTAAAACAATGCTCAAACATAAGCACTAGGTGAATTATAAACACAAATTAAGCAATTACCGAGCTTACCCGGGCATGAACCTCATTTAATCTTTACATTTCGTTAAGATTCCCTTGTTTCTATCACTAGGCTATCCAAGCTCTAATTTAAAATAAATACAATGTAATATAAACGTCAAGTCAATTTAAAAAGCAAGCTTTTGTGTTTGTTGAAAGGCTTTAAATTATGACCGAATGATTTATAAAATGTAAATTTCCGTTCTCAAATATAGAACGATCAAAAGACCCGCTTAATTTTTTTTTCGTCCAACCGTAACCGCGTCAAAGGTACCTCGTTATTATTCCTAATGATTCGTTCGATTCCCGTGTTTCGATTATCTAAGATTCGAGAACGCTTGGATTATGAACGGACGCGTTGTTAAATGTTGATACTGGATCAGATTGGGAACACCTGGCGTACGACTTTTTTTTGTTATAGTGATGTATTTTACCTGCGATGGACTTTCGTATTATTTAATTTTGTTAAAATATACGTAAGTGTTGTGTTTGGGTATTATTTGTAATTTTATCGATATATTCTTATTTATTATGATTAAATATTTATTTCTTTTTAAGGTTATTTATTTTATTTTTTTCTTTTTGCTATCGTATTTTTTGTTGGGACGTTACGATAATTTTACTAAGAACATAACAAAATATACATTATATTATATATTGTATAAATGATTATAAATATTTTTTATATAAAACTTATAAGATACACATATCAATATAGTAGTGATTATGTATAAGATTTTTGTATTTAAATGGATGAGTTCTAATATTAAATAAATAATATCGATATCGATGAAAAATGCAAGTTTCGGGCCATCACATAAATCAATCACGGTGCGACCGCTCATAAAATACTACAAAAGCATTCCGTGGTTTCAATAAAACTGCAAATTTAAAAAAAAAGCACAAAAGATTGGATTTAAATAGTTTAAAATTGGAATAATCGATTTAAGTTTTCGCATTCCGAGGCTATATTGTAGTTTACAGATTGCTTTGAAAAAGACTTTTTATATTAAATGTTTCATTAGAAAAACTTTAATATGAACAAAGAATCTACTTTAACTTGAGGTCCTGGCTTCGTAAAAATTTAAGTATTTTTTTTAAATCAAAAGTGATTGTGGGGCAAAATACATTCCGAATATTTTATGTGCCAATGCGCAACATACTGAGCTTTTTATTTGTATGTTCTTAATAGGCTATTAAGCTTTTATTGCGACATAGTCTATGGGTGGGTGTGACCAGCAGGCGGCCTATTTACCAGTCCACCGACTTATTACAAATTAAAAGAAAATATTGATAATATTTTAATTTAATAATTATTCTACATGTTTGTTACAGCATCCATTGAGACATTACACGCTGGCGTAGGATCTTCGGTGGAGCTGCCTTGTGACGTCACTCCTACCCTCCCCAACGACAGCATGGGTCTCGTCATCTGGTACAAGCAAGGGCATGACACGCCGATATACACGTGAGTTATTATAATACTATTGAGCAGTATGAAATTCACGTACACTTTCGTGCCTCGGAAAGCACTTAAAGCTGTTGGTGCTGCAACTGAACTGTTTTCGTCGTACCGGGTTGCCGTCTCATCGTATTATGAGTGTAAGGGAAAAGAGAGTGCACCTGTGTTTGCGCACAAGCTTGTGCACTATAATGTATCCTACTCTGTTGGCTAATCTCTCTTGAGATTGGCCACCGTGGCTGAAATCGGTCAGGAGGACATCATCATGATTGAAGCCAACAGCTCAACGGTTGGACTTACAGGAACATTTGGTTTGGAACATTGGACCACAGTTCGAAATCACTGCCTTATATAAATCGCTTAAATTTCCTATTTCTAATAAAACGAATTACGAGCGTTTTAAAACGCAAATAAAACAATATTGAAGAATTTCCGGATTTACATATCTCATTAATTTTAACGCAATTCTATAAAAATCGTATTATCCAGAATTCGCGATGAGGAGCTCCGCAAGAGGTCGTTAATTGTTTATTTTATGTTATAAAATTTACAATCAAATTGGTTTTAATTTAAGCACTTTGAATTTGAAGGGAATATAAACATTGTATCATGTACGTATGTATATAATTATGATGATAAACTAGTGATAATATTTAGATTGTATATTGTAAGCTAATCAACCGAATTTTGTATTGCATTTAATCGAAAGAGGCCTAAGCTCAGTAAGGAACAAGTTGTTAACCAAGTTACATGCTACAAATTATGACATCAGCAGATATAACAAAACCAGGACCCACTAGACTTCCTCCATGGCAATAGATAATAAAACTGTCTCTATACATAAAAAGTGTTTCATAAATCGATTACGTTGGCATTTTTACTACGTAATAAATTATCAAGTTAAAAAAGAACATTTCTAAAAACACGCCTTCATTTATCTCATTCAACGAAGACGACACAATATACGAGATTGTATTGTCACCGACAATAGCATGCATCTTAGTCGGTTGTGTTTTTTGTAGTATATGTAGGCGGACGAGCAAATGGGCCACCTGATGATAAGTGGTCACCAACGCCCATTGACATTGGCATTGCAAGAAACGTTAACCATCGCTTACATTGCCAATGCGCCACCAACCTTGGGAACTAAGTTGTTATATCCCTTTTGCCTATAATTACATGGCTCTTACCCTTCAAGCCGGAACACAACAATAGCAAGTACTGCAGTTTTGTAGAATATCTGATGAGTGGCTGCTACCTACACCCAGACGAGCTTGCACAAAGCTCTACCACCAGAAAAGTGTGGAACATGTTATACTAACATAAAGATGATTTTTTTATTATAGAAGGATGTGATACTTAATAATGTTACTCCATGGCGTGTTCAATGGCTAACAATAGAATAACGCAAAATAATTATAATGAACTAACTTTCAACCACGTGTGGGAGGGGACTAAGTAACATGTGTTAAATCAGGATATAAGATATACGAGGACAATGAGTGAATGTATTGTCTTATTTCATATTATTATAATAATATATAACAAAGAACTATATAGCATATACACGTGCCGCACACGTAAATGAAAGAGCGGTGGCAGAGAGGGCATTATGGCATAAGAGATGCTCTTTTATTATTTTAAACCAAGCCACGCCGTGATATTCATATAACATAAGAAATATCTAAATAAAAATAAAGCGTATATGATTTGAATATGGGTTAACGCACGGATTCAATTTATAAGCTAAAACCAAATGGATTTCTCTCGTCATACTCAAATCATCGGATCACGGGTGCCTTTTAAGGTTCGATTAAGATATTAACAGCTGTCTGAGTGACAGGCGGGATGCTTGAATCAAATGCGTAATCATGATATGCGTGATTATGTTATTTTTTTTTATTTTTTTTTTTATATGCGCTGGGATGGCAAATGACTCTACTCCAGCTGATGGTAAGTGGTAGTAGAGTCCAAACGCGACGACGGCCAGTACAGTCGGGAAGAATGTTCTGTACTAGCCGTCCCCGCCTTGCCGGCCCCGGGTTGTAAGAGGAGGGGAACACGTGAGCTGGTAAGGATTTCCATTTTTTGGTAGTGCGACAAAGAAAAGAGTTGCCAAATTTCTTTGTGCGCGATGGAATTGATGTCACAGTTAGGCGGTGACATCGAGAACCAGCTCGCGTGGACTTAAGAAGGAAGGGGGAAGCAGGAATTAGAGAGAATAATTCCTCAGAGCACTCGCCGTGATACAGTCGATAGAAAGCGCTCAGTGCTGCTGTCTCGCGACGCAATTGTAAAGGTTCAAGGGTGTTTGTGACCTTTACGTTGCCAATAATGCGTACTGCACGTCGCTGCAACCGGTCCAAGGCCTCCAGTAGGTACTTAGCGGAGCCATCCCAAAGGTGCGAGCAATATTCAACGCAAGACCGTACCTGTGTTTTGTATAACAGGCACAGTTGTTGTGACGTGAAAAAACGCCGCACCTTGTTCAGAACTCCGTTATACTTATAAATGAATTTTAGTCATGATTATTTTTTATACTGAAAATTTTGTTTCGGCGGGTTTGTTTACTGTTTATCGTGTGTACAAATGATAAAAAGTAAATAAACCCACCGAATTTCGTTCGCTGATTCTTCTCAAGTCGAGATGACCAAGTGAGAACGCGTAAATCTTAACCGATGAACGTGGGTTCAAACTCGGGCAAGCACCTCTGAATTTTCATGTGCTTAATTTCTGTTTATAATTCATCTCGTGCTTTTCGGTGAAGGAAAACATCGTAAGGAAACCTGCATATGTCTAATTTCATCGAAAATCTGCCACATGTGTATTCCGTCAACCCGCATTGGAGCCGCGTGGTGGAATAAGCTCCAAACCTTCTCCTCGAAAAGGGAGAGGAGGCCTTAGTCCAGCAGTGGGACATTTACAGGCTGTTACTGTTCTTCTAAGATCAGGGTATTTCTTTTCCGAACCGGTTGTAATTTCTAATATGATTTTATTAAAAAAATTAAATGAATAATAAATAATTATAAAAATCAAACTAAAATGACACAACGTATGTCGGGCACACAAAAAAAAAAAACAGAGCTGCCGTAATATTTAACAAAAAGGCGCGCGATCGCCTGTCACATTGATACAAGGAATTGATGTATTGGGTGGTAACAAATAACAACAATATAAAAATCATAGCCAAAGGATCAGAATTGAACCTGCGATTATCACATCGCTAGACGGCCTGTATGCCTTTGAGCTATCGAGTTAAAAGATTGGGGATTATAATTATCATTATAAATTATTCCTTTAATACATAATCATCTACAAATGTTATTCAGATTATATTGAGTAACTAAGAATAAAAAAAATAAATGTTATGCAATTTTTTTTTTTTATAAAATAGGAAGGTGGACGAGCATATGGGCCACCTGATGGTAAGTGGTCACCATACGCCCTTAGACATTGGCATTGTAAGAAATGTCAACCATCGCTTATAGCCAATGCGCCACCAACCTTGGGAACTAAGACTTTATGTCCCTTGTGCCTATAATTACACTGGCTCACTCACCCTTCAAACCGGAACACAACAATATCAAGTATTGCTGTTTTGCGGTAGAATATCTGATGAGTGGGTGGTACCTACCCAGACGAGCTTGCACAAAGCCCTACCACCAGTATTTACATACATATGTATATTTAGACGGAAATATGAATGTTTTTTTGATGAACAGAACGTAAAATTAATTTAACATTTATTGTAAGCTAATTTCGGTTTTCAATTCAATTAGATATGACAAGCGGGAGGGGGTGACGTCACACTGGTCGGATCCCTCGACGCTGTCCACGCGAGCCACTTTCCGCACCAACACGGAGCCGGCTGTCCTATTACTTACCAAACTAAGGTAATAATAAAAAACTTCCATTTTTTTTTTGTTAAAATGATCGTATTCATATTTACCAATGTGTGTGTAGTGTATATGTGTGTATATACTATAATACTAATACTAATATACATAATATGGGTATATATAATAGTATTGACTATATATTCCAGAAAAGTTCGTAATGAATGATCAAATTAAGATAGAATTTGAGGTATCAACTCGTCGTGTTTCGAAAATCATTAGATATTTTGATAACTGATCGTGAACGGGGGTGTCCGGTGATTGCCTCATTGACCTAGTGGCTGGCTTGAAAGATTTCCGATCTGGAGATACCGAATTCAATTCCCAGGCTAATAGACAGGGTATTACAAAGGAGAAATTATCAAAAGTTGTCCGGAGTCCTGTATAAATATAACACTGTTTTGACATTTCAAATTATCTGGTAGTTCGTATTAGTTTTTTTTTATTTTATTTTATTATTGACTTACCAAACATGTAAATTGTATTACAAAGGGGATCATATTGATATTTTAAAAAGCAAGAAATCCTATATAATGTTATACATACTAATAAAACTATTATATATTATTATTAATCGAGAAATTTCACTAGGAATGTTTTCGAGTTACTTTGTAACATAATATCAAATAAACACAAAGATGAGATTACATGTTATGTCAATTGTAGACGAGTTCAAACAGCGCCGCTTTTGAGCGGTGGACACACTCATAGGTTTGATAAATAATAATTTGAGTTAATATTTAGGTCGTAGCTGCCTGTCCCGACTTGATAAAGTTAAAGTAAAGATGTATTCGAAAATAATTTTCAACCATTTTTTTTTTGATAAAATTGGTAGGACGGGTGAATAGACCACCTGGTGGTAAGTGGTCACCATAGACAGCGCTTTAATAAATATTAACCGTCCCTTTCATCGCAAATGCGCCACCAATTTGAATGCAAATACAAGACTAAGTATAGCTATTTCGCAGTAGAATATCTTTAATACTACGTACTAATACGATTAAAATAGGATGAGCAAATCATTATTTTACAGAATTATATTAAATGTTAAGTTACCACCGATCCGGAATGTGGATACTGCCGTGAAGAACCGAAAAGAAACTCTTTCTTAGTTCTTTATAGCTCGTACATTCTGTACACCGCCCTATATATTTAAAAACCGAAGCGTCAAACATAGTTCGTGTTTTTTGTCTATATTTGTATGAGAAGTGGGATACGAAACGTGATACATGTTAAAATAACAGCGTTGACATTTCACAGGCGTTATTTATTATTTATTTTAATGGTTGAATCGGCAAGCACAATAGTTTCAAAATTAAAGCGATTCTGATTGAAAAATCATGTTTTTATATTTTTGTACTGCAGAAGATAACTTACTTAATCATATACTCGTTGCATAATTTGTTTCACAGAAGTCTTATAAAAACGTTTTTTTGACTGACTATCAACACGGCCAAAAATACTGAAGGTAGGAAACTGAACTTTCGAACATAGAAATATTATATATGTTCTCGTCTGCGTGTGAGGGCCGAGCGTGGGTACCCCTATTGTATGTATGTGGGTATTTTGTATGTAAAATTTCGTTTGTTGGCTGGTTGAGTGCTTAGATGTAAAAAGGTAACAAGCAAACTCACTTTCACATTTAATATATTAGTAAAGAAAATATTTCGAAAAAATCAATTTTAAGGGTGGAAATGCCCCCATTTTGTAACTTTGTATAAATTTTACCCATACAAAATCGGGACTGGCAGTTAACCATAACCTACTCCATGATTATCGCGTGCCATATTTCCTTTAAACGAGGCGTGAAGAGGCATTTTGCAGGCCGGCAAGGCGGGGGTGGTTAGTGCAGAACATTCTTTCCGACTGCACTGGCCGTCGTCGCGTTTGAACTCTACTACGATTCGTTTGTCTTCCTGGCAAATATATAATATATATATTGTCTGAATTTCTTTAAGACATTTTATAAGTATGACTAAATCTAGAAGTATTTCAAAATCCTGACACCATTTTATTTTACAGAGCTGAAGATGATGGACAGTACAGATGTCGAGTTGACTTCATCAGATCACCGACAAAGAACACCAGGCTGAATCTTACGATACTTAGTGAGTACCTTCGAAAATTTCTGAATGTCTTAGCCAATTATTCTAAATAAGGTTTTCAGTCGTATGGAGGGAAGGTACGAGTACCTTATTCCGGCTCAAGAACATATACATTAAATTTATATAACAAAAAAAATATTTTGATTCAGAAATTTTTATTCTTAATATTAAACTACTACTAAATTCGATGAGCCGGTTGGCGTGGTTGGTGGATGCTTGCCTTTCACGCCGAAGGTTGTGGGTTCGATTCCTACCCAGGACATATATTTGTGTGCATGAACATGTCTGTTTGTCCTGAGTCTGGGTGTAATTATCTATATAAGTATGTATTTACAAAAGAAAAATAGTATATGTAGTATATCAGTTGTCTGGTTTCCATAGTACAAGCTCCGTACAAGCTTAATTTGGGATGAGGTTGGCCGTGTGTGAAAAATGTCCCAGGATATTATTATTATTATTCTTAATACTTTGTCATAATCAATTTATATACATGTATAAATACATTGTTGTGAATGTATTGTTTAAATAAATAATAAGATAATTAAAATATCTCAACGCAAGGAAACATAATTTGAAAATCGGTGAGTTTTCGTTTTTGATTGCGTCTCCGACAGGACAATAGGTCGTCTGCTCCGAAGTCGTATGCTTGTAATTAAGTACACCAGAACTGTTCAGGAAACGAGACCAATTTAATTAATTATATAATTAACTCATATTGATAAACATTTTAATATTACTTCAATCAAGTTTCCGCTCGTGTGAGGGATGGCAGTTACGCAGAACCTTATCTGTATCACTGGAAACGTGATGACCAAATTTCATGGCGATTGGTAGTAAAAAAAATAATATCAAATAATTATTTTTGGTTATTAGAGAGTTTCAAACGAATTCTTGTTAACAGTACCTCCCGACCGACTGTTGGTCCTTGATCAGGAAGGTGATGAGATCAAGGGTGGCTTGATCGGCCCCTACGATGAGGGCTCTGACGTCAATATCACCTGTGTTGCTGTGGGAGGTGAGTTCCCTTTGCTGTTTTTTTTAATGTATTTTTCATTTTGTCTTTATAAGGAATCCTTATAAATCACCATATTTACGTTACAATTAACTAATGGACCATTTATTGACAGAGTTTAAATTGACTTCGTAAATTAGGATATATACAGGAAATGGCGAAGACCCTATCACCTTTGAAAGCAATAAGACACAGTGTTATGCTTTAGAAAAGTTTTTCCACTATTACTCCAAGGTCAAAGCGAAAGAACTAGTGTTTTTTAAAAATAATATCATACTTTTGGAATGGCCCAGCAGTTCCAAATATTTGTAAGCTGCTGTTAGAAAAAGAAAGGTCTCGATGAGTTTCCTTTGCCAGTTCTTCTGTGTGTCTTTTGAACCGGAGGTAATTTTTTTTAGACAGTCAATATGTAAATGTAATGCTTATAAATTGAATAGTATTTGTCTTTGACTAGTATATTCGACATTGCATGGTAGATTTAACAAATAGCAAAACAAATAAATTACCAATATTATTGAATAAGGTACTGCTAATAATAAAATACAATTTTTGTAAATACATCAACTAAATGATGACTTTGAACTGGTTCAAATGACAAGCTTAGTAGCAATTTAAAAACTTCAGGGCATAACTCTAAAAGGCTCCCCTTTTGTTACAGTAACCACCCCTGCGAATTAAACTGAAGTGGTATTTTGCAACTTGTGTGAACCTCACCCTTAATAATGATATGCACCTTTGTTGCGTGGCCCTCGTAGTTTCAAGGGTTGTTTAATGATAATTACCAATTAATTAACCTTCCGGTGCAGTTTTGGAATAATGGGGGAAGTTTTAACGATGTATATGTATATATTGTATAGATTCTATGTTATAAGCTATGTTTGACAAAAATGTTAGTTGCGCGCTTTTTAAGTATGACGACATTGTTTTCTTTATTGTGTTGAAACAAATCGTAATATATTTATGAAAATAAGTTACAATTATTTTTTTTCAATTGGTATGGCAAATGGGCAACCTGATGGTAATCAGCACTCTTATAAATATTGATTAATCCATACATCGCCATTGCGCCACCAACCTTGCCACTAACCTAGATGTTACGTCCCTTGCGCTTGTAGTTATCCTCTGCCATCCTATTAACCGGAACACATCAATACCAAGTATTGATATATAACATAACTGATGTGTGGGTGATACCTATCCAGACGGGCTTGCACAAAGCCCTACCACCAAGTACAAAAGCAAACTTTTATTTGACAGCGATTTTGAACAAATTATATTATATTGATAATTGGTTATACTGGCCAAAATTGTACAAAATTTCAGCTGGATCTGTTGGAGGACTGTTTTAAAAATTAGTACTTGGTTTTGAACTTCACATACTATGTACTTTATGTAAAGATAAAAAGCATCTGCCTTGAGTCACCGTATTCACGATTAAAATTGTTAAAGATATATCAGAAATGTATATGAACGATAATATGAAAATAGATGGATTAATATTGTTATAGGTCGTCCACCAGCACGCGTTTCCTGGTGGAAGTCGCACGCGCTGCTCGCGAACTCGGAGGCGCGCGCCAGCGTCTCCTTCACACTGCAACGAGCCGACTACGGCTCTGAAGTCACCTGTCAGGTTTATATATATATATAGTATACGTTTATGTCCCATTGTGTTGTAACTATGTTTAACTATATAAAACTTCGTTAACTATTCTTTTATATCCGAAATCGAAACAGCCTGTGAATGTCCCACTGCTGGGCTAAAGGCCTCCTCTCCTCATTTTGAGGAGAAGGTTTGGAGCTTATTCCACCACGCTGCTCCAATGCGGGTTGGTGGAATACACATGTGGCAGAATTTCAGTGAAATTAGACACATGCAGGTTTCCTCACGATGTTTTCCTTCACCGTAAAGCACGAGATGAATTATAATCACAAATTAAGCACATGAAAATTCAGTGGTGCTTGCCTGGGTTTGAACCCACGATCATCGGTTAAGATTCACGCGTTCTTATCACTGGGTCATCTATATTTCTTTTATATATTTTAATTAATTGTTAAATTACTTGTTTATGTATTATATTATGCTGTATGTTTCCCAAGAATAAATAAATAATTTTAGTTCATAAACACCTTTTTTAATATGTAGTATGAAATTTAGGTTAATATATAAAAAGAAAAACACAAAATAAATACCGACTTCTAAGAGAGCGTGAATATATAAGTTGACAACTGTTAGTACAGCTACTGGCTGTTTTCCTTACTTGTAAAAATACATTAAAATATTTATTTCACGTTTTCAAACAGGCCGTCACGGATCCCTCCCTAACGCCGCTCTCGGAGACATTGACGATCAACGTAAATCGTAAGTTACCTTACCTTATATATAATTTTCCCATTGTTGATAAAAGTAAATACATTTGTACGAATTTTTGATGAAAACATCTTAACGCTCGGTACACGATACTGACTGAGACTGAGTTTTTTTTTATAGAATACCTATTACTGGACGAGCATATAGGCCACCTGATGGTAAGGTCACCAACGCCCATAGACATTGGCATTGTAAGAAATGTTAACCATCGCTTACATCGCCAATGCGCTACCAACCTTGGGAACTAAGATGTTTTATGACTGGCTCACTCACCTTTCCAACTAGATACATAGCGGTAGAATATGTAATAATTGGGTTGCATCTACACCGGCGGGCTTACACAAAGCTCTAATCACCAAGTAAATATTGATGGTAATAGCTCATCCTTCCATATATTATAGTAAGTCTGTGTTAACATTGGTATTTTGATGCCAACCATAAAATCTAAATGCCAAATGTTCCTTGTATTGTGTTGTATTGTGTTACTGAATCACTTAAGTGAACCTAGCTTAAAATCCGATCAGTATAAAGTAATAAGTGAGTCGATGCTCTGTACACTACTCTTTATTATCAATAATGACGATGAACAACTGATTTCGGTCAGGGCGGCCATTTTAACAGGGACTAGCCAACTATGCAGGGTTGTTACCTTTACGTGCTTTCTGGGGTACGGGATTTTACAAATCCCGGTCTGCTATTGTGAACTTCTTGGGTTATAAGTCAAATAGCAGTGTGTCTTCTTCCTTTCAGTGCCTAATCAACGATGAAAGAAAGAACTAAATCAATGTTTAGCTAAACGTTAAATAACGTAGAAGAAAGAAAATGCTTTACCCTTTCTAGTTTCGAAATTGCCCGATAAAAACTTATCCATTTAAAACTCGGCGTCTAGCGTACCTTTTTACTAAACTTTCCGAATTTCACGCAAACAAAGTCGGGCGTAAAAGCTTAAATAATACAAGAATGGAGAACAAAATTTTGAATCGTGATTAATCTTGTTTTGTTCGAAAAGTAGGACGGATCCTTAACAAAGAGATTTATCATAATGCAGGAGAGATTTCATCTTCATAATAATTTACCAAATTACCCAAAAGTGTTTTTTTAAACAGCCCAACAATCTTTATTTAATGTAGTGGACGGATTTTGTTTCGACATTGCATATGTGTAGGGTGTGGGATATTTTTTCGTTGGCATTGATATAAGTTATAATGAAAATCTGAACTACAAACCTAGGATCGGGTCCTAATAAAGTGATAGAATTGCTGTCTGAAAGTTCCCTCTACCAGCTAAGAGTTTAGAAGTTTGTATCGATTCCAAAGCACGTAAAATCGTTGATCCTGTGCCCGATCTCTTCCGTCGGTGGATTACCGTCAATCAATTACGAGAGACGCGTGTGTGTGAACTTGCAGTATCTAACTCCTGGCCGGATAAGTATTGTACATTATACAAGAGGGATTTTTGGAAAAACACCTTTACCTCTTACATTAAATATAGTGGCTTTGAATGAAATATAATGAAGACAATTAATAAAAAAATATGGCATTGTTAGATAATTTTTATAATTATAGTAACATACAACAACACTTGTACAGATTAAAAAATCAGTACAAATAATGCGTCTTTTTTACTCTAGTTGGACAATATTAACATAATTTTAAGGAGATGCAATAAATACAAGTAAATACATACAAAGACAATACGATACAGAAAAAAATATATCAATTTGTGAACGTTTTTATTAATCATTATTTTTTCTCAATCTTTCTTTCAAATGTGAAAGTGAATATTTCGAATGCCAAAATAAAATAATCTTGAACCGGTTCACTAATGAATTGTTATCTTTTATTTTTGTTTCATTTTTTGGTTACACGTGTCACTTGGAGCGAATGAGCGAAATGATCTCATCCGTTGAGATTCAAAATAAACGAAAAACAAATCGTCTAAATCCACATTAATAGCGGCTAGTGTACAAGTATATCCTTATATAATAGTTTAATATAATGCTATTGTATGGGACGTATAGACGGAAAATTTAATTTGTTATTAGTGAATATAAACGGAGATTGCTGGATATCACAAAACCACTGTGTACAAAAGAATAGATAAGGAAGCATTTTATGTGTGCAGGGATTCGTAACTAAGCTGGGATTAGCGTTAATCGCGGTTTATTCGTAGTTCGTAGGTATCCTGAATTTTTCTTAAAGAATGTCCCAGAAATTAGAACACGTGAACTTTAACCGATTATTACGTGATCAAACCCGTATAAATACGACCAAAAATGTTTGTGTTTGTAATTTTTTAAATAAAAAATCCGTAACGCCGATTTTACGGACATACGTGGGTAGGTCTTTTGCAGGCTGGTTTAGGTAAGTACCTTTATATTCTACTACTAACCGCAATTATTATTGTTGTGTGCCGGTGTCAAATACGAGCGAGTGTAACAGGCACAAGACTTGACGTCTTATTGCCCAAAGTTCGTGGCGCATAGGCGATGACCATCCCTTAATGGTTAACATTTCGTCGGGTGAATATAAATATATATATGTCACGTATAAGCCGAGATGGCCCAGTGGTAAGAACATGTGAATCTTAACCGATGATCGTGGGTTCAAACCCGGGCAAGCACCACTGAATTTTCATGTGCTTAATTTGTGATTATAATTTATCTCGTGATTTACGGTGAAGGAAAACATCGTGAGGAAACCTGCATGTGTCTAATTTCACTGAAATTCTGCCACATGTGTATTCCACCAACCCGCGTTGGAGCAGCGTGGTGGAATAAGCTCCAAAACCTTCTCCTCAAAAAAGAGGAGAGGAGGCCTTTAGCCCAGCAGTGGGATATTCACAGGCTGTTACGGTTACGGTTACGGATATGTCACGTGTGCGTTCACCAATCCGCATTAAAACCGTAGGACAATTACTGGATGTTACCGCCATTAAGGTGTATCTGTACTCTAAAATAGGGTAAAACCTTAAAAATTAACCATATGGCGTTTTGATGTATGAATACATATGTTTAGAATCGGGTGTTTATTATGTATTTCTGATTTACGCACGCGGCTTCGCTTACGCGAAAGTTGTAGATAGTAGGTCAGCTAATGTCCTTTCTTGGTGTTAAAGCTTGCTCCATAAAAAAAATCATCGAAATCAGTTCATTGACCGACAGAATTACTTTCGCATCTAGTATAATATTAGCATTGATTTATGAGTTCTACTGTTGATGATATTATAATGTAAATAAAATATAAACATGCTAGGATGTTATTTATACACTTAAAGAGTAAAATAGAATAAAAAAAACATACTAGGTACTATCATAAAACTTACATAAATATAATTGTCACATAATCAACATTTTTATTATGTCTGTATGTACCTTATTAAATATACTTATAAAAGTCTATTACAATAAAAATATTTCGCATTATTATTAAAAATTAATAATTTTCACTTTAAATTCTATAGCCTTGACGTAACATTATTATAAATTGAATTATAATGAACGCTGCAGAAATTACCATTTAATATCCTTCGCCATAAGATCCATTAACTGTAATTGAATTTCTATAAATGTACATACATTTATATGAAACCGGTTTTTATGTTATGGAATCGAGGATTATATCAACTATGATTAATATTATAAAAAAAAAGGCTTTTAAGAGCAAAGGTGTTCTTATCGATTAATCAATCGAAAAATATATGGGTGGTAATTATTTAAAAAAAAAAAATGTTTATTAATATAATTTTTTTATTTTACTTTGTGGTAGGGCTTTGTCCAAATCTATCTGGGTAAATAAAATACTTAGCAGTCATAACAGGCACAAGGGACATGACATCTCAGTTCCCAAGGTTGGTGGCACATTGTTGATGTAAGGGATTGTTAATATTTCTACCTACCTTTACTTCCTAATACTTGAATACTGTTTTGTTATAATATAGTACAATACAAAACAATATTCAAGTATTAGGAAGTTTGTGTTAGAGCCTATAAAAACCTAATTCTTTAATTTAAATTTGCGCTTTTCTCATGGTTATTGATGATGATGATTTACTGGTGGTAGGGCTTTGTGCAAGCTCGTCTGTGTAGGTACCACCCACTAATCAGATATTAAACCGCAAAAAAGCAGTACCTGATATTGCTGTTTTCCGGTTTGAAGGGTGAGTGAGCCAGTGTTATTACAGGCACAAGGAACATAACATTTTAGTTCCCAAGGTCGGTGGTGCATTGGTAAGTAAGCGTTGGTTAACATTTCTTACAATGCAAATGTCTATGGCCGTTGGTGACCACTAACCATCAGGTGGCCCATATGCTCGTCCGCTTTCCTGTTCTATAAAACAAAAGATTTTTATTAATTCTTATTAGTTTGTTCTGCTCTAATAATGTTTTAGTTATAAGTGGAAACTTGACTGGTATGTGTGCTAATGTTAAAATTATAGTTTTAAGAATGAATGTACTGTTTGATTCCAAAAAAAAAATATTAATAGTTCGCAATATGGCTTTTAATTTAATTTAATTTTGTAAATTGACGATTCAAAAGTGCTCGCAAGTGTCCTACTTAAATAAAATATATTTTGATTTGATTTTATTTGAATGGAACTGCAGGAACTAAAACAAGTGAAGTACATAAAGTATTGGTTTTATTAAAAACAAACATGGATTCTACTTTCAGTGTTTCTACCCCTACATAAGCCGTGTACCGCTTTTTTATCTATAATAGAATAGTGAGGAGGTATGTGGGGCTCACCGGTGTCCAAGGCGCCGAGTGCGTTACGAACATCGGAATACCCTCTAAAAAACCATCGGCACCCTTTCCATCTTAACGAGGAGCTCCACGGGATCGCTTGCGCATGTCACCGTTAGCCTTGTCCCCCTCTTTCAACTCTCGAGCCTTTTATTGTGATTCGCACCAAAAGTTCGCGTAAATATATGAATTTTATGCATGCAAGGCGCACGCTATTTAAAAATACATCGCTTGTTTAATGTCCGAATATGTGCCCCTAAAACTAATTAAATTACCGTACCTTGTATACAGAAATCTATTAAAACAAGAAACAAGAAATATTTGAATAAGCGTTAGCTTAGTTCGTTATTACCGGTGTTTGGCAGCGCGTTTTATTTTCCTACTAATGTGCTAATACTCTCCTTTTGAAGAGAAAGTTTGGTGTTCATTCCACAGCTCTGCTCCAATGCGAGTTCGTAGCATATGTGACAGATTTTCATCCAACACATGCAGGTTTTCTTTCAATGTTTGGATGAGTACGATATGATTGATAAATTAAGCTCATTATTAAGCTAATTTTTTTTTCAGAGCTTTTAAATAATTGTGATTAAGTGATTTTCCGAATTTGAACCCGCAATCTTCGGTTAAGATTCACGTGTTCAAACCCCTGGGTATTTTCGGCTCGGATAATTCCCTCATATTATGTTTTGTAACAATGTAGACATTTAATTGATTGATTAAGTTGATTTTTAAATAACCTCTCACCCTAACTTTGCACAAGTACAATGTACGTTGTTTACATTTAGATTTTTTTTCTGATCAGAAAACTCGAATATATTTTAAGTTCCGGCAAATTAACCCGACTATGGTATGGTAGATGTGGTCGGCCGCTGTTCGATACAACAATATAAACAAAAGAAACCAAATATCCAGCTCGGCAGCCATTTATTATGTCACTCCATATAAAAAACTGCCTTTGCCGCCCTTTTTAAAAGATCACGTTGCCAACTTAAAAATATTAAAAATGCAGTTATCACTTAACAGAAAAATATTACGTCATACTTATTTACAAATTATGACAAAATCAATGAAATATGAGAAAACAAAATAAAATAAATTAAATATATGCTATTAATATGAAATATTTATAAATCCCTTTAGATAGGTTTGTTGCACTATATCGAGCCCGTGGAAGCAGTTCTCCTAGCATAATGAGGTGAAAGCCAAACAATTTATAAGCACACGAAGTTAATTAAAAATTCAATGGACTTGTAACATACACCGTGCAATTGAAATTTCAATTAATATAGTTTGAAAATGTTAAAGCTTTAAACGTACAAAATTCATCAAACTAATATTATAAAGAGATGTTTTTTTTTCTAAACACATTTATTTAAAATCATCTCCTTTGAAGTAGGCTCTTGTATCAGCCTCGACAATCGACTTATTTACAGCCTTCATGTTATTCAGCAGTGCGTTTCTTTAAGAACTAATTTAATTACTCACCCGTGAAATGTCGACAACCGTCTTATGGTGATATACTATTTTGATGCGTGTTTTATTGAAATGTTATGATTATTATGGTGAATGTCGCATATCACTGACATGACATTTCACGACCGTTTTCTGTGGTGTGCTTCGAGTTTGTTCTCACCGAATAGTCCTACAGGATGGACACAAGCTTTATCATGTATTTTATTTCGTTTGAAGTTTACCTTACAATGTACCTTTTTGTGCAGAAGTAAACAAGACGCACTTCCGAGAGTTGAGTCTTTGTTGTTAAATTGCCAGCCAGCTTGGTCATTATCGTTTGTAATTTAGTTTATTATAGTAATGATTGTTGTACAAGATTTCAAGAAACTATAAATCCGAAATAGGTCTCGGTTGTAGGGCTTTATGCAAGCCCGTCAGGTAAGGTACCACCCTTTCTTTAGATATTCTACCGCTAAACAAAAATACTGGTGGTAGAGCTTTGTGCAAGCTCGTCTGGGTAGGTACCACCCACTCATCAGATATTCTACCGCAAAACAGCAATACTTGATATTGTTGTGTTCCGGTTTGAAGGGTGAGTGAGGCATTGTAATTACAGACATACATGGTTAATATTTCTTACATCGCCAATGTCTGGACGGTGGCCACTTGATAAAAGGCCAATTTGCCAGTCTGCCTACCAATACCATTAAAAAACAGTCAACCAAAATACATTAGCAGCATGTTTTCATTTACTTTGCATTTCAATCAAGTCTCACAGCTAAAAGCGCGGGCAATATTAAAATGAATGTAATATAATTTTCATCAGTCATAATTATTCGTTAACTCTCGTCCCAGTACTTGATGTGGTAAACACTGCTTAATACGAATTTTGCTGGTCGGAACGTCGCTGTTAGGGTTGTTGAAAGCTTACGTAATCAATTATAACTTAACAAAAAATCCCATATTCATCTCCTGTGAGACTTCATCAGATATTATACCGCAAAACAGCAGTACTTGATATTGTTGTGTTCCGGTGTGATGGGTGAGTGAGCCAGTGTAATTACAAGCACAAGGGACATAACATCTTAGTTGCCAAGGTTGGTGGCGCATTGGCGACATAAGTGATGATTAACATTTCTTACAATACCAATGTCTATGGGCGTTGGTGACCACTTATCATCAGGTGGCCAATATGCGCGTCCACCTTCCTATTGTATATAAAAAAAAGAAAAACTTAATGGTTGAGAAAAGTGGGTCTAATTTACCGGAACTTCGCAGCATTTTGATCATCTTATTCAGAATTACCCCATTTGGGAAGCGTCGATTTAACAAATTAAGTCCAGCTTCGACGTAATGCGATGCTATTGGTTTCTATTAAGTTCATACGATGGCCACTTTGCAACCTTCCTTATTTACCCAACATTACATTAAGGCTTATTACAGAGAAAGAATAGCTTGGAGTTCTTATTCTTTGATATCCTTATATAGTATATAACATTAATTGTATAAGGTTGACTTTGATATACATTACAAAAAAAATACAGTTTTAGGCTGGATCATCCTAGTAGAATCACATTGCGAAATCTTTACGCTTTATGTTCAATTTAATCTTAAATAAGCCTATATAACAACTCCACAAATAAATTATATATATCAATTTAAAAGTGTTTAAAAAGGCTCTGCTTGAATAATGAATAACATGACAGCGATTTTAAATTAAAAAAAAATAAAAGACAGAGTATGTCAATTTTCTTAATTATGTCGAGGTAGCTGTTAACCCTGCATTTCTGTGACGTCATAGCATTGGTTATTCATTGAAATCAAATCAAAACCCTTAATTAACACAGAAGAAACACTTAATTATTGATTGTCAAATTAGAAACTACCACCGGTTAAAAAATACCTTAATCTGAGAAGAACCGGCGTATGTAACTTAATAGGAGACTTATTGAAATATTGAAGAATTTCAAAACAACATCGAATAATAAAACCAACGATGAGAATACGAACAAACAACGTATTTCTAAGAACTGCCTTACATTTTTCATAAGCCGTTGGAGAAATTCTAGCTCACACCGGAAGTCACTGCGCATACATTTTGTACTATACTCCGCAGATTGTCAGAAATTTGCCGGACCGTACGTCCGCTTCTGAAGCTCGCCGGATGTACGCCTATCGGATGTCAGAAATTTTTCCTATCAGAATGTCGGAAAGCGCGCTTGTCACGTATTTTTTTCTAGGAACGAAGGTTTCTGAAGATGATTATCTATACTAATATGATAAATGTGAAATTAACTTTTTCTGTTTGTTTGTCCCACTTTGACGGCTAAACCACTGAAATAGGAACCCCAAATAATGTTTTTCTTTGGGGTTCCTATAATTACTGGTTGTAGGGCTTTGTGCATGCTCGTCTGGGTAGGTATTACCCACTCATTAGATATTCTACCGCAAATTAGCAGTACTTGGTATTGTTGTGTTGCGGTTTGAAGGGTGACTGAGCCAGTGTATTTACAGGCATGTTTAAAATTTCTTACAATGCCAATGTCTATGTCTATGTTGGTTAGTCACCAACTTACCATCAGGGGCCCCACACGCTCGAACCTGTAACTTAAAAAAAATATGTAAAGTCTACTTTTTTACCTAATACCGGCCTCCGGCGGACACGCGGGCGTAGTCGCAGGCGTTAACCAGTAGAAAATAAACTCAAATTAAATATAAATTGTATATCTTATACGATCTGGCGACGCAATCATTGCGTAGCTTATACAGTTAGTTAAATCCACGAAGACGCGGCCTATACAGCTTACATTGGACATTTATACTAGCAATTGGAAAAAATATGTGGGATGTTATCGTGGATTGAATATATTTACTCCTTATAACAATATTATGTATCATATTATTGTGATCCGGTTTGAAGGTTGAGTGAACCACTGTGTGAAGTACAGGCGCGAGGGCCAAGATCCAATACCTTAGACTGTACGATTGGTTGCCCATTAATGATGTAAGGTGTTTGCTACACATTTGTAATTTGTGTAATGTTCAAAAATTTTCACGTGAGTATTAGTTAAAGTACTCATATTTATTTAAATAAATCTTTAGAGGCTAACTATGTCACTTTACTCAGTTCGTCCGCTATGGGTGAGGTTGTTAGGGGGTAAGCGTCCCCTAGTAGCTGGACGGCGAGCAGAGCTGGTGTGTCAAGCGGTCGGTGCGCGACCGCCACCGAACATATCTTGGTGGAAAGGTGGCATCAGGCTCACCACTGTTAAAGGAACTGTGAGTATTTAAAATGAAATGAAATGTTGCTTTTATCTATATTATAAAATGTAAAATAAATAGAATCATAGTTTTATTGCTAAGGGTAAGATTAATTTATTGATTCTGTATTTTCTTAAAAACATTTAAATATTTTTTAATGAATTTTCATATTTTAATAGCTAGTAAAAATATGTGGCATACATAGTCGGCGTTATTTTGTCAGCTTAAGTTGCTTAACGGTTTTTTTAAACACTGATTTCGCTCTTTCTTTCATTATTGATTCGAAAGAAGAAGACAAGTATTGTAAAACTATTCACCCGTTAATTATAATTTAAGTAAGTTTATAAGTAAGGCCGTGTTTGTATATATTCAATATTAAATAAGATATTTATTTACTTATTTATTAAGGAACATCAGCATTCACTACACGTAAACGTGAAATAATAAAAACACGTTCAGTCTTAACATAAAGTGCGCCACTTTTGCCACTCTCTCTCTGGTCCAACGTGCATTTTAAGTTACAATATACATTTAACAGTAAAACCCTGTTAATGTCCCACTGCTGCGATAAGGCCTCCTCTCCCTTTTGAGGAGAAGGTTTTGGAGCTTATTTCAATGCGGGCTGGTAGAATACACATGTACCATAATTTCAATGATATAAGACAGGTTGGTTTCCTCACGATGTTTTCCTTCACCGTCAAGCACGAGATGAATTATAAACACAAATAAAGCACTTGAAAATTCTGTGGTGCTTGCCCGGTTTAAACGCACGATCATCGGTTAAGATTCCATTAAGCCAATCTCGGCTTATATATTTTTTTATATACATATATTATTATATATGTATACATATACATTTTCTTATATTACTTATTTGATTATAACATAAACAATATATTTTTTATAATACTTTAACATTGAAAATTAAGCAATTAATATTATAAAATTAATTTCATTTATCACATTAATAATATAAAACAATAATTTAAATTGCTATTTAAAGCGATTCGAAGAATAACTACGTAATTATGTGAATGTAGTTGTGGAAAAAATCGTGGACTCTGTTCGTGAAGTATGGCATAATAATAACAATTAAATATGTTAAAAATTTATATTTGTTTTTTTGTTGAAAAATATTTTTATGATTATATACCAATTTATTATAGCGATCGTTCGAAAGGCAATAGTTCATCACGTCAATCATGTCGATGGGCAATGGTTACTACTTACTATAAGAGGCTCATTCGCAATGAATAACAGATATAGCACCATACCACCATACATTATATATATATATGATGAGAGTGGTCGAGCAAAACTGCGCAAGGTATAAAATATAAGGATACACCTATATATATATATGTATAATATATATAATAATAATGTCCTCCAGACCGATTTCGGCCACGGCGGCCAATCTAAAGAGAGATTAGCCAACTACTTAGGAGATATTATAGGGCACAAGTGTGTGCGCAAACACAGATGCACTCTCTATTCCTAAGCTCTCATAATCCGATGGGACGGCAATCCGACACGACCGGAAAGAGTTCAGACGCAGGACCAACGGCTTTACGTGGTTTCTGAGGCACGGGAGTGTACACACTTCCAACTTCCAGACTCCGGGCTGCTACTGAGAATTTTCTGAACACCCAATAACTTTTTATTGGCCCGACCTGGGAATTGAACCCAGGACCTCCGGGTCTGCGGCCTTATATCAAGCCACTAAACCAACAGTCATAGCATAGTAGGCAGTCATAGTCATATATATATATATATATATATATATATATATATATATATATATAGGTGTATCCTTATATTTTATACCTTGCGCAGTTTTGCTCGACCACTCTCATCGTTCTCATTTAAATAATGGTACGTATGTGAGATTTCTTTGAAATATTTTGCAATATTGTGTGGCATTTTTACATCGATTCCTTACGACTGTCCCATTTTGCGTTCGTATTTCTATTTCACCGATATGTCCCTTCCATTCCCTTTATCACGTCGGAGATTGAAATTTTCAAATTATACTTAGTAAATATGTTTTGTGAATATGAGAAAATTCAATGTAAAGGTAACGAAATAAATGATAATAATATATATTTAAGAACAAAACTCGACTACGCAAAAAATCGTGGTCGAAACAAGAAAATATTTTTATCTTACAATCTTAATTACAACCTATTCAATATTTAGAATCTAGCTAGTTTCTACCTTCGATACCAAC
Organism: Nymphalis io; assembly: GCF_905147045.1. Lineage (NCBI taxonomy): Eukaryota > Metazoa > Arthropoda > Insecta > Lepidoptera > Nymphalidae > Nymphalis > Nymphalis io. The sequence continues at coordinate 6,113,566 of NC_065913.1, read as the reverse complement.
CCGTTTTGGGGGGGGGGGGATGTCAGGTATATTCTGTCCTTTTCAGTACCCCTGACATCTTGTATGCAAAATCATTCATCATCATTATCGGCTAAGATGTGAAAGCATCATAAAGAGTCATTTAAGGATAAATTGACAATTTACATACAAATTTAATACTCAGACATAATGATCACACCCCATTCTTCGGTTTGTGTACAAAATAATATATTTTATATAGCGTGGTTCAATATAACAGCAATAAACGATAATTTAGCGGCGTACAGGCGGGCTTGCACAAACCCCTGCCATTATAACCTTTGTCTTCGTCTTTCCAATGTCATTAATGACAAAATGAGACAAATATAATATTTATGAATGAGAGAAATTGACCGCAGTACCGTTGACATGTAAAATTAGCGACAAGTTGTTATACACCTGTCCTAAAACTTTCATTTACAATATAATTTGGATGTGTCGAGTTTTGCGTTCTTGTTGGTAACAATTGCTACCGTTTCACTTTTCATTAAAACTTTTGATTGCATTTCGTATTGAAATAAGACTTATAATTAGTCTGTTCTTTTAATTCAATTCAAGTTGATAATAGTTAGTTTAGTTATGATAATAGTTAGTTTTTGGTCTTCCAAAATATTTCCTTATTATCATTATTTGTTATCATCGTCTGATTCTTGATATAATTTTTTTTTTAAATTATAATCTCCGCTTATATGGTACAGTACATTACAGTAAAGTAACAGACTGTTAATGTCCCACTGCTGGGCTAAGGCCTCCTCTCCCTTTTGAGGAGAAGGTTGTGGGAGTATTAGTAACTTTTATAATATAATATTAATATTATAATCTGACCAAACATTTCTGTATCGATGTATTTGCTAACATGGCCCAATGGTGAAGATAAATATCGTGAGGAAACCTGCATGAGTCAGATTTAAATCTGCTACATGTGTATCCATGTATATGTATATGTGCTGTGGAATAAGACTCATACCATCACAGGAGTAGAGGCGGTTTTTGGTAACAGTGAAATTTTTTTTACAAAAATTTCTACTGAAGTGTTGTCCGTTTTTTTGGTGTATATTTTCTTTTATTTCGATTTACGTTACTGGAATGCATTCATCTCTTTATTAGCAGACAGCATCACAATCTAAAATTATAGTAATGAGGCATTTAAAGGCTGTTTCTGTAACTATATTTTATCTCTTATCCCACCAGACGTCTTCAGACGGAAACGTTACAAGCAGCACATTGACCTTCTTGCCCAGTGTAGAGGATGCAGGAAGGGTGATCTCCTGCAGAGCCACACAGCCTGGACAACCACGTTCTGTTAGAGAGGACGGCTTCCAACTGGAAATACAACGTAAGGTTATAGTATATTAACTTTAACATTCATCTTACAAACGGTTAAATTTTTAGAAATATCCCAAGTATCATAAACATATTGTTTTACTGGCCTACTCATCCTTCAGACCGGAATACAACAATAACAAGTATCCATTAAAGATTAGATTCACAAAAAAAACCATTGCTATACAAATGGTAAGATTTTTTTCGTTCTAGATTTGCCAGTGGTCAAGTTAGTGCTTGGAGCAAATTTGGACGCTTCTAAAATGGTGGAAGGTTCCGACGTTTACTTGGATTGCATGGTGCGTGCCAACCCGTGGCATACGCAAGTTTTTTTTACGCACAACGTAAGTACTGAATTTAAATTTTCAATATTCAATATAGAAATATTACAAAGTAAGTCAAAGTAAAGTCAAAGTTATTCCACCTCTTTGCCAATACGTCTTAGTAGATTCACATGTGACTGACTTGTATCCGACACATGCAGGTTTCCTAACGATGTTATCTTTGACCATAAGCACGAGATAAATTATTAACACAAATATAGCACATGGAAACTCAGTGTTGCTTGATCGGTTTTGAATCTGCAATCTTATTAATATTCACGTTTCCTAACCAATTGGTCATCCGCCAGCATGTCCTCTAAGTGGATCTTGCCCAGCAGTGGGACATTTACATATTGTCATATAAAATATATAATACAAAAACGAAAATATCCATGGATTAAACTGAAATGCGCCCACGAAGCTAGTTTGTATATATTATATGGAACTTAATGCCTTATTTGAATAATTAACACGATTACATGACAAGCCTAATTTAATTACTCAATTAATGAACACATGTAAATTATCAAATATAAGAGGTGTTTCCGTGAAATCTGAGTATTTCTGTGGTCAGGGCCAGACTGTACGCGGTGGTGTCGGCGTGGTGGTCGCCAACCAGAGCCTCGTGCTGCAGCGCGTGTCGCGCCGCGCTGCCGGCGCGTACGTGTGCGCGGCACGGAACGCACTGGGGGAGGGAGCCAGCAAGCCACTCGTGCTGGATGTCAAGTGTAAGTGTCCTACTTCGATGTATTGTTTTATTACTTACTAGCTTCTGCCTGCCGCTTTGCCCGCATGTGAGGACAAGGGGTCAGGAGTTAGGTATTATATACACACTTCCAATAATGTAACAGCCTGTGAATGTCCCACTGCTGGGCTAAAGCTCCTTTTTTTTTTTTGAGGAGGAGGTTTGGAGCTTATTCCACCACGCTGTTCCAATGCGGGTTGGTGGAATACAGATGTGGCAGAAATTCAGTGAAATTAAAAACATGCAGGTTTAGTTTCCTCACGATGTTTTCCTTCACCGAAGATGAATTATAAACACAAATTAAGCACATGAAACAAAGTGGTGCGTGCCCGGGTTTGAACCCACGATCATCGGTTAAGATTCACGCCTTCTAACCACTGGGCCATCTCGGCTTTAGTTAGTATATATATTATTCCTAAACCTATTTATAATTCGTCTCGTAGTTGAAAGTAACCATCGTGAGAACACATGCATGCTGGTTGCATGTATCGAATTAAATCATATGAATTTCGGAAATTATATACGTTATACTAACATTACATAGCTATTTCTATTGCTGAAATATGAGTAAATAATCCAAAATGTATAAGCGAAATATTATTGACATAGAGATCAAATATACATAACTTTGGGGAATAATGTTTATATAAATATATGAAACTTCACCACGAAAAATAACATCTCAATGTTTAGTTAAAAATAGTAATTCCATATTGAAAATCCACAGAAAAATTCGTGAAAAGCACACAGTGTAAACGAGCTGATAAAAAACCACGTTTACATTCAGCCCCTGTTCACTCCTCGCTTTGTATTTACTTCCGAAATGCATTTTATTGCACCGTTGAAGGCGGTGCTTGGGTAGTTGACACGAGTAAACAGACTCCCTGTTCTGTTGGAGTGGGCTCATGTAAACTTATTAAACTGTGGTCGTATTTCATGAATGTCCTTTGAAATCGTTTTTCAAAGGTATTTACAAACATTTCGAAATGGATAAAATATCCTTTTAATATTCTCTTTTCATATTGAAAATATTTTGTATCAATATTATTTAATATATAATATATAAAAAACCTCGAATTGGTCTTTTCGAAAATAGAACAACAAATCTTACGAATTGATGTAAATAACTCACTCAATTACTTTTATAAATCGAAATAACACAATTGAATTTCAACAAATCATATCATATCATAAAGTTACCAGTTTATATAATATAAAAAAATAGTATAAGCGAAGCAAAACTGTCTGATATGTATCTTTTATGATTTGATTAGTTAAACTCCATTACGTAAGACGCGGTTGAAAATCTTTTGGCACCATTGACCAAACTGCTACACTTTACCTTAAGCTCCATTTTCACCAAATTAGCACCTACATATTTTTACTACAAATAATACACATATTTCTTGTTTTTTAGGTATTACATATTATTATATTTTTTCATGTATATATATATATTCCGTAACAGCCTGTGAATGTCCCACTGCTGGGCTAAAGGCCTCCTCTCCACTTTTTGAGGAGAAGGTTTGGAGCTTATTCCACCACGCTGCTCCAATGCGGGTTGGTGGATAATACACATGTGGCAGAATTTCAGTGAAATTAGACACTACACACTACACTTTAGATATATATATATATATATATATATATATATATATATATATATTATTATTTATATATATATATATATATATATATATATATATAAATATTATTATTTAATTCTATATGGGGATAGCGACCGTTTAAACCTGCGAAATTGTAACCGGTAATTGGTACCACCCGCAAGACAGGCTTGCTTAGTGCAGAACCACTGTGTTTTTTGTGATTTTTTTTATAGAATAGGAAGGCGAACGAGCATATGGACCACCTGATGGTAAGTGGTCACCAACGCCCTTAGACATTGGCATCGTAAGAAATGTTAACCATCGCTTTCATCGCCAATGCGCCACCAACCTTGGCAACTAAGATGTTATGTCCCTTGTGCCTGTAATTACACTGGCTCACTCATCCTTCAAACCAGAACACAACAATACCAAGTACTGCTGTTTTGTGGTAGAATATCTGATGAGTGGGTGGTACCTACCCAGACGAGCTTGCACAAAGCCCTACCACCAGAAAGATATTGTTAATCTTTTGTGTTAATATATATTTTTTACCTTTCTGTCCACCAAATGGCGGTTTTAAATTAGCGCGTGACTTTTTTTTTAATAACGCTTTTGTAGGGATCAAGGAATCTCGTTAACTATATAATATACTTATCCTACATAGCTTAATAAAAACCGGTATTCACAGATAGCCCTAAATGTAAGTCAGACAAAATGGTGACGATACGAGCAGCCCGCGGAGAGACTGTGGACATCATCTGCGATCTTGATGCTAACCCTAGAGTAAGTGCATTTTAGTAAATAATAATAATAGCTTTATTATTCAGGTATCGAGGCCCATAATTTTGTTAAATTCATTATAATACATAGTCACACATTAATATACATAATATACATACATTAATAATTAGAATTATAGTAGAGACAATAATGAAAAAAGGGAATAAAATTAATCACAAAAATATCAAATGTATAATAATTCATAATTAATTATGTATGAAGCAAATAAACATAATAACAATTAATTAATTAATTTTTTGAGTAAGTTGACCGAAATAAATGATAATATAATAATAATATTCTGGGACATTATTATTCACACACGGCCGCCTGACCCCAAACTAAGCAGAGCTTGTGCTATGGAAACCAGACAACTGATATACTACATATACTACTTTTCTTTTGTAAACACATATAGATAATTACACCCAGGCTCAGGACAAACAGACATGTTCTTGCACACAAATGTCTGTCCTGGGTGGGAATCTAACCCACAACCTTCGGCGTGAAAGGCAAGTATCTACCAACCACGCCGACCGGCCCGTCAACAATCTAATATTCGAACCAAGTTGTTAATGATGATGATAATGACGTCATCAACATGTCAGATCGATGTTTATACTCTGTATTTATCACCAGTCCTGGCGTTTTATATTTCTTAAACCAAAACATAAAAAAAAAACTTTAATGTTTCTATTCAAAATTTATTGATTTTGTATTCTTGACCGCGCTGATTAATCACCTTCCTGTTTTTCCACCCGACGAAATATTTCCAAATCTGTTGTAAATTTCCAATAAATAAAAATTGGCAATTTTTGTCGGTGAAAAATATTTCTGAAATTGCCAACCGTTGAAAAAATATATTCCAGAATAGAAAATTTACTAACTATGACAGGCCTGTGTAACGATAGTTAAAAACAAATGTGAAAATTATGATAATTGGTGCCTTAAATAGTTTTGAACATATATGGTTAACTCGTCAACAAAGATTGTCTCAATGAATATCAGAGTATTAGAGTCCTTAAAACAGTTTCACCACCAGTTTACCACCAGGGTAGAGCTTCGTGCAAGCTCGTCTGGGTAGGTACCACCCATTCATCACATATTCCACTATTAGTATTCCAATATTCGTATTTTTTATAGAATAGGAAGGCAGACGAGCATATGGGCCACCTGGTGGTAAGTGGTCACCAAACGCCCTTAGACATTGGCATTGTAAGAAATGTTAACCGTCGCTTACATCGCCAATGCGCCACCAACCTTGGGAACTAAGACGTTAGTCCTTTGTGCCTGTAATTACACTGGCTCACTCACCCTTCAAACCGAAACACAACAATGCCATGTACTGCTGTTTTGCGGTAGAATATCTGATGAGGGGTTGGTACCTTGCCAGAAGAGCTTGCACGAAGCTCTACCACCAGTAAACTATTAAAGTATCTCATAAAGTATCTCTCTCTTTCTTTATTGTACCAGGAGCCCATAACATATAAGTGGTGGTTTAACAGCACGACACATTCGAAACGTGAACTCAATACATTCAGCGCACAAGAACAAGGCAGCCTTGGTGAGCCATTACATTTATTATCGGTGGTCGAAATAAGTACATTTAATTCGTCAAGTTGCCGAGAAGATTTGAATAACATAGAGTTGCTACAACCTCTTATTCCAAATTACATGTTCTTTGCAATTGAAACACTTTGACCTTAAAGTAATAGTATAAAAATAATTAATTGTGTGTCGATTTGTTAATGAGTTGTTAATTTTACATGTTTTTATTAATTTAGTAACTAATATTTTACTTTAAGTCAATTTATTCTATGAGTCGAAAGGTAGATTATTAGAACAAGTGGTCTTTCATACAAGCATTGTTGAATTTTTATTTCGTCTGTGTTTATTATTAATCTCGTGGTTGGCAGTGAAGGAACCATGGTGAAGCTGTATATGTCGGTTGAATATCTGCCACTTATATATCCACCAAGCTTTTATAATATATATTTCCTAATATCTACTGAATATTATATTCGATATTACACTAAAACTCCGCAATCATTAGCTTCATAATAACTTTAAAGGTAATTTAAAAATCATTAATAATCGAGGTCGAGCTTTGTGAATTTGCGTGATATATATAATTTTTTTAAGCCAATTAGAATAAAATTTATTTTGATTAGATTTTTAAAAAAAGATTATATCGCGCGTAATCGAAATATCATATTTTGGTTCGTAAATCTATGTCAGAGTACCTTTAGTATTAATTTCCTGCCCTTTGTTTACGCCGTTTGTCCTGATTGCCGAGCAACGAATAAAAACCGTTGATAAACCTTTGGTTATTACTTTTGGTCTATGTTCAATTTTTTTTAAATGTAGGCGACTGGCCTTCGTTTTACTAATGATAATTGGTCATTACCATAGGCTGTGAGAACGGTTATTTACCTCATTAATGAACCTCCAACATTGGGAAATAAGATGTTATGTCCCATGTGCCTGTAGTTACTCTAGCTCATCAAACCGAAATACAAAAATACTAAGTATCGTTGTGTTGTATTTGAATATATGATTAGTACATGTGGTGATACTTACCCAGAAAAGCACAAAGCCCGATCACAATGTTCATAAAAGTATAAATAAGTTGTAGCAACTCCATGTTTATCACAAACTATTTCGGTCGTCGTCGTCGAAGTATTTTAATAAACCTATCTTAATATATATATATATATATAAATATATATATATATATATATAGATAATTTAATAATAATAATAAATTATAATATTGGTCATTAAAGACAATTATTACAAGCTTTAATATAAAATATATTATTGTAATAGTTATTAAGTATTATTGACATATACAATATTAATATGAACTTAAAATTTAATTAATATATTTATACCTTATTTACCTTTTTTTTATTTGTTTTGATACCTTATTTATATATATGTATCAAAACGCTTATCTCTAACAATATGGATGTTTAGGTAGATACTTATACATGGTGAACACTTCGATTGACTATGGATGGGTACAATGTGCCGGCATCAACTCAGTGGGTCGACAGGAAACGACTTGCTTGTTCCACATCATACCAGCAGGTTTGTACGGATTGGTGAAACTAGAAATAAATAATTTATTAAAATAAATAAGTAGTAAATATTAATTATATTTTATTTCTCGAATAGATTTGTTCAAATAGTATTTATTTTTATTTACAATGCGCTTAACCATAAACGTAAAATATATCCTTTTGTTGGTTGCGTGTGAGACAGCATATTTTTAGCGATAATGCGACCTTACAATTCCTTAATTCTATATGTCTTATAATATTATTATTTATGTAATTTGTCTGATATCATAAATAAAACATTTTCGTTGTAGAAAAACCTTCTCCAGTGAAAAACTGTGCTATTGGTAACGTAACGCACGAGTCATTGGTACTCATATGTGAGTCTGGACATGATGGCGGGCTGAAGCAAGACTTCCTCCTTCAGGTAAGTGGTATGCACATTCTCTTAAAAATTACAGCATATATAATTTATATAACTATTTGGCAAAGCCCTCCTCTATTATATGACGTCACTCTGCTGCAATTATTTGGTTAAATGAGTGGCGTTTTGGTTGTCTGTCCAATCTTATTTTCAAATAGTGACCGTAGATTTTGAGGGACTGCACTTGCAGTACTGGAAGCAGTTGCGTTTAAAATTGTTTGATATTTTACCACCAATAACAACTTTTAGCTTAAAACTATTTTAAATAATTTTCTCGATGACGCTGTCTTTTGATACAAATTGTATTGAATCAATGATATATTTCTACCTCATGGAATACCTTTTTCTCCGGAACTCTTGCTACCGGATACCGAAATGTAACTGGTTGAATAATATACAAAATTTGCTTAAAACATGTAAATTGGTAATTCGAGATTAATATTAACGAATCTCTCACTGAGTTTTGCTTAAGACTTATTTGCCTTTGAAGTATATAAAGCGTTATATCTTCCTTTTGTAAATAAATAATTATTTTGGATTATGTATTTTGTATCGTACAGCAAAATTTAACCCTTATCAGGTGTTTGACATGGCGACAGGCTCCCTACTACGTAACATGAGCAGCGAAGAACCGCAATTTGCGGTTTGGGGTCTTTCCAGCGACGTAGACATGTCCGTACGAGCGTACAATAGCAAGGGGCCTAGTGAGCCCTTTACACTCTCATCGAGCTTGCTGAAACACCCACAGCGACAAACTGGTTAATATTCGCATAATTTATAATTCATTATCATATTTTTTCAATAATTTTTGGAAAACATTTTTTGTTAAATTATATACAGTTTCACTCAAATATATAAATAACTTATATGGGTTTGTTGTTTTATCGTCTCATTTAAAAGTGCGCCAACTATTTATGAATACTAAAAAAATTTCTTGTTACTAATATCTCGACAGAAATACTTTTTATCGGCTCGACCTGGGATTTAAATCGATGACCTCAGTACATATGTCATTATTGATTTATTTTTCGGAACGGAGTGAAAAATAGTTTTTGAACGAAGTATTGTGCGAAATGAAAGAAAGAAATGAATGGCAACTATCGCTCTCTTGCAACGAGAATAAGGATAATAAGGAAATTAGTAATGTCGTATTTCTTTGCAACAATTTACATTAATAACAATAACAAACCTATTATATACTATAATAACTACTGGTGGTAGGGCTTTGTGCAAGCTCGTCTGGGTAGGTACCACCCACTCATCAGATATTCTACCGCAAAACAGCAGTACTTGGTATTGTTGTGTTCCGGTTTGAAGGGAGATTGAGCCAGTGTAATCACAGGCACAAGGGACATAACATCTGTTCCCAAGGTTGGGGGCGCATTGGTGATGTAAGCGATGGTTAACATTTCCTGCAACGCCAATGTCTATGGGCGTTGGTTACTTACCATCAGGTGGCCCATATGCTCATCCGCCTTCCTATTCTATAAAAAAAAATATAGGTCTTGCAAAATTGTGTTATACTGGCAACATTTAATTTTTAGCTACTTTACCAGTTCGCGTGGAATTAACGACTATTTTAGTCACGGTGCTGTGCACTGTAGCCGGTGTCGCAGCCATCACAGCTGTCTCAGCTTTCGTCTTCTGCTGGAAATACTGCAACAAGAATAATGGTAACAAAACTTTTACGTAAGCCAGCTGTCGCTCGACTTAATCCGCTTGAATTTTATTATTCCCATAGATTTTTAATCTAGCCCATTAATAAAATTAAATCTTTTATTAAAATATATATATCACAAGATTTTTACAGTATATATTTATTTCAAGCATCGTTTATGTGTTTAAAGTTAATTGTATATATTGAATATTACTTTGTTCTATAAATAGCAATAATAAGTATTGTTGTGTTCCGGTTTGAAGGGTGAGTGAGCCAGTGTAATTACAGGACACAAGGGACGTAACACCTTGGTTCCCTAGGTTGCTCGCTCTGGATGTGTAAGGTTAATGTTTCTTACGGCGTTAATGTGTGGTGACAACTAACCATCGGCGAATATTTCATATGAATTGTATTCTTTTGTAGATGAAAATGAAAAGAAAAGACGAAAACAAGAGTCAATACTGGACACACCGCTTACGGATTCGAAGGAATGTGAGAGTGTTGATAGTTTGGGTAAGAAAACTCCTTGATGGAGAAAAATCTATTCAGTTAATACTATTTTCGTAAATCAAAGTCCTGCCTGTGAATGTCTCCTACGGTTGGTGTCAATTCTGCCGCGAACTTCAATGGGGGTTGGGGATAAGCCTTTAATTTATAATATATATAAAATACATACTAATATATATACAATTTAACCTACTTCTTCTATTCCTTATTTTTTGTCCCGATATAATGAAATAATACTTTCAGGAAACAGACGATAATCTTTAAAATAAAATAACCAAAATTCTTTCCTAAAACAGATTACATATCTTCTATGGTTTTTTTTTTCTCCATACTGTCCCAGTTCAAGTAAACACTTTGTATATTTAAATACTATATTTAGATATTTAAATTATTTATTTTAAATAATTTGTATTTATTTCAGATAAAAATCCAGATATTATACCAATAGAGAGTAAAATAAACGATAATTGTTCTACGAAATCATCAGCCACAGATTATAGCGCAATAAGGCCTTTACTTTCAAAGACTGAGAAAGATACTGAAAAATTTGACATTATCTATGATCGTCATTACGAGCTCAACGAAACTTGCGGCCAATACGTCCAAGTGCGTCCAATGGACTTCCGAGGCCAGTACCATGGCTTACACATGCCCAACATCAGCCCAAGTACACACAGCTTCCGACCAACATTGGGTACGTTGCCAAACGTTGGTAACGAATGCCATGCGCCGTGTGATAAAGTTTACGAAAACTGGTTAAAATATAAGAACTCTTTACCATTAAACACGAGTGGCTTGGTAAGTATTTAAGTAAGTATTATTAATAGAAATTAAATCAATTACAATGACAATTAAAAAATACTTGTGATAAACATTGAGTATATTCCAATCGGAGTAGTTATAAACAAAACCCCATTTATTCATATTCCATACTATTTGCCGACAGCTATTTGCACTGCAAACATTTATATATATCATATCTTTATATATAATTTAAATTAACTACTTATATTCAGCTGAGATGGCCCAGTGGTTAGAACGCGTGAATGTTAACCGATGATCATGGGTTCAAACCCGGGCTAGTACCACTGAATTTTCATGTGCTTAATTTGTGTTTATAATTCATCTCGTGCTTGTTGGTGAAGGAAAACATTGTGTGTAAACCATGTGTATTCTACCAATCCGTATTGAGGCAGCATGGTGGAATAAGCTCCAAACCTTATCGTCAAAAGGGAGAGGAGGCCTAAGCCCAGCAGTGGGACATTAACAGGCTGTTACTGTACTTATATTCACTTTAATTTTACTTCCAAATTTCCGATATCATTTCGCCGATATTTTTATTTACTTTACTGTATTTATTTAGTGTTTTTTTATGTACCTTTTAGATATTTCCATGTTATGTCTACGTAAAGATGCAATTGTAATAAAATAATCATAAACTGTATCTTATTTTTAAGTTTCATTGTACGGTTGCAATCAGGTTTGTTGTCTAAATCAAAAAATGAACATCATAATATTCCAGGTCATCAATCAAAAACCAATGATATCAATGGTCAATTTAATGTCAAAGTTGTTAACTTGTCTTTACTTCTTCTGTGGTTCGAGTATATAGGCAGTAATAGACGAACTCGTGTCTATGTATATTATGCAGATTAAAAATACTATGGGGTTTTTTGGCTGTAATGCATACATAAAATATCCATCTTTCCAGCTACCAATGGAGCAGTGTATGCCCGTAGAACCTTATCCACCAGCGTTTTACGGTTCTATCACCAGAAACCCTTTGTGTTCATGGCAGAAATCTGAACTAGAGCCCCTTAGCTCGGAGTCTCGCTCGGTCACGACAAACTATCGCGGGGCATCGCCCCCAGTACGGGTCAACGCGGACAGCAATACCGCTTACTTCAGCAAGAGTTTTCTACCACGGAATACCGGTGAGTTCTATTAAAAATATTCAAAAATACTAAACATTTTTGATCATGTACGTGACTTAAGTAATTGGGACGAAGTTCCTTATCGCACGCTACACTGCAATAAGTAAAACTTCAACGGTCATGGAACTTTGGCTATAGTATGTCTGTGTGCTTACAGGCGTCTATGTAGAAGTGTATTACAGTATAGATGTGTGACGTGCGTGTCAGTCTTATTCGTATATACGTATCATGAGCGTTTTCTCTTAAACGTTCTTAATTTATTTAATTTCGGAAATTGGTTCCAACAGGTTTTCCCACAACACGAATTTTTTTATTATACTATATATTATAGTCCTGCTAAATAATTTTTATAGACGAGCCGGTTGGCGTGGTTAGTAAGATACCTGCCTTTCACGCCGAAGGTTGTGGGTTCGATTCCCACCCAGGACAGACATTTGTGTGCATGAACATGTCTGCTTGTCCTGAGTCTGGGTGTAATTATCTATATAAGTATGCATTTACAAAAGAAAAATAGTATATGTAGTATATCAGTTGTCTGGTTTCCATAGTACGAGCTCTGCTTAGTTTGGGATCAGATGACCGTGTGTGAATAATGTCCCAAGATATTATTATTATTATAGTGTAACTTAAAATTCCTTTTTCAACATTTAAATCAGCTTTTCTGAGTTTTTCTTTTCTAGAACTACTTCTGAATTCGTTCATTTCTTAACAGGAAGCTGCACACAATTAAATATGAATCTACCGGCAATGAGGTCTGAAGTTAGCAACGTTAAAATTATAGCTAGTGATTCGGAATGCAGATGAGAAAGTGAAGATTGCTTAAAGACAAAGTTTTAAGGAATTCAAATCGACTTTGTGAACGATTCTACGTGATTTTTTAGTGATTTAAGTGATGGGGCTGATATTTTATATTAATGTGTTCAATTATTATGTTTAAGATAAGATAAACGATATATTTATTATCAGTAAGTGTAACGAAATCGTTTTTTTTTTTTTTTTGTTTTTTCAACAATTATTATCACATGCTTATATAAGATTGAATTGTCATTTTACAAGATTAAACATAAATGTATTTATTATAGAATTAGTCAATAAGAACCAGAAACTTGCAAGGTACTATTATGATGTCTATTTTCTCCTCCAGTTGACGTAAAGCTTAAGTAGGGAGGGGGGGGTCTATGCATAACGTGCGTCTTTCACATCACTTGCAGTCCGTGTACGTTATTTTAATTTTATTAAATTAATTAATTATTATATAATAATTACATTTATTCACACTATATATCAGAATCAACATAAAAATTATAATATACTAAAACTGCCTCGTTGGGTAGTGGCTTGATATAAAGCAGCCGATTTCGAGGTCTTGGGTTCAAACCCTAGGTCGGGCCGATAAAAAAGTCATCGGGTTTTTTCGTCGAAAATTCTCAGTTAGCCCGGAGTCTGAAAGTTGGATGTCTCCCGTGCCTCGGAAAGCACGTTAAGCCGTTATCGGATTAACGTGCCGGATTGCCCATCAGATTGTGAGAGTGAGAGAATTTAACTTCATCATCGTGTGATAATTCTTGTTAAATAATACTAGTGTCGTTTTTTTATTATTATTTTTGCCCTAAATTATTAAGACTGATTTAAAATATTAATTAAATTAATATTGAATTTCCAAAATATTAGGAACTAAAGTTTGTAATTAAAAGTAAATTTTAAAAATATCAATGTTGCAATGTGAATAAATTATAATGTAAATACTTTAATTTTGATTAAGACAAATAAATGTTGCCATATAGAAGTTAAAATTGAATGTTATAATTATGTAAAATCAATAGCAATATTATGTTTTGTTAAAATTAATGTCACACGTTTAGTTTATTGATAAATAAAGATACGAATTCTTAATATGTTTTATTTCTATTTACTAATTTTTTAAATATGAATTCCTATAATATATTCATTTATTATCTGTGCCCCATAGTTTTACCCGCGTTCATTATTAACTACGACTTATGAAAGGGATGGTTAATATTTCTTACATCGCCAATGTCTATGAGCGATGGTGACCACGACCGCACCACCAGTTGGCATTTTCCCGTCAGCCTACATAAAACATAAAAAAGTGCAACAACAAATATATACATAAACTTTAACAAGTTAAAACGATTTTGATGAAAATATTTATATGAAACTTACAAAAGGCATTTATTAATTTAAAATCACAGTCAGACATTTCAACTTATTGCATAGTGAATATCTCGATGAGTTTGTAAGGGAAATATTGAAGCCGGAAGTGGAGTGTTGTGGTGAGAACCGAAGAGCAGCGGTTTGTCAGTTGTCAAATTGTTTTAATGGTAATTACTTGCGTTAGTTGAAAGTTTTCAAATTAAAGTCATTCGAAATTTAAAGCTGTTTAGTTAATTACTTAAAATGGCATTTGACAATTAAAAAGGCTTATCTAAATATAAAAAAAATCTGAATTGAATAGCTTACATGCAGCATATTTCGAGGTCTTCGGCTTAAATATTGGGTCAAGCCAATAAAAAGTTGTTGGATTTTTCTGTTACTGTCAACATTTAATCATTACGACTTCTAGTATGAACTATCAGTTATTCCAATTGTCCGTCAAGTTCAAAAATCTTACTTAAAGTGAGAAATAACTTAAAAACTGCATTTTAACATGATTGGTATAATTTAGTAAAGATAAGTGGAAGGTCCTTCGATTTATCTGATGTTTTCTACAGACATTTATCTTGAACAGTTAATTCCGAATATCATAGATAAACTCGCATTTAAGTCATATGCATCCAACGATTTTGATAAATCGTGGTGTGTGTTTTCGTTACATTAGAACATCTACGTGATTCTCAGAAAATATCAGTTAATGCATTTTGTTTAGATGCGTTAAAATGTTACAAGACTAATGTTTAATTTACTATAGCAATTTATATTATATACATTCCACTTAGTAAAAATAGTGCAGTAATATAAAACTTCAAATGTTCACAGGTCTTTAAATTGAAAAAAAACCTTACAAATAAACAATTTCATCGCTAAGAACACATTTTATATGTATTTATAATTATAGATTTTTTTTTAATTATAGTTAGGCGGACGAGCATATGGGCCACCTAATGGTAAGTGGTCACCAACGCCCATAGACATTGGCAATGTAAGAAATTTTAACCATCGCTTACATCGCCAATGCACCACCAACCTTTGGACCTAAGATGTTATGTCCCTCGTGCCTGTAATTACACTAACTCACTCACCCTTCAAACCGGAACACAACATACCAAGTATTGCTGTTTTGCGGTAGAATATCTGATGAGTGGGTGGTACGTACCCAGACGAGGCCTTACCTACCACCAGTGATCTCGTTATGTAGTGTCAGATATAATTATGACATGTATATCTTTATTTTATTTTTATTTATTCTTAGACTTATTAACAGAAATTACAATAGTATTACAAATATACATAATAATTAACAATCAATGTTCCTTAATTAAAGAAAAATAAATAATAAACCTTTTTAAAAAAAGAAATTGCATTGTTGTTTCAAAAAGTAATCGTTAAAAAGAAATACAATTAATTAACATATTTCTTACAAAATTAGAACACTGATTAAATATTTAAGCATTGTTATAATATATTGATCATTAAAAAAATTCAAATTTATTTATACATAAACTCAATACGCTCTATACCTTCTTCTAAAATAGGGGAAGTGGCCTTCGTCAAGTAATTCATATTTCGGGTCTTTTAGTGAAATGTTCATAAGTATTACCATTTGAGTTGATGTAAGATGCGTTTATTTTTAAATCTTTTAACTACTAGTAATCCTACGCCTCTGTTTTGTATTTCAATTGGTTTAATACCTAAATTCCTTTCTAGCTTTGCGCAAAGGACTAAAGAATTTAATATTAGATTCGTATTGATGTTTCACAGGAACGGTATGACTGGAAAGTTTCTGGTTTCATATATATTTAAATGTTATCACGTACTTTGCTTTATAGTAATAGAATTTGAACTCAAAGCGCTATTATCGCAATGCTCGTAAAAAATTTAAAGACAATCAATTTAAAGACAAAAATATGGATTATTGTTGTTTAATATCAAAAATGGCCGATACTCTTCAGTAATATTTAATAATAATTCGTATTACATCTAATATTATATATTTCATTCTGATTGAGTCTTCAAATAGTGAATTTCAAAATTACTAGGCGTTCTATTCTGTAAGAACTTATTTCATTATTCACCCGTGAAGTTGACAACCGACTTTTTGTCATCATGATTATTATGGTCAATGTCGCATTTCACATTCTGTCATTTCACGACCGTTATCTGCGGTGTGTTTAGAGTTTTTTTTTTACATAATACTGTAGAGTTGTATTATTTAAGAGGTATCATGTAATCCATGTGTAGTGTGGATCCTAATCGAACCCGAGTCAAAAGTTTTGATCTGTAAACGTCAGATGACGTCAGCGTTAAACTTTTAATTGTGTGTTAATGTGTGCGTGAGATCGGTACATGTACTCACATGTTTTCACATTAATTGTCGTGAGTACCTTGGCCCTTACACTATTTTCTTTTTTGTCCTTAATAGGAAATAGGCATTTATCCAGCAAAAGAGTATTTACTAGCTGTCTAGGTTTATAATATTTACCTACCCTCTTCGCGAGTCGTGTATTATACACGACACAGTTTACGGTTTACAAGACTGTTTTTCATATATAAAAAATAAAGAAAATTGTTTTAAATATTTTTCACCACTGCTCCAATATGGATTAGTGGACACTTAAACATATGAGAAATTCATATGACACATGCAGGTTTCCTCACGATGTTTTACTTCTCCAATAAATCAAAACTCATTGCTGCTTGTTCGAGTTTGGACTCCCAATCTTTAATTAAAATTAACGTCAAGCCACCGGGTCATTTCGGTTAGAATCTAGAATCAGATAAAGATGCAGTCAGTTGGTCTCCGGATTCCAAAAGTTAATCCTAAATCCTTACGGGTAGGTAGCCAAGACGTAGACTTTATATATATTGGAAACTAATGGCATTAATTATATTAAATAAAATATGAAATATTAATAAAACAATCAATAATAGTTTTCAATATTAAATATAAACAATGATATTTTTCTATTATAACTTTTATAATTTCTAACCACACAAACACTTAATATAAATTTTAATTGTTTAATTTTATATAAAAAACTGTCAGACAAGTCAAAACACCAACGGACAAACAAAAATATTGTCAAAGATTACTTTGTTAATTACTCTACCCGAGATTTTAACTCAAGAACTTGGATCAGAATCCTAACAAGCTAGCCACATTTTTTTTTCTGCAGTGGAAATTTTCGCAAAGGTCCACCCGGGTCCCATGGGGGTGAAACCGGGTTATGTGGGATTCAATAAGCTAGCCACTATTGCAATGAGGCATACTCTTATAATACAATTATTATTTGTCGAGCTTCAAGACTGACAACCCTATCTTACACTGGATTGTAAAATGAAGATATTATAAAGTCCTTAATCATTAAGCAAAGAAAATTATACAGGTTGTAAAGCGAATATTCTTCCCATTAAGTATGGAAATTGATGTTATCCGACAACTATACATGGTGCTCCTAGTAGCGTAGTTTTTGTTTATTTTAAAGAAACAGGTTTTGAAGACTGTCACTTTATATTGATTTATTTTTTACGGTCCCTTGTGATAAGTTTTATATTATTGCACACTTATAGTCATTGTGTTTTATTATCGTTATAAGAATAATAATAATATCCTGGGACATTTTTCACACACGGCCATCTGATCCCAAATTAAGCTTATACAAAGCTTGTGCTATGGAAACCAGACAACTGATATACTACATATACTACTTTTCTTTTGTAAATACATACTTATATAGATAATTACACCCAGACTCAGGACAAACAGACATGTTCATGCACACAAATGTCTGTCCTGGGTGGGAATCGAACCCACAACCTTCGGTGTGAAAGGCAAGTATCTACCAACTACGCCAACCAGCTCGTCAATCTTTATGATCGATATGCTTTTTTTATTCTAAATAGTTAAAACGGTTGCAAAAAGGTTACAAGATGGTTAGAAACAAGGGACATCACATTTCAGTTTCTAAGGTTGGTAGCTCATTGGCGGCGGTAAACACTTAACATACAAACATTCCAATAAATGCTGACAAACATTCAAAGGCTACATTATTAGTACAGCTATGGAACCCTACATAGGGAATGTCTTGATATTATCGTGTCTTTTTTATTTACTTATAGAAGCATCAATAATCGCTGGATTAAAAAGCGACCGGAAAAGCAACTTTTTATTTCACAGATTAAAAATATCAAACAGGATCTCAGGGCATCACGAGAACACCGCTACAACTACAAGGACGTCATTATATGATTTCGAATGAAACTCAAGTAAAATCAATGTTAACTTTATTTAAGTATCACTTACGTGTTTTTTTTTGATTCGTTATTTTATAAGATTAATTAAAATTACAGCTACAAAAGTTTCAGAATGTAGATAGTTATAAAAACCGATCATTCAAGTCAACAATACAGCATATTTTACTACTAAATCAGTAGTACAGTATAGTAACAGCCTGTGCATGTCCCAGTGCTGGGCTAAGGCCTCCTCTCCCTTTTTGAGGAGAAGGTGAAGGTTGAAATGAGTAGTAGGTTTTTATAATATAATTATTGTTTGTTTATATTTCAATTTTAAATCCTATATTTAATATATTAGAAGCATTTATGTCCTCCAGATCAATTTCGTCTGGCTAATCTTAAGACAGATTGCAACTACGCAGTAAATTATAATGCACAAGTGTGTACACAGATGTACTCTCTATCCGATGGGACAGAAATCCGAAACGATGGGTCTCACACTTCCAACTTCTAGACCCCGAGTTTTTAGACTTCCCAGACTAAATACGAATTTGTTCGAAAGAAAACTCGCCATTTTACTTCAAAAGCTGTCTTGATAATTTACAAGTACTTGTGTTTTTATAATATAGACATTGACGCCGTACGAAATATTAATCATTTCTTCCATCACCAATGCGCCACCAACCGTGTGCGCTAAGATGTATGTCCCTTATGCAAGTAGTTACCAATGTGAGCCAATGCAGTGAGCGTTCTTCAAACCGGAACACAACAATACTTTAATAAGTATTATGTAGAATATGTGATGAATGGACGGTACCTACCCAGACGGGCTTGCAAAAAGCCAAAACCAACTCTATTACAATAAAAATATTTTTATTTGATTTTCTGATAAAAACATGGTAAATTCCATTTAAATAAAAGTATTAAATCTGAAAATCACAAAATGAAATTTATATCAATTCAAAATTAAATGTAGGAATTAAAATATTTATATGTCAATTGTTTTAAATATGTAAAAGTTTTCTACTATATAATTATTAATTATCTCAGTCGATAATATACTGTCGAGGCTAGTAAATAATAATATATACGCAGCTTGTCAATATACAAACTTTTATTAGTAAAATTTTGTCAAAGGTAACCGACTATAATTTTTTTAAATTTTTATGCTAAAACGAGATTTTAACCAAAACAGTGTTGTAGCTCCAGGCAAGAATTAATAAATCATACCAATTAGTCCATTTAACGATCATAAATATATCAAAATAACATCGATTGGTAGCAATTTCATATGCAAATTTTATTCTCGAAGCATAACTCAAGAAAAAAATACTTGTAAGACTACACATAAATATATTTCTTAATTTTATAATCGGTATATTTCATTTTATGATATAAATGTTTGTAAAGGAATAAAAAATGCATGTACGTTGAAGAATGCTGGTTCTTAAGCGGTACTTGGTACTCTCTGAGCGCATTCGTGTCCAACACCTCAGAGCATATCAGCGAATAGTCTGACGAACATTGCAATTCGCAAGCTGAATGAAATTTACTGTTATATTTTCTGTTGGACATTTTGAATGAGGTTCTTAAAAAACCTACATATCTTCCTACTTGTCCAAAACATGCAAATAGCCTGCTGTGCTTAAAATAATCTTTGTTCGCGTATTGTGTATATGTTTGTGTTAGCTTATGTAATTTTATGTATACTATTGAATTATAATAGTGAGCATATTGCCCATCGCTTGTCATGTAACGCGATACAGTCCCAGTCGTGGGATAATGTCAGAATAACTAAGTAAATTTTAAACAACTTGTAATGTTTGAACCATGTATACGCTTAACATCAAACGTCCCTTTGTAATTCGAGTCCAAATTTAAATTACGAAAATTTTACGAGCGTGTATAATTTTTATCGTAAATGCTTTAATCACTTTGAATAATATTATATGACACATTCAAATTATATGACAAGTTGCAAATATATTTTTGAAACGTCATATAAAGTTGCTGATAAAAGCAAAATTTTGTTATATAAGGTCATTCGATTTTTTTTAAATTAAGAATAAATCTGTTCTCGCGTAAAGAAGAGACGCGGTACTCTTCTTTATTTGACGGCCTTATTGATCTAGCAATTAGGTTGTAAGGCTGCTGATTTCGAACTCCTCAGTTCAAACCTCGCGCTAATAAAAAGTGGATTTTCCAGTCGAGATATTCTCAGTAGCGGAGTCGAACGTTGGAATTGATTAACTTGCGTAACTAATGTTTCTTTGAAAGTACGTTAAGCCGGT
Source organism: Nymphalis io (assembly GCF_905147045.1). Classification (NCBI taxonomy): domain Eukaryota; kingdom Metazoa; phylum Arthropoda; class Insecta; order Lepidoptera; family Nymphalidae; genus Nymphalis; species Nymphalis io. The sequence goes on along the minus strand of NC_065913.1, from coordinate 6,092,484 downwards.
CATGCGCCTGAACTAATTTTAATCGTGTCGAATTTTTCGTCCCATTAAATTATGAGAGTGCAGTTCTGTTTGCGCAAACATTTGTTTCTTGCGCAATAGCTAGTCCTTGAGAATGAACACAGTGGAGAACATCATCACATTCATTCATCATCATCATTATAGTGGATTTAAACTGAGTTAAAATATTATAAAGCATCGTCAAGCAAAAAATAGTAAACAAAAATATGCAGCTGCTAATTAATAATAATATTGTCCTCCAAACCGATTTCGGCCACGGTAGCTAATCTCAAAAGGTGAGACGTGCGACTATAGCGCCATATGCGTTGAACAATCATGTCATCGATATCCTAACTGACCGGGCGATATTTGGGCGTACTCTCATAAAAAACTGTAATCTGTGTTCTCTGTGAGTTCTATCATCATGTAAATAAGTGTAGATGATCGTCGTATAATTAGGATAATCGAAGACCCGTAACCAGCTTACGTAGACTGGGCCCAGTCTACGTAAGCTGGTTACTGCTGGTTGATGCTTTGAAGGTAGGTGCTTGGGCTATATATATGTATGTATATTAGTAAATTTAATGATATAACAACTTAAAAATGTTTTTTTTTACATTTTCTTAATTTATAATCTAATTAATAATCGAATGTTATGTAAGTGTCAAAATTAAAAGATAATACGTTAAAATTCCACAGGACACAATAATTACTATAATTGTGTCCTGTGGAATTTTAATAGCTCATAAAAATGTTATTTCAAACTATATCTCTTATATTAACCATCGGACAATGAGCTGTTTATCGTTTTGAACGAAACGCATAAATTAAAAGGTGATAATTAATAACGCTATTTATCATCTGTGGGACATTAAACTGGTATTTAAACAGCTTGACGACTTCATCATTAATCTATTAAATGTGAGCGCTTTTATGTATTTTTTCATTTTTATAAATGAATTTCTTAACTATTATATGGTTCTTATTTTTTAAATAGCTATTGGTTTTATGGCTGGTTTATAGGTTCATCTCGAAGACCCAGTCCAAAACCGAGGCTAATACATTCTGAATGTTTTTGATTAGAAGTACTCCGCACTTCGGTGTTTGGAGTTAGCTGTTACACTTCCGTGCTTCAGAAAGCAGCAATGCCTTCCTTCAAACTCTTTCCCGTGAGTGTGGGAATTGAGAGTGCACTTGTTGTACTATGTGTGTCCACTTATGTACTATTATATGCCCAGCTCAGTTGGCTTGTCTCAAGTAATCATACTGTTAGTATTTCGTTCGAATCTATCTGTTAATACCATGAATTGGCGTCAATATTAATTAATTTAGAATAACAATAATAATAATGAGCGCGTAAAACCGATCGCGTAAATAAAATGTCGTGTTTAATTTTGTTAATTTGGTTATTATCATATTGATTGTATTTAATAGGAATATATATGATATAGTGAAATATAACTAAAGTATTATTACTTAAGCATATTATAAAAAGCATGAGATGGCCCAGCGGTAAGAACTCGTGAATCTTAACCGATGATCGTGGGTTCAAACCCGGGCAAGCACCACTGAATTTTCATGTGCTTAATTTGTGATTATAATTCATCTCGTGCTTTACGGTGAAGGAAAACATCGTGAGGAAACCTGCATGTGTCTAATTTCACTGAAATTCTGCCACATGTGAATTCTACCAACCCGCATTGGAGCAGCGTGTTGGAATAAGCTCCAAACCTTCTCCTCAAAAAAGAGGAGAGGAGGCCTTTAGCCCAGCAGTGGGACATTCACAGGCTGTTACGGTTACGGTACGGTCTGGTTGGTTGGTTTAGTCGCCAAGGTTGATGACGCATTGGTGATGTAAGTATTGGTTAATATTTCTTACGGCGAAAATGTCTATGGGCGATTGTGATTATTTACCATCATGGTGACCGATATGGCCGTCCGCCTATCTATTTTACAAAAACAGAAAAAATCACCTTGCCTGAATATACCCAGTTAAATAGTTAAGGATAAATTTACACTACGTCTGCCAAAAACAAGGGGCTTAGAATTTAAGCTCATCTATTCCACCAAGAGTCACGATGCACATATATATATATATAAGTTCGACACTCAGTATGTAATTGAGTGTCGAATATATAAGTAACATAAACACTTACATATTACATTATTTTTCAAGTAATTTGAAAGTAAATATATAACATTAATGTAATAATTCATTTTAACCGTTTTAATGGATATAAGGGAACACTTGAACTAATTAATTGACTTACGATATCTGAGAGCATCTTAATGTTAATGACAGAGAAACCCTTTCACCTGCTACGTGTTTAACTGTGTTAGCTTCGTTCGGTATCACTATAAAAATATTAAGACGATATTCGCGTTGTAGTAAAAAAAGTTTCATATATTTGTGTTTTGAAAGGCCTAGAAGCTCGAGTCTCAAACTCCCGGTTGGGTCAGTAATTTTTTTTCTTCAATAAGTACTGTAGTTGTAATTCGTAGCTTAGTAGCCAACAGTGCTTACTCACATGCCTTGGAGAGCACGTAAAGCAAAAAAAAGCTTTATGATAGTCTGCGCAGTTGGCTAGTGACGTCCATGGGTCAAGTGTACCAGGAATAGCACTAGTCCTAACAGGTGACTACGGGACTGGGAGAATCGGAGGGATGGTCACCAGTGTCTCCCTTAGGAAAAAACCTCGTACCCTACTACACCAACAGTCTTACCCAGAGTGGCTATATATTATTTGAGAATTTAAAACAAAAATTCAAGGCCATTGCAACGTATGCTAATTTTTAATTGAATTTAGGTTTTACTTATAATTGTATTTATTTATTTAAAGGCACCCCAACGACATATTCATATGTAATCGCTGTTTTTTATAAAATAATTTATTTTGAATTACGATATCAAACATAAGTCAAGGAAGTTTACAGCTAAGCGTATAATTGAACATGATATTAAGCGTTGCGCGTGAAACGTAGGAGCCGTGTTCTCAAATAGGAACAGTGCGGTAATGAAAAGCCTCCATTTCGTACCTTATCCACGAGAAGGCCTAGTCGTTAATATGAGTAACGGCGTATGAAAAGTGATCTTAATTGATAAACGCCAGTTCAAACCCAGGCAGGCACCACTGAATTTTCATGTTTAATTTGAGTTTATAATTCATCTCGTGCTCGGCGGTGAAGGAAAACATCGTGAGGAAATCTGCATGTGTTAAGCACTGATGTCTCTCTTTCTGTCATCATTGATTTGTTATTCGATAGAAGAAGACAGCATTTAACTAATCATCGTCTAACTATACAGACCAGCTATACCTCCAGATTCATAAATATTCTTAGCAACGTCCACAACGGACTACGGGCACTATGTACGTTCTTTATCTTGCTCCTTTTTACTCTGTGGTTCTTTGAGAGATTAATTAATGAATTCAAAAACAAAACCTGTATAGTTGTTTTTAATAATTATATTTTTCATATAAAGGTAATAACAAAACATCTGTTTTTTATAAAAAAATATATTTACTTAATTTGTCTTTATAATGTTGCTATCAAAAATAATTAAAATTTAATACTTATAACGGCAGTCGACCGGTATAAAACTTTCTTGGATTATAAGTTTTGTTCAAATGAAAAAGAATGGTTTTTGTCTTTTACTTTTTCTGTATCACTAACAATTCTCAACAGATAAAAAATACGTGAGACAAATATCAAATTTATTATATTCCAAATTCGAATTGCCGTTTTTATTTCAACTTCTTATCTTTCGATAAGTAAATTGATCACGTGACTTTGTACTCATTAAATAACCACACACTGATCGTGTACTGAATGTCAAATGAATGAATGAATGGGTCCCGTTTGAACGATTAAACGAAATTGGTCTTCAACTTGAACGAAATATATAAAAAACATTAATTAGCTTGATATACTGTCTAGACATTGTAGTTGGATTTATATACAGAGGCGAACAATCAAAGAATTTCACTTGCAAATGCAATTGTATGACTCGATATGACCATAAATATGTCAACGAGACGTAAGAAATAAATTTTGATTTTTGGGGTTCCAAAATAAGATTGGAGTTTCTTATACTTCTGAATCCTTCGTTTCCGAACATATAAAATATTGAACTTTATTCATATGATATCCATTGATTTATTCATTAATTATATTAATTCAGTGGTGCTTGCCCGGGTTTGAACCCTTGGCAGTTTGAATCTTATCTTAAAACATATTCGTAATCAAATATTTTTTAGTTCAAATAACATCAAGCCGATGTCGCTACACATTAAAATCAGCTGATCAGAACTGATTATCATAATAAAATATCATTTGTTACGCGAATTCATGTCGTTATCACAATTACGTGTGAATTACATACTGACTTTACTTTAATTTCGAAATATATATTTGTATTGTTCGCGAATTCGCACACGTGAATATTCAATACACATCAGAATCGTTTCGACATGTTGTCAGCGTGTAAATTAAGTTGAAAATGATTTGTAAAATAATAATAATAGTTATGTTAACATTGATTGCTTCTATAGCGGGACATTTGTAAAACACTTTGGACAGGACCGTAGTACGGCTTAATGTGCTTTTCGAGGCACGGGAGTGTACAAACTTCCAACTTCCAGACACCGGACTGCTACTGAGAATTTTCGATAATAACTTTTTATTGGCCCGACCTATTTTGAACCCAGGACCTCCGGGTCTGCGGCCTTATATCTAGCCACTAGACCAACGAGGCAGTCAATTTATATAATTATCAATAATAAAAAATATCCCAGATGCTAATGATTCATGATATTACGCGATATTAATGTGTAAGCACCTGTCCCGAATCACAGAGAGTAATGTTATATATCAAACAATATTTATTCTACAAACTTCAACGCGAAATTTTCAATAGTTTTTATTTTAAACAAACTACAATATACTGTTACCAGTTACGCGCCTCTGTAGTCTACTATTGATCCAAGCCGCTTATAAACGTATTTCGTTCTATCTATTGCTACTTAGAATTTTTCTGGAGCGAGAAATAAAAATTCATAATTCCAGCATTTTCGAAATCGTGTCTATTTGTGAGTTAGCTTATGCAAGGATGAAAGTTGAAATTGAACAGGATGAAAATGGGAATTGGGAAAGACTTTGTGTTTGTGAGTCTAGATGGTCTAGTGCAGAGAATACAATGAGTAAAAATAAAAAATAATAATAGAACAACAGGTATTCATTTCATTAGTGGTTTTATAATTCGATTTTTTTTCAAAAAATGGTAGTTTTATCGCGATTTTACTAATTTAGATAAACTATTAGGAGAATATATATTTTTAAACGTTATAAAAATGTATTTATATATTTTTTATAAATATTAGGTAGGCATCGATCAAAAGGTCACTTTCTCCTATAAATACTGGCACTATTCCACTATTGAGTGGTATCCACTCTGATGAGCATAGAATCCTACCACTGAAGAGTGGAAATTACTTTTATAGTCTATGATAAACGAAAATATCTTAAGAAATGTGTTGAAAGAAAGTCTGATTCATGATTAATCTATATCGTTTAACTTTTAATGAAAAATCGCGATCGATGGGTTACATCTCGATGTATTAGAAATCAGTTATGGCACTGTAATTGACTTGAAGGATGTATATTATAGAGTTTTTACCAGGACTGCCTCGTTGGTCTAGTGGCTAGATATTGGAGATTATGGAGGTTTTGAGTACGATTTTATAGGTCGAACCGTTAAAAGGTCCGTGGCTATAGAACTCAATTTCACTCACCTGTGAAATGAGATACACTCGTACTAGTTCATTGCGCGAATTCTTGGAATATTATAATTATTATAGTCAATGTCGCATATCACTTTCTTACGTTTCACTATCGATATCTGCGGTGAGTAACGGTTTACGGTTTAAGAATTTATTTCTCAAAATAAAGAATACAATTCACTTTAAATATTTGAAAAAACAAAATTAATATACTTAAATATTATACACACAACACATGGGTAAAAAAAAATAAAGAACAACTAATAAAACTTTTTACTATTTTTATAAAATAGAACTGGCAATCGGGACTCCTGAAGGTAAATGGTCACCTTCGCCCATAGACATTGGCGATGTAAGAAATATAAGCCATTCCTCACATCGCCATTGCGCCACCAACCTTGGGAACTAAGATATTATGATTCGCTCTAAGATGTCCCTTGCGCGTTTAGTTACACTGGCTGACTCACCCTTCAAATCGGAACACAACAATACAGAATATTGCTGTTTGATGGTAGAATATCAGATAATGGGATAAAGCCCTACCACCAAGTAAAATAATATGGGTGTAATAATCAAGATTCAATATTACGTATCATCTGTGCTATACCAATTATATAGCAATTACCTTATCGTCTTAGCTAAATTATAATTTGTTAAAACAATAATAATAAAGCCCTCCAGACCGATTTCGGCCACGGCAGCCAATATCAAGAAAAATTAGCCAACTGCGCAGGAGATATTATAGTGCATAAGTGTGTGTGCAAACATAGGTGCACTCTCTCTTCCCTCACTCTCATATTCCGATGGGACGGCAATCCGACAAGACCGGAAAGAGTTCAGGCTCAGGACCAACGGCTTTACATTCTTTCTAAAGCACGGGAGTGTACACAATTCCAACTTCCAGACTCCGGGATGCTACTGAGAATTTTCTGACAGAAAAACCCAATAATTTTTTTACTGGCCCAACCTGGGAATTGAACCCAGGACTTCCGGGTCTGCGGCCTTACATCAAGCCATTATACTAACGAGGCAGTCAATTCGTAAAATTTGTAAAATAATACAGTAAAATAATAAACGATAATCAAAGTTGAGTTCGATTGCTCCTACAGGATAACCCACTGGAACGGTACACGAGTTGGTTTCCGCTACTGACTTATCTTCGACAATGAATAATTAATTTAATAATACAAACTAAGATGGATGTTAAACAATAACGTCAAAAAACTGTTCTAGATATTAAATAATTAATGAATATCAGCCTCCATCTGGGAGGATCGCTATCCAGATGGGATGTAACTAATGGAATGGCCTTGCGTTTTCTTATGCACTTGCGAGGCGGGCGAGATCATCTTTCGAATTGGAGGGGCAGTTGATATATCAGCACGATTTCTTAACTCCAATCTCTCCGATCCGATATTTATTAAATATTTATTTCCGATCAAGTATATATATATGTTCTAAATTATTTCTTTCTTTCATATAATATATAATTTTCTTTATTTCTTTGTCCTTAACAATTGCGAGTTTTATTTTTATTCAACTATTTTTATTCAACATTGATGTCTTTATTTATCGTTAGATATCTTTAGAAGTTATTAGAAATCCAATAAAGCTAACTTTCCTAACATTGTTAGTCTCTCTAAGTGCGGTTCGGATACATTTAGCTCCGGAGTAGTTTTAAAAGTCTTGATTAAGATAAATTATCGAAGAAAATATGATATTGATCGTTTAAGAAACCGAAATCGCACAGTAGTTAGAACCCGCGGATGATAACCTTCTTCCAGTTCAATTTTGGGCAAGTATTACTAAAATTTTATTTGTTTCTTGCTCGGAGGTGAAGGAAATATCATAGGTTATAACATTTCCCAAGGTTAGTGGCGAATTGGTGATGTAATCGATGGTTAACATTTCTTACAAAGCCAATGTCTATGGGCGTTGGTGACCACTTAGCATCACGTGACCCATACATTCGTCCGCCTAATTATACTGTAAAAAAAGGTAAGCCTGCGTGAGTCGGATGATAATTTACCACATTCACCAAGCCGTATTAGTCGAAAAGAAAAGAGGGCTTTATTTAAAAGTGAAATTTATTTACAGGCACACTTTTTATACGCGGTTACACTTTAAGTGAATTTATTCTATTACGGCCTTTACATATAACGCTGTGATGTGATATTGGCTGAGAAAAAGAATTAAGATGAAAGTAACACATTGTAAGCTTTCATTAGAATGTTTCATGTGGTGGTACAGCTTTGTGTCCGACTGCGTAACATCCATCCCACCAAAAACATAAATGTGAAATGAGAGCCAAGTTCAATAATATGATATATGCCTTGGTTGTGGACTTCAACGACAAAAGAAGGGAGATCTAAATGGGTGCCAAGTTCAATGGTCAGTCCTGAAATTTATTTATAACAACTTAAAATATCATACCTTCTTGTAACTTAGGATAATATATTGAAGCCTAAGGTCTGATCTGGGATAGTTCCACCATGGTGGTCCATTTGTCCTTCCGCCTATCTATATTATAAACAAAATGTTATATGACTTTAAAATATTAGAATATATATAAATATATATATATATTCTGAATATATATAAATATTTATATTCTTATAACATACTCTCGTATCGTAAAATGAGACTCAAAGGCGTCCTTATTGCTGACAGCAGCGTCTTTCAGACAAGCTTTGGTAAATATATAAACGAAATAAGCATCTTTAATAACATTTCTATATAAATTTAAAATAAATATGTAATAGTTATTAATAGATACACAATATTATATAGTGTAGCTCGTTATAATTTTTGATTATATTAAATAAATAAAATAAATAACTCATTTTAATTATCATTTGTAATGTAAATAACGATACAACAATTACAATTATTAAATATTTTCTTTTATAATTCACATATGTTTCTTTATTTTATTATATATATATGCTTAAATAACTATGTCTGTCTGTACAAGCATACAAGCGTTTTCATGGCTAAGCCACAGAATCGATCGAATTTAATTTATTATTACATATATATTCATATATATATAATATACCTACATGGTTATATGATATATACACAATACATTTACTTTAAACATACTGATAAATTGTTTTAATTATAGATTAATGTTATTTTATTTATCATTACTTACACCGTCGGTTGCCTGGAAGAGATCGCTATGTAGCGATGAGGTCGCCAAAATTGTATACTACTTTTATTAAGGCTGTATCCATGTTTTGTATTTTTTTTATATATTTCATATTTTTTAATATGAAATATATAATATTAAAAAAATATGAAATATATTGAATAGGAAGGCGGACGAGCATATGGGCCACCTGATGCTAAGTGGTCACCAAACGCCCTTAGACATTGGCATTGTAAGAAATGTTAACCATCGCTTACATCACCAATGCGCCACCAACCTTGGGAACTAAGATGTTATGTCCCTTGTGCCTGTAATTACACTGGCTTACTCACCCTTCAAACCGGAACACAACAATACCAAGTACTGCTGTTTTGCGGTAGAATATCTGATGAGTGGGTGGTACCTACCCAGGCGAGCTTGCACAAAGCTCTACCACCAGTAAAATATATAACTGATTTTAATAATAAGAATGTAACGAAGCCGTAAAAGAACAAAAATGTAAAAATAATAAAAAGGAAACACGACATAGCAACGCTATTTTTGTATGAAGCAAGTAAGGACATATGATACTTTTTTTTACATACTACATGCTCCCTCTCCCCCTAATACGCGGGAGAAGCTGCAGGCGAACTAGTGACTAATAAATTGAATATTTTCCCTTCTAATGTGTAAAATGTGTACTGTCCGTAATGTGATGTATACATAAGGCTGGTTTGGACATCTATAAATCTTATATACATACATAGTTATATACATAGTTTTCGTCCAAACTAGAACAAGTACACATTGTTATAGTTTGGGTAGCGCTTAGAAAGCTCTCAGAATTCAAACAATTTTCTCTCCGATTATGTTGACGTAATGAGCTATATATCACAAAATAAATCTTTTAATATTAAATGACCGTTTTTGTATATAGATTAATTTTATATTTCTCGAAAACCGCTCAAACGACTTGGCTCATATTATGTGTTTAGATAAGATTTTATTTTTTATGTGGGTGAGTTTGTGTTTTATTTTAAAAAACGAAATTATTTATAAAAGAAACGTTTTTTGTATCAAATTAAAGCCGAACAATGCTCCGTTATCCAATTACTGCTTATGACCATCCGGACTATTGCTTATATCATGTGAAACGTCGATATCACTTAGACATTTTTTTAGCTAACCCTGAAAAAAAAAACATAATTTATAATCTTATTAATATAAGAATTTCTTAATTGATATAAAGTTACAAAAAATTGCCTGTGTATAATAATTCGTAATACGCGTTCTTAAGTAGCCAAAACTTCTAAATGATAGCGCGATTTATCTGGTGGTAGGGCTTTATGTGGGCCGTTTGGGTGGGTACCACCCACTCATCAGATATTCTGCCGCTAAGCAGCAATACTTAGTATTGTTCCGGTTTGAAAGGTGAGTGAGCCACTGTAACTACAGGCACAAGGAACATAACATCTCAGTTCCCAAGGTTGGTGGTGCATTGGCGATGTAAGGAATGGTTATTATTTCTTACCTCGCCAATGTCTATGAACAGTGGTGACCACTTCCAATCAGGTGGCCCATTTGGTCGTCCACCTAACAAAAAAAAAAGATTTTACATAGATGTTTTGTCATCTATTGATCGAATTATTAAACATTTTACTTGATGGTAGGATTTTGTACAAGGTTAAACAGTACTTAGTATTTTTGTGTTCTATTTTGAAGTACATAACATCTTAGTTCTAATGGTTTGTGGCCCATTAACGATAAGGAATGACTTATGTGTCTTACAGAGCCAAGAGTCTGTGCGTGGTTGGTGAATACTCACCATGAAGTGGCTCCTTTGCCTATTTTCAACCTATATTAAATAAATAAATGTACCAGTACACAAAAGTCAGTTTATATTATTATAAATATTATATTAAAGCACAAAAACTTTCATACCATTTCGAAAAGTAAATTGAATCACGTACGCACGATGCAACATTATATTTTACAAAAGGTGAGTTTCTAAGCAACTGCGAGGTCGTGTTTATTCCCTCGTGAACTTTTTCACTTTTGGCTTTTTGTTTTGAATTTCGCAACACAGTATTTTTGGTGTTACGTTAGACAAATGGTGATTATTGTATTATTACTCAATTACAGCGTTATATAGAGGTTAGAATACGTGAATTTTAACTGAAGTTGCGCGTTTGGACTTGGGAAGCGCTTTTTTTTTAATTTATTATTAAGAAGAAAAAGACAAAGTAACAGATAAAATAATATTATCAATAACAAATAACAATTCAATTGTTGGAGTTTCATACGCGCTTTAAGCAAACGATAACAAACGAACTTAATTTCGATTGGTGGATATGACCATGACTCCTATATAAAAGCCCAGCTAGCCAGCTGAGCATTGCAGTGGGATAGGCGGTAAATATGTTATATTGAAAATAATATTTTTTCTTTTCTTGTTTCGTACTTTTCAAAAAGAGATTTTATTGTAAGCTGATACTTCGTGTTTTTTTATTGATAGTGTGAAAGCATAATGTTGTGTACAACATTTGACATATATATGTCATTATAAATTTTAACCAATAACAATTAAAATGATAGATTATTTACAATTTCCTGAAAATGACCCAATTAATAAATAAACCTGTAAAAAATCATCATCATATTTATTCAATTTAAAGTTAGAATTAATTTTACATTTTGTTACTTTTGTCATTAAAAAAATCAATCAAGATCAAGAAGAGATAGATGTTTTCTGTCGCTCGAAGATCTCATTGACGGTAACCCATTGGATTTCAAAGTGCTTAATTTGTGTTTAAAACTTATCGCCTGCTTGGCGGAGAAAACATCGTGAGGAAATTTGTCGGACGAGAATCGGCTACGTTAGTACCCCCCAGTTCACATGGAGTGGCGTGGTGGAATAAGCTTACCTACCTTCTCTCAAAACAAGAGGCCTTAGCTTAGCTAGCCAGCTCAGCCAGCATTGCAGTGGGATAGGCGGTAAATATGTTTTATATTGAAAATATTTTTCATTGCTATATATTATGTTCATGTTTTTTATACACTGAAATAAATAAACATAATGTAAAAAAATATATAAAAGTGTTATACTATGATATATATCACTGTCATTTTAATATCAACAGAGTCGAGGGCATCAGCTCATCCAAACGATAGTATGGAAAACACTATTAATCAAATTGATTCATGTATATTTAGAGGAGCGCAAATAATGGCGGTCGACACATAAATAAATTAACTTTCAGTATCGGTTTCCACACGTCGCGCGGCATTTAGATAATTGGAAAAAGCCGCATGCTATATATATATATATATCGAAATTCAATACGAATATTCCACGCAAAACGAAAATTGCAGGCACGCCGCTCGCATCGTTATTGAAGAAATTGTGGCTCCACCGCATATCACGGAGCGAGAGATGGAGATGGAACTCGATTGATTGAGGGCTGGTATCACAGCGTGAGCGCTCGTTTTTCTCGTGATGGTGATGTGAAGCGAATGCGTAAGCGTCCCGTATTCTTGGGGGTTCCCCCCCAGAAACCAGAAAGAATGGATACCGTGTTATGAATGGTATGCATAACATGGTAGTATACACAAGTAATCTGTTGACGGTTCGGAATGTAGAACCTATTGAGAACCTATCGGTTCTACGATTAGAAATGTTATGAATATCAACTAATATCTTCTCCACAGGTCTTCCTCTGTCTTGTAAAAGACACTTTTTTATATATTTTTAATTAGTATTTACTTCATGAGTTCATGAGCAGAGTTAAAAATTTAAGTGTTCATGGTTTAGAATTCTAGTCGATCGTGTCGAATACCACCAACTCCCATCGAGGATACTAGAACAGAGATTGCGCGTGTGTCTGACACACTATAATATTACCACGTAATTATTTAGTCTGTGTTACTGACTGCTGGAGGCGAAATTCGATCAGGCTAGTCATCACGATGAAATCCATTATCATGAAATGCTGCGAAAATAAAAGTTTAAATAACTCAAATCGATTAAATATGTATATTTCGAGTGATTAAAATCTATCTAACATTTATATTAAAATTTTAGAAGAGTATGTTTAAAAAAAAACTAAAAAAAAATATCGGTGAAATACTAGTGTTCGAAAAATGTTTGATATCCAAAAATAATAATCAATTAATGATAACATGAATTTGATATTTCATTTTCATCATATATGCAAATTCATATGATAATATGAATTTGCATATTTCTATAAAATCTCATCAATAGCTACCAAACAAAAAAAAGGAAAATCACTTTACAAACAGAGAAGAAAATTTAGTTAACTGTCTCTCTTTACAAATTAAGATTGTTTTCATTGAGCATACAAATACCATACAAATAATCAAGTTTGTTATTAGATACTGTTGTCAGGATGTCAGGAAACACATATTAACATGTCAGTTCTCGTTGACGTCTCATTTGTCTACGTAATATTACATACATATATGTACTGTATGATGGATGCCCTTTGTAATAATTGTCTTGTATAATTATAAACATAGGATTCTCCGATTTTCAAGAAACATGTTCAACATTGAATTCCCAGGAGGTTTTCACAGATATGATATAAATAAGCTGATTATTCGGACATTCTAATATGTATTCATTAAAGGTCATTTTTATGTTTTTTTGGGTGCTCTAAAAATAGTCAAGGTTAGTTGTGCAATGGGAAAGACCTTCCTTAAATCTTATTACGTCTTTTTACGTTAGCAAGGCTTGCTTCAGAATCTGAAGTTTGTATGAATATTATATCATCATCACAACGTTTTATAAAACAAAGTCTCCCGTCTCTATTTGTCTGTGTGAACGCGATAAACTCAAAAACTAGCAAACGCATTCTCGTACGCTTTACATCAATGGATGGAGTGAGTAATGAGGTAGGTTTATGTGTATAATTCATTATGGTTTTGTGTTATGTCATGCCGACTGGGGCTATCAGTATCGCCGCGTAAATCAATAGCGTTATATGTATTACGATAGAAACCTTTTAGTACACCTGTATTATACACATGCAAACCAGGACCGGTAGCTAGTGGATATATAAGAGTATGTTATAAAATTATAATGTGTCTAAATGTCTATAAATTAATTATTTTATGATATGAGACTATATGACACTGTTTTTATTAATCATATTACTGATACTACTGAATTCCGACTGCCTCGTTGGTCTAGTGGCTCGATGTAAGGCCGCAGACACTAAGGTCCTGGGTTCAATTCATAGGTCGGGCCAATAAAAAGTTATAGGATTTTTCTGTCAGAAAATTCTCAGTGGCAGTCCAGAAGTCTGGAAGTTGGAAGTGTGTACACTTCCGTGTACACTGCCGTCCCATCGGATTATGAGAGTTAGGGAATAGAGAGTGCATCTGTGTTTGCGCACACACTTGTGCACTATAATATATCCTAGATAGTTGGCTAGTCTCTTTTGAGATTGGCCGCCGTGGCCGAAATCGGTCTGGAGGACATACGAATATCTAAAATGTCAGTTTTATACTTAATTGAATATAAAAATTAAATGAACTCACAAATTATCATTTACGATGTTATAAAGAATAATTATATATAATTACAACCACATTATCAGATTAAGAGGGAATGGTAGCTTTAGGGATGGCGCTTATTTTAACGGAGAAAATTAGCGTGCGTAAGAAAAAGCCCGCAGAAACGTGCATTTTTTAACGAAAAAGTTAGCGCGCGACGCGTTTGCTCGCGCAGACGCAATCTTTATCCGCTTTGATAGGTTCCTTTTTTTTATAGATTAGGAAGGCGGACGAGCATATGGGCCACCTGATAGAAAGTGGTCACCAACGGCCATAGACCATTAGCCATAGGCCATTGGTGTTATAATAAATGTTAACCATCGCTTACATACCTATTCGCCACCAACCTTGGGAACTAAGATGTTATTTCCCTTGTGCCTATAATTACACCGCCTCACTTACCCTTCAAACCGGAACACAACAATACCAAGTACTGCTGTTTTGCGGTAGAACATCTGATGAGTGGGTGGTACCTACCCAGACGAACTTGCATAAAGCCCTACCACCAGTAAAGTCCTTTGAGATTTTATTTTGCATATGCAATTTTGAATTTATTTTTAGAAAATTTACACAAGATTTTGCTTCACTCGATGAGCATCAGCCCTTACAATTATACGTTTTGTTCTTAGAAAGATAACATTAACCTTTACGATAATTAGAAATAAGACACTATACTTTAATGCGAAATTTTAACACGTTCAAATGAACCGTACCTTAAATGTAATAAAAGTCTGGAAAATATTTACCATATGAAGTAAGATTAAGGATAGGGGTTGAGAGACTAATATAATGTCGAAATACTCTGTGAACTGAAAACCGCCTGCCTTTTTACGTTACATATCATAATAATAATGTCCTCCAGACCGATTTCGGCCACGGCAGCCAATCTCAAGAGAGATTAGCCGACTACACAGGAGATATTATAGTGCACAAGTGTGTGCGCAAACACAGGTGCACTCTCTATTCCCTAACTCTCATAATCCGATGGGACCGGAAAGAGTTCAGGCGCAGGACCAATGGCTTTACGTGCTTTTCGAGGCACGGGAGTGTACACACTTCCAACTTCCAGACTCCGGGCTGCTACTGAGAATTTTTCTGACAGAAAAACCCACTAACTTTTTATTGGCCCGACCTGGGAATTGAACCCAGGACCTAAGGGTCTGCGGCCTTATATCAAGCCACTAGACCGACGAGGCAGTCACGTTACATATCATGTAAAATGAGAAGGTAGGTGAGCAAATTAGTTACAGATTGTAAGAAACCACTCTATTTCCCATCAATAGATCTAAAATGGTATATCCCGTGACACTAGTTTACAAAATCTTCAATACAAAATAGAGAGCATTGATATTTGACATTAGATAAGATGAATAGAACTCTGCTCTTATATCTCATATTCTGCTCAAATAAAACGAATTTTTAACCCTATTTAAACTGTAATGATTGCGTGAATTCGAAACTTCTACTGATAAAAACTTTAAAACACTTTGTGTGATTTATCTATCTGTGAATATTGTTCAATAGCAAACACATTTATTTATTAAATTCATTTATTTAAGTGGATACATATGTGTAAATATAAAATTTATGTGTTTTTCCAAAACCATTTACAATTCATTTATTTTATTTTAAACAAGTTACGAATGAAATATTGCTTCGATTATTTTATTTTTTCATTATCTTGATAACATTTTTAATGACATCTGTTTAAGGAATAGATTTATTTATAATCGTACTAACAAAAGTTCTTATGTGAATATATATATATATATATATATATATATATATATGTAATATATGTAATATATTTATAAAAAAGGAGATTATATATATATATATATATATATATATATATATATATAATCTCCTTTTTTATGTAAATTCGCTTACCTGTTCTCTTAAAAAAATCTTTCACCAAAGGTTGTCTGTGAGAGATCGCTATACGCGATAAGACCGACTTTGCGCACCACTGTTTTTTCTTGTTCTTTGATTGTTTCGTATTTCTTTTATCTTATGTATATGTTGTACAACAAGTATTAAATAAATAAAAGTTCGTGGCTTTCTAAAAATACGCATACTATTATATTTTCTAGTGCAGAATCAAGTCCACAACTATTACCACAGCTTTGTTACCATTCTTCTATTGTAATTTAGTAAAAAATATTTTTCTACTAGGAATCACGGTGTTTCATCAAGATTAACTCGAACTGCATTCGTCATTAGTCGAGTGAGGGCTTAAAATTACTGTATAAACATAATTATTTATTGTTCACGTTCACAATATTTACATCTGTTTATGTAATGTTTATGTAATTATTATATAACTTATTTTGACTACTTCATTTGTCTAGTAGCTAGTTTAAAAGGTTACAGAGTTCCTGATAATAGGTGGTCACCATCGCCCATTGAGATTGGCGCTATAAAAAATATTAACCATTCCTGACATCGTCTATACCCCACCAAGTTTGGGATGTTAGATCCCCAAGTCCCTTCTACCTCTGTGGGTACCAGGTACACAGGCCCACCCAAATCGGAACACCAATACTAATTATTGCTGTTTGGTGATAGTAATGTAATGAGTGGATAATCACTATTCAGACAGGTTTGCACAAACCACAAAGTAAATCTACAAAATACTGACAATGTAAAAATAACTAAAATTATTTTTATTGTGTAAGTTTGCTTAGAGCTAAGATATGTAT
Source organism: Nymphalis io (assembly GCF_905147045.1). NCBI lineage: Eukaryota > Metazoa > Arthropoda > Insecta > Lepidoptera > Nymphalidae > Nymphalis > Nymphalis io. The sequence goes on along the minus strand of NC_065913.1, from coordinate 6,075,298 downwards.
TTCGTTTTAGCTATTCAAAAGTATATCGCTATTGGATGCTTGCAATATTAAATCCAATACATAGAAATCTGTGTATAATATCCCATTCAGCGAATACCAATCAGAACGGGATTATGTGAACCTGTATTTCCAAACCGTTGCTATTTGGGGTTCATTCTCACAGTATTTGTTTAAATTATTAGCTTTCAATAATCCACACGACACTACAACTAATGACTTTGCAACATAAAAATTTAGTGCGTCTTTAACGTTATAAAAACATTTCGATTTCGGAAAAAAACGACTTTAAAACTCGTATTCAGAGTAGTTTCACTTCAAGTAGGTTGATTACGATTAATAAAATTTAAGCTTTAACCGATCAAAACCATTAGAAATACAGAAATGATTATATATATAATGATATGCTAGAATTTTGATTTTAAAGTTGCATTTTTTAAATTTATGGTTTCAAACTCTCAATGCCATTTGGTTGCAATAACATGTCACGTGAAATACTTCATTTACTCCGAAGACGGTGATGACGTGGCAGGGAAACTGGTGAAATGAGCACAAACGGCGATTCTGGACGATCGATTCGATCCATAATAGTGATGACATGGATGGGCTGCTCGAATAACATCCGGAACAGTCTAGCCATCCAAAATTCCACTAACACCAAAGATACACAAGTAAGACAATGGACGCACAATAAAAAAGAAGAGGAATAATTGTAATCCTAAAATATTGATTGCGACGCTGCCTAAAAATCAAAACCAAACCAAACTGTAAATAATAGAAATATGCATCAGAACGCGTCGGTGGGGATTAGAAAAACAAATACAACTTTATTGAAATTTTCAGCGCTTTTTAGAACACCAATACAAATAAATATAGTCATATACGTGTTTGCGATTAGAGCAACTCGTCATGCTAAAAACGCGCAAAAAAAATTTTTTTAGCAAAACACAAAGCTGTTTGTATACATTTTCATATGGATTCTGCTAACGAATATAAAATATATTTTAATTTTTAGTTACACTCCATTCATCATCGTGGTCTCCAAGATTATTTTTTTCATCTCCTCGAGGGATATCTTGATAAATAAGTTCTGAAAGAATTTTTCTTTGTTGATCTCCCTTAATTTATATTCAAACTTTTATTATGGAAGATGATTTTATTAAATCTCAACGCTCAATCCTTCACAGACTGTATTTAAAATAGATTATAAATTTATTTTTTGACATAATATAATTAGTTGTAAGTAATTATACTCATACAAAAGCCTGTTAATGTCCCACTGCTGGGCTAAGGCCTCCTCTCCGTTTTGAGGAGAAGGTTTGGAGCTTATTCCACCACGCCGCTCCAGTGCGGGTTGGTGGAATACACATGTGGCAGAATTGCAGTGAAATTAGACATATGCAGGTTTCCTAACAATGCTTTCCTTCACCGTCAAGCACGAGATGAATTATAAATACAAATTAAGCACATGAAAATGTGAGTGAAAAGTGGTGCTTGCCCGGGTACCCACGGGTACGGGTTTACCCACGATCATCGGTTAACATTCACGCGTTCTAACCACTAGGCCATCTCGGCTCATAGTTGAGCCAATATTGTCAATTAGCACTAGCTGAAGATTCTAATCCAGGCAAGTACAACAAAATTTCCATTTATTTTATTTGTGTTTATAATTCATCGAATCTCTCATTTATGAGAAATGAGCTTAGTGATGCAAGGAAAACCTGCATGTGTCGGATGACAATTTCTATTGGTTGGTTGGTAGATAAGCACCTAGTTAGTCGCACTTAGTGATTGATCCAGCTGGTTCAAATTAAGGCAAATATATGTAGGCCACAGTGGCCTTTGTTATATTATTTGTAATATTTACTAATTTTTAATTTTAAATAAATTTCAGGGGCTTTATTAATAATAAGAAATATTTATGTGTAAAAGCGATTTTAAAAATTTGCAATGGAACAATATTGTGAATTAAAAAAACCAACGAGGTAAGACAACTGTCTCTCTAACTCAACTCTGTCCGTCTGCTTGAAACGCTGTCACGGCTAAGTTATTTAAGTAAATTGAAATCCTAGCTTAAAACTAAAGTAAAGATATAGGTTACTTTTTTATTCATAACACCTGCCGCCTAAAACACGCGAACGAAGCCGCGAGCGAAAACTACTCGATATCATCTATCTAATAATTGATATAATTATTGTTCACGTTTACAAAACATTTATTACAAAAGTAAATACCTTTACCAGTGAAATATTCTCTGCCTTCTATACCTCTGATGAAATAAATATGAGTCTGACGAGCTTTCTTATAGAACTCATATTTTACTCTAACTATCTATTTTTTAATTTACACGTAAATTTAATTTACAGTTGTGCCGTGGTTTGTTCAATTGTCCCGAAAAAAAAAGTAATTAAAACTCGAGAATGCATCACTCGCTACACTCGTGAACGTGTGGCGCTGCGCCAAGAACAACGGTCGCCGCCGTTAATTAATTTGCACCTGGTAAACATATTGAAATTAAGGAAAATGTTCACATGGTTTAGCTTAAGTTTCTCTTTTTTTTATAAACTTCTTTACTTTAATTTAGGATTGAAAATTAATGCATTGTATGCAGTGTATGATATCTGCTCGAAACCTTATCCATTTTTTTCAAAACACGCAGAATTTATGCAATTCTAGCTACAAATAACCAAATCTAAAATGCCTTTTTTATTGTATTAGATAGGCAGATTGCCAAGTAGGCCACCTGGTGGTAAGTTTTAGTTTAGTTTTCACTATGTATACACATAGACATTGGCACTGTTAGAAATATGAACTTACCGTTTCATCGCCAATGCCATGTACCCGTAGTTAAACGGGCTCAATCACCCAATCAATCAATATTTAATATTTTTTTAAATCTCGTTTGGCATCACAAAACAAAAAACGTTTAATATAAAAAAAAAATATTCATAGTAAATTAGTAATTGCTCGACATTTAAAGGTTACGACCCCTTAATAGATTGACTTTGAACAGGGTTGCACTGATAAGGGTGAAATTTAATTCGTTTACATTGCAATACATACATATATATACAATACCGCAATACTAATATTAATAATAATAATGATCGATGTTTGGCAAGAGAAAATCGGCTATCTTCGGTTTTCTAGAGAAAATTCACAGTTTCGTAATTAGTCTTAAAATTACAAAATCATAAACATAATAAACTTAGCCAGTACTATAGCAAATATACATTATCCTGATACTCAAAAAATGAGCTTTTTAATTGACTCAATATAAAGTAAACAAACAATTAAACACGACATAACATTTTAACAGAATAAAAAGAATTTTAAATAACAAAGTTTTAATTATATTTTGATGACATCCCAACATGGAGGTAACATATATATAGGAACTGTTTTGAATACATGTTGATAAAACATTGGTAAAGGCTCATTACGACGAAGCTATTCAAATAGCTGTGAATTGTAAATCTCCCTTCAATAGGACATAGTATGCGTCCATATAAATAGGTGTTTAATGGGAATAGGAATTTATACAAGAGCGAATATGCATTGAAGATCAGGTTTCTGTATTTATAAGTTTACAATTACCATGTTTAAAAAGAAAATATTATTCCCATCTGTATTGAATACGTATTTATTGGCTTTGTAAATCGTAAGCCATTTTTTACACTGTCATTGCATCACCATCCATTGCCGGGCCGGTTGGCGTGGTTGGTAGATACTTGCTTTTCACGCCGAAGGTTATGGGTTCAATTCCCACCCAGGATAAACATTTGTGTGCATGAAGATGTCTGTTGTCCTGAGTCTGGGTGTAATTATCTATATAAGTATGTAGTATATCGGTTGTCTAGTTTCCATAGTATAGGCTTTGCTTATCTTGGAATTAGATGACCGTGTGTGAATAATGTCCCAGGATATTATTATTATTATTATTCATTGGATGAAGTGTTGTCTCGTTACACTAGTTCATTCACTCACTAACACATTTACCGGTAGTCACCATTGAATGGGTTATATTTATCCAGCAAGAATTGCAACGCTATCAGTGACGAAGAATAACAATTCCATGATTGATTTGCCTTTTGAAGCGATGCGATGTCGAAATCACAGTAGATAAGAGAATTCACGTCAAGTTTTATGTGTACGGTTAAAAACAAAAAGGTAAGCCGAGATTACCCAGTGGTTAGAGCGCGGTAATCTTGATCGTGGGTTCAAACCCGGGCAAGCGACACTGAATTTTTATGTGCTTATTTTGTGTTTATAATTCATCTCGTGCACCAAGCACGTAGGTAAGGAAAACGTCATGAAGAAACCAACATGTGCCTAATTTCACTGAAATGCCGCATGTGTATTCCTCCAATCCGTATTGGAGCAGCGTGGATGAATAAACTCTAAACCTACTCCTCAAATTAAGAAGAGGAAATCAAATCAAATCAAATCGAACCCAAGTTTCTACATCCCTGCTAGCTACTGAGGTTTTAATACTTTTGCCATGTTCGTAACAATTACTTGTCAACTAAATACAAAGATCCCAAAACAATTAATAGTACTACTATAAGATAAAAGAATAAGAATTAACCGCAATGAATGTTAATCCCCGCTTAGTTAAAGATCCCTACATACATAAAATATCCCTTTATCTATCCTTTTGTACGTAGCTTGGTGATTTGTAATAGGCTTTGCTTAATAAAAGTAATGAGAGCCAAGCAGGCCTTGTGGTTACAATACGTGAATTTTAAAAGATTATTGTAATTTAAAACCCAAGCAAGCATCACTGGGTTTTCATGTATTTATTATTGGTGTCGTTCTGAATGGTGAAAGGAAACATCTCGAAAAACCTCGCAAAAGAAAAAAAAAACCCAAATTAATGTCCCATAGCTGGGCTACAACCTCTTCTCCATTAGAGGAGAAGGTTTGAAGCTTATTCCACCACACTGCTCCAATATAGTTTTGTGGATATATGTGGCAGAATTTCTCTCAATGTTTTCCTTCCAAATTCAGTCGAACTCAGCTGGAGTTGAACCTGCGATTGTCGGCTAGAATTCACACGTTCTAACTACTGGGAAACCTAGACTTTAAAAAAAACCCTTATGTGTCGGATAAAAATCTGCGACATGTAACTTTTTCAAATTTACAGGCTTTCTTACTTTAATACGAGTTGTAAAAATTATATATGTGAATAACAATAGACGGAATAATTTGCAATGATTGCCTTGTTCAAATTCAAATGATACTTTATTCAAGTGGGACTATAAAAGCACTTTTGGAAGGTGACATTTCGAATCTATAACGATCGTTTTACGTGATGTTTATGACTAATAGCTTTCAATAAATTTAATTTATACTAATGTATACGACCTTTCATTTCGACAAAGTATTAGACGATACTATGCTTTATTAGAATAGAATAAAATATGCTTAATTGTACACCAAAAGTGTTACAGAACCATTTAAATACAAAAAAACGAAAACTATTTTGTACAAATATAAAATATTGGTTTTATCGCTAAAAGAGCGATCACTTTCAGACAACCTTTGGGTGAAGGACATAAAATAAATAAATAAAGCGGTAAGGAGGAGGTCACCTCATTTTTTTACTTTTTAAATATATATATATATAAATAAATAATATATCCATAAACATACATATATATTATATAAAAATATAATTATGATAATTATAATAATAAATAGCAATAAAGTGCGGCAGATAATAAAACAACACTCCCTGATAATTATAAAGATATATAATGCGCCTTGAGTCGAATTTTAAATGTGTTATATATAGTTTGAGATCGTCTTAAGTAGAGTGGTAAAGAATTCCATAGGCGAACTGCTTGGACAGAGAAAGAATTGGTATAAAAAAAGAAGAGTGAGAAAGAATTTTAAGAATTAGATAATCGTCAGATCGTAGAGTGGGCCGTGCGAGTCCTTAAGGAATTCAAAACGGTGTTTAAGATAGTGAGGAGAATTTGGATGAAAAGGTATACAGTAAAGAAGAGAAAGAATATGAGTATTCCTGCGAAGACGGATTGAGAGTCACTCGAGTTTTTTGCAAAATTCAGAAATGTGGTCAAATTTGCGGAGTCCGAATATAAAACTAATATAGAGATTTTGAATACGCTCGAGTTTATTTAATTGCTTCTCTCTTACGTCAAGATAGCAGATGTTAGCATAATCAAGGATGGGCAGGAGGATGCTCGGCTACTGCCTCGGCGGAGCTCTCATCAGGGGGCGAATCTTGCCCCCCCGCACTTCTCGCTAGTGCGTACGGCAGCGCGAGGCCATCCCGGCTGCCGTCCTCCTTAGGGCTATCTGAAATAGGATACGCGAGGCCCCCACCCCACGCATCCACGGCCCCAGGTTTTCACCCTATCTTTTCCCCGGGCGTCTGGGCTATAGGAGCCCTCCCATCCCATACGTGACGACGGCGTCATCGTTTCTGCCGAGCAGGTTCGGCCCTTTCCCGTTCCTGCTCCGCCGTCTCCTTCTGGACCACGACGGTCTCACAGAAGGAGGCTACAGCCCTCCACGCCGATTCCCTGCGAAGCATTGCCAACACGATTGCTCGCAGGGACAGGCCCTGTCCGTCTTCACGGACCAGGATCTCCCTCTCCACACTCCACGCGGGGCACACCTCCAATTTATGCTGAGTGGTGTCCCGGTCTTCGCCACAGTGGTGACACATCGCCATCGATTCGCGTCCGATCTTACACAGGTATTCTCCAAAACAACCGTGACCGGTCATTAACTGCGTAAGTCGGAAGGTGACACGTTGCGTTTGCGTGTGACCGTTCTTCACAGAGACGGTCACGCCACGTCGCAAGAGCCTTTCGGTGTTCAATTAGTATTCCCTATTTCAACCTTGTAATTACACTGGCTCACTCACTATTCAAACTAAAATAAAACAACTCGTGATCTTATGTCTATCACTATTGTTTAATTATGCTTTTAATTCTGAACACGATTGTAATTACAAATGTCATCACAAATTCATTTACACAATACTATTATTAATTTGTATTTATCATTAATATATAATAGTTAAGATAATAAAACAACGATTCAAATACAAATATGTTCATTATATAATAATAGGATTAATAATAAAAAGCGGTTATAACAATTATTAATGATATTTGACCCTTTATTTTGGTATTATTAACATTACTTATGATGGTCGGTGATTAAAAGACAAAATATGTGTCATTTAACTGTTACCAGTATTTGAATATTTTAACGGACTTATGTTTTAATTGTAACAAAAATTGTTATTATACCATTTTGTAAATTTTTGGTAATTACTTTAATTATTTTTTTTTCAGTAAAGAAGGATTTTCGGAAATTCCACCCTTAAAGGGTTAAAATAAGGGATGAACGATTGTATGGAAACCCGTCATTTTTGAATTTAGAAGGCAAGCACTTTCATATACAAGCAATGTTTGTGAAACTTCAACCGGAAAGAAAGTAAAATAATTCTTCTTAGTAGGAAACTTTGTATGTGGATTCCATCATTTTTATGTAAGAAGAATTATATTTAATATTAAAGCTTCTGATTAAAAATAAATGGATACATATTTCGTTTCGTTTTTAGAAATTCAACCAAAAACGGAAGAAATACGGTTGATATAAAAATGAAAAAAATAGTCTGATCTGGTTGAAATTTACTATTTGTGTTTCTTAATTGAATTGTACAGTACAGTACAGAATAGTAGTAGCCTGTGAATTTCCCACGGCTGGGCTAAGGCCTCCTTTCCCTTTTTGAGGAGAAGGTTGATTGAATTGATATATATTCCACCCAAATGGGTGGCAATTTTTTAAGTTTTTTTTAATCGTTAGAACGGTCGTATGTACATATTCGCTAAAAAATACATTCGCATATCTCTGGTTGCAAATAACGAAATAAAAAATACACAATGTCTTAATATCAATATTTTCTAGGTGCAAGTAATACTTTTTTATAAACGAATATTCCATTATTGCCATGTGCACCACTTAATTTATATACTCGAAGCTTTACCTCAACATGACTCTCAATTCCAACAGATTTATTCCTACAGATTTTTTTTAGGATATGCTCGATGTAAAATAGTTTTCATTCCGAGAATACCATCCATGAAAATATATCATTCGAATTTGAAAGTTCATAGTTCCCTCTTAAAGTGTGCTTCCCCATGACAATCAAAAGTCCCATTGCCTGTCGTTGAACATGGCCGGCTTTGATTTAAGTGAGAACTGTTATCACATGGACAATTTTTATGTTGCATGCTCCAGAGTGAGCTCTGCGAGTAACTAAGTAATTTTAACCCCAAAAGAAAATACTGTAAACGTCGTTTTTGATATAAATAATATGTATCTATGTATAAACATTGTAATATCAGAATCGCTTACTGATATTACAATTTATATTTGTTTCGGAGTCAGAGTTCCACCACCTATGTTGCTTATGTAAAAATCCTAGATTTAGATAAAACTACCAACTAAAATTGTGTGCATTCTTTCATCACGGTATATAAATAATGTAATTATTTTGATATATAGTTAAGTATGTATGGATCAATTATTGTTTAATCGAAAGAAAGGCTTAATTAAATTTTCAATGAGTTACAGTAACTCATTTCCAGATCAATTTTTATAATATATTCATAAATTATATAATTTAGTTACGCAGGCCTTAAGAGCATTAGGCTCGCATAGGTAGGCCGGCCGTCAGAGCGTCATGGTAGTATGTGTAAGCGATCCCGTGGCGTTTTTTAGTGCGTATTCCGATGTTCTGGGCGCACTCGGTGCCATGGACACCGACGAGCTCCACATACCCCCCACTGTTCCCGTAGGAGAAACACGTAATGCGTTTTTCCAGCGTTAAAAAAAGGCCTTAAGAACTCGGGCAACATTTATATTCATATTCATACAATTTTTGTGTAATTATGTACACAGGTATAATTACGACATAGTTTTAGATATAACAAGCTCCGCACAGGTGTTAATTAGCCTGTTTTAAATCAGGGTATAACCTATCGCTATATCAAATTTCATCCAAATTTGTCTAGCAGTTAGCAGAAGCCGGCAACGCGGGGGTGGCTAGTGCAGAACATTCTTCCCGACTGTACTGGCCGTCGTCGCGTTTGTACTCTATTACCACTAACCATCAGGTGGAGTAGAGTCATTTGCCCTTCCGGAAATATAAAAAATAAATAAATATTTACGTAACTAAAAGTAAAAAAATTACCATGTAATTGTCCCACTTTTGGGCTAAGGGCTCCTTTTCCTTTGAGGATAAAGTTTAGAGTTTATTCCACTACGCTGCTCTAATGCGGTTTGGTAATACGTGTGTCAGAATTTCAGATAAATTAGACAGATGCAGGTTTACACACGATTTTATCTTCAACGCCGAGCACGAAATGAATAAACACAAATTAAGCACATGAATACTAAATTATGTTTGCCTGTGTTTGTACCGACAGTAAAGTGTTCAAGCCCAGGACAGACGACTTAATGTACTTTCGGAGGAACGTGGCAAGAGGAGTTGAACACTGGCAATATATTCAGATTCCGAGTTACTACTGCGAATTCGTGAACCGAAAAATCCAATTACTTTTTTATGTTTAATTGTTTTACTAATAACCCGCTAAACAGCATAATCAAATCAAAGAGAAGAGAGGAGCTCAGATACGTCATACACAAAGCGTTCAACCATAGACCAATTTAAATTTAATCATATTCTGCGCACAACTCGACGGTGCGGGATCAACGGCTGTACAGAAAGATGCAACGTAAATTGGAACGTAATGTATGAAGACTAGTATAACGTAATATACATACGTATTACTGTATTCATTAGAAAATTTAAGATTTAAAAATGTGAAACATTAAAAAAAATACTTGGTTTACTTGGTGACAGCGTTTGTGCATGTCCGTCTGGGTAGGTACTCCACATAAAATAGATTTCAACTACCAAACAGTAATATTTGAGCCAGTATAACTATAGACCAAGGGGCATCTTAGTTCCCAAAATTGGTGACCAATGGCAATGGAAGGATTGGTTAATATTTGATACAGTGCCAATGCTTATGGCCGGTGATGAACACATACCATCCGCTTACGTATTTCATAAGCTAAAAAAACTGAAAAAAATGCAAATCATCCTGGAACCCAAAAATATTGCATGAAGTGAAGTTATCGCTGAGTTTTATACGAATAATTTCCTATGTACGTGAACATATTATATTGTTGCTACCTTAAACAAATACATGAACACTCAAAATACATAAAGCGAGACTTGCTCGTCTTCTCGAGCAGCTGTCCTACTTTAATTATAAACAACTGCTGCATTTGATCTTCCCACGCGTCATACACATATATTAACATATATATAGATCGAGATTAAGAAACTAAATTGTTTTCCTATGAATCGATATTGACTTTTGAGCATTTAGTAATTTTGAACGTGTGAAACATAATATATTTCAGAAGTTTCTAGAAATAAATATTTTAGTCTACGTTATATAAACATGTGCATGTAACATGTGGTAGGGCTTTGTGTAAATATCATATCTTCTACCGCCAAACAGTAATACTTATTAATGTTTAGTTCCAGTTTGAAGGGTGAGTAAGCCGGTGTAATTACGGCGCAAGGGACTTAACTAGCATAAAATAAAAAAAATAGTTTTACCATATATTCTATGATTATTTTTCATACTAAGTATATATTAATTATTCTAGTTTGTTTATAAGATTTTTACATCATCGCAAAAGCACAGCATAACCAACTGAATGTGACTTCTGAGTTCATCCTTTTAGAAAGCACAGAATCGACTTTATCTGACTAGTGACGATTTTACAATAAAACTGTTGCTGTATTTCGGTTTCAAATTTCGAATTCAACTGTTACATTATTATTTTGTCCTTTAGTCATTCTTTATTTATTATAATAATACGAATATATTGTATGGACAATGCATTAAATTTATAGTGAAATTCTTTGGGAACGTAAGGACAACATTTCAAGGTCAAGTTACAACAAAACGACAACGAAATCATACACATTAAATAATCAAAGGACTTTTATTCTACGTACATAATAATATTGATGTGCACAATTTGTTCCCTAATACAAAAATTTGTTCCTAAAACAAATCTAAAACATTTGTGTTCTAAATTTAAAACAAATACGGTTTCAATTTTCAAATACCATTTAAACATTTTTGAGTCATTGTCAACAATCATCGCTGTCCCTATTACAATCGTCCAACGGTATCAGTATTTGTTTAGGCTAACTCCGCTTGTTAGCATGTTGTTAGTACACAGCGTTATATTAATCCTAGTTTGTAAAACATACAACTACACGGGATTAACATTTGTTGTTTGACGTAAATCAAAACCACAGAATAGAAAATAAGTATTTTAAAGTAAATTAAACAAACAATTTATGTTTAGGAGTCGTGCGATTAATAGCCCTCTATGGGAAAGTCCTGTAAAAAACGCTCATTATGTCTAAAAAGTTTCACTTAAAGAATGAAAATAAATATAAATAAAGGTTCATTATACAAGAAGTAATTCAAAGTAAATGAAGTCAGCTTATAATTATTACGTCAGTAAATTGGCGTGACAGTCACTGATTTCCAATGGCCTCCGAGTTTTGAAATCATACGGCCCTGCAAGCGCGAAATCTTTTTGATGAACATGAAAAAGTTAAATTATTTGAAAATAATAAATGCTAATTTCTTTTAGCGAAGATGGTTTTGACTTTAACATATTCTAATCTAGCTCTACAGAAAAATAACTTCACACAAAAATGGCGTTCATTTGTATGAAGTTGTGACGAAACATATGATTTAGTAGCTGACTGGCTTTGTGCAAGTTTGTCTGGTTAGATACCACCCATACATCAGATATTCTACCGCTAAACTGCAGTACTTAGTATTGTTGTGTTCCGATTTGAAGGGTGAGTAAGCCAGTGTGACAGACTCAAGGAACATAGCATCTTAGTTCCCAAGGTTGGTGGCGCATTGACGATGTAAGGAATGGATAATAGTTCTTACATCACCAATGTTTATAGGCAATTATGACCATTGATCACATCAAGTGGCCGAACCGTCCACTTACCTATAGCATAATAAATATACCTTTGTGTTAATAGAATCTAAATTCACTGTGATATTCTTAATACTAAAGAAGATCAGCAGGAGTAAAATAAATTAAATAATATTAATAATATAATAAGGCCTTCATATGTAAGGGTCATTGTACCATATGACGTCCTCGTTTTCGGTAAGACAAGAAAGCTAGCTCGTCGGGTGCTACGATTACGATGTTCTTTTGTTTAATCAATTAATATCTTAATACTTACTAATATTATTAATGCGTATAAGTGCGAAGTGAATTTGTTTGTTACACCCTCACATTTTAACCATTCAACCTGTCATTATAAAATTTTGACTTTGTTATTTAATAATAATAATAATATCCTGGACATTTTTCACACACGGCCATCTGATCCCAAATTTAGCTTGTACAGAGCTTGTACTATGGAAACCAGACAACTGATATACTACATATACTATTTTTCTTTTGAAAATACATACTTATATAGATAATTACATCCAGACTCAGGACAAACAGACATGTTCATGCACACAAATATCTGTCCTGGGTGGGAATCGAACCCACAACCAACCGGCCCGTCAAATTTAAAAGAACATTGAATAAAAAAAAATTAAGGAACATTGAACATTTTATTTATTGTGTCATTGTTGTGACATATACTTCATTTAATAATTAATCATTATTTATCAAAAATGTTTAAATACTAGAAAAGTTAAGACATATGAGTACCCTTATATAACACCTGAATATCCCTTTCCTATTATTGCCAATGCGAAAATCTTGCCAAAAACTTCACCAAGATTTTAAAAATTGAATATAATTAAAAAATTTGCATTACATTCCTATTTGGTGAAATGGTGTTTATTGGAGCCAATCCTATAATTTTCTTCAGGACTAAGAAAGTTTTATTAATGTTAACAAAGCTTACATTAAAATTGTTCTTGATATTTGTCCACAGTGATTATATGTCTCCATAAATATTGAATGTAATGTATGTGACTAAAAAACAAGGCTCGTGTCCTATATCCCATTTATTATACGAATTTGGTACGAATGAAAGGAAATACAATTTTATCGCGAAATGTGACCGTCATAGAGATGACCCTTACTTGATGGAAAAGTGGAAGACAAACAAAGTTGAGAGCGCCCTTCAGTCACCGAAACATGTATCCTCACGGGATCAAGACGAATCTTATTGAGCGTCAAAAGATAAATCGCCCCTACTACACGTTTCTATTTTATAGGGGATCTATATTCCATTTTCTGGAGAACATCTACTGTCATCTTGTAAACCAATCGAAAATTTTAATATAATGCACTAGTAATACGTATTTTAATAAAGCACCAAAGTAAGAAGGGACTTAAAATATTAGCTCCCAAGGTTAGTGGCGCATTGGCAATATAAATTTCTATATATTTCTTACATCACCAATGTCTATGGTGGTGACCAAAAGCACAGAAGCCAGAGCTACTACAACTGTCTCATTAAGAGTGTATGTTTTAGTAAAAATATGTTTAAATAAATATTGAAACTCGTGTTAGGGGTTCAATGTACCAAAATTCGTTTTAAGGATCACTCGAGTCCATAAGAAACATACGCCGTTATGGATCTAGGAGAATACACGTATTCTCTTGTCAAATTCTATGTAAGGAATAGAAATTTCTGATATAATATGTATTTCTTTAGGCTGGCGATACATTTAATATTATATATATTATTTGGTATGGATGGTATGGATAATCGCAGATGTGAAATGTGTTGGCCATTTATATTATAATATTAATATAAACGGCCAACACATTACACATCTGCGATTTGTAGACGCCATTGTCATCATGGCGGAGACTCTGCAAGATTTGGAAGAGATGCTAAACAGTCTGAGCGATTCTTCAAGACAAGTAGGTCTCGGGATGAACATTGAAAAGACCAAAATTATGGCAAACCGTCATGTATCCCCGAGACCAGTGGTCGTAAATGGCTCTCCACTTCAAGTTGTGCAGGAATATATCTACCTGGGCCAAACTATACAACTTGGCCGGCACAACTTTGAGAAGGAGGCTAAAAGAAGAATACGTTTGGGCTGGGCGGCATTCGGGAGGTTATGTCATATTTTTGAATCGTCGATCCCACAGTCGCTTAAGACCAGGGTCTTCAATCAGTGCGTCCTACCTGTAATGACTTACGGTGCCGAAACGTGGACACTTACCGTAGGACTGATCCACAAATTTAGGGTCGCTCAGTGAGCAATGGAACTTGCGATGCTTGGGGTTTCTCTGGCAGATAGAATCCGAAATGAGGACATTCGCCAGAGAACTAAAGTCACCGACATCGCGCTTAGAATTAGCTCACTGAAGTGGAAGTGGGCTGGTCATGTCTCCAGGCGCATTGATGGCCGATGGAGCTGACACGTGTTGGAGTGGAGACCACGCTTAGGCAAACGTAGTGTAGGACGCCCTGTGACAAGATGGGCCGACGATTTAAAAAAGGTGGCAGGTTCGGGATGGATGCGGACTGCCCAAGATCGGGATGGTTGGCGTTCTATGGGGGAGGCTTTCGTCCAGCAGTGGACGGAAAAAGGCTGAAAAAAATAATATATATATATTATTTGGGTACGTTTCAATTTATTATTGTCAGTTGTTCTTCTACTAAATCATAATTATATTTTGTTAAACATATAATTTTGAAAATGGAATTACTAAGCATTGCATTGCTAATCTGTAAGAACTTCAATACCAACCTGTGAGATGTTGACAATCAACTTATGGTGATATACTATTTTGATGTGTGTATTATTGAAATGTTATGATTATGATGGCTAATGTATCATATCACTTTCTGACATTGCATGAACGTTTTCTGCGGCGAGATTCGAGTTTGTTCTGAAGCTTGAGTACAATCTTGTAAAATTGACACATTTAATCTTATCCGAAATAGAAACGATGCTCTTTTTATGTTCGAGAATAAAAATGAGCCATAACCACTGACATATGATAATTTTATGAGAGTCTGCAGAACGTTTTTTGGTGGTATGGCTGCTTGAATGTGATCAAATCAAATCAAATATTTCTTTATTCAAGCAGTCTTATAGATTATTATATCTTATATATTATTATATATACTTTTGAATAGTCACGTTACAATATTGAATTAAATGTAAAGCTGTGATAGCTTAGATAGGTACAGGTAGATTCTAACGAGAATAACCGCCATGAAACTCACTAGGTTTTCACTCTCTTCTTTTTCATCCATTTCATTACAGAACCAATGAAATACAATTATAATTTGGAAAATCCTGCTTGAAAGTCAACACATACGAACTATGCTTTTTTGTCATATAAATATATATACTAAATCTTGAGTTTTTTTTATAATGAATTGATGATGAATGAATGAACTTGTGAATTGAAGTTAAAGATTTGCAGAGACGCTTAGATCGGCGTGATTAGATAAATTAGGCACGCTCTAAAGTGCTTATATATGTATTAAAATTTCTGGACAGAAAATCAAATAACTTTTTGTCCGAACTGGAATTTGTGGTATTCACTCAAACTGACTAATGAGAAAATTAGATGACAAATGGTCGGAACAATGACCAAAATATTCGCCAAAAATAAATACAGAGTCCGATTCTACTCAACAATGCTAATTATTTAAAGCGTTTTCAATATGCCTGATAGAGTATTTCAATATTTCAGTTAACTGATCATATAATAGCTTTAGTGAAGAACAGCTTTATGGACAATTTGCTTATCACACGCCGTCACCCCCAAATGCATTAAACATTCAGCCATATTGCGTTAATAGCATCAAAACATAAAGACGGTCTGTATTTCATTAATAATAAAGCGAGCATATTATTTCGTTCCATTGAGTTTAAATTAAAATGAACTCGGTATGTGCTTGCATACATTAAATTTGTATATCGCTAAAAACTTTGAATAATGAAATTTATTAAAAACTCGAATACAGCGGTTTAAAATCGGATCCAGATTTTGTGGTATACCATTAACTGATATGCATAATTGTGAACATGAGTAATATTATTATTTATTAATTTGAGCCAAGCAAAGTTAAACGCGAATGAAACCCCGCGGAGCAGTTAGTATACGTACTATACATTACAATATTTTTTCTAAAGAATCACAAGAGATAAAAAAAACATGATTACATAAAAATAAATTGCTACGAAAATCTTGTTTCTTGTTAAAACATTTCTTGCAGCATTTAGAATCATGAAAATATTGTACATGTTATATAAATGACTTATAATTTTGTCGGATAATATCTGAGATTCGATCGTATTTTTTATTTGTTAATTGTTCTTTGGAAAACAAGAAATATTTATAACACATTGAGTTTAGTACTCAAAAGATTATTTACTGATTAATAAATTAGATATTGAAATTAATAATTTGACGAAACGGTAATACAACGTTAAAATTTACATAAGAATGAATGAATGAATGAATGAATGAATGAAGGATTGAATGAAACAGTTGAGTGGTGTGCTGAATAGAAGATATATCACTTCTTAATGTTAAGTTAGTATCCCATTAACTCTCAAATTCCGTTATATCATTTGGAGTTGCTTTTCATATAACCCTTTATATACAACTCGTATAGCCCGCTTGTTTTTTGGGTATAAGTTATAACAATGATGTGAAAAATGTAGGGCATACGTCAGACGAATATTAACACTTAATAAGAATTTAGAGACGAAAAGCCTTACGAAAAACATATGAAATATATAAATAATACTCATAATGGAAATTGAAGCTGCGATAGTATAGAAACGGATTCTGTCAGAATTTTACCCGCTAAAACTATAATGGTCGTTCTCGAAGCGGATTGGCTCAGTGGTACTCTTCTCAGGGGTCTAAGTGCTCTCGAAAGAGCACGGTGATCTATAGCTAATACTGAAAACTCATTTAGGAAATGTTCTACTCCGAACTAGTATTAAAGCTCTACATCAGTATTTATAATTCATTTTAAGCTCAGCAATGTATTTTTGTCTTATGTAAACTTTCTTAAGATATAAGGACCATCTGACGCTATTTGATGACCACCTCCCATAGACATTGGCACTGTAAGTGATGGTTGGTTAATCCACCCCTTACATCGCCAATGCGCTACCAATCTTGGGAACTAAGATCGTGCCTGGAGTGATAACAACAATGATAAATACTACTGTTTTACGGCAGAATACTTTGAGTGGAAGGTACCAACCTATAGGTGGTACAGCGCCTACCGAGTACCACCCACTCATCAGATATTCTACCGCAAAACAGCAGTACTTGGTATTGCTATGTTCCGGTTTGAAGAGACATAACATCTTAGTTCCCAAGGTTGGTGGCGCATTGGTGATGTAAGCGATGGTTAACATTTCTTACAATGGCAATGTCTATGGGCGTTGGTGACCACTTACCATTAGGTGGCTCAAATGCTCGTCCGCCTACCGATACTATATAAATTAGCTTGCACAAAACTCTACCACCAGGCAATGAGCTTGATTAAGTCATAACGAAACCTGAAATATATAATAACGCGAGTATAATAAAATTAAATCTTTGTAATTAAGTATTATAGTAATTAAAATATTCCAATTAACAAACAGATTCATAAAAATGTTAAAGTTCCAATCTTGTAATTAATATTTATATTTTTTACATTGTATTCCAGAAAAACCTTCCATTAATTATATATTATATTAATCCAACGAATGGCGCCACGGTTGCCGTCTAATGTCGTATTCTATCTTTTTTTAATTCATAAAAATATTTAAATGTCGTTAAGTGTTGTTGTTTGTGTATAAAAGTGATAACAAACTTAGATTCTATAAGTGATATTGTGGGACAACATACTAGTGCAGTATTAGTGGAGTTAAAACGAAAATAAAGATCTATGATTACAAACACCTTATATAAGACTATTTCAATTGAACCAGTGAGTATAGTGCTTGACTAATAATTAAAACATAATTTAAAAACAGTTACAACAAAGTGTTTCTTAGTTTTATGTAAAAACAATGGAATAAATATTAAATGCAGCCTCATGTCAAATAATAGACCATACGAAATCCGTTTTTTATTCAAAATTTTTGCTCACTAACGCCATCTAAAGGTGAATAAACCTATTATTAGCAACTAATATATCGAATAACAATTGAGTTACTGCTATTGAAAAATAGATGTCTCTGTTAGAAAAAACGATTTAAAATATTAAATAAAACACATACTTTTTATTGTTTCGATATATACATATAAAAATTTTCGAAAATGATGTCGTACTTAAGCAAGAAAGTAACCAGAAAAACGGATCAGTTTGTTACACAACACGGTACGCCTGTGACAAAATCAGGTTCTATTACTCCTGAGACAGAAAGAAACAATATAACAATTCGAAAATGCATAACCAACATTCCAACAGATAACTCTTTTGAAAGCCTAACGGAGGTGGACTCAGATGAAAATGAAAATAATTTCTCTATCATGAGCTCGACCCCATCCCGTCCGCTAAATGGAAGTATTACTACTTCTAGCTCAAAAGTAACTGAAGATATGAACTGTATGAGGAATAAATTGTTTGCACTTCAGGAAAAGTTATTAAGCGCGGAAAACGAGATTAAAAATCTACTGCTCGAAAATAATAAGCAGGTAAAGTTAATTTGTGACTATGAATTGAAAATTCAGCAACTTACACATATAAGAAGCATAAGTTAGATTATTCTGATACTGAAAATAAAGTTATGAGCAAAACAAAATCCATTGGAGAAATAGTTCAAGTAACGCCATCTCTTAGCGAATCTAAGAACCGAAGCGATCAATTATTATTAAATAATACATATTACCCTTCAAGTGACACTGACTGTTCCAACCATAGTACGACGGAAGCCGTGAAAAGTAAAGATCCAGTAACTGACACTGCACGAAATAATCATCCAAACACCATTCAAGCATCACATTATAATAAACAACAAGGCAGAAAACCAAAAATATGTATTTTAACTAATAGTGCTTGCGGTACAATACAAACTGTTGATGCAACATTCAACCAATTTGATTATATTCGTTATGTATCACCAAATTGTAACATAAAACTTCTTCTTCAGAACTTAGACTACAAATTACGTAATTATAGTATGATAGACTATTGTATTATAATGTTGGGAGAAACAGATTTTGAGGCATCTTGTACTTATTATGCAGATTTGATTGTGTATTTAAGGGAAGCTATACAATATGTTTCGAATACAAACATAATTATATGTACACCTACGTATGTGTGTGGCGCCCCTATATACAATTGCAAAATAGAATTATTTAATAATTTTTTATATTTAGAACTTAGAAATAACACTTATGCATATTTCTATGATTCCAATGCCACGGTTGCTATTGATATGTTCTCGTTAAAAACTGGGAAGTTGACTAATTCGGGATTAAAACATGTCTACAATGATATAGAATGTAAAATATTGGCTGATTACAAGTATTATGGGTATTTACTACCGAGGCCTAAAACTTCAGATATAGAGGATACGAGTCCTCTGCTTTTTCTCGCGTAATCATTATAGCAGATGTACTTTTAAATATTCAAAGAAAGGTAATAAACAAAAGATTAAAAATATTTGTACTAAAATTACACGTTCAAAGAAAATATTGTTATATTACCAAAATGTAAGAGGTCTCCGATCGAAAACTACTATGTTTTATAATAATATTAGAACAATAACTAGCGATATTGTCATCCTTACAGAAACCTTCCTCAATAGCTCTGTCAATGACGCTGAACTTTTTCCACCTGAATACTGTGTCCTACGGAAAGACCGGCCCGGCGACGTCGGGTGGGGCGGGGTTCTATTGGCAGCTAAAAATTGTTATAATATAAAAAGAATTACAAATGTAGATAACTTAACTGATGATAAAGAATTATTGTTTGCTATTATTACCTGGAAACATATTAAGTTAATGATATGTGTAGTATATTTACCACCCAGTTACAGCAGTAAGCAATATCTTGATGTTTTAACATGTATAGAAAATGCTATAAATATGTATACTGAATATCCTTATGAAATTCCTTACATATATTTATGATAGTTGGTGATTTCAATTTAAATTCGTGCAATAATAGTGTTAGATCTCAATTTAATAATTTTATGGAATATAGTAAGTTACAACAATGTAATAATTTTGAATGTAATTGATTCTTAATAACATCATTTATATACAAATAAAGGGGCAATTGAGTGATTGCCAGCATGGGTTTCGTCCTGGACGCTCCACATTGACTAATCATACAGAATTTGTAGATTATATAAGTACTAAAGTTAAGTCTGGTTGTCAAGTAGATGCCGCCTACTTTGATTTCAAAAAAGCCTTCGATCTTGTAGATAATGATGTACTTTTAAACAAATTTGCTTTATTAGGATTTTCAACTTCGCTCTTAGAATTGATGGCTCACTATTTAAAAAATCGAAGACAGTTTGTTAAGCTAGACGGGTATAAATCGGAAGAGTATTATACACGATCAGGGGTTAGTCAAGTAGTACCTTGGGTCCTATGCAATTTTTGATGATGATAAATGATTTACCTAGTGTTATCTCTAATGCCAAATGCCTTATGTTTGCTGATGATTTGAAACTGTACCTATCTGTAACCGAGACTAAAGACTGTGTAGCGCTACAACGTGATATCGATGCCGTAGTTGACTGGACTATAAGAAACAAATTATCATTTAATAATTCAAAATGTAAAACTATCACTTTTTCTCGATCTCGTAAACTTATTAAAAATATATATAATCTGTCTGACACACCAATGGAACATGTACCCAAAATCAGGGATTTAGGTGTTATAATGGATAGAAAACTAAATTTTCATGACCATATACTTAAAACATGCAAAGATGCTAATAAATGCCTTGGTTTCATTATTAGAATATCATCGCAATTTAAGAATACCCAAGTAATAGAACAATTGTATAATGCCTATGTCCGTAGTAAATTAGAATATAATGCAATAGTTTGGAGTCCGCTTGAGGCAATGTATAGTATAATGTTAGAAAAAATTCAACGAAAATTCTGTAGATATTTATTTAAACGTAAATATGGATATTACCCTTTTCTCTATCCTTCAATGTTTGTGTCAGGTATGGTTGGTCTAGATTCACTTCAGCTTAGACGGGAAGCCGCACTTATAAAATTTTACTATTTAATTCTAGTGCATAGGGTGGATAGCACTGCTGTACGCGAATCAATATATTTATATGTTCCCGACAAATATATGCGTGGTGTTGGAAGACGGCAACATAGATTGTTTTGCTATCCACCTATGTGGCATTCTCCCCAAGATAGCAACAGCCCCACTGCTAGGGCTGTTAAACTTTTAAATGACTTCGTACGTTGTCGAGATGTAGACATATTTTATGATCCCTTTTATACTATGTTCAAACAAATTTATATATTTCAGAATTTTAAAAATTAATTTTGTGGTTCCTAAATAGATTTAAGCTTATTTTGTTTACAAATTTTAATTCTATTTTTGTTTTACTAAACTTTATTTTATTTATCCTTGTAGTATGTTATGTTAAATTAGTATGAATAATTAAAAAATATTTAGTAATTAGTGTAGATATAAGCGACTTGGTGTAAATACTGTAATGCTTATATTTTCAAATAAAGATTATTATTATTATTATTAAAATACTGTTAGTATATATTAATTAGTTTATTAATAAAAATGGATGCTCAATATTACGAATCATACCATTGTTAACTATCGTAGTGCAAAGGTTCGTAACCGTAACAGCCTGTGAATGTCCGACTGCTGGGCTAAGGCCTCCTCTCCCTTTTTTTTGAGGAGAAAGTTTGGAGCTTATTCCATCACACTACTCCAATGCGGGTCGGTGGAATACACATGTGGCAGAATTTAAGTGAAATTAGACACATGCCGATTTCCTCACGATGTTTTCCTTCACCAACAAGCACGAGATGAATTATAATTACAAATTAAGCACATGAAAATTCAGTGGTACTTGCCCGGATTTGAACCCACGATCATCGATTAAGAATCACGCGTTCTAACCACTGGGTCATCTCGCCTTTTTGTAAAGTTTCTCGGTGTATAGATCAACTGAAACAAATTATTTACTTCGTTATGAAACATCTGTCATCTTAATATCGTAACAAATAAAAATGAATTTATATTTGTTTATATTCTCTATGCGTTTGTCAGTTATCTGACTGAGATGAATCTTTGGCGATTTGTTCTCATTACACTCGTGAAGGCTTATGGCTTAAAAACTGTAGACTTTCGTATTTGCCAAATATAAACGATTTGTGTAGACCGTTATTATAAAAAGCCGATAATGTTAACAAATATTTTATAAAATAAAACTATGACTACACTTTTACGAAGTTATAACGACCGTTTCAAACCTTTAGGTATGTAGGCCTATGAAATATGCCATAAAACATGTTACAATGCCCTTTATTGACTACTAATGTAGCGTAGAGTAATGTACTCCCTAACCCTAAAATAGCAAGTATCGCTTCATTAACCACATTTACAAGGGTGAAATACGCAAATTCATTGCATATAATAAACCATATAACTTACACGCAACCTTAAATTATAGGGTTATGTTCGTAATATAGAAATCTATACTAAAATTATAAAAGTGACTCTGTCTGTGTGTAACGCTTTCACGGCTAAACAACTGAACCGAATTTGATGAAATTTTGTTTGAAGCTTGCTTAAACCCCAAGGAAGGACATAGGCTTTTTATAACTAACACCTATCTCTATACTTATCAGGCAGGCAAAGTAGCGAGTGAAAACTAGTATGATATACTCGTAATAGGGAATTCATTGATTATTGTGCAAGATAGAAATAAAAATTATTACAATAATAATTTAGACAACTTTAGTTAATTTCATTGTAAGAAAGTATAATAATATTTTACTTACTCAAAATAATAATATATTGTGTGTTGAATAAACCTGTGTAACTACAGGCGCAGTCGTAACATCTTAAATACTTATGATGTATTGAATGGTAAATATTTACCTTAGACCGGGTTCAATAAAAACAGATTTTTATCTTCGCATGTATGTTTGTTCTTTAACATAAGCGTTTTATATATAAAATTATTCTGCCCGTGTGAAAACTGGACGGGTAGCCAGTAGAAAATTAATAATATATAACTCTCACATAGCCCAGATGACCCAGTGGTTAGAACGCGTGATTCTTAATCGATGATCGTGGGTTCAAATCCGGACAAGCACCACTGAATTTTAATGTGCTTAGTTTGTGTTTATAACTCATCTCATGCTTGACGGTGAATGAAAACATTGTGAGGAATTCTGTATGTGTCTAATTTCACTGAAATTCTGCCACATGTGTATTGTGTCACCAATCCGCATTGTAGCAGCGTGGTGGAATAAGGTCCCAAATTTTATCCTAAAAAAAAGTAGAGGAGGCCTTAGCCCAGCAGTGGGATAATCGAAGGCCGTTACAATAAACGTTTTATTGCTTACCCTTATATTGCCCGTGCAATACCTGTAACTGGTAGGAAATCAATAATGTGTAACTTTCACATTGATAATACTTTGATATGTGTTGTTACATATACAGTAACAGCCTGTTAATGTCCCACTGCTGGGCTAAGGCCTCCTCTCCCTTTTGAGGAGAAGGTTTGGAGCTTATTCCACCACGCTGCTCCAATGCGGGTTGGTAGAATACACATGTGGCAGAATTTCAATGAAATTAGACACATGCAGGTTTCCTCACGATGTTTTCCTTCACCGTTAAGCACGAGATGAATTATAAACACAAATTAAGCACATGAAAATTCAGTGGTGCTTGCCCGGGTTTGAACCCACGATCATCGGTTAAGATTCACGCGTTCTTACCACTAGGCCATCTCGGCTTTTTACATATAGATGGCAGTAATTATATCTAAACCAGAAATAGAAATAGAACATAAGATTATTGGAACGCACCAACACAAGTTTTGACTTACATTGCCATAAATAAAAATCTTTCCTCCATTAAATCCAGATTGCTATGAGATAAGAATGGGATCATAGTTCCATATAATAAATTACAATCCACGTCTAACCGGGTGCCAGGCTCAGAATAAGAGGGCGTTAGATCGTTTCGCTGGCAGATAATTAATATTTTTTATAGCTTGTTATTTTATAAATATAAAAAAAAGGTTTTATATATTTTAATTACTTCTTAATTTATGACCACATTTGTGTATTCATTAGTTTTATATGATGATTATAGTATTTGTTTAATTTATTATTTTAGTGTTTAGTTAGTAATTAATAGTTCGTATTAATTATATTTTATTGACTGTTAAGATATTAAATACGTGTAGTGGCAACAATAAAACGCCCCAATGGGGAGTAGAATATTCTGTATTTAGCTAATTGAATTAAATACGAATACAAGGTGCTTTTTTACATGCTCCCATTTACCTTCACATACGTAATGTTCTACCCACTCATTATGTATGCTACCGCAAAACAGCAATTCTTAGTATTGTTGTTTTCCAGTTTGGAGGATGATTGAGCCAGTATAAGTACAGGCATAAGGGATATAACCTCTTAAGTGGCGATGCAACGAATGGTTAACATTCCTTACAGCGCGAATGACTATGTGTGGTGGTAACCTATAACTAGGTGGCCCTTTGCCTATCTGCCTTCCTATTAGAATAAATAAAATATATGTTTGGTTTGAAGGTTACAACGGAACCAGTTCAATACAAGTGAAAAATAAATTAAAAGTAACAGCTCCTCTAGATGAAAGCTTAAATCTTATTCCAACCCGTTGCTCTATTGTGAGTTATTTATCATTGTGACAGACTTACGTAATATTTCCTATATAAGCCTGTTGACTGTATCGTTAAATTATTTTGTTACTTATTTATTTTATATAATACATACAAAGGTACGGGACAGGATTTTATATGTTGAATTTCTGATTAATGAAAGTGTTATCCTCCAAGGCTGTTTCGTAATTGGGTAATAACGATGAAATTATCTCCAATATAAATGATTAATTTAACAAAGTTTCATTATAATTTTAGGCATTTCTTCAAATTATCATTCTTATACTCTTAAATTATGAGCGCCTCGATGCCGCTGGCGATTTCGCGCTCTTAGTGACTTGTAATTTTACCGTGTTTCTGTAATAACGGAAATTCATATAACATTTTGAACAATTTTTTTAATGAGTTTTTAATTATTATTTTTATAGTTTTACACGATTGTAGTAATTTATTCGTTTTTATAAAAAACAAACGATCGATTTGATTACGAATGGTCGAATTGTCTACGAGTCGTAATTCAAAAGCGCCCCAATAAAAACGTTTCGTAAGTAACGTTGTTGCATTTATGTAACGTGTAGGAACGAATTTATCGACTTGTTACTCGTAACTCAAAAACGATAAACGATAAGGTCTACAAGAATGATTCGTTAAATATATTAACCGTAATTTATTGTTATATCGTTATAAAATATCAATATGTATGAGTATTCAAATTGAACTTAATGATTTATATTTTAATTATATTTAAGTTATATTAAGGCCAAATGAGCCATCTGATTGGTCACGTAAGGTCAATGGCGTCTGCGCTGTGTTCATCTTCTGCCTCTGCCATAAGCGAGCACCGAGGCTAGATGGGTTCTCTGTACCCGGGGAATCCCCCAAGGTATTGGAGGCGCCCCAATCTTTCGGTCGGGCGTTTCGGTGTTATACGTAAGCGATCCCGTGGCGTCTCTTGGAGCGCTGTTTATTTGTGGGTATTTCCGCGTACTGTGCGCTGGCGAGTCCCACATACCCGCCCCAACTTCATACGGGAGAAACGCATAAATTTTCCATTGAGATATAAAAAGAGGCTTATATTACACATGAAGCTGTCTATATGAGATCGCTAATAGAGATAAAGCCTTTGCATGTCAACATCTTCCTTTTCGTATAAACATGTGACGTTATTAAATTGAGCGCAATCAAATTACCAACATATATATTTATATATTACATACAATACGCCAACCATCGGAGCTGTGATGTTATATCCCTTGCCAATAGCTTATATGTCCTTTAAACCGCAACACTGTCATATAAATTATTGATGTTTGATTGAGAATTGATTATTGGCTGGATATGTGAGCACCAATATAGACACGCTTGTACAATGCGAGACTAAGTTCTACTCCTCGATTCTTGGTAGACTTGATTTGTTGAACATTGATTGCTATTAGATTAAAATCTAAAACTGCTTATAAGAATTTGAGAATTAAGAATAATTGTATCGATTGCTTGTATCGAAGAAGCCGAGATGGCCCCGTGGTAAGAACGCGTGAATCTTAACCGATGATCGTGGTTTTAAGCCCGGGCAAGCACCACTGAATTTTCATGTGCTTAATTTGTGATTATAATTCATCTCGTGCTTGACGGTCAAGGAAAACATCGTGAGAAAACCTGCATGAAATTTCACTGAAATTTTGCCACATGTGTATTCCACCAATCCGCATTGGAGCAGCGTGGTGGAATAAGCTCCAAACCTTCTCCTCAAAAAGGGAGAGGAGGCCGTATCCCAGCAGTGGGACATTCACAGGCTGTTACAGGTTACAGGTATCGATTGCTATCGTATTTTGGGAACGTAATGCGATGTAAGTATGATATCTCATAGCTCTCAAAGCAAATCCCATTGTGACGGGCAATACCCGAGTAACTAATAATAAATAATATATATGAGCCTACATCAACAGTATCAACGACAAGAGAGAGAGAGAGAAAGAGAGTTAGAGAGAGAGATATATTGATTTTAATTTGTATTGTATCTATTAACCAATCGGAGGAACTAATAAAATGCTACAAGGCTGTCATTGGATTAAATATGGCCACTATAATAACAAAGAAATAATCAAATTAAATTTCTCATTCATTTAGTTGAGATTTACGTCCTCAGTATAAATAATTGTAAAAGTAAATTTAGAAAATTGGCTGAAGATAATTCCTCTCAAATAGTAATATAACAAACGTGATATGTTGCTTTAATAAAAACTTAGCAAGTAACAATTATTAGGTTTTCCCTTTAAATCCTGTATTTTAACGCTTACAAATCAATTTGAAACTCTTAACACTTATTTATACAATGCAAATTAAACCTTAACTTTACAGTAATAAGATTTATTTTTCCCATATTTGAGTAGTCCTTATACTTCAGTAAATAAATCTTTGCTAAAATCTCGATTGTGTACAGAATCTTTTGTTTTCAAGACTTTTCTTCTTACAAAATGAGTTGAAAAACGTAGTCGTAACAAAACAACGAATTCTAACCCTTATACAATTGAAATATAGCGTTTTATCAGGCAATACAATATTATAATTGTGTATATATATCCAATTTTCGTAAATCTAGAGGCTTGCTTATAAATGTGTAGATCGTGGCATCAAACCCCGAGTGAGGTGAAAAACTTATTATTTTTTTCTTGAAAGAAGGTTTGAAGCTTATTCCACCACGCTGCTCAAATGCAGATTGATACTTATAGCAGAATTGAAAAAATTCAGGTTTCCTAACGATGTTATCCTTCACAGCACGAAATGAATTATAAGCAAATTTAAAGAGCTTAAAACTCAGTGGTACTTGCCCGGGCTTGCATCAGCAGTTTTTAGTTAAGACTTTATTTAGAAATAAATTAAATAAATGATCTTATATGCCACTTATAAAGCCTACACGAGGATTGAAATAATTTTAATTGGGAATAACATCTTCCTCTATAACTCAGTATGCGAACGTAGTCGGAGAGAAAATTGTCGGCTCAGAAGTTTTTGTAGCATACACTGCGAAATCATAATAACTACGTAAAATCTTTGTACAATTCTTCAAATTTTCTACAGCATTTTATAGATGGCTATAAATAAAATTTACATATATAATAAAGGGGAAACAATAACGACAATTGTAGTTCAGTTTAATTGTCACAAAGAATAAATCCTTATCAAAGTAAATATCATATTCATTTTAATTGTTTTATGCTGTTTCGAATTTCAAAGTCTAAAAGGCAATATTTATATATGTATTGACTTTTAGACTGAAATTCAAACCGATCGTTTTAGATATAATACGATATATTTAATTAAATGCGGAAAAAAATTACAAGGGGTGATCGGTTTGTCAGTGTTTAAATATCTCATTAGTAAAAAAATAGCACGGGATAAATAATTCGATGGATGCTTAACTCGATCACAGTCGGTACAGCTAGTAAAATATATGTTAATTATTGCTTATATCGTAACGCAACTATGAAATTAGCGCTCATAAATCTTGGCGATATGTTTCTTAGATAAAATCGGTTCGTTTGAACCCATGATTTTTTTGGTCACAATAACAATTTTAATTGACAGTTTGGAAACAACATTTGTAGTATGAGAACTTTTATTCCTAGTAAAGTGTGTCACAGTGTATTTTCGACAATATCGAAGTCAAATTCTTGGTATCATTCATTAGGTAAATTGTTGACGATATTTAGATTTTTAGCAAACAATGACTACAAAAGGAATATTGAGAAAATATTTGGTAATTAGCTGTTCTTTAGCCATTCTTTCTACTCGGTTATTAATTGACAATCTATACTAATTTTATTAATCCCTAAAGTAACTCTGTCTGTTACGCTTTCACAGCTCCCACTTAACCGATTTTGATAAAATTTCGTAAGCTTAAACCCCGACGAAAGACTTAGGCTACTTTTTTATACGTATCAACTTCCTATCCCCAAAATGCGGGCAAAGCTGGGAAAGCTGGTATGATATGTACATATATTCTCAGCAGTAGACCGAGATCTGAAAGTTAGCAGTGTTTGCACTCCCGTGCCTCAGAAATCACAAAATCCTTTGGGTTTGCGCCTGAATTCTTTCACACGAATAGAAAGTGCCCTCAAAATGTCTGCCATCGACGAAATTGATCTGGTGGAGATCATAATCATGACGCATTCTGTGCATGATAGCTATAATCGTTTATTCAATAGGGCAAGCAAGAACCTACTAGCACAAAGAATATTATGGTTTTTTGTTGACAGAATAGATCAGACAAAGTCAAAGTCAAAAACCTTTATTTAATATAGAAGCGTTACACTTACTTATTGATTGTCATAAATCTACCACCGATTGGGAAATAAACACCTTAGACCTGAGAAACCGACGAAAAAAAACCTCAATATATATATTATTCTGCTATTTTGAAATAACCTGGAGGTGATGGTTTCATTCCCAAGGTGTGCAATCATTTAAAAAGTCATTGGTTGTGTAATATTCACACACAAACAAGCATTTCTTAACGATTCTTTTAAATTTCACAGATGAATATTTTTGAACGTTTTCTCTGATCCTGTTGTAAAATCGTATACATTCTCCCATAAAATACTTCCTAACCCTGTGTAATCTGGTAATAGTGGTTGTAAGTTTATACTTGTTCCTGGTGTTAACAGTATGTACGTCACAATTTCTGGGAAAATCGGGCAAATGGGCCACCTGATGATAAGTGGTTAACTCCGTTCTATTTTCCTCGTGCTTGTAGTTGCACTGGCTCACTCGCCTTTCAAACCACATTATAACAATACTAAATACAGCAGTTTTGTGGTAGAATTTCTGATGAGTTAGGGTTATCCACACGAGTTTACACACCTACCACGAAGTATTTATAATTGATCAATAGAATATGATTGCATACGTTTACTGGTTGTGACATATAAGCTATTGGTTGTTTCTTTATATACATTCATAATTAATCAATAACCAATAAGACTCGAATCACAGTCTAAATTAAAACGTAGAGAAAAGAAAAAGTTGAAATAATAAGCGTACCGTTTATTAGGAGCTGCGGTGTGAATGGAAATTCAAAAACAATACGACGAGGGAATTAAAAGTTCTTAAATTATGGAGGCTGGTTAAATGTTAACATAAATTAAGAAAGAGCACTCCCTTTAAAATTTAAATTTGATTTAATTTCAAGCACGCTTGTGTCAATTATACGGTTCTTTTCAGTGGTTCAGTGGTTTTAAGAGAGATTGGAGATATTATAGTGCACAAATGTGTGCGCAAATACAAGTGCACTCTCTATTTCCTAGCTCTCATAATCCAATGACATGGTAATCCGATACAGCCGGAAAGAGTTCAAACGCAGGACCAACGGCTTTACGTGCTTTCCGAGGCACGGGAGTGTACACAGACCCCGACTGGGAATTTTCTAAATGAAAAACCCAATAACTTTTTATTGGCCCAACCTGGAAATTGAACTCAGGACCTCCGGGTCAGCGGCCTTATATTTAACCAGTAAACCAATGAGGCAGTCAAGTAGTCAGTCAGTAGTTTATATGTAATTTACGGATGACTTGTAAAAATTACTCGAAATGAAAAATATTATTGTATTAACAAACAAAAGCGGTCTGAATATCAAGTATAACCGAAGTAGGTTATTGAAGAACATATTATTTTTAAAAACATGAATACATATGACATGGAACGACATATTTCCATCTTTTCAATATTTTCTTTAGTCTTATTTATATGGTTAGAATAGTCGAGTACCGATATTATTATTACACAATGATATAATAATATAATACTTATAAGGTAATTCGATATGGCCCAGTGACAAGAACGCGTAAATCTTAACCGATGATCATAGGTTCAAACCCGGGCAAGCACCACTGAATTTTCATGTGCTTAATTTGTGATTATAATTCATATCGTGCTTGACGGTGAAGGAAAACATCGTGAGGAAACCTGCATGTATCTAATTTCGCTGAAATTCTGTCACATGTGTATTCCACCAACCCGCATTGGAGCAGCGTGGTGGAATAAGCTCCAAAATCTTCTAAAAAGGGAGAGGAGGCCTTAGCCCAGCACTGGGACATTCACAGGCTGTTACTACTAATACTTATGGATTCATTTGCTTTGTATCTTCATTTGATTGACCCGTTGGTTTAAGGGCTAGATATAAAGCCATTAGTTGCCGGGGTCGCTGTCCGAATTTTCCCGGGTCTCGGAAAGAACGTAAGACAAAAGTATCAGACTGCTGTACCATAAGCTTATGAGAGTAACGGGATTGGGAGTGCATCTGTAGTTGCGCACACGCTTGTGAACTATGCTATGTTTTACTCGTTCTGGCCGCCTTGGCTAAATTTAGTAATTATGGCATTTAAAGTATACATGTATCAAAATAGTGTAACACCATAGATCGATTTAAATTTCATCAATATATTTTGAATATTTGTTGAGACAAACATGATGTGTAAGCCATTGTGAAATGTACATAGTAGATTAAATGGAAATTGTCAAAGTGATAGCTTACATATATACTATGATCACACGGAAACGTACCTAACTCCATGTTTGGTTGTTTATTGTCCAAGTCTCTCTTTGAAAATATATATATCTCTCTTATATAATAGACTTCGTTGCTGTATGACCGATTGTAATGAAATAGAAGAGAAAAAAGAGATCCATTTCGTTTTAACTCACCGCTGGATGGCGCTGTAGCACATCAACTTCTATGTCAAAACAAAGCGAAATTGTATGTATTTAGACAAGCAGGACACCGTACAATTGCGCTTTTTGTTAATCATCTATATCTTAACTAATATTATAAATGCAAAAGTAACGCTGTATGTCTTTTTCTCTTTCACGGCTAAGCCAATGAACAAATTTTGATAACATTTTGGTACGAAGCAAGTTTAAACCCCTAAGAAAAGACATACTACATTATATGCTTCATTTTTATACAATAAAACTAGTATCTCTATAAAAGTAAAGAAATAGCCTGTTCCACTGCTGGTATAAGGACTTGTCACCCTTGGAGGATTTTCCATCACACTGATCCAATGCAACCCGAATTGTGTACATGTGGCAGATTTTCATCCGACAGAAGCAAGTTTTCTTACGATTTTTTTCTTTACTGCCAACACAAAATAATGCACACACAAACATCGTTTATTTTTGCCTGGGTTCGAACCTGTAATCATCGGTTCATTCGCGTGTTCTAATCACTGGGCATCTCCATAGTTGAATTTAAAATAGCACCAATTATATAACAACTTTAAAAACTATGAAAAACTTGTAACCAATTAATGAAAAAAAAAAACATAACAAACAATTCGTTATTTGTTTTTCTAGTTCATAATTGGAAATATTGTTTTCAAAAATAATAATGACGTCATACCAGCAGCAATAATTTTTGTTATTTAAAATTATTTTAAAGATATTATTTTCATTTTAGTATGAAGTTCTAGATACTTATTAATATTAAAATCATTATTGTAGTAGTTTTGCCAAGGAATAATTAGATATGCACATATGATTATCACGAGCAGTCAATCGCTAGAAGGATTTATCGACTTTGCGGACTCGGAAACTTGGTGTTGTAATCTGGCACTCCTGGAATTCTATACCCTCCCGTAATTTGGTTGGGGAAAAAAATAAAAAAGGCAAAGGACCAAGGGTTTTTCGTGCTTTCAACCAAATCTCTTAAACAACAATGTTACGAGTAATAATTCATATTTTTATATCGTTTCCCTGTCAATAAATTTCAAAGATAAAATCTGTAACGCTACTTATAATAGTGAGCCTTGAATATACTTCATTCCCTTTAACACGTCACGTCACAATGGCAGGCAGCCTTTACAACAATTTCAATACATAATCGAGACCCGCTCGAACCTGATTTTAACGCTTGAATATAATACACTCTTGAATTTCGCTCTAAAGTGTAAATGTTTTTTCTTCATGGTTATTCAGAAATATAATAATCGTTTTTTTGTGTTATAATTTTAAAGAATGTATGAATAATTCGTTTTAAAAATAAATAAAAATAGTTAAAAACTAAAACTATTTCTATTTGGCAATTTAATTGTTAATCGTTTGGGTAGAAATTATATTTGAATATTGAAATCATTAACTGATTCATTTTTGTTTATTTATTATTATTATTTGTATTTAAAAAACATATAAGTGTTTATTGTTTCTGTAATTTGATGTATTCGTTTTAAAAATATAACAATTATTTATTTAACATACTTAAAACTTTTAGAAGAATAAAAAAATTACTGTAACCTTAAAATTTTACATTCAAACCAATTAAATACTTCTAGTTGTGGTTATTTCAAATAAAGAGCAATAAACTAAACTATCGATGTTTTTGTTCGGACTAATCACATCACTATAACTACAACAAAACCCTCGCGCCAGGTGTTCCCAATAATGCCAGCTCTGATACAGAATCGACATTTAACAACGCGTCCGTTCAAAGTCCACAAGTCCTCGAGTCCTTTTAGATAATCCATAATTGAGAATCGAATGAATCGTTATTCGGGATAAAAGTAAGATTTAATAAATAATTGTGTAATGTTAATATTTATAATTCCCCCTACTCGTGGACGAAGCTAATGGTCTACAATGTGTACTTATATGATGATGATGATGTTCCCTGGCCAATTTCGGTCACGGTCAATCTCAAGAGAGATTAGTCAACTGTTATTGTAGTGCACAAGTGTGCATGCACTCAAACAAATGCACTCTCTATTTTCTCACACACATAATCCGATGGGACGGCAATCCGACACGACCGGTAACAGTCCGTGCGTAGGACTAATTTCTGTTCCTTTATGGGCTTTATGTGCTTTCCGAGGAACGAGAGTATCTGTGGCAGAAAAACTCAATAACTCTCTATCGGTCCGATCATGGGTTTGAACCCAGGAAATCAAGATCTACAGCTTATATATCTAGCCACTAGCCCAACCAGGATCAGTGTAATATGATATTTTGATACTATATCAATATTTAGCGATTGATTTCGATATCTTTCTATCTAGCATCTTGATTTATTATTACCCATAAAATCACGCCCGACTTCAATGGAATTGACTTTTATTGCGGTTTGTGCTTCTTAAATCTTTTTTACGGATCTCTAAACAGCCATAATGGTTCGCCGCTCTTTTGGGATAAAACGTATCCCCAAATTCGTAAATTCACCTTCTCATTTTCTATAATGAGTTTCATAAGACGTATTGGAAACAGTTGTGAAAGAATTAATAAATATTATTAAAGAAAATATTGTTAGAAGTATTTTCAATTAAATTAATTATTTAAAAAGAATAAAAAAAACCCGATTTTAATGGAAGATTGTAGGAGGGAACTTGCATGTGTTCCTTAATATAAAGCGACTCAGCGATACAAGTAATCGTCTGTATAGTAATCTATACTAATATTATAAATGCGAACGTATCTCTGTCTGTATGTTATGCTTTCAACGCTAAACCACTGAACCGAATTTAATAAAATTTTGTATGAAGCAAGCTTGAACCTCAAGGAAGGACGTAGGTTACTTTTTAACATGATAATAAATTAAGTTGAAAATAAATTATAAATTTTATCTCATAATAAAAATGTAGATTCGTGCGTTCGTTCGTTCGTTCGTTTATTTATTATAATGTATATTACATAGGCAGAGCAACGCCTATATATTTTGCTACTTTTTGTTTTCCTCGAAAACACTATAAACTATCTTCAAAGCCATAAACACTACAAAGGAGAAGTCTTCGCTCAACAGTAGGACATTATACATAATAAATAGCGCTACTATCAGTTCTTTATCATACTAAGATATTATTAAATGTAAATATGCTGCTTAACAAAATAAAATCACAAAGTGTACAGTTGCTTGTATCAATAAATCATGAGTAATTTGTTCTGCAAACACTCGAGAAAGCGCAGACGCTGATAACGTAATTGTTATTATAACAATTTATTACAACGCACTTCTATTGGTGCAATATTTATTACTAGGAAATTGTTCGAACAATTTCTATGTTAAAATGTCTAGACATACGATTAGATTAACTGAGTTTGTATGAAACAGTATTTAGATAATTGTTGACTCGTATCAAATGATATATCATTTCATGTTTTGTTAAGACAGATGCTTATTGATTTTAATTTACGTGTTTTAAGTGGGTAGGCAGACTGGTAAATTGGTCGGTAATTGTAATTGGTGACCAGCGCGTAGATATTGGTACAAAAGAAAGATGTTGATCCATCTCATACATCGCCAATGCGCTACCAACCTTGGGAATTTAGATGTTACGTCCCTTGTGCTCGTAGGTTCACTGACTTACTCACCTGTCAAACTGGAACACAATAATACTAAGTATTACTGTCTGATGGTAGAATATATGTTGAGTGGTTTTCTGTCGAAGATTTTCAATAGCAGCCCGGAGTCTGGAAGATGGAAGTCCACTTCCGTGCAACGAATGAATTATTCCGGTCGTGTCAGATTTGGCGTCCTATCGGAGTATAGGAGTAACGGAATCGAGAGTGTACTTGTGTTTGTGACACACTTTTTGACGAGCCGGTTGGCGTGGTTGGTGAATGCTTGCCTTTCACGCTGAAGGTTGTGGGTTCGATTCCCACCCAGAGCAGATATTTATGTGCATCAACATGTCTGTTTGTCCTCAGTCTAGGTGTAATTATCTATATAAGTATGTATTTACAAAAGAAAAATAGTATAAGTAGTATATCAGTTGTCTGGTCTCCAAAGCACAAGCTTAATTTAGGATCAAATAGCCGTGTGTGAAAAAATGTCCCAGGATATTACAATTGTGCACTAAATGTCCTGCGCAGTTGGCTCGTCACCCTTAAGATTGGCCGCATGGCCGATATCAGTCAAGAGGACATTATGAAGATGCAGAATATGAAGATGCAGTTTCATCAGTGTTATATTTAGGATATTGATGTGATAAACGTGAATTTCATGTTTTTGTTCAATGATTTGTTCAAGTCGAGATGGCCCAGTGGTAAGAACGCGTGAATCTTAACCGATGAACGTGGGTTCAAACCCGGGCAAGCACCTCTGAATTTACATGTGCTTAATTTCTGTTTATAATTCATCTCGTGCTTTTCGGTGAAGGAAAACATCGTGAGGAAACCTGCATGTGTCTAATTTCATCGAAATTCTGCCACATGTGTATTCTACCAACCCGCACTGTGGTGCGGTGGAAGTGAAGTGTGGTGCGGTGAAGCAGCGTGGTGGAATAAGCTTCAAACCTTCTCCTCAAAAAAGGGAGAGGAGGCCTTAGCCCAGCAGTGGGACATTTACAGGCTGTTACTGTTACTGTACTGTACTGTACTGTTACTGTACTGTACTGTTCAATGATTATAATAATGACCTAATAATAATACTATGACTATATATAATTAAAGCAAATGAAATCAAAATGGCGCCGATATGTAGACCAATCAGCGATTATTGATAGGCGCCAATCAATCACCAGAGAAATGGGATCAAAGAAAATCGTGGCCTCATTAATGGAATATATTTGAATTGGGAACTGTTTTCCTTTTATTTAGTTTTGTTTTGTAATATTAACTATTTTCGCGATACAAAAAAAATATGACTGCCAATACAAAATGTTCAAAGTTTACATATAAGACAGTTAATTTTAAATGAATTTTTAGTTATCTGAAAATATATGCAAGTATAATAAAAGTTTACGTACATTTTATAAGTCGACTTTAAATTTAAAATGTATATTTCTACGTAGTAGAGCTTTGTGTAAGCACGCATACCTACCCAGTATCACCCACTCATCAGATTCTACCGCTAAAAAGCAATATTTAATATTGTTGTGTTCCGGTGTGAAGGACGCGTGAGCCAGTGTTACTACAGACACATGGACATAACATCTTCATTCCCAAGGTTGGTGGTACATTAGCGATGTAAGGAACGGTTAATATTTCTTACATCGCCAATATATATGGGTGTTAACGCTTAACATCAGGTGGCCCATAGCCTATCCGCCTTCTTATAATTGTTTATGTTTTAATTTACAATCGTAAATTTTTCAATTATGCTCGTTAATTGTAAAAATACGCGTTATTATAATACAAGAATAGCATAGAATATGCTTTATTGTAGACCAAAAGAGTTACAGAAACATACAGTTACAAAGACAAACAAAAAAACTATTAATTTACAAAAGACGGTCTTATCGCTAAAAGAGCGATCTCTTCTGACTATGTTATCTACTATTTTAATCTCTTTATATATTATTACTTTATATTCTATTAATTTTAGTTCCAGTTCCTTAAATTTCTGTTCCTGTTTCCTTAATCACCACGCCATAAATTGTCGTCTTACGATATCTTTTTTCTTAAATAACATTGGCTATTTGGCCACAGTTTTGTCAATGTCCCGGAGAAATACACGAAGAAGATTGATCGTTAGAGATTCTAAAAGAAACAAAGACACACTCGACCAATTAACAGTCGTGTTTGAGAATCATAAGCAAATACTGATACAATATAGCTTTGCTTGCTCGGATTCGAATGATTTAATTATTTAAATTTGGAAGTTATGATTTTATGACAACCAGCCAGCTTTATTGTGGTATATAAAGAAAACAAATTATTCATTCGATTTAATGATTATTAGAAAGATAACGGAAACGAATAAACATTTTTATGGCTTCATTTTAAATCCTAGTTGACACAGCTACTATCATGATCAATCAAAATACAGACGCTTTTTCGAATGCATTTTTAATTGCTTTGACGTAGATCGACACATTTCGCTACGACTTGATAATGGATTTTTTTTCCGTTTACCAATTGACTGGCTGAGTTCAATTTTCCAATGTTTTGTTTTCGAAGTTTATTGACTAATAAAAATGTTTTTCGAAAAAAAAACACAATATTGTAAATCGCTTTTTTGGTTGTATTTTAAGAGTGATTGAGTACAGGCATAAGAGAAGTAACATCTTAGTACTGATTGCGAATATTGATCACTAATTAAGTTATTTCTTAATGTCAAAGTTGAGGTAGTAGGGGCACTTCACAATAAGTGCTTATTTAACGATTTGCCTTCCAGTTTCAAATTAAAAAAGGACCTTTTATAACATTTTAGAGGAATTTTTAAGTATCAGTAATTAACAAAGATATTAAATCAATCTTCTAATTACAAAATTGTATATAGCAAATTGTCATTGATATGCTGCGTTTGTGACATTCCGATTTCATCTTAAAAACAAAATCAGATGTCTTTTTCGCTTCCATATACACTCCGCTAGAGTGCCACTTATTCTTTACTTTACTTCTAAATCTATGCCTACTCTCTCCAACTTTATAAAGATAATAAAAAAATATTAGGTATGCAACAATACAATACCTGAAAGCTTAATTTATTTAAATATACACAAATAAAATAATATACGTTATATACATATATAGTAATTTTATCAATATTTTGAATTCCGACTTCTATCAGTAAATATATTAATATTTTCGTTGGTAGTTGTGTATATTTATTAATAAAAGTTTTAAATTCTCTTATATATGGAAAAGGTATTATTTCGTTTCAAGAAAATTAAAAATATTAATTTCACAAACAATTATTACACATGTTTTCCAGTAATACACCGGTGGTAGGGCTTTTTGCAAGCTCGACCGGGTAGGTACCACCCACTCATCAGATCTTCTGCCGCAAAACAGCAGTACTTGGTATTGTTGTGTTCCGGTTTGAAGAGTGAGTAAGCCAGTGTAATTACAGGCATAAGGGACGTAACATCTTAGTTCCCAAGTTTGGTGGCTCATTGGCGATGTAAGCGATCGATAACATTTCTTAAATTGTCAATGTCTGTGGGCGTTGGTGACCTCTTACCATCAGGTGGCCTATATTCTCATCCACCTACCTATAATATAAAAAAAAAAATGAAATAAAGAGCTCGTTATTACATAAAGTATATTATATTATAATTACAATTGTATGTCTATGTTTTCCCTCAATGATAAGAAACCACAGAATCCATCTTATCTGACTAGTAACAGCTGGTATTACAAAAAATAATATTCAAATTAAAAACACTACAAGTTGAAAATGATACTTAAAGAACAAAAACGAATTAACTACTTATATTAAGTAATAAATTTGAAAAACGAAATATTATCTTAATGTATGAATATCAATAATGACCTATGTTAAGACTATGAGTTTTGAAACTATATCATACTAAGTTGCTCATATATTTGGTAGGGTTTGTGCTGAATTTAGTAAATAGAAACTTTGACAAAATTTCCCAGTTCAAACTTGGATATCCTGAGCATCGATGAAATTCCCCAGTAAGCGTAACTCGTGTAAGTTATTCCCCGTCCTGAGATGGAAACACGCCAGACATTTCAGCTTCTTTATGACTAGATAGTGCTATGTAAAAGTAATGCCGGTCATTGTGTACGTTATTTTATTTCACAAGCTCCCTAGAGTTTCTCTATGACGTCTCCCGTGTGAAATTTGCTTAACATATACATATATTTAAATAACTTCGTATTCTACTAACATTATAATTTTATTATTTCTACCTAAGATACTCTTACTCGAATATCGTACTCTATGCGATGTGGCTTTCACGAGATATATGATGGGAATGTGTGCACTTGCTCTCACAACTAGAAGGGATCCGATACGAGCGGAAACATTTCAGCACAGAACCAATGGCTTTATGTATTTTTGGAAGCGTGAGAGTGTAATCACTACCAATTTCCAGAATCCGACTTTACACCAGCTTTCCGTCTCCGTTAATTCAATTAATCCTTCTTTGGGTAATCTTCAAATACGATTAGTTAAAGCTATTATTATAAAAGTAAACAAAAAACAAAATTAATTAATTTAAATGACATGTGAAGAAAACTTCAATTATCAAGGCGACTCATTGAAATATTATAAACATGATAAAAAAGCGTGGAGTTAGTATTTATTGATTCCTATTCAGAATAAATAATGATTCAATTGTACATATTTAATTATCTATGTAATTTGTAACTGTACTTTAACACGTGTCGTAAGGTTTTTAAAACTAAATTTGGTCTAGCGAGCCACATTAGGGCTCATGTTAGAAATAATAATTAATTTTTAGGGTCGCCGTTATCGAAATCGATGAGGAGGCCTATATATCTATATATATAAACTTGATTTTCGAAAAAGTGTTACTTCTAAGTTTCTTGCCGGTTGTTCTCGGTAGAATCTACATTCCCAACCGGTGAAAGCTTCACTGAAATGTAATCTTATAAAATAACAAAAGTGCTCGCTATAGATGATTTAAATAAAGTATATATTGATTTGATTCGATGGGGCATCGAATCAAATCAATATCAAATCAACCCGAAGTTTGCACCCAGGACTACGCAGCCTTCTAAGCCTTTAGACCAACGAAGCTGTATATTATTTATGTAGTTTCAGTAATAGCTTGTGAATATTCCATTGCTGAGCTAAGACCTCCTCTCATTTTTTGAGGAGAAGGCTCGGAGCTTATTGATGATCACCACCACGATGATCCTATGCGTGTTGGTGGAATACACATGTGGCAGAATTTCAGTGAAATTAGATACATGCAGGTTTCCTCGCGATATCTTTCCTACACCGTCAAGCATGAGATAAATTATAAATACAAATTAAACAAATGAAAATCCAGTGGGGCTTGTCCGAATTTGAACCTACGATCATCGGTTAAAATTCACCCGTTCTAACCACTGGGCCATTTCAGCTCATACGAAGCTGAAGCAATGTATAAATGATAAAATCCTCTGTATTAACGAAAAAACCGCGATAACAATCCAAAATTAAACTTTTATTTTAAATAAGTGTAGTTGGTAAAAGTATTTCATTTATATCATCAACATAATACTATTAAGCAATGTAATATCACGCTGTCATCCGTTTAATAGACAAACCATTCAGAGGCGATTGAACAAAATGGTTCATTCATTACAGCAGAAATGAATAAGACAATCCATCGCGGAATCTATTATGAAATGCCAATAATAAAAGCGATGGTTTTGATTTGAAATATTAAATGTTTTAATAAAATTAATTCTTAGGAAATATTTTTTGAAACAACTCGGCGCACTCGACTATGGCTGACAGGGACAGATAATTGTTTTGTTTCTTATGTTACTTTACTTAATTTATTTTAAGGCAAAATGTTACCGGCAACTTCATAGTATACACATTATTTGAATGACAGTTTTCATAACGAATTAATTTTAAAAGTAATTACTATTAAAATAATTTCATAGTCTTGCCGAAAACGTGGACAAATTATGCTAAAAAGAATATCATCTATGAAGAAGCAGAACTATATAACAATTTACTATGTAAAAAATGTAAATTTTAATGTAGTTTAAAATTTTTAACCGACTTCAAATAAAGGAGGAGGTTGTCAGAGAAGCACATCAAAAAATTTATAAAAGTTCGAAAGTTTGTTGCAAAAGCGGGATTAAACAGTCTTTCTTGGCTGCCACCGACTCCAAATATAACTGTTTATAAATATTAAATAGAAATACAAGTATCAAAAATTTTGTTGATTGTCCTTTAAGGCTCTTGCTTTGAAATAATTAAAATATTATTTTTTAGTTTAAGTTTCTACATTATTATTTATCTTCTTTTATTCATTTTTATTAATCTGTGCTTTTGTTTTACTCTCAATTTTTTTGGCTATAGTTGGAAACTTTATTGATATAAGTATGTGTTATGTGCATTAATTGTATTGTTCTATTATACTGTTTCCAATTCTTA
The DNA here is from genome assembly GCF_905147045.1 of Nymphalis io. Classification (NCBI taxonomy): domain Eukaryota; kingdom Metazoa; phylum Arthropoda; class Insecta; order Lepidoptera; family Nymphalidae; genus Nymphalis; species Nymphalis io. The sequence continues at coordinate 6,033,554 of NC_065913.1, read as the reverse complement.
AATAAATAAATAATAAATAAACTCATTCATTTTTTTTTAATCCAGACTATTAAAATATATACTTAAATAGCTGAAATATAATATTTAATAATGTTGAACGAGTACACATACATCCAAATTGTTATGTTTTCGACGACCAAAGATATGTATAACGTATCTCCTATGTTTTCATGTAAGTGACTATTTGTCTTATTTAAGAATAAATTCCTATATCGTGGAATCAGAACTAACCCGATATTCTTCTCAAAATGAAACCAAATTTCATTCAATGTCTTAACAAGCATGTTTGAACGAGAAAATCCGTTACGTACGTTGTATTAACGGTTTTACGTACTATCCGAGGCACTAGAGGGTAAGTGAGTCAGATGGAGAGTGAGAGGCACTGCCGCCTTTCAAAATACGAACTGCTATTGATACATTGCAAGAAAAACCAAATAAACTTTTATTGGTCTGACCCGGGGACAGTAGCCAGACTTTTGTGATGAACTACCTTATAAGCTAGCCAAGAAGGCAGCAAGTCTATAAAAAATGTATTTCAATTTACGTTTAAAGAATTTATTATTGTATTTAAAATACAAATAAAACACTGAAACATTGTAGCTTATTTAAAGATAAGTAATTTTAACTCTAAATACATATAGCTATTTAAAATGGTTTTTTAATATAAATAGACTTTTTAAATCTGAAGCGTAATAGTATTATAATAAAGAACTTACGAGCGTGTTTAGAGTAAATTGAGATAGTTATTTTCATTTAGTAGCTGACTGTCCATTAAGCAAATAATTTTAATGAACGCACTTACATTTCAAGTTTTAGAAAAAGGCTTTCTTTTATATTAAATATATATTTCCTGTAATTATATAATAAGTAAACACGGACAGTGTTTACATAGCTAACTCGATATTTTATATGGCTGTAGGTTGCAATATCTAAGCTCAATGCAGTACAGCAACAGCCTCTTAATGTCCCACTGCTGGGCTAAGGCCTCCTCTCCCTTTTTGAGGAGAAGGTTTAGAGCTTATTCCACCACGCTGCTCCAATGCGTGTTGGTGGAATGCACATGTGACATAACTTCAATTAAATTAGACACATGCAGCTTTGCACACGATGCTTTCCTTCACCGTCAAGCTCGAGATGAATTATAATCACAATATTAAGCACATGAAAATTCAGTGGTGCTTACCGGGTTTGAAGCCACGATCATCGGTTAAGATTCACGCGATTAACCACTAGGCCAGCTCGGGGACGGACAATTAAAAAAGTTATTTATGGTTTTAATGTCGATTGTTCGCGGTTTCCGCGATTCAATTACAAATAGGCAAACATGTTTAGTACTTAAGATAGTCGTTAAATGGTTTATTTTTAATAAATAAGATAATCGACTAATTTCTCAATGATATATAAAAAATGGAACTCAAAAAAGCACAGGCGTTAAAATCTGAAAAGAATTTAAATAACAGGAATAAGGATTAAGGAGGAAGGAGCGGTTGAATAAGTAAACAAATACTTAACACTTTCTATCATGAGTAATTTGTCATTCAAAAGAGTAAGACAGAGCATTACACACTACACTTACATAACTCCACTCACTTACACACTCACATTATCTTACACCAGTTACAACACTCCAAAGGTTGATACAGTGTAACAGGAACAAGGAAAATTATATCTTCGTTGCCAATTCGCAATGTGATTGTTAATATTTCTGACAGCTTCAATGTCTCTATGGATGGCCAGTCTACCTAAATGAAAAAATATCTATCTTCTTCTTTCATAAGTAATTTGACATTCGATGGAAGAAGACACATTATGTCACTTAACACCGTACTCGTAATACACATCGTTTATTGGGTTAAGTTTTATGTAAAAGTTTAATCTATGCAACACATCTCGGAATAAATCATAAGGGTTGAAGGTAATTTCAGTTATATTATTCAAAAGATTATGGTAACGTGTCCAAATTATGATGTAGGAGATTAATGTTCTCATTAAAGGTGTCAAGGATGAAAATCTTATAAGTCTAAGCAATTTCGCAAAGTCACGCCTGAATTAGGCTTGATAATATTTTTCGGTGAAAATGAGAATTTTTTTTGACAAAACGCGCCTCATTAATGATCTTATAATCCACGCTTCTGGCTTCAGAAAATAAAAATACTTTTGGACAAAAAGTTTTTAGTTTTCTTTCATTTTGTTACTTAAAGACAAAGTAAATTGCTTAACTAAAACTGTAGTAATTCAATTTTCGTTTTTCTTTTTGAAACGGCTTAATACAATTTTTTTAAATTCGTTAGTGTATGGTCTCAAATCATTCTATTTAGAATTCAAAATTCAAATTTTATAATAACAAACTGAATTTGAATTTGAATATGACATTTTTAAAATAAACTGACCTAGACTCAATACTCTATTTATAATTCGAAATTCAAATTTTATAATAACAAAATGAATTTGAATATGACATTTTAAAACAAAAACAGCCTCCGCCATTCAATTTGTTTCTGTGACAATAGAGAAATCTAAATTGCACGTTATATTCGAATACGAATTTTATTATTTTCTGATTAAAAAAATTGATTTATGTTTTGTTTCTGTAAATGTAAATGGCCAGTTATAAAAAATAGGTCTTAATTTAAAGGATTTGTATGTTTTATTTTGACGTGTATGTCTGTGTTCGCGTTTTGGCGGGGAGACCGACTCCGCAGGTTGCATAACGCTCACGTATGCCGACATTCTCTCCGCCGCCGTTCTTCTTTGTGTGTGACGCGTACACTCTGTTAATCTCCTCTCCAACAACTCCAGGGTATGGGTTAGATATATTAAAATTGTATGGGTAACACTGATCTTTTATCTAATTGGTTGAGTTTGCGCATTGAAAAGGCATTGTATGTAAAAGATTATGTAGAATTGTTACAAAGAATAAAACTATTTACTGTTATACAACTTGTTTGAATTAATTATATACATTTTATTTCTCATTACAATGTTTACGTACTTATAATTTGTATTGCTTAAATTTTATTGATCAACAGTTTTAAATTACAGTACAGTAACAGTAACAGCCTGTTAATGTCCCACTGCTGGGCTAAGGCCTCCTCTCCCTTTTGAGGAGAAGGTTTGGAGCTTATTCCACCACGCTGCTCCAATGCGGGTTGGTTTTAAATTAAGGCAATTATAAACATTACATTGTACATAATAATGAAATAATACTTATAATTTAAATATCACACTCGAGTCAATTCTCACACCAGCCTGGATTCCTGCCTTTTTTCAAGGCCCGCCCCATTATTATTTTTTAATCAAAGTATAAAACTAGTTAAGCAATGGGTTAAATTTAAAATAACATTTATAAAATCTGATTTTTTTTTAAATTAATGATAAATTTATAGTTATTCGATCAGTAAGCCTTAATATTGCACTTCGTAGCTATATATTGTTAGTAGTAGGTGCCCGTGATTTCGTCCGCGTGAAAGTCGGTTTTATTAAGATATATTAACTGTTACAATTTTTTTATTATCAATGTACAGACATATGGTGTCTACTACTTTATTATATGTACAGAAGACGAATTTAAAATTGTATTTAAATCAGGATACCCTTTTTACTGTAATTTGATTTCAATGAAACAAAGTCTTAAAAGTTGCCCCAAGCTGAGCTTAATTACTCGTGAAAATAGCAAGAAAGTCCGTTCAGAAGTTGGAGATTAGCGTGTACATAAACAGACAGACGAAGAAAGAAGGCATTTTATCGTATCGATTACGATGATAAATGTATTCGATGTGGATACACACGGTTTTTACTGTTTTATCATGTATGTATTCTATCATGTTTTACTATAATAAAATAAAAATATAAATACAGTATTAAATATTAAATTAAATAATAAGATGAAGATGTTTTTCAACAAAACTGTAGTTATGTTTTTTATTTCTTAAATTTGTTAATTACTTTTAAATTTTCTTCAAATGTAAATTTTATTTATTTATTTATTTGGGAAACATACAGCATAATATAATACATAAACATTTGGCAACAAAATAAGTCTCACATAAGCCAACAAGGTTTCCACTTTAACATTTAAACATGGAGTGAACCTAACAATAACAAGTTATTTAACAATTAATTAAAATATATGAAAAGTATTTAAAATGTAATTTAAAAAGCAGAACAAATAAAAATATAGGAATATTAATCATAAATACAGTTTTTAAGGCTTCTAAGAACTTAAATAAATTTTCCTTAAAGATATTATATTAATTAAAAGATATTATATTTATATTAGAGTAGCGTTTATTGTAATTGTCACATGCTCTTACCAAAAAGTGATTTTTAGCATAGTTCGTTCTACACATAATTCAATAATCATTAATTTTTATGTTTTACAACTACATGACATAATACGATGGATTTTTTTTATTCTTTTGAAGAAATATGTTTCAGAAATAAGCGTGCCTTTAATACTTTTATTTTATATAAAAAAGACAGACTGTCAAGTGGCTCAATCGATGGTAAGTGGTCACCTCCACCCATACACATTAGCGAAAAATATTAACCATCCTTTATTAAGCATGCACCAACCACCTGAACCAAGCTGTTATTTCCCTTGTAACTGTCATTACACTGGCTCACTTACTCTTCAAACCGGAAGGTAATGAGTAAAAAATAAGCTAAGTATTGCTACTTGGCGGTAGAATATATGATGAGTGGGTGGTACCTACCCAGACGAACTAGTAGAAAGCCCTACCACCAGTATAATAGGCAGGCTTAGTTCTAAATTGTTGATGTTTTATTTCCGATACGTATTTGGACTATAAACTATTGCAGTTCATAAGTTTTTAAACCACATTCAATTAATAATATTAAATGTATTCCATAAATAATATAGCCGAGATGGCCCAGTGGTAAGAACGCGGGAATCCTAACCGATGATCGTGGGTTCAAACCCGGGCAAGCACCACTGAATTTTCATGTGCTTAATTTGCGATTATAATTCATCTCGTGCTTTACGGTGAAGGAAAACATCGTGAGGAAACCTGCATGTGTCTAATTTCACTGAAATTCTGCCACATGTGTATTCCACCAACCCGCATTGGAGCAGCGGGGTGGAATAAGCTCCAAACCTTCTCCTTAAAAAGAGGAGAGGAGGCCTTTAGCCCAGCAGTGGGACATTCACAGGCTGTTACGGTTACGGTATTCCATAAAGTTAATGTTTATTTTAGTGTGAGCGTTTTGAACACGTTAATTGGTTAAGTTTGGGGATTCGAAATCGTTTGTTTGCGGACTAAGTTTTGAATATTCCTCATTATACTTCTATAATCTTTACTTAAAAATGGATTAACACAATCTTACTTGTCAAAGAATTTCACGGTATACCGACTTATTGCTAAAATACATTGATAAAATATTAATAAATTCTGTTGTGCGTTGCGGTAATATTGATTCTTTTAAGTGAATTAAAAGTAAAATACTTCTTATAATAATATGAATAATGTCCTCCTCCGGACCGATTTCGGTCACGGCGGCCAATCTCATGAGAGATTAGCCAACTGTAGAGGAGATATTATAGTGCACAAATTTGTGCGCAAACACAGGTGCACTCTCTATTCCCTAACTCTAATAATACGATGAGACGGCAATCCGACGCGACCGGAAAGAGTCCATCCGCAGGACCAACGGCTTTACGTGCTTTCCGAGGCACGGGAGTATACACACTTCCAACTTCCAGACTCCGGGCTGCTACTGAGAATTTTAAATATATATAAATATTAATCGATCAAATCGAAATATTTTTGAAGCTCTTTTAATTATTATACAATATCAAATTTGATTTAGAATTGCACCGTTTCGAATATAGATTCTACCGAGATGAATTTGCAAAAGACTATATAGTGTGAATAAAGTGTAAATGAAACTAACATTACATTATTAAAAGCATTGAGTTATTTATATAACTCAATCCTTTTTACAGGCCTATATACCTAACTTTAAATGTTTGCTTAGGTCAAATCTTGCAAGCTAAATTAGAACCACTACCGAGTCAAGTATCCGACGAGCCAAATTGTATTTTAAAAAATATATAAAATAACTAAGGAGTGAATTAAACAAGTCTGAACAGATTTGGATGCTGAGTTTAATTGTTTATTGAAATACATGTTTCCCACCGTCTAAACTAACAAATGTTATTTCCCATGAATTTTTTTGCTTAGTTAGGTTTTCCAGTAATCCAACGACAAAATGCAACGAAGCAGTTTTAGGTTTTTATTGTAAATGTTCTTCGTGGTACTGGTCGAATAACTACCTGTTGTCCTACAAGTTATAGATGATAGTATGTGGTCAACATTGCCCATAGACATTGGCGATCTGAGAAATATAAGCCGTTCCTTACAACGCCAATACGCCACCAACCTTGGGAACTATGTTGTGTGCCTTATGCCTGTATTTACACTGGCTCACGCACGCCTGGCGCCTACAAGCCGAAACGCAACAATACTAATTATTGCTGTTCAGTGGTAGAATATCTGGTGGTACACAAATGGGCTTGCGCATAGTCCTAGTAATTTTTTAAATATTAGTTCATTTTCGATGACAATGTATTTTTATGGTAGCCATAAATGGATTCAGTATTTGCAGAATGACAGTGGAACTCCTCAAACATAGACAAGGACATATGTATAAAAATCGTATTACAAAATCTTGTTATACATATAAGTGAAATGCCATTCATCACAAGATCTCCTTAACTATCCGCCAGATCGACTTGAAATTTATCACAGTTACTTCTTCCCGGACGTAGACGCACAGTAAGAACGGATTTTACGCAAATCTTAAAAATATACCACCTACCCCATATCCTATCTGTAATTACTTACACTCGGTTACCTGGAAGAGATCGCTGTGTAGCGATAAGGTCGCCATAATTGTACATTTACTTAGGCAATATACATGTTTTGTATTTTTTTCTTTGTGGTGTGATGTACAATAAAGTATTAAAGTAAAGTAAGTAAAGTAAATATATCTTAAATACTTTCTTATCCACTCGTTCGAAGCTTGGACGATTAGCTAGTCATGTATTAAATTGTATATAGACTAATAAGAATTATGTATGGTTTTTTTTTTTATATTTTACCTAGTTTTATCTACACTTGATAAAGTTACGTATCACATTTTCAATGTTAAACTTGTTTAATTTATTTTAATTTAGGGGTTTCACTGGATCGAAGTTTTTCCACTCTCAGACGAAGGGCGGTTTAGCTTAATTAGTTCGCGAACACGTTAGTTCTTTAAGTATTCAATAACCAGAACTTTGTCTTGCTTATAAATTATCAACGTACTAATGAATTCATTTCGAAGGCAACAGACGTTTCTCTTTGTTACTCAAACATTGGATTTTAAGTTATTTGAAAGCGTTATTTCTAAGAAGGAATTTATATTATTTATATATTTATTTCTAGACATATACGGGATGGATGCGATAGCTGTCCAGGATCGGGATGGTTGGCGTTTTATGGGGAGGCTTTCGTCCAGCAGTGGACGGCGATAAAAAAAATAAAACCTAAAAAAATGCAGCACGTATTTCATGGATATATCTTATGAGCATCCAAATTAGTTTTTGCGAAATTTCTGTCAGATACTGTAGTGGATTTCTATCTCATCCATTGATGATTTTTAATTAAAATCTACATAATGATACCTGATATCTTAGATGGAAAATAATTTATCTCGGGTGTGTGGTTTTCTTTAAACCATCAAAATAAATCATTATCGTTTTAAATAAAATTTAAAAGGAAATTAATTCATCCCCGAGCCTCTGTTAGTTTCAATTTCAAACCTCATTAAAAATCCCTGACGGAATATTGTCTTCTTATATAAAAATAATCGCCTTAAATTATTATCTTTCAAGCAATTTGACAAGTTCATTTTTACTTCACGTTTTTAGCGGTAATATTTTGTAGGTTTTTTAACCAAGCTCGGAAACACTTGTTTTGATTGTATCCGTATTTTAATTTATATTATATTTTATCGGTTTTTCTTCACCGTCGATCAACCCTAACCTTCGGTAAGATTTGCGCGTCCTAACCGCTAGACCATAATTTGAAAGTTCGATATTAATCTTAATAATGTTTTTTTGCGCAAAACCAGTATAAAACAATAAAATATATAATAAAACTAAGACACACTTGGTTCAACAAAACTACAAGAGAAGTTCTTTGTAGTTTTATTGAAGCAAATGTAAAGGACACCGAATTAAATATAACGCTACGATTAGACATGCTTTTTAATAAACGTTTGACCAAACAACAAGAGCGACTTTATTTTACTCTATTTTTTTTTAAAATATCGCTTCACCTTGGATATAAATGCAATGTTAATTTACAATATTCAGATTTTAAATACATAGTTTACAAGTTTTCATGACAAGATTAAATGAAACTTTCAAGATTATGTAAGCTAATACATGAATGTTGTGAAGTTCCAACCTTTTTTTATATCTGCCTTGTTCTCACTAACCCTTCAAACATAACATAGCAAACTAACTATTATGTAACAGTGGGTGGTATTTATGGTAAATCACCTTAATCAAGTAAATAAAATTAAAAAGTAAATTTGTAATTGTTCAAAAATGAAATGAATTTGGTGATACTAAAACATAAGCACCAACATGTATAGTTAGTATTAAATAAATTTAAAATTATATCTAAATTACTCACAAAAATAAAAATAAACTTATAAATTAAACAACACGTCTGCCCTGAATGAATGAATTTATTTTTTATATTCATAAGCTAGTGTCGCTCAGGATGATGTAAGGAATATAAAAATAATCCATACATTCAAATCTGTTCAGGCATTAAAAAGTTATGGTAGAATAAATAAACACACACATACATGAATATAATAAAAAATCAACATATATAGGCTTGCTAAGTAAATCGAGTTTAAACAGTAACAGCCTGTGAATGTCCCACTGCTGGACTAAGGTTTTAGAGCTTATTCCACCACGCTGCTCCAATGCGGTTTGGTAGAATACATAAGTGGCAGAATTTCATTGAAATTAAACACATGCAGGTTCCTTCACCGTCAAGCACGAGACAAATTATAAACACAAATTAAGCAAATGAAAATTCAGTGATGCTTGCCCAGGTTTGAACCCACGATCATCGGTTAAGATTCACGCGTCCTAACCACTAGGCCATCTTGGCTTTAAAAGTCTTTAAGAATTTGAAGATAGTGAATATATAAATAACCAAACTATATATTATAACCCATTTCAACTACAAGATCAGTAAACACAAATAAACAACTTTGTCATTTAATTGACGCGATTTCATTGGTCGAGATAATGAATAATCGTTTTATTGATTCGTGAAAAAATGGCGTCTGAACTTGTTATTGGAACTTTGTGTGTATATTTAGTGGGTATAAGTAGTTAAGTCAAATAGTGTTATATTATACATAACGATGTATTAATCAAGAATTCTTTGCTGTTCATAATATAGCATAGCTATTATTATACCGGAGCAAATCGTGTGGAATATGTAAATAAGGTTTATTTATTCTTCTTCTATTGAAATAGGGTATTGATAGTATACAAATGTAGGTAAGTTACCTCAACTACTGAATCAAAGTAACCTATCCGTTTCAGCGGTATCATCCACTTATCTTTCTTCTCGAGTTTTATCTCAACCGAAGGGTCACCCCGAGAAACCCTTCACATATATTTGTATTCTGATAATACTTATTTAATCCTAATCGAATTTTTTACGGTTCGAGTATTTTGTCTTATTTGTTGTTGGTTCAAACACAAGCAAGCATCACTGAATTTTGATGTGTTTAGCGGTGAAGGAAAACATCGCGAGAAAACCTTCATTTGTATGATTAAACAGAAGTTTTGACACATACACGCAAGACGCATTAACAGCATGGTGGAAGCTCCAAGCCTCCTCCTCAAAGGGAGAGGAGGAAACCAACAATGGAACATTTACAGGCTGTTACGTTACCCATATTTCGATATGTGTTTTATCTGTTTTATGAGTTTTTATTTAATTTCAACTGTTTGTATTCGTAGGGCAAATATTGCAACTGAATTTTAAATAAAAGTTGAACTATTTGATCACTCTAGAGCGATGAGGGACGATGTGATCTAGAAAATATACGAAATAAAGAATTGTTTTTAAATAGATTTAATTAATCTAATTTTTTATATTAGTAATTTTACTGGTGGTTGAGTTTTGTGCAAGCTCGTCTGGATAGGTACCACCCAGTTATCAGATATTCTACCGCAAAACAGCAGTACTTGGTTATTGTGTTCTGGTTTAAAAGGTGAGTGAACCCGTGTAATTACAGGCACAAGGGACAACATCTTAGTTTCCAATAAACAGTGGCGATGTAAGTGATGGTTAACATTTCTTACAATGCCAATATTATTGTGCGTTGGTGACCACTTACCATCAGGTCCATATGCTCGTCCGCCTACCCATTCTATAAAAAAAAATTACTTACAGGCACGAGTATTGATGGTTTTTAAATTTAATTTGTAACACGGCACAAATCGTCACCTGAAATATTGATTGATGCCTTCACGCAAATGTCTGTCCACGGTCTGCATGGCTACTCTGTAAAAACAAACTCAAACCATACTGCAGAAAACGGTCGTGAAATATCAAGAAGTTATATGCAACATTGACCATTATAATCATAACATTTCAATAATACACGCAACAAAATAGTATATCACCATAAGTTGGGTGTCAATATTTCAAGGGTATGTAATGAAATGAGTTGTTACGGAATAGCACTGCACAAAAAGCGTCAAGTCTGTGACAGCAACAAAGATCTAAGCTTATAAGTTTTTTTTTAATAGTTAAATAATTTAAACTATCAAAACAGTTTTTTTGAACTTTGTTTCAATGAGGCTATTGGTAAGAACAGGCAACTGGTAAGAACTGTCGGTAAAAAATCATAATTAAAACGAATACTATTATAACAGAAACACTTGCGGTATAAAGGCGAGTGGCTAAGTACATTTGTTTTAGAGGTATCAAGACAAAAGGTCATACAATATCGCATGCGACTATTTGGACGAAGAATGGAAAACTGTATGCATTGCAGGATATCGGACGAGTCAATAAGTCCATGAATTAGCTTGTATAGAAAGATGAAATCATTTATTTTCCTTCGAGTGTAAAGTAAGCTTGCTCTGTCAAAATTCAGTCTCTGTGCATACGATTTAAGTTCGAGACATTTATTATCGGTGTAAGAAAGGTGATATAAAAATCTCTTTTGAACACTTTCAAATTTATTTATGTGAACCTGATAGCAAGGGCTCCACACTACACTGCAATACTCCAGGATATTTCGAACTAAGGTATTAAATAAGAGAATAGAAACATTCGGTTGCTTAAATATCTTTAACTATCTATTAATAAATTCAGATAGTTTTGACGCTTTTTTTATTATATGATCTAGATGTAGCCTAAAGCTTAGTGAACTATCATCAAGTATAACGCCAAGATCACGTATGCTCGTTACTTCTTGGATAGTTGAATTATTATTGATATAATATGTCACCAGAAATAATCTTGCGAGAAAATTTTATGTAAAAACATTTTGTGGGGTTGAGGTACATTTGATTTAAGTGGCACTAATCACAAATACAGTTTATATCCGTTTGCAATATATTACACGATAAATTTTCAAGTCATCAGCATAAAATTTATATAGATATGCTATGCGTTAAAGCGAATACAAGAATTATAAGACTCTTACAATATTATTCACTGCAAGATGTTAATTAATACGTGAAATAAACACTAATTTTGCACAAATAAAACCCAGTGATGCTTGCCCAAATTTAAACGTTACCTTTGGTTAATATTCACGCGCTCAATCCACTCCGTCTTGGCTCTTAATTAAAGTCTCCTATTGAGGTCAACGGACGACAAGTTTACATGCTTTGAATCAAGCTGAATGCTGAGCTTGAAGCGGTATTACCATTAACGAACGCTTCTTGTTTCGAAAATGACTAACAATCAATTACTTAACGTTTTCTCGTATAAGTCGCGCCCATTTGAAAATGGAACTAGTAATACTCCAATTCATTAAATAGTATAGTGTGACACAGCAATAGTCTCAGCATTCAGGTAAGAGAACGCAATTTCACATTAATAAAGAGCCTGTTAAACGATGAAATTTCTAAGAACTCCACACTATAAAGCCGGTTCCTATATAGCCCTGGTATATAAGTTCCTGTATAGCTATGCTATGCAATAGAAAACGATCGTGGCATGTTTGAAAATGATAATAACTAATTATATATATTTAAAAGGTATACACATTATTATTATTTTATACATGAGGCGGACGGGAAAATTGGTCAACACTGCGAATAGACTGGCGATGGAAGACATATTAAAGACTCCTTAAAATGCCAATTCGCCAACAATGCGCCCCTTGAAAGTGTCACTCACTCACTTACTTTCAAAGCGGAACACAATAATACTTATTGCTGCTTGGCGATAGAATATCTATGAATGAGTCGGTGGTACGCAGACAAGTAAAAATCAAAATAACGTAACACAACGTTTTGAACGTTTCATGAAAAACATACGAAGCGAGTTCTTACGGAATATTATGAAGGACCGGTCGATTACACGTCACTGACTGTCGAGTGAAGCATGTCGAACGTATCTCGATAAATAACGTAACATTTTCTTTTATTTGCTGGTATAGATTCCATAAATATATCTGAAAGGTGTTGTTGGTTTATTAAAGCTATATTTCTGTTAGTTAGTTATATTTTCTATAGACAATCCATTTATACGTTTCGCTTCATTGATTGTAGTATTTTTTAATCTAGAAATCAATATACTCTTTAATTTTAGGTTAGGTTTATAGACATTTAATCTCAAAAAAGACATGTCGGTTTTTTTATAGAATAAGAAGGCGGACGAGCAATGGGCCACCTAATGGTAAGTGGTCACCAACGCCCTTAGACATTGGCATTTTAAGAAATGTCAACCATCGCTTACATAGCCAATGCGCCACCAACCTTGGGAACTAAGATTTTATGGCCCTTGTGCCTGTTATGACACTGGCTCACTCACCCTTCAGCCTAAGCCTACCAATGGCCTTTATGGTATAAGAGATAAAACTATCAATATGAATGTTTTTTTTGGTAATTCCTTGATATATTCCATTTCTTAACTAAACGAAAAAGAAAATTTCAATTCCGCATAAATCTATTTAGAAATTCATTTATAAGGATCATTTAAATATTATTACAGCATGAGCAATACATTCGTAATAAATGCAAATATTAATTACTTCGTGAAAACGGATCGTGTTCCTAGAATTTATAATAATAGAAATACGCATATTACAGTAAGAGATATATATTTCTATCGTCGAATAAATCTTTGTCGTCTATAAAGCGAATATCTCAATAACGCTCGTGTCAGGATTCAATTACATAAAGGAATTTTTAATAATATTGTACATATTTAATAATACATTGACAGCGTGTTAAAACTCACGATGACTGTGGCAATAACCATTTTTCTTAAACTTCTAAAAATTCTTAATCTTATTTAAAAAGTAGTTTTCTCTGAGAGATATTCCGACCAAGGGATTTGAATGATCGGAACAGACATTCAATCAGACTGGAGCAACTCATTTCCATTTATGTATTTCTATATTTTTTATATTCGTTTAATATTTATTGAAAAATAAATGTTTTTCAAACGATATTAAAATCTAACTGTGAGAGTATGACAATATGAAGCCTCCAAAACGATGCTACGAATTTCTTGACAATAAAACCCAATAAATTTTACAGAACCGAAGAGTTCGCAGCTTATAATGTTAGCTACATTATAAGCTGCGAACCATCATGTTACATGGATCATTACCATTATGTATAATTTATTTAAAGATCGTGCGATTTCAAATCGCGCTAGTTTTCGTGTTCGCAATCCTATTCATATGCAAATTGAATATTTCATACTAATGTGATGCTTCGTACATTTTCGTTTATGTCGTCATTTTGTCATTCACTTTATAAATAATTTGGAGGCTTATAATAATAAGTGTAGTTTTTTTTGATACATGCATTTAGCTTTATCTTTGTGAAATATCAGAAGTCATGTTGCCTTTTAGTAATACAAAATAAAATTAATATTCATCTTTGTCGAATAAAATTTGAGAGCTTTGATGTTGAGAGTTGTTAAGTACAAAAAACATTTATTATATTAATTGGACTATTGAGTATAAAATTTAATAGCCTGTACATATGCTGCTGGAGGCCAAATGACTCTTCTCTAATAAGGAAATATTGAAGTAAATTCCACGTTGCTTTAGGTTCGAATTGACACATTGATATTATGATACGCAGTATTTAATTGACTCATATAGATTTTCTGATGGTGTTTTCTTCACCTCCTAATTAATAAATATTAATAAATAATAAAAAAATATTAATTGTAAAAACAAAATAGACACATTCAAATTCAGTGGCGGTTGACCTGATTTGAACTCTTGCTGTTTGTTCATGATCCGTATTTTCTATCCACTAGCCCATCCGTCAGCCAACCTTCCTGCTATAGACAAAATACAAACAAACGTTTTAAATAGGTTTTCACAAGTTCTAAGCATTGCTATTTACGAGAACACAACCTAAAAGAATTTATACAACCCTGAATATTCACGGAGGTTGAGAATAAATGGAATACCGAGGTTCTTTACCTAACACCGTAATATAGGAGACAGATTATTCGAAGCCGTCCATGGCAATTTGTCTTATTGTAAAATAGCCTTTGTAGTAAAATAAATAAGATCTAAAAACGGTATTGTGTTTTGGAGTGTTGACGGTTGTAGCAGTAGGAGAACTTGGTACATTATGATTCCGAATAATTTTAACAAATGTTATTTATAATTGTAAATGAAATAATTTTGATAAAGTTTTACTGAAATCTAATATCGTATAAGTAAAGCAATGTTCCAATTTCCAGTAGAGTCCACTTCTAGTGGATTCTTGAGAAAGATTTGAACGTCAAGACCATGTAGGCTAGAGGAGACATATGAAGCAAATTTTGGACGAAAAATGCAGTTTTCATTTTAACGTACGAGCATTATATACAAAAATTAAGCAAACTGCTCGATATCACATTCCTCAATTTAGATTCACATACACTAACCAACACTATCACAGGTCGTTATTTAAATAAGAGGTTAGGAAATAAAATATCGCATTAAGTATTGGAAGAATATGGCCAACTATAATTGTCATACTCTTGTTGTTCTCCAAATTGAACGCCATTAGAAAGAGTAAAAAAATAACCCGTAGTTTTTATTTGAAGTGATTATCCACTTTACTATTCATATCTCAATTCATTAAAGTCAAGATTACTGCGCAAACATTAAAAGACTTCGAATAAAACCAAAGAAGTTTTAATCTGTTATAAAACTACAGCAGTGCTATTCTTTAAGAACGCAATTTATAACACACTCATGAAATATTAACAACCGACTTATAGTGATATAATAGTTTGATGTGTGTATCCAAGAAATGTTATATTTATTAAGGTCCATGTTGCATATCACTTTCTGACATTTCACGACCGTTTTTTGCCGTGAGTTTCGTGTTCGTTCTTACGGAATAACACAATTGAAACTATAAATATTCGACAGTCAATCTCTCAATCAGACAACCAAAAGGTAAATAAATATGTAAGATTTAAAAAAATCTAAATGTATTAAGATAAAATATAATAATATTTTAGCAAAAGTATAGAAAACGCGATATAATACGTCACGTCTGGTGGCGTGATCAATAAAATATTGGTGATTGGTTCTAAAATTGATAAACCCATAAATGACCCTTTAATGTATTAAATGACAGTTATAGTAATACTTTTACAAAGTATGACGTGACGAAACGGAAAAACTGACTTTTTCCGGTCTTGTCGAATTTGTCGTTATCGGGAAAGGGCACCTGTGTTTGTGCAAACACTTTTTTTTATAGTATAGGTAGGTAGACAAGCATATGGGCCACCTGATGGTAAGTAGTCAGCAACGCCCATAGACATTGGCAATGTAAACAATTTTAACCATTGCTTACATCGCGAATGCGCCATCAACCTTGGGAACTAAGATGTTATGTCCCTTGTGCCTGTAATTAAACTGGCTCACTTACCCTTCAAATCGGAACACAAGAATACGAAGTACTGCTGTTTTGCGGTAGAATATCTGATAAGTGGGTGGTACCTACCCAGGCGAACTGCACAAAGTCCTACTACCAGGAAAACTACACTTATGTTTGTGGATAATTGAATTACAATATGTGCGTCGCAGTTGTTCTCCGAAGTCAACATTCAGAAAGACATACGAATATGCCTAAGATAGATAGATTTTTCAGAACAGCGTATGAGATCACATAAACTTAAGTTATATCACCCTCTGAGTTACTTCCCAGTTCTAAGGTACTTTTTTTCAAACCAAGATGGATGTTGAAAAAAAATATAATTTTAAATTAGATATTTTGCCATAGCTTATTATGTTTGAAAAATCTGTTTTGAAAAAGATTGCCATGTGCCATTTAAGGATAATATGACCCACTTACAAAATACTACTGCTAAAGAGGCCAATTTGCGTGATTTACGTTTCTACATCGTACAACCCATAAATGTACTGATAATAATTTATTAGAAATGTCTACGATTTATAATACAAATATATAAAAAAAAAAAAACATCAAATAATATTTTGATTCATGTTTACTTATGTAATATTAAAAAGCAATTAATCAGTCAAGAGCCAATTTACTTTGCTTATTTAATATTAAATCTTTTTTTTGCTTTTATTACTTTAATATTGAAAAATATCACAAAATTTTTAAATTATAAATAATGTTATACTTGAATATTTCTATTTGAAAAAATTGTTTTGATATAAGAGCGCTGAGTTCCGACACGGGCCCCAAAGCTTAATAAAGGCCATATACTAATCGTTAAGTATCTTTATTAACAAATTATTATTATTTACAGTAACAGCCTGTTAATGTCCCACTGCTGGGCTAAGGCCTCCTCTCCCTTTTGAGGAGACCTTTTTTTATCCTTATCTTACACATAAAGCATGCATAATGATAAAATACCTTACGCTATTTTTAATAGTTAACGTTTTCAAAAGTAGCCTGTTCTTTACGTATCCTGAGCATTATCTGTATCAAAAGGCAATTAATTGAAGAGATTATTACGTCTTGGACCAATTCAGTACTTACCATCCTAATGGTAAGTACTGGTGACTACTTATTAGCAAGTGAGCCAAAATATTTGCTAATATGTAAAGTATCACAAGCACAATTTTTCTTGCCGAGATGGCCCAGTGGTGTCGTGAATCTTAACCGATGATCGTGGGTCAAACCCGGGCAAACACCTTTGAATTTTCATGTGCTTAATTTGTGATTATAATTCATCTCGTGCTATACGGTGAAGGAAAACATCGTGAGGAAACCTGCATGTGCCTAATTTCACTGAAATTCTGCCACATGTGTATTCCACCAACCCACATTGGAGCAGCGTGGTGGAATAAGCTTCATACCTTCTCCTCAAAAAGGGAGAGGTGGTCTTAGCCCAGCAGTGGGACACTCACAGGCTGTTACTGTACTACTGTTAATGTAAGCACATTTTTTCTTTGGTACATTCTTCGATTGAAATATACTATATATAAATAATTTACGGTTTTGATAACGAAATATCGTCTTCCAACAGCAAGTAAACGTTAAAACTAATTAATCTAACGAACGAACCTGGCGAACCATGAAATTGCAAAACGATTGTCTTATATAATAATTTTGTGATAATTGTTATGAATGTACGTTTTAGATGATTCATCTAGATAATAGGATGTAATTTGATGAAAATTGAAAATGTCACGTTTGCGGATTGATTTATGAAATTTAAACAATAATTAAAAAGCATTTAACTTCTGACAGTCACTCAAATTGTTAATACTAATAATACATTTCATTTCATGATTTATTTTTAATTTGTAAAAGGTAAGGGTTTTGCAAATTAAAAATAAATTACGAAATGAAGAATATAATATACCAAATACTAAATTACTCATATATATCCACATAACACAATTGAATACATTCAACAAATAACAAGTCGCGCCAATAATGAATCATGACTTTACTTTGAAATTTATTAGCGCGCGTTTTTTAACAACGTTGTAGTAATGTAGTTATAAAGGAATATTTTTTTATAGAATAGGACGGCGGACGAGCCTATGGGCCACCTGATGGTAAGTGGTCACCAAAGCCCATAGATTGGCATAGTAAGAAAATTTTGACCATCGCGCACATCGTCAATGCGCCACCAATCTTGGGATCTAAGATGTTATACGAAAGACATTGTGCCTGTAATTACATCGGCTCACTCACCCTTCAAACCGGAATACAACCATAACAAGTACTTCTGTTTTGCGGTAGAATATCTGATGAGTGGGTGGTACCTACCCAGACGAGCTTGCAAAAAGCCCTACCGACACTGAAAAAAAAATTATAATATTAATTTTGATATACAATAAAATATATTGTACACATTTTACTTCTGTTCACAATGATATTTTCGCTGATCGCAAAGTATCGAATTCACAGACCGACTTGAATAAGCGACCATAGTTTTCTCAATTTACTCTCCGACAGTTGATTGGTTTCAACAAATTGCCCTCTTGTTATATTTTTTTCAATTAAGGCGTTACATTACAGAGCATTATTAAGGTTTCGTTTTGTTTTAGGAAAAAATATGGTTTCGATTAATATTATTTTTCTTATACAATTTGTTGTAGACAACATAGCTTTTATGAATCTTCGATAAAACTTAAAATGTTTTGTCCAATTAACCGTCTCAACTCTAAATAGCAAACTCAATAATCAAGCTTGTGTTAGTTATTATAATACTTTGTCCAACTCATTATTCTGCTCAAACTTCTTCAATCTTTTAAAAGCAAAATATTTACAGCAAAACACGATTTGTGTAAAAAAACTTTAAGGATTTTTTCCAAGGACTATTATTATTACTAAACAACTTCGCTTTTAAAAGTAATTAATTAAATGAATTATCATGTTAATTGCTTATTCTCATATCCTTAAATATTCTAGTCAATATTATTTTGTAAATTATATAAATAGGAATCAAATATAAATGATATACGGAAATAATGTTTCTTAGATGATGTAATGGAAATGACGAAAATAGATGTTCGTAGTCTTTTCACAATTAACTTTCAATATGTAATTCGAGGTTTTTATAAAATCAGTTTTACTTCTGGCTGCTAAATGTACATATATTCTTTCAGAAAGTCAAACGCTGTCATCGATACGAATGTCAGATTTACCGTACTCGTATTTTTGTTTGTCTGCTTACATACATTATGATTTCGAGTTTTCAATGTTTTCTTAACTTAACTATATTTTCTGTAAATTGGTACCAGTCGGTTGGATTAACCTTAAATAAAAGTACATCCAGTCATTAAACGTCATTATTGGTTACATGGAAGGATGAGTAAGTCAGTGTAATTACAGACACAAGGGACATAACATCTTAGTTACCAAGGTTGGTGACGCATTGGCGATGTAAGCGATGATAAACATTTCTTACAATAATAATGTCGTTGGTGACCATTTACTATCACGTGGCCGATATGCTCGTCCGCCTACCTAAGCTAAAAAAAGTGACAGTTGAGTTTTGATTTTTGTATGAAGATTATATACTTATCGGCCAATATATAACTGATTACTGACAACGGTGCGTTATTTCTGACCAGCTTAAAGTTATTACATAAAAGAGCGCTCACTTAATTTACATAACAGATTCGATACCTTCACCGCTTATGATTAATGTACTTAGCACTAGGGCTATGTGTAAGCTCGTCTGTTGGTACTCGATCATCATATATTCTACCACCAGCAATATATATGATATTTTTAGGACAGAAGTGAATCAATCAGAAGGAAATCAATTTTAAATAAGTAATTAATCACAAAATTGCGAATTTAATGACATTTTATCAGTACACAAAAGGAACAATTTAAATAAACTAATCTTCTAATTTACGGTATTTGTGCTCGAATTCCTCCGAAACGGCTCGACCAATTTTTATGAAATTTGTTATGTATATTTGGAAGGTATGAGAATAGGTCGTAAAGTATATTTCATATCGCTAGGTGATAATAGTGTCCCTAGAAAGATTTTTTTTAGTTTGTATTATATTTAGATATAGCGTCTAAAATACATATAACCACAATTTTTCACTCTCCTAACCCATCATCGCACTTTTTTATTACGATTTTAGTATGAACAATGTCCAAATAATTTAAATTATTAATTTAAATAAAGCAACAAATATGAGAAATAGTAAAGCAGAAAGAAGAAACGAAATCTAACAAGATAACGAAAATGTGCGTGTGAGCATGTCACCATTGAATGGTTTGCTCATCGGCACGTATCCGTAGTAGCAAGGAAGTCTATTCGCACACGAAAAAATATCACAAAGGACTTCGTTCCTCCCCGGGTATCTTCTTCCGCAACCGCACATTTTTTTGTTATCGCTTTAATTTACACGCGACTTATATCGTATCTTTATCGCAATTTTATGGAGAAAAGTCGAGAAACTAAAATTGTAGTGAATGTAAATAATACACCTTAAAAATAAGTTAATAAATTCACAATTCACAAAAGTCCGTAGACACAACCCAAGAAAACAATAATAAATAAACGCATGGAAAAAATCGGAGGGTGGTGTTTTATGCATATATGTATAATGACAATCAATAAGTCGCAAGGCCAAACGATATCCGTTTGTGGCTTAGATTTGGGCACACTGTTTATCATACGGACAATTATACGTGGCATGTTCTCGGGAGGGCAAACCATATTTGTGTTGGCTAAAGACGGACTGACAAAAAATATCCTACACTCAATTGCTATTCGAAATTAATTAACCGCTTTAGGATAAAAATATATTACTTTTTTCACTTTGCATTTAACTTTTCACTTTTATTCAAACAATGAATATGTCCGTTACATTAATGAAATACATTGAATTGAGAAAATGAATAGTTGGTGTTTCTTTGTTTTTATCGGCGGTCATCGTCTACAGCGCTCCTTTCCTTTTTCTGTCATAGATCCCATCCCGACACACTTACAATACATTCGTTATTTTTCATTTAAAAACCAAAATATTTAGTTGATATAATTTATATGGCAGAACATCGTTTGCCGAGTCAGCTAGTAATACAATAAACATCTCTAACAAATCATATCGATATCTAACAGATAACAATGACCGGCCTAAAAAAGTTATAATAAACAAAACAAGCCCGTGATAGGTACGATGTGTATGCTGCCAGTGCTATTGTCGAAAGATAATCGCTAACAATATAATATTGTTGGTTTTGAAGGGTTAGTGAGCCAGTGGAAGTATTTGCTGCCTCGCACAACTACTCTGTGGAAGCTTTCAGCGGTGACTTTTCCGAACTGATATATATATAAACATTCAAGAAAAGAGCTTACTCATACCTTAAAAGCCGGCAACGCACCTTCAAGCTCTGGGGTGTTGCAGGTGTCCATGGGCGGTGGTAGTCACTTTCCATCAGGTGAGCATCCCGTTTGTCTTCCTCTTACACAAAAAAGTACGATTTTTATTTTTACTTTTTTTTCAAGGCTTTTAATTATTTTATTTTAATTAAATTATTAATATAATAGTCAATGTCGCTTATCACTTTCTGACATTTCACGAATGTGTTCTGCGGTGAGTTTCGAGTTTGTTGTTACAGAATGGCTTTACAGACAATTAACAAGTGAGCGCTCCACTTTGCCCGCACTTCATAATCGAATTCCCAATACAATAATTAACGTTATTTAAGATAACAAGCGAGATTATATGAATGTCATAATTTCCAATTGAAGTTGTATGTTGTATTTTGCATGATATAATAATATTATTCAAATTAGGTTCCAAATGTCAAATATATTTAAAAATCGAACGTCTTATACTCATAATAAAGATGAATTCTGCTTATTTACTTTACGTTCGAAATATCAAATATTTGAAAATCGAATGTAGTAGGGTAGTCTTTTCCTATTGTCTTACATATGTGTTACTTATTTAATTAACGTTCGCAATATGAAATATATAAAAAAAAAAAAAAGCCGAGATGGCCCAGTGGTAAGAACGCGTGAGTCTTAACCGATGATCGTGGGTTCAAACCCGGGCAAGCACCACTGAATTTTCATGTGCTTAATTTGTGATTATAATTCATCTCGTGCTTTACGGTGAAGGAAAACATCGTGAGGAAACCTGCATGTGTCTAATTTCACTGAAATTCTGCCACATGTGTATTCCACCAACCCGCATTGGAGCAGCGTGGTGGAATAAGCTCCAAACCTTCTCCTCAAAATGAGGAGAGGAGGCCTTTAGCCCAGTAGTGGGACATTCACAGGCTGTTTCGGTTTCGGTTTCGGTATATGAAATATATTTAAAAATGGAATGTTACTTAACGTATAATATTGTCTTACATATGTGTTACGTTTTTAATTTACGTTGGCAATATAAAATATATTTAAAAATAGAACGTAACTAAATGTATAATTTTATCATAAATAAGTTTTACTTATTTAATTTACGTTCGTAATATAAAATAAAGTTAAAATCGAATGTAAATAAAAGTATCATATTGTCATACATAAGTTTTACTTATTTAATTTTGGTTCGAAATATCAAGTATATTTGAAAATCGAATGTGAATGAAATCAACACAAATGTCCGTTAAGCGATAGCGTTGCAATAAATGGAAATAGCTTAACTTATGCAATTGTAAATTTTGTTCACGAATTTCAAAACTGTAGCAAAAGTTAAATGCCGTAAATAAAACTTGAATCTGCGAGCTTCAGTTAAGATCCACGTGTTCTATCATAACAATTCTGTTCTAACTATATTTTTTAAATTGATAAATACGGGATAAATGTAGTCATATAATATAAGCAAAATACCAATTATCATGAGATCTCCTAAACTTTCATTGATTGTCTTGAAATTTGACTAAGTTACCTCCTCGATGCAGACGCACACTAAAGATTTTACGCAAATTCATCCAATTATAAATTAGTTAGTAATTATGTAATGTGATTTTTTTTCTCGCTGGAAAAACACATTTACGTGTTTCCCCCACATGAGGTGGGGAGATATTTTTTTTTTTTTTTTTATATTCGCCGGATTTGATCCAAATATGTGTACCATTCTTACGTTAGCTTTGAGAATTCAATACTGATTTTCAATTGTATTCCTTTTTTTTAATATTTCCGAGAGGGCTCTACTCCACCTGATGGTAAGTGGTAGTAGAGTCCAAACGCGACGACGGCCAGTACAGACGGGAAAAACGTTCTGCACTAGCCGCCTTCGCCTTGCCGGCCCGCAAGATGCCTCTTCACGCCTCGTTTGAAGGAACCCGGGTTGTAAGAGGAGGGGAACACGTGAGCTGGTAAGGAATTCCATTTTTTGGAAGTGCGACAAAGAAAGGAGTTGCCAAATTTCTTTGTTCGCGATGGAATTGATGTCACAGTTAGGCGGTGACATCGAGAACCAGCTCGCGTGGACTTAAGAAGGAAGGGGGAAGCAGGAATTAGAGAGAATAATTCCTCAGAGCACTCGCCGTGATACAGTCGATAGAAAGCGCTCAGTGCTGCTACCTCACGACGCAATTGGAAAGGTTCAAGGGTGTTTGTGACCTTTACGTCGCCAATAATGCGTAAGGCACGTCGCTGCAACCGGTCCAAGGCCTCAAATAGGTACTTAGCTGAGCCATCCCAAAGGTGCGAGCAATATTCCACGCAAGACCGTACCTGTGTTTTGTACAGCAGGCACAGTTGTTGTGGCGTGAAAAAGCGCCGCACCTTGTTCAGAACTCCGAGTTTCCGTGAAGCTGTTTTTATAACAGCCTCGATGTAATCCCTTGGACTAAGGTCGCAGCGAACGTCAATCCCCAGAATGGCGATTTTGCTTTGCATCACCAGCGGAGTACCACAGAGGGAGGGAAGAGGGGAAAATGTTGACTTTTTCGCCGTGAGAGCGCATACCTGTGTTTTCTTGGCATTAAACTCAACAAGATTATCAGAGCCCCTATTTGGCGATGAGCTCTAACGTCCTATCGAGTTCAATGACAAGATTCTCCCGCCTCTCCTCAGTTTCCGCCCGCCCAGCCACTGCGCGTCCGTGGTATCCACCATGCACTGTACTATCATCTGCATAGCAATGTATGTTCCCAAGGGAGAGCATATCATTGATATGCAAAAGAAAGAGTGTGGGAGATAGCACAGATCCCTGGGGGACCCCAGCATTCACTACATAGAATTGTGAAGCGCAACCATCAACTAAAACACGAAGGCTACGCTTGTGTAGGAAGCTGGCAATCCAGGTGCATAGCTGAGCAGGCAGACCATATGCCGGTAGCTTGGAGAGAAGACTTCTGTGCCAGACCCTGTCGAAAGCCTTGGAGATATCGAGGCTGACAGCCAACGATTCTCCATGCTTGTCGATAGCTTCACCCCAGAGGTGTGTTACGTACGCTAGAAGATCACCTGTGGACCGTTTTGGTCGAAACCCGTACTGACGATCATTAATTAGACAGTGATCTTCTAGGTAATGGATCAGTTGGTTGCTTAAAATCCGTTCCATCACCTTACAAAGTACTGAGGTGATAGCTATTGGCCGATAATTTGCCAGGTCAAACCGATCCCCTTTTTTTGGAACCGCTTGCACATTAGCTCTTCTCCAAGCCTGCGGCACACTTCCCGAAGAGAGAGAAAGTTGGAACAGGCGCGTTAATACAGGAGACAGCTCCGCTGCGCACTTCTTCAGCACTATGGCTGGTATTCCATCGGGACCGCTAGCTTTCCGTACATCAAGTGATTGCAGCTCCGCACGCACATCACGTTGCCTGATTTTAATGTCAGGCATCGTATGGCCACATGCAGGTATTGTAGGTGGCAGTGCACTACAATCATCGATGACGGAATTGTCGGCAAAGAGTTTAGCCAGGAGATCAGCTAGCTCTTGCGGACTGTGAGCTAGCGATCCGTCCGGATTTCTGAGCGGTGGCAGCGAAGGTTGGCAGAAATTGTTTTGCACAGACTTGGTCAGACGCCAGAAGCTACGGGAGCCCCTAGGATGCGAAACAAGGTCATGACCAATCTGTACAATGCGCTGTGCATCCGCTCTCGTGTATGCCTTTCTACAGGACTTGGAATTTTTGTTATAGTTTGCTTTCAGTGAGTCAATGTTAGTTGCCCCGCTAACACAGCCGTTGATCCACTTGCGATATGCCGCCTGCTTAGATGATACAGCATCGGTACATTTACGAGTGAACCAACGGTTACGCGTACTCCTACTGACGAGATCTGAGCTAGGAATGTAGTATTCCATTCCCAGCATGATCTCGCCAGCAACAGCAGCGGCACTAGCTGTCGGGTCATTCCCACTGAAGCAACGTTCCTTCTAAGGGACCGACGCATAGTAATCGCGCATACCGTCCCAATCCGCCGACTTATAGTGCCAAACGCGACGTTTGCATACCGCTAGTGGCGGCAGCTTGGCCTGTGGCACTCTGGTAGAAATAAGGCTGTGACCCGAAGAGCCAAGAGGAGCCTGAACCACAACCTGATATTCCACCGGGTGAGAAGTCAGCAGAAGGTCCAGTAGAGAAGGTGCTTGCCCATCAATGTCTGGGATCCTGGTGGGCTGATCAACCAGTTGGGTCAAGTCATGTGTGAGAGCAAAAGCATGAGCAGTCCTTCCAGCATGGTCAGTTTTCAGGGATTTCAACCAGGATTTGTGGTGAGCATTAAAATCCCCCAAAAACACCGATTCCGCGTTAGGAAATTGCTCTTGCGCAGCATCTGCCACCCGACTAAGATGGTCAAATAATCGGCTTGTCTCCAAGTCACCATTGTGGGATCTGTAGAGGCACACGTAGACTCGGCTCTGACGAACCAGGTCCACACGTACCACCAACATGGAGAAGGAGGGGTCCTCCAAGCAGCGCAGTCGGTGACAGCAAACATCCGTCCTGACGAACAAGCATACTCCGGCTTTCGCTTTGAAGGATTCTTCAAGCGTGTAGCCAGGATAATTAAGGTAGCTGGTATCGGCAGGACGAAGTATTTGTGTCTCCGTGAGAAACAACATTGCTGGCCGTGCTGTCTCGAGATGGTGGTGGACAGCGTTGAGGTTAGTGTGGAGTCCTCGGATGTTAGAGAATTCGACCTCAAACAGCGAGGGTATGGTGGGGGTGTGCACCGCTGTACGACCGTTATTTCTGTTTTGTTGCGCCATTTGGAAAAAAATGAAATGGAAAAGAGACGTGAAGCGAGCGATGTATTGCCACGATAGGGATGGGCAAAGTGTGGAGGCGTGTTTCCCCAAGTGGTTGCCAAAAGGAAAAATACACTGACCCGCCGGACGG
The DNA here is from genome assembly GCF_905147045.1 of Nymphalis io. Taxonomy (NCBI): domain Eukaryota; kingdom Metazoa; phylum Arthropoda; class Insecta; order Lepidoptera; family Nymphalidae; genus Nymphalis; species Nymphalis io. The sequence goes on along the minus strand of NC_065913.1, from coordinate 6,007,039 downwards.
AAGAGCCCCCGAACTCCCCCGGAAGTGGCCGCCGGGACCCCACCTACCGGTCACCAACCGGCACGACGGTCCACCCCGAGATTATGCGTGGCCTGGTGGGGCAGCCTCACGAGCTGGTTAGGCACGCTCGGGCCCCTGTACTATGCCACGGGCGGCCAGCGGAACAGCCGTTTCTTCGGGTCTCCCTGACCGGCAGGTCAATACAGTTTCCCCCGGCATTGGTTCAACAGCCGTCTCCAATTGGACCAACACCCATCGCGGCAATGCTCGCTCGGGCTCTGGCTGTACGCTGGCTGACCTCGAAACGCGGCTGCAAGCCACTTCACGAGTTTTTCACCATGCGTACGGTGGTAACAAGCCAGGCGGATGTTAGCATCCTACCACCAGATGAGCAGATGGTCGCTCAGATATCCCTTAGTCGCCTCTTACGACACCCATGGGAAAGAGAGGGGCAGTGAAATGTATTCTTTCTCCGTCACTGCACGGATAAAATGACTCACGGATGTGGGACTCGACGGCGCTGAAGGCGCCGGAATACCCCCTAAAAAACTAGCGGTACCCACTCCACCTTGTCGGGGGAAGTCACGGGCTCGCTTGCGCATACTACCGTGACGTCCTGACTGTTAGCCCGCCTATATAATGTGATCTGCGTATGTATTTATATAGCTGATCTATGGTAAGTACCTTCACCCATTGACGCAGTTAGAGGTACATAAATGTTTTTTTTTCTTTTATTACGATTTTTTTATACGTTCGTAATTGCAATGTTTTTAATGATTTCCAATATGTAGCCCTTTATAAGGATATTTTCGATTCGAAAGACCAAGTAAATGAGGGCAACGAAAATTGACAGTGTCAAATCGTACGACCGTTGTGAGGCCACAGATAAGCTAGGGGATAGTCAGGGTTCGATTAATGGTCACAGATAATAACGAAGGGAAGACATATTGAAATGGAAGCAATGTTTTTTTTTTATTTGCACTACTTAAAATTATAATATCTTTTGTCTAACGGGCTGTTCTACAAAAACCATTATCATCACGCATAATTGTGTAAATGATTAAAATCGCAAGAACATTGATGGATGCAAAATAAATTTTAGAAAAGTATACGAATCACAATGAAATTTTACGACACGTGTGTTTTTTCATGGAGAGAACATTTATGCTAATATTTATTATACTTTGTTGTGACTCTTCGATAGATGACGTTGCAACACAAAGTTCTATATCGTTCAACCGATCGCTATGACAATTGTTATACATATAATAATGTCCTCAAGACTGATTTCGGCTACGGTGGCCAATCTCAAGAGAGATTAGCCAATTACGCAGGAGATATTATAGTGCACAAGTGTGTGCGCAAATACATGTGCACTTTCTGTTCCCTAACTCTCAAAATCCGATGGGACGGCAATCCGACACGACTGGAAAGGCGCATGACCAACGGCTTTACGTGCTTTCCGTGGCACGCCAGTGAACACACTTCCAACTTCCAGACTCCGGGCTGCTAATGAGAATTTTCTGACAGAAAAACCCAATAACTTTTTATGGCCCGACCTGGGAATTGAACCCAGGACCTCCGGATCTGCGGCCTTACATCAACCCACTAGACCAACGAGGCAGTCAAAGTTATACATATATGTATATACAGGTATACTACAACGTATGACGGGTTCCGCTAGTGAGATAAAAACCTATACAATTATCCATTTAGTTCAACACTAAGTGATCTCTTAAATCATTTTCAACAAGAACCAAGAAGAAGCAAGCAAGCTGCGTAGGTACCACCTACTCATCAGATATTCTACCGCAAAACTGTAGTATTTTAATACTAATAATTTTAAATATTGTATATATATATATATATTACTAAGCGATCAGTAGCACAATTCTATAAGAAATCACTACATTACTCACACTTGAAATTTTGACAACCGACTTAATATATGGCATTATGGTCACTGTCGCATATCCTTTTTTACGAGACATTAGTCAGGAAGCTCCGTCACTATGACATTAGAAACACTGTAATCAATCTCCCGACCCGACAACTAATAATGCTCATTCTGAAATAGAGATTTTTTTTTTCACTTAATATGTTTCAAAAATAATTCTCGTCAAATTTTGACAACTGGGCGAACACTATTCATAATATATCATTCGTTTGTGTTCCATTAGAGTTACTCTACATAGCAATCGAAGTTTGAAATTGCTTTGACAAATCAATTAACGAATTCAAATTAAACCGAATGTTCTTTGACTGAGTAATTAGACCGGGTTTTGTTAGAATATATGTTATTATTAAAAACTAGCTGGAATCCAGGATGGGTATCCTGGATTTGCACGAGTAGAATAATATACATCAAGCGTTTATATTTTCAAATCAAATTAAATGTATTTATTCAAGTTTACAATTAAGGCCTTTTATATCGTCACAATTTTTCTCTACCACCGTTTCGGGAATCGGTATCTAGCTACCGTATTTATTACTTTATTAGGTATTTTACTGGTGGTAGGGCTTTGTGCAAGCTCGTCTGGGTAGGTACCACCCACTCATCAGATATTCTACCGCAAAACAGCAATACTTGATATTGTTGTGTTCCGGTTTGAAGGGTGAGTGAGCCAGTGTAATTACAGGCACAAGGGACATAAAATCTTAGTTCCCAAGGTTGGTGGCGCATTGGATATGTAAGCGATGGTTGACATTTCTTACAATGCCAATGTCTAAGAGCGTTGGTGACCACTTACCATCAGGTGGCCCATATGCTCGTCCGCCTTCCTTTTCTATAAAAAAAAAAAAAAAGCTAGAAGATACGTTAACAAACTTGCATAGTTACTCTTATTAAAATAAATTAAATTTAAATTATTGTTCCTGATCTCCATTTTACAAAAAGTTTTATTACGTAATTAATTGATTAACTATTGTGACTTTTTCTGAAAGTTTTTAATTTTTTTTTATCGTGAACTAATTATAATTTCCGGTATTTTATTATATAAGTATATATATATACCATTGACCGAAAACGTTTTCTATTCCTTACGCAATCAGAAAGTAGGGTTTTAAGCTAGTTACCTTTTCGGGCGGACGGAAAACAATTTATCACATTTATTAAATCATTTATCCGATTATGAAATCGGATAAGTGATTTAGTAACGCATACAGGACAAACATACAAAGGTTTATTTTTATTTATATAGATAATTATCACAACAAATAAACGAGCTTATTTATTCCATTAAAACAGAAGATTGTGGAATTTTTTTATCAATCTGTTTTTTTATTTTTTAAATCACTTATCATTGTATTTTACTTTTTAATTATCGTTAAATAATAAATGTTTATTTATTAATGTCATTTCATGATAGTGAGTGGGTGAGTGTAAACTGACCCGCTCACCCACCCACCCATGGCTCTTATTTCACTGCCATCAAAAAATGTTTTGTCTCTTGCGCAAAATCTAAACCAAAATTTACTTTATTCATGTAGGGTCTTATAAAGGTTTTTTTTTACAAAATTAAATTAAAAGCTACAACCAATTTAAAATGTACATCTAACGAGTGGAGCCGATCTTTACCGATAATTAATTACATATAATTAAGTAAATATAAAGGGAACACCTTGCTTAAGAAAAGATTAACTGAAATTGCACAGACGGGCACTTGTTGTTACAAGTATTTCGTTGCTTCTCATGTTTTTTATGTGTTATAGGTAGACGGACGGGCAAACGGACCACCTGATAATAAGTGCACACCATAGACATTGGCGATGTAAGAAACCATTCCTTACATTGACAATACCAATGCCAATAAATGCCAAGGTTGGTGACCCTTTTTTTATAGATTAGGAAGGTGGACGAGCATATGGGCCACCTGATGGTAAGTGGCCACCAAACGCCCTTAGACATTGCAATTGTAAGAATTGTCAACCATCGCTAATAGCCAATGCGTTACCAACCTTGGGAACTAAGATTTTTTTGTCCCTTGTGCTTGTAATTACACTGGCTCACTCACCCTTCAAACCGGAACACAACAATATCAAGTATTGCTGTTTTGCGGTAGAATATCTGATGAGTGGGTGGTACCTACCCAGACGAGCTTGCACAAAGCCCTACCACCAGTAAACCACCCTTGGAAACTAATATGTTATGTCCCTTATGTTTACAGTTACACAATACAATGTTTATAATTAAATATATTGTAATATTCAAGCTGTAACAGTTAGCTGTCTAACTGTGATAATTTATCAAATCAAAAATCTCCTTGTTACACGTGTAATTAATGTTTGGTTGTGTATTTTTTTAGTGAACAAGATATTAATGAAAGGCTGCAGCTGACAAACCTGTTATCTCTGAAAAATTAAGCCTCAATTCGGTAAATGTAGCCCGAATATAAACCTATATAACTTCCGGTATCGAAACCACCCAGTTGACCGTTAATACTGTTCCCGACAACCTCACGGGCTCCAAATATTATTTGCCGTACCGGATTAACTAGTTAAAACTAGTTTGAAAACTGGTTTGAACTTGTTTATATATGAATAGTTATTGCGGCTTTTCTCTTTTAAATATAAATCGATTTTGTGTTACAATTTTGATATTAATTTCGTTCTACTTAAGGGTGAATTTTTACTGTAATATAATTTTTTATAATTTTATTCTCTGTTTAATTTATACGAATATAGCATTAAATTATATAATCACTTTAAAGCACAATGTTTCGCAATATTTTGTTTGTTCAACCACAAGTTCATTACACTTTTAAATCAGTCTCATTATACTCTTCCGACAAATCATCGGCCCGACAAAATGTCGTGAGAAACAGGAGTTTCTTGCCGGTTCTCTCGATACAAACTACAGTCAAATCTGGCAGTTTATCCTTTCAATTAAATCATTAATTAACAGTACGAAAGTGATTGAATTAAATATATTTCAATTCTATTTATTTTTATCAAAACCACACTTTAATACATTTATAATAAAATATTAAACAAACAAATGACAATATGTACGCACGAAGCATTATTCAGTTTACAGATATTTATTTTAATCAAAGAACAAACAGTTCACTTAAAGAGCAATTTAAGAAATTTCAAACATTAAAAAGGGTAGACAATCTAATCGTATCGTATTAATCTTATTGACAAATGTAATGTTATGATAAAATACAGTACAAATCAATGACCAGAAAAAGAAATGGAGATTCTCGAAAGTAACAACAAATAGTTTTTATTTATTCCTTAATAATGTTTTTAATGTTGTGTGTGTAAGTGTTTTATATGTGTACGTGTAGATGTGTGATTATTTTGAAATGTGGTGTGTTGTTTTAATAGTAAATATTTTAGAAGTATAACTTTTTAACTTTGATTTAAAGGCAGGCGTGCTCGATTTTTTATATCAGCAGGCAAATTATTGAATAAAGTTACTACGTCGAAAAGAATGTTTCTTTTGCCAAATTTTGTACGGGGTCTAGGCTGTCTGATTTTGTTTGTGTTCCTTAAGCTATGCGTGTACATTCTTTGTGTGAACGATATTTAGGTATGAATGTCCCCGGTTGTTATGTTTGTATGTTTGATTCAGGTTAAAAAATTTATATATTTAGTTTTTGGGATAATAAGGCAGTGTGTGTCAGTCTGTCGTAGTTGAATAATACTTTAATTAATTTGTTTTGGGCGATCTGTGAAACTTTAAGGTTAGTTTTTAGGGCACAGCCCCAAATTTCAATTAAATAATCTAGTTTAGGTTTCGCTAATGTGTTGTATATAATTAGTTGTATCTTATGTGGGATACAATAAGCCATTCTACGTAAAACACCAGCCAATGAAATTAATTTATTTTTAATATTCTCTATATGAGGTTTCCAACTAAGTTTCTCATCTAAAAGTAAGCCTAGGTATTTTTCTGTATGCGATCTGTTAAGTACGTTATTGTTTATTTTTAAGGGTAGATAATCTAAAATAACTTTATTTTTTGTGCTAAATATTATATATGATGTTTTTTGAGCATTAATTGTAAGAAGATTACATTGACACCAGTCATTATATTTGATAAGATCAGTGTTTGCTTGGTCTACTAATTCATTTATATTCCTACCAAAGTAAAAGAGGCATGTATCATCGGACAAGGTAAGGTGACCGTTTAATCCAATTTTGGTAATATTATTGACATAGATTAAGCATAATAGTGGTCCCAAAATGGAGCCCTGAGGAATTCCGCAGCTAATGTTTTGGGAACTACTTGTGAAATTTCCTATTTTAACAACCTGTGTTCTATTGTGAAGATAAGATTCCAGTTATTTATACGCTGGCCCAGTTATCCCAATATCTTTTAATTAAGTAAGAAGTAAAGAGTGGCTAACTGTGTCGAAAGCTTTTTTTATATCAATGAATATTCCTAAACATATATTCTTTTTATCTATTTCTGTATTAATTGTTTTTTTTTTTATATTCGCCGGGAGGGCAAATGACTCTACTCCACCTGATGGTAAGTGGTAGTAGAGTCCAAACGCGACGACGGCCAGTACAGACGGGAAAAACGTTCTGCACTAGCCGCCTTCGCCTTGCCGGCCCGCAAGATGCCTCTTCACGCCTCGTTTGAAGGAACCCGGGTTGTAAGAGGAGGGGAACACGTGAGCTGGTAAGGAATTCCATTTTTTGTAAGTGCGACAAAGAAAGGAGTTGCCAAATTTCTTTGTTCGCGATGGAATTAATGTCACAGTTAGGCGGTGACATCGAGAACCAGCTCGCGTGGACTTAAGAAGGAAGGGGGAAGCAGGAATTAGAGAGAATAATTCCTCAGAGCACTCGCCGTGATACAGTCGATAGAAAGCGCTCAGTGCTGCTATCTCACGACGCAATTGTAAAGGTTCAAGGGTGTTTGTGACCTTTACGTCGCCAATAATGCGTACGGCACGTCGCTGCAACCGGTCCAAGGCCTCAAGTAGGTACTTAGCGGAGCCATCCCAAAGGTGCGAGCAATATTCCACGCAAGACCGTACCTGTGTTTTGTACAGCAGGTACAGTTGTTGTGGCGTGAAAAAGCGCCGCACCTTGTTCAGAACTCCGAGTTTCCGTGAAGCTGTTTTTATAACAGCCTCGATGTAATCCCTTGGACTAAGGTCGCAGCGAACGTCAATCCCCAGCATGGCGATTTTGCTTTGCATCACCAGCGGAGTACCACAGAGGGAGGTTGTTGACTTTTTCGCCGTGAGAGCGCATACCTGTGTTTTCTTGGCATTAAACTCAACAAGATTATCAGAGCCCCATTTGGCGATGAGCTTTAACGTCCTATCGAGTTCAATGACAAGATCCTTCCACCTCTCCTCAATTTCCGCTCGCCCAGCCACTGCGCGTCGAAGGTATCCACCATGCACTGTACTATCGTCTGCATAGCAATGTATATTCCCAAGAGAGAGCATATCATTGATATGCAAAGGAAAGAGTGTGGGAGATAGCACAGATCCCTGGGGGACCCCAGCATTCACTACATAGAATTGTGAAGCGCAACCATCAACTAAAACACGAAGGCTACACTTGTGTAGGAAGCTGGCAATCCAGGTGCATAGCTGAGCAGGCAGACCATATGCCGGCAGCTTGGAGAGAAGACTTCTGTGCCAGACCCTGTCGAAAGCCTTGGAGATATCGAGGCTGACAACCAACGATTCTCCATGCTTGTCGATAGCTTCACCCCAGAGGTGCGTTACGTACGCTAGAAGATCACCTGTGGACCGTTTTGGTCGAAACCCGTATTGACGATCATTAATTAAAGAGTGATCTTCTAGGTAATGGATCAGTTGGTTGTTTCAAATCCGTTCCATCACCTTACAAAGTACTGAGGTGATAGCTATTGACCGATAATTTGCCGGGTCAGACCGATCCCCTTTTTTGGGAACCGCTTGCACATTAGCTCTTCTCCAAGCCTCCGGCACACTTCCCGAAGAGAGAGAAAGTTGGAACAGGCGCGTTAACACAGGAGACAGCTCCGCTGCGCACTTCTTCAGCACTATGGCTGGTATTCCATCGGGACCGCTAGCTTTCCGTACATCAAGTGATTGCAGCTCCGCACGCACATCACGTTGCCTGATTTTAATGTCAGGCATCGTATGGCCACATGCAGGTATTGTAGGTGGCAGCGCACTACAATCATCGATGACGGAATTGTCGGCAAAGAGTTTAGCCAGGAGGTCAGCTTGCTCTTGGGGACTGTGAGCTAGCGATCCGTCCGGATTTCTGAGCGGTGGCAGCGAAGGTTGGCAGAAATTGTTTTGCACAGACTTGGTCAGACGCCAGAAGCTACGGGAGCCCCTAGGATGCGAAACAAGGTCATGACCAATCTGTACAATGCGCTGGGCATCCGCTCTCGTGTATGCCTTTCTACAGGACTTGGAATTTTTATTATAGTTTGCTTTCAGTGAGTTAATGTTAGATGCCCCGCTAATGCAGCCGTTGATCCACTTGAGATATGCCGCCTGCTTAGATGATACAGCAGCGGCACTAGCTGTCGGGTCATTCCCACTGAAGCAACGTTCCTTCCAAGGGACCGACGCATAGTAATCGCGCATACCGTCCCAATCCGCCGACTTATAGTGCCAAACGCGACGTTTGCATACCGCTAGTGGCGGCAGCTTGGCCTGTGGCACTCTGGTAGAAATAAGGCTGTGATCCGAAGAGCCAAGAGGAGCCTGAACCACAACCTGATATTCCACCGGGTGAGAAGTCAGCAGAAGGTCCAGTAGAGAAGGTGCTTGCCCATCAATGTCTGGGATCCTGGTGGGCTAATCAACCAGTTTGGTCAAGTCATGTGTGAGAGCAAAAGCATGAGCAGTCCTTCCAGCATGGTCAGTTTTGAGGGATTTCAACCAGGATTCGTGGTGAGCATTAAAATCCCCCAAAAACACCAATTCCGCGTTAGGAAATTGCTCTTGCGCAGCATCTGCCACCCGACTAAGATGGTCAAATAATCGGCTTGTCTCCAAGTCACCATTGTGGGATCTGTAGAGGCACACGTAGACTCGGCTCTGACGAACCAGGTCCACACGTACCACCAACATGGAGAAGGAGGGGTCCTCCAAGCAGCGCAGTCGGTGACAGCAAACATCCGTCCTGACGAACAAGCATACTCCGGCTTTCGCTTTGAAGGATTCTTCAAGCGTGTAGCCGGGATAATTAAGGTAGCTGGTATCTGCAGGACGGAGTATTTGTGTCTCCGTGAGAAACAACATTGCTGGCCGTGCTGCCTCGAGATGGTGGTGGACAGCGTTGAGGTTAGTGTATGTGTGTCCTCGGATGTTAGAAAACTCGACCTCAAACACCGAGGGTATGGTTGGGGTGTGCACCGCTGTACGACCGTTATTTCTTTTTTGTTGCGCCATTTGGGAAAAATGAAATGGAAAAGAGACGTGAAGCGAGCGATGTATTGCCACGATAGGGATGGGCAAAGTGTGGAGGCGTGTTTCCCCAAGTGGTTGCCAAAAGGAAAAATACACTGACCCGCCGGACGGAAGGGCCCCCGAACCCCCCCGTAAGTGGCCGCCGGGACCCCACCTACCGGTCACCAACCGGCACGACGGTCCACCCCGAGATTATGCGTGGCCTGGTGGGGCAGCCTCACGAGCTGGTTAGGCACGCTCGGGCCCCTGTACTATGCCACGGGCCGCCAGCGGAACAGCCGTTTCTTCGGGTCTCCCTGTCCGGCAGGTCAATACAGTTTCCCCCGGCATTGGTTCAATAGCCGTCCCCATTGGACCAACACCCATCGCGGCAATACTCGCTCGGGCTCTGGCTGTACGCTGGCTGACCTCGAAACGCGGCTGCAAGCCACTTCACGAGTTTTTCACCATGCGTACGGTGGTAACAAGTCAGGCGGATGTTAGCATCCTACCACCAGATGAGCAGATGGTCGCTCAGATATTCCTTAGTCGCCTCTTACGACACCCATGGGAAAGAGAGGGGCAGTGAAATGTATTCTTTCTCCGTCACTGCACGGAAATTTTAGTAACCAAATCAATAGTTGCGGATAATGTACTAGATTTTTAACGAAAACCATATTGACGTTCAGATAAAAATTTTAATTTGTCTAAGTGATTGATCAATCGTTTGTAGATGACATTTTCAAATATTTTAAAGAGTACCGGCAATACAGATACTTGGCGGTAATTACTAGGGCCAGTTTTGGGGCCTGATTTATGTATTGGTGAAATTTTCGCTATCTTTAAGCCGTCTGGAAAGTATTCAACAGTCAGTCGTTATAAAATCAACCTTAGGACGCATAAGAAAAATACATCCCTTACAAGTTTAAGACATTTACGCAAAAATTAGCCCCGAGAATCAAAGATATGATTCTAATTAATAAAAGATCAATGTTTACAAAGGGCTTTGAACTATAAATATCCACTAAATGTATTGCCTGTGCGATTCAGAAATAACCGATTACCAATTATTTATTAGCGGTATCTATTGGTGTCCGGAATATTATAGTCATGAGTGTGCCAAGACCAATCGCTAAATATGGTATATTATAAATAAAAACATTATTTTATTTATAAAATAGACGAGTATATTATATACATGCCATGCATATATAAGAGGGTAGAGAGCGGCAGCAGCGGTCGCATGACGGCTTAAAAGAGCGTCAGCCGCTTGCCGTCACGGCAGACGGTTTTACCATCAAGGCGATAGGAATAAAAATAAAAAAAAAATGTGAAAATGACATATACTTGAGAAATATTCTAAGTTTATTTATTTATGTTAACAATACAGTTATAAAGTTATAATTGGTGTTATAGCAACTAACATCAAAGTCGAAATTTGTGACTGGTTAAAATAAAATATTGTTAAAAATTATTAGTTTCTGGAAACAGGCAAACTGTAATACTATTTATTATTAAGATCCCGATAGCACTATGTAAATTGTTACATCTGATTGTTTTGAACAAAATAATTATTCATACTAATATTATGAAGAGAAATTATTTTATTTTTTGTATATTTGTTTATAATGGAAAAATTCAACAACTATGAAACCGATTTTAAAAATTCTTTCACCTGTATAAAGTTGCATTATCAGCGGGTAACATGGTATTTTATTTTAAAAAATTGAGAGATATCTACGAAAATAATAATAATAATAATTCAAGGTATCAAAAATTTTCCCATAAAAGCGACTGTAAGTAGACAATTCGATAAGAATAAATAAGCAAGAGTAAATAAGTCGGGGCAGGCCTAGTGGCCTTATATATACTATACTAAAAATATTAGTTGGACGAACAAAACAAAGTCATAGTTAGCATGAGATTTTGTATAAAAACTTATCTTTTTTTAATACATAAATATTAATTAAATAAATTGTTATTGTTTTTGATAAAATTAATATTGCACACAAAATTTTATTTAATTTAACTTATTTAACATTCACTAAAATAAAATACAGTTAGTTCTCTTTACAGAGGTTGCCTGGAAGAGATCACTATTAGTCATAAGGTCGCCTTTGCATACTACATCTTCTACTTGTTATTATATGCTTGTAAATTGTGTGCAATAAAGGATTAATAAATAAATAAAATAAAATCAGTTTTCTAAAATCATGTAACTAGTATATAACGTTACAAATTCAATATGGCGGACGTTGAATCAAGGAAATATATTAGATCAGGTAAGGTTTTTTCTTACGATTAAATTATTTCTAATTAGAGCTCGACAAATAAATCGTCGCATATAAACTAAGGGCCATAATTAATGAGACGTAACGAGGGGAAAGCGGACAATGTGGTACCACGTCATCACTTTTAATTAACGCGCAGACGACACGACCTTTGTAATTGTTAAATAATGTAATGTAAAATTTTAATACATTTATAAGAACACTAAGCTGCAAAACGCATTTTTACTTTAAATAGTTTTTAGAATCTGACTAGTGAAATGAAAGTTACAGGTTCGATTCCGATTCCGGAGGCGTCAATTCTTGACATGGAAACGACTCCTAAGGGAGCCATTATTATATATTAATATTACGTATATACTAGTTTGATCTAAAAAATATAAGATCACTCTACAAAAATCCTTTGGCGAAGATGACCTGGTTAGGGCACGTGAATCTTGGGAAAGCACTTTTGAATTTGTTTCTAATTTCTAACAGGGTCAAGGAACTAAATTATTTGAGAAACAGTGCCTTAGGCTACTGTCATAAACACTCCTAAACTGTCTTACTTACAGAAGAGGATAGAGGAATTTTGAGGGAGAGAAATTTTGTCCAACAATGAGACATTTACTAACTTTTTACATTATTTTAAAACCGTTGCGAACATTTTTTAAACTAGGCTACTACGAGTGGTGGGACGCTTGGCGTGCTCGATTAAATGATGCGCTTAATAAAAATCTTTAGTCAAGGCTTAGTGCGGCTTTTTTTTTCCTTCACGAATTCTGTTTAACAAAAAAAAAATCCATAAAAATGTAACAAAATCTTTACTTTTAATATAAAAAAATATAAGAGACAAAAAGAATTCAATGCCAAGTATATCAAATTTAAAAATAAAAAATGTTACAATATTTAATAAAGAAAAAAATAAGATCAACGCTTATTTAATTTACTCGCCTCAGTCGGAAAAATATTGAGCTTATAAATAATTCATAGATCTTTTAATAAGACGGCCACTTCTTAGCAAACATAGTTACGGTGAGCCATACTGAATAACTAAATCAATTTTAAGGCGAATTACAGAAATCACATTTATAAATAACTGGCTGAAACCGCGGTGTCACTTGCGTATAGACAGACACATAACATTTATAGTTTTATTTTCGTGGGATATTAGTATTTATTGGTTTTCGTAGCGTAGCCAAGATGGCCCAGTGGTAAGAACACGTGAATCTTAACCGATGATCGTGGGTTCAAACCCGGATAAGAACCCACACAATTTTCATGTGCTTATTCTGTGATTATAATTCATCTCGTGCTGTACGGTGAAGGAAAACATCGTGAGGAAGCCTACATGTGTCTAATTTCACTGAAATTCTGCCACATGTGTATTCCACCAACCCGCATTGGAGCAGCGTGGTGAAATAAGCTCCATACCTTCTCCTCAAAAAGGAAGATGATGCCTTAGCCCAGCAGTGGGACATTCACAGGCTGTTACTGGATCTAGATAGGGCAACATACAATTAGCCATGAGAAATACATTCCCTTAAATCTATTCCGACTTACTTGAATGTCTTTCCCTGTGCTTTATTTAATGTAACTGCAAACGATAAGTTCACAGGACTTTGTGTCAAAAATTCTAACAATCTTATATTTATTTATTATATACAACTAATACATGGTAACATTCATGGAAAGTTCACTCCAATTTCGGCCCCTTAATGTTGAAATTTCTAAAATCCTTCGCGTTGTGCGCTGTGCGTTGATAATCAATTAGGACTATCATATTATAAAAACATTTTATGATTAAAATTTCGACATACCCAAGTGTACGAGTAACCCATTGAATGTAATGTAACTAAAGACAGCAGGGTGTAAATTGAAAATAATAATAATTCATCTTGTGCTCACGTGTTCAAGATAGCGTGATGATGGCTTCAAATCATTCTTCCCATGAGGGAAAGACTTTAACCAGATTATTAGACCACTTACATGTATAAATAACAGTTTTTGAATGTACTACTGCTTTGCTAAGGCCTCCTCCCCTTTGAGAAGAAAGTTTACAGCGTACAGTGTGCCTGGTTTTTGTACTTTTTCGATTGCGTTGACTTTAATTGCGAATTGTATGGAATTAAAACAGTGCCGTCTAGTAACAATAAAGGGAATTCCCTACAAATCCTTTCTTTCTCGCATGGAATCCTTTATCAGCTTACGTGTTTTTCTCCTATTACCACCTGGGTTCCTTCAAATGAGGCGTGAAGAAGCATCTTGCGGGCCGGCAAGGTGGGGGCCGGCTAGTGCAGAACATTCTTTCCGACTGTACTGGCCGTCGTCGCGCTTGAACTCTAACTTACCATAGTAGTCATTTGCCTTCCCGGAAAATATTTAATAAAAAACTGGCACTACACACAGATATATCATTGTAGTAAAAAAATATATGAGTGCCAAGGTGCTCACGAGAATTGATGTGTAAGTAACAAATCTTACGTTGACGTCATCTGATGCTCGAAATCTTACGCTTATTCGTCTGACGCTCGAAGTCTCAGTTAGTTATCGAGCACCAAGGGCTAAGACTAAAAACTATTTTTTTTAATGGATGATATTCTTATGCATTATATAAATTTGATTTTATTTTATTAATATATCTATGTTATTTAATTGGTCGAAAACAGTAACTACTGAATTTCTTAAAAGTTTTCAGTATAATCAACATACAGTACAGTAACAGCCTCTGAATGTCCCACTGCTGGGCTAAGGTCTCCTCTCCCTTTTTGAGGTATGTTCAGTAAAATCTACATGCCGAAATTGTATATATTGGCCGAAAAAGTAACATAATTTTAATATTTGTTATTATCATATACATTTAACTGTAAGATTTTACCTCTTTGTATTATTTTGGTCGACATTTCGATAGAGCTGCACCTGTGGTGGTCATTAACTTACTGGAAGCTCCCTCCCACATAGACTGCATGTGTTTTCTTCTCAATAACACTTTAATGTTAATTGTCATTATTTCTATATTGCTGCGAACACACTACACTTACATAATCAGATCGTTGTTTATTTATTTAAATTAATTATTCAATCAATCAACAGCCAATCGTTGTCCACTGCTGAACATAGGCCTCTCCCAAGGTGCGCCAAAGCTCCCTGTCCTCCGCCTTCCACATCCAGTTGGTGCCCGCCACCTTATTAAGGTCGTCGGTCCACCTGGCTGGAGGGCGCCCTACGCTGCGCTTGCCGATTCGCGGTCTCCACTCTAGGACTCGTCTGCTCCAACGGCCATCGGTCCTACGACATACGTGACCAGCCCACTGCCACTTCAGCCTGCTAATTTTGCAAGCTATGTCGGTGACTCCGGTTCTTTTCCGGATAATCTCATTTCTGATCTTATCCTTCAAAGATACTCCGAGCAAAGCTCGCTCCATAGCACGCTGAGCGACTTTGAATTTGTGGACTAGTCCCGCAGTTAGTGTCCACGTTTCGGCACCGTATGTCATGGCAGGTAAGACGCATTGGTTGAAGACTTTCGTCTTCAAACATTGCGGTATAGACGACTTGAGGACTTGACGAAGGTTGCCAAATGCTGCCCATCCCAAGCGAATTCTTCGATCGGCTTCCTTCTCGAAGTTGTTCCTACCGACTTGTATTACCTTTCCTAGGTAGGTATATTCACTAACAACTTCGAGAGGTTTCCCCTCGACGTATATCGGTCCCGGCACGACATGCCTATTGAACATGACCTTGGTCTTGTCCAAGTTCATACCGAGACCGACACGCCGGGAAGACTCGCCTAGGCTACGCAGCATTTCGGTGAGTTGTTCCAGCGACTCTGCTATGATGACGATATCGTCGGCAAATCGAAGGTGTGAGATGTACTCGCCGTTTACATTGACTCCATACCTAGTCCAATCCAGCGTTTTGAAAACGTCTCCCAACGCGTTGGTGAACAGTTTCGGGGATATTACATCCCCCTGTCTCACCCCTCTGCGCAGTTGGATCGCCTTCGTCTTACAGTCCTGGATGTGGACAGTCATTGTAGCGGCGTTGTACAGACATCTCAGTACCTCGATATATCTCCAATCGATATGACATCTCTGCAATGAGTCGAGCACTGCCCAGGTTTCGATGGAGTCGAAGGCTTTCTCGTAGTCCACATATGCCATACACAGCGGCTGATTGTACTCTTCGGTCTTCTGCACAATCTGCCGAACAGTATGGATGTGGTCCACGGTGCTGTAGCCTGATCGAAAGCCGGCTTGCTCTGGGGGCTGGAACTCGTCAAGTCGTCTGGCGAGACGGTTCGTGACGACTCTAGAGAACAGCTTATACACGTGACTCAGGAGGGAGATTGGTCTGTAGTTTTTCAAGAGGGTTTTAACACCTTTCTTGAAAAACAGTACCACCTCACTCCCGCTCCACGTTTCCGGGGTCTTGCCATGTTGGATGACGGAATTAAAGAGGCTTGCTAGCTCTTTCAGGACCGGAGTCCCGCCTGCCTTAAGCAACTCTGTTGTGATTCCGTCATCTCCCGGAGCTTTGTTGTTTTTAAGCTGTTCTAGAGCCGCCCTAATCTCTCCTTGGTCAACGACCGGGAGCTCCTCGGAGTAATGGCGCATAAGAGGGGCGCGCTGGTCATCAATACTGATTCCCACGGGTTTATCCGATCTTGAAGAGAACAACTGCCCATAAAACCTCTCTACTTCTCCGACAATCTCAGGCCTAGAGGTAACGACCCCACCATTTTCAGTTTTAAGTTTTGTCAGACGCGGCCTCCCAAACTTGCGAGCGAACACTTTCGATCCCCGATTTTGCTCAATCGCAGCCTTGATGGCACGGGTATTGGAGCGTCGGAGATCGCGTCGCGTCAGCGTTTTTATTGTTCGGTTTAAGGCCTTATCTGACAAAAACGATGGTAGTTCTCGTCGTTTTCTCATGAGCTCGAGTGTCTCAGCAGAGAGTTTTGGTGCGTTGTCTCTTCTCTGTGGCGGAAAACACTTGCGGGATGTGTTTTGCAGTATTTTGACCAGCGTGTCGGTTCTCTCATCAATGCTGCTTATGGTTTCCAACGCGGTGAATTGATTTTGAAGTTCCATTTGGAACTTTTCGGAGCCTTGAGCAGCTTGGAGCATGGTAGGTCGGAGAGTAGACCTCATCATTCTCGATCTTTCGGCTTTTAAGTTGATATTTAGAGTGCCTCGAACCAAGCGGTGATCACTTCCGGTATTAAACCTGTTGATCACTGAAACATCTCTAAATATGTGCCTTTTATTCGAAATGATAAAGTCTATCTCGTTCCTTGTCACGTTATCGGGGCTTCGCCAGGTCCACCTCCTCTGAGGCTTCTTTTGAAAGAAAGAATTCATCAAAAAAAGCCCCTGTGCTTCGAGAAAGTTTACCAGCATTTGCCCCCTGTGATTTCTGCAGCCCAAGCCGTAAGGTCCGACTTTCGATTCACCGCTATCTTGTACTCCCACTTTAGCATTAAAGTCTCCCATAACAACATTGTAGTGGGCCTTCGAGGTGTCGTTGAGGGCCTTTGCGATGTCCTCGTACATCGCTTCGACCACATCATCAGAGTATGTCGAAGTTGGCGCATATACCTGTACGACCTTCAGGGAGTACCTGTCGGAAAGTTTTAGGACAAGGTACGCTACCCGGTTCGACACACTACTGATTTCCACAATGCTGCTAATGAGATCCTTTTTGACTAGAAAACCGACACCACCCTGGGAGAGGTTATCACCTCCGCGGAAGTAGAGTAAGTTACCGGACTCTAGAGTTATCGTGTCCTCCCCCTGTCTTCGGACTTCAGATAACCCCAGTATATGCCAGTTTATATGACTTAACTCTACTTCTAATTCGGCGAGGTGATGGTCCAGCCTCATCGAGCGTCCATTATACGTTGCCATTTTCAGTCGTTTTATACGGTAGCCTGCCGTGAACCGGTGATTCTTAGCACCCCCTGCCCTGCCGATACCGCGACCGCTACCTTGGTCGGGCCTAGCGGGCTTGCCGGTAACTGGGGGCCTTTTTTTTGGGCGCATCTGCCATTAATGGAGGGGTTTGCCCATACTCGCCGCGCTGGGCAGGCGTGTTGGCGAGCGCAGTAGGGGGGGTAAGATGTTTATGGGAGGGACGCTGCTGCCCATCCCCCCCTTTCCCCGTCCCTCAGTCGCCTCTTACGACACCCACGGGATGAGATTGGGGGAGTACTATTCTAAGCCGGTACTCCACGGCCTCCAAATTAATTATACATTTGTTATTTTATATACTAGTGTGACTATTAATATTTACAAAATAATAAATTAATGGATATATTAATAATAATAATATCCTGGGACATTTTTCACACACGGCCATCTGATCCCACATTAAGCTTGCACAGAGCTTGTACTATGGAAACCAGACAACTGATATACTACATATACTATTTTTCTTTTGTAAATACATACTTATATAGATAATTATACCCAGATTCAGTACAAAAAGACATGTTCATGCACACAAATATCTGTCTTGGGTGGGAATCGAACCCACAACCTTCGGCGTGAAAGGCAAGCATCCACCAACCACGCCAACCTCTTATTTTTTCATATATACTTACCACAATCTACCGTCAAACAGTAAAACTTAGTTATGTTGGGTACAGCCACATAGGAATTACATCTAGGGAACTGTACCAAGGTGAGTGTCTCGTTTGCCAATCTGCCTATTTATCTTTAATTATAGTATACATAAGTAAAGTATATATGCGTAAGTATAGTATGCAGTCTCATAAACTAGTTACTACAAATCCTAAATCCATTTCAAAAACTTAACAATAAAATTAGTAAAATCCCCTATAATATAATAGTATCAAAGTTTTATTTATAATATTCTCTTACTTTTCAGTGTCTTAACAATTTAAACTGAATTAAAGAAGTTTTGAAGTTAGGCGACGAGCAGACTTATTTTCCAGAAAATGGCTGAGTGTAATAGGATCACTGCGGCATTCGTTGAATTAGTTAGACAGCACAAAACAACCCTCTGACCTATTTAACTATAAAATACCTTGAATAATATTATAAAGGACTCGTTACGAAAACGAGAATGATTTATATATTGCCAGTTGGGACCCTTTGAATCAATTTGTAGACTAAAAAAAAAATTTAAAAAGCCCATGAAGGAAAATTGTATGATGACGTAGGACTTTGCGAAAGCTCGTCTTGGTTCCACCCACTCATCAGATATTTTACCGCAAAACAGCAGTACTTGGTATTGTTGTGTTCCGGCTTAAGTGGTGAGGAAGCCAGTGTAATTACAGCCACAAGGGACATAACATCTTAGTTCCCAAGGTTGGCGGAGCATTGGCGATGTAAACGATGGTTAACATTTCTTACAATGCCAATGTCTATGAACGTTGATGACTTAAAATCAAGTGGCCCATTTGCTCGTCCACCTATACTATAAAAAAAAAAAAATATTATATCTGGCTTATACTAAGTATAAGATATGCATGCATGTTCATAAATAAAAACATATTATTTTTATTTAAAAAAAAGATACATTTTATCTTCCCCGGTAGTCGATCTTTAGTCTTAAGGTCCGGTGCCAGATGAACACATTCTACGTGAAGTCAATGTACTACTGTAAGGGAGTTATGTCTTATTGGCTACAACAGAATCTTAACAAGCTTGCGTGTTCAAATCCGGACAAGCATTAATGGGTAAATGCTTAATAAATCGTCATCCTAAAAATACATAATCTATTTATTTAATAGGAACACAAACAATATACATATTAAATGGTGACTTGCTGACAAAAAGTAATTCATGAGCTTTTTTTAAAAGTAATGAAGTTGTCATGAAAGGTGAAATTCATTATGTCGAGCATATATGCGCAGTATCGGATTAAATTCAGTTTTAATTTCACATTAAAACTATTGCTTACAATTTAAATTTTGCTTTCTTATATAAGGCAAGACAAACACTACGCAATTTCTCTTTTTGGTATTGAGAATAAAATAATAATAGTAATTCACACAAGTATAAAATATACCGCTTATACGAACTCTATGAAATCTGATTCTATAGCTGACGTTTATGATTATCTTCAAAGTTACCGGCGTTTTACTGTTCAAGAGGTGTAATTAGAGTCAGAACTACTAAGAACATTGAACCTTACTTGCTTGTAATTAAAATATCGCTGACTTGTGATATTGCTCTTTATTATGTTAGAATATAGTTGGCGTGGTTGGTAGATACTTGCCTTTCACGCCGAAGGTTGTGGGTTTCAACCCAGGACATATATTTGTGTGCATGAACATTTCTGTTTGTCCTGAGTCTGGGGTAATTATCTATATAAATATCTATTTACAAAAGAAAAGTAGTATATGTAGTATATCAGTTGTCTGGTTTCCATAGTACAAGCTCTGTACAAGCTTAATTTGGGATCAGATGGCCGTGTGTGAAAAATGTTCTAGGATATTCATATTATTATTGTTATGAGCTAATTGAAATTTGCGCCGATCTGAACCGATCTCGAGGCGTTTTTTTTTTATTTAGCTAGTTAGTTAAAGTTTAATTTGAAATGTTTCATTTGTATCGTAAAATGATTTCTTTTTTTCATAGATATAACTAAAAATGTTTTTTTTTTTTTAAGATAGATAGATATAAAGGTAACTTTATAAACAATAAACTAGTTAACAAAGATACACATGAACGAAATAATATACTAAATAAAATTAATATTTAAAAAAATTAATACAAAAATATATCCATCTAAAAGTATGCCTATGCTTTTGTATAATAAAAAATAAAATAAAATCAGTGTTTGTATAACGGCGTGACATTGCAAATGTTTGATCTTTCAGCAGTTCAGCATAATTATATTAAAATAACCTGACAATATATTTACGTAAAATTTTAAAACTCATACAATATATTCTGCTCTGCTGATATAACAAGTATTTATTAGAAAAAGTATTTTTTTTTTAGTTAGATATATCGCTAAATGGTATCAAGCATATTCTGTCATATATAGGAATTGCATGAATGCCTACATTAGTAGTCAGGGACGGTCTTTGTAAAGGAGAGAACGCCTGCAAATACCAGCGACTATAATAAATAAAATATAGAAAATATCTAGCTATAACTACCCAATGAGGTAAGTAGGGACATATTTTATAAATAACATGTATTTTTTATATTTTTTGCAGAGAAACAATATTTAATCACCAGAACAAGAAATACGACAAGTAAAGCGTGCAAAGGCGGCTTTATCGCAATAGCGATCTCTTCCAAGTTGGCGTTTATAAGTTAATTCAAAAACGCAAGTGAAATTATCCAGACATTAGCAAATAATTGGTAATGGGTATTTTTTAATAAATTAAATAGAATAATATTTTCACAAACGTACGAGTGAATATTCAAATTCGTTGTTTAAATTTCGAACATAAAACGCTACAATACTAAGGATTGTTGTGTGGATATGTGATGAGTATGTATTACCCAAACGGGATTAGCACAAAGCTTCATTACTAAGTACTGAAAATTTATTTCTGTTTACGTGTGACGATGAGTATATCATACAATAAGCATATGAAAACTCAGATTTGAACCCGCTATCAAATATATTTTATTTTTATTTATTTATTTCGAACAATTATTACTTTTTTTTTATAGTGTGGGTAAGTGGACGAGCATATGGGTTGCCTGATGGTACGTGGTCACAATCGCCTATAGATAAAGGCATTGTAAGAAATGTAAACCATCGCTTTCATCGCCAATGCGCCACCAACCTTTGGAACTAAGATGTTATTTTCCTTGTGCCTGTAATTACACTGGCTCACTCAGCCTTCAAACAACACACAACAATACCAAGAACTGCTGTTTTGCGGTAGAATATCTACTGAGTAAGTGGTTCCTACCCAGACGATAAACAATACATACGATAGTCACTACAATAGTATTAAACTGTGTAATAATATATTATAACAAGATTCATTTCTGCCACTAAGCCATTTTAGTTTTTACAAACTGAATTTTCATCGTAAGAACGGTATTTACGCTTTTCGGATATAATATCAGGAGTAAGGAACGCAGGTCTTTCGTACAAAAATGTCGTTTCGGGTGGTTTAGAGGATAATAGAACTTTATTAGATTCCATATTATACTAATGTGTTATTTTTGCTTTGACTTTTCCTGTATTTGCTGTTAGCGGATGGTACAAAGTGAATGAATATTATCACCCCACCGATCCCTGGAGGCTAATGTGTTGTCGATGATCATACCAATTACGATGAAGTAATATATATATTTTTTCAAAATCGGGCGCCATTGAGGGTTCCATCGTATTGAGGTTCAATCGGGAGCCATTGTATTCGCGCTGTGATATATTAACCATTTCTTATATCACCAATGCACCATCCCAATTGGAGAACTAAGAAGTTATTTGTGCCTTTTATTACACTGGCTTAATAGTCTTACAAGTCAGTCTGTGTGGTAGTAAATAAGTAATGAGTGAGACCTACTCAAACGGGCTTAAGCCCGTTTGAGTAGGTCACCACTCGAAGCTCTGCAACTATGTCTAACTGTGTGTAAATATATATAATATAAGTGTCGTAATAAAGAAAATAATGTAAATTTCTCTGATAACCCTTTATTTAATTGCAGCTTAATAAGTGCATTTGAATTTTAAAATATAGGGATTGACTTATAAGACAGACTTGAGTCTGAAGCCTCAAAAAATCAAACCGCCTACCAAAAAAAATAATCTAGGTGCTTAAAACTTAATGGAACCCTGGGCTACTCTCAAACAAAATTAACCAGCTCGACTGAAGATAAAATTTAACATAAATTTAATTATATGGCTGTTAATTGTTTAATAAACCTTTCAACTGCCTTTTGGGAGCTTTTGTCCTATATTGCTTATTACAAAAACAATTGTGAAATAAGTAACAACATATCCCAAAATACAATAAATATAGAAGATAAAATATATTATGGAAAACAACACGTTTTCTAGCAACATTAACAATAGATTTCTTAAGGTATACACCATCGCTCTCTTCCAGTAAATTTAATATAAACAATTTTTCTTCATACACAACGTTATCGCCCGGAAACATCTCCGTTTGAATACATTACCGGTGCAACGCGCTCGGCTGTTCCTGGCTTAGTTATTTAAATTGAAATATATTTTTACCGCATAAAATACGGCTCGGAATAAAGTTGATTATGCAAAAAGAGGCCCTCCAGGACTTGCCGTAATCAGTCACTTAACCCATTTTTCTCGATCAGTTCCAAATTTAAAATATGATATTACTTAAGATGACGGGTCTTTGGTTTTATTAACAGGAATTATTTCATAAAACTTATAATAATTGTAAAATTGTAAAAAAAAATCTTTCTGAATCTTTCGTCGTGTTTTCTCAGGTCTTAAGTGTTTGTTTCCGAACCGATGATAGATTTATGATGAATGAGCAAATTAACGCTGTATTGAATAAGAATCGGTTAAGCCACGTTAAATATATGTGAAACAGAAGGTGAGCCAGGATAGCGAAAGAAGTGTTGTGTTGTTATAAACAATATTTATTAAACCACCCTGCTCAAATTCAACAATAATTATGATCGTTCATTGTAAATACATCTCTTTTTATACAAAAGTTAAATCATTATAATGTCGGTAGTTGTAAAAATCATATCACGAAGTTAAATAACAATAAAACAAAATTTATAATCAAATTAATATCAATAAATATTAGGTTATTCTAAATTATATACGCGTTGGTCGTAGCGTTGAGTTTAACATATGTCAAGATGCGTGTTAGTTTTTCTTAGACTTTCATAGTTTTGTCAGTAGTGTGTTTGTTTGTTTCTGAATTCAAGCCAAATCTCCTAAATACAATCCGATAAAAAAAATTTTATTAATTTGAAATGGTGACCGATACTTCTGGACATTTCAACAAGTTCATATATAATAGCGCTGCATTGCCGCTAACAACCCCTTATAGTCTAAAACTTTTTGAATAGGACCTTGTGACGACAAATGAAATGCTTCAAAGTTTCCAGAAAACTGATATAATTCAAGTCGAGCAACGTGACAATGCTCTGTAACAAGTTGCAACGTGTTCAAACATACATACACTTCTTTGCTTGTTTAGATAAGGGCCGGATTACTAAGGGGCGTCTGTATGTAGGTTAGATACAAGCTACGATTTCTTCGCGATATAAAATCATATATGAGTACAAGCGTAAGTCAAGGCAAATACGTTTTTTTTTTTTTTTTATATTCGCCGGGAGGGCAAATGACTCTACTCCACCTGATGGTAAGTGGTAGTAGAGTCCAAACGCGACGACGGCCAGTACAGACGGGAAAAACGTTCTGCACTAGCCGCCTTCGCCTTGCCGGCCCGCAAGATGCCTCTTCACGCCTCGTTTGAAGGAACCCGGGTTGTAAGAGGAGGGGAACACGTGAGCTGGTAAGGAATTCCATTTTTTGGAAGTGCGACAAAGAAAGGAGTTGCCAAATTTCTTTGTTCGCGATGGAATTGATGTCACAGTTAGGCGGTGACATCGAGAACCAGCTCGCGTGGACTTAAGAAGGAAGGGGGAAGCAGGAATTAGAGAGAATAATTCCTCAGAGCACTCGCCGTGATACAGTCGATAGAAAGCGCTCAGTGCTGCTATCTCACGACGCAATTGTAAAGGTTCAAGGGTGTTTGTGACCTTTACGTCGCCAATAATGCGTACGGCACGTCACTGCAACCGGTCCAAGGCCTCAAATAGGTACTTAGCGGAGCCATCCCAAAGGTGCGAGCAATATTCCACGCAAGACCGTACCTGTGTTTTGTACAGCAATCACAGTTGTTGTGGCGTGAAAAAGCGCCGCACCTTGTTCAGAACTCCGAGTTTCCGTGAAGCTGTTTTTATAACAGCCTTTTTATTTGATTATTGAATGTTGATTTAGATACACACATGCACGAATGCACGCACACATTAGTTTCTCACATCTGTATTCACTACTTACTATAATTACTGTCTCAAATTTGTAATACAATATATATTAACTATATATAATACTATTTTGGTTTTGGTAATATAGTACATAATGTAATAGGTTATGTATGTAAGCTGTTGGATTAGGACAACTAAAACGCCTTCAAGTTTCACAAACAGAGTTAATGAAAAAGTTACCTGGACTCTAACGTTTAATGCAAACTAATGTTTATATTGCATATGAATATACAAGCATATTAAAATAACATTAAAACAAATTAATGATAAAATAAAAATCTTAAACAGC
The DNA here is from genome assembly GCF_905147045.1 of Nymphalis io. NCBI lineage: Eukaryota > Metazoa > Arthropoda > Insecta > Lepidoptera > Nymphalidae > Nymphalis > Nymphalis io. The sequence continues at coordinate 5,982,123 of NC_065913.1, read as the reverse complement.
TCACTCCATATTTCATCATTTATGATGTTCAAGCAAACGTACAATGCGCACGCAATGTATGTTAGTCTTACTTAAAACGAGAACCCAGCGCGGTAAAAAATATTTACCTATGAGGGAATGACAGCTTTATAATAAATTGCCGTCTACTTTAAAACCGGTGAGCTTATTTAGTTTATTAAAATCTATCGAATCATTTTATTCAAAACTACCCACTTTAAAAGTAAGAACATTAAATGGATAACAAACGTGTAATAGCTTACGATCACTTTTATGATCTTTCTAGAATTTTTCTAGAAAGATCATAAGCTCATTTACGCGTTTCCTCTGTATGAAGTGAGAATCGTGAGAATCACCAGCGCCTGGAACTCCAGTGCACCGATGCCCACTAAAATACCAGCGGTACCCTCACCGTTTCTTGGGGGGCGTCACGGGATTTTGCATACTACCGTGACTATGA